>NC_073253.2:42580000-45080000 GCF_029289425.2 Pan paniscus | reverse complement strand
GAGATATATTCTTTTATTATAATTTTAACTTTTATTTTAGATTCAGGGGGTACATATACATGTTTGTTATCTGGGTATCTTGTGTGATGCTGAGGTTTGAGGTACAATTGATCCTGTCATCCAGGTACTGAGCATAGTAACCAATAGTCAGTTTTTCAATCCTTGCCCCACTCCCTCTCCCTCCACTCTAGTAATCCTAGAAATGCCATTGAGATATATTCTTGGTTCTATATTCTATTCTACTGATTTGTTTATTCTGTGTCTATACTATCTTGGTTTTTATTACAGTAGTTTTGTTGAATATACTGATATCTAATAAGAAAAGTATCGGTTTTATGGATACTTTTATTATTATTTGGGGGTGTTTACTTTTCTATACGAAATTTGAGATTATTTTATCCACTTAAAATGGCTGAGAGTCTATTGGTGTTATACTAAATGTATGTAATAGTTTGGGGTAATTTGACATTTTTATGATATAATGTCTCCCCTTCTAAGAATGTGGTATGACGTTCTAGTTGTTGAGATTTATTTCAGGTTTCTTCATATAGGTTCTTCACTTTTCTTGCTAAATTTATTTCTCAATATTTCATAGTTTTACATTATTATCTCGAATTGAATACTTTTCCCACTTTCATTTCCACATTTTATTGATAGTATGAAAAAAGTGCTTATGTTTTTTAAATTATTATTGATCCAATTATCTTTCAAAAATTACATTCTTATACATTTTTATTAGTGTCTCCTGGGTTTTCTGGGAATACTATTATATCATCAGCAAAAAAAGTGATAGTGTCATTTATCTCAATTTCTCTAGCACTGAGCACAGTGTCTAATACTGTTCAGCACACTGTAAATGTTAACAATGAATGAACAAATGAATGAACAAAAAAGTGGATCAGAGATTCTTCACATGGAGCACCAAGTTCCTCACTATTGTAGTTCTCCAATGAATTCTCCATCCTCCTTCTGAATGCCACCATTTCTTTGATTGAAACTGCAGAAGTTTCCAAATCTAGTAAAGCAGAAGACGAATAAATATGATGACCAAAGGGAACACATTCCTGATGAGTGAAGGATCTTCCTGAGTGAATTGTAGGGTGTGTTCTTTAAGTTTCCCTTTCCATTCAAGCTGAGACAGAGAACACGAGGGAGGCTTTTTTATTCTGCCCAGGAAAAAAGCAATGGGCCATCACTGCACTTTTGAATGAATTAGAAGGCATAATGAGGCAAACAAAAAAAATTTCTTTTAAAAAGAAAATGAGGCCGGGTGCGGTGGCTCATGCCTGTAATCCCAACACTTAGGAGGCTGAGGCAGGTGGATCAACTGAGGTCAGGAGTTCGAGACCAGCCTGGCCAACATGGTGAAACCCCCATCTCTACTAAAAATACAAAAATCAGCCGGGTGTGGTGGCATGCACCTGTAATCCCAGCTACTCGGGAGGCTGAGGCAGGAGAATTGGCTTGAACCAGGGTGGCAGAGGTTGCAGTGAGTGGAGATCATGCCACTGTACTCCAGCCTGATAGAGCGAGACTCTGTCTCAAAAAAAAAAAAAAAAAAAAAAAAAAAGAACAGGGAGCTAGTCAGAGGTTTGCCAGCAGAAGCATTTCAGTGAAGGGTCCAGAAGCACAGATAACAAAAATCAAAATCAAGGCAGCCTGGATAGCTTTCTAAATCTCAGAAGAGAGTTTTTTTAAAAAGTCTGTAGGTGGTGATGAGGAGAAAACCTAAGTGATGCCAATTTATAGATAGGTATTCATGTTCATTTTAGTCTTGGTCCATATATTATATCCATACTTAAGCCTCACAAATGCTGCATAATTGAACTAAAAGCATGTGCTCACCAATCTGACCTCTCTAAGTCAACCATATGTGAGAAGAGCCAAGCCACTAGGCCTAAAATCACAACCACGGACATTCACCTTTTGGGAGCTATTAGAGTTTGTAGAATTGCAGGCATAATTTATTACTGAGGGAATTAGCCATTATGTTGCATACTTGAAATTCCAACTCAACTAATTGTCAATCTGAGTCATAATAAATAATAAATAGGCCCCAAATGCTAGAAGCTTCTGACTTGGCATCATAAGATATCACTTAATCCTGCAAGAGGTTTTCCAACAAACCACAATAGCTCCCTGCTTTTCCGCAAAATTAAAATACACATATACAAATTTATGAGTGCACACAAAGAATTTTCCGCTGTAAGAAATACCTCTGTTTTCAAAAACAGAAAATGATGATCACCAAGCTGGAGAGCATGATGCAAAGTGCTCCCCATAAATTAGCAGCAAGAACACCACGTACTAAGACAACCAGGAGAAAAGGGTTATGTTCAAGTTGTGGAAATAAATCCAAACTCTGGCGCAGATTACAAAGGATGGTTACCTGAAGGATATCCAAACTGTTCCTCTAGGGAAAACAAAATGTTTCTATTAGGGAGTCCCTAATAGGGAAATCACTTGAGAGGCAGCTAGAACACCAGCATAGTAATTGGCTAGATAATCCCAAATACTGCACTTGAGCTGACAGCACAAGGCCAAATGAGGAGTAGCAGCTTTCACGCACACACCAGGCTACTAGGTAGGGCTGATGCTCTGAAGCATCTCTTCGTGTTTTTGGTTGGTGAAAGGTTTGTAAAGAAAATGTGTCCCTCTAAATAAGCCTAGCCCTGCAAACACACGAGTGCATTGGTGATGTGGCTCGGGTCTTTAATTTATCTTGGATAGCAGCTGGCACCCTGCTGTTAGGCCTTTGCTCACAGCCTGGTCCTGATGGAAGTGCTCTTGCCCTTCCTCTCTGAGGATCTGCATCTTTCTCATCTACTGTGCATCTGCCAGACTTAGAATCACTCCCTTCCCTGAGCCAGGCCATACTTCAATTCTTTTGATCACAAGATAGAATTTGAAGACATTAAGAGACAGATCTCTCAAAGAGTTTCCTATGACCTTAATTCCCTAGCAAAGGCAATGCTAGGAAGATCCTGCGTGTTACCCATATTGTCACGCAGCCTCTGCCCAGCAGTGAAAATCTTCAATCATCCAAGTGGCCGTGATCCCTGGAGCTGGCCTTCTTCACTCAGTGGTTGGGATAGACAATAATGAGGTTTTTCCCTGCAGCCCAAAACAGGGCCCCTGAAGATGACCAGGAGGGTAGACCCAGCAAGCAGAAGGAGTGCTCTTTATTTTCTCTGGGGTAGAATTATAAGTTTAGATTAATTGAAACCAATTATAACATCCCTTAATTTATAAAGTGACCATTAAGTCACGTTTGCCTCCAACAATCCTGGTTTATAGCTATTGTCCCTGAGTCATTATTTATAGTGCTCTCCCTTGCACTCTCAAAATTGTTCCACTTTGGAAAATAAATGATATTGTCAACCCACTTATTTAGAATACCAAGGGCAAGTTCCTCCTTGATCCATACAAGGTAACATATGTATCAACAAGGACAAGTAAGCAGGATGCCAAAGTCAACGGACTTTAAGCAGAAGGCTGGGGCTTTAGAAACGTTACTCATTCTCCTTTGGCACAGATATCAAGTTTATTTTCTGTAAAGGGTGTAGCAACTTAGCATATCTTGCTGGAGAAAAACAATCATAATCTGTTGGTTTCATCTCTTCCATTAAAATGAAAATTTGTTACACAGCTGTGTTGTAGCTTCCCAACAGAGAGCAGATGACCCACCTGAACTAGCATAATTCAAAGAGGACTTGTTTACAATAGTGTGGATGTAGGGGGACCACAATGAATAGTGCAGAAACCTGATGCTTAGTGCCAACCAAACTGATATCACCACAGGCCAAAGCAAGGAGGAGAGGGAAGGCATCTTGTGAATTGGCTTCTGGAGAAGAGGAGAGTCTCCTCTCACGATACAACTCGAGTCTCTCTTCTTTTATAAACCAAACCCCACCATCTCAGCCCATAAGCATTCCACCTGAAAGCTCTATTCACAAACTGCACTATGCATCTGGCACTCACACAGATGAACTTGTGTTCTTACACCTTTTCACAGTACAGGTTGAGTATCCCTTATCCAAACCACTTGGGACCAGAAGTGTTTTAGATGTCAGTTGTATTTAAACTTTGGGATATTCGCATTATACTTACCAGATAAGCATCCCAAATCCAAAAATCTGAAACCCAAAATGCTCCAATGAACATTTTATTCGAGCATCATGTCCGCACTTAAAAGCTTCTTATTCTGGAGCATTTCAGCTTTCAGATTTTCAGGTTTGGGATGCTCAACCTGTATTGTCTTTTAACTGATGTCATAAATGCCATGAAGGAAGGTAGAGACCACATTTCTTACCTCTAGATCTCAAGCATCACAACACCAGTGTTTCTAAACCATTTGTTTTCTCGCTACAACACATGAAACCAATGACATTTGCATGCAAGACATTCCCCCAAGACATCCACTGGGTTATGCATAATTCCTACCATGCTCTCTCATTTATCTCCCACTCAAGAAGGCACACCAGAATATAGATGAGTGAGGTCAGGTTATTGTATAGGTAATGTCGAATCTACTCCAACTTTTTAATGTAAATTGTGTACAAACTATGTTGTTACTATTAACTGGTGTCTGGCAACACATCTCACAACCTCTCCTGCACACTGTGTGTCATAATGGCACAAACACATAAAGTACTTGATGATAAGGAAAAAGGATTCACAAAGTGGATAAGAAATGTGGAGGAAAAGGCTGTCTCTGTCACCGTGGACACAGGTGTAGACCTATAGAAGAGACCCCAAGAACCAGCATCCCAGCATGCTATTGTTGGATCTCGGAAGATATTCCACTTTTACAGTCCCAGAAGAATGCAGCCAACTTGCCTTACACACTACCTAGCCCAACTCTGAATTTTACAGATAAAGAAATTGGGATATGGAATCTGACCCTGATCATACAAAGTACTGATCAAAGTGATGTTGGAGCCCATAACTAAATCAAAGACATTCAAGGAAAAATAACAACAACAACACTTTTTTCTTATCTGGAAACTAATGAATTCATTTGTATTTACTGGTTTCAAATATTTTCTGATTGTCACCTTGTCCAAAGTAATGACACTATTCTTGGTAATGACGATACACAGTAAACAAAAACAAAAATGGTCTGCTCTCATTTCTGTGGGTCAGGAAAAGCTTTCTAATGTGGTGACATTTGAACCGAGAGGTAAAGGGAGTGAGGGAGTCACGTGGTTCTTTAGGGTAAGAGTGTCCCAGGCAGATGAATGAACCAGAGCAGCATGTACTTGGTGTGTTCCAAGTGAGCAGGCCATGGTGGCCAGACTGGAAGGGGAAGAAGGGGAGAGTGGCTGCAGGTGAGATCAGAGATATGGAAGGGGGCAGATCATGTAGGGTCTTGGGTTTTACCCTGGGTAAGATGGAAAATCACTGAAGGATTTTCATCAGAGGAGACCCGTGACAATATGTTTTTAAAACATCACTCTGACTAGCTTGTGGAGAAGAGACTGGGAGAGCAAGAGAAGAACCAAGTGGGAAACTATTGCATGCATCTAGGAGAGCAATAGGCAGTTTGGACGAGGATAATGGGCCTGAGGTAGAGTGGTCAGATTCTGAACACATTGTGAAGGAATTGCTGACATTTGAGGATGGATTGGATTTGAGCTGTGAGGGAAGACAGGAGTAAAAATGAGACCTAGGCTTTTGACCTGAGAAACTGAAAGATTAAAGTGGACATTTACCAAGAGAGAAGAGAATGAGGGAAGAGCAGGTTTAGAGAGGAAAGTCAAGGGTCTGGTTGTTTTGCCAAGTTAGATCTGCCTTTTATAAGTCTAACTGGAATGTCCAGCAGGCAACTGCACATGGAGTGTACAGTTCAGAAGAGAGGCTGGGGTTGCCTGCACAGAGGTGGTATTTTAAGTCATAAGACAAGATATGAGGGCAGACAGAGAAGAGGGCCCAGGACCAAGCTCAAGTTCAAAAACTGTGTTGCCCTTTCCATACATCACATTTGCCTTAAACTTAGACGTTCTGCAGATAGTGCCTCTTATTCTCCTTCAACAATCAGCTGAAGAACGATTTACTGCTAGAATGTCAATGAGCCTCACCTTCCTATTCAGGGAAGCAGCACTTCCCTTTCAGGCTTTTCACCCTTAGCAAGCAGCCAGTAGCCTTTCCCAGAAGCAGAAGGAGTTGTGAAGGAGTGAAAGAAACCATCCTGAATGTGGGGGTGCTGGGAATGCCAGGAGAGAGAACAGGAGTACTGCCATTGTCAGAAGGTACACAAAAGAGAGAGATGCCACCTCATGGGCCCCTCCCAGACATCGCTCATGAAGCCATCCCAAAACAGAATGGGCAAGGAGAGAAGCGGGCAAACCAAGTGGACAGCTGAGCAAGATTTTGAAGAATGGCACATCCAGATGAGGGTGGGACTGTGACCACAGCCCTGGGTTGCAGTGATTATGTCCTTCAGGCTATAAGGAACGATGACTGGCTATGAGTAGAATGCAGGGCTGGGAGTCACAGACATTGTGGGATTGAATCATTTTTGTGGCCAAGGACAGAGTGATGACAGCAGGTCCTACCATTCAGCTGAAGCAGGAGCTTGGCACTGGGAAACCTCTTGCAGATTATTTGACTTCTCTGAGACTCAGTTTTCTCTCCACCATGAATTGGGACTGGTGAACTAGACCACCTTTACAGGGAAAGTTTTTCAGAAATAACTTATGGAGAATTATTTTCCAAGTAAAAATAGCAAGCACCACCACATTAAGTTTTAGACAGTTAAAAATAGGTAAACTCCCATTGTGTTGAACTCAGGGAACTTGCCAATTATTTTAATGAAGTAAAATGGTTCTAAAATTAACACATTGTTAGAAACCGGGTTCCAAGATGAGGAATCTGGAAAAGAAAGAATGCCAGCATCCGGCTTCTGCTTAATAAATCCATGAGCTAAGGGAACTCAGCCCAGCAGGAGGAAAGAAAGGTCACAGACGCACTAGTACCTATATTCCCCCTTACCCTCCTTAGGTGCGGGACTTTTACGATACGTGGGGTTTTTTAATCAATTATTTGGAACATGAGATGGCACCAAATTAGATGGCTATCTCTTCCAGGTGAAAAAATAAGAGTTACTGAAAAAAATCTTTATTTTTTTTGAGACAGAATCTCGCTCTGTCGCCCAAGCTGGAGTGCAGTGGCACAATCTAGGCTCACTGCAACCTCCGCCTTCCATGTTCAAACAATTCTCCTGCCTCAGCCTCCCGAGTAGCTGGGATGACTGGCATACACCACCACGCCCAGCTAACTTGAAAAATCACTTCTACTGGAAAAACTTATCTACTAGGAAGAGCTGAGCTATCTTCTCCAACCCACAATGCAGGAAACATACAATCATTTCTTTTACTATTGGAGTGGCTACAATATAGACAGACATTCCATCTGATTGTTATTGCCCTTAACTGGCTGAAGCCAGACCAACAAAGACTTGTTTGCAGAGTATAACACAATGACCATGAGCAATAATTTTGGAATCAGACAGAGATATGGGTCTATATCCCAGCTCTATAAATTTTCAGCTATGTGACCTTGGGCAAGTTACTTTGCCTCTCCCATGTGTTGGCTTTCTGTTCTGTAAATTGGAAATTAATCACCATCTCATAGGGCTATAAGGGCTGAGTAAGTGTACATCACTTAGCACATTCCTAAATGTGGCTATTAACCATCAATACTCATATAATGGATTATTTAGAAGATGGACTTGACTTTATTGTCTAGAAAGCTCTCCTATAACAGTATTTCTTGTGATGAGATTTAAATGAAAAGGACAAGCAAGTTCTCTGCTAAGTTCTCTGCTAAGTTCTGTTCTCTAAAAGGCTTTTATAAAAGGAAAGAAGGATACAGAACTAGAGCAAGCTGATTTTAGTAGCATTAACCTAGTGCTTGGCAAGATAACATACAAATGAACTGAGGTTTATAAGGGAAAAGTGACAAAGACAACAGAAAAATAATGTTTAAAATTCTCTCTTCGAGAGAAAGAAGTACATGAGATTAATGAAGTACTCCAAGACACTATTAATATTCTAATTAAAGCTTACAACTTGAAATTTTCAAAGATAGAATGATATAAAAGTACAAACAACAAGAATTGGAAAAAATGGTTCAGTGGCAGAAGTTGGACACATTTGTCCTGAAAATCCTGGAGAATAGTGAGGCTCTTCCAGCCTAGAAAGGCCTGACAGCGCCTGTTTCTTATTCACATTCCAGCAAAGAAGGTCTGCTGGCTGCTGGGGAGGGGCTTGCATGGCAGGCAAAAGGCTCAATGCACTATGATGCATGCAGCTAAGATATGAGGATTTTTTGGTCAGTGTGTGGCAAAATCATTATAGTGGGGAATCCATTCACTATTTTGTTATGAATTATGTGTTAATTAGGTTTGCCAGATTTGACAAAAAAATATATAGGACAACCAGCTAAATTTGAATTTCAGATAAGCAGGGAAATAACTTTTAGTTTAAGTATGTCCCGTGCAATATTTGGCAATCCTAACTTTGGGCTATCAATAATTTGTCACTTCAGCAAGGCCTGAATTTAGGAAGGAAGTGATTCTATTCAACTTTTGCAAAGAGCACAGGTTCTATTTGACAGTTTTTTTCCCCTTGCTTATTCATCATTGATCATTTCTATTAATCTAATCCAGTGGTTTTTAAACATACACACATAAAAAAACTCTTCAGAAAACAAATTCTCAGGTAGAATCCTAATACGGTTGACCCTTGAATAACATGGGTTTAAATTTCTTGGGTCCACTTATAGGCAGATTTTTTTCAATAAATATATTGGAAAATTTTTTGGAGATTTGTGACAATTTGGAAAAACTCACACATGAACCACATAGCCTAGAAATATCAAAAAAATTAAGAAAAAGTCATGTCATGAATGCATAAAATATATCCATCTACTAGCCTATTTTATCATTTACTACCATATGATATACACAAATCTATTATAAAAAGCTAAAATTTATCAAAACTTATACATGAAAACACCATATATGGTGCCATTAGCAGTCAAGAGAAATGTAAGCCAATATAAAAATGAAGGAATAAATCATAAACTGCATAAAATTAGCTATAATACATACTGTACTACTGTAATAATTTGGTAGCCACCTTCATTGCTGTTGCAGTGAGCTCAAGTGTTGCAAAATGTCTGCTTAAAATGCTGTGTGATGCTAATCATCTCCATATGAGCAGTTCCTCTCTCTAGTAAATTGCGTATCACAGTAAAAAGTGATCTCTTGCAGTTCTCACATATTTTTCATCATGTTTGGTGCAATACCGTAAACCTTGAATAACACCGTGGGACCCATTTGAAGTGCTGCTAGGGATGCTGGAAGTGCTCCCAGGAAGCAGAGAAAAGTCATGACATTACAAGAAAAAGTTGAATTGCTTGATATGTTCCATAGATTGAGGTCTGCAGCTGTGGCTGCTCACCATTTCAAGATAAATGAATCCAGCTTAAGGACCACTATTAAAAAAAAAAAAACGTGAAATAAAATAAAATAAAAAGGAAATTCATGAAGTTGTCACTGCAGCTACACCATCAGGTGCAAAAACCTTACACTTTTTTTATTATTATACTTTAAGTTCTAGGGTACATGTGCACAATGTGCAGGTTTGTTACACAGGTATACATGTGCCATGTTGGTTTGCTGCACCCACTAACTCGTCATTTACATTAGGTATATCTCCTAATGCTATCCCTCCCCACTCCCCCCACCCCACAACAGGCCCCGGTGTGTGATGTTCCCCACACTGTGTCCAAGTGTTCTCATTGTTCAATTCCCACCTATGAATGAGAACATGCAGTTTTTAAACCTTATACTTTTTGTGAAATATCTTTTATCTCAGATTGAAAATGTGGGTGTAAGATCTCTATAAGAAAGGCATGCCTATAGACTAATACAATTCAAGAAAAAGAAAAAAGGTCATTATGTGACAACTTAAAGCAAAAGGGAGGTGAAGGATCTAAAGTTGCAGAATTTAATGCCAGCAAAGGACGGTTTGATAATTTTAGAAAGAGGTTTGGCTTTTAAGTTGTCAGGATAACAGGAGAAGCAGCTTCTGCTGACCAAGAGACAGCAGACACCATTAGTTCTGAGTTCAAGAGTTCCCAGACACCATTAAGAAAATAATTGAGGAGAAAGGGTATCTGGCTGAACAGATATTTAATGCAGATGAAAGTGCCCTATTCTGGGAGGGAAAATACCACAAAGGACATTTATTAGTAAGGAATAAAAGTAAGCACCAGGATTAAGGCAGAAAGGGATAGGTTAATTCTATTATTTCGTGGAAATGCAGTTGGGTTTGTGATCAGGACTGACATTATCTATAAAGCCACTAACCTCTGAGCTTTGAAGAGAAAAGATAAACACCAGCTGCTAGTCTTTTGGTTTACAACAAGAAGGCCTGGACAATGAAAACTCCTTTTCTGGATTGGTTCCATCGATGACTTTGTCTCTGAAGTCAGGAATTACCTTGCCAATAAAGGACGGCCTTTTAGTGTTCTTTTGATGTTGGACAGTGCCCCTGGCCACTCAGAACCCCATGAGTTCAACACCAAAGACACAAAGTGGTCTATTTTTCTCCAAACAGAAGGTCTCTAATTCAACCTCTATATCAGGAGGTTAAGGACTTTTAAAGCTCACGACACACAGCATTCTGTGGAAAGGATTGTCAACACCATGGAAGAGAACCCCAGTAGAGAGAACATCATGAAAGTCTTGAAAGATTACACCATTGAAGATGATATCATTGTTATAGAAAAGGCAGTGAAAGCCATCCAACCCAAGACAATAAATTCCCGCTGAAGAAACTGTGTCCAAATGTTGTGCATGACTTCTCAGAATTAATGACAGAACCAATCAAGGAAATCATGAAGAGATTGTGGATATGGAAAAAATAGGTAGGGGTGAAGGGTTTCAAGATAGAGATCTTGGAGAAATTCAAGAGCTAAAGACATCACATCCGAGGAATTTACAGAAGGCAACTTGATGGAGATGAGTGTTTCCAAACCAGTGCCAGGGATTGAGGAAGATGTAGAAGAGGCAGTGCCAGGAAACAAATTGACATTAGACAATCTGGCAGAAGGGCTCCAATTATTCGAGACTGCTTTTGACTTATTTTACAACATGGACCTTTCTATGATATAAGCACTGAAACTAAAGCAAAAGGTGGATGAATGATTAGTACCATATAGAAACATTTTTAAATAAATGAAAAAGCAAGAAAGTCAGACAGAAATTATAATGTATTTCCATAAAGTTATACCAAGTGTGCCTGCCTCCACCTCTTCCACATCTTCCACCTCTGCCATCCCTGAGACAGCAAGACCAATCCCTTCCTCCTCTTCCTTCTCCTCAGCCTACTCAAGGTGAAGACAATAATAAAGACCTTATGATGATTGACTTATACTTAATGAATAGTAAATACATTTTCTCTTGCTTATAATTTTCTTAATGATTTTTTATCTAGCTTACTTTACTGTAAGAATACAGTATATAATAAATATGACATACAAAATATGTGTTAATCAACCATTCATGTTATCAGTAAGGCTCCCATCAACAGAAGGCTATTAGTAGTTAAGTTTTGGAGGAGTCACAAGATATACATAGATTTGTGATGGTGTAGAGAGTTGGTACTCTTAATCTCCATATTGTTCAAGAGTCAACTATATATAATAGAATTGTATTGCAGTTCAGAGATATTATGACTCAGTTTTAGACCACTATAATAAAGTGAATATTGCAATAAAGCAAGTCACACTAATTTTTTTGTTTTCCCAGTGCAAATGAAAGTTTTGCTTATACTGTACTGTAGCCTATTAAGTGTGCAATAGCATGTCTAAAAAAATGCACGCACCTTAATTTAAAATTTTTTTATCACTAAAAAATACTAATGATCATCTGAAGCTTCAGTAAGTTGTAATCTTTTTGCTGATGGAGGGCCTAGCCTCGATGTTGAAAGCTGCTGACTAATCAAGGTGGTGGTTGCTGAAGGTTGATGTGACTGTGGCCATTTTTTTTAACTTTTATTTTAGGTTCAGGGGTACATGTGTAGATTTGTTATATGGGTAAACTCATTTCAAGAGGAGGTTGTTGTACAGATTATTTCATCACCCAGGTACTAAGACCAGTACCCATTAGTCATTTTTCCTGATCTTCTCCCTCCTCCCACCATCAACTCTACAGTAGGCCCCTATGTCTGTTGTTCCTCTCTTTGTGTCCATGTGTTCTCATCATTTAGCTCCCACTTATGAGAAAGAACATGTGATATTTGGTTTTCTGTTCCTGCATTAGTTTGCTAAGGATAATAGCCTCCTGCTCCATCCATGTTTCCACAAAGAACATGATCTAATTCTTTTTTACGACTTCACAATATTCTATGGTGTATATGTATCACATTTTATTTATCCAATCTGCCATTGATGGGCATTTAGGTTAATTCCATGTCTTTGTGATTGTGAATAGTGCTGCAATGAACACAGGCATGCAGGTGTCTTTATGTTAGAACGACTTATATTCCTTTGGGTATAAACCCAATTATGGGGTTGCTAGGTCAAATAGTAATTCTGTCTTTAGGTCTTTGAGGAATCGCCACACTCCTTCCCACAATGGTTGAACTAATTTACACTCTCACCAACAGTGTATAAGCATTCTCTTTTCTCTGCAACCTTGCCAGTATCTAGTTTGTGTGTGTGTATGTGTGTGTGCGTGTGTGTGTGTGTCTTTTTCATTATAGCAATCCTGACTGGTGTGAGATGGTATCTCATTGTGGTTTTGATTTGCATTTCTCTAATGATCAGTTATATTGAGCTTTTTTTCATATGACTGTTGGCCATGTGTATGTCTTCCTTTGAAAAGTGTCTGTTCATGTCCTTTGCCCACTTTTTAATGGAGTTGTTTTCTTCTTGTAAATTTCTACAAATTCCTTACAGATGCTGGATATTAGACCTTTTTCAGATGCATATTTTGCAAATATTGTCTCCCATTCTGTAGGTTGGAATGTGCACCTCTAAGAGATAAGGTGAATTCAAATGGTACCTGCATATTTCTGTCATCTTGTCCAATCATGTTTCTCCATTCCATGAGTGATCACTG
Organism: Pan paniscus; assembly: GCF_029289425.2. Lineage (NCBI taxonomy): Eukaryota > Metazoa > Chordata > Mammalia > Primates > Hominidae > Pan > Pan paniscus. The sequence continues at coordinate 45,066,865 of NC_073253.2, read as the reverse complement.
CAGACGTTCAAGTTCAGTTTCCCAAAGCCTGATGTGACCTCCCATATCAACAGTAACAACACCGCTTTTGTCCCACTCAGCTAGCAGTGCATCTGTGTCTGAAATGGTAGACAGCCGTGTGGCTGTCTGCTCTTACCTGTGTCACCACATAGGAAGGTTATGAAGATATGCTATGAGCAAAAGTTCTTCAACAAACATGCCCACTGTTGATAGTTTCTTTTGCTGTGCAGAAGCTCTTAAGTCTAACTATACGCCATTTGTCAATTTTTGCTTTTGTTGCAATTGCTTTCAGTGTCTTCATCATAAAGTCTTTGCCAGTTCCTTTGTCCAGAATGGTATTGCCTAGGTTGTCCTCCAGGGTTTTTATAGTTTTAGATTTTACATTTAAGACTTTATTCCATCTTCAGTTGATTTTTTATATGGTGTAAGGAAGGAGTCCAATTTCAATCTTTTGCATACAGCTTGCCAGTTATCCCAGCACCATTTATTGAATAGTGAGTCCTTTCCCCATTGCTTTTTTTTTGTCAGCTTTGTTAAAGATCAGATGGTTCTGTTGTATGGCCTTACTTCTGAGTTCTCTATTCTGTTCCATTGGCCTGTGTGTCTGTTTTTGTGCCAGTACCATGTTGTTTTCATTACTGTGTCCTGTAGTGTAGTTTGAAGTCAGGTAGTGTGATGCCTCCAGCTTTGTTCTTTTTTGCTTAGGATTGCCTTGGCTGTTCGGGCTCTTTTTTGGTTCCACGTAAATTTTAAATTTTTTTTTTCTTGTTATGTGAAGAATGTCATTAGTAGTTTGATAGGTATAGCATTGAATCTGTAAAATGTTTTGGGCAGTGTATGGCCATATTAACAATACTGATTCTTCCTATCCATGAACATGAGATGTTTTTCCATTTGTTTATGCCATCTCTGATTTGAGTGGTGTTTTGTAATTCTCCTTGTAGAGATCTTTCACTTCCCTGGTTATCTGTATTCCTAGATATTTTATTCTTTTTGTGGCACTTGTGAATGGGATCATGTGGATTGTGTTCCTGATTTGGGTCTCGGCTTGGCTGCTGTTGCTGTATAGGAATGCTAGTGATTTTTGTACATTGATTTTGTATCCTGAAATTTTGCTGAAGTAGTTTATCCGTTTAAGGAGCTATAGACCAGGACTATCAGTTTTTCTAGATATATAATCATGTTGTCTGCAAACAGGGATAGTTTGACTTCCTCTCTTCCTATTTGTATGCCCTTTATTTCTTTCTCTTGCCTGATTGCTCTGGCTAGGACTTCTAATACTATGCTGAATCGGAGTGGTGAGAGAGGGCATCCTTGTCTTGTGCTGGTTTTCAAGGGGAATTTTTCCAGCTTTTGACCATTCAGTATGATGTTGGCTGTGGATGTGTCATAGATGGCTCTTATTATATTGAGGTATGTTCTTTCAATACCTAGTACATTGAGAGTTTTTAACATGAAGGGACATTGAATTTTATCAAAAGCCTTTTCTGCATCTTTTGAGATAATCATGTGATTTCTGGCTTTAGTTATGTTTAGGTGATGAATTACATTTATTGCTTTGCATATTGTTGAACCAACCTTGCATCCCAGAGATAAAGCCTACTTCATCATGGTGGATTAGCTTTTTGATGTGCTGCTGGGTTCAGTTTGCAAGTATTTTGTTGAGGATTTTTGTATAAATGTTCAATGAGGATATTGACCTGAGGTTTTCTTTTTTTTTGTTATGCCTCTGACTGTGGCAATTTCTTAAAACAAGAAATAAAGTTTGCAGTATCTATTGGCTCTTCTAATATAAAAAATTTATCTGTAGTATGCGATGTTATTTGATAGCATTTTACCCACAGTAGAACTTCTTTCAAAATTGAAGTCAATGCTCTCAAACCCTGCTGCTTCTTTGTCAACTTGTTTTATGTAATATTCTAAATCCTTTGTTGTCATTTCAACAATGTTCACAGCATCTTCACTGGAAGTAGATTCCATCTTAAGAAACTACTTTCTTTGCTCATTCATAAAAAGCAACCTCTCATTCATTCAAGTTGGATCATAAGATTGCAGGAATTCAGTCACATCTTCAGTCTTCATTTCTATTCTGGTTCTCTTGCTATTTCTACCACATCTGCGTTACTTCCTCTACTGAAGCCTTGAACCCCTCCAAGTCACCCATGAGGGTGGGAATCAACTTCTTCCAACCTCCTGTTAATGTTGGTATTTTGACCTCCTCCCATGAATCACAAATGTTCTTAATGGTATTTATAATGCTGAATCCTTTCCAGAAGGTTTTTCAATTTACTTTGCCAAGATCCAGCAGAGAAATCATTCTCTGTGGCAGCTATAGCCTTATGAAATGTATTTCCCAAATAATAAGACTTGAAAGTTGAAATTGCTCCTTGATCCATGGGCTACTGAATGGATGTTGTGTTAGCAGGCATGAAAACAACATTGACCTCCTTGTACCTTTCCATCAGAACTCTTGGGTGACCAGGTGCATTGTCAATGACTGGTAATATTTTGAAAGGAATCTTTTTCTCTGAGCAATAGGCCTCAACAGTAGGCTTAAGATAGTCAGTGAACCATGCTATAAACAAATTTGCTGTCATCCAGTCTTTGTTCTTTCACTTATAGAGCACAGGCAGCATGAATTTAGCATAATTATTAAGGGCCCTAAGATTTTCAGAATAGATGAGCTTCAACTTAAAGCCACCAGCTGCATTAGCCCCTAACAAGAGTCAGCCTGTCCTTTTAAGTCTTGAAACAAGACTTCTCTCTAGCTATAAAAGTCCTACATGTCATCTTACTCCAATATAAAGCTATTTCATCTACATCGAAAGTCTGTTGTTTAGTAGCGCTCCCTTCATCAATGATCTTAACTAGATTTTCTAGATAACTTGCTGCAGCTTCTCCATCAGCACTTGCTGTTTCCCCGTGCATTTTTATGTTGTAGAGACAGTTTCTTTCCTTAAACCTCATGAACCAACTTCTGCTACATTCCAACTTTTCTTCTGTAGGTTCCTTATCTCTCTCAGCCTCCAAAGAATTGAAGAGAGTTAGGCCCTTGCCCTAGATTAGGCTTTGGTTTAGGAGAATGTTATGGCTGGTTTGATATTCTATCTAGACCACTAAAACTTTCTCCGTATCAGCAATAAGGCTCTTTTTGCTTTCTTATCATTCATGTGTTCACAGGAGAAGCTCTTTTAATTTTCCTCAACAATTTTTCCTTTGCATTCAGGATTTGGCTATTTGGCACAAGAGGCCTAGCTTTCAGCTTCTCTCAGCTGTTGACATGCCTTCTTCACTAAGCTTAATCATTTCTAGTTTTTGAATTAAAATGAGATGTGAGAGTTTTCCTTTCACTTGAACTTGTAGAGGTCACTGTAGGGTTATTAACTATACTAATTTTAATATTGGTGTATCTCAAGGAATAAGGAGGCTTGAGGAGAGGGATGGAGATGGAGGAATAGCCAGTTGGTGGAGCAGTCAGAACATTCACACCAGTTATAGACTAAGTTTGCTATCTTACATGGACATGGTTCATAGTGCCCCAAAACAATTACAATAGTAACACCAAATATCACTAATTACAGACCGCCATAACAGATATTATAATAATAACGAAAAGTTTGAAATGTTGCAAGAATTACCAAAATGTGACACAGACACAGAGTGAGCACATGCTTTTGAAAAAATGGCCCTAATGGACTTGTTCAATGCAGTGTTGCCACAAATCTTCAATTTGGAAAAAACACAATATCTATAAGATGCAATAAAGTTAAATGGAATAAAATGAGGTATGCCTCATTTTAGATTTTTTTTCTCAAAGGAGAGGAAGGTCCTCTGGTTGAATGGGGAAGTTAGGGTAAGATGGAAGAAGATGGAGAGTCTAGACCTCTGCCCACTTGCTTTATCCATCATCTTTGCCCTCGATAGTACCCCCAAAGGATCTTCTTGGAACAAAGGGACTCTACAGAGGAGACATGAAACATCAATCATTTGATCCCTCTCTTTGCCCATGTCAGGCTTTTTGTCACAGCCGACAGTATCATCCAATTCCCATTAAAGAAACACTGGAATTCTATTTGACTCATTTCAATCCTTCCTTTACCATAATCAATCTGTTACTGCAGCATGCTGTTTTTTATTTTATAACTGTACTTCTGTGATATAAAATAACCCGCTAAAAACAGACAAAGTCACCCCAACAACTCATCTATATAAGAAGAATAATCCAAGAATTGAAATAAATTTCTAGATGCTTTGACTAAATTTTCCAGTTATCATCTAGACATCACTATCATACAGATATAGCCAACACTCTTCCATGTCAGCCCTTCCTCTCCAGGTTGGTTCAGAAGAATGTTCTCAGCATCGGGAACAAGAACCACTGCTGTGACTCATAAGCCTTCTCCTTGCCCCACTACTATGACTATCTGTAAGGGTACACAGCACCACCTGTAGCCATACCTCCATTTGGTATGTGAGGAGTGTCCTTGGATAGACTTTTCATATTAATTTAAATTCTCATAATTCTTGCCCACCAGTGGATATCTTTGACACACTTCCTGTCTTCTATCTGGGAGTAATGACTTACTATGATTTTGCCCGCAACCATTTTCCATGAAAGGCCCTTTATTTTGGAAAAGTCACCACAGAGAAATTCCCAGAGCACATGGAGGACATCATTGATGAGCTAAAAAAAAAAAAAAAACTCTAGATCAATGCTGACAAAAGCTGTCTTTCACCCATAAACATAATCCTGACAGGTCTTCTCATCAAAAGTTATTCACCTGTAAAAATGCTACCAAAACTAATAAGTGAGTTTAGCAAGGCAACAGGATTCAAGATCAACATACAAAAATAAACTATATTTCTATATGCTGGCAACAAAAAAATCACAAATTGAAAAAAAAGTATCATTTGTAAACCATCCAAACAAATGAAATACTTGAGGATAATTCTGACAAAAGATTCTGCAAGGCCTGCACTGAAAATGATAAAACATTGCTAGGCTAATTTTAAAAGATCCAAATAAAAAACATATCCATGAGTTGGAAGATTCAGTAATGTTAGGGTGCTAATTCTCTCCAAATGATCTAGAGTCAGTGCAATTCCTATCAAAATTCCAGAAATTAGCAAACTAAAATTCATATGAAAGTGCAAGGGACAGAATAGCCAAAACAATCTGACAAAAAAAGAACAAAGTTGGAGGACTAACAGCACCTATTTTCAAGGTTTACCCTAAGCTAGTAATCAAAACACTCTGCTATTGGTGTAAAGATAGACAAATAGATTAATGGAACAGAATAAAGAATACAGAAATTGACCCATAAATATGTGGATTTTTTAATGAGCAAAGGCAATTTGGTAGAGAAAGAATAGTCTTTTCAACAAAGGGCACTGGAATTATTAAATTACTATATGAGGAGGAGGAGGAGAAGAAGGAGGAGGAAGAGGAAGAACTTTAGTCCATACTTCACACTATGTACAATAATGGTTCAAACACCTAAAACTATATGAAAATAAACCTACTACTGTGAAACTTCTGGAAGAAATCATATAAAATTTTTGCGATCTTGAGTTAGACAAAGATTTCTTAAATATGATGCCAAAAGCACTAGTCATGAAAGGAAAAAAATCAATATATTAGACTTCATCAAAACTAAAAACATCTGCTCCTTAAAGGACACTGTTACCTGGGTGACAAAATGATATGTACAAATCCCCATGGCACATGTTTCCCTATATAGCAAACCTTCACCTGTACCTCCAAACCTAAAATAAAAATTAAATAAATAAATAAAAGACACTGTTAGGTAATTAAAAGACAAATCACAGACTGGAAGAAAATATTTACAGTCTGTTAAAGGACTTTTAACCAAAATATGTAAAGAACTCTCAAAATCAATAAGAATACAAGCAACTCAATAAAAGGGGGCAAAAGATTTGAACAAAGAAGATATATGGGTGGCAAATAAGCACATATTCAACATCATTAATCACTAAGGACATAAACATTAAACCCACACTGATGTACCACTACATACCTATTTGAATGGCTAAAATTAGAAAAACTGAGCATACCAAGTGCTAGTGAGGATGTGCAGCAAATGGAACATTCACACACTTCAAGTGGGAGTGGAAGATAGTACAATCACTTTGGAAAACAGTTTGGCAGTTTCATAAATAAACATATACCTACCAGATCATCCAGCAATTATGTTCCTAAGTATTTACCCAAAGGCACATATCCATAAAAAGACATGAATATAAATGTTCCTAGCAGCTTTATTTAAATAGTCAAAAACTGGAAACAACTCAAATATCTACCAACAGATAAACACTCTGTGGTATATCCATACAATGGAATACTACTCAGCAGTAAAAAAGGATAAACTATTGATGTATGAAAAACCATGAATTTCAAAATAATTATTCTGAGTAAAAGGAGCCCAGCCCCTACCCCTCAAAAAAAGAGTACATACTGAATCATTCCATTTACATAAAATTCTAAAAAATACTAACTAATCTATAATAACAGAAATCAGATCAACTGTTGCCTGGGGACAATAGAACAAGGAAAGGAGTTTAAAAGATTCAAGAAAACTTTTCAAAGTGCTGGATCTGCTCATCATCATGATTGTGATAATGTCTCACAGGTGCATACATGTCAAAATGCACCCAACTGTATATTTTAAATATGTGTACTTTATCTGCCAGTGCTACTGTGTCAATTATACTTTGATAAAGCTGTTCATATAAAACTGAAAAAGTTCAAAAGGAAGTATTTAGGAAGGATAATTAATTTTATTGGGTCTAGTCTCTGCAGTGTCATATGTAAACAGTTGTTTGACAGCTGAGAATTAAATCACAACAGTCTTAATCTTTAGTGAGGCTGTTGAAAAACATTAAATGTAACCCAATTCATAACCTATAACAAACACCTTCAATTCACTATCTCCTCATCTTATTTATCTTTCATAGATGCCCAGGGCTGCCCCTAAAAGACTCTCTTTCCTTCTCTAAACACCCCAAATTCTCTCTTCCTCAGCCTTGCCCTGGAAACTGACTGTGGTCATTTTCCCCATCTTTCCCCTCCCTTCCTAGAAGTATTCTCCAGTTACTCTATCGCTGCCTCGCCCAGCACCTTTATTCTTCTCAATTCTGATCTACTCCTTCTAGCTCAGCATTTTTCTATCCATTATCCTAAGCAGCATAACTGAAACCCCAGAGGCCAAAAAGTAAAAATAATCTTCTCTAGAAGCAGAATGAGTAGAGGCAGAGAGGAATGCTGAGCGTAACAGCTGGGTGGTGGAGGGGAATCTCTTATTTTAAAAAGAAAAGCTTGGTCCCAAGATCCTGGTCCCCTCTCTGCTCAGAGATCCTCTCTCTGCTCACGTCTCTCCTCATTCATTCTCACAGGCAAAGAGACTCGGTTTTCCTCCATTCAGTCTTCTCATTCTGACTCTAAACTGCATCCCTATCCCTGAAACACAATGCCCCTTCCCAGCACACAAGGCCCATCCTCTTTCTACTGCTGTTTTAGGCTTTTTTTTTTTTTTTTTTTTTTTGCCTCTTCTCAACCCCCCCCAAGCCACTAGAAGAGAAATGACCCATTTCATCGTTTTAAATAGCTCTCTTTTCACATGTATCTTTGGACTTGTAGATGATGCAAATTCTTTATGAATTTAAATTTTAAAGGCTCTGTTTGTTAAATGTTTGTCCATTTGTCTGCATTGAGTTAATATAATTAACCTGTCTCTCTGCAGCACTGCTCTCTGTAGAAGACAGTAAAGTCTGTTGCATCACTTCTTCCAGGTTTCGTATCACGGTGGCTGCAGGGTTTGCCCACAATGAACACGCAACTGTCTGCCACCGCTTCACCCACTCCTCCCACTTGTCTCACTCTCCTCCTCCTGCTTCATGTTCCAACATTATCAAACCACCTATCGTCCTCAACTTTACGTCCCTGGAACACCATCACCTGGGAATTACCCTCTGCCTAAAGCAGAGGTCAGCAAACTTTTTCTGTAAAGGACCATATACAAATATTTCTGGCTTCACAGCCCATGTGGTCTCTGTGCCAACTACTCCGTTCTGCCATCATTGCACAAATGCAGCCACAGGCTATACATAAATGAATTGAGTGTGGCTGAGTTACAATAAATCTTTATTTCCAAAAACAGCCAACAGATTTGGCCTGTGGGTCTTATTTTGCCAAACCTTGATCTAAAACGTCCTCCCTTCCCAATCTCCACCTGACTACCTCCTAGTTCTCCTACAAGACTAAGCACATTACCATCTGGAGAGTGCTTTCTCCTATGACTGGTCAGGTTCATCCTTTCTTTGTACTCTCATAGGAACATATATGGAATATATTTTGTAGAGGCAAGAAAAGTTTCTTCCCAAAGACTCATGGTTTCTTCCATGAGGAAGGAGCTCTGCTATCATAATACTACTGGCCTTTCTCTACTCCTACTTACTCCTCTCCATGGGAGATGGAGCAGCTTGGAGGAGTCTAGCTCCTTCTCTCACTCGTGGGAGCAAACTGGCCACAGAGAATATGTATTTCTCCTGCTTTTCCATGCCACAGAGGGCACTCTCTGACACTCCTGGGGAAGGCTTGTCTGCCAGTACTACTGTGTTCGGACACATAAGTCTGTCTTACTCCAGAGTTCTCCATTATCAGTTTAACCAGTAACAACAGTAATATTTTTATCTCCATATATCTTACTTCCTGATTACCTCTTAATTGGTTCAGAACTCTAGAGGGAAACAGAAATGCTATTTATAAGGCCCCATTGAACCCCAACATACACCAGTAGCCACGTTTTCAGCATTTTGCTCAGGAATTTTCTTTGTGTATCTTCTATCACCTCAGTTCAGTGATTACCCAAGTGGACTTCAGTCATCTGGAGAGTCCTTCCAATTGTCACAAACTGATCCAGAAATGCAAATCTTTCTTTCATACTGACAGCAAATGACACCATTCTGTTAGCTTTTATTTTTACCTACAATCGAATACTGCTTACTAATAACCTGTTGAGTACTATAGTCTGGATATGTTTGTTCCCCAAACCTCATGTGGAAATTTGGTCCCCAATGTTGGAGGTGGAGCTTGGGTTATGGGGGTGGAGCCCTCATGAATGGCTTGGTTCATCCTCAGGGTAATGAGTAAGTTCTCACTCTCATTTCCGCAGGAGTTAGTTGTTAAAAAGAGCCAGCACCTCCTCTTTCTCTCTTTCTAGCCATGAGATCTCTGCATATACCAGCTACCCTTTTTCTGCTGCCATGTGTGGAAGCTGCCTGAGTCCCTCACCAGGAAAAGATGATGGCTCCTTGCTTCTTGTACAGCCTGCAGAACTCTGAGCTAAATAAACCTCAAATTACCCAGCCTTAAATATTCCTCTATGGCAACACAAATGGACTAAGACAGTGAGTTAGCAGTAGTTTCTAAATTGAAAGTACTAATAGAGTTTACTAAATATTTAATTACATATTCAGTTAAGAAATCTGGCAGCCACACTTTTGGAAATCCTGTAAAACTTTTATTAAGCATGAGTACCTAAGGCAGAATTTCAGTAGTTTTCAGGAAAGACAATTTGTGAATAGTGTTATCACTGATGCTGTCTTCAATTGATCATGGTTTTCAACCACTGTTATTCAAAATTATCCCACCTGTTCTCAGTAGAAAATCACTCAGTAATAGCAAATTGAAAATTCAAAAATATTTTAAATGACCCAGCAGTTCCAATTCTGTGGAATATGCTCCAAAAAAATAGTTGGCAATGTTCATCAAAAGACATGTATAAGAATGTTCATAACATTCTTATAACACATATATTCTTATAACATATATTTTTATAACTAATAACATATATTCTATATAACATATATTCTTATAACAAAGCTTCATAACACAGCTTTGTCTTGTAATAGCTAAAAATTGCTAACAACCCAAATACCCATCATAGAATAATAAATAAATGGTGGAATATTTATAAAGTTGACTATTACACAGCAATGAAAAAGAACAAACTACTTTTACATACTTTTGTATGGAGCAACATGGGTGAATCTCACCTACATAAAGATGAGCAATGGATTGCCGGCAACATGGCAGAAGAGGAACAGATCCAGGCTGCAGCTCCCAGTGAGACCAACACAGAAGGCAGGCGATTTCTGTATTTCCAACTGAGGTACCTGGTTCATCTCACTGGAACTGGGTAGACAGTGGGTGCAGCCCATAGAGAGTGGGCAGAAGCAGAGTGGGCAGAAGCAGGGTGGGATGTTGCTTCACCCAGGAAATGCAAGGGGTCGGGGAACTCCCTCCCCTAGCCAAGGGAAGCCGTGAGGAATTGTGCTGCGAGGAATGGTGCATTCCAGCCCAGATAGTATGCTTTTCCCATGGTCTTCACAACCCACAGACCAGGAGATTCCCTCAGGTGCCTACACCACCAGGGCCGAGGGTTTCCAGCACAAAACTGGGCGGCCATTTGGGCAGACACCAAGCTAGCTGCAGGAGTTTTTTTGTACACCATTGGCACATGGAACACCAGCGAGACAGAACCGTTCACTCCCCTGGAAAGGTGGCGCTGAAGCCAGGGAGCCGAGTGGTCTAGCTCAGCGGATCCCACTCCCATGGAGCCCAGCAAGCTAAGATCCACTGGCTTGAAATTCTCGCTGCCAGCACAGCAGTCTGAAGTCAACCTGGGATGCTCGAGCTTTGTGGGGGGAGGGGCATCCACCATTACTGAGGCTTGAGTAGGTCGTTTTCCCCTCACAGTGTAAACAAAACCACTGGGAAGTTCGAACTGGGCAGAGCCCACCACGGCACCACAAACCCGCTGTAGCCAGACTGCCTCTCTAGATTCCTCCCGTCTGGGCAAGGCATCTCTGAAAGAAAGGCAGCAGTGCCAGTCAGGGGCTTATAGATAAAACTCCCGTCTCCCTGGGATAGAGCATCTAGGGAAAGGGGCAGCTGTGGGTGCAGCTTCAGTGGACTTAAACGTTTCTGCCTGACGGCTCTGAAGAGAGCAGCAGATCTCCCAGCACAGTGCTCGAGCTCTGCTAAGGGACTTACTGCCTCCTAAAGTGGGTCCCTGATCCCCATGCCTCCTGACTGGGAGATACCTCCCAGCAGAGGTCTACAGACACCTCATACAGGAGTGGTCCGGCTGGCATCTAGTGGGTGCCCCTCTGGGATGAAGCTTGCAGAGGAAGGAGCAGGCAGCAGTCTTTGCTGTTCTGCAGCCTCCACTGGTGATACCCAGACAAACAGGGTCTGGAGTGGACCTCCAGCAAACTCCAGCAGAGCTGCAGAAGAGGGGCTTGACTGTTAGAAGAAAACCAACAAAAAGAAAGCAATAGCATCAACATCAACAAAAAGGACACCCATGCAAAAACCCCATCTGAAGGTTGCCAACATCAAAAAGCAAAGGTAGATAAATCCACAAAGATGAGGAAAAACCAGTGCAAAAAAAAACCCTGAAAATTCCAAAAACCAGAACACATCTTCTCCAAAGGATCACAACTCCTGGCCAGCAGGGGCACAAAACTGGACAGAGAATGAGTTTGATGAATTGACAGAAGTAGGCTTCAGAAGGTGGGTAATAACAAACTCCTCCGAGCTAAAGGAGCATGTTCTAACCCAATGCAAGGAAGCTAAGAATGTTGAGAAAAGATTAGACAAATTGCTAACTAGAATAACCAGTTCAGAGAAAAACATAAACAACCTGATGGAGCTGAAAAACACAGCACAAGAACTCCATGAAGCATACACAAGTATCAATAGCTGAATTGATCAAGCGGAAGAAAGGATATCAGAGACTGAAGATCAACTTAATGAAATAAAACGTGAAGACAAGGTTAAAGAAAAAAGAATGAAAAGGAATGAACAAAGTCTCCAAGAAATATGGGACTATGTGAAGAGATCAAACCTAAGTTTGGTGCACCTGAAAGTGATGGGGAGAATAGAACCAAGTTGGAAAACACACTTCAGGATATTATCCAGGAGAACGTCCCCAACCCAGCAAGACAGGCCAACTTTCAAATTCAGGAAACACAGAGAACACCACTAAGATACTCCTCTAGAAGAGCAACCCCAAGACACATAATCGTCAGATTCACCAAGGCTGAAATGAAGGAAAAAATGTTAAGGGAAGCCAGAGAGAAAGGTCAGGTTACCCACAAAGGGAAGCCCGTCAGACTAACAGCAGATCTCTAGGCAGAAACCCTACAAGCCAGAAGAGAGTGGGGACCAAATTCAACATTCTTAAAGAACAGAATTTACAACCCAGAATTTCATATCCAGCCAAACTAAGCTTCATAAGTGAAGGAGAAATAAAATCCTTTACAGACAAATGAATGTTGAGGGATTTTGTCACCACCAGGCCTGCTTTACAAGAGCTCCTGAAGGAAGCACTAAATATGGAAAGGAAAAACTGGTACCAGCCACTGCAAAAACATACCAAAATGTAAAGACCATCAATATTATGAAGAAACTGCATCAATGAATGGGCAAAATAACCAGCTAGCATCATAATGACAGGATCAAATTCTCACATAACAATATTAACCTTAAACGTAAATGAGCTAAATGCTCCAGTTAAAAGACACAGACAGGCAAATTGGCTAAAGAGTCAAGACCCATCATTGTGCTGTATTCAGGAGACGCATTTCACGTGCAAAGACACAAAATAAAGGGACGGAGGAATAGTTACCAAGCAAATGAAAAGCAAAAAAAAAAAAAAAAAGCAGGGGTTGCAATCCTAGTCTCTGATAAAACAGACCTTAAACCAACAAAGATCAAAAAGGACACAGAAGAGTATTACAAAATGGTGAAGAGATCAATGCAACAAGAAGAGCTAACTATCCTAAATATATATGCACCGAATACAGGAGCACCCAGATTCATAAAGCAAGTTCTTAGAGACCTACAAAGAGACTTAGACTCCTGCACAATAATAGTAGGAGACTTTAACACCCCACTGGCAATATTAGACAGATCAACGGGACAGAAACTTAACAAGGATATCTAGGACTTGAACTCAGCTCTAGACCAAGCAGACCTAATAGACATCTATAGAACGCTCCACCCCAAATCAACAGAATATACATTCTTCTCAGCACCATATTGCACTTATTCTAAAATTGAACACATAATTGAAAGTAAAACACTCCTCAGCAAATGCAAAACAGAAATCATAACAAACAGTCTCTTAGACCACAGTGCAATCAAATTAGAACTCAGGATTAAGAAATTCACTCAAAACGGCACGACTACATGGAAACTGAACGACCTGCTCCTGAATGACAACTGGGTAAATAAAAAAATTAAGGCAGAAATAAATAACTTCTTTGAAACCACGGAGAACAATCACACAACATACTAGAATCTCTGGGACACAGCCAAAGCAATGTTTAGGGGAAATTTATAGCACTGAATGCCCATAGGAGAAAGAGGGAAAGATCTAAAATTGACAACCTAACGTCACAATTAAAAGAACTAGAGAAACAAGAGCAAACCAATTCAAAAGCTAGTAGAAGACAAGAAATAACTAAGATCAGAGCAGAACTGAAGGAGATGGAGACATGAAAAACCCTTCGAAAAAAATCAATGAATCCAGGAGCCGGTTTTTTTTAGAGATTAACAAAAATAGATAGACTGCTAGCTAGACTAATAAAGAAGAAAAGAGAGAAGAATCAAATAGACACAATAAAAAATAATAAAGGGGATATATCACCACTGATCCCACAGAAATACAAACTACCATCAGATAATACTATAAACACCTCTATGCAAATAAACTAGAAAATCTAGAAGAAATGGATAAATTCCTGGACACACACACCCTCCCAAGACTAAACCAGGAAGAAGTTGAATCCCTGAATAGGCCAATAACAAGTTCTGAAATTGAGGCAGTAAATAATAGCCTTCCAACCAATAAAAGCCCAGGACAAGACAGATTCACAGCCAAATTCTACCACAGGTACAAAGAAGAGCTGGTATCATTCCTTCTGAAATTACTCCAAACAATAGAAAAAGAGGGACTCCTCCATAAGTCATTTTATGAGGCTAGCATCATCCTGATACTAAAACCTGCCAGAGACACACAAAAAAAAGAAAATTTCAGGCCAATATCCCTGATGAACATTGATGCAAAAAATCCTCAATAAAATACTGGCAAACTGAATCCAGCAGCATATCAAAAAGCTTATCCACCAAGATCAAGTCAGCTTCATCCTGGGATGCAAGGCTGGTTCAACACACACAAATCAATAAATGTAACCTATCACATAAACAGTACCAATGACAAAAACCACTTGATTATCTCAATAGATGCAGAAAAGGCCTTCAACAAAATTCAACAGCCTTTCATGCTAAAAACTCTTAGTAAACTAGGTATTGATGGAATGTATCTCAAAACATTAAGAGATGTTTATGACAACCCCCAACCAATATCAGACTGAATGGGCAAAAATTGGAAGCATTCCCTTTCAAAAAGAGCACAAGACAAGGATGCCCTCTCTCACCACTCCTATTCAACATAGTATTGGAAGTTCTGGCCAGGGCAGTCAGGCAAAAGAAAGAAATAAGGGGTATTCACATAGGAAAACAGGAAGTCAAATTGTCTCTGTTTGCAGATGACGTGATTGTATACTTAGAAAACCCCATCATCTCAGCCCAAAATCTTCTTAAGCTGATAACTAACTTCAGCAAAGTCTCAGAATACAAAAATCAATGTGCAAAAATCACAGGCATTCCTATACACCAATAATAGACAAACAGAGAGCCAAATCATGAGTGAATTCCCATCACAATTGCTACAAAGAGAATAAAATACCTGGGAATACAACTTACAAGGGATGCGAAGGACCTCTTCAAGGAGAACTGCAAACCACTGCTCAAGGAAATAAGAGAGGACACAAACAAATGGAAAAACATTCCATGCTTATGGATAGGAAGAATCAATATCTTGAAAATGGCCATGCTGCCCAAAGTAATTTATAGATTCAATGCTATCCCCATCAAGCTACCATTGACTTTCTTCACAGAATTGGAAAAAACTACTTTAAATTTCATATGGAACCAAAAAAGAGCCCACATAGCCAAGACAATCCTAAGCAAAAAAAACGAAGCTGCAGGCATCATACTACCTGACTTCAAACTACATTACAAGGCTACAGTAACCAAAATAGCCAGTTTCGGTTACCAGTACTGGTACCAAAACAGATATATAGGCCAATGGAACAGAACAGAAGCCTCAGAAATAATACCACACAGCTACAACCATCTGATCTTTGACAAACCTGACAAAAATAAGCAATGGGGAAAGGATTCCCTATTCAATAAATGGTGTTGGG
Source organism: Pan paniscus (assembly GCF_029289425.2). NCBI lineage: Eukaryota > Metazoa > Chordata > Mammalia > Primates > Hominidae > Pan > Pan paniscus. Next base: position 45,051,508 of record NC_073253.2, on the reverse strand, counting down.
AAAACTAGCTAGCCATAGGCAGAAAACTGAAACTGGACCCCTTCCTTACACCTTATACAAAAATTAACTCAAGATGGATTAAAGACTGAAACATAAGACCTAAAACCATAAAAACTCTAAAAGAAAACCTAAGCAATACCATTCAGGACATAGGCATGGGCAAAGACTTCATGACTAAAACACCAAAAGCAATCACAACAAAAGCCAAAATTGACAATTGGGATCTACTTAAACTAAAGAGCTTCTGCCCAGCAAAAGAAACTACTATCAGAGTGAACAGGCAACCTACAGAATGGGAGAAAATTTTTGCAATCTATCCATCTGACAAAGGGCTAATATCCAGAATCTACAAGGAACTTAAACAAATTTACAAGAAAAAAAACAAACAACCCCATCAAAAAGTGGGCAAAGGATATGAACAGACACTTCTCAAAAGAAGACATTTATGTAGCCAACAAACATATGAAAAAAAACTCCTCATCACTGGTCATCAGAGAAATGCAAATCAAAACCACAATGAGATACCATCTCATGCCAGTTAGAATGGTGATCATTAAAAAGTCAGGAAACAACAGATGCTGGAGAGGATGTGGAGAAATAGGAACTCTTTTACACTGTTGGTGGGAGTGTAAATTAGTTCAACCATTGTGGAAGACAATGTGGCGATTTCTCAAGGATCTAGAACCAGAAATACCATTTGACCCAGCAATCTCATTACTGGGTATATTCCCAAAGGATTATAAATCATTCTACTACAAAGACACTTGCACACATATGTTTATTGCAGCACTATTCATAATAGCAAAGGCTTGGAACCAGCACAAATGCCCATCAATGATAGACTGGATAAAGAAAATGTGGCACATATACACCATGGAATACTATGCAGCCATAAAAAGAATGAGTTCATGTCCTTTGCAGGAACGTGGATGAAGCTAGAAACCATCATTCTCAGCAAACTAACACAGGAACAGAAAACCAAACACCGCATGTTCTCACTCATAAGTGAGAGTTGGACGATGAGAACGTATGGGCACAGGGAGGGGAACATCACACACCAGGGCCTGTCAGGGGGTAGAGGGCACAGGAAGGGATAGCATTAGACAAAGTACCTAATGTAGATGATGGGCTGATAGATGTAGCAAACCACCATGGCACATGTATACCCATGTAACAAGCCTGCACATTCTGCACATGTATCCAAGAACTTAAAGTATAATAATAATAAAAAGATAAGCAAAAGAAGCCAGATACAAAAGATATAATATCATGTGATTCCATTTATATGAAGATTCAACTTATATGAATTTATATGAAGTGTATTAGTTATAGACAAAACTAGTCTGTCGCTGTAGAAGTCAAAGTAGTGATTATCTCTGCTGCAGAAATGTAAAAGGGCAAGAAAGAGCCTTCTGAGATATGGGAAATTGTCTACAACCTGATTTGAGTGATGATTCAACAGTGTGCACGTGTTTGTTGCTGTGAGTGTGTGTAAATTCATTGAATTGTACAGTTAAGATCAATGCACTTTACACCATATATATGTATACTTATATGTATATTTAAAGAGAGAGAGAATAATTTCTGCATGCCTGATATTTAGCTGGGCCTTTGAGATATGTTGATTAACAAAACACACAGTTTTATTCCCCTTGGTATAGTGTATTCCTGGTACCAGTTCAGTCTCTATACTCAGTAAATGGTTGGTAATCTGAACTGAGCTTTCTTCTTTTATACTAAGCATTTAAACTTTAAAAAATATATACTATTGCTGATGCTAATGGCAACAGCAGTGCTTCACTTTTCCTTGACAAACATGTTTTGTTTTTAGGCTTTTTTAATCCAAGGTCATCCTGATGCCTCATTATGGAAAAATCCCAGAATCTTTCCTCCCTTCAGCAAAGGAGCTACATGCACTTTCATCCTGCAGATTTCAAAATCGATTATCTGTGCTGCTAGCATTCTCCATATCCCATGGAGTTGTGTGCTAAAATCCAGAGCAATGAATACACCTCTGAAAAATGATGCTTTCGAACCTGCCTCATGGTGCAGTAAATTTAAAAGTACTCTTAATAATAATAAGGATCAACATTGACTTTAATAGTCCTCAAGCCCATCACGTAATTTCATTAGCCACCCAGCACAGATGCAAGCAGGGGTGATGTCATACTTTTTCCCCTTGCTCTGAAACCTGAGTCAGGCGCCAGAGAGGAAACCGGTTTTACAGACTCTAATCGGATTAAAGCTCCTGGCAGCCTCTAATCAATAGGTGGTAGCTGGAGGAATCTCAAAATGTTCAAAGCCCTCTCTGGCCCCTTCATGGGCATGGCCTCACTCAAGTAGAAAGGAAGTTCAGGTGGTCTCTTTCTACAAGTGGGGAAAGTCTAAATGGTATGTCCTAGGGCACTGTGTTAGTTGCAGTTTTCCCCAGGACTCAGGTCCATACATGAGAGAGGGATTGTCACTAATGCAGCAGCCTCAAGTTTTCCTTTCTGATCTTACCTAAAGGAAACCTCTAGCTATTCACACAACCATCATACAGTAAACTAGCAGTTACGATCACAGGCTTTGGTGTCAGGCACAGCTTGATCTAAAACCTAGCTCTTCCACTGACTAAACAACCTCTAGCAAGCTAGCCTACCTGTGTTAGACTCAATTTTCTCATCTATAAAGTGGGGATAATAACACCTACCTCACAGAAGTGTAGTGAGGAAAAAGAGAGTTAATGTGTACACAAAGGGCTTATGACGTAGTCCTCGCCCTGTGTAGTTACATGCTCAACAAATGATTGCTAATAAAAAGAAATAAGCTATGATTAATAGCTACCAATTATCATTATGATTCTTAAAACTCTGAAATTCCCTCTTACAATCAGAGAGAATTCTTTTTTGCCTTTATCATTTTACTTACCTGAACTTTCCCACCTCTCCAACTTAGGGCAAGTGGGAAGCCAGTGCCTAGACGTGCCCATAACTTCCAGGTTGCTTTAACAAGAACTTCAATAACACGGCAAAATACAATGACCTCATCATCCCAATGTTGCAGAAGTAAAAATCAATGCTACTTAAAAAGCCTGACAATCAATCAAAGTCTAGCCAGATATCCGTGGAAGTCAAACAGACCATATAAAACTCAGATTCACCTAGGGATCTCATTAAAGTGCTGCAGCAGTAGTTCCCTGATGTAAGCTGGGAGTTTTCACTTGGCTTTTTTTTTTTTCAAATATGGAGTCCTGGTGAGGTCAGGGCTATATGTCTCCCCAGCAGCTGGCTCAGGAGCACTTTTATTGGCTGGATGCCCTCACTGGAATTACCAGTGCAAACGGTCATTCATACGTCAATGTCATCCCACCCTCCCGTGGTGACACAGACCTTCTCCTACTGAAACCACATGCTGCTTTAGTCCAAAATAAGCTCTGAAAAAGTAATAAACATTATTTTATTTCATTTTATTTTATTTTATTTTATTTTATTTTATTTTTATTTTGAAACAGAGTCTCGCTCTGTTGCCAGGCTGGAGTGCAGTGGCATGATCTCAGCTCACTGCAACCTCCACCTCCTGGGTTCAAGTGATTCTCCTGCCTCAGCCTCCCGAGTAGCTGGGATTACAGGTACACGCCACCACACTCAGCTAATTTTTGTATTTTTAGTAGACATGGGATTTCATCATGTTGGCCAGGATGGTCTCGATCTCTGGACCTCGTGATCTGCCCACCTCAGCCTCCCAAAGTGCTGGGATAACCCTTACCTGTTTCCCCTTTGCAGGGCAGATAGAACATAATAATTGGAGATGCATGAAACGTGATTAATCTCTCTGTATAATCAGGACTTGCAACACACTTAATTTTTTTTTAATAGTGAAAATTTCATTGGAGATCATTGAAGTGAAGACTGATAAACACTTGCCCTGGGTGGGTTACAACCAACTTTTCTTTTTTTTTCTAAGTTTTTTAAATTATACTTTAAGTTCTTGGATACATGTGTAAAACGTGCAGGTTTGTTACATAGGTATACATGTGCCATGGTGGTTTCCTGCACCCATCACCCCGTCATCTACATTAGGTATTTCTCCTAATGCTATCCCTCCCCTAGCACCCCAACTCCCCAACAGGCCCCAGTGTGTGATGTTCCCCTCCCAGCGTCCATGCAACACACTTAATTTCTATTGCATAGTACTATAGGGGTTACAGAAAGCATAATTTTAAGATAATGGATTTATATTCTATGGGCTTCTTTCTAAAACCTTATAATTCAAATATGAATATAAGACAAATCCCCTCCCTGAGCTCAGGTCATTTTAAGAGATAACACCTACTATGGACCACATGTTCTTCGAGGCACAAGAGATACAAAGATGGATAATGCATGAGCCTGCCCTTCTTCAGATTCTATGAGACCAGAAGGCACAGATCCCCCTAACTCCAGACCCAGTCCCCCAAAAAACACCAACAGGATTAAATACACACCATTGAGTTAATGGGACACGCCATTGAATTAAAACTTTTTTTTTACTCTAGCAGTAAAGAAAATGACTAAACTCTGGATTATCTACTCCAGAACAATCAACTTAGAGTAGAAACTTAAGCTACTATGAAAAAAATGATTGAACCGGAATAAGAAGGCCCGATGTTCCCAACAGCATTGGCAACCGATTCATTTAGAAACTCAGTAAAAGTCAACTCAGAAGCCCACTTCTTAGCCAACTTCATGTCCCATGCATACATGGAGGGTAAGGGAATGAGTTTATACATTTCAAATTATGTCTTCCGACTGGGCACAATGGCTCACGCCTGTAATCCCAGCACTTTGGGAGGCTGAGGCAGGTGGATCACTTGAGGTCAGAAGTTTAAGAGCTGCCTGGCCAACATGGTGAAACCCAGTCTCTATTAAAAATACAAAAATTAGCCAGGCATGGTGGTGGGTGCCTGTGGTCCCAGCTACTTGGGAGGCTGAGGCAGGAGAATCGCTAGAACCCAGGAGGCGGAGATTGCAGTGAGCCAGGATCATGCCACTGCACTACAATCTGGGTGACAGAGTGAGACTCTATCTGAAAAAAACCAATTATGTCTTCTTAAATCCCTCAGGAACACACTCTCATTTCTTTAATTCACCTCCCTATTTGTAAGTATAATATTAATACCTCCCTCCTGGGGCTGTTGTGAGGGTTAAATGAAGCAATATTTTTTTTTAGTCTAAAAAAGCACCTGGCTTATACTAGGGACTCACTGAATGATAGCTAATAGAAAATTCAGTACCAGGATCCTCAAAAACAATGTGACCACAGACACCACGCCCCCTGGCTAGCTTCTGGTTTTTCTTACTTTGAAGCAGGAGAAGCAGACTTCTTTCTGGTCGTACCAGCCTAGAAAGATCTAAGCTGAGCTACTAGTACAAGAAGATCATGGGGCAATGATTCAATCTTGACAAAAGATCTAGAAACATAGCTAACAGAAAACACAAAGATGACAGGAATATCAATAATCTCAACAACTGTAAACAGGTTACGTTCCCTTATTAAAAGAACTTTCAAATTCATTTTTTAAGGCAAGGTCCATCTATATGCTATTTACAAGAGATGTGTGTAACACAAAATAATGCAGAAAGGTTGAAAACATGCAGATGCCCAAAGAGAGACCAAGTGCTATAGTCTGAATATTTGTGTTCCCCCAAAATTCATATGTTAAAATCATAACCCCCAAGATGACGGCATTAGGAGGTGAGGGCCTTTCAGAGTTGATTAGAGCATGAGAGTGAAACCCTCATGAATGGGGTTAGGGCTCTTATAAAAGCAAGCCAAGAGAGACCCCTTTCCACCTCTACCATGTGAGGACACAGTGAGAAAGCATTGTCTATGAACCAAGAAGCAGACCATCTACAGACACTGAATCTGCCAGCACTTGATCTTGGAATTTCCAGACTCCAGATATGTGAGAAATAAATTTCTGCTGTGCATAAGCCACCTAGTTTATGGCATTTTGTTGTAGCAGCCTGAAGGGACTAAGACAGCAGGCAAATATAAACAAAAAGAAAACAATATAGCAATATTAATATTACCTCAAATCGAATTCAAGGCAAAAAGCTCTATATGGGACAAAGAAAATTGTTTTATATTAATAAACAATAGATTCATCAGAATATATAGCAACCATGAACATTTTCACCCTGAATATCATGGCAGCAGATACATGGAGAGTAATGACAACACGTCAAGCACAATTCCAAGGTCACTGCATATAGCAACTCATAATCCTCCCAAGAACCCAGTAAACTAGATGATGTGATTTTACAGTTAAGGAAATGTGTCCAAGGTCTGTCAACTCATGAGGGTGGAGCTGGTATTCAAACCAGGCAGCCTGGCGTTAGCATCAATACTCTCAATTTTTTTACTATATTCTCTCCAAAAAGTAAAAAGAAGTGTTAGAAATTTTTTTTAAAGTTGGCCAGGTGTGGTGGCTCACACCTATAATCCTAGCACTTTGGGAGGCCAAGGCAGGAGGATCGCTGGAGCCCAGGAGTTCAAGACCAGCCTGGGCAACACAGCGAGACCCTGTCTCTTTTAAAAGGAAAAAGAAATTTTAAAAAAAATAAATTTGTTGTGTCAAGATGACAAAAATAAATATATAAAAGATGTGAATAATACATATTATAAGCTTGAATTCATAGCAAATTATGATCTCTCTAAAAATGAGACACATTCTTTTTAAATGTTTATGAAACATTCATTTAAAATACATAAAGAGAGGCCGGGTGTGGTGGCTCACACTTGTAATTCCAGCACTTTGGGAGGCCCAGGCAGGTGGATCACAAGGTCAGGAGATAGAGACCATCCTGGCTAACACGGTGAAATTCTGTCTCTACTAAAAGTACAAAAAAATTAGCCGGGCAGGCTGAGGCAGGAGAATGGCATGAACCTGGGAGGTGGAGCTTGCAGTGAGCCAAGATCACGCCACTGCACTCCAGCCTGGGCAACAGAGTAAGACTCCATCTCAAAAAAAAAAAATACATAAAGAGAAATCATTTACTAGGCCACAGAAAAATGTCTCCGTAAGTTTCTGATGGTAGAGTTCTTATAGGGTTCATTTACTGATTAAAATGGAATTAAATTCAAAACTTCATTGTTCTAAATAAGTCTGTGTCAAAGAATAAATAAAACCTTAATTTATAAATTATTTGAAAATTAACACATGTTGAAACACTAAATAGAAAATTCTATGGGAAGTAGCCAAAGTTTACTCAGGAAAAAAATCATATCCCTAAATAGGTTTTTTCCTAAAACAAGAAATGTCTAAAATAAATATTTTTGGAGCATTAGACTCAGAAGCTAGAAAAAGAACAACAAAATAAACAAAAGAAACCAATGAATTAGGAAGTTTAAAACAACTAGAATTGTCGAGTAAAACCAAGAGCTAGTTCTTTGGGGGGAAAAAAAGGATTAAGGGATGTCTGACAAATCTGACAAAACAGAAAAAAGTTTGAGAACACATACGCTACATTAGCAATGAAAACATACATCTAACTACAGATAGGGAGGAGACTACTTTTAATAAAATAATACTATTTATATCCTTATGGCCATAATGTAAAGCCAAAAAAACTATTTTCTAAGTTACTACTACGAAAAAAAATTGAAATGATTAGTGAAATCAACTCCCCTCAAAACTTCCAGATGTTGGGTTTATTTAAAAAGTCATATAATGCTTTCAAGAACTCATTTCACAGGGCTAATGCAACCCTGATAGCAAAAGCTGAGAAAGTGAAAAAAGAACCAAAAGTCAAATTCATTTATTAATACATATATATGTAAACACCCTAAATATAATATTTACAAATAGAACCAACAACACATTAAGAGCACAATGTAACACCTTTACCTAGGATTTATTTTAGGAATTCAAGGATAGGTAGTTAGAAAAAATATGTCAATGTAATTCACTACATTAATAGAATAAAAATCAAATGGTCTTTTGATAAATGCAGAAAATGCAGTTGATAAATTTCTGAATCCATCCTGGGTTAAACTTATGGGTAAACTAGAAATAGAAGGAAACTTTAATATGATACAGATCTTATTTTTTTTTTTTTTTGAGACAGAGTCTCACTCTGTCGTCCAGGCTGCAGTGCAGTGGTGCAATCTCAGCTCACTGCAACCTTCACCTCCCGGGTTCAAAGCGGTTATCCTGCCTCAGGCTCCCAAGTAGCTAGGACCACAGGTGTGCCCCACCACACCTGGATAATTTTTTGTATTTTTAGTAGAGACAAGGTTTCACCATGTTGGCCAGGCTGGTCTCAAACTCCTGACCTCAGGTGATCCGGCCGGCTTTGGCCTCCCAAAGTGCTGTGATTACAGATGTGAGCCACTGCACCCAGCCAGTAACAGTCTCTTTCAAAAGTCACTATTATCTGGAGACAAAAGTTAAGGGGCCGTTCTTTATTAAAAAGAAAGTAAAGAGACCTAAACACCAAAAGCAATGGGTAAAACTTTATTGACCCTTTGGTTTTAAAAAAATAAAAGCAGCAACAAAATATATTTTGAGGAGAAAATATGTACACAAAGAGCAGTAAAAAGGTTAGTATCTCTATCTGATGAAGAGTTATTGTAAATCAGTGTTATTTATTTATTCATTCATTTATTTTGAGACAGGGTCTCACTCTGTCACCCAGGCTGGAGTGCAGTGACATCATCACGTCTCACTCAACCTCGACCTCCCCAGACTCAGGTGATCCTCCCACCTCAGCCTCCCGAGTAGCTGGGACTACAGGAACACCACTGTGTCCAGCTAATTTACATATTTTTTGTAGAGACAGGGTTTCGCCATGTTGCCCAGGCCTCGAACTCCTGGGCTTAAGCAATCTTCCTACCTTGGCCTCCCAAAACGCTAGGATTACAGGTATAAGCCACCATGCCCAGCCATAAATCCGTATTTTAAAAAGACAAGTAATCTCCTCTTGCCCCCCAAATAAGTAAAGAATCATGAACAGGACAATTTCAAAAGAAATACAAATTGCCACAAAAAAAAATATTTAAAAAGTATTTAGCCTGATTAATAGCCAAAGAAATTTAAATTAGAATAACAATGAAATATCTTTTTCAGTTTCAGATTAGCAAAGATTAAACAGAATGATAATATTCAAAGTTGGCAAAGGTGTAAAAATACTCTACTGATGAAGTGCAAACTAGTTCACCTTTTTGGAGGTCATGAATTAGATAATGTGCAACAAAATTTTTTAATTAAACATAAATATTCCTTTTGATCTAGCTGTTAAACTCCTAGAATATATCTAAGGGAAATAAGCAAGTAGGTAAAAATGAATATATATGATTTCTTATTGCAGTATTGTTTATAATTTTTTTAATTAAATCTAAATGACGAATTAAATAAGTTGTGCCAGAGCCATATAACCATATACTCTTAAGCACTTGGAAAGAACAAACACTGTAACTCTATATATTAGCATAGAAAGAGGTCTGAAAAGTATTTTAAATTAAAACAGCTTGTAGAAGAGTAGGTATGATTTTATCTAAAAAAAAGATACATATGTGCTAATACGTGTGTTTATAGATGCATCGAAAAACTACTGGAAAAGTATACAACAAATCATAACAGTGGTTATATCTGTGGGGTAGAATTAAGAGGACTTTCTACTGTATGTCTAAAATTTTCGTGATTTATAATCAGCATATATTATGTTTACAATCAGAAAACTAATACCAGTACATTGCAGAGAGAGAGAAAGAGGGATCCTGCGTTCTCTTTAATGAAGACAAAGTCCTTGCTCCATCTTAATGGGCTCCTCAAGACATACCCAGGCAAAGCCACTGGGCTTGGGGCAAAAACTCAGCCAGCACTGTGAAAATAAATCTTGCAGTATAAAGCTCCACACACCTGAGCCTTGAGTCATGTCAGAGATTGGGCCCTCTTTAAGTCATCCGTATTGCTACTGAAGTAACTACTCCACATCTGGGAATGAAAGTACATTTCCCCAAGGAAGCTCCTGTTTCCAAATCTCCACCCTGGTTTACCATCAGCTGAGACTCTTGGCCCCTCTTGGACCATCTGCTCAGCAGACCTCTGATCTGGTTAACAGCTTCATTATTTTTAAACTGTCTCTAAGCACAGATTCAGAAGCAAGGGCAGCAAGAATCTCTCCTAAGTCTCCGAAATAAATCAGTCCCTATAATCTGCTTCCCGTGGCCCTCTGTGACTAGACCATGACAGGAGGTGTCATAATCATCATAACATCTTTGCCCTGAGCATCAGTACATAAAAGCAGGCGCTTAGCATGGGGCATCTGCCAGGTCAATCCAAGCCAGAGGCTAAGGGAGGGCTTTGCCAAAATGATTCTGAGTGTCACGGAGCTGTGTCTGAGGCCTTCAGCACCTGAGGGTGATTCAAGAAACAGGTCCAAGATGCTGGGTTAGCAAGGAAAGACAGACTCTGGGTAATTACGATCATGACTTGAATACCGTGTGTGAGTAATTAATAATCTATAAATGTCCTGAATGAGTGCACATATTGAGTTATTCCATCATTAAACACGGTGCCAATGTTAATGCAATTCCTCTGGAGGGTTCATTAACTGGACAGAGTGTCAAGTCAGAGTGAATTTATTTTTTCATTTCTTCCATTTACTTTTTATTTTGTTTCCTTCCATTGTTCATAAATAGAGGTAGTAATTATGGGGGATGGAGGGGCAGCATTTCTCAATTCTTTTGCTGGATATTGTAGGGAAAGGTGGGAATTACCTGTAATCATCTTGCCAAGTCTGAAAGAAAACTAAGTGAAAGTAAATAATTAGCTGACAGATTTTGGATTTTTAGGTACTTTGAAAAGCCTAATTTCTAAATACTAGAAAGCTGTTGTTTTCATCATGCACTGTGTATATCTGACTCAGTGATCTTTAGGCTAGAGAAATCACTGTGCAGGACAATTCAAAAGACACAAAACTCCCATCTTGCCATGGAGGGCTGCAAGTGCCTGGAGAAAAGTTATCTATACCTAAGCCCCACCTCAGAATACTACCTGCTGCCCCAGCATCTCTGAGGATGAGCATCAGAAGGACCTGGCTGGATTCTGAGAAAAATGGAATGTTAGAGAGATGAATAGATAGATAGAAAGATGGATGGGTGAACAGATGGATGAATGACTAGACAAGTAGAAAGACACAGACAAATGGATGGATAGTAGGTAGGTGGCTTCCTCTCTCCCTCCCTCCCTCCCTCTCTCCATGCCTGTCCATTCAAGCAAAGACCAGGGAATGTCTCCTACCTCAGAGAAAGAGGTAGCCATACTGCTTCCCAGGACCAGTTCTCTTGTTGGCTTGATCACACTCCTTCTGCCCCCTCCCAAATCTTATTCCTCATCTATCCCCTGTCTTGATTAATCTCTCTCTCCACTAAAGATTCAGCTTACAAACACCTTCAGTTTTCCTGTAGGCTGATATATATATACACACATATGTATATATGTATTCCCCCAACCATCTTCTCATCAGGCTAAATTCAATTTCATTCCCTCATATGCTTCTTCTGGACCGAGTTCTCCACATCCTACCATCTATGTTCAGTCACCTCCACCCACTGCAACTTGAGGCCCACCCTCCACTCCATGCTCCTCAAAGGTCCCCAGCCCCCTTTCCCAACCTAAATCCCATGGTTTCCTCTCCTTGAAATATCTGAACCACATTATGTGCCTTGAAACTTTACTCCTGTTTCTTTGTTTTCCACATCTCCAGCAATCTTTCCTGATTTATTCATTCTTTAATTTATTCAATAAATATTCATTGAGAACAAAATAAGTTTTGTTCCAGACACTGAGCTAGAGATGTAGGGAACACAAAATGACCAGTTCCTAGACCTTACTCTCAAGAGCTGAGAAAGAGAGCTAGTTATGTATGCAGGTGAGTTACAATAACACAGGTAAACATTCATTCATTGATTCAAAAGGATTGCTGAGCACTTACTAGGTGCCAAGCATAGTTCTAAGAACTAGGGATACAACAATGAACAAAACTGATAGATTCTTCCTTTATTAAGTATGTACTAATGGAGGAGAAAAACACTATGTGAGTAAAATATAGAGTAGGTCAAAATATAATGTGTTATGGAGAAAAATAAAGTATGAAAGGAGAATAGAGAGAGGCCTGGGGGAGGGAGGGTTTGTAGTTTGCAATGGATTGATCACGGAAAAGCTTACTAAGGCAGAGACATTTGCACAAAGACTTGGCCGGGCATGATGGCTCACTCCTGTAATCCCAGCACTTTAGGAGGTCAAGGCGGGCAGATCACCTGAGGTCAGGAGTTCAAGACCAGCCTGGCCAAAATGGCAAAACCCCGTCTCTATTAAAAACACCAAAAAAATTAGCTTGGTGTGGTGGTGGGCACCTGTATTCCCAGCTACTCGGGAGGCTGAGGCAGGAAGAATTGCTTGAACCCAGGAGGTGGGGGTTGCAGTGAGCCAAGATGACGCCACTGCACTCCAGCCTGGGCAACAGAGCAAGACTCTGTCTCACAAAAAAAAAAAAAAAAAAAAAGGCTTAGACGAGGTGAGGGAATAAGCCTTGTACATATCTGACGAAAAGAATTCTGGCAGAAGGAACAGCAAATGGGAAGGCCCTGAGGCAGCGGGGTGTCCAGTGTCCTGGGACAGTGAGGAGGGTGAGAGTGGTGAAAGGCGAGGTCAGAAATGTAGGGCGGGGGCAAGGCAGGGTGTAGGGCCTGTGGTCCCTCAGAGGCCTGGGAGTTCCGCTCTGCATGAGACAGGAGACAACCAGACAGCTGGAACAAAGGAATAACATGATCTGAACTACATGCTGAAAAGATCCCTGTCCTGCATGTAAAACAGACTCCTGGAACACAGGCAGAAGCATGGAAACCCACCACAGTCCTGCAGGATAGAGTTGGGGGTGTCTTGGAGCAGGGGAAGTGGTGGGAGAGATACAAAATGATTGGATTTGGGGGACATTTGTAAGGCAGAACTAACAGATTTAGTGCCGGATTCCAAGTGAGAGCTCCGCAGAGGTAGGAGTACCCAAAGAACCCACCAAAGTGCCCCCCAAGACAATCGGCTTCAAATGCCTGCCAGCCCAGGTTCAGCCGCCAGCTGACAACAGCACTAGTCAACCAAGGCCTTCCGAGGCTGGACTCCTCTCTCCCGAGCCCCTCCCACCTTCTCCCTGAAAGATGATCCAAAATGGTGGCCTCATTCTGAAGACGAGGGAGGAAGGGTATGATGCACGTTGGAGAAAAAGAGAAGAGGCCAACCAAGCCTCCTTTTGCCCAGTGCCAGTGGCCAACTTTCAGCTGGCCCAAGCTGGGGGAAGAGAAGAAGCATTAACATTGAATGAAATTACTGATCGTATTATTACACTGGCCTCGACATGCTAAGAGCAAGACCTACTGTTAACTAAAAGTGGTCAGAGATGTACAATAATTTGCCCTAAATTTTCTTTCAATTAGGGTCAGGAAAAAACTAGTTCTATGGAATAAATGTCAAGGGACAGAAGACAAAAATACAGTTTTTATTATAATAAAGTCATGCTAACTCAATGAAACATTTACTTTGGGAAAACAAGACTGAAATAGTCAACAAAAGCTCTTATGGAAAGGCTGGTTAAAAAAAAAAAAAAAAGCAACCTTATATCTAATTGATGATATATACTGCCAACCCTAAGCAGAGTTTGCAGGAGCCCTGCTTTTATGGTTAAATCTTCAATAAAAGACACAGTCCACAGAAAAAGCCTCTCTCTCTGAAACAAAACTGCTAGAAGCTAGCAGGAAAACAAAGGGTTTTGTTGTTTCTGTTGTGGTTGCTGCGGGTGCAGTGTCGTTGTTCAGTAGAAGTCCTTAGGTTTTAGGAAGCAGAAATCCTGGGCTGAATTTATGATTTGAATAGATAGTTCCACAGTAAAGGTAATCCTTCATTTGACATTTCTTCACTTAGTTGTTTTTTCCATATTGTTCACATCGAGCCTTGCCATTTGATTTATTCTTACCATAATGCACTTGTACATTTGCTGTTTTGATTATTATCTCATACTTAAAGCTGAGTTGGCACTTTCTTCCAGGGCCTTCATTTCCAGTGGCTTATAAATTTTATGAACAAATTACTTTTTATTTATCAACCCCTTCCTCTGCCCAGCAGTGAATTTTTTGGAAGGTTGGCAGGGAATGCACAAATACTATTTTTTAAATGAAACATCCTAATGAAGAAGGCTGTGGTATTTGAGGGGGAATAAGCCAAGATACTCCTTTCTTTTAAATTATTGCATTACTCTAAAATAAAGAAATAAATATAATTTAGGAAACATAATATAAAGCAAATACATGTGCTAGTCTCCAAAAGCAGAATGAATTCCTTGGAGGAGGTACTGGGCCAGGATCTCATTTGTTCTGGTATATAGCTTCTAGGCTGGAATGTTTCCAAAGCAGTTATAATTCCATAACCCCATCAAGTTATGCAAAAAAAGTTGATAAGTTTATTATGATTTCAAGAATGACATTTGACTTACATAGGAGCAAGAAGCTGTCAGACTCTGGATTGACAGCATCCTCCATCAGCAGCACTGTAAAAAGATATTAAAGTCACCACAAGGGGGATAGGGTTGGTGCACATGAATAAACTCCATAGAAGAATGGATTCAACATTTACTTAGGCTACAAAACAAGCATTATTATCCCCACTTTGCAGAGAAAGATACTGAAATTCAGAGAGGCTGAATATCTTGCCCAAGTTCACACAGTCAGTGTTACAGCTTGGATCTAAACCAAAGATCTCTCTCTCCAAAATATTGCATTTTAATTTTAGATAATATTTTTTAACCTTCTCATCCTTCCCACCAAAATACACTATCCATCCTTCTAAAAATCAGAAAAATGGCCAATTTGGGGAGGTACAATAAATACTAAAAAGGCTGAAAGTCAAGAGTGTAGATGGTTTGATTTCTGGATGATGGTTTTGGAGGTAAAAAGCACAGCAGAGCCCAGGAGTCAGAAAATTCTGGGTTCCCCCTCCATTCCACCTCTCCCCTCTGCCGGTCATCTCAGCCACTCTCCCAACACCTGAGAGTCCAGCCTGAGAAGAATCACTTCCATTCGTCAAAAAAGGAAACTCAGAAACATCAATTGCCCAGATTTACACAGTAAATGCTATTCTGACTCCTTAATAACTAGACAATGGTAAATTTGAATTAACCCATATCCAGAATTCTAGATCTCATAATTATCTGGTGTTAAGGAAATTCAGCCGAAGAGAGAATCCCCGATTATGTCTGTAGTCACAAAAAAAGCAGCACCCACCTTTAATGGTATATATCCTGAAATTCTACCAGATAACCAAAAAAAAAAAAAAAAAAAAACCCATAAAACTAAAACAAGTAGCTCTAGGCACTAAAATAAGAAAATATTTTTAACAGTGCTAAGAAGCCAAACTTCAATTATAAGAATATTGAAGATTTTTATTGAGGATAAGAAAACACCCCAGGAGATTTCAGTTTTTACTCAGTATCACTTCCACAAAAAGGCAACTACATTATGCTGTTAGCAATTGCACAGGCTGCACTCCACTTCCTTGAGGAAAAAATGAGGAATTGGGCTCATATAAAAACATATGCAAGAAAGGAAGTGTCAAGATTTGTCTGGGAATATTACATATTTAACCTAAAGTGGGAGTCTAATGTTCACCTTAGCTTCCCAATAGGAATCCCTTTCTTTTTTTTTTTTTCTTCAACTTTTAAGTTCTGGGGTACATGCACAAGATGTTCAGGTGACATAGGTAAATGTGTGCCATGGTGGTTTGCTGCACAGATCAACCCATCACCTGGGTATTAAGTCCATCATTCATTAGCTATTCTTACTGATGCTCTCCCTCCCCCTACCCCCACCCCAGAGGCCCCAGTGTGTGTTGTTCCCCCGACCCAATGTCAGTGTGCTTTCCTCATTCAGCTCCCACTTATAAGTGAGAACATGCCGTGTTTGGTTTTCTGTTATTGAATTAGTTTGCTGAGTATAACAGTTTCTAGCTCCATCCATGTTCCTGTAAAAGACATGATCTTGTTCCTTTTTATGGCTGCATAGTATTTCATGGTGTATATGTGCCACATTTTCTTTATCCAATCTATCATTGATAAGCATTTGGGTTGATTCCGTATCATTGCTATTGTGAATAGCTCTGCAGTGAACATACGTGTGCATGTGTCTTTATAATAGAATGATTTCTATTCCTTTGGGTATATACTCAGTAATGGGATTACTGGGTCAAATGGTATTTCTGCCTCTAGGTCTTTGAGAATCACCACAGGGTATTCCACAATGGGTGAACTAATTTACACTCCCACCAACAGTGTAAAAGCATTCTTTTTTCTCCATAACCTTACCAGCATGTGTTGTTTCTTGACTTCTTAATTATCACCATTTTGACTGGCATGAGATGGTATCTCACTGTGGTTTCGTTTTGCATTTCTCTAATCATCAGTGATGTTGAGCTTTTTTTCATGTTTCTTGGCCACATAAATGTCTTCTTTTGAGAAGCGTCTGAGGAACCCCTTTCTATGGGGAATTCCATACTATTTGAGTTTTGATGTGGGGAGAAGATGGACAGTCACCCCTAGAGGAGCTGAAAATGTTACATAGTCCCTTGCCATGTGGGCACATTCGAAGCAAAGGTTCTGCCGATCAAAGAACCGCACCAGGCTTGGTAGAGAAAATTCTCTCACACTAAGCGATTTCAATCTTTCTTTTTTCTTCCTCTCTCTCTTTTCCTCCCTCTCTCATACTAGCAGCAGCAGCAGTAGCTGCAAGGCAAAGCTCCTGGCACAGAAGCCACATTTAATACTGCCCAGGAAAAAATATGTGCAAACCACACACCTGATAAGAGATGAATATCCAAAATATATATATATCAGACAACTCAATAGCAAGAAAACAACCTGATTACAAAATAGACAAAGAAGATGAATAGACATTTCTCAAAAGAAGACATACAAATGACTAGCAGGTATATTTTAAAATGCTTAGCATCACTAATAATAAAAGAAAAACTTCAGCTGAATTAAATTTAAAGAAGTTTAATTGAGCAACAAATGAGTCATGAACTGGGCAGCCTTCCTTGCCAGAGTGGGCCCAGAGACTCCAGCGCAGCCACATGGTGGGAGAAGATTTATGGACAGAAAAAGGAAAGTGAGGTACAGAAACAGCTGGATTGATTACAGTTCGGCATTTGCCTTATTTGAACACAGTTCGAACAGTTGGCTACAAGTGATTGACCAAAACTCAGTGATTGGCACAAGTATAGGTTACAGTATGGTTACACCTCCACTTGTTATATAGTTCATGGTGTACAGAAAACCCTTTAGGCTGAACTTAAAATATGTAAGGAGGCAACTTTAAGCTAAACTTGATTTAACACTCATCATCAGACAAATGCAAATTAAAACTACAAGAAGATATTCCCTCACACCTGTTAGATTGGCTATTATCACAAAGATGGAAAATAAGTGTTGGCAAGCATGCAGAAAAAAGAGAACCCTCGTACACTGTTGGTGGGAATGTAAATTACTACAGCCATTATGGAAAACAACGTGGAGGTTCCTCAAAAAAATTAAAATAGAGCCACCATATGATCCAGCAACCCCACTTCTGAGTATAGATCCAAAGGAAATGAAATCAGTGTGTCGAAGAGGTATCTGTACTTGCATATTCATTGCAGCATTATTCACAACAGCCAAAATATAGAATCAACATGAATGTCCATTGACAGATGAATGGATAAAGAAAATGGGGCATATATATGCAATGGAATATAATTCAGCCTTAAAAAAGAAGAAAATCCTGTCATTTGCAACAACATGGATAAACCTGAAGGACATTATGCTAAGTAAAATAAGCCAGGCACAGAAAGACAAATACTGCATGATCTCACTTATATGTGGAATCTTAAAAAATTTGAACTCACAGAAGCAAAAAGTAGAACAGCAGTTGCCAGGGACTAGGGGCGGGACAGGGAGGAAATGGGAAGATGTTGATCAAAGGGCACAAAGTTTCAGCCAGCAAGGATGTATAAGTTCTGGAGCTCTACTGTACATGATAACTGTAGTTAATAATAATGTATTATATACTTGAAAATTACTAAGAGAATAGATCTTAAATGTTCTCACCACAAAAATACAAGGATGTAAGGTGACAGACATGTTAATTAGCTTGATTTAATAATTTCCGTGTATACATAGAGCGAAACATCATGTTGTACATACCATAAATATATATAATTTTTATTTGTTGATTATATATTAATATAGCTGAGAAAGAATTTAAAATTTTAAAAAACAAAACTGTACTACCCAGTGCTCAGTGGCTGTAGTGATGGTACTTTTCTTATAGGACCAGGCCTATGGCTGGTATTTAGACATTTTTTCTGGAAGTTCAGCCTCAAGACTGGGTGTCTCCAGTCCTCTATATATTTCTGTGAGCACCCTCTATCCTTAATAAACCAAAGTTCATTTTTGTTGTGTGCTACTAAGAATTCTGACAGAATCAAAACCCAGCTCGGACAGCACTTGCCTGTACAGTCCACCAACACTCTTTTAATGGATGACCTACATCACTAAGGAAAGTTTCAATTATATTTTCTACATTCTGATTACTAGGATATAGAGTGTGGACTATCATTTTGGAAATTTCCATTTAAAAAAGAAAGAAATGGTTTTGTTATCTAAATCAAATCCTCCAAAACAACAATGGTATTGTCTGAGTATCTGTGTTCCTCCAAAATTTATATGTTGACATCTGATCACCAGTATGATGGTATTAGGAGGTGGGGCCTTCAGGAGGTGATTAGGTCATAAGCATAGAGACATTATAAATTTAGAATTAGTGCCCTTATAAGAGACCCCAGAAAGCCAGCTCACCCTTTTCCCCATGTGAGCATGCAATGAAAAGCCACCATCTATGAACCAGAAAATGGGCCCTTAGCAGACACCGAATCTGCTGCCCCCTTGATCTTCTACTTCCCAGCTTCCAGAATTATGAGAAATGAATTTCTATTGTTTATAAGCCACCCAGTCTGTGGTATTTTTGTTATAGCAGCCTGAACAGACTGAAACAAACAATCATCCAAACACTTTATGCCCAATCATACTAGGCTTCCATGGTATTACTGTGATATGATGTATGACACAATGCATAACACATTCCACACTAAAGAAATGCTTAGGAATGCCCAGAAAGCATTTATAGGGCATGCGTTTTGTGTTTGTATCTGGGATGGGGGTGGGGAACGTAAGAAGCAGAGGCAAAGAAATGGTTATAAACATCACCACTGTTGATTTGAGTTCATTTGAACAATTTTTAATAATTCCAAACTCACAATGTGATACTACATTGTGACTTGTAATTGCTAATAACTTCTTTGAGGGTGAAAGTAGGATAGGAGTTGAGGGAGAGATTATATCACTAATGTCTCTTTTTACAATTCATACTCTGGTTTTTAAAAAGAGATAAAGAAAAACATCTATTAACAGTAAATTATGTAAGAGTCTAACTGGACCATCAACCTTAACTTGGTTATATGAAAAACAACTGGAGACCAAGCGCATTAAAAAAACATGTTTTATGAATGTATACGTATATAGCACATATTAGGTTGATGCAAAACTAATTACAGTTTTGCCATTGAAAGTAATAGCAAAAACCACAATTACTTTTGCACCAATCTAATATAAATTACTTGTAATGGCAAAACCACAATTACTTTTGCACTAACATAATATAAATACATTTAAGATTTGTTTCGTTTCAGCACATGGAATTCTACTAGACAGAGGGCTGGAAACAAACAAACAAAAAACCTGGTTCTCCCTTCAAGTAGCAGGAGTCTGTAATGTAATCTAGAACATATAAACTGCTACATTACTAAAGAAAAGGCCATATCTCAAAGGAGCTCCATCAGTTTGAAACAAAAGAAAAGGGAAGAAATTGAATCAAAAGAAAATGAAGGAAAGTCAGGAGAAAAGGTAAACTTCCTTAAGACAGAATACAAGGCAGGTCACCATGGATGGTTGTTAAGACTGTTTTGACTGAATTCATTAATTAAATTGATCAAACAGTTCAATGTCATCTAAAAAAAAACATTTAATGCTTTTGATGAAACTGATAGATAATTAATTACATAGACAGACAAAATAGTCCATGCAGGTGTGTGCTGATACAGCAAGTCTTAAAGAAAAAGATCCTAAGAAAAGGACAAAACCAAATGAATATGTTCCTGAAAAAACAATGCTGAGAAACAGAAAGAGGCAAATGATAGAGCAATCGCTCCTCAAAGGCTGTAAATTGTATCGGGTAAATGAAGACCTCTGATTAGCTCCTGGCTATGCTGCTAGTAAGGGAAAATTCTTCAGATTACCTATGATTGCAGCAATTTTCAAAGCATTAGAATGTACGAGAGACAAGTGAATGATGGGTTCGAGGGGGTGAATGAAGAAAAAGAGTTAATATATTTTTAATAAAAACTGAAGGTGGAAACCAGCCATGGGATAATGTCGTGAAATAAAAAATGAGGTGGCAGAAGGGGTACCCTGCATCCCAAAAAGGAAACACTTCCAGTAGCAAGAAATAGACTGGCTCATAAAGAAAAGCCTTCCCCCTACTCTTTTCCAGCTATGTTTCAAAACAAACACTTTAAGATAGTTAATTTGATTTTTTTAATGAAACATGTCACACAAAGATATTTTCTGATGGCAATGTCTAATTATATGAGATCGAGAGATCACGGTGAGACTAATACTGCTTTTCCCTACCTTCCTTTTGCTGTGTCCTTAACAGGTTGCAAGATCCCCTACACAGATCCACACAAAATTTACCAGTCTGCAGTCAGTCAATACATACGCATTGAGCACCTACTATGTGGCAGGCATTCTTCTGGGTGCTGGGATTTCAGCAGTAAACAAAACAAAAAATCCCTGTTCTTATGGAGTGAATATTCTAGTTGAGAGGGGAGAAAGACAGGCAAATAAATAAATAATACACACAGGAGGTCAGATTGTCATAAATGCTCTGGAGAATGATACAGCAAGGTCAAGAGAACCAGAATGGTTGGAGTAAGAAGCTGCCTGATAATCATACACGCGAACAGGAATGAGTGACTAGGGCCTGAAAGAAGACCTTGGGTCCTGGACTTTTTTGTTGTTCTTTTTTAATAGTGTTAAAATACATATAACATAAAATTTACCCTCTTAACCATTTTTAAGCATACAGTTCAGTGGTGTTAAGTACATTCATGTTGCTGTGCAACCGATCTTCAGAACTCTTTTTATCTTGCAAAACTGAAACTCCAATGCCGTTAAGAAACTCCCCATTTCCCACCCACCAACTCCCCAGCCCCTTGTGACCACATTTCACTGCACTAGGTGCCTCACAGAAGTGAAATGAGACAGAATTTGTTGGGTTCTGGGCTTCTTGTGGTGACTACTGGAAACTGCAATACAGTGCCTACAGAGATCAGTTCTGAGATGGTCAAGATGAAAAGAAATGAGACTAATCCCAGCTCTTTAGGAGGCCAAAGCAGGAGGATAGCTTTAGCCCAAGAGTTTGAAATCAGCCTGGACAACATAGTGAGACCCTGTCTCTACAAAAAAAACTTAAAAATTAGTGGGGCCTCGTGCCGTGCACCTATCATCCCAGCTACTCAGGAGGCAGAGGCAGGAAGGTCACTTGAGCCTGAGGTCGAGGCTGCAGTGAGCTGTGATCATGCCACTGCATCCTCTCCTGGGTTACAGAACAAGACCCTGTCTCAAAAACAAAACAGAACAGAACAAAACCATAGTAAGGTTCTGCAGGTTAGAACTGACAGGGGACTTTTCCAGGCACAAGCAGAATTATAGGACCTTTCTACACTCCTGCATACGTGGCAGACTCCCAACTCTCAGGGTCTTCC
The DNA here is from genome assembly GCF_029289425.2 of Pan paniscus. NCBI lineage: Eukaryota > Metazoa > Chordata > Mammalia > Primates > Hominidae > Pan > Pan paniscus. The sequence goes on along the minus strand of NC_073253.2, from coordinate 45,029,583 downwards.
TTGGCCCCTGTAGAATAAAATGTGAAAAGCCAAGCATCTTCTTACCTGAAGCAGGTGAAACTCCTGGGCTCCCTCTTGACTGCCCAGAAATCTGGCTATTGCAGGGCAGGCAAAACACTCCCATGGTGCCCAACACATGAAGTGCACCCTCCAGAATGTTCTACACAAGGCTTAGTTTAGTGTGAGTACTCTGACCTTCCTTCCAAAAGGAAGCCCAGTTTTGTTATAAGGGAATCACTCTGCTCAACTGCCAAAGGGCAGGTCTACTTATATCTGCTCCTCAGAAAACCCAATGTGCCCCCTCCCATGAAGAGCACAGGCCAGTGCACTGAGGCCACCTGCTCCCACTCCAGGATCCTGCTACCTGGGCTCAGCTCTGCTCCTTCTCACTCTTGGGCCACAGTCATTGCAGCATAGGCCCCTTAGCCACTCAGAGCAGGGCAGGCCTTTTCACCCACCCAACCCCAACACAGACACATCTCCCTTAGCATTCTCACTCACACAAGAGTGTGGTCAGACACTCCCCTAGCCTCCTGAGCCATGTGTTGGCACACCATCAGTGACACTGGAGCCAATATTAATAAGTTTCTTACTGGTGGAGGACAAGGACAGATGAATTGGGATCAATTTCAGATAAGTTGCCTTCGTTCATCACCCCCTTTTGTTTTTAATAATTTTTTTAATAATTCTATAAAAAATAAATAATGTCTTTATTTTTATTTCCTAATTCGTATTTGTTATAGTAAAATTAGAAAATACAGGTAGACTAAAAGAAAAAAGAACCACACCATTCAGAGTTAATCATCGTAAATATTTTGATATTTAATCTTTTAGATTCTGTCTGTATTAATTACACAAACTGTAAAATAAAAACAGATTCAACCTGCTTTTCATCATTGTATTATGACCACCTTCATATATCCCTAATTTTAATTTTACAATATCCTCTTTCATTAATAGCTGTATCATATTCCATCAAATGGTTACAATACAATTTATCCCAATTTCCCATTGTTGACTTTTCATGTTGCTTCCAGAATTCTTCTTAATGTTGCTGTGAAAAGACTTTCTCAAAAGTCTAGCTTCAGGCATGTTTAATACAGGTATTTAAATGATATCATCTGGAATCAGTGTCTGTCCAAATTCTTTGGTTTCCAGTGGGTACACTTTATTATCAGTCAGACTCTCCCCACATGGTAGCAAGATGGCCACCAGCAGCTCCAGCCCTGATTATCTCTGCCAAACAAGTCTCAGAAGACACACCCATTGGAGTGGGTGCCTTCGCCACATGCCTAGGCCTCACTCAATCTGTGTGGTCAGAGAAATAGAACACCGGTTGACCAGCCCTCAGTCACAAATTCATCCCTGTGTTCTGGAGGTGGGGGTGAGTCCCATCGAAACCACAAAGACAAAGAATTGGGGAGAAAGTGAGGAATGGAAGCTGAATAGCAAAACAACAGATATCCACTACAACCAGCTACCTGGAAATCACTCTCCTCTCCTCCCGTGAGCCACATCCTTCCATTGGGTCTCTGAGTCCTGAGGAACCACCTTCTGAGGGCTCTTACCCCCGTCACTGGCCCTCTCCCACCTCCCAGAACTGCACTGGGGTGGTAAAACTGTTCACCTCCTCTGCCCTCTGAAGGTGTTGTTCATACCCCATGTACCATAGTCAATCCGCACTCCCAGAGGGAGTCTTGCCAAAGCTCCCAATTGACTGTGACCTTCCTTCCTCTGTACTAGAGTTTCTATTTAGCAATTAATTATGTAACACTCTGTCCATGTCTTATATTTTTATTTAACTTTATCTGTATGAATCTTGTCTCTCCCCAGTTAGTCTTTAAAAGTGAATTTTTTTAAGAAGACACACACAATTTTTAAGGGCCCCCTCCAAACTACACATTTTGCCTAATTAGACATATATTTAATCTTTATAGGCCCCTCAGTTTGTCTCTTCTTTCCTTTCAGTTCCTTTCAGTAAGTTGAGCCACATTTGATTTACACTGGCTCACAAGAACTGATTGTTAAATTTTCAGGAACTTCGCAAGCAGATTGTTAAATAATTGGCCGTTCAAAATCTGCCATGGCAGGACTATTTACACCACAGAAATTGGCAAATATTATAAATTTTTTTCGGAAAGCTGGTTGTTAAACATTTGCCAATACCCCACCAGTCCCTTCTAACAGTTGCCTTGCATTCAAATGATGTTTTAGATTTTGCAAAGCCCCGCATGTCACTCCCATCAGATCCTGTGGGTTATGAAACACACAAGCTGAATGAGATTATAGCCAAAAACTAGCCAAAGCTCAGAGTAACAAGAATCCACACACACATATACAAGACATCTCCTTAGGCAATCTGTGGGTGAGGCTAGAGATCTAGATTTCTTGGTTAAAGCAGGTCTTCGCATTCCAATGTCCAGGCCAGGTCTTTGATGACGTGATAAGCCGAGCCTCCAAAGCAGCAGAAGCAAAGCCTGACTTTATGTTTAGCTTTTATTCTGAAGAAGTCTTCTGTAACCTATCCTTCCTGTTATTGCTTATGTATCTTTTGATCTTTCTAGAGCCAGTAAGCTGCACGTGTGGAATGTGGCTCTAAATCACTCTGGATTATCTGTATACTCCCTTCATTTTGGGTAGAAATCTGTCTCTTTGGTATAAATCTGTTCCTTTCCCAAATCTTTTCTTAGTAACCCCAATCTTTAACATGTTTCCATACCCTCATCTTTGACCTTTACATTTGTTCATGCAGAGTCACATCACACCCCTGTGAAATATGTAAGGCAGATTTACTAAGCCCATTTTACAGGTGGGGAAACTGACACCCAGAGATTTACTCAGGCTCACATAACTAGTTTACGGCAGAGCTGGGACTAAAATTCAGGACTCCAATGCCTTCAGCTCATTCATTAACCTATTCGTTGATTTATTTATTCAGCAATATTTAATGATGCTATTAGAATGGCTGTTACTCCTCAGTTGGGCTAATGAGATTCTTGGCTTTATTATTACAGTCTGACTCTTTCCCACTAAGAATGGTTTCAAAAATACATTCAATTCCTATACCCTGTATGGGAATTTCCCCCCTCATGGAACTGACCTCTCCACCCCAGAGTGTTCCACATCTCAGAAAATCTAACTTGGAACCCGCAACCTAACCAAAAAAGCAGCAGGCAATAATGCCAAGACGGTGCCAGTCTCTCGCTAAATCTGATCCCCTGTAAATCTCCCAAGTATCTCTTTTAGAGCAGCGTGGCTATAAGCAACAGAAAGCAACTCTGGCATCTTTAATAAAAATTGACTCCACTGGCAGGATGTGAGGTAATTTACAGAATCAAAGAGATCTGGAAACCCAAGCCTTAGAAAGAACTCGAATCAGGTCCAGGGATACACATGGCAGATACCCTCACCACCACAACCGGACTCTAACCATCTTTAGTCATGGTTTCACAAAACTCAGTATCCAAATCCCAGAGCAATTCGTTTGCATAACTTCCCATGGGGGAAGGGAGCTCTCTAGTCTAGAGCAAAATAGGGATGCTGACAATCCAAAAAAGGAAAGAATCCGACATAGTTAATAATCACAGAGGTTAACATGTATGTAGTACGTTAGAGTCTACAAAATACTTCCCCAACAATAGCTTTTATAAGGGCTCTATGAGATAAGCTGGACAGGTGGTGCTTTCCCAATTCCAGAAGATAAGAAACTCTTAGAGAGGTGAAGCGGCTTTGCCAAATCACTTCTCATTCCTGTTCTCTTTCTCCAAAGACTTCAATCCAATAACTACCCACCAGGCCACAAAAATACACGAGTATTCCCTAAGCCCTCATCTCTCTCCCAGACCTCTGTAATAAGCTCCTTATTGGTCTCCCTGCTGTCTCCCTTTTTCTCCCAATGACATTTTCTTTACACAGCAACCAGAGTAATCCTTTTAAAATACATCAAATTATTTCACTTCCAAGCTCAAAACCTCCTAATGGCTTTCTATCACAGAATAAAACTCAGAGTTTTATGTGGCCTACAATGCCTCACATGATCTGACCCACAGGCATCTCTTCTACCTTATCCCCTAGCACCCTACCATTTTCTTTCACTCTCACTGCACTCCAGTCACATCAGACTCTTTTCTGGACTTCAGCAGGCAGCAGACATTGTCATTTGAAGAATGACTCCCGCCTCAGGACCTTTGCACATGCGGTTCCTGCCGCTTGGAACACAACTTCTCCCAGACATCCAATTGGCTCTGTCCCCACCCAACAGAAGCCCTTCTGACTACATTATTGAAAATGCATATCCTATGCTCTCTGGTCTCTTATGAGATAATTAATTTCTAAACCCAAACACTTTTGAGAGTAAAAGGAGCTGTTATTAATAATTACCCCCAAGATGACATAGGATCACCTAAACCAATTTATTTCTCTTTATGGCATCTATCAGTATCTGTAATTACATTATGTATCCATGTCTTTATGTTTCCATTGTCCATCTTCTCCACTAAAATGTAAGTTCTTGAACATCAGGGCCTCTGCCTTGGTAATTGCTCTATCTCATAACCTAGAATAGTACCTGGTATATAACAGGCACTCAACAAATATTTATTGAATGAATTAATGAACAAATGACCCTTGTTTTCTGCTTAATAATGTTTTAAGTGCTGTGGTAAAAATATCTAGACATCTGAAACATTTAGGAAACAATACAATTCCAGATGGATGGTACTGACCACAGGTCTTACTTATGACAACCATCGGTGGCTATTATTGAGAAACAATTGGTAATTTTGATAAGGGAGGATTAAATGTAGCTATTTCATAAAGACATTACAGAAAGAAGAGATTTGAGCCGGGCTCTAAAAGGTAGGTAGGTTTTAAGCAAGAAAGAGTAAAAAGAATGTCCTCTCAGGCTGTTAAAAATCTGAAAAAGCATGGCATGAACAAATGACTATGAAAAGACCTTCCCAAAGGTCTTCTTTTACCTCTATACTCTCTTCCTAGGAGTTTGATTTGGGACATGTTGGGTTTGAGGTGCCTGCAGGAGACGTCTAGCTTGTGTTTAGAAATCTGAGTTTGGAGCTTGGCCTAGAGATTCCAGAATTGGAAATCATCCACATAAAGGTAGTAACTGCCACGGATGCCACCCAAGAAATCACAGCTCTCCTTAAGACTTATCCTAATACCCTACAGCTTTGGAGAGTTCAAACAGAAGATGGTATTCATGTTGAGAAACAATCCACACATTCAATCTCAAATCCAGCCAAGTAGCCATATTGCAAAAGCAAGCAAATCCAGAATGTTCCTCAGGTTTGTGCCTGCCCAATCTGCATCCAACACAGACGCCAGAGACCAATTTAGACTAGGGGGCAGGGAGGCAGATGATGTTACAGCTCAGTGTGCCCAGGACCATGCTATTAATAATTATTAATAGCACCCCTTTCATGCTCAAAACCATCCCAGTTTAGAAGATAAATTATATGCTCAATCTACTAATTCTACAAATGACAAATTGCCCAAATAACTAATTTCTTGAATGACCCATTCCCTAAAGAACAAATTTGCCTAACGTAATTGCTTCTTGTAACTTTCTAGTTTAGTTACTTGGTTTTCATTTTGCTTTCATAATACCACTTTGAGAAAGTCTATGTTTAGACTGCTTCTTCCCCAGCTCCCTAACACTTTAGCTGGAAACTTAACTACATCTGTGCCTCAGTTTCCCCTCACTGCCTCTGATTCTGTCCCTCAGCCTCCAGCAGCAACAGCAGGGAGCTAGGGTACAGAAAAATTGAGCATGTTCTTCTTATGAATATATTCTCCTCATGAATATATTCATGTTTTACGAATATATTCAACGAAAATATTCTTTTTATGAATATAGTCTTTATAAATACTGCCTTCTTGCACATATTCTTAAATATGAAGAGTTCATATGAATGTATTATCCTAATGAATAATGACCTAATGAAAAATATATTTATAACAATTCTCCCTATTCCAGAATATATCCTTATGAATATATTTTTATCATGGTCCTCAAGGCCCCTCTCTCTGCCTCTCAATTTCCCCAGCTTCTGTCCCTCAGGTTCTTCAGCCTGACTAATCAAAAAACTGTCAAATAGTTCTCAAAATGCTATCAGAAAATCAAAATGAAAACCAAAACTAAATAGTATAGATAACATAAATAAGCTTGGTGAATTTGTCTTCCAATGAATTGGGCCAGGTAACAAACTAGCTTTCAGCAAATTGGCTTTCCATTAGTTGGCTTTTAGCAACCTGATCTATGGCCTTCCTGACCAGTCCCTCTAAAATAGATCTGCCATTACCCTACCCATCACCTCAACCCCACCAAAATTCTCTACCAGAGGATTTATTTCTTTCATAGTTTTATCAAAACCCAAAGTAATTGTGATCCTTTATTATTTTCTATTATCCCCACTTGGAATATCCTCATGAGGGCCAGGGGCCTATTCAGTTCTGTTCCCCAGTCATTCCACAGCCCAATCACAATCTCTGGCACATAAGTAGAGGGGCTCAATAAATATTTGTTGAATAAATCAGCAATGAGTCAATGAGTGAAGGAATGCACAGGGAATCCCAAGAGAGTCCCTAGATTCATGATAAAAACAAGACAGGGAGGATCAACCATGTACTAATCCCTACCTCAGTTCTGACCAGCATTATTTCAACCACCCTCCTTATCCACTGAAAAATAAACAGAAATAGTAAGCAAAACTTTTTTAATTGGGCATGAAAGGAAGGGGAGGAAAGTGACTCAAGAGATGAGCAAGCTTTAAACCATTTTTTAATCAAACTGAACCTGTTTGACCATCTCAAATCAGAATATACTGGAAAAAATTTCTCCCCCAGATGTTACAACATTGCCATTTAGTGCAGCGCTACTTGAGAGCAGATGGCGATGAGTCAGGATTTAACAAAGACCTTAATGGCTCTTCTGCCAGCCCTGGGCCATCATTTGCATAGGAAGCAGATTTGGCTTGGCTGCTGATGGTGATCGCCTCTTACCCACTTGGATGTGACCTCATTTTCACATCTCCATTTTCCATCTCTGCCATATGCACTCAAAGCCTTCTGGGAAATACTGTGCCACAAAATATAAAATAAAAGCAAATCCTAATCATTTGAAGCACTATTTTAATTATTATTTTACTGACATGCCTCCTCATTAGAAATTCATTTTTAATCAGTCTAACGCATTTGAGTTAGTATGACATGGTTTCCCTTTCACCGATTTAATGTCGCAAGTCCAAAGTTTATAGCATTGCATCAGGGTAGTTATATGAAGGGAGCCAGTTTTAAAGACGCATATAATTTTATTGTGGATTCACACTGCTTATGAATTAGGTTTATAGGCCTCACCTCATCTCTAGACACACTTACAATCATCAGAAGGAGAGAAAGAAGACATTTCACACATGAAAGCATAACCTCTTTCCCATTTGGAAACAAATCACCCAACCCTAACAAACACAAAGGCGTTTATTTACAGTTAGACAATTTACATGGGGGAGGGTGGATGGGAACAAGGTCTTCATTTATCTGCCATTTCAACTCACTGAGGTTCAGCCAACAATGTATTTCCTCAGGAAAGGACAGGAGACAGAGGGGCTGGAGAGTGATATTATTCATTGTACTTTCTGAGAGCGGGAGTTCAAGGGACACAGCAGGAATCTTGGAAAGTCTCGCTTGTTTTCTTTCAGGTCCCTCAGAATTCCCCAGCCCAAAGTTCCAATAACTAAGTCCCATCATTTTCTAGCTTTCAAATACCCAGTGTTCCATACCAAGCCCTTAAGCTTTAGCCTGGCTCCTCCTCTGTGTCTAGAAATCTTAAATAGTTAATTTACCAAGGATGAAGACTAACTTATAAAAAATTGAACAATGTCCCCTATTGCTGACTGCTGTCCATAAGACTATAAGATGCTGATGAATATATTCTGAAATTGTATATATTTCAATTCAATATATATTGAATATATTTTGAAATTGTAATTAAAAACCCAGGGAAGGTATAAGTTTTTAATGAAATACAATATAATAATAGAACATATTAGCATGTATTACACATAATAAATTTCTGTTTCAAATATGTGTGTGGAAGTATATACGTACTGAGTCAAATATAAAAATATTATTAGCACACTCATGTAATGTTTAATATGTGCCAGGGACTGCGCCAAGTGCATTTACATGTATTAACTCATTTAATCTTCAAGATCATCCACAAGATGGGACTATTTTTAGCCTATGTTTACAGTTGAATGAACCAGGCACTGAGAATTTAAGTAACATACCCAAGATCATCCAGCTGGCAAGTGGCAGAGACAGGATTCAGACCTAAGCAATTGGGTACTAGAGTCTATTCTCTTAACCACCGCACCAGCCTGCCTCACCTAAATGTATTTTTTGCTATGAGTCTTCGTTTTTTTAAAAAAAATTAAAAGGTTGATAAATACCAATTTAAGGGGATTAGATATAATGCATATCCAAGGTTCATTCCAATTTCAAATATTCCATGCAACTGTCCCGATACCATCAGGCCATATGAGGTACTGTTTTGCTCAGGAAATGTGGTCCCTGTGTCATATATTCTAGTGTCACTAATGATACCAGTCTTGCCACTAATCATAAACCAGAGGTCTTCTGCCTTGATCACCTGTCCCTGGGATAGTGCCAGTTCTTACGTTCAATGGTCCCAAGCCCTATGGCATCAGAGTTAATTTAAAAAAAAAAAAAAAAACACCCAGCTGCTTATATTATGGCAAAACTATTACACCATCAGCAGTGAAAGCTGAGTTTTTGAGAGACTAGACTTTGGAGGTGGGGGTGGAGGGACTATAGAATTATGTCATAAAATAACCATTGCAAAGTTTATTTTCCTTATCCTACTTTACGAAGAACTGTGCTAACTACTAGCAGATCACATAATCCATAAGAGCATCCTTCAACTTACAGGCACAAAAGCTGACCTCTACTCTGCCACAGTTACATAACTCAGGCAAATCACTTATTAACAACTGCTTACATGAGTTAGAATTTTATGCTTTCCATAGCATGCTCACATTCATGGTTTTCAGGCCCCAACAACCACTCTCTGAGGAAGGCAGAGATGGCTTTTGGAGACAGGGGTGTCTCTATCCTCCCTCCCCATGCTTCTGCCTCCCTCTCTCTCTTCCCTCTCATCCATCGAACTCCCTTCCCAAGAAGAGAGATGGTCACGTGGGTCAGAACACAGCACAGTCACTGATGACAGCCAGCACCACATGAGGCACACTCTTTCGCACTCCTTGCTCTGTGCAGGCAGTCCATATGAAACATCCTCTTCTCTCTGGCTCATCCTCTCCATCCAGATCACCTTGGGTGCCCTGTACCAGTTCCGCGTCCCATTCTCCAGTTTTGCTGTGCTGCTTTGCTCCTAGGGTGGAGTCCACCACCTTCTTCAGAGGATTAGCCTGGAGCCACTCCACCCGGATGTACATAGAGCCATAGGTGCCCAAGAGTTGATGTCCCACCCACCACCCCTGCCTCCCAGTCGCCACCTAACCAGTGACTGAATACACATAAGTAAAAAGCACAACGTCCACACCTCAGGGGAAAAGAACCTGAGATGTCAGTGACACTCCAGAGCTCCCCACGATATCAGGCTGAGTCTGGGAGCTCATCTGGAATGCGCCCTTGCTTGGCTCTGCCCCTTCCCTAGTCTCTTCCTCCACGCCCTTGCAGGTCTCCCCTGGGGGCCCTTCCTTAATAAGTCACTTGCACCTGTATCCTAGCCCAAGAGTCTGTTTCTGGAATCCTCACCTAAACTGTCCCTCTGTTCTAGGCCTAAACCTGAGAAGATGGCCTCACCAGGCTTTCTACATCTCTATGTGGCCTACTCATCATCTAACCAGGTTAAGGTAAAGAGCCCTCCGCAGAAATGGCGGCCATCTCAGAATCGAGAAGGAGAGCGTAACAGCCTCGCTTAAGTCCTCATGCCTTAGCCGGATTCTCCAACTCAGCTTCCGCCAGAGGCATGCTTTGGAGGTCAGTGTTCACTGGTCAGCTATTAATATAGCAGAGATTTCATATCCATTTAGCTACTGTTCTTAAACAGCTCCTTACCTAGAAAACTGAGGGGAGGAGTACTAAGTGGATTCAGGTATTCCTGTTTCCCTGGTCCTAAAACTAACATAATAGCAATAGAAACCTCATCTCTAACTTCCTACAACTATGTTGCCCTGGGGATCCACTTCTGGATAGTAAAAGTCATCCCGTATAACTTAAGAGCTGGAAGAGGCCTTTTAAATCTATCCTTTAGTGTACAGATAAAAGAAATGGAGCTAAAACCAGGCATTTTCCTAACATCCCCTTAACTGACAGTAAAACTCTTCACTGAATCTGAGTCTCTGGGCTTAGAGCAGAGTGGTGGGTACTGGCACCTGAATGAGGCTGCAGAGGGAGGTGAGGATAGGTCAGTTGACCATTGTCTTCCCAAATCTTACCCCCTGAAAGCATCTCTGGGTATCTGTAAATAGTCACAGCAATTGTCTGGTTTGAACTGCTTAATCTTTTGCCCATTAAGATATATAGCTTGAAACACAGAGTAACTCTCATCATCGGCCTTGAAGAAAATTTAATCCATATACTGTCATCCCTCCATATCCACAGAGGATTGGTTCCAAGACCCCTGAGGATACCAGAACCGGAGAATGCTCAAGTCTCTTACATAAAATGGCACAGAGTTTGCATATAACATATACACATCTTCCCATATACTTTAAATCATCTCTAGATTACTTATAATACCTACTGCAATGTAAATGATAAATAAACAGTTGTTATACTATATTTTTTGTATTGTTTTATTGGGGCTTTTTTAAAACATTTTTAATCTTTGGTACATTGAATCCAAGGATGCAACCCCTGCAGATACAAAGAGCCAACTGTAGTCAGTTCAGTAAGGAGACTCAGACTACAGGGAATTACTCCAAATTTACCAACATATTATTATTTACATTTGACAGACAATTGAGGCTTAGAAAAGTTAAATACTGGCTGGGCGTGGTGGCTCACGCCAGCACTTTGGGAGGCCGAGGTAGGCGGATCACGAGGTCAGGAGATCGAGACCATCCTGGCTAACACGGTGAAACCCCGTGTCTACTAAAAATACAAATATTAGCCGGGCGTGATGGCGAGCACCTGTAGTCCCAGCTACTCGGGAGGCTAAGGCAGGAGAATGGCGTGAACCTGGGAGGCGGAGCTTGCAGTGAGCCGAGATCACACCACTGCACTCCAGCCTGGGCGACAGAGTGAGACTCCGTCTCAAAAAAAAAAAAAAAGAAAAGAAAAGAAAAGTTAAATACTTTGAGTATGTTTCAAAGTTATCAAATGAAAGAACTAGCATTCTACCTACCTTAGGACCTACCTAAGATCAAAGTCTAATGTTTTCCCTACTTCCTGCAACCTCCTTATGTAGTCATGTGCTGCCTGTATAATACTTTGGCCCTCTTAGATCCTCCAGAGGGCAACACAGAGACTATATCATTCTCTCTGACTTATGGTCAAAGTCTGCATTGAGAAGAGGGGCCATGAAACCCCAAACGTGACCTAAGGAGGTACCTAGGTCACATTTGGGGTTTCATGCTCAGAGGATTCTGAAATCCTGAAACACCATCTTCCTAAATGCTCCTAAAGGAATGAACATGCCTTAAAGCCTTGGGCTCCCACAGTGGGACACGTTTCAGGTGGCTTTTATGCTGCCTTGAGCTGGGACACTTGGAGGATCCAAACAGCTAAAGGGAAAAAGGGGTGTGGGCTAATAGTCCTGCTGTTGAATGAGGCCCAGGATCTGTTAAGGTCCATGGGTCCCAGGGTTCCTAGTTAGTCTTTCAGTTTTTGCTTATAAACTTCTCTCTATACAGCCTCTATGAGGCTGTGATAGGGAAAAATTTGAGACAGCTTCTTCTCTGGACAATATTCATTCTCTCATTGCACACCAACTCTACAGTAGGCCCTCTTCTAGCCATCGGGCCTAGAGTAGAAATAAAAAAGAAGTCCCTGATGTGAAACCTCCTTTCTGGTCAATGAGAGAAAAGATGATAAATAAGCAAACAAAGCAATAAGTAAGATCATTTTAGATAATAAATGCCACAGAGAAAAATGTTAAAGCGTGAAGGAGTATCTTTTTATAAGAGATATGAGGTAGGGAGAGCATCAGTTCAGATAAGATGATCTGAGAAGGTCTCTCTGAGGAGGGAACTTTGATTAGAGGCACAAATCACCATCCCCTTTGGAGACCTAAGATTGGTTATCATGCCCGGTTGCTCCTGTCTTCCTAAAGAATCCCTTCCCCAAAGAATCCTTAATTTATAACAATCTTTTGGCAAGCCTGCCGTACCAATTCAACACATAAGCCCAGACCTGTTCAGATTCCTCTTAGACAAAAGCTGGCATCTCTTTTACAGCAGCAATCACGTCAATATTATAACTACTACCATTACTGCAGGGCCCCTGCAGGACATCTGCTTCCCAACTACAACAAAGAAAGAAAAGGAATAAACCAGGAACAGCACATGGATGTGGGCTTCCTAAGGCAAAATAAATAGTAATAAAAGCAGGTTTGGTCAAATAACTCAAGGTCAGCAAGAAGATATACACTATTTTTACATGAGAACCAAGAACTATGCTTAGCAAATGATTCTTCAAGGAGATCCAGTGAGAAAATTCTCACAGTGTAAAATCTGGGTTTGTTTTTTTTTTTAATCTGGAGGAAATATTTTTAAAAAGCAGAAAAGGGAAATGAAAAAGGTAAGCTGCCCCTGAAGTCAAGACCACCTATCATCCTTCCTCTTCTGCTCTCTCCCCAAGTCTTAGAGCTTCTACTCTCTCTACCCAGCAAAAGGAGGGCTTGAGAGAGACTAGCTATGACTCACGCCCTGTGATAAGAGAATGAGGATGTTTGAGGCATGCGAGGAGTGGGGACAAAGAGAGATGGAGACTTCTGGAGACAAAAGAGAGAAGAGGGTCTGGCTGAACACTCTATCCTAAGAGAGTACCCTTATGGGAGCATCCCAATTGTCTGGTCAGGGAAGCCCTCCTTGTTTGTAGAGCACAAACATAATTTAACCAAAATAAAGCTGCAACCCCTCACATTTTGTTCTCATCCCTACGATGCCTTTTCTTTATACTCTGGATACTCTATTATCATGAACTTGGAGTAAGGAACTGAAAGAAATTTCTTTAGGGTTTTGCGTGTTTGTGTTAGCTCACCAGGGAGAGGGATGTAGCCCATACCCCATGATTCCCCAGAGCCCCAATCCCAGAAGCACCTGGAACATCTTCAGTGTCAAAGGGAGCCATTCACAGCCATCACCTGACCAGGATAAAGGTGATTTTCATGATCCACTTCTTCTTGCCACCCAGAAAAGTCCCACAGATTACCACCCCTTCCCACTCCACTCCACCTCACCCACTCCCACTCCCATTCCAGCCCAGAATAGACCCGGGACAGGTAACGTCATCTTTATCATTCTAATCTTTGGCATCATCCTTTCTTTTTCCTGTTTCTTTTCCCATTTTACAGATTAACAGTGATTAGGGCATTTTCTCAAGTTCACAGTGCCAGCAGACAGTTGAACTGAAACACAAACACCAATCATTCATTAATTCTTTTTCCAGCTTCCTTATGACTATTTATATCAGATTTAAATTCATTAGCATAATAGAGTCTCTTTATGTGGTTATGGTGAACTGAGCAGCAGTCTTGAGCAATTATTCTGCTACTTTATCTACTATAATTCTGTAATACAATTTGTAGTATTTTTTATTTTGGTAATATATGCCATCAGAAAATTTACCATTTTAACTATTTTGAAGTATAAAGTTCAGTGGCATTAAGTATATTCACATTGTGGCTGGGCGTGGTGGCTCATGCCTATAATCCCAGCACTTTGGGAGGCCAAGGTAGGCAAATCACTTGAGGCCAGGAGTTCGAGACCAGCCTCCCCAACATGGCGAAATCCCATCTCTACTAAAAATACAAAAAAAAAAAAGTATATTCACATTGTTGTGAAATCACTATCACCATCAGTCTCTAGAATTGTTTCATCTTCCCATTCTTCCCAAACTGAAACTCTGTACCCATTAAACAATAACTCCTCATTTCCCAATTCCCCAACCCCTGTTCCATTCTACTCTCTGTCTCTGTGTATTTGATTATTCTAGGTACCTCATATAAGTGGACTTATATAAAATATGCCCTTTGTGTCTGGCTTATTTCAACTTAGCATGAGGTCTTCAAGGTTCACTCATATTGTAGCATGTGTCAGAATGTCCTTCCTTTTTAAGGCTGAATAATATTCCATTGCATGTATATACCACATTTTGTTTACTCATTAATCTGTCGATGGACATGAGTTGTTTCTACCTTTCAGCTGTTGTGATAATGTTGCTATGAACCTGGTTGTACAAACATTTGTTCAAGTCTTTGCTTTCAGTTCTTTTGTGTATATACCCAGAAGTGTCATTGCTGGGTCAAATGGTAAATCTATGTTTAATTTTTTAAGAGAGGAAGAAAATATCTGGAAAAATATTCTTCTGTTTGAGCACTACACTATTTTTAGTCATTCTGGCCCTCAATTTTCCACTGTAAAAAATGGGAGGGACAATATTTACTTTCTATTGTAAATTTAGAAAAAATAATATATGTAAAGCAAAAAAAAAAAATTCCTTTTTTAGGAATTGCCATACTGTTTTCTAGAGCTGCCGCACCATTTGACATTTCCACCAGCAATGCACAAGGGTTCTAATTCCTCCACATTCTCACTGACACTTGTTTTCTGTTTTTTGATAATAACCATTATACTGGGTGTGAAGTTGTATAATACATTTTAACCCAGTTAAAATACAGCTGCTCTCTCATTATAATTCTTTTTTAAAAAATGTTTTGGCCATTCTCTATTTTTTTCTCCAAGAACAATTTTGCTATTATGTGTAAGTCCCCAAAATATCTTACACAAATAATAATTAGAATTCTATTAAACATGTTTTTAAAAGTATGAACAGAATTCATACCTTTAAAACTTTTAACCCCATTCTCACCAAAGAACATAAGGTCTTCTCTCATTTCCCTTGGTAAAGTTTACAATTTTTTTCATATTGGACCTAAACATTTCTTGTTAAGATTATCCCAAAGTATTTCATATTTTTGTGCTATTGCAAATGGAATAATCAGTCTCATTTTAGAAAATAATTTTTGGAGGAAGAAGCCCCATAATCAACAATAACACTCGCTTATGAAACATCTGCTACTTTAAGGTCAGTGATAAAGGTCAACAATGCCTGTCTTCTACGTGGAAATTTACTGTAAGAGAAAAAGAAAACATAGGTTAAAACTTCATTGGATTACCTCTGTTAAAAGCCCAGGGCATTTAAATTACTCCTAAGGAGGCGTGCAAAATTGTAGGTAATTTAATGTTTAATCAATATTTGTTACAGCTATCATTAATTTTGGGTCAAATTCATGATGCATGCCTTTTCTTGTCTCCTACATGGACCTTACATTACACTGGCCTCTCCTTGTGGAGTTATACTCATTTTATTACTTTATTAATTTATCATCTATTACAGAATTCCACACCTATCATCTCTCCCTTATAATATATTGATATAGCTGTGATTTTCTTTTTTTATTATTGTTATAATTTAAGTTTTAGGGTACATGTGCACAACATGCAGGTTTGTTATATATGTATACATGTAACAAACATGTTGGTGTGCTGCACCCATTAACTCATCATTTAACATTAGGTATATCTCCTAATGCTATCCCTCCCCCCTCCCCCCACCCCACAACAGGCCCCGGTGTATGATGTTCCCCTTCCTGTGTCCATGTGTTCTCATTGTTCAATTCCCACCTATGAGTGAGAACATGTGGTGTTTGGTTTTTTGTCCTTGTGACAGTTTGCTGAGAATGATGGTTTCCAGCTTCATCCATGTCCCTACAAAGGACATGAACTCATCATTTTTTATGGCTGCATAGTATTCCATGGTATATGTGCCACATTTTCTTAATCCAGTCTATCATTGTTGGACATTTGGGTTGGTTCCAAGTCTTCACTATTGTGAACAGTGCCACAATAAACATACGTGTGCATGTGTCTTTATAGCAGTATGATTTATAATCCTTTGGGTATATACCCAGTAATGGGATGGCTGGGTCAAATGGTATTTCTAGTTCTAGATCCCTGAGGAATCGCCACACTGACTTCCACAATGGTTGAACTAGTTTACAGTCCCACCAACAGTGTAAAAGTGTTCCTATTTCTCCACATCCTCTCCAGCACCTGTTGTTTCCTGACTCTTTAATGATCGCCATTCTAACTGGTGTGAAATGGTATCTAATTGTGGTTTTGATTTGCATTTATCAGATGGCCAGTGATGATGAGCATTTTTTCATGTGTCTTTTGGCTGCATAAATGTCTTCTTTTGAGAAGTGTCTGTTCATATCCTTCGCCCACTTTTTGATGGGGTTGTTTGTTTTTTTCTTGTAAATTTGTTTGAGTTCATTGTAGATTCTGGATATTAGCCCTTTGTCAGATGAGTAGATTGCAAAAATTTTCTCCCATCCTGTAGGTTGCCTGTTCACTCTGATGGTAGTTTCTTTTGCTGTGCAGAAGCTCTTTACTTTAATTAGATTCTATTTGTCAATTTTGGCTTTTGTTGCCATTGCTTTCGGCGTTTTAGACATGAAGTCCTTGCCTATGCCTATGTCCTGAATGGTATTGCCTAGGTTTTCTTCTAGGGTTTTTATGGTTTTAGGTTTAACATTTAAGTCTTTAATCCATCATGAATTAATCTTTGTATAAGGTGTAAGGAAGGGATCCAGTTTCAGCTTTCTACATATGGCTAGCCAGTTTTCCCAGCACCATTTATTAAATAGGGAATCCTTTCCCCATTGCTTGTTTTTGTCAGTTTTGTCAAAGATCAGGTAGTTGTAGATATGTGGCATTATTTCTGAGGGCTCTGTTCTGTTCCGTTGGTCTATATCTCTGTTTTGGTACCACTACCATGCTGTTTTGGTTACTATAGCCTCGTAGTATAGTTTGAAGTCAGGTAGCGTGATGCCTCCAGCTTTGTTCTTTTAGCTTAGGATTGACCTGGCAATGCGGGCTCTTTTTTGGTTCCATATGAACTTTCAAGTAGTTTTTTCCAATTCTGTGAAGAAAGTCATTGGTAACTTGATGGGGATGGCATTGAATCTATAAATTACCTTGGGCAGTATGGCCATTTTAACGATATTGATTCTTCCTACCCATGAGCATGGAATATTCTTCCATTTGTTTGTATCCTCTTTTATTTCATTGAGCAGTGGTTTGTAGTTCTCCTTGAAGAGGTCCTTCACATCCCTTGTAAGTTGGATTCCTAGGTATTTTATTCTCTTTGAAGCAATTGTGAATGGGAGTTCACTCATGATTTGGCTCTCTGTTTGTCTGTTATTGGTATATAAGAATGCTTGTGATTTTTGTACATCGATTTTGTAACTTTTTTTTTTAAGTAGAGATGGGGTTTCACTGTGTTAGCCAGGATGGTCTCGATCTCCTGACCTCATGATCCACCCACCTCGGCCTCCCAAAGTGCTGGGATTACAGGTGTGAACCACCGCGCCCGGCAATATAGCTGTGATTTTCTTACTGACAACTCTTCAGTCAGAAAAACAATCTTTTATTTTACTACATCTCCTAGGAACAAATGTGAGTCACTTTACAATTTACATAAGACACTCTACTTTACTATATAGTTATTTTTGCTCATTACATAGAAAAGCTTCTATTGGCAAAATTCCTCTCTTGGCAAGGGAAAAAAATCGTCAACTCTGCTCTAGGTATTGACTGCAGTGTGGGTATATACTAATACCCATCAAAAATATAGAGTTTATGACTTTGCATATCCATATCCTCAGGAAATGTATGAAAATTTTCCTGTCCCTTTCTAAAAACAGCCTAAGAATGTTAAAAAAGAACAAAGTTACCACCTAATACATCTTCCTCCCTGACATTTTTCCCCTTCACATGGGGATAATTTTGTCAATAGAAGCAAAAGCAGCAAATGGCCCACAACATTTTGAATCCTGATGAGGTTGCACACCAATCCTATTTGCCCCCATCCTCCCCTGACCACCACCACTGAAGGGCCCACGAAAAGCACATTCATTGTGGCTCCTCTGTTTTTTAAGATTCATGCTTTGGCCTACAAGAGCAACAAAGGGTATTTTTGTATTATCCTACCAGAAACAAAAAAGGAAACAGACGCCCATCTAGGTGAACAGTGGGCCTCAGTCAACTCATTATACACCTTTTGGCTCATGCCACCTATTTTAATATACTTGTTCTCCTCCCCCAGCAGTAACTCCACTTACTTTCCAAGCCTTCATTTATGCACACAAATAGGCCAGGTAACAATAACATAAACTCCTCAAAGTTGGACAGAAAAATATTATAACCACTGTGGGCAATTCACAGCATTTTTCCATGCTGCTACTGGGTCTCTTCTGACTGTTAAAACCTCTGTCCTCAGAAGAAGATCATTGTATGTGGGACATACATTCCAATTTGGGGCCTGGTATATGATATATTTTATCAGATGTGATAGTACTATTATTTACTGCTCTAAGGAAACAGATAGTATTACTTATTACTGATTAGGTAAATGAAAGAAATATCCAAGTCAAGCATTAACTTGTTTTTATTGCTCAATTAGTTCTAAAAATTACTACCAAAATTCTATCTATTGGGATTAGAAGGGTAATCTCAAACTAATGACAACTCAGTGGAATAAACCAGGGAAGAAAGTCATATGAAAGATGCAAACCCATCTTCTCAATTTCCAACAATTCTAGTGAACAGAAAAATCTTGTCTCTGCTAAATTATGTTTCCATGCTCTGTTCTTGCTACCCAAATCCAATCAGACAGTATTCTCATGAAAATGATCTTGGCTCTACGTAATTTGATTTGTCTAAGAGCATAAACTAAATAGTAAAAAGAATCTTAACTTGGAAAAAAAAGAATTATTGTTGTATAAAGACAAGCAAACAGTATAAATCTAGCTTAAGGCTCGGAATCACCCACGAGCTTTAGCCATTTTAAGTCAACATCTCTCTAATAGACATTTTATACAGCCAAGGCCTCTGTGCAAGTATCCTGCACCATCTCTGTACCAATATGGATAAGCTAAGCTCTGCTGTGCTAACAAATAATCCTAAAATCTTGACAATAATATCTGCTAATTTCTTGCTCACATGATATGTCCACCATGAGAAGTTGCAGTGCTGCCCACACTGTCTGCACTTTGGGAAAACTGAGTATCACAAAGCAGGAACTGACTTTTAGAGCTTCTGCTCCACATTTCATTGGCCCGAGCAAGTGACATACCACTGCCTGAGTTCAAGAGGGCAAGGATATGTAGCTGTCCTCCTACAGCCCCTTAGCTGGTCTCTTTACCTCTAGTCTACATCCTGTCAAAGGCATCCCCCATCCCCTGCCCCCACTGCTCCCTGGGGTCCCTCTTCAAATGGGACCATATTCCTCCTCTGCCCAGAAATCTCCACAGCTGGACTTCTGTCAGTATGCGTATCACCACTGGAATGTATGGCAATGTGCCAGGAGAGTTCCAGAATAAACATGGTGACTTTCCCAGAATGCTGGTTTTACTTGAAGACATGGAAATATATATACTTGTTTAATAACATAAACTTGAATATATTATTAGATAAAATAAAAATGTCTTTCTCTAAAGAAAGTTGGTGTTTGAATTAGGTCTCATTAGCTACCCCACATCTACTGATGCCATGGGTGCAGGCTCATCTACTCTCAAGGGTACTTTAGTGGAAGAGGTTGAGAAGTCCTGGGCCCTACCTTATCTGGCAGCACCCTCCTTCTAGAGCAGTACTGTCCAATACAGTAACCAATAACCACATGTGGCTACTCAACATGTGAACTGTGGCTAGGGTGACTGAGAGACTGAATGCTTAGTTTTATTTATTTTAATTGGTTTAAATTTAAATAGCCACATGTGGCTAGTGTCTACTATATTAGACAGCACAGATATAGAATGTTTCTATCTGTGGTAGGCAGCATAACAGCCTTCCAAAGATGTCCATGTCCTAATCCCCAGAACATGTGAATATGTGGTTGCATGGCAGGAGGAATTAAGGTAGTGGACAGCATTAAGATTGCTAATCAAGTGACCTGAAAATAGATTATCCTGGGCTACCAGCCTGGGCCCAGTGTAATCACAAAAATCCTTAAATGTGAGGGAGGGAAGCAAAAGAGTCAGCATCAGAGTGACAGTGTGAGGAAGACTCGGCCAGCATTGCTAGCTTTGAAACTGGAAGAAAAGGGTGCAGGCCAAGGAACTCAGGCAGCCTCCTGGAACTTGAAAAAGCAGGAAAATTGATTTTCCATGAGAATTTCCAGAAAGAAACATATCCCTGCTGGCACCTTGATTCTAGCCCAGTGCAGTGAGACACATTTTGGACTTCTGACCTCCAGAATTGTGAGATAATAAATTTGTGTTATTGTAAGTCACTAATTTTGTGGTAATTTGTTACAGCCTCAAGAGAAAGCAAATACACCACTGTTGCAGAAACTTCTAATGGGCAGTGCTGGTCTCGAATCATTTCTCAACATTCTCAATGCAGTTAGTTACATGCAGCAACTCTAAATTATCTGTTGTTCTCCACACACACCGTGCAATCTCACGCTGTTCTGTCTGCCTCGAACTCCTTTCCCCAACCCCTCTCCACGGATAACCCCTGTTCATCATTTGGGATTTAACTCAGGTGTCAGCTCTTTAAGGAACTCTTTCACTACACCCTGGCCTAGGTCAGGTGTGCCTTTTCTGTACTCTTGAAATCTATGCATAGCTCTGTAATATGTGTGAATTTCAACCAAAATCAAGTATACAAAAACATCACTATCTTCATTTTACCTGCATGAAATGAAACCTAACTCTGAGCATGCCCCCTAACGGGCTGGCAGAAGCCTGAGCCTTCATTCTGGCCAGGAATTGCCCTCCACAGTGTTAGCAAACCGTCAAGAGACCCCTCTCATTATTTTCACTCTGCCCATATGGGTGGGTGACTGGTAAGATGCCGTTGTCCCGGTCCTCATGGCCCCTCTTCCAAGCCATGTTTAGGGTCCTGAAATCTGCAGCCAGACTGGATGGACATCCTGGTGCCTCAAGCCCAAGGCCCAGGAACCCCCAGGTGCACCACTCAGCCCAGCCTCTTAGATGCCTGTCCTCCACAGGGAGCTGCCTCCAAGCCAAGTTCTGCTACCTGCTGTTCCAGGACCCACCCACCCACCTCCTCCCATTCTCAGTGTCTTCTAAGACTTCTCTATCTGACCTCTCCTTCCCAGGACTCCTTATTCACAGTTTCATGAAAAATAGGACCCTCCCTGAGACAAAGGGACATAAAAAGGGTTCAGCTTTCTGTTTGAAAGAGTGGGGGAAGAGAGAGAGAAAACACCATTTAAATCTCAGTTAAGTATCTTGCCCCATCTTCATTATAAATAGCATTCAAAGCATTGAATTGAAAATGTATCCACGCAGGAATCACAGCAACATTAACACCAAGGTCAGCACCAACACAGCAACCACCTTGCTTGAGGACTCACTACATTATCTTATTTCATGCAGCATCAGTTTCATGAGGCAAGTATTATTATCCCCATTATATAGATGAGAAAACTGAGATGCTGAGTTTTAGTGATTTTGCTCAAAGTCACACAGTTATAAAGTGACAGTACAGGGCTTCAAATCCAGATCAAAAACCCAGTACTGCCTCGCACCTGCATCTACAGCAAGCAGGGCAGGTGCTCGGTCGATTGAACTGGGCCACTTGGACCCACATCTACAGCCTTCGGGTCTTCTCCTGTTGTTCTTCTCTGAGTCCAAGTCCAGAAACAACACCCTTCCCTTATTTGCCTTAATATTACAAAGATAAGCAGTTGGGTTCAAGCAGCATTTCTTAAAAAAAAAAAAAAAACAAGATACTGGGGAAAATAAGAAATTGCAAATAGGATCAGACAAAGACATAAAGGACTCTAATCTCAAGAATCTCAGTAAAAGCTTGAGACCTCTTTACTGAACCCCCATTCTCCTGCCAGTAACTGCTCTCGAACCACAGACAACTTAGTGCAATGTGCACCGTATTATTTAGGGTACTTCTCTCCGACTTCCCTGTCCCATGTCAAAATTGCAGCTATTTTTATTTCTCAATATGTGAGAGCTATCTATGGAAGTACTCCATCTAAGGACACCGTCTTCTCAATTACAATCAGAGGAGCAAACCCGATTTGAGTTTCTCCCTTGGGATACAGGGCACCCCAGGGAATCATCCTACACGGGCTGGTCAGTTATCACCTCCACCCACCCACTCCCTGGCTCTGTGACTCATCCCTCAGGGCCGCACCCTTCCCCCTTCCCCACATGGTCCACCCCTCAGGAAAGTGGTCTTTTATAATTAGAGTTTTAATATTTAAAATTAGCTTATGCATACGGTGACCATAACACAAATAGACTGCAACAGGTTATTCTCTTACAAGGCCTTTCCTGAGTATTTATCCAAATCTTCCTAATATAACAGCCTGTTCTAACAAGGGTGGACCAAATATCTTTTAACCCCTTAAGACCTAGAAGTGTGCCTGGTA
This sequence comes from Pan paniscus, assembly GCF_029289425.2. Classification (NCBI taxonomy): domain Eukaryota; kingdom Metazoa; phylum Chordata; class Mammalia; order Primates; family Hominidae; genus Pan; species Pan paniscus. Next base: position 45,006,882 of record NC_073253.2, on the reverse strand, counting down.
CAAAGGCAAACACTCACTTTTACCCATTATCTACAGAGATCCCCATCGGGCATTACTTCAGATGAAATTTTTCAAATAAAATCTTTAGCAAAATATCATTAGGCACTATTCTTATTTTTGCATATAAAAATATGCTTATTTAGCTTTTTCTTGCATTCCAAATTGACTAATTTTCCTCCATAATAAAAAAAAATCAGACTATTAGATCATACAGATCAGAAATTACTGGGTTATAAAAGAATATAATTTTTAAAAGAGCTAATAATATGCACTAATCCTTAATGTCAAAGCCAAAGATTGAGATTCCATATGAATGCATGAATCCATCAAGCAGAAGTCATTTTCAATTATCAAGAAGAAGAGATCTGTATTCTTTGCAGAAATTAGAAATGGCAGGAAATAACATAAACATTCATAACTGCTACAATTAGGACCAATAAAATTTTTAAATCAAATTAAAATCAGAGTGATGATAATAAGAGTAATGAAATTTATGTACCACCATGTGGCCCTATTTCCTCAGAGAAACCCCCAAGTCTATTATTTTGCAGGGATGAAAGGAATCAGTAGTCACTGCTTGCTTTTTCCAGGAGACTGGACTAAGGATTCACCTGCTCCAATAGGGAAATGTACCAAATGTCATCACACGGCTGTGGCTGATGCCTCTCCAGCTCCCCATGACACCCAGCCCCGTTGGCTTCACTTGAGTTATGCAGTTCTACCAGGAGCCAGGGCAGGTTTTTTTTTTTTGTTTTTTGTTTTTGGCATATGTTTAAGGGGTACAAGTGGAGGGAGTTTTGAGGTTGTTTTGAAACAGAGTTTTGCTCTACTGCTCAGGCTGGAGTGCAGTGGCGCCATCTCAGCTCACTGCAACCTCCATCTCCTAGGTTCAAGCAATTCTCCTGCCTCAGCCTCCCAAGTGGCTGGGATTACAAGCATGTGCCACCATGCCTGGCTACTTTTTTGTATTTTCGGTAGAGATGGAGGTTTATCATGTTGGCCAGGCTGGTCTCGAACTCCTGACCTCAAGTGATCTGCCTGCCTCGGCCTCCCAAAGTGCTGGGATGACAGGCACGAGCCACCACACCCAGCCAGAGTTGTTTTTACATAGAGATATTGCACGATGGTGAAGTCTGAGTGTTTAGTGTCGCCATCACCCAAATAATGCATATTGTACTCATGAATTTCTCATCTCTCACCTCCTCCCACCCTTCCAAGTCTCCAATGTCTATTATTCCATACTCTATGTCCATATCTATATATTATTTAGCTCCCACTTATAAGTGGGAACATGTGGTATTTTACTATGTTTCTGTGTTGTTTCATGTAAGTTAATGGCCCTCAGTTCCAGCCACATTGCTGCAAAATACATGATTTCATTTTTTATGGCTGAATAGTATTCCATTGTATATACAGATACATTTTCTCTATTTAATCATCCACTGATGAACACTTAGGTTGATTCCATATCTTTGCTATTGTAAATAGTGCTGTGATAAACATACAAGTATCTTTTGATATGATTTCTTTTCCTTTGGGTAGATACCCAGAAGTGGGATTGCTGGATCAAATGGTAGTTGTATTTTTAGTTCTTTGAGAAATCACCGTACTTTTTCTGATAGAGGTTATACTAGTTTACAGTATAAGGATTCTCTTTTCTCCATCCTGCTAACATCTGTTATTTTTTTACTTTTTAATAATAGCCATTCATATTGGCATAAGATGATATTTCATTATGGTTGTAATTTGCATGGCTCTGACGATTAGTGACGTTGAGCATTTTTTCATATGCTTGTTGGTCATTTGTGTGTCTTCTTTTAAAAAATGTTTTTTCATTTCCTTTGAAGCCAGGGCAGACTGAGCCTAGGAAATGCCTGATCCTATGGTTCCACATATCCCCTGCATTCATTTGGCACTTGTGGATCCCTATCCTGGGTAACCTGACACATAAGGGAATGAGAATCAGAAGGTGCTTTAGAACTGAGAAGTCAGGCTGGGTGCAGTGGCTCACACCTATAATCCCAGCACTTTGGGAGGCCAAGGTGGGAGGATTGCTTGAGCTCAGGAGTTTGAGACCAGACTGGGCAACATGGAGAAACCCCGTCTACAAAAAATGTGAAAATTAGCCAGGCATGGTGGCACACACCTGCATTCCCAGCTACTCGGGAGGCTGAGGTGGGAGGGTCGCTTGAGCCTGGGAAGCAGAGGTTGCACTGAACCAAGATTGTGCCACGGCACTCCAGATTGGGTCACAGAGTGAGACTCTGGCTCAAAGAAAAAGAACTGAGAAGTCAGATTTGTATAATTTAGCACACCCATGGTGGCTATATTTGTTTTTAAGGACTTATCTTGAAGATCCCACCCTATCAACATAATGCACATTTTTCATAATCCAGAATCAATAATAGGTATTAACATATTTAAGCCCATAAATCACCTTGAGAGTCTGATAGATGTCTCAAACCCTCTCACCAAAGAAAGTATACAAAAAGTATACAAAATACAAAAAAAAGCTATGAATATTTGTTTTTAAGGACTTATCCTGAAGATCCCACCCTATCAATATAGTGTACATTTTTCATAATCCCAAAATCCAGAATCAATGACAGGTATTAACCTATTTAGCCCACAAATCACCTTGAGAATCTGATAGATGTCTCAAACCCTCTCACCAAAAAAAAAGTATACAAAATTCATTCAAATTTTTTCATTCAATTTCAGGAGGTTCACAAGCCTACTAAAGCCCAGCCAGACCCTCAGGGGACCTATGAATTAATCCCAAGCTAAGAAACCTGCTTTAGGGTCTTTTTGCATTTCCTTGAAATACTCAGGATTAAAATTAACTGGCTTAATTTGAAGTAAGAAATTAAAGTCCTAAACTAATAAAGTTGATGCTTATTAATGTTATTATGTATCTGGGGCCATGTCAAGACAGCCAGATGTCTGGTCCCTAGTCTGGGATCACTGTTTGGATAAATAGGAGCTTGAAGAGAAACAAAATAGCTCTATGGAATTGTCACTGGACTGGGCATTTAAGTTTTATTCTAATGAAGTAGGATGCACTGTCCTGATGCCTTTTCCTGACACTAGTCTTAAGCAAACCTCACAGAGAGGAGAAGATACATATATAGAGAACATGTGCTCTAAGATGTCCTCTCACTCAAGAATCAGGAGCGTGATACGACATTCTGACAGGTTCTTCTTGCCTGCTGCCCAGGACAGCCAATGCACTGAGAACAGCACGTTTTGCAGCAAAGAGGAGTTTCATAATCACAAGACCAGCCAAGCAGAAGGATGAGAGATAATTCTCAAATCCACCTCCCTGACAGCTCAGAGTCTAGGGTTTTGAAGGATAATTTTGTGGGCAGAAGGCTATAGAATGGGTGCTGCTGATTGGTTAGAGATGAAATCATAGGAATGTCCCAAATGTCTTCATGTGCTGAGTCAATTTCTGGGGGGCAGGGGGTGGTGGGGTCACAAGACCAGGTGAGTCATGGGTCCAGGTGGAGTCAGTCAGTTGCCAGAATGCAAAAGCCTGGAAAATATTTCAAAGACCAACCTTAGGTATATTATCTATAGGAACAATTATGAAAGTTTCAAATCTTGTGATCTCTGGCTATGTGACTCTTGACAGTAAACAATTTTAGAAAAGCAAGCTAGGGAACAATACTGGTTATTGTTTACACCTATATCTCAGCAGAATTCAGGCCCCTCCCATAATGCTAATCTTATTGCCTTTCAGTAGTATCACAAAAGCAATTTTGGTCCCCAAGCAAGGAGGGAGTTAGTTTTGGGAGGAAACTGTTATCATATTTGTTTTAAAGTTAACAAAGGCAGTTAGCTTGTGAGTTTAGAAACGAGAAGGGGCCAGGCGCGGTGGCTCATGCCTGTAATCCCAGCACTTTGGGAGGCCGAGGCAGGCGGATCACAAGGTCAGGAGATCGAGACCATCCTGGCTAACACAGTGAAACCCCGTCTCTACTAAAAATACAAAAAATTAGCCTGGCATGGTGGCGGGCGCCTGTAGTCCCACCTACTTGGGAGGCTGAGGCAAGAGAATGGCGTGAACCCAGAAGGTGGAGCTTGCAGTGAGCCGAGATCGCACCACTCACTGCACTCCAGCCTGGGTGACAGAGCAAGACTCCATCTCCAAAAAAAAAAAAAAGAAAGAAAGAAAGAAAAGAAAAGAAACAAGATGGAATCAGTGAGGTCAGATTTCTCTGTTATAATTTTTGCAAGGCAGTTTCAATGACAAGAGTACTTTATGAAGAACTGGACACACTACAGGCTCTTAAAAAATAAACATAATAAGCCATATATAATTTGATGTTTAAAATATAAAGAAAAATGGTTTCTTATTGCACCTGAGTGTCACGGAGCCAATTCATACACAAGTTAGAGACTTCTGACCTAGAGCCTCTTTCTGAACTAAGAAATCATAGAAAACCATGAATTGATTCTCCCTTCTTTGTGGGCCTTGGTCTTACACGTATCTTTCAGCAGTCCACTTCAGTTCTCTTACTCTTGTCCTGACACGGATATAAGCTACTGACAGAAATCATCAGTGATGGGATCACACAGAGGGTAGAGTGAGAAGATATGACTGTGGTGCCCATTCTTTACAGCAATTTCTCAGCCCAGGCTAAAACTGTGAAAAGAAGAGGAAGAGAGGGTCCTCGGGAAAAGTACGTTAGCAGTGGCGAGTATCCGAGTCACCAGCAGCATATCCATACAGGTCTACAGCAACCTCAGTTCTTGCCTCCTCGGAAGAAAGAATTTGACTGAGGGGCATAAGGCAGAAAAAGAGACTGAGGCAAGTTTTAGAACAGAAGTGAAAGTTTATTAAAAAGCTTTAGAACACGAATGAAAAGAAAGTAAAGTACACTTGGAAGAGGGCCAAGCAGCCATCTTGCAGGACAAGTGCAAGGTTTGACCTCTTGACTTGGGGTTTTGTATGTTGCCATTCTTCCAGGGTCTTACATCCCTCCTCTCTTGATTATTCCCTTGGGGTGAGCTGCCCACACAGCACAGTAGCCTACTAGCATTTGGGAGGTAAGCAAGCGCAGTGTGTTTACTGGAGTTGTATGCATGCCTACCTGAGGTGTTCTTCCCTTTATGGCCTCTGAAGGTCATAATATACCAGTTAAACTCAACCATTTTGCCTCTTAATGTGCATGCTTGGGCCCATTTGCCCAACTCCTGAGATCTTATTGGTAAGCTGCTGATCACCAGTTTCAGATGGTTGACAAGCAGTTTCTCAATTGCTGAAAATACTGACAATGGACAGATTAATAGGAGAAAAGGCAGACTAATTTATTGAATGTACATAAACCCAGCATGATTCCCCAACAACCCAATGGGGCACAGATGTTTATATACCCTTCTTCACAGGGGATGGGGAAGTTGGGGAATGTAGGCAATTCTTTAAAGGGGTAGTAAATGATTATTAGGGAGAATGAATGGACCAGGGAGCCAAAAATTATTGGGAAACTGCCTTTCCCTGGCACTGGCTGTGACCAATTATTATTTTAGAGACAGCTTAACAACTGCCTGACCATCACCTGATGGTTTCCTGCTGAGAGGTGACAGTGTGCTGGCAGCCCTCGCTCGCTCTCGGCACCTCCTCGGCCTTGGCGCCCACTCTGGCCACGCTTGAGAAGCCCTTCAGCCCGCCACTGCACTATGGGAGCCCCTTTCTGGGCTGGCTGAGACCACAGCCAGCTTCCTCTGCTTGCAGGGAGGTGCAGAGGAGAGGCGCGGAAGGGAACCGGGGCTGCGCGCAGCAGACCAGCTCGAGTTCCGGGTGGGCATGGGCTCGGCGGGCCCCGCACTCAGAGCAGCCGGCCGGCACCCCCAGCCGGGGCAGTGAGGGGCTTAGCACCCAGGCCAGCAGCTGCGGAGGGTGCACCAGGTCCCCCAGCAGAGCCGGCCCACTGGCACTGCGCTCAAATTCTCGCAGGGTCTCAGCTGCCTCCCCGCGGGGCAGGGCTCAGGACCTGCAGCCTGCCATGCCCAAGCCTCCCCCTAGCCGTGGGCTCCTGCGCGGCCTGAGCCTCCCCGAGGAGCACAGCTCCCTACTCCGCGGCACCCGGTCCCATCAGCCGCTCAAGGCCTGAGGAGTGTGGGTGCGCAGTGCGGGACTGGCGGGCAGCTCTGCCTGCAGCCCCCGGTGTGGGATCCACTGGGCTCCTGAGTCTAGTGGGGACTTGGAGAACCTTTATGTCTAGCTGAGGGATTGTAAATACACCAATCAGCACTCTGTGTCTAGCTCAAGGTTTGTAAACATACCAATCAGCACCCTGTGTCTAGCTCAAGGTTTGTAAATGCACCAATCAGTGCTCTGTGTCTAGCTAATCTAGTGGGGACTTGGAGAACTTTTGTGTCTAACTCAGGGATTATAAAGGCACCAATCAGCACCCTGTTGAAACGGACCAATCAGCTCTCTGTAAAATGAACCAATCAGCAGGATGTGGGTGGGGCCAGATAAGGGAATAAAAGCAGGCTGCCCGAGCCAGTAGGGGCAACCCGCTCCGGTCCCTTTCCACACTGTGGAAGCTTTGTTCTTTCGCACTTTGCAATAAATCTTGCTGCTGCTCAGTCTTTGGGTCTGCACTGCCTTTATGAGCTGTAACACTCACCGCAAAGGTCTGCAGGTTCACTCCTGAGGCCAGCGAGACCACGAACCCAACAGAAGGAAGAAACTCTGAACACATCCTAACATCAGAAGGAACAAACTCCAGACACACCACCTTTAAGAATTGTAACACTCACTGCGAGGGTCCGCGGCTTCATTCTTGAAGTCAGTGAGACCAAGAACCCACCAATTCCAGACACACTGCCATTCCTGGTGGGGGCGAGGGCCCTTTCCTGCCCTGCTCATGTCTGTCTACCTACTGTAACAAGCATAGCTACCAACAAGATTCCTTAATATTGCATCCCTGCTAATGTCTCCATTTTTAACCGTTAGATCTCTCCAAACGACTCTAGTTATTTACATTACTTTTTTGTGGCATTTCAAGTTGTTTGCAAGGAAACACTATATATATAGGTGAAGTAGCCCAGGGAATTCCACTCCAAAATATAGCACCATGGTATACTGATATTTTAAATTAAAGGCACTTGAAGGTCAGCAGATGCTTGAAAGAGGCTCTCCTCTGATATTCTCTTATCTACCTTAAGACTGGATCTGCCAAAGAGAACACAATTGCCTTCCATCCCTGCTCTGAAATCTCACTGTCCATCACAGAAAAGAAGACTGAGGAATGCAACCACACCTGGATGGACTTTTTCACAAGATAATGCCTGCCTCTTGGGCTCATTCAAATTGCAAAAAGAATCATTTACAAGTTAATTTCTGTCTCCCTGTTTCATTCATTCTCCCTAATAGTCAGTTACTACCCCTTAAAAGAATTGCCTACATTCCCCAACTTCCTCATCCCCTGTGAAGAACAGTATGTAAACATTTGTCCCCCCACTGGGTTGTTGGGGGATCATTCTCATGCAATTCCCCTGGGCTTATGCACATTAAATAAATTGGTACACCTTTTCTCCTATTGATCTGTCCGTTGTCAGTACTGTCAGCAAACCTTCAGAGAAGTTTTCCTCCAGGGAAAGCTTTCCTTAGCTCCTTCAGCATAAGTCTAAGCATAAAACAAGAGAAAAAAGCAACAAGAGAGCTCAAAGGGGAAACGCAGGTGAGACCAACAGGATTGCAGGAAGCAACCTGCTCCTCTTAGGTTCAGGTGGTATTAAGACAGCCCTGCTGTGAATGTTGCTTTAAGGGTTGGATTTAAAGTGAAGTGACTGTTGAAAGAATAAGGCACGCCCTCATATCAATGATAAGTCTCCTAACCAGGATTGACGATTCTTATGTATGGACTCCAATTATTTCAATGCCACATATTAAATTTCACCCCAAATTCTCAAAAGTGAATTCATTTTTTAATTTTAAGAAGAATAGATTTTCAAGTTTTACGTACTTTCAGTTAGATGATGGCCTTACCAAAAAAAAAAGGGTGTTGCCATACCCAAAGATTTTAGAAATCCTGGTCTAGAAAGCCCTTGAGAGAAGTAGTTCACAACTCTGGCAACGCTGGCTGCACATTGGAACCTCCTAGGACCCACTCCTAGAAAGTTTTATTGAATTTTTATGCCGTATACTCAGGCATTAGTATTGTTAAGGTTGAGAACCAGTTCTAGAAACTTGTTATAACAAATATGTACTTTTTTTTAAATATCCCAAGAACTGATCCCACATTCTTTTTGCTCTTGACTCCTTATAGCCGGTGTCTACGTCCTGAAATTATCAGTATGAGAGAAAAAGTAAGAAGTATGGCCTTCCCAGATTGGTGAGGCAGAAGATGACCTAGGGGCAGAGCATAAGATGCATGATTTGGTCCTATATAGTAGAAACACGTCAACAATAACTTACGCATACCCTGAGAATGACCCTTGTGGCAGATGCACCTGACAGCAACAAGTTAAGAAATTAGGGCTGCCACCAGGAGGTTGCTAGGGAGAGGGTGCTAAGTGAAGGTGCTACATAAACTGCGTGCTTTTCACAAGTGGTTGTTTCTCCTGTGCAGCCCACTCCCTCTGGACCGTTCCTATATATTCCCTGTATGCAAGTTCCCCCAAATAAAACCTTATGTCTTGTTTGCTGACTCCAGGTCTCTTCTTCGGCCTCTTGAAGTTGGTGCCATCCCTAGTAAAGTTAATAGGAGTCTGGGCATCTGGGGTGACAGGTTCCTCCCCAACTCACATTCCTGCTCACACCTGTCCATAGCCTCAAAAAAGGATGTGATGACTGAAACTCATTTACATCCCCATTATTCCTGCATTATCATTGTTTGTAAATGCCATTTTTCTTTACCCCTGCCTAAAACAGAAATGAAAGCAAGAGGAGACAAAAAGGCTAATGCAACATTCCAGTAGAATCACAAAAGCAGGGCATGGGACTGCCTTATTAACTTCATTGTAGTGATGTGTTATAAAATGCAAATTGCCAAAAGAGGGCAGTAATTTGTTAATAAATATGTTAATTAGGCAGAGTAAATGCCATACTGCATGGAGGGGGGAAGAAAATCACTGATTGTAAACTCCACGCACAGCAGATTTCAGAGGGCAAGATGTAGTTAATAAAACTACCTTTATGTTTTATATTGCTGCTCTTTAACATAAATAGCTAATAAGCAATTTACATTAACGGTGTGGGCACAAATGTAAATTAGCCCATCTTTGGTTTATATTACTGCAATGCAGTCCTAATGCTAAAGTGTTGCATTTGGCGATTTCATTAAGGGAAAGATCTGAGAACCCCATACAGTCCGAGGGCCCGCTTCAAGGGATTTTAATATGAAACCAAAATTCCACTGCACATTCTTGTTCACCACGTGGGAATTTCCAGAAAGGGCTCTGCTATCAAATATTTTCCCTGTCCATGGCTATGTCCACAACTCTGAGCTCCTGTGGGTGTTCAAAATATCCTGCTCGCCAAAAATGCCTCACAACCCTGAGGCTGCAACAATATGGTCTTGTGCAATTGCAGTCTGGACTTCTGCTCAACTCTCTGCTTGCCGACTGGTAGCAGCCTGACTCAACTACAAACAAAGAGACCCTTGTTATCAAAGGGACTTTCACAGGTCCAGGTGGCTGGAGGAAGGAACTGAGGAGGACCTTCAGGGCTTTCTGAGTCTATATTCCCACTAGCCACAAAGATCGAATGCAAATGCTAGCAAATTCCAGCAACACACATTTGTGCTGCTTGAACCCATGGAAGTTTTCCATTTCTGGCCTCATTCATCTGCGACCTCTCCTACTCACAGGGTCTTTCTTTAGTCATGCTGTGCAAGCAGCTACTGTATATACCAAAAGTTAATTTTACTACACACTTCAGTGTGTCGCCGGAGGTGCAATAAATCACGAACCAATTTCCAATTTTGTTATGCCCTACTTGATAAGGACGTGAAGCATTCTTTCCCCCAGTATACATGTTTTTAAACATGAGGATTAGAAGTAGGAACACATCTCTTGATGCACAGTGACATTTTAGCCTTCCTTTACAAGAGAAGTTGACCCCTGCAGGTCCTATTAGAATAAAACATCAACTTGGGTCCAGAAGCTGCCTACAGGCCTTTAGAACACCTTGTAGAAGAAGTTTTGGGTTTCTTTTTTTTTTTTTCCCCAACTTTAGCAAATAGATTCCTTTAGATGAAATACAAGTTGTTGGGGCAGTTTTATTCTCAATTGTGCTGCCTTTTTTTAAAGGTATAGAATAAGGTATTGAAAAGTTCATAGAATCCTGTTCTTAGCGATGGATAAAGAGACTTTAGCATTCCTTCTACAAATTTAACTTTTTTTAATTTGCAAGTAAAAATTGCTTACATGTTTATAGTATATAATATGATGTTTTGATATACATTATGGAATGGCTAAATCAAGCTATTTCACATATGGTAACATATGACAACTAACCCTTTATATTAATTCCCTTGCTGCTGTCTATACTCACAATGACAATAAGGCCTATTTCTTGAGGTTATTCTGAGGTTTAAATAAGATTATACATCACTAATTGGCAATCACCACAGTAATAACTGTGTTTAGTGGTAATCATCAATGGATGCTAAAACTAGTGGGTAACACTTGGATGAGAAATAGGGTATTACGTAGTCTTAAAAAATGTCCCTACAAGAAAGATACCCACCAAAAAGTTGCTGGGTAGTTAATCTAGCGAGCAAAATGATACTGGAATGGAGAGAGTCGAACAGGAGACACATATTACTTGGGTCTCAAAAAAAATGGAGTTAAGATTTAGAAGAAGAATGAAGAAAAGAAAAAGAAATGCTCCATTACAGTGCAGGAGAAAAATATATTTTCTCATCTATCACTAGATTCATGGCTAAGCCTCCTATAACAAAAGAGATTAACAAGAAAAAGCATAGAAATCTATTTAATGTAAGTTTTATGTGACATGGGGGCCCTCATAAGGAAATGAAGACCTGAAGAAATGGGTAAACCTATGTGTTTTTTATGCTTGGTTTGATGAAGTGGACAGTTGTAGAAAACACAATTGGACAAAGGGTATGATCTAATGGTAATAAACTGGGGGAAACTTAACAAGACCTAGGTGTTAGATTCTTCTATGTCCCTGTGTCTTTAAAAATAAGGGGGCTCCCTTCCTCTGGATATAGGGAGGCTGCCTCTCACATGAGGGTCTTATGACTTGCGTCAGGGAAAGGTCAGAGAATCCTTACTAGGTTTATGATTTGTTTCAGAGGAGAAGGGAAGGGGAAGGTGAGAGTGACCCTCCAGCTTCTGCTGTTTTGTCAAATGCCAAAATGCCCTATTTTGGTGTAGTACGTCCTGAACCCCACCACCAGCAAAAGAAAGGGAGCCAATGATTAGGGTCTCCTCCACAATCACATAAACAAAGTACCACCCAAGCTACACATGAACTCATACTTTCACTTAGGCTCAAATCTCATATGCAAGGACGTAGGATGCCTTCAGGTAGAGGAGACAAAATATGAAACAACAGAAAGTGCAGAGAGTTTGAAGTAGAAGTCCTGGGTTCAAACCCCAGCCCCACCTCTTGCCAGAATCACACCTTTTGAAAGAAAAGGATATTAATAAATAAATCAATACAATTCCAAAACCTGACTATTACACATACATGCCACTCTCGGTCAATAAATAAATTTTGAAAGGATACATACAATCCCTTTGGAGAACAGTTTGGCAATATCTAGAGAAGTTTAAAATACACATCCTATGACTAAGGAATTTTCTTCCTAGGTAAATACCTTAGAGAAACTCACACACTTACATCAGGAGGCACATATAAGACTGTTCATTACAGTATTGTTTATGGTAGCAAAAACTGAAAGCAACGTAATCATCCATCAAACAGAAAATTAATGTATAGATTGTGATATATTCATATAATTAAATACCATATAGCTATGCAAATGAATACAGTAAAAGGCTGTATATACCTATGAAATGGGAGAGTTCTCTGGCCCCTTCATGGGACTTACGATAGGGGTGGCTCATTTACTCGGCCACCACATTCAATCCCATATGGAAGGGAGCACACAAGTGGACAAGTGTGAGAACTAGAGTGAACAAACGCTGGAGCCGGCCGCTTCTCTCTGGTGGGAGCAGGCTCTATGCGGGCCCTGTGGCAGCATCCAAGCATGTTATGTTGCTCTTTTAGGAGGGTGTGTCTGCCACCCCCAGAGCCCCAGAGGGCATGTGTTAACAATCAGTGCTCTTTTAGCATTTGCCATCTGCAGATGGCTGTTAAGCAGCTCAGTGGAGTTCAGGGTGACAGCCTTTTACACCCTGCCCTCTTGGTACGTGAGTTCTTGTCCAGCATCCAGGAAAAATCAGGTCACATGAATGAATTGAACTGTCGTGAATGTGGAGGACTTTATTGATGGTGGAATTGGCTCTCGGTGGAAAGGGAAGCTGAAAAGGGGGTGGAGTGGGAAGATAATCTTTCCCTGGAGTCTAGCCGTTCCTGGCCAAACTCCTCTCCAACCATAGTCTCCGACATCCAGCTGCTGCTTCTCCTCTCAACATTCAGAGCCTTCTCTCTTCTGTGTGAGTCTCCTGAGTCTGGGGTCTGGGGCTCTTATGGGCACAGGATAGGGGGCAGGGCAGGGTAGGCTAAAAGGCAACATTCAGGTGGGAAAACAGGGATAGTTCTTACTTTGGGCCACAGTTTCAGGCTTGAGGGTGGGGCCCTTGCTGGAGAATCACCCTCCTGCCTCTATCATGGCGTCATCTACATGAATGACTCTTATAATGCTGAATGAAAAATCATGATTTTCCATGCCACATACAATATGATTAGAATATGTACAATATGTGTAATATACAATATGATTCCATAAATATATTATTTTAAAACGTTACAGTTATGCACCACAAAGACATTTTGGTCAATGATGGACCACATATACAATGGTGGTCTCATAAGATTAAAATAGAGATAAAAATTTCCTATCACCTAGTGACTTCTTGATCATCTTGACCCTATGTAGTCCTAGGCTAATGTGTATGTCTGTGTCTAACTTTTCAACAACAAAAGAAAAGCTTAAAAAATAAAAATAAAACATTTCTAAATAGAAAAAAAGCTGGCCAGGCATGATGGCTCACGCTTGGCCATCATGCACTCTGGGAGGCCGAGGCGGGTGGATCACGAGGTCAGGAGATCAAGACCATCCTGGCTAACACAGTGAAACCCAGTCTTTACTAAAAATACAAAAACTTAGCCAGGCGTGGTGGCACGCACCTGTAGTCCCAGCTACTCAGAAGGCTGAGTCAGAAGAATCTCTTGAACCCAGGAGGCGAAGGTTGCAGTCAGCCGAGGTCATGCCACTGCACTCCAGCCTGGGCAACTGAGTGAGACTCTGTCTCAAAAAAAAAAAAATGCTGATAAAGATATAAAGAAAATATTTTCATACAGCTATACAATGTGTCTTTTAAGCTAAGTGCTATTCCAAGAGTCAAAAGTTAAAAATTCAGCTTATAAAGTAAAAAAATTACAGTAAGCTAAGTTAAATTTATTACTGAAGAAATATTTTTATAAATTTAGCATAGCCTAAGTGTACAGTGTTTACTGTAGTAGTGTACAATAATGTCCTAGGCTTTCACACTCACTCAACACTGACTCACCTAGAGCAATCTCCAGTCCTGCAAGCTCCTTTGATGGTAAGTGCCATATACAGGTGTTTCATTATTTTTCATATCATATTTTTACTGTAATTTTTCTATGTTTAGATATGCACGTACTTACCATTTTGTTACAATTGTAGTATTCAGTACAGTAACATGCTGTACAGTTGTATAGCCTAGGACCAATAGGCTCTACCATGTAGCCTAGGTGTGAAGTAGGCTATACCATCCATGTTTGTGTAAGTACACTCTATGATGTTTGCACAATGATGAAGTCACCTAATGATACATTTCTCAGAGCATACTCCCATTGTTAAGCAACTCATGACTCCCTATATATTGTTCAGGACACATAAATAAATCATAAAAGTATAAGGAGTGAGCATAGCAACCAAATTCAGAAGACCAATTACCTCTCGGAGGAAGATGGAATCAGGAAGGGGTTTCAACTGTATTGGCTTTATTTAATAGAAGTGAGAAAACATATGCTTGTGGCATTATTCTTCATACATTTGTCTTAAATATTACTTAATAATTATCTAATTTTCAAACAAAACTATATACATAGAAACCAACATATTCATAGAAGATTTCTGCAAGGAATCAAAAAGAAACTAAGGACAACACTTGCCCTCAGAGAGTGAACTGGGGGCCTAGGGTGGAAGAAAGAGTCACCCTTCATTATTATACAGTTTGAATTATACTGTTTGAATTTACACCATGTGAAATGTTATTTTCAAAACAATAACAATTTTTCTAACAGCTTAGCAAAGAGGAGTCACTTGATACTACCATCACAAGGGCTTTTGTGCTAATCGTGGTCTAGCTCATTGCCTCGTGTATCTAAGCAGTTAATGAGCTCAACTCCCCTTCTCAGGAAATGAGATGTTTACTCTGTAGAGTGATATGGGCCACAGATGTCATGAACTCAAGGCACGTTAGTACCGCATTTCATTCTATGTGTAATATTTTGCCTCCATAAAATCCTGTGTATGTGATCTTACAAACCTTCAGAAAAGCGAAAAGAATAATTTCAGTATACAGTCATGTTTCATTTAATGATGGGATATGCTCTGAGAAACATTTTTTTAGGTGATTTTGTCATTGTGTTCTTACACTAACCTGGATAGTATAGCCTACTACACATCTAAGTTATATGGTGTCATGCCAAGTGTCAGATTCCAACTAAGGTCCAAGGGTAGTTGGTGGAGTGGTGGGTAGCTGGAAAAACACTCAAAGAATCATAGACAGTTTTGACATGGCTTTGTTCTATCTCTAGGTACAAGTAAGCCTGGGCACAAGCAAGCCATGGGCACAAGCGGTATGTACAGCATCAGCAGGGTAATTATATCTCTTGCAGACAACAGTGGCTCCAAGTCAAGCATAAGCTCATGTGAGTGATCACCTAATGCACCTTATGTGGTGTGCTTACATGACACACCTCATGTGGCGTGGTTACATAACATGCAGAGTTGTGCCCCTGTGCTCTAAACCCACTGAGTCATGCTGTGCCAGAAAGCCACCTCAGACTACTCCTGACTAAAGCACAGCCATCTGCCTTACACTCCACCCGCAAGGCCGAGGGCATCCTCCAGACAGGGACACATGCCCATAGGGTGGAGTCCTGAATTCATAACCCACAACAATACAGACAGCAACAGTTCCAGATTATGGCAGGCAACCACTTCATGGTGACGTTACCCCAATGTTGCTTTATACATTAAGCCAGGTTTTTATTTCCCTACCTTTAGAAGCACTGGAGCAGGCAACAACAGGTTATGGTTCATTCCCATACCTGGTCAGAGGAACTCTTTCTTCCTTCCATAAGTTTTGCCACGTGGCTTGACCCCACATAGGCCAGTGACCAACTAGCCACTTTTGTAACTTCTAGGTAGTTAACCACAAGGTTAACCCTCGATAAACTGCCCAGCTATTGGTGCAGATCATTATAGGTGTCACCTCCTTGGTAATCACCATTCATACCGCTCTAAGTTCAGCCCATTGGCTACTTTGCCCACCCCTGGTTTCAAACCATATGGTGTCAGTACTAGGTTGGACTGCAACAATGGTCCAGGCAGCAGTAGCACCTTGGCTAGACCCATCTGTGTACCACGCCCCATCGGGAATGGGAGAACACTTCTTCTTAAATGGTGAAGACTTAGGGTCTAGGGGTGCCTCAGGCCCCATGGCCTTATCTTGCATTAGGACTACAGGTCCCAAGACCTCTTGCAACTGTTCTGCTAAGGGACTTTGTACTCAGCACACTCTGCTGCTCTAAGTAGGTGCCCCACTTTGCTAAATTGGAATGTCTGTGCTTTCCCAGTCTCAGGGGTCATTATCCATGAATACACCCATCCCACTATCGATGACTGTAGCCCATCTCATCATGCTCCCATGAGCCTGAAGGACAGATATGCGCTACTAACTGCTTTCCCAGTCCAAGAGGTCATTATCCATGAATGCACCCACCCTGCTATTGGGTAAGTCATCCACACAACAACTGTAGCCTGTCCTGCCATGTTCTCAGGGGCCTGAAGGGCAGCATATGCAGTTACCAACAGCTTGTCTATCAGTGAATATCAGAGGTCAGCTCCCTTCCATAGCTGGAACCAAAAACCCACTGGCATTCTGAAGCACTCCATGCACAATAGGCTCCAGCCAAAACTATCTGTGGTCACATACACATCCAGCTCGGGCTCCCCTGGTCAACTACCTGTAGGGCTTCTGCCTGCTAAATAGCCCACTTGGCTGCCAGGAAGGTGGTCTCAGCCACACCATCTTAATTCTAGGCAAGTAAAGCATTGCCACTTCTAAATCTGCAAGAGGATTAGAGGTTAGTATAATATCATTAACAAGACCA
This sequence comes from Pan paniscus, assembly GCF_029289425.2. Lineage (NCBI taxonomy): Eukaryota > Metazoa > Chordata > Mammalia > Primates > Hominidae > Pan > Pan paniscus. Next base: position 44,990,339 of record NC_073253.2, on the reverse strand, counting down.
TGACATATGGTGGGGCTACACATATAGCCCTGTGGCAACACTGTGAAAGTCCATTGTTGCCCTCCCGTGAAGGCAAACTATTACTGGCTCTCTGGAAAAGAATGTATTGACCAAGTCCACTACACAGTGGTACTGTCCCAGCTCTGCCAAGTGGTCCATCGAGTCCATGATAGATGGCACAGCTGCCAAGCCATGTAAAATATCCACCCCCAGAAGGTATTTACACACACAGAATGTATTTAAAGTTTCACTTTCATTGACCAGCTTTCATAGCTGTCTATGCTGCCTTACCCGGAAACTTATACAGGTTCCCATAGACAAGGCTACAATCTGAGCTGGTACCTACCAGTGCCAGTGCCCACTGTACAAATTAAACAGAAAAGGCTCTACACCCCTGCCTGGCTGCAGTACATAACCTTTGAACTGAAGCGCCTGGGGGGGACCAGGTCATGCAGCAATGTCCTTCTCCCCATTGGCCATTTTCTGGAATTGCTACTCCTGAGACAGCTGTCTCCACAAAGTTTAGAGTACTTCATTGGGCTGCTTATCAGTTTTCTCTCAGTCAACCCCAACCAAAATCAAATCTATCCACATTTGTGAGCATGTCACTCGTTGGGGCCCCCTTTTCTCCCATAGAGGGGGTCCCCTGAAGGTGGGGCATCTTCCCCTTCTTTACAATGCAGACTTCTTTGTCCTGCCAATGGCTTCCTCAATATCAGACCAAGTGGGGATCTCTAGCTGAGACGACAGACCCAGGCCTGCATTTACAGCAGCCTCTAATTCCTTTTCCAAGCTCTGTAGCCAGGCCTCCAGGCGCCCCACCTGCACCTGAAGGTCCCCATTCATGGCAGCTTCTAACTCTTTTTCTGAACTGTGGAGCCAGGCTTCCAGGGACCCACCTGTTCCTGGAGGGCCCCTACCTCTGCTGCATCCCTCAGAGAATGGGTGTGTACTTCTCATAGCGTAGTGAAAAACACCCATCCAACTCTGCCAGCAAAGGTTTGCTCCTTCTCAGTGCTCTGTGCTTCCAACTGCTTCAGCGCCTTCTCTGTGCTCATCTACCACTGCCCAGGTTTCCACTGGAGCCCATCTGAGCAGCACAGCTCAGGATCCTGTTCATGATGTCAATTGTTAGGTTGTAACTAAAGTCCAAGGGGAGTCAGTGGCATAGTGGGTAGCTGGAAAAACACTCGAGGAATTGTAAAGAGTTTCAACATGCCTTTACTTTATCTCTGGGTGTGAGCAAGCCTGGTCACAATCCTGGGCACAAGCCACGGGTGCAAGCTGCACGTACAATGTCAGCAGGGTAATTATGGTGTGGTTACATAATGTGCGGAGTTGTGCACCTGCGCTCCAAACCTGCTGAGTCACACTGTGCTGGAAAGCTGCCTCAGCCTACTCCTGACTAAAGTGCAGCTATCTCCCTTACATATGATATAGTCTGTTGCTCCAACCACCATTGTATATGTGGCCCATTGTTGACTGAAATGTCATTATGCAAAGCATGAGTATTATTTTGTGATAGTGACCATTAACATTTTTGGCCATACAATGTAGTCTACTGCCATTTCAAATTTAGTGCATTTTAATTCAAAAAATGGTTATTGAGTTCCTACTGTATTAGAAACTAAGGTAGAAACATGAATAAGACACAAGCCCTGATCTCTAGAACAGAAGCTTGTATTCTAATGAAGTACAATTGGCCATACTTTATCTTCAAAACTAATAATCTGAACTTGTTTTGAGAGCAGATTCATCACCACTGCTTACATTTATCTTTCTTCAACCTATCAATGAATAGCAAGCATCTTCCAATATTACCTCCTTGTTTTCAAGGTGTGAGAAAATGTCCATACTATGTGAACAACTCACAAAGACAACTGAGCAGATGTGCACATTGATTAGCATTGCAATCAAATCTTACAACCAACTTGATCTGCCACACATTTGATGATATGCATAATTGTTATCATGCCACCTGGTAATTAAGGATAATTGGTAAATAATTCATGTAAATTACTGTAATTGTTTCAGCTCCACAGTTAAGCCAAGCATTTCAAGGGTCAGCTGAGTGGAGTAAGAAGTAGTAAGTTGGCCCAACTGAAAACCCCCTGGATCAGCTAAGACAGAGGAACCCATGCCTTTACTTGCCCCACTAAAGGCCTCCAACTATCTTGTTTCCCAGGAGCCCCAAGCCGATGGCTGCACCCACCCCACTTCCCACCACAGCTTCCCAACTCTGACACTTCCAAAGTTTACAGTTGAGCTTGGTTTCCTTTAGGTAGTGGAGTTTTCTCCTATTCATGAATGAAAAAATGGTCAACAAGGTTAACACAGACCTTGGGCTTTTAGCTAGAAGCTTGGACAGAAGGCAAAGGAAGACGATTAACTCCTTTCTCCAGCATTGTGAGGGCCAAACGTGGGTTTTCTAAGGGCTGTGGCTGCAGCTTCCTTTTACCGCTCTCTTTTTTCTTCAAATTTTAAGTTCCAGGGTACATGTACAGGATGTGCAGGTTTGTTACATAGGTAAATGTGTGTCATGGTGGTTTTCTGCACAAATCAACCCATCACACCTAGGTTTAAAGCCCAGCACCCATTAGCTATACTTCCTGATGCTCTCCCCACCCCATGACAGGCCCCAGTATATGTTGTTTCCCTAACCCCATGTGTCCAAGTGTTCTCATCGTTCAGCTCCCACTTAGGAGAATATGCGGTGTTTGATTTTCTGTTTCAGCATTAGTTTGCTGAGGATAACAGTTTCTAGCTCCATTCATGTTCCTGCAAAAGACATGATCTTATTCCTTTTTATGGCTGCTTAGTATTCCATGGTACCACTTCCTTTTTAAGGACAGGCCCTCATTAGGGAAAACTGTCAAAGAACAGAACAAAAAAAAAAGGCTTCTGCCTAAAGTTTCTCCTCTGAAATTCTCCAATTTGCAGACTAGTACTCTGGAAGTGTAAAGGGGGCCCTCAGTCATTTGCACCTTGCACCTCTGGGTGCTTTTGTTTACTCAGCTTGGTTTCCCTACCCAGCTAGGAGTAGAACAGTAGTGGGAACTCGATGGGGTCCTTGCTTATGAATCATAGGTGGGAAATCATCCTAAAGGAAAGGAATGTGGCAGAGAATAGGACCTAGGTGAGAGCAAAGTGGTGACTGGGTGCCTTAGCAGCAGAGAAGCAAAGAGACTAAAAGGTAGAAGAGAAACTGAAACACACCCACTCTTTGAAAAGAATATACACATTGGTACACACAAGCAGTAATAGAGTACGATTTCTGTCTTAATTTCATAGACTGAGCTTGCCTGCTTCCCAGCTCACTGTACAACAGAAAGCCATATGTGTGTCCTGTTTGCTGAAAAAGAAAGGGCCTCAGCAGGCCTGGGTCCTGGCAGCACTGAGGCGAGTGCAGGTCTTTCAGGTCTGTCCCAGTGCTCATCTGCTAATCCTTGTTATTATCCCAGACTTGGAAAGTCTCTCTGCATGGTTAATCCATCCATGTATATGGACAGGGTTCTAGGAATATACTTCAAGTGCCTATTGCCTCTGGGCTCACATCATTAATAATGCCAAGGAACATGCCTTTGTTTTTGATGCCTAATGGAAGAACTGCAGTGACCTAGAAGCCCACAGAAAGCCCTAAGGAAAGAATAACCTTTCCAGGAATGTTGGAAAGCACAGTCCTAGAATGCTGGAAAGGCAGTGAGATTGAGGGCAAAAAAGGGTTCAGATGAGTTGAGCTTATAGGACAGAAACAAGCATTGTCCCTCCATGAGAAGACACCAGAACCTGTTCTTATGGTCTCCTAGGCGTGAACAGTAATGTGTTCACACAGAGCTACCAAAGATTTCCTAAAGAACATTCATAAGAACACTAATTCTATGGGATGTTAGTAGGTTCAGCAATCAAATAAATTTGGGAGCCTCTGGTTTAAACCAATTTAAACTGGTTTTCTTATTACAGGATGATACACTTTGGATCTGTGTCCCCACCAAATTTCATGCCAATTTGTAATTCCTAATGTTGGAGGTGCGGCCTAGTGAGAGGTGATTGGATCATGGGGGCAGATTTCTCATAAATAGTTCAGCACCATCCTCTTGGTACCATCCTCATGATCATGAATTCTTGAGAGATCTGGTTGTTTATAAGTGAGTGACACCTCCCTCTTCTTTCTCTCGCTCCTGCTCCTACCATGTGAGATGGCTCACTTCCTCTTTGCCTTCTGCCATGATTGGAAACTTCCTGAGGCCTCTCCCAGAAGCAGAAGCTGCTATGCTTTCCATACAGCCTGCAGAACCATGAGCCAATTAATCCTCTTTTCTTTATAAATTACCAAGTCTCAGGTATTTCTTTACAGCAATGCGAGAATGGACTAACACACAGGACTTCTCAGAGCCTTTGATATGTCAATATATGTACACTGTGGAAATCCAAGCTAGGAAAAGAATAGGCACTGTTTCAAAAACTCATGTGATAAGATAATTTTGTGAGATATCAGTGCATATTTTCTCCCTATGCTTTTCATTTTCCCTTTCACCATTAGAGAAAAAGGAAGGCTCTACTCTGTCTTGCCTCAGGGGAGAGGGATATCAGGGCTTCTTGATTCTTATTCCCAAATCAAAGAAGTTTGGAAGAGAGAGAAGGTTAGAGGTCTTAAGAGCAGAGACACATGCTCCCTATTCCCTAGTTTTTCCCAAAGGCAAATCTTTGGGGCTTCTAACCTCATCAAAGACCCTGTGCCCCAAGCACATGACAGAGGCAGCAGCAAGCCCATCTGAAGGGACTGTGCAGGTTGTTATAGTGAGCATCTCCGCAACAAGCACTGTGGGTAGCATTTCTCCATGCCTTGGCAATCGGTAAGACCACAGAATCTTGACACAACCCTTTGGAAGGAAAAGTTTGCCCAAGTTTGTCCGAGTTGAAATTTCCCATCAATCCGGAGGGATGGCAGATCAGAGCTAAAATCAGGTTAATTCATGAAAATAGAAGAATGTGATATTTCCCTGTATAATTAAGTTTGTGCACTGAGAGTCATATCTGCAGTGAGTATTGTCCATGGAGCCTTTTTGTTGTTGCTGATTATCTCACTAGTTTTTTGCAGAACATACATAAGAATAATGCTGAGGTAGATTATCCCGTCTGAAAAGAGACAACCACTGATCGATATTCTTGACTCAAGAACTGTTGCCTCTACAGAAAAGCTGTGATCTCTGAGTAAATCAGGAAGAGAATACCCAGAAGACCCAGAGGAAAGCAGGAGGCCCTTCAAGGAAATGTGTTGATGGAAATTGTGATGTTTGAGACCCCACTCTTTGAAGAAATAATTTTGAATGCCTAGAGACCAGCCAAAATTTTTAACAAAAATCCTAGGAGACACCAAGTAGATGCACACTGGAAATAAAGGGAAACTTCAAGGTCAAAAGTTGCTCCTCCTAACTGCCCACTGAGCCAGCTTTGTTCAAGCCCATGAGTACCACACAAGGAGCAGAGCTCACTCCCTACACGCACCAGGGCCTTTTGGCTGTGGCCCTCCCTCACTCATAATATGAAGATTGAACGTTGATGATCTTGAACACAAAATCTCTCTCCCTTTGTTTGTCTATTGCACCATTCTTCACAATAGCCAAGATATAGAGTTGACCTAAGAGTCCATTCACAGATGAAAGAATAAAGAAAAAGTGGTATATGTACACAATGAAATACTGTTCAGCCTTTGAAAAGCAGGAAATCCTGTCATTTGTGACAACATGGATAAACCTGGAGGACGTTATGCTAAGTGAAATAAGCCAAGTAGAGAGAGACAAATACTGCATGCTCTCCCTTACATGTATTATAGAATCTAAAAAGGCTAAACTCTCAAAAGCAAAGAGTACAGTGGTGGTTGCTAGAGGCTGGCTAATGGTGGATGGGGGAATACAGACATATTGGCCAAAGGGTACAAAGCTTCAGTTAGACAGGAGAAATATATTTTTAACATCAATTGCACAGCGTGGTTACTATGGTTAATAAGAACGCATTATATACCTCAAAATTGCTAAGAAAGCAGGTTTTAAATGTTCTCATAACAAAAAATCATAAGTATTTGAGGTGATAGACATGTTAATTGGATAGATTTAATCACTCCACATTGAATATATAAATATTACATTATAATCCGTAAATATATACAATTATAATTTATCAATAAGAATTTTTTATTTAACTGTTAAGTTCAGGGATACATATGCACGTTTGTTATATAGGCAAGCTTGTATCATGGGGTTTTGTTGTACAGATTATTTTATCACCCAGGTATTAAGCCTAGTACCCATTAGTTATTTTTTCTGATCCTTTCCCTCTTCCCACCCCACCCCGACAGGCCCCAGTGTGTGTTTTTCCCCACCATGTGTCCATGTGTTCTCATCGTTTAGCTCCCACTTATAAGTGAAAACATGTAGTGTTTGGTTTTCTGTACCTGTATTAGTTTGCTAAGGATAATGGCCTCCAACTCCACCCATGTTGTAAAGGATGTCATCTCATTCTTTACGGCTGCACAGTATATGTTGTATACGTACATTTTCTTTATCCAGTCTACCATTTATGGGCATTTGGATTGATTCCATGTCTTTGTGATTGTGCGTAGTGCTGCAATGAACATATATATGCATGCAATAAACATGCATTGAACTCATGCATGCATGCTTTATGATAGAATTATTTATATTCCTTTGGGTATATACCCAGTAATGGGATTGCTGGGTCAAATGGTTATTTGTTTTTAAGTCTTTGAGGAATCACCACACTGTCTTCCACAATGGCTGAACTAACTTACACTCCCACCAACAGTGTATAAGCATCCATTTTTCCCTACAACCTCGCCAGCATTTGTTATCTTTTGGATTTTTAATAATAACCATTCTGACGGTGTGAGATGGTATCTCCTTGTGGTTTTGATTTGCGTTTCTCTAATGATCAGTGATGCTGAGCTCTTTTTCTTTTTTTTTTTTGAGACGGAGTCTCGCTCTGTCGCCCAGGCTGGAGTGCAGTGGCGCGATCTCGGCTCACTGCAAGCTCCGCCTCCCGGGTTCACGCCATTCTCCTGCCTCAGCCTCCCGAGTAGCTGGGACTACAGGCGCCCGCTACCACGCCCGGCTAATTTTTTGTATTTTTAGTAGAGACGGGGTTTCACCGTGTTAGCCAGGATGGTCTCGATCTCCTGACCTCGTGATCCGCCCGCCTCGGCCTCCCAAAGTGCTGGGATTACAGGCGTGAGCCACCGCGCCCGGCCGCTGAGCTCTTTTTCATATGATCGTTGGGCACATGTATAACCTGTTTTGCAAAGCATCTGTTCATGTCCTTTGCCTACTTTTTGTTTATTTGTTTTTGGTATTGCCAGACTGATCCATCGGTAGACATTTTGCCCACTTTTTAATGAGGTTGTTTGTTTTTTTCTTGTAGATTTAAGTTCCTTATAGATGCTGGACATTAGACCTTTGTCAGAAGCATATTTTGTAAAAATCTTCTTCCATTCTGTAGTTGTCTATATATAAATATAAAAAATATTTTTTACAAAAATGTTAATGTGATGATCCTAAGGCATTTAGCAGAGTACTTGGTCTATAGTAAACATATCAGGGTGGTAGTGGTGGTAATGGTGATAGTGGTAATGGTGAAACCACATATAATCAAAAAATAGATGGACGTTCTCTTGTAGCAAACTCCCCAGGGGAGCTAGTTATACTTAAGATGTGTTAAAGCAGGAGTGTCATTATCATTATAGGACGAGAAGGGAGTGATATCAGAGCTGGCAGCCCACCATCCCAACTCAGGCTCTGACTACAGAAGAAAGGGCACATAATGAAATTCCTCTCTCCCAAGAAGCATTTCAGGGTGTTAGACTGTCATTACTAATGACCTTAGATATTATCACTCATTTGTCAGAAATAAATCTTCCCTTGAGCACATAGAAACTGCAAATGGATTCTAATAGGGATTCTAATAGGACGAATTCCTACACTTCTAGATGACGTATCAAGCCTGCATGAGCTGTGACCGCATAAACATTTCTGATCCAATGGCTGTATAACTTTTTTAAATTAACTTTTCATTCTTTGAAATCCCCTAAAAGTACAGTGTCTTGCCTTTTTCCAGATTCATATGACTGTGAGGAAATAGCCCCATTACTATAGAGTCACTAAGTATTAATATTATTTTTTAATATGCATGTTCCCTATTTTCCACCTTCCCTTACTCCTTCCAATGGTTTTTCTTGCCACAACAAGCCACCATTACCTACTCATTTCCATACACAGCAGCCATCTGGAATGGAGTGCTAAGGGAAGATATTGCTCTTTCAGAAATCTCCCTCCCACGCAAGATATGTGAAATGCAGAATTGATATTTTTAGCTTTTAAATCTCTTTATCAGGAGTCTTTCATTATCTAAGTCATCTGTTCTGAAAAACGTGCAGCCACATCAATAATTTTATGGCTTCCTTTGGAACTCAAAATATGTTTTAAAGCCATAAATTTTATTTTGTCAATCTTTCTCCTCAAAACTGACAGCCTCAGAGTCATGTATGGATTATTTAAAAAGCAGTTCAACTAGCTTTTCTTTTGCAGAATTTCAGCCACAATACTAGGCTTAATTTAGCCTTGTCTATGCCTTGTTCCCTTGAGCAATGGCTACTTCATTGAAAATCAAACATGTAAGAAGGTAATGGATGAATATTTAACAAGAGGCAATAGAACACTGTGGTCAAGAGATCAAACCAGGTCTGGCCATATCCCAGCTCTGCCACCTACCAACTCAAAGACCTGAGCAAGTTACTTCACCTCCCTGGACTTCACTCTCTTTATCTACAAAATGGGCCTACAAAATAATCCATTTCATACCTAATGTAGATGACGGGTTGATGAGTGCAGCAAACCACCATGGCACGTGTATACCCATGTAACAAAACGGCACATTCTACACATGTACCCCAGAACTTAAAGTATCATTAAAAAAAAAAACAAAAAGAAAAGAACGCATTTCAAAGGATTGCTTCCAGGATTAAACAAGTGCTAACTAAAGCACTTAGAATAGTGCCTGGCACATAGTAACACTCAAATTTTAGAACTGGAAAAAACTATTTTAAAATTTATAGAAAACCAAAAAAGAGTCCAAATAGCCAAAACAATCTTCTGACTTAGATAATGAGACTTAGATAACCTGACTTCAAACTATATTCTAAGGCTATAGGAACCAAAACAGCATGGTACTATACAAAAACAGACACATAAACCAATGGAACAGAATAGAGAACCTAGAAATAAAGCTGCACACCTACAGCCATCTGATCTTTGACAAAGTTGACAAAAATAAGCAACAGGGAAAGGACTCTGTATTCAATAAATGGTGCTGGGATAGCTGGTAAGCCATATGTAGAAGAATGAAATTTGATCCCTATAATTCACGATACACAAAAATTAACCCAAGATAGATTAAAGATTTAAATGTAAGACCTCAAACTATAAGAATCCTACAAGAAAACCTAAGAAACACCATTCTGGACATCGGCCTTGGGAAAGAATTTATGACTAAGTGCTCAAAAGCAATTGCAACAAAAACAAAAATTGGCAAGTGAGACTTAATTAAACTGAAGAGTTTCTGCACAGCAAAAGAAACTATCAACCAAGTAAAAAGACAACTTACAGAATGGAAGAAACTATGCATCTGACAAAGGTCTAATATTCAGAATCTATAAGAAACTTAACTGAACAAGTTAAAAACAAATAATCTCATTAAAAATGGGCAAAAGGCATGAACAGAAGACATACAAAAGAAGACATACAAGTAGCCAACAAACATATGAAAAAAATGTTCCACATCGCTAATTATCAGAGAAATGCAAACCAAAACCACAATGAGACACTATCTCACACCAGTCAGAATGGCTATTATTAAAAAGTCAAAAAAACCCACAGATGTTGGCAAGGCTGCAGAGAAAAGAGGATGCTTATACACTGTTGGTGGGAACGTAAATTAGTTCAGCCACTATGGAAAGCAGTTTAGAGATTTCTTAAAGAACTTAAAACACAACTACCATTCAACCCAGCAATCCCATTACAGAGTACACGGCCAAGCAAAAACAAATTGTTCTACCAAAAAGACACATGCACACGCATGTTCATCACAGCATTATTCACAATAGCAAAGATATGGAATCAACCTAGGTGCTCATCAACAGCAGACTGGATAAAGAAAATGTGGTACATATACACCATAGAATACTATGCAGCCATTAAAAAGAACAAAATTATGCCCTTTGCAGCAACATGGATGCAGCTGGAGACCATTATCCTAAGTGAATTAACACATGAACAGAAAACCAAACAGCACATATTCTCACTTATGAGTGGGAGCTAAACACTAGGTACTCGTGGATATGAAGATGGCAACAATAGACACTGGGGACTACTAGATGAGGGAGGTAGGGATGGGGGAAATGATTGAAAAGCTGAGCATGTTGGGTACCATGCTCAGTACCTGGGTGATGGGATCATTCATACATTCATAACCCAAACCTCAGCATCATGTAATATACCCAGGTAATAAACCTGCATATGTAACCCCAAATCTAAAATAAAAGTTGGAAAAAATAAATAAAAAGTTAAAATCCAGGATTATAATACACATTTCTCAAATTCTAACAAGAAATAGAAACATGAACATGTTCTTTTACATTAGGCTTTTCAAAAAATAAAAAATAAACTGGGGTTAATTGCGGTACTCTGATACTTAATCAACTTGTGAAAATTAAACTGGACCCTTCATAAATATTTGTTAGTGAAAGGAAGGAGAGAATGCACCCAATGGTCACATATCAGCCTCTGGCACAGAGTGGAAGTTCAATAAATACAGTCTAAGGATATTCAGATGTCAGAGCCTGCCCCCTTGAGATCTTGTCAGCTTGGGTAGAACCACCGAGACCTATGAAAACCCTGAAGTCCTCACCTGCTTTCTGCAAATTCCCAAGAGGTTTCATCCTCACGATCTCTGTCTCCTGGCAACCTGTGTCATCTCAACAATTGAATTCCACCCACTTCCACTTATAACACACATAACACACACACAACCTAACTTTCATGAAACACTGGTAAGCTTAGCAGACTTTATCAAAGACTGGACCAAGAGCAGAGGAAGTCAAGTAGACTCTCTGAGGACATAAAAAACAAAGGTGAGTTCCCCTCACAGCAACACATACAATTTTTTTTTTTTTTTTTTTTTTTTTTGAGACGGAGTCTCGCTCTTTCGCCCAGGCTGGAGTGCAGTGGCGCTATCTCGGCTCACTGCAAGCTCCGCCTCCCCAGTTCGCACCATCCTCCTGCCTCAGCCTCCCGAGTAGCTGGGACTACAGGCGCCCGCCACCACGCCCGGCTAACTTTTTGTATTTTTAGTAGAGACGGAGTTTCACCGTGTTAGCCAGGATGGTCTCCATCTCCTCACCTCGTGATCCGCCAGCCTCGGCCTCCCAAAGTGCTGGGATTACAGGCGTGAGCCACCATGCCAGGCCCAACACACACAGTTTTAATAAATCAGGAATAAGTCAAGGAGCATCACAGTTCTTAAAATGTCCTTTATCCCACAACCACCACCTTGCCAATTTGTTGGCCTCATCGCCCTCCTGCTTCACTCCTTTTGGCTGACTCCTCTTGCCTCTCTCCTCCCTTCTCTTCTCCTCACCCCATTCTTCTTCTTCTAAAAAGAATGGAGCTCTCCCAGTACCCACCTACCCCTCAACTCCTCTTACTAGGTTTTCACAACCAAACCCAAGGCACTAAATAGGAAAGGGACATTCCCTTTAACCAGACCCAACCTCCTTGAAAAAGGAGTTTTCATTAAAACGATGAAATTTCTGTTCCTATAACATTATATGTATAAATCCCAATAAGGATGGATTACTACTTTCATTTTACATACAAGGAAATTGAGACTAAAAGAGGTTAAATCCCTTGTCCAAGTCTAAGGGTAGAGTTAGAATTTGAACCCAGGTCTGCATAATTCCACAGACAGCATTGCAAACACTGCACTACCAAAAAAAATCCCCAAGAGGCCATTTGGCAATATTCAAGTCTGTGGCAATAGTATGTCCCATAATCTCAGCCAGCTGTCCCTCAGAGATATGCCAGCACTTTCAAGGGGCTTGGACAAATAGCATGAATTATTCAGCACAAACTATCAGTCCCATTACAGAAACAATGCAACAAACATAATCCGCCATCTTCTATGAAGGGTGATTTTCATAATCATTTGAGATGCCATATTCTTTTGATGTTATTTCTTCAGACAAGTTATTTGTGAATACAAGCTCTTAGAGTCTTTTCTACTTGGAATTATAGAATGTAATAATTCAGTGCATAATGGAGTATGTGTTCAATGGGAGTTTGATGATTAACCAAATGAATGACAATGTTTCCATCATGTGCAGCAGATGTGGGTAGCAGCGGGTGTAGAGGCCATGGAGTGGGTAGATATCTATTATTGAAGGGATTTTCATCTCAATTTCACTTCAGCCCAAAGAAGGTGAATTCAGTCTTCATTACTTAATAATGGCTCCACAGATCCAAACTCGTATTCATTGTACCACTCTTCTGTAAGAATTCATTTATTCCAAAAGACAAAGTATTTGTTTTGTTTTTGTCTTTTTTCTCAATGAAATTCCTTAGTCACTGAGTTATTTCAGGCCCTAACAGAAAAAAAGAAGGAACATTCAAATGACAGTGAGCTGAAGGCTTCAGTAACATTGATCTAAGACCACTGGCTCTGAAAACATCAAGAAAGCAGCATTCCTGCCTTGACAAAATAAGATCCTGGGGTCAACATCAATTCTTACCACACATGAGTACTTTGCTCTGTGTTTAGAAGCAATCAACACAAATCTGGAAACATTTGCAAAGGAAGAAATATTCGGTGGGAAAATTTTAAATTTTGAGAGCCTAAAGTAAATTTTTGCAAAAGTACTTTTTTCTAAGGCCACTGTTCCCTAAAATGTCTTCATCAGACCCCCTACTTTGGTGAATTTCCCATTGTCTTCATCAGACACCCACCCCCTTTGGTAAACTTCCTGAGAATTATAAGAACCTTTTAGACAGTTAGTGGCTTAAAAGAATTTTTCCATGACATTCAGTCTGCTTTTATCCCACATGTGCCACAAATCAGCAGCGTGGCCTTCAATAAGTCATTAAATGGCTGTAGGCCTCAGTCTCCTCCTGGGTAAGATGAGAGATTGGCCCTCATGCTCTCTAGAGCTGTCTTAGTCCATGCAGGCTGCTACAACAAAACTGTCAAAAACTAGGTAGCCTATAAACAACAAAAATTTCTTTCTAACAGTTCTAGAGGCTGAGAAGTCCAAGATCAAGGCACAAATAAATTCTGTGTCTGCAGGGCCCATTTCCCTGTTCATAGATGGCACCTTTGTGCTCCATCCACACATTTCTCAGAGGTTAGAACTGTTAGTGGTGGGGATACCACATCTCCATCTCTGGGCTCAGATTCCCTCCTAAGTTAGAGAAGTTGGTCCTGCACAGGAGAAAGGGCCGGGGCTGCCATCTGGGCCTTGCACATGCACAGGCAGGCCACCTCTACTCAGAAGGACAGTCTCTTCTTAATTCACTTAAAAAAAATTGTTCTGGGCTCCTTTAAAAAGAAAAACAACAACTAAATAAAAACATACCTTTACTGCCTATTTGATAAGAGAATAGAACACACAGGTACAAGAAGGCCTGTAATTTCTTCTTCATTTCTCTTAAGCAACAATAACAACAAAAGCCAACTTTAAACAAATGGAAGAATACCCCTTACAAAGAATCATGACAGAAATCAATATAGGATTTTAAGGACATTTGTTGAATGGACCTCAGAAGATACTGAGAATTGGATTTAGAGGATATCTCCTTAATTTCAAGGCTTTCTCTGATGTGTGTCAGACCTTCTGAGTACCCGGCCTCCATGTCTCTCCCCTCAGCCCTGACATCACTCTTTCCTATTTTAAGCTTTATTCTTAAACCTGGGAGCACTCAGTAGTAGTCCCAACTGCACAGCGAATGGGCCCAACCTGACCCAGCATGGGCAGGAGATATGGAGAAAGCAGGAGGCCAAAGGGGAAGGCAGGAGGCAGCTGTCACTCCACCATCCACGCTGCTCTGTTTAGGACCAAAGTAAGGGGAGCCTGATTCCCTCCTCCAAGACCATGCTCTCTTTTACAGGATATAAGGGAAGGCCTCTGGAGGAGGCAGCATTTAAGCTGCAAACAAACTGATAAGGAGTCGGGCCTGCGAAGTATAGGAACAGAATATTCAGGCAAAAGGAACAGCATGACGTACAAAGCAGCCTAGAATGTTTAGAAGCATAAAGAAGAGCAGTGCAGCTAGAAAGCAGTCTGTGGGGTACAGTGGCTCTAGATGAGCTGGAGAGGTGGGCAGCCCAGACCAGACAAGATCAGACCTTTGGCTTATGTTGGGTTCCCTGAATCAGACCATGCACAAGGATTTGAACACAAGTAGTATATTTTGGAGGAAGTACAGAAAAGGCACAGGAAAGTGAGGCAGGGTGGGATGAAAGGCAATACACGGTGTGCTAGCAAGCAGTTTACCTCTGTGGGCAGCTGGGTCTCACTCCCATGGGAGACTGCTGGAGACTGCACCAAGCACACCTCAGAGTTCTACCACCTGAGCGGTAAGACAGTGGGGGTATGTATCCACCTATTCTTGTCCATCACTGATTGAGACCTGCTCCTGGGACATTAACTCCCAGACACTTTTTGTCTGCTACTAGCTAGAAAACCTCAGGTGGGGAGTTTTGGGTGGTCACAGCAGAAAGCTGCCGAATATTCAAGTACAACGAGTCCTAAAAGGAATATGGGCGGGACATCGGCCGTCTTGTAGCAGCCTTGTAGACAAAGGTAAGGACTTTGAATTGTATTCTAAGTGCAATGGGAAGCAACTGAAGGGTGTCAAAGCAGGCACAACACTTTCTAATATACATGTAAGATGACTGTTACTGCTGTGTAGAGAAAGGTTGGAGGGAGGGTAGCAGCACAAGAGTGGAGATGTCATTCATTCCAAAATGCCATATTGTTTAAGGTTAAGTAGTTGTCCCAGACCTCTCTCATACAGGCAAACCCCAAGTGTCTCCCGACCTCCTTCCTTTCAGCCATCCCCTCCTGAAGCCTCCCTTCCCTTTTCTTTCAGGCAATCTGGGTTCAAATCCTGACTTTCCCACTTAATTCCTATGTGACCTGTGGCAAATTACTTAACATTGCCAAGGTTATAAAATGGGATAAAATTCTTTCCATAGAGAGTTTGAGCAATAAATGAGATATTAAAGGCATAGCGCAAGTACCAGCACACAATAAAGTCAACTAATGTATGTACAGTTTAAAATATTATTAATACACAGTGAATATTCAAGTATGCCCTTACCACAGAGTAGTCCCTTATGGAGTCAGAAAGAAAATGAAGCTGAAACACATATGCACACACACGGGCACACACACACAACTTTGTTTATTCTGATGATCTGCCTGGTTTGAAGTAATCTAAGCCAAGGTTTTCTCCCATTATCCTGAAAAATTGCGTACGGGCGCTGTATGCGCTGTTCCCTGAACATCTAAGAAATCATCTGACTTATTGTCTAGGCACTTCAGAATGTCAGCATGAAGAATGTCAAGCAAAATTTAAGGAATATTAAGCAACCATCTGATATTCCTAGTTCCAAAGCCAAAGAGGAACATTTTGTTCCTACTTTAAAGCTGTCATATAGGGAGAAAATAGTGACTTTCTCTAGAAATTCAAGTGCTATGAGAAATAATATGATGTCAAGGACTGGGTCCCACCCACTCTTCCCCATGTAAGTGAACAGCATGACTTTGGCAGCAATTAAAAGTTAATGGTTTGCCAATAATGAGCTCTTCATCAAAAAGATAAACTAGAAGCTATTTGGGACTTTTTCTGTTTTGACTTACACCAATTCCCTAGTGTCCATAATTTAAAATGGGCCAAATACCACATTCCTCACTTATTTAAATGAAAGCAGAAAATTACAATACTGACCCACACATAGACTGATCTTTTTTAACAGGTATTACATCTGAAAAACTAGGGGTGAAGGGAAGGCGTCTTAGTCCATGCCTCCCCCTTTCCCTGCCATACCCTGTGATTACTAAGCATGCAGACTCTGTGAAGACACTTACAGAATAATTTAAGAGCATCAAACCTGGAATCAGGAGACTCCATCTCTGGGCTTCAATTTTGTCATCAGTAAAATGAGAGTGTTGAATTACAGACCGATAACAAATCTTTCTGGACTTAAATATTCTATGCTGTCAGGTTCTGGTAAGGCAACTAGACCAATGCTTCCCCCCTGGAAAATGCAGGTGGCAGGAGATGGTTCCAAACTTTTCCAGAGAGGAATAAAAGTGGTGGAAAAGGTGCAGAATCAAGGCACAAAGGGAGGAGGAAATAGTAGATATTGTTGCTAAGAGGATCTCCAGAACCCCCTGTGAAGAAGTACATGGTATAAATGAGGAATCAGTCATGAGACACAACCTCCTACCACCTATTGGAAAGATGAAAAGTTGATCTTCTCTACAATTCTAAAATATCCAAACTTTACAGTGCATATTCAGCTTTCAAAGTAGTTTCAAAATCATTTCAATCCTTGTCAACACCCTAAGCATCCTTCTGAATATCTAATAAATTTAGCAGCTTCTCCCAGAGTATATATGTCTAAGCACATACCTCCCTTAGTGTTTTAGTTCAAGATGTGTTGTCTCTGCACACCCTTACATTACAAGGACTGTGTTCTTTTAGATTGCATTTGACAGTTTCTTCTATCAGCTGCATGCTCATGTAGACCCACAATATTCTTTTGCCAATTCTATCCCCTGCAGGAGGAAATGCAGGATGTCTTAAAAATTCAGAGCGCTGGTCAGCTTTAGCAAATACTCGTTTCACTTCTCTTGTCAAATCCACAAAGACATGCAGATGTAGATGTACCACCAATATATGCCTAAGACCAAGCTGTCAAAGAAAGAGCTGTAGCAGCCACATTTTACAATAATTATGCCTAACGTTTCCATAGTTGTTTTGTTCCTGCCACTTTGAAGTTAATATTTAGGACAATGAGTCTCAAACTTGAGTGTGGATCAGAATCACCTGGAGGACTCTTTTTTTCCTTCAACCTTTAAGTTCAAGGGTACATGTGCAGGATGCGCAGGTTTGTTATGTAGGTAACACGTGTCATCATGGTTTGCTGCAGACCATCCCATCACCTAGGTATGAAGGCCAGCATCCATTAGCTATTCTTCCTGATGCTCTCCCTGCCTCACCCTTGACTCCAACAGGCTCCAGTGTGTGTTCCCTCTCCATATGTCCATGTGTTCTCATTATTCAGTTCCCACTTATAAGTGAGAACATGCAGTGTTTAATTTCTAGAGGACTTTTTGAAGCATAGATTGCTACCCTTCACCACCCACTAAGTCTAGGATGGGGCCTAAGAATTCACATTTCTCACAGGTTCCCAGGTGCCTGATACTGGGTGGGCCAGCACCCACACTTTGAGAATCACAGGTATGGAGAAATCTGTGAGCAGTCAGTATGCTGGAACCTGCTCTTTCCTCAGCTCAAAAGAAGTCAGAGAAGGAAATCTGGGCTCATTTTATTTCTTCATTAAATTCAGATCCAACTAACATTTACTGAGTTATACAAGGCACTGGGTTAAGTGTTTTCCAACACTTTTAATTCTCGTAATGACCTCTGCTGTAGCTATTGTCATCCTCATTCTAAAGAGGAGCAAATCGAGGCTGCAGAGAGATTAAGTAACTTGCCCAAGACCACAGAGCTAATAAGTAGAAGAGCCAGAATTCAAGGTCAAGTCTATGGATTCCAAGTCTCTCAGGTAACCTCAGTGATGCTGTAAATTCCCACTGTCTATGAGGCAGCCATGGGGCTTGGAGTAGGAGTTGTAAATGGCATTGATGGAGGATGGGGACATTCCTCCAGGAACTGCGGAGAGGCATTAGAGGAACTCTCTTCACATGCACATCTGGCTAAGTGGGCTAAGACACACCAATTCCTTTCCCTGTACCTCAGCTCTGCCAACTGTGAAACAGAAGACCAAAATAGTTGCCACCTACCCCCCAGCTTGTTCTCAAGAATGAGATAAGAGCTCCCAGCTATTACATAAGAAACACTTTTCTCTCCAAACTCTAGGCTCCCTGAGTAGTCTGAACGGCTGCAAGCTTCCTGAAGGACGGGGCTCACCCTCACCCTCTTGAACCTACTGCAGTGGTCACCCTTTTATCCCATCCTCTGACCTCCACCCCTCCCCTCTAGCCCTATCATTGACAGGCTGGGAACTCAGAGTTCAAAACGTGTTCCCAAAATGATGTGTGTATTTTAGAACCTCCACTTGTTCCTGCAGAGTGACTATCAGAGAATTTCTCTGACAGCCCAGTTGGACGCATTTTTAGGTGTTCTCCAGATTCTTCCCCAGTCTGTACCTCACAGGCCCCTAAGGCATAGTATGCTGGAGGCTTTGCCTGCTGGGGAACTGGCAGGAGGCATGTCACACCTATTTTGTAAGCTTGGAAGGGCTCCTGTGGAGAGCCTCATCCCCTCAGAATTAAGAATCCTTTGCTGTGCTTCACTGGTCCCATCTAATGAACGAGAGAAACTCTCAGGTTCCACATTAGTCAACGACAGAACCATCCAGAGAATACATAAGTGTTCTGGAGTCAAAGTGAGCAAATAAAAGATGGATTTCTTTTTGTTTCCTTTTCTTGGCTTCGTGTCTTAAAGGGATGGCCAACCTCCCTTCTCCCCAGTCCTTCCTTGTGGGTGTTTGTTTATTAATGGAGTGGAGTGAAACCCTGAAAGCTGTGCCCTTGCTCTGAAGTTCTGATTGTAATGGAAACAGTTGCCAGGGGGGTGAAGTGTCACCGTGGTTATCTATTGATCAAGGACAGCATGCCTGAGAGAGAGAGCAGCCAGAGCCTCTGCCTGTCAAGACAAGCCTCATTCCGCCTCCACTCGCTCTGCCCTGCCAGTGGCTAATTGATTTGTGAAAACGCTTGGAGGTAGTCTGAGTGAGAAAGACACTTTATGTCTGCTTACGACAAATCCTCGGAGGAACAAAAAATCCATTTCATGCACACATTCCCCTGCTTGAGTCTTTCTTCCATTCAATTCCCAATTAGCTAAATCTTCAGCACCCAAAGAACTAAGCAGATGAAAAAAATCTTCTGATGGCCAGCTCCTGCCAAACAGAGAGAATGGCACATACAGAAAAGAAACCTGCATCAATGGTAATAAAATAAAATAAAAATGAGGAACAGAAAAGCAGGCAGTAAGGAAGGAAAATGGCCCTCTGGCCTTTAAGCTACAATTTAAGAGAATAACTAAATCCAAAAGTCAAGTTCTAACAGTGACCAGTAACAAGAATAACTCATGAAAAGCCTGAATCCTGTAGTGCAACCTCCTGGCAACCTCATTTAACACAAGTAAATTCTAGTACACTGATTTTCTGTTGACGTCCAGCAATCAGTCTAGTGTCTCTATGCATAGACTCAGAAGTACTGTCGGTCTTCTATAAACCCACCCCCTGCAAAATGGACCGGAGCATTGGTTTGGGATTTCCTGCTGCCCAACTGGGGATGGGACCTGCCTTCTGACTTTCCAGTTTAGCTTCTGCCTACAGTGTATTTGCTTTTCAAAAAGAGTTTGCCAGGGCTGCTGAAAAAGTTGAAGGAATGTTGATAACAGAACTGACTTTTCATCAAAAGCTGCTTCTTGTAAGTGAACTTGGCTCAAACTCAAAGCTCTTCCCCTGTTGCCAATTGATCCTTGGGTACCCTTGGGTAAAAGCCAGTAAAGTTATTCCTGGGCCTTTTTTATGTGCAAGTGTTAAATTTTTTTGAACAGCTGGGATAATGAGGCTAACTTCATTCACTTATTCACTCAGTCAGTATTTATTAATTACCAGAAATGTGCCAGACTCGTAAGTAAAACTTATTCTTTAATCACTAATTGTAATGTTTGTTCTGCAGAAATAACCACTCCACTGTTTTGGAGCAGTATACCATGAGAAAGTAGATGGAGAGAGAAAATAAAGGAACCCACTTTTTTCCCTTCTTCACAGTCTCTAAGTTTCAAAGGGCAAGGATAGTAGAGAGAGTTCCAGAGCATTGAGCTATTTTCAAACTGCTAACTACTTTGGATTACTTTGGCAACTCCTGTTCCAATGGTTTAAATCTGGTACAACACAGCACAATACATAGCTTTCCAGAACCATCTACATTCAGAACTCATTAAATACAACCTCACTAAGACATTTTCTAGGCCCGGGCGCGGTGGCTCACGCCTGTAATCCCAGCACTTTGGGAGGCCGAGGCGGGTGGATCACAGGGTCAGGAGATCAAGACCATCCTGGCTAACGCGGTGAAACCCCGTCTCTACTAAAAATACAAAAAATTAGCTGGGCATGATGGCGGGTGCCTGCAGTCTCAGCTACCCGGGAGGCTGAGGCAGGAGAATGGCATGAACCCAGGAGGCGGAGCTTGCAGTGAGCCGAGATCGCACCACTGCACTCCAGCCTGGGTGACAGAACGAGACTCCGTCTCAAAAAAACAACAAAAAAAAGACATTTTCTAAAATACCCACTTATGCAGCTGAGATTTTTTTTTTTTTCCCCAAACAGAGTCTCGCTCAGTCACCCAGGCTGGAGTGTAGTGGCACAATCACAACTTATTGCAGCCTTGACTTCCTGAGCTCACATGATCCTCCCACCTCAGCCTCCCAAGTAGCTGGAACTACTGGCATGCCACCACACCAGGCTAATTTTTTATTTTTATTTTTTTGTAGTGATGAGGTCTCACTATGTTTCCCAGGCTAGTCTCGAACTCCTAAGCTCCAGCGATCCTCCCATCTCAGCTTCCCAAAGTGCTGGGATTACAAGTGTGAGCCCCTGCAACTGGCTGATAATATTTTTAGTGAATTTTAGAGATACTTGGAGGCTATTCTCCTAGCCATTGCCAGGCTCTCTCAATCCCCACAGGTGTCCAGGCAAGACATCAAAAACAAGTCAAAAAAAACCATGGCTGATCTTTTTAACCTCTTCAAATTCAGTCTAATTGCCATCATTCTTGTTCTATAAAATTGATAGATCAGGTATTTGTCCAGTCTCATAGGATTTAAATCTATCTTTCATTGCTGTAAAGACAAAGTAATGCAATTATAATTAAATAAAGAAGTTGTATTTGTACCATCCTTACTGGTTGATAAAACATTTTTATGGTTTACAAAGCATTTTTCATTTAATTAAAAGAACATTAAATATTCATTCAACAAACACTTTTTGACACCTCCCCCCATGGATATCCCTGGTGACTAGCACAGTACTTGACATATAAAGAATAAGGTACATTCTGTACCCTCAGGAAGTCCAGAGTCAAGTGGATGAGAAAAACAAGTCAACAATTATTACAATAAGATAAAAGTGCAATTGAGAAATATGAAAGTATAGTGGTAGGCAGAAGAAGGAAAATAGACATATTAAGAATTCAAAGTTCAAAATGGTATTGCGGGTCCAATTTACTTATAAGTGTCTAGGCTACAAGGATGTCTAAGTATACATGCATAGATAGAAACATAATAAAATGGTTTTGATGGTGGTGGCAAGGCTGAGGGTAGCCACTATTGTGGGGGAACGGCTGCTGGTGATAAAGGTGATGATGACGGTGGGTTTCAGAAGACAGGGATATTTATTGGGTGATCGGAATTGGTATCCTTTCTTGCTACAGTACCAATTCTCAACCATCCCTGAGACCTCTCTCTTCATACATTCCAGTGGTTCACCATAGAGCTAATATCCATCCGGCCACAGCAACAACAGCCACAAAATGTTAGCAGCAATGGCCTATTTGGTAACAAACCATGTGGAATTGCTGACAGCCTGTGGTCACTTAGAGATGCACCCAAATGCCAAGAAATCAAAAACGAAGCCCTCTGCTCAAACCTGCCTTAGATTAGTTGAGGGTCATTTGCCTGACCAGGAGAAACAACGATAACTTTGAGGAGGGTGAGAAAGCCAGGAAGGGGAGGAAGAAACTAAACATGAATTGAAAGCAGATGACACAAGCCCCTGGCTCATGTAACCCTGCAAGAAAGAGCATGAAACACGTTTCTTGCAGAAGGATGATTATCAGAAAGAAAAAAAAAAGATTGCAATAAATCCTAACCAAAACCAACAAAAGAAAATGTTGGACAGTTTGTTGGATAAATATTCAGTAAGGCTGATCCACCTCACTGAGTTGTTATAAAGAACAGCTAATAAAAAAAGATTGTCAAGGACACTGCAAACATAGAAGAACTAACCAGTAATAAGAACATTAATAATAAGGGAGGACCT
Organism: Pan paniscus; assembly: GCF_029289425.2. Classification (NCBI taxonomy): domain Eukaryota; kingdom Metazoa; phylum Chordata; class Mammalia; order Primates; family Hominidae; genus Pan; species Pan paniscus. The sequence goes on along the minus strand of NC_073253.2, from coordinate 44,967,914 downwards.
AGGAATAAAACCAATTCAATCAAGACCTACAATGTTGAGCAACTAGCACAGAAATAAAGAAAACAGATATGACTGTCTGGAGGTGGTCCAAACAAACAAGAACCAAAACCACTTTTTTGCTCTTAATTTTTAAAAGAAGACAAGTTTACAGGGTATACGACTATAAATAAATATTAGCCAACGAGCTCTTGCTTTTCCCTAGAGACAGCTCCCTTGCAAATGACTTCCTGGATGGAGAGGGTAAGGAAGTTGAAGTCTCTTACTCTCCTCCCCAGAGCTCAGGGTCCATGACAGGAAGACTTCCCTCCCTAGTCTGACAATTTGGGATTGGAAAAAAAACGCTGGAAGGAATCCAAAGCTGTGGTTCATTTCATTCTTTCATTCTCTGCTTTTGCCAAATGCTGACAATTACAAACAAATGTTTTCTTCACAAATACTTTCTTCTAGATGAACATTCTGCTCATTTTGGTTGCTTATGTATAAATGGCTTGAGAAACACTTTCTAAATCCCCAAGGTGACAGAATTTCCACGTAATGATAATGATTATTTAATATCATCATCACAATGGGCTGCCTGGGCAAATGAAATGCTTGCTGGGTCTAAAGCATTCACTCGAGTGAGGTAAATTAACGCTTTCCAGGGTATCAGATTTCCCGTTGGGGCCCTAAAGAAGATAATTCATTACCCAGGCATTCTCTACCCCCAACACTGCTGTCTACCAGCAAGTTCTTCAGTTGCTTTAAACTGTCAGGCTTCCCAGCCAGTGCAGGGAAGTCCAAGAGAGATAAGAATATGCTGAAAAGGTCCACACTAGGTGGATATTTTTAGTCATCTGAAGATAGTCCAGGAGTTATAATCATCATCATAACCCATGTGACGCAGCTCATCTTCCTTCTCAAAGCACTTACAACATGTTAATCATCCCCTTTGATCCTCACAATAATCCCTGAGGTATGCAAAGCAGGTATTATTATAGTCAGCACCTGGCTATAGTAGCAAGAAGGACATAGACAAATGATATGGAGGTAAGCCTCAGAGACACAGAAAAGCAAGACAGGGTGTAGCAGGAAGAGGGAGCAGGCCCCAAAACCACTAGCATCAAAAGCAGTGAGGGTTTGGGACCAGGGTCCCTATGGAGTCAAAACGCATATTAGCACATGGAGACAGAAACATGACGAGGCTTGAGGGTCTAATTGGGTAGACTGAGTTTAAAAGATGATCTAGTGATGATTTACTGTTTAAAGATTATTGTTTCTACGGCCAAAATCAAGAAAAATGGAAATGAAAATGGACTCTGCATCCATTTTACTATTTGTACTATGTGTCAGGTGTTTTTCTATAAAATACTAACTCATTAAGTCTACACAACTAATCTCTGCAAGACAGATATTATCAACCTATTTTATATTACAGATGAGAAGACTGAGGCCCAAAGAAGTTATGCTATTTGCCCAAGGTCACATATCTTCTAAGTGGTGCAGATGAGATTTAGGGACTAGGAGAAAGAAAGCAACAGAAGGTTGGGGGCACGGGCCGGGAATAACTGAGCCATAAGTTACAGGCAGCAACAATAAGAGCATCTAGATAAGCATTTAAGAATAAGGAATGAATGCTTCCTGAGCCCTGGGCTCTATGTCCTTCCTGCCCAGAGCATCGCCTGCTCTTGAAGCATATCAGAGGCTGGGCTCACAGAGCCTGGTGAGAGGGCCATCCGACTGAGGTGGAAGAGAGAGGATAACAGGCAAGATGATTCCTGGCCATTAGCCCCCTTTCACAGAGAAGGAAAGTAAGTCCTAGGGAGGAAAGTTCATGAAAAAGCTGGGGAGAAGTTGCTTTTCTCCTGCAACAGCAAGGGGAAGCTATAATGTCTGAAAACAGAAATCTAGGAGGATCATGGTAGCCAGCAAGCAGTTTGCCTAAAGCGTTAGGTTAATGTTGGTGAGAGCCAGAGATGGTGGAAGGAAGTAGAATGACCAGAGCCAAAGGAACATAAGAGAAGGCGTAGATTAGTGGAAAAAAGTCCTCTACTTTGGATTCCTTTGCTAGGACACCTTGGACAAGATACTTCTCCGAGCTCCATCCACAAAACTGAATCAATAAAATCCACCTCATTGTGACTCTATATATACGCGTCATCATAACAATACATGTAGTCTGAGTGGCCGTTGTTATTCTTAAACTTTTGAAAGAAGTTTTGATGTCGAGGTAGATGGTCTCCAGGGAGGGTAATGTAACAGGCAAGAATTTGGACTTGGAGTGATCCTCTTCTTTGCAGTTAATAAAATGTTTCTGTTGAAAACCTACTTTCACCAATCCTTATGAATTTCAACCTATGTCATTAGCAAGACTTGATTCTAAGAAGCACATAGAAAGCCATTTCAGTGACCTTTTCCTTCTTCGAGATTTATAGAACATGTTTCTTCTGACAAGCACGAACCATCATACTTTAAATAAAAAGGTTCCTCCTGGAGGGAGAATTAATCAAGAGCAATAACATTCTGCCCAACCTTCTTAGCATGTAAGGGTCACATCCAGTAACAGTGCGTGAAGACTTCAAACAAATTGCCTTCAGTCTCTCTAAAAGATTTGTCCAACAGAGCCCATTCGTGCTTGTTTCTGCAGAAACTTCGGGCACCATGACAGCAGTTTCCAAGATGGAGATACAGCAATTGTAAGCAATGTTATTTATAGAATTATCTGCAAAGGTGCTTAGAAAGGTTCATCTTACAAGCCTGGAATAATTCAGAGAATCTTAGAGGTGGCAAGAACCTTGTAGACCACTAGGCCTAACCCCCAATCTAATCCCGCTGTTCAGTGTCCTTCCAGAGCTAACATGAGGCTTCTTTGTATAGACCTGGGTTTGGGGAACTTATTTCTAGAAGGGCTCAGAGGACTCTTGGAGCTGAATATAACAGTACCAGAGAGGCCGCCATATGCAAAAACATGGATGAACCTAGATGACATTAGACTAAATGAAACAAGCCAGACACAGAAAGAAAAGTACTTCATGACCTCACTTATATGTGGAAACTGAAAAAAGACATCAAGTGTATAGAAACAGCAGAAAAGTGGTTATCAGGGCTGGGAAAAATAAGGAGATGTAACATGAAGAGTAGAAAGTTGTAGTTCCGCAGGATAAATAAGTCTAGAGGTCTAATGTACAGCATGAAGACAATACTTAATAATATTGTATTATATACTGGAAATTTCCTAAGAGAGATTTGAGGTTCTCTTATTACACAAAAAAAGTACCTGTGAGGTAAGGGATATGTTAATTTGCTTAACTGCAGTAATCACTTCACTATGTATATGTGTATCAAAGCATCATGTTGTACAACTTCAAGTTATACAATTTTAAAAATGTATAAATGCAATAGTACCAGGAGCCACTAAATGATTCATATTCTAATCCTCTAATTCTAGTATTATTTCTGAACATTTATATTTTATATTAATATAATCTTTTTTTTTTTTTTTTTGAGACAGAGTTTCACTCTTATTGCCCAGGCTGGAGAGCAATGGCGTGATCTCGGCTAACTGCAACCTCTGCCTCCCAGGTTCAAGCAATTCTCCTGCCTCAGCCTCCCAAGTAGCTGGAATTATAGGCATGTGCCACCATGCCTGGCTAATTTTTGTATTTTTAGTAAAGATGGGGTTTCACCATGTTGGCCAGGCTGGTCTCAAACTCCTGACCTCAGGTGATCCACCTGCCTCAGCCTCCCAAAGTGCTGGGATTACAGGTGTGAGCCACCATGCCTGGCCCAATATAGTCTTATAATATGCACACAGCCTTGCAGTGCTTAGCCCCTCTGTGAATGGACCCAGCATATCCTCTTCATCTTCTCCCCCTCTGCCAAGTCCCCTCCACAGGCCACAACACTGGCTCACCCTCCAAACACAGACCCAGAGTGAGCTGAGCACAATGGCCATGAGATGATCCTCCCTCCATGCCCTCCCATCTGTCAAGTGAGGACAGGGGAGGGCTGATGCCTAAAACCAGACCAGTCAGACTCCAACTCAGCCCTGTCCCTGTCCTTTGTCATCTGGCAGCATTCTGTCACAAGGCATTGCAAGTGGATATTAGTTTACTTAAGGTTCAGCATGGAAAGCCACCTGGCCACCAAAAGCTGGCAAAGAAATGAGGACTCCTGGCAGGTTATAACCAGCCTGCAGCAACTCCCGAGGACCTGAAAGAGGCTGCAGAATAAACTTGGGCTTCCCTCTTTACAACGTGATGTGGGACGCACAGTTCTTCTGTCATAGAGTCAGGCAAAGTTTATGTGTGGCTGTTAAAGTAGGGAGCAAACCTTGTGCTCCAATCCGTCTGATAGATTAGCCAGGAAAATATCCCTGAAAACATTCCATGGAATTTGTTTTAAGGTTCCCAGTCAGCACAAGCTATTAAAATGAAACAAAGTCATAGCTTGCTCCTCAGTAAGTCTTATCTTTCTGTTTTCTGAGGATTTCCCATGATATTAGGATAAGGTTTGTATAATGTTTGCTTCAGGTGACTTAGTCATCATTAGAAGTGGAGAAGAAGGAAAAACTCAGTGGGTTATTTCTGCCTAAATGCCCCCTCAAAGCCACCAACTGCTTGGCCTGGCTTAACTCGAACAACTAGAACAGTGGTTTTCTTTTTCTTTTTTAGAATGGATGGCTCTCCAAACTTGAAATGGGGAGAGGGGCCTGAAGATGCAGTGGTATGACTGAAGCTACCAAAACTGTCAGCCAATACCATCCTCCTCTGTTTCAACACAAAAGAGAATCAGTTTTGAGAGCACAACCTTAGAATAAACTGTGTTAGACCTAAAGGTTGCAGGGAACTGGAAAGCCTAGCTGACCTCTCCCTGGCAGAACAAGCAGCTGGCTAAATCGTTAACTAGCAGTTCTCTCCTGCCCCACAGTGCCCTTGGTTGCCCAAAGGCCCCCTGAGCCCAAGACTCCAGGTCTTTCCTTTCCTCCAAGTCAGCTTCTTCTGTGTCCTGTTCCCTCAGAGCAAAGCACTGTACTTTCCAAGGTAACACCTAGCTAAGCTAATATAATCTAATCTGAAAGACTTAGTATTATTGGATTATTATGCTATTACTCCTAGAGAATACAATTTGCATTCTAGAGACACACAGGCTTAAACTGAAGGAGTGGGAATTTCCATTACACTGTCAGGAGAGGAAGGGATGCAATTTTACAAGCGGTGGGAATTTCAAGACCAAATGTTAAAACTTAAAACAGCCTTGCCTGTTCCTACAGCTGGGAAGGTTTTGAGTTTCATTATTTAAAAGCTACCAACTCAACAGGCCCGGTGACTCACACCTGTAATCCCAGCACTTTGGGAGGCCAAGGCAGGCAGATCACCTGAGGTCGGGAGTTCGAGGCTAGCCTGACCAACATGGAGAAACCCCGTCTCTACTAAAAAATACAAAAAAATTAGCTGGGTGTGGTGGCACATGCCTGTAATCCCAGCTACTCGGGAGGCTGAGGCAGGAGAATCGCTTGAACCCAGGAGGCAGAGGTCGTGGTGAGCCAAGATCATGCATTGCACTCCAGCCTGGGCAACAAGAGTGAAACTCTGTCTAAAAAAAAAAACAACTACCAACCCCTGCCTCTATGTAATCTTTTTTTCTAAAATGTTCCCCCATCTCCTCAGTATTGATGTGTTCAGAGGCTCTGGGCTTTCTTTTGACCTGAGTAATAGTAATGATTGGTCATGCCAGAGCTGTACTTCATCAGTGGGTTTTTTTAAATAATATTTTAAAAATAATACTACCTCCCCAGTTATTTAAAAGTAACCATGCCCTTGTTCTCACTCATAGGTGGGAATTGAACAATGAGAACACTTGGACACAGGAAGGGGAATATCACACACCGGGGCTTGTCGTGGGGTGGGGGGAGGGGGGAGGGATAGCATTAGGAGATATACCTAATGTAAATGATGAGTTAATGGGTGCAGCACACCAACATGGAGCATGTATACATATGTAACAAACCTGCACGTTGTGCACATGTACCCTAGAACATAAAGTATAATTTTAAAAAAAGAAAAAAATTTAAAAATTAAATATAAAAAAATAAAAAAATTAAAATAAAAGTAACTATGCCTTACATTTAATTCTTTTAATTTTGGTCTATTTTTTAATAAACCTAATAAGCTGCTTCAAAGATATGCAAGAACTCTTAGAAATAACTACCACTTATTGTATATATACTAGATGTCAATATAGTATACAATAGACACTAAGCCAATTATATATGTGGTCTCATGACACACAACCCTATGAACTAGATGCTACTATTTCTTTTCTTTAGGCCTGAAAACTGATGTTCTGAGAATTTAAATAAATGTAGCCGAGATCACAGTAGTTGAAGTGTTGGAGGAAGAATTCAAACACAATTCTGTCTGCATTCAGAGCCTGCCGTCTTAATTACAAACTTTTCCTACCAGCTAAGGGAAAGGCAGTGTAGGGACAAACAACAATACTTCTACTATCTTGAGTTTAACAATCTTGCAGTAAGTGAGGTAGTAACTCCCAGGTGTGGTCCCTGAAACAGCAACATCATCATCCCCCAGCAAACTTGTTCAAACTGCAAAATTTAGGGCCCACCTCAGACTTTAAAAATCAGAAACTCTGGAGATGGAACCCAGCAATCTGTGTTTCAAGACACACGCTTAAGTTTGAGAACCCATAAACTAAGCATCTGTATTAGTCCATTCTCACACTGCTATAAAGAACTACCTGAGCTTGGGTAATTTGTGAAGAAAAGGGGTTTAATTGACTCACAGTTCCGCAGTTTTAACGGCAAGCATGACTGGGAGGCCTTAGGAAACTTCATGGTGGAAGGTGAAGCGGAGGCAAGCAGCTTCTTCACATGGTCACAGGAGAGAAAGAGAGAGAAAAGGGGAAGTTCCACACACTTTTAAACCCTCAGATCTCTTGATAACTCACTCACTATTACAAGAACAGCAAGGGAGAAATCCACCCCCATAATCCAACCACCTCCCACCAAGCCCCTCCTCCAATTCAACGTGAGATTTGGGCGGGGATACAAATTCAAATCATATCACCATCAGTGTGAATACTTTGGAAATGGATCAATCATAACTGCTTTTTTAAACATTCATTTCTTGAATAATTCTTTTTCAGTAGAAACTTGCACATAATTTTATTCTAACTCCAGAGAGATTTGAACAAACATTGTTGCCACATGCTTGACAGGTGTGTAACATTGTGAGTGGAAAAGAAGTAATCAAGAGAAAACCATTTCTCAAAATCCTGTGAGGTAACCTAGTACAACTGACTTTAAAAGCAGTGTAACAGGTGTTTCTGAGTTTTACAAGATGAAGAGTTATCTAAGTTAGTTATATAATACCTAGTGAGTTCCCAGTAGTCTGCTCCCTGTCTGTGCAAAATTACAAGGAACGGCGTTAAAAAGCACCTGTAGGGCTCATTTGACGAGCCTGCCTCACCCTTCCTCTTCGCTCTGTGCTGCTTCTTTCTCTAATCAAAATAAGACAGGGGCCGGGCATGGTGGCTCACGCCTGTAATCCTAACACTTTGAGATGCTGAGGCAAGTGGATTGCTTGAGCCCAGGAGTTCAAGACCTGCTTGGGTAACATGGTGAAATACTGCCTCTACAAAAAATATAAAAAAAATTGGCTGGGTGTAGTGCTGTGTGCTGTAGTCCCAGCTACTCAGGAGGCTGAGGTGCAATGATCACTTGACCTGGGGAAGTCAAGTCTGCAGTGAGCCGTGATCGTGCCAGTGCACTCCAGCCTGGGAGAGAGAGACCCCATCTCAAAAAATAAAACATAAAAAAAAATTAAGACCGAGAGGCCAGCTTTGGTCTGGGTAACACTACCAGTTTGGGGTCTTCCACTCCCTCTAGCTGGAGAACCTCTGGGCAAACGCCCAGTGTGCAGGTGCTCTGTGCACCTGCCCTAATGACTCAGGTCTGGGAATGGACCATTTTCCAAGAGGCAGGCTCTACATTCAGTTTCTCAAACCCCTTGTGTCTTCCATTTCCTTGAAGTTTGTTCAATATTAGCCTAGGTGTGCCCTGAATAAAAGAAAATAGAAATTCATGGCATCATTTTGTCTTTACCTGAAAAAGAAAAACGATTTGAGTTGGTTTTCAAACAGGGCCAGAGGTCAGAAGTCGAAGGGCAACTTCCTTGCTGGGGCTGAGTCAGTGACTTCAACCTTCTCAGACCAGGGTTCAGCTGTGCACACCCTGCTTCCTGCAGGGAAGGAGTTGTTCTGGTAGAAAACAGTTTGGATTCTACAGGCCAGTGGTGCAATTCCAGCTCAGGAACTTGCTAGCTCCGAAGCAGTCATTCCTCCGTGTCTGACTTTGGGCGATGTATTTCACATTCTTCAGCCTGGTTTCCTGAACTGCACTGTTTGGGATGGAAAGGGCAGGAATATCAACCCAATGAGAATGGAGAGAAGTAGGACTCAGTGGCCTAACCTCACTAGACTACCTCAGGAAATGCTAAATTAATGTCAGCACTGCCGGCTGGGCATGGTGCCTCACAGCTGTAATCTCAACACTCTGGGAGGCTGAGGCAGGTGGATCGCTTGAGCCCAGGAGTTCAAGACTAACCTGGGCAACATACTGAAATCCCGCCTCTGCAGAAAATACAAAAATAGCCAGGCATAGTGGCATGTGCCTGTAGTCCCAGCTTCTCAGGAGGCTGGGGTGGGAGGATTGTTTGAGGTAGAGGTTGCAGTAAGCTGAGATGGCGCCCCTGCACTCCAGCCTGGGTGACAGAGTGAGACTCTGTCCTTAAAAAAAAAGGTTGGGATAGGGGGGTGGTCAGTGCTTTTCCTCTTCCCCTTGAAAGTAATGAGACAGATTTTCACCTGACTTTTTGGGAACACTAACCTGAAAGAGCAGTCACCAGGGGTCATATAAACAGGGTTTACGGCCCGATCATCTCACAAGCATATCCCAGAAAACTGGGATATATGTGTGTGGTTTCTAATCTTGAAACACAGGACAAGGCCAGGATGCCTCATACCCTGAAGAAGGGAAAAACTATAATCCCTGGTTCTGGATCAAGTCACAGGCTTTCTCCTCAGACCTCTGGGGAATGCTGGACTCTCTTCCTCTCCACAACACCCCACACATAAACACACTCAAAACACAGACAAATTCAGTATTCAGCTAATCCCTAAATATTCAAGGGAGCGACACACCAATCCACTGCAGAGAAGAGAAACACCACACTGGGTGCCAGGCTGTGAAGTTTAAAACCTTTCCCGGAGACATTTGTATTTTTCCCAAAAGGAGAGAGCCCTCTGCTGGTGAGTGGACACCGTGCTGGGGAAGGGTGACCGGACTGTCCACGTTAGTCACCCTTACCGGCTGTTTGCTCCTTTTCAGGCAACAAATGTGTAAGTTATTACCAACTGGCTAAGTTTTCATCCGTGGCAGGAACAAATTCCAGTATTATTTAATGAATGTTGATGGTACAAAGCCCAAATCCCATAAAACCCTCTTGGCTGGACTGATTACAGTTTACTACAGCAAAAAGCGGGGATAAAGAGAGGATACAACAACTTTTTTCGGCTCTTCCATAGTTCATGGATAATCTCCTCGAAATGTTTCATGCAGACGGCTCTGCCCAGTATTTGGGCTGTAAAAACATCGTGTCAGACAGTTTGGAAGACGTTGTAAACAACCTAAATGTCCGTCAAAAGAAAATGAGTAGGTGAGTTATGGTGGATCCAAACAACGGAATACTATGCAGCTTTAAAAAAAATAGTGAGGAAGTTCCTTCTGTAAGAATATAGAAAGATCGCCACATCGTTATGTTTGTGAAGGAAAAGCATAGAAACGATATGCATAATATACTGTCATTTGTGTAAGAAGGAGAAGATATGTTTGTGTTTGCTTCTACATGCATGAAGTATTTCTTACTTTTTTTTTTTTTTTAACAGAGTCTTGCTCTGTCACCTGGGCTGAAGTGCAGTGGGGCGATCTTGGCTCTCTGCAAGCTCCACCTCCCGGGTTCACGCCATTCTCCTGCCTCAGCCTCCCAAGTAGCTGGGACTACAGGCACCCGCCACCACACCCGGCTAAATTTTTTTTGTATTTTTAGTAGAGACGGGGTTTCACCGTGTTAGCCAGGATGGTCTCGATCTACTGACCTTGTGATCCGCCCGCCTCGGCCTCCCAAAGTGCTGGGATTACAGCATAAAGTATTTCTAAAAGTTTGCCCAAAGAATTAATTCCAGTGGTCACATGTTTATAGGGGTGTGAGAACTGCAGGAATGGAGGACACAGGTGAGAAGAAACGTTCCACTTTGTTATATATTTCGACCTTTGATGTGACTATTTTAATCAAACATTAAGTAGTTTTTAAATGACAGCCAGAATGGGCATGAAGTTTCCTTTTACCCAACACTTTGATAACAATTAACATTTATTTAGCACTTACTATGTGCCAGGCAACATGCTAAATGCCTTAGGTGTATTAACTCATTTATTTAACCCTCACAACTACCCTATAAGGTAGGAACTATTCTTGTCATCCACATTCCAGAGACAAGGAAACTAAGGGACAGAGAGGTTATTTGCCCAGGTTCACACAGAGAAGGCCTCTCAGCAGGCTGACTCCAGATTTCTGCACCAACACCGTTCTATGCAGCTGCTCCAGAGAAAGTGTCTCCAACACAGTAAAGCTGATATCAGAGAATATTGTTGGCTAAAATTCCAGGAATCCTAAAGTTTGGAGAAATCCTTTACTAGTGGTCTCAAACATGAGATTTCCTTTGATTAGACAAACGTACACCATTATTCACAAACATACACTCATAGATTCTCACAACTCAAACATGCATACATTCTCACATTCACACATACACATCCTACAAAACTCACACACACATCCTCTCACGCAGTCACACTCATATATCTCACACAAATTCACACTCACATCCTCTCACACACATTCACACTCACATCCTCTCACACACACATCCTCTCTCACACACACTCATCCTCTTACACACACATCATCTCTCACACACACACATCCTCACACAGTCACACACATACATCCTCTCACGCACTCACTCTCATACATCCTCTCACACACACATCCTCCACACACACACATCCTCTCACACACATACACATACCTCCTCACACACACATTCTCTGACACATACACATACCTCCTCCCACACACACACATCCTCTCACACACATCTTCTCACACACACACATCTTTTCACACACACATCCTCTCACACACATCCTCACACATACATACATCCTCACATACACACTCATACATCCTCTCACACACTCACACACATCCTTTCACACACACATCCTCACACATTCACACACACAATCCTCTCACACACTCACAGTCATACATCCTCACACACACATCCTCATACACACACATCCTCTCACACACATACACATACCTCCTCTCACACACACACATCCTTTCACAGACACATCCTCACACACACACATCTTCTCACACACTCACACACACATCCTCTCACATACACACATCCTCTCACACACTCATGCATCCTCTCACACACTCACACACATCCTCTCACACACTCACACACACATCCTCTCACATACACACATCCTCTCACACACTCATGCATCCTCTCACACACACACATCCTCTCACACACTCACACACATCCTCTCAAACACACATCCTCTCACACACACACATGCCCTCTCACACACACATCCGCTCACACACACACCCACTCACACTTACACATCCTCTCACACACTGACACATTCCCACATACACTCATACCCACTCCCACACCCACTTACCAACTCAAACACACCCTCACACCTTCTCTGGCTCCAGCCTACCCTCTCCTCTGTCCCGCCCCACGCAGCCCCAGAGCGTTGGTCCTGGTACACTCCAGTCCAAGGATTCCTGGGCCTCTCTCAGGCCCACTCTCCCTTTGCCAATCTCAGGATCTCCTCTCCATGCATCAGCCTCTCCTGACTAAAATGTGGGCGTCCGTATTTCTACCCACTTCTACCTCCTAAACGTGCTCCACACACATTTGCACAAAGAACTAATAACACTGGTTACTATCATTAGTGCTCCATGCTACCCAATTCCAGCTTTATTTCTCCTGACAACAAAGACTTTCTCTTCCTCAGGACCTTAAGAAGGAAAGATTGTTTTTCCATTCTACTTATACTTTCAGCTTCTCTGCTTGCACAGTGAATGAAGAATTTCATGCAATTTCATTTTTGACAAGAAAGAGTTACAACCTTCCATCTATCTTAGGACAAGCTGCAGCGCATCTCCTCCTGGTGCTGGAGGACGCACAAACACTGTGAGACCAACATTTTGTTCTGCCAACAAGCCATTTAGTGTCCCTGGAGCACTGACCTGCAAATATGCTAGATGCAAAACCATTTAAAAGGGAGAATGAGATATAGCATTTGACACATGCACTTTTCATTTTTGGGGAGGGGTTGGCTTCCACTTTACAACATAACAATTCTTGAACATTTTACTGCGGCCCCAAACTCCCTGTTGCTCTGCTGTTTCAAATTCTGAAGGCCGAAAATCTATGTCTATGTCTATGTCTGTGTTGTACATTATTTTATTATATAGTGGCTGTAAAAGCATATCAAGGCCAGGCATAGTGGCTCACACCTATAATCTCAGCACTTTGGGAGGCCAAGGCAGGCAGATGTCTTGAGATGGCTTGGGCCCAGGAGTTTGAGACCAGCCTGGGCAACACAGCAAGACCCTGTCTCTAATTTCTCTAATTTTTTTTTTTTTTTTTGAGATAGAGTTTCACTCTTGTTGCCCAGGCTGGAGTGCAATGGCACAATCTCGGCTCACCGCAACCTCCGCCTCCCGGGTTCAAGCAATTCTCCAGCCTCAGCCTCCCGAGTAGCTGGGATTACAGGCATGTGCCACCATGCCTGGCTAATTTTGTATATTTTTTTAGTAGAGACAGGGTTTCTCCATATTTGTCAGGCTGGTTTCAAACTCCTGACCTCAGGTGATCCGCCCGCCCGGCCTCCCAAAGTGCTGGGATTACAAGCGTGAGCCACCATGCCCAGCCCTGTCTCTAATTTTTTTAAAAAAAGAATATCAAAATGCCAGAATGCCAGGTATTCATCTGGAATTGTTCCATTTATAATGATTATTAACATTAAAAAGTACTCTTAAGTCCATTAAAAGTTCATCATCTCATTTAATGTCCCTCTGTAACATTGAGGTTATTGTTCCCATTTTACAGATAAGAAAGCTGAGGTCACAAAAAGGAAAGTGACTGGTCCAAGTTGAAATTGATTGTAATTAGCAGAGCCAGAAGTTGAAACCAGTTCTGTTTTATTATAAATCCACACCACACTTTGGATCACACATCATCAGTGGCCCAAACTCTCAGCTCTTGCAAATAAAAATAAATCAACAGTTTTTAGTGTCAAGTCTCTGTACAACATGTGCTGGTCCACATTTCATGCCTTGTATTAATTATTATCTTTCGTGTAGACTTTGCCTCCTAAGTAGTAACTAAATTGCTAGCTCTTTATAGTCAAAAATATGTCTTTTCCATCTTTGTGCCCCACACTTAGAAGAGCTTTTTGCACATTTAGGTGATTTTTAGATCACCACGATAATGATAGTAGCTTTCTGCCTCTCTAGACTGCCCAACAATCTCTGGACAAATCAGGCCTCTCTGCCTATAAAGATGTGATGCAGGCTGGCTGCAGTGGTTCATGAGTATAATCCCAGCACTTTGGGAGGCCAAGGCAGAAGGATCAGTTGGGGCCAGGAGTTCAAGATCAGCCTGGGCAACATAGTGAGAACCTATCTCTACAAAAAATGTTTGTTTAATTTGCCGGAGTTCAAGACCGCAGTGAGCTATGATCACTGCACTCCAGCTTGGGTGACACAGCAAGAGAAGAAAGAGAAAGAAAGGAAAGAAAGAAAGAGAGAAAGAGAGAGAGTGTGTAAGACAGCGAGAGAGAGAGAGAGAAAGGAGGGAAGGGAAGGGGAAGGGAAGGGAAAGGGGAAGGGAAGGAGAAGGGAGGGGAGGGGAGGGGAGGGGAAGGGAGGGGAGGGGAAGGGAAGGGAAGGGAAGGGGCAAACATGTTTCTCACGGGATTCTTTACACAGGCAAATAGGAAGCAGCTCAAATACCCCACAGGAAAAGAGAAGTTAAATGAACTATGAACTATGGGACATCTGCATGAGAGAATGTTACACAACTATTTAACATCATGTTTTCAGAAACTACTGAATAAGAGGAAAATGTTTACCAAATATTGTGATGCCTTTTGCATTTATAGCAAAGGAAAAAAAAAGCTTAGAGAAAAATACAACAAAATGTCAACTTTTGTTATCTCTGAGGGGAATAAAATACAGAGAACTTTTATTTTCTCTTTCTGAACATTAACTTCTTTTCTGGTAATCCTTGGGGCCACTCATTTCAACATGTGAGCTTCATTTCACTTCACCTATAAAAATAGGAGCAATATTAGTTTCCTCACAAGGCTCTTATAAATAGTTAAAACTTTTCCAAAAAGAATTGGTTTGTAAATGAAAAACAATGGTATTAAATTATACAATAAAATAATGGTATAATTTTATGCAGTTTTCATAACAAAGTCTTTAGAGGGAGTGATGCCCTGTCAACTAGGAGTGGAAATTTTAGTGGAATTTTTCTTTGAAAACCCTACAAATGTATCCATTCTTTTGAAAAACTAAGACTGTGCTTGTCCTAGAGTCAGTGAATTATCAGAAAATGATTCTCCATTAATAATCTAAGGAAAACAGCAACCCCCCTGCATCCCTAACCTAAATAGTTCAGCATCTCTTTGTATGGGATGGAGGCTAGACTTACCAGCATTATAACTTGGGGATCCCCTTGCTTTGCTGTTCACACAGTTGCGTGATCTAGATAGGGCAGGCATGACCAGGAGCTTCTCCCCAGCCTGCTCAGGGTCCACTGCAGGCCCGACACAGAGCAGGGGCAGGCCACATGGCATGGCTATGGGGCCAGCCAGGCTTCTCACCTGGAGGGAGCCCCTCCAGGACCAATTGCCACACAAAACAGCCATTACCCAGGCAGCCCAGCTACCACCAGCAGGTTCCGCTCCAGGAGCCCTTCCCTTGCAGTCTCCCCAGGAAGACTTTTCCCTCCTCTCCCTCCGCCACACTCCATCACATTCAGCTCTAGGCGTGATAGCCAGAGCACTGGGTGGGAGACAGCCAGTCTGGAAAGCAGTTCCCTTCAGTGCTACGAATATGCGTTCAGCACCACTCTGCGCCCAGCACCAAGCACATCTGCTCTTTAAACTCAATAAATTAGCCAGGCGTGATGGCACGTACCTGTAATCCTAGCTACTTGGGAGGCTGAAGCAGGAGGATCCCTTGAGCCCGGGAGTTTGAGGTTACAATAAGCTATCATTGTGTCACTGCACTCTAGCCTGGGTGACAGGGTGAGACCCTGTCTCAAAAAAAGAAAAAAAAAATTAGAAAGAAAAACCTCGAGTCATTTTTACAACAGCTTTTCCTCCTCTCTATTTCATCCCCTTTCCACACAATCCAGCCATATACATGACTTCGTTGGTAAGTAACCAATAACCCCATATCTCACCAACCTCAGCGATTTCAATTCTACAAACCCAGAGAAAAAAACCAACCTTAATCACCTGGTAACACTTCAGCCTCACAGAATCCTTTGGGAAAAGCCAAGCTTTCTAGACGATCACAGGTCTTTTAAGCATCAAAACTTCTATGACATCTATGGTTTTGAATGGAAATCCTTCTCCATGACAGGCTGTGCTCTCTGCTTTCTTCCACAGATTACATTGAACTGAACTTCTCCCTGATGGTGCATCCTCAGGCCCCCCAGTGACTACCTTCATGGGTGCTGTTGATGGGTAGGGCCCTTTGCCTTTAGGTTCATTAGCCCCACACTGCTCTCTTCTGAGGTTTCAGTTTTTCTGTCTCTTTCATTCGGGGGCTCACTGTTTCTGCTTCCTTCCACCTTCCCAGCTCCCTTTTCTAATCCATTGCTAATTATCTGCTGGATGTTTGGACCTTGAGAGCTTGTTTGGAGGTTCTAGCAAGCGAGCACAGCTACTTGTATACCCTTGACCAAAGACTGGTTCTCCTCTATCCGGATGGTCATCCTCTTCAACCAAGCGCACAGATTCAGGAGGGACACACATGGAGCAGTAAGTGGGGAAAGGGACACCCACCTAGCCAGCCAGATCAACCGAATCAACCCTGGTAATCAAGGGGGTGACAGATGTCACAGCCAGATCACCCTCACATGTATCTGCTGGGTGTTTGGAACCCACTGATCACACTTGTTTTCAGCGCATGCTCAGCGTGGGTTCCGAGGGCCTTTCCCATGAGTAAAATGCCCGCGCCTCAGTTCATCAGCTTGATGCTGCCTCTTTTGCTCAGTCTTGTCAGCTCATTTCCTGGTTCTTGCTGTGTTCTAGGCAGATGATTCAAGAGATGTTTTAGACAGTCTCAGTAGAAGCTTTCACTGCATTGGAAGTCATACCTGGGAACTAGACTTAAAATAATAACTCTCCAATGACCCCTGGAGGAACGAGTGGGTGACTTGAGAGGAACACACTGCTGTAGCAAAGACTGGAAATTTCAAAAAAGAAAAAGAAACATAAAGAAAACAGGGAATAAGAGGAAGATTTTTATACTTTCTCTTTTTTTTCCCAGCTAGCTGGTTGCTTTAATTTTTCAAATATTTACTTCCTCACCTCAACCCTGTTCCATAACCTCAACAGAGGGTAAAGTAGACCACCAGAATACATGATGGAAAGTGTAATAAAGAGAGATGAAGATGATTCCAAACATAAGAGTAGGCATTATGTATTCTAATTCGTTCAATCACTTGGACCTAAAAAAAATTCTATTTTGTTTCAGTGACTAAACTGGATAAAAGGGTGAGACTTGTTGCTTATGAAACACACTGCTAGGTTTTCAGAGTTTCACAGAACCCTTCTTTGTGAACACAAAGTTGTGTTTCCAAGTTGTCTCCTCAGTCTTCAGAGCTATTTTTTCATCCATGTTACCAAAACTCCTCATGCTAACTTTGACCTTCATTCACTTAGTAACATTTACCCAGGTCCTGCTACATGCCTGGCACTTCCCAGGGCATAGTCCCAACAGCACTTCCCTCAGCTTTTTGTCCCTCTTTGATTAAAGACAACTAAAAGGCCTCTAGAACTTGTTAGAATTCTTCCTAACAAATGAACATAAATATACATAAGCGTGTTCACTGCAACACTGTTTAAATAGCAAAATGTTGACAAGAATCTAAATGCTTTAAAATGGGTAATTGATACAATGGAATATGCTGTGCATCTATAGTTATGGACCCGAGAATACAGTCATCTTGTATTAATAAGTGAGAAAAGATACATTTTACAGACAGACAAGTAACTACAGCATAATCGCTTTTATAGAACTCCACATTACTTATAAACACAGAGATGCATTTTTTAGTTAGAAGAATGTACACCAAAATAGGTGACAGAACTGTGAATGATTTTCCTCTCTTTTTGCTTGTCTCTATTTTCTAATGTTGTTTTAAGCAATTACGGATTTTAAAAAATCAACCAACATTTTTAAAAAAAATTTTCTCTGATCAAGAGAAACAACTCCATTGCCTTGTCAGTCACTGCAAACCTTACTAAAGTATGAGAAAGCCTCTCCTTAAAACCAAGTGCATTAAATCCAAGAGATGGAAACAGAGATGTCAATAATCTGTATCAGGAAAATCCCGAATGTTATGTCACAGAACTACTGGAACTGGTGTGCAGAGAGGATGCAGGCAGAAATACAGTAAGAAAAGACAATTCACCAACAAAGCAAATTAAAGAGGCTCAGGTCCCACGTAGACCAGTGGGCAGGGATGAGATACAAAACAGAAAAGAGAGGAATGAGGGTAAGGGGGAAGTTTCTGTAAGAGCAGTTGCTCTGCCTCTTCTCTTCCCACTCTCAGGACATAAGGCTCTGTATAGTACAAATCAAGGCTCGGGGTGAACTCACAGAAATTAATTGAAAGTATACACAGAAAATGATTTCACTCCAAATCTTTCCATCCACTCCTTAGAACACGTCCAGTCAGGCCAGGCACAGTGGCTCATGCCTGTAATCCCAGCACTCTGGGAGGCTGAGGCAGGCAGATCACCTGAGGTCAGGAGTTTGAGACCAGCCTGACCAACATGGTGAAACCCAATCCCTACTAAAAATACAAAATTAGCCGGCATGGTGGCGCATGCCTGTAATCCCAGCTATTCGGGAGGCTGAGGCAGAAGAATCACTTGAACCCGGGAGGCAGTGGTTGCAGTGAGCCAAGATTGCGCCATTGCACTCCAGCCTGGGCAACAAGAGCGAAACTCCATCTCAAAAAAAGAAAAAAAAAAAAAAAGAACATGTCTAATCAAAGGGCTATCTCCAGCTAGGCATGGTGCCTCATGCCTCTAATTCCAGCATTTTGGAAGGCTGAGGCAGGTGGATCAGGAATTCGAGACCAGCCTGGCCAACATGGTGAAACTCCCTCTCTACTAAAAATACAAAATTAGCCAAGCATGGTGACAGGTGCCTGTAATCCCAGCTGATTGGGAGGCTGAGGCAAGGGAATCATTTGAGCCCAGGAGGCAGAGGTTGCAGTGAGCTGAGATTGTGCCACTGCACTCCAGCTAGGCAACACAGCAAGACTCGAAAGACTTTGTCTTTAAAAAAAAAAAAAAAAAAGCTATCTCCCAAGTCAGGAGATCAGAAGACTCTTCTCTGAAGTACCAGTGGAAAAAATTCTTCTTACTGACGTGAGGGGAATCTCCCATAAAATGAGTCTCCTGGTACAATGATGTAGAAGCAAATCGATCATTTGACAAGCTTTACAAGCCTGCATGACTTCCAATTCACTTTTTAGTGCCTCATTCTTAATATGAAATGGCAACCTAGGATCACCAGATCTATGAGAAAACTCCTAAAATGAAAGAGTAGTACCTAAAATCAATGAAGGAAAAAGCAACTCAGAAGAAACCAAAATGATGCATGGGGCGGGAACACTTTTTTAATGCCCATTAATACCCTCAAAGAGACTTCATAGAGCAGAGAGGCAGGGCAAGATGGCAGAATAGAAGGCTTCATCAGTTGTCCCCCAACCCCCACAAAGACACCAATTTGACAACTATCTACACAGAAAAAATACCTGCATAAGAACCAAAAATCAGGCAAGCACTCATAGTACCTAGTTTTCACTTCATATCACTGAAAGAGGCACTGAAGAGATAGAAAAAAACAGTTCTGAATAGCCGAAGCCACCCCTCCCCATCCCAGGCATCAGCTGTGTAGTGCAGAGAATATCTCTGAGCACTGCGGGAGGGAGAGCACAGCAATTGTGAGTCACTGAACTCTGTGCTGTCCTGTTAGAGGAGAAAGGAAAACCAGACCAAACTCAGCTGATGCCTGCCCATGGAGAGAGCATTTAAACCAGACCTAGACAGAGGGGAATCGCCAATCCCAGCAGTCTGAACAGTAAACTTGAAAGGCAGTCTAGGCTATATGAACTGAAACTCTTAGGAAAGTTCAGGTGCTGAACTAGGCCCAGAAACGGTGGAATCAGGGGACACATGACATACTAAGACACTAGTTGCAGCAGCCAAAGGAATGATGGCATCACCCCTCCCCTAACCCCAAGCTGCACAGCTCACCCCTTCCTTCTACTTGAGGAGAGGAGAGGGAAGAGTGGGGAGGACTTTGTCTTGCACTTTGGATACCAGCTCAACCACAGCAGTATAGGGGACTGGTCAGAGTCGTGAGGCCCCTGTTCCAGGCCCTAGCTCCCAGATGACATTTCTAGACATACCCTGGGACATAAGAGAATCTGCTGCCTTAAAGGAAAGGACCCAGTGCTAGCAGCATTCATCACCTGCTAAATGAAGAGTCCTTGGGCCCCTGAATAACCAGTAGCAATACCCAGGTACATCAAGGGCCTTGGGTAAGACCTCGAGACTTGCTGGCTTCAGGTGAGACTCAGCACATTACCAGCTGTGGTGCATATGGGGCAAAACTCCTTCTGCTTGAGAAAAGCAGAGGGGAAAGTAAAGGGGACTTTGTCTTGCACCTTAGGTACCAGCACAGTCACAGTGGGGTAGAACACCAAGTGGGCTCTTGGGATCTCCAATTCCAGGACTTGGCTCTTGGATGGTATTTCTGGACCTGCCCTGGGTCAGAGGGGAGCCCCCTGCCCTAAAGGTTGAGTCCCAGGCCAGGCATCATTCACCATAAGCTGACTTAAGGGCCTTTGGGTCATAAGGGAATATCAGAGGTAGTCTGGCAGTACTCCTCATGGCCAGGGGTAGTGGTGGCTACAGGGTGAGGCTCCTCTGACTTTGGAAAGGGGAGGGAAAAGTGGGAAGGACGGCATCTTGTGTTTTGACTGCCAACTCAGCAGCACTACAACAGAATACCAGGTAGGCTTCTAAGGTTTTTGACTCTAGTCTCTGACTTCCAGACAGTACCTCTGGACCCATCAAGGGCCTAGAGTACCTCCCTGCCATGAGGGGCAAGACACAGGACTGTCTGGCTTTGCCACTGGCTGATTGTAGAGCCCCAGGACCTAGAGTGAACATAGGCAGTAACCAGGGAGTGGTTACAGCAGGCCTTGAGCAAGATCCAGTTGTGTGCTGGCTTCAGGTCTGACCCAGAGCAGTCATAGTTTTAGTGACCACGGGGTGCTTGTGTCACCCCATCCCCAGCTTTAGGTAGCTCAGAACAGAGAGAGAGAGACTCTATTTGTTTGGGAGAAAGTAAGCAAAAAGAACAAGAGTCTCTGCCTGGTAATCCAGAGAATTCTCCAGTATCTTATCCAAGACCAAAACAGTAACTCTACGAGTCTGCAAGAAGCACAGCATTACTGGGGCTAGGGTGTCCCCTAAAGCAGATACAGCTTAGGTCAAAACAGCCAAGTCTTTTCAAATATCTGCAGAGCCTTCCCAAAAAGGATGGGTACAAATAAGCCCAGATAGTGAAGTCTACAATAAATATCTAACTCTTCACTGCCTAGACACTGAAGAACATCTACTAGCCTCAGTACCATCCAGGAAAACCTTATTTAGTTCACCAAATGAACTAAATAAGGTACCACAGACCAATCCTAGAGAAACAGACTTCTGTGATCTTTCAGACACAGAATTCAAAATAGCTGTACTGAGGAAACTCAAATAAATTCAAGATAATATAGAGAAGGAATTCATAATTCTTTTTGGGGGGACTCATAATTCTATCAGATAAATTTAACAAAGAGATTGAAATAATCAAAAAGCATCAAGCAGAAATTCTGGCACTGAAAAATTCCATTGGCATAGTGAAGAATGCATCAGAGTCCTTTAATTGATCAAGCAGAAGAGATACTTAGTGAGCTTGGAGACAGGCTCTTTTTGAAAATATACAGTCAGAGGAGACAAAAGAAAAAAACAATAAAAAACAACAAATAATGCTTACAGGATCTAGAAAATAGCCTCAAAAAAGCAAATCTAAAAGTTTTGGCCTCAAAGAGGGGATAAAGAGATAGGAGTAGAAACTTTATTGAAAGGGATAATAACAAAGAACTTCCCAAACCTAAAGAAAGATATCAATATCCAAGTAGAAGAGAATTATACAACACGAAGAAGATTTAGAGTACCTCAAGGCATTTAATAATCAAACTCCCAAAAGTCAAGGATAAAGAAAGAATCCTAAAAGCAGCAAGAGAAAAGAAACAAATAACATACAATGGAACTCTAATACATCTGGCAGCAGACTTTTCAGCAGAAACCTCATAGGCCAGGAGAGAGTGGTATAGCATATTTAAAGTGCTGAAGGAAAAAAATTTCTAACCTAGAATAGTATATCCAGCAAAAATATCCTTCAAACACGAAGGAGAAATAAAGACTTTCCCAGACATACAAAAGCTGAGGGATTTCATCAACACCAGATCTGTCCTACAAGAAATGCTAAAGTGAGTTCTTCAATCGGAAAGAAAAAGACGTTAATGAGCAAGAAGAAACCATCTGAAGATACAAAACTCACTGGTAATAGTAAGTATTAAAAAAAAACACAAAATATGATAACACCATAGCTGTGGTGTGTAAACTACTCTTACCATACATACAAAGAATAAATGATGAACCAACCAAAAATAATAACCACAACAACTTTTCAAGACATAGTACAATAAGATATAAATAGAAACAACAAAAAGTTAAAAAGCGAGAGGATGAAGTTAAGGCATAGAGTTTTTATTGGTTTTCTTTTTGCTTATTTGTTTGTTTGTTTATGCAAACAGTGTTAAGTTGTTATCAGGTTAAAATAATGGGTTATAAGATAGTATTTGCAAGCCTCATGGTAACCTCAAACCAAAAAACATCCAATGGATACACAAAAACCTAAAAGCAAGAAACTAAATCATGTCCATATTGTTATTGATAAGTAAGAACTTACATAATATTATGTCATTTACATAACATTGAATGCAAATGGACTAACTTATCCAATCAAAAGACATAGAGTGGAGGAATGGATGAAAAAACAAGACCTATTGATCTGTTGCACACAAGAAACATACTTCACCTATAAAGACATACATACACTGAAAATAAAAGGTTAGAAAAAGGTACTTCATGCCAACAGAAACCAAAAAACGAGTAGGAGTAGCTATACTTCTATCCGACCAAATAGATTTCAAGACAAAAACTGTAAGAGACAAAGAAGGTCACTACATAATGATAAAGGGGTCAATTCAACAAGAGGCTATAACAATTATATATGCACCCAACTCTGGAGCACCCAGATATATAAAGCAAATATTATTAGAACTAAAGAGAGAGATAGGCCCCAATACAATAATAGCTGGAGACTTAACAACTCACTTTCAGCATTGGACAAATCTTCCAGACAGAAAATCAACAAAGAAACATCAGACTTAATCTGCACTACAGACCAAATAGATTTAATAGATATTTACAGACATTTTATCCAATGGCTGCAGAATACACATTCTTTTCCTGAGCACATGGATCATTCTCAAAAACAGACCATATCTTATGTCACAAAGCACACCTTAAAACACTCAAAAACTGAAATAATATCAGGCATCCTCTCTGACTACAATGGAATAAAACTAGAAATTAATAATAAGAGGAATTTTGGAAACCATACAAATGCATGGAAATTAAACAATATGCTCCTTAATGACCAGTAGATCAATGAAGAAATTTAGAAGAAAATTGAAATTTTTCTTGGAAAAAATGATAATGGAAACACAACATACCAAAACCTATGGGATACAACAAAAGCAGTACTCAGAGGGAAGTTTTATTGTAGGTTGTAAGTGCCTACAATAAAAAAGAGGAAAATCTTCAAATAATCTAATGAAGCATCTTAAAGAACTAGAAAAGTAAGACCAAACCAAACCCAAAATTAGTAGAAGAAAAAAAAATAAAGATCATAGCAGAAACAAATGAAATTGAAAAAAACAATACAAGGCCAGTGCCGTGGCTCACACCTGTAATTCCAGCATTTTGGGAAGCCAAGGCCGGCAGATCATCTGAGGTCAGGAATTCAAGACCAGCCTGGCCAACATAGTGAAACACTGTCTCTACCAAAAATACAAAAATTAGCTGCACATGGTGGCACGTGCTGGTAGTCCCAGCTACTTGGGAGGCTGAGGCAGGAGAATCACTTGAACCCAGGAGACAGATATTGTAGCAAGCCAAGATTATGCCACTGCACTCCAGCCTGGGTGACAGAGTGAGACTCCGTGAAGAAAAAAAAAAAAAAAAAAAAAAAGGATCAATGAAACAAAAAGTTGTTTTTTTGAAAAGTTAAACAAAAATGACAAACCTTTAGCCATACTAACAAAGGGAAAAAAAAGAAGATACAAATAAATAAAATCAGAAATGAAAAAGGAGACATTACAACTGATACTGCAGAAATTCAGAGGATAATTAGTGGCTACTATGAGCAACTATATGCCAATACATTGGAAACCCTAGAAGAAATAAACAAATTCCTAGACACATACAACCTACCAAGATTGAATCAGGAATAAATCCAAAACCTGAACAGACCAATAACAAGTAACAAGATTGAAGCCATAATAAAAAGTCTCCCAGTAAAGAAAAGCCTGAGACTTGATGGCTTCACTGCTGAATTCTACCAAACATTTAAAGATGGGCTAATATCAATCCTACCCAAACTATTCCAAAAAATAGAGGAGGAGGGATACTCCTTCCAAACTCATTCTATGAGGCCAGGGTTACCCTGATACAAAAACCAGACAAAGACATATCAAAAAAAGAAAACTATAGGCCAATATTGAATTGAATATTGATGAATATTGATGCAAAATTCCTCCACCAAATACTAGCAAACCAAATTCAACAATACATTAGAAAGATCATCCAACATGACCAAATGGGATTTATCCCTGGGATGCTAGGATGGTTCAGTATATGCAAATCAATCAATGTGATACACCATATCAAAGGAATGAACGATAAAACCCATATGATCATTTCAACTGGTGCTGAAAAAGCATTTGATGAAAATCAACATCCCTTCATGATAAAAACTCCCAAAAGACAGGATAGAAGGAACATACCTCAACATAATAAAAGCCATATATGACAGACCCACAGTGAATATCATATGGAATGGGGGAAAACTGAAAGCCTTTCCTCTAAGATCTGGAACACAACAAGGATGCCCACTGTCACCACTGTTAATTCAACATGGTACTGGAAATTCTAGCTAGAGCAATCAGACAAGAGAAAGATATAAAGAGCATCCAAATTGGAAAGGGAAACGTCAAATTATCCTTGTTTGCAGGTAATATAATCTTATATTTGGAAAACGCTAAAGACTCCACAAGGAAACTATTAGAACTGATAAACAAATTCAGTAAAGTTGCAGGATACAAAATCAACATACAAAAATTAGTAGCATTTCTATATGTGAACAGTGAAAAACGTGAAAAAGAAATCAAAAAAGTAATCCCATTTACAATGGCCACACATAAAATTAAATACCTCGGAATTAATGAAAGAAGTGAAATATCTCTATAATGAAAACTATAAAACACTGATGAAAGAAATTGAAGAGGACACCAAAAAATGGAAAAATATTCCATGTTCACAAATTGGAAAAATCGGTATTGTTAAAAATGTCCATACTACCCAAAGCCATATACAGTCCACAGATTCCATGCAATCCCTATCAAAATACTAATGACATTCTTCACAGAACTACAAAAAAAATCCTAAAATTTTTACAGAACTACAAAAGGCCCAGACCAGCCAAAGTCATCCTAAGCAAAAAGAACAAAACTGGAGGAATCACATTACCTGACTTCAAATTATACTACAGAGCTATAGTAAGCAAAACAGCATAGTACTGCCATAAAAACAGACACATAGACCAATGGAATAGAATACAGAACCCAGAAACAAATCCATACATCTACAGTGAACTGATTTTGACAAAGGTACCAAGAACAGACACTGTGGAAAAGATAGCCTCTTCAATGAATAGTATTGGGAAAACTGGATATCCATATGCAGAAGAATGAAACTAGACCTGTATCTCTTACCATATAAAAAATCAAATCAAAATGGATTAAGGACTTAAATCTAAGACCTCAAACTATGAAACTATTAAAAGAAAACACTGGGAAAGTCTCCAGGATATTGGACTGGGCAAAGATTTCTCAACCAATACTCCACAAGCACAGGCAACCAAAGCAAAAATGGACAAATGAGATCATATCAAGTGAAAAGCTTATGCACAGCAAACAAAGTGAAGCAATCAACAAAGTGAAGAGACAATCCACAGAATGGGAGAAAATATTTGCAAACAACTCATCTGACAAAGGATTAATAACCAGAATATATAAAGATCTCAAACAACTCTGTAGGAAAAAAAATCTAATACTCTGATTTTAAAATGAGCAAAAGTTCTGAATAAACATTTCTCAAAAAAGGACATACAAATGGCAAACAGGCTTTTGAAAAAGTGATCAACACCACTGATCATCAGAGAAATGCAAATCAAAACTACAATGAGATATTATCTCACCCTTGTTAAAATGGCTTATATCCAAAAGACAGGCAATAACAAATGCTAGAGAGGATGTGGAGAAAAGGGAACACTTGTACACTGTTGGTGGGAATGTGATTTATTACAACCACTATGGAGAACATTTTGGAGGTTCCTCAAAAAACTAAAAATAGAGCTACTATATGATGCAGCAATTCACTGCTGGGTATATACCCAAAAGAAAGGAAGTAAGTATATCAATGAGATACCTGCACTCCTATGTTTGTTGCCGCACTGTTTAGAATAGCTAAAATTTGGAAGCAATGTAAGTGTCCATCAACAGATGAATGGATAAAGAAAATGTGGTACATATACTCAGTGGAGTACAATTCAGCCATAAAAAGTAATGAGATCCCATCATTTGCAACAAGGATGGAACTGGAGATCATTTTGTTAAGTGAAATAACAAACATCACAACCGAGAGACAAACATCACATGTTCTCACTTGTTTGTGGGATCTAAAAATCAAAACAATTGAACTCATGAACGTAGAGTGGTTACCAGAGGCTGGGAAGCGTAGAAGGGGGCTGGGAAGGAGGTAGAGATGGTGGCTGAGTGCAAAAAAAAAAAAAATAGAACGAATAAGACCTACTATTTGATAGCACAATAGGGTGACTATAGTCAATAATAACTTTTTTTTTTTTTTTGAGACAGAGTTTCACTCTTCTTGCCCAGGCTGGAGTGCAATGGCGAGATCTCGGCTCACTGCAACCTCTGCTCCTGGGTTCAAGCGATTCCTGCCTCAGCCTCCCAAATAGCTGTGATTACAGGCAAGTGCGACCATGCCCAGCTAATTTTTCTATTTTTAGTAGAGATAGGGTTTCACCATGTTAGCCAGGCTATTCTCAAACTCCTGACCTCAGGTGATCCACCTGCCTCAACCTCCCAAAGTGCTGGGATTACAGGCGTTAGCCATTGAGCCAGGCCAATAATAACTTAACTATACATTTTAAAATAACCTAAAGAGTGTAATTGAATTGTTTGTAACCCAAAGGATAAATTCTTGAGGGAATGGATACCCCATTCTCCATGATCTGCTTATTTCACATTGCATGTTTTTATCAAAACATCTCATATACCCCATAAATAATACACCTATTATGTAACTCAGAAAAAAATTTTTTAATGTTTTAAAGGCAAAAAAATAGAGACTTCATAAAGATATTGTATAACAACATAAGAACAGGGACCTATGAAAAAAGAAAAGTAAAAAATTAAGAAAAAGCACCTGGAAATTAAAAATAAAATAGCCAAAATAAATGAATAAACAAACAGCCAAAAGAAATATTTCAATATAAAGTTTGAGAGAGAGGCTGGGCGCGGTGGCTCATGCCTGTAATCCCAGCACTTTGGGAGGCTGAGGCAGGCAGATCACCTGAGGTCAGGAGTTCGAGACCAGTCTGCCCAACATGGCAAAACCCCATCTCTACGGAAAATACAAAAAATTAGCTTGGCATGCTGGCGGGCGCCTGTAAGCCCAGCTACTCGGGAGGCTGAGGCAAGAGACTCGCTTCAACATGGGTGGCAGAGGTTGCAGTGAGCCGAGATCATGCCATTGCACTCCAGCCTGGGTGAAAAGCACGAAACTCTGTCTCAATAAATTAATTAATTAATTAATTAATTTGGGAGAGAAAGTCAAGAAATTCTCAGAAAAATAAAAGCTTAAAAACCAGAGGGAAAACATGAGAAAAAATACAATAATTGATGCTTATTGAGTGCTTATCTTATGTCAGTTCTAAGAATTTTACATGTATTCATACATTTAATGCTTCACGGTTTTATGAGATAGGAGCTATTCTTATAATCAACCCATTTTACATATGAGAAAACTGAGGCATGGAGAAATTAAATAACTTGCCCAAGGCAAACAGCTAGTAAATAAATGGCACAGCTAGAATTTGCAACCACAGCAGTCTGCCCCTTAACCAGTATGCTATACTGCCAGATGAAACATAAAGATCGAAATATCATGCTATCCTGATTGAAATAATGGAAGAAGGACTCGAAATATAGTTGCAAATGTTGTCGAAGAATGTATTATGAATGCATTGAATGATACCCTAGAGAAATTCAGCCATAAGAGGTTGTAGTGAGCCAAGATCACACCACTGCACTCCAGCCTGAGCAACAGAGCAAGACTCCATCTCAAAAAAAAAAAAAAAGAAGAAGAAGAAAGAAGAAAAGAAAAGAAATTTAGCCATAAATTTCCAGCTGCAAAAGCCAAAACCTCTCATTGAAGATGGCACCACTAAAGAGGATCTACATTATTTAGCAACCTCAAAAATCCAAAGCTAGAAAGTAAACACAAATAATGATTGAATTTAACTGATATCTAATAGCTGGATATTCCTGTATTGTAAGTCGTAAAAGTTAAGAAAAAAAAAAGTGTAAAGGCATTAGAATAGTAGTTGGTAAATAACATAATAGATACCAATTTCCAGTCAAGATCGGGCAATGAGTTCATGCTTTGATTTCCTCTTTATTATCCAAATATGTGAAAATATGGAATAAAATATATAAAAGGAGAAAATGTGTCATATTCAAAAAAAGACAAACATCTCCATGGAACAGAGGTGCAAAACTAAGAGCCAGGCTAAAGCTGTGGCTGTGGTGGCCAGAAACAGCTCCATGGGAGTCAACGAGTTTTAAAATTTCCATAAATAAGGCAGAAATCAGGCTTGCTGCTTGAGGAAATAGACTGAACAAAACATAGCCAACTTCTGCTTAGAGCTGTTGCAGTGTTTTTCAACTTTTATTTTCATTATTATCCCTCTAAAAAGATAAATGTTGTTTAAATTTTTCCTAGTGAGAGAAATTAAATGCTAGGGAATATAATTTTTAGGAGGCAGGATTGTGCTTTGAAGAGCCACAAACCATTGTAATATCTAAGATTATTCACCTTCTAAGAATCAAATGTTAAATGATCAGGAGCAACATTGCCCCTGTGGAGAATGCATACATTATAGCTTAAAAACCCACAGCCTTGCCACTAAGAATGGAGCCAAACTGCTCATTGGCCGTATGACCGGCTCTTGGGTACTCTACCATCACTATAGTGCAGGAACTCCAACCAGCAATTAATTTAAAGCCTCATTATAGATTTAGGGTTCTGAAGGACATTGTAAGGGAGAACTGCAAAAATGTTGAACAGAGAGGCATATGGGCAAAGATGGGAGAAGGAGAGACAAATGAAAAATGAAAAAAAAAAGGCTTATTCAAAATTACTGGTAAACCAAAATTCCAAAAAACAAAAATACATTGCTACTAAAGAAAGCCAACAAAATTAACAATCATGTATTCTCTCTGGAAAATTAATTTTATTAGACAGCTGAACAAAGACTAAATTATAAACAGTGAGCATTTACAAAAAAGAGAAAACAAAAGAATACAAAATTCCTCAACAAAAACAGATTTTAAAATACCACAAGATAAGCGAACATTTAAAAGAAGCAATTAGAAATTTAGAAAATGATATATATTGATTGAATTTCAAAATACAAATACAGGACCAGGCACCATGGCTTGCACCTGTAATCTCACTACTTTGGGATGCTGAGGTGGGAGGATCACGTGAAGCCAGGAGTTTGAGATCAGCCTGGGCAGCATAGTGAGACCCCATCCATATGAAAAAAAATTTTTTATTACCCAGGCATGGTGGCATGTGCCTGTAGTCCAGCTATTAGGAGGCTTAGGCAGGAGGATGGCTTGAGTCCAGGAGTTTAAAGTTACCATGAGCTATGATCATACCACTGCACTCCAGCCTGGTCAACAGAGAAAGGCCTTGTCTCTTAAAAAAATAGATAAATACAATAAACAGGACTATACTGTTCTCCCTTTTAGAGAGAGAGAAAGAGAGAGAATTTAAGTAGCAATGTATGAAACATGAAAGATAGACTGAGAGATTCCAAATATTTTAATGAATAGGATTTCCAAAAGAAGAAACTGAAATGAATGATGAGGAATAAATATCTGAAAAAATTGTTGCTGAACAGGCATGGTGGTTCACGTCCCAGCACTTTGGGAGACCAAGGCGGGCAG
Source organism: Pan paniscus (assembly GCF_029289425.2). NCBI lineage: Eukaryota > Metazoa > Chordata > Mammalia > Primates > Hominidae > Pan > Pan paniscus. The sequence continues at coordinate 44,937,725 of NC_073253.2, read as the reverse complement.
ATCACTTGAGGCCAGGAGTTTGAGACCAGCCTGGCCAATATGGCAAAACCCCATTTCTACTAAAAATACAAAAATCAGCCAGGCATGGTGGCACATGCCTGTCATCCCAGCTACTTGGGAGGCTGAGGCACAAGAATCACTTGAATCCAGGAGGCAGAGGTTGCAATGAGCCGAGATCACACCACTGCACTCCAGCCTGGGCAACAGAGTGAAACTCTGCCTCAAAAAAAAAAAAAAAGAGTTGCTGATCTTTTTCTAGAATTAAAGAAAGAAACCTGATTAATCATCGGATCAGTATGATCCAAATACTAAGTAGAATAAATACAAATAAAACCAAGCTTGGACACACTGAAGTGAAATGTTGAAATCAAGTATAAAGAGACAGTCTTAAAATTCATCAGTGAGAAAGACAAACAACCTAAAACAGTGTGACAATTGTACTGACAGCAGATTCCTTGTTAGCAAAAGTAGATATAAGAAGTTAATGAAATAATATTTTAAAACATCAGAGAGGTGGTCATCTAAGATATTAACATAAGGGCAAATACGGGTGAGGAGCACACAAAAACTCTGTATTATCTTTGCTACTTTTCTGTAACTCTAAAATAATTCCCTTAAAAAGGTTTTTTTTTAATGTAGTGAAAAGGAAAAAAAACAGTTAAGCTAGAATTTTATAGCCAGCTAATCCATCTGCCAAAGACATGAAAATAATTATATGAGAATATAGAAAAGCAAGAAGTGCATCAAACACAGTGAAAAGTTGTAAGATTACAAAAAAAAACTGACTAGCCTAGAAACTGATTCCTGTCTTCCTTTCTTCCTCCTTCCTTCATGAATAATTCAGTCCAAAATCAACTAGGTAGGGCCAAGCAAGGTAGGTCTCTGGAGGCTGTGGGGAGAAAAGTAGCAGCGGCAGCTCAGCATGGGGTATCAAAGCTGGAGCAAAATGAGATCATCTGTGCACCCATTTAGCACCATGCTAAATCTGAACAACCCAAATTTAGCATGGGTTGTCCAAGCTAAATCAAAGGAAGAGGGTGTCTACTCAGTAGAGAGGTGGTCATAGTCCAGCACAAAGGGTCAAAAGCCAAGTAGAATGAGATCATCTGTGCAGGGGGGAACAGTGGTGGTGGATGAAATGCTCATGGGAGCATTTCAGAATTTGGATTTTTGGATTTGGAAAGCTCAAGCAGTAAGTATAATGCGAATATTCCAAAATCAAAAAAAAATGAAAAAAATTGAAACAAAATACTTCTCAGTCCCAAGCATTTCAGATAAGAGATACTCAACCTGTAATAAATAAATATGTTGAGAATAATAAAAGCCAGGTTTTTTACTTCAGAGATAAGTTATAAATAAAAGGAGAAAAGTAGAATGAACTCCATGATGTTTGCTTGGAATTGGAAGCATGAGTGGGAACTCATAGTTTTCAATATGTGTGTGCAGGTGTATTGTGTATAGAGCTTTGTCAATTGAGAGAGCCTAAGAAGATCAGCACCCAAAAGGTTTGAGCACACCTAGTGCCCAAATCTTCATTTCTGAATATCATTGTTTGCTAAAAAGAATCAGGGTTCTTGGCCGGGCATGGTGGCTCATGCCTATAATCCCAGCACTTTGGGAGGTCGAGGCAGGTAGATCACCTGAGGTCAGGAGTTTGAGACCAGCCTGACCAACATGGTAAAACCCCGTCTTTACTAAAAATACAAAATTAGCCATGTGTGGTGGTGCATGCCTGTAATCCCAGCTACTCGGGAGGCTGAGGCAGGAGAGTTGCTTGAACCTGGGAGGCAGAGGTTGCAGTGAGCCGAGATTGCACCATTGCACTCCAGCCTGGGCGAGAAGAGTGAAACTCTGTTTCAAAAAAAAAAAAAAAAAAGAATCAGGGTTTCTTGGGAAAATGCCTGTTTCCAAAGCTGGCAGGGGAAGTGCTCAAAAAATGATGAGAAGGGCAGGCTAACAATCTCTTCAACAAGTGATGCTAGGAGAACTGGATATTCACTTGCAAAAGAATGAAGTTGGATTCTTACTTCACGCCATATACAAAAAATTAATTTAAAATGGATCAAAGATCAAAATGTATGCACTAAAACTATAAAACTCTTAGAAGAACACATAAGGGTAAATCTTCATGACTCTGGATTTGTCAATGGTTTCTTAGGTATGACACCAAAATCACAGCAACAAAAGAAAAAATAGATAAATTGGACTTCATTAAAATTTAAAAAGCTTTGTGCATCAAAGAATCAAGAGTGAAAATGCAAACTTCAGAATGGGACAAAATATTTGCAAGCCATCTATCTGACGAGGATCTAGTATCCAGAATACATAAGGAACTCCTACAATTCAACAACAAAAAAAAGAAACAACACTATTTAAAATGAGTTGAGTATTAATTTCTCCAAAGATATATAAATGGCCAAAAAGCACATGAAAACAGTCTCAACATCATTAGTTATTAGAGAAATGCAAATCAAAACCACAATGAGATACCACTTCACACTCAGTAGGATAGCAATTAAAATGGGGGGGGGGAATCAGTGTTTGTGAGGAAGTGAAGTCATCGGATTGGAACCCTTATATATTGCTGGTGGGAATGTAAAATAATGCAGCCACTGTGGAAAACAGTTTGGATGTTCCTCAATGTGGTAAACATAGAATTATCATGTGATCCATCACTCCCACTCCTAGGTATATACCAAAAATAACTGGAAATAGCATTCAAACAAAAACATGTATGTAAATTTTCATAGCAGCACTATTCACAAGAGCCAAAAGATGGAAACAGCCCAAATATTCATCAATAGATGAATAGATAAATAAAATGTGGTATATCCACACAATGGAATATTATTAAACTATAAAAAGAAATGAAGTACTGATACATACTACAACATGGATGAACCATGAAGGCATTACACTAAGTGAAGGAAGACACAAAAGACCATATATTGTATTTATATGAAATATCCAGAATAGGCAAATCCATTGAGACAGAAAGCAGATTTGTGGTTGCCAGGAGGGCAGAAATGGGGAATGAATGCTTAATTATTAATAGTATGGGGTTTCCATTCGGGGTGACAAAAATTTCTCAAACTAGATATTTCACAATATATAGTGATGATTTCACAATATCGGCCAAGCATGGTGGCTCATGCCTGTAATCCCAGCACTTTGGGAGGCTGAAGCAGGCGGATCACCTGAGGTTGGGAGTTCCAAACCAGCCTGGACAACATGGTGAAACACCTGTCTCTACTAAAAATACAAAAAAAAAAAAAAAAGAAGAAAGAAAGAAGAAAAACGTTAGCCAGGTGTGGTGGTGCATACCTGTAATCTTGGCTACTCAGGAGGCTGAGGTAGGAGAATCACTTGAACCCGAGAGGCAGAGGTTGCAGTGAGATGAGATCGCGCCATTGCACTCAGCCTGGGCAACAAGAGCGAAACTCTGTCTCAAAAAAAAAGAAAAAAAAAAAACAATATCATGAAAGTACTTAATGCCATTGAGCTGTCGAAACAGTTTAAATAACAAAAATTAGAATAAAAAAATAAAATTGTCATAATGGTAAATTTTATGTTATATGTATTTTGCCACAATAAAAAAAATTAAATGATCAAAATAAAATTATGGAGCCATGTCAAAGGACATAGAAACCAACTTGAAGCACTTCCCACTGGCCTGTCTGGGAAAATTCGAACATCAATAAGTAGTAATAGAAATAGATCCATTGAATAAAATAGAAATCCATGAAATTCAATATGAGAGTCCAAAAGAGGAAAGAGAAAATTTTTCCTTACAGTGCAATTCAAAATAATATTTATAAAAGGAATGATGAAACTCACCATTTAGTAAACATCATAGTAAAAATTAATTCAACCAAGAAGCATCAATGGATAAGAGTCAATAAAAGTTTGATGAGGAAAGAAATATATACATAGTCTCAAAGTCCCTCCTCACAAAACATTTTATAATTACAAAAGGAAAAAGAATAACTTTATAGGAAAAAAACCCGACAGACACCACCTTAATCAAGTGATCAAACTTAACATCATCAGTAGTGGGACAAACCAAAATCGTGTACCACCTGACAGGCTGCAATGAGAACATAGCATCTCTGCCATCAATCAGGTGTATGAAATTGGGCAAATAACTCACGTCTTTAGACCTCTGTTTCTTCGTCTGAAAAAGGAAGTAAGTAGAATAGATAATATCTAACATCCTCTCCAGCTCTAAATTTCTACTATTCTAATACTTATTAAACTCATCTAAATATATGTCTTCATGTTCAGAACTTGGCAGGGGGAGGTAGAAACCTTTCTCTCAGCTTAAGTGGTTGATGTTCTTACATAGGCAAACTGGGTGTAAAGTGCACAAAATGAAATACACAGTAAAATTTTCAAACTTGAATAGTTTAAATGACAAAAAAAATCCCTAATTTCATAGAGACTACTGGAAAAGTCAAAATTTAAGAGTTTTAAAAGCAATAATAATTATTCCTTTCAAAGGAATACCTGCGTTTAAACTAGTATAGGAAAACAATTATATGGGAATAAATGCTTATATAAATAAGTGCTTGAAATGCTTTTCTTCCCTTAAGAAAGGTGAACATGGCTACTCCAACTGGTCAACCCCATTAAGAAGCTTGGCAAAATCTCTGAGGTGTGGAAAAACTCCAGACCTTTCAAGCAAGGCACTCACACATCCCAATCACTAAGAGCATCTTCAATACAGGGAAGAACTCTCTACTTGGCTGAAAGTCACTGCTTTCTGAAGGGTAAGATTAATGTCATTTAGTTAAGCAGGAGAGAATGGTTCTGTAAAATAACTCAAGCCCTCACAGGGCAATTCAAATGATCAACAACCTCATAAATAAATGCAGTCATATCAATATTCAGCTGGCAAACCATCAAAATGTGAAGTCTGAACCAATCTTATACTATTTGGCTTCAGCTATCAGCTTTTTTGCAAACAGAAACACATTAATTGGTAATTACTAATCTTTTAAGGTTGGAAGAGCCAACTCATTATAATTATTTTTACTAAATTTTTATTATCCCTTCCACATACAGAACAAAGTATATAAATTGAAACTATCAGAGTTTGAATGGTTCAGGCAAAGAACGAGTTATTAACTCTTTTTTTAATTATTTTTAATTAAATTTTTATTATCCCTTCCACATACAGAACAAAGTGTATAAATTGAAACTATCAGAGTTTGAATGGTTCTGGCAAAGAACGAGTTATTAACTCATGTTTTTTTTAATTATTTTTAATATTCACACACTAAAAACATAACATAATTATAGTGCACTTGGATCACTTGGGCCCCTTTCCTCTCTGTCATCACCTATATCCAGTCTGGTCACAAAATTATGCCAACTCTTCCTTCTCAAGTGTTTCTAGAATCCAATCCTCCATTCCCACGGCCACCCTTCTAGACCAGGCCCTCATCACACCAAGCATGGTTTAGTACAAGACTTCTACATACAGCATCTACTATGGCTTGCCAGGTCTTTCAAAATCTACTAATCAATCTGACATAAAAACTATCTCTCCATCTTTGTATTGCTGCAAATCTGACCAAATTCTCTCTACGCAGAATTTTTTTTTTTTTTGAGACGAATTCTCACTCTTGTCGCCCAGGCTGGGGTGCAGTAGCATGATCTCAGCTCACTGCAACCTCCACCTCCCGAGTTCAAGCGATTCTCCTGCCTCAGCCTCCTGAGTAGCTAGGATTACAGGTGTCTGCCACCACGCCTGGCTAATTTTTGTATTTTTAGTAGAGATGGGGTTTCGCCATGTTGGCCAGGCTGGTCTTGAACTCCTGACCTCAGACGATCCACCCGCCTTGGCCTCCCAAAGGGCTGGGATTACAGGCATGAGCCACCGTGCCCGGCCTACTCAGAGTATTTTTAATCAGGTTCATGGGACAGGTGCAAGACTTGAGGTACTCTCCTACAGATCTTCAAGTTCCCACCAATCCATTCGTTGACACTACTTTGGTACACACAGTTCTAACCCACCTACCTGTCCTACTATCCAACCCACATTCTTCCATATTCTGTTCTTCCATTATAAATTATCCTATCAAATTACTTGCTGAGACCTCAGCAACCCACACCTTCAGAATACTCCCCAGTAATAACTTCTGAGCCTCATTTGCAGGCACCCTCTCATCTGCCAGCCCTCCAAAAGATGGAGTATTCTAGACAGGACTCAGCCTTCTTCTCCTTTCTATTTTCATCCCATCCCTAGATGAGCTCATCCAGTCCCATAAATATCTTTATACTGACAACTCCCAAATTTACATCTCCAAGCTTGCTCTCTTTCCTGGGCTCCAGACTCAAATATCCAACTGTACACTCAGAATTTTTCCTGGGCATGTCAAACATAACATATCCAAAGACTTCTACATCTGAGTACATGGGGAACCATCGACTCAATTAATTAAAAAGTTTGGATTCGCCCTTTGCCCTTCCATTAATTTATCTCTAAACATCCAATACCACAATATATTTCTCTATCTCTCTGGAATATATCCCAAATTCAACCTATTGCTGTCACCATAGTCCAATTCATTACATTTCTCTTTCAGGTTATTGCAATACACTCCCAACTGGTGATGAGGTCCTGTCATTCATTCAGACATTCAGTCAGAACAACAGGAATTCTCAAAAAGCAAATTCACTTAACACGATGTACATTTAATTAAACCAATTGCTGTTGGAAATGACCAACTTGTTTCTTCTTTTTCTCATTCTCTCTCTCTCTCTACTTTCTCTCTATCATTCTTATTCTCTTCCTAATTCCTCTTTCTCTCTCCCTCTTCTTGTTTTCTTCTTTCTCTCTTCCTCTCCCTGTTGTTTTACTGACCAACTAGGTACATAGTATAGTAGAAAAATGCTAGGAGTTAAAAGCAAAAGGTTTATTCCTGTGGGCTGTTATGGTAATTATGATGAAGTCAGTTTCTATTTCTGGCCCTCAGCTGTCTCATCTATTAAATAAAGAAATTATACTGGATGGTCTCTGAGGTCCCTTAAAGTTCTAGAAATCTATTCAAAGTATTTATTGAGTAAAGCGCTATGTTCCTTGTTCTTTAAAGTAGGTAAATTCAATACTTTATATTTCCCTGAAGGAAAAAAAGCAAATTCGGGTTTTTTACAAGGCCTTTAATTAATCCTTTTCTATCAGGGGTCAGTGGCTCTCGATAGAAAAAATGCACCTCTCCCTTGGTATAGTCTGAATATTCAATACCTCTGTAGTTATTTCTGTCTTTGGGCCTTTCTTGGAACAAGCAGTTTCCAAGAAGAGGCCAACAGTCCACTTAATATGAAGGCTATCATTTATACTGGGCACTTTTTCTGTTCCAGGTTCTGTGCTAAGGCTTTTTTTTTTTTTTTTTTTAATTTAATCCTCAAGAAAAGTCTACAAAAGGTAGATATGATATCACTCCTATTTTGCAGAAGAGGAAACTAAGGTACAAAAAGGTTAAGAAATTTGCCTAAGGGCACCCAGTCAATAGACGGTAGAGCCAAAATTTGGACCAAGGTCTGACTTAAAAGCCCATGCTCTCAAAGATGACACTGTACTTCCTCCTCCTGAAATGCTGGACCCCTACAGCCTAACTTCAGGTCTCCATTACCTCCAGGACTGACAAAGCATATGGCCTCTGATGTCCTGGAGTTCACACCCTAGCCTCTGTAACTACAGTACAAAGGTTTTGAGAACAGAGACTCATAATTTCTCGTGGTATCTGGTGCCAGCCATGTGAGCACTCAATAAATACTCTTGACTGAGGAAAGCCATAATGAGAATCAACTTATACAGCTAGGACTGCCTAATGTGAACTCTGGTGATACAAAGTAAAATGTCTGGATGGGGGAGAGATTATGGTGACACTAGCAATATGGTCAGGCATCCAATAAAGTCTAATTTCTATAATCTCATTACCATTTGCAAAAATTTGAGAGAGCTATTGATACACCTAGAGAATTGCTTTAGAGAATGAATGAAAATTGGTTTAATTAAGACTGAAGGTATTTCAGTGAAATATCAGGTCAGAGCATTTATGAAAAAACTTCTCCTTTGAAAATGCTTTAAAAAGTCTTCAGAATTGGGGTGTAATTTGCATCATCATCTGAGCAGCATCAAAGCAGAATTTATTCTCAGGGAGACTTTGTACCTGAGGTATTTATGGGTTCTCTGGCCGAAGGGATCAATTGGCAATGTCTCTAAAACTCCACCCCAATCTCTCCTAGAAGCATCTTTAGTATAGATAGAAAACCCTCACTGAAGTATGAGACTATTGAACACCAGATATCTTCCTGTGACAGTGGTTTGGTGTTGATAAATAGGAAAGCCATTTAAATGTCCTCAGCCCTGGGACTGGTCATCTAAAGCTTCCCAAAACTTTAGAAGGACACAAAGATCCAGACTATTGTTTGGGGTGTTCTACATTTAGAGAACAGTAACACTGGAGGAAAGAGAGTGAGGGGGTTCAGGACACAGGCACTGTAAGGCCTTCAAGGTGATAGGCACGAACTCCCACTGAGGCCACCAATCCCCAAGGCAAAGAACAACATTGGTAATAGCAGGACAGATGTTTGAGAGGCTGAGAGTCTCCAGGGAGAACATGTGCATCACCCAGGACGAGGCCAGAGAAAGGGAAAGAGCCTGGGAAGTGGACAGGAAAGAGAAGGATTAATGTCCCAAGGATTCTGCCTGGTAAGTGCTCAAAGTCAAAACCATTTGTGGCCATCACCCCCACCTTGGCTTTCCAAGCCTGTCCCCTCAGATTGGTGTGACTTGGAAAAAGCAAGTTAGAAACATTGTCAAGTAACAGTATTTTTTTTTCTTTTTCTTTTTCTTTTTTTTTTTTTTTTGAGACAGAGTTTTGCTCTTGTTGCCCAGGCTGGAGTGCACTGACCAGATCTCGGCTCACTGCAACCTCCGCCTCCCAGGTTCAAGCAATTCTCCTGCCTCAGCCCCCCGAGTAGCTGAGATTACAGACATGCGCCACCACACCCGGCTAATTTTTGTATTTTTAGTAAGCACAGGGCTTCATCATGTTGGCCAGGCCAGTCTCAAACTCCTGACCTCAAGTGATCCGCCCGCCTCGGCCTCCCAAAGTGCTGGGATTACAGGTGTGAGCCACCGTGCCCAGCCAAGTAACAGTATTATATTTGCAGAAAAAAATGTTGATTATGGATATTTCTTTCTTTTTTTTTTTTTCTTTTTGAGATAGGGTCTCATCCTGTCACCCAGGCTGGAGTGCAGTGGCACAATCACAGCTCACTGCAGCCTCGACCTCCTGGGCTCAAGCAATCCTCCCACCTCAGCCTCCCAAGCAGCTGGGATGCCACAGGTGCACACCACACCCAGCAAATTTTTTTTTCTTTGGAAAGACGGGATCTCCCTATGTTGCCCAGGCTGGTCTCAAACTCCTGGACTCAAGTGATTCTCCTGCCTCAGCCTCATAAAGTGCTGGAATTACAGACATGAGCCACTGAGCCAGCTTCTTCCTTCTCTGATACTTCCTTGGTAAGAACATTTTTTCCCAACCTATCTAAGAGTCTGCTTCTGATTTATCTTTGCTAGTTAACTGCAACACACAGCTAAAATAAAAGAATTCAACCAAAAAATGACAACAGACATTAAATTCAGGTAAGCAAATATAGTTTTCCTTTCTCTTTGCTCAAAAAAGGTAATATTATTGACTCTACCCACCAAAAGAACATTAAGCACTTTACCCATCCCACAGAACTCTCATTTTCCCTTCCTTCTTTTCAAAATGAACTTTTAAATTCCAACATGACATTCTAAGCAATCACTGAGAAGTGTAAAGGAGAGTGTAATAGCCATAATTAACACTGTTTATATACCAGACAGACTTACATTTTGCTATAAATATTCCACACAAAAATCTTTGAAAGAGGGACAATTATGCTGAGAGGTTTATCTGTATGGCATTTGTCAAAAGAAGAAAAAAACAGGCTGCATTTCCTATTTGAAAAAAGGATTGCCTGGAATAATGCAAGATTGTACACTCACCAAAGGGAAAAAAATGAGTCGTCATCTTGAGTCAAAATGATAAAGCACATCCACTTTTTAAAGCTGTAGGCCTCTGCCCCTGCACGCCAAGCTATCATTAAAACGCAGAGCACACACAAGGGGATATAAGCTCATCTCATCTTCAGTACCACACTAGTACTGGTCACTGAGAGAACAGGCAGAAACAGAAATCTCACTTTCACGTGTGCTCTGCCACAGAAAAAGTCCATTTTGCTCCTCACATTTTGCTCATTACAGCTCAAAATGAAATTACCATTTGAAACTAAAATCTTTCTTGCCTTTATAGTTCTTACTTAGAATATATTACATTCATTTTGTTCTTCCTCTGCCACTTGTCACATAACTGTTTATCTTAGTTTTGACGGGGAGAAAAACAAAATGTTTCAGTGTTCCTGTTTACTTTTCTGTCTTTTTTGCCCCCAAGGCTCTTGATTACAAATGTGGGCTTCAATCTAATTTAGCAGAAGTTTGCATACATTTTGCAGAGCGAGTTACAACTTCTAGGATGTGGTCCTTTGGGGGTCCTGAAGCCCTATTAATCCAATCTGGAAAATCAGTCCCTTTTTTTTTTTTTTTTTTTTTTGAGACAGCATCGCACTCTGTTGCCCAAGCTGGACTGCAGTGGTATGATCTCAGCTCACTGCAACTTCTGCCTCCCAGGCTCAAGCGATTCTCATGCCTCGGCCTGTAGCTGGGACTCATGCCTGTAGCTGGGACTCATGCCTGTAGCTGGGACTACAGACATGCGCCACCATGCCCTGCTAGTTTTTGTTCGTTTAGTAGAGACAGGGTTTCCCAGTGTTGGCCAGGCTGGTCTCAAACTCCTGGCCTCAAGTGATCTGCCCACCTCAGCCTCCCAAAGTGCTGGGATTACAGACATGAGCCACTGCGCCCGGCAAGTTTTTGTATATTTAGTAGAGACGGGGTGTCACCATGTTGTCCAGGCTGGCCCTTTTCTGTCTTTATCTCGACTGATTTATCTGCAACATTTCCCCCTATTGACCACTTCCTCCTCCTTGAAACTCTCTCTTACCATGTCTTATGACATTTTATCTTGATTTTTCTCATATTTCTCTTTCTCAACCTAATAACCTTTCCCTTTTTCCATGAACCTCTAAAACATTGTTAGCTCCCAGATCATTGCTCCCTGATTATCACACTCTCATCTAGGGTGATCACATCCATTTTTGTCTATATCGATGTACAGTACTGTAAATGTGCAAAACTAAACTCAACTTTTCCTTTAAATCTGGTACTCAGCCTGTTTCTGATTTCAGCGATGACGCCAGCAACCAGTCACCCAAACCAGAAACCTCACAATTGTTCCTGACTTCTAATTTCCCACTAATCCGCATAAACAATAGCTCAACAAATAATTCCAGCCTGTTTTACCTTCTTGGTGTGTCCTGAATCTTTCACATCCACTCCCTCTTCACTGACACAGCTTCATTTCAATCCCTAATGTTTCTCCCATTTCTCTACCAGCTTCCCAACTGGTCTCTGTTTTGTCTTTATTCTTCACACTGATGCCGGAATTACCTTCCTAAAATGACTGCACACACACACATACACACACACACACAAATCTCGGACTTGGTTTCTCCTATAAACACTCACAGCCCTCTGTGCATACCATTATCATGACACCTACACAGTAGTCTAATGCAGGGGTCCCCAACCCCCAGGCCACACAGCAGGAGGTGAACGGCGGGTGAGTGAACATTACCACTTGAGCTCCATTTCCTGTCAGATCAACGGGGGCATTAGATTCTCATAGGAACGTGAACCCTACTGTGAACTGCGCATGCAAGGAATCTAGTTTGCACGTTCCTTATGAGAATCTATTGTCTGATGATCTGTCACTGTATATATTACATGTAATAACATATGCATATATACACGTATACATTATGTATTATAATACAATGTAATAATAATAGAAATAAAGTTCACAATAAATGTAATGTGCTTGAATCATCCCAAAACCATTCCCCCGATCTCCGTCCATAGAAAAATTGTCTTCCACAAAACCAATACCTGGTGCCGAAAAAGCTGGGGACTGATGATCTAATGTGTTACATTATTTGTGGTCTTCCCAACTAGAATATCAGTCGGTTGAGTGCAGCTTCCAGGTCTTAGTGAGCTTTGGTGATACCATGCCTGACGTGGCAGATGCTCACTTAACATTTGTTGAATGAATTAACTGGAAAGCACTACTAATATTAAATAAGAAGACTTGAAGAATTGAAAAGGGGAATTTGGAAAGAAATGTAGAAACAAGTCTGCCTCTCTGGTACTCTCCGATGGAGGGTGGAGGAGAGAATGTAACGCACATCTTCCTAACCTTTGTTGCATCATGTATCCTTTTGAGAATCTGATGAAAATTAAGGGATCTCTCCAAAGGAAAAAATGCATCTAAACACATTACACAAAAATCTGTGCACAATTTCAGGGGGTTCTCTCTACAGATGTTCTAAGGATCTATAATTCCAAGATGTCACAGAGGGTGTACGGGATGTACCAGAGATTGAGTGTGTCTGAAAATGATAATTTGTACTAGAAAAAAGGAAAGTCTCACTCTATCACACATTATACAAAACTACATATTGGATACAGTAAAGGATTAAGTAATTTTTTTACCAACAAAGTCTTAGGGAAAATATTTTTTATAATCTGGGAGCAGGAAAATTAAGCCATAAAAGAAAAAAGATGGGCAGATTTGTCTACATACACATCCTTACAATATAAAACGCCATGGACAAAGAAAAATGGCTCAGTTGGTTGGGCACAATGACTCATGTCTGTAATCCTAGTACTTTGGGAGGCTGAGGTGGACCGTTTGAGCTCAGGAGTTGGACACCAGCCTGGGCAACATGGCGAAACTCTGATGTCTACAAAAAAATACAAAAATTAGTCAGACATGATGGCACACACCTGTGGTCTCAGCTACTTGGGAGGCTGAAGTGGGAGGATTGCTTGAGCCCAGGAGATGGAGGCTGCAGTGAGCCAAGATCACACCACTGCACTACAGCCTGGGCAACAGAGCAAGACCCTGTCTCAAAAAAGAAAAAGAAAAGAAAAGAAAAGAAAAATGACAAATGTCTAAAGTGTATAAAATATGTGAAATACATAAAATCCAAGTAATTTGTATTTAGAAAATAGTGACTCTAAGTCAATAAAACAAAAAAAATAGAAAAATGCACAATGAAAAAGAATAGACATTTCACAAACAAATGCAAATGGTCAATTAGTAAGGAAAATATGTTCGACATTTACTAATCAAGGAAATATAAAACAATTAAGTCACTCTTCTTTATCCCCGATACTGACAAAAATTATCAAGATTAAACATATCCAGGGTTGTCAAGGATGTAGGAAAAATGGATACTCTTACACACTGATGGTGGAAATAAAAATGACTATTTTTTAGATGACAATTTGGCAGTATCTGTCAATATTGTAAATATACATACAGTTCTACCCAGAAATTTCACTGCCAAGCCTCTCTTCTAAAGAAATGCTTACACCTGTTCACAAAGAAGCACAAACAAGGATCTTCACTGCAGTACTGTTTACAGTAGAGAACGTTAAATGTCCACCAAAAGAAGAATAACACTATGGTATAAAGAATGAAGTTGATCTATTTGTACTAAGACATATTGCTAAATAGCAAGTGTGCATTATCATCCCAGTTACTTTCCACACTTAAATGCATACATACATTTGGGTATGAAAGGTTGATGTACACAGAAAACAGTGGTTACCTCTGGGGAGGGGAGTAAAATTCAGGGGAGATAAGAAATTAGAAAATGTTTACTTTTTTGGTGGGAGGAGACAAGAGTCTTGCTCTGTCACCCAGGCTGAAGTGCAGTGGCATGATCTCGGCTGACTGCAGCCTCCACCTCCCAGGTTCAAGTGATTCTCCTGCCTCAGCCTTCCTAGTAGGGGGGATTACAGGTGCACACCACCACACCCAGCTAATTTTTTGTATTTTTAGTACAGATGGGGTTTCGCCATGTTAGCCAGTCTGGTCTTGAACTCCTGACCTCAAGTTATCCACCCACCTCGGCCTCCCAAAGTGCTGGAATTACAGGTGTGAGCCACCACACCTGGCCCAGAAAATGTTCACTTTTTATTCTATATTCTGTTATGTTGTTTGAACGTTTTGCAACCAGGCTAGATGGGGGTGGAGCAATTGTTTAAAGGGAACATTACACCATATTGACCAATTCCTCATTCATTCTGGCCTCTGAAATTTCTCACAGTTTTGTCTAACTTCTGTTGTTCACTGACACTTCATGTAATCCACAAATTTTGTGTGCCCTCTCTTGGTTCACACTAGAGCCTGCAGGCTCATACAGGCAGCCATCTCCAGCCTTGCCTTGGAGTCAGAGAGCCACATCACTGGCCAACTGCAGAGTCCTGGTGGCCTCGTCAAGAAGCAGGAGACTTTAATGACACCTGAGAAAGCCCTATGTCCTGCTTCTGCCATCTATGTTGTTCTCTTTGAGGATTTTTCAGAAGAATCCATGATTCTGTAAAAATGGGAAAGGTCAGCGACAGATCCATATTCGGTTGTAAATTAAATGGCGTTACTTCATGACTTGGCATGTGAGCTGTGAAATAGTTATGTTTATAAGAATGTTCTCTAACCTAATGGGAAACAGAAATGATAAAATAAACCAAATGATAAAATAAACTACAGGAGAGCACTGTGGTCATCTGCCATTAATCCTCGGCATCCTAGGAATTAGCCATGAACTTCATCTCTGGGCTTCCTCAGGATAATCAGCTTCTAATCCATGGGAGTTTTTCCCTCACACTTACTATTGCCAGGTTGAGTTTATGACTCTTAGGATACATTTTACAGATAATGCTTTAAATGCCTAAATAAATGACATTGTCCTGGTCCACCCCACCTACTAATCAGTTAACACTGCAGCCTCTTAATAAATTTAAATATATGTATATCTGCCCCGGTTTGTTCCTGTGATCAGGCACTTAGATAAGCATTTCTGATCTACTGTCTCTTTCAGTCAGCCAGATATCCTTAAATATTAATGCTTCTTTCGTGTGTGTGTGTGTGTGTGAGACAGAGTTTTGCTCTTGTTGCCCAGGCTGGAGTGCAATGACGAGATCTCGGCTCACTGCAAACTCCGCCTCCCGGGTTCAAGCGATTCTCCTGTCTCAGCCTCCCGAGTAGCTGGGATTACAGGCA
This sequence comes from Pan paniscus, assembly GCF_029289425.2. NCBI lineage: Eukaryota > Metazoa > Chordata > Mammalia > Primates > Hominidae > Pan > Pan paniscus. The sequence goes on along the minus strand of NC_073253.2, from coordinate 44,922,441 downwards.
CATGCCACCACGCCCGGCTAATTTTTGTATTTTTAGTAGAGACGGGGTTTCGTCATATTGGTCAGGCTAGTCTCGAACTCCTGACCTCAGGTGATCCGTCCACCTCGGCCTCCCAAAATGCTGTGATTACACATGTGAGCCACCACGCCTGGCCAATACTTCTTTTTTAAAATCATATTTCAATTTTTATTCTTTTCAAAACCCCAGATATGTTTCATGTAAACAAAAAGTATTACAGTAATATATGTGGAGGGGTTATGTCCCAGCATTTAGGGTAATATCAATGTTGGCATCTTCATTTTATGAAGAGAAAACAGACATGGAAAGGCTTAGGTTCCTGGAATTCACAGGAAAATGAGCTTGGAAATCTTACCAGGTTCATTATTCCCTTTGCCATGTATAGAAATGTTGGTCACACAGGCCTCAACTGTATTTCCATGGTAATCACCCCAGATAGCCCACAGGCTCAAGCCAGGCCCTGCACCCATACATAGGTGTTCACCCAAGATATGTGCTGGGTGTTGGTAAAGTACAGCTGATGCCCCAGGCTAGGAAAAACATAGAACTCTAGGCCTTTCACCTTTGTTTCTTCTCCCAGACCTGGGCCCTTTTGGGGCAGAACACTGAAGGCAGTGCATTAACATAAAGGCAAACAGAAATGTCCGTTTTTCCATGTTTAATGCCAGTTGGACAGTTTATTCACCCAGTCTACCCCCGTAAACACAGCTAAACTGTGCCCTGTGGAGAGGCACCTGTGGGTCAGATGAGCACTCCAAGTCCTGTGTCATGTATATCAAGGGCTCTCAGGCTACAGAGTGATTCATTCGAATCAGGATCCATTTTGCATGGTGCAGCTTTATGTATGCCTCATTGAAGAAGGCTTCTCTGCGCAGTGTATGTTATTATATAAGTAATAACATACTTATATGTTATTACTTATAATAACCCACACACCACAGATTTTAATGCATCCTAGAGAGCAAATTACTGGCAACAATAAGTTATAAGACGTCCCTGACCAAATTAGTTGGTTATTCATCTGAAGACCAACAAACTAAGCCTCTATTGAGCCATGAAGGAAAGGGAAAAACATCGAACAATTATATAGATATTCTATAATTGGGGGTTGGAAAGTGACTATATTGAAATACTTTCCTTAGCATAGCTTAACTGCAAAAGGTCTGGGGAGGTCATTTGGTCCAGCTACTGCCTCATCCTGCTGCAGACTCCAGGGATCCATTAGCATAGTCCAGCAGAAAGAAAAAGACAGATACCAAGAAAATGTGTGTCTTGTTGCACATTTGACAGCTACATTTTTCCTAGGGCTTCTCCACTGGAAGTAGAACAAGATGTCATGAATAACTTAGGAGAAGTTTTTTTAAAAAACTGTCCTAGGGATATGTAAGAAAGTTGGCTAAGCCACAAAAAAAAAGAAGGAAAGCAACAGAAGGGCCCCCCTCAACCAGCTCAGATCACCCCTCACCTGGCCAATGCAGGCTGCTCAGCCAGCAGATTCCAATGCAGTAGCTGGCAGATGAAGGAGAAAACGGGGACTGGGAGCTATTTTTCTATTTCCATACTTTTAATTATTCTTAATCCATACTCCCTAGATGGCTTAATCACTAACAGGCTGAAGCTATGTTCTGGCATAACACTGGGTTAATTATGCTCTTTGGGTTGCAAAGGACAGAAATAAATTCACTTAGGCTACCTCAGGTAATGAGGGTTCACTGGTCAGTTACACATGACAATATATGTGGCTTCTTCTCTCTACCTACATGCCCCCGCGCTCTCACCAACCCCAACCCCCAATCTAGCTGGCTGATCCTGTCCATATTTCTCAGCTCAAATTCCAGAGTGTCTGTTTCACCAACGTAATTACCTAACTCCCACTGGTCAGAGCTTTCCCTGCCAGACCACCCTTCAAGCTGCTTGCCAGCCTATGAACTGGTTGCCCTCGGGTCAGGTGGCTGCCTCTGGTCCAGTCAGCAGGTGCCCACTGCACAACGTACAGTTTAGGGCCACTTCCTTTGGCAAGGGGCTGTGTACCAAGGCAGCTTTCCTTAGAAAAGGGTGGTGGGAATTTCAGGTGCATCTCTATGTAAAAAGTGGCCACCAAATACTTAAGTACAGATAAACTACTGATTTGGAGGTGAGAGTCTTTGTAGGAGCAGGAACAGTTTTGCAGACTTACCACCTGTGCAGTTACACAGGGTCCCTGTGCTCAAAAGGGCCCACACTTGGGTAAATGCTGTGGCCATCTTTAAATATTACATGATTTTTGAACAGGGGACCTGCATTTTCATTTTGCACAGGGATTTGCTAGTTATGCAACTATTCCTGTATAGGACTTATTATTAAATTATAAAAAGTGAAAGGATTTTCATAGAATCAAATAATTTTGGATCCAGTGATTCTTCTAAGATCATCTACTACAAATATTCATTTAACAAATAAGAAAACTGAGGTCAAAGAAAGGATAATTGGCTTAATTTAGATCCAACAGTGAGTACTAGCAATGTCAGACCAGAAACAGATTCTTACCCCTCCAAGTCCAGACTTCTCATTCTTTCATGGGACAGGCTTTCTCCTGGCGACAACTACCTGATGCTGGTCCATTTTGCCAGGATACTTGGTGGACTACTTGGAAATCTCATAAAAGAAAGGCTGATGGGCAGGGCGCAATGGCTCACGCCTGTAATCCCAGCACTTTGAGAGGCTGAGGCGGGCGGATCACGAGGTCAAGAGATCCAGACTATCCTGGCCAACATGCTGAAACCCCATCTCTACTAAAAATACAAAAACTAGCTGGGCGTGGTGGTGCGTGCCTCTAGTCCCAGCTACTCAGGAGGCTGAGGCAGGTTAATCGCTTGAACCTGGGAGGTAGAGGTAGCAGTGAGCCAAGATCACTCCACTGCACTCCAGCCTGGCGACAGAGCAAGACTCCGTCTCAAATGTAAATACATAAATAAATAAATAAATAATAAAGACTGATGTTAAAACACAAATGTGGATCTTTTCTTGTTCAATCTTACAGCTTGTTTCTTAACCTTTGACCCCCTCAGAACAAATTCCACTGACAATCCCCAGAATCTAAAACAAAAGCTGATTGGCAGAATGTAAACTAATAGAATCTCTATGGAGGATCATTTGTAATAGATATCAAAATTACAATGTTCGTACTCCTCAACCCCACAATCCCATTCTAGATATAGTTGCACATATGCAAAAATATGCATGCTTAAGACTATTCATTTTGATGTTATTCATAATAGCAAAAGATTGGAAACAACCTAGATAACCAGATAACCATAAACCGGAGACTAGTTTTTTTTTTGTTTATTTGTGGTTTTTTCTGTTTTGTTTTTTTTTTTTCTTTTTTTGAGACAGAGTCTCACTCTGTCGCCAGGCTGGAGTGCAGTGGCATGATCTCTGCTCACTGCAACCTCTGCCTCCCAGGTTGAAGCGATTCTCTTACCTCAGCCTCCTGAGTAGCTGGGACTACAGGCACATGCCACCATGCCCAGCTATTTTTTTGTATTTTTAGTAGAGATGGGGTTTTACCATGTTGGCCAGGATGGTCTTGATCTCTTGGTCTCGAGCTCTTGACCTTGTGATCTGCCGCCTTGGCCTCCCAAAGTGCTGAGATTACAGGCATGAGCCACCGTGCCTGGCTGTTTTTTGTTTTTTTGTTTTTTTGTTTTTTTAAAAAAAAAAGAGGATGATGCAATAAAATACTATGTAGCTCTTGGGAAAAAAGGAGTTAATCTAGATTTACTGATACAGAACAATTTGCAGTTCATCATTTCATGAAAAAGCAAGGTGCAAACCATATACAGTATGCTTCTGTTTGTGAGGGAAAAAGATATATAACCAAATATCCTACAATTATACATACGCAGAGAGAGAGTGGATATTTGTATATGTATAGAATTTGTCTGGAAGGGTGGGAGATGGTGGCTCACAGCTGTAATCCCAGCACTTTGGGAGGCCAAGGTGGGCAGATCACCTGAAGTCAGGAATTTAAGACCAGCCTGGCCAACATGGCAAAACCCCATCTCTACTAAAAATACAAAAATTAACCAGGCATGGTGGCATGTGCCTGTAGTCCCAGCTACTTGAGAGGCTGAGGCAGGAGAATCGCTTGAACCTGGGAGGCAGAGGTTGCAGTGAACCAACATTGTGCCACTGCACGCCAGCCTGGGTGGCAGAGTGAGACTCCATCTCGAAAAAAGAAAAAAAAGAGAATTTGTCCAGAAGGATATACAATAAAGAGCAACTGTCTCTGAGGAAGGGACATGAGGGACTCAGGAATGGAAATTGGGCGGGGGGGGTTGTATTTGGTGCCTTGTTTTTCCCTTAAAATTTGTACTATGTGCACATATTATCTCTTCAAAAACTAGTTAAATGAATGCCTGAAAGAGGACCCCATGACGCTGCCAGTATTGCATCATATCTGCAATAATAAGCAACACACTATTGCTACCATTTTTGCTAAAGATTTTGCTGAAATCTTGTATATCAAACTTAGAGACAAAGGAAATTAAACGTAGTTAAATTAGACTTTAAAAACCAATTCTCTCCCCCTCCCTGCTCTGCTATAGACAAAAGGAAAAACCTGAAAAGTTTTCAAAACCTGCATAATCTATTGCTTGTTTAGTCATTGGCACAGCTGCGTGATACAATGGAGAAAACGAGAAATGTTCCCAACTCTTCCTTTGGAAATTTGCCAGTATCATCTCCAAAGTATCCTTCAGACGTTATCCACTTATGTTTTTCCAGTGTACCCACCAGCAGAGTTCCCAAGCACTTTAACAAGAGCTGTATTTTGAATCAAAAGCATGAAGCGGGATACAAACCTCAATATTGCCCTAGTTTAGTAAAACATTTGCCTCGGGTGACAGCAGAAAAGGAAGCTTAGTCCTTCTGATTCCTAGCTAGGAAAGACAGGAAATGTGTTTCCCCCACATATTTTCTTTGTTGCTTCAGTTCCACACATTCTATAGTTATGCAACCCCCATGTGGTGGATCAAAGATGGCTACAAATTCTTTGACACTCCTCTCCTGTGGAGAAGGGATCTGTTTCCATTATTCTTGATTCTGGGCTGTCCTGTGACTGCTTTGACCAATGGAGTATCACAGAATTGGTGCTATGCCAATTCCAACCCTAGTCTCTAAAATAACCGGCAGAGTCCTAAGTGAGCCACTATGTAAGAGTCCAACTGGCATTCTAAAGAGAACATGTAGAGATACTCTAAGACTACATCGAGAGGGAGAAGGGCACAAAGCCTGTCAGCCATTCCTGTCAAGACACTAGGCATATGAGGGAAGCCATCTTGGATGCTTCAGCCCACACCAGACTGTTAAGTGACTCCAGTCAATGCCATGTGAAGCAGAAGAATCACCCAACCAAGCACTGAGCAAATTCCTGACCATGGAACTTGTGAGATAATTAAAATGTGGTTTTAAGACACTAAGTTTTGGGGTAGTATGCTATGCCGCAATACATAACCAAGACACCACACTATCAAAAATTAAACACTAGCATCTGCAAACCTTTAATACTCAAAATTCAATCTTTCCTGAATTACCTTAGATTATTGATAAAACAATCTCATGCCAGGCAGACACAGCTACTAGGAGAAGGGGCCAGGTTCAAGTTAAGACAACAGAAGAATTTTCCAGCACCTCCTTTCCAGCCAGAGATAAGTCTCCATTGGCCAGTACTGCCAGACAGAACTCCAGAGATCATGGCCAGGGATCCTGGAGTTTCTCAGCTCACACAGGACCACCATTTCTCAGGGTGTCATTTGACCAGCCCCAACCACTCCAGTACTCTGCCCATGTCCACCAATGCCATGTCCACCAGCTCATGGGTGTCACATGTGATTATTCCTGGAGGTAGGTTAAGAACCAGACCCTCAGCCAGGTGTGGTAACTCACACCTGTAATCCCAGGACTTTGGGAGGCTGAGGCAGGCAGATCACTTGAGGTGAGGAGTTTGAAGTAAGTCAGCCTGGCCAACATGGTGAAACCCCATCTGTACTAAAAATACAAAAAATTAGCCAGGCATGGTGGCCTGAGCCTGTAATCTCGGTACTTGGGAGGCTGAGGCAAGAGGATAGCTTGAACCCAGGAGGCGGAGTTTGCCATGAGCCAAGATCAAGCCACTGCACTCCAGCATGGGTGACAGAGCAAAATTCTGTCTCAAAAAAAAAAAAAAAAAAAAAAAAAAGAACCAGACCCTCTACTCCAGCCCTTGCCCTTTCAGGCTGGGCTGAGGGAAGGAGGGCTAAGTCTTGGAAGGAGAGATTCCTGGATTAACTTCCTCAGCCCACAACGACTGGCAGTTGCCACCCACTCCAGCCATGTGCCTGTTCTCACCCACCCACAGGGTTGCCAAGGCCTGAGGGAGGTGGCACTGGCAGAAACCATAATTAGGGATTTCATCATATACTTTAGCTAGAATTGAGAACAAATTCTTCCTTACAACATGCAAATCTATTGTTCGACTTTCAAATATCCAACTAACTTTCAAACACATTTTTGGGAACCCATTAGATACGTAAGTAAGACACTACCTCTTCTGAACTGTAGACATGGCCTTGAAATTCAGACAAGAGCATGTCCAGGGTTGACACAATAATGGAAGATTCAAAAAACACATGATGAAAGAGAACAAGGAGGTCAGCAAACATGGTCCAGCAAGGTCCAGGTTGCACCAAGGCAAGCACAGACCCAGAAGCTATGAGGGAAGGAAAGGGGGAAGTACAAAGAGGGTCTTCATCCCTCCTGTGTCCCTGGCTTCAAAGGAGTGAATTCCCATTCGATTTCATAAAAGACTTTTCACCATTGCCTATATAGACAAATTAAAGCAGCAAGTTGACCATCTGAATAATCTATTGTTATAGATCAATGTCTGGATATTACTGGGGGAGAGAGGTGTTTGAGCTTTGTGCTTTTTCTCAAAGGCTAAAGGGACAAATTTTAGGATTTTCCCAAATTATCTCAATAATTTTTTCAACCCTTCACTTCAGACAAAATATTTAAGGCAATGCTATTTCCATAGTATTCTTGGGTCATACCTATAGAGCCACAGCCAAGGGAGGGGCACAGGAGGGAAGAAGGAGGGGTAGAGTCACCCAGATTACCTGTCTGGTTGCTTAGACTGGTCCAATTTCACTAAGAATCACACAAACCTCTTCATTCCTTCTGCTTTGTTCACCTGACCTTTTTCAATTTCTTTTTCCTTTCTCCATTACCCTAAGGGAGTAATCTAGCCACTCTGGCTTTCTTTGCATGCAAAATGTAACAGTTCCTTCTTTCTTCTTTCAGATAAAGGCAGTCTTGGGGAGGGGAAGAGAAAAGCGCCTGGCTTCTTCAAATTAGTTCTGAAATAAAAGTCACTGCCAGATGTTATATAAAAGGTGACGTAATCCTAAAGTACTTCATTACATATGCAGCTCTGCTGTTCAGCCCAGGAGGAGTTTATTACATTTTGTCGATCCCATTTTCTATACCCACATCATTTTTACATAATTTTTCCTGCCTGACAGACATCTTCACATTTTCACAGCAACCCATCAAGATAGCGTTACAACAGCACAGGGAACCAGGCTAGCAGTTTACAAATAATGGTGCTAATAAGTCAGATTTGTCCCTGAGATACAAATCAGGAGTAAATGGTCTATCCATGTGTGTGAAAAGCACATCTATTTCAGAATAACAGGGAAGAAAGCAGAGCACCGTTTCAACTGGCACCGTGTTCTTTCAGAACATGTACCAAACCTATTCGACAAGTAGGAAAATGGGGAAATGTCAATCTAAAGTTATTCTTGCAATTCTTTTCGTTTTCCTAATAAATTCTTGGCTCAGAGTGAAATAGATGACCATGGCAAATGCATTAAGATCAAACTTCCTGCCTTTTTGGATTGCACAAAATTTAGAAGAAAATACACCATTCGTACCAATGAAGTATCTAGCTACTGAGATGCTTTAAGTGCAAACACTGAGAGACACTTCCTCCCACTCGCCAGGTGCTAAGCATCCTTCCCTGTCTCCCTGGGCACTCATGGCCCCACTGCCCCCTGATGGTAAAAAGCAGCAGTGCAGGCTGGACCATTCTTCAAGGAGGATTGACAGACTGGAGTGGACGGTTCAAAGGCATGTGCCTTAAGGTCAGTGTGAGAGGCCAAAGACACTGAGCTCCTAGTTACTAGTCAGAAACAAACTTATGCGACTCAGAATTCCAGTGGGATAAGAAAATGCCTGTGACTCCCACCCCAAGGAATCATAGAAGGAAATTTCATCTTTAGAACCTCCTTCAGCCTTAAGGAAAGATCCCTGTAAAAATGAACTTTATGTTTTTAAACAGTAATTATAAACTTAGAGTAATGGAGGTTTTATTCTTTTATAAGAGTGGGACTTGAATATAGGAGAAGGGGAGATGTAAAGGCTTCATGGAGGAATTTTGACCCCCTCCCTTCCACTCCCACCCCCTCACTGCCTAGAAAATAAGAGGTATTAGCAACTAGCCCCAAAATAAATGTACCTAATGTCATACTTTTTTCCAAAGTCATCACATTCCATAGTTCTACAAGTAGCTTGTTTCACAGGTTCAAATTTTCTTCTCCTTTTTAAAGCGGTTTTTCTTTATATCAAAGTAATTCATGCACATAGTATAAAGAGTCAAACTGTTCTACAGCAGTCCAAGCAGTCCCTACCTCGTGTTTCCTGCTCCCAGAAGGCAGATACTTCCAGCTCTTTTAACTGAACCATTTACTTTTTACCTCTATATCTCTAAATGTCATGTTCATGTTGCTGCCTCTTGATTTTTTAGTTTAAGCTTCATATATTGACTTTGCACTATGGAAGATGACTTCATAAGTACCCGCACACACATACACAACCCCACCACACATATATACTTCCCAGTATAATTTTGGTAAGAGCAATAATCAATATTTATAGAGCTATAACTATTAAATTCTTGACCGCAAAGCCATGTGGTATATCCTGTTCACATTTCCTTTCCTGAACAAGTTTATATTTTCCCTGGAATTAAAAAAACAGTCTTTTCTTCACATGCTATGTTTTATATGTATTGATTATATTAGTTTCCTAGGACTGCCACAACCAAGTACCACAAACCGGGTGGCTTTAAACAACAGAAGTTTATTGTCTTATAGTTCTGGAGACTAAAAGTCTAAAATTAAGGTATCACCAAGGCCATGCCCTCTCTGCAGGCTCTTCCTGCCCCCTTCAGCTTTTGGCATTTGCCAGCAATCCTCAGCAGCCCTTGGCTTGCAGATGTGTCACTCCAATCTCTGCCTTGTTACTTGTTATATGGCCTTTTCCTTTTTTACTTTTTTTTTAACAGGGTCTCACTCTGTTGCCCAGACTGGAGTGCATTGGCATGATCATGGCTAACTGCAACCTCAATTTCCTGGGCTCAAGCCTTCCTCCTCCCACCTCAGCCTCCCAAGTAGCTAGGAGTACAGGTACATGCCACCACTTCTAGCTAATTTTTTTTTTTTTTGGAGAGACAGGGTCTCACTATGTTGCCCAGGCTGGTCTCAAACTCCTGGCCTCAAGCAATCCTCCCACCTCAGCCTCCCACAGTGCTGGGTTTACAGTTGTGGGCTACTGCACCTGGCCTATGTGGCCTTTTTCCATGTGTGTGTCTGTCTTCACATGGCATCTCTTCTCTATGTGTGTCTGTCTCTGTGTCTCTTCTCTTGTTATAAGAACACCAGTCATCTTGGATTAAGGGCCTACTCTACTCTTGTATGACCTCATTTTTAACTGACTTCTTAATTATGTCTACAAAGACCCTGTTTCCAATAAGTCATGTTCCCAGGTACCCAGAGTTAGGACTTCAACATATCTTTAGTTGGAGGTGGCAGCGAGAGCACAATTCAGCCCACACTGATCTCCACTAATTTATCCCCAACTCTGAGCAATTGTCTAAGTCTCCTCTGAGTGTATTCAAACATTATCTATTTTCTATCAATCAGGTTTCATCTTCTGTGTCAGTTCACTCTCAAATGGGCTTTCTCTTTATAATTGGCTACAACTACAGCACATATCCTTTCAGGTTCAAGTGGAAAAACAGGACATATTTCTCCCTCAGTAGCCTCATTGGCTCCCCAGGATCACATGCCAATCTCCAACCAGTCACTATAGGCAGGAGAAGACTGCACGCATGTGACTTAATCCTGGGTTATATGCTCCCTAGATAGAGCTGGGCATAAAACCAGCTTTATTTTACTAAATGACCTGATCCTGGAGAAGAGAGGATTCCACAAAGGGTGAATGGATGGATACTGAACACCAAAACTAAATTAACATCCACTACTGCAGCCTGTTAGAAAACACTTTAAGAGGGGTCATGTTCTCCCCAAGACTGGAACACAGATTTTGTCCTTCCAGAGAATTTCATAATAATCTCTTCCTTCCAGGAAGTTTCAGGAAGCAAAAAAGATATTGAACAAAAAATACATTCAGATCTACATTTTCTCCTTTTTCTGCTTTCATAGAGATTAATCTGGTAATATCTAAGGGAAAAAATACATGTCACTTTAGTACATTTTTACATCCTAAAATGTTTGGAGAGAAGGTACTTATTATCCCAAATACAAAATGTCATACACACGGAGGGAAATATCCTCTGGTCAAATCCCCATGATTTCAAATAGAATGACGCAGAAAATAAAAAATTCCAGCCAGGCAGGCAATAACCATCCTGTTCATAAAAACACTCTCCTGCTGAGATGCCACAAGAAGTTTTCTTCAAATGAGCTTTCACACTGCAATCTAGTTGTCCAACATCATCTCTTGCCATCTGTGGAGAGTTTGGGAAACAATGGCCTCATTCCCCTCTCCACCTGACAGCATCTGCCTCTGTGAAGGAGTTCAGAAATGGTGAACTTTGAGTTTTCTTTCCATCCATTTTCCTTTCTTTTTTTTTTTTCTGCTTTTGACCTAATTTTTTACATTTTTGAACTACAGATCACAAACTTTAAACATTAACCTTGTTCACTGGAACAGATTGCTTGAATCTAAGAAAAATTAATGATCTTTTCCTGTCAGAGCCCTTCGATCAAAGCAAAACAAAGAACATAAGAACTAAGATGACAAAATCGAAAAGAAAAATATGGGAAAATGGGAGAGGATGGAGTCAGAAGGAAGCTAGGAAAAGAGAAAGCCAGAGAAACCAAGGAAAAAAAAAAAGTGGATATGACTCAGAACCATTTAAAATAATTTTTTTTAAGTGGAGGGAATAAAAAAGATGAGAAAAACCCTAACCTAGGCTTGAGGACCTGCACTGTGGCCAACTGCTTCACCCCAACCCTGTGCACCTGTCGGGGTGGCCTCTCTGGGCCTCAGTCTTCCCCCACTGGGTGGAGTGACCCAACACATCTCCTGAGCCCTTTCAGTTCCAAGACATGTGATCTTGAGTCCTCCACAAGGGCTATGGAAGAGGTGGGAGCCACCTACTCAGTTAACACTCACATGGCGGGTGCCTACCCAGGAGGGGCATCATCTGTGTGAGGATGACAATCGAGCAGCCCATTGCAGGCGCTGGCTTTCGCACTGCCTTTGCCGATAGAGCTGTCTTCTGCTCTCTGAGATCAGAAGGAGATCTAAGTGCTGGATGTAAAGCTGCCAAACCAGCAGGCCCAAGACAGGCACTCTAAGAGGAGTATTTCCTAAAAACGCAGCATTGAAAACGACAAACCTTGACATCCCATTCCCAGAACCCATCACCTCGCCTCCCCTGGGGTTTTAACCGTTTAAAAAACAGTGAGCTGCCTATTCCAGGTGATGGTAGCAACAAGGCCTAATTCCCAGACCAATGCCCTCAACCAAATACACCAAAGCAGAGATATAAGCTCTTCTATAACTTATTCTCTCTTCTATTTGCTGCAGGTAAGCTCCTGAAATTTTATAAAGTATTGAGTATTGAGAAATTTGGGCCAGCAGTGATTTTCAACCCTGAGACATTCAACTCAGCTAGAGAGTTGTCTCTGTGTGTGTGTGTGTGTGTGTGTGTGTGTGTGTGTGTGTGTGTGTGTCCCCTTCCTTATTTAATTGATCTGATGGGGGATCCAGGCATCAGCCTTTTTTAACCACTTCCCAGGTGATTCTAACACAAGGCTAGTGTGAGAACCACGGGGCAGAGGGATTGCAGTGTTTCCAGGGGGTTCCAAGTAGCAGGCAGAGCCTCAGACACATCTGCTTTACATTCCCATTGTTAAAAACTAATCATTCTTAGCAGAAGGGAAATTCCACCCACAATAGCAGTAGATGCTGTGTACTTTGGTCTGGCTTCTCTATCCCTCATAGAACCTGCAGCTGGTACAGACATTCCCCAAGCAAGGGTCCTAGAAAGCTACCGAATTCTCTCTAAACCAGTGCCATTTTAAACTTAAAGCTGACTTTGCCACATCAGAACTTACACTAATAATCCATGTACCTCCACATAAGGGAATGTATTTCAATGCCAAGCTCTTCAGGTTCTATAACATATTCATTGACAAAGCTACATCTTAGGGTAGTAGAAAAACTAGAGTCAATGCCCATATGTTCCTGAATATTAATCTTTCCCCAGCATTCCTAGAAGTTTGACTCTCTATGAAGTTTAAAAGAGCTATATCCAGCCAGGCACAGTGGCTCATGCCTGTAACCCCAGCACTTTGGGAGGCCAAGGTGGGCAGATCACCTGAGGTCAGGAATTCAAGACCAGCCTGGCCAACATGGTGAAACCCTGTCTCTACTAAACATACAAAAATTAGCCAGGCATGGTGGCGCGTGCCTGTAATCCCAGCTACTTGGGAGGCTGAGGCAGGAGAATCGCTTGAACTTGGGAGTTGGAGGTTGCAGTGAGCTAAGACCACACCACTGCACTCCAGCTTGGGCGACAGAATGAAACTGTCTCAAAAAATAAATTAATTAATTAATTAATTAAAAATAAAAAACAAGCTATATCCATTTCGCCTGAGCACTATCTCACAGTGAATTTTTAAAGTAAATTATCTGGCTTCTGTGGCCATCAATTTTCACTTTTTGAAATTTGGCAATGATAATCCTCACTGTAACCTACCAACCACATATTTGGCCTTTACAATGTATCAGGCACTCTAAGCTCTAGTATCTAGAGATGGACTAACCCTACAAAACAAGCACCATTTTTCCAAGTTCTCAATGAGATACCTCATGGCTAGTAACTGTTAGAACTGGGATTTAAATTCAAATCTGCCTGACTCCAAAAACAATAATCTTTTCACAATGCTCTACTGCCCACAGAAAATCTGTTGGAAGGTCAGTAACACAACAATAAAAGTAAATATTTGTATAGCAAATAACAGCATCACCCCAATGTTCTTTCCTACCCTGAGCCAAAGAAAGGCATTTTTAAGTCCCAGCCTTAACATCCTCAATCATGTCAAAGAAAAGTCCGTAAAGCATCCAAGTCCTTTGAGAATGGAAATACTTCCTGGTTAATTTGTGAGGTGTGTTATAAAGTCACTACTAAATTGTTGTGTAATCAGGTCCTATAGACATTGACTCATTATGACCAGTAGAGTGGGAACTGGAAGGTCAAAGAGACAGATGGACATATTTTGCAGTGAAGTAGGAAAGAAAATTATCACCAAGCAATGCCAATTCCTATGCAGGCCAGGCTCCCTGAGAGGGAAAGGAGATTTTGAGCATATGTCAGGAATATTTATTCAGCCACATTCAAAGCCAGATACACTCAGTGCCTACCCTCCCCAGTCTAATGGTGGAGTGTTAACCAAATAATCTCACAAACATGATTATGTGAAAAGCGCTAGGAAGGAAAAGCACAGTATTTTTTGACAGCATATAACGGAGCACTTCATCTAAATGGAGGGCAGGGAGCAGGCACATATAGTGAAGAAAGCCTTCCCTGAAGAATTTTTATTTTCTCAGTAAGAGTTAACTGTTCCCAAGTTAGCTGATGCTACATTCTGGATTGTGTAACAATGATGGCCAGACATGATCTACTGCCCTACCTTTATCTTCTTCTTTTTCTTCTTCTTCTTCTTCTTCTTCTTCTTCTTCTTCTTCTTCTTTCTTCTTCTTCTTCTTCTTCCTCTTCCTCTTCTTCCTCTTCCTCTTCTTCCTCTTCTTCTTTTTTTTTTAATGGAGTCTCACTCTGTCACCCAGGCTGAAGTGCAGTGGTGCAATCTTGGCTCACTGCAACCTCTGCCTCTTGGATTCAGGCAATCCTCCCACCTCAGCCTCCAGAGTAGGTGGGATTACAGGTGTGCACCACCACACCCAGCTAATTTTTGTCTGTTTAGTAGAGATGGGGTTTCACCATGTTGCCCAGGCTGGTCTTGAACTCCTGGCTTTGAGTGATCCTCCCGCCTCGGCCTCCCAAAGTGCTGTGATTACAGGCATGAGCCACCGCACCCAGCCCCACCTCTGTCTTCAAAGCCATCAACCAGGCCCATAAGATAATGGACATGAGCGATTCAAGTTGTCCGTAACTCCTGATTTTTCTGGCCTTCTCCTCTTCAAAGGCTTGAGTTTCTAGGTTTTAGTCTTAATGACATGAATCCACACCCCTCCCTTTTCCTGCCCCCACTGTTCTCCTCTTCCTCACTCTTAACACCCAGCCTAACAACTGCATAGCCATGAGCTAATGGCAATTGTCCCGTATCTTCAAAGACAAGAATATTAGTGTTCTTGCCAGCCTTTTTGGAACAAAGAAAGTTGACCACAGCTCTCTACAAGCCAAGTGAATTGACTACGTGCCTATAACATTTGGTCAGCTACATCCAGCCAGGCTTCTCTTACATAAGCAAGGGAAAACATCACCATAATGTACAAGCCCCTACCTTATTGGGTATGTTATACAAACGCTGGAGGGATATTGTACTTTGAATATTTAAATCCCCGTAGAGTTGGCCGTTCTCACAGAGACAACCCAGACTTAAAGAATGACTGTCCTTCTCTTCTCAGTTATTAGTAGGCAGCAGCCGCCTCGCCATCCCTTCCAGAGTCAGGAAAGGCTATTATCTGCCTCATGGATTTAGTGAAGCAAATAGAAGTTTGATTTCTTTTCAGATAAAAGAGATGATGCAAATGAGAATTTTATCTTGCCTGGAGGAGTGACAAAGTAGGAGAATGAATCCTACTTGATTACAATCTTCCATCATTCTGATTTTATAATTACTGAATGGAATCAATCAGCTTTCAATTGTTACCTTGGTGAAAGATTAAAACATCATTACTTGTCCTACATATTTCACACTTTAGCAAATTTTAATAAACGGAATGCATAAGAAATGGTTATATTATCTTTCATGATATTGGGATGCTAATGACATCTCTATTGATTTTAATTCACATTTGTTGGTCAAAACGAGTCATTCTCCAGTGAGGCATGGCATCCTATAATCAACACTAACAAATGGAGACCACTGAACATTGAAATGGCCCAAATGAAATCATTAATCAGAAATACCATAAAATGATTGCCAAAAAACTAGGGAGGTCTTATCTTCCTAATGAACATCTTTTACAGTATATTGATTCATTTGTAACTTTTGCACATTGGTGATTTCACTATTAAAATATTTTTAAATACATATATAAATAGCATTTCAAAAAGGCAAAATTGGGAGCACATCAATTTATCGATGAAGGGGATCATAGGCACCTCCATATAAAAGGTGAAAACAACTCCTGAAGATCATAGAGTACAAATAACTCTTCCTTAAAACTATTTGAGTCTGGAAAATTTGTAGCCCAATATGGGAAAAGACCACACAGAATTATCAGATAACGTAATACAGAATAAGAATTAAGTGCGTGGGTCTTGTAGTTAGATGTCAGGGCTTCAAATAACTTTGGCCACTTTACGTGTGTGTGCCTCAGTCCTCTCATCTGTAAAATAGGGATAAAATAATAATGCCCACTTCAGAGTGCTGTTCTGGGGATGACATGTGATCACATTTCAGCATACTCCAGTCTGCTGAAATTTGTGAAACTGCATTTCCGCAATTAAAAACAGCATTACATTTCACATGTGTGAAATTTTGATTCTCCCAAATTCTCTGTTTACATTTTTTCCAATACTTATTCTTCTCAATAGTTAGTAAATGGGACCATACTTCCTAGGAGACTAATCAACCGTGGGAGGGTCAGGTATGCAGAGTTGAGACCTGCAAGAGGTAAAGAGTAAGGGCGATAAGGAGATGAGAGAGAGCAAACTGTTAAATGCTCAACAATGTGAACCTTTACCCCCACAGCCCCCGTCTTTAATAGTCCTATAAAAATCATGATAGGCCAGGCACAGTGGCTCACGCCTGTAATCCCAGCACTTTGGGAGGCTGAGGCAGGCAGATCACCTGATGTCGGGAGTTCGAGACCAGGCCGACCAACATGGAGAAACCCCATCTCTACTAAAAATACAAAATTAGCCGAGCATGGTGGTGCATGCCCGTAATCCCAGCTACTCGGGAGGCTGAGGCAGTAGAATCACTTGAACCCAGGAGGCAGATGTTGCGGTGAGCCGAGATCCAGCCTGGGCAACAAGAGCGAAACTCCAGCCTGGGCAACAAGAGTGAAACTCGGTCTCAAAAAAAAAAAAAAAAAAGTCATGATAAATGCCCTCTGTGGAATTCCATTTCTTGTAAAAGGTGGAAAAGGCAAAGTTTTGCTCTGAGAGAATAAAATACAGACAGCCCTGGAAATACATGAGACTGGAAACTAGGGATCCCAGCTATATAAGAGCAAGCATCTGCAGAGAGTTGCTGGAAGGGTACTGGCGGCATGTGGGCTGAGTCTGCTTGACTCTTCAGGAGACAGGCAGTGGAGGGATGACAATGCAAGTCCCGGTGACATCACCAGGATTTCAATATAAAATCAATCCCTCAAAAGCCCCATTTTCTCAATTTAAGATTCAACGGACTTCCTTTCCATTTGAGTTTTGAAAGAACCTCATGACACCAATTCAACACACTGTTCTTCAAATTCCAGTTAAATTCATTCTGCCATCCTTTTTAATCAGCTTTTTATTATCCCACATCTTCCTTTAAGATTATTTGAAGCTATCAACTATTGAGATTTTGTAATCAAAGTGCTAGGTCAAAGCATCCCTTGTATCTGATTTAGAAAAACATTATGTAAGCCATTCATGCCTTGACCACAATGATGACAAGTATAGCGGTTATTGTTTATGGAGCACTCATTATGAACCAGGCATCATGCTAATTGCTTTACTTACATTATTATATTTACCTTCACAACATTCAGACAAAGTAGTTTCCGTTATTAGAGATGAGAGAACTAAAGATAAGAGAAGTAATTGTCCAAGGTCATAAAGTTAGTGGTGAAACCAGGATTAATTCATTCCTTTAGCAACTATACATTAGGGGTATAATATATCAAATAAGCCACTTTAAAAATATATATATAGATTAAAGAAAAGAGAAATGCAGTAATATTTTTTAAGTATATTATCCACAAGAGCAACGTTCTCAACAAACTGAGAGCAATCACAAATAGAGAGCTTCATATCAAAGACCTTGGAGTAGGTTTTATTTTTCAGAATGAACCACATCCATACTTCCTATCTGACATGCCCTTAATGTAATTTTAACTGTGCTCACATCAAGATATGGTGGTCTAGTTTCCCTTCCTTGTATCTAGGAGGGCTTATGACTCTAATGCAAGTGACACTGTGTACTTCTAAGACTAGGTCATAAAAGGTTCACAGTTTCTACCACATTCTCTTGGGATGCTGCTCTTGGAACCCAGCTACCATACTATGGCAAAGCCCAACTATCAAGAACCCAGCTTTAGATGTTCCTGCTGACATCCCCAGCTGAGGTCTCAGCCAATAGTGAGCATCAACCTGTAGACGTATGAATGAAAGAGCCTTTGGATGGCTTTAGACCCCAGCAAACAAGTTGTCCCCAGTCTGCAAGTCTTCCCAACTGAGGCCCCATTCATCGTGGAGCAGAGATGAGCTGTACCCACTGTGCTGACTCAACTCTTCTGAATTTCTGACCTACAGTATCCATGAGCATGATAAAATAGTTGCTGTTTTACAACAAATTTTGGTGGTATGTTACACAGCAATGGGATCTGGAATAGCATTCAACAAATATCATTGGTGTTTACTAATTAAGCACCAAAGAATAAAAACATAAAATTGCAGATAGCCTAGAGAGTTGTGTCCACCTTTTCCTCAACTTTGGCCAAGTTACCCTTAGGTTCTTCCAAAAAGAAGAGCCTCTAAAGCTTAATGGAGAGTTTCTGAAATATTCATTAAAATGATCATGGTGGATACCACATTAAAGTAAGAAAAAGGTTTCTGGTATGATATTAAGTGGAAAGAAAGCAGAATACCAATTTTCCTTCATGTTATGATTACTCTGGGTAAATGTTATGTATGCACATGGGAAAAAAGTCTAGAAGCCAATATGGAAGCGTTAAGATAATTGATCTGGTATCATAGTAAAATCTTATTAATTTTTTTCTCACAACTGACATATAACTTCTGTATTATAGATGGAAAATATGTTAAAACAAAATCATCAGAGAAAGCCATTGGGCAAAGTTTCACTTTCCTCCTGGAAACTCATACACATGACTGGAAACAACTTTCTTCATTACATGGCGCCTCTCTGCCTCACTTTCTTTTCCCATAAAATGATGATGATAATAATAATAATAGCACTTATTTCGCAGGGTTGTTGTGAGAAGTAAGTTAATTTGGTAAAGCCTTAAACAGTGCTTGCTGGGTGTGGTGGTGCACACCTGTAATCCTTGCTCTCCTGGAGGCTGAGGCAGGAGGATTGCTTGAGCCCAAGAGTTCAAGACCAGCCTGGGCAACATAGCAAGACCTTGTCTCAAAAAAAAGCTAGGGGATGCTGGGAGTCAGGACACATGGAGATTAATAAACGTTAGCTTGTGTTATTCTCTAATTCAACTTCTAATAATATAGATTGAGGTTATCTCTGTTAATTCTGCCTTTAATTCCCAAACCCTACCACCAACAAGCACAAGAGGACGGGACAACTAGGAATCGGGAGATCTTCGTCCTATGTCAACTAAGGAAAGGAGCTGTGTGACCTTGATCAAGTCTCTTGGCTTCCATTTCCTCAAGTGTAAAATGAAGTTTATGCCTACTTTTCTGAGTTCTTATGAAAAACAACTGATATAAATGTGTAAGAAAAGATTTGGTCAAAGTCCAAAACACATGCTATTTGTCTTTCTTCTTATTTTATCAACTGTATTAGTTTGCTAGGGCTGCCTAACAAAGTACCACAAACTGAATGCTTACACACAGAAATTAGTTGCTCACAGTTCTGAAGTTTATAAGTTCAAGATCAAGGTTAACAGGGTTGGTAACTTCTGAAGGCTGTGAGGAAGAATCTGTTTCCTGCCTTCTCTTCTTCTAGTGATTTGTGACCATTTTTGGCATTCTTTGGCTAGTAGACACATCACTCTGGTCTCTGCCTTAATGTTTACCTGATGTTCTCCCTGTGTGCCTATCTATGTACAAATTTCCCTTGATTATAAGGACACCAGTCATATTGGATTAGGGCCCACTTTAAAGACATCGTTTTAACTTGATTACCTCTGTAAAGATCCTGTCTCCAAATAAGGTCATATTCTGAGGTACTGGGAGTTAGGACTTCAGTATATGAATCTGGGAGGGACACAGCTGAACCCATAACACCAAGGAAGACATGAGGATCTAAAATGGGTAGCGAGGTCATTTAGGGAGAGCAGGACACAAATCCAGCAGACGATGACAACTTGCTTGATGTGTAGAGAGAAATGTGTGAAACACGTGGTCTGAAATCCCAGACTAAGCAACTCTGGCTGGATCACTTTACGAACCTCAAATTCAGCCCAGATTCATAAATCCTTGAAGAAAATTCAAGCCAATTTTGGAGTTTCTGACAAGCTCCAGAGGCTGAATGGATCAGGCACAATTTCACTTGGTATTTAGGATTATTGAGACTAACCTGAAACTTAATGCAAATTCATGGAACACAAACTCCTTACAAATTGAATAGATGCAAATACAAAGGGCTTCTGAGCCATCTGGACTGCACATGCTGAATGTTGGAAGTTTTTCCATCTCAATAACATAGGGGAGGCAGGGAGAACTAGGCTGGCAAGGTCTCCCCATCACCGACTCTGCAGTGTAGTACATTTGCCACTCCTGTGAATTTGCATTATTTCAAATAGTGCAATACACAAAGTAATAATAATAAAGTTTCACTTTGTGACCAAAATTTAAAACATATGAATCTCCTTAAATGTGGAAATTTGTCAAAATTTGCAAAATTTCAAGGGGGCAGGCTGAGAAGTTTGTAAGCTGTGTTTTTGTTACTGCATTGGAAAGTGTCACTTTAACGGGTTACAGAAATACCTGCCATCGTTAATCAACAAGCACTGTTGTGCATGCACAACCACACTTCGGCCAATGGTCTTAGTGGCCATCAGGGTCTTATTTTAAATTTCACAGTGGTTAAGAATTAAAGTCTTTTGAATAGTCTATAACAGTGTCATCCAACAGCTCATGTAAGTGATGGCCCTACTGCTGAAAAACGTGCTGGAAAATCAATAGCTGTGGACTGGAAGTTAGATGCGATAAAAAGTTATGAGGAAGGCCAGATATCAACCTTGATGTGCTCTGTTGTTAAATTAAGAGGGAGCACTGTGTAAATGATGTAAGGCTGAGAAAACAAAGGCAAAAATAGACCACAATAGGTGTGGGGCTTTGCACTTTGAAGACACATCCCTTCTACTTTACTTCTATTTCTATGGGAAAATTAACTTGAAATTGTGCAAGGTTTGAATTAGGCAAGGTCTTTAGGAGCATGTCTTTTGAATTAAAGGCCACCATCCCATATTTTCTTAATAACTTTACTGAAATATATATGCCATAAATATATATATTTATGCCATAAAAATAAATATATGCCATAAGATTCACTCCTTCTACATGTATAATTCAATGATTTTTTAATAAATTTACTTACTTGTGTAACCATCCACATCATCTAGTTATATTTTTTATTTTTTCCAGTTTTTATTTTTATTACGCCAGTAAGATCTCTCAATGCCTATTTACAATTAATCCTCATTCCTTCCTCCAACCCCAAGCAACTACTAATCAACTTTTTCTCTCCTTAGATTTGCTTTTTTGGACTTTTCACACAAATGGAATCCTACAATATGTGGGTTTTCTGTCTGGCTTCTTTCACTCAGCATGATGTTTTTGAGGTTGAGCATCCATGTTATCATCACATGTATCAGTATTTTGTTCCTTTTTGTTGCTGAATAGCATTCCGTTACATGGATCCTGTAGCAGTTTTTTTGTTTGTTTGTTTGTTTTGGTTTGGTTTTTGGCTTAAATTTAGATGGCTCAAAAGTATAGCCACTTCTTACTGTGTGTCAGATGTGGCTATGAAAATGTGTGGTAGATACTAATCAAATATGGCCTCCAACAATTCTTCCCCTCTCTGTATACAGATTGAGAGGTGGAGTCTATTTCTTCTCCCCTAGAATCTGGGCTGGCCCTATCACTTGTCTTGTCCAAAAGGATGTAGCACCAGCTGGTGGGGCATGGTGGCTCATATCTGTAATCCCGGTACTTTGGGAGGCTGAGGCAGGCAGATAGCTTGAGCTCAGGAGTTTGAGACCAGCCTGGGCAACATGACAAAACCTCGTCTCCACAAAAAAATTTAAAGAAATTAGCCGGGTGTGGTGGCATATGCCTGTGGTCCCAGTTCCTTGGGAGGCTGAGGTGGAAGGATGGCTTGAGCCCAGGAGGCGGAGGTTGCAGTGAGCCAATATTGCACCACTGCACTCCAGCCTGGGCAACAGAGCCAGACCCTGTCAAGGGAAGCGAAGCGGAGGGGAGGGGAGGGGAGGGGAGGGGAGGGGAGGGAAGGGGAGGGAAGGGAATGGAATTCTGAGACTTCTAAACCCAGACCTTAAGAGAATTGCAAATTCTGCTTCCTCTTCTTAGAAGCCAGCTGTCATGCTGTAATGAAGCTGGCGCTACCCAAAAAGATATGTTGAAGTCCTAACCTCTGGTACCTATAAATGTGAGCTTATTTGGAAATAGGCTCTTTGCAGATGGAATCAAGTTAAGATGAGGTCACTAGGGTGAGACCTAATCCAGTTTGACTGGCATCCTTATGAGAAAAGGAAAGTCATGTGAAAACAGAGATGCACGGCAAAAATGTCACATAGTGACAGAGGCAGAGATGAGAGTGACACAGCTGCAAACCAAGGAATGCCAAGGACTGCTGGCCACCACCAAAAGCTGGGAGAGAGGCATGAACCAATTCTCCTCCAGAGCCTTTGGAGGGAGCACGGCTCTGTTGACTCCTTGATTTCAGACTTCTGGCCACCATAACTATGAAAGAATCAATGTCTGTCATTTTAAGCCATCCAGTTTGTGGTGTTTTGTTTGTTAAGGCAGCCCTAGAAATTAATACCCCTGTTCAGGAGCTGGGATTTTACTCTGGGTGCAAGAGAAATGCCTGGAGCTCCAAGCAGGGGTGTGGCATCATTTGATTTGCACATGGAAAATGCATGTGTGTGGTCTCAAGAAGAGCTGATCAAATAAAACAGGGAAGCCAACTGGAGGTATACAATGTTGGTGACCATAACCAGGGTGGTGACAGCGGCCTTGGTAAAAATGCACAGATTTGGAAGATATTTTGGAGACAGATCAGCATGACTTGCTGGTGGATCAGAAGTGAAGAATGAAGGAAAGAGGCGTCAAGGACACATGTAGATTTTTGGATGACATCTAAGGTTTTCGCCAATTCTCAGAGCTTATGGCATCCATGAGAACAGTGTTTCTGTGTCTGGAGATGCCATAGATGAATTCCTGGATGATGCCAGGAGTGAATGTGGGTGCATCAGAAAATTTCACCCATCTCGGCCCCACTATTTGGTTCCCACTGTGAGCCAGTGCTGGCTGGTCTCCCTCAGTCCAGCTGCCCAAAAGTAATAAATAATCCCTTCATGTTTGTCTCATCAATAAATATATTCTTTTTTTTTCCAGAAAAAAGAGAAGAAGAAGTTGAGGCTAGACTACTGGATAAGATATCACAGGGAGAAAGCTCTGCACAATATGAGGCCATCTTGGATGTTCCAGCTCCAGCCAAGCTCCCAGCTGAATACAGCTGCATGAATGACCACAGCTCCACCACATGGAGCAGAGAAACCACCGAGCTTAGCCCAGTCAACTCACATAATCATGAGAAATAATGCATGATAGTTGCTTTGAGCCACCCCATTTTGGTTGTGTTTGTTTGTTTGAGATGGAGTTTTGCTCTTGTTGCCCAGGCTGGAGTGCAATGGTGTGATCTTGGCTCACTGCAACCTCTGCCTCCTGGGTTCAAGCGATTCTCCTGCCTCAGCCTCCCGAGTAGCTGGGATTACAGGCATGTGCCACCACACCTGGCTAATTTTGTACTTTTAGTAGAGATGAGGTTTCTCCATGTTGATCAGGCTGGTCTCAAACTCCCAACCTCAGGTAATCCGCCCACATCGGCCTCCCAAAGTGCTGGGATTACAGGTGTGAGCCACTGCATCTGGCCAGCTTTGGTTTTTTATGGTTTGTTATGCAGCAATTGGTAACTGAAACATCATGATTTCACCAGTCTTTCTCCTTCCCTTAATTCTTGTTAATTATGTTCTCTTTTAATTTTTATAGTTTTATTCCATTCTATGGAGATTTCTAGTGGACCCTAAATTTAACATCACTTTCTTGGCTGTTTGTGGTACATTGAAGAGTTTTATGTCAATCTGCTTCCTGATATTCATATGCTGAAATCTTGGGACAACATTTTCTAAATGGTCTGAAGAGAATCGCCTGGAGAGCTTTATAAAAATTGATTCTCCATTCTCCCCTCCACGCCCTCACAGTGATGGATAAGAAACTGGTATCCAGCTGCTCCCGAAACAGTGTACAAGTTAATTTGATAATCTCACCAAGAAAGCTATTTCAATAACTCAATTAAGTATTTCCTGAATTTTGATTAAAGGAAAAAACAGCATGCTAAACCCTATGCATAAAGATACAAAAACTATCAAAATATAACCCTTACCCTCAAAAAGTTTATAATTAGATTGCAAAAAAAAAAGCATGGCAGTATGTGATTAACATTCAATCAACCCTTGAAGTTGACTAACAAATCGCCCTTCAAGTTTCACCCTCAGCATGCCCTTTGAGTTGTCCAACTCTAGGGGGCACCATTCACAAAGAAAACCACATGAACGGTGCCTCCCTAGAGCTGTTTAACAGACTGCATTCAATTGCAAAGATAAAAAGGGCTATGACTATTCCTGCATATCGTTCAAGAGTTGGAACTTGTTGCTCATCTTTGTCGATTCACATTCTCCGCCCAGCACCTGGCACAACACGAGTGCTCAATAAAGCTAAGTCAGTGAACATCACTGAGATGACAAAATTTCTATGGGCTTTGGTGGTCAAGGAAGCCTTCATGAAGGAGAGGAGAGGAGACTGAAGGAGGAGAGGAAACTGAAGTTGGACACTGGAGAAAGGGATGAAGTGAAAGAGGCATCATAGGAGCTAAATAGGCCTAATGAAGCGTTGCTTCCTTCAATGGAGAAGAAATCCTCAATGTGGAACTAGATGAATACACTGATCAGCAAATACCACTGGATTCATGCTTACCCAGGAGCCTTAAAAACTGCCTTCCTCAATTCCAATCATCTGCATGCACCTCAGATAAGATAAAGATACAAAGAGGAAGAAAGTAAGTGCCACCATAACAACACCCCACATGGAAGGGTCTATCTCCTGCTTTGAGCAACATAGTTCTCTAGAATCACAGATCAGGGGAGTCCAAGGACTCTCTTTACAGTTTTTTTTTTTGTTTTTTGGGGGGTTTTTTTGGTTTTTTTTTAGACGGATTCTCGCTCTGTCGCCCAGGCTGGAGTGCAGTGGCGCGATCTCGGCTCACTGCAAGCTCCGCCTCCCAGGTTCACACCATTCTCCTGCCTCAGCCTCCCGAGTAGCTGGGACTGCAGGCACCCGCCACCAGGCCCAGCTAATTTTTTGTATTTTTAGTAGAGACGGGGTTTCACCGTGTTAGCCAGGTTGGTTGATCTCCTGACCTTGTAATCTGCCCGCCTTGGCCTCCCAAAGTGCTGGGATTACAGGTGTGAGCTACCGCGCCCAGCCTACAGCTTTTTAAATTGGAGTGGCAAGAACTACAGAGCTGCAATATTGAGCTATGTCTCCATCTCATTGTACCTCTGCTGTATTTGAATGGGAGCTCCCAAAAAATGAGACTAATCCTAATTTCTCATCTTCTGATATCATCAGAGTCTGTAGAGGACTTCAGATGGCTGAGAAGCCAAGCGAAGTCTGAAGAAGACATGTGTTTGAAGCAGGAGGCACCCAAAGATGGTCACACAACTTTAGTTGGAGCCCCCAGCACTCGATGGCAAAACATAATGCTTCCATGCTGGTTTGAGAGGCTGCTCAGGCATAGGTCAGAAGAAATGCGTGCTCAGGAAAATATGCGAATTAAAATATAAAATACATCCCCCAACATGAACCCTCTGTCAGCAGGCTGATATAGACTGCTACCACGTCGTATCAGTGGCTAGACTGTTAAGTAGGTGAAGATCTAAAGCAAGGGTATCTTATTGACTCATGGGTTTACAGACCCTTCCTACAAAACCAACAAGTCCCTGAGAAGGAAAAACAAGCATAACTTTCTATTGGTCTAAGACAAAGTACAACTCAGCCATGGGTGACATTCTGTGCAAATGCCATGGACCAATTTCTACAGTGTTCATGAGTCTAGAGTGGGAGGAGTGGGTGGGAGAAGGTGGGCCCTGTGCAATTTGGATACTTCACAAATGTGAAATATTTATTTGTAATTTATTTATTATTTGTCCCAGACAAATGTGGCCAGGCCTAACGTATTACAAATAAATATTCTAGAGAAAGTTGTTGTGTTAGGCACAGAGGTTGTGACCAGGACACCCACTGGAAGAAATGAAATGGGAAGAGAGAACCAAGCATGTATGGCTGAGCCCCTTCTGGGGACGGCATCTTTCTTTCAGAGTGGCCCCTTCTTGGGAAGTAGGCATTGTCTTCCACACACAGTAAGCTGCCACCTTGCTGTGCTGGCCCAGATCTGCCCACGACTCTTTCAGTAAGTGTAAGTTTCATTCCCCAGTTACCTCTATTAGGAACAAAGCTGTTCTTCATCAATCTATTCCATGTTTCATTACCCAGGAAAGAGGGGTGTTGTATATGCTCCTTCCAAAGCCCCTAGAGTGACCTTCTGGCCCTCCCATGCCTTCTGAGGAAGAATCAGAGAAAAGACTTTGCTCTGTCTAACTTCTGGAAACTGTTGCAATGATCTCAGTGTTGGGTAAAACGAAAAGCTGGAAGAGCCCAAGAAAGGTAAAATTAATTTACTCATGAGAAAGAGTATGGAGCTCATCTGGAAAGAATATAACAGACCTCGGAGGTGAGAGGAAAAATCAAAGGGCTAGAGTTTACAGAAAAGAGGCTGCAGAGAGACATTGAGAAGCAGCTAGGGTGCTGAGGTGGCCTTCAGGAAGAGAGATCTATAAAGATGATCCCGGGTGGTGCAGTTATCCTTTGGCTCCCTCTCCAAGAGGCATCTGTCTTGATCCACATACGTTGTTTTTCAAGGTGGGTGATTTTTTTAGCCAGACTTGGATTTCCTTTGGATGTCTCAGTATGCTGAGAGTGGCGTATAGGACAGCCCTGTTTCACTCAAGTTATAATACATTGGGACTGGCTAAAAAAGATAAAGGAAAGGGAAACATTTCCCAGAGTGCTCTGCAGAACACTGGTACCCACTTAGAGATTTACAATGGATATTAACATTCCAGTCAAGGTTCTGGAAAAATGGTCAGCAAAAGAGCTTATATGTCTTTAATCAGCAGCTCCCAAATGTAATGTACCACAGAGCTTTTTTCATGTAAGACACCTTGAGAACCCTGGCACAAAGGACAAAACAATAAGATTCAAAAATTACTGCTTGGTGATATGAGGAGAGAGCACATTAGATATTATCAAAAGAAAATTATAGCATTCATATGTCTGCCTATGAAGAAACTGTTTTAACTTCAGCTTCAGTTAAAAGTTAACTGTTGGCCAGGCATGATGGCTCACGCCTATAATCCCAGCACTTTGGGAGGCCGAGGCGGGCGGATCACCTGAGGTCAGGAGTTCGAGACCAGCCTGACCAACATGGAGAAACCCTGTCTCTACTTAAAATACAAAATTAGCCAGGCATGGTGGCACATGCCTGTAATCCCAGCTACTTGGGAGGCTGAGGCAGGAGATTCACTTGAATCCGGGAGGCAGAGGTTGCAGTGAG
This sequence comes from Pan paniscus, assembly GCF_029289425.2. Classification (NCBI taxonomy): domain Eukaryota; kingdom Metazoa; phylum Chordata; class Mammalia; order Primates; family Hominidae; genus Pan; species Pan paniscus. The sequence goes on along the minus strand of NC_073253.2, from coordinate 44,895,022 downwards.
CCGAGATCACACCATTGCACTCCAGCCTGGGCAACAAGAGTCAAACTCCATCTCAAAAAAAAAACAAAGTTAACTGTTTTAATGTTAACTTCAACCAAGAGGAACTCCTATCATAAAAGAAATTGGAAGGAGGAAAGGAAGTTGGCGGGGAGGGAGGAGGTGACGAGAAATCATCTGCCATGACCACAAGAGAACGGGAGAGTGCAGCTCTTGCAGAAAAAGAGCTAAAGACACAAGTCTCCTGCTTGTTGGAGAGAAAAGAAGCTTTGCACAGGCAGGGCCAATGTATGCTACATTAGAGGGAAGCCTTCCATGAAATCAATAGAGGAAAACACAATACTTAAAGACTGCATAAGCAAAGATTAGAATTTATGAGTAAGGCCTTGGAAGCAAGAAAAGGCTGAGACAAGAACAAGACAATACCTACAGAAGGAAATCCAGACCAGGCCATAACTAGTCACACAAGTTAAATGCTCATGTTCAGTTCCTCAGTGAAGTGATCCTGGAAAATAATATGAATAGCAAGGCTGACCTTAGAACTACTGTGTATCATTATAGTTTATTGTATATTGACTGCTGCAGGTGACTATGTTAAATAACCTACATATTCTTCTCATAATAAAGTGCTTTTCTCAACCCCATAAAGTCCTGAGTTAAATAAACCTATTAGGTGAAAATGTGAATAGATCAAGCACTGTAAAAAAAAAAAAAAAGTTGAAAATGTAATCAATGACATAATTTCTAAAGCGGCATCTGGCCTAAGAGAGTTGTATTCAATGAGTTCCACCAAACTTCAAGAAACAGGTGATGTTGGGGTGTTTTTCTATTTCCACAAGGCATCAAAAAAAATGCAGGTAATCTGAGGACCACCATTGGAGAACCACTGTCTTTGTAGAATGCTGCCTTAATGAAGCTTATTTTGATCTGGGTGTGTTTCAGCTATTAGAAAAGGAGGATTCAAACTCTAAACATGGAAGACAGGTAGTCAGGGCAGCAACACAGAAAGGAATTATATGAAGATCTCCTTATCAAAGCGGCCTGGCAAATAGGGCACAATGAGATGCAACAAAATTAGGCAGACCAGTCTTCCTAAGGATCCAGCTAAAACCAAAGAAGATAATTTGGAGTTGGGCCAGGGTAAGATCCAGAAACTAAGATTTCTCGGTTATTTATAGAGCAGTCATCATATTTGTAAGATGCCTATGAGATACATATATATGACAAAGGAAGGAGGTGGCTCAGGTCTGTCTATTAGGGATTCCTTCAGCAAATTCTCTACTGGGATCAAGTCTTGTTCAAAGTAAAGCCTTCTTTCTAAATCCACCTACCTCTGTTAACTATTGTTTTCTTCTGTCTCTTCTCAACTATGCTCTTACTGAAACATCAGCTCCTGGGACATCCCTTGTCTTGTTTCCCAGTTTTGTTCCTACCTATGTTTTGCCAGGATTCAGAGGAGCTGGGTTCTAGGCTTGATTAAAATCTTTTTAATCGTGTCATCTTGTTAACATCTTGTTGGTCATCTGTTTACACCTCTTGAATATCAGATCTAGCCCAGATCTGATCCATTCCCCCATACTCATATTAAAATGCACCCCCACCTTCGCCTGTAGAGGGCCATCCTTGCCCCACTCCACATATTTAGCTCAGGAGTTATTGTCTCCATCCTGGCTAATCAGAGTTAACCACATACTAGGAAAACAGAACTAAGAGATGTCAAGGGAATCTGGGCCCTGATGGTATCAATCGAACATCTCTTTCAAGGCACATTGAAAGCTCACTCTAGTCCTGAACTTTTCAATTCTGTGAGCCAAAACACAGAGACAGAGACAGACAGAGAGACAGATACCTTTTACTGTGTAATCCACTTTGAGTTTTCTGTCGCTTGTAATGCATCTTTCTTGGAAGCATGTTTTTCATCAATAAAACAAGGATAATACTTGCTACCAAGCTTCAGTAGGATGTAAGTATTTTGGAAAGTCTAAAGCCTATTCAAACATAAAGTATTATTCCTACTTCCTCTTTTATGCTCTTGCCTGAGTTCCTTGCATACTAATACTTTCAAAGCATAAAACATAATACTATACCAAAAGAACATTTTCATTACCTGATATTCCTGTTCTGTGTTCAGGGACTTTTGATCCCATCTGTTCTACAGAATCTTTTATATAATAGAATTCTTTGAAACCAGACCAGCAAAGTTCTGTTTCAATGAACCATTTGTTCCCTAAGCCACAAAAATAGCTCCTGCAAATAAACCCTATGTTTAAAATGGTGTTTGTGAAAACCTCATTTTACCTGTGATATATGTGAATGTACTTTGGAAATAAATTTGCCTTGTAAATTTGTCATTGATGTCTAGTAAATTTTCATTACTACTAATTAGTTAAAGTATTAGTTCCTTCTGATTTCTTGATCTTGGGACTTGCTGCTCAAAAAAGGCCCTGGCTTTGGGGATCCAACAATGAAAGATCTTGGGTCTTTATTCAAACAGCAGACAATTTTCTTTTCAATGCTGCTGATTTTACTTCTGTGGTTCTTTTTTCTTCATTTCTGCTCTCCCTCCTTTTCATGACTAATTTGGCTTTGAAATTTGATTCTTTGATTTAATCCATCTGCAATATTTATTCCTCATAGCTATTATCAGTGCCTTTGCAGAAAGTCATCTGTTGCCTGAGGAATTAGAAGACAAGGAGATATTAGGGGTTTGAGTTGCACTCTAAAAAATTAGAGAACAGAAGCAATATATTGGGATGTGAATCCAATCTCAATAAAGCTGTTACTTAAAGAGAAAAAAAGCAATGAGTTAATACTGGTCGACCCCTCAAGAACCCATGCAGAATCACAAACTGATCCTCCCCTGGGTTCATCAGCATGAAGGATGATGGCATTCTTTTCTCGATCCAAATAAAACCCAGCAAACCCTTCTTCAGGTGTTACCAATGAGGCATGTAGAATCACAGTAAGGAGATTTAACTGATAAAGGCATTTTATTTTCCAGCATTTAAATGTACACTTTAAAGACTAAAATCAATTCCAACATCCCTATTTATACTCTGGTGGTACACGTGTATATATAGCAAACCAGCCATTAGGAAAGAAGCTTTGCATCTTTCCACATAATCCAAAATAATGGCAAATTATGATGTGGTGATTAAATCAAGACCTTCCATATCAAAAAATATATTGTGGACTGGATCTATTCAAAGCTACCTTCTTTTTCAATTTTTTATATTTTATTCCACCTTGCCAATGTACTTTCCTTATAATTCATTCTCTAGCTCAGCTGGACTTATTGCTACTTAGAATGGCACATACAACAGTGAAAAGATGATGTCACCCTTTAGCCAAATTGCACTATTATTCCAGAACTGCATGTACTCTCATTCATTTATCTCTGCTGACATCGCTCCACAGGAAGGTTTTCCAGGGCAGATGCGTGCTCCCTTGGCAACAAAAGTGGTGGAGATTGCGCATCCATTTTAAAATCCTGAAAGGTAGATTTTAGTAAATCTCAACTTTTTAAAAATGTATTGTGATTAAAGGAGGCATCAGTTGTTGTCCCCAAACCTGTTCTGGTTAAAAACCTCAAAGAATCTTGAATGTGAAACGACCTTCAAAATTTATTCTCATTATACAAATATTTTCTTCATTTAAAGACATGTTTTAAAAGCTGAATTTAAGAAGAATTGTGCAGATTAAAGTGGTCTATTTTGCAAGTATGTGCATATATGCTAAGAAATAACTATACACTTTAGTGAACATTTGATAAGGAGTCGGGGGAAAAATTAGTGAAAGATTATTATGCAGGATTCCATTCAAGTGTGCCAGAACAGCTTTAAAATCAAATGCAAGCATTAGAGATACGAAGAGACTTTAGGAAGAGGAAGACAAGCAATTGCAGAAATTGTATAAAACAGAAAAGGCAACGTAGGAAGTAAGAGTGAAGAGAAAATCCAGGAAAAATAGGGCTGGGTACAGTGGCTCATAGTTGTAATCCCAACACTTTAGGAAACTGAGGCAAGACAATCGCTTAAGGCCAGGAGTTCAAGACCAGCCTGGGCAACATAGTGAAACCCCATCTCTACAAAAAATTTAAAAATTAGCCAGATGTGGTAGCACACACCTGTGGTCCCAGCTACTCAGGAGGCTGAGGCAGGAGGATGGCTTGAGCCCAGGAGTTCAAGGCTGCAGTGAGCCACGATCACACCACTGCACTCCAGCCTGGGTGACAGAGCAAGATTCTGTCTCTTTAAAAAAAAAAAAAAAAAAATGTGGGGAGGTAGTTTTTAAAAATACATTTTCTTATGTTTTAATCTTTTTAGAATGTAATCCATGCACACAGCAAAAATCCCAATAGCACAAAAGGATATACAAAGAATAGGAATCTCTTTCCTACTCCTGACTCCAGACCCCTAGAATTCATCCCCGACCCAAGGCAAACACTGTTACCACTTTCTTGTTCTCTTCATTTTTGTGTGTGTACCACAGACCACTTCAGTATCTGATAAAGTTTATGGATCCCCCTCTCAGAATAATGTTTGAAAATATGTAAGCTAAAGTGCAGAGGATTACAAAAGAAACCAATTTGCCTGTAATACAGTTCTATCTGTGAATCCCTTAGGGATCCATGGACTCCAGGATAAGAGCATCTACTCTTAGATTCCCATGCATGTACAAGCATATATAGTAAAGTATCCTTCCTGCAGTAGGCCATCTACAGGGGGTGCTGCTGTAGCTTGGCCTAGATCCCCTGTAGAAACCAGTGCACCCATCTCTTGGCTGCTATGAGTGTTAGCAGCTAATGGTTCACAGTTGCCCCCTTCTATAGAGAATTCTCCATCCTGCGGCACATTGTAGCCAGCACAGGGGTATAAAAGGTTGGACAGTTTTATGGTGCAATTCATGCTCCAAAGCTCCCTGTGGGATCAGGCTAACACTGATATCCACTGAGATCATCTCTTGCTTACCTTTTGTCCACCACTCTATGCTGTTCCCACCCCATCTCCTGGGAGCAACCTCTCCTAAAAACACAAGAATCCCTGTCTCAGTCTTTGCTTCCAGAGATCTCAGCCTAAGACACTTACTCACTGTTTCTTACCTTGCTTTTTTTATTTATTAATTTCTTGGAAAGAATTCCATATCTGTACATTGGAATTGTATTCTTTTAACTGTTGCATTCTTTTAACAGCCCCAATACTATGGTATTCTTTTAACTATTGCATTCTTTTAACAGCCACATACTATTCCATTAAATGGATTTACCATAATTAATTTAGCCCATCTCCAACAGAGCCATTTCCAATAGTTCCTCTCTGGAAACTTACAAATCTAATTTTTACACATCTAAATGCAATTACCTGTACCACCTTGCCACATTTTAAGTATCTAACTAGTTGCTAAGGACCCTTTCTCTAACCTCATGAGTTACAAAACTTTAATGATTTGCTTTCTTTTTAGGATAAAGCTTTATTCTCAAAACAATTTATCTTTATATTTGACAAACTGTGAAGACTCAGCTGGCTCTTAGCCCCTGCATCTCTTAATCCCCACAGCCCCAGACTCGGAGCATCAGATCAAGGATTGAGCAATGGACCAATCTCCATTCTAAACTGAAGAAAAACAAGGACCTGCAAATGCTTAACTTGGACCCTCAAATCTCTGGGCCTCATCACTTGCCTCCCTGCTGGTAAGAAGAGTAGATGGGCCTCTTGATTCTGCTAGGAAACTGCTAGATCTCTTGCTGTGTCACACACCCCTCCTAATGACAAACATTAATCCCCAGGGACAGCACAGTATAAACCCCTAAAGGGAAGATAAACAATGTCCTATCTGCCCACACACTGAAAAGCAGTTTTGGCTGGACGCGGTGGCTCACGCCTGTAATCCCAGCACTTTGGAAGGCCCAGGCGGGCAGATCGGTTGAGGTCAGGAGTTCGAGACCAGCCTGGCCAACATGGTGAAACCATGCCTCTACTGAAAATACAAAAAAAAAAAAAATTAGCCAGATGTGGTGGCACATGCCTGTCATCCCAGCTACTCAGGAGGCTGAGGTAGGAGGATCACTTGAACGCAGGAGGCAGAGGTTGCAGTGAGCCGAGATTGCCACTGCACTCCAGCCTGGGAGACAGAGCAAGACTCCATCTCAAAAAAAAAAAAAAAATTAAAATTTTTTTTAAAAAAGCAGTTTCACCCCACAGTATAGTATTTGCCAAAGGTATTTGTTTCAGGCTGCCCCGCACCTTTTGAAAAGCCTTCCTATGTTTAACAACTTCCCACAGTTTAAATTCCACTTCCCCAATACTGAAATCAGCACTTACCTCCCCTGTTTTTCAGGTGACTCACACTTTGCACAACCATCAAAAAGAGAGGAACACAAATAGGCAGGTGCTGCTTGGAATTCATTTTCTGGCCAAGAAGGAACAGAGTGACCGAGGGAGCCTGGGCTGAAGGTAGGGTGTCCACTGGATTGGTTTGATGGTATAAGTTCTGTTACTTGCATCAGAGAACTCAGGCTGATAACTTCCTACACATTCATTTCTCTTTCCCTCACAGGCTCCTCTCTCCTCCAACCATAAAAAGATACTCAATTTCAATCAAAATCAGAGAAATGCAAAAGAAATCAAGAGAAATATCATTTTCTACCAATAGATTGGCAAAGATGAAAACATTTGCTGTAGTGAATGGGGGAGAGATATGAATGATTAATGGGTACTAAAAAATAATTCAAATGAATGAATAAGGCCTAGTATTTGATAGCACAACAGGGTGACTATTGGTAATAATAATTTAAGTGTACATTTTAAAACAGCTAAAAGAGTATAATTGGATTATTTGTAACACAAGGAATAAATGCTTGAGGGGATGGATATTCCATTTTCCACGATGTGATTATTATGCATTGCATGCCTGCATCAAAACATCTCATGTGCCCCATAAATATATACACCTACTACATACCCACAAAAATTATAATAAATTATTTAAAAATTATTTAAATCATCAGCCAATAAAAAGAAAACATTTGATGTGCTGCAATGGTGAGAACATGGTAAAGTACACTGCTAGTGGAAGAATAAAGTAGTACAACCTCTACGAAAAGAATTTGGCCATAACAATCAAGTAGGAAATGCAAAATCCTTGACCCAGCAATTCTACTAATAGGAATTTATCAGCTGGGCGCCATGGCTCACGCCTGTAATCCCAACACTTTGGAGGCCAAGGTGGGTGGATCACCTGAGGTCAAGAGTTCAAGAGCAGCTTGGCCAACATGGTGAAACACTGTCTCTACTAAAAATACAAAAAAAAAAAAAAAAAATTAGCCACGTGAGGTGGCAAGCACCTATAATCCCAGCTATGTGAGAGGCTGAGGCAGGAGAATCGCTTGAACACTGGAGGCGGAGGTTGCCGCAAACCGAGATGGCGACACTGTACTCTAGCCTGGGCAACAGAGTGAGACTCTGTCTCAAAAAAAAAAAAAAAAAAAAGAATTCATCCTATAGCTCAGAGGCAAGCAAACTTTTGCAAAAGGACCAAATAGTAAATGTTTTAGACTTCCAGGCCATACATCACTATTACAACTACTCAACCCTGCTATTGTAGCATGAAAGGAGCCATAGACAACAGGCAAACAAATGGGCATAGCTGTGTTCCAATAAAACTTTATTTTTTTTTAATGGCAGGTTGAATTTGACCCACAGGCTATACTTTGCCAACCTCTGCTAGGTATCCTAGCACATATAAACGAAAACATGTATACATATAATTATTGTATTCATCACAGCAATAGCCTAACAGCAGCAAACATCTTGATGTCCATTAAGAGAGGACTAGACAAGTAAATTATGGCACCTCTATTCAACGGAATACTTGCCGTCACTAAAAAGAAGGAGGTAGCTCTATGTGCACTGATAAGGGTTGGTATTCAAAATACATCAAATTTTTTTAAAAAGCAGGTACAGAACAGGGTACAGTAAGCCTCCATTTTTATTGAAAATTTATATGTGCATATGTACATATTTGCTCATCTAAGCATAGCATGTATCTGAAGGACTAAGAGATTGGGGAGGGGAAGTGGATGGCTGTGGGACAGGAGCGTGAAGGCTTTTTTTTTTCTACTATGCCCTTTTGTGCCCTTTGAATTTTATACCACGTGCTTTACCAATGAATGACAAATAAATATAATTTAATGTTTTAAATGCATATGTTCTCGCAGTAGTGTTTTTAGATTACAAAGTATAGATATAAAAATTAATTGGAGCTCTGGACAGCAGACTATCTATTTCCAAAGTCCTCTCCCATGCCCAGAAGCCATGTGGAATCCGTCAAAGAACATCATAGTGGGAATCGGGAGACCTGGCTTCAAGCCCAGGCTGTTACCCACTCTCTGCGCTGCCTGGGGCCAGCCACCTCATCTCTCTGAACATCTCTTTCCTCCTCTGTAAAATGGAGGCAGTAGTACTTGAGAGCTGTGTTATATAAAATAATATTACTGTTATTGGGGAAATGTCAATGCCTCTGGACCTATTTCTTGATCTGCAAAATCAGAAAGTTGGACAAAATGAGCCTTTTGACTCCCGTGTCAATAAACAAAATTGTTATTTGTAAGAACTCAGGCAAAATCAAACTTGGTAAGCAAGTAAGGACTCTTTTTGCTTATCTCAAGAAAGTAATCTCCAAGACCAAAAAGAAAATAGGAGACATGTTTGGACTCAGACATCAAGTCCAACCTGGAGGTGGAGAAAAGCTGCCTTCCTCCAAGGACACCACTTCTTCTTTCCTCAACCCAGCTGACCCAGTGATTGTCAACCAGGCAACATTTTTTGAGCTACCACTGGGTACAGAACACACTCTGTAGGAAAAAGTTTAGGAAATGGCACTCATAAAGAGGGATACACTAATAGAGTCAAATAATAGACTCATGAAGGCCAGTGGGACAAATGAATGAAAAGAATGGGTGAGAGGGGCCATTCAGGGAGGGTCCTCTGCCCTGACCTGACTTCTGGTCTCTGCTAAGAGCCATCATTTGTGTTGTTTCAGGGACTCCAGGGAGATGACAGGACAGTAACAAGGAAAAGCAGTGTTGCACTATTCTCTTCTCTTTTTTTTTTTTTTCTTTCTTTTTTTTTTTTTTTTTTTTTTTGGACACAGGGTCCCGCTCTGTTGCCCAGGCTGGAGTGTGGTGTCAAGATCACAGCTCACTGCAGGCTCAACCTCCCCTGGCTCAGGTGATCTTCCCACCTCAGCCTCCTAAGTAGCTGGGATCACAGGTGTGCCACCCTGCCTGGCTAATTTTGTATTTTTTGTAGAGGTGGAGTTTCACCACTTTGCCCAGGCTGGTCTTGAACTCCTGGGCTCAAGGGATCCACCTGCCTCAGCCTCCCAAAGTGTCCTCTTATTTCTGAGAATTAACAACGGGAACTGGTTATTGTTAAACAAAAGTTTGGGGTGAGTTAAACTGACAGGAAATAGCATGCATGTTGAATTATAAGGTGGCAAATGTGAAATCCATTTTCAGACAAAGCCGATTCGATAAGAATGTGCTGATATGACAAGGGGCAGAGCTCTCAGCAACGTGTCAACTGGTGGAAAACTCTTTCCTTTCCTTCCTCACTTCTGTAGGCTTGGGTGTAACTCTCCAGACCCTTTGAAAGTAATGTTGCAAAGACTCTTTGTGTTCCTGGCTCTAAAGAACTTTTTACACCCGAATAAACCGGTTTTGCTCCCTCAATCTTAAAATGAAGGCAGCCAGTCAAATCTAAGAGAATTTCACAAATCATAGAGGCTCCCTGGCAATACAGAGAGCATGGCAAGGGTATAGTCCCAAAAATGATGGGATGGGGCAAGGGTGGGGAATGCGGTACCCTAAGTAAGCAGAAAAAGAGGGTGGGATTTCAAGTGCGAATTTAAAAATACACTTTCTCGGCCGGGCGCGGTGGCTCACGCCTGTAATCCCAGCACTTTGGGAGGCCGAGGTGGGCGGATCACGAGGTCAGGAGATCAAGACCATCCTGGATAACACGGTGAAACCCCATCTCTACTAAAAATACAAAAAAATAGCCAGGCGTGGTGGCAGGCGCCTGTAATCCCAGCTACTCGGGAGGCTGAGCCAGGAGAATGGCGTGAACCCGGAAGGCGGAGTTTGCAGTGAGCCGACCAGCCTGGGCGACAGAGCGAGACTCCGTCTCAAAAAAACAAAACAAAACAAAACAAAATACACTTTCTCTTTGAGAGGTGGGAGATAAATGTTTATTTAGGGTTTGGTAACAATTTTGGTGGAGTATGGGAACAAGAAGAAATAGGATGAAAAAGGGAAGAGAAAAAGGAAAATGAGGCTGTGTGTGGTGGTTCATGCCTGTAATCCCAGAGCTTTGGGAGGCCAAGGAGGGTGGATCACGGGGTCAGGAGTTCGAGACCAGTGAAACCCTGTCTCTATTAAAAATACAAAAAATTAGCTGTGTGTGGTGGCAGGCGCCTGTAATCCCAGCTACTCGGAAGGCTGAGGCAGGAGAATCACTTGAACCCAGAAAGTAGAGGTTGCAGTGAGCCAAGACGGTGCCACTGCACTCCAGCCTGGGCAACGGAGCAAGACTCCGTCTCAGAAAAAAAAAAAGAAAGGAAAACGAATGAGTGAATTCAGTACGAGAAAAATTTGCTATGTGCCCACTCTTTGGGCTGCTTCATGAGGAGGAATCTCCTGAAGGGGGACTTTGTGCTAGAGAAGAACAGGCAAGCCGTGATGGGGCTGGGGCCTGAGAGAGAGCATTTGAAGGACCAGCACCCGAGAGTGTGAGAAGGGGACCCAAGCGGGATGGCCTTTTTGTTCCCTCACAGTCTCAGTCCCCTCAGACTCCCTAGGGCAGCAGTCCCCAACCCTTTTGGCACCGGGGACTGGTTTCATGGAAGACAATTTTTCCACAGATGGGGGGCAGGGGCGTGGTTTCAGGATGATTCAAGAACATTACATTTATTGTGCACTTTATTTCTATTATTATTACATTGTAATATATAATGAAATAATTATACAACTCACCATAATGTAGAATCAGTGGGAGCCCTGAGCTTGTTTTCCTGCAACGAGATGGTCCCATCTGGGTGTGATGGGAGACAGTGACAGATCATCAGGCATTCTCATAAGGAGCACACAACCCAGATGTCTCGCATGCATGGTTCACAATAGGATCTAATGCCACCACTGATCTGACAGGAGGTGGAGCTCAGGAGGTAATGTGTGCAATGGCAAGCGGCTATAGGTACATACAGATGAAGCTTTGCCTGCTCTCCAGACGCTCACAACCTGCTGTCCAGCCGGTTCCTAAATTAGCTTATTTCCACCATACCAATCCATGGCCCAGGGACTGGAGACCCGTGCCCTATGAGGAACTGTTACTATGAATTAGGCTTAGTCTTTTTTTTTTTTTTTTTTTTTTTTTGAGACAGAGTTTCACTCTGTCACCCAGGATGGAGTGCAGTGGCACAATCTTGGCTCTCTGCAAGCTCTGCCTCCCCTCCCGGGTTCACATCATTCTCCTGCCTCAGCCTCCAGAGTAGCTGGGACTACAGGCGCCTGCCACCAAGCCCGGCTGATTTTTTGCATTTTTAGTAGAGACAGGGTTTCACTGTGTTAGCCAGGATGGTCTCGATCTCCTGACCTCGTGATCCACCTGCCTTGGCCTCCCAAAGTGCTGGGATTACAGTCATGAGCCACCGCGCCTGGCCTAGGCTTAGTCTTTCAGCCTGTATTTTGCTGCATATATACCTATCTGCAAACAAAAGATACTTTTCTTTGTGTGTTAATTTCTACCCAACTTGGGAAAAATAGCATCTAGTATACATCTTTCTGCAACTTGCTTTTTAAAAAAAAAAAAAAAAACCTCATTGCCTCCTAATATATATTGATTGAGTTCATTCATTTCAACTACTTTGCATCATTTCATCATATAAACATACCTTGATTATTTATACATTCCCCTTTTGATGGGCATTAGCTTATTTCCAATTTTCATATTTTGCAAGCAGTGCCATAATGTACAGCCTTTTCCATGTCTCCTAGTGCATATGTGCAAAAAGTTCTAGACCAATGAGTACCTAGAATTGGAGTTGTTGGATCTTGTGGCATGCTTACTTTCAACTTTACAAAATATTGCCAAATTATTTTCCAAAGTGGTTGCACCATCTAGGCACAGTGGTTCACACCTGTAATCCCAGCACTTTGGGAGGACAAGGTGGGATGATCACTTGAGGCCAGGAGTTTGAGACTTGCCTGGGATACATAGCAAGATCCCACCTCAATTTTAAAAATAATAAAAATATAAAATATATATAAATAAACAAAGTGGATGTATTAATTTACACTTGTACCCACTCCCCAAAGACTATTCTATGACTTATTTTACTTTTGCCCTTATAATGCATATGAAGTGCTGTCTTGTTTTAGTTTGCATTTTCCAGATTACTAGTGAGGTTGTGCATCTTTTCATATACATTTTCCATCTGTGACTTGTCTATTTATACCCTTTGCCCATTTTTCTGCTTTATTTTTTGTCTGTTCCATATTGATTTGTAGGAGTTCCTTATATATTCTAGAAATTATTCCTGTGTTTCATATACCTGTTTTTTGTCCAATAGTTTGGAAACCAAAATATCACTAATCATTTCTGGAATATAGCATTCAGTTACATAGGCATTAATATCAGAAAAAATACCACTTGGTTTTCTAATCTAAAAAATTTATAAAATAGTTTCTATCTTTGACTCTGATACACCAAAAATTTTACAAAGGGTCAGTTACTGGACCATCCAAGAATAGTTTATCACGTGGTCCAAAAAAAACTTGATACAATAGAAGAACTTTCTCTTACACTTGTTTTAAACTTCCTGTATCAGTCCAGTTCTCTCCACCTCAAGGAACAAAAACAGATGGCACACACGAATTAGGAAAATTGGAGGAGGTTTTATTTACAGAGGGACTAATTACAAAGGGGTGAGTGGGGATAGCAGAGCCATAAGAGATAGTGGCAGTGGAACTGTATAGGAATAGGGTAAAAGAGAGCTTGCCAGAACCCAAAAAGAGAATGGCATAGAACAGGCCACCTAGACAAGAGCAGTGACATTCTGTTGAGAGACACAGCAACTTGTGTCAACCTCGCAGGAAGGAACCAAGGAAATATATGCCCTGACCCCATGCTCCTTTCTCTCTCCCTCCCATCTCCTGTGGAAAGCCAGAAGGCATAGGTGCCTTTGCTGTGATCCACACAGGACAGCCTCCCAGAAAAGAAAATTATGGATAAAGGTGGAAAATGAATCTAAAAGGTCAAATTGAAGAAATCCAGCAAGCTTGCCTTGCCAAATAACTTCAGATTCTATACCACACAAAAGAAAGGCAGATAAACTTTAAATGTAAAGAGTGACTTAAAGCACTTTTCTGGGCACAGTGGCTCACCCCTGTAATCCCAGCACTTTGGAAGGCTGAGGCGTATGGATCACCTGAAGTCAGGAGTTTGAGATCAGCCTGGCCAACATGGTGAAACCTCGTCTCTACCAAAAATACAAAAACTATCCCAGCATGGCGGTTCATGCTACTTAGGAGGCTGAGGCAGGAGAATCACTTGAACTCGAGAGGCGGAGGTTGCAGTGAGCCAGGATCATGCCACTGCACTCCAGCCTGGGCAATAGAGCGAGACTGCATCTCAAAAAGAAATTTTTTAAAAAGAGCACTTTCTGGAATTATACAAGAGTAGTGAAAGATGGATAATAGAGGCAGATACCACTTTATCTCCTATTTTCTATCTTTCATTTCTGCCAAGGAGAAAGATTACTGGCCAGAAAACAATACAACAAGGATCCAGATGAAAGATCTAAAAATCCAAACTGGTGGAAACATCATAAGAAAGCATCTGGGTTCTCTACATCGGTGCAAACCTCCTGGCCCCAACAAACTACATCCTAGCCTACACCTAGAAGAGATTGGTGACAAAATGAGCTGCTGTTCGTTATCACAAAAGAATTCTAGAAACTGGGGCAGGAATCAATAGTGCAATTCTCAGGCAGGTTGTCTAACACCACCTTGAACACGGAGAGAAGAAAGTGGAGCATTTAACTGTGCATAAGATTCAGATAGGGAAAGTCTTCTGTTTTTATCCAAACTCTGCCAGAGTGACAAATCAGAAGAAGCTGTCAATACGCAGCTTCACCATTTGAACTCCGCATTTGATAGAGACTTTTACCTTGTGAACAAGACAGAAGAATGTGGGCCAGATGATCACAAAGATAGGTGCTAATTATGAATCAATGTCAGCCCAGAGTTTCTAGTGTAAAGGAATTCTGTTTGCAGTCTTGTCCTGTTCATTGAGTAAATAGCTGAGTGTACAGTTGGCTTGCTAATGCACTTCTCTGACTGCTGGGAAAGGTAGCCAATATATTTAATATGGCAGAGTGAAGATCCAAAGGCTCTAACGATAAGCCAAACTTAATAAAAATTTTAACTGAAATAAATGTAAAGCCCTACGCTTACATTTTTTTCGTGCATAAGAACAGAATCAGGTCCAGGCGCGGTGGCTCACACCTGTAATCCCAGCACTTTGAGAGGCCGAGGTGGGCGGATCACCTGAGGACGGGAGTTCAAGACCGCCTGACCAACATGGAGAAACCCCGTCTCTACTAAAAATACAAAAAAAAAATTAGCCGGGCATGGTGGCGCATGCCTTTAATCCCGGCTACTCGGGAGGCTGAGGCAGGAGAATCGCTTGAACCCGGGAGGCGGAGGTTGTGGTGAGCCGAGATTGCACCATTGCACTCCAGCCTGGGCAACAAGAGTGGAAACTCCGTCTCAAAAAAAAAAAAGAACAGAATCAGAAAAACATGACTAGGCCCCTAATTAAACATGGTGGGGTTTATTTCTTTCTTGTTTTATTTCTTCTGTCCTCCCAAACCTATCAAAATGATAATAGATTAATTTTTCACAAAAAGTAAAACTCAAAAAAAAAAGAATGAGAGAGGAGAAATAGAAGACAGGAGATATGAGCAATAATTTGAAACACAGAAAGTGCATAGTAACTGATTTAGCAGAGCCTACCGTCAATGGGTCTGCAAAGAGGAATTCCAATGAAAGTGAAACCAATTCACTCCCAAGAACCCTGGAAAGACCTAGCACTAGGTTCTGTCCGGGTGCTGCAGAAAGGAGTGGTGAAGCACTGAGTGAAAAGGAATAGTGTGTGAAAGTATTCATATTAATAGAATGAGCTGCTTAGCGAGGGTGTGTTTTCATTCACTGAAGATGTTGGAGCAGAATTAAACACTAATCAAATATGTTATAAAAGTGATTCAAATGTTGGACACAAACTTGACTCCAATGACTTTTAAAGCCCCATCACTCTGAAATCCTATGATTCTAGAATTTATAGTTACTTATAAAATTGTGTAGACAGGACTTCAACAGGTTTTAGGTACTTCCGGATGTATTTTTATCAGCGTCCAATAGGTGGCGCTGTGGTATAAGATAAGACTCAGCAAATGGCTGCCCTTACTTGATTCTCCTGTGCCCTACCGAGTGTCTAATAACAAGTAACAGCTAGAATGTTTGATTTTTTTAAATCGGAAATCTAAACCCAGAGATTCAGAACACCTAGGTTTCATAGTTCTTGTGGCGCATGAGCCTTTGTGTGATTTAGTTTGTCA
Source organism: Pan paniscus (assembly GCF_029289425.2). Classification (NCBI taxonomy): domain Eukaryota; kingdom Metazoa; phylum Chordata; class Mammalia; order Primates; family Hominidae; genus Pan; species Pan paniscus. The sequence goes on along the minus strand of NC_073253.2, from coordinate 44,879,350 downwards.
TCCTTCTCTGTCCTTCCGTCTTATTCCTATCCAAGTTGTGGCACTTCAATGTATTTGTCGTTCTCGGACAGCAAAGTAAGTCAAACGCGAAACAACTCCCCCTTCACATCCCGGATGCCCTGCCTCCATTGCGTGTACCCTTTATCTCAGGGCTCTGAGTGTGTGGGGCTCTACAAGCGTTATCTCCCTTGATTTAAAAAATAATAATAAATAAAAACAAGACAAAACAAAGAACTTACTGTTCCAGCACAAGTTTACATCAGTATCGATCAGGAATACGATTGTCTCCGGCTGTCCTCCCTTTTCTGCTGATTAGGAGATTCATGCTTCGCTTCTTTGTTTTTGTTGTTTTTGTTTTCGTTTTGATTTTTAATCAAAACGTTTCGTTTGATTATTAAATGAATTCCTTCATATCATAACCAAGTCCAATACACTTTGCTTCCTAAAAGCTAATTACTTAATATCTAGCTCTTATTGACAAATTTTGCCACTCATCAAAGTTGTAAAACTTGGTTTCTTCATTTCCCTTTATCTGCTTCAGATTTACAAGGTCCCTGGGGAATTTCTGCTCCTCATCAAGGAATGTCTCCATCAACTCCATATATTCAGGTAACTCTGCTCCTACATTCAAGACTCAAATCCAGGAAAATTTCCTAACATGAGGCATCTGTAAAGCTGTCCAATTCACCCTCTTGGCATAACCTGTCCCACAGGGTTTTTCAACTTAATGATTTTTTTTTCATTTTGGCTAAATGCCATTAGTCCACCCAGAAAGCAAGACTGGCTTTTTTTGTTTGTTTGTTTTTAACGGAGGTTTCACTCTTGTCGCCCAGGCTGGAGTGCAGTGGCGCAATCTCAGCTCACTGCAACCTCCGCCTTCCAGGTTCAAGTAATTCTCCTCCCTCAGCCTCCTAAGTAGCTGAGATTACAGGCACGTGCCACCACTCACAGCCAATTTTTGTATTTTTAGTAAAGACGGGGTTTCACCATGTTGGCCAGGCTGGTCTCAAACTCCTGACCTCAAGTGATATGCCTGCCTCAGCCTCCCAAAGTGCTGGGATTACAGACGTGAGCCATTGCACCGGCCAAGACTGCCTTTTTTAAATACTTGAGTCTAGTCTAACTGACAAGAAATGTTAGTGAGTTGAGTTGGGGGGAAAAAGGCCCATACTCACAATGCAAAACAGTAACAAACCCCAAACAACAACAGCAACAACAACAAAAAACCAGCATTCTTTCCATGACCAGATTTTCAATAGTAATTTCATCTTTGCACCTTGTGTAAGTACACATCCTAGCAGCCTTGCTCAGTTATATATCTGATTGACTGTTGTTGTTTTGCTTGGTTTTCTAAAATGTCCTCTGTACTAATCTGATCTGAACTCATATTTTCCATCAGTTCTATACCAACTTTCTAGACTTGATCTTTCTGTTGTTCTCTGGAAAGAACAGAAGTATTTAGAGCAGTTAATAAGCACTTGTGGAAACCTCTCTGAGTTGTTTGTCTCACAGAAGGAAGAGTTACACCTGGCTAATTAGTCCTCCAACTACATCGTTTCTATAGTTTCAAAACGTTCTCACATTTCCAACATCAATGGTGTAAGTGAACACCCACCCACCCCAAATCACAAAATAAAAAACTTTCAAAGGAATGTTATGCATTTGTCATACAGATTCTCATATGTTTATTTTAAATTTATTATGTTCATAACATATTTAGTCTGTTAAGTAGCTTATAATGTTGGAAGTAGTGCTCTTAGTGGTCCTTGTAATCTGCCATCAGGCAAATTGCAGAGCCTATTGAAGAGGAAAGATTTTCAACTTTGTGGGTTCGAATTCTACATACAAGCCCCTACTCAAGCCGCATTCATTTATGTTGTGATGAAGCTGTGTACTGGGAGACCCTGGAACAGCCCAATGGGTTCACCTTTCCCGCTGCCTAGACAGAGCGAATTTATCAAGACAGGGGAATTGCAGTAGAGAAAGAGTAATTCACACAGAGCTGGCTGTGCAGGACACCAGAGTTTTATTATTACTCAAATCAGTCGCCCTGAGCATTCAGGTATCAGAGTTTTTAAGGACAACTTAGTGAGTTGGGGGAAGCCAGTGAGCCAGGAGTGCTGATTGGTTAGGTAGGAGATGAAATCATAGGGAACTGAAGCTGTCCTCTTGCGCTGAGTCAGTTCCTGGGTGGGGGCCACAAGATCAGATGAGCCAGTTTATCGATCTCAGTGGTTCCAGCTGATCCATCAAGTGCAGGGCCTGCAAAATGTCTCAAGCACTGATCTTAGGATCAGTTGAGGGAGGATCAGAATCTTGTAGCCTCCAGCTGCATGACTCCAAAACCATAATTTCTAATCTTGTGGCTAATTTCTTAGTCCTACAGAGGCAGTCTAGTCCCCACACAAGAAAGAGTTTTGTTTTGGGAAAGGGCTGTTATTGTCTTTGTTTTAAACTATAAGTTCCTCCCAAAGTTAGTTCAGCCTATGCCCAGGAGGGAGAAAGGACAGCTTAAAGGTTAGAACCAAGATAGAGCCAGTTAGATCTCTTTCACTGTCTGTCATAATTTTGCAAAGGCAGTTTCAACCCTAAGGATGAGGCACACCAATGTCTCTGTAACTCAAGCATCTTAAACATAGATGTGGTTTGCCTCCCACCAGGACAAAGGAGAAGCTTTCTAAAGCTGATGAAAGAGCTGCTCAAGAGCATACAAGCGCAGTGGCTCACGCCTGTAATCCCAGCACTTTGGGAAGCCGAGGTGAGCAGATCACTTGAGGTCAGGAGTTTGAGACTAGCCTGGCCAACATGGTAAAACCCCGTCTCTACTAAAAATACAAAATTAGTCAGGCCTAGTGGCACATGCCTGCAATCCCAGGGAGGCCTAAGGCAGGAGAATCACTTGAACCCAGGAGACAGAGGTTGCTTGACCCAGGAGACAGAGGTTTCGGTGAGCCAAAATCATGCCACACTGCACTCCAGCCTGGGCAACAAGAGTGAAACTCTATCTCAAAAAAAAAAAAACGCATACAAGTTTTTGGTTTCTAAAGCAAAATAATAATAATCAACTTGAGCCTATACTTGCTTTAAGAAAATTTTCAGTCAGATTTAAAACAAATAACAACCACAAAAAAAAAAAAAACCTGACTAGGCTTCTATGAGATTATACCACCTAAAGTATGCCCTAGCTCAGGCTGCCATAGCAAAATATCATAGGCTGAAGAGAAACAATGGAAATCTATTCTCTCTCAGTTCTGGACGCCGTTCCCAGAACTGGAAGGTGCAATGCTGCCGTAGCAACAAATAAACCCAGGTCACCATGCTGACTCTTCAGCTGCTGTGTTCATTGACCCACCACCATCATGGTGACTCAGCAACTTTCTTTCTCTGCTCCTCCAGCTCCACTGCTACCAACCTCTTTGATATCAACTTTGAGTATCTTTTCTCTACCTCACAACTAACATAACTTCTGCTAGTCCGTGGCTTTTACAGCCTCTTGCATTTGTGTACTGCATCTCTAGAGAGCCCAGATCTGCTTCCATTACCAATTGTCTGCCTCTTGTCCTTTATTGATCACCAGTACAAATTCTTGAGAGAGAAAACCTGATTGAGTTTAGCAAGTAACTATAGGCTTCCTCACAGGCCTCCAGCCCAGTGGGTCTCAAATGTGAGCATGGAATCACCTGGAAGGCTTCTTAAAACACAGATTTCCAATGGGAGTGGTGGCTCACGCCTGTAATTCCAGCACTTTGGGAGGCCAAGGCAGGCAGATCACTTGAGGTCTCGAGACCAGCCTGGCCAAGATGGTGAAATCCCATCTTTACTAAAAATACAAAAATTAGCCAGGCATGGTGGTGCGCACCTATAATCCCAGCTACTCGGGAGGCTGATCAGGAGAATTGCTTGAACCTGGGAGGCACAGGTTGCAGTGGGCCAAGATTGCACCATGGCAGCACTCCAGCCTGGATGACAGAGTGATTCTCTGTCTCAAAAAAAAAAAAAGAAAGAAAGAAAGAACACACAGATTGCTATGCACTACCCTCAGAAGTTCTAATTCAGCAGATCTCCAGCAGAGTCTGATCACCCATATTGCTATACATTTCCAGGTGATGCTGATGTTTCTGATCTTGAGACCACACTTTGAAAACCACTGCTCTAGCCTGTAGGTGAACGGTCCTTGGGTAAGATGTCCATCAGCTGGAGGCCAGGGAATATGTGATGTGGTTGTGGATGTGGCCACCTATGGATAAGGATAATAAGCCTTCCAGGGGATTCTATGCTCACATTTGAGAACCACTGGGCTGGAGGCCTGTGAGGAAGCCTATAGTTACTTGCTAACTCAATCAGGTTTTCTCTGTCAAGAATTTGCACTGGTGATCAATAAAAGACAAGAGGCAGGAATTGGTAATGGAAGCAGATCTGGGCTCTCCAGAGATACAGTCAACAAATGCAAGAGGCTGTAGAAGTGTCCATTTCCCTCAGCAAAAGGCTCTGGACATAAACATTTTAATATGGCCTGTGGACAGGCAAGCTGTTGTCTGGCATTTTCCCTATTCTGTCTTTTACTATGAGACGTCCACCAGGCTTTCACTGAGTGCCTACTACATGCCAAGCTTTCATTGTGCTAAGCATTGGAGATATAAAACTCAGCCATTTTAACTTGTAATCACGGAGGACTTAGCTAGATAAATTTTAATGACTTGTAAAAATTAAGATAAATGTTTTGGTTCGCTTTTAAATAGAAAAACATATCAAAAGATAACTACAGAAATTCTCAAAAGTTTCCACTCAAATCGTGTTGTGATAAAAACAGAAGTGTGAGGGGTGCATAAGTAAGAAAAGCACATTCAAAAAATAATTCAGTTAAAAGAATTAGTTATGAACTACTCAGAATGTTTAACACAGAGCAAACCAACGTATATTATGTTGAAAATAAACTAGCCTCAGTGCTCTCAAAATCCAGATTCATGCAAAGAAGTAAAGCCAGCATTTCTGAAAAGGAAGAGTTATTCAGCAGATCTGCTAGAGGCAGGAAATAAGCAAAATGTATACTGAATTTTTAGTAAAGGCTAAAAACCTGCTTCCATCCCTAAGTCATTCAGGTTCCATTGCCCACCCTTCCCATCTCTGAATTTTGGCATTTGCCCTGCCTAAATTCAGGGTGGATTCTGTTGTATTATATCGTCCTCTAGTGGTTTCAAAAATTTCTTGTCTCCCTTCTCTACAGGCAGTGCCTATCACAGGGCCACACAGACACTTGATGTGAATGAATGTTAAATGGACTGATGGATGACATAGGTCCTACATCCTACTTGATGACTGAGACTGGGTGACACAACCTATGTCAGCTTCACTAGGAGAATGAGCATACAAGTATTTTAGGCTCAAGCTACTTATGCCATCATTGATTGTCCTTAAAAATAGACAACGAGGCTGGGTGCAGTGACTCACACCAGTAATCCCAGCACTTTGGGAGGCCTAAGCCGGCATATCACCTGAGGTCAGGAGTTCAAGACCAGCCTGACCAACATGGTGAAACCCCGTCTCTACTAAAAATACAAAAAATTATCTGGGCATGGTGGCAAGTGCCTGTAATCCCAGCTACTCAGGAGGCTAAGGCAGGAGAATTGCTTGACCTGGAAGGCAGAGGTTGCAGTGAGCTGAGATTGCGCCACTGCACTCCAGCCTGGGCAACAAGAATGAAACTCCATCTTAAAAAATATATATATATATTCTGTGAGCTAATTTTTGTTGTTGTTGTTGTTGTTGTTGCCAGCTTGGTTTATTATGCTTTTTGGTTTGAGGTGTTTTTTGTGTGTGGATTTTTTTTTTCACTTTATGTATTTGTTCAACAAGTGTTTATTGCTTCCACTATGTGCAAGGGACCCTGATGGTGAGTTTGGGGAGCAATTGAGGTGCAAATGGGATATATCCTTGCCCTCAAAGTGCTTACAGCATAGGAAGAAACCAGAGTAAACACAGATTCCACTCCAGCAATGTTTCAGGGTGCCCCAAGAGAGTAATGGTTTTAAAAGTTCAGAGAAGGGAGAGGTTGCCTCTGAAATAATTATCTCTGGACATATGACACCTGTCTCTCTTTCCTAAATGAAGACCACTCAACAGCAAACAAATCACAGGATGTCAACATGACAGAGCTGACGTCATAGTCTACACTTAAGCTGTGACTAAGTTCAAGAGTCCATTCCTGTTCTTCAAGCAACAAAAATGCTACTAGATTTCAACACAGAAATAATATTCACTCAGTATTTACTGACTTTAAAATACCTTACCAGTTACCATGAGGAAAGAAAAAAAAAATAGCTAAGATATTGACTCTGACATGAAGGAAATTATTATATAGTGGGAGAAAGTTGCTCAGGATTAGTAATTAAGCAACGTATCAGAACTGAGATCTTATGATTCTCCAATTTAAACTCAGCTATTAAAGTTTATTGAAATAATTTATAACATATCTAGGTGTTAGTATTGGAACTGGAGGTAGAAAAAAAGTTTTATCTTCTTTGCTGGAAAGAAATTTGCAAAACGTTTGTTGATAAAGGAATGGTATAGGCAGAATATAAAGTTTTCCTACAAGTTAGTAATAAAAAGACAAACCACCTAATCAAAAGTTAGATGAAATACTCAAACAGATGTTTCTCAAAAGAAGACATAAAAAGGTGAGCACGTTTTCATGCGCTTATTGGCCATTTCTATTAGTCATCAGGGAAATGCAAAGTAAATGAGATACCACTATCCACCTATCAGAATGGCTTACAATTAGAAAGATTGATAGCACCAGCTGTGATGCAGATATAGAAAATCAGAACTCTCAGATATTGTTGGTAGGCTTGTAAAATGATACAAGTATTTTGGGAAAAGGCCTGACATGTTCTTATAAAGCTAGACAGACACCTACCCTGTGATGTCACAATTCTACTCCTAGATATTTAACAAAGGAAAAAAAATACTGTCTAGCCAAATGTGGTGGCTCCTGCCTGTAACCCCAGCTACTTGGGGAGCTGAGGCAGGAGGATCCCTGGAGGCCAGGTGTTTAAGAGCAGCCTGGGCAACATAGCAAGACCCTGTCTCTACAAAAAAAAAAAATGTTTAATTAGCTGGATGTAGTGGTGCGCACCTGCAGTCCTAGCTATTCAAGTGGCTGAGGCAGGAGGATTGCTTGAGCCCAGGAGTTCAAGGTCGTAGTGAGCTATGATTATGCTACTGCACTCCCCCCTGGATGACAGAGAGTGACCTCATTTCTTTCTTTTTTTTTTTCTTCTGTAAATTATGAATAACCTTGGAAGAGACCTTGTTTATTTAAAAAAAAAAAAAAAAAAGCCTCTCTTTCCCCTAAACTGTATTCATCAATAAGGGAATTAATAAACTGTGCTACACTTACACAGTGAAGAAAAAGTAACAAAATACACATCAACAAAAAATAGTAAACTATTGATATAGCAGCATATAGCAGCAACATTGATACATCCCAAAAACATTATGTTGAGTGAAATGAGTCTTACTCAAAAGAGAACACATTATAAGATTTCGTTTATATGAAGTTCTAGGACAGTCAAATCTACTCTGTGGTAGAAGAAAAAATGAAAACAGTTGTTTCTTCTTTTGGGTGAGTGCTGTCACCTGAATGTGTGTGTTCCCTCAAAATTCATATGTTGAAACCTAATCACCAATGCAATAGTATTAAGAGATGGGGTCTTTGGAAGGTGATTAGGACAGGAAGGAGGAGCCCTCATCAATAGGATTTGAGCTCTTAGAAAAGAGACCCAGCCTGGCACTGTGGCTCATGCCTGTAATTCTAAAACTTTGGGAGACATGGATCACTTGAGCTCAGGAGTTCAAGACCAGCCCGGGCAACATGACGAAACCCCATCTCTACAAAAAAGTACAAAAATTAGCCAGGTGTGGTGGTGTGCTCCTATAGTCCCAGCTACTTGGGGACTAGGGCAGGAGGATAGCTTAAACCTGGGAGGTCAAGGCTGCAGTGAGCTGAGATCATGCCACTGCACTCCAGCCTGGGTGACAAAGTGAGACCCTGTCTCAAAAAAAAGAGAGACCCAAGAGAGCTGCCTTGCCCCTTCCACCATGTGAGGATGCAACAAGAAGTCATCTAAGAACTAGGAAAAGTCATCCTAAGAACTAGGAAACAGGCCCTTACCAGTCACTGAATCTGCCAGAGGTTTGATCTTGGACTTCCCAGCCTCCAGAACTATAAGAGACAAATTTCTGTTGTTTATAAACCTCTAGTTTGTGATATTTTGTTATAGCAGCCTGAATACACAAGGACAGTGGGGGTGGAGATGGACTGAGAAGGGACATGAAGGAACTTTTTGAGTTGATGATAATGTCCCATGTCTTGCTGGGAGTTTGGTTACAAATATATATGTATTTGTCAAAACTTGATAAATGTACACATAAGATAGTGTATTTCATTTTACATAAATTTTATATCAAAAGAAAAATATATAAATATTAAACTTCACTTAGTAGTATACATGCTGAAGTATTTAGGGAAAGTGTATTGATACCTACAATTAACTTTGAAATATATCAAAAAATATAACGGAGTGGTGTGAGTGGGGCTTGTGGGTTAAAAATATACATGATGGAACAATTAATGAGTAGATGAACAGACATGACCAAACAAGCATGATATTATGTTAATAGAATCTGTGTCATGGGTATGTAGATGGATGTTCATTGTAATTCATTATAAAATTGTAAAATTCTTTTTACTTTGCTGTATGTTTGGAAATTTTTATAACAAAATGTTGAAAATATATATATAATCAATAGACTTCAAAGTGGAGCACAATGGTATAAATACTGAAATAAGTGTGTCTACAGAAATTTATTTATTTATTTATTTATTTTGAGACAGATTCTTGCTCTGTGGCCCAGGTTGGAGTGCAGTGGCGTGATCTTGGCTCACTGCAACCTCCGCCTCCTGGGTTCAAGCAACTCTTCTGCCTCAGCCTCCCAAATAAGTGGGATTACAGGCTCACGCCACCATGTCCGGCTAGTTTTTGTATTTTTTGTAGAGACGGTGTTTCACCATGTTGGCCAGGCTAGTCTTAAACTCCTGACCTCAGGTAATTCACCCGCCTCAGCCTCCCAAAGTGCTGGGATTACAGGCATGAGCCACCGTGCCCGGCCTACAGAAATATTTTTAAAATATGGTTGTAGTCAGCATTATTACCATGATATTCTACTTTTTAAAAAATCTGTCATTATTTTACACTGTTCTATGTTTATTCATTGTCTTTATATTTATCCTTTTAAATGACTGCATAGTTATACACCAATATCACTATGCCAAAAGCAACTTAACTATGCCTCTACAGTAGATGTTCACTATAGCAGAGGCAGGAGGAAAAGCCCTAGAATAGAGGCCAGATGTTGGGGTTCCAGTCCTCCTCAACTCAGTCTCTGCTGGCTACTCTCTGTCTGATCCTTGCTGGGCAGGTTCTCTATCTGACCTGTCCTCAGTCTTCTCCTGTGTTAACTGAGGTACCAAGATTAAAAGAAATCTACAGCCCCTGCCAGCTCTGTACTTGGTGCTTTTATAAGGGTGGTTTGTAGTTTTTACTTTGTTATGAATAAAACCATTATGAATAATTTTAGAGAGTTACTTGTCAAATTGTAAAAATAATAATATTGGCTGAGTGACATAAGATTCAGAAAAATAAGAAAATGTTTAAAAGTTTAAACAAAAAAAACTAATCACACATAAGCACTCTACCCAAAGATTATAATTGTCAACATTCCAGTGTATCTTCTTCTACATTAGATTTGCAGTGAGCCATGATTGCACCACTGCACTCCACTGTATGTATTTTCAAACATACAGCAAAGTTCAAAGAACTTTAGAATGAATTACAATGGGGCCAGGTGCGGTGGCTCACGCCTGTAATCCCAGAACTTTGGGAGGCCGAGGAGGGTGGATCATGAGGTCAGGAGTTTGAGACCAGCCTGGCCAACATGGTGGCACCCTGTCTCTACTGAAAATACAAAAAAAAAAAAAATTAGCTAGGCATGGTGGTGTGCGCCTGTAATCCCAGCTACTAGGGAGGCTGAGGCACGAGAATCGCTTGAATCCTGGAGGTGGAGGTTGCAGTGAGCCAAGATCGCGCCACTGCACTCCAGCCTGGGTGACAGAGCAAGACTGCATCTCGGGGGAAAAAAAAAAAAAAAAAGAATGAATTACAATAAACATCCATCCACATACCCATGACCTAGATTCTATTAACATAATATTATACTTGTTTTGTCACACCTGTTCATCTACCCATTAATGGCTCCATCATATATATTTTTAACCCAGAAGCCCCACTCACACTGCTACATATTTTTTGATGCATTTTAATTTTTGTTTTTCTTTTTGAGACAGGGTCTCATTCTGTCACCCAGGCTGGAGTGCAGTGGTGCAATAATGGCTCACTGCAGCCTCGAACTCCCGGGCTCAGGTGATCCTTCCACCTCAGCTTCCCAAGTAGTTTGGACTACAGTTAGGTGCCACCATACCTGGCTATCTTTTTTTATTTTTTGTAGAGACAGGGATCTCACTCTGTTGCCCAGGCTGATCTTGAACTCTTGGCATCAGTGATCATCCTGCCTTGGCCTCCCAAAGTGTTGGGATTTACAGGTGTGAGCAACTGTGCCCAGCCTGATTTGTCAATTTCTTAATGTGTTAGTATGAAATTTCTTAGAAAAAAATACCTTACACAGGTTGGGTTCTCCAGGAGCACAGTGATTTGGGATCTGCATGCAATATATTTATTCAAAATCAACACCCATAGAAGGAAGGGAGAAGGAAGCAGGATTGGGCAGATGGAAAAGTAGAACGCCAGTGCAGGCCTGGTGAAGTCTCAGCCATAGGATGTACTACGGAGTATGTATGATGGAACAGAATTGCTGTGCATTAAGACAAAATAACCAGGCCTTGTAACATGGCTTCAATCAGTCATTGGTTGTGGGCTACCCCAGGAAGCTGAGGCAAGCCCTGAAGAAGCTGACAGTTGGGGGCTGTGAGCTAACAACCAGACAAGCTCCCCCTGGAAGTGGGATCCATGACACACATCTCTGTGTCCACCATGGCATATTTTGTTTTGATTTGCATTTCTTTCACTATTAGTGAAGTTTTAAAATATTTATAGATTAAAATACATATTGAATCATGTTTAAAACACTTTCAATCTAATGTACAACCCCTTCCCCAACAAGGGGCCGCTGAATTATTCCATTCTTTGAAGTGCCTTCAAGCCCTAGTGCAGTTTAGGCAGGAAAGATAGTGATGAGGTTGGATAGGGAGGGAAGGATAGAACCCAATTGAGAAGAGAGGTTGGAACTTTATGTATTGGCAATAAGACAGTCACCTAATGTCGCTGAATAGGGGGATGTCATGATGAAATTCTGGCCTATCACAGTGATTCTAGCAAAAGATATCAGCACCACAATCCAGCCTTAAACAACACTCAGACAACTCTTCTTGAGCAAGACTTGACGTTTCTGACTTTCTGAGAGTTTGACCTTTCAGAGTTCTTCCATATCCAATTCTCACTGGAAAACCACCCAACCATGGTGAATAAGTTAAGGTTAAAGATTATGGTAAGCAGCACTGGGCACAGTGGCTCACGCTTGTAATCCCAGCACTTTGGGAGGCTGAGGCGGGCAGATCATGAGGTCAGGAGTTCGAGACCAGCCTCACCAACATGGTGAAACCCCATCTCTAATAAAAATACAAAAATTAGCCGGGTGTGATGGTGGGCACCTGTAATCCCAGCTACTCAGGAGGCTGAGGCAGGAGAATCACTTGAACCCAGGAGGCGAAGCCTGCAGTGAGCCGAGATCGTGCCATTGCACTCAAGCCTGGGTGACAGAGTGAGCCTCCGTCTCAAAAAAAAAAAAAAAAAAAAAAGATTATGGTAAGCAGCAACAAGCGATGGATCAGAAAATAAATAAGACATGTCCGGGCGTGACGGCCCACACCTGTAACCGCAGCACTTTAGGAGACCAAGGCAGGCCAATTACCTGAAGTCAGGAGTTCCAGACCACCCTGGCCAACATGGCAAAACCCTGTCTCTACCAAAAATACAAAAATTAGCTGGGCGTGGTGGCAGGTGCCTATAATCCCAGCTATTCAGGAGGCTGAGGCAGGAGAATCACTTGAACCCGGGAGGCAGAAGTTGCAGTGAGCCAAGATCTCAGCATTGCACTGAAGCCTGGGCAATAGAGCAAGACTGTCTCAAAAAAAAGAAGAGAAGAGAAGAGAAGGGAAGAGAAGAGAAGAGAAGAGAAGAGAAGGGAAGGAAGAAAGAAAGAAAGAAAGAAAAGAAAGAAAGAAAAAGAGGAAAAAGAAGAAAACAGTGTAGAAGCTATACCTGAACATGGTCCAGGCAAGAACCCCACAGCTGGAATTAGAGTCTAAGGAGGCCGAGTGCAGTGGCTCATGCCTGTAATCCCAGCACTCTGGGAGGCCAAGGCAGGCAGATCACCTGAGGTCAGGAGTTTGAGGCCAGCCTGGCCAACATGGCGAAACCCCATCTCTACAAAAATACAAAAATTAGCTGGGCATGATGGCAGGTGCCTGTAATCCCAGCTACTCGGGAGGCTGAGGCCAGAGAATCACTTGAACCCAAGAGGCAGAGATTGCAGTGAGCCAAGATTGTGCCATTGCACTCCAGCCTGGGCGACTGAGCAAGACTCTGTCTCAGAAAGAAAAAAAAAAATGTTGTTAATTGTTATAAGTACATAATAGGTATATATTTTTATGGGGTGCATAAGATATTTTGATACAGGCATACAATGAGTAATAATCACATTAAAGTAAATGGAGTATCCATCAGCTTGAACATTTATCATTTCTGTATGTTACAAACATTTCAATTATAGCTTTTTAGTTATTTTATTTTATTTTTATGTTATGTACTTTTTGTTTTTTTTTTTTTGAAACGGAGTTTCACTCTTTTTGCACAGGCTGGAGTGCAATGGCTCGATCTCAGCTCATTGCAACTTCCACCTTCCAGGTTCAAGCAATTCTCCCGCCTCAGCCTCCCAAGTAGCTGGGGGTATAGGCATGCGCCACCACTCCCAGCTAATTTTTTTGTATTTTTAGTAGAGACGGGGTTTCACTATGTTGGTCAGGCTTGTCACGAACTCCTGATCTCAGGTGATCCACCCGCCTCAGCCTCCTAAAGTGCTGGGATTACAGGCTTGAGCCACCACATCTGGCCCAGTTTTTAGTTATTTAAAGTGTACAGGCTGGGCACAGTGGCTCATGCCTGTAATCCCAGCATTTTGGGAGGCTGAGGCAGGTGGATCACCTGTGGTCAGGAGTTCGAGACCAGCCTGACCAACATGGCAAAACCCCGTCTCCACTAAAAATACAAAATTACCCGGGTATGGTGGTACACACCTGTAATCCCAGCTACTCAGGAGGCTGAGGCAGGAGAATCGCCTGAACCCGGGAGAAGGAGGTTGCAGTGAGCCGAGATTGCACCATTGCACTCCAGCCTGGGCAACAAGAGTGAAACTCCATCTCAAAAAAAGTACAATAAATTATTGCTGACTATAGACACCCTGTTGTGGTATCAAATACTAAATATTATATTCATTCTATGTAACTGTATTTTTGTGCCCACTAACCATCTCCACTTCTGCCCACTCCCAACTATCCTTCCCACCCTCCAGTAACCATCCTTCTACTCTCAGTCTCCATGAGTTCAATTTTTTAAATTTTGAGCTCCCACAATTAAGTGAGAACTTGCAAAGTTTGTCTGTCTATTCCTGGCTTATTTCACTTAACATAATGTCCTCTAGTTCCATCCATGTTGTTACAAATGACTAGATCTCATTCTTTTTTATGGCTAAATAGTACTCCATTGTGGCCGGGCGCGGTGGCTCACACCTGTAATCCCAGCACTTTGGGAGGCCAAGACAGGTGGATCACGAGGTCAGGAGTTCAAGACCAGCCTGGCCAAGATGGTGAAACCCCGTCTCCACTAAAAATACAAAAAATTAGGCAGGCATGGTGGTGGGCACCTGTAATCACAGCTACTCAGGAGGCTAAGGCAGAGACTTGCTTGAACCCGGGAGGCGGAGGTTGCAGTGAGCCGAGATCATGCCACTGCACTCCACCCTGGGTGACAGAACGAGACTCCATCTCAAAAAAAAAAAAAAAAAAAGAAGGGCGTGCGGTGGTTCACGCCTGTAATCCTAGCACTTTGGGAGGCCAAGGCGGGCAGATCACGAGGTCAACAAGGTGAAACCCTGTCTCTACTAAAAATCCAAAAATCAGCTGGGCTTGGCGGCGTGCCCTGGAGTCCCAGCTACTTGGGAGGCTGAGGCAGGAGAATCGCTTGAACCCAGGAGGCAGAGGTTGCAGTGAGTCGAGATCATGCCACTGCACTCCAGCCTCAGCGACAGAGCAAGACTCCGTCTCAAAAATAATAATAATAATAATATTCCATTGTATATGTGTACCACATTTTCTTTATCCATTCATCCATTGATGAACACAGGTTGCTTCCAAATCTTGGCTATTGTAAACAGTGCTGCAATAAACATGGAGTGCAGATACCTCCTCAACATGCTGATTTCATTTCCTTTGGATAAATACCCAGTAATGGGATTCTTGAATCATATGGTACCTCTATTTTTAGTTTTTTGTTGAACCTCCAAACTCTTCTCCATAATAGCTGCACTAATTTACATTCCCACCAAGAGTTCCTTTTTTTCACATTCTCACCAGCATTCATTATTGCCTGTGTATTGCTTAAATACAATTTTTACTGGGGTGAGATGATATCTCATCATAGTTTTGATTTGCATTTCTCTGATGCTCAGTGATGTTGAGAACTTTCTCATATACCCATTTGCCATTTGTATTTCTTCTTTTGAGAAATGTCTATTCAGATCTTTTGCCCTTTTTTAATCAGATTAATAGATTTTTTTCCTGTAGAGTTGTTTGAGCTCCTTATATATTCTGGTTATTAATGCCTTGTCAGATGGATAGTTTGCAAATATTTTCTCCCATTCTGTGGGTTGTCTCTTCACTTTGTTGATTGTTTCCTTTGTTGTGCAGAAGTTTTTAACTTGATGTGATCCCATTTGTCCAGTTTGGCTTTAGTTGCCTGTGCTTTGGGATATTGCTCAAGAAATCTCTGCTCAGACCAATGTCCTGCAGTTTCCCTGATGTTTTCTTTTAGTAGTTTCATCATTTGAAGTCTTAGATTTAGGTCTTTAATCCATTTTGATTTGATTTTTTCTATGGTAAGAGATAGGGGTCTAGTTTCATTCTTCTGCATATGGATATCCAGTTTGCCCAGCATCATTTATTAAAAAGACTGTCCTTTCACCAACATATGGTCTTGGCACCTTTGTCAAAAATGAGTTCACTGTAGATGCAGGGATTTGTTTCTGAGTTCTTTATTCTGTTCCATTGGTCGTGTGTCTGTTTTTATACAACTGCCATGCTGTTTTTATTACTGTAGCTCTGTAGTATAATTTGAAGTCAGATAATGTGAGTCTTCCAGTTTTGCTCAGGATGGCTTTGGCTATTCTGGGTCTTTTGCAGTTCCACATAAATTTTAGGATTAATTTTTCTATTTCTGTGAAGAATGTCATTGGTATTTTGATAGAGATTATATCAAATCTGAGGATTGCTTTGGGTAGTATGAATGTTTTAACAATATTGATTCTTCCAATTCATGAACGTGGAATGTCGTTCCATTTTTTTTGTGTCCTGTTCAATTTCTTGCATCAATGTATTATAGTTTTCATTGTAGACATCTTCTCTGCTTTCATTAAGTTTATGTGTAGGCATCTTATTTTATTTTTAGCTATTGTAAATGGGATTAATTCTTTATTTCTTTTTCAGATCGTCCATTGTTCACATATAGAAATCCTACTGATTTTTGTGTTGATTTTGTATCCTACAATTTTACTAAATTTATTAGTTGTAATAGTTTAGTGGTGAAGTCTTTAGGTTTTTCCAAATGTAAGATTGTCTCAGCAAACAAGGATAATTTGACTTCTTCCTTTCCAATTTGGATGCCTTTTATTTCTCTTATCTGATTGCTCTAGGTAGGACTTCCAGTACTGTTAAATAACAGTAGTGAAAGTGGGTACATTGGTCTTATTCCAGATCTTAGAGGAAAGGCTTTCAGTTTTTCCCTGTTCAGTATGATACTAGCTACGGGTCCGTCATATATGGCTTTTACTGTGTTAAGGTATCTTCCTTCTATTCCCAGTTTTTTCTTTTTCTTAGGGATGTTAGATTTTATCAAATGCTTTTTCAGCATCAATGGAAATGATCATATGGTTTTTATCTTTAATTCTGTTGATATGATATATCACATCGATTGATTTGCATATGTTGGATCATGCTTGCATCTCTAGAATAAATCCCACTTGGTCATGATAAATGATCTTTTAAATGAGTTGTTGAATTTAATTTACTGGTATTTTGTTGAGGGTTTTTATATCAATGTTCATCAAGGATATTGGACTGTAGTTTTCTTTTTTTGATGCATCTTTGTCTGATGTTGGTATCAGGGTAATACCAGCCTCATAGGATGAGTATGGACTTGTATTCTCCTCCTCTATTTTTCATAATAGCTTGAGTAAGATTGGTATTAGTCCTTCTTTAAATGTTTGGTAAAATTCATCAGTCAAGCCATTGGGTCCCAGGTTTTTCTTTGCTGGGAAACTTTTTATTACGGCTTCAATCTCATTACTTGTTATTGGTCTCTTCAAGTTTGAGATTTCTTCATAGTTCAGTCTTGGTAGGTTGTATGTATCTAGGAATTTATCCATTTCATCTAGGTTTTCCAACTTACTGGCATATAGTTGCACGTAACAGCCTCTAATGATCCTTTGAATTTCTGCAGTAATCCATTCTAATGTCTCCTTTTCATCTCCGATTTTATTTGGGTCTTCTCTCTTTTTTTCTTAGTTAGTCTGGCTAATGGTTTGTCAATTTTCTTGATCTTTTCAAAAAACCAACTTTTTGTTTCATTGATCTTTTATATTTTCTTCATTTTAATTTCATTTATTTCTGCTCTGATCTATATTATTTATTTTCTTCTAAATTTTGGGTTTGGTTTGCTCTTGCTTTTCTAATTCTTTACGACAGTGGTTCCCAACCTTTTTGGCACCAGGGACCAGTTTCATGGAAGACGATTTTTCCATGGACAGCAGGGGGTGATGGGGGATGGTTTTAGGATGAAACTATTCCACCTCAGAACATCAGGCATTAGATTCTCATAAAAAGCACGCAACCTAGATCTCTTGCATGCGCAGTTAACAGTAGGGTTTGTGCTCCTATGAGAATCTAATGCCACCACTGATCTGACAGGAGGCGGAGCTCAGGTGGTAGTATTCACTTGCCCACCCGCCACTCACCTCCTGCTGTGCAGCCTGGTTCCTAACAGGCCACGGACCAGTACCAGTCCATGGCCAGGGGGTTGGGGACCCCTGCTTTAAGATGCATTATTAGGTTGTTTATTTGAAGTTTTGCTACTTTTTTATGTAAGTGCTCATTGCTATAAAGTTTTCTCTTAAGACTGTACCCCATATGGTTTGCTATGTTGTGTTTCCATTTTCATTTGTTTCAAGAAATTTTTTATTTCTTCATTGACCCATTGGTCATTCAGGAGCATATTGTTTAATTTTCTTTCATGTGTTTGTACAGTTTCCAAAGTTCCTCCTGTTATTGATTTCTAGTTTTATTCCACTGTGGTCAGAAAAGACACTTGATATGATTTCAATTTTTTTGATTTTTTGAAGACTTGTTTTGTGGCCTAACATATGGTTTATCCTTGAGAACAATCCATGTGCTGAGAAGAATATGTATTCTGTAGCCATTGTACGAAATGTTAGGTGAATATCTATTAAGTCCATTTGGTCTATAGCACAGATTAAGTCTGATATTTGTTGATTTTCTGTCTGGATAATCTGTACAATGCTGAAAGTGTGGTGTTGAAGTCTCCAACTATTATTATATTTGGGTCTATTTGACTCTCTAGCTCTTATAATATTTGCTTTTTATGTCTGGGTGCTCCAGTGTTGGATGCTTATATATTTGTAATTGTTATATGCTCCTGCTTAATTGACCCTTTGTCATTATATAATGACCTTCTTTATCTCTTTTTATAGTTTTTGTCTGGAAATCTATTTTGTCTGATATAAATATAGCTACTCCTGCTTTTTTGGTTTCCATTTGCATGGAATACCTTTTTCTATCCCTTTATTTTCAGTCTATGTGTGTCTTCTTAGGTGAAGTATGTTTCTTGTAGACCACAAATCATTGAGTCTTGTTTTTTTATCCATTCAGCCACTCTCTGTCTCTTGATTGGAGAGTTTAGTCCACTTACATTCAATGTTATTATTGATGAGTAAAGATTTACTCCTGCCATTTTGTTATTTGTTTTCTAGTTGTTTTGTGGCCTTCTCTCCCTTCTTTCTTTCCTTGTTGTCCTCTTTTTAGTGAAGGTGATTTTTTCTGGTGATGTATCTTAATTTTTTCTTTTTACTTTTTGTGTATGCATTGTGTGTATGTATTTTTAATTTAAGGTTACCACGAGGCTTGCAAGTAATGTCTTATAACCCATTATTTTAAACTAATGGCAACTTAAAACTAATTGTGGCCAGGCGCAATGGTTCATGCCTGTAATCCCAGCACTTTGGGAGGCCAAGGCAGGCGGATCACCTGAGGTCGGGAGTTCCAGACCAGCCTGACCAACATGGAGAAACCCCATCTCTACTAAAAATACGAAATTAGCAAGGTGTGGTGGCGCATGCCTATAATCCCAGCTACTCAGGAGGCTGAGGCAGGAGAATCACTTGAATCTGGAAGGCGGAGTTTGCGGTGAGCTGAGATCGCGCCATTGGACTCCAGCCTGGGCAACAAGAGCAAAACTCTGTCTCAAAAACAAAAACAAAAAAAAACTAATTGTATAAACTAACCAACAAGCAAAGAGAAAACTAATAAAAACCTCTACACTTTTAACTTCTTCCCCCAACTTTTTAACTTTTTGTTATTTCTTTTTTTTTTATTTCAGTTTTCAATATTCACTTTTTTTTTTTTTTTTTTAATTGATCATTCTTGGGTGTTTCTCGCAGAGGGGGATTTGGCAGGGTCATAGGACAATAGTGGAGGGAAGGTCAGCAGATAAACAAGTGAACAAAGGTCTCTGGTTTTCTTAGGCAGAGGACCCTGCGGCCTTCAGCAGTGTTTGTGTCCCTGGGTACTTGAGATTAGGGAGTGGTGATGACTCTTAACAAGCATGCTGCCTTCAAGCCTCTGTTTAACAAAGCACATCTTGCACCGCTCTTAATCCATTTAACCCTGAGTGGACACAGCACATGTTTCAGAGAGCACAGGGTTGGGGGTAAGGTCACAGATCAACAGGATCCCAAGGCAGAAGAATTTTTCTTAGTACAGAACAAAATGAAAAGTCTCCCATGTCTACTTCTTTCTACACAGACACGGCAACCATCCGATTTCTCAATCTCTTCCCCACCTTTCCCCCCTTTCTATTCCACAAAACCGCCATTGTCATCATGGCCCGTTCTCAATGAGCTGTTGGGTACACCTCTCAGACGGGGTGGTGGCCCGGCAGAGGGGCTCCTCACTTCCCAGTAGGGGTGGCCGGGCAGAGGCGCCCCTCACCTCCCGGACGGGGCGGCTGGCCAGGCGGGGGGCTGACCCCCCTACCTCCCTCCCGGACGGGGTGGCTGCCGGGCGGAGATGCTCCTCGCTTCCCAGACGGGGTGGCTGCCGGGCGGAGGGGCTCCTCACTTCTCAGACGGGGCGGTTGCCAGGCAGAGGGTCTCCTCACTTCTCAGACGGGGCGGCCGGGCAGAGACGCTCCTCACTTCCTAGATGGGATGGCGGCCGGGCAGAGACGCTCCTCACTTTCCATACTGGGCAGCCAGGCAGAGGGGCTCCTCACATCCCAGACGATGGGCGGCCAGGCAGAGACGCTCCTCACTTCCCAGACGGGGTGGCGGCTGGGCAGAGGCTGCAATCTCCGCACTTTGGGAGGCCAAGGCAGGCGGCTGGGAGGTGGAGGTTGTAGCGAGCCGAGATCACGCCACTGCACTCGAGCCTGGGCACCATTGAGCACTGAGTGAACGAGACTCCGTCTGCAATCCCGGCACCTCGGGAGGCCGAGGCTGGTGGATCACTCACAGTTAGGAGCTGGAGACCAGCCCGGCCAACACAGCAAAACCCCGTCTCCACCAAAAAAAATATGAAAACCAGTCAGGCGTGGTGGCGCACGCCTGCAATCACAGGCACTCGGCAGGCTGAGGCAGGAGAATCAGGCAGGGAGGTTGCAGTGAGCCAAGATGGCAGCAGTACAGTCCAGCTTTGGCTCGGCATCAGAGGGAGACCGTAGAAAGAGAGGGAGAGGGAGACCGTGGGGAGAGGGAGAGGGAGAGGGAGAGGGAGAGGGAGAGGGAGAGGAACTTTTTGTTATTTCTATTAATTTCTTTTTTGTGTCTTTTTTTTTTTTTTTTTTTTTTTTTTTTTGAGACAGTCTTGTTCTGTTGCCCAGGCTAGAGTACAGTGGTGCAATCTCGGCTCACTGCAACCTCTGCCTAACCAGGTTCAAGTAATTCTCGTGCCTTATCCTCCCATGAAGTTGGGATTACAGGTGCATGCCACCATGCCCAACTAATTTTTGTATTCTTAGTAGAGATGAGGTTTTGCCATGTTGTCCAGACTGGTCTCAAACTCCTGGGCTCAAGCAATCCAGCTGCCTTGGCCTCCCAAAGTGCTGGAATTACAGGCGTGAGCTACTGGGCCCAGCCTCTATTCATATCTTTTTTTTTTTTTTTTTTTTGAGACGGAGTCTTGCCCTGTCGCCCAGGCTGGAGTGTAATGATGCGATCTCGGCTCACTGCAACCTCCGCCTCCCGGGTTTAAGCAATTCTCCTGCCTCAGCCTGCCAAGTAGCTAGGATTACAGGCACGCTGCCACCACGCCCAGCTAATTTTTTGTATCTTTAGTGGAGACTGGGTTTCATCATGTTGGCCAGGCTGGTCTCAAACTCCTGACCCTGTGATCCACCCGCCTCAGCCTCCCAAAGTGCTGGGTCTACAGATGTGAGCCACCACATCTGGCCCTCCTCTATTCATATCTTATTGTAATGTCTGTGTCTTGAAAAGTTGCTGTAATTTTTATTTTTGATTGGTTCATCTTTTCATCTTTCTACTTAAGATATGAGTAGCTTATACACTACAATTACAATGTTGCAATATTCTGTGTTTTTCTGCGTACTTACTATTACCGGTTAATTTTGTACCTTCAGATTATTTATTTATTTATTTATTTATTTTTGAGGCAGAGTCTTGCTCCATTGCCCAGGCTGGAATGCAATGGCAGGATCTCGGCCTCACTGCAACCTCCGCCTCCCAGGTTCAAGCAATTCTCATACCTTAGCCTCCCAAGTAGCTGGGATTACAGGTGCATGCCACCACTCTGGGCTAATTTTCGTATTCTTAGTAGAGATAGGGTTTTGCCATGTTGCCCAATCTGGTCTTGAACTCATGACCTCAGGTGATCCACCTGCCTTGGCCTCCCAAAGTGCTGGGATTACAGGCCCTTCAGATGATTTCTTATTGCTCATTAACATCCTTTCCTTTCTAATTGAAGAACTCCCTTTAGCATTTCTCTCTTGTGGAACAGGTCTGCTGTTGATGAAATCCCTCAGCTTTTATTTGCCTGTAAAAGTCTTTATTTTTCCTTCATGTAAGCTAGTATTAGGCTACATTCTTAAATATGTTTTTTGAGGAATATATGTATATATTTGTGTTGGGTATCATAGGAGTAAAATTTTCTGTATTATGGAGTATGTATGTTCAACTTTATCAATACTTTCAGTTTGCAGTGCTATAAGCAATACACAGGAGTTCCAGTTTGTTCCACATCTTAGACAACACTTAGTATTGTCAGGCTTTTAAATTTTACTTGTTTTTGTAGTTGTGATATCACATTGTAGTTTTAGTTAGCATTTCTTGAATGTCTAATGAACTTGGACAATTTTTTAATATTTTTGCTGGCCATTAGGCTAGTTTCTCTGTAAAATGCCTATTCTTTTGCTCGTTTTTCTATTTTTCTATTGAGTGATTGAATTATATGTTTGTTTTCTTACTGATTTGCGGGGTTTATTTATACACTTTGAATATGAGTCCTTTTGGGGGATTATGTGTTGTAAATATTTTGTCCTACTGTTTGAATTGCCTTTTCACCCTTTTAGTCATGCCCTTAAATGAATAAAAGTTTTTAATTCTAATATAGCCCAGTCTATCATCATTTTTTTTTTTTTTTGAGATAGAGATTTGCCCTTGTTGCCTAGCCTGGAATGCAATGGCATGATCTCGGCTCACTGCAAACTCCACCTCCTAGGTTCAAGCAATTCTCCTGCCTCAGCCTCCCGAGTAGCTGGGATTACAGGTGCCCGCCACCTGGCTAATTTTTTGTATTTTTAGTAGAGACTGGGTTTCACTATGTGGCCCAGGCTGGTCTCGAACTCCTGACCTCGTGATCCGCCCGCCTCAGCATCCCAAAGTGCTGGGATTACAGGCGTGAGCCACCACGCCCGGCCTCCTATTTTTAACTTCTGAAAACTTACTTTGTTTTACATTTCAATTTAGATTGCAATCCTCTAGAATTTGTTTTAATTTAAGGAAATGGTTTATTACTTAAAGTATCTTAGCCAAATAAAAGCATCAATTTTATGCCATAATTAAATTTTTTTAAATTGACATAACATTTTATGGTTGTTTTTTGTTTTTGTTTTTTTTTTAGGGGACAGAATTTTGCTCTGTCACCCAGGCTAGAGTGCAGTGGCACAATCTTGGCTCACTGAAACCTCTGCCTCCAGGGTTCAAGCGATTCTCATCTCTCAGCCTCCCAAGTAGCTGAGGGATTACAGGCACATGCCACCACACCCAGCTAATTTTTGTATTTTTAGTAGACACAGAGTTTCACTATGTTGGCCAGGCTATTCTCAAACTCCTGGCCTCAACTGATCCACCAGCCATAGCATCCCAAAGTGCTAGGATTACAGGCATGAGCCACCACGCCTGGCCATTCTATGTTTTATCATGTACAACATGATTAAAATTCTTTTTTAAGGTACGATGTAAGAGTAGGGATCAAGATTCTTTTTTTTCTTAAAGATTTATAATTGCTTCAAAGCAGCTTATATTTTTAAAAAACTTGTTTTCCACTTTGTCATAAGTTAAGTGATCATGCATATGTGATCAATTTCTGGACTCTCAATTTTATGCCTGTGGTCTGTTCATACATACACACACACACACACACACACACACACACACACATATATATATATATTTTTTTTTTTTTTTTTTTTTTTGAGATGAAGTCTCACTCTGTCGCCCAGGCTGGAGTGCAGTGGCGTGATCTCAGCTCACTGCAACCTCCATCTCCCAGGTTTAAGCAATTCTGCCTCAGGCTCCTGAGTAGCTGGAATTACAAGCATGCACCACCATGCCTGGCTAACTGTTTTTGGTTTTTTGGGGGGGTCTTTTTTGTATTTTTAGTAGAAATGGGGTTTTACCATTTTGGCCAGGCTTGTCTCGAACTCCTGACCTCAAGTGATCTGCCCACCTCAGCCTCCCAAAGTGCTGGGATTACAGGCGTGAGCCACCACACCTGGCCTGCATATATTCTTGTAATAATGCCACACTTGTAAATCTAACATTATAATAAGCATTGTGTCTTATAGTGTCAGTCCTATAGCTCTGTTCTTCTTCAAGATTGTTTTCGCTATGCTTGTCCTTTATATTTCCATACGCATTTTTTTCCCGCTAATAGTCATTTATATAACTTTGTTAATCTTTGTTTAGCATCAGTATCAATCTATCAGAAACACCAAATAGCTTTATTTCCTCCTTGAAATGTTACTTCTAGCAGGACTATTCATGTGTTTTTTTCTAAGTCTCAATTTTCTATTTAATATTTCTCAGAATAAAGAACACAGCTCATTTTAAATAAGAAGTTTATTTAAACAAGACACTTGAAGAGAAAACTATCTAGAATTCTTTTTTTTTAAGAGTAATTTATCCCTACTTAAAGACAGATTGCCCTATATGTAACCACTACACACAAAAAAGTTATAAAATTGTCCTTGGTTTTACAATAATAAATGAAAAACATTAAAATTCTTTAACTGAACAAGGTATGCCAGGATTTTTTTTCTTTTTTCTCTTTTTTTTTTTTTTTTTTTTTGAGACAGAGTCTCGCTCTGTCGCCAGGCTGAAGTGCAGTGGCATGATCTCGGCTCACTGCAACCTCCGCCTCCCGAGTTCAAGCAATTCTCCTGCCTCAGCCTCCTAAGTAGCTGGGTTTACAGGCGCCCGCCACCATGCCCAGCTAATTTCTGTATTTTTAGTAAAGACGGGGTTTCAGCATGTTGGCCAGGGTGGTCTCAATCTCTTGACCTCGTAATCCGCCCGCCTCAGCCTCCCAAAGTGCTGGGATTACAAGCATGAGTCACCGAGCCCGGCGAAAGGATTTTTATGTTGTTTTTTTTGTTAAAATAGAGGAAAATAACTTACTGGAATATAAAGATAAGAACTGAATGAGCATGCCACTAATGGAGAAGGGATATTTTCACAGAATGAGTATTTTTCCCACCCCATTTCCACTTGATGTCAACCAAAACATACCATTGGCTGTTTAGTTTTTAAAAATGCGATATTCGCCGGGCGCGGTGGCTCACGCCTGTAATCTCAACATTTTGGGAGGCCGAGGAGGGCGGATCACGAGGTCAGGAGATCGAGACCATCCTGGCTAACACGGTGAAACTCCATCTCTACTAAAAATACAAAAAATTAGCCGGGCGTGGTGGCAGGCGCCTGTAGTCCCAGCTACTCCGGAAGCTGAGGCAGGAGAATGGCGTGAACCCGGGAGGCGGAGTTTGCAGTGAGCCGAGATCGCGCCACTGCACTCCAGCCTGGGTGACAAAGCGAGACTCAGTCTCAAAAAAAAAAAGCGATATGATTGTGCATATATACCAGCTACTTTATGTACAATAAAGGAATAGGGAAGGGGGAAATGAAAGAACAGAGAAAACTATACTGTAGTAGTCAGGATGTGGTGGAAACAAATTGCAGTTTTCTAATTGAGAATGTAATCTTGATCTTTAAAGAACAGAGTTCTGGCCGGGCATGGTGGCTCACGCCTGTGATCCCAGCACTTTGGGAGGCCAAGACGGGCGGATCACCTGAGGTCAGGAGTTCGAGACCAGCCTGACCAACATGGTGAAACCCCATCTCTATTCAAAATACAAAAATTAGCAGGGCATGGTGGTGGGCACCTGTAATCCCAACTACTCGGGAGGCTGAGACAGGAGAATCGCTTGAACCCGGGAGACAGAGGTTGCAGTGAGCCGAGATCACGCCACTGCACTCCAGCCTAGGCAACAGAGCAAGACTAACTCTGTCTCAAAAATAAATAAATAAAATAAAGAACAGAGTTCTGGAGTAAAGAAGCAGTTTCCTTTTTCAGTAGACACCTCCCGTCTGCTGTTGGAATGCATCAATTCTATTTTCATCCCACATTTCCAACTGTGCAGGTGTGTCTACTTCATTGATTGGTTGCCCGTCAAATCGGAATCTAATCTGCTTCATTGACAATACCTGTCATTCACAATAGGCTTTCATTAGTTTACTAAATGGTGTATGCCTCTTAATCTTAAACTGCACCACAGAACCATCCTGCCCCAACACCTTCAAATTCATATGTTCCTTGTTCTCATTCTTGACTCCTTCCTTGGGCTTTTTTTTCATCGGCCATAGCAAGCACCAGTCTCCTCAGCTGCTGCTTCACAAAAGAGGCACCAAGTCCACACCAAACGAGCACACAAGCAGCCCCAGGAGCAGCAGAAGAAGGAAGCAGCAGTGGTGGATGAGGGCTCCATATGCATTTTAGAGTCAGCTTATCAACATTCACCAAACACATATTCTCTTACAAAACTGCTGGAATTTTACCTTAGCTTTCATTGAATCCATATGTCAATTCAGGGGTTTGTCATCTTTATAACTGTGCTTTCCAATCCATGAAGATGGCATATCCCTCCATTTATTTAGGGTTGGTTTTGAAGTTTCATTTTTTGGTTTTTTGTGTGTGGGGTTTTTTGTTTTTTTTTTTTTCGTTTGTTTGTTTGTTTTTGAGACAGGGTCTTGCTCTGTCACCCAGGCTGGAGTGCAGTGGCATGATCTCAACTCACTGCAACCTCTACCTCCCAGGCAAAAGCAATCCTTCTGCTTCAGCCTTTTGAGTAGTTGGGACTACAGGTGTATGCCACCATGCACAGCTAATTTTTGTATTTTCTGTAGATGGTTTTTCATCATGTTGCCCAGGCTGGTCTCAAACTCCTGGCCTCAAGCAATCCGCCTGCCTCAGCCTCCCAATGTGATGGAATTACAGGCGTAAGCCACCATGCCTAGCCTTATTTAGGTTTTGTATAATTTTGTCTCAATAGTGGATATTTTCTAGTTATATTTTTGTTTGTCTTTTTCATTTTTATTTTAGGTTCAAGGGTACATGTGCAGGTTTTTTATATAGGTAAATTCATGTCACGGGAGTTTGATGTACAGATTATTTCATCATCCAGGTACTAGGTCTAATACCCAATAGACATTTTTTCTTATCCTCTCCCTCCTTCCACCCTCCATCCTTAAGTAGGCCCCAGTGTCTGTTGTTCCCCTCTTTGTGTCTGCATCTTTTCATTTTCTTAGTGGTATCCTTTGAAGCATAAGATTTAAATTTTGATGAAGTCTAATTTACCTATTTTTTCTTTTGTTGCTTGTACTTTTGATGTTATATCTAAGAAATCATTGCCTAATCTAAGGCCATAAATATTTATACCTATGTTTTCTTCTAACAGTTTTATGGTTGGTGTGGTTTGAATGTTTATGTTCCCCCGAAATTTATTTGTTGAAATCCTAATCTTCGAGGTATACACACAGTCAGCCCTCTGTATCTGTGGGTTCCACATCTGTGGATTCAACCAACCGTGGATGAAAAATGTTTGGAAAAAAATTGCCTCTGTACTAAACACGCACACTTTTTTTCTTGTCATTATTCCCTAGACAATACAGTATAACAACTATTTACAGAGCATTTACATTATATTAGGTATTCTAAGTCATCCAGAAATGAATTAAAGTGTAAGGGAGGGTGTGCATAGATTATATGCAAATACCATACTACTTTATATCAGCGATTTAAGCATCCATGGATTTTGATATGCATGGGAGGTCCTGGAAACAATCCTCCTGCCAACAGGTACCAAAGGACGACTATATATGTATATGTATAAATATATGTATATGTACATGTTCATGCACACATGTACACACACACATAGATGCAATGAGTACACCAGCAGCAATGAGCATACCAGACACTAAGACTTTGGTTTTAAATATTATTCTCCTCAAAAGGAACCAGAACTCCTTGAAGAAATGGCTGACTTCGGGTCTAAAGCAGAGAAAGCATATAATACACCTAGAACATATTGTACCATAAAGTATGGTAATTCTCAAAGGATCATGGGGATGTGTCAAAATGACACAAGAGCCAGCCAAGGGGCTCCCACTGGCTAACTCTGGGATAATTTGAGCGTCAAAATAATGACATAATTATAGCAATTTCTTATAACCCATTAAATAGGAACCTATGAGCCCATACTAATATCAATTAATAGATAAATATTCCTCAGAAGTATTGACAACATAAAATAGAAATTACAAACAAAATATTTTTTTTTCCTGGATGACAGAGGGAGACTCCATCTCAAAAAATATAATAAAATAAACAAAAAAAATTTTTAAAGTCAAAAAATTAATAGACAAATAAATGAGAGCAGAGGGATGGGAAAGCTTTCCCTTACAATAGAAGGTCAACTAATAAATGTGGAAGAAATAATAGAAGGAATGATTATCTTTTTTTTTTTTTTTTTTTGAGGCAGGGTCTCACTCTGTCACCCAAACTGGAGTACAGTGGCACGATCATAGCTCACTGCAACCTCCAACTCCTGGGCTTAAGCAATCCTCCCACCTCAGCCTCCCAAGTAGCTGGGACTACAAGCACATGCCACTGCGCCCGGCTAATTTTTGTATTTTTTGTAGAGACAGGGTTTTGCCATATTGCCCAGGCTTGTCTCAAACTCCTGAGCTCAAGTGATCTGCCCTCCTCAGCCTCCCAAAGTGCTGGGATTACAGGTGTGAGCTACCATGCCCAGCCAATGATTATCATTTGATAACCTTTACAGTAATAATCATTTTGGTGAAAGAACAAATAAAATGGTACTTATATAAATAGGTAAAGTCCAGGCAACATTGAGACCCCCATCTCTAAAAAAAAAATTAACTTAAATAATTAGCTGAGTGTAGTGTGGTGGCTGGCACCTGTAGTCCCAGCTACTTGGGAGACTGAGGCAAGAGAATCGCTTGAGCCCAGGAGTTCGAAGCTGTAGTGAGCTATGATCTCACCACTGAATTCCAGCCTGGGTGACACAGCAAGACCCTGTCTCAAAAAATAAATAAATAGGCCGGCCACGGTGGCTCACGCCTGTAATCCCAGCACTCTGGGAGGCCAAGGCGGGCAGATCACCTGAGGTCAGGAGTTCAAGACCAGCCTGACAAACATGGAGAAACCCCTACAAAAAATACAAAATTAGCCGGGCACGGTGGCATATGCCTGTAATCCCAGCTACTCGGGAGGCTGAGGCAGGAGAATCGCTTGAACCCAGGAGACGGATGTTGCAGTGAGCCAAGATTCGCCATTGCACTCCAGCCTGGGCAACAAGAGTGAAACTCCATCTCAAAAAAATAAAAAATAAATAAAATAAATGCGTTATCAGTAACAATATTTTTACATAGTCTCAAAGTATCTCAAGACAAAAATACTTACTAACTTTACATTGCAAAATCTGGCAAACATCATCGTACCAAATGATGACAGTTAATTTCACCAATGATGAGACAAATCAACATCATATGCCTTCTGAGATGATGCATTAAGAAGAACATAGCTGGCTGGGCTTGGTGGCTCATGCCTGTAATCCCAGCACTTCGGGAGGCCGAGGCAGGTGGATCACTTGAGGTCAGGAGTTAGAGACCAGCCTGGCCAACATGGTGAAACCTCGTCTCTACTAAAAATACAAAAATTAGCTGAGCATGGTGGCACAAGCCTGTAATCCCATCTACTCGGGAGGCTGAGACAGGAGAATCGCTTGAACCCAGGAGACGGAGGTTGCAGTGAGCTGAGATCGCACCACTGCACTCTAGCCTGGGCAACAGTGTGGGACTCCATCTCAAAAAAAAAAAAGAACACGACATCACTTCTGCAGTATTTCTGCCAAAATGATTATCCTAAATCCAATCATGGGGAAACATCAAACACAATCTGATGGGCATTCTGCAAAATAATCGACCTGTCCTCTTCAAAATTCCAGGTCATGAAAGAAAGAAGAGACTAGGAACTGTTGCAGATAGAAGGAAACAAATGAGACACGGCAATTAAATGCAACACGTGATCCTGTATTGGATCCTGGATCTATAAATAACTTTATTGGGAAAAATCAGTAAAATTTGAATGAAGTTTGTGGATTAGAAGGTGCTATGGTGGCTGAGCACGGTGGCTCACGCCTGTAATCCCAGCACTTTGGCAGGCCGAGGCAGGTGGATCACCTGAGGTCAGGAGTTTGAGACCAGCCTGGCCAACATGGTGAAACCCAGTCTCTACTAAAAATACAAAAAATTAGCCAGGCATGGTGGCAGGCACCTGTAATCCCAGCTACTTGGGAGGCTGAGGCAGGAGAATTGCTTGAACCTGGGAGAAGGAGATTGCAGTGAGCTGAGATCGTGCCATTGCACTCCAGCCTGGGCAACAAGAGTGAAACTCCATCTAAAAAAAAAAAAAAGAAGGTGCTATGGTATCAATGATAATTTCCTGATTTTCATGGGCATTCTGTGATTACATACAAGAGTATCCTTATTTTTATGAAACAGACACTAAAGTATTTAGGGGTGATTGGCATCATGTCTGTAACTTATTCTCAGATGGTTCTGGAAAAAGAAATAATCTTTATCTATACAGAGAGAAAAAGAATAATAAGGCAGATATGGTAAGTTACTAACAATTAGGGAATCAGGTGGAGGGAACACAGGAGTTCTCTACAGTATTCTTGAAACTGTCTTAAGGTTTTTAATTATGCCCACTTTAATAGCTGTAAAATATTTCTTATAACTCTATTTTATAAATCCCTGGCATCTATTTAATTCAAGATCAGAATACAATAAGAGCATGAAGGTAATGAGAAATAACTCAGGCACAAAGAGAACTTATAAAGGTAAATAAGAGCTATTTACTAAATATACTAAGGCCTATGAATCTTAGGTTCAATTTTTTTTTCTTTTTTTTTTTTTTTGAGATGGAGTCTTGCTCTGTTGCCCAGGCTGGAGTGCAGTGGGGAGATCTCAGCTCACTGCAACCTCTGCCTCTTGGGTTCAAGCGATTCTCCTGCCTCAGCCTCCTGGATAGCTGGGACTACAGGCGCACATCACCATGCCCGGCTAATTTTTGTATTTTTAGTAGAGACAGGGTTTCACCACACTGGCCAGGCTGGTCTCTTGGCCAGGCTGGTCTCAAACTCCTGTCCTCATGATCCGCCTGCCTCAGCCTCCCAAAGTGCTGGGATTACAGGAGTGAGTCACCACGCCCAGCCCTTGGGTTCTATTTTTTAATTACATATGAAATTTTAGTATTAAAGAGCCAGAAGGAGCTTGAAAAGTCTAGTTCCTCAAAAGTCTTTTCGTCATACATGTTTACATTAGGATGAAGAATAGAAAGGGGCTGAGTACTGTGAGAAGCCAGGAAATGAGGTCCGGTGAAGAGAGACATGTTTTCCAAGGAAAAGGACAAGGGAAGTCCACTCACCATGGAAGAAAGTGCCACAGGGCATGCTAGAAAGGCCAAGGACAGCAGAGGGATGGATGGAGGTGGGGGATACAGGTTGCTGCCAGGCAGTGGATGTGAGATGGGCCCCACCCTATTTTGCACCTCAGGCCTGCCAAGCCGGGATCCTTCTGCCCAGCCAGGCTCTGGGCAAGGAAGAGGGGTTCTGGGAGGAAGTCCCAAACTCCTTCCAGAAGGGTGAAGGAAGATGGCAGTGCCAAGGCTTTGGGAAGGGAGCCAGAGGCAGGAATTGGAATTGGGGCCTGGTTTCCCCATGGCAGATTTCATCCAGGTCCAGGATCTGCCCTCTCTTGGCATTGACTGGCCAAGCCATGGCTCAGGTATTCCACACCTGGGCCCGGAACCACATGCCAGGAAACCCAACACTGTTCGGCCCCAGCCCGCAACTTCCAGCAGCCAGGAGCAAACAGGACTTGTGAAGGAGGCAGTGGATCTCCAGAGCCCAGCAGCAGGGAGGCTACTTCCCAGGAGAGGGCAGCAGCACAGGAGAAGGCCCTGCCGCCTACAGGGGTCCTACTCCACTCCGGGACCCTGCCAATCTGTGGCCATGCTCCCACCAGCAGCCTGTCACCTCCCATCCCTCCCGCTGGTGACAGGCACCGGGGTACCGTGCCCAGCCCCCGGGCACCTCCACAGGGCTGCCATGTGGCAGAGGAAGCCGGTGAACTGACGCTTGGCTGCAGCCAGGCAGGCCTAAGCTCTGTTGCCCCGCTGCATCCCAGCTACACCCGCAGGCCTGGATGCCAACCAGCTGGCGTCAGTGCCCGCAGTGCCTTCCAGCACCCGCCTGTCCTGGAGGAGCTGCACCTGTCCCGTAATATCTTCACCCGCCTCTTAGGGGCAGCCTTCTCGGCCCTGGCGTGCATGGTGCACCACCTCCACCTCTCTGAAAAGCTGGCCTGGGTGCCCGTGGAGGCCTTCGTGGGGCTGCAGATCCAAGTGAACCAATCCGCCAACCCGTGAAACTGGGACTGTGCCCTCCAGGGAGTGCTCAGGCTGGTGAGGCTGGCGCCGGGCACCAGGACAGGCATCGTGTGTGACCCCAGAACCCGACCAGACCTCGGTGGGGCAGGAGCTCCTGCCGCTGGCAGGGGAGGAAGAGCTGTGTGGGTCGGGGCAGGGCCCAGAGGAGCACCAAGGTGGCCCCTGCCGTTGAGGGGTGGCTGACCTGGTGCATTATGTATGGCAGAACCGAGATGAAACCTGGCGCACCCTCAAGCGGCCCCTGTTGCCAGTGCACCCGGAGGATGACTCCACCCTCAGCACAGTGGTCTAAGGGTGCTCCTGGGGCCACACCACACACTCCTCCTCCTACGCCCTCTCCCTTCCTCTGACCCCCCACCTTCTCCCTTCCTCTGACCCCCTCGGCTTCCTGTGCAGCCTCACCCCAGCCCCCTAAATACCTGTCCTCTCTCCTCTCTGTCTCTCTCTGTCTCTCTCTCTCTCACACACACACACACACACACACACACACCATCTCTAGTGCCTGGATTTATCTGGTGCTCCAACTTACTTAAAGAATGGGAAGGACTTTGGACAGAAAAGAGGGAGGGACCCTAGATGAAAGGCTGTGGAGGCGGCAAGGAAAATGTACAACTTGAAATGTCTGGGCAGTGGCAAGACCAGCCTCAGGGCTGGAAGAGAGGATGCAAAGAGGGACGGGGAGGTGGTGAGACCAAGCTGCAGGTGGGGTCCGAAGTCGGGGTGCGGCCAGATTTAAAAGGACACTGTAGGCTCCGCCTCTCTTCTCCCTTTGCCTCTACTGAGAGCCTCCTCCTTGCTTCTTGCCTCTCTCTTGCCCACAGGCCCCTCTTCCTGCAGTCTGTTGGAGACCTCCCATCTCAGACTCCCTGCTTCCTTCTCCAGACACTCCTTATCTCTCTGTGCCCTCCTTTATGCACTGACAGGGTTCCTGAGCTCCTTCCTGTGTGGAAAATGTGGTCTCTTCTATGACTGAGCTGGGGACGGGTAACTGGAGAGAGCTGGGGGAAGGGGGTAGACCCCAGAACATCACTGGAGAAATCAATAAAGTCACCTTTATGAAGGAGGAAAAAAGGATCAAGAATAAAGTACTATGGGCCAGGCGCGGTGGCTCACACCTGTAATCCCAGCACTTTAGGAGGCTGAGGCAGGCGGATCACCTGAGGCCAGGAGTTTGAGATCAGCCAGGCCAACATGGCAAAACTCCGTCTCTACTAAAAATACAAAAATTAATCAGGCTTAGGGGCACGCGCCTGTAATCCCAACTACTCAGGAGGCTGAGGCAGGAGAATCGCCTGAACCTGGGAGGCAGAGATTGCAGTGAGGCGAGACTGTGCCACTGCACTCCAGCCTGCGCAACAAAGAGAGAGTCTGTCTCAAAAAAAAAAAAGAATAAAGTACTATGAGCCCAAGAGGATTATGTATCAGAGTTTTTCTGGAGTTCATGTATGTAAGTTTCATTTTATTTCAATTCTTTATAAAACAAATCAAGGAAAAAAGTCTAGAAAAGACATTATGGGCCGGGCACCATGGCTCATGCCTGTAATCCCAGCACTTTGGGAGGCCGAGACAGGTGGATCACCTGAGGTCAGGAGTTCAAGACCAGCCTGACCAAAATGGAGAAACCCATCTTTACTAAAAATACAAAAAATTAGCCAGGCTTGGTTGTGCATGCCTGTAATCCCAGCTACTCGGGAGGCTGAGGCAGGAGAATCACTTGAACCTGGGAGACAGAGGTTGCGGTGAGCCGAGATCTCTCTATTGCACTCCAGCCTGGGTGAAAAGAGCGAAACTCCGTCTCATAGAAAAAGAAAGAAAGAAAATATATTAGGTAGGCCGGGCGCGGTGGCTCACGCCTGCAATCCCAGCACTTTGGGAGGCCGAGACGGGCAGATCACGAGGTCAGGAGATCGAGACCATCCTGGCTAACATGGTGAAACCCCATCGCTACTAAAAATACAAAAAATTAGCCAGGCATGGTGGCGGGCACCTGTAGTCCCAGCTACTCGGGAGGCTGAGGCAGGAGAATGGCGTGCACCCGGGAGGCGGAGCTTGCAGTGAGCCGAGATTGAGCCACTGCACTCCAGCCTGGATGACAGAGCGAGACTCCATCTCAAAAAAAAAAAAAAAAGAAAGAAAGAAAGAGAATACATTAGGTAATATAATGAACACCCACTCAGTCTAAAATAAAACATTTCTAAACACAACAGACTCCCCTCCCTACCACATTCCCAGTACAATATCTTTAATTTAGCATTTGTCATTCTCTTTTATGTATTTATACTTTTACTACACAAGTATCTACTTCTTAACAAAAGATAATATTGTTTGGCATGATTTTTGACTTTACAGAAGTTGTATAATACTGTATATGTCCTTCCAAGCTTATTTTTCCGACTCAAGTTTTCTTTGGCGGGAAGGGGGGGTTTGTGTGTTTGCTTTCTGAAAATTCCTAAGTCTTATCACTCAAGTTTAATATTTATTTAGCTTAATACACATAATTTTAATTCACTCATTTTATCTGCTATATAGTGTTCCACGATATGAATATGTAATTTTTCATTGTGTATCATATTGATGAGCATTTTTTTTTTTTTGAGACAGAGTCTCGCTCTGTCACCCAGGCTGGAATGCAGTAGTGAGATCTCAGCTCACTGCAAGCTCCGCCTCCCGGGTTCACGCCATTCTCCTGCCTCAGCCTCCCAAGTAGCTGGGACTACAGGCACCTGCCACCACACCCAGCTAATTTTTTGCATTTTTAGTAGAGACGGAGTTTCACCATGTTAGCCTGGACGGTCTCGATCTCCTGACCTCGTGATCCTTCCGCCTCGGCCTCCCAAAGTGCTGGGATTACAGGCGTGAGCCACCACACCCGGCCTTGATGAGCATTTAAATTGTTACCCCATCTGTTCTATTACCATCAATGCCAAAATGAACCCCAAATCTGACTCCCTGTGTTGATATGCAAGTATTTCTCTAGGCCAGTGGCCCTCAAATTTTAGAAAGCATCAGAATCACCTGAGAGTTTTATTAAACAATAGACCGTTGAATCCCACCCCCAGAGTTTCTAATTCATTTCTAACAAGTCCTTAAGCGATGTTGATGCTGTTGGCCTGAAGAACGCACTTTAGAACAACTGCCCTAGGATGTTCATCCTGGAGTAAAATTGCTATCAAATAATTGTGCATCTTCAACTTTACTAAATGATGCCAAATTGCTCTGCAAAGGAATTTTAATGATGTGCTCTCCCAAAGAAGTCAGTTCCCTTTCTCATGTCTGAAACCACCTTTGCACAATTGTGACTGAGACAGTGAAAGAGATCTAACTTAATCGACTTCATCTTGCTTCTAACCTCCAAGCTGTCCTTGTTCATTCCTGGGCATAAGCTGAACTAACTTTGGGAGAAACTTAGTTTATAGTTTATAGTTTGGAACAAGGACGATAACAGCCCTTTCCCAAAGCAGACCTCCTTCTTGCCTGGGGACTAGACTACCTCTGTAAGACTAACATTAGCCACAAGATTAGAAATTATGGTTTTGGAGTCATGCAGCTGGAGGCTACAAGATTCTAAGATTCTGACCCTCCCTAAACTGCTCCTAAGATCAGTACTTGAGATATTTTGCAGACCCTGCACTTGATGCATCAGCTGGCACCACCCAGATCAATAAACTGGCTCACCTGATCTTGTGGCCCCCACCCAGCAACTGACTCAGCTCCAGATGACAGCTTTGACTCCTTATGATTTCATCCTTGACCAATCAGCACTCCTGGCTTACTGGTTTCCCCCGCCCCGCCCCCCCCCCACCAAGTTGTCCTTAAAAACTCTGCTCCTCAAATGCTCAGGAAGACAGATTTGAATTAATAATAAAACTCCAGTCTCTCGCACAACCAGTTCTGCCTAAATTACTCTTTCTCTATTGCAGTTGCCCTGTCTTGAGAAATCGGCTCTGTCTAGGCAGTGGGCAAGGTCCA
This sequence comes from Pan paniscus, assembly GCF_029289425.2. NCBI lineage: Eukaryota > Metazoa > Chordata > Mammalia > Primates > Hominidae > Pan > Pan paniscus. The sequence goes on along the minus strand of NC_073253.2, from coordinate 44,843,361 downwards.
CACCACATTTGATGTCATAACACTTCAAAAGTGTTGCCAATCCAAAGAATACGGAATCGTATTTCACTGTGGTTTCCATTTGAAATTCCCTGTTACTAATGGGATTGAGCATCTTTTCATATGGCTGTAGCCATTCAGGCTAAATTATACTGTCTCTTATCTGTTCATTCCTTTGCCTATTTGCTATTAGGGTGTTTGACTTTAATTTATTTCAAAAGACAAAATTACAGGCTGGGCACAGTGGCTCAGGCCTGTAATCCTAGCACTTTGGGAGGCCGAGGCAGGTGGGTAACCTGAAGTCAGTTTGATACCAGGCTGGCCAACCTGGTGAAACCCCATATCTACTAAAAATACAAAAATTAGCCGAGTGTGGTGGCAGGTGCCTATATTCCCAGCTACTTGGAAGGCTGAGGCAAGAGAATTGCTTGAACCTGGCAGGAGCAGAGGTTACAGTGAGCCGAGATCTCACTACTTCACTCCAGCCTGTGTGACAGAGTGAAACTCCATCTCAGAACAAACCAAAAAAAAGACAAAATTACAAAAAATTTAGTTTAAAAATCCAATTGGCTTTTATTCGTGATTGTAGAATCAGGCAGCACCTCACTGTATGAAATAGAATGGGTGTTCTGGTAGACAGAGCAGAGGAGGTTGGCTTTGTAGGCCAAAAAGGGCCGAAGAAAACAGAAACAGAGACCAATAGGTAAATTGGCCATTTCATAGTTACTTTCCTTCTAGGGTTAAAAACAGAGGGGAGTGGCCGGGTGTGGTGGCTCACCCCTGTAATCCCAGCACTTTGGGAGGCCAAGGTGGGTGGATCACAATGTCAGGAGATCGAGACCAAACTGGCCAACATGGTGAAACTCTGTCTCTACTAAAAATACAAAAATTAGCTGGGCATGGTGGCACGCGCCTGTAGTCCCAGCTGCTCGGGAGGCTGAGGCAGGACAATCACTTGAACCCAGAAGGTGGAGGTTGCAGTGAGCTGAGATCATGCCACTGCTGCCACTGCACTCCAGCCTGGGCAACAGAGCGAGACTCAGTCTCAAAAAAAAATTTAAAAAAAAAAAAAAAAAAAAACCAGAGGGGACTTCCTTATTATGCTGACTCAGGTTGACTGGAATCCCCGTGTTTTAGAAAACTGGCCCATTTCAAAGTTTGGTTTGATTACGTGGCATTTAGCATAAGTGACTTCATTCTGGTTTGGGCTGCTGGGGCCTAGGGCAGGAGGCTATCCCAAAACAATGGCCTCCTATAAACCTTACTTAACACTTATATAGTTATAGTAACTAAACCATCATCTTTAGAACATAATGAGGAAAGGCTGGGTGCAGTGACTCACACCTGTAATCCCAGCACTTTGAGAGGCTGAGGTGTGTGGATCACCTGAGGTCAAGAGTTCGAGACCAGCCTGGACAACATGGTGAAACCCCGTCTTTACTAAAAATACAAAAATTAGCCATGCGTGGTGGTACATGCCTGTAATCCCAGCTACTTGGGAGGCTGAGGCAGGAGGATTGCTTGAACCCAGGAGGCAGAGGTTGCAATGAGCCTAGATTGTGCCATTGCACTCCAGCCTGGGCTTCAGAGAGAGACTGTCTCAAAAAAAAAAAAAAAAAGAAAGAAAAAAGAAAAAAAGAACATAATGAGGAAAATGCATGTCTAGCACATTTTTCAGAAAATTCAAGATATACATTTATACTGAATTTACTATAATACAGAAATTTTTGTGTTCTGTTAACCTAAAAGGGCAAAGCTGAGGCAAACTTTAGAGAGTTAATTTGGGCCAAGGTTGAGGACTGCAGCATGGGACATACTTCCAGCTTGCTTTGGAGAGTACTCTGGGAAACAAAGGAGAGGCTCAAACCCACGTATCAGGAGGGTGCAATTACTAAAGTTGTTTGTCAGGAAGTCTCCTTGGTTTACAGAAATAACATTGGTTAGCGATCGGCTATCCATTGTTGAACTACAGTCTAGCGCCCCGCATAGCAAGTGGCTTCAAGAGGGGAGTGACTGCTGTTACAGTTTAAATGCCTGTCTGGGCCTGGATAATTTAAAAAGGCTTGCCTTCCTCAGATTAAAAGATGTTTTTTTCTTTCTCAGTTATAGTAGGAGAAAAAAGAATACAAAATTATACATGTACCACAATATACAAACTAAAATTCCAAAACACTATCCTTAGAAAAGAGACTAAAAGGAAATATACTATTATTGCATGAGCAGTTTAGAGATAGATTTCTTATTTTATGGCTTTAAGTGTGTATACTTTCTTCCAATTTTCTATATTTTCAGTTCTTTTATAAAATAATGCAGTTTCATATTCCATGGAGATTCAGTGCCAAGCTAATACAAAAAACAAAAATCATGTATGCAATATTACCCCAAACATCCCTTAAATTGGGCCGTCTCAGCCAGGCACGGTGGCTCATGCCTGTAATCCCAGCACTTTGGGAGGCCAAGGCAGGCAGATCACCTGAGGTCAGGAGTTCTAGACCAGCCTGGACAAAATGGCAAAACCCCATGTCTACTAAAAATACAAAATTAGCCAGTGGTGCAGGCCTGTAATCCCAGCTACTCGGGAGGCTGAGGCAGGAGAATCGCTTGAACCCAGGAGGCGGAGGTTGCAGTGAGCCCAGATCGTGCTACTACACTCCAGCCTGGGTGACAGAGCCAGACTCCATCTCAAAAAAAAAAAAAAAAAATTGAGCCATCTCTCAGAAAGTCCAATAGTGATTTAATAAATGTTCAGGGTAATTTTGCAACATGGCCTATTTTTTTCCCCTGTCATTGGAATTGTTGCTATTTGTTTGATTGAGCACCAGACAGAACAACAGAAAATCAACTATCTACGTGTATTTCTTTTTAGAATCACACTTAACTCTGGTAAGATGATGTTATCAGAGGCACCCAGGAACTAGAACCAACAAACTAGGGACCAAGGAAAAGCAGATTTACACATCCCGTCTCATGCTCGGCCTATGGTTCACTGAGAGGAATGTTAGGTAGAATCATGCACCATTTACATTGCCACTTTCTCCCTCTCTTAGTTTTGTGGGGTTGAGTTAATATGGTTGAGTTTGCATATGGTAAATTTGTATGTGATGAGACTCCTTTGTACATAATTCATTTATAATAGAAAAAACCTCTTTTTTAGAAGGAACAGATTTCTTGAATATATAAAGATATACACACTTTCTGTTTTCATCATTCATTTACTCTTTCAACAAGTATTGTATCTGCAATTTTTTTTTTTTTTTTTTTTGAGATGGAGTCTCACTCTGTTGCCCAGGCTGGAATACAGTGGTGTGATTTCGGCTCACTGCAACTTCCACCTCCCAGGTTCAAGTGATTCTCCGGCCTCAGTCTCCCGAGCAGCTGGGATTAGAGGCCTGCACCACCACGCCGCGCTAATTTTGTATTTTTAGTAGAGATGGGGTTTCACCATGTTGGCCAGCCTGGTCTCAAACTCCTGACCTCCAGGGATCCGCCCACCTCAGCCTCCCAAAGTGCTGAGATTACAGGCGTGAGCTATCACGCCCAGCAATTTTTAATAGAGGAGATGGAAGGAAGAAGTAAAATAGTCTCTGTCTCTACTGTCATGGAGCATAATCAACTAATCTAACAGTAGAATAAATAAAAAACTACCCTGTGATAAAGAAGAAGGACACAGTAGCTTAATAACATATAATAGTAATATTTTATCTTCATTGAGGGTTTTAGAAAGGCTCCCTGAGAAAGTGGTTACTGAGCTGGGTGAGGAGTGTGGTGGATACTGTGTTGTGTGACCAGCAGTGGTGCTGGAGCCGGATCATCCTGCCTCATGGGTGCCAATAGTTGAATTGTTAGGAATTTTGAGACAGGTTTTAAACAACCATTATTAAATATTATGTAAAGTTGTATTAAAAACACAAATCAATAATACTCAAAACTCATCACTTCCTAATTATTTTTTACTACATTTTACTATTATCTGTGCTTTTGAGGTTATCTATCGTGCATCTTTTCCCAGTTCCACATTCACCGATATCACAATTGGTAGCTTGAAAGTGGCCATGGTGGGGGTATGTACACCATGGAAATTGGCAAACACTATAAAATGGGGCTTTTTCTCCCAAAGAGCTGGTTGTTAAATGTTTACCAACATACTACTGAGACAGCCAAGTGTAAAGAGGCTCCTGGAGAAACTCTGACCAGCCTGTGCACACTGGAGTAGAGCCACAGAAGTTCACACCCTTTACAGCAGGAGGAGCCTGGCCCCTCCTCTTCCTGGGTGGAACCTGGGATTCAATCTGTAAGGTGGGAAGCCTATGTACTAGCAGGAGTCTCCCTCTGCTGAGAGTCCCTGTTTCCCTTTTTTTTTCTTTGTGACCAATAAATTCTACTTTTCTCACCCTTCAGAGTGTCTGCAAGCCTAACCTTTCATGGTCAGGTGACAAGAATCTTGTTTTTAGCTGAACTAAGAAGGAAGTCCTTCAACACTACTGTGCACAACCCAAATCCTCCTTCAAAGAAAGATCTCTTGCCCTATGGGGAATGTGGTCAGCAGATGATCTTTAGCTATAGGTACCTTTAGGGATTCCTTACATGCAAAGAATCATCCTTCCAAGGTTGATGTACATCTCATGAATGACTGAAGTGGGAGTATAAAGGTCCAGTCATTTCAACCGAATGTAAGATACCTGAAAGATCATTTTAGCTCCAAAGGTCTCCATGAGGCTTTTGTTGGACTGTACTACTTCTTGACTTCTCCCTCTGCCAAAGTATGGTTTCTTTCCCTCTCTTTCCCAGTTGTTGGTCCCAAAAGCACCCTTTTCCGCACTAAACTCCATGTGAGTCTGCTTCTGGAGAACTCAACCTGCAAGAAAAAGGATAAGGAGGGTGTTAATAAGAAAATGTTCAGGTAGGGAGTGTTAAAAGAAAGGCTTTAGCCAAATTAAATTCAGAAGAATTTAATTGAGCAAAGAATGATTCATGAATTGTGCTGCCTCCCGAGCCAGAGTAGGCTCAGAGACTCCAGCACAGCCATGTGGTGGAAGATTTATGGACAGAAAACGGAAAGTGGCATACAGAAAATGGAAGTGAGGCACAGAAAAAGCCAAATTGGTTACAGCTCGGTGTTTGCCTTATTTGAACACAATTTGAACAGTTGGCCACCTTTGACTGGTCAAAACTTGGCACAAGAGTAGGCTACAATCTGTTTACAACTAACTCCATTTGGGTAATAGTTCATGATGTACAGAGAAACCTTTAGGCTGAACTTAAAATATGTAAGGAGGCAGCTTTAGGCTAAACTTGATTTAACAGGAGTGTTCTAGGGCATGGAAAACTATCTGAGCAATGTCTTGTATTGGAAGACAAAATAGCACAATTGAAGAAAGTACTAAAGGGCTAGTGGAACCCAGAGAGCAGGAAACAGCTTAATGTGAAATGAAACTGAAAAGGTAAGTTGGGGCAAAACCATGTAGGATGTTATTGGCTATGATAATGATTTGAGTTTGTCAAAAGGATAATGGAAAGCTACTGGAACGCTGGGGTGGAGTGTTATGCGGTGGGCAATGCATTGTAAGATTTGCATTTGGAAATATTACTATTACTATGGCAGAATGTGGAAAATAGATTGGATAAAAGAAAGTGTAAACTTGGAAGGTTAGCTAGGAGATGACTGTAGTGGTAAAGATGATGGCAGCCTAGACTTGATAGTGATGGAGATGAAAATTTTTGGATTGATTTGAGAAACATTTAGAAGGTAAAAAATGATGCAACCTGGTAATAGATTACAAAAAAGGGAGGTGTTAAGGATGATAACTAAGTTTTTGATTTGCTAAACTGGATAAATGGCACCATCCAATGAGATAGAAGAGGATTAGGTTTGGGGGAAAGATCCTAAGTTTATTTTAGGACACAAAGAACTCGAGCTTCCTTTGAGACAATCAAATGCAGTATTCTGGAAGCCAAGGAAAGAGAATGTTTCAAGAAGAACAGAGAGATCAATTATGTTGAAAGCCGTATAGAAATGAGATAATATACAGCTGAAAGTATGTAGGCCCCTTATCTACGGTTTTGCTTTCCACAATTTCAGTTACCTGTGATCAACCACAGTCTGAAAATATTAAATGACAAATTCCAGAAATAAACAATTCATAAGAGTTTTTTTGTTTCTGTTTGTTTGTTTTTGAGACAGAGTCTTGCTCTGTCACCCAGGCTGGAGTACAACGGCAAGATCTTGGCTCACTGCAACCTCCACCTCCAGGGTTCAAGCAATTCTCCTGCCTCAGCCTCTCAAGTAGCTGGGATTACAGGTGCTTGCCACCACACCTGGCTAATTTTCTCTCTTTTTTTTTTTTTTTTTTTTTTTGAGATGGAGTTTTGCCCTTGTTGCCCAGGCTGGATTGCAATGGTACGATCTCGGCTCACCACAACCTCAGCCTCCCGGGTTCAAGCAATTCTCCTGCCTCAGCCCCCTGAGTAGCTGGGATTACAGGCATGCACCACCACTCCCAGCTAATTTTGTATTTTTAGTAGAGACAGGGTTTCTCCATGTTGGTCAGACTGGTCTTGAACTCCCAACTCAGGCGATCCACCCTTCTTGGCCTCCCAAAGTGCTGGGATTACAGGCGTGAGCCACTGTGCCTGGCCTGTTTTTTGTTTGTTTGTTTTTTTTAAGACAGAGTCTTGTTCTGTCACCCAGGCTGGAGTGTAGTGTTATGATCTCAGCTCTCTGCAACCTCCGCCTCCTGGACTCAGGTGATCCTCCCACCTCAGCCAGCCTCCCGCGTAACAGGGACTACAGGTGCACACCACCACCACCCCTGGCTAATTTTTGTATTTCTTGTAAAGACAAGGTTTTGCCATGTTGCCCAGGCTGGTCTCGAACTCCTGGGCTCAAGCGATCTGCCTGCCTCAGCCTCCAAGAGTCCTGGGATTATAGGCATAAGCCACCATGCCCAGGCAATTCATAAGTTTTAAATTGAGCACAATTCCAAGTAGCGTGATGAAATCTGACGCTGTCCCACTCCAGCCCAGCTGGGACATGAATTCTCCATTTGTCCAGCATAGCTGTACACGGTTCCTGTCCATGAGACACTTATTAGCCCTGTCCGTTATCAGTTTGACTGTCACAGCATTGCAGTGCTTACATTCAAGTCACCCTTACTTTACTTAAAAATGACCCCATTGCACCAGAGTAGTGGTGCTGGCAATTTGGAAATGCCAAAGAGAAGCCATAAAGTGCTTCCTTTAAGTGAAAAGTTGAAAGTTCTCAACTTAATAAGGAAAGAAAAAAATTGTATCCCAAGGTTGCTAAGATCTACAGTAAGAACAAATCTCTCTGTGAAATTGTGAATGGTATAACATTATAATTATTCCATTATTATTTATTGTTAATCTCTTACTGTGCCTAATTTATAAACTTTATCATAGATATGTACATATAGGAAAAAATATAGTATCTATAGGGTTTGGTACTCTCCGTGGTTTCAGACATCCACTGGGGGCTTGGAACATTTGCCCCACAGATAAGTGAGGGCTACTGTGTCCTGCTGCTTCAGGGGAGTGATGAGTATAGAAGCCAGCTTGGAATGGGTTCAGAGTTGAACAGGAAGAAAGAAAAGAGAGGCACTTTTCCTTCTACCACAAAAACAACTGTAAGAAAAGTACTTATATTTGGCCTAAAAGAAAAATGTACCAGGCCCGGCCAGGCGCAGTAGCTCACGCCTGTAATCCCAGCACTTTGGGAGGCCAAGGCAGGTGGATCACCTGAGGTCAGGATTTCGAGACCAGCCTGACCCACATGGAGAAACTCTGTCTCTACTAAAAATACAAAATTAGCCAGGCTTGGCGGTGCATGCCTATAATCCCAGCTACTTGGGAAGGCTGAGACAGGAGAATCGCTTGAACCTGAGAGGTGGAGGTTGTGGTGAGCCAAGATTGCACCATTGCACTCCAGCCTGGGCAACAAGAGCAAAACTCCATCTCAAAAAAAAAAAAAAAAGTTTAAAAAAAGAAAAATGTACCAGGCCCAATGGCTCATGCCTATAATCCCAGGACTTTGGGAGGCCAAGACAGGAGGATTGCTTGAACCCCGGAGTTCAAGACCAGCCTGGCCAACATTGCAAGACTCCGTCTTTACAAAAAAAATACAAAAATTAGTCAGGCATGTGTAGCAGGACAAGCCACAGACAAAACCCCTCAGACACCAAGTTAAAGAAGGAAGGGCTTTATTCAGCCGGGAGAGTCGGCAAGACTCACATCTTAAAAACCGAGCTCAGGCCAGGCACGGTGGCTCATGCCTGTAATCCCAGCACTTTGGGAGGCCAAGGCGTGCAGATCACGAGGTCAGGAAATGGAGACCATCCTGGCTAACACAGTGAAACCCCGTCTCTATTAAAAATACAAAAAAAATTAGCTGGGCGTGGTGGCGGGCACCTGTAGTCCCAGCTACTCGGGAGGCTGAGGCAGGAGAATGGTGTGAACCCGGGAGGCAGAGCTTACAGTGAGCCAAGATCACGCCACTGCACTCCAGCCTCGGCAACAGAGCAGGACTCTGTCTCAAAAAAAAAAAAAAAAAAAAAAAAGAGCTCCCCAAGTGAGCAATTCCTGCCCCTTTTAAGGGCTTACAACTCTAAAGGGGTCCATGTGAGAGGGTTGTGATCGATTGAGCAAGCAGGGGGTACGTGACTGGGGGCTGCATGCACTGGTAATCAGAATGGAACAGATCAGGACAGGGATTTTCATGATGCTTTTCCATACAATGTCTGAAATCTATAGATAACATAACTGGTTAGGTCAGGGGTCGATCTTTAACCAGGCTCAGGGCGGGGCGCCGGGCTGTCTGCCTGTGGATTTCATTTCTGCCTTTTAGTTTTTACTTCTTTCTTTGGAGGCAGAAATTGGGCATAAGACAATATGAGGGGTGGTCTCCTCCCTTATTTCTCCCTTTGAGAACCTCACTCATTAGTGGGAGTTTTCACTTTTATCCTCACTACCCATGTCTTCTTGTAAGACAGATCGATAGTGATTCATATAGTACACTTGTGCTGAAGCATTTTGGTGAACTAAGGTAGCGATGAAGCTTTTTATCATTTGAATAAGTACAGGTAGCAAACAAGGGAGCAGTAAGCAGGTTCCTACTACTATTATAACTCCCATTATAAGAGTTTTAAATCCTCCTAGTGCTGGGAACCATTTTCCAAACATGGCCCCAGGATCAAATCCATGCCACACTTGCATGGGCACATGTGCCAGTTTTGTCATATCTCTAACTATGTCTTTAACTACTTGCTCTTGGTCATCTATGTGTAGACAGCAATTAGTAAGGTTAAATTTCCCACAGACCCCTCCTTCAGCTGCTAGCAAGTAGTCGAGAGCCAATCTATTTTGATAGATTTCTCAATCTATCAAAATGCAATCTATTTGATAGCATTTCTCATCTGAGTTTCTTGCTGGGCCAGAATAGTCAAGGCTCTGCCGGTTTTGTTAGTGATTATTTCTAAGACAGCTTGTAACCGTATGATTCGGTTAAGCATGTAAATGGGGGTCTGGTATCCCCACGAGCCATCTTGTGCCCAAGTAGCAGGCCCATAATATTGTATGATTTTCTCAGGGGGCCATTTATCATCTTTTTAATTTCTTATAGCTATGCTTATCTTTTTGCAGGAAGCACAGATGGGGAAGCCCAGGAGTTTGCCTGTCTTTATGGGCAGTAGGAAGAAAGATGGTTTAATAGTGCCAATAACACAACTACCTGCCCACTCGTCGGGTAATTTGGCATAAGCTCTATGCCTACATAACCAGTATAATCCAGTGGGGGCTGTCCAGTCCCAGTGGGACTCCACGTGGGTCCACACAGTTTGCAACTTTGGGAATTTACAAAATGGATTCCTTTCTGTGTGATTTGAACTCCACCGAGTGACTTTTTGTGGTACCATTATACAGTTTCTGTCCCAGACAACGAAGTCGTCCTACGGGGTGAGTGAATTCTTTTCCTTTTCTAGCTCTACAATATTGTCCAATAATTGAGGTTTTTAGGACCCAGAAATTATCAGGGCGATTCTTTTGAGCCGGGAATTTATCAGGAACTGGGTCTGTAGGTACTAATTCTTGGGCTTCCCATGGCCATTGATCTCCCATTACAGTTTCTCTATATACATAACATGAAGTGACATTGAGAGACTGGGCTACATGCTCGGCTAATTGCAAAAACAAATTTCTTGTTTTTCCTGGAATTTCTGGTACTGGCACATTTAGTTCATCATAGAAAGTTTGAAACAGTGGCTCAAGAGAGCGTTCGTAAACTTCTCCTCGAACTAAGATATTTACCTGAGGATCCAGTCTGACCCCATCAATTCCTAAGGTCACATGCTCCCCTTTTTTCCAGCAAGGATCAAGGGGATTGGTTATTACTAGCTCTAAGGGGTTACATTGTCCCTCAGTAAAGTAAGGGCCATTTTTTCCTTTTTGAAGGTGGACTGGATCCTTTTTATTTTTTATCCAAGTGGCCCAAATGACACAAGACCAGTATCCACATTTATTTCCACACAGTCCTAATTCATGACAAATGTCCTTATTTTCAGTCATATAGCCTTTTTCCCAATTAAAAGAGCCACATTCCCTTCCTAACTTATTGCTATTAACGACTTCTGGGTGGGGCCACAGAAGTGGTAGTTGGATCCAGGTGGAGCTATTGTCCATCTGGACCCATCAGTCTTCAGATATGCCACACACAAAAAAAAAAAAAAACTGAAAAAAAACTGAAAAGATGTCTCAAAAGGCCAATCTTAGGTTCTACAAGAGTGATGTTATCTGCAGGAGTAATTAGGTAAGTTGTGACCTCTGGAATACTGTCTAGCACTCCTTGATGTCTACGCCTTAGCAGAATTCAGGCTTCTCTCATTCTCCTAGCCTGATGGTCTCTCAATAGCTTTACAAAGGTAATCGAGTTTGGGGGAAGGGCCATTATCATTTAAACTATAAATGTCTCCCAAAGTTAGCTTGGCCCAAGCCCAAGAATGATTAAGGGCAGTTTGAAAGCTAAAGGCAAGACAGGGTTTGATTAGATCAGATCTCTTTTGCCATAATTTTCTCACTGTTATAATTTTGCAAAGGTGGTTTCAACAATAAAGTTCCAGTAGGCAGACTGTGATACCTCGTTTTTTTTAATGCTACTAAAGGTCTTTGTGTGTATTCAAATTAGAGTATTGTAAGTTAATTATAATTTATACTGCTCAAAACCCGATTTTCATCTCCAAATCATCCCCAAATTTCCCAGAGTAATAATAATATTTAACATCTATTGAGTGACATTTTATACTATTCATAGTGCTACAGGAAAGGGGTCCAGATCCAGACCTCAAGACAGGGTTCTTGGAGCTCATGAAAGAAAGAATTCAGGGCCAGGCTTGGTGGCTCACGCCTGTAATCCCAGCACTTTGGGAGGCCGAGGCAGGTGGATCACCCAAGATCGGGAGTTCGAGACCAGCCTGACCAACATGGAGAAACCCTGTCTCTACTAAAAATACAAAATTAGCCGGGTGTGGTGGCGCATGCCTGTAGTCCCAGCTACTGGGGAGGCTGAGGCAGGAGAATCACTTGAACCTGGGAGGTGGAAGTTGCAGTGAGCCGAGATCATGCCATTGCACTCCAGCCTGGGCAACAAGAGCAAAACTCCGTATCAAAATAAAAAAAAAATTCAGGGCAAGTCCATAAAGTGAAAGCAAGTTTATTAGGAAAGTAAAGGAATAAAGAATAAAGAATGGCTACCCCATAGACATCTCTTAGAATGTCTTAACTGTCTGGGAATACAGCCCAGTAGGTCTCAGCCTTATTTTACCCAGCTCCTATTCAAGATGGAGTTGCCCCGGTTCAAACGCCTCTGACAACAGTTCTGTTAGTCCAAACTGCACCATTTTGTAAGCTCCCCACTAATTTTGCAGACCTTGGTCAAAGTGAAACATTTCACAGGGGTTCGGGGCTGTAAGAAACATCCTGTCTAACCACTTGACCACAAGGCAGACAAAGGCCCAAATAAAGAAACATCCCTATCATATCTTGCTGGGCAAAGTTCCAAGGAACACCATGATGACATCTGCCAGAACAAGGGCCAGAACTGCCTCATCACAGGAACATCTTATCAATATCCTGCCGGGCAGCAAGCCATACTGCCCAGACCCCTACCGCCCATACCTATAAATACCCCCAGCCTATAAGCAGTGGTGGGCTCTGGCATTAAGCTGGTCCCCCACTTCTGTAGGTTTTATGCTGGACATAAAGCCTGCATTTACTGTCGAGCCGCCCTCTTTCTGTGTGTGTTTGTGTGTATGTGTGTGTGTGTGTGTGTGTGTGTGTGTCTTTCTTTAACCCTCATGTTCCCTTCAAAACCTAGCAAGTTCTAGAGACTTTTCACTTATTAACACATGTATAATCCCCCCAACAACCCTACAATATAAATATTACTATTCCTACTTTGCAGATAAAAAAAACTGTGGCGCAGAAAGGCCAACTAACTGACCCAAGATCCCACAATTACTAAGTGGCAGAGTTGGGATTCAAACCAAGACTGACACAGGAACCCACATTCCTAAATTTTTAGCAACAGAAAAACAACCTTTATAATACCCAGTCCTACTTGTCAGAGGCGTTTGACCCAGAGTGCCTCCATCTTGAATAGGGGCTGGGTAAAACAAGGCGGAGACTTACTCGGCTGCATTCCCAGGAGGTTGGGCATTCTTATTACTATTTTTTTTTTATTTTTATTTTTTGAGACGGAGTTTCACTCTTGTTGCCCAGGCTGGAGTGCAATGGCGCGATCTTGGCTCACTGCAACCTCCATCTCCGGGTTCAAGCGATTCTCCTCCTCAGCCTCCCGAGTAGCTGGGAGTACAGGCATGCACCACCCCACCCGACTAATTTTGTATTTTTAGTAGAGACAGGGTTTCGCCATGTTGGTCAGGCTGGTCTCAAACTCCTGACCTCAGGTGATCCACCCGCCTCAGCCTCCCAACTGCTGGGATTACAGGCATGAGCCACTGCGCCCTCTGCCTATGGAGTAGCCATTCTTTTATTCCTCTACTTTTTTAATAAACTTGCTTTCACTTTACTGTATGGACTTGCCTCGAATTCTTTCTTGCGTGAGATCCAAGCTCTCCTGGGGTCTGGATGAGGACCCCCTTTTCAGGTAACACTACCTCACCTGTTTTTACAGATGTGCCTGGATTACACAGTTTCACAGGCAGAATTTAAAGAAAATCAACGCTTTCCTTTTCAAAAAGGAGACAAAACAGTTTGCAGCGACACTTAACAAAATCCTCTTCCTTCTCCTATGTTCTGTCCTCACACACTTGGATTCCAGGGCCTCTAGCAACGACGGTTACCAGTACTCCAGGCCCCACACAAAAAGCCACAAAAGCAGTCACCTTCCTCCGTTACTTTATTTGATAGATGACCCCAGGCTCCCAGTGGCAAAGAAGAATCCTTTCTTTTTCTTTTTTTTTTTTTTTTTCCAGAGACGGTCTTGCTCTGTTGCCCAGGCTGGAGCGCAGTAGCATGATCATGCCTTATTGCAACCTTGACCTCCCACGTTCAAGCGATCCTTCCGCCTCTCCCTCCTGAGTGGCTGGGACCACAGGCATATGCCACGCCTGGCTAATTGTTTTTGTATTTTTGGTAGAGACAGGGTTTTGCCATGTTGCCCAGGATAAGAATGTTTCTTTAGAAATCTGGAAATTGCCTTTAGGTTCCCTTAGGAGTAGGAGAGAAGGCCATGAAGTTTCGCACGTGGTCACTCCTAGAAAATTGCCCTGGGATAGTTTGCTGAGGAGGCAAATTTTGGTCAATACTAGTTTCTCCTCTCCAAAGTCCATCAAAGGCATTGTTCAAAAGAAATGGCCGTACCACTATTTGTAATCGATTCTCTACAGCTTCAAAAATAGTTATCCCTGGTTGGGGGAAGGGCATGTGAACTTTTAAGACTTCGGGCCTTCTCATCACAAAAATGATCCATACTCACAAAAACTTAGAGGCAGAGTGTATGTTAACCTAGATTAAGAATCTCTAGGCCGAGTGCGGTGGCTCACTCCTGTAATCCCAGCACTTTGGGAGGCCGAGGTGGGTGGATCACCTGAGATCAGGAGTTCGAGACCAGCCTGACCAACATGGAGAAACCCCGTCTCTACTAAAAATACAAAATTAGCCAGGTGTGGTGGCACATGCCTGTAATCCCAGCTACTTGGGAGACTGAGGCAGGAGAATCGCTTGAACCTGGGAGGTGGAAGTTGCCGTGAGCCGAGATCGCGCCATTGCACTCCAGCCTGGGCAACAGGAGCGAAACTCCATCTCAAAAAAAAAAAAAAAAAAGAATCCCTAACGCAGAGGAAAAGATTGGTGAGCTTTGTTTAATCACACACGCTGTACATTTTCCACGCCCTCTCCCTCTGCCCTACAGGAATCCGCTGTACTTCTGACGGCCCATAGGTGGCACTGTAGGGACAGGTAAGTGCACCGGGAGCGCCAACCGGAGAGGCTGATAGGAGGCGGGGCTTCAATGCGACACAACGTGGCGGGAGGAGCCTAAGGGATGAGGAAAGGCGAGTGTTCTGCTTGCGCAGACGCAAGGCTGGGCACTCCCCCGGGAGTGAGGGTTGCTGGGCCTGATGACGTGGCTTGGCAACGTCCCTACCGCCGCTGCTTCCCGGGAACCTGGCGCCGCCGGAACTGATCGCGGCCTAGTCCCGACGCGTGTGTGCTAGTGAGCCGGAGCCGGCGACGGCGGCAGTGGCAGCCCGGCCTGCAGGAGCCCGACGGGGTCTCTGCCATGGGGGAGTGACGCGCCTGCACCCGCTGTTCCGCGGCAGCGGCGAGACATGAGGAGACCCCGCGACAGGGGCAGCGGCGGCGGCTCGTGAGCCCCGGGATGGAGGAGAAATACGGCGGGGACGTGCTGGCCGGCCCCGGCGGCGGCGGCGGCCTTGGGCCGGTGGACGTACCCAGCGCTCGGTAAGGGACCGATCCGGAAGGCAGCGACCGGCCGGGTCGCTCAGGATGCACTTTCTCCGGCCTCCCTCCGGTCTCCGCTGACAGCCCGGGACGTCCCGGGGTCGGCGCGCCCTCTCCCTCTGCCTGCCTCCCTGCGCGCAGGCTGCCTCCGGGCTCCCCGGGCTCTTCGGGTGCCCGCTGCAGAATGAAGGCGCTAAAGCCAAAAAGATTCTGCTTGAATTTCTGGGTTACAAGGCAGACAGTCAGTCTTAGAACTGCCCGCCAGTTCACGTGAGAGGTTTTTCTGATCTGTGAGAAGCCTTCCTCTTGGCTGTTTCTCCCTGAAATAGTCTGGCGACTACTTAGCCTTTCTGACGTTTCCCTGCATAAATTAGGGGAAGGTGTCACCATCAGCTCTCTTCAGGCGAGGAAACCAAAGTACATACGTGAACTTGGATGTTCAGGGGAATTTGGATGTTCAGATTAACTGAGCACATCGAGGGTCCAGCCCCATTTTCTTTTTTTATTTTGTTCTTAAATAAGAAATGTGTCCTCGTTGTCAAAAAAAAATCTAAACAGCAAAGCAATTCATAGAGTAAAAAGTGAAAATTCCCACTTCCTCTCTCCAATTCTCCCACCAACCCGAAAAGTAAGGGACCAACAGGTGCAGCGACCACTTTCTAGTGTGTCCTTCCTAAGTTCTGAGATAGTGTCGAAAATGCACAAAATATAGCCCTGCAATTTGGCTGGAACTGGTGTTCATTGCCTCCATTTTTAACGAGTTCTGCCCATTCTGGAATAAATACTTCTTTGATATTTAAAGAAAGTGATAAATGTGATAAATTCTTTAGAACTGTAGTAATAGCATTATAACGTAACTTTTTTTTTCTTTTTGAGACGGAGTTTCGCTCTTGTTGCCCAGGCTGGAGTGCAATGGCGCGATCTCGGCTCACGACAACCTCCGCTTCCCGGGTTCAAAAGATTCTCCTGCCTCAGCCTCCCGAGGAGCTGGGATTACAGACATACGCCACCACGCCTGGCTAATGTTTTGTATTTTTAGTAGAGACGAGGTTTCTCCATATTGGTGTGGCTGGTCTTGAGCTCCCGACCTCGTGATCGGCCTGCCTCAGCCTTCCAAAGTGCCGGGATTACAGGCATGAGCCACCGCGCCCGCCCAACATAAGCATTTTTTATGAAAAGGGAAGAACACCACATAGGACAGAACTTAAACCAACTGCATTTTTGTAGCATAAATTTAATTTTCTAATCTATTTTGAGCATCTCATTTTGTAAATAACAGCGTATCAGATGTTAATTCTTGAGACATGACAACTAAATGCAATAGGCAATTCTGGTCTGATTTGGTAGTAGGGGAAAAGTGCTTTAAAGGATGTTACTGGGTCAATTGACAAAACTGGACTATGGACAGTAGATTAGATAAATGTGTCATATCAGGCCGGTCGCAGTGGCTCACACCTGTAATCCCAACACTTTGGGAGGCCGAGGCAGGTGGATCACCTGAGGTCGGGGTTCGAGACCAGCCTGGCCAACATGGTGAAACCCCATCTCTACTAAAAATACCAAAAAAAAAAAAAAAAAATTAGTCGGACGTGGTATGCGCCTGTAATCCCAGCCACTCAGGAAGCTGAGGCAGGAGAATGGCTTGAACCCAGGAGGCAGAGGTTGCAGTGAGCCGAGATCGCACCACTGCACTCCAGCCTGGGTGACAGAGCGAGACTCCGTCTCAAAAAAAAGCATATCACTTAAATTTCCTGAAGTAGACAGCTCTGCTAGTTTTATAAGAGAATGTCCACGTTCTTGGGAAAAACAAGTATTTAAGGATAAAGAAGCATGAAATATGTAACTTACTCTCAAATAGTCCAAGGGAAAAAAAATACCTCTGTGTGTGCATTCAGAGGGAGAGAGAATAATAAATCACACGGGACGATACATTAACAATTACGGAGTCCAGGTAAAGGATATACTACTCTGTAACTTTTACGTAAACTGGACATTATTTTTAAATGAGTAGTTTAAAAGTGCTGTTTATTCAAGAGTGTAAAGAGTGTATTGTCTCAGGTAGGGAAATGTGGTAAACAATCCTTTGCTATTTTATTTGTACTACTTACTTAGCAGAGTTGCCCTTCTATTGTAGTTTATTGCAGAATCAAATTCAACTCATGACTGGTTGAATTTTGATGGATTCCAGGTTGCAAGAGTAAAGGAAGGATGAGGTCCTGGACGGAAAATGTGGAAATTAAAAAGAAGTTTCCCCTCTTAACTCTGCTTACCATTCTCTCATTTAACTCCAATATCCCAAAAGCCAGGCTTCAGCCTTCCGGAAGGACCCTTCTGGAAAACTTACCAAATCTCCAGCAATTGTCTAGGTATAAAGTAAACGTAGGCTAAAGCAGGAGGATCACTTGAGCCCTAGAGTTTGAGACCAGCCCTAGTAACACAGTGAGACCCCTGTCTCTACAAAATATAAAAATTAGCCAGGCACAGTGGCAGTGCCTGTAGTTCCAGCTACTTGGGAGGCTAAGGCAGAAGGATCACTTGAGCCTGGGAGGTCAAGGCTGCAGTGAGCTATGATCCTATAAGTGCACTGCAGCCTGGGTGACAGTGCAAAACCCTGCCCCGCCTTTCCCCTCCAAAAAAAACCCCCAAAAAAAACCCCACAAAAAACCAACAACAACAACAAAAAAAGTAAATGTATATGTACTAGAAAAAAACAGAACACAAAAAACACCCTTAGAGATTTTAGTTGTTTGTTTCTTCCCTTCCTTTTTCTTTTTTTTTTTTTTTGAGGTGGAGTCTCGCTATGTTGCCCAGGCTGGAGTGCAGTGGCGCGATCTCGGCTCACTGCAAGCTCCGCCTCCCGGATTCGCACCATTCTCCTGCCTCAGCCTCCCGAGTAGCTGGGACTACAGACGCCCACCACCGCGCCGGGCTAATTTTTTGTATTTTTAGTAGAGACGGGGTTTCACCGTGTTAGCCAGGATGGTCTCGATCCCCTGACCTCGTGATCCGCCCGCCTGGGCCTCCCAAAGTGCTGGGATTACAGGCGTGAGCCACTGCGCCCTGCTCTTTCTTCTCTTTTTCTTTCCTTCCCTTCCTTCATTCCTTCCTTTCTTCCCCTTCCCTTTCTTTCTTTTCTTTCTGACAAGTTCAGTTCCTCTGTTGCCCAGGATGGAGTGCAGTAAAATAATCATGGCTCACTGCAATCTCAAACTCCTGGGCTTAAGCAATCCTTCCACCTCAGCCTCCCCAGTATGTGAGATTGCAGATGTGCACCATCATGCCCAGTTCATTCTTTAATTTTTAGTAGAGATGAGGTCTTGCTATGTTGCCCAGGTTGATCTCAAACTCCTGGGCTCAAGCAGTCGTCCCACCTCAGCCTCCCAAAGTGCTGGGATTACAGGCGTGAGCTACCATGCCTGGCCTGGATTCTTTGATTTTTAAAGTTCCAATTAATGAACTGTTGGGCTAAAGATGAAAAACCAGGCTAAGTAACCTATATTGATAAGCAGACATTCCTAGTTCATGTTATGAAGGAAAAACAATGGCGTCGATTTATCAGGAAGTGGAGACAGGAGAGGAGAGGAGAGGGAGGCTAATTTTTAAAAACTTTTTGGAGAGACGGGGTCTCGCTGTATTGCCCAGGTTGGTCTTGAACTCCTGGACTCAAGTAATCATTCTGCCTAGGCTTCCCAGGCATGAGCCACCATGCCTGGCCCATCCCCCCACACCCCCAATTTATAAACCATTATTTCCCATTAGCTAGTCTTGTCAAAGGTTATCACTGGACTTTTCTGTGAAGGTTTAGAAAATTCCCTGGTTCTCGCCAGGCGCGGTGGCTCATGCCTGTAATCCTAGCACTTTGTTTGGGAGGCCAAGGTGGGTGGATCACCTGAGGTCAGAAGTATGAGACCAGCCTGGCCAACCAGCATGGCAAAAACCCATCTACTAAAAATACAAAAATTAGCCTGACATGGTGGCAGGCACCTGTAATCCCAGCTACTCAGGAAGCTGAGGCAGGAGAATTGCTTGAACCCGGGGGTTCAATCAAAGAAAATTCCCTGGTTCTCTAAACATGGAATTACTGAAATCTGGATTTAGGTTCAAACCTGCCTCTTGGGCTTTGCCTACTGCAGTAGCTCAACAGTTCTCTGGCTAAAAAATAAAAATCAGTGTGTAATTCAAGTTCAATTCATTCAATAAATACTCAAGTATCTACTATGTAGAAGGCACTATACATGGGGTTTTAAACAACTCGGACTACCAGCTTATTTATTAGTTGTGTGACCTTGGGCAAATTACTTTTCTACGACTCAGTTTTGTGAAACAAGGATACCACTTCTTAGTTTGTAGGACTGTTGTAAGAATTAAATGAAATGATGTATTCAAAGCACTTGGAACATAGCAGGTGTTCAACAAATGTTAACTGTGACCCACTGCCCTTCCCCACAAAGAGGACTTAAACCAAAATAAACCTTTGTTTAAAATAATCCATATTTGTGAATTTAGGCATAAAAATACCCACAATTAAAGGACTTGTCAACTAGTTTTTGTTGCAGATTATAACTAGTATTTGATTTTTGGTCTGTATAAAGTAAAACTCTTGCAACCTGGAATCCATCAAAATTCAACCAGTCCTGAGTTGCATTTGATTGATTCTGCAATAAACTACAATAGAAGGGTAACTCTGCTAAGTAAATAGTACAAATAAAATAGCAAAGGATTGTTTACCACATTTCCCTACCTGAGACAATACACTCTTGAATAAATAACACTTTTAAACTACTCATTTAAAAATAATTTCCTGTTTACTTAAAAGTCACAAGAGTAGTATATTCTTTACCTGGACTCCATAATTGTTAATGTATCGTCCTGTGTAATTTATTATTCTCTCTCTGAATGCACACACGCAGGTATTTTTTTCCCCTGGACTATTTGAGAATAAGTTACATAATTCATGCTTCTTTATCCTTAAATCCTTGTTTTTCCTAAAAACATGGACATTCTCTTATAAAGCCAGCAGAGTTGTCTACTTCAGGAAATTTAAGTGACCTCGCCAGAGGCTAAGACTCGTGACTCCTATAGTGGTTGAGGAGAGATAGTTGCCTGCCTGCTGGGTGGGAACCTGGGGATCTGATTACTTGGAAGACTTCCTAGAGATCCTCGTCTTTTCAGCTTCTCATTCCCCTCCTGAGGTGTTTCCAATTCCTGAGCCTTTTTAGGACTCTAGGTCCAGTCAATTGACCTTTCAACCACAACTCTCACTGTAGTCACTTAACAAGGCCGAGGAGGCGCAAACCAAAGGCATTTACCATTCTTCCATTTCTTCCTATATTGTGGTCTTTTCATTTCATAACAGAATTTAGTTTTTATTTTGTTCTCATTTGTTTGGAGGAGTTATTAAGTTAGAAAGCAGATAACAAAATAGTCCAGCAACTCGATCAACAAAATTTTCATTTTTCATTGGGCATTTTTTGTTAAAGTAAACTGTATCTATACATAATCATTCATATACATTGAAAAGAAACCAGAAGTATGTATACCAAAATGTTGTGCTTGGTTGGTTGGTTTTGAGACGGAGTCTCGCTCTGTTACCTAGGCTGAAGTGCAGTGGTGCAATTTCGACTCACTGCACCTCTGCCTCCCAGGTTCAAGCTATTCTCTTGCCTCAGCCTCCCAGGTGGCTGGAATTACAGGCACCCGCCACCACGCCCAGCTAATTTTTGTATTTTAGTAGAGGTGAGTTTTCGCCATGTTGGCCAGGCTGGTCTTGAGTTCCAGACTTCAGGTGATCCACCCACTTCAGCCTCCCAAAGTGCTGGGATTACAGGCATGAGCGCCCAGACTGTTTGGATTTTGAGACAGGGTCTCACTCTGTCGCCCAGGCTGGAGTGCAGTGACACGAACACAGCTCACTGCAACCTCAACCTTCCAGGCTCAGGTGATCCTCCCACCTTAGCCTCCCGAGTGGCTGAGACTGCTACCACGCGCCATAATGCCTGGCTAATTCTTTGTATTTTTTGTAGAGATAGGCTTTTGCCATGTTGCCGAGGCTGGTCTCAAGCTACTGCACCTGGCCTCAAAATGTTAACAGTAGGGCGCGGTGGCTCACACCTGTAATCCTAGCACTTTGGGAGACCAAGGTTGGAGGATCGCTTGACCGAAGGAGTTCGAGACCAGCCTGGGCAACACATTGAGACCCCCGTCTCTATGAGTTAAAAAAAAAAAAAAAAAAAAGTCAACAGTAGTTATCACGTGGATGGTGAGTTGTTTGGGGACTTTGTTTTGTTTCATTTTGTGTTTATGTATATTTCTATGGTTTTTGTAATGACCTTTTGTTTAAAAAACCAGATTGATGAGTTGCTTGTAATTTCAGTGATACTAAAAATTGTTTCTGCTTTTATTTTTCAGATTAACAAAATATATTGTGTTACTATGTTTCGCTAAATTTTTGAAGGCTGTGGGACTTTTCGAATCATATGATCTCCTAAAAGCTGTTCACATTGTTCAGTTCATTTTTATATTAAAACTTGGGTGAGTGTGTGGGGGGTTTTTTCTTGATATTTTTTATTTCTTTGAAAATCCTGTTTTAACAGAGTATCTTTAAGAAACTTTACATACAATATTTTGTTTGTTCCTCCTGATGAGTATTTGATAAATTTTTTTAACTGGGAGTATACTTAAGATTAGAGGTACAAAGAGACTGAAAAGAAAACGGATTGTTGTGCTCTAATCACTTGCCTAAACACAAGCTTTGATGAGATTTTTGCAAATTTAGTTTTTGGGCTATTGATTATTATTATTATTCACTGCATAATCCTTTCTTAGTACAGAGTCCTCATGTAGTGTGAACATTAATTTATTCTACTTATAAGAAATGCTTTTTTTTTTTCTTTTTTGAGACACAGTCTCACTCTGTCACCAGGCTGGAGTGCAGTGGCGTGATCTTGGCTCACTGCAAGATCACTGCCTCCTGTGTTCAAGCGATTCTCCTGCCTCAGCCTCCCGAGTAGCTGGGACTACAGGCGCTCACCACCATGCCCAGCTAATTTTTGTATTTTTAATAGAGACAGGGTTTCACCATGTTGGCCAGGATGGTCTCAATCTCTTGACCTTGTGATCTGCCCGCCCCAGCCTCCCAAAGTGCTGGGATTACAGGCATGAGCCACCACGCCCGGCCTACATATAAGAAATTCTAAATAAAGATTTCTTGGACCTTGAGATTGATAGTGACCACCCTCTGTGTTAATAAAAACCTGTTAAAGACTCTTGGGAGTCAGCTGGGCACGGTGGCTCAGGCCTGTAATCCCAGCACTTTGGGAGGCGGAGGCAGGTGGATCGCCTGAGGTCAGGAGTTGGAGACCAGCCTGGCCAACATGTCGAAACCCTGTCTCTACTAAAAATACAAAAATTAGCCAAGCGTGGTGGCATGTGCCTGTAATCCCAGCTACAAGGGGGGCTGAGGCAGGAGGATTGCTTGAACCTGGGAGGCAGAGGTTGCAGTGAGCTGAGATCATGCCACTGCACTCCAGCCTGGGCAACAGAGCGAGACTCCATTTAAAAAACAAAAACAAAAAAAAAACACTCTTCGAAGTATAATTTTGGTAAGTTGGGAAAGAGATTATTGACTAGGAAATATTAAGCACCAGTGACGTGCTTTTTGTTTGTTTGTTTTTGAACAGTCTGGCTGGGTTGCCCAGGCTGGTATGCAGTGGCTCAATCTCAACTCACTGCAGCCTCTGCCTCCTGGGTTCAAGCAATTCTGTCTCAGCCTCCTGAGTAGCTAGGATTACAGGTGTGTCCCACCATGGCCAGCTAATTTTTGTATTTTTTTTAGTAGACACGGGGTTTTGCCATGTTGGCCAGGCTGGTCTCCAACTCCTGACCTCAGGTGATCCGCCCACCTCGGCCACCCAAAGTGCTGGGATTACAAGCTTGAGCCACTGTGCCTGGCCAAGTTGTGTGCATTTTTATATAACTATTTTGGCAATGTGAAAGGTAGGGATATATAATTAGTAATTTCTTCATTTTCATTATACTATTTCAAGATTTATTACTGAATTTTAGAGAAAATAGGAATTCTCTTCTTTGATATTTTAAGATATAAAAAAAATTGTGACTCCTTTATTTTTGTGGCTTGTTAGCTGGTTCTGAAGACAGTTAGAAAATAAGAGTTCTCGGCCAGGTGTGATAGCTCATGCCTGTTTTCCCAGCAGTTTGGGAGGCCGAGGCAGGCGGATCACCTGAGGTCAGGAGTTCGAGACCAGCCTGGCCAACATGTTGAAACCCCATCTCTACTAAAAATATGAAAAATTGGCTGGGCGTGTTGGCGTGCGCCTGTAATCCCTGCTACTCAGGAGGCTGAGGCAGGAGAATCGCTTGAACCCGGGAGGCAGAGGTTGCAGTGAGCCAAGATCGTGCTACTACACTCCAGCCTGGTGACAGAGCGAGACTCCATCTCAAAAAAAAAAAAAAAAGTTATCAAAATATTGCAATAGGAGTTTTACTAAAATAAGTATAATTAATTCTCCAGTATGATTTATTCAGAGGATAACACTTCAAGTTCTGGCATATTTGTTTAAAATAAGTGTCTTTACTTAAAACTGTATCTTGTGTTTAATATGGATTAATATTAATATATTAATGTTTCAATATTTACAGGACTGCATTTTTTATGGTTTTGTTTCAAAAGCCATTTTCTTCTGGGAAAACTATTACCAAACACCAGGTAAGATTTTTGCAGAATCTTTTATTCCTAGCAGCTTCTCGTTTAGTGGGCCAGGAGGCAATGCTTATTTTTTATAATGGGTACTTAATGAATGATTTAAGTATAACACAGAACAATTTTAGAGTTAACTTGCTCTTGTCTTTTCAGAATGGAGACTTTAAATCATAAAGTACTAAGATCATGGAATGTTTTTAAAAAAACAAGAGGGTAAAAAAAATTATAAAGCATTCATGTAATTGTTTTCTTCAGTACACACTTCTTATTCTGAAAGATTTACAAATTGGACATGAAAGCATGCCCAAGAGCCTAGTACAAATGTCACTGGAAAGCTGACAAAGCATAGGGGTTAAGAGTGTGATTTCTGGAGTCAGACAAAGTCATGTTCTGTCTGTCCTCCTTACTGACCCTTACTTTGGGCAAGTTACTTGATTTCTCTCTACCTTAATTTGCTCACTGTAAAATGGAGATAATAGTAACTTCCTAACAGAACTGTGAGGAAAAATGAATTAATACTTATGAAGTTCTTAGAATGATGCCTCATCATCATTGTGACAATGTGACACCCTCATGATCATTGTCACTGTTCTCTTTAGGCAGCTGTGATTCAAACTAGAAATGTCCTACATTTTGCATAATCATCTCACATCATCACTTCTTTGGGCAGCAGTTATACCATAGTACATGTTTGCTTTAAGCCATGACTTACAAACCTGCGCCATAATTTTTTTATTAGAAAGACGAATTTAAGTACTTCTGTTTCAGAGACCAAGAACATTTTTTAAAATATGATTAATAGTCTAAACCCCATTTTAACTTTTTTCTCTCCTTTCAGATAATTGGATCACTAAAAATTCCTGGTAGAAAAGAATTTAAAGACAAAAAGTTAAATGATCCTAGGAAACTAGTGGGAAACTGAAAAATCATAAAATTGTACTCTGAAGAAAAAGATTTCAAAATCTACCAGCAGACAAGAATATAGATAATGGAAAACAGAATACTGTCCTTTTTTTTTTCTTTCTTTTTTTGAGAAAGAGTCTTGCTCCATCGCCCAGGCTGCAGTGCAGTGACACGATCTTGTCTCACTGCAACCTCTGCCTCCCGGGTTCAAGCGATTCTCCTGCCTCAGCCTCCTGAGTAGCTGGGATTACAGGCACCCACCACCACACCCAGCTCATTTTTGTATTTTTAGTAGAGACGGGGCTTCATTCACCATATTGGCCAGCCTGGTCTTGAACTCCTGACCTCAGGTGATCTGCCTGCCTCGGCCTCACAAAGTGCTAGGATTTCAGGCATGAGCCACAGCACCCGGCCCAGAATAAGAATACTGTCTTGGAAATCTAGACTTAGTCCAGGGATCTTATGTTTTCTATTTACAAAATATGTAATGATTTCACCTTTAAAATATTTGTTATTATTATCTTTCTGTATTTTATTTAAAATTTGGATATATAGAAAAATATATGTGACTGAAATTTTTAATTTTTTTGTTTCCATTTATAGTGGATCAAAATATTTAAACATGCAGTTGCTGGGTGTATTATTTCACTCTTGTGGTTTTTTGGCCTCACTCTTTGTGGACCACTAAGGTAAATAAAAATGCATATTTTGAATGTGTGTTTGTATTTCTTCATTTTGAATATTATTTTTGTTCCACTGTGTTTCACATCAAATATTTATCTGTACAAATGTGTCTAGCACTTTTATAGCATCAGAGAGAATTGAACAGATAGAACAAACCTGTTTAGTTTCTGGACTAGTTCTTTGGTGAATACCATTAATATATTTATTCATGATTTGTCATAGATATTTTACTAGTTAGAATTCCAAGTTTCAGAAAATTTTTAGCATAAATGGCTTTTTAATCATTTATTTATGATCCCTGTTAACAGCTTAGAAACTATAATAAAAGGTCTGAAGTGGTAAATAAAATTAGCCAATAAGAAGGAGAACAAAATCTCTAAAAGCACTCATTTTTTGCACAATTTTGCAAATACTCTCATAAATAAATGTCTCAGAAGTAGTATATCAATTATCAGATTAAATGCGTGGTGGATAAAGTAAACTACTCCCATTTCATATTTCCCTAGATCTATATAGATTAGTCTTTTTCTGCAAGTGGACTGGTTTAAGGAGGAAATGCTTAGGGACCATTGATAGGAATTGTATCATGCAGCTGTGTATGAGCATTCTTTTAACATTTCCCCATCTGTAAAGGATTTTACTTAGTGAATAAGTGTAAGAAAAAATGCCTTGCCGTGAGAATGAGAGGTAAGGAGTGAAATGAAGAATGTTCTTGGCCAGCACTGTGGCTCACGCCTGTAATGCTAGCACGTTGGGAGGCCAAGGGGTGGATCATTTGAAGTTAGGAGTTGGAGACCACCCTAGCCAACATAACAAAACCCCGCCTTTATTAAAAAATATACAAAAATTAGCCAGAAATCACTTGAACTCAGGAGGCGAAGGTTGCAGTGAGCCGAGATCACGCCACTGCACTGCAGGCTGGGCAACAGAGCGAGACTCTGTCTCAAAAAAAAAAAGAATGTTCTAAAGCAGAGAGATCCCCCACCCCCTGGCTACAGACCAGTATGGGTTCGTAACCCATTAGGAACCAGGCCACAGAGCAGGAGGTGAGCCACGGGGGAGCAAGCATTACTGCGTGAGCTCTACCTCCTGTCAGATCAGCAATGGCATTAGATTCTCATAGGAGCACGAACCCTATTGTGAACTGTGCATGAGAGGGATCTAGGTTGCATGCTCCTTAGGAGAATCTAATGTCTGATGATCTGAGGTGGAACAGTTATGTCCTAAAACATCCCCCCACCACTGCTGTCTGGAAAAATTGTCTTCCAGGAAACCAGACCCTGGTGCCAAAAAGGTTGGAGACCACTGTTCTAAAGGATCTCACTCAGAATAGTGGGGTAGACAGAGTGGAAAGTGAACGGTGAGAAATGTGGAAATGCTTTGTGAAAAGTCCTTTCCCCTCTCATGGCCAATAGAATAGCTTCTGGATTAGGATCCCTTTGACTTGTTTGTCATGTACTTTGTCAGATGCAGAGTAGGTATAATTGGAAATGTCATATCTCTAGCCACAGTAGCAGCTGCAGCTTGGAGGGCTGAGAAAGCTAGCTGAATTTCCTAGCTTGGGAAGAGGTTTTTCACCGTATGCTTGAATATGATTGAGTGCTGCTATTGCTTATCCTCTGCAATATTTTAAATTTGTTATTCATGAAATTATGTTTTGGTTCCTGTGTTACTATATCACTGTCCTTTTGTGTTACAATAAGGAGGGAAAGAGGAAGTACTTACATTTTTACTTGGTTCCCTATTTAGTCATCTAGCTCCTGACCTTATCACTACCAACACTGCCCTCTCATTCTTCTACTAAAACCATCATGCAGTTTCTCAATTGCAAAAATTTTAATCCCAGCACTTTGGGAGGCCGAGGTGGGTAGATAGCTTGAGCCCAGAAGTTCGAGACCAGCCTGGACAACATGGCAAAATCCCATCTCTACAAAAAATTAGCCAGGCATGGTGCTGCGTGCCTGTAATCCCAGCTACCTAGAAGGCTGAGGTGGAAGAGATCACCTGACCTCAGGAGGTAGAAGCTTAACCTTAGCATACTTTACTCTTTTGTAAAAACAGCTTAAAACATAAACACATTGTACAACTGTACAAAAATATTTTCTTTCTTTATATCCTTATTCTATAAGCTTTTTTCTGTTTTTAATTTTTTTTCAACTTTTTTTTTTTTTGGAGACAGGATCTTGCTCTGTCATTCAGGCTAGAGTATATGGCACAATCTTGGCTCACTGCAACCTCCATCTCCTTGGCTCAAGGGATCCTCCCACCTCAGCGTCACCAGTAGCTGGGACTACAGGTGCCTACCACCACACCTGGCTAACTTTTGTATCTTTTTTGATAGCAGGTTTTGCCATGTGGCCCAGGCTGGTCTCAAACTCCTGGGCTCAAGGATCCACCCTTCTCGCCCTCCCAAAGTGCTGGGATTACAGGCATGAGCCACTGCTCCTGGCACTTTTTTGTTAAAAACTCAGACATGCACACATTAGCCTATACCTACACAGGGTCAGGATTATCAATATTACTGTCTTCTACCTCCACATCTTGTCCCACTAGAAAGTTTTCAGGGGCAGTAACATGCAAGGAATTGTCATCTCCTATGATAACAATGCCTTCTTCTGGGATACCTCCTGAAGGACCTGCCTGAAGCTATTTTACAGTTAACTTTTTTTTTGTTTTTGACACCACTATTTGAAGTCAAAGGATATAGTTACCTTTATTTTTAACAAGCAAAAGTACATTCTAAAATAATTAAAAGTATAGTATAGTAAATACATAAACCAGTAGCATAGTCATTTATTATCATTATCAAGTCTTATGTTCTGTATATAATTGTATGTACTGTATTATATGACTGGCAGTGCAGTAGGCTTGTTTATACCAGCATCACCAGAAACACGTGAGTAATGCATTAACGCTAGGTGACTGGAATTTCTCCGCTCCATTATAATCTTATGGGACCACCATCGTATATATGTGGTCTATCATTGACCAAAATAATGTTATGCAGCACATGGGTATATGTTGCCTGTACTTTTTTTTTTTTTTTTTTTTTTTGAGATGGAGTCTCACTGTGTCGCCAGGCTGGCGTGCAGCAGCCCAATCTTGGCTTATTGCAACCTCCGCCTCCCGAGTTCAAGCGATTCTCCTGCCTCAGCCTCCCGAGTAGCTGGGATTACAGGCGTGTGCCACCACGCCCAGCCAATTTTTGTATTTTTAGTAGAGACGGGGTTTCACCATGTTGGCCAGAGTGGTCTCGATCTCTTGACCTCGTGATCCGTCTGCCTTGGCCTCCCAAAGTGCTGGATTATAGGCGTGAGCCACCATACCCAGCCACATTGCCTGTATTTTTTTGGCTTACTGCAAACAGTGCTGGTATGAGCAACCTGGTAAGTGTTACCTGATACATACCTATACAAGAATAAGAAATCTGTATGATGTAATTCTATGAGTGGTATGATTAGGTATTTGTAGCTTCAATCTTTCTAAGGTAGATAATGCCAAACTATTTTCTAAAGCAGTTGTACCTATTTATTTTTCTTATGTTTTGTGAAATCAAGGGGAAATGTTTTTCTTTCTCTAACTCTAGTTGAATTCATGTGTCTTGATAAAGATAAATTACATTTCATAAATGATAATGTTTTATTTTTGTAGGACTTTGCTGCTATTTGAGCACAGTGATATTGTTGTCATTTCACTACTCAGTGTTTTGTTCACCAGTTCTGGAGGAGGACCAGCAAAGGTAGAATTTTCCATTATCAGTTACTTGGAAATGGAAAGTATGTATGTCACATATTATCCAAAGGAATAAAATCTTATCTTTCACCATTTAAAAGAATGCAGGGAGGCTGAGCGCGATGGCTCATGCCTGTAATCCCAACACTGTGGGAGGCTGAGGCGGGCGGATTACATGAGGTCAGGAGCTTGAGACCAGCCTAGCCAACGTGGTGAAATCTCGTCTCTACTAAAAATGCAAAAATTAGCTGGGCATGGTGGTGGGTACCTGTAATCCCAGCTACTCTGGAGGCTGAGGCATAAGAATTGCTTGAACCTGGGAGGCGGAGGTTACAGTGAGCTGAGATCACGCCACTGCACTCCAACCTGGGCAATAGAGTGAGATTCAGCCTCAAAAAAAAAAAAAAAAAAAAAATCCAGGGGCTTTTTCTGCTAGTTTTACATTTTTCTTACAATTTTTTTTTTGTTTTTGAAGAATTCTATAAGTTTACAAAAATAGATATTTGTGAAAATATAATCCATAGTTGGAGAAATTTCTTAACATGGAAACAGTGGAAAATGATTTTGAAATGATTATAGATTCCTAGGAAGTTGCTAAAATAGTACATAGAGGACCCTCACCCTTCATTTAGTTTCCCCCAAAGGTAACTTCTTAACCAATTCAAGTACACTATCAAAACCAGTCAATTAGACCTAGTATTTCATATCACAATAGGGTGACTATAATCAATAATAATTTAATCATACATTTAAAATAACTAAAAGTATAATTGAATTATTTGTAACACAAAGGCTAAATGCTCGAGGGGATGGATACCGCAATTTACCTGATGTGATTATATACATTGCATGCCTATATCAAAACATCTCGTGTACCCCATAAATACATACACCTACTATGTGCCCACAAAAATTAAAATCAAAAATTAAAAAATAAAAAAAACAGGAAATTGACATTGGTGCAATCCATAGACCTTACTCAGATTTAACCAATTTTACATATGATCGTGTGTGTGTATGTATGTATGTATGTATGCATGTAGGTCTATGAAATTTTGTCATGTGTAGATTTGTGTAACCATCATTACAAGCAAGATATAGAACTGATGCATCACCACAATAATCTCTTTCATGTTGTACTCATGCACCTTTCCCCCAAACCCCCTACTCATTCTTAACCCTGTAAATCATTTTTGAAAAATAACTAAAAACTTGTTAAATTTAAGTTATGATGAACATTTATCCAACATTTCGCCACCTAAGCACTCCTATTCATCCTAAGTGATTCAAGTATTATCCTTTTGTTAAATGAGTTACCAATCTACAATTCCAAACTGTTAGAACTATATAGTGTTTCTGTTTTACCAAATTAAACACTTCCTTGCTGGGTCCTACTTGCAGACCCTGGCTGAACGACAAATGCACTCAGACACAGGTATTTAGTGAAGGAGTGGGCTGGGGAACCAGGCTGCTTACAGACCCTAAGGAGGGTGCTGTAAAGAGTCAGCAGCTGCAGCCCTGACAAGCTGGCACTGCGGGCATTTATTCAGTATAGATTTAATGACAAAGGCCTTGAATCAACATGCTTTGTGGGTAAATAACATTGCTGACCCCCTACATGGAGAGCAGTCTTGAGCGCAAATGATCAAAGGTCGGTTTTAGGACAACATGAGTAAACGAGCTATTTAGATAAACTCCTCTACATTCCCTTGTATCTACGCCTTAAGCTTTTAGGCTTCTGATAAGAGAATCTGGCTGCCTTCAGCCAAAATATCCTTCAAAACTTGCAAAACCCCCAGCCTTCCAAGAAGGTTTGCCTCTATTCCTATAATTTCTTCCACCACTGTGACTGATCTCCCACACTTCCTGTGCATGATGCATTTTCCTAGACATAAAGGAAAGGATAGATAAAGAGAAATAAGGTATAATAGTCCCTATTCTGAAAGGGACTTTCAAGCAAAGTAATGGAGGGAGATGAATGAAGTAATGAAGTGAACAAAGTAACATGCCAAGTAGAACAGAGTAAAAGAATACTCTGCCTGTAGATTTCAAACTGGGTCATTAGTATTAAAGCATAGGCCACTATTTAATCCTTCCCCCTCACTAATAGAGTACTCCAAAATAAATTTCAAGTGTATTGAAGAGCTTTGTGAGTTTACAAAATAGACATTTGTAAAAACATAGAATAAAATACGTAGATGGAGAAAATTCTGAGCACAAAAGCAGTGGAAAAAATCACAAAGGGAAAACTCACTATATTTGGCTTCATAATGATTATAAACTTAACGTATAACAGAAATCAGTGTGTATACAAAAAACTAACAATAAAAATTGCCAGAAATAAGTTTTACATTCCTTTCAAAGTATAAATCACCCATTTCAGTTTAAAAAATGCTTAAGATCCTTGGCAGGAAATCAGCAAAAAACTGGGAATGACAACTCACAAAAGAAATAAAAATGACTTGAAAACATTTTAAAAAAAAGTTTTCCTCCTTAAGTAACTAGAAGTGAGAGTGTTCTCATTAGTGTGAGAAATGGATCGGGGCATCAGTCCAGGACTTGATGATTGTTTTTTCTTTTTTTTTTTTTTGAGATGGAGTCTCACTGGGTTGCCCAGGCTGGAGTGCAGTGGCACCATCTTGGCTCACTGCAACCTCCACCTCCCAGGTTCAAGCAGTTCTCCTGCTTCAGCCTCCCGAGTAGCTGAGATTACAGGCACATGCCACTACACTTGGCTAATTTTTGTATTTTTAGTAGAGACAAGGTTTCACTATGTTGGCCAGGCTGGTGTTGAACTCCTGACCTTGTGATCTGCCCGCCTTGGCCTCCCAAAGTGCTGAGATTACAGGTGTGAACCACCACGCCCGGCCTTTTTTTTCTTTTTCTTTTTTTTTTTTTTTTTGAGACAGAGTTTCACTCTGTCACCCAGGCTGGTGTGCAGTGGCACAATCTCAGCTCGCTGCAACCTCTGCTGCCCAGGTTCAAGCAATTCTCCTGCCTCAGCCTCCTGAGTAGCTGGAATTACAGGCACCTGCCACCGTGCCTGGCCTAATTTTTGTACTTTTAGTAGAGACGGGGTTTCACCATATTGGTCAGGCTGGTCTTGAACTCCTGACCTCATGATCCACCCATCTCGGCCTCCCAAAGTGCTGGGATTACAGGCGTGAGCCACCGCGCCCAGCCTTTTTTTCTTAATTATGAGACTGAAGCATTACAAAATTCTCAGTTGCCTTCTTTGTTAACAAAAAGATTAAGTTATGTTCTCTGTATTTGATTGTTGTTGATGTTGCCATATCCTAACTCAGTGAAAACTTAAGAAATTTAAAAGTACATGGTTTTTCTCATGTGTAGTGTACTGAATTTTGTTGTAATACCACACTAACAGAATTTATCCATTATAGTGGTAATCATAGAATGAATAGAAGGGTATCCTCACTTTGCATTGTAAACTTTAATAGAAGTATTGTATTATACTTCCATTATAGGTATATATAATACACTTAATGTATCTATATATAATAGGTATTCTACAAGTATATGTATCATACAAGACATGTTATACCTGTAAATTTGTAAATATAGAATGTATAGTAATGCTGTTTAGCCAGGCACAGTGGCTCATGCCTGTAATCCTAGGACTTTGGGAGACCGAGGCGGGTGGATCACGAGGTCAAGAGATCAAGACCACCCTGACCAACATGGTGAAACCCGTCTGTACTAAAAATGCAAAAATTAGCCAAGCGTGGTGATGTGCACCTGTAATCCCAGCTACTCAGGAGGCTGAGGCAGGAGAATCACTTGAACCCGGGAGATGGAAGTTGCAGTGAGCCGAGATGGTGCCATTGCACTCCAGCCTGGGCAACAGAGTGAGACTCTCCTCAAAAAAAAAAAAAAAAAAAAAAAAAGGAATGTATAGTAATGCTATTTAGATTGCTCTTGAAGCTACCATTCTGAAATATTTACATAAACTGAGCTAATATGTCCTTTCTATAATTTTCTTTTATGAAAACCTTTTTCCTCAGCCTGAACAACATGGCTAGACCTGGTCTCTACAAATAAAAAATTAACCAGGCATGGTGGCACATGCCTGTGGTCCCAGCTATTTGGTAGGCTGAGGCAAGAGGATCACTTGAGCCCAGGAATTGGAGGCTGCAGTGAGCTGTGTTCACGCCACTGTACTCCAGCCTGGGCGACAGCGAGATCTGTCTGAAAAAAAAAAAAAAAATTTTCCCTGGAATGAGAACATAAATTTTATCAGCTTTTTAAGTACTTTGTACTTTACTAGATCTTAGAAATGACTTTGCTGGTTTTACTGTGCCCTCTGGATTATTTTTCTCTGAGGAGTAGTATCTAGAATATTCTCTATTCCTTGCATATTGTAGAGTAAAATAAGTTCCTACTAGTTATTCTTTAGCTACATGGGCTTTTCAACCAGAAGTAAAGTAGCATTTAGGAAGGTTGATTCTGTAAACAGTACCAATTTGTACATAGTAATATGCCCAGCCATGTTAGCAAAGAGATAATCAATGTTATCATTAGTTTATATCTCTTTGATATCTTACTGCCAATACTGTAAGCTTATAATATATAAGAGCTTTAATGTCAGATTTTTTTCAGTTTTTTAATGCATTTTTGTAAATGCTTACTTGAGAAAATGTTTTTCTTTAGTATTTATGTAGTTACGGTCTTAAAAATCAACCCTTGAAAAAGTCATCCTTGATGTTATTTTCTTTATTTTCAGACAAGGGGAGCTGCTTTTTTCATTATTGCTGTGATCTGTTTATTGCTTTTTGACAATGATGATCTCATGGCTAAAATGGCTGAACACCGTATCCTTTTGGAATAGATCAGAGTTGTTTCAAGTCTTGCGGAAAACTAAAAGGCTGGAACAATGGAAAAAGAAAGGATAAGTGAATTAAACTGATCAATGATGAATGAAACTTTCATAGATTAATGTAGATATTCTAAATCAGTATTCAAATAATGAACAAACTCATTATAAGTTAAATATTTTATAGCATCTCTGTATCACCTACAGTACCCTAAATTTTCAGAAATGTAGGGACATTGAAAGAATATTTTGGAATGTCCTGGTGCTGGAAAAAAAAAAGGTGATTTGCCACTCAACATAATTTTGCTCCCTTATAATTTAACAATTAAAAGGCTCATAAATGAAAAACCTTTAGTATCTTCTTGCCTGAAAGAAAAAGTTCAAATTCCCTTACCTAGTATTCATTGTCTTGCTCTAAATTATTATCTCTAGCTCAGCCCCAACTCTTCTCTTACAGAAACCCAACTTTCTAGTCAAATATATCTACTCATTTTACTCTACAAACATGCCTTTTTTTCTATTTTCTATTCATACATCCTTACCCACTCCATCCAGCAGAACTCCAAGCACCAGTTTTTATTCTTCTATTACTGATACTCACTGCCCTAAAACTTATTAGTAAACTAATAATAATTTTCTTTGTTACAGTGAGGGAGAAGAGTGTGACTTTGGAAAAGCTCCAGGTTGCTTGTGATACAACCTCTATTCCCCACCCTCTTTTGCTTGCCACTTACTTTGCTAAGACATATGTGGTCAGTGACTTAGAAGACAGATTTAGGACTCATTTTACATGTCAGTCTTAAAGGGCAACCTTAATTCCACTGGACAGGAGTGGTCCAGGGAGATTCCTTGCTCTTGTACCTTTGTCGTTCTTAAAGTATGTATGCAATGTGTCTTTTAGAGGTTAACTACTAAAATCTGGCAAGTTTATCTTAAGCACTATTATAATTGTTTTGGAGACAACAAAAGAAATACAGGCATTCCAGTTTATAAATGAGGTCCTGGAATTAAATGTTAGATTGTTTTATTTTGTTTTGTTTTTAAGTGAAACATGTTATGAAAGTAATTAAGTTTGGGGCCTCCAGATCAGTCTATATGCAATCCAAAATAATGTAACTAAAATTTCAGGAGAACTTCAGGTGTCAAAGAGTGACTTTTTGGAATTTTTTTCCTTTACTTCAACTCACTTAGCTGAAGGACATCATGACAGTGCTCTAACTCATATGCTTTACACAGCCATTGCCTTCTTAGGTGTGGCAGATCACAAGGTATGATTTCTTTGTTCCTAACAGGATCAAAAGATTCTGAAAAGTTGTAGCAACTATAACTATAAAGGTACGTTTAAAATAAATTATCAGCTGGGCCCAGTGGCTCACGCCTGAAATCCCAGCACTTTGGGGGCCAAGGCAGGTGGATCACCTGAGGTCGGGAGTTCAAGACCAGCCTGACTGACATAGAAAAACCCCATCTCTACTAAAAATACAAAATTAGCCGGGCATGGTGGCACATGCCTGTAATCCCAGCTCCTCAGGAGGCTGAGGCAGGAGAATCACTTGAACCCGGGAGGCCGAGGTTGCAGTGAGCCAAGGTCGCGCTATTGCACTCCAGCCTGGGCAACAAAAGCGAAACTCTGTCTCAAAAAAAATAAAATAAAATAATTATCAGTAAGTTATAACATTGCCAGCCATTTAAGTAGTTAAGTAATTGAGTATATGGGAAAAATATACTAGTTCCATTTCCTTAAATATTATGTTAGCATGGTGTGGCGGTGTGTGCCAGTAGTCCCAGCTATTTGGGAGGCTGAGACAGGAGGATCTCTTTGATCACAGGAGTTTGAGGCTGCAGTGAGCTGTGATCATGCCACTATACTTCAGCCTGGGTGACAGAGCAAGACCCTGTCTCTGGGGGAAAAAAAAAAAAAAAGATAATGTATTTAACAATTGACTATTGACCTGTGTGTGTTTCTAATGAGACTTATCTAATTTTACTCACAGGGTGGAGTATTATTGCTAGTACTGGCTTTGTGTTGTAAAGTTGGTTTTCATACAGCTTCCAGAAAGCTCTCTATCGACGTTGGTGGAGCTAAACGTCTTCAAGCTTTATCTCATCTTGTTTCTGTGCTTCTCTTGTGCCCATGGGTCATTGTTCTTTCTGTGACAACTGAGGTAAGATAAGAGCAAGAATTTATTGGTATTAAATTGCTAGTAAAATGAATTGCTATTAAATTTTTAGTTCACTGTATTCAATAAATTATATTTTAATTTGAGGTTGAAAGTGGCTTAAATTGTCTTTGCTTTTTCTTTGTAGTTTTTAAAAAAAAATTTGGAGTTAATTTTATTGTTTATAGAAAATACAAATCAAATGCCATTACATTTACATATCCCTCACATTCCTATGGCCCAAAGGAATCATTTGAAGAAGTAGCAATTAACCATGTGTTAGGCTTAAAGATTGTGTGTCGCCTAGTGTTTATCGAATGATTACACAATAGTGCTTTTGTTTTTTAAAACTTTGGAGAATACTGAGAAAATGTACCAATATCTTACAGCTTTTATATGTTGGCATATTATGAATCATATTGAATCATGCAACTTTTATTTTTTTAAAAGATTAACAGAAACATCTTGTTGTAAGATGTGAACTTTATACATGTATAGTCTTGACAATTCTTTTTTTTAATTTCTAGAGTAAAGTCGAGTCTTGGTTTTCTCTCATTATGCCTTTTGCAACGGTTATCTTTTTTGTCATGATCCTGGATTTCTACGTGGATTCCATTTGTTCAGTCAAAATGGAAGTTTCCAAATGTGCTCGTTATGGATCCTTTCCCATTTTTATTAGTGCTCTCCTTTTTGGAAATTTTTGGACACATCCAATAACAGACCAGCTTCGGGCTATGAACAAAGCATCACACCAGGAGAGCACTGAACACGTCCTGTCTGGAGGAGTGGTAGTGAGCGCTATATTCTTCATTTTGTGTAAGCATTTTCCCCCTTGTTTTTATTTTAACAAATTTCTATTTATGGATTTTGATGGTCACATCATTTACTTAATTTGGGAAATTCTTCAGTGCTTGCATTTAGTGCCGACAGTTACTGTGTTGGTTTTGGTAGCTTAAACTTCGAAAATTTAAACAATATTGTTTTTTCTCTTTGTAGCTGCCAATATCTTATCATCTCCCTCTAAGAGAGGACAAAAAGGTACCCTTATTGGATATTCTCCTGAAGGAACACCTCTTTATAACTTCATGGGTGATGCTTTTCAGCATAGCTCTCAATCGATCCCTAGGTTTATTAAGGAATCACTAAAACAAATTCTTGAGGAGAGTGACTCTAGGCAGATCTTTTACTTCTTGTGCTTGAATCTGGTAAGATTTTTAAATGTTAATTGACATATCCTAAAAGCATAATATTTTAATTTTGACAGTTCTGGTATAAGTTTAGTACTTCCCAAATTTCTGATAATAAGATGAGCTAAAATTTAAATTTTTTCTAAGTATAATAGCAAGATTACGAGATCATATTCAGATTCCTTAGGCAATCCTTAAGGCATGTGCCACCGTGCCCAGCCACTTAAGCAAACAATTTGTG
The DNA here is from genome assembly GCF_029289425.2 of Pan paniscus. Lineage (NCBI taxonomy): Eukaryota > Metazoa > Chordata > Mammalia > Primates > Hominidae > Pan > Pan paniscus. The sequence continues at coordinate 44,805,920 of NC_073253.2, read as the reverse complement.
AGGCATTTTAGAAGCATTGATTTAGTATGTTCCTTCAAATCAGTAAATATAGTAGCATTTAAAGAGTTCTAATAACTTACAGGATCTCACTATTAGCAATCAGTGTTATAAATCACCTATTGCTAACATTTTATAACCTAGTTTATTATTTTTATAGACATATAAACAAAACCATTTTTAAATAGTTTCTAAAATGGATTTATCTTAGTTTTTTACAATTTAATAGTTTGTAAAATGGGTTTATCTTAGTTTTTACAATTTGTGTGAAATAGGGTTTCTAATGTAAGTGGCAGTTAAATAACTAAACAATTATAGCAGATCTTCAAGTAAATTTGGATAATTAAGGGTTAAAATCCTCCTAATTGAAACAGTGCCCAACATACTCCTCCCTTTTTTTTTTGGTGACATTTTTAGCTTTTTACCTTTGTGGAATTATTCTACGGCGTGCTGACCAATAGTCTGGGCCTGATCTCGGATGGATTCCACATGCTTTTTGACTGCTCTGCCTTAGTCATGGGACTTTTTGCTGCCCTGATGAGTAGGTGGAAAGCCACTCGGATTTTCTCCTATGGGTAGGTACATTGACTATCAAGGTGGTATATCTTAAGTGCAAATTCCATCTTAAGGAACAGAATTATATTACTTATATTACTTTTAATACAAATAATTTCCAAATCTTCATTTTTAAAAAATGTGAAGTAAATAAGGGGATGTGAATCGGGCATTTGATAAATACTGGATGGAATTAAGCTCAAAGATTATGCTCCCTTGGCCGAGCACAGTGGCTCACGCCTGTAATCCTAGCACTTTGGGAGGCCAAGGCAGGCGGATCACCTGAGGTCAGGTGTTCGAGACCAGCCTGGCCAACCTGGTGAAACCTCGTCTCTACTAAAAATACAAAAATTAGCCAGGTATGGTGGCATGCACCTGTAGCCCCAGCTACTCGGGAGGTTGAGGCAGGAGAATCGCTTGAACCCAGAAGGCAGAGGTTGCAGTGAGCCAAGATCGCGCCACTGCACTCCAGCCTGGGCAACAGAGTGAGACTACATCTCAAAAAAAAAAAAGACAGGGCCGGGTGCAGTGGCTCACGCCTGCAAACCCAGCACTTTGGGAGGCTGAGGCGGGCGGATCACAGGGTCAGGAGATCGAGACCATCCTGGCTAACGCAGTGAAACCCCGTCTCTACTAAAAATACAAAAAAAAATTAGCCAGGCGTGGTGGCAGGCACCTGTAGTCCCAGCTACTCGGGAGGCTGAAGCAGGAGAATGGTGTGAACCCAGGAGGCGGAGCTTTCAGTGAGCCAAGATCGTGCCACTGCACTCCAGCCTGGGTGACAGAGCGAGACTCTGTCTCAAAAAAAAAAAAAAAAAAAAGAGAGTAAAGAAGGACTTTGATGAATATATAACATTTTAACAAATATATACATTTGTTAAATGTTATATTTATATATATATATTATATATATATATAAAATTATATATAAATTAAATATATAAAAACATTATATATATAAATATATATAGATGAATATATATATTCATCTATAACGTATATATATTCATATATAACATTATATTCATACATAACGTATATATATATGTGTATATATATATGTGTATATATATATGAAGGACCTTCCAGGCATTAATATGATATTTTAAATATTGCTAATTTTCTATTATTAATTACTTAGTAGTATGAAAATTTGGACTTGTTTCCTCATTTATAAAGTTTATACTTTAAAAATATTTGTCATTTTCCTTTTCTGAAAAATGTTCTATGTTTTTAGGTACGGCCGAATAGAAATTCTGTCTGGATTTATTAATGGACTTTTTCTAATAGTAATAGCGTTTTTTGTGTTTACGGAGTCAGTGGCTAGATTGATCGATCCTCCAGAATTAGACACTCACATGTTAACAGTAAGTCTTTTTATTTTCCTATTTGGATTTCTAGTCATACTTACATAGTTTTTTCTATCCTAAAGTTTAACTGTTTGCAGTTATTGCTCTAAGAAGGTTTTATTTTATTTTTTACTTATATCAACATAACTTCCTATCTTGCTGTTTACATTTATACTGCTCCCTCTTAGAAATTCTCTTTTTTTTTTTTTTGAGACAGAGTCTCTGTTTTCCAGGCTGGAGTACAGTGGCATGATCTCAGCTCACTGCAGCCTCCACCTCTCAGGCTCAAGCGATTCTCGTGCCTCAGCCTCCTGAATAGCTGGGATTACAGGCATGTGCCACCACCCCCAGCTAAATTTTGTATATTTTGTAGAGATAGAGTTTCGCCATGTTGGCCAGGCTGGTCTCAAACTACTGACCTCAAGCAATCCTCCCACCTTGGCATCCCAAAGTGCTGGGATTACAGGCACGAGCCACTGTGCCCGGCCAGCTATAGCAACTTTTAATGTTCTCCCTGTACCACCAAAGCTTTACATGTGCTGTTTCTTGTAGTTGGCATGTCCTTTCCTTACTTCTGCCCTTCAGCCTCCATCAAGATTTTGCTTATGTGAAATACTTTTTTTCTTTTCTTTATTTCTTTTTTTCCAAGCAATTCTCCTGTCTCAGCTTCCCGAGTAGCTGGGACTACAGGTGCCTGCCACCACGCCTGCCTAATTTTTGGAAATACTTTCTTTTAATCCCCCTCTTCTCTCCACAAAGTTTGTTAGATTCCTTTTCTCAGTATTCTCATTATGTTTTGTGCATTCTTCTTTTAGCAACATTGAGTTGCAGTTGTTTAATTTGTCATTCTTCCACAATTAAGATATGTAAGTATCTTCAGGACCTGAATTATGTATTATTAACTCTTAAGTTCAGTTCTGGCACCTGGCTTGTCGTAGGAAATCAGTTGTTAAATGACAAAAAGCAGCTCTGGCTCTTGCTGGTGGAAGCATACATGAGTAAAATGTTTCTATAATACAGTTTGGAAAAATAGACTTTTTTGGATTTTTTAGTGCTTGTATCCTTTGACATTTAATATTTATCATACATAAACATTCACACAAACATATAGAAGTACATGACTCTGGCCGGGTGCAGTGGCTCACGCCTGTAATCCCAGCACTTTGGGAGGCTGAGGTGGTTGGATCACCTGAGGTCAGGAGTTTGAGACCAGTCTGGTCAACATAGTGAAACCCCATCTCTACTAAAAATACAAAAATTAGCCAGGCATGATGGCGCACCACCTGTAATCCCAGCTAGTTGGGAGGCTGAGGCAGGAGAATCACTTCAACCACGAGGCAGAGGCTTCAGTGAGCCCAGGTTGCACCAACTGTACTCCAGCCTGGGTGACAGAGAGACTCTGCCTCAAAAAAAAAATATATATATATATAGTACATGATTCATTGTACCCTTATTTATAATAGTGAAAAAATGGAAACAATTCACTGTCCACCAGTGAAAAAAGTAATTAAATAAATTTGTTATCTATATAATAGAATACTACGGAGCTATTGAAAAGAATGAGATATATCTGTATATACTGGCCTGAAAATATTTACGAGATGTACTAGTGAAAAACAAATTGCAGGCCATGCATGGTGGCGGGCGCCTGTAATCCCAGCTGCTTGGGTGGCTGAGGTAGGAGAATTGCTTGAACCTGGGAGGCAGAGGTTGCAATAAGCCAAGATCATGCCACTGCACTCCAGCCTGGGCGACAGAGCAAAACTCTGTCTCAAAATGAAAAAAAAAAAAATTGTAAAATAGTATTATGATTACATTGTTGGTTTTAAAGGGTGTTATGTGTATGTATGTTAGTACACAGATGGAAAATACACCATTTTAAGCGTGACTAACCCTTGGTGGTAGAATTATAGGGGACTTTCATCTTCTACATTTTTATTTTCCTGATAAAATACACAATGATGAAGTATTTTTCAGTAGGGGAGAAGGAGTACTTATGAGATGATGGAGTCTCTGTAAGCAGTACTTGGTTTCATTCAAAGTCATTAACCATCTACAAGCTTATAAAGCCTAATGAAATTTTAAAATCTGGAGTCAAATGGTCCAAATCAGGAAGAAGTAAATAACCTCCCTACACATTTAATAAAGTAAATCTCTTACTACTTTTGAAAAGTAATTAAAAGTATTGTCCTTCTCATATTTATATTTTCCTTTTATAAAACAAATGGATTGCTTTAAATTGTAGATGCAGGCAAATTAACACCCTGAGCTACTACTATTCAAGATCATTTTGTAAGAGCAGATAATCAAGGATAAGTAACTTTGTTTATCCTTTGGAGTATTATTGTGGCACCATTAAATTAAAGTAATTTCATTCACTTTGTTAAGAAAAAAATGAGAGGCCAGGCATAGTGGCTCATGCCTGTAATCCCATAATCCCAACACTTTTGGAGGCCAAGGCGAGAAGATCACTTGAGCCCAGGAGTTTGAGGACAGCCTGGGCAACATAGACCCTGTCTCTACCAAAGAAAAAAATTTGTTTTTAATTTAAATAAATGCAAGATTACTATTGTATGTTTCCTTTTTATTATACTTGTTTTACTTTGGAAAATTTTACTGTGTTTAAGACATAATAAGACCATATTTGGAATCTGCTCATTAATAAATTATAATTGTTGACATATAAACTTTTCAAATTTACCTAGCAATATAAAGATTTCAGGTACAGTGTATGCTTGCCCTAGTAAGCAGTACTTTCAAACTCTTCAATAAACAAAACAAAACTTTGCATCATTTATTTATACATAAACCATAAACCAAGTACATACCATTCTTAATTGAAATAAGTCCAAATTCCTCTACTTACCAATTCTGCTTGATATTTGAAAGTTAAAATGTTTCTTCTAAAATGTTCTAAAATTCACATTTTTAAAATTTTGGACTTACTGAAACTTAGTAAGGTTTTACTGTGAATACTTTCAAAACTGTAAACAGAAAAACATATATAGCTATATAATAACTTTTAAATAACAAGTCTATTTTTAAATTACTAATTTAAAGGTTTTTTTTCTCCCTTTTGCCAGCCAGTCTCAGTTGGAGGGCTGATAGTAAACCTTATTGGTATCTGTGCCTTTAGCCATGCCCATAGCCATGCCCATGGAGCTTCTCAAGGAAGCTGTCACTCATCTGATCACAGCCATTCGCATCATATGCATGGACACAGTGACCATGGGCATGGTCACAGCCACGGATCTGCGGGTGGAGGCATGAATGCTAACATGAGGGGTGAGTCCTTGCAAAATATTATCCTACTTTTCGACTGTGTTCTAAATCAACCCTCTGTGTTTATTTGTATTAAGTTTTGGGCTTCTGGTATGATATGATTTTTAAAAAGCAATCTGTGACTAAAAGAAAGGTCTGAAGCTATCACTATAGAAAATATTCTTACCTGAATACACATAAAATTAAATATTATTCAGCCTTTAAAAAGAGGGACATTCTGGCTGGGAGCATGGTGGTTCACGCCTGTTAATCCCAGCAATTTGGGAGGCTGAGGTGGGAGTACCACCTGAGGACAGGAGTTCAAGACCAGCCTGGCCAATATGGTGAAACCCTGTGCCTACTAAAAATACAAAAATTAGCCGGACTTGGTGGCAGGTGCTTGTAATCCCAGCTACTCAGGAGGCCGAGGCAGGAGAATCACTTACAGGTGTGAGCCACCATGCCTGGCCATCACAGAAAATTTTTTAAAAAGAAAATGAGGCTGGGAACAGTGGCTCACATCTGTAATCCTAGCACTTTGGGAGGCCAAGGTGGGTGGATCACCTGAGGTCAGGAGTTCGAGACCAGTCTCTCCAACATGGTGAAACCCTGTCTCTACTAAAAATACATAACTTAGCCAGGTGTGGTGGCAGGCACCTGTAGTCTCAGCTACTCAGGAGGCTGAGACACGAGAATCACTTGAACCTGGGAGATGGAGGTTGCAGTGAGCCAAGATTACGCCACTTTACTCCAGCCTGGGCAACAGAGTGAGACTCTATCCAAAACAAAAAGAAAATGAAAATATATTTGTTCTTAAATGTTAGTTTTTAAATGATTATAATTATACAGTCCTTTTCATAGTGACAGCTGAATAGATATTAGTTGCAAGGTAAACACAGTGTGCTATTATGAACCTTCATTACAAAAAGGAAATTCTTACTCCTTTTTTAGAAATTTTTATTGCACTATAAAAAAATGGAGGAAGTACTAATCATTTATTATGCTGAATTGTTTATTCTGATTGCTTAATATAAGTAATGTGGGTAATGTCAAAACTTGCCTCAAGTATGATTTTTGGGAAGCCTTCCCAGACAAAGTACACCATAAAATTTGGCACGCTGTGTCATGAGTGCCTATGTCCTTATATTTTTACCACTGTATTCTGAATTCCTTGAGGGCAGTGACCATGTTTTAGGCATTTTGAAGTACTAGCCAGTAGCAGAGTATGTGGTGCACAGTAGGTATCCAGTAATATTGGTAGAATGTATTAAAAAACTAAATTAGATGTGCCTTAATTTTTAATGTCCTTATATATTTTATTTGTAGGTGTATTTCTACATGTTTTGGCAGATACACTTGGCAGCATTGGTGTGATTGTATCCACAGTTCTTATAGAGCAGTTTGGATGGTTCATCGCTGACCCACTCTGTTCTCTTTTTATTGCTATATTAATATTTCTCAGTGTTGTTCCACTGATTAAAGATGCCTGCCAGGTTCTACTCCTGAGATTGCCACCAGAATATGAAAAAGAACTACATATTGCTTTAGAAAAGGTACTGTATGTAATTTCTTCACTACTTTCTTCCTTGAAAATCACATTTTTGAAGTCTTTGCTGGAAGTAAAACAGACAACCAAATAAATAATAAAACAAAACGAGGCCAAAAAAGAAATATAAAGTAGCATTTAAAATTTAATAAGTTGATCTAACAAGAAATATGCAAGATATAAATGAGAAAAATACAGTTTTACTTAAAGGACATAAAACAGGGACCAAGTAGATGGATGAGATTTTCTTGGATGAGAAGACTCTTTATTATAATGATGTTGATTTTATTTTATTTAGATTTCAATTTAGTTGCCTTCATTGGATATTTTTGTTTATGGTTTGTGATGTTCTAAAATTATTTGGAACTTACTTGGAAGAGTTAGTGCTTGAGAATAAGAAAACATACATAAACTTAACAGAATTAATTAATAGGATCCTACTTTGCAATTATAAAGTAGCAGAATTAAGTGATAAAACTAACAGTTTAGATCGAGACCATCCTGGCTAACAAGGTGAAACCCCGTCTCTACTAAAAATACAAAAAATTAGCCGGGCGTGGTGGCGGGCACCTGTAGTCCCAGCTACTCAGGAGGCTGAGGCAGGAGAATGGCGTGAACCCGGGAGGCGGAGCTTGCAGTGAGCCGAGACCACGCCACTACACTCCAGCCTGGGTGACAGAGCGAGACTCCACCTCAAAAAAAAAAAAAAAAAACAACTAACAGTTTGGTCCTTGCACAAGAATAAAGACATAAATCAACTTTTAAAAAAATAATAAGTTCCCATTCTTGTGACCTGGGATTGTTTCCTAGACAGCACACAAAAAAAAAATAGTAACAATAATAATAGGTTGTCTGTAAAAGAAGAAATAATAAAAAATGAAAATAAATGAAGAATTATGGTATGTAATGTAAAAGAAGAAATAAAAATAGGTTGTCCAGAAACAGACCCAGGAGTTTACGAAATTCAGTATATAGCAAAGATGGTATTTTAGATCACTGGGGAGAAATAGTTGACCTAAATAACCAGCTTTCGGTTAATTACTTCTTTACTTTGTGGGGAAAAAAAAGCTATATCTCTATACCATATTATATAAAAATACATTTCCAGTGGGTTAAATATGTAAATGACAAAAAAATTATGAAACTACTAAATAGAGAAATATTTTTGTTTGTTTGTTTTTTGAGACAGTCTTGCTCTGTTGCCAGGCTGGAGTGGAGGGGCGCAATCCCAGCTCACTGCAACCTCCACCTCCCGGGTTCAAGCGATTCTCCTGCCTCAGCCTCCCAAGTTGCTGGGATTACAGGCCTACCACACCCAGCTAATTTTTATATTTTAGTAGAGATGGGGTTTCGCCATGTTGGCCAGGCTGGTCTTGAACTCCTGACCTCAAGCTATCCACCCACCTTGGCCTCCCAAAGTGCTGTGATTACAGGTGTGAGCCACTGCACCCGGCCAGAAAAATATGTTTATAATCACAAAGATAGGGAAAGACTTTTTAATATACTTGAAACCAGAGGCCAAAAAGGGAGGATAAAATTTACAAATTTGACCAGTTGAAAATTGCCAGTTGGTGGAAGATTTCATTAACAAGTATAAAACATAAAAGGCAGACCAGGAAAAAACATTTGCAGCACATATAAACAGGCAAAGGCTTACTGTCCATAATTCTTTAAGTCAAGAAAAAGACAATCTTAGCTGTGCATGGTGGCTCATGCCTGTAATCCAGCACTTTGGGAGGCTGAGGTGAGCAGATCACCAGAGGCCAGGAGTTCAAGGTCAGCCTGGCCAACATGGTGAAAGCCCATCTCTACTAAAAATACAAAAATTAGGGTCAGGCGCGGTGGCTCACGCCTGTAATCCCAGCACTTTGGGAGGCTGAGGCAGGCAGATCACGAGGTCAGGCGATTGCCACTGCACTCCAGCCCCGGCCACAGAGCGAGACTCCGTCTCAGAAAAAAAAAAAAAAATTAGCTGGGTGTAGTAGTAGCGCACACCTGTAATCCCAGCTACCTGAGTGGCTGAAGCATGAAAATCACTTCAACCCAGGAGGCAGAGGTTGCAGTGAGCCAAAAATCACACCACTGTACTCCAGCCTGGGCAACAGAGCGAGACTGTCTCAAAGGAAAAACAGTCATGTAGAAAAATAAGATGAGAATATAAAGCAGCAATTCCTAGAAATAAACAAATATAAAATAGACTCTCTTTCACCTCGTGGTTTACTACATCATATTAAAGTAATTGGGATCTACGGATGAAAAGATGGCATCTTGAATATTTAAGTTCTATCATCTTAACCCATTGTTTTCATAAATAAAATTAGTAAAATTCTCTCACCTCATTGTTAGTGGATAGTAGTACATCATGGGGTTTTTTTAAGTTTTTGTTTGTTTGTTTTGTTTTTAAATAGAGCTGGGGTTTCTCAATGTTGCCCAGGCTGGTCTTGAAATCCTGAGCTCAAGCTTCGGCCTTCCAAAGTGAGGGATTATGGGCGTGAGCCACCGCGCCTGGCCTAAAGTATTTTTTATTTCAATAATAATATATGTCCGTTGTAGGCCGGGCGCGGTGGCTGACACCTGTAATCCCAGAACTTTGGGAGGCCGAGGCGGGCGGATCACAAGGTCAGGAGTTTGAGACCAGCCTGGTCAATATGGTGAAACCCCATCTCTACTAAAACTACAAAAAATACAAAAATTAGCTGGGCGTGGTGGCACGTGCCTGTAGTCCCAGCTATTCGGGAGGCTGAGGCAGAAGAATCGCTTGAACCCAGGAGGCAGAGGTTGCAGTGAGCCGAGATCACACCACTGCACTCCAGCCTGGGCGACAGAGTGAGACTCTGTCTTTAAAAAAAAACAAACAAACAAACAAACAAATATATATATGTATATATATACACATATCCATTGCAGAAAACTTCAAAATATAGAAAAGTGCAAAAAAGAAAAAAAAAATCACGTAATTTTACCACCTGGAAAGAAATACTTTTTGTTTCCTTCCCATTCTATAAAAAGCCATGTAAAGAAACATTTTTACAAGTTGTTTCCATATTAAAATTTTGAAAATAAAAATGGCAAAAAACTTTCATAATATTTTATAAATTTTCTTCCCACTTAATAATGTCATGTTGATTAATATTCTAATACATTGTTAATGACTGCATTATTACATTGTATGGGCAGTCAATCATTTATTTAACCAATCCTCTGTTGTTGAACATTGAGGATATCTTTTTAATGTGTTATCTCTATATAACAAATAATGTGCATATGAATGTGTCCGTGTAAAGGAGAACTTATAGTTCATTGAATGTGTCTAGGTCATGGTTAGAATAGGCAGAGTTGTGCTGTATCAGGGAAAATAAGGGTACTGCTATTGATAAGAGCCCATTTTAGGTATAAAGATAACTCTAACAGCTGGGCACGGTGGCTCACACCTATAATCCTAGCACTTCGGGAGGCTGAGGTGGGCGGATTGCCTGAACTCAGGAGTTCGAGACCAGCCTGGGCAACATGGTGAAACCCCATCTCTACTAAAATACAAAAAAAAAAAAAAATTAGCCAGGCGTGGTGGCGTGCACCTGTAGTCCCAGCTACTTGGGAGGCTGAGGCAGGAGAATCGCTTGAACCTGGGAGGCAGAGGTTGCAGTGAGCCAAGATGGTGCCACTGCACTCCAGCCTGCGACAGAGCAAGACTGTCTCAAAAAAAACAAAAACGAACAAAATAAAGATACCTGTAACACCCATTTGCCTTCCTACTCAGAGCTGCCATACTAGCATCATTCCTAGGTGAGATTTTTTTTTCCCCCACACATCTGTAGCCTCCAGAAATAGATCAGAATATTTTAGGCACCTTTACTTTAAGCTAATTTCCCATCTCCTATTCCTTCCTGCTTCTGGCTTCTCATTATGGCTGGTTTTTTGTTTGTTTTGTTTTGTATTTTAAAGAGCTTAATAGTGATCCTGGACCAAGGAATCTGTGTTTACTTTCTGTCAGAAAGCATCTCCATTGTGTTGTGTAAAGTAGCCTGTATGACCATTTATATCACCTCTTTTATTTGACAGATACAGAAAATTGAAGGATTAATATCATACCGAGACCCTCATTTTTGGCGTCATTCTGCTAGTATTGTGGCAGGAACAATTCATATACAGGTGACATCTGATGTGCTAGAACAAAGAATAGTACAGCAGGTAATCTTTTGTTTTTAAAGTAATTTTAATTGAGGTCATTCATACCCAAAATTGTACACCTCATAAGTTATATGGCTCAGTAGTCATTTACTATTCAGAAATATCAATCTTCCAACTCTTTTTTTTTTTTTTTTTTTGAGACAGGGTCTCACTCTGTTGCCCAGGCTGGAGTGCAGTGGCGTGATCTCGGCCCACTGCAACCTCCGCCTCCTGGGTTCAAGCAGTCTCCCTGCCTCAGCCTCCCAAGTCGCTGGGATTATAGGCACCGTCACCATGCCCGCCTATTTTTGTTTGTTTGTTTGTTTGTTTGTTTGTTTGTATTTTTAGTAGAGATGGGGTTTCGCCATGTTGGCCAGTCTAGTCTCAAACTCCTGACCTCAGGTGATCCGCCTGCCTCGACCTCCCAAAGTGCTGGGTTTATAGGCAAGCCATCATGCCCGGCCTAATCTTCCAACTCTGTAACAGTAATATAACTTACTTTTTACATCTAGATTTGTTTTATATCTAAAAATTGCTAAAATAAATGAAGTTTTGTGTTTAGAGGATAAGCTTTAATTAATATAAAAAAATTCATTTATGAGTTTGATTAATCTTGGTTTCCAGTAGATTATCAAAAAATAAGTTATTATAAATATATTCCTAAATTAGTAATAATCAACTTGGCAGGGTATATGCTATGTTTGGAGATAGAGGTCAGAATAGTTATTAAAGCCCTGTTCTAGATGTGCCAAATTGGAAACAATGGCTGTTTTCCTTTTCTACTGTGAATATCAAATCAGTAATTTACTGACCTAAAAGAGTCTAATATTTTAACTAACTAAATGATGAACATTACTTCGAAGATTTATCTTGGACTACTGTAACTGTTTGTTTGTTTGTTTGTTTACTCATTCATTTTGGAGACAAGATCTCACTATGTTGCCCAGGCTGGTCTCAAACTCCTGGGCTCAAGCGATCCTCCTGCCTCAGCCTCCCTGGGCCACTGTGCCTGGCCTGTAACTATTTTAAAAATGTGACACAGGTTTAATACTCCTTATCTAAAATGCTTGGAACCAGAAGTGTTTTCGATTTGCGATTTTATTTTTTTTAATACTCGCATTACGCTTACCAGTTGAGCATCCCTAACCTGAAAATCCAAATCCAAAATGCTCCAATGAGCATTTCCTTTTAACACCATCTTGGCACTCAAAAAGTTTCAGATTTTAGAGCGTCTCAGATTTCGTATTTTCAGATTAAAGATACTCAACCCGTATCAACTATGTACAGCATATTAAGACGTGTGTACTAAATGCATTACTCTAAATGCTTCAAAATATCTGGATTTTTATAACAGGTTACAGGAATACTTAAAGATGCTGGAGTAAACAATTTAACAATTCAAGTGGAGAAGGAGGCATACTTTCAACATATGTCTGGCCTAAGTACTGGATTTCATGATGTTCTGGCTATGACAAAACAAATGGAATCCATGAAATACTGCAAAGATGGTACTTACATCATGTGAGATAACTCAAGAATTACCCCTGGAGAATAAACAATGAAGATTAAATGACTCAGTATTTGTAATATTGCCAGAAGGATAAAAATTACACATTAACTGTACAGAAACAGAGTTCCCTACTACTGGATCAAGGAATCTTTCTTGAAGGAAATTTAAATACAGAATGAAACATTAATGGTAAAAGTGGAGTAATTATTTAAATTATGTGTATAAAAGGAATCAAATTTTGAGTAAACATGATGTATTACATCATCTTCAAAAATAGATATGATGGATTCTAGTGAAGACCAAAATTACTTTTGTTTACTTTCTATCAGGAAGCATCTCCATTATAAATATGTATTTACATGTTTATTACAAAGACCCAAATGAAAAATTTTTAGTCCATTTTTTGCATAGCCTAAAGATAAAATAGGAATAAAAGTTCTATATTTATGGATTTTCTGTATATAAAACTGGTTTCTAATTATAACTTAAGTCCATTAAGTAAAATCTGTATTGCCACTTTAAATGTAAACTAAATTATTTGGGAGAAACTTCAACCACTGATATGAGATAAGCAATGAGAATAGGGAAGTGTATAACATCACAGTTTTTGATGTATTACAAAAATCAACCACTCTATAAAATAAATTTTTTTTACTTTTGGTAATATTTGCAAATGAATAATTAATTTATTAGGGTAAAGAACTTATACTAAGTTGTGTCCATGTTATTCATTTACTTACCATGTTCCTTTAAAGTAGAATATTTCCTTTCTTGTTATATATTTGACATTCCAAGCTGCTTATCAAGCTGGTATCCAAGCAGTGGTAAGCTTTCATCCTTTCTTAGCTCCATAACGTTGTGAAACAGCCAGTTAAGAGAATCGTAAATAATTGTCAACTCACAGTTGAATTCTCTGCCTATGTAGGTAACTTTTTTCTAATTTCTGGAACATATAGATATATAAGAAATATCAAAGAATAGGTAGTTATTTCAAAGTTTAATAAGTAAAACTTGTTCATAAACATTTGAGCACCATGAAATCAAAATACCCTATAACTACTTTCTATAGTCATATCTAATTTATACTTTTTTCATTTCCAGTTGTAACTAGATATGTAGTAAAGTCTGAAAAGACTTTACGATAAATAGACAATAACATGCAGTTTTATCAGCACCAAAGAATGTTGTCCAAAAGAAACTTTTTAATACCTGTCTTTCTATTTATAACATCTGAATATTTTCATTCTTATATTAAGAATTTTGATAAGTAGATTGAATTTAGTATGAGTACTATTTTCTTATATATACCACAATGGCAAACATGTATTATAAATCATATTTTTGTCTTACCAATTTTAATATATGAGGGGTTTTAGAAATTTGTTGTAAGTTATTTTTATATTCCTTGTCTTTTACATATTTTTTGGCCAAAATCTTCAATACATATTAAAATTTTTGAGTGGTGGGAAAATAATTGCATATTGATGTTTTAATGCAATTTTTATACATTAAAAAATTAAGTAGATAGGTGCAATAAATATTACACCAAAGTTAAAATTGTCATTTCCCTTAGAAGACATATAAACAGCAAAAAAATTAATGTGATTGTGAGATATTAGAGTGAGAGAGAGCAGGGGCTGAAGGTTAGGGAGGTACAATTATAAAGTATGGAAACTCTAATATTGAAAGCACCAGGGTACTGTATTTCAGCTCATGCAAATCATGCAACTAGGCCAGGTGCAGTGTCTCTTGCCTGAAATCCTGGCACTTTGGGAGGCTAAAGCGAAAGGATAGCTTGAGCCCAGGAGTTTGAGAACAGCCTGAGCAACATAGCAAGATTCCATCTCTACAAAAATTTTTAAAAATTAGCTGGGGCATGGTGGCACATACCTCTTGGGAGGCTGAGGCAGGAGGATTGCTTGAACCTAGGAGGCCAAGGCTGCAGTGAGCCATGATGGCACCACTGCTCTCCAGCCTGGGTGACACAGCAAGATTTTATCTCAAAAAAAAAAAAAAAATTCATGCAACTTTAGGCAAATCAGCCTTTCTGAGGTATCTTTTTTTTTTCCTCATATATAAACTATATAAAACCTGCTCAAATTTACAGCACAGGATATGGGAACAAAAGGTATAATGTATGTGAAAATGCAGTGGAAGTTGAAAAAGGCTAAATAGGCCGGGTGCGGTGGCTCACGCCTGTAATCCCAGCACTTTGGGAGGCCGAGGTGGGCGGATCACGAGGTCAGGAGATCGAGACCATCCTGGCTAACATGGTGAAACCCTGTCTCTACTAAAAATGCAAAAAATTAGCCAGATGTGGTGGCAGGCGCCTGTAGTCCCAGCTACTCGGCAGGCTAAGGCAGGAGAATGGCGTTAACCTGGGAGGCGGAGCTGGCAGGCAGCCGAAATAGCACCACTGCACTCTAGCCTGGGTGACAGAGCAAGACTCCATCTCAAAAAGAAAAAAGAAAAAGTCTAAATACGAAGAATTGTTACTTTTTAAGCCTGACTTCAAAGGTAGCCGTCATTAACTTGTCTCTTTTTTTCTATAAATTAGCATCTCAAGAGATTAATTAGACGTTTAACATATAAATAAGTTAAAAATAATGCCCAAAATAGAAGCCTGTTTTGAGAGAGGGGAGTTTGGATTTTTTTTTCAGAGACAAGTTCTCACTCTGTTGCCCAGGCTGGAGTGCAATGACATGATCATTGCTCACTGCAGCCTTGAACTCTTGAGCTCAAGCAATCCTCCCACCTCAGTCTCTCCAGTAGGTAGGACTGCAGGTGCACACTACCATGCCCAGCTAATTTATTGTTTGTAGAGACAGGGTCTCACCATGTTGCCCATGCAAGTCTCGGAACTCCTGGGCTCAAGTGATCCTCCCACCTCTTCTTCCCAAAGTATGAGGATTATAGCCATCCTGGCTAACACGGTGAAACCCCATCTCTACTAAAAATACAAAAAATTAGCGGGGCGTGGTGGCGGGCGCCTGTAGTCCCAGCTCCTCGGGAGGCTGAGGCAGGAGAATGGTGTGAACCCGGGAGGCGGAGGTTGCAGTGAGCCGAGATCGTGCCACTGCACTCCAGCCTGGGTGACAGAGTAGGACTCCGTCTCAAAAAAAAAAAAAAAAAGAGAAAGAAAATAATACAATCATTTATGGCTTTTTGTGTTTTATTTATGTTTTTATTTATTAGTTTTTAGAGTCTCGCTCTGTCGCCAGGCTTGAGTGCAGTGGTGCAATCTGGCTCACTGTAACCTCCACCTCCTGGGTTCAAACGATTCTCCTGCCTCAGCCTCCTGAGTAGCTGGGACTACAGGTGCACGCCACTACGCCCAGCTAATTTTTGTATTTTTTTTTTAGTAGAGACAGAGTTTCACCATGTTGGCCAGGATGGTCTCGACCTCGACCTTGTGATCCATCCGCCCACCTCGGCCTCCCAAAGTGCTGGGATTACAGGCATCAGCCACCGTGCCCGGCCTGTGTTTTATTTTCAATTATAATTATTTTCTTCTGTTATAGCAATTTATGGCGTTTTAAACATTCAGTAAATTAACTCATAACAAATACTGAAGGCCTTTATACTAAATACACTGCACTAGGAGCTAGGGATAAAGTCATCAGTAATACAAAGTCCTGCCCTAATGGAGCTTACTTCTAATGTAGAAGACAAGACCAGTATGTAATAAAATGTAGTAAGTGCTGTGAAGAAAAGCAATAACTTACTGAACTTTTGCCATGTTCCAGATGGACACTGTTCTAACTAATAAATATGTGTAATTATTATTTCCATTTTACTGATGCAGAAACTGAGGCAGGAAAAGGTTAATTAACCTGCCCCAAATCATACACGTTATAAGTGGGAAAGCCAATTTTCTCAACTAGGCACTCTGGATTCAGGGTTGAGACTCAACTAAAGCAGGGTTCAAGGACAGAGTTATAGAGGTGCCAGAGAGTGGTTGAAGAGGATTTCTGTGGAAGAAGACTTCAGCACTGCATTGAAGTCAGGAGGCAAACAATCTCTAGGATTCTAAACCATCTTCTACTAACAGCTACTATTCTAGACTGAGAGAACATCAAATGAAATGCAAGGACATTTGAGACAGGAGGTGCTTAGCATGATTAAAAAAAAAAAAAGCAAGAGGCCGGTGATCGCAGCAAACTTAGACAGACAGCATGTTGAGAACTTGGAAAGTCTGTGGATGGCTCCAAATAAGGTACTGACTTGAGCCAATGTGTTTCAAAAGAATCAGGGTAGGAGAGCAAGAGTGGAATCTAGGGGACAGTTGGAAGGCTTTTGCTGAAGCTGAAATGAGAGAGGATGGTGACTTGAACTAAGTAACATATTCATGGCCCCTTATTTGTAAACTTGAAAGACGAATCAGATACAAACCCTACCTTCAATATGCTTGTTACAGTAGGGAAGAGAAGACATAAGTAACTCAGAGATTAGAGAGATTTGATGCCACAAGCAAATAGCAAACTTCAGAATGTGGAGGTTACTTTTATTTTATGAGTTGGGTCTTGCTCTGTTGCCAGGCTGGAGTACAGTGGCATCATTATGGCTCACTGCAGCCTTGAACTCTTGGGCTCAAGTGATCCTCCCGCCTCAGCCTCCCTATCGTAGCTGGGACTACAGGTGCATGCCACCACGCCTGGCTAATTTTTTATTTTTTGTTGAAACAGGTTCTATGTTGTCCAGATTGGTCTCAAACTCCTGGGCTCCAGCGATCCTCCCACCTCAGCCTCCCGCGATCCTCCCACCTCAGCCTCCCAAAAAGCTAGGATTACAGGAATGAGCCATTAAGCCAGGCAGAGGTTAATTTTAGCTGAAGGGAAGAGGGCAAGGCTTCAAAGAGGAAGTGGCATTTGATAGACCTAGGGGACTGGTAAACTTACCATGGAAGTATGATGGTAAAGGGATTCATTCCACCTGGAGTGAACCATGTAAACCCATTGGCAGTTCAGTTTTGCATAATCTTGGCCTTCAGACATGGGATAAATAGGCCTACAGTTAGGAAGCTTAGGAGCAGGGATTTGAGGGTATTTGAATACCAGGTTAAAGATCTATTACTCTCTGGCCCAGCATGGCGACTCATGCCTGTAATCCCAGCACTACGGAAGGCGGAGGTGGGCGGATCACCTGAGGTGAGGAGTTCAAGAGCAGCCTGGCCAACATGGTGAAACCCCGCCTCCACTAAAAATACAAAAATTAGCCAGACATGATGGCAGGATTACAGGATCTAGGGGATAGCTACTCAGGGTGGGTTGGGGGAAGAGGGGCGGGGGACTGAGGCAGGAGAATCGCTTGAACACGGGAGGTGGAGGTTGCAGTGAGCCGAGAAGCGAGACTTGTGTCTCAAAAAAAAAAAAAAAAAACTATAACTCTCACAGAGGTTGCTGTGAGCCAAGATTGTGCCACTGTACTCTAGCCTGGGCAAAGAGTGAAACTCCATCTCAAAAAATAAAATAAAATAAAAATAAGATCTATTATTCTTCCTCTCTTTATTGTTTGATACAAGTTAACCATAGACATGTTAGGTAACCATAAGGGGGTTAGTTGTCTAACCCTGTAAAAAAGCATCAGGTAAATTATACTAACTTACACTTTACAAATGCCTTACTTCAAGTAGACTCTCCTGTTGTTGGTTGCCTCGATTTTCCTTAAGAACAGGATAGGCTTGCCTAATATGAAAGACCGCAATTGATACAGTGGGATGGGCTGGCCTAGGAATAAGACTCCCCACCATAGTAGTGATCTACCTGCCAGTGTCTTATTCCCTCGTTTTAAGTCATGGGGTTTGGATTCAGTAAATATAAGGTAGATCCCTTGTAGTCCCATGAAATCAAGGGAATAGTCCCAAATTAATCTATGGGAACTGTTTTGTTAAAGGTATCCATTTAGTCAACGGATGCGTTAAAGGCCTAATACATGTAAAGCAGTGTGTATGATGCAAAAGAGGTATGATATGGTTTGACCCTCACACGAAAGCACTGTTTATTAAGCATATACAAATATGTAAAAATAGAGGGCATGAAGAGATGCATGCTGGAAGAAAGGCAAAAGTAATATTGTTTTGTGTTCAGAAGAGGACAAGAACCCCTTCTCCTGGGAGATTAGAAAAAAGCTTTATGGAGGAGATGGCATACACTGTTGATAATCAGAAAAAAGCAATGGATTAAGCTACGATTATGAAGATTGACTCAACCATATCCTGGCTCCATGGCAAATTCAACTTAAACTCAGAGCTTCAAGTTCCTCAACTATGCACACTAGTTTTTGGATCAATGGCACCATTCACCTCTTCCCACCCTTGACCCCACCAAATAGCAGATTGTAAAGCACAGGTGAGCACCAGTGTAAGGCTATTAAATTGTGCTTGCAAGTCTCCTCTGTTACTGAATCCCATGTGACTCAGCCCCAGCCTTGGAACCTCGGACTACTGTACCTTCCATGAAGACTAACTACTCTCTGTGCGAACAGAGTAGCATCAGATACACTAGGAGCGGACTGTGGAAGAGAACCCTTACTTCAATTTCCAGGTCCAGTAAAAGGCCCTCAATCTCCGCCACTTTTCTTTCAGGCCTTCTCTTTTATTACTTGCCCTCTCTCTTCATTTCCTTTTAGCTGCCTCTGTCTTCTTGTCATCACTTAACTAAGCAAATTGAAGGCCCTACAAGGATTAAACTTAAGCCTTGTAATGGAAGATTTCTCAAATATGTAAGATATTTACTTGTGAAATACTTCACCTCAGGGGACATAACTTATGTCCCAGAGCAGTCTCTGTAGAAAGAGAAACAAGTTCCCCTTGCTGGAGCACTATAATTAACCACAATAAACAGAGCCTCCATGCAAAGGAGGCTTTTTTGCGTAAGAATCAATTCAAGAAAAATTTAAATACATACAGACCACATTCTAAATATAACAAAAACAGTTTTCACTACCTTCTCAAGTGCTGATTCCAAAACACTCTTACCTCTAAGCCAATTTGCATATTCTCCATGCCCACACACACGCGTACACTGGGATGGCAGTAGGGTCATATATGTCTTGAAACTTCATGCCTCAATACAATATTCTGTTACTTGATTTTTTCTCTAAAGATTTAGAGATTCTTGGCCAAGCTTGGTGGCTAATGCCTTTAATCCCAACATTTTGGAAGACCGAGGAAGGAGGATCCCTTGTTTCTAGGAGTTCAAGACCAGCCTGGGCAACATATTGAGATCTCCAACTCTATTAAAAAATAAAAATATATATACATTTTTTTTTGAGACAGAGTCTTGCTCTGTCACCCAGGCTGGAGTGCAGTGGCGCAATCTTGGCTCACTGCAACCTCTGCCTCCCAGGTTCAAGCAATTCTCCTGCCTCAGCCTCCCAAGTAGCTGGGATTACAGGCATGTGCCACCACGTCTGGCTAATTTTTCTATTTTTAGTAGAGACAGGGTTTCATTATGTTGACCAGGCTGGTCTTGAACTCCTGACCTCAGGTGATCCGCCGGTATCAGCCTCCCAAAGTGCTAGAATTACAAGCATGAGCCACCGGGCCCGGCCAAAAATAATTTTTTTTTAAAGTTAAAAAAATGATTTAAAGACTCTTTTAGAATCTATGTACTCTCACATTTTCATAGAATATTCTTATTTATTTAAAAATTAATTTTTTTTGTAATAGAGATGGGGTCTCACTATGTTGCCCAGGCTGGTCTCAAACTCCTGAGCTCGAGTGATCCTCCCACCTTGGCCTCCCAAAGTGCTAGGATTACAGGCATGGGCCACTGCTTCCAGCCCACAGAATATTCTTAAATGATACTCAGGAAACTTTCTTTTTTTGACTAAAACAGAGACAGGGTCTCAGTATGTTGCCCAGGCTGGTCTGGAACTCCTGGCCTCAACTGATCCTCCTACCTCAGCCTCCTAAAGTGCTGGGATTACAGGCATGAGCCACTGTGCCCAGCTCCCAAGACACTTTTAATATATTTTCCTTTGTGGAGGAGGACTTTTTATTGTACAACCTCCTCGATCATTATAAACAGCATCTAAAACCTAAATTTTTTAAAATTTCAACTTTTATAATAGATTAAAGGGTACGTGTGCAGGTTGGTTACATGGGTAAATTGTGTGATGCTGAGGCTTGGGGTCCCAACTATCCCATCACTCCGGCAGTAAGCATAGTGCCCAACAGGTGGTTCTTCAGCCCACATCCCACTCCCTCCCCATCTAGTGATCCCCGGTGTCTGTTTTTCTTTACGTTCACGTGTACTCATTGTTTAGCTCCCACTTAGAAGTGAGAACATGCAGTATTTGGTTTTCTATTCTTGCATTAGATCACTTAGGATAATGGCCTTCAACTCCATCCATGTTGCTCGAAGGATATTATTCTTCTTTTTTTATGGCTGCATAGTATTTCATGGTATATATGTACCACATTTTCTTTATTCAATCCACTGTTGATGGGCACCTAGATTGATTCCATGACTTTGCTATAGTAAACAGTGCTGCGATAAACGTATGAGTTCAGGTGTCTTCTTTTTTTAAGTTTTTTGTTTGTTGGTTTTTTTTTTGAGACAGTCTCACTCTGTCGCACAGGCTGTAATGCAGTGGCATGATCTCGGCTCACAGCAACCTCTGCCTCTCGGGTTCAAGAGATTCTCCTGCCTCAGCCTCCCAAGTAGCTGGAATTACAGGCACCATGCCTGGCTAATTTTTTTGTTTTGTTTTGTTTTGTTTTGTTTTTATTTTTAGTAGAGACAGGGTTTCACCATGTTGGTCAGGCTGGTCTCGAGCTCTTGACCTCAAATGATCTGCTCACCTCGCCCTCCCAAAGTGCTGGGATTACAGGCATGAGCCAGGTGTCTTCTTTTTCCTTTTTTTTTTTTTTTTTTGGAGACAGAGTCTCGTTCTGTTGCCCAGGCTGGAATGCAATGGCGCAATCTCAGCTCACTGCAAACTCTGCCTCCCAGGTTCAAGTGATTCTTTTGCCTCAGCCTTCCAAAGAGCTGGGATTACAGGCGTGCACCACCATATCCAGCTAATTTTTTTATTTTTAGTAGAGACGAGGTTTCACCATGTTGGCCAGGCTAGTCTCGAACTCCTGACCTCAAGTGATCCACCCACCTCAGCCTCCCAAAGTGCTTGGATTATAGGCGTGAGCCACCTCGCCCAGCCAAGCCAGGCATCTTTTTGATAAAACAACTTCTGTTCCTTTGGGTAGACACCCAGTAGTAGGATTCCAGGGTAGAATGATAGTTTTATTTTTAGTTATTTGAGAAATCTCCGTACTGTTTTCCACAGGATTTAACAAATTTACATTCCTATCAACAGTTTATAAGCATTCAATTTTCTCTGCATCCTTGCCAACAGCTGTTATTTTTTGACTTTTTATTAATAGCCATTCTGACCAGTGTGAGATAGTATCTCCATTTGGTTTTAATTTGCATTTCTCTGATGTAAATCATAACCTTTTGTAAAACCAATATTCAGTGTTTCCAATATTATGACTATAAATTGCCACAATGCCCTATGTACCATATTATTATATTTCCATTTTCCATATTAACTTCTAGTTTGTTCCAGGTTTAATATTGCCTTGTTTTTTTTGTTTGTTTGTTTGGTTTTGGTTGTTTGTTTGTTTGTTTTGTTTTGTTTTTTTGAGACAGAGTCTCACTCTGTCGCCAGGCTGGAGTGCAGTGGCGCGATCCCAGCTCACTGCAACCTCAGCCTCCTGGGTTCAAGCGATTATCCTGCCTCAGCCTCCCGAGTAGCTAGGAATACAGGCATGCACCACCACGCCCAGCTAATTTTGGTATTTTTAGTAGAGACAGGGTTTCACCATGTTGGCCAGGATGGTCTCGATCTCCTGACCTCGTGATCCGCCTGCCTGGGCCTCCCAAAGTGCTGGGATTACAGGCGTGAGCCACCGCGCCCGGTCATGGCCTTGTTTTTTATCATTTGCCTAGTTTTATAAATTTCTTCTCAGCCTGTTCCAATACATCAGCTACCAATTTTATTTATTTATTTTTTGCTTGGCGACGTCCCTCTTAGAGCCTACCGTCCTTGTCATTCTACTTCAGGCTTCACTGATTGCTCTCTGGGTCTGTTGATGGACACTTACGTTGCTTCCAAATCTTGGTTATTGTAAATAGTGCTACAATAAACATGAGAGTGAAGATATCTCTTCAATATACTGACAGCCTTTCTTTTGGGTATATACCTAGCAGGGGAATTGCTGGATCATATGGGAGCTCTATTTTTAGTTTTTTGATGAACCTCCAAACTGTTCTCCGTAGTGGCTGTACTAATTCACATTCACATCTACAGTGGACAAGGGTTCCCTTTTCTCCACATCCTCGCCAGTGTTTGTTATTGCCTGTCTTCTGGCTATAAGCCTTTTTTTTCTTTCCTTTTCTTTTTGAGACAGGGTCTCGCTCTGTCACCCAAGCTGGAGTGCAGTGGCACGATCTGAGCTCACTGCAGCCACTGCCTCCTGGGTTCCAGCAATTCTCCTGCCTCAGCCTCTCAAGTAGCTGGGATTACAGGTGCATGCCATCACGCCCGGCTAATTTTTGTATTATTAGTAGAGACAGGGTTTTGACATGTTGGCCAGACTGGTCTTGATCTCCTCAACTCAAGTGATCCGCCTGCCTCAGCCTTCCCAAGTGCTGGGATTACAGGCATGAGCCTGGCCAATAGAAGCCATTTTAACTGAAGTGAGATGATATCTCATTGCAGTTTTGATTTGCATTTCTCTGATGCTCAATGCTGTTGAGCTCCTTTCCTAAATGTGTTTGCCATTTGTATGTCTTTTGAGAAATGTCTATTCAGCTCTTTTGCCCATTTTTAAATCGGATTATTAGATTTTTTACTATAGAGTTGTTTGAGCTCCTTACATATTCTGGTTATTAATCCTTTGTCAAATGGATAGTTTGCAAATATTTTCTCCCATTCTGTGGGTTTCTCTTCACTTTGTTGATTGTTTCTTTTGCTCGGCAGAAGCTTTTTAACTTGATGTAATCCTACTTGTACATTTTGGCTTTGGCTGCCTGTGTTTGTGGTATGTTACTCAAGAACTCTGCCCAGTCCAGTGATCCTAGAGAGTTTCCCCAGTGTGTTCTTTTAGTAGTTTCATAGTTTAGAAGTCTTCGATTTAAATCCTTAATACATTTTTATTTGATTTCATAGATGGCAAGAGATAGGGGTCTAGTTTCATTCTTATGCATATGGATATCCAGTTTTCCTACCATCATTTATTGCAGAGACTGTCCTTTCCCCATTGTATGTTATTGGCACCTCTGTTGAATATAAGTTCACTGTAGATGTACGGATTTCTTTCTGGGTTCTCTATTCTGTTCATTGGTCTATGTGTCTGTTTTTATGCCAGTGCCGTGCTGTTTTGGTTATTGTAGCTCTGTAGTATATTTTGAAGTCAGGTAATGTGAGTCTTCCACTTTTGTTCTTTTTGCTCACAATAGCTTTGACTATTCTGAGTCTTTTGTGATTCCACATAAATTTTAGGATTCATTTTTTTCTACTCTGTGAAGAATGTCATTGGTATATTGATAGGGATTGCACTGAATCTGTAGATTGTTTTAGGTTGTATGGGCATTTTAACAATACTGATTCTTGCAATCCATGAACATGAAATATTTTTCCATTTTTTTGGTGTCTTCTTTAATTTCTTTCACCAATGATTATAGTTTTCATTGTAGAGAGCTTTCACTTCTTTGGTTAATTTCTAGGTTTTGAATTTTATTTGTAGCTAATGTGAATGGAATTACGTTCTCAATTTCTTTTTCAGATAGTTCACTGTTGGCATATAAAAATACTACTGATTTTCAGCTGGGCGCAGTGGCTCACGCCTGTACTTCTAGCACTTTGGGAGGCTGAGGCAGGCAGATCACATGAGGCCAGGAGTTCGAGACCAGACTAGCTAACATGGTGAAACCCTGTCTCTACTAAAAATACAAAAATTAGCTGGCCATGCATATCTGTAGTCCCAGCTACTTGGGAGACTGAGGCAGGAGAATTTCTTGAGCCCAGGAGGCAGCGGCTGCAGTGAGCCGAGATTGGGCCACTGCACTTCAGCCTGGGGAACAAAGCAAGACTCTGTCTCAAAAAAAAAAAAAAAATAGGCTGGGCGCAGTGGCTCACGCCTGTAATTCCAGCACTTTGGGAGGCCAAGGTGGGCGAATTACCTGAGGTCAGGAGTTTGAGACCAGCCTGGCCAACATGGTGAAACCCAGTCTCTACTAAAAATACAAAAATTAGCCGGGTGTGGTGGCACACATCTGTAATCCCAGCTATTCGGGAGGCTGAGGCACAAGAATCACTTTAACCCAGGAGATGGAGGTTGCAGTGAGCCGAGATTGTGCCACTGCACTCCAGCCTGGATGATAGAGCGAGACTGTGTCTCAAAAAAAAAAAAAAAAACTACTGATTTTTGTATAATTTTTTTTAAATATTTATAAAAGACAGGGGTTTCTCCATATTGGCCAGGCTGGTCTCAAACTCCTGGACTCATGCAATCCTCCAGTCTTAGCCTCCCAAATTGCTGGGATTACAAGTGTGAGCTACCATGCCTGGCCTCATATGATAATTTTGTATCCTGCAGCTTTACTTAATTTATTGATCAGTTCTAATAGTTTTTTGGTGGAGTCTTTAGGTTTTTCCAAATATAAGATCATATCATCTACAAACAACAATAATTCAACTTCTCCCTTTCCAATTTGAATGCCCTTTATTTCTTTCTCTTGTCTGATTGTTGTGCCTACGATTCTCAGTACTATGTTGAATAACAGTGGTGAAAGTGGAAATCCTTGGTGTGTTCCAGATCTAAAGAAAGGCTTTCAGTTTTTCCCCATTCAGTATGATACTAGCTGTCGGTCTGTCATATATGGCTTTTTTTTTTTTTTTGAGATGGAGTTTCACACTTGTTGCCCAGACTGGAGTACAATGGCACGATCTCAGCTCACTGCAACCTTGGCCTCCTGGGTTCAAGCGATTCTCCTGCCTCAGCCTCCTGAGTAGCTGGGATTACAGGTATGCACCACCACGCCTGGCTAATTTTTTGTATTTTTAGTAGAAACGGGGTTTCACTATGTTGGCCAGGCTGGTCTCAAACTCCTGACCTCAGATGTGATCCGCCTGCCTTGGCCTCCCAAAGTGCTGGGATTATAGGCATGAGACACTGCACCAGGCCCATATATGGCTTTTATTATGTTGAGGTATGTTCTTTCTATACCCAGTTTTTTAAGATTTTTTTATCATGAAGGGATGTTGAATTTTTTTTTTTTTTTTTTTGAGACAGAGTCTTGCTTTGTTGCCCAGGCTAGAGTGCAGTGGCGCAATCTCGGCTCACTGCCAGCTCCGCCTCCCAGGTTCACACCATTCTCCTGCCTCAGCCTCCCAAGTAGCTGGGACTACAGGCGCCTGCCACCACGCTCAGCTAATTTTTTGTATTTTTAGTAGAGACGGGGTTTCAGCACGTTAGCCAGGATGATCTCAATCTCCTGACCTCATGATCCGCCCACCTCGGCCTCCCAAAGTGCTGGGATTACAGGCATGAGCCACTGCGCCCAACCAGGATGCTGAATTTTATCAAATGCTTTTTCAGCATCAATAGAAATAATCATGTGGTTTTTGTGGCTCATTCTGTTGATATAATGTAGCACATTCATTGATTTGCATATGTTGAGCCATCCTTGCATCCCTGAGATAAATCCTACTTGGTCATGATGATTGATCTTTTTAATGTATTGTTGAATTCAGTTTGCTAGTATTTTGTTTAGGATTTTTGCATCAATGTTCATCAGATATATTGGCCTGTAGTTTTCTTTTTTGATGTGTCTTTGCCTGGTTTTAGTATGAGTGTAATACTTGGCCTCGAAGAATGAGTTTGGAAGTTTCCTTGCTTCCTTACTTTTCAGAATAGTTTGAATAAAATTGAAATTAGCTCTTCTTTAAATGTTTGGTTAAATTCAACAGTGAAGCCATCGGGTCCCAGGCTTTTTTTACTGGGAGACTTTTTGTTATAGCTTCAATCTCGTTACTTGTTATTAGTCTCCTCAGGTTTTGAATTTCTTCATGGTTCAATTTTGTTAGGTTGCATGAGTGTCTAGGAATGTATCCATTTCTTCTAGATTTTCCAATTTATTGGTATATAGTTGCTCACAGCATATAGTTGCTCTAACGGTCCTTTGAATTTCTGCAGTATTGGTTGTAATGTCTCGCTTTTCATCTCTGATTTTATTTATTTGGGTCTTCTGTCTTTTTTTGTAGTCTGGCTAATGGTTTTTCATTTTTCTTTATCTTTTAAAAAACAATTTTCGTTTCATTGATCTTTTGTATTTTCTTGCTTTCAACTTCATTTATTTCTGCTCTGATCTTTATTGGTTCTTTTCTTCTACTAACTTTGGGTTTGGTTTCCTCTTGCTTTTCTAATTCTTCAAGCTTCATCATTAGGTTATTTATTTGAAGTTTTTCTTCTTTTATATATATATAAATATATAAATATGTAATGCTTCACGAATTTGTATGTCATTCTTCTTTTTTTTTTTTTTTTTTTTGAGACGGAGTCTAGCTCTGTTGCCAGGCTGGAGTTCAGTGGCGCGATCTTGTCTCACTGCAACCTCCACCTCCTGGGTTCAAGCGATTCTCCCACCTCAGCCTCCCAAGTAGCTGGGATTACAAGGACGTGCCGCCACACCCAGCTAATTTTTGTATTTTTAGTAGACACGGGGTTTCATCATGTTGGCCAGGATGGTCTTGATCTCCTGACCTCATGATCCGCCCACCTCAGCCTCCCAAAGTGCTGGGATTACAGGCGTGAGCCACCGCACCCGGCCTTTTCTTCTTTTTTGATATAGGTACTTACAGCTACAAACTTCCCTCTTAGTACTGCTTTTGCTGTATCCAATAGGTTTTAGTATGTTCTGTTTCCATTATCAATTCTTTCAAGAAATTTCTCAATTTCTTTCTTAATATCTTCATTGACCCACTGGTCATTTAGGAGCATATTGCTTAACTTTCTTTTTTTTTTTTTTTTTGAGACAGAGTTTTGCTCTTGTTGCCCAGGCTGGAGTACAATGGTGCAATCTCAGCTCACTGCAACCTCCACCTCCTGGGTTCAAGCAATTCTCATGCCTCAGCCTCCCAAGCAGCTGGGATTACAGGTGCCTGCCACCACGCCCGGTTAATTTTTGTATTTTTAGTAGAGACAGAGTTTCACCATGTTGGCCAGAATGGTCTCAAACTCCTGACCTCAGGTGATCCGCCTGCCTTGGCCTCCCAAATTGCTGGGATTACAGGCATGAGCCACCACGCCCGGCAATATTGCTTAACTTTCATGTATTTGTATAGTTTCCAAAAATCCTTATTACTGGTTTCTAGTTTTACTCCAGTGTGGTCAGAGAAGATACTTGATATTATGTCAGTTTTTTTAATATTTTAAGATTTGTTTTGTGGCCTAACATATGGTCTGTCCTTGAAAAGATGCATGTGCTGAGGAGAAGAATGTATATTCTGCAGCTGTTAGATGAAATGTTAGGTAAATATTATTACGTCCACTGTCTATGGTGTAGATTCAGTCCAAAGTTTCTTTGTTGTATTTTTGTCTGGATGATCTGTCGAATGCTGAAAGTGGGGTGCTGACATCTCCAGCTACTATTGTATTGGGGTCTATCTCTCTTTTCAGTTCTAATAAAATTTGCTTTATATATATATATGGGTGCTCCAGTGTTGGGTACATATATATTTACAATTATATCATTTGCTGAATTGACCCCTTTATCATTATATAATGACCTTCTTTGTCTCTTTTTATTATTTTTATTTTACTTTATTTTATTTTTTTTGAGACAGAGTCTCACTATGTCGCCCATGCTGGAGTGCAGTGGTGTGATCTCAGCTCACTGAAACATCTGCCTCCCAGGTTCAAGTGATTCTCCTGCCTCAGCCTCCTGAGTAACTGGGATTACAGGCGCCCACCACCAGCCTGGCTAATTTTTGCATTTTTTTTAGTAGAGACGGGGTTTTGCCATGTTGGCCAGGCTGGTCTCAAACTCCTGATCTCAGGTGATCCACCCACCTTGGCCTCCAAAAGTGTTGGGATTACAGGCATGAGCCACCGTGCCTGGCCCTTTGTCTTTTCATAGTTTTTGCCTTGAAATCTGTTATGTCTAATATTAGTATAGCTACTCCTGCCCTTTCTTGGTTTCCATTAGCATGGAATATCTTTTTCCCTCCATTTATTTTCGGTCTGTGGGTGTCTTTATAGGTGAATTGTGTTTCTTGGAGGCAATAGATCTTTGGGTCTTGTTTTTTTAATCCATTCAGCCACTCTGGGTCTTGACTAGAGAGTCTAGTCCATTTGCATTCAATGTTATTTGTAAGTAAGAACTTATTCCTCCATTTTGTTATTTTCTGAATCTTTTGTGGTCTTCTCTTCCTTCTTCCTTCCTGTCTTCCTCTTCGTGAAGGTGATTTTCTCTAGTCATATGTTGAATTTCTTGCTTTTTACTTTTCATGTTTGTGTTGTATGCTTTTAGATTTGAGGTTAGCATCAGGCATGCTAATAATACCTTAAAAACCCATTATTTTAAACTGATTATAACACAGAACATAAACAAACTAACAAGCAAAAAGAAAACTAGGGCCGGGCGCGGTGGCTCACGCCTGTAATCCCAACGCTTTGGGAAGCCAAGGCGGGCAGATCACGAGGTCAGGAGATCGAGACCATCCTGACTAACACGGTGAAACCCTGTCTTTACTAAAAATACAAAAAATTAGCCAGGCGTGGTGGCACACGCCTGTAGTCCCAGCTATTCAGGAGGCTGAGGCAGGAGAATGGCATGAACCCAGGAGGCGGAGCTTGCAGTGAGCCGAGATGGCGCCACTGCACTCCAGCATGGGCGACAGAGCAAGACTGTGTCTCAAAAAAAAAAAAGAAAGAAAGAAAACTCTATACTTTAGCTTTGTCTCCTCACTTTTTAACTTTTTGCTATTTCTAGTCATATCTTACTGTACTATGTCTTGAAAATTTGTTGCAGTTATTATTTTTGATCAGTCTATCTTTTCATCTTTCTACTTGAGAAATGAGTAGTTTACATACCACAATTGCAGTGTTATATTAGTCTGTATTTTTCCGTGTACTTACTATTATCAGTGAGTTTTGTAACTTCAGATGATTTCTTTTGTTGTTGTTGCTGTTGCTGAGACAGGGTCTTGCTTTGTCAGCCAGGCTGTAGAGCAGTGGCACAATCATAGCTCACTGCAGCCTTGAACTCTCAGGTTCAAGCATTCTTCCCACCTCAGCCTCCCAAGTAGCTGGGACTACAGGTATGCGCCACCACGCCCAGCTAACTCTTTTAACTTTTTTGTACAGATGAGGTCTCACTATGTTGCCCAGGCTGGTCTCAAACTCTTGAGCTCAAGTGATCCTCTCTCTTCAGCCTCTCACAGTGCTGGGATTACAGGCATGAGCCACTGCACCCAGTTCCTTCAAATGATTTCTTATTGCTCATTAACATCTTTTTCTTTTAGACTGAAGAACTCCCTTTAGCATTTCTTGTAGGACAGGTGTGGTGTTGATGAAATCCCTCAGCTTTTGTTTATTTAGGAAAGGCTATTTCTCTTTCATGTCTGAAGGATGTCTTTTGCTGGATATACTATTTCTAGGGTAAAAGGTTTTTTTCCTTCTGCACTTAAATATGTCATGCCACTCTCTCCTGACCTACAAATTTTCCACTGAAAATTGTGCTGCCAGATGAACTGGAGCTCCATTGTATGTTATTAATATTTGTTTCTTTTCTCTTGCTGCTTTTAGGATTCTTTCTTTATCCTTGACCTTTGAAAGTTTATTAAATGCCTTGAGGTAGTCTTTGGGTTAAATTCTTAGTGTTCTACAACCTTCGTTTTTGTTTGTTTGTTTTCTGGGTTTTTTTTTTTCTTTTTTTTCTTTTTTCTACAATCTTCTTTCTTTTTTTTTGAGATGAAATCTCACTCTTGTCCCCCAGGCTGGAGTGCAATGGCACGATCTCAGCTCACTGCAACCTCTGCCTCCCAGGTTCAAGTGATTCTCCTGCCTCAGCCTCCCGAATAGCTGGGATTACAGGCGCCTGCCACCAGGCCCAGCTAATCTTTGTATTTTTAATAGAGACAGGGTTTCACCATGTTGGCCAGGCTGGTCTTGAACTCCTGACCTTAGGTGATCTGCCCGCTTCGGCCTCCCAAAGTGCTGGGATTACAGGCATGAGCCACCACGCCCGGCCTTACAATCTTCTTATACTTGAATATTGATATCTCTCTCTAGGTTTGGGAAGTTCTCTGTTATTATCCCTTTGAATAAACTTTCTACCCCTATCTCTCTCTCTCTCTACCTCCTAAGGCCAAAAACTCTTAGATTTGCCCTTTTGAGACTTTCTTCTAGATCTCTTTTTTGTTTTTTTGGTTTTTTTGTTTTTTTTGAGATGGAGTCTCGCTCTGTCACCCAGGCTGGAGTGCAGTGGCGCAATCTCAGCTCACTGAAAGCTCCGCCTCCCAGGTTCACGCCATTCTCCAGCCTCAGCCTCCCGAGTAGCTGGGACTACAGGCACCCGCCACCGTGCCCGGCTAATTTTTTGTATTTTTAGTAGAGACGGGGTTTCACCTTGTTAGCCAGGATGGTCTCAATCTCCTGACCTTGTGATCCACCCGCCTTGGCCTCCCAAAGTGCTAGGATTACAGGCATGAGCCACCGCGCCCGGCCTGTCTTCTAGATCTTGTAGGCATGCTTTACTTTTTAAAATTCCTTTTTCTTTTGTCTCCTCTGTGTATTTTCAAATAACCTTCTTCAATCTCACTAATTCTTTCTTCTGTTTAATCAATTCTGCTGCAGCAACTCTGACACATTCCTAAGTATGTCAATTGCATTTTTCAACTCCAGAATTTCTGCTTGATTCTTTTTAATTATTTCAATCTCTTTGTTAAATTTATCTAATAGGGCCAGGCATGGTGGTTCACGCCTGTAATCCCAGCAATTTGGGAGGCTGAGGCGGGTGGCAGATCACCTGAGGTCAGGAGTTTGAGACCAGTGTGGGCAACATGGCGAAACCCTGTCTCTACTAAAAATACAAGAATTAGCCAGGCGTGGTGGCAGGTGACTGTAATTCCAGCTGCTTGGTGGGAGCCTGAGGCATGAGACTCACTTGAATCTGGGAGGCGGAGGTTGCAATGAACTGAGATCATGCCACTGCACTCCAGCCTGGGGGATAGAGCAAGAGACTCTGTCTCCAAAAAATAAAAATAAATAAATAAATTTACCTAATAGGATTATGAATTCCTTTCCTGTGTTATCTTGAGTTTCTTTGAATTTCCTCAAAACAGCTACTTTGGATTCTGTCTGAAAGGTCACTTATCTCTGTCTCTCTGGGACTGGCCCCCAGTGCCTTATTTAGTTAATTTGGTGAGGGTATGTTTTCCTAAATGGTCTAGAAGCTTGTGGATGTTTGTCAGTGTCTGTGTATTGAAGACTTAGGTATTTTTTGCAGTCTTCACAGTCTGGGCTTGTTTGTACCTGCCCTTCTAGGAAAGGCTTCCCAAAGGGCCTTGGGTGTTGTGATCTAAGTTTTTGGTTACTGCAACTGTATCTGCATTAGAGGACACCCCAAGCCCAGTGATGCTGTAGATCTTGCAGATTCATGAAGGTACCACCTTAGTGGTCTTGGTTAAAATCCAGAAGAATTCTCTGCATTACCAGGAGGAGATTCTTGTTCTCTTTCCTTACTTTCTCCCAAATAAATGGAGTCTCTCTCTCTCTCTGCTGAGCTGCCTGGAGTTGGGGGAATAGGTGACACAAGCATCCCTGTGGCCACCACCACTAGGACTGCTCTGGGTCACATCTGAAGCCAGCACAATACTAGGTCTTGCCCAAAGCCTGCTGCAACCACTACCTGACTTCTGCCTATGTTTGCTCAAGGCCCAAGGCCTCTACAATCATCAGGTGGTGAAGCCAGCCAGGCTTGTGTCCTTCCCTTCAGGGCAATGAGTTACCCCAGACCCCAGGCAGGTCCAGAGATGTTGTCTGGTAGCAGGGCCTGGAGTTGGAAACCTTCGAAATCTACCTGGTTCTCTATTCTACTACAGCTAAGCTGGCACTGAAACCACGAAACAAAGCTCTTCTCACTCTTCCCTCCCTTTCCCCAGGCAGAGGAGTCTCTCCCCATGTCCACCACCACAGGCCCACAGAGAGTACTGCCAGGGTACTGACGAAGTTCACTTAAGGCCCAAGGACTCTTCAATCAGCTTGTGGTGAATGCTGCCAGGCCTGGGACTCATGCTTTAGGGCAGTGGGCTCCCTTCTGGCCCGGGGTAGGTCCAAAAATGCTGTTCAAGAGCCAAGGCCTGGAATCAAGGACCCCAAAAGCCCACTCAGTGCTCTTCCCCACTGTGGCTAAGCTGGTACCTAAGCTGATTTTTGGTTCTTATGAAGGTGTTTTTTTGTGTAAGACAGTTGTCAAATTTGGCGTTCCTTCGGGGAGGACAATAGGTGGAGGCTTCTATTCAGTCATCTTGTTCCTCCTTCTATCCCAAGGCATTAAAATATTGATTAGGGCCAGGCACGGTGGCTCACGCCTGTAATCCCAACACTTTGGGAGGCTTAGGCAGGCGGATCACCTGAGGTCAGGAGTTTGAGACCAGCCTGTCCAACAAAGCAAAACTCCGTCTCTACTAAAAATACAAAAATTAGCCAAGCGTGATGGCGCAGGCCTGTAATCCCAGCTACTTAGGAGGCTGAGGCAGAAGAATCACTTGAACCCAGGAGGCGGAGGTTGTAGTTAGCTGAGATCGTGCCACTGCACTCCAGCCTAGACGACAGCAAGACTCTGTCTCAAAAATAAAATAAAATAAATGATAATATAAAATAAAATATTGAGCCCAGGTGCGGTGGCTCATACCTGTAA
Organism: Pan paniscus; assembly: GCF_029289425.2. Lineage (NCBI taxonomy): Eukaryota > Metazoa > Chordata > Mammalia > Primates > Hominidae > Pan > Pan paniscus. The sequence continues at coordinate 44,772,605 of NC_073253.2, read as the reverse complement.
TCCCAGCACTTTCGGAGGCTGAAGCGGGTGGATCACGAGGTCAGGAGTTCGAGACCAGCCTGGCCAACATGGTGAAAACCCATCTCTACGAAAATACAAAAATCAGCCAGGCGTGGTGGCACGCTCCTGTAGTCCCAGCTACTCAAGAGGCTGAGGCAGGAGAATTGCTTGAACCCAGGAGGCAGAGGTTGCAGTGAGCCCAAAGTTCACACTATTGCCTGGTCAACAGAGTGAGACTCGGTCTCAAAAAATAATAATATATTGATTAAGGCTGGGTATGGTGGTTCACACCTGTAACCCCAGCACATCGGGAAGCTGAGGCAGGATTGCTTGAACCTAAGAGTTCCAAAGCAGCCTGGGCAACATATTGAGAACTCATCTCTACAAAAAATTAAAAAGTTAGATGTGGTGACTCACGCCTATAGTCCCACCTACTTGGGAGGCTGAGATGGGAGGACTGCTTGAGCCCAGGAGGTCAAGGCTGCAGTGAGCCGTGACTGTACCACTGCACTCCAGCCTGTGTGATAGAGTAAGACCCTGTCTAAAAAAAAAAAAAAACAGGCCAGGCTCACACCTGTAATCCCAGCACTTTGGGAGGCTGAGGTGGGCAGATCATGGGATCATGAGGTCAGGAGATGGAGACTATCCTGGCTAACACAGTGAAACCCCGTCTCCACTAAAAATACAAAAAAATTAGCCGGGCGTGGTGGCGGGAGCCTGTAGTCCCAGCTACTTGGGAGGCTGAGGCAGGAGAATGGCATGAACCCAGAAGGCAGAGCTTGCAGTGAGCTGAGATTGTGCCCACTGCACTCCAGCCTGGGCAACAGAGCAAGACTCCATCTCAAAAAAAAAACAAAAAAACAAAAACACATATTGGCCAGGCATAGTGGCTCACACCTGTAATCTCAGCACTTTAGGAGGCCAAGGCAGGTAGATCACTTGAGCTCAGGAATTTGAGACCAGCCTGGGCAACATGGTGAAACACCATCTCTACAAAAAATACAAAAATGAGTGGGGTGTGGTAGTGCTTGCCTGTAGTCCAAGCTACTTGGGGGGCTGAGGTGGGAGGATGGCTTGAGACCGGCAAGTCGAGGCTGCAAAGAGGCCATGTTCGCACCTCTGCACTCTAGCTTGGGCCAGAGAGTGAGACTCTGTCCGCCTCTCTCTCTTTATGTCTCCAGGGGACACCCCAAGCCCAGTAATGCTGTAGATCTATATATATCTATATATATAGATTAGGCCAGGTATACTGACTTGTGCCTGTAATCCCAGCTATTTGAGAAGCTAAGATATACATACATATAGATTAGGCCAAGCATGGTAACTCATCCCTGTAATCCCAGCTATTTGGGAGGCTAAGACAGGAGGATCACTTAAACCCAGGAGTTTAAGACCAACCTGGGCAGTATAGCAAGATCCTCTCTCTCTCTCTCTCTCTCTCTCTCTCTCTCTCTATATATATATATATATATATATATATATGTATTAGAAGCTCTGTGTCAGTGTGCAAGCATGTCAAGTAGTGAGCTTCAGTATAAGGGTAACCAAGCAGTGGCCCAGTCATTTCATGGGGACCTTTCCTAACCATCAATATTTTTAGAACTTTTTCTGTTGGGCTGATCCATTCCCCAGAAACCATTCTCTTACTTCACTTAGAAGGGTATAAGTCCAGCTGCCAGCCTTTTGGGGACTGGGTGGGAGAAGGCGACTGGAGGTCTTACCATTTGGTATGCACAATTTTACTTAAAGCTCCTTTCAGCTTGCCTGGTCTCCTGAAATCCAGAACCCCTTTAGTTCAGCCACTCCAGAACATAAACCTCTAGTCGTCTGCCAGGACCAAGGAGAGGTTGTGCTCTTACTGCACTCAGCTGAGCAGGATGGAATCAACCAATTCTTTTCTTTTTTAAATTCTTTTTTATATTTTAAAAATATTTTCATCCAGCTAAAAATGTCAACAACCAATTCTTTTTTGTTGTTTTTGTTTTTTTGTTTTTTTGTTTTTTTTGAGACAAGGTCTCACTCTGTCACCCAGGCTGGGGTACAGTGGCATGATCATAGCTCACTGCAGCCTCAACCTCCCAGGCTCAAGTAATCCTCCCGCATCAGCCTCCTGAATAGCTGGGACTACAGGCGCCCACCACCATGCTCAGCTAATTTTTTTTTTTTTTTTTTTTAGAAACAGGGTCTCACTATGTTGCCTAGGTCTCAAACTCTTGGGTTCAAGTGATCCTCCCTCCACAGCCTCCCAAAGTTCTGGGATTACAGGTGTGAGCCACCGTGCCTGGCCATCATGCATCTTTTAAAAACCATTGTTTTGGCAGAGCTTGAGGAAGTAACGAAGATACTTGTGTATTAGTCTGTCATGTTAAATCACTAGTCCCTCTGTGAAACACTGACTTCTCTTTTCTGAGATACCACAATCAGTTTTCCTGCCTCTCTGGTGTTCTTGCCCAATATTCTTAGATGGCTTTTCTTCCTCTGCTCCATCTTTAAATATAGAAGGCCCAGACCTTGCTTCTGGGCATCTACTCTTCTGTATGTTCCTTCCCTAGATGATCTCATCTGTGTCAGGCATAAAAGGCCCTCTACAGCAAAAAGCGATTATATCTCCCATCCTGACCTCTGTCTAGTAGACTAGTAGACCTCGCCTCTTGTATATCTTTTTTTTGAGACAGGGTCTCACTCTGTCGCTCAGGCTGGAGTACAGTGGTGTGATCATGGCTCACTGCAGCCCCAACCACCTTAGCTCAAATGATCCTCCTGCCTCAGCTTCCCAAGTAGCTAGCATCACAGGTGCATGCCTCTGCACCAGGCTAATTTTTTAAAGAATTTTTTGTAGAGATGAGGTCTCACTATGCTGCCCTGGCTGGGTCCTGTATATCTCTAAGCATTCCAAATACAGCAGAATTCTTTCTTTCTTTCTTTTTTCTTTTTTTTTTTTTTTTTTTGAGAGGGAGTCTCACTCTGTCACCCAGGCCGGAATGCAGTGGCACGATCTCAGCTCACTGCAACCTCTGCCTCCCAGATTCAAGCGATTCTCTTGCCTCAGCCTCCCAAGTACCTGGGATTACAGGCGCCCACCACCACGCCTGGCTAATTTTTGTTTTTTTAGTAGAGATGGAGTTTCACCATGTTGGCCAGGCTGGTCTCGAACTCCTGACCTCAGGTGATCCACCCACCTCGGCCTCCCAAAGTGCTGGGATTATAGGCGTGAGCCACCACGCCTGGCCTCAGAATTCATAATATCCTATCCAAAACCTGCTACCCTCTAAAAGGTGGTCCTCTCTTGGTCTTTTCTATTTCAGTTACTCAAGCCAAAACCCAGGAGTCATCCTTGATTCCTATTTCTCTCACTCAAGCATGCAAACCATTAAGACCTAGCAACTCCACTTCCATAACATATGCTGGCCCATCCCTTTCTGTCCACCTCTAATAGTCCATCCAAGCCATCATCTTTCCTGGTCTCTTACAATAGCCTCTTTCTGGCCCCCTTGCTTCTCTTCTCCTCCCACCTCTCCTTCATCCTCCCCTTACCCCATATATTCTCCCCATAGTGGCTAAGGTAATCTTTTTGTTCGTTTGTTATTATTTTTATCTTATTTTCATATAATTTGCCCTTTGCCATTCTTTTTTTTTTTTTTTTTTAAACAGGGTCTTGTTCCGTCACCCAAGCTGGAGTATTGGCGTGCAGGGGCGTGATCATGGCTCACTGCAGCCTTGACCTCCCAGGCTCAAGCAATCCTCCCACTTCAGCCTCCTAAGTAGCTGGGATTACAGGTGTGCACTACCACACCTGGCTAATTTTTGTATTTTTCGTAGAGACGGGGTTTCACCATGTTGCCCAGGCTAACCTTGAACTCCTGGGCTCAAGACATCCACCTGCCTCAACCTCCCAAAGTGCTGTAATTACAGGCGTGAGCCACTGCACCCAGCTTTACTTTATCATTCTTATATTACTTTTAACTGTTCTTTTCTTTCTTTTTTTTTCATATTTACCCTATTTTTTTTTCTTTTTCAACTTTTATTTTAGAATTGGGGATACATGTGCAGATTTGTTACAAAGGTATATTGCATGATGCTTAAGTTTCTGATTGAAAGATAAACCAGATCATGTCCCACCTTGGCTTAAACCCTGCAAAGGCTTGCAGTGCACTTATCATAGCCCAGACTCCTTACCTTGGTTTACAGTACCTGTATAATCCTACCCTTTCCAACATCTTCAACCACATCTCTACTACTTCCCCTCTATACTCTAGCCACACTGGCTTTTCTGAATATGACAAGCTCATTTCTATCTTTGTGTTTTTCACGGACTACTTCCTTTATCTGGGATGTTCTCCTTATTGTCATTTAAGCCTCAGTTTAAATGTCACCTCCTCAAGAGAAACAATTCCTGACCAAAGTCTAAAGTAGCTACCAAACCAGTCTATTTGTGTCACTTTCTTTTAATTTTCTGCCTACCACTTAGTTTTACCTGGTTTGTGCCCTCTACTTATTTATTCATTTGTTTAGCCTCTCCGACTAGAGTGTAAGCTTCATGAGAGCGGGGATCTGATCTGTTATATTCAGAGCAATATCCTTAGCATCTAGAGCAGTAACTGGTATGAAGTTGACATTATTAACTTGGTCAGGAGAGGGAACATTGAATATTAATAGTTCCCTGAGGAGAAAAGTCAGGAGTTTTTGTTTGTTTGGTTGGTTGTTGTCACTGTTGTTGTTGTTGTTGTTGTTTGAGACGGAGTCTTGCTCTGTTGCCCAGGCTGGAGTGCAGTGGCACGATCTTGGCTCATTGCAACCTCCACCTCCCGGATTCAAGCGATTCTCCTGCCTCAGCCTCCCAAGTAGCTAGGATTACAGGCGTGCACCACCACACCCAGCTTATTTTTGTATTTTAGTAGAGATGGGATTTAACCATGTTGGCCAGGCTGGTCTCAAACTCTTGACCTCAAGTGATCCACCTGCCTTGGCCTCTCAAAGTGCTGGGATTACAGGCGTGAGGCACAGCACCTGGCCAGAAGTTTTAAGTGTTATAAAGAGAGCAGGTAATCCACAGTGGTTATGCTAATTAAGCACTGATAATTAGCATTCTGAGTAGAAATGAGTCTGTGTATGAGTATGTACATAGTTGACGGTATTTCTCAAGCTCGTCACTATTGGCACTATTGACATCTTGGGCTGGATAATTCTTTGTGTATGGTGGGTGGCCGTGAGGGATATCCTGTGCATCACAAGGTGTTTAGCAGCATCTCTAGTTTCTACCCACTAGATGCCATCCCATTTGGGAAAACTCAGAATGTCTCTAGACATAACCAAATGTCCCTCATGGGACAAAACATTCCCCAGTTGAGAACTACTTGATTAAAAGATGTTCCGGCTGGGCACAGTGACTCATGTCTGTAATCCCAGCACTTTGGGAGGCCAGGGTGGGCAGATCACCAGAGGTCAGGAGTTTGAGACCAGCCTGGCCAACATGGCGAAACCCCGTCTCTACTAAAAATACAAAAATTAGCCGGGCATGCTGGCGGGCACCTGTAATCCCACCTACTCGGGAGGCTGAGGCAACAGAATCACTTGAACCTGGGAGGCGGTGGTTGCAGTGAGCCAAGATTGCGCCACCATACTCCAGGGTAGGCGACAGAGTGAGACTCCATCTCAAAAAAAATAAAAAATAAAAAATAAAAGATAAAAGATGTTCCATTTTGCATTAGTCAAAAATGAGTCTTCACTTTGGTCTAGTAAAAGCCTGGCGTCCGAGGATCATTCAAAGTTCATGGTATTTTATCAGCTTCAGTAGTTAGATCCTATGGCAATGAAGCAATAGTTTCAATAATTCCTAAGCAAATGCTATTGTAAGTGAAAAATTAATTTTTATAGTCCCTCTTCCTGAGACAATAGGATGACCTCACAAAGGGTCAACACATGATCAGGTTCTGAAATCTTAGCTACCATCTTAGTTTCTTTCAGATGCCATGCTCACAAGATTCCATCTTGTTTATCAGAGTAATCTTAATTTTTTGTTGTAGAATTCCTGAATACATAAAACAGGATGGTGGCTGCACAACAACCGGCACTTCAAAACCTGTGTACAAGCCGGGCGCGGTGGCCCACGCCTTAATCCCAGCACTTTGGGAGGCCGAGGTGGGTGGATCACTTGAGGCCAGGAGTCAGAGACCAGCCTGGGCAACATGGTGAAACCCTGTCTCTACTAAAAACACAAAAATTAGTTGGGTGTGGTGGCGCCCGCCTGTAATTCCAGTTACTCAGGTGGCTGAGGCACGAAAATCGCTTGAACCCGGAAGGCGGAGGTTGCAGTGAGCTGAGATCACATTACTGTACTCTGGTCTGGGCAACAGAGGGAGACTGTCTCAAAAAAATAAACTAAAATACATTCTAAAAACTACAACGTGCTAACAAAAAATAAACAAGCAAATAAGTAAAATAAAATTTCACGGCCGGGTGCTATGGCTCACGTCTGTAATCCCAGCACTTTGGGAGGCCGAGGCAGGTGGATCACCTGAGGTCAGGAGTTCGAGACCAGCTATGCCAACATGGCAAAACCCCATCTCTACCAAAAATACATAAATTAGCCAGGCGTGGTGGCACATACCTATAATCCCCGCTGCTGGGGAGGCTGAGGCATGAGAATCACTTGAACCTGGGAAGCAGAGGTTGCAGTGAGCTGAAGTTGTGCCACTGCACTCCAGCCTGGGCAACAGAATGAGACTCTGTCTCAAAGAAAAAAAAATTCAGCAGATGAAGGGTGGGCAAGTATTTAAAAAATAAAATAAAATAACCTGCTAACAGCCGGGCACAGTGGCTCACGCCTGTAATCCCAGCACTTTGGGAGGCCAAGGCGGGCAGATCGCCTGAGGTCAGGAGTTCGAGACCAGCCTGCCCAACATGGTGAAACCCCATCTCTACTACAAATACAAAAATTAGCTGGCTGTGGCTGCAGACGCCTATAATCCCAGCTACTCGGGAGGCTGAGGCAGGAGAATCGCTTGAACCGGGAAGTGGAGGTTGCAGTGAGCTGAGATCGCACCATTGCACTCCAGCCTGGGCCACAAGAATGAGACTTCATCTCAAAAAAAAATACCTGCTAACAATAACTTGACAACAGCAACCATTAGCAACAACTTAAATAATGTTTACAGTATATCCGAAATCAGCAAAAGCCCAAATCCTGCTAAAAGATTCCACAGATTAGTCTGGGCAACATGGCGAGAACCCTTCTCCACAGAAAGTTTTAAAATTAGCTGGGCATGGCGTCGCACACCTGCAGTGCCGGCTACTTGGGAGGCTGAGGCAGGAGGATTGCTTAAGCCTGGGAGGTCCAGGCTGCAGTGTGCTGTGGTTGCACCACTGCCCTCCAGCCTGGGTGACAGAGAGAGACTCTGCCTCAAAAAAAGAAAAAAGAAAGAAAAGAAAAAAGAATTCCACAGATTGGTTTTCCCCACCTTGACTTGGATTGGCTTATTTAATTTAATCCTCCCACCTCAGCCTCCTGATTAGCTGAGACTACTCAGGCATTGTATCACCATGCCCAGCTAATTTTTATTTTGTGTAGAGACAGGGTCTCACTACATTGCCCAGGCTGGTCTGGAACTCCTGGGCTCAAGCAATCCTCCCACCTCGGCCTACCAAAGTGCTGAGATTACAGGCATGAAGCACCGCGCCCAGCCTATTCTTGGATTTTACACTGCGATCTCTTGATTTAGTCTGAAGCACTTCTCCAAATGCAACAGTTGTTAGTAGTTGGTATTAAGCACCACTTTGTTTAGTCAGTAAATAACCTGAAGTGATTCTGTTGTCTAGCATGATGGCAGCAAATGAATTAAAGCTTTTTTTTGTTCAGCAAGTATAGCAGACAATCTTGTCTACACAATTTCATTTGCCAATTCCACTGTAAAGGGCAGTTTCTAACACAGCATTCTAAACTAGGCACCTCCAATGCAAGGCTGAGACTAGTACATGAAGGAATGGAAACCATTGTGTCTGACTGCTAATTGAAGATTTGTATTTCAACAGGCATAGGGTTGACAGAACATTCAGTCATCTGAAAGACTAGCAATATGATTAAATTCCCAAAATGGCATATAAACCACTTCCAGAGGCCTCATTCCTTCTTCTGGTCAAGACCTACATTAATAGTAACATCACTGACCGGGCTGGGTGGCTCACGCCTGTAATCCCATCACTTCGGGAGGCCGAGGCAGGTGGATCACAAGGTCAAGAGATCGAGACCATCCTGGCCAACATGGTGAAACCCCGTCTCTATTAAAAATACAAAAATTAGCCGGGCGTGGTGGCGTGCGCCTGTAGTCCCAGCTACTCAGGAGGCTGAGGCAGGAGAATCGCTTGAACTCGGGAGGCGGAGGTTGCAGTGAGCTGAGATTGCACCATTGCACTCCAGCCTGGCAATAGAGTAAGACTCCATCTCAAAACAAACAAACAAACAAAAAACCAGTAACATTACATTAGCATAAGGGACACAACCCGTAATTTTGGTAAATTTTGTAGGTATGCTTCCAAGTGTCTAAGAGTCATTTAAACCAAATATGCAGTTAATCCAATCAAACTGAATGTAAACCTGTAGCCCAATTTCATAAGCACCAATCTTGATTGGAATGTCTTGAATTAAGCAATCTGCTTCCACAAAGTCATCTACTCCTAGAACCAAAAAGTTCCTGGGATTCCTGACTCAATTACCTGAGTTCTGACATGCGTGTATACAATGGGTAACAACGTGAGCTAAAACTGAGAAGCCTGCACCCATAGCTGTATTCTCAGTAATAGCAACAACTAAGACTAACTAACCCTTTGAAGCTTTTTAATTTCCTTTCTTTTTTTCCTTTTTCTTGCTCTTCAAGAGTTTGACAACATACCTTTGAAGTTTTGTGATGTTTCTTCCAGAAGACAATTTTGGATCTGTCATTTGTAACTGGAGCATCTAGGCAAATACAAGGAGAAAAAAGTCAGAGGTCTCTTGTGGTTAATAAAACTTAATGGCTGTAGTTGATTTACTACAATAATAATAATAGAATGGAAAAAAGCTAGAATCCTCTGTTAAAGTATACTACACATCAATCTATAAGTATTTAGTCAATAAGAACATAATACGGGCCCAGTGCAGTGGCTCATGCCTGTAATCCCAACACTTTGGGAGGCCAAGGCAAGAGGCTTGCTTGAGGCCCAGAATTTAAGACCAGCATGGGCAACATAGCAAGACCTCATCTCTACAAAAAAAGGAACACAATATGGATCAACTGTGAGAGTATTGACAACTGCTAGTTTACTTAATTTTTTTTTTTTTTTAAGATGGAGTCTAAGGCCGGGCACGGTGGCTCACAGCTGTAATACCAGCGCTTTGGGAGGCTGAGGCGGGCAGATCACAAGGTCAGGAGTTCGACACCAGCCTCGTCAACATAGTGAAACCCTATCTCTACTAAAAATACAAAAAAATTAGCTGGGCGTGGTGGTGGGCGCCTGTAATCCCAGCTACTCGGGAGGCTGAGGCAAGAGAATCACTTGAACCCAGGAGTCGGAGGTTGCAGTGAGCTGAGATCACACTATTGCACTCCACTCTGGGCGACAGAACAGGACTCCGTCTCAAAAAAAAAAAAAAAAATCGAGATTGAGTCTAGCTATCGCACCCAGGCTGGAGCGTAGTGGCACCATCTCAACTCACTGCAACCTCTGCCTCCCGGGTTCAAGCAATTCTCCCTGCCTCAGCCTCCCTAGTAGCTGGGATTACAGGCGCCCGCCACCAAGCCCGGCTAATTTTTGTATTTTTTAGTAGAGATGGGGTTTCGCCATGTTGGCCAGGCTGGTCTTGAACTCCTGACCTCAGGAGATCCGCACGCCTCGGCCTCCTAAAGTGCTGGGATTACAGGCGTGAACCACTGCGCCCAGACGAGTTCCCTTAATTTATACCACAAAGTATATTATGATATCAATTCACAAGGTTATTTAATCATAAAAACAAAAATTTTTCTTAAAACCAATTGAGGCTCACGCCTGTAATCCCAGCACTTTGGGAGGCCGAGGCGGGTGGATCGCTTGAGGTCAGGAGATCAAGACCAGCCTAGTCAACATAGCGAAACCTCGTCTCTACTAAAAATTAGCCGGGCATGGTGTGTGTGACTATAATCCCAGCTACTCTGGAGGCTGAGACAGGAGAATCGCTTGAACCCGGGAGGTGGAGGTTGCAGTGAGCCGAGATCGTGCCACTTCACTCCTGCCTGGGCGACAGAGTGAAACTCCGTCTCAGAAAAAAAAAAAAAAAAAAAGCGCTGCCTTTGTACCCCACCATGTCTCCGCCTGGTGTCTGGGGTCAGGTTGCAGCGCCAGAGCACGTGCTTGCGCATAAATGGGGCAGCCTGGCCCCCTGCGGATGGTCCTTTTAACCGCGAGCAACAAGGAGGCGAAAAAAAAAATTGATAGTTAATGTGTCCGCCTTTTTTTTTTTTTTGGGGGGACTGAGCCTGGCTCTGTCACCCAGGCTGGAGTGCAGTGGCACGATCTCCACTCACTGGACAACCTCTGCCTCCCAGGTTCAAGCAATTCTGCCTCAGCTTCCCAAGTAGCTGGAACTACAGGCGTGCACTAGAATGCCCAGCTAATTTTTTTGTATTTTTAGTAGACAGGGGTCTTGCCATGTTGGCCAGGCTGGTTTCGAACTCCTGACCTCAGGTGATCCGCCCACCTCAGCCTCCCAAAGTGCTGGGATTGCAGGCCTGAGCCACCACACCTGGCCTATAGTTAATGTGTCAACTTTTATAAATGAATATAAATATGTCTCTCAAACTTAAAGTATATTTTCACTAAAAAAATAGCAAAATAGAGCTGGGTGTGATGGTTCATGCCTGTAATCCCCGGCACTTTGGTAGGCCAAAATGGGAGGATCACTTGAGGCCAGTTCAAGACCAGCCTGGTCAATATAGTGAGCCCCTATCTCCATTAAAAAAAACAAATTAAATAAATAAAAGAGAAAAGCAAAATAGAGCTCTTGAATTGTCCATTTAAAAAAATATTCTGGGTTTGGCAGATAAAATAGCTCTGACAAAAGTTTTGGATTAGTTAAAATCTAGAAAATGCCAAGCAAATCTAATTATTGTCATTATCTCTTATAAGATGAAGTAGTAAATTTTTGTAGTTTCCTTGAAATACAATGGAAACCCAGGAAACGCCTAAGGCATTTAAAGGGTGTAAAAGTCATCTTAATTATTTCATAATTCCAAATATATAGCCTGAATTTGAAGAAAGGAATATCAAAAAGACTTGTCAGAACAGAAATTCACAATAGGAAAGACTTGGAACCAAGCCAAATGTCCATCAATGATAGACTGGATTAAGAAAATGTGGCGCCGGGCACGGTGGCTCACGCCTGTAATCCCAGCACTTTGGGAGGCCGAGGTGGGTGGATCACATAAGCTCTGGAGTTCGAGACCAGCCTGACCAACATGGAGAAACCCTGTCTCTACTAAAAAAAAAATACAAAGCTAGCCAGGGGTGGTAGCACATGGCTGTAATCCCAGCTACTTGGGAAGCTGAGGCAGGAGAATCACTTGCCATTGCACTCCAGTCTGGGCAGCAATAGTGAAACTCCATCTAAAAAAAAAAAAAAGTGGCACATATACACTATGGAATATTATGCAGCCATAAAAAAGGATGAGTTCATGTCCTTTGCAGGGACATGGATGAAGCTGTAAACTATCATTCTCAGCAAATTATCACATGGACAGAAAACCAAACACCACACGGTCTCACTCATAGGTGGGAATTGAACCATGAGAACACCTGGACGCAGGGTGGGGAACATCACACACCAGGGCCTGTCAGCGGGGTGGAGGGCTGAAGGAGGGATAGCATTAGGAGAAACACCTAATGTAAATGACGAGTTGATGGGTGCAGCAAACCAACATGGCACATGCATACCTATGTAACAAACCTACACATTATGCACATGTACCCTAGAACTTAAAGTATAATACAAAAATTTTTAAATTTTAAAAAAAGATCACAGTGAATGGGTACAAAAGTACTATTAGATAGAAGGAATAAGATCTAGTGTTCCGTAGCCTAGATCTGGCCTAGGGTGACTATAGTTAACAATAATTTATTGTACATATTTATATATTTCCTTTTTTTTTTTTTTTTTTTGAGAAACAGTCCGCTCTGTCGCCCAGGCTGGAATGCAGTGGCGCGATCTCAAATCACTGCAACCTCCGCCTCCCAGGTTCAAGTGATTCTCCTGCCTTAGACTCCTGAGTAGCAGGAATTACAGGCTTGTGCCACCATGACTGGCTAATTTTTGTATATTTTGTAGAGATGGGGTTTCGCCATGTTGGCCAGGCTGGTCTCAAACTCCTAAGCTCAAGCAATCCCTGAGCCCAAGCAATCCTTGAGCTCCTTACAGGCATGAGCCACCATGCTCAGCCTTTTTAAATTTTTTTTTGAGACAAGGTCTTGCTCTGTCACCCCGGTTGGCGTGCAGTAGTACAATCACAGCTCACTGCAGCCTCAACCTCTCAGACTCAAGCGATCCTCCCACCTCAGCCTCCTGAGTAACTAGGACTACAGGTATACACCACCAATCCCAGCTAATTTTTGTATTTTTTGTAGAGATGGGGTTTGCCAGGTTGCCCGGGCTGATCTCGGACCCCTGGGCTCAAATGATACTCCTGCTTTGGCCTCCCAAAGTGCTGGGATTATAGGCATGAGCCACCATACCCAGTCTGTATATTTCAAAATAACTAAAGGAGTGGAGTTGGAACGTTTCCAACACAAATAAATGATAAATGTTTAAGGAGATAAATATCCCAATTACTCTGATTTGATCATTACACATTGCATGCTTGTATCAAAATATAACATGTACCCCATAAATATGTACAACTATTATGTATGCATAAAAATTAAAAATAAACATGACAAAATGTACTATTAAGAATATTAGTCCAAAAAACAAATAAAAACAACAAAAGAAGAAAAAAAGAAATAATAAACAAAAAAAAATAAAAAGAATATTAGTCTGAGGCCAGGTGCGGTGGCTCTGGTGAACCCAGAGATTAAGGCTGCAGTAAGCCATGTTTGCGCCCCTGCACCCTAGCTGGGTAATAGAGACCCTGTCTCAAAACAAAAATAAAACTGGGCAAAGGCTGGGCAAAGTGGCTCATGCCTATAATATTCCCAGTGCGGCCGGGCGTGGTGGCTCATGCCTGTAATCCCAGCACTTTGGGAGGCCAAGGCGGGCAAATCACAAGGTCAGGAGTTTGAGACCAGCCTGGCCAATATTATGAAACCCGGTCTCTACTAAAAATACAAAAATTAGCTGGTATGGTGGCGGGCGCCTGTAGTGCCAGCTACTTGGGAGGCTGAGGCAGGAGAATCACTTGAACTCGGGAGGCAGAGGTTGCAGTGAGCCGAGATCGAGCCACTGCACTCTAGCCTGGGCGACAGAGCAAGACTCCATCTCAAATACATATATATATATATATATATATATATATATATATATATATATGTATTTTTTTTTTTTTTTTCCCAGTGCTTTGTGAGGCCAAGAGTTTAAGATGAGCCTTGGAAACATAGTGAGATCCCATCTCTACAAAAAATAAAAAATAAAAAAATTAGCTGGGCACAGTGGCTCACACCTACAGTCCTAGCTACTTGGGAAGCTGAGGCAGAATTGCCTGAGCTCAGGAGTTTGAGGTTACAGTGAGCTATGATCACACCAGTGCACTCCAGCCTGGGTAACATAGTAAGACCCTATCTCAAAAAACAAAACAAAACAAAAACTAGGCAAAATACCTGAACAGATACCTCACCAGAGAAGTTATACAGATTATAATCACAGAAAAAGATACTCAATATCATATGCCATTAGAGAATTGCAAATCAAAAAACAATGAGTTACCACTACATACCTAATAGGATGGCTACCATTTTTTTAAAAACTGACAACACCAAATGCTTGTGAGGATTGCTGATGGGAATGCAAAATGGTAGAGCAGCTTTGGAAGACAGTTTGGCGGTTTCTTACAAAAGTAAACATACTCTTACTATATGATCCAACAGTCTTGCTCCTTGGTATTCACCCAAATGAGTTTAAAACTTAGGTCCACTCGGCCGGGCACAGTGGCTCACGCCTGTAATCCCAGCACTTTGGGAGGCCGAGGAGGGCGGATCACGAGGTCAGGAGATCGAGACCATCCTGGCTAACATGGTGAAACCTCGTCTGTACTAAAAATACAAAAAATTAGCCAGGCCTGGTGGCGGGCGCCTATAGTCCCAGCTACTTGGGAGGCTGAGGCAGGAGAATGGCGTGAACCCGGGAGGCGGAGCTTGCAGTGAGCCCAGATGGCGCCACCGCACTCCAGCCTGGGCAACAGAGCAAGACTCCGTCTCAAAAAACAAACGAACAAACAAAAAACAAAAACAACTTATGTCCACTCAAAAATCTGCACACAGATGTTAGTAGCAGTTATATTCATACCAAAACTTGGACGCAATCAAGATGTCACTTAGTAGGTGACTGAATAAATAAACTAGTACATCCAGACAATGCAATGTTATTCAGGGCTAAAATAAAATGAGATCCCAACCCATGAAAAAAACATGGAAGGACCTTAAATGCATATTTGAGTAAAAGAAACCATTCTGACCGCCAGGTGCAGTGGCTCACGCCTTCAGTACCAGCACTTTGGGAGGTTGAGGCGGGTGGACATTATACGTCATTATATATTTGTCAAAACCCGTAGAAGACACAACACCTAGAGTGAACCTTAATGTAAACTATGGACTTTGGGTAATACTGTGGTGTCAATGTAGGTTAACAGATTATAATAAAAGTACAACTTTAATGTGGGGTGTCAATAGTGGGGAAGGCAGGTGAAATGCTCTATACTTTCTGCTAAGTTTTGCTGCAAACCTAAAACTGCTCTAAAAAATAAAGCATATAAAAGGAAAAATTTGGCCGGGCGCGGTGGCTCACGCCTGTAATCGCAGCACTTCGGGAGGCCGAGGCGGGCTGATCACCAAGTCAGGAGATCGAGACCATCCTGTCTAACATGGTGAAACCCCGTCTCTACCAAAAATACAAAAAATTAGCCGGGCGTTGTGGCGGGCGCCTGTCGTCCCAGCTACTCGGGAGGCTGAGGCAGGAGAATGGAGTGAACCCTGGAGGTGGAGGTTGCAGTGAGTCGAGATCGCACCACTGCACTCCAGCCTGGGCGACAGATCGAGACTCCGTCTCAAAAAAAGGAAAAAAAAAAGTAAAAAAAAAATTTTTATTAACTGGAACACAGAGGATAAGTAATCCTGCTTCGCCCCTTGCCTCTCGCCCCTGCATGGGGCGAGGCAGGATTGATCAAACCCAGAAAGACTGAGTGAGAATGGATGTTGAACACAGAACTGAAGGATGAATGTGAGTTACCTGAATAGAACCCAGGGGCTTGAGTGCAAGAAGAGGCGGGCATTCCAGGCAGAGGAGAGCAAGGGTAAGGGCCCCACGGAAGGCATTCGAGTAGGAGGGTAGAACTATGATGACAGAAGACTCAATAACGATCCAAAGAAACCAAATGATTGGGCGCCTTCTTTCGGATCCGTGACTTCCAGCGCCAGGAGTTTCTATTGGCTCTTATACCGTTGCTCTATGAGATAGCAATGTTTTTGTCCTTCAGGCTCCCCTCCAATTGCTGAGCTGCTGGTGTGTTTTGAGGAGTAGAAGGCAAAAAGAACCCTCTTGTTTTTCTTTGGATCTAGAGAGAATCTGAGCAAATGACAAAGCAAATGGGGTAAAATGTCTTTTTGTTTAGTTTTTCCTGATCTTCCCATGAGAGGCAAATACATGTTAAGGATAGTTGAATCTGAGTAAAGGGTATAGAAATATTCCTTACAAGATTTTTGTTGGCAACTGGTCTAAGTATGAAATTATTTCCAAATAGAAAGCTAAAACAAACAAAACAATTGGCCTTGGGAAACTGGCCAATCTTGAAGTAATCAAGTAATATTGTTAAGGGACAATCAGTGTTGTGAAAACAACACGGATACACCCCCTCCCTCCCCCTCAAAAAAAAAAAAAACCCTAAATTCAGTTCCCCCGTTGCTAATGTGTGATCCCGGCAAAGTCATCTAAGTCACTGAGCTTCAGTTCCTCCACCCCAGAGAGTTGTTGCAACGATCAAATGAAAGAATGTCTATTAAAGCCTTTCATGAACTATATTATTGCTGCTACCGTAGAAATGGAAAGTGTACAACACTAGATCCAAAACTACTTTTGACACTTCTGAGACTGTGGCCGCGCCTCTGTCACCTTCCAAAGGCCACTAGGCCTTTCCTGAGCTGGCATTGGCAGCGAACACTCTTGCCCGGCTAACCTTTCCAGGTGGGCGGCGCACTGGCTGCTCTGCTCTCCAGGTGGCCGCTGCAGCTGCCCAAGAGCGCAGGCGCAGAGGCAGACCACGTGAGAGCCTGGCCAGGCCTTCCGGCCTAGCCTCACTGTGGCCCCGCCCCTCTCGAACGCCTTCGCGCGATCGCCCTGGAAACGCACTCTCTGGGACCGGCAGCCGCCAATGGGAAGGGAGTGAGTGCCACGAACAGGCCAATAAGGAGGGAGCAGTGCGGGGTTTAAATCTGAGGCTAGGCTGGCTCTTCCCGGCGTGCTGCGGCGGAACGGCTGTTGGTCTCTGCTGGGTGTAGGTCCTTGGCTGGTCGGGTCGCCGGTGTTCTGCTTCTCCCCGCTGAGCTGCTGCCTGGTGAAGAGGAAGCCATGGCGCTCCGAGTCACCAGGGTGAGCCGCTTCGGACTGCGAACTAACGCGGCCTTCTTCGCTGCTGCCTGCTCGCCCTGCCTCGCCTGCGGGAGCCTCCCGAGCGGGAGAGGGCCGCAGGAGCGATTTGGGGAGGAAGGTGGGAGGGGACTCACCAAGAGAGCGCCGAGGTGGGCCCAGGCCTGGTGAGGGAGTGTGGGGGACGATGGATGGAGGGAGGAAGGTGAGAAAGAGAACTGGACGGATATTGGATAAATGTTTTGGGGAGGTGGAGAGTCGACTGGGAACCTTTTGAAAAAGTGATAGAGGGTCCCTGAGTGGGCCCGCCAGCAACTCTGTAACCCCCTTCCCAGAGAGAAGGTGTCTGCAATTGGAGGCTTTTTCGGTTTCCTTTCAAATGTAAATTCCCGGTATTTTAGGGCTGGCCAGGACTAATCAGGGAATCCCTCAATTGGTAAATGTAGAGGTCGGCGGAAACTGACTTGTCACGGCCGCAGAGTAGACTCTGGGACCCATGTTTTCCCTCGGAACCCATTTTTAGTCGGCTTTCTTTCTGGGAACTTCTCCTTGTGCCCCACCTTAATTAACCCTTGACTTACTCGAGCCTTCGTGGATCAGCTCTTAAAGTGGTCTTGCTTCTTTCAGAACTCGAAAATTAATGCTGAAAATAAGGCGAAGATCAACATGGCAGGCGCAAAGCGCGTTCCTACGGCCCCTGCTGCAACCTCCAAGCCCGGACTGAGGCCAAGAACAGCTCTTGGGGACATTGGTAACAAAGTCAGTGAACAACTGCAGGCCAAAATGCCTATGAAGAAGGTAACTCTCTTCCTGACCTAACTTCTGTAAGAGCCCGCCTTCCAACTGTGGCCTTTGATGCAGAAACATTTCATTCTCTCTGTTTCATCTACAGGAAGCAAAACCTTCAGCTACTGGAAAAGTCATTGATAAAAAACTACCAAAACCTCTTGAAAAGGTACCTATGCTGGTGCCAGTGCCAGTGTCTGAGCCAGTGCCAGAGCCAGAACCTGAGCCTGTTAAAGAAGAAAAACTTTCGCCTGAGCCTATTTTGGTAAACTTATTCTTACCATTGTAGAGTCTGTTGATTATTTCTTGTCCCTTATTTCACTGATACATGCAAGAGCATTCAAATGAATAGTAATAGTAATACTATTTATTGAGTGCTTAGCATGAGGCAGGCTCTGCCTAACATTTTACATGCATTAACTCACATAATCTTTTACACGTACTCTCTGAGGTATTGTCACCTCTACTATTTAAATCATGGCTTTAGAGAAGTTATGTCAGGGTCACACACGTAAGTGGCCCATATGGGATTCAAGCTTAGGCTGTCTGGCTTCAGAATCTATGCTTTTAATTGTTAACTGTCTTATATTCCTTCGTTAATGATATTAAGTAGTAGCTGTCTGAGCCAAAGGCTTTGTTGTCCAAGTACAAGCCATCTCTGCAGAATTTATTGGCGTAAACATAGAATGTTCTCTTGAATTTCTTACTGCTGCATATGGCTACTAAATAATAAGCCTGTAACATTGGAATATGCAAAGGAGTAAAACAGGAAGAAGGCAACTTTTCAGGGAGTGGTTAAGAAGATGAATTAACACTTAGCCTCAAAAACAGTAACTTTTTATTAAATATAAGGTATGTAAATGTATTCTATGATAGACCTACCTGTGAAGGAAAGGTAGGTCATGTAGAGGAGGCTGCTTTGATGAAATTGCAATGAACTGTATTCTGAAGCTCTGTTTTTTTAAACTTAGTTAAAACCAGTTGGGAAAATTATCTGAAAAAATTTTTTTGAGACAGAGTCTGGCTCTGTTGCCCAGGCTGGAGTGCAGTGGCGTGATCTCGGCTCACTGCAACCTCTGCCTCCCAGATTCAAGCAATTTTCCTGCCTCAGCCTCCCTAGTAGCTGGGATTACAGACGCACGCCACCACGCCCAGCTAATTTTCATATTTTTAGTATAGATGGGGTTTCACCATGTTTGAACTCCTGACCTCATGATCCGCCCGCCTCGGCCTCCGAAAGTGCTGGGATTACAGGCGTTAGCCACGGCACCCAGCCAGTTCAGCTTCTTATATCTAAGGATAAGAGATTGAAAGCTATTGCTTTAGTGTTGAATTTCAGGGCATAGCACATGAAATATGTAGCCAGCACAGTCTTTGGGCATATCAAACTACGTGAGGCTTTCTTGGAAGGCCCATGCTGATTCTTACCTTTGCTTTCCCACTTAGTAAGAATGCCTTCCCCACCCTGTCTTTCATTTAGCTAATAACCTTTTCATCCTTGAAAACAGCTCAAGCATCAACTCCTGAAGCTTTCCCAAACTTCCCCCATCTCCACCCCTGTTCCTAGAATCAGTCTTTTTTTTTCCTTTGAGACAGAGTCTCACTCTGTTGCCCAGACTGGAGTGCAGTGGTGCCATCTTGGCTCACCACAACCTCTGCCTCCCGAGTTCAGTGATTCTCCTGCTTCAGTCTCCCAAGTAGCGGGGGCTACAGGCACGTGCCACCATGCCTGGCTAATTTTTGTATTTTTAGTAGAGACGGGGTTTCACTATGTTGGCCAGGCTGGTCTCGAACTCTTGATCTCGTGATCCACCCGCCTCAGCCTCCCAAAGTGCTGGGATTACAGGTGTGAGCCACCATGCCCAGCCTTAGTCTTATTTTTGTTTATTTTTTTTTTCCCGAGACGGAGTCTTGCTCTGTCACCCAGGCTGGAGCGCAGTGGCGCGATCTTGGCTCACTGCAACCTCTACCTCCTGGGTTCAAGCAATTCTCTTGCCTCAGCCTCCTGAGTAGCTGGGATTACAGGCGCCAGCCACCACACCCAGCTAATTTTTTTATTTTTTATTTTTTTATTTTTAGTAGAGATGGAGTTTCACGATGTTGGCCAGGCTGGTTTCGAACTCCTGACCTCGTGATCTGCCTGCCTCGGCCTTCCAAAGTGCTGGGATTACAAGCGTGAGCCACCATGCCCGACCTTATTTCTTTACTTTGTCTACTAAATTCAGAGTCCCTTGAGGATGCCATGAAGTCAATGCCTTGTAGAGTTTGACTTCAAGAAGGTGCTCAATAAATGTTTGAACAATGGGATAAAGGGAGCTTGAAGGAAATGGTTAATGGTGATGAAGTTAGTTAATCCTTAGTAGTCAGGATAGAATTTGTGTTGAGTAGTGAGAAGCAGTTTATATTATGAAATAAAGACTAAAGACTGAATTGTCATTTATTTGGACTAACTTCACGTGTTGCTGATAAAAATTAATTACTTCTCAGTTTCCTTTGCAGCAAAGTCTAGAATGTGAATTTATTTGCTTCCAACTTTAAACTGACTCACTCTAAGTTGGCATTTCACTGTTTTTTTTTTTTGCCCAGGCTGGAGTAGAATGGCGCAATCATAGCTCACTGTATCCTCAAACTCCTGGGCTCAAGTGATCCTCCTGCCTTGGCCTCCTGAGTAGTTAGGACTGTAGGCAGCTGCCTTCATGCCCAGCTAATTTTTTGTAGAGATGAGTTATTGCTATATTGCCCAGGCTGGTCTGGAACTCATGGTCTCAAAGGATCCTCCCACCTCAGCCACCCAAAGTACTGGGATTACCGGCTTGAGCTGTTATGCCCAACCTCATTCTTCTTAATTGAGAAATTAAATGATCACTTTTTTCTTTTTTAACAGAGACAGGGTTTTGCTATGTTGCCCAGGCTGGTCTTGAACTCCTAGCCTCAACCTCAGCCTCTCAAAGTGCTGAGATTAAAGGTGTGAGCCACCGCGCCCAACCCAAATGATCACTTTTGATGTTAATCACTTCCTAAAAAGAAATGGAATAAATCTGAAAAGATACTTTTCCTTTAAGGAAATGAATTGTATGCCGATTCAGCAGAATACTAGCTTGAGTTGGTACCAATAACCTGAACTTCATGCCCAAACTATAGTGCTTACTTCTATTTGCTATTTCAAGATATCTCTTTGTTTCAAGGTTGATACTCCCTCTCCAAGCCCAATGGAAACATCTGGATGTGCCCCTGCAGAAGAAGACCTGTGTCAGGCTTTCTCTGATGTAATTCTTGCAGTAAATGATGTGGATGCAGAAGATGGAGCTGATCCAAACCTTTGTAGTGAATATGTGAAAGATATTTATGCTTATCTGAGACAACTTGAGGTAAGTATTATCATTCGTTTTTTTTCTAAACTGCATCTAACTTTATGAAAGTATTTTCCATCAATAGTTTATAATAATACAAGCAGGACGTGGGCAGCATTTCTTAAGAGATCACACTTTCAAATTCTCCTTCATGGAATACCTATAATAAAAAGTCACTAAATAAACCAATGGAGTCTATTTGTCACTTTCTGCAGGAAAGTTCGAAGTTAGGGTGGATACTACTATCGCTTTCTAAAGGAAAATCCACAGATTGAATTTAATATGTATATATGCGATCTCCACCACGTTTGGAATGGTTAAGTCCCAAACTCTGCATTTTAGGTGATAACGGGTCAGGAAGTGGATGAGGATGTAGAATATACTCAAAGACTACCGCCACCCCTAACACAAGGCATTTTGTGTTAGTGTGGCTGATGTGCATCCAGTTGTTGGTGAAATTATTTGTGCCCAAAAGGAGTACACTCAAAAGCTACTTTTTGGTTCACTTCAATTTGATCCCACTTTTGAAACTTTCTATTAATGGCATTTGCCCTTTCCCTACAAATACAAGCACTCTTTATGGCAGCATAAACATAGTAACATAAATTATACTGTTACCACATTTACGTAGTTTTGTTGTTGTTGTTGTTTTGTTTTTTTGAGATGGAGTCTCACACTGTCGCCCAGGCTAGAGGGCAGTGGTGTGGTCTCAGCTCACTGCAGTCTCTGTCTCCTGGGTTCAAGCAATTCTCCTGCCTCAGCCTCCCAAGTAGTTGGGGTTGCAGGCACACACCACCATGCCTGGCTAATTTTTTGTATTTTTATTTGGTTTTGGTTTTTTTGAGACAGGGTCTTGCTCTGTTGCCCAGGCTGGAGTGCAGTGGTGCAATCTCGGCTTAATCCAGCCTCCGCCTCGGGTCAAGTGATTCTCATGCCTCAGCATCCCGAGCAGCTGGGATTACAGGTGCCCACCACAACACCCAGCTAATTTTTGTACTTTTAGTAGAGATGAGGTATCACCATATTGGCCAGGCTGGTCTCGAACTCCTGACCTTAGATGATCTACCCATCCCGGCCTCCCAAAGTGCTGGGATTACAGGCCTGAGCAACCGCACCCAGCCCCCAGTTGTTTCTAATGTGTTGTCTTATGTCATCACTGACATGTTCATCTCTTGCCTGCTCCTTTTTGGCCTCTCCTTTTTCTATAGGATTCTTCTGCAAGACTTCTTTGCCAGGAGCAGCCTTCTGCTTTTAGTTTCTTCTTCCATCTTTCTAGTGCTTTTTAAAGTTGTGTTCTAACTTTGGAGGGTTCAATTTAGTAAATGTGCTGTTTCTTTTTTTTTTTTTTTTTTTTTTGGGACAGAGTCTCGCTGTGTCACCCAGGCTGGTGTGCAGTGGCACAATCTCGGCTTACTGCAAGCTCTGCCTCCCGGGTTCACGCCATTCTCCTGCCTCAGCCTCCTGAGTAGCTGGGACTACAGGCATCCGCCACCACGCCCGGCTAATTTTTTATATTTTTAGTAGAGACGGGGTTTCACCGTGTTAGCCAGGATGGTCTCAATCTCCTGACCTCATGATCCACCCGCCTTGGCCTCCCAAAGTGCTGGGATTACAGGTGTGAGCCACCACGCCCAGTCTGTAAATGTGCTGTTTCTTGATGCTTCGTTCTTGTTCTGTGCAAGGCCATTTATGCAAAGCAACCCCTCAAGTGGCAGAGGAGCTGAGAAACCAAGGAATTAGGCAGATAAATGGAGTTTGCTGGTATTGGGTGACTGATGAGGGGGAATTTACAGACATAAGTATGGTCTTTGATGGCTGTAAGATGTAGATCTCTGCACTGTAACCCCTCGTACCCACGGCTTGGGTATGTATACATTTTCTTGGGCAAAGTATACATGCTCTAGAATCAACGTGTGGGTGGCTGACAGAATGCTGCAGACATCACAGCCTATAATGTATACAATAATATCAAGGGCTGTTTTGGAGGAAAGGCCAAACTTAAAGTGAATAGGCAGAAGTCACATTGAATTAGTATTTAAAATAAAGTCACTGTTGTCCCCACAGTTCTTAGCTATGTTGCTGTTGGGGTTTAACCCAGGAGCAGGCAGGAGTGTTGTAGTACATGGGTTCCAGCTGCCCTGGGAGTTACTGATATTTTCTCTACATAAAGCTCAGGTTCTAAGTTTAGAGGCTTAAGTGAAAAGATCTGAGATGATAATATAGTATCTTTATTTGGAAGGGAGTGGACCAGCAGCAGTTGTGGTGAAGAATATCGTAAGACCTGACAATATAAAAAAGCTGTCATACTGTCCTATCTAATGTTTGCCTTTTTTTTCTTTTTTTTTTCTTTTTTTTTTGGGTGGGGAGACAGTCTCACTCTGTCACCCAGGCTGGAGTGCAGTAGTGCAATCTCGGCTCCCTGCAACCTCCACCTCCAAGGTTCAAGCAATTCTCCTGCCTCAGCCTCCCAAGTAGCTGGAACTACAGGTGTGCGCAACCATGCCCAGCTAATTTTTGTATTTTTAGTAAAGACAGGTTTTGCCATGTTGGCCAGGCTGGTCTCGAACTCCTGGCTTCAAGCAATCTGCCAACTTCAGCCTCCCAAAGTGCTGGGATTACAGGTGTGACCCACCACGCCAGCCTTCATGTTTGCTTTATTTCTTGGTGATGGTGTCGTTTGTGGTTGACCATATGAATAATTGAATTAAGAACTGATATAGATTATAAATGCCCCAGTGCTACTGTAGGAACTAACTGATCTTTCTGGACATAAATGTGTCACATGGAGTCATGTTTCTAAGAATAATCAGCATTTTCTTTTGCAGGAAGAGCAAGCAGTCAGACCAAAATACCTACTGGGTCGGGAAGTCACTGGAAACATGAGAGCCATCCTAATTGACTGGCTAGTACAGGTTCAAATGAAATTCAGGTTGTTGCAGGAGACCATGTACATGACTGTCTCCATTATTGATCGGTTCATGCAGGTGAGCATTTCAGTAAGAGTTTTCCCTTCCAGGATTCTAGCCGAGTCATAAGAAACTGACGTTTTCAGGCCAGTCTGGGCGCAGTGGCTCATGCCTGTAATCCCAGCGGGCGGGTGGATCACAAGGTTAGGAGATGGAGACCATCCTGGCCAACGCAGTAAAACCCTGTCTCTACTAAAAATACAAAAAATTGGCCGGGCGTGGTGGCGGGCACCTGTAGTCCCAGCTACTGGAGGCGGAGGTTGCAGTGAGCTGAGATCGCGCCATTGCACTCCAGCCTGGGTGACAGAGCGAGACTCAAACAAAAAAGAAAGAAAGAAACCGACTTTTTCAACTAAAATCTTTCTTGGGGGATATGGTGTCATTAATTAAGATTTTGCTATGGGAGAATGTCTTTCTACCTCTCCTTCATCATAGCTCTGTGTCTCCTTTTCAAACATTTTATTCACCCTATTGAAATTCCCATTGCAGAATAATTGTGTGCCCAAGAAGATGCTGCAGCTGGTTGGTGTCACTGCCATGTTTATTGCAAGCAAATATGAAGAAATGTACCCTCCAGAAATTGGTGACTTTGCTTTTGTGACTGACAACACTTATACTAAGCACCAAATCAGACAGATGGAAATGAAGATTCTAAGAGCTTTAAACTTTGGTCTGGGTCGGCCTCTACCTTTGCACTTCCTTCGGAGAGCATCTAAGATTGGAGAGGTACAGGTTTCTTGAGAAACCTCTCCGTATGGGTACATTAGGGGGAACACTGCTGCTGACCAAGCACGTTGAATTCAACTGACCTGTATTATACCTAACTACATGGGGAAGGGATAAAGTTGTTCTTTATTTCTAGTCAGGCTGCATGTTAATATTAGGACTTTGCATGGGCATTTGAGAGTTTGTAGACAAACATTTGTAGTTAA
This sequence comes from Pan paniscus, assembly GCF_029289425.2. NCBI lineage: Eukaryota > Metazoa > Chordata > Mammalia > Primates > Hominidae > Pan > Pan paniscus. Next base: position 44,747,782 of record NC_073253.2, on the reverse strand, counting down.
AGATACATATGGGCATGCAGGTTAGTGCCAAAGGAAAATTTTCTGAAAGAAAGTAACATGGGTTTTGTTTCAGGTTGATGTCGAGCAACATACTTTGGCCAAATACCTGATGGAACTAACTATGTTGGACTATGACATGGTGCACTTTCCTCCTTCTCAAATTGCAGCAGGAGCTTTTTGCTTAGCACTGAAAATTCTGGATAATGGTGAATGGGTAAGCTGTGTCCCACAGAACTCCTAAGCTTTTAAATTTTAAAGAGTGTTTGACTAAATACAGAACTTTTGTTATTAAAAGGCAATTCAAGTGGTTCATAAATATGGGATCTACTGAAGGAATAGTTTAAAAAGATGTCTTAGAATGTTTCCACATCTTTTTGTTTTTGAGACAAGGTCTCGCTCTGTCGCCCAGGCTGGAGTGCAGTGGTGCAGTCTTGGCCCACTGCAACATCAGCCTCCAGAGTAGCTGGGATTACAGGTGTCTGTCTAGTTTTTAAATATTTTTCATGTCAGACGGGTAATATGCCCACATTGTAACAAGGTTTGAGGGTGGCACGTTTCACACGTTCACATGAACACCAAATCATCACACTTATGAACTACGAAAGAGTCGCCCACCAGCCTGGGCAACATAGCAAATCCTCATCTTTACAAAAAATATATAAAATTTTATATATATATATATATATATATATATATATATATATATATATATATATAGGCACACGCCTGTAGTCACAGCTACTCTGGAGGCTGAGCTTTGTATTTTTTGTAGACATGGGGTCTCTCTATATTACCCAGGCTGGTCTTGAAACTCTGGGCTCAAGCGATCCACCCACCTCCACTTACCAAAGTGTTGGAATTACAGGCGTGAGCCATTGCAACCAGTCGAGTGTTTCCATTTCTTTGCCTGATTTCAACTTTATTCCCTTTGAGAAAGGTAGAGCAACTTTTACTCCTTACAGATGAAGAAACTTGAAGGTCAAATGACATACTAGTAGTTCACTCATATTCATTGATTCAACAAATGCTTCTCCTATGTGACAGGCACTACCCTAGGTCTTTTTTTGTTTTTTTGAGACAGAGTCTCGCTCTGTTGCCCAGGCTGGAGAGCAGTGGCGTGATCTCGGCTCACTGCAACCTCCGCCTCCTGGGTTCATGCCATTCTCCTGCCTCAGCCTCCCGAGTAGCTGGGACTACAGGTGCCTGCCACCACGCCAGGCTAATTTTTTATATATATATATTTTTTTTTTAGTAGAGACGGGGTTTCACCGTGTTAGCCAGGATGGTCTTGATCTCCTGACCTCGTGATCCGCCCACCTTGGCCTCCCAAAGTGCTGGGATTACAGGCGTGAGCCATTGTGCCCGGCCTACCCTAGGTCTTAAGAATAGAACTATGTAGCTGGGTGCAGTGGCTTACATCTGTAATCCCAGCACTTTGGGAGGCAGAGGTGGGCAGATCACGAGCTCAAAAGTTCAAGACCAGCCTGACCAACATGGTGAAACCCTATCTCTACTAAAAATACAAAAATTAGCCAGGTGTGGCAGTGCGCGCCTGTAATCCCAGCTACTCAGGAGGCTGAGGCAGGAGAATCACTTGAACCTGGGGGCGGAGGTTGCAGTGAGCCGAGATCATACCATGCACTCCAGCCTGGAGCGAGACTCCATCTCAAAAAAAAAAAAATTACAAAGTTGGCCTCAAGGAAGTGGAGTCTAGTTTTAGGGTGGGCAAGTCAGCAATTACAAAAGTGCAATTAGGTTTGAGCAGAGGAAGCATGAGAGCACCTAGGAAAGGAGTCTTTAGCTTTGTCTCAAATTTCAATTATATTAATTATACAGTACCCATCTCTTTTCCACTCCTGAATAACATCTAACATCTAGAAACTTTATGAAAATCATTATTGATTGAGCATTTTTAACATTAACTTGTTGCCTTAGACACCAGCTCTACAACATTACCTGTCATATACTGAAGAATCTCTTCTTCCAGTTATGCAGCACCTGGCTAAGAATGTAGTCATGGTAAATCAAGGACTTACAAAGCACATGGTGAGTCAATATAGTGGCATTGTAAGATGTTGAAAAGTGTAATAATTCAAACTTAATGCCTGCAAATGCCTGGTTTATTTTTAATGAGTTAATGTTTTAAATGAATACCTGTATCATTGCATCTTGTGATTTTTTTTCTTTTGCCTCTTTAATTGCTATCTTTTTGTCTTCCAGACTGTCAAGAACAAGTATGCCACATCGAAGCATGCTAAGATCAGCACTCTACCACAGCTGAATTCTGCAATAGTTCAAGATTTAGCCAAGGCTGTGGCAAAGGTGTAACTTGTAAACTTGAGTTGGAGTACTGTATTTACAAATAAAATTGGCACCATGTGCCATCTGTACATATTACTGTTGCATTTACTTTTAATAAAGCTTGTGGCCCCTTTTACTTTTTTATAGCTTAACTAATTTGAATGTGGTTACTTCCTACTGTAGGGTAGCAGGAAAGTTGTCTTAAAAGGTATGGTGGGGATATTTTTAAAAACTCCTTTTGGTTTACCTGGGGATCCAATTGATGTATATGTTTATATACTGGGTTCTTGTTTTATATACCTGGCTTTTACTTTATTAATATGAGTTACTGAAGGTGATGGAGGTATTTGAAAATTTTACTTCCATAGGACATACTGCATGTAAGCCAAGTCATGGAGAATCTGCTGCATAGCTCTATTTTAAAGTAAAAGTCTACCACCGAATCCCAAGTCCCCCTGTTTTCTGTTTCTTCTTGTGATTGCTGCCATAATTCTAAGTTATTTACTTTTACCACTATTTAAGTTATCAACTTTAGCTAGTATCTTCAAACTTTCACTTTGAAAAATGAGAACTTTATATTCTAAGCCAGTTTTCATTTTGGTTTTGTGTTTTGGTTAATAAAACAATACTCAAATACAAAAGGTATCTTTTAAAAAGTTAGTTTACTGCTTCCTTAGGCTCTTTCTAAATCCCACCCACCTGAAGGACATCAATTATGGGTTTATCCTTCATGCCTTATATAAATACAGATGTGCATATGAATTTTGTGGGTTTTTTAAAAATGTGGTTCATTCTATATACATAACAATTACTTTCAACATACATAAGCCTACCTGTATTTGTGCATTATATTACATGGTACAGATAAATAGTCATGTGCCCCATGAACATTTTGGTCAAAGATAGATTACAGATACAATGGTGGTCCCATAAGATTATGATGCCATATTTTTACTGTACCTCTTCTTGTGCCTAGATACACAAATACTGACTTGTGTTATAATTGCCTGCAGTATTCAATAATATGGTGTATAGGTTTGTAGCCTAGGAGCTATAACCTATACTATATAGCCTAGGAGTGCAGGAGGGTATGCCATCTAGATTTGTGTGAGTACACTCTGATGTTTGAACAATAAAATCACCTAATGATAGGTTTCTCAAACCATATCCCAATCCTTAAGCAACACATGACTAATGGATTCAACCATTTCCCCTGTTCGTTCAGATTGCTTTTTCTTTTTGCCCCTACAATTTTGTTGATAATACTGTTTTTTGGGGCTTTTGTTTTTGTTTTTGTTTTTTTTTTGAGACAAGAGTCTCACTCTGTCACCAGGCTGGAGTGCAATGGCGCGATCTCAGCTCACTGCAACCTCTGCCTCCCAGGTTCAAGCGATTCTCCTGCCTCAGCCTCCTGAGTAGCTGAGATTACAGGCACGCGCCACCACGCCTGGCTAATTTTGTATTTTTAGTAGAGACGCGGTTTCACCATGTTGGTCAGGCTGGTCTTGAACTCCCGACCTCAGGTGATCCACCCGCCTCAGCTTCCCAAAGTGCTGGGATTAAAGGCGTGAGCCACCACACCTGGCCAATTTACTGTTTTATACCATGCTTTTTTGTGTGTATTCTAGGTTCCCTAAAGCAAACATGCATTTTAAATTTTGATAGAACCAGATGACATACAAAAGTGCCTGTTTTCTCTGCATTATTAAAACTGAAGGTAATCAGTCTTTTATTTCTATGACTCCCAACTGGCAAAAAATATTTGCCATTTTAACTTTTTTTTTTTGAGGCGGAGTCAAAAAGTGCCAGTTTTCTCTGCATTATTAAAACTGAAGGTAATCAGTCTTTTATTTCTATGACTCCAACTGGCAAAAGATATTTGCCACGTTAACTTTTTTTTTTTTTTTTTGAGACGGAGGCTCACACTGTCACCCAGGCTGAAGTGCAGTGGCATGATCTCGGCTCACTTGCAACCTCCGCCTCCCAGGTTCAAGTGATTCTCCTGCCTCAGCCTCCCAAGGAGCTGGGATTACAGGCGCATGCCACCACACCCGGCTTATTTTTTGTATTTTTAGTAGAAACGGGATTTCACCGTGTTAGCCAGGATGGTCTCAATCTCCAGACTTCGTGATCGCCCACCTCGGCCTCCCAAAGTGCTGGGATTACAGGCGTGAGCCACCGCGCCCGGCCCTCAGTAGGCGATTTTTATATGTGGTATAAAGTAGAATTCTTACAGATGGATACCCGTTTATGCCAGTGCCATGACTGAAACCCTGCTTGTCCAACTTGAAATATCTTCAATGCCCATCTATTCTTCCTTGATCTTGTTTTTTCCTGTGATAATACAATAGTTTTTACCAGTTAATCAGTTAAGATGAGGCTTACCAAATATATGGGAGTACTACTGAACACTTTTCTATAAAAACTTTAAAATTGTGTACAGTTACCAAAAAGTTCCTTTGAGTTTGGTTGTTGTTGTTTTGTTTTTTGAGAGGGAGTCTCGTTCTGTTGCCCAGGCTGGAGTGCAGTGGCGCGATCTCAGCTCACTGCAACCTCTGCCTCCCTGGTTCAAGTGATTCTCCTGCCTCAGCCTCCGGAGTAGCTGGGACTACAGGCACGGGCCACCATGCCTGGCTAATTTTTTTGTATTTTTAGTAGAGACAGGGTTTCACCACGTTGGCAGTTTGGTCTCGAACTTTTGACCTCAGGTGATCCGCCCGCCTCAGCCTCCCAAAGTGCTGGGATTACAGGCGTGACCCACCGCGCCCGACCCTCCTTTGAGATTTTGACTATACATTATGTACTAGCTTGGGATAGACTGACATATTATCTTACCATCTAGAAACTATCAATCCTTGTTGCATGCCTTTCAATAACGTTGGAATTTAATTGTATAATTCTGCAACTTTCTTAAATTTATGGTTGGATTTATGCCTTTTGCCTTTTGTTGTTATTGTGAATGGGATATATTTCCCACTTCTGTTTCTTTAAATTTTTTTCTTCATCTCCCTAGTAGTGTATCCCACTCCTGTTTAGTTTTAAATAGAGACAATGTCTCACTCTGTCGCCCAGGATGGAGTACAGTGGTGCAATCATAGTGCACTGCTGCCCTGAACTCCAGCTATCCTACCACCTCAGCTTTCTAGGTAGCTATCACTACAGGTGGGCCAACCACATTTGGCTAATATTTTATTTTTTCCTTTTCTGTGTAGAGATGGGGTCTCACTATGTTGTCCAAGCTGGTCTCAAACTCCTGGCCTCAAGTGACTCTCCCACTTCAGCCTCTTAAAGCACCGGGATTATAGACGTGAGCCAACGCGCCTGACGCCCACTTCTATTTTTAATATCTTATCCAGTTGACATCAGTTTTCCTTCTTCAATATTTTTGTTGTTGTTGAGACAGAGTCTAGCTCTGTTGCCCAAGCTGGAGTGCAGTGGCGCGATCTCGGCTCACTGCAAACTCTGCCCCCCCGGGTTCACACCATTCACGTGCCTCAGCCTCCCGAGTAGCTGGGACTAGGGGTGCCCGCCACCACGCCCAGCTAATTTTTTGTATTTTTAGTAGAGACAGGGTTTCACTGTGCCAGCCACGATGATCTCGATCTCCTGACCTCATGATCCACCCGGCAGTGGCCCCCCAAAATGCTGAGATTACAGGTGTGAGCCACTGCGCCCAGCCCTTCTTGAGTGTTTTTTATTGGAGAATTTTCTAGTCCTTAAATCCAAAAGTTTCACCTACTTTATAATATTAGAATCTCTGAAATAATCAGTGATAATAAATGGTTTCCTGTCACTGAATTGATGTCACACAGTAAGAGAAACTATAAAGACCAATTAAATAGCAAAAAATATCAAATGATAAAAATACTATGTCATGTTTATTTTTTAAATTCTGATTCCATGCTGTGCTCAAACTGTGGAGTTTTTAATAGGCAAGGTTGTGGAATTCCATTAACATTTTCAGCGTATGATATCATTTTGGCTTCTCTCTTTTGATATAGTATTCCACCTTAGAGATTTCCTATTGTGTCCGAAATTTGTTCCTTCCGGTGGGTTCTTGGTCTCGTTGACTTCAAGAATGAAGCCACGGACCCTCGCGGTGAGTGTTATAGTTTTTAAAGATGGTGTGTCCGGAGTTTATTCCTTCTGATGTTCAGGTGTATCCGGAGTTTCTTCCTTCTGGTGGGTTCGTGTTCTCGCTGACTTCAGGAGTGAAGCTGCAGACCTTCGACCTTTGCAGTGAGTGTTACAGAGTGTTACAGCTCATAAAGACAGCACTGCTCTCTCCTCCCGGTGGGTTCATGGTCTCGCTGGCTTCAGGAGTGAAGCTGCAGACCTTCCGGCGAGTGTTACAGCTCATAAAGGCAGTGCAGACCCAAAGAGTGAGCAGCAGCAGGATTTACTGCAAAGAGCAAAACAACAAACATTCCACAGCATAGAATAGAACCCATACCCCTGCTGGCGCAGGTGGCCAGCTTTTATTCCCTTATTTCGCCCTGCGCACATCCTGCTGATTGGTCCATTTTACAGAGTGCTGATTGGTCCATTTTACACAGTGCTTATTGGTCCGTTTTTACAGAGTGCTGATTGGTGCGTTTACAAACCTTTAGCTAGACACAGAGCACTGATTGGTGCGTTTTTACAGAGTGCTGATTGGTGCATTTACAAATCTTTAGTTAGACACAGAGTGCTCATTGGTGTGTTTACAATCCTTTAGCTAGACAGAAAAGTTCTCCAAGTCCGTTACCTGATTAGCTAGACAGAGAAGCCCAGTCGGCTTCATATCTCACTATGGTGGAATGAATTCTTGCTTATGGTATATACATTTAATTTGCTAATACTTCACTTACAAATTTTTGCAGCTCGGGCCAGGCGTGGTGGCTCACGCCTGTAATCCCAGCACTTTAGGAGGCTGAGAGGGGCAGATCACGAGGTCAGGAGATAGAGACCGTCCTGGCTAACACTGTGAAACCCCGTCTCTACTAAAAATACAAAAAAATTAGCCGGGCATGGTGGTGGGCACCTGTGGTCCCAGCTACTCGGGAGGCTGAGGCAGGAGAATGGCATGAACCCAGGAGGCGGAGCTTGTAGTGAGCTGAGATTGTGCCACTGCACTCCAGCCTGGGCGACAGAGGGAGTCTCCATCTCGAAAAAAAAAATTTTTTTTTTTTTGCAGCTCATGGAAAATTTGCTTGATTTTTGTTGCTACTGTTGTCTCGTGTTTTATTTTACTAGCCTTAAGGTAGATTAGAGAGGGTTTCATCTTTTTTTTTTTTTTTTTTTTTTGAGACAGAATCTTGCTCTGTCGCCAGGCGGGAATGCAGTGGCACGATCTTGGCTCACTGCCTCCTGGGTTCAAGTGATTCTCGTGCCTCAGCCTCCCGAGTAGCTGGGACTACAGGCGCATGCCACCACGCCCGGCTAATTTTTTAAATTTTTATTTTAGTAGAGACAGGGTTTCACCATGTCGGCCAGGATGGTCTCTATCTCCTGACCTCATGTTCTGCCTGCCTTGGCCTCCCAAAGTGCAGGGATTACAGGTGTGAGCCACCGCACCTGGCTGGTTTCTTCCTTTTTTTTTTTTTTTTGAGATGGAGTTTCACTCTTGTTGCCCAGGCTGGAGTGCAATGGCACAATCTCAGCTCACTGCAACCCCTGCCTCCTGGGTTCAAGGGATTCTCCTGCCTCAGCCTCCCGAGTAGCTGGGATTACAGGCATGCACCACCATGCCCGTTAATTTTGTATTTTTATTAGAGACAGGGTGTCTTCATGTTGATCAGGCTGGTCTCGAACTCCCGACCTCAGGTGATCGGGCCTCCCAAAGTGTTAGGACTTCAGGCGTGAGCCACCACACCCGGCCAGTTTCATCTTTTTAAAGCCTTAAATCATTTGAAGTTCCCATTCATTCGTTGGAAACTAGCTAAATTAAACAGTAAAGTCCTTTGTCCTGGAGCTATTAAATATAATAGGCCAGTCACAGTAGCTCACACCTGTAATCCCAGCACTTTTCAAGCCTGAGGCGGGTGTACTGCTTGAGACCAGGAGCTCAAGACCAGCCTGGGCAACATAGCGAAATCTCATCTATACAAAAATTAGCCAGGCGTACTGGAGTGCACCTGTGATTCCAGCTACCCAGGAGGCTGTGGTGGGAGAATCCCTGAGCCAGGGAAGTCAAGACTACAGTGAGCCAAGATCGCGCAACTGCACTCCAGCCTGGGTGTGGGAGTGAGACCCTGTCTCAAAAAATAAAATGGTAGATATTCCATGCTTTTTTGGTCTCTAAAAATTTTTCTCTCTGTATGATATAATCGCTCTTTTAGAGATGTTCCCCCGGCCCCCGCCCCCACCCTGCAACAATAGAAAATCATCTCCATGTTTGGTGGCTCATGCCTATAATACCAGCACTTTGGGATGCTGAGGCAGGAGGATTGCTTGAGGCCAGGAGTTCAAGACTGACCTGGGCAACATAGTGAGACCCTGTCTCTAAAAAAATATAAAAAATCGAATCTTAGCACTTTAGGAGGCCTAGTCAGGAGGATTGCTTGAGCCCAGGAATTTGAGACCAGCCTGGGCAACATGGTGAGACCCTGTCTCTATTAGAAAAAATATATATAAAATTTAAAAAATTAGCCCGGCAGTCATGGTGGTATGTGCCTGTAGACCTAGCTACTTAGAATGCTGAGGCAGGAGGATCACTAGAGCCCAGGAGTTTGAGGCTATAGTGAGCTATGCTCATGCTACTGCACTCCGAGCTGGGTGACACAGCAAGACCCTGCCTCTTACAAAAAAGAAAAAGAAAAAAAAATCATCCATTCTAGATTTTTAAAGTTATAGTTGTAGAGGACCATGACAAAATTACTCTCTTCTGAATGTACAGTTATATCTTCTTTCTCAGTCCTGATGTTGAGTACTTTTGTTTTCTAATCAGACTTGCCCATGGGATTATTTCATTGGCCTTTTGAAAGAACTAGTTTTTGGTGTTACCATTTCTACCATTTTTATTTTGTGGTTGTAGCTTTTACATTATTCCCACCATCTCCTTTATTTTCTAGTTTAAATATTTTCTATATTTTAGTCATGAAAGTGAGGCAATAGAATAGGGTCTGGAGGCAGGGAACCTAAGGCAGATTCACGCTGACTTCCTAGAACTAAATCAAAAGGAAAACCCCAACTTTCCACACTTAAGTAACAAATGGACCTGAGGGTACTCCCTTTGCAAACCCCCACCCCCCTTTTTCTGTGTGGCAGATGGAAAGTGGAAAGTACTTCTGATTGGCTGCTTTCTACAACCAATCATACTAATTGTGGGACACTACTTTATTTGCATGGGGTGTATACCAAGTGGCCAATGTGAAACCTCTAGAGGGTATTTAAACCCCAGAAAATTCTGTAACCTGGCTCTTGGGACCCTATGCTTGGCCTGCTACCACCCTATGGAGTGTACTTTTTTTTGTTTGTTTGTTTGAGACAGTCTCCCTCTGTTGCCCAGGCTGTAGTGCACTGGCACAATTTCGACTCATTGCAACCTCTGCCTCCCTGGTTCAAGCAATTCTCCTGCCTCAGCCTCCCGAGTAGCTGGGATTACAGGTGTTCACCACCATGCCCAGCTGATTTTCGTATTTTTAGTAGAGAGGGGGTTTCACCATGTTGGCCAGGCTGGTCTCGAACTCCTGACCTCAAGTGATCTGCCAGCCTCGGCCTCCCAAACTGTTGGGATTACAGGCATAAGCCACCGCACCTGGCCAGTCAATATCTTTTTCTTTTTCTTTCTTTTCTTTTCTTTTTTTTTTTTTGAGATGGTGTCTCTGTCACCCAGGCTGGAGTGCAGTGGCACAATCTTGGCTCACTGCAACCTCCACCTCCCAGATTCAAGCGATTATCCCGCCTCAGCCTCCTGAGTAGCTGAGATTACAGGCGCGTGCCACTACGCCTGGCTAATTTTTGTATTTTTAGTAGAGATGCGGTTTCACCATGTTGGTCAGGCTGGTCTCGAACTCCTGACCTCGTGATCTGCCCACCGCGGCCTCCTAAAGTGCTGGGATTAAAGGCGTGAGTCACCGCACCTGGCCAGTCAATATCTTTTGAGATTTTATTTATTTATTTTTTGTCAGCTTGATGTTGGGTGTTTTTTTAAGAATTTTCAATTCTTGCCTCCTCAGAAGAAAGGATTTGACTGAGGGGCATAAGGCAGAAGAAGAAACCCAGGCAAGTTTCAGAGCAGGAGTGAAATTTTATTAAAAAGCCTCAGAACAGTAAGGAAAGGAAGGAAAGTAAAGAAAAGAAGGAAAGGTATGTGCTTTCCTTGGTTGATAAACCAAGTGTGCCTGGTGATTTTTAATGTTACAGAAGATGTGGCATGTTAAAAAGGCATCTTTCTGCTAGCACAGTGGCTCACATCTGTAATCCCATGATTGTTTTTGTTTTAAATCTTGGCCAGGCTGGTCTCGAACTCCTGGGCTCCACAGATCCTCTTGCCTCAGCCTCCCAAAGTGCTGGGAATACTGGCATGAGCCACCACACCAGCGGTGTAATCCCAGTGTTTTGGGAGGCCAGGTAGGAGGATCAATTGAGGCCAGGAGTTTAAGACCAGCCTGGGCAACAGAGCAAGACACTGTCTCTACAAAAATTAGCCAGGCATGGTGGCCTGTGGTTCAACCTGAGTGAGACCATGACTCTAAAAATAATTAAAAAAAAAAACCCTGCCACAATCCTATCACACTAAGAAAATTGGTAACTTAATATCTAATATGCAGAACATATTCAAATTTCCTCAGTTGTTCCAAAAATGTATTAGGGCTTTTATTTTTTTTCCTTTTCCAATCCAAGATTCAATCATGGTTTGTTTTTCTATATAGAACAACTGCCCTGTTTTCTGTGTTTCAGGACATAGACATGAATTGTCTTGTAGAATGTTCCTCAGTCTGGATTTCTTGTCTCATGTTTTCAGCACAGTTAAGTTCAGGTTACACATTTGGCAATATAGGTGATGTGTACAACTCATGCATTATATTAGAATCAGACATCAGATTGTTATACCATTTTTGATACCAATTTTGACCATCTGGTTAAGGTGGTAACCACTAGCTATAACATTCCTATGAAGTGCTGGTCTCTAGTTTTAGCACTCATTAATTATACTTTCCTGACATTTATCTCCCTGGGAGTGGTATGATGGTAGTTTTCTAATTCTATCATCTCTTCTATCTTTATTATTGACTTTTTAATGGATAGCTCCCTACCCACACCCACCCTTTCCCCCCACCCCGAGACAGGGTCTCACTCTGTCACCCAGGCTGGAATGCAGTGGTGCTATCTTGGCTCACTGCAACCTCAGCCTCCCTGGTTCAAGCGATTTTCCTGTCTCAGCCTCCCGAGTAGCTGGGATTACAAGCGTGTGCCCCTGTGCCCGATTAATTTTTGTATTTTTAGTAGAGATGGGGTTTCGCGATGTTGGCCATGCTGGCCTCAAACTCCTGGCCTCAAGTGATCTGCCTGCCTCGCCTTCCCAAAGTGCTAGGATTATAGGCATGAGCCACCATGCAGGGCCTTACACCCACCCTTTTTTGTTTTACTGTGAATTTTTTTTTAATTGCGTTTTATGACCCTTTATGGTGGTGGTTCTCAAAGTGTCCTCCTCAATAAGCAAGAGCAACTTTACCTGGGAACTTGTTACAAATGCAAAACAATCCTAGAGACACCCAGAAATGTGTTTTAACAAGGTCTCCTCCGAATTCTCACGTTGGATAACCATTGCATTATTACTTTTATAAAAAAAATTTTTGAGACAGTCTTTTTTGTATTTTTAGTAGAGATGGGGTTTTACCATGTTGGCCAGGCTGGTCTCAAACTACTGACCTCAGGTGATCTGCTCACTTTGGCCTCCCAAAGTGGTGGGATTACAGGCGTGAGCGACTGCACATTGCATTATTTTTGTCCCAAATGTGAGCAGTGGAGACACCTGATAGGCAACTGCTTAAAAGGATAAGATTGTGGTGAGACAGTGGAAGGCATCCACTAAGTGGTAAAGAGAAAAAGTTAACAATGGGATCATCCTTTTTGTAAAACAAAATGAAAGGAAACAAGAAAATGTTCCATAAGTTTACATGTAGGAATAGCAAACCTAATGCCTGATTTTACATCCTGTGCTTTTTTTTTTTTTTTTTGAGACAGGGTCTCACTCTGTCACCCAGGATGGAGAGCAGTGGTGCGATCATAGGTCACTGCAGTCCTCAGCGGCTGGGGCCCAAGTGATCCTCCCATCTCAGCCTCCTGAGTAGCTGGGACCACAGGTCTAAGTCACCACACCTGTTGTTTTTTTGTTTGTTTGTTTGTTTTTGTTTTAAGTAGAAACGAGGTCTCACTATGCTGCCCAGGCTGTTCTCCTGACTTCAAGCGATCCTTCCACTTTGGCTTCCCAAAGTGCTGGGATTACAGGCGTGGGCCATCGCCACCAGTCCATTCTGTGTCTTTTGAACTGTTTTTTTGTTTGTTTGTTTGTTTTTCGAGAAGGAATCTTGCTCTGTTGCCCAGGCTGGAGTGCATCTCTGGTGTGATCTCGGCTCACTGCAACCTCTGCTTCCTGGGATCAAAGGATTCTCCTGCCTCGGCCTCCCCAGTAGCTGGGATTACAGGTGCCCACCACCACGCCTGGCTAATTTTGTATTTTTAGTAGAGACGAGGTTTCTCCATGTTGGTCAGGCTGGTCTCCAACTCCCGACCTCGAGATCCTCCCCCCTCGGCTTCCCAAAGTGCTGGGATTATAGGTGTGAGCCACAGCGCCCGGCTTTTTTTTTTTTTTTTTTTTTTTTTTGAGACGGAGTTTCACTCTGTCACCCAGGCTGGAGTGCAGTGGCGCGATCTCAGCTCACTGCAACCTCCGCCCCCCCGGGTTCAAGCGATTCTCCTGCCTCAGCCTCCTGAGTAGCTGGGATTACAGGCGCCCGCCACCACACGCAGCTAACTTTTGTATTTTTAGTAGAGACGGGGTTTCACCATGTTGGCCAGGCTGGTCTCGAACTCTTGACTTCAGGTGATCCACCCGCCTCAGCCCCCAAAGTGCTGGGAGTACAGGGGTGAGCCACCACGCCCGGCGAATTTAACTTTTATCAGGAGCCGTATTACATTGACAATGGAGAGGAAGAAAACAGCACAGTATGATCAAGTTTAACTAGTGGGTAATTAGCTGTAAAAGAACTCTCGACTCTTGTTCAAAGAGGTTCAAGCTGCTGTGCTTGTGCGGCAAGGACAGTGTCCAAATGAAAAACTACAAATCAGTCATCTGTCCTTCATTTTCTCCATTCCCCCCACTCACTACACAGCTAAGAAAGCTCAAAGGTACCCTGCAGACACTCAAAACTTGAGGGCACGCAACTCTCAGTTACGAGTGGTGGCAATCATAATGACAGAATGAAGTACCAGTGCAAGAAACTGGAAGCGTGTGGATGTCTCCAGGCTGGAAGTCTGGGTTCGAAATGTCTGCAATGCCTCGCACTTGTGGCCCGTCCCTGATCTTCAGAAGCCACTGGTTTCTCCGCCAAACAAAGGGTATGCACCTCATGGGCTCAGGTCAAAAAAGTCTTCTAAACAACCCTCTAATGTTTATCTTTCACAGCCTGCCGGGCACACCCATCTTCAAAGCAGCGGACGGAAAAGTGCCAAGATGGATGGACATATGGCTGTCGCCGCACTCCCGTGTCCAAGCGCCAAGGCCGAATGACCACTTAGGTCAGGAGATTTTTCCCCTCCAGGCTGCTGTTCCCGGGAGATGTCCCAACGTCTCTAGTCCAGCCCCTAACTCAGCACTCTACACATCCGACGCTTAACGAAAGCTATTCCAACTTTTTACCAGCCGTCTGCAGTCATTTTCACCAGTAGAGCCCGGATGAAAGAGGAGCCCGTAGTAACCACGGCAACCGAAAAACCAGGCGGAAAGGGTGGGGCCCTGGGCGGAAGGGGCGGGGCCCTCGGGCCTTTTCCCGGCGTCCATTTAGTGGCGGGAAAAGCGACCTTTTCTGAGCGCGTTTGCCTGCTGAGTGGTAGCCTTTCCTCTCAACCAGCAATGGAGGAGCAGCCCCAGATGCAAGACGCCGACGAGCCCGCGGACTCCGGAGGGGAAGGCCGGGCAGGCGGGCCACCGCAGGTCGCCGGCGCCCAGGCGGCGCGCAGCGAGGACCGCATGACCCTGCTCCTCAGGTTGTTCCCTTTGGCCTCCTCAGCCGGGGCCAAGTGGGCGTTGTGGCCCGGAACTCCGCCCTTGCTCAGAAGGGCTAGGGTTCGAATTCACGCTCGGTCACGTCAGGTCTCCGTGATTGCCTCATTCACTTAAACTGTTGAAGCTCTTTCTTCATCAGCGAAAAGGAGAGAAAAATGACCCCCTGGAGAGAGGTTACAAGGGTTAAATGAGATAGTCTAGGAAAGTGTTGAGCACAGTGCCCCGGGCCCTTAGAAGCTGTAATTTCTCCTCCTGTTTCCCCGCCCTCCCCCCACCTCTCTGGTTTACAGACAAATTGACTGCCAGAGCTAAACTGGAAGGAAGGTGCCCCTACCATTTCTTTTAGAACTACGACCCTTTGTAACCCAGAAGCTTTATATGTTATAAATTCTACTAAGCGGACGGTGTTTATACTTTTCCACTAAGCGGTTGCTGGGGAAGATTCGATGAGAAGGGACATTCGTCTTCTAAACTAGTGAGCAGAAGAAGGTCCTGGGCCAAATCTGCCTAACTGCCTATTTTTGTGTGACCACTCAAGCTAAGAATAGTTTTTATGTTTAAGTGTTGCAGGGAAAAGATCATAAAAATATTTCATAACACGTGAACTCTATTAGAAATTCAAGTTTCAGTTTCCATAAACAGTTTTATTGGAGTACAACTTTCCTGCCACAAGGGTGGAATTGAGTAGCTAAAACAGAGACCATGTGACTCACAAACCCTAAAAAATTTACTATCAGGTCCTTTACAGAAAAAAATTTGCGGTCCTCTGTTCTATATCATAACAGAGGTAGTTTTAAAAAAATCATTATTGGCTGAGCGCGGTGGCTCACGCCTGTAATCCCAACACTTTGGGATGCCGAGGCAGACGGATCACCTTAAGTCAGGAGTTCAAGACCAGCCTGGCCAACCATGGCCAACATGGTGAAACCCCGTCTCTACTAAAAATACAAAAATTAGCTGGGCGTGGTGGCGGGCGCCTGTAATCCCAGCTACTCAGGAGGCTGAGGCAAGAGAATTGATTGAACCCGGGAGGCAGAGGTTGCAGTGAGCCGAAGATTGTGCCATTGCACTCCAGCCTGGGCAACAGAGCAAGACTCTTGACTCAAAAAAAAAAAAAATTAATTACCGTTTTTTTCTTTCTTAAATGTTTTGAAAAATGAAAAGATGTCTATTTCTTTTTTATTGTTTTTTCCTCCTCACCCTTGCTGTCATCTTAAATTACCATTTGCTCATAGTTTTTCTACTTATGTATGATTTTTGGATTTATAGAACAACTGAAAAACTACATGAATTAGTAATCCAAGGATTAGTATCTTTGTTATTTTTCTGTATCTCCTGATAAAAATCTGTGTTTGTAAATACAGTGGTTTGGGGTTTAATCATTTTGGTCTATTCTTTGTATAGCATCCTCAGTTCAGTCTGGCCTATTAAAAATAATCTTAAACGGCCGGGTGCGGTGGCTCACGCCTGTAATCCCAGCACTTTGGGAGGCCGAGGCGGGTGGATCACAAGGTCAGGAGATCAAGACCATCCTGGCTAACATGGTGAAACCCCATCTCTACTAAAAATACAAAAAATTAGCCGGGCATGGTGGCAGGCGCCTGTAGTCCCAGCTGCTTGGGAGGCTGAGGCAGGAGAATGGCGTGAACCCAGGAGGCGGAGCTTGCGGTGAGCCGAGATTGCGCCACTGCACTCCAGCCTGGGCAAGAGTGCAAGACTCCGTCTCAAAAAAAAAAAAAATCTTAAACACCAATTTTTTAACTTTTCCTGACAGATGCTGTTTTCCCAGTGTATTCCATTTTGTGTCTTCCTCTGAGGCCTTGAAGTTCTTTATACCCATTTTAAATAAAATGAGGCCAAATTAGAAGTTTGTAATTAGGAGTTTAATTATTTATATTTATTTTGTTGTATCAGCTTCCGAAAAAGAATGAGTTGGTTCGTCATATGGTAATGAGTAAAACCTTAATCAATAAATATGTGACTTTATATTCTCTTTATCTGTTTTCAGGCTGAGAGCACAGACAAAACAACAACTCTTAGAATATAAATCAATGGTTGATGCAAGTAAGTATTTTCATTTTCAAATTAGGGTTTTGTTGTTTGTTTGTTTGTTTGAGACAGGGTCTTGCTATCACCCAGGCTGTAATGTAGTGGCGCAGTCTCTGGTTTACTGCAGCCTCAGCCTCCTGGGCTCCAGCAATCCTCCCACCTCAGCCTCCCAAGTAACTGGGACCACAGGCACATGCTACTGCGCCCGTCTAATTTTCTGTATTTTTTTTGTAGACACAGGGTTTTGCCACCACACCTGGCCTCAAATAAGATTTTGTGAGTTTGATGATTAACAGTACTCGAGTGAAAATAAAATTAACTTTACCAAAAATTGTTTATATATGTTATAGTGTGGCAAAACTGGTAAACATGCAAGATATTTATGAAGTATGCTAAGTGTGCTGAAGGAAACAAAGGCATGATAAGAGGGAGGGGCTTCTTTTCATAGGGATGGCTTCTCTAAGAAGATGATTTTAGAGCTCAGATCCAAATGAGAAGAAAGTTTACGTTCCAATAGTCTTTTTGTTCTCTATATAGCTAGTACCATTTTTAAGGGATTGTGACATCCAAAAACTAGATTTAGTTAACACTGTAGAATTTCTATACCTAGGAGACGACAGATGTAAGGCAGGCCACAGGAAGTTTAGTTGTAGCCTTTGAAAGAAGATGTTTATCTAAAATTGACTATCTGCTCTTTTAGAGGCCAAGACAAGAAGATCACTTGAAGCTAAGAGTTTGAGATTAGCCTGGGAAACAAAGTGAGACCTCGTCCCTACAAAAATAAAAAAAACGTAGCCAGATATGGTGATACATACCTGTAGTCCCAGCTGGGACTCACTACAACATCCAACTCTTGGGCTCAAGTGATTGAGTCATTGTACTGTACTCCACTCCACTGGGCAACAGAGTGAGACTGTCAGGCAATCAACAGAGAAATAAGTATTGATTCTTTTACCATTTAAAAAATATATATATGGCTGGGCTTGGTAGCTCACACCTGTAATCCTGGCACTTTGGGAGGCCGAGGCGGGCGGATCACCTGAGGTCAGGAGTTCAAGACCAGCCTGACCAACGTAGAGAAACCCCGTCTCTACTAAAAATACAAAATTAGCTGGGCGTGGTGGTGCATGCCTATAAGCTCAGCTACTCGGGAGGCTGAGGCAGGAGAATCGCTTGAACCTGGGAGGTGGAGGTTGCAGTGACGCGAGATCACGCCATTGCACTCTGGCCTGGGCAACAAGAGCAAAACTCCGTCTCAAAAACAAACAAACAAACAAAAAATATATATATATACACACACACACATATACGTATACGTATATATATGTATATGTATATATATGTGTGTATGTGTATATATGTATATATATGTATATGTATATATATGTGACTGAGACTTTATTGGTTAAAGGATTGTTTTTTACAATAAAGGCATCTATTTTAAGGGTACAATTTGATGAGTTTTGACAAATTTCTAAATCTGTATAATCACTACCACAATCAAGATACAGAACATTTTCGGCTGAGCATGGTGGATCAATCTGTAATCCCAGCACTTTGAGGGGCCAAGGCGAGAGGATTGCTTGAGCCCAGGGCAACCAGCCTGGGAAACATAGCGAGACCCCCATCTCTAAAAAAAACAAATTGGCCAGATGTGGTACCATGTGCCTGTAGTCCCACCCAGCTGAGGTGGGAGGATTACTTAAGCCTGGGATATCAAGGCTGCAGTGAGCCGAGATCACACCACTGCACTACAGCCTGGGTGACAGTGACAGGAGACCCTGTCTCCCCCCAAAAAAGATACAGAACATTTTCTTTTTTTGTTTTTTCTGTTTTTTTTGGTTTTTTTTTTTTTTTTTTGAGACGGAGTCTTGTTCTGTCGCCCAGGCTAGAGTGCAGCGGCGCAATCTTAGCTCACTGCAACCTCCGCCTCCCGGATTCACTGCCTCAGCCTCTCAAGTAGCCAGGATTACAGGCGCCTGCCACCATGGCCGGCTGATTTTTGTATTTTTAGTAGAGACGGGT
This sequence comes from Pan paniscus, assembly GCF_029289425.2. NCBI lineage: Eukaryota > Metazoa > Chordata > Mammalia > Primates > Hominidae > Pan > Pan paniscus. Next base: position 44,729,196 of record NC_073253.2, on the reverse strand, counting down.
TTCACCATGTTGGCCAGGCTGGTCTCTTAACTCCTGACCTCAGGTGATCCACCTGCCTCGGCCTCCCAAAGTACTGGGATTACAGGCATGAGCCATCACACCCCTGGCCACACGTGGCTTTTTAAAGCTAATTAAAATGAAATAAAATTTAAAATCAAGTGCATATCAAATGCTCAGTTGCCACATGTGGCCAGTGGCTATCCTATGGGATAGCATAGATAGGAAACATTTCCATCATCACAGGAAGTTCTAGGCTTTTTTCTGTACCATTGAGGTATTTGTTGATCCCTACACAAGTGCCACATAGTCTTTGTTGGTTGGTGTTTTTTTTTTGAGATGATCTCACTCAGCCACCGAGGCTGGAGTGCAGTAGCAAGATTTTGGCTCACTGCAACCCCAACCTCGTGGGCTCAAGCGATCCTCCCACCTCAGCCTCCCGAGTAGCTGGGACTACAGGCATGCACTATTGTGCCTGGCTAATTTTCAGTAGAGGCAGTTTCACTATGTTGCCCAGGCTGGTCTCAAAAGGTTAATCATCATTGAGATGGGCTGTAAATGTAAAATACAGACAGAATAATGTGAAATATGTCATTAGTAATGTTAAACTGACTGCACATTGAAATAATATTTTTGATCTATTGGGTTAAATAAGTATATTAAAATTAAATTTCACTGTTTCTTTTCTGTAATGTGAAAACGACATTTTAAATGATGTCTTTTGCCCTTGTGGCTTACATTATATTCCTTTTGGACAGCACCTCTCTAAAATGTTAGTAACTTCAAAAAATTATTTATTTGCAGGTGAAGAAAAAACTCCAGAACAAATTATGCAAGAAAAGCAAATCGAAGCGTATGTTATATTTAAAAATTTTGTTTATGGTCTTTACTAAGATTTAATCATATTTTCTATTATTTTGTTGTTAGATGGAGTCTCACTATCATGCAGGCTAGAGCGCAGTGGTGTGATCATAGTTCATTGAAGCCACAACCTCCTGGGCTCAAGGGATCCACTGGCCTCAGCCTCCTGAGTAGCTGGAACTACAGGCTCATTGTACCACACCTGACTTTCTTTCTTTCTTTTTTTTTTTTTTTAAATATTTTAGGGCCAGGCACGGTGACTCATGCCTGTAATCCCAGCACTTTGAGAAGCCAAGGTGGGTGGATCACCCGAGGTCGGGAGTTCGAAACCAGCCTGACCAACATGGAGAAACCCCATCTCTACTGAAAATACAAAATTAGCCGGGCATGATGGCACATGCCTGTAATCCCAGCTACTCGGGAGGCTGAGGCAGGAGAATTGCTTGAACCCGGGAGGCGGAGGTTGCGGTGAGCCAAGATTGCGCCATTGCACTCCAACCTGGGTAATGAGCAAAACTCCGCCTCAAAAATATATATATATTTTGTAGAGATGGGGCCTCATTTTGTTGCCCAGGCTGTTCTCAAATTCCTGGCCTCAAGTAATCCTCCACCTTGGCCTCCTAAAGTTCTGGGATTGTAGGCAAGAGCCACTGAGCCTGGTCATAATCTCATTTTTCTATGCTATAGCATTGTTTTTATTTTTCCTTTCCTTTATTTTTCCAAATAACTTGTGATGCATATATTGGGAAGTTGTTAATTTGGGATGGAGATTTATATGTACACAAGTGATCACATTAGAACTTTCTGGCCTCCCTTTTTATAAGATACTAAGTGAAGTAGCTCAGGGGCATTAGTTTACCAAATGTGTAAATACACATTGGTATATTGAGCCTGTAGAATACTTGTATTTAGATAGAGGTGTTTTACTTTTTTAAGGGCTTATTTTATACATTTATTTCAATAATGTCTTTTTCTGATATTGCTGAAATTCTTTTGCTCATGTTTCTTTGATAGTAAAATTGAAGACCTGGAAAATGAAATTGAAGAGGTAAAAGTTGCTTTTGAGATAAAAAAGCTTGCATTAGACAGGTAATTATTACATTTTAAATATAAGCATTGTGAACTGACTGCAAAATGGGTATGAGGGGAAAGTGGAGGGAATCTTTTAACTGGGCTGAGTGAATTAGTCAAGCACAGTGATGATTAGATAATGGTCACACAAAATTTTTATTTTATTATTGTTATAATTTTTTAATTTGACAAGGTCTCACTCTTGCCCATGCTGGAGTACAGCGACATGATCACTGCTCACTGTAGCCTCAACCTCCCAAGCTCAAGCAATCCTCCTGCCTCAGCCTCTGGAGCAGCTGGGACTACAGGCATGCAAAACCACGCTTGGCTAATTTTTTTTATTTTTTATGGAGATGGGGGTCTCACTGTGCCCAGGCTGGTCTTGAACTCCTAGACTCAAGCGATCTTCTCACCTCAGCCTCCCCAAAATGCTGGGATTACACAAGGCCAGCCTGGTCACACAGATTTTGAGCCCTGAGAGAAAATTTGCATTACAGATGCTCCTCAATTTGCAATGGGTTTAGGTCCTGATAAACCCATTGTAAGTTGAAAATATGGTAAGTGAAAAATGCATTTAATACACCTAACCTGGCTGGGCGCGGTGGCTTGCGTCTGTAATCCCAGCACTTCGGGAGGCCAAGGTGGGTGGATCACCTGAGGTCAGGAGTTCAAGACCAGCCTGACCAACAATGCAAAACCCTGTCTCTACTAAAAATACAAAAATTAGCCAGGTGTGGTGGTGTGTGCCTGTAATCCCAGCTACTAGGGAGGCTGAGGCGGGAGAATCACTTAAACCCAGGAGGCAGAGGTTGCAGTGAGCTGAGATGACGCCACCGTGCACTCCATTGTGGGTGACAGAGCAAGATTCCCTCTCAAAAAACAAAAAAAAAGTTTTAAAGTTTATAGTCATATATGGTTTTGTATTCCCTAAGTCCTTCATTTCAGGCCCATCCTGATCTTTGTAGTGCCTTAATCCTTCCACTGGCTTTGCACAAAAGTAGATGGTTCAGAGAACTCATTCAGCTCAGGCCAGGTTTCAGATTCACCTGGCCCCTCATTCTGGCATTGTATACCCACACGCAACAGCCCTATCCATCTTGGTGTTATTTCATATTTTTGTGTTTTATTTCTCAAAGTATTTCTCTTACAATAATATTTTAAAACCTACTTCTGTTTTATGTATATTTGAAGGGAAATCAATCTTTTTCATGTTTTGAATTTTTTTAATGTACCACAAATGTTATCCATGTTTTATAATGCAAGCTTTTTCCCTCTCATAGGATGAGACTTTCAACTGCACTTAAAAAAAACCTGGAGAAAATTAGCACCCAGTCTAGGTATGATTTTTTTTTTCTCTGGATTCGGTAAGGATGGGATCTGCATAGTGACTTTAGTTTTGTGAATTTTAAAAAATTATTACTGCCAACTACCTTTGTCTGGGGAATAAGGAAAGTGATGAAATTTTTGTAGGTCCTCCCCAGAATTACAGCAACTTTTGTAGTTCTAATTATATTTTGTTCCGTATGGATTGTAACTGTAAGAAGCAGAAGAGTTTATCCAGAAGATTGGAAAATTTTAAGGGAAAGCTTTAAAAGTTCATTTTCTTCAGTATTTACTATAAATCAGGAACAGGGCTATCTCATTTAATCCATCCAAAACACAGTGAGATAGGAAATACACTCCTCATTTTTTATTGGTAGAAATGAGCTTATTTGGATCAAACAATTTCCCAAGGGATATAATATAAAGACTAGCAGGTCTCAGCAAACTGTCACAAGGACAAAAAACCAAACACCGCATGTTCTCACTCATAGGTGGGAATTGAACAATGAGAAAACATGGACACAGGAAGGGGAACATCACACACTGGGGACTGTTGTGGGGTGGGGGGAGTGGGGAGGGATAGCATTAGGAGATATACCTAATGCTAAATGACGAGTTAGTGGGTGCAGCACACCAACATGGCACATGTATACATATGTAACAAACCTGCACGTTGTGCACATGTACCTTAAAACTTAAAGTATAATAATAATAAAATTTTTAAAATAAATAAATAAAAAATAAAAATTATGAGCAAAAAAAAAAAAAAAAAGTCTAGCAGGTCAGGTCCTCTGTATCCTGGTGTCTGGCCTCAGAGGTCTTATCTATGATCTTTTTTTTTTTTTTTTTTTTTTTTTTGAGACAGTCTTGCTCTGTCGCCCAGGCCGGAGTGCAGTGGCACGATCTCGGCTCACTGCAACCTCTGCCTCCCGGGTTCACGCCATTCTCCTGCCTCAGCCTCCCGAGCAGCTGGGACTACAGGCGCCCACCACCACGCCCAGCTAATTTTTTGTATTTTTAGTAGAGACGGGGTTTCACTGTGTTAGCCAGGATGGTCTCGATCTCCTGACCTCGTGATCCACCCGCCTCGGCCTCCCAAAGTCCTGGGATTACAGGTGTGACCCACTGCACCCGGCCTCTTACCTATGATCTTATCTCCCAAAGCTCTTGTGATAAAATATCCCCTTCCCTTGAGCACCAGGAAAATTCCTGCATGGGTATAAGCACTTTTTTTTTTTTGGAGACGGAATCTCGCTCTGTCACTCAGACTGGAGTGCAGCTCACTCCAACCTCCATCTCTCTGGTTCAAGCAATTCTCGTGCCTCAGCCTCCTGAATAGCTGGGATTACAGGCACCTGCTACAACTCCCAGGTAATTTTTGTATTTTTAGTAGAGACGGGGTTTCACTATGTTGGCCAGGCTGGTCTGACCTAGGCACTTCTATCGTGAGTATCTTAGCCCACACTGCTACACATTTTCCCATATTCCAGCTAAATCCAGGATTACATAAATCCAAAAATCTGAATTTGAACACTCATAACTTTTTCTCTCCCATAAAAGGAGAGTTTAGCTTGGGTACAGAGGCTCATGCCTGTAATCCCAGCACTTTGGGAGCCTGAGGCAGGAGGATAGCTTGAGCCCAGGCGTTTGAGATCAGCCTGGGCAACATAGTGAGTCCTCATCTCTACAAAAAATTTTTAAAAATTAGCCAGGCATGGTGGAGCCACCAGTAGTCCTTGCTACTCCAGAGGCTGAGGGGAGAGGATCAGCCTCCTGCCTTGATTCTAGGAGGTCATGGGGCTGCAGTAAGCTGTGATCTTGCCACAGCACCTTAGCCTGGGCAATAGTAAGACCCCATCTGAAAAACAAACAAAAAAAGACATTCTTGAGTTAAAGGTGTGGGGTGCAGGACAGCAGGACAGATTCATCACGTTGTTACTGAAATGTCAGGGCTTTGGTCTAGGTCCTGTTGCTTGCTGCACAGAAATGTAATCACTGACATGAGTGTTGTGAGGAAGAAGGCTTTGAGTACTGTAGCCAAAGAGAGGGGAGATCAGTCTCATCTCCTAGATGGACTAAAATTAAGGAGGTGTTTTGTTTTGTTTTGTTTTTTTGAGACAGGGCCTCACTCTGTTGCTCAGGCTGGAGTGCAGTGGCGTGATCCTAGCTCACTGCCACCTTCACCTCCCAGGTTCAAGTGATCCACCTCAGCCTCCCAGGTAGCTGGGACTACAGGTGCCCACCACCGTGCCTGGCTAATTTTTGTATTTTTTGTAGAGATGGGGTTTTGCCATGTTGCCCAGGCTGGTCGCGAACTGCTGAGCTCAAAGGGATCCACCTGCGTTGGCCTTCCAAAGTGCTGAGATTACAGGTGTGAACCACCACACCCTGCCAAATGAAGGGTTTATATAGCAGGGAAGATATGTACCCATGTATGGGAAGACAGGAATTAGGGAGGGGTAAGGAAGAGGAGTTAGTCAATAGGAAGCAGGTTAGGCAATCATGATGGGTGAGGGGTCTGATGTCTTATTGTCTAGAGGGTGTGATCTTATAAGTTTCAGTTCCTTGATACTATCTGGGAGTCCTGATGGTTTCCTGAGAAGGGAACTCAGATAAGACAGTTGTAACTTTCTCAAGCTTTAAGACTGGGAGGGTCAGTTTCTATGTTTATTCAAAAGAAATCATAAACATCAGTTCTGTGGGACAATTGGGCCAGTTTCACTGTTGACACCAAAAAACAGAAGGGTCAGGCCGGTGCGGTGGCTCACGCCTGTAATCCCAGCACTTTGGGAGGCCGAGGCAGGCGGATCATCTGAGATCAGAAGTTCAAGACCAGCCTGGCCAACATGGTAAAACCCTATCTCTACTAAAAATGCAAAAATTAGCCGGGCGTGGTGGCAGGTACCTGTAATCCCAGCTACTCGGGAGGCTGAGGCAGGAAAATTCGCTTGAACCCAGGAGGCGAAGGTTGCAGTGAGCTGAGATTGTGCCACTACACTCCAGCCTGGGCAACAGAGTGAGAATCTGTCTCAAAAAAAAAAAAAAAAAAAACCAGAAAGGTCAAATAGGCTGAGGCAGTGTTTTATTAGCACATTTTAAAGTTTATAACTGTTAAATTAATTGGAATGCAACTGGAATGCCATTAGGCAGAACCATCTTTAGCCTTGAGCTCCATCACCTTGGGATTCCTATGTAAGCCTGATGTAAACAGTAAAATGGAACTTAAGCTTACCCAATGAGAAACTGCCAACTAACTTCTAACTAGAGATGATCCACTTTAACAAACCAATTAAATTTTGTCTTCTATGAACACCTTATAAAAGCTTCCTCACTCAACTCCCACAGTAGAGCACTTAACAGCTTATAATCCTGTGCTGCCAGATGCATGAATTGTCTTCTCAAATAAACTTGTTAGATTTTAATATGCCTAAATTTATCTTTTAAGACAACCAAATATAGCTGTAAATAGTAGAAAAATGAGTTCAGCTCTCCCAGGTTTGTGCATATTCCCCTTTTGACCTTCTCAGTTAGTTGCTTCTACAGTGTTTTTCACACCTGGCTGATTATCAGAATAATGTCTATTATAGTGATCACATTGTTGGTCCTATCCCAAACTTTCTGAATCAGTGTATCTTTTTTTTTTTTTTTTTTTTGAGACGGAATCTTGCTCTATCACCCAGGCTGGAGTGCAGTGGCACGATCTGCTTGGCTCACTGCAACCTCTGCCTCCCAGGTTCAAGCGATTCTCCTGCCTCGGCCTCCTGAGTAGCTGGGATTACAGACACACACCATCACACCTGGCTAATTTTTGTATTTTTAGTAGAGATGGGGTTTTGCCATGTTGGCCAGGCTAATCTCGAGCTTCTGACTTCAAGGGATCCACTGTACCTGACCTTTTTTTTTTTTAAATAAAGATGTGGTCTTGCTATATTGCCCAGGTCTCAAAACTCCTGAGCTCAAGCAATCCTCCTGCCTCAGCCTCCAAAAGTGCTGGGATTACAGGCATGAGCCACTGAACCAGGCCCCGAATCAGCATATCTGAAGGTCAGGAACTAGGAATCCTTACTTAACGAACCTCCCAAGTGACTGTGGCACTCTGAAGTATGAGAGCCACTGCTCTGCGCAGTCTTATTCCATACTGTTTTGCTCCAGCCATACCAAACTACTTGATCTAGGTAATTACTTCATATCCTTATTCCACCCTGTGCATAACTCTGGTTCATATTTGTTACTGCTCTATAGTATGATTGTGGATTTATTTTTCTCCACTAGATTCGTTCCTCTTTGAAAACAGATACTGTGTTTTATTTTATTTTACATTCCTGGCACCTGGCGTAGTTCTTGAAAGCATGTAGTAAGTACTCAAAAATATTTGTTAAAGAAGTAAAAAAGCAGTTTGTTCCTTGAAACTATTCTGTATGCTGCAATACAGATGCATGTAATTATACATATGTCAAAACCCAAAGAATGGGTGGGGCCTCAGTAGCTCATGTCTATAATCCTACCACTTTGGGAGGCTGAAGAGGGAGGATTGCTTCAACCCTGGAATTCCAGACCAGTCTGGGCAACATAGGGAGACCCCGTCTCTACAAAAAATGTAAAAATTAGTGGGACATGGTAGTGTATGCCTATAATCCCAGCTGCTTCTGAGGCTGAGGCAGGATGATCGCTTGAGCCCAGGAGGTGAGGTTGCAGGAAGCTGTGATTGTGCCACTGCACTCCAGCCTGGGTGGCAGAGCGAGACCCTGTCACAGAAAACAAACCCGTAGGCTATACACAAGCAAGAGTGAACCTTGATGTAAAATCCGGACTTTGGGTAACAATGATGTGTCGATATAGGTTTGTTGATTGTAACAAATGTGCCACTTTGGTGTAGGGGATGTTGATAATGGGAGAGGCTATGCATGTGTCAGGGGTAGGGTGTATATGAGAAATCTCTGTACCTTCCACTCGGTTTTGCTGTGAAACTAAAATTGCTCTAAAAAATACATTCAAAACAAAAGCAGCTTGTTAAAATTGCTCTAAAAAATACATTCAAAATAAAAACTAAAATTGCTCTAAAAAATAAATTCAAAACAAAAGCAGCTTGTTAGGAAGTTATTAGGGTGTTTCCTCTCTAAATATGAAATTTTTAGAAATGTTCCCACATTTTTAAATTTGGTATTCTTCAATGTCTGTGACCAAACATTTTTCTAGGGAAATGCATATCTAGTTTTAACAGAAATTTAGTTTACATCAAACTTTTCCAGATTTATTTTGTTAAACTGACTTTTTATCCAAGTGTACGGTGGATTTAATGAAAGTAAGTTTTCACTCATTGATTCCTTCATTAATGACAGTTATTATTTTTAATTAAGTTACAAATAACCTTAATAAATCATCTTTTTGTTTCCTTTTCAGTGTGCTCATGGATAACATGAAACACCTATTAGAGCTAAATAAATTAATAATGAAATCACAGCAGGTAAACTTACACATTAGGCTGATTATGCATTCTCATGATTTTACTCTCAACTTCTTGCTGGTAACTGTATTGTATATGATTAAATAGATTGTCCAAAGGGAATGCTAATGATTGGAATTCGCTGTCATTGAGTTCTCTCTTTTTTTCAAAATTCTATTATTTCTGACTAATGTTGAACATTATCTACTTATAATTTAAGTTACTGTCTTCCTTTTGCTGTCTGGAAATAGAGGAATTGAAAACTGGAACTTTAGATAACTAAGGCTAGTAGATAAACTCAGTGATTTAAGTATTACAGGTTTGTCCTTACATACAGTAATGTGCTTTAACTTTTTTATTTTTAATAACAGGAATCTTGGGATTTAGAGGAAAAACTGCTTGATATTAGAAAGAAGAGATTGCGTATGTAGAACACTTTTTTTTGGCAGAACACATTTTGCTTACTTTATAGATTGATAAGGCCAGATCTCTTAGCCACTGAGAAATTTCCTAATTTCCGACTTCCAAAATTCCTTAAAATTTTTGACATGGCAACTTAAAAAGTGATATAAAGTACATTTTGTTCTGTTTATTCTCATTATTTTAGAACTTTATTTTCGTTTTTTGTTTGCTTTTTCTGAGACAGAGTCTTGCTCTATCACCCAGGTGGAATGCAGTGACTTGATCTTGGCTCACTGCAACCTCTGCCTCCCAAATTCAAGTGATTCTCCTGCATCAGCCTCCTGAATAGCTGGAACTACAGGCACCCACCACCATGCCTGGCTAATTTTTGTATTTTTATGTTAAAAAAATTTTTTTAATATGGTATTTTTTTTTGGAGACAGAATCTCACTCTGTTGCCCATGCTGGAGTGCAGTGGCATGATCTTGGCTCACTGCATCCTCCGCCTCCTGGGTTTGAGCAATTCTTGTGCCTCAGCCTCCAGAGTAGCTGAGATTACAGGCATGTCCTATCACACCTGGCTAGTTTTCGTATTTTTTTAGTAGAGATTTCACCATGTTGGCCAGGCTGGTCTTGAACTCCCGACCTCAGATGATCCACCTGCCTCGGCCTCTCAAAGTGCTGGTTATAGGCGTGAGCCACTGCACCTGGCCAAATTTTTGTATTTTTAGTAGGGACGGGATTTCACTTCGTTGGTCAGGCTGGTCTCAAACTCCTGACCTCAAGTGATCCGCCTGCCTTGGCCTCCCAAAGTGCTGGGATTACAGGCGTGAGCCACAGTGCTGTGCCTCATTAGTTTAGAACTTTAAATCACAAAATTAATACATTCTCAGAAGGGGAAAAATAAAAGGATGTAGTAAATTATAATGCAAAAATCATGCCTCTTTTCTGTGTGACCACAGTTTGGTATTTATCAGTCTAGACTTTTCCATATCCATATAAACATTTATATGGACATGGAAATTTCTATATATATATAGAGAGAGAGAATTTCTATATATATATAAATTATATATATAATTATATATATTTATATATTATATATAAATTATATTTATATATTATATATAAATTATATATATAATTTATATATTTATATATTATATATAAATTATATATATAATTATATATATTTATATATTATATATAAATTATATATATAATTATATATATTTATATATTATATATAAATTATATATATAATTATATATATTTATATATTATATATAAATTATATATATAATTATATATATTTATATATTATATATAAATTATATATATAATTATATATATTTATATATTATATATAAATATATAATATGTAAATATAATTTCTAAATGATCAAATGATATGTATGGATCTACAGCCTTATCACTTAATTTATCATGACATGAGATGGTTTTTTGCATTGAAACTGTTGGAATGTTTATTTCAAAGGCAATACACACTGTAGAACATTTGGAAATAAAGGTATACAAAGGAAAAGTTAAATTTTTTTTATTTTCCATCAAAAGATAATCAGTCTTCAAAGCTTTTTTCAGATAAGGGTCTTGTTCTGTCACCCAGGCTGGAGTGCAGTGGCGTGATCATAGTTCTTTGCAGTTCAGTGCAGCTTTGAACTCCTGGGCTCAAGCCATCCTCCCACCTCAGCTCCCAAGTAGCTGGGAATACAAGTGCACTCCACCATGCCCAGCTAACTTTTTTGTTTTTTGTTGACATCGAATCTTGCTGTGTTACCCAGGTTTGTCTTGAACTTCTGCCCTCAACGATCCTCCTGCCTTGGACTCCCAAAGTGCTAGGATTACAGGCATGAGCTACCGCACCTGGCTTGTATTTCTTTTTTTTTTTTTTTTTTTTTTTTTTGTGAGATGCTGTCTCGCTCTGTCACCCAGGCTGGAGTGCAGTGGTGCAGTCTTGGCTCACTGCAACTTCTGCTTCCCGGGTTGAAGAAATTCTCTGCCTCAGCTTCCCGAGTAGCTGGGATTACATGCGCCAACCAGCATGCCTGGCTAATTTTTTGTATTTTTAGTAGAGACAGGGTTTCACTGTCTTGGCCAGGCTGGTCTTGAACTCCTGATCTCGTGATTCATCCACCTCTGCCTCCCAAAGTGTTGGGATTACAGGTATGAGCCATCGCACCCAGCCATTTTTTTTCTTTTTCTTTTTTTTTTTTTTGAGATGGAGTCTCCCTCTGTCGCCCAGGCTGGAGTGCAGCGGTGCGATCTCAGCTCATTGCAAGCTCCACCTCCTGGATTCAAGTGATTCTCCGGTCTCAGCCTTCTGAGTAGCTGGGACTACAGGCACCCGCCACCACGCCCAGCTAATTTTTTGTATTTTTAGTAGAGACGGTGTTTCACCGTGTTAGCCAGGATGGTCTTGATCTCCTGACCTCGTGATCCACCCACCTCAGCCTCCCAAAGTGCTGGGATTACAGGCATGAGCCACCTCGCCCGGCCAACCTTTTTTTGTTTGTTTGTTTGTTTTTGTTTTGAAATAGTTTCGCTCTGTTGTCCAAGCTGGAGTGCAGTGGCGCGATCTTGGCTCTGCAACCTCTGTCTCCTGGATTCAAGCCATTCTTCTGCGTCAGCCTCCCGAGTAGCTGGGATTACAGGCGTGCCACCACGCCTGGCTAATTTTTGTATTTTTAGTAGATACAGGGTTTCACCATGTTGTCCAGGCTGGTCTCGAACTCCTCACCTCAAAGTGTTCTCCCCGCCTCTGCCTCCCAAAGTGCTGGGATTATAGGCGTAAGCCACTGTGACCGGCCTTTTTGTTTTTTGAGACAGGGTCTTGTTCTGTTACTCAGGCTGGAGGCACACTCATGGCTCACTACAGCCTCAACTTCCTGGACTCGAGCAATCCTTTCACCTCAGCATCCCTGATAGTTGGGACTACAGGTGCATGCCACCATGCCTGGCTAATTGTTTTTTTTCTGTAGATATCTTTTTTTTTTTTTTTTTTTTGAGACGGAGTCTCGCTCTGTCACCCAGGCTGGAGTGCAGTGGCACTATCTCAGCTCACTGCAAGCTCCACCTCCCGAGTTCACACCATTCTTCTGCCTCAGCCTCCTGAGTAGCTGGGACTACAGGCACCCGTCACCACGCCCGGCTAATTTTTTTGTATTTTTAGTAGAGACCGGATTTCACCATATTAGCCAGGATGGTCTCCATCTCCTGACCTCGTGATCCACCCTCCTCGACCTCCCAAAGTGCTGGGATTACAGGCATGAGCCACCATGCCCGGCCTTTTTTTCTGTAGATTTCTTAAGTTTATTTTTCTATAGAGACAGGATTCATTCACCATGTTACACAGGCTGGTATAGAACTCCTGGGCTCAAGTGATCTGCCCACCTTGGCCTCCCAAAGTGCTAAGATTACAGACGGGATCCCGTGATCCACTGTGCCTGGCCAGATTTGTTGGTTGGGTTTTTTTTTTTTTATACGGAATTTCTCTCTTGTTGCCCAGGCTGGAGTGCAATGGCGTGATCTCGGCTCACTGCACCTCCGCCTCTCAGGTTCAAGCGATTCTCCTGCCTCAGCCTCCCGAGTAGCTGGGATTACAAGCGCCCGCCACCACTCCCGGCTAATTTTGTCTTTTTAGTAGAGACGGGGTTTCTCCACATTGGTCCGGCTGGTCTCGAACTCCCTACCTCAGGTTATCCACCCACCTCGGCCTCCCAAAGTGCTGGGATTATAGGCATGAGCCACCGTGCCCAGCCGGTTTTTTGTTTGTTTGTTTGTTTTTATTGAGATGGAGTTTCGCTCTTGTCACCCAGGCTGGAGTGCAATGGCGTGATCTCGGCTCACTACAACCCCTGTCTCCCAGGTTCAAGCAGTTCTCCTACCTCAGCCTCCTGAGTAGCTGGGATTACATGGGATTACAGGCGCCTGCCACCATGCCCCACTGATTTATATTGTTAGTAGAGACGGGTTTCATCATGTTGGCCAGGTTGGTCTCCAACTCCTGACCTCAGGTGATCCACCCTCCTCAGCCTCCCACAGTGCTGATAACAGGCATGAGTCACTGCACCCTGCTCAGATTTGTCATTTGTAAACATTATATAGATTTGCCTGTTAGCAAATAATCTCAGGGTCATTAGTAGTATTGGTCATCTTGTCTATTCCCCCCATGTTTTTTTAAGTAGAATCAGGGTCTTGCTATGTTTCCCAGGGTGGTCTCGAACTTCTGGCGATCTTCCTGCCTCAGCCTTCCAAAGTGTTGGAATTATAAGAATGAGCCACCCATGCTCAGGCTATACCCTTTTGATGATTCATTTTCTCCACTGCATTCCAACCTCCTTTAATATACATTAATGTTGAAGAACAGGCCCCTGAAATACATCCATTTATATTTCCAAGTAGTTTAATTCTTAGACTATTTCCAGTAATACAAAAAATGATTGATGATGTTTATCCCTGGAGAGGGGAATCTTACTTTTTTTTTTTTCCTGAGACAGAGTTTCACTCTTGTTGCCCAGGCTGGAGTGCAATGGTGCAATCTCAGCTTACTGCAACCTCTGCCTCTGGGTTCAAGTGATTCTCCTGCCTCAGCCTCCTGAGTAGCTGGGATTATAGGCACATGTCACCATGCCCAGCTAATTTTTGTATTTTTCATAGAGATGGGGTTTCGCCATGTTGACGGGGCTGGTCTCGAACTCCTGACCTCAGGTGATCCGCCCACCTCGGCCTCCCAAAGTGCTGGGATTACAGGTGTGAGCCACCGTGCCTGGCCAAATAAGATTAATTTTAAATGAAAAGTAAGATTCCTTGGCCGGGCGCGGTGGCTCACGCCTGTAATCTCAGCACATTGGGAGGCCGAGGCGGGTGGATCACTGGAGGTCAGGAGTTGGAGACTAGCCCAGCCAACATGGCAAAACCCCTATCCTATACTAAAAATGCAAACATTAGCCAGGTGTGGTGGTGGGCGCCTGTAATCCCAGCTATTCAGGACGCTGAGGCAGGAGAATCACTTGAACCCCTGGGAGGCAGAGGCTGCAGTGAGCCGAGATCGTACCACTGCACTCCAGCCTAGGCAACAGTGAGACTCCATCTCAAAAAATAATAATAAAATAAATGTTTATATGTTTCATTTTTGTAATTTAAGAGGGAAAAATATATGTATTTCCTACCTATTTTGGCAACCCAAAATAAGCCCTCATTACATGATGCCACTTGAAACATCTGTAGACAGCTGTTATTGTCATACAGAAATACCTGGAACATTTCACCAAGGGCATTGCTAAGTACAAAATTAAAATATTGTTATTTTGCACCAGGATCGTAATAAAGTTGCAACCTAAAATGCTGCTTATTAAAATTTTTCTCTTGACTAAAATAACCAAGAAGTGATCTGCTTCATAATTTTTCAAGATCCTTGTTTATAGAGGTATTATATATGGTATATTATTTTGTTTTTAACCTAACAGAATTAAAACAAGCTTCAGAAAGTAAGCTTTTAGAAATACAGACTAAAAAGAACAAACAGAAGATTGATTTGGACAGTATGGAAAACTCAGAGAGGATAAAGATCATACGACAAAACCTACAGATGGAGATAAAAATTACTACTGTTATTCAACATGTGTTCCAGGTAACATTTATATAAACTAGCAAGAGTTTTAATCTTGTTGCCCAGGCTGGAGTGAAGTGGCTCGATCTCAGCTCATTGCAAACTCCGCCTCCTGGTTCAAGCAATTCTCCTGTCTCAGCCTCCTGAGTAGCTGGGATTACAGGCGTCCACCACCATGCCCGGCTAATTTTTAAATTTTTAGTAGAGACGGGGTTTCACCATGTTGGCTAGGCTGGTCTCAAACCCCTCACCTTAGGTGATCCGTCTGCCTCAGCCTCCCAAAGTGCTGGGATTACAGGCATGAGCCACTGCGCCTGGCCAACTATTTGATGATGCTATCATACAGTATTGACTTAACTTTCAGCTAGTTTTTGATCTTGATGAAATAATTCAATGTTTAATATTGGTCTGTTTGTATATATCTGGAATGTGTGTATACTTAATGTTTAAGGTCTTGATTTTTCTTTTTTCTTTTTTCAGACGGAGTCTTGCTCTGTAGCCCAGGCTGGAGTGCAGTGGCATGATCTCGGTCCATTGCAACCTCCTCCTGGGTTCAAGCGATTCTCCTGCCTCAGCCTCCTGAGTAGCTGGGATTATAGGCATCTGCCACCACACCTGGCTAATTTTTGTGTTTTTTGGTAGAGATGGGGTTTCGCCATGTTGGCCAGGCTGGTCTCGAACTCCGATGTCAGGTGATCCACCTGCCTCAGCCTCCCAAAGTGCTGGGATTACAGGCTTGAGCCACTGCACCCAGCACGCTGCAAGTATTTTTAACAAGTAAAACCTATCCATGGAAACTGATGAGGCATAAAAAATTATTGTAAACATTGTAAATATTCCCTAACATTATGGAGATCAAGGCTAAAGCCTTACTAAAAGTGGAAATGAAAGTAGAAGAATGCTGCTGGGTGTGGTGGCTTATGCCTGTAATCCCAGCAGTTTGGGAGGCCAAGGCGGGTGGATCACGAGGTCAGGAGTTTGAGGCCAGCCTGGCCAAGAGACCAGCTGAGCCAATACATTGAAACCCTGTCTCTGCTAAAAATACAAAAATTAGCCGGGTGTGGTGGTGGGCGCCTGTAATCCCAGCTACTCGGGAGGCTGAGGCAGGAGAATTGCTTGAACCCGGGAGGCGGAGGTTGCAGTGAGCTGAAGACCGCACCATTGCACTCCAGCCTGGGTGACACAGAGCAAGACTCCGACTCAAAAAAAAAAATAGAAGAATGTATTATCATTTTTTTCTTATGATCACAGAGCTACACATGTAGTAAATGTTAATTACTTGATAAGATTCATGAAAAATGATATTCTAAAATCTTGTTAAATTTTTAAAGTACTTGTAACTTTAAAACAATTTTTTTTCTTTACAGAACCTTATTTTGGGGAGTAAAGTCAATTGGGCAGAGGATCCTGCCCTTAAGGAAATTGTTCTGCAGCTTGAGAAGAATGTCGACATGATGTAATAAGAATTCATTTCTGACATATTTTACATTTCTGGCAATCTCAACTCTTATTTGGAATACTTCTGTGCGTTTGTCTGTCCACCGTAATTTTAGAAAAGCATATCCATAACGTTTACAGTTGTAGTACAGTTGTGGTTAGTTATTTGTAGTGGGATTGAAAGTAATTTTTTTCTTTTTATATTTCTATATTTAGTTTGTTTTTTTGTTGTTGTTGTTTTTTGAGATGGAGTCTCGCTTTGTTGCCCAGACTGGAGGGCAGTGGCGCGATCTCGGCTCACTGCAACCTCTGCCTCCCGGGTTCAAGCAGTTCTGCCTCAGCCTCCCAAGTAGCTGTGACTAAAGGTGCACGCCGCCATGCCCAGCCTATTTTTTGTATTTTAGTAGAGACGGGGTTTCACCGTGTTGCCCAGGCTGCTCTCAGAACTCCTGAGCTCAGGCAGTCCACCGCCTCGGCCTACCAAAGTGCTAGGATTACAGACGTAAGCCACCGAGCCTGGTCTAGTTTGCATTTTTTTTTCTATCAGTTTTATAAGTTAAGAAATAAAAGGAATTAATGTTACTCTGTCTTATTTTTTTAATTCATGCCCTTTACAAACAGTAGTACTCTTAGTAATTATAAAATAGAACTTGTCACTTTTTATAGCATCGCAATCCGTTTTTGAAAAACTCTAATTTGAACACTTTATTAATTTGGAGCTGTTGAACATTTTTACAGCTAATGTAGTATTTTCAACATTTTTTTTTTTCCCCTTGAGATAGAGGCTCGCTCTGTCACCCAGGCTGGCATGCACTAGTGCTATTTCAGCTCACTGCAACCTCCACCTCCTGGGTTCAAGCAGTCCTCATGCCTAAGCCCCCTGAGTAGCTGAGATTACAGGTGTGGCCCACCATGCCCAGCTAATTTTTTGTATTTTCAGTTGAGACGGTGGTTTCACCATGTTGGTCAGGCAGGTCTCGAGCTCCTGACCTCAAATTATCTGACCACCTCAGCCTCCCAGACTGCTAAGATTACAGGCATGAGCCACTGCACCTGGCCTCAACATTCTTTTTAGAAGGACTTGAAACTTGAAATGATGCTAGCATTTGTTTTCTTTTCTTTTCTTTTTTTTTTTTTGAGACGGAGTCTGGCTCTTTTGCCCAGGTTAGAGGGCAGTATGGCATGATCTCAGCTCACTGCAACCTCCACCTCCTGGGTTCAAGCAATTATCCTGCCTCAGCCTCCCTAGTAGCTGGGACCTGTACAGGCACGTGCCACCACGCCTGGCTAATTTTGTGTTTTTGATAGAGATGGGATTTTGCCACGTTGCCCAGGCTGGTCCTCAAACTCTTGAGCTCAAGCAGTCCACCCACCTTGGCCTCCCAAAGTGCTGGAATTACAGGTGTGAGCCACCTCACCTGGCCAAGTTCCTTCTTAAGGATCAATTCTGAAAGAGAAATTGTATTAGCTTTTCTTAAAATCATGCTGAATAATAACCCCAAGTCTCAGTGGCTTATAACAGACATTTCTGTTTTGGGTCTGTCCTTCAGCTGATAATTCTAGGACTCAGGCTGAGGGAACAACCACAATCTGAAACGTTCTCTTGGCACAGGGCAGGAGCTTATGACGTCAAGTCCAATTATACCAGTATGATTAAAATTTCTGTTTGAAAGAGGCTGACGTTGACAAAACCCAATGTCATTGAGGCAGGAAGGTATACTTCTCCCATTGCAGGGGAGTGGTGGATTTCAGAGTTGGAGAAAGAAAGTGGGTATTTTACTGAAAGAATATAATTTATTAAACTCAGCTATCTTGGTCATAAATATGACCAAGAATCCTTTCTGCATCCTTTCATGCAGAATGCAGAATCCTTTCTGCATTCTGCCTGCAAAAGACACTTCCCAAGGAAGACAAGAAATAAGCTAATAGTGTCATCCAATTGTTACATTTTTTTCAAAGTTCAGTCTTTCATATCAGGTCCAGATGTGGCCCTTCATCTAGAGACCTGTGAACTTTTCAGACAAATTATATCACCTCACACATCCAGCAAGCAATAGTGGAATAGGTCTGCAGTCTGTAGCAATTTTTTTTTTTTTTTTTTTTTGGTAGAGATAGGGTCTCACTTTGTTTCCCTGGCTGGTCTCGAACTCCTAGGTTAAAGCCGTCTACCCACCTCAGCCTCCTGTGGTGCTGGAATTACAGGTGTGAGCCAGCACACCCAGCCAAAATCTTAAGTATTACTTGGCAAATGATAGGAGATTCCCCTTCCTAGAGGATAGGGAATGACACTGATGAGGCTCTTGTGTTGTTTTCTGGAGGCACTTCATCCAGATTCTTCACTCTGCCAGTGGGGAGGTTCTACCTTTTTCATTATCAATGTCAGCCATATCTCTGAAGAGGGCATTAGAGAGTATGTCCTCCTGAGCAGCTTTCTGAAGTTGGGGACACAAAGATCTTTTTACGTGTACAACAGTCACAGTCTTGGTTTTGGTTTTGGTTTTGTTTTTTTGAGACGGAGTCACTGTGTTTCCCAGGCTGAAGTGCAATGGTGCCATCTCAGCTCACTGCAACCTCCACATCTCAGGTTCAAGGGATTCTCCTGCCTCAACCTCCTGAGGAGCTGGGACTACAGGTGCACACCACCATGTCTGGCTTTTTTTTTTTTTTTTTGAGACAGAATCTCACTCTGTTGCCCAGGCTGGAATGCAGTGGCACAATCTCAATCTCAGCTCACTGCAACTTCTGCCTCCTGGGTTCAAGCCATTCTCCTGCCTCAGCCTCCCAAGTAGCTGGAATTATAATCAGGCATGCGGCACTGTGCCCAGCTAATTTTTGTAGTTTTAGTAGAGACAGGGTTTCACCATGTTGGCCGGACTGGTCTTGAACTCCTGACCTCAGCTGATCCATCTGGCTTGGCCTCCCAAAGTGCTGGGATTACAGGTGTGAGCCACCATGCCTGGCCCGGCTAATTTTTTTGTATTTTTAGTAGACATGGGGTTTTACCATGTTGGCCAGGCTGGTCTCAAACTCCTGATCTCAAGAGATCTGCCTGCCTCAGCCTCCCAACATGCTGAGATTACAGGGATGAGCCACTGTCCCCAGGCTTGCAGTAGATATATTATCTATGTGGTTTTTTTTCTTTATATGGAGTAGATACATTTTCTAAGGCCAGAAAACCTACCCATGGATTATATTCTACAAAAAGGACAGAAGAACTAACCTGCTAAGATGACATCGTATCACTAACAAACTCAGTGATCTGGGCATGGTGGTATGTAGTCCCAGCTGCTCAGGAGGCTGGGGCAGAAGAACTGCTTGAACTGGGGAGTTTGAGGCTGCAATGAGCTATAATGGTGCCAGTGTGCTCCAGCCTGGGTGACAGAGACCCTGTCTCAAAACAAAAACTGGGTGCAGTGGCTCACGCCTGTAATCCCAGCACTTTTGGGAGGCTGAGGCGGGCAGATCATGAGGTCTGGAGATTGAGACCATCCTGGCTAATACGGTGAAACCTTGTCTCTACTAAAAATACAAAAAATTAGCTGGGTGTGGTGGCGGGCGCCTGTAGTCCCAGCTACTCCGGAGGCTGAGGCAGGAGAATGGCGTGAATTCGGGAGGCGGAGCTTGCAGTGAGCCGAGATCGTGCCACTGCACTCCAGCCTGGGTGACAGCGAGACTCCATCTCAAAAAACCTCAGTGGTAGTTATCTGCTATCTAAGGCTAACAATAAAAGGCTGTTACAGAGCTGTATGGCAGGGCCACCCCTGTATGGAGGGCAGACTCCAGACCTGTAGAGCCATCAGCATGCAATACTTGCCTGAGAGAGCCCAGGTACCTCTCTTCAACTGCTGAGAGCTGCTGGGTTGGAACTGTGCCCATCAAAACCATGGGGTAGGGCTGCCCCGGGGCTTTGGGGGTCCAACCCCCAGCCCAATGCATCCTGAAGGCAAGATACTGAGTCAAGAATTATTCTCAAGCTTCAAGAGTTAATGTTGTTTGCCCTGTTGGGTTTTTAACTTACTTGGGACCTATTACTCCTTTCTTCTTGCCTATTTCTCCCTCTTGGAATGGGAATGTCAGTCCTGTTCCTGACCCATCATTGTGTTTTGGAAGCACATGTATTTGATTTCACAGGCTCACAGCTGCAGGAGAAGTTGCCTCAGGATGAGTCATGCCTTGAGTCTCATCCATATCTGATTTAGGTGAGACTCTGGACTTTATAGTTTTGAGTTGGTGCTGGAATGAGTTGAGACTTTTGGGGCTACTGGGATGGATAAATGTATTTTTGGGTTTTTTTTGTTTGTCTTTTGAGACAGTGTTTCCCTTTGTCCCCCAGGCTGAAGTGCAGTGGTACGATCTTGGCTCACTGTGAACAACTTCCGCCTCCCAGGTTCAAGCAATTCTCATGCCTCGGCTTCCAAGTAGCTGGGATTATAGGCATACACCACCACGCTCAGCTAATTTTTTTTATTTTTAGTAGAGACAGGGTTTCACCGTGTTGGCCAGGCTGGCCTGGAATTCGTGACCTCAAGTGATCCGTCTGCCTCAGCCTCCCAAAGTGCTGGGATTACAGGTGTGAGCAACAAGTGTCCGATAAATGTATTTTGCATGTGAGTAGGACATAAATTTGGGGGGCCAAAGGCGGTAAACTATGGTCTGACTGTGTCCTTCAAAATTCATCTGTTGAAAATTGCTAATGTGACAATACGAAAAGGTATTGGAAATGATTAAATCATGAGTACAGAGCCGTCATGGATGAGATTAAGGCCCTTAAAAAAAGGTTTGAGGGCCAGGCACAATGGCTCACACCTGTAATCCCAGCATTTTGGGCGGCCAAAGTGGGCCGATCACCTGAGGTCAGGAGTTCAAAGCCAGCCTGTCCAACATGGCAAAACCCCATCTCTACTAAAAATACAAAAATTAGCTGGGTGCGGTGGAGGGCGCCTGTAATCCCAGCTACTTGGGAGGCTGCAACAGGAGAATCGCTTGAACCCAGGAGATGGAGGTTGCAGTGAGCCGAGATTGTGCCACTGCACTCCAGCCTGGGTGACAGAACAAGACTGTCTCCAAAAAAAAAAAAAAAAAAAAAGGTTTGAGGGAATGGGTTCCTTCTCTTCTGCCCTTATGCCATGTGAGCACACAGTGTTAAACCCCTCGGATGAAGCAGTGTTCAAAGCACCATCTTGGAAGAAAAGACTGAGCCCTCACAAAACACCGAAACTGCTGGTACTTTGATCTTAGACTTTTGAGCCTCCTGAACATGAGAAATAAATTTATGTGGTTATAAATTACCCATACTAAGGTATTTTGTTACAGTAGCACACATGGACTAACAGAGGAGCTAATCAACATTTATAGAAAACTCCACCAAACAACAGCAGAACACTCTTTTCAAGTGCTTACAGAACATAAACAACATAGACCATATCCTGGATGACAAAATATCAACAAATATAAAAGAATTGAAATTATACAGACTGTGTTCTGACTACAAGGGAATCAAATGAGGAATCAGTAACAGTCAGATAACAGGAAAATTTCCAAATACTTGGAAACTGAACACACTTTTAAATGAGGCATAGGTCAAAGGAGTCTCAAATGAAAATTTTTTAAAAAGCATTGAACTGGGCCAGGTGCAGTGGCTCACACCTGTAATCCCAGCACTTTGGGAGGCCAAGGTGGGCGGATCACCTGAGGTCAGGAGTTTGAGATCAGCCTGGCCAACACGGAGAAACCCTGTCTCTACTAAAAATACAAAAATTAGCTGGGCGTGGTGGTGGGCACCTGTAATCCCAGCCACTCAGGAGGATGAGGCAGGAGAATCAGTTGAACCCAGGAGGCAGAGGTTGCATTGAGCTGAGATCATGCCACTGCATCCAGCCTGGGTGTCACAGCGAGACTCTGTCTCAAAAAAAAAAAAAAAAAAAAAAAAAAATTATCGGCTGGGCACGGTGGCTCACACCTGTAATCCCAGCACTTTGGGAGGCTGAGGCGGGCAGATCACGAGGTCAGGAGATGGAGACTATCCTGGCTAACACGGTGAAACCCTGTCTCTACTAAAAATACAAAAAAATTAGCCTGGTGTGGTGGCGGGTGCCTGTAGTCCCAGCTACCTGGGAGGCTGAGGTGGGAGAATGGTGTGAACCAGGGAGGCGGAGCTTGCAGTGAGCCGAGTTGGCACCACTGCACTCCAGCCTGGGTGACAGAGCAAGACTCTGTCTCAAAAAAAAAAGAATTACCACAGATGAATGGATAAGCAAAATGTGGTATACACATATAATGGGATTTTTTCAGCCTTAAAAAAGAAAGAAATTCTGACACATTCTACAACATGAATGAACTCTGAAGACATGCTAAGTGAAACAAGCTAATTACAAAAGGACAAATACTGTTATGGCTCCACGTACATTAAGTACCTACAGTAGTCAAATTCATAGAAAGTAAAATGATAGTTGTCAGAGGCTGAGGGAAGGAGGAATAAGTTTTTGTTTAATGGGTACAGTTTCTGAAGATGGTAACAATTGCCCAACAATGTGAATGTACTTAATGTGACTGAACTGCACATTTGAAAATAATTAAAATGGGGCCAGGCGCAGTGGCTCACGCCTGTAATACCAGCACTTAGGGAGGCTGAGGTGGGTGGATCACTTGAGGCCAGGAGTTGGAGATTAGTCTGGCCAATATGGTGAAACTCTGTCTCTACCAAAAATACAAAAATTAGCCAGGCGTGGTGGCGGGTGTCTGTAATCCCAGCTACTGGGGAGGCTGAGGCTGGAGAATTGCTTGAATCCAGGAGGCAAAGGTTGCAGTGACCTGAGATCACGCCACAGCACTCCAGGCTGGGCAACAGAGCGAGACTCCGTCTCAAAAAAAAAAAAACCACAAAAACAAAACAAAACAAAACGGGTTAATGGCCTCTCTACAGTCACTGAATCCCAATAGACCATACCTGGGTTCAGTAATTTATATTTCTAAAAAGATCCCAAGACTTAGAAATCACTGATGTATATCATCAAACACATTGGTCAAGCTTACAATACTATATATAACCTAAGCATTATCACAGAACGTAATGTAACTGTTTTTTTTTTTTGAGACGGAGTCTCCCTCTGTCGCTCAGGCTGGAGTGCAGTGGCACACTCTCGGCTTACTGCAACCTCTGCCTTCTGGGTTCAAGCAATTCTCCTGCCTCACCTCCTGAGTAGCTGGGACTACAGGCGCCCGCCACCACGCCCGGCTAATTTTTGTATTTTTAGTAGAGACAGGGTTTTACAATGTTGGCCAGTCTGGTGTCGAACTCCTGACCTCAAGTGATCCGCCCGCCTCAGCCTCCCAAAGTGCTGGGATTACAGGCGTGAGCCATAGCGCCCCGCCCGTAATGTAACTTTGGGGGAAAGATATGAGTGGCTTACGTTTCAAATATTTCTGAATTTTTGAGTTATCTCAACTTGAAGCAAAGGCCCAGCAGTTCGATATCAGGAGTAATAAACGGTAAAGAAAACAGAAACAAATTACAATCAAGCAATGCCAATGAGCAAGAGAGTGTGACATGGCCCTTTTTAAGCCAGAGTAAACTCTTGTGAGCTTGCCACTAACTCCCATTTTAACAAAATTATTCGTTTTAGGAAACCGCAAGGTTTTTTTTTTGTTTTTCTTTAATTTTTTTAATCTTTGCAAGAGCTGTCAGATAAGAAGGTTGTATTATTTATTTGGTTCCAGATAAAATTTTGAACTATATCGAAATTATAGACTGGCTTTCTGGAAAGGAAATGGTCCTAGACAATTTATAGGCTAATGAGCAGAGACCCACCTTAACAAAATTTTGTCCCCAAAACGAAACAATAGAACACACGTGGGTGGATCCTAGTAGGGAGAAGGGGTGGGCGGGGTCAGGCACAGGGGGCGGAGCCAGCGCCACGGCGGAGGAGAGCCCAGTCCGGTCTCCGCCTCCGTG
The DNA here is from genome assembly GCF_029289425.2 of Pan paniscus. NCBI lineage: Eukaryota > Metazoa > Chordata > Mammalia > Primates > Hominidae > Pan > Pan paniscus. Next base: position 44,705,082 of record NC_073253.2, on the reverse strand, counting down.
ACGTCCCGGGAAGCACCGCCCACAGCTGCCCGGGACTCCAGTGATCGCCGCGGCTCGCTCGCGCCCCGGAAACTGCCCCTTCTCGGGGGTCATGATGGGCAGCAAGATGGCGTCTGCTAGTAGGGTCGTTCAGGTAAAGCAATTTGTCGCGTTTCCGCATCTTGGGCGGTAGGGACGGTGCTGACTATGGCGACGGCGTCGGGGAGTAAAGGCGGTGGCAGAGGCAGAGCGGTGACCGCGCCTCTGCGGAGGGCCAGTGACGGCGCCCGCGGGTGTGTGTGAGGATGGGACTTTGAGCCTGTTGGACCGGGCAGTGAGGTGGGTCCGGCGCCGAGGGTTCGAGCCTTGCGGCAACCGTGCAGCATCTTGGCAGGTAGGTCCTGTACCTACTGCCGGGATCCCCCGCTCCTCCGCCAGGACCTTGTTAGTCTTAGGCGTGTGCGGGTGAGGCGACCCTGGCGGTAGCCTGGCCAATCGCCGTCTAGGATTGGCTGTGGTGCCCCCGATCAGCCAATCGGAAGGAAGGCGGTAGCGGGGCGTGGAAGGAAGCGAACCCTGGATCTGACCCACTGTCCCTTCAAGGTCTCGGGAATGGTCGGGCAACTGGCCCCGCGTACTGCGTCCTCGCCGGAGCGGGTTCTCCCCAACCTCTCCAAGCGTCTGGCTACAGGCCAGATGAGGGAAATAGAAAAGTAAACTTAAGTTTAATTAGTATGTGTGTATATTAATGTGTGTGTGTGTGTATAAGCGTTGGTTTCACAAGCCTATTTTCCCCTGGTTTAGATAGACAGCTAAAGTAACTGTTAATCCACCTATCAGCTACTAACTCCTGATAGCCTTTTTATTTGTTTCTTCAGCTGTGGTTCTAACTTAGGTAAAATTATTATATAAGTGGAACACAACCTCCACTTTTGTGGTTGGTTTACATAGTCTTTGAAACTATATTATTTTATAATTGACTTTTATCTTTGATATGAGAAGTACATTCCGCTTTATATAAGTACATCTCTTAAAAGACCTTTTTCTAAATTCCTGAAATTGTTGTCTGAATGATAATCCTAGATCCCAGTCTTTGGTCCCATTGCAATGAATGATCCTTACTTATTCAGTGGGTAGTTACTGAGCATCAACTAGTTAAAGATTCTGTAAGGACTGAGAGACTGACAAAGGTCTGTTATCCATAATATATAACCATATGTATCAATAATATATAACAATTTAAAAATGGGTAAAAGACTTGGCGTGTTGCACAAAAGATACCCAAATGAGCAATGAACATTTTAAAAGGTGCTCAATATCATTACTTGCCAGGAAAATAAAAATTAAAACCATGAGGTCCTACACATCCACCAAAATGACTAAAATTTAGACGTCAGTGGTGATGAGAATGTGAAGCATCTGAAACCCTCAGTATTGCTGGTGGGAATATAAAATGTTATAGCCACTTTGGAAAGCTGTCAGTGTCTAATAGTTAAGCATGTATCTACCGTATGACCCAGCAATTCTACTCATAGGTTTATTGCCCAAGAGAAGTGAATGCACATACTGTCTCTGTACGTAAATGTTCACAGAAAAAAAAGAGTTACTAGCAAAGAACTGGGGTCCAGAGCTGAGGGGTTCCAGCCTGGCAGCAGGAGTGTGGCATCTCAGCAGGCAGGTACTATATATACTGCCATGGGGTCCCTGGCTCTATTTCTGATAGCCCCCAAACCACAAACAATCTCTATGTCTGTCTTTTGCATAAACAAATTGTGGTAGTTTGTTAAAATAGTACAGTCCAAAGCAATACTAACAGCTGATGTGTGCAAACAAATGAAGAAACTGTGAGATATACAGTAAGGAATGGTCTGTGCCCTTCTAACATAGGAACAAAGACCTGTACTCACCTATTTAGAATTCAAATCAGGTTCGTGATTGCGCTCTTAAAAAAAAAGAAAAAAGAGAGAATACAACCAATATGCTAATATAATATCACTTGAGCCTAGGAGTTTGACGCTGCAGTGAACCACAATCACCCCACTGCACCCCAGCCTGTGTAACAGAGCAAGACCTGGTCTCGAAAAATAAATAATAAAGTATGTGCTAATATTATGTAATAATTACATATAACATTAGCAAAATTTGTTGAGTATCTCTGTGACAGGCCTATAAAGCTAGGACTACAGTGCCAGTTAGAGTTTAGGCCAGGCTCACTGGTGCATGCCTGTAATCCCAACACTTTGGTAGTTTGAGGCAGGAGGATGGCTTGAGCCCAGGAGTTCAAGACCAACCTGGGCAACATAGCAAGACCCCATCTCTATAAAAATTTTAAAAAATTAGCTGAGCATGGTGACGTGCACCTGTGGTCCCAGCTACTCAGGAGGCTGAGGTGGGAAGATTGAGCCTGGGTGATCAAGGCTACAGTGAGCCATAATCATGCCACTGCATTCCAGCCTGGACAGTAGAGCTAGACCCTGACTCAAAAAAAAAAAAAAAAAACATAGAGCTTAGAATTTGGTTGTTGATCCATATCTTGAAGGAAGAGAAGAGTGCCAAAAGACTGATTGGTACAAACTGATAGGAAGTCACAAAGCGTGGTCTCAGAACATTAAGTAAAGACAAAGCCAGCTGGGCACGGTGGCTCACACCTGTACTCCCAACACTTTGGAAAGCCAAGGTGGGAAGATTGCTTGAGCCAGGAGTTCAAGATTAGCCTAGGCAACATAGCAAGACCCCATCTCTATAAAAATTAGCCAGGCAGCCGTCCCGTCTGGGATGTGAGGAGCGCCTCTGCCCGGCCGCCACCCCGTCTGGGAAGTGAGGCGCGCCTCTGCCTGGCCGCAGTGCAATCTTCCAAGTGTGAAGTGACAGCCTTTCTGCAGGTGTACCCAACAGCTCGGAAGAGACAGCAACCATCGAGAACGGGCCATGATGACGATGGCGGTTTTGTCGAAAAGAAAAGGGGGAAATGTGGGGAAAAGAAAGAGAGATCAGATTGTTACTGTGTCTGTGTAGAAAGAAGTAGACATAGGAGACTCCATTTTGTTCTGTACTAAGAAAAATTCTTCTGCCTTGGGATGCTGTTAATCTATAACCTTACCCCCAACCCCGTGCTCTCTGAAACATGTGCTGTGTCAACTCAGGGTTAAATGGATTAAGGGCGGTGCAAGATGTGCTTTGTTAAACAGATGCTTGAAGGCAGCATGCTCGTTAAGAGTCATCACTACTCCCTAATCTCAAGTACCCAGGGACGTAAACACTGCGGAAGGAAGGCCGCAGGGACCTCTGCCTAGGAAAACCAGAGACCTTTTTGTTCACGTGTTTATCTGCTGACCTTCTCTCCACTATTATCCTATGACCCTGCCACATCCCCCTCTCCGAGAAACACCCAAGAATGATCAATAAATACTAAAAAAAAAAAAAAAAAATTAGCCAGGCAGGAGGGGTAGTGTGTGGGTGTGTACCTGTAGTCCTAGCTACTTAGGAGGCTGAGGTGGAAAGATCACTTGAGCCCTGGAGTTTGACGCTGCAGTGAACCACGATCACTCCACTGCACCCCAGCCTGTGTAACAGAGCAAGACCTGGTCTCAAAAAATAAATAATGAAGTAAAACATTTTCAGACTGGCTAACAAATGAAAATCCAGTGCTATGCTGTTTATAAGAGGCATAGCTAAAACTAAGATTTGGAAAGGTAAAAATAAAGAGATAGTCAACTGATCTTTGACAAAACGAGCAAAGGGAATACAATGGAGAAAAGATAGTCTTTTCAACATAGTGCTGAAAAAATTGGATATCCATCTAGACACAGACCTCATGTTCTTCACAAAAATTAACTCAAAATGGATCCTAGACCTAAATGCAAAATGCAAAACTATAAAACCCTTAGAATATAACATAGGAGAAAATAAAAATAACCTTAGGTTTAGGAATGACTCTTTAGATATAACACCAAAGGCATGATCCATGAAAAATTAATTGATAAGCTGGACTTCATTAAAATAAAAAATTCTGCTCTGTGAGACACTGTCAAAAAAAGGCAAGCCACATATTGGGAGAAAATACTTTCAAAAGACATATCTGATAAAAGACTATTATAGAAAACATAAGGCTGGGCACGGTGACTCATGCCTGTAATCCCAGCACTTTGGGAGACCAAGGCGGGCAGATCACCTGAGGTCAGGAGTTCGAGACCAGCCTGGCCAACATGGCAAAACCCCATATCTATTAAAAGTACAAAAATTAGCTGGGCGTGGTGGCAGGTGCCTATAATCCCAGCTACAGGAGGCCAAGGCAGGAGAATCACTTGAACCTGGGAGGCGGAGGTTGCAGTAAGCCCACTGCACTCCAGCTGGGTGACAGAGCAAGACTCCATCTCAAAAAAAAAAAGAAAAGAAAAGAAAACAGAAGAACTCAACAATAAGAAAATAAATAAAAATAAATGACTGAATTTTAAAATGGGCAAAACAGCTGAACAGACACCTCATCAAAGAAAATACATTTTGGGAGGCTGAAGTAGGTGGATTGCTGGAGTCCAGGAGTTCAAGACCAGCCTGGCCAACATGGTGAAACCCTGTCTCTACAAAAAATACAAAAGTTAACTGGGTGTGGTGGTGCACCCCTGTAGTCCCAGCTACTTGGGAGGCTGAAGTGGGAGGATCGCTTTAAGTGGGAGGATTGCTTGAGCCTGGGAGGTTGAGGTTGCAGTGAGCTGAGATCATACCACTGTACTCCAGTCTGGGCAACAGAGTGTAACCTTGTCTCAAAAAAAAAAAAAAAAAGATATATTTAGATGACATATAAAATAGGTGTCATGAGTGACACCTAGGTCTAATGAAAAGATACTCAGCCAGGCATGGTGGCTCATGCCTGTAATCCCAGCACTTTGGGAGGCCGAGGTAGACGGTTCACCTGAGGTCAGGAGTTCGAGACCAGCCTGGCCAACGTGGCAAAACCCCATCTCTACTAAAAGTACAAAAATTAGCCAGGTGTGGTGGTGTGCACCTGTAATCCCAGCTACTTGGGAGGCTGAGGCAGGAGAACTGCTTGAACCTGGGAGGCGGAGGTTGCAGTGAGCCGAGATCATGCCATTGCACTCTAGCCTGGGCGACAGAATGAGACTCCGTCTCAAAAAAAAAAAAAAAAAGTTAGATGGATAGTTTGACCTTTTCTAGAATGTCGTATGGTTGCAGTCATACAGTGGGAGCCTTTTCAGATTGTCTTCTTAGTTATCCAGCTAATATACAGTTGGAGTTATTTTTTGTCATATTTGTATTTAGAATCTAAAAAGACAATTGAGAAGGGGAAATTTTTGTTTTGTTTGAGACAGGGTCTCACTTTATCACACATACTGGAGTGTAGTGGCATGATCATGGCTCACTGCAGCCTTGACCTCCCAAGGTTCAAGTGATCCTCCTGCCTCAGCCCCCCAAATAGCTGGGACTGAAGGTGTGCAGCACCACTCGCAGCTAAGTTTTTGGTATTTTTTGTAGAGACAGAGTTTCGCCATGTTGCCCAGGCTGGTTTCAAACTCCTGAGCTCAAGAAATCCACCTGCCTCAGACTCCCAAATTGCTGAGATTACAGGTGTGAGTCACCACACCCAATCAAGAAGGGGAAATGTGAGCATAAGCTAAATATCAGATGATAGTAGGAATTATTGTTAGTTAAGTGTGGCAAAAGTATTGGGGCTCACCTGAACAAAAACTAGGATGAACTAAGGTGTCTACCATGATTATATTTGGAATCTTGTTAGTTAATAAAGTGACTTTTTTTTTTTTTTTTTTGAGATAAGATCTTGCTGTTTTCCAGGCTGCAGTGCAGTAGCATGATCTTGGCTGATTTACTATAGCCTCAACCTCTCGGGTTCAAGTGATCTTCCCACCTAAGCGTTCCAAGTAGCTGGGACTACAGGCCCACGCCACCATGCCCGGCTAACTTTTTAAATTTTTAGTAGAGACAGGGTCTGACTATATTGCCCAGGCTGGTCTTGAACTCCTGGGCTCAAGTGATCCTCCTGCCTCAGCCTCTCAAAGTGCTGGGATTACATGCATGAGCCACTGAGCCTGGCTTCACTGCTTTCAAATTGGAAAAAAAAAAAGTATTGGAGTTATGATTTAACAAAAATTCTGTTTGTCAGTAATGTGTGGAAGATATTAACAGATGAGATGGGATTAAATGTATGGGATTTGTTTAATCAGGGAAGGGATGATGAAATAAGATTGACTATATTATTGTTGAAGTTGTGTGATGAATATATCAGGGTTTATTGTATTTATTTATTTATTATTAATTTTTTTTTGAGATGGAGTCTTGCTCTGTCACCCAGGCTGGAGTGCAGTGGCGCCATCTCGGCTCACTGCAAGCTCCGCCTCCTGGGTTCACGCCATTCTCCTGCCTCAGCCTCCCAAGTAGCTGGGACTACAGGTGCCCGCCACCACGCCCGGCTAATTTTTGTATTTTTAGTAGAGATGAGGTTTCACCATGTTAGCCAGGATGGTCTCAAACTCCTGACCTCATGATCCACCCACCTCGGCCTCCCAAAGTGCTGGGATTACAGGCGTGAGCCACTGCGCCCGGCCTATATCAGGGTTTATTTTATACCATTCTACTTTTTTGCATTTAAAACACTTTCTAGGGCTGGGTGTAGTGGCTCATGCCTGTAATCCCTGTACTTTGGGCGGCCAAGGCAGGAGGATTGCTTAAGCCCAAGAGTTCAAGACCCACCTAAGGAACATAGGGAGATCCCATCTCCACAAAAAATTTTAAAAATTAGCCAGGCATGGTGGTGCACACTTGTAGTCCCAGTTACTTTGGAGGCTAAGGTGGGAGGATCCCTTGAGCCTGGGAGGTTGAGGCTGTAATGAGCTGTGATCATACCACTGCACTAGGTGACAAGAGCAAGACCCTATCTCAAAATAAAAATTTTTTTTGTTAAAAAGTAGGGATACCAAACAGTGGGAATTTAATTTATAGGACCGTATTATTATTATTATTGGTTGTTTTTTGTTTTTGTTTTTTGTTTTTTTAGATGGAGTCTTGCTCTGTTGCCCAGGCTGGAGTGCAGTGGTACAGTCTTGGCTCACTGCAACCTCCGCCTCCTGAGTTCAAGTGATTTCTCATGCCCCAGCCTCCTGAGTAGCTGGGATCACAGGCGTGCGCCACCACACGCAGCTAATTTTTGTATTTTTAGTAGAGACGGGGTTTCACCATGTTGACCAGGTTGGTCTTGAACTCCTGACCTCAAGTGATCTGTCCACTTCAGCCTTCCAAAGTGCTGGGATTACAGGTGTTAGACACCGTGCCCAGCCTATAAGGCCATATTAAATCATGTTTTTAAGTATATAAAAGCAATGTTGCAAATGATTCCTTCTCTGCAGTGTATGTACATTTGTATAAGTATATAATACATATTTACATGCCTATACAGTTAGACCTAACTTACAAATGGTTTATTCACGTATTTGGCAACTGTTACTTGGGCATTTACCATGTAACAGGAGTGCTACTGCAGAAGTGCTTAGTTTTCTGTCTCTGACTGTCCAGGAGCTTAGTGCTCTTCTATAATCATTGGCTAACTTATCTGTCCTCTGAAAACATAAGGAGAGTTTTTAACTCAGACTTTGGAATTTGGGAAAGGTTCTTAGAGAAGAGTGACATTTGAGCTGTTGCAAAGGATAAGCAGTCAGAAGGATAGGCATGGAAGTGGAATGGGATGGGAGGGAGATTTCATGGCAGAGGACGTAAGCTGTAGATGGAATGAGGATAAATAGGATGAATTGGGGAAAGGAAAAATACTTCAGAATACTTGGAGCAATAGGTACATAAGAGAGTAGGGGAGAAAGGCTGGCAAAGTAGGGAGAGGCCAGATCACAATGGGTGTTGTGAGTGCCAGATAAGAGTTTGAACTTTATCCTAAAAGCTGTGGAACATTTTTCAAACTTCTTTTTTTTTTCTTTTAAGTTGTAGAGAGGGAGTCTCATTTTCTTGTTCAGGCTGGTCTCAAACTCCTGGGCTTAAGCCATCTTCCCAAAGTGCTGGGATTACAGGCATGAGCCACTGACCTCAGCCAGTTTTCAAACTTCTAAATAGGGGAGTGATGATAGGATAGATAGAACATTCTCTTAAGAAGCTTGGCTATGAAAGTGAAGAAACAGTTAATAGGGAAGTTTTTTTTTTTTGAGACAGAGCCTCTCTCTGTCACTCAGGCTGGAGTGCAGTGGCTCGATCTCGGACTTCCACTCCAGGGTTCAAGCAATTTTCTGCCTTAGCCTCCCGAGTAGCTGGGATTACAGGCGCCCACCACCACGCCCGGCTAATTTTTTTATTTTTTTAGTAGAGACAGGGTTTCACCGTCTTGGCCAGGCTGGTCTTGAATTCGTGACCTCATGATCCACACGCCTTGGCCTCCCAAAGTGCTGGGATGATAGGTGTGAGCCACGGTGTGCAGCTTTTTTTTTTTTTTTTTTTTTTTTTTTTTGAGACAAAGTCTTGCTCTTTCACCTAGGCTGGAGTGCAGTGGCACAATCTCGGCTCACTGCAACCTCTGCCTCCCAGGTTCAAGCGATTCTCCTGCCTCAGCCTCCCGAGTACCTGGGACTACAGGTGTGTGCCACCACGCCTGGCTACTTTTTTTGTATTTTTACTAGAGACGGGGTTTCTCCGTGTTAGCCAGAATGGTCTCGATCTCCTGACCTCATGATCCACCCACCTCGGCCTCTCAAAGTGCTGGCATTACAAGTGTGAGCCACCATGCCCGGCCGAGAAGTTTTTTAGCATGGAAGACTTGAGCATGATTTTATGGTGAGGGAGAGAACACATTCCAGCATTTTCTCACAGCCACAGAATTACAGTGGTGAATTTTTAGGCCAATCCCATACCTATTTGCTTCTGTGCCCACATAAAATGCATAATATGTACTACAAATATATAAATATATTGCAGATAAACCCACCTCAGTCTCATTCGTTACATAGCAATTTATAGATTAGTTGAAAATAGTACTTTGTTCATTAGATTCTTAGCATTGTATATTCAGAAGATTTCATATTGACAGGTCCATTTAAGGTCCTCTGTACCACTATCTGGAATTTTACGGACAAAAATGTTAATACTTTTCAAACATCTGTTCCAAAAACAGTATTCCAAAAATATGTATTCCAGGCCAGGCATGGTGGCTCATGCCTGTAATCCCAGCACTTTGGGAGGCCGTTCGAAACCAGCCTGGCCAACATGGTGAAACCCTGTCTCTACTAAAAATATAAAAATTAGCCGGGCGTGGTGACGGGCACCTGTAATCCCAGCTACTCGGGAGGCGGAGGCAGGAGAATCACTTGAACCCTTGAGGCGGAGGTTGCAGTGAGCCGTGATTGCAGCACTGTACTCCAGTCTGAGTGACACAGCAAGACTCTGTCTCAAAAAAAAAAAAAAAAAAAGTATTCCTATGGGTATAGGAAAAAGACTAAAATAAAGTGCTATCAAATGTTTTAATTTGGGCCGGGCATGGTGGCCCATGCCTGTAATCCCAGCACTTTGGGAAGCCGAAGCAGGTGGATCATTTGAGGTCAGGAGTTCAAGACCAGCCTGGGTAAAATGGGGAAACTCCATATCTACTAAAAATACAAAAATTAGCGGGGTGTGGTGGCGCAGGCCTGTAATCCTGGCTACTCAGGAGGCTGAGGCAGGAGAATTGCTTGAACCTGGGAGGCGGAGGTTGCAGTGAACAGAGATTACGCCACTACATTCCAGCCTGGGTGACAGAGGGAGACTCCATCTCAAAAAAAAAAAAAGTCTTTTATTTGTTTTACGTGGGTCTTGGGATTATAGTGTTTTCTTCTTTGTGCTTTTCTGTGTTCTTCCAAATGTTTTACACAGAATTTGTGTTACTTTTGTAGTCAAAAAAAGTATTCTTTAATTTTCTAATTTTCAAAATGATTGTTTTTTCTTCCCTGTTAGGTATTAATATAGTAGGGAAATAACACTCAAAACAAGTCAGGAGGCCAGGTGCAGTGGTTCATGCCTGAAATCCTAGCACTTTGGGAGGCTAAGGCAAGAAGATTGCTTGTACCTAGGAGCAGGAGGCGGAGGTTGCGGTAAGGCCACATCATGCCAGTGCACTCCATCCTGGGCAACAAGCCAGACGCTGTCTCAACAAAAAATTTAAAAAGTCAGTAAATTTCTGCCGGGTGCGGTGGCTCACACCTGTAATCCCAGCACTTTAGGAGGCCAAGGTGGGCGGATCATGAGGTCAGGAGATTGAGACCACCTTGGCTAACACGGTGAAACCCCGTCTCTACTAAAAGTGAAAAAAACTAGCTGGGCGTGGTGGCACGTGCCTATAGTCCCAGCTACTCGGGAGGCTGGGGCAGGAGAATCGCTTGAACACAGGAGGTGGAGGTTCCAGTGAGCTGAGATCGTGCCGCTGCACTCCAGCCTGGGCGACAGAGTGAGACTCCGTCTGAAAAAAGAAAAAAAAAAAAAAAAAAGGCAGTAAATTTCCAGTGTTTTTTCTTTGAGATGGGGTCTCACTCTGTTGCCCAGGCTGGAGTGCAGTGGCAAGATCTGAGCTCACTGCAACCTCTGCCTCCTTGGTTCAAGTGATCCTCCCACCTCAGCCTCCCAAGTAGCTGGAACTACAGGCACATAGCACCACATTTTTTTTTTTTTTTTTTTTTTGAGACGGAGTCTCGCTCTGTGGTCAGACTGAAGTATGGTGGCACTATCTCTGCTCACTGCAACCTCTGCCTCCTGCGTTCAAGCGATTCTCCTGCCTCAGCCTCCTGAGTAGCTGGGATTACAGGTGTGCACTACCACCATGCCCTGCTAATTTTTGTATTTTTAGTAGATACGAGGTTTCACCCTGTTGGTCAGGCTGCTCTCGAACTCCTGACCTCGTGATCCACCTGCCTCGGCCTTCCAAAGTGCTGGGATTACAGGTGTGAGCCACCATGCCCAGCCACCTTTTTTTTTCTTTTTTTAAGATGGAGTCTCACTCTGTAGCCCAGGCTAGAGTGCAGTGGCACGATCTCAGCTCACTGCAACCTCTGCCTCCGGAGTCCCGGTTGGTTCAAGCAGTTCTCCTGCCTCAGCCTCCCAAGTAGCTAGGATTACAGGCACGCATCACCATGCCCAGCTAATTTTTGTATTTTTAGTAGAGATGGGGTTTCACCATGTTGGCCAGGCTGGTCTTGAACTCCTGACCTCGTGATCCGCCCGCCTCGGCCTCCCAAAGTGTTGGGATTATAGGCGTGAGCCATCACACTGGGCCTTGTTTTTCTTTTTGTTTTTGTTTTAATTTTTGGTAGAGACGGGGTTTCACCATGTTGCCCAGGCTGGTCTCAAACTCCTGCACTCACGCAATCTGCCCGTCTGGGCCTCCCAAAATGTTGGGATTACAGGCATAAGCCACTGCACCCAGCCAGCTTTCATTCTTACCGATCTATAAGTCATGCAACATAAACTCTACATCATCTCCTCCATTGGGTTGCTTTGAAGTGAAGTACACCTTCGATAGTACAATGAAAGTCTTGTGATATATAAAGTACAAAGTTGTGTTTACCAGGTAGACCAGTTAATAATTCATAGACCAGCTTTCCTGGTTGGGGAAGAGTATAATTTAAAGTTGCTGTAAAATAGTAATTTTAACAAAAGTATCTACTTATGAGGTTTAGTAGATCATTTCTTTTAGTTAATGAGATTGTTTTTCATGCATATTACTTTTCATTTAGGTAGTCAAACCACACACTCCATTAATAAGGTTTCCTGACAGAAGAGACAATCCTAAACCCAATGGTGAGTTGTATTTTATTTAAATTTCTTTTAAAATTGTGTACATGAATATTTATAAATGAGTATTTTATTATAGGCAATATTTCTCATTTTAAAATCAGTTAAGACTATTGTAGCTTAGATCAAAATAGTGCCTTATGTAGCATGCAAGTAGAAATTAACTTATGGCTGGGCGCGGTGGCTCACGCCTGTCATCCCAGCACTTTGGGAGGCCGAGGCAGGCGGATCACCTGAGGTCAGGAGTTCAAGACCATCCTGGCCAACATGGTGAAACCCTGTCTCTACTAAAAAATACAAAAAATTAGCCAGGCGTGGTGGCGGGCTCCTATAGTCCCAGCTACTCGGGAGGCTGAGGCATAGAATTGCTTGAACCCACGAGGCGGAGGTTGCAGTGAGCCAAGATCATGCCACTGCACTCCAGCCTGGGTGACAGGGCAAGACTTTGTCTCAAAAAAAAAAAAAAATTATTACCTCTATTTTATTTTATTTTTTGAGACAGGGTCTTGCTCTGTCGCCCAGGCTGGAGTGCAGTGGTGCTATCTTGGCACACTGCAGTCTCCCCCTCCCGGGTTAAAGCAATTCTCATGCTTCAGCATCCTTAGTAGCTGGGATTACAGGCATACACCAGCACGCCTGGCTAATTTTTGTATTTTTAGTAGAGACAGGGTTTCACCATGTTGCCTAGGCTGGTCTCGACTCCTGATCTCAGGTGATCTGCCTGCCTCCGCCTCCCAAAGTGCTGGGATTACAGGCGTGAGCCACTCACCTGGCCTTTATTACCCCTATTTTAAAAGGTAGTGACTCAACAGAAGATGTCTCTGAATTTCTAGTGAGTTTATATGGGCAAAATTTTGTCCTACCTTTATTCTCTCCTATCCTTTAGAAGATTCTCCCATGCTTACATTTGCAGAGACTGGGAAAATAATAACCATTCCTGTTTCTCTCCTCACCAACCATCTTTTCTTTCATTCATTCATTTATCTATTCATCTAGTCAGTAAATATTTTTTGGATTGCCTTAATCCTTAGCATTTATTCAAAATTAATGGGAGAAGATTCTGAAAGGGTTCTGTTTTTCTTTGATTCCCGCCCTTTTTTAAAAAAACCAGATCCTCTGTGCCTCTCTTGATCTTTAATTCAGGCAATTTTAACACATTTTATAGGTATATTTTTAGCTTATTGTAACTATTGAAGAATTAAGATGTTTAAACAAGTGTAAAGATATTGAGAAAACTACCCTCATTTACATTTACTGACTTTCTTATTCCTTATTGTAAGATATTACCTGTAAACTCCACCATGTGTTGGCCTATGAGGGGTTATGTGACATAAGCTTAAGTAGTGTAGGTTCCCCTAAAGGGTTGAATTCCACTAACTAGAAATTTCATTATTTTACATTTTTGTAATTCATTTACTTAAGACTGCCCCTTAGCTGGGTGCAGTGGCACATGCCTATAATCCTGACTACTCACAGGCTGAGGTGGGATGGCTGGCAGGATGTTTGCTTGAGCCCAGGAGTTCAAGATCAGCCTGGGCAACAAAGCAAGACCCCATCTGTAAACAATAAATGTATAAAAATTTTAAAGCTACCTCCTTATTTGTTTTTAAAAACCTTTATGAAATTATATATAGCCAACTGAGTTACTCTACAATATTTACCTTTTGGAATTATAATACTTCAAGAGTTATTTGAAGAATGACTTCATTTCAAGAATGACTTGATTATTTGATAGTATTTTAAGACTCAGTATTTTGACATCTGAACAATTTCTCTAATAAGGTCTTTTTTTTTTTTAATTTCAGTATCAGAAGCTTTGAGATCAGCAGGGCTACCATCTCACTCTTCTGTAATTTCACAACATTCTAAAGGAAGTAAATCACCAGATTTGCTGATGTATCAGGGTCCACCAGACACTGCAGAAATAATAAAAACATTACCTCAGAAATACAGAAGGAAACTTGTGTCTCAAGAAGAAATGGAATTTATCCAAGTATGTCGTTGCTCTTTATCCCAAGACTACGCAAAACACCATAACATTTGGGCTTTGGGGATTTCATTTGCTGATTTACATGCTATTCCTATTGTCTTGTCAGAGTGTGGTCAGAGCTAAGACAGGATGGTCAGGTAGGCCAAGACTATGAGAAAGAAACCATAGTCAAATCCCTCTGTAAATATGCATGATATATCAATATCAATAGATATAATCACATAAAAAACAGCTCTTTGGGGTCCTGAATAATTTTTCAGAGTGTAAAGAGCTTCTGATACCAAGAAATTTAAGGACAGGTCAACCTTGAGTCCCTTCCAGGTCTGAAATTATAAGAATTGATAAGAGGGCTGGGCATGGTGGCTCACGCCTGTAATCCCAGCACTTTGGGAGGCCAAGGCAGGTGGGTCACCTGAGGTCAGGACTTGGAAACCAGCCTGGCCAATGTGGTGAAACCTCGTCTCTACTAAAAATACAAAAATTAGCTGGGTGTGGTGGCGGGTACCTGTAATCCCAGCTACTCGGGAGGCTGAGGCAGGAGAATCTCTTGAACCCGGGAGGCGGAGGTTGCAGTGAGCCAAGGTCACGCCACTGCACTCTAGCTTGGGCAAGAGTGAAACTCTGGAAACTCCATCTCAAAAAAAAAAAAAAAAAAAAGAATTGATATGAGTGCCCAAAAGTTTTGACTAATTCAAAACTATTTTTTAAAAACCAAAGATTACTTACTGAAGATTGTATAAATTTGTAAAATTGCCATCAAAACATTTCCTGAGTCAATTTAACATCTAATCTTACTGCTTTATTTTTTCCTTTTCAGCGTGGAGGTCCTGAATAACCATGGTGGCTGCTGTTTGTCATCAGACAATAGAATTGTCTTTACAATAAAGGACTTCCAAAATGACAGATGAGAAACTGTATATTAAACACCTTTAATAAATATTATGAAAAAAATGAAATATAGAAAATTTAGATGGACACTTGTATTTGCTAATTTATGTATCTTGGTCAGCTTCTCCACAAGCTTACCTAATTGTTTATATACTTTATACTTATTAAAGTATACATTTTTAAATGTTAGCCTATTAATTTACTCTTGATTATCAAACATTACCAGTGTTGAACTATTAAAAGCACACAATGTGTAGTAAACTATCATAGGATTCCCATAATTTCACTTTACTTTCTGTTTAGGCATGGAAAAATTTATCAGTCAGAATTGCTGTTTTAGGGACATGATTTTCCTGAAATTGGGTGAGGATCAGTGAAATAATTACTCTATTACTTGTTCTTAATTCTCTGTTCTCTAATGTTTTTTCATTCACAAGTTTACTGGAGTATAACTGGCTTAGTAAGTATATCCTACTCTGAATGATAAAAATATAGTCAAGTTAAAATAGGTGACTATACTATTAAGATAGAGATCATACAAAAGATTCCAAAGAAAGTCAAAAAGTGTAAAATGGAAAATAAGAGAGCAAAATGAATATAGCATAGGAATAAAGATTTCACTAGAAATTGCAATTTATTATGTTTTGGAGGTTGTAAGGAAGTCTTGTTTTTTGGTTTGTTTTACTGTTTTGTGATCTTGTATGCAAATCCTGATAACCATTAACCTTCTCAAACTTAATGTCTGAGAGCCTCATAAAATCAACATAAATATTTACTTATTAAGCAGTTTATGAAACTTTAATGGGGCCCCTCCTGTGCCAAGGGTACGTATATTGTGAATTAAAGCCTCACAAAGCTAAATAAATTCTCTTCCATACCTTTAATGATTTCTAGAATATGCTTTAAAGAAGTCCTCCCTGAGAGTTAAGGGTAGGTCATGAGCAAGAAATAGAATTGGCTTCGAGTATGCTTCTGTATTTACTCAGTTGACTGTGGGTTAATTTTTACTTATTTCTACTACTCCACAGAGTTGATCTACTTCTCTTATAAATTTTTTGCTGTGGCCTAGTGTAAATGTTGTTCAGCACAAATATGAGAGTTTGATGCTGGCAATAAGCTGTTCAGGTGACTCATTGAAAAACATGATTCAGGCCAGGTGCAGTGGCTCATGCTTTGTTAATACCAGCACTTTGGGGAGCCAAGGCAGGTTGATCACCTGAGGTCAGGAGTTCAAGACCAGCCTGGCCGACAGGTGAAACCCCGCCTCTACTAAAAATACAAAAATTAGCCAGGCAATGTGACACACCTATAATCTCAGCTACAGGGAAGCTGAGGCCAGAGAATCACTTGAACCCAGGAGGCAGAGGTTGCAGTGAGCCAACATTGTGCCACTGCATTCTAGCCTGGTCAACGGAGTGAGACTCCATCCAAAAAAAAAGAAAAGAAAAACATAATTCATTTCTTTTTTTTATTATTTAAAAATTTATTGCCAGGCACGGTGGCTCACGCCTGTAATCCCATCACTTTGGGAGGCCAAGGCAGGTGGACCACCTGATGTCAGGAGTTCAAGACCAGCCTGGCCAACATGGTGAAACCCCATCTCTACTAAAAATACAAAAATTAGCTGGGCATGGTGGCAGGCACCTGTAATCCCAGCTACTCAGGAGGCTGAGGCAGGAGAATTGCTTGAACCCAGGAAGTGGAGGTTGTAGTGAGTGGAGGTCACACCACTGCACTCCAGCCTAGGCGACAGAGCAAGACTCTGTCTAAAAAAAAAAAACAATTATTTGGGAAAATTACTTTAGCAAAAGAAAGCCCAGGGCCGGGCCGGGTGTGGTGGCTCATGTCTGTAATCCCAGCACTTTGGGAGGCCGAGGCGGGCAGATCACCTGAGATCAGGAGTTCAAGACCAGCCTAGCCAACATGGTGAAACCCCATCTCTACTAAAAATACAAAAAATCAGCTGGGCATGGTGGCGGGCGCATGTAATCCCAGCTACTCAGGAGGCTGAGGCAGGAGAATTGCTTGAACCTGGGAGCTAGAGGTTGCGGTGAGCTGAGATTGCACCATTGCACTCCAGCCTCTCCAGCCTGGACAATAAGAGAAAAACTCCGTCTCAAAAAAAAAAAAAGCCCAGGACCATTATTTTGCTTTCAGAAACACATTCGGATTCAGGTAGTGAAGAGTGGTATGAGTAATACTGTGAGCCAACAGTTAGAAATCCTAATACCGAACTGTGGATGTATATCTGAGGGCAATCTTTACTACAGCTGCTGCCGTGAAAGTCAGAATGAAGAAAATCTGTCACTGTTACAGAATTTGTGAGTATAGGTAAGGCAAAAGGTACGCCAGTGGGAATTGCTGTCACAGGATGAGCTCCCAAGGAGAGTATTATAGACTTCTGGTGAGGCTTACAGTTAAATAGCCTGTATTTTCATTTAGAGGTTAGGCACTTAAATATATGTAATCAGCCAATTGCTTAATTTGTCCAAGTTTCCGTTTTTCTTTCCAGTACTACACAGTGGGATAGTCAGGATCAAATTAGTGTATTATCTATTACTTTGTAACAAATGACCCCAAAATTAAGTGGCTAAACTCTTAATTTCTCTGGTTTCTCTGGGTCAGGAATTCAGAAGCAGCTTCACTGGGCAGTTTTGACTTAGTGCCTAATGCGGTTGCAATTAGAAGCCACTGAGGCTACAGTCATCTGAAGGCTTGGCTGAGGCTGGCTGATCCACCTCCAAGATGGCTCACTCACAGAGCTGACAAGCCGATGCTAGCTGTTGGCAAGAGGCCTTAGTTTCTCTCCACATGGTTGCCTGAGTGAATTCATGACATGGCTGACTTTCACCAGAGCAAATAATCCAAGCATGCCAGTCAACAGCATCCTTTTATGTTCTAGCCTCATAAATCACACTTCAGCCATATTCTATTGGTCACACAGAACAACCTGTTTCATTGTGGGAGAAGACCACACAACAGGATTAATACCGGAAGGCAAGGATCATCATGGCCATCTTACAAGCTGGCTAATACAGATGCATGGAAGTGCTTTAAACTGAAAAATGCTTTGCAAATGTGTAATGCTATTTTCTTTTTTTTTCTTTTGGTTCAAAGTGCTCAAATGATATTTTATATATACAGTATCTCACTGTCTCAGAATATCATCTAAACGCTGTCTTCATTATCCTATTTTAAATGTCCCAGAATGGGAATTTACTTGTCAGCAGCACGCTGTAATACACTGATTATCAACTCATACGCCATGGCACACTTGGGGACCTCAAGTCTCACAACGGCATCATCAAATTTAGCTCACTAGCTTCTCTCTCTCTCTTTTCTTCCTTTCTTCCCTTCTTTCTTTCTTTTGATGGAGTTTTCACTCTTGTTGCCCAAGCTGGAGTCCAATGGTGCTATCTCTGCTCACTGCAACCTCCGCCTCGCAGGTTCAAGTGATTCTTCTGCCTCAGCCTCCCTAGTAGCTGGGATTACAGGTGCCTGCCACCACACCCAACTAATTTTTGTATTTTTAGTGGAGATGGGGTTTCACCATGTTGGCCAGGCTGGTTTGGAACTCCTGACTTAAGGTGATCCACCTGCCTCGGCATCCCAAAGTGCTGGATTACAGGTGTGAGCCACTGCACCTGCCGCTCACTAGCTTATTTCTACAAGTGAGGTTAAATTATTATTTCAATGATACCTGTCAGAAGAAACTATGACAACAGCATCACTAGGTATGACTTGCCTCAAGAGAGATGGTGTCTTTTCTGCAATGTGTGAGTTTTGCCTAGACCCAAGTAATGACAAGGGACTGAAAGATAATGGCTAACATATAGTAAACACTTAACTGTCAAACATTATTCTAAGGGCTTTGCAGGTGTGAGGTCATTTAAGCCTTGGAACAATCCTTTGAGTAGATCCTATTAGGGATGAAGAAACTGGAAACAAAGTAAGTAATTTGCCCTAGTTGTATCTAGTGGCTGAATACTGATAGGGCCACTATTCAAATGCAAGCAGTCTGATTCCAGAGTTAAAAAAAATAACTAAATTATTGGCCTTGGTATTTTGCTACTTTCTTCAACATATCTCTGAAACTTAGGATTTTCAACTCTTAGAAATATCAAATGTAGGCTGGGCGCAGTGGCTTACACTTACAAATACCAGCACTTTGGGAGGCCGAGGAGGGTGGATCACCTGAGGTCAGGAGATTGAGACTAGCCTGGCCAACAAGGTGAAACCCCGTCTCTACTAAAAATACAAAAATTAGCTGGGTGTGGTGGAGCAGGCCAGTAATCCCAGCTAATCGGGAAGCTGAGGCAGGAGAATCGCTTGAATCCGGGAGGCAGAGGTTGCAGTGAGCTCAGATCGGGCCAGCGTACTCCAGCCTGAGCAACAGAGTGAGACTGTCTCAAAAACAAACAAACAAAACAAGGCAGGGGGAGGGGGGCACATTTCCATGTTGACAGCTGCTCTGGCTCAGAAACTTTTAATTATCCACTAGTAGAGCCATCTGGATTACTGCAATAGTTCTCTAATAGGCCTTCTTTCTTTTTCTTGTCCCTCAAAATCTATAATATAGTCTCCCAACAGCAAGAGTGAACCTTTTAAAAGCGAGTCAGGTCATATCAGTTGTCTGCTCCAATCCCTCCAGTGGGTTTTCAGTGATGACTTTCTTGTACCACCCTATTTAAAACCTCCAACCCTGCCCCTGCCCTGATTTGTTATCCTTTATCTGCTTTATTATCTCTATAGCACTTATCACCTATGTATCATAACACATATTTGACTTATTTTTTTATCTCCTCCCATTGGAAGGTAGGGATCTTTGCTCCCTGCTATCTCAGATTCTACAATGGTGCTTGGCACATGGATAACACTCAATATCAGCATCCTAAGAGAGAGAAAAATGAAAAAGGAAAAGCACTCAATATGTTTTTGAATAAATGAATTAGTGTGTTTGTTATGACAATTTATGATAATCAAGGGGTTGGGTACTCATTACTGCTAAGTTAATAGAGCACTGTCTCAATTAATTGAGTTAATGTCTAAGCTTTCTGCATGTTTCATTTAATACCCACAATCTCCTGTGATGTAGTTCATTATTTTTTCCATTCTACCGAGTAGAAAACTGAGGACTAGAAGCTGATTCCCACAGCACGTTTCAGTTGAGTTGGATTTTGTTTTCCTGGGCCTGCTTCTTCATAAAGGGACTGGACTAAGAATACTCTTGACCAGCCCGTAAGAACTTGGCACTCGTCTCAGTAATCTGAGATAGCAGGGTTTGGCGTCCATAGCAACCACGGCGACAGGACGCGCTCGAGCAAGAACCAAAAAGCGAGAACAGGTACAAGGCCAAACCTTCTACATTCACAGACACCTACCAAACCCCGAACATGGAACACCAAATTAGAACGCTGAGCAGTCCCTGGTAATGTAGAAAACACTCAAGTTAAAACGGCAACAGAGTGACACAGCAGCCATTGAAGATGCCCCACTTCAGGCACCGACAGGCGTCACGTGACGGGTGGGGAACGCCAACCGCCTGGGCCTAGCGCAGCTTCCTCCGCCCACCACGGAAGTGAGGCGGGGATACTAAAGCGACGGAGCCCGGTGGACGGAAGTGGGTGTTGGAGGCTTTAAGGTAGCTTTAAATTCGTGTTGTCCTGGGAGCTCGCCCTTTTCGGCTGGAGTCGGGCTTTACGGCGCCGGATGGCTCTGGACGTGAAGTCTCGGGCAAAGCGTTATGAGAAGCTGGACTTCCTTGGGGAGGGACAGGTGAGGCTCTCTGGAAGGACGGGGAGGGCCCCAAGCGGACAGCCCCGCGCCGCCTCCACCTTTGCGGGTTTTCCCGTGGAGGCCAGAGGTCTGGCTTGGCTGCTCGTTCTCGTTGGGGGAAACCGTCCAGACGCACTTGCTGCCCATTCTTTACATCCTGGGGGTGAATCCTTGAGGGGCCTCTCCTTGCTGAAGAGTAGCCTGGAGCTGGACGGAGACTGACCCGCCACGTTTCCAGCCGCCGCGAGTCTGCTCAGGAACTCTGGGCTCTTTGCTTCGCGAAATGTAAAAATGCAAAAAGGCAAACACAAAAACTCCCATAAACTTATGTTATTTCTATTTTTCTTTCTAGTTTGCCACCGTTTACAAGGCCAGAGATAAGAATACCAACCAAATTGTCGCCATTAAGAAAGTGAGTTACCTTTTTATGTTGTTTTTAAGTCTCCTTGAAGATGTCTGTATTATTAATTGACTGATAGCCATTTTATTAGTCTTGACCGTACTCTGATAATGAGTTACTCATGTCATTTTCAGAGACAAAATAATTAATTAGTGCTTTGTGTTCCCAAACGGAACTCTAGGGTTGAACCCGTTTTAATTTCTATTGAAATGAAGAAGAAGCTGTATGTTATTTTCACTGCATAAATTCATATGTTGTGGGCAAGTACTGCCCATCTTTTCGGTCCTCAGAACTATTGGATACCATGATCTTTCTAGGTCACTGTTTATACCTCACCTGCATCCACTCAGTGTGTCGTATCTGTATTTTCTGTGTAAGGATTTACCATGAAAGACTTTCACTAGCATTAACAACATTGATGTGAAGTCTAAAATGAGTTCAGTAGCTTCTTATATTCATTCAAAAGACCTGGGTCGGATTCGGTAGCTTCTTATATTCATTCAAAAGACTTGGGTCGGGCCGGCCGCGGTGGCTCACGCCTGTAATCCCAGCACTTTGGGAGGCCGAGGTGGGCGGGTCACTTGGGGTCAAGAGATCCAGACCATCCTGGCCAACATGGTGAAACCCTGTCTCTACTAAAAATACAAATATTAGCTGGGTGTGGTGGCACCTGTCTGTAATCCCAGCTACTCGGGAGGCTGAGGCAGGAGAATCACTTGAACCTGGGAGGTGGAGGTTGTAATGAGCCGAGATGGCGCCACTGTGCTCCAGCCTGGTGACAGAGGGAGACTCCATCTTAAAAAAAAAAAAAAAAAGATTTGGGTCATAATTACATAACTCACGTTCACCTACATTGTTTCTTTTAACCTTCAAAACAATCTATAAAGTGGTTAAAAGCAACCCTATTTTATACTTGAGGTACCTGAGACTGAGTGATTAGGTGACTTGTCAAGATCACACAGCTAGTGATTGCTGAAGCTGGGATTTAAATCCAGGTGTCCTGATGTTGCTTTTGTTACTGTTGCTACTTTGAATCTGCTTCTCCTGCTTCAAAAACCCTAACTCCTTGGAAGTTATCCATATTTAACATTAATTCCCCCTTTTTTTGGTCATCTTCCAGCCTCCAAGTACTGTCTTGCATTCATTTAAAACCTGGCTGACTACTTCTTCTCAATTATTCCTGCCATAATTTTTTTATTTTTTATTTTTATTTTATTTTATTTTTTATTTTTTTTGAGACAGAATTTTGCTTGTTGCCCAGGCTGGAGTGCAATTGTGCGATTTCGGCTCACTGGAACCTCTGCCTCCCGGGTTCAAGCACTTCTCCTATCTCAGCCTCTCCATTAGCTGGGACTACAGGAACCTGCCACCACACCCAGCTAATATTTGTATTTTTAGTAGAGACAGGGTTTCGCCATGTCGGCCAGGCTGGTCTCGAACTCCTGACCTCAGTTGATCCACCCACTTCGGCCTCCCAAAATGCTGGGATTACAGGTGTGAGCCACTGTGCCTGGCCTTTTTTTTTTTTTTTTTTTTTTTTAAACTTTTTTACTTTTTTTATGTCCGTGTTTTCTGGTTTATGTTTTATGATCCACCACTACAGCCACTCCCTTTAAAACCCTTAACTCTACTGAATCTTTCTTCATCTTTCTTTCTTTTGTGGTAGCGGGGCAGGAGGAGGTCTCACTCTGTCGCCCAGGTGGAAGTGTTGGAGTGCAGTGGCACAGCCATAGCTCACTGCAGCCACCAACTCCTGGACTAAAGTAATCCTTCCACCCCAGCCTCCAAGGTAGCTGGGACTATAGACACATGCCACCAAGCCTGGCCTAGTCATCTTTTTAATTCTGTCTCTGGTTCACTATATCATAGCCACACTGACTTTTCTGTCCCTGTACAAATTAAATTTATTCCAGTCCCAGAATCACAGGATCATTGCATTTGGTCTGGCTTCTTGGTTGGTATATTTTCCATCTAGAACATGGCATGGCTGATTCCTTATCATCCAGGCTTCACTCAAATGCCTCCTCCATAGAGGCCTTCTTTGTTCATTCCAGCTACATGTATGCCTCCCTCCTTCCCTATGCTTTGCTATATTTCTGTCATCGATGTGGCATTTGTCGAAATTTGAAATCCTCCTATCTATGAGTTTATTGTCTGTTTAATTCCATTCACACTGTACCTAGGGCCATGGCTAGTACATTTGTAGACACTGTTAAAAATGTATTGGCCTTTCAGCTGGGCGCGGTGGCTCATGTTTGTAATACCAGCACTTTGGGAGCTCGAGGCAGGCGGATCACCTGAGGTCAGGAGTTCAAGACCAGCCTGGTCAACATGGCGAAACCCCTGTCTCTACTAAAATACAAAAATTAGCCAGGCATGGTGCCCCTGCTAGTCTCCTGGCCTCAAGTGATTGTCCTGCCTAGGCCTCCCTAATTGCTGGGATTACACGTGTGAGTCACTATGCCTGGCCTATTTCTTGAGGTGTTTTTTCTCCCCCAGTTTTAGGCGTTGTCTATACTTTCTACTATGAACATTGAGGATTTGGTGTTGTAGACCTTATTCCAACACTCATAATTTCTACTCCCGTTCATTTGCTAGGATGTGTTTAATTTTATAAAAAGGGAAGGAATCAATAAATGAGTTACTCTGTACTCATTCACCTGTTGAGTCTTGGACTTTAGAAATACTGATGTATCTCATCCTTTTAAAAAGATTATGTGGAATTTGTTTCCCAATTTATTTAACCAATCACCTATTGATGGCCTTTTGGGTTATATCTCATTTTTCAGTGTGTGTCTTAAATCTGTGTATCTCAAAACAATATATAGTATTGCATACTTTTTTTTTCCTTTTTTTTTTTTTTTTTTTTTTTGAGACAGCAACTTGCTGTGTGTTTCCCTGGCTGGAGTGTAGTGGTACAATCATAGCTCACTGAAGCCTTGACCTCCTGGTCTCAAGCATTCCATCTGCTTCAGCCTCCCAACCAGCTAGGAGTACAGGTGCATGCCACTGTGCCCCACTAAATTTGTTCTTCTTCTTGTAGAGACAGGGTCTCACTATGTTGACTAGGCTGGTCTTCAACTCCTGGGCTCAAGTGATCCTTCCACCTTAGCCTCCCAAAGTGCTGAGATTACAGGTGTGAGCCCCTGTACTCAGCCAGTATTGCATACTTTAAGCTATATATGTATATTTGGTATATTCTTATGCAACTTGTTATTCTTTTTTTTTTTTTTTTTTTTTTTGAGACAGGGTCCCACTCTGTCGCACAGGCTGGAGTGCAGTGGCGTGATCTCGGCTCACTGCAACCTCCACCTCCCCAGGCTCAAGCAGTTCTCCTGCCACAGCCTCTCAACTGCTGACCTCAACTGATCTGCCCACCTCAGCCTCCCAAAGTGCTGAGATTACAGGCTTGAGCCACCACACCCAGCCTGCAACTTGTTATTCTGAGTCAACATTATTTCCGAAATCCTCTATATCGTATGATACATGTAGATCCAGTTGATTCATGCTTGTTGATTATTAGATTCCATTATATGACTACACTGAAATTTTCTATCCAAACTCTCGTTGATAAACATTTAGGCTGCTTTTTAATGTTTTCCTTTAATACATTCCTTCTCTGGATAGTCATCTGTGAGTCATCTTGTATGCAGGTTTGAGTTTCTCTAGAGAATGTATCTATAATTGAAACAAATTATGAATTGTTGCTTCAGAGTATCACAACCATCAGCTTTACCAGATATGGTCAAATTGCTCTCCAGAATGATTGGACCAGTTTACTGTCCCACCACATTCTCAACATCATTTGCATTGTCAGACTTTAAAACATTTGTCAATTACGTAGATTGAAAATGGTATGTACTTATTGTTTCAATTAACATTTCTCTGATTACTGGTAAAGTTCATCATCTTTTCTTACACTTACTGGCTTCTTAGATTTTCTCCTGTTTTCTGTTGGATTACGTACTTTTTTTGTCCTATTGATTTATTGGACTTATTCATACTTTTTATTTTTTTTAATAGAGACAAGGTTTCACTTTGTTGTCCAGTCTGGTGTCAAACTCCTGGCTGTAAGCAATCCTCCAGCATCGGCCTCCCAAAGAACTGGGATTACAGGTGTGAGCCACAGCAACCAGCCAGAATTCTTTTATATTCTGGATATTGATCCTTTGTCAGAAATACACATTGCGTATATCATTTCCCAGTCTTTGGCAAGGCTTTTAGTTTATTTATGGTATCTTTGAGGTACTGAAAGTTAAATTTTAATATGATTGAATTTGTTAATTTTTTTGAAACCTTTAAAGGCTTCCTTTTTATGTGCTTTCCTGTTTCTGGATTACAAAGAATTCTGTACTTCTAAAATTTTTAAAATATTGATTTTAATACTTAGATCTTTATTCCATCAACAAGTTTTTCCTTTGTTGTATGATATGAGGATCCAGTATTTTTTTTTTTTTCAATAGAGACAGGGTCTTTCTATGTTGGCCAGGCTGGTCTTGAACTCCTGGCCTCAAGCCATCCTCCTGCCTCAGTCTCCCAAAGTGCTTGGATTACAGGCATGAGACACTGTGCCTGGCTAAGATTGAGTATTTTTTCTTCAGTTGTCCCAGTACTATTAATAGTCTGTCCTTTTCCCAATGAGTTGTAATGCCAAATTCCCCATACCCTTGCAATACCAAGTTCCAGTATTGGAACTTGGGTCCAATTTCTGGGCACACTATTCTGTTCCAGTGGTGGGTTTGTTTGTTTTTTTTCCCATTGCTGTTGAAATACTACAGTGACTTTAATAAGTCTTAAAATCTGTCAACTTCCATACACCTTGTTTTTCTTCTTCAAAATCATTTTGGCTACTCTATGAGACAGTTGGGAAATGTGAATCAGGAAAATTTGAATAGCAACTAGATATTAGATGCTACTGTGGCATTATTGTTAATTTTGTTAGGTGTCAAAGTGGCATGGTTATGTAAGAATGTCTGTATTTTAGAGATGCTTAAGTACGTTGGAGTGAAATGACATGAAGTCTGGGGTTTTAAAATATTTTAGGCAACAAAAAGGAGAGGCTGGATGAATGAAGTAAGTGTGGCAAAATATTGGTCACTGTTGAATCTGGGTGATGGAGTAGAGGGCTTTATGAAATTACTCTATTTTTTATTATGTGTGGAAAATGTTAAGAATTTTAAAATCAACTGTTCTTAGCTCCTTCCTTTTTTTTTTTTTTTTTTTTTTTTTGAAGCGGAGTCTCCCTCTGTCGCCAGGCTGGAGTGCAATGGCGCGATCTCGGCTCACTGCAACCCCCGCCTCCCAGGTTCAAGCAGTTCTCCTGCCTCAGCCTCCCAAGTAGCTGGGATTACAGACACATGCCACCACACCCAGCTAATTTTTTGTATTTTTAGTAGAGACGGGGTTTCCATGTTGACCAGGATGGTCTCTATCTCCTGACCTCAAGTGATCTGCCTGCCTTGGCCTCCCAAAGTGCTGGGATTACAGGTGTGAGCCACCGCACCTGGCCTCTTTTTTATTTTTGAATGGTACTCTTTGTGTATATGCACCACATTTTCTTTATTCATTCATTTGTTGACGGACGCATAGATTGCCTCCAAATCTTGGCTATTCTGAATAGTGCTGCAATAAACATGGGAGTTCAGATATCTCTTGGACATACAGATTCTGTTGGCATATATACATAGCAATGGAATTGCTAGATCAAATGATAGTTCTATTTTTAGTTTTTTGAGGAACCTCCTAACTGTCCTCCATAGTGGTTGTACTAATTTACATTCCCACCAACAGTGTACCTAGGGTTCCCTTTTCTCCACATCCCTCACCAGGATTCATCCTTATCTTTTGGATAAAAGCCATTTAAACTTAGGTGAGATGCTCTCTCATTGTAGGTTTTTTTTTTGTTTTTGTTTTTGTTTTTTGAGACGGAGTCTTGCTCTGTCACCCAGGCTGGAGTGCAGTGGCGCAATCTCGGTTTACTGCAACCTCCGCCTCCCGGGTTCAAGCAATTCTCCTGCCTCAGCCTCCTGAGTAGCTGGGATTACAGGTGCACACTGCATCACCACACCCGGCTAATTTTTGTATTTTTAGTAGAGACGTGGTTTCACCTTGTTGGCCAGGCTGGTCTCGAACTCCTGACCGTGTGATCCGCCTGCCTCAGCCTACCAAAGTGCTGGGATTACAGACATGAGCCAACGGGCCCGGCCCTCATTGTAGTTTTCATTTGAATTTTTCTGATGCTCAGTGATGTTGGCACCTTTTCTTATGCTGTCTGCCATTTGTATGTCTTCTTTTGAGAAATACCTACTCAGATCTTTTGCCCATTTTTAAATTGGATTATTAGATTTTTTTCATATAGAGTTGTTTGAGCTTCTTATATATTCTGGATATTAATCTCTTATCAGATGGATAGTTTGCAAATATTTTCTCTCATTCTGTGGGTTTTCTCTTCACTGTGTTGTTTCCTTTGCTCTGCAGAAGCATCTTGATGTGATCCCATTTGTCCATTTTTGCATTGGTTGCCTGTGCTTGTGGGGTATTACTCTAGAACTCTACCCAGTCCAATGTCCTGGAGAGGTTTTCCACTGTTTTCTTTTAGTAGTTTCATAGTTTGAAGTCTTCAACTTAAGTCTTTAATCCATTTTGATTTGATTTTTGTATATGATGAGAGATATGGGTCTAGTTTCATTCTTCTGCATATGGATATCCAGTTTTCCCAGCACCACTTATTTATTTTGTTTGCAACAAAGAAAGAGTTTAATTGTCACAGGGCCAACCAAGTGAGGAATACAGTAGATAATTCTCAAATCTGCCTCCCTGAGAATTAGGAGGCTAGGGTTTTTCAAGGATAGTTTGGTAGGCAGTGGGCTAAGGAATGGGGAATGCTGATTGGTTGGGTCTTGGATAAAATTGTAGGGAGTTGAAACTGTCTTCTTGCCCTGACACAGTTCCTAAGTAGTGGTCACAGAACCAGTTGAGTCAGTTTCTTCATACAGGCTCCTGGTCCAAGTGGCACCAGTTGGTCCATCAAAATGCAAGGTCTGAAAGATACCCCAACCACCAGTTTTACGTTTTACAATAGTGATGTTATCTATAGGAGCAATTGTGGAGGTTGCAAAATTCTTGTTACTTTTGGCTACATAACTCCTAAACAATAATTCTAACCTCATGTAATTTTACAAAGATGCTTTTAGTCTCTGAGCAAGGAGTGGGTTAATTTTGGGAAAGGAGTGTTAATCATCTTTGTTTTAAAGCTAAACTCTAAACTGAATTTCTCCCATAGTTAGCATTGCCAACACTCAGGAATGAGCAAAGAGCTTGTGAGATTAAAAGCAAAGATAGGGCCAGGCGCAGTGGCTCATGTCTGTAATCCCAGCACTTTGGGAGGTGGAGGCAGGCGGATCACCTGAGGTTGGGAGTTTGAGACCAGCCTGACCAACATGGAGAAACCCCGTCTCTACTAAAAATACAAAATTATCCGGGCGTGGTGGTGCATGCCTGTAATTCCAGCTACTCTGGAGGCTGAGGCAGGAGAATTGCTTGAACCCAGGAGGCGGAGGTTGCAGTAAGCTGAGATTGCACCTTTGCACTCCAGCCTGGGCAACAAGAGCAAAAACTCTGTCTCAAAAAAAAAGCAAAGATGGAGTCAGCTATATCACGTTTTACTCACTGTCGTAATTTTTGCAAAGGTGGTTTCAAAAATATGCCTTTTTGGCATGTTGATTGTTGTGAGCTGGTTATCCTGAGAAACTGCAGATACAGGAGTAGTTCTGAAAAGTTGCCCTTTTTTAAGGGAAGTGTACATTTGTAAAGGAGTATCTCTTTGACAGGGTGTCTCCCTCTGCACCAGGAAGAGAAGAAAGACTAGAAAGACTAAATCTCTAGAGACTATCAATGCAGAAGGCATCAACTTAAGTCTGTACAGCAAACCTAACCTCTGCTTAAGGCACAGCACCATTTATTGAAGAAACTGTCTTTTCCTCATTGTATGTTATTGGCACCATTGTTGAAAATGAGTTTGCTGTAGATGTATGGATTTTTTTCTGGGTTCTCTATTCTGTTCCGTTGGTCTGTGTGTCTGTTTTTATGCCAATATCATGCTGTTTTGGTTATTATAGCTTTGTTGTATGAAGTCGGGTAATGTGATTCCTCCCTTTTATTCTTTTTTCTTAGGATAGCTTTGGCTATTCTGGGTCTTTGTGGTTCTACACAAATTTTAGGATTGTTTTTCCTATTTCCATGACGAATGTCATTGGTATATTGATAGAGATTACATTGAATCTATAGATTGCTTTAGGTTGTATGGACATTTTAACAATATTGATTCTTCCAATCCATGAATATGAATTATCTTTCCATTTTTTTGGTGTGTTGTCTTCAATTTCTTTCACCAATGATAGTTGTTGTTGTCTTTTTTTTTTTTTTTTTTGAGATGGAGTCTCGCACTGTTGCCTGGGCTGGAGTTCAATGGTGCGATCTCAGCTCACTGCAACCTCTGCCTCCCGGGTTTGCACCATTCTCCTGCCTCAGCTTCCTGAGTACCTGGGATTACAGGCGCATACCACCACAGCCGGCTAATTTTTTGTATTTTTAGTAGAGACGGGGTTTCACTATGTTGGCCAGACTAGTCTTGAACTCCTGACCTCGTGATCCGCCTGCCTTGGCCTCCCAAAATGCGGGGATTACAGGCATGAGCCACCGTACCCGTTCAGTAGTTTTTATTTTAGAGATCTTTCACTTAATTTGGTTAATTCCTAGATATTTAATTTTATTTGTAGCTGTTGTGAATGGGATTACTTTCTTGATTTCTTTTTCAGATTGTTCACTGTGGGCATATAGCAGGGCTACTGATTTTTGTATGTTGATTTTTGTATCCTGCAACTTTTGTGAATTATCAGTTCTAGTCGTTTTTTGGTGGAGTCTTTAGGTTTTCCCAAATATAAGATCATATTGTCACCAGGTGTGGTGGCTCATGCCTGTAATACCAGCACTTTGGGAGGCCGAGGTGGGCGGATCACCTGACCAACATGGAGAAACCTCGTCTCTACTAAAAGTACAAAAAAAATTAGCCAGGCTTGATGGCGCATGCCTGTAATCCCAGCTACTCCGGAGGCTGAGGCGGGAGAATTGCTTGAACCTGGGCGGCGGAGGTTGTGGTGAGCCAAGATCACACCATTGCACTCCAGCCTGGGCAACAAGAGCAAAACTCCGTCTCAAAAAAAAAAAAAAAAGATCATATCGTCTACAAACAAGAAGAATTTCACTTCTTTGCTTGCTCTTGCTAGGACTTCCAGTACTATATTGAATAACAGTGGTGAAAGTGGGCATTCTTGGTGTGTTCAAGCTCTTAAAGGAAATCAGTTTTTCCCCATTCTGTATACTGACCGTGGGTCTGTAGTATATGGCTTTTATTATGTTGAGGTATGTTCCTTCTATACCCAGTTTTTTAAGAGTTTTTATCATGAAGGGATGTTAGATTTTATCAAATGCTTTTTCAGCATCAATTGAAATGATTATATAGTTTCTGTCCTTCATTTGTTGATATGATGTATCACGTTGATTGATTATAGCATATGTTGAACCATCCTTGCATCCCCAGGATAAATCCCACTTGGTCATGATGATCTTTTTACGTATTGTTGAATTCAGTTTGCTAGTATTTTTTGAGGATTTTTACATGAATGTACATCAGGATATTGGCCTGTAGTTTTCTTACTTTGATGTGTCTTTGTCTGATTTTGGTATCAGGGTAATACTGGCCCCATAGAATGAGTTTGGAAGTATTTACTTCTCTGTTTTTTTGGAATAGTTTGAGTAGTATTGGTATTAGCCCCCTCCCCTCCCCCGTACTCCCTCCTTTTCCCCTCCCTTCCCCCTCCCCTTCCCCTCCCTTACCCTACCCTCTTATTTTTTTAATTTTTTTTCCTCGCTCTATTGCCTACCCAGGCCCTGGAGTGCAGTGGCGTCATCTCAGCTCATTGCAACCTCCACCTCCTGGGTTCAAGTATTCTCCTGCCTCAGCCTCCCAAGTAGCTGGGATTACAGGCATGCACCACCACGCCTGGCTACTTTTTATATTTTTAGTAGCGATGGGGTTTCACTATATTGCCCAGGCTGGTCTCGAACTCCTGACCTCAAGTGATCGGCCTGCCTCAGCCTCCTAAAGTGCTGGGATAGCCACTGTGCCCAGCCTAGCCCTTCTTCAAATGTTTGGTAAAATTCAGCATTGAAGCCATCAGGTCTTGGGCTTTTTGCTGGGAGATTTTTTATTATGGCATCAATCTCATTACTTGTTACTGGCCTGTTTAGGTTTTCAGTTTTTTCATGGTTCAATCTTGGTAGGTTGTTTGTGTCTAGGAATGTATCTGTTTCTTCTAGGTTTTCCAGTTTCTTGGCGTATAGTAACTCATAGTAGCCACTAATGATCCTTTGGATTTCTGCGGTATTGGTTGTAGTGTCCCCTTTTTTCACATCTGTTTTTATTTATTTGCATCTTCTCTCCTTTTCTTTTAGTCTAAAGGTTGGGTAAGTTTTTTAGTGGTCAGGGTTTTTATTGGGACTGGTCATGCAGGCATTTTCTGCCTGGCATGTACCAAAAATCCAGACTTAATCATGGCGAAAGGTGAAAGGGAAGCAAGGCACCTCTTATGGTGGCAGGAGAGATTTTTTTTTCTAGAGCAGGAGTGGAAGTTTGTTTGTTTGTTTGTTTATTTTTTGAGATGGAGTCTCGCTCTGTCGCCAGGCTGGGAGTGCAGTGGCGCGATCTTGGCTCACTGCAATCTCCGCCTCCCAGGTTCAAGTGATTCTCCTGCCTCAGCCTCCTGAGTAGCTGGGATTACAGGCGCATGCCACCACGCCCGGCCGATGTTTGTATTTTTAGTAGAGATGGGGTTTCACCATGTTGGCCAGGATGGTCTCAATCTTCTGACCTCGTGATCTGCCCACCTCCGCCTTCCAAAGTGCTGGGATTACAGGTGTGAGCCACCGCACCCGGCCAGAAGTTTATTAAAAAGCTCTAGAAGAGTAGGAAAGAAATGAAAGTGCACTTGGGAGAGATCCAAGTGGGCAACTTGAAGAACATGTGTCCAATTTTGATGGTCTTTTCAAAACACCAACTTGTTATTTTGTTGATCTTTTGTATTTTTTTGTTTCAATTTCATTTATTTCTGCTCTGATTTTTATTATTTTCTTCTAACTTTGGGATTGGTTTGCTCCTGCTTTTCTAGTTCTTTAAGATGCATCATTGTTTATTTGAAGGTTTTGTTTTTGGTTTTTTTTTTCATGTAGGCAGTTACAGCTATAAACTTCCCTCTGAGTACTGCTTTCCCCGTATCCCAAGGTTTTTGGTATGTTGTGTTTCCATTATAATTTCTTTGAAGAAATTTTTCAGTTTTCTTCTTCATCTGTCCATTGACCCACTGGTCATTCAGGAGTGTATTGGTTAATTTTCGTGTATTACATAGTTTCCAAAATTCCTCTTGTTATTGATTTCTGGTTTTATCCCATTGTGGTCAGAAAAGATACTTGATATGGTTTCAGTTTTTTGGAATGTTTTAAGACTTGTTTTGTGGCCTAACATATGGTCTGTCCTTGAGAATCATTCATTTGCTGAGGAGAAGAATGTTTAATCTACAGCCATTGGATGACATTTTCTATAAATATCTATTAGGTCCATGTGGTCTGTAGTGTGGATTAAGTCCAATGTGTCTTTGTTGATTTTCTGCATTGATCTGTCCAATGGTGAAAGTGGGGGTGTTGAAGCCTCCAGCTATTATTGTATGGGGTCTGCCTCTTTAGTGCTAAAAATATTTTATATATCTGAGTGCTCCATTGTTGGGTGCATATATATTTTCAATTTTTATATCCTCTTACTGAATTGACGCCTTTATCATTATATAGTGACTTTGTCTTATTTTACAGTTTTTGCTTGAAATCTATTTTATTTAATATAACTACTCCTGTTCTTTTTTGGTTTCCATTGGCAGTGAATATCTTTTTTCCATGTCTTTCAGTCTGTGTGTGTCTTTATAGTTAAAGTGTGCTTCTTGTAGGCAACAGATCTTTGGGGCTTTTTTTTTTTTTATCCATTCAGTCACTCTGTGTCTTATGATTGAAGCGTTTAGCCTATTTATATTCAGTGATATTATTGATAAGAACTTTTATTCCTGCCATTTTCTTACTTGTTTTCTGGTTGTTTTGTGGTCTTTTCTTCCTTCTGTCCTTCCTTCCTGTCTTCCTTGTAGTAAAGGTGATTTTCTCTGGTGGTATGTTTTAATTTCTTAATTTTTATTTTTTTGTGTATCTATTGTTATGTTTTTAGATTCGAGGTTACATGAGGCTTGCAAATAATATAACCCATTATTTTAAACTGATGACAACACTGATTACATAAACAAACCAACAAGCAAAAAGAAAACTAATAAAACTCTACGTTTTAACTTTGTCTCCCCACTTTGTTGTACTATGTCTTGAAAAATTGTTATTGTTTTTGATTGGTTCATTTTTTATCTTTCTGCTGGATATGAGTAGTTTACATACCACAATTACAGTGTTATAATATTATGTGTTTTTCTGTGTACTTACTATTACCAGTGAGTTTTGTACCTTCAGATGATTTCATATTGCTCATTAACGTCTTTTCTTTCTGATTGAAGAACTCCCTTTAGCATTTCTTGTAGGACAGGCCTGGTGTTTATAAAATCTCTCAGCTTTTGTTTGTCTGGGAAAGTCTTTATTTCTCCTTCCTGTTTGAAGGATATTTTTGCTGAATATACTATTCTAGGTTAAAAGTTATTTTCCTTCAGCACTTTATATCATGCCAGTCTCTCCTGTCCTGTAAAGTTTCTACTGAAAAGTCTGCTGCCAGACATATTGGGGGCTCCATTATATGTTACTGGTTTCTTTTTTCTTCTTGCTGCTTTTAGGATCCTTTCTTTTTCTTTTCTTTTTTTTCTTTTTGAGATGGAGTTTCATTCTTGTTTCCCAGGCTGGAGTGTGGAGTGCAATGGCATGTCCTTGGCTCACCGCAACCTCCTCCTCCCGGGTTCAAGCGATTCTCCTGCCTCAGCCTTCCCAAGTAGCTGGGATTACAGTCATGTGCCACCACGCCCAGCTAATTTTGTATTTTTAGTAGAGACGGGGTTTCTCCATGTTGGTCAGGCTGGTCTTGAATTCCCTACCTCAGGTGACCCACCCTCCTCGGCCTCCCAAAGTGCTGGAATTACAGGTGTGAGCCACAGTGCCTGGCCTAGGATCCTTTCTTATTCCTTGACTTTTAGAGTTTGATTATTAAATGTGTTGAGGTAGTCTTCTTTGAGTTAAACCTGCTTGGTATTCTATAACCTTCTTTTCTTTTTTTTTTTTTTTTGGAGACGGAGTCTTGTTTTTCTTGCCCAGGCTGGAGTGCAGTGGCACAGTCTTGGCTCACTGCAACCTCTGCCTCCTGGGTTCAAGTGATTCTCCTGCCTTAGCCTCCTGAGTAGCTGGGATTACCGGCGTGAGCCACCGTCCCCAGGTCCCAGTGTTCCATAACTTTCTTGTACTTGAATATTGGTACCTATTTCTGCATTTGGGAAGTTTCCCATTATCCCTTTGAATTAACTTTCTTCTTTGCCTCTCTCTCTCTACCTCCTTTTTAAGGCCCAAAACACTTAGATTTGCCCTTTTGAGCCTGTCTTCTAGATCTTGTAGGCACGTCTCATTTCTTTATTTTTTTTCTTTTGTCTCCTCTGTTTTCAAATAGCCTGTCTTCAAGCTCATTAATTCTGCCTTCTGCTTTATCAATTCTGCTATCAAAAGGCTGATGCGGCTGGACACAGTGGCTCATGCCTGTAATCCCAGCACTTTGGGAGGCCAAGGTGGGTGGATCACTTGAGCTCAGGAGTTTGAGACCAGCCTGGGAGACATGGTGAAACCCCATCTCTACAGAATATAGAAAAATTAGCTTGACATGGTGGTTTGTGCCTGTGGTCCCAGCTTCTTGGGGGGGTCTGAGTGGAGAGGATGGCTTTAGCCTGGGAGGCGGAGGTTGCAGTGAGCCGAGATTGCACCACTGCACTCCAGCTTGGGTGACAGAGTGACAGAGCAAGACTCTGTTTCAAAAAAGGGAAAAAAGTTTGGGTATGGTGGCTGACACTAGTAATCCCAGCACTTTGGGAGGCCACGGTGGGTGGATCATTTAGGTCAGGAGTTCGAGACCAGCCTGACCAACATGGTGAAGCCTCATCTCTACTAAAAATACAAAATTAGCTGGGCATGGTGGTTCATGCCTATAATTCCAGCTACCTGGGAGGCTAAGGCAGAAGAATTGCTTGAACCCAGGAGGCAGAGGTTGCAGTGAGCTGAGATTGTGCCATTGCACTCCAGCCTGGGCAATAAGAGCAAAACTCCGTCTCCAAAAAACAAAGACTGATGCATTCTTGAGTATGTCACTTGCATCTTTCCACTCCAGAATTTCTGCTTAATTCTTTTTAATTCTTTCAAGTATTTGTTGAATTTACCTGATAGGATTCTGAATTCCTTCTCTGTGTTATCTTGAATTTCTTTGAGTTTTCTGAAAACAGCTATTTCGAATTCTCTGACTAAAAGGTCACATATCTTTCTCTGCAGGATTGACCCTTAGTGCCTAATTTAGTTCATTTGGTGAGGGTATGTTTTCCTGGATGGCCTTAATGCTTGTGAGTGTTCACTGCCATCTGTACATTGAAGAGTCAGGTATTTATTATAGTCTTCACAGTCTGGACTTGTTTGTACCATTCTTATTGGAAGGTATTCCAAGTATTCAAAGGGAATAGAGTGTTGCAGTCTATGTCTTTGGTCACTGTAATCGTATCTGCATTAGGGGGTACCCCGAACCCAGTAATGCTGTAGTTCTTCTAGACTCATAGAGGTACCATCTTGGTGGTCTTGGATAAGGTCCAGAATTCTCTGTATTACCAGACTCTGTATTACCATTCTTTCTTCCCCTTTCTTCAGGCAGAGGAGTTGCTCCTGTGTCCATCAGCACCACAGGCCCATGAAGAGGGGATTATTGCCAGGGTACCACCAGTGTTCACTTAAGGCCCAGGGCTCCTCAGTCAGCTTATGCTGGATGCTGCCAGGCCTGGGACTCATCTTCAGGGTAGTGGGTTCCCCTCTGTTCCAGGGGTAGGTCCAGAAATGCCATCCAAGAGCCAAGGCCTGGATTCATGGACCCTAGTAGCCCACCTGGTGCTCTTCCCCAGGGCAACCAAGCTGGTCCCTAAGCTGCAAGACAGAATCTCCTTTACTATTCCCTCTCATTTTCTCAAACAGGAGTCTCTCCTGGTAGCCACTACAGCTGTGAATGTGCTGTGTCATACCTGAAGCCAATATGTCTCGGAGTTTCACCTGAGGCCCATGGTGAGGCCCTGGTTACCACTGCTGATTATTCAGGGCCCAGGGGCTCTATAGTGAGCAAATCATGAATCCTAAATGGTCTACTTTAAGAAATTCTGTGGGTTTTTTTGTTTGTTAGAAGTAGAATCGCCTGTTCTGTTGCCCAGGCTGGAATGCAGTGGTGCAATCATAGCTCACTGCAGCCTCGAACTCCTGGGCTCAAGCAATCCTCCCACTTCAGCCTTCCAAGTAGATGGAACTACAGGCACATGCAACCATGCCCCGGTAACTTTTTTTTTTTTTTTTTTTCGAGACAGAGTCTCGCTCTGTCACCCAGGCTGGAGTGCAGTGGCACGATCTCAGCTCACTGCAAGCTCCGCCTCCTGGGTTCAAGCGATTCTTCTGCCTCAGCCTCCCAAGTAGCTGGGACTACAGGCGTGTGCCACCATGCCTGGCTAATTTCTGTGTTTTTTTAATAGAGACGGGGTTTCACCATATTGTCCAGGCTGGTCTTGAACTCCTGACCTCGTGATCCACCTGCCTCGGCCTCCCAAAGTGCTGGGATTACAGGCATGAGCCGCTGCACCCAGCCAATGCCCCAGTAACTTTTTACATTTTTTGTAGAGACAGGGTCTTGCTATGTTGCCCAGACTGATCTTTAACTCCTGTACTCAAGCGATCCTCCTACCCAGACCTCCCAAAATACTGGGATTGCAGGCATGAGCCACTTGTGTTTTTGTTTGTTTGTTTGTTTGAGACAGTCTCTCTCTGTTGCCTAGGCTGGAGTACAGCAGTGTGATCATGGCTCACTGT
This sequence comes from Pan paniscus, assembly GCF_029289425.2. Lineage (NCBI taxonomy): Eukaryota > Metazoa > Chordata > Mammalia > Primates > Hominidae > Pan > Pan paniscus. The sequence goes on along the minus strand of NC_073253.2, from coordinate 44,668,102 downwards.
AGCCTGGGCTCAAGCAATCCTCCTGCTTCAGCCTCCTGAGTACTTGGGACTGTAGGCACGTGCCACCACTCCTGGCTAATTTTAAAAAATGTTTAGTAGACACAAGGTCTTGCTATGTTGCCCAGGCTGGTCTTAAACTCCTGGGATCAAGCGATCCTCCCACCTTGGCCTGTCAAAGTGTTGGAATTTACAAGTGTGAGCCACTACACCCCGCCAGTCTTTTCTTGATTACTGACAGTTTTCTAAAAAGCAGTGAGAGAATGTTCTTTACCCAGGTAATTTATTTTGTGTAAGACTAAACCTGTTAATGTAATTTGTTATGTTTATTCAGAGTAACAACATTTTAACCATCACAATTTGTAATTTTGCTTTTTGAAAAATGTGGTGTCTAAGAGCATATTATTGGGCTTATTACCAACTATACAGCATGATATTTTCTGTATCTTTCCTCCCAAGTAGCCTAATTTGAAGTTACGTATTTATTTTTAATCAGGATACCCTTAGTTATTTGGTCCACATTGAACCTTGAAAAGGTAAAATAGATTTTTCTTAATTTTATTATTTGAATGTGTAGTTCAGAAACGTAAGGGACAAGGGTAGGTATTTGATTCTCTCTTATATTGTTAATTTTATCTTTCTGATCATGATTCCTACTCTCTTTTTGCCTAGTAGGTACATATCGGTTGCTAATTGTTTTTTTTCTGTGGCGAAGTATTTGAAGTATTTACACATTATTCATTGATTCTAAATAATTTAACACATTTTTAATATATTTGGGTTTTTTTCCGTTTCTACCAGATCAAACTTGGACATAGATCAGAAGCTAAAGATGGTAAGTATTTCATGTAATCTGACAGATAGGAAAAGTTTTCTCCTTTTTTTTTTTTTTTAAAAAAAAAAGACAGGGTCTTGCTCTGTCACCCAGGCTGGAGTACAGAGACACAATCGTAGCTCACTGCAGCCTCAGACTTATGTACTCAAGCAGTTCTCCCACCTCAGCCTCTTGAGTAGCTAGGGCTGTAAACATGTGCCACCACTTGTGGTTAATGTTTTATTTTTTGTAGAGATGAGGTCTGGCTGTGTTGCTCAGGCTTCTCTCAAACTCCTGGCCTCAAGCTGTCCTCCCACCTCGGCCTCCCAAAGTGCTGGGATTACAGGCTTGAGCCACCATGCCCAGCATAAAGTTTTCATTCTCACTGAAGAAACGAGCAAAGTATGAATTAATAAGTTAGTAATGGTTCTGGATAGAGTTACTGCAGGGTCCCCGAAGAGTAAAGATAGACTCAGCATAGAGAAGGAGTATTTGGTGATTTTTACCTACTGGATATTCAGAGAAACATTCCAAATCACCCACATAAATGGAAGGCAGCAAGCTTAATTAGTTTGTCTTTCTGTCTTCATTACTGTTTTAGGTGTTACAAGCCATTGTTTTTTCTGTTTCTGAGTTTCTAATTACTTTGAAAATTCAGGATACATTTTCATGAAAGTACATAAAGCTTACTATGGAATAGATACATGAGGAAATTATTTCATTAAACTTTCTTCCAAAGTCTTATTTATTAGGAGTCATCATATAATAGCTCTTACAAAAGAGACCCATTGTCTGTGTAAGTGCCAATACTATATCTTATTTTTATTTTGTTCATTTTTTTTGAGACAGAGTCATGCTCTGTTGCCCAGGCTGGAGTGCAGTATCGTGATCTCGGCTCACCGCAACCTCTACCTCCCGGGTTCAAGCGATTCTCCTGCCTCAGCTTCCTGAGTAGCTAGGATTACAGGTGCACATCACCATGCCCAGCCAATTTTTTGTATTTTTAGTAGAGATGGGGTTTTGCCACGTTGGCCAGGCTGGTCTCGATCTCCTGGCCTCAAGTGATCTGCCCACCTAGGCCTCCCAAAGTGCTGGGATTACGAGCCACTGCGCCTGGCCTGTATCTAATTTTTAATTTTGAAATCTGTCATTTGTATTGGAAAATATACTATCTTATCACTAGTTTGCTTTTAGCACAAACAATATGCCACTAATATTTGTAGGGCAAGAGTAGGGAAGCTTATCACCTATATGCTGCACACTTATATATGTTGTTAGTCTAGTAGTGGTGTTCAGATCCTGGTATAGATAAGGTGAAATATTTTTCACCATTTGTTGTAGTCTTTGTTAAGCTATTTTAAAAGTAAAGCAATGTAGGCCTGGTGCCATGGCTTACGCCTGTAACCCCAGCACTTTGGGAGGGTGAGGTGGGTAGATCGCCTGAGCTCAGGAGTTCGAAACCAGCCTGGCCAATATGGCAAAACCCCGTCTCTAACGAAAATACAAAAAATTAGCCAGGCGTGGAGGTGTGCACACCTGTGGTCCCAGCTACTCGGGAGGCTGAGGTGGGAAAATTACTTGAGTCTGGGAGGTGGAGGCTGCTGTGAGCCGAGATCATGCCACTGCACTCCAACCTGGCTGACAGGGTGAAACCCCATCTCAAAAAAAATAAATAAATAAAAATAAAGCAATGTAAAAGAACAACAGATTTGACATAAAAATTGTCAAAGTAGCCCTTATTTTTGTGTGTAATGTTCACTATTTTCTGAGATTACTAACCTTTCTTTAAAAATATGTGTTTGTGGCTGGGTGTGGTGGCTCACGCCTGTAATCCCAGCACTTCAGGAGGCCAAAGCGGGTGGATCACGAGGTCAGGAGTTCGAGACCAGCCTGACCAACATGGTGAAACCCCGTCTTTACTAAAAATACAAAAATTAGCCGGGCGTGGTGGCGCGTGCCTGTAATCCCTGCTACTCTGGAGGCTGAGGCAGGAGAGTTGCTTGAACCCGGGAAGCGGAGGTTGCAGTGAGCCGAGATCACGCCACTACACTCTAGCCTGGGCGACAGAGCGACTCCATCTCAAAAAAAAAAAAAAAAAAGAAGTGTTTGTAAGGTTTGAGATTTCAGAATTATTCACTTCTTGCTTTGCCTTTTTATATAGGTATAAATAGAACCGCCTTAAGAGAGATAAAATTATTACAGGAGCTAAGTCATCCAAATATAATTGGTGTGAGTATGATCAAAACTGTTACTGGGATTTGGGACTCTGCCTTTTCTTGATATAATGGATGTTGATTAAAGGCTCAGCAAGATGACTTGTTCTAGATGAGCCTTGTAGAAGCTTAAAGGAAATACATTTTCTATCCCAGTTGTTTTGGTAGGCATTGTCTTCAAAACTATACCACTGATTAAATAAATGAAATATTGACATGTAGGCTAATTTTGTCGGAAATAATTTTGAAGTCTAGGGAGCTCTAGCATGTAGTGGCTGAGAGTGTCAACCTGAATTCAAAACCTTTCTTTCTGCCTGTGTGAGACCTTGAGTGTGTTCACTCACAACTCCCCAGAGTCCCTGCCTCATAGGGAAGTTGTGAGACTAGCCAATTGAGTAGATGTAAAGTATCTGGAATAGTGCCTACCATAGAAAATGTATTCATTCATTCAGTGATAGCTGCTGTTATTTAGAGGATTTCTTAAGAATCACATTTGGGACTTTTCTTTTGAGTTGGAGACTGGAATGAGGTTTTCATTGGTTAATTTCTTAATTCTAACTCCAAATATTTGGGGAAAGAGGTTGGGTATTTTTTTTAAGTAAAATTTAATATTTTTATGCTTCAAAATACTAATTCCTTTAGTACTGTCCAAAAAAGGACAAATGTCAAATTTAATCAAATGATTTAAGCTTTATAGGGAATTACCAACAGTTTAAATGCTTTTTAAATTTTTAAAAATTGCCTCAGTTGCTATGATACTGTCAGGTATTAAATAGTGAATCACATTTTAATTTTTTAACTTTGCAGCTCCTTGATGCTTTTGGACATAAATCTAATATTAGCCTTGTCTTTGATTTTATGGAAACTGATCTAGAGGTAAGATTAAGATTCCTGGAGAAATTCCTTTGTCCCAGTTTATCAAACAAGAACCTAAATATTTGTTTTCTACCTAAGAAGATACTGGTAGTAAAATAAAAAAAGCTTAATTTTGTTGAAATTTGGATGTACTCTGAGGCAAAAGGATCTCGAGTTATTTTCTTCTAATCATTTAGTGATATCCCCAGTGTTACATACAAAGATTTGGATTTCATTGGCATTTCTGCCTTCTAAGTTCCCATAGCTAGTTGACGTCATTTTTGGAGAAATGAGCATTAGACCTATAAGATTTGTTTGCTTTTTTTTTTTTTGTGATGGAGTCTCAGTCTGTTCACCCAGCCTGGAGTGCAATGGCGTGATCTCGGCTCTCTGCAGCCATCACTTCCTGGGTTCCAGTGATTCTCTCACTTCAGCCTCCCAAGTAGCTGGGATTACAGGTGCCACCACGCCCGGCTAAATTTTATATTTTAAGTAGAGACGGGGTGTCACCATGTTGGCCAGGCTGGTCTTGAACTCCTGACCTCAAGTGATCTGCCCGCCTCAGCCTCCCAAAGTGCTAGGATTACAGGCATGAGTCACCATGCCTAGCAACCTATAAGAATTTAAAATTTATTTCTGGCCAGTGCAGTGACTCACGCCTGTAATCTCAGCACTTTGAGAGGCCAAGGCAAGAGGATTGCTTAAGCCCAGGAGTTCAAGACCAGCCCGGACCACATAGATCCTGTCTCAACTTTACAAATTATATTAAAAAATAAAGAAACTTATTTCCATATAATCAGAGTAATGTCATTCTTTTGAAAGCCAAGTTTTTTTGTTTGTTTTTGTTTTGTTTTTTTGAGACAGAGTCTTGCTTTGTTACCCGTGCTGGAGTACAGTGGCGCGATCTCAACTCACTGCAACCTCTGCCTCCCAGGTTCAAGCAATTCTTGTGCCTCAGCCTCCTGAGTAGCTGGGATTACAAGCGCCCATCACCATGCCCAGCTAAAATAGAGATGGGATTTCACTATGTTGGACGGGATGGTTTCAAACTCTTGACCTCTGGCGATCTGCCTGCCTGAGCCTCCCAAAGTGCTGGGATTATAAGCGTGAGCCACCGTGCCCGGCCTCTTTCTTTTAGATAAATACCTAGCAGTGGTATTGCTAGATCACAAGATTATTGATTAGTGGTATCGATCACAATATTAGTGATGCTGTTATAGATCACAATACTAATGGTATTGATCCTGGAAGGACCTATCATAATAGGCTATGGGCTCACCACTAGGCTATGGATTGCACCACTGCACTCCATCCTGGGTGACAGAGTGAGACTCCCATCTCGAAAAAAGAAAAAAAAAAGAAACAAAAACGTATGCCAGAATTCAGTTGGTACACAGATGTTTGGCTTTATTAATAATTGTCAAAACTGGAACAATCCAAACATCCCTCATTCTAACTGTACAAACAAACTGAAATACTACTCAGGAATAGAAACACACTATTGATAAATGCAGCAACATAGATGAATCTGAAATGCATTATACTAAGTGAAAGAAGCCAGGCTAAAAAGACTATGTATTGAACCATTTCATTTATATGATATTCTGGAAAAGGCAAAATGAAAGGAACCAGAAACCAGATCAGCGGTTATGGGGGCTTTGGGGTAAAGGAAAGGAGTAAGTACAGAGGGGCCTCAGGGAATTTGGGGAGGTTACGGAACTATGCTTTGATTATAGTGGTGGTTACATGACTGGATGCATTTGTCAAAACTCATGGAACTATACACTAAAAAGGGTATGCTTTACCTTAAATCTGATTTTAAAAAAAGAAAAGGGGAACTTTTAGTTCCTAACTGATAAATCTAGAATAAACTGACATTAGGCACAGCTCATAAATATTGCCATCAAAACTCAGTCTTACGCTTTAACTAAGCTCCATTTTCTTCTCTGTTGCATTCTTCATGTGTACAGTTCTCAATATGGTGTTCCAGATGCTTCTAGGTATATGTTTGTAGAGTTTAATAATACGTGAGGAACGAAAGTGCTTTCTTTTCTTTGATTCTAGCACAAGTACTTGGCCTGGTTGATTGACTTGTCTTGTATCCCTGAACCAATCACTTGGCCAGGAGACTGCAGTGTGATAATGGGGATGCCTGGGTCATGTGCCTACCTCTGGAGGCCTTAGGTTGACTCAGTCCTACCTTAACCATGTGGACTAAGCTGAGAAGAGATGGCTTCCCAAAGGAACACTAACTGCTATTGTCAGAAGATGCAAGCAGAAACAACAGGTGTTTGCTACTTTCATGCGAAAGCAGTAGAGGACAAAGCACTGCTTTCTTTGCAAACCAGAAATGCTCTCCCTACCCATCTAACTCTGGAGATTTTGACAGGGCTTCCTGAGGAAACTTAGATAACCTCTCTTGAGAGTCTCCTGTATTGATACTTAACATTTTAAGTCTGTAAATTGTTTTATGTGGTAGAGTTTATTTGAAATAATAAAGGGTACCTGTATATTGTATACTTGCTTTACAGGTTATAATAAAGGATAATAGTCTTGTGCTGACACCATCACACATCAAAGCCTACATGTTGATGACTCTTCAAGGATTAGAATATTTACATCAACATTGGATCCTACATAGGGTAAGGTTTTTAATATTGCTTCTTTATACTAGTCAAGTTTTATATAGCCAATTTGGTACATAGTGGTCTGAATATGTAAATTGTTTAACAATGAATTTATAGCTGACCGTTTTATCCCATCTTTTTCCTATATATTGTTCCCTTCACTTGTTCTAGCAGTTGGTGCTGTAAGGACTCCATATTACTTTGTGAAATTTAGAACTGGAAGAGATCCAGTCCCTCATTTTTATTTTTATTTTTTTTTTGAGATGGAATCTTGCTCTGTCACCCAGGCTGGAGTGCAGTGGCGCGATCTCTTGCTCACTGCAAGCTCCGTCTCCTGGTTTCATGCCATTCTCCTGCCTCAGCCTCCCGAGTAGCTGGGACCACAGGTGCCCGCCACCACGCCCAGCTAATTTTTTGTATTTTTTTTAGTAGAGACGGGGTTTCACCATGTTAGCCAGAATGGTCTCGATCTCCTGGCCTCGTGATCTGCCCATCTTGGCCTCCCAAAGTGCTGGGATTACAGGCGTGAGCCATTGCGCCCGGCCTCCTCATTTTTTAATAGATGAAGAGCTAAGTTGCTAAGTGACCTGACCATGGTTATATTTTTTTTCAAGGTTGGCTGCTGATAATGGACAGAGTATTAAAACATAGGTTTTGACCCAGGCATGGTGGCTCACTTTTGTGTTCCCAGCACTTTGGGAGGCTGAGGCAAGTAGATATCTCGAGCCCAGGAGTTCTAGACCAGCCTGGGCAATATAGTGAAAACTCATCTCTACAAAAAATACAGAAATTAGCTGGGTGTAGTGGTGCACACCTGTAGTCCCAGCTGCTCAGGAGGCTGAGGTCGGGGGATCACCTGAGCCCAGGAGGTGGGGGTTGCAGTGAGCTGAGACCTCACCACTGCACTCTAGTCTGGGTGACAGAGTGAAACCCTGTCTCAAAAAAAAAAAAAAAGAACATAGGTCTTTTGGCTTTAAGTTCAGTATTCTTTGTGCTACAATGTTGTTGTGGGGAAAAAAATATAGTGATGGTCTTGGATTAACTCATACAATGCCAAAATACTAGAAAAGTAATGTTTCTTGTAGCTCTAAACTTCAAGGTACAAAATACAGTTTATGAAATAGTGGGAACATTCAGCTTTTAGAACAAAGCTGATAATTTAGCTAGGTAGATGCTAGCTACCTAGCTATTTAGATAAGTAGCTAAGAATATATAACTTATAACTAGTAATTCTCATATCATAAGTTTGGAATCCCTCTTAGGTTATTGCTGATGTCTTTTTAGCATGGATTTTGAAGAATGTCATCCTCATTCTTATATTATACATTAACCACGTATACTATGAAAGTTCATATTTATTATTAATAGTAGGAACCATTTATTGAGTGCCTACTATGAGCCAGTTATTACACTAGACTACAGAAAATATCAGATTTAATCCTCACAGAAACTCTATGAAGTATGTAAATTATGGCTTAGTGAAATTAAGTTCCTTACCAAGGTTATATATTATAACCAATCCAATTTTGCTTTGATGGGATTTTATATCAGTGGAAAAAAAATTGATTGTTTAGATTTCAGGTGTTACCTTGTTTTTGCTAAGTTTAAAGTTATGCCAACTAAATGTAGCACTACAGTGTTGTCCCCTACCCTGCTTATTTGTTTGTTTAAAACTTCCGTCATATAGGATCTGAAACCAAACAACTTGTTGCTAGATGAAAATGGAGTTCTAAAACTGGCAGATTTTGGCCTGGCCAAATCTTTTGGGAGCCCCAATAGAGCTTATACACATCAGGTTGTAACCAGGTAAGAATCTCTTAAAGCTACATGTGCAGGAGGTTGATCAGAAATGAGCATCAACTGGCTTCTCTGAACTATCTTGGCAGAGTTAAGGAATCATTGTTGATAGATATCGTCTTAAAAAATACTGCCATTTGGCCAGGCGCGGTGACTCATGCCTGTAATCCCAGCACTTTGGGAGGCCAAGGCAGGCAGATCACGAGGTCAGGAGTTTGAGACCAGCCTGGCCAACATGGTGAAACCCCGTCTCTACTAAAAATACAAAAGAATTAGCTGGGCATGGTGGCGCACGCCTGTAATCCTAGCTGCTCAGGAGGCTGAGGCAGGAGAATTGCTTGAACCAGAGAGGCAGAAGTTGCAGTGAGCAGAGATCGCACCACTGCACTCCAGCCTGGGCGACAGAGAAAGACTCCCTCTCAGGAAAAAACAAAAAACAAACAAACAAAAAAACTGTCGTTTTTATGTTAGGTATACTTTACCACGATGAAAAAATACATAGCCCCTTTTCCAACAGAGTTTAACTCAATCCTAAGACATTTACCTTGTAAATGGGAACAATTTATACTTTAACATTTTAGTTAGATAATCTAGAATTTCAGTGGATATTCTTCTACCTAATCATCTGATTTATTGGACCCATTTTTATTATGTTGGTCAGTGCTGATTCTGTATCCTTCTATGTAAATGAAAATTCTCTAAACAGCAATGTCTTAATATTTGAATTTTTCATATTGGTAATTATATTTTCCATTTGTATTTTTGATGTGAAAAAACAGAAAATCACATTAAATAGGAATGATAGATTTTATAATTTTTGTCCCAGTGGCATTTTGTTAATTTCCAAGACCGTTTTAAGGATCTGCAAAGATTTTCAAATTCTGTATTTTTTCTTTTTCTTTTTTGAGACAGAATCTCGCTCTGTTGCCCAGGCTGAAGTGCGGTTGTGCAAACAGTACTCACTGCTGCCTTGACCTCCTGGGTTCAAGCAATCCTGCTACCTCAGCCTTCCAAGTATCTGGGGCCACAGGCACGCCCCACCATGGCTGGCTAATTTTTTAAAGTTTTTATAGAGATGGGTTTCGCCATGTTGCCCAGGCTGGTCTCAAAGTCCTGCACTCAAGCGATCCTCCCACCTCAGCCTCCAATAGTTTTGGGATTACAGGTGTGAGCCATTGTGCCTGGCCCCAAATTCTCTATTTTAAATTATTTTGCCACCTTCTTCCAAATAGATGTCACTGAGTATAAATCACCTAAGCCCTGAGTAAGAAGTAGGGGATGTGAGTAATTGTTTATGTAATTACTAGAGCAGTTAAGCTCAACATTCAGGAACTCATAGAAACAGGGACCTGTGTACAAGAGCATTGTTAACAGAGCTTTCTCATCTACCAGTTTCTTATATTTTCTCTGTCTGTAAATCAAATGCTGCTGGTAAATCAAATTAAGATGAAGACTCTGGGAATTGACAATGGGATTTAGCAGTGTGGACGTGACTGATAAGCTTGATAAGAGCAGTTTTGATGGAATGGTAAGGATGAAAGCCTGATTGAAAAGGTTCTGTGTGTGTGTGTGTGTGTGTGTGTGTATGTGTATGTGTGTGTGGTGTTTTGTTTTGAGACGGAATCTGGCACTGTCGCCCAGGCTGGGGTGCAATGGCGCGATCTCTGCTCACTGCAACCTCTGCCTCCCGGGTTCAAGCAATTTTCCTGCCTCAGCCTCCCAAGTAGCTGGGATTACAGGCGCCCACCACCACGCCCGGTTAATTTTTTGTATTTTTAGTAGAGACGGGTTTCACTATGTTGGCCAGGCTGGTCTCAAACTCCTGACCTCGTGATCCGCCCGCCTCGGCCTCCCAAAGTGCTGGGATTACAGGCGTGAGCCACCACACCCGGCCTGAAAAGGTTTTAAGAGAGGATGGAAGAAAAGGAATTGGAGACAGTAAGAATAGACAATTCTTTGAACTAGGCAGAGAATGAGGAGGCACCTATTAGGGGAGGTAGGGTCCAGAGAAGTTTAAGACTGGAAAAATACTAGTATGTTTGTACATTGTTGGGAAAAGTCTAGTAGAAAACAAAAGACTGCTGTAGGAGAAAAAGGAGAGAACTGCAAGAGTATTATATTTAAAACTTCATGAAAGAGTATGGTATCTGGTCCTTAAAGTAAGGGATTGCCTTTAAAAACAGAAAACAGACAAGGATCGTTCATCTCTAGAGATAGAAGTGCTTTGATAATTTCATGCTAAAATGATACTAATTCTTTTTGTTCTTTAGATGGTATCGGGCCCCTGAGTTACTATTTGGAGCTAGGATGTATGGTGTAGGTGTGGACATGTGGGCTGTTGGCTGTATATTAGCAGAGTTACTTCTAAGGGTAAGTCTAAATTAATGTATGCACTTTAATATTGTTGTTGCAGTTATTTGTTCTGACAGTTTGTATAAGAATTCTTGTCCTAGGCCAGGCATGGTGGCTCACGCCTGTAATCCCAGCACTTTGGGAGGCCGAGGCAGGTGGATCACTTGAGGTCAGGAGTTCGAAGCCAGCCCGGCCAACATGGTGAAACCCCATCTCTACTAAAAATAGAAAAATTAGCTGGGCGTGGTGGCGGGTGCCTGTAGTCCCAGCTACTCGGGAGGCTGAGACAGGAGAATCGCTTGAACCTGGGAGGCAGAGGTTGTAATGAGCCAAGATTGTGCCACTGCACTCCAGCCTGGGCAACAGAGCAAGGCTCCATCTCAAAAAAAAAAAAAAGAAAAAAAGAAAAGAATTCTTGTCCTGCCAATGTCATTACAACAAAAAGCCTACAAATAGTCCAATTTTTAAAAAGCCAAATGTCGCATTTTTTAATGTTAATATGAAATGAGAATATCTTCCATTTAGGACAATACGAACTTTATTGTAGAAGTTTTATACTTCAGAACATAGAAATTCACTTGTAATATGGCAGTATCTCTATAACAACTAAATATGTTCAGATAAACTTTTGTCCTCCTGAGGGTTTTTTTGTTTGGGTCTGTTTTAAGTGCGCTTTAGGAGATGTATAATACCAACCACTGCAGCTACTACTCTGTATAACTTAAACCTTGTGTGAGACCATTATTTTAGTCTGTTGAAACAGAACAGATACAATGTTACTATAGCATTTCTGTGACTGAGACCATCATCTTACAGTAAAAAAATTCCCTGCTTCCCCTCACCAGAGAGAAAGATGCTGACTTGGAAACTTCTCTTTAGCTATGAAGTTTAGATCTCCAGAAAGACTAGCCCTTACGAATGATGAAGGTAAAGGGATACAGGGGAGTCCTTCTGAAGCTAGTTTTTTTCTCTCCATATTCTGACCCCTGCTCTCCTTCTCCTTAAGCCATATGTATTTAAAGAAATTCAAACCAAGATTGAATAGCTTTTTTATCTCCTTGAACACAGAAAACAACTTCTGTACACCAAAGAGAAAAACACTAAACTAAAAATGTTTAGTTTAAGCATAGTGGTGGCTCACGCCTATAGTCCCAGCTACTTGGGAAGCTGAGGTGGGAGGATCACTTGTACTCAGGAGTTTGAGGCAAGCCTGGACAATATAGCAAGACCCCAATCTCTTAAAATAAAAAAAAGTAAATTCTGTGCATCATTTTGAGAAACTTACCCAATGGGCATTTGTAGAAGAAACCCACACATTCAAACTTGGAAGGTAATATGGGAATCACAGTGCTAACGGGGGGTCCTGTGAATCAGCTGGCATGATAACTGCTACTTACCTGAACATAGAGTATACCAGAAATTCACACTGAGAATTTATCAACCACCACAATCCATTCATGGCCAAGAAGAAAACAGAATTCCATAGCCCCTAATGTTATGACTGATCACTCCATTGAGAAAGCAAGTGAAGAGAGACAGCAGTTGAGAGTAGACAGGTTAGAGATTGTGGACCTGTTAACAATCATACTTGGAAATTTATTAGCCATTGGCATTGTTGCTGGAATCATCTTTAAAGTTATAAGGAAAATGACATGCAGGCTAAAGAATTGTACTCTTCTGCCATACCTTTTGTCCTATTTTAAGCTGTTCTTGTGCTCAATTGAAAAGGTAGAAATGTTGCCCATATGAATGCTTAGCCAGGGATCACCAGATAGTTATTAAGGATCTTCAGATAGTAATGAATACTTCCAAAATGAAAGGCAGACTGAAACAAACTAAAAAGAAACTTGGAAAAAATGGAAACAACCAAAGCAGAAGAAAATTCACTGCCCCCAGCCCCCTTTCCAAATATTCAGAGATCTAAGAGATTATAGTGCATCTATAGAATAAGCACACCATACTTTTTTAAAAGGGGAACAATCAAATAAGAGACACTTGAACTATTAAAAATAGAAGATAGCCAAAAGCAAACAAAAACAGTGAAAGGAATGGGAAAGTAAGCTGCAAAACTCTTTCATTAACCAAAATCAAAAGATGAAGAGATGGCTAGGCACAGTGGTACATACCTGTGGTCCCAGCTACGTGCGAGGCTGAGGCAGGAGAATCTCTTGAGCCCAGCAGTTCAAGACCAGCCTGGATAACATTGTGAAACCCTGTCTCAATAAAAAGATAGATGGACTATAGTAGAGAAAAGATAAAATTAACAGATTGATCCAGGATTCTAGAATGTACCAAGAGAAGGAAAATGGAAGGTAGGAAATCTCAAAATAGTGAAGCACTGCTAGATGTGAATCGTCAGACTAAAAGTGCCATGAAGAGTACAATTATGAGGCCGGGCGCAGTAGCTCATGCCTGTAATCCCAGCACTTTGGGAGGCCGAGGTGGGTGGATCACCCGAGGTTGGGAGTTTGAGACCAGCCTGGCCAACATGGAGAAACCCTATCTCTACTAAAAATGCAAAATTAGTTGGGTTTGGTGGCACATGCCTGTAATCCCAGCTACTCAGGAGGCTGAGGCAGGAGAATCACTTGAACCCGGGAGGTGGAGGTTGCAGTGAGCCGGAGATCACACCATTGCACTCCAGCCTGGGCAACAAATGTGAAATTCCGTCTAAAAAAAAAAAGGCCAGGCGCGGTGGCTCACGCCTGCAATCCCAGCACTTTGGGAGGCTGAGGCAGGCAGATCACGAGGTGAGGAGATCGAGACCATCCTGGCTAACACAGTGAAACCCCGTCTCTGTTGAAAATACAAAAAAAAATTAGCCAGGTGTGGTGGCGGGCACCTGTAGTTCCAGCTACTCGGGAGACTGAGGCAGGAGAATGGCATGAACCTGGGAGGTAGAGCTTGCAGTGAGCCAAGATCGCACCACTGCACTCCAGCCTGGGTGACAGAGCGAGACTCCGTCTCAAAAAATAAAAAAAATAAATGAGTACAATTATGAAAATTACAAAGAAAACTTTCAAAAAAAAATTCTAAAGGCTCTGCATAAATACATGAAAAAAAAAACCTGTGCCAAGACACACTGTTGTGAAATTTCAGAATACGAAGGGATAAGAAAAATATTTTATTTCCACAGAGAAGAAAAGCAGCATACATAGAAAAGAAAATAAAGTATTAGGGAAAAAGAATGGCATGAGCCTTCTCAACAGCAGCACTGGAATCTGGAAGTGTTCACATTGTGAGGGAAAATGATGCTCAACCTAGAATTCTTTGCCTGTTCATATTTTCAGTTTGCTCTGAGGGTAACTACAATTTATTACATCAGAAATTTACATCTAGGCCAGGCAGGGCAGCTCACTCCTGTAATCCCAGCACTTTGGGAGGCCAAGGCGGGTGGATCACTTGAGCTCAGGAGTTTGAGACCCACTTGGGCAATGTGGTGAAACACTGTCTCTACCAAAAATATAAAAATTAGCCGGGCATGGTATTGAGTGCGTGTTTTCCCAGCTACTCAGGAGGCTGAGTTGGCAGGATCACTGGAACCTGGGAATTTGAGGCTGCAGTGAGGTGATATCGTGCCACATCACTCCAGCCTGGGTGACAGAGCAAGACACTATCTAAAAAAAAAAAAAGAAATCAAGAAATTAGCCAGACATGGTAGTGCATGCCTGTAGTCCCAGCTGCGTGGGAGGATTGCTTGAGCCTGGTTGTCAAGGCTGCAATGAGCCACGTTTGTGCCACTGCATTCCAGCCTGGGTAACAGGCTGGGGTTCACCTTTAATTGGGCTCTGCAGGCGCTTCCGCACTCTCCACCTGGTGTGTATAGGGCATTTGGGGCCTTTAGAGGGCGCACTTGCGGTCAGCAGGCTGAAGAGGCTGCGGCGGCAAAGGCTGGGGAGCTGAGCTGAGCTGGTGCAGAGACAGCACAGGAGAAAAACAGAACCGAAAAATTCGCACCGAGTTAGAGGAGACAGACCTTGTCTCAAAAAAAAAGTTTAGGGCTGGGTGCGGTGGCTTATGCCTGTAATCCCAGCACTTTGGGAGGCCGAGGCAGGTGGATCACCTGAGGTCAGGAGTTCGAGACCAGCCTGGCCAACATGGTGAGACCCGGTCTCTACTAAAAATACAAAAATTAGCTGGGCATGGTGGTGGGCGCCTGTAATCCCAGCTACTCGGGAAGGTGAGGTGCTTGAACCCACAAGGCAGAGGTTGCAGAGAGTAAACCAACGGGAAGACATGAGATGCAGGGAACATAAGATTCAACACAGGAAAAAGGCAGTTCAAATTCTCATTTAATAGTGAAGGAAAGTTCTGGGAAAGCAGGTATGCATCAGGCCTGGAGAGTAGCTAGTCCAGATTGGAGCAGGTGGGGTGAGGACTTCAGTAGGGGTGGCTTCCAGGAAAAAAAAAAAGGAACCGATGGATATGATTGGTTTAGTCATATAGAAATTGATATTTAATAACTGGAATATTTAGCTTTTATATAAACCAAGTTGTCAAAGAGCAGGCATTAGGAGTTGGTGGCGGAGGGCTAGGAAATCATTACCTTTAGGAAAACCAAATTGTATAAGAAGGGGAATTAATCTTAATTTTGGCTCTGCACTGAGCAAAAGTTATGTAATTATCAAAAATGAGAGGGAGATGATGGGTCAAAGAACCAATTTTTATTATAAGTCTTTAGTACTATTTAGCGTTTTAACAAGGTTCATGTATTTAATACAAATAAGACATTTTAAACACACAGCTTAAGTCCCAAAGCAGCTCTTTCTTTAGGGAAAAATAGTTTTTTTAGTATGGATATTTTCAAACATGCAAAAGCAAAGACTAGTAAAATGAGCCTCTATCTATACTCATCAACCAGTTTCAATAGTTTCAACATATGATTCATTTTATCAGTACTCTCCCACACTAGATATTTTTGCCACAAATCCCAAACATGTAATTTTATCCATGTTTCTTTAGTATTTTTCTCTATAAGGATTCCTTTTTTTTTTTTTTTTTTTTTTTTGAGACAGAGTCTTTGTCGCCCAGGCTGGAGTGCGGTGGCGTGATCTCAGCTCACTGCAACCTCTGCCTCCCAGGCTGAAGCGATTCTCGTGCCTCAGCCTCCCAAGTAGCTGGGATTACAGCCATGCACCATGACACTCGCCTAGTTTTTGTATTTTTTAGTAAAAATGGTTTTGTGATGTTGACCAGCTGGTCTCAAACTCCTAGCCTCAATTGATCCACTCGCCTCACCCTCCTAAAGTGCTGGGATTACAGGAGTGAGCCACCACACCTGGCCATCTATAAGGATTCTTTAATCATAACCACAATACCATTGTCATCTGAAAAAAGTGAACATTAATTCCTTAATAAAATCAAGTCTGTATTCAGATTTTCCTCCTTTTTCTCATAAATGTCTTTTTACATAGGCTTGTTCAAATTGGAGTGTGAAATCCATACATCAGACAGCTTAGTTTCATTTTTACATCATACAAAAGCACACCAATTCTTAAAATTTGTTTAAATTACAACCTTGTCCACAATTTGGCCTGCAAAGTGAGGGTACAGGTGCCCTACAAAAAACAAAAGATAATCCTTTTGGGTTTAAGAAGAAAATTAGCATGTCTAAAAATAGTTGTAATATTATTTAATATCCTTTTAGTTTTTTTGTTTTTTGTTTTTAAGATGGATTCTTTTTCTGTCGCCCAAGCTGGAGTGCAGTGGCTCCATCTCTGCTCACTGCAGCCTCCATCTCCCAGTTCAAGTGATTCTCCTGCCTCAGCCTCCTGAGGAGCTGGGACTACAGGCATGCACCACCACGCCTGGCTGATTTTTGTATGTTTGGTAGAGACAGGGTTTCAGCATGTTGGCCAGACTGGTCTTGAACTCCTGACCCATCTAGAGTAAGTTAGGTGCTCTTTCCATGTGGTCTAGGATCTCATACTTACTCAACACACCGAATTGTAAATGCTTGTTTATGTGTATCAGCACTGCTTACCACCTCCACCTAAGGGGAGGGCAGGAATGTCTCGTTTTCCTCTTTTAATTCCTGAGGCTTAGCACAATGCCTGTTATATGGGGAGTGTTTATTAAAATTTGGAGTGAATAAAATGGATAGTAAAGGTGCTGTTTTGTTGGTTAGCAGTGGTAGGATCTAATAACGTACCTAATACACTTCGTACTAAATTTTCAATATTCGTTGCAGAGTTTTTAAGTTTTTCTTATTAAATTTATAGTATTTGTCTAACAGGTATCAAAAACCACCTTGAAGGCCAGGCATGGTGGCTGACGCCTGTAATCCCAGCACTTTGGGAGGCCGAGGCAGGCAAATCACAATGTCAGGAGATCGAGACCATTCTGGCTAACACGGTGAAACCCCATCTCTACTAAAAATACAAAAAAAAAAAAAAAATTAGCCAGGCGTGGTGGCAGGCGCCTGTAGTCCCAGCTACTCTGGAGGCTGAGGCAGGAGAATGACCTGAACCCAGGAGGCGGAGCTTGAACTCCTGCACTCCAGCCTGGGCAACAGAGTGAGACTGTCTCAAAAAAAAAAAAAAAAAAAAAAAAACCCATCTCTAAGTCTGGCGTGGTGGCTCACGCCTGTAATCCCAGCACTTTGGGAGGCTGAAGTGGGTGGATCACTTGAGGTCAGGACTTCGAGACCAGCCTGGCCAACATGGCAAAACCCCATCTCTACTAAAAATACAAAAATTAGCCAGGCATGGTGGCATGCCCCTGCAGTCCCAGCTACTCGGGAGGCTGAGGCAGGAGAATCGCTTGAAGTGAGGAGGAAGTTGCAGTGAGCCAGGATTGCATTACTCACTGCAGCCTGGGTGACAGAGCGAGACTCTGTCTCTCTAAAAAAAGAAAAAAATTAAAAAAAAAAAACCCACCTTGAAAAGTCTCCCTCTTACTTTCTTTCAGGTTCCTTTTTTGCCGGGAGATTCAGACCTTGATCAGCTAACAAGAATATTTGAAACTTTGGGCACACCAACTGAGGAACAGTGGCCGGTAAGCCTTTATGCATTTTCTTTGAAATGTAATTAGGACTCTGTAAAGTTCTTAAACTGTCATATACTTTATATAGTGCTGTCACGTGAATATTAAAGACATTCATTATAATATGTACTCAGAACACTTTAAATGATAAAATATATAAAGTAAGAAGTTACAATTGTGATATACCATCAACCTCTTGTATACATGTAGTCCTTCCCCCCACCCCAGTAATCCTGACCTCAGGGTAATCACTATTAACAATTCATTATAAAGTCATGTTAGGAGTTTATAAGCACACTACGAACATAAAAGGGTTGCATGTTCTTTGACTCCTTGACAAAAATGGGTTCATGTCGTATATATACACGGTGTGAAGCCATTATATATATAAAACCCATTACACACACATGCACACACGTAGGTGTACATATATGTATATATGATGTTTCTCTTAGATTTTTTTAAAATTAATTTTTTTTTTTTTAATAGAGATGGGGTTTCACCGTGATGCCCAGGCTGGTCTCAAACTCCTCGTCTCAAGCAGTTCTGCCTCGGCCTCCCAAAGTGCTGGCATTACAGGCATGAGCCAGCACACTTGGCTAACATGATTTTCTAAATAGTAATTGCTTACTGATGTTTCTCTTTGATTTTTTAAAAATTAAACTTCTTGGTGGGTGCAATGGCTCACGCCTGTAATCCCAGCACTTTGGGAGGCTGAGGCGGGCAGATCATTTGAGGCCAGGAGTTTGAGACCAGCCTGGGCTACAGAGTGACACTCTTGTCTCCAAAAAAAAAAAAAAAAAATTAAACTTCTTACTTTGAGAATATTATTCACGTGCAATTGTGAATATATAATTCACAATTATATATTGTGGCTGGGCACAATGGCTCACACCTGTAATCCCAGCACTTTGGGAGACTGAGGTAAATGGGTCACTTGAGCCCAGGAGTTTAAGACCAGCCTGGGCAACATAGTGAGACTTCGTGTCTATAAAAAACAAAAATTAAAAAAATTTAGCCAGGCTTGGTGGTGCACACATTATGGTCCCAGCTACTCAGGAGGCTGAGGTAGGAGGATTGCTTGAGCCCAGGAAGTCAAGGCTGCAGTGAGCTGTGATTGCACCACTGCGCTTTACCAGCATGAGTAACTGAGTGAGTCCCTGTCTCAAAACTATAATAGTAATACTACAGACATATTTCACGGACCCTTTACCTAGCTTTTACAAGATGGGAGCATCTTATAAAATCAGTACAGTATCACACCAGGATGCTACAGTCAAGATACAGAATATCACCACAAGAATCTCTCATGGTATTCTTTTATAGCTATGCTTACTTTCCTTCTACCTACTCCTTAACTCTTGGCAATCACTAATTTGTTCTCCAGCTCTGTAATTTTGTCATTTCAAGAATGTTATGTAAATGGATAAATGGAATCACACAATATATAACTTTGTGGGATTAACTTTTTCATATCCATCATAAATGGAAGTTCATTCAGGTCATTGCATGTTAATAATTCATTCTCTCTTTTGTTAACTGCTGAGTATTGTGTGGATTTATTTCAGTTTCTTCAACCGTTCACCCATTGAAGGACATCTGTATTTGTGTTGTTTCCAATGTGGGGCTATTACCAATAAAACTGCTCTAAACATTTATGTACAGTTTTTTATATAAGAATATATTTTTATTTCTCTGGGATAAATGCCCAGGAGTTCAGTTCTTGAGTCATATGGTAGTTACATATTAATTTTTAAATAACCTGCAAAACTCCAGAGCAGCTATACTGTTTTACATTCTCATCAGCAGTAAATGAATGCTCCAGTTTCTTGGAATCCTCTCCAGCATTTGGTGTTGTCACTTTTTAATTTTAGGCATTCTAATGAGTGTGTCATGATAGCTCATTTTGATTTTAATTTTCACTGCTCTAATGGTTAATGGTGTTGAATATCTTTTCTTGTGGTTATTTGCCATCTTTAGTTAAATGTCTCTTCCCCATTTTCTGATTGGATTCTTTGATTTTTGACTGTTGAGTATTGAGAGCTCTTCATATATTCTAGATAGTAGTCCAAAAAGTGTATGTAGTTTGCAGATGTTTTCCCTCGTGCTGCCTTTTCATCCTCTGCAAAATTGTAATCAGGTTTGTCACTTTTTCTTTAATTGATCATCCTTTTGGTGTCAAGTCAAAGAGCTCTTTTGCCCAGCCCAAAGATTTTTTGACAATTTTTTTTTTCAAGACAAGATCTGGCTCTGTTGCCCAGGCTGCAGTGCAGTGGTGTGATCTCAGCTCACTGCAACTTCCACTTCCCAGGCTCAAGCCATCCTCCCACCTCAGCCTCTTGAGTAGCTGGGGCTGTAGGCGTGCACCACCACGCCCAGCTAGTTTTTGTGTTTTTTGTAGAGACAGGGTTTCTGCATGTTTCCCAGGCTGGTCTGAAACTCGTGAGCTCAAACGATTTGCCCACCTTGGCCTCCCAAAGTGCTGGGATTACAGGCATGAGCCACTATGCCCTTGGCTGTGACAATTTTTTTTGTATTTTTTTCTACAAGTTTTGTAGTTTTATACTTAAGTCTAAGATCTGTTTAGAGTTTACCTTTATATGATGTGTGAGACTTAGGGCAAGGTTCAGTTTTTGTTTTTTTTTTTCTTTGAGACAGTCTCACTCTGTTCCCCAGGTTGGAGTGGGGTCTCACTTTCTTGTCCAGGCTGGTCTCGAACTCCTGAGCTCAAGTGACCCTCCTGCCTCAATCTCCCAAAGTGCTGAGATTACAAGCGTGAGCTGCCACACCCAGCCAAGTTCAGATTTTTGCACATGTATGTCGAAGTGCTCCAGCAGTATTTGTTGAAATGACGGTCTCTTCATTGATTTAGTTTTTCACTTTTTTCAAAAATCCTTTTGGCAGATTTGTGTGGATTTCTAAGTCCTTTACTGAGTTCCATTGATTTATGTATCTCTCTCTCTGCCAATACAACAGAGTCTTAATCAAAGTAGCTATATGTTAAATCTTGAAATCAGGTAAAATGAGTCCTCCCACTTTATTGTTCTTTTTCAAAATCATTTTAGCTACTGTAGTCCTTTGCCTTTCCATGTAAATTGTAGAATAATTGGTCCTATATCTAAGATAATTTTGCTAGGATTTTGATAAAAATTACATTAGACTTGCAAATCAATTTGAGGATAATTAACATCCTTCCTCTGTTGAATATTCCAATATGTGAACATGATATGTTTCACCATTTATTGAGATCTTTTGATGACTTTCATCAGCATTGTATAGCTTATAGTATATTACCCTATACATGTTTTGTTACATTTTTCACCTGTTTCATTTTTCTTTTTGGGGTGATTATAAATAGTACTGTGTTTTTAATTTTGATGTCCACATATTTATTGCTAGTGTACAAAATTACAATTGATTTTTAAATTTTCAATTTATATCCTTTTCAGCCTTGTCTTACTACTAGTTCTAGGACTTTTTAATAGATTTCTTGGAATTTTCTATATAAACCATCATATCACCTGAAAATGATTTATTTCATTTGCAATCTATATGCCTTTAATCCTTAAGTTTGAATTACAAAATTATTTTTACAGGACATGTGTAGTCTTCCAGATTATGTGACATTTAAGAGTTTCCCTGGAATCCCGTTGCATCACATCTTCAGTGCAGCAGGAGACGACTTACTAGATCTCATACAAGGCTTATTCTTATTTAATCCATGTGCTCGAATTACGGCCACACAGGTATTTTGGTGTATCTTTTTTATACTAGGAAATATAAAAATAATCTTAACTGTAGCATTGATAAAAATAGAATTTCATAAAATTAACATTTTTTAAATACTGGAAAGATGTGTTTTTGTTTTAAGAAATAACAAACTTTGTATCTTTTCCCCAAACTACAAACACTATTAAGACTGAGATTAAATTATATGCACACAGAGATACAGGAGAGTTTACACTTATTACACTTGCTTAGGGACATTTAAATACATGTCTATTTCATATAATTGGCTTGTAAATACTTTACTTAGAAAAAGAAAACCAAGGCTTTTTATTTGTTAAGAAACTGGTATATTTCAGTTGAGCTCTTACAAATTCATTTAAATCTTGTAGCAATGCTGAAAGTAGTTTGTTCGGCTTATTTTTTCTTCCCTATATAATGCAATCCAGGTATGCATGCTGATCATTTTCACATTCAGAACATGGTAATGGGGAGGAAATGGTATAGTCAGATATAATTGTATGCTTACAAAAGCTTGAAAAATATTTGAAATAAAACAAAAACTGAAACTAACTGCTGTTTAAAGGAAATAAACAAACTCATGAAAAATTTGGAAGACCTAGAATAACTTAGGGTAGAGCACTGTACAACACAGTGCAGTGATTTTACCTCATGAAGGGAGAGACTAATGAAAGTGAGATCACAGGTCTTTGTGGAAACATATTAATGTACAGTAATATTAAGCATACAAAATAGATTTTTTTCTCTTTAGGTTTGTTCCAGGCTACAAAATCATTGTTTAATGCATTTGCTTGTATAAGCCTTCTCTTTTTAGCAATATGTGCTATGTGAATATATATGGAGATAGATGGATGGATGGATGGATAGATAGATATAGATGGATAGGTAGGTAGGTATATGCTGGGTATTTACCATTAGAATTATTCTTCTAATTTCTTTTTTAAAAATTTTTCTTTATTATTTTTATGTCCATGTGTACACGTACTCTTTTAATTTCAAACAAGTAATTTGTTGCCTTTTCACTCATACTTCTATGTATATTATTTCCATCATAATAAACTTGAGACCACATTTAATTATCTAGAAAGTTGTTTTCATTGGTAGTATAGTTTGAAACTTAACAGAAAAATACTAGTTGTTGTATTTGGGTTGTATTTTAATAGAATGAAGTTTTTAAAGTGAGTTTTGTTTCATGGATGTCTTTATTAAAGTTGGAATGAGGTATTTTCTTAGATCTTTAGCCCAGAATTAGCCTAATTTGCATATAGAACTGCTGTGATTTAGACGTAATGCTTTAAAAATGCAGCTGTAGGCTGGTGCATCGGCTCACACCTGTAATCCCAGCACTTTGGGAGGTGAAGGAGCAAGGATAGCTTGAGCCCAGGAGTTGGAGCCCAGCCTGGGCAACATGACAAAACATCATCTCTACAAAAAATAAATAAATAAAAAATGAAAATGCAACTGTTGAAGTAAGGAATCTCTAAATTACTGCAAATAATATTGGGAGTGGTGAGGAATGCTTGCAAAGTTTATATGGGCTTCATCTTTCTTAAAGGATTATCCTAAAGGAAGTATTTATTTATTTATTTATTTTTGAGACGAAGTCTTGCTCTGTCACCCAGGCTGGAGTGCAGTGGCACGATCTTGACTCACTGCAACCTCTACCTCCCAGGTACAAGTGATTCTCCTGTCTCAGCCTCCCTAGTAGCTGGGATTACAGGTGCACACCACCATGCCTGGCTAATTTTTGGATTTTTAGTAGAGACAGGGTTTCACCATGTTATCGAGGCTGATCTCGAACTCCTGACCTCAGGTGATCCATCTGCCTCGGCCTCCCAAAGTGCTGGGATTACAGGCATGAGCCACCCCGCCCTGCCAGAAGTATTTTAAATCATTGTAGCCACTGGACAGCACTATGCTGCTGATGTAAATAGACAAGCATGTGAACCCGGGAGGTGGAGGTTGCAGTGAGCCAAGATTGTGCCACTGCACTCCAGCCTGGGCAACAGGGTGAGACTCTGTATCCAAAAAAAAAAAAAAAATAGACAAGCATGACCTGACAAACTTGTCATTTAGGATATAATTATTTTTATCAGAATTGTGGACCCAAGTCAAGAAAATGTATTGTATCTACAGCACTGTAGTAGGGGGGAAAAAAGAGAAAATGTATTATAGAACGTTGGCCTGGTAATTAATAGAAATAATCTTGGAGAAGCCCTTCCAAGTAAAATTTCTGTCCATTTGCAATGGATTGTTGAATTAGAATCCATTGGTTCCAACCTACTGTATTTTTTAAAAAGCCTTATTTTTTAAGAATTTATATTTTACATGACTTGGAATTTGAATATATATGGATAGTGTGGCCAACTTGTAAGTTCTTTTTAAGTTTCTCTCTTTGCATTTTGAACTGTAGAGTTCAATATGTAGAGAATGGAAATGTACAATATTTCACTAAGGATAGCTCATAATTAGTATAGGTTGAGCATCCTTAATCCAAATATCCGAAATCTGAAATGCTCCAAAATCCAAAGCTTTTTGAATGATGACATGATGCCACAAGTGGAAAATTCTACACATAAGGACATTAACACAAACTTTGTTTTATGTACAAAATTAAAAATTTTGTCAAATTAAAAATATTTTATAAAATTACCTTCAGCCAGGCGTGGTGGCTCACGCCTGTAATCCCAGCTCTTAGGGAGGCGGAGGCGGGAGGATAGCTTGAGCCCAGGAGTTCAAGACAAGCCTGGCCAATATAGCAAGACCCCATTCTCCACAAAAAATAAGTGTAAAATTACCTTCAGTTTATATGTATAAGCTGTATATGAAACATAAGTTTCATTTTTAATCTTGGCTTCCATCCCCAAGGTACGTCATGTATATGCAAATGCTCCACAGTCCAAAATCTGAAGCACTTCTGGTCCCAAGCATTTTAGATAAGATATATTCAGCCTGTATAGGCTATTTAATTATGGAAAAATTAGAAGGGAGTCTTTTTTTCTTTTCTTTTTTTGATATGGAGCCTCGCTCTGTCGCCCAGGCTGGAGTGCAGTGGTGCGATCTCGGCTCACTGCAACCTCTGCCTCTGGGTTCAAGCGATTCTCCTACCTCAGCCTCCCGAGTAGTGGGGACTACAGACATGCACCACCACGCCCAGCTTATTTTTGTATTTTTAGTAGAGATGGAGTTTCGCCACGTTGGCCAAGCTGATCTCGAACTTCTGACCTCATGTGATCCACCGGCCTCAGCCTCCCAAGGTGCTGGGATTACAGGCATGAGCTACTGTGCCCGGCCAGTCTTTTAATGGAATTATCAGCCAATCTTAGGATCCTAGGTATTTATTTGTAGTAATTTCCATTTGCAAATACTTGACATTAATTTTGTTTTGTTGGGAATGAGGGCATTCACATAGTATTTTTAATGCTTCCTATAATCTTGAAGGTAAGATTTTCCTTAACACATTTCGGATACTCACCTACCTTACTTTTGGTATCTTTTCTTTTAAAAGGCACTGAAAATGAAGTATTTCAGTAATCGGCCAGGGCCAACACCTGGATGTCAGCTGCCAAGACCAAACTGTCCAGTGGAAACCTTAAAGGAGCAATCAAATCCAGCTTTGGCAATAAAAAGGAAAAGAACAGAAGCCTTAGAACAAGGTAAGATTCCCACTTTTATAAGAAATTAAATGAATTTAGAAAACTCCAAATAGCTCATGTATGGCTAGCGACTGAACAACAGCAAAGAAATGTAGCTTGCTAGCTATTTAATTTTTATAAATTTAATTGTATAAAGTAGAGAGACTGTGCTGTTTTAGGTATGTTTACTTTCATTGTGAATACTTCGGAAGCTTTTGTGTATACCTCAGAATTATGGGAACTATGTATGTGTACCTTGTTCCCTTCATAAATTCCTTCTGTAAACTACATGCTAAATGTTTAACAAGTGCTACTGGAAAAAATGTGTCAGTGAAATAATGTAGTTGGAATGCAGTGACTGGTTAAAATTGCTATGAGAATGTGAACTTTGTTAAATGTGAACAACTTTTTTTTTTTCTTGTTCTTTTTGCTTCCTAGGAGGATTGCCCAAGAAACTAATTTTTTAAAGAGAACACTGGACAACATTTTACTACTGAGGGAAATAGCCAAAAAGGCAAATAATGGAAAAATAGTAAACATTAAGTAAATGCTGTAGAAGTGAGTTTGTAAATATTCTACACATGTAAAATATGTAAAACTATGGGTTATTTTTATTAAATGTATTTTAAAATAAAAATTTAATTCTGGTTTTTCTGATTAGAGTGCAAAAGTGAGAAAAGTTCAATACTCTTGAAATGTAGAACTGAAAATGCATTAGGGAAAACTTAATAAAAATTATTACCAGTTATTTGGAAGATCTGACCCATATAGTATCACAAATCTGTAGTAGCATGGGTAGTGTTTAAAAATAAAAATGTTGGCCGGGCGCGGTGGCTCACGCCTGTATTCCCAGCACTTTGGGAGGCCGAGGCAGGCGGATCACAGGTCAGGAGATCGAGACCATCCTGGCTAACACGGTGAAACCCCGTCTCTACTAAAAATACAAAAAAAATTAGCCGGGCGTGGTCATGGGCGCCTGTAGTCCCAGCTACTCAGGAGGCTGAGGCAGGAGAATGGCGAGAACCCGGGAGGCAGAGCTTGCAGTGAGCCAAGATGGCGCCACTGTACTCCAGCCTGGGTGACAGGGCAAGACACAGTCTCAAAAAAAAAAAAAATGTAGTAGTGGTGTAGTAAATACTACCCAAACTTAACAAATATTAATATACGGAATGTACTAAAAAAAGAAAACATTACAGATAAAATTGAGATTCCCCTCAACCTTTTTTCTGAGGCGGGGGACAAAGTCTCACTCTGTCACTCAGGTTGGAGTGCAGGGGCACAATCCCAGCTCACTGCAAACTCTGCCTCCCAGTTTCAAGTGATTCACTTGCTTCAGCCTCCCGAGCAGCTGGGATTATGGGCACGCACCACTACACCTGCCTAATTTTTTTAAATATTTTTAGTAGAGACAGGATTTCACCATGTTGGCCAGGCTGGCCTCTAATTCCTGACCTGAAGTGATCTGCCCACCTCGGCTTCCCAAAGTGCTGGGATTACAGGCATGAGCCACTGCACCTGGCCAGAGGTTCCCTCTTAATAATTCACTTTATTTTATTTTATTTTTTTTTGAGATGGAGTCTCGCTCTGTCACCCAGGCTGGAGTGCAGTGGTGCGATCTTGGCTCACTGCAACCTCCACCTCCTGGATTCAAGCAGTTCTCCTGCCTCAGCCTCCCAAGTAGCTGGGGTTACAGGTATGTGCCACCACGCCTGGCTAATTTTTTTTTTTTTTTTGTATTTTTAGTAGAGATGGGGTTTCACCATATTGGCCAGGCTGGTCTCGAACTCCTGACCTTTTCATCCACCTGCCTTGACCTCCCAAAGTGCTGGGATTACAGGTGTGAGCCACCGCGCCCAGCCAATACTTCACTTTATTTCTATTTTTTCCTTTTCACTTTCCCCAGAGGGAAATGACTCTATGAAATTGGTGTGTATCTTTCCATGATTTTATGCTAGTATTCTGTAAGAGTGCATGTAGTGAGATGCATAACAATGTACAGCATTGTTTTGGGTCTCAAAATTGTATATAAATTGATAGAATCTCTCTCTCCTTTTTTTTTTTTTTTTTTTTTGTGAGATAGTCTCTGTTGCCCAGGTTGGAGTGTAGTAGTGCAATCATGGCTCACTGCAGCTTCGAACTCCTGGGCTCAAGCCATCCTTCCACCTCAGTGTCCCCAGTAGCTGGGACTACAGGTGCATACCACCATGCCTGGTTAATTTTTTTTTTTTTTTTTAATGGGACAGAGTCTTGCTCTGTTGCCCAGGCTGGAGTGCAGTGGTGCAATCTCAGCTCACTGTAACCTCTGCATCCTGGGGTTCAGGTGATCCTCCCACCTTAGCCTCCCAAGTAGCTGGGATTACAAATGTGTACCACCATGCCCAGCTAATTAAAGTAACACAAATGTATTAGCTCACAGTTCTGTAGGCCATATATCTGGCTCAGCTGTGTTTTCTGCTTAGGGTCTCACAAGGCCAAAATCAAGGTGTTAGTCAGACTACAGTTTTATTTGGAGGCCCCTGGAAAGAATCTGCTACCAAGCTCATGCAGGTTTTGTTTTGTTTTGTTTTGTTTTGTTTTTGGAGATGGAGTCTTGCTCTGTCGCCCAGGCTGGAGTGCAGTGGCTCAATCTCGGCTCACTGCAACCTCCGCCCACTGGGTTCACCCATTCTCCTGCCTCAGCCTCCCGAGTAGCTGGGACTACAGGTGCCCGCCACCACGCCCGGCTAATATTTTGTATTTTTAGTAGAGACGGGGTTTCACTGTGTTAGCCAGGATGGTCTCTATCTCCTGACCTCGTGATCCACCCGCCTTGGCCTCCCAAAGTGCTGGGATTACAGGTGTGAGCCACCGCGCCCGGCCGCTCATGCAGTTCTTATAGTTGCAATTCTTGTGCTCCATTGCCCCCATTTCCCTTTTGACTGTTAGCCCAGGGCCTGTCTCAGCTTCTTAAGGAAACTTCCATGCCTTTGTCCTGTGGCACTCACCGCAGGACAGCAGCAGTGCATCAAACCCACTTGTGCTTCAAATCTGTCTGATTTCCTCCTGTGTATGTGTGTGTGGTGTGTGTGTGTGTGTGTGTGTGTGTGTGTAGACAGGGAGCTGCCAAGGGAGAAGCAGCCAAGCAGCTAAGAGTCCAGGAGATAATAGCGCCAAAGGGATCTGAGGACACTCAAAATGTGTCTAACACGTGAGGCAGGATAGGAGTGTATTATTCCGTTCTCAAACTGCTATAAAGATACTACCCAAGACTCAGTAATTTATAAAGGAAAGAGGTTTAATTGACTCATAGCTCCACATGGCTGGGCAGGCCTCAGGAAACTTACAATCCTGGCAGAAGGGGAAGCAGTCATGTTTTACATGGCAGCAGGAGAGACTACCATGTATAAAACCATTGGATCTTGTGAGAATTCACAATCATGAGAACAGCATGGGGGATACCACCCCCATGATCCAGTCACCTACCACCAAGTCCCTCCTTCAACATGTGGGAATTATGGGGATTACAATTCAAAATAAGACTTGGGTGGGGACACAGCCAAACCGTATCAGGTAGTCAAGGAAATGACCATTTTCTCATGACCATACAGCCAACACAATAAACCTCAGCATTCACATTGTAATTGAGCTCATTTAAGCAAAGCTATCTTCAGTAGGGACTTTCCCTTCTAGAGAGCATGCACATTTTGATTTTACCTGTCCTCAAACTGATCCTTTGCACATTATAATAATAAAAAACACACCTTTAGGTGGAAATTTAAGATGCTATTGAGACATGTGATGTATGAACAAGCATTAACAGCTACTGCACCTGTGCAGAGGACCACCCAGGACATGATTACTAGCAACACCTCACCTCCTTATGAATAATAATGCAAAACTCCCATAAAGGGAGTTTCTCCAGCAATAATCAATGCTGTCTCACCCTTACGAGCAGCCAGCCCTGAATTCTCTCTCTCAGGTGTACTGTCTGTTCTGCACCTAACTTTCAAAATACTCCTTTTCTTTTGCAATAAATTATGCTGCATCTCCTTTGCTGTCTCATTTAAATTCTTTTAAACCAAGAAGACAAGAACTGAGGTATCATAACAGCTGTCAACACATGCATTTTGCTTTATTCATTTGCTTTATCTTATGGATCTCTCCATTTTGTAGAGTATTCCATTGTATAGCTGTACAGTAATTTAGATAAACTTTTGTATTGATAGCCTTTTCTTTTGGAGATGGGGGTCTCACTCTGTCACTCAGGCTGGAGTGCAGTGGCACAATCACAGCTCACTGCAGCCTCAAGCTCCTGGGCTCATGCCATCCTCCTGCCTCAGCCCCTGAGTAGCTGGGACAAGAGGTGCATGCCACCATGCCTTGCTGAGTTTTTGTATAGATGGGGTTTCACCATGTTGCCCAGGCTGGTCTTGAACTCTGGACTGGTCTGGACTTGAGATTCAGACCAGATCTGTGAGCCACTGCACCCGGCCTTGATAGCCATTTGTTTTCATACACAGCAGCAATTAGTAGCCATTTAAGATATCTGTGCACCAGCCTACAAGAAATACAAATGTACAGGGTAAAATCCTAGCTGGATCAAATATGAGCTTTGTAAATTTTTAAAAACTTTTTTATTGAGTTGTGGTGGTTTACGCCTGTAATCCTAGCACTTTGAGAGGCTGAGGCAGGAGGATCCCTTGAGGCCAGGAGTTTGGCACCAGCCTGAGCAACACAGTGGGACCCTGTCTACACACACACCCCACCCCCACACACCCCAATTCACATACCACAAACAAAAAAACTCCTAGAAATCACCTTGGCTCAGGCAGCTTCTTCAGATTCCTGAGACCCCATTTCCTGGATCATCACAACCATCTCACAGGATGCAATGAAAAGAGCTGTTAAGCACTTTGTAGACTTGGCTACAAATCTGTGCAGATTTGGTTGCAAAATGTTACTACCCTGACAAGAAGCCATGAACGTAGCCGGCAATGACTCAATATACTTCTGCCAAGGTCCCACCATCAAAACTGTCTTATTGAAGTTAACTTAAGGAAATTGTTATTTCTAAACTTCATATGGTAAATGAAAAATACTGAACAAGGCAAATAAAACAAGATAAATGAATTCCAGAAATTAACATTCAGTCAGTCCTAGGTATTGTTACTTTTTAGAGCATTAAGATACATTGCTATATTGTTGATTTAGCCAAGCTAAGATCCCTATAGTCAATCAAAATAGTTAAATAATTTTTTGTTTTTCCCAAAAATCATTATTTTTTGTTTTAGGATGTTGGCAAACACTGTAATGTGTGTTTTTTTTTTTTTTTTTTCTTTTGAGACAGAGTTTCGCTCTTGTCGCCCAGGCTGGAGTGCAATGACACAGTCTCGGCTCACCACAACCCCCGCCTCCCAGGTTCAAGCGATTCTCCTACCTCAGCCTCCCAAGTAGCTGGGATTACAGGCATGCACCACTATGCCTAGCTAATTTTTTGTATTTTTAGTAGAGATGGGGTTTCTCCATGTTGGTCAGACTGGTCTTGAACTCCAGCCTCAGGTGACCCACCCACCTTGGCCTCCCAAAGTGCTGGGATTATAAGCATGAGCCACCATGCCCAGCCTGTAATGTAATTTATAAATACAGTAATGTAATTTATAAATAAAATGTCAACACAGAATACTAATTTCTTGTAGAAAATGTAGAAAATAGGCTGGGTGTGGTGGCTCACGCCTGTAATCCCAGCACTTTCGGAGGCCAAGGCAGGCGGATCACTTGAGGTCAGGAGTTCAAGATCAGCCTGGCTAACATGGTAAAACCCCGTCTCTACTAAAAATACAAAAATTAGCTGGGCGTGGTGGCACATGCCTGTAATCCGAGTTACTCGGGAGGCTGAGGCAGGAGAATTGCTTGAACCGGGAGGCGGAGGTTGCAGTGAACCGAGATCACACCACTGCACTCCAACCTGGGTGACAGAGCAAGACTCCATCTCAAAAGAAGAAAAAGAAAATGTAGAAAATATTTGATTTAAGCGACCTCCTAAAATTTAGAAATACCTAGGAAACATACAACTTCTCAAGATGCAGCAAAATTTACAAAATCATTTTTCAAAGTACCTCGATATAAACAACTCTCAGTTCCAATTTCAACTGGCTTGTCTTTAAAATATGATACTTGATGGCAAAGAATGGGATCTTTTAAGAGTTCTATAGTTTGGATCTATTTGAGAGTGCTGGATTGAACAAATACAGCCCACAGAATTTAAAATGCAGACACTTGAATGTATAGGATCACCCAAAACAGAGAATTCTGAAGTCTTACGCCAGGGGTTGTTGAAAGGGAAATTCTCTTTTATAGGATTTTTTTCTTTATTCTCTTTTGAAGCAGTGTCTTTGTCTTCCAATGCCCGAGCAAGCATGTAGCTAACTTTTCTTTGATGAGCCAAAGCTTCTTCTTTATCATTAAGCTGCATGCACAGAAATTAAACATGTACAAGTTAGTCAATAAATCACAGAATATATTCAGAGAAAGGAGTATTGTACTATTTTATCAAGATATTCAACCCTAATATTCATATTGATCTGTCCATCAGTATGAATAAATTAGGTATCACCTGATCCCCAAACATTATACTACATGTTATTCATGAATCTTTTTTTTTTTTTTTTTGAGACGGAGTCTGGCTCTGTCACCCAGGCTGGAGTGCAGTGGCACTATCTCCACTCACTGCAAGCTCTGCCTCCCAGGTTCACACTATTCTCCTGCCTCAGCCTCCCAAGTAGCTGGGACCACAGGTGCCCACCACCACACCCAGCTAAATTTTTGCATTTTTTAGTAGAGACGGGATTTCACTGTGTTTGCCAGGATGGTCTCAATCTCCTGACCTTGTGATCAGCCCACCTTGGCCTCCCAAAGTGCTGGGATTACAGGCGTGAGCCACCGTGCCCGGCCAATTCTTTTTTTTTTTAAGACAGGGTCTGGCTCTGTTGCCCAGGCTGGAATGCAGTGATGCCATCTTGGCTCACTGCAGCCTCTGCCTCCCAGGCTCAAGTGATTCTTGGGCCTCACCCTCCCGAGTAGAGTAGCTGGGACTACAGGCGTGCACCACCACACCTTGCTAATTTTTGTAGGCTGGTCTCGAACTCCTGGCCTCAAGTGATCCACTCGCCTCGGCCTCCCAAAGTGCTGGAATTACAGATGTGTGCCACCATGCCAGGCCGACAATTTTTTTTTTTTTTTGAGACAGAGTCTCGCTCTGTCACCCAGGTTGGAGTGCAGTTGCATGATCTTGGCTCACTGCAAGCTCCGCTTTCCTGGGTTCACACCATTCTCCTGTCTCAGCCTCCCATGTAGCTAGGGACTACAGGTGCCAGCCACCACAACTGGCTAATTTTTTGTATTTTTAGTAGAGACAGTTTCACCGTGTTAGCCAGGATGGTCTCGATCTCCTGACCTCATGATCCACCCGCCTCGGCTTCCCAAAGTGCTGGGATTACAGGCATGAGCCACTGTGCCCAGCCCTGACGACTATTTTTTAAAAATAATTTTTTTTTAAAAAAGACAGCATTGAAAATTTTGCAAGTCATCTGGAAATGAAGGGAAAATATAGATCTATATGAAGTGTGTATATATAGGTATATAATATCAACATATAAAAAATATATCAACGTGCATATTTATAAAATAATGTTGAAGTTATTTGTATATAAAATTGCTTTCATATATTTGTATGCAAATATATAACAGTCTAGAGATAAGTATGTTCATATAACCTGAGTCTCAGTGTCTTAGTTTAGTCATTCCATGTGGAATGTGGGTAGCAGGACTGTAAAGGATATAATGTGTGAGGAAATGCCTTGAACACTTTAAAAATGCCTCAATAAACAGGCAGACTTGTCACAAACTGTATATATATAAATGTGGATGGCAAAGCTGGCTGGAGTTAACTACAGGAGCCCCCTGTTTTCCAAGATGGAGCCTTTAAACCTGCACAGAAAGAATATGAATGACGAGAAAAGATGAGCTGAGGGAGATAAAGATCATGAAGGTAGAGTCTGGTACTCCAACTGGGAAAAGGACATAGAAGGCAAGTGCAAGTCTAGAGAGATAAAGAGTTGAATTAACAGGAAGCAAATAGATTAGCTTAACCTAGGGGTGTCCAATCTTTTGGCTTCCCTGGGCCACACTGGAAGAAGAAGAACTGTCTTGGGCCACACATAAAATACGCTAACACTGGCTGGGCACGGTGGGTCACGCCTGTAATCCCAGCACTTTGGGAGGCCGAGGTGGGCAGATCACTTGAGGTCAGGAGTTCGAGACCAGCCTGGCCAACATGGTGAAATCCTGTCTCTACTAAAAACACACACACAAAATTAGCCAGGCGTGGTGGTGGGCGCCTGCAGTCCCAGCTACTCTAGAGGCTGAGGCAGGAGAATTGCTTGAACCAGGGAGGTGGAGGTTGCAGTGAGCCGAGATCGCGCCACTGCACTCCAGCCTGGGTGACAGAGACTCTGTCTCAAAAACCAACCAAACAAACAAAAAAACCAAAAAACAAACAAAACAAAACAAAAAAATACACTAACACTAATGATAGCTGATGAACTAAAAATATATATATATATCAAAAAGATCTCATAATGTTTTAAGAAAGTTTACGAATTTGTGTTGGGCCACATTCAAAGCTGTTCTGGGCTGCATGCTCCCCACGGACCGTGGGTTGGACAAGCTTGGCTTAACCATAACCTGCAAAAAAAAGCAAAGACACTAACCAAATCTATGAGCATCTTAAGGACCTCTTGAGGACTGTCCTGGTCTTCCATCCTCTTAGAACTGTTTTCTGAAGGGAGCATACCCAACAGTCTCTGCCCGAAGGTCTTCTTACTCCTTGGTGATGGAAATCCTAAAATTGAACATGAGAATCCAGCTGAGACATTAAAATATCCTCACTGATATACTTCCAGCAAAAGAGGTAACTTGATCTCTAGGACAAGTGAGTCCAGGAGCACACAGTGGAATGTAGTGAGCAGAGCACAGCCTTCAGAGCCAGGAGCAATGCAGGTGAGAGGCAGCAAGAGTGCCACCCTGCCATGCGGCACAGCCACCCCTCTGTGCCAGCTGACACACAGGCCACACAAGAACACAGTCCATGTCACTGGATCATCACAGTCTTCAAGAGCAGCCAGAAATGCAGATCTGTCATGACATCTTCCAATTCTAAATGTCAGCCACTAGTCTTATTGTTTGACTACACTAAGCCAACCTAACAAAACATGTCTGCAGGCCACAGGGGGCCTCTGAGCCATGCAAACTCTGCTTCCGAACCGCAAAGACCTGGACTTGAATCCTCATTCAGCCACTTACTAACTGTATGACCTCGGGTGACTTTTCTCAGCTTGATTTCCTCATCTCTAAAATGAGAATAGCATTACCTTCTTCTCAGGGAACTGTGCCATTAAATAATAAATCACACGGGCTGGAGAAGGGGAAGTGAGGAGTTACTGTTTCATGGGACAGGGTCTCTGTAGAGAAAGATGAAAATGTTCTGGAGCTGGATGGTGATGAAAGTTACATTACAATGTGAATATACTTAATACCACTTAAAAACAGTTCAAATGGTAAACTTTTTATATATATATATATATATATATATATATTTTTTTTTTTTTTTTTTTTTTTTTTTAGATGGAGTCTTGTTCTGTCGCCCAGGCTGGAGGTGCAGTGGTGCAATCTCGGCTCACTGCAAGCTCCGCCTCCTGGGTTCACGCCATTCTCCTGCCTCAGCCTCCTGAGTAGCTGGGACTACAGGCACCCACCACCACGTCCGGCTAATTTTTTTGTATTTTTAGTAGAGATGGGGTTTCACTGTGTTAGCCAGGATGGTCTCGATCTCCTGACCTTGTGATTCACCCCCCCTTGGCCTCTCAAAATGCTGGGATTACAGGCGTGAGCCACCGCGCCCGGCCAACTTTAGATATATTTTACCACCATCACAACAACAACAAAAAATACCACAATTGTCAAAGGCCCTGCCCAGGTATTAGCATAATATTTAATATTTCACGTGCTGACATCATTGATGTCCTTCTTCATCCATTGAAGGAAAGTAATTTGCAGAAGTTACAAAATCTCAGATTGTACAAGGAAAATTTCAAGAATGTTTTTGGAATATTCTCCAAAAGTGGTTTAGTGGGAAACTGAGAGCAGATGAGGGGAGATCCCCTTCCCACCAATCCTGACAGACCACAGTGACGAGGGCGGCCCTGACCCCTTCCACGAGGAGCTGTGGCAAACAGAAGTCAGAGAAACTGACACTTTGATGAGTAGATGAATCTGTGTCCCTATTTTCAGTCTAAAAAAAGAAATAGCTTGGTGTGATGGCTCAAGCTGGTAGTCTGGAGGATTGCTTAAGCCCAGGAGTTTAAGATAAAAAAAAAAACAAACCCAAAAGCAAAAATACAAAGAAAGAAGTATGGCTATAAACTACTTCCGGAAACTTGTCTAAACTGCCATATCAAAAAGAAAGTTGATATTAAGTGTTACTAAACATAAAAATAATCTGTATCACCCTGTACCTCTTAAGATTATTGAAATATACTAATAAAATGAATTAAAGTCTTGTCACTGAGAAACTGAGAAAGAACTACTCAAACTTGTATAGATTTATAAAAGCTGTGCGAGATTAATCAAATTTTTTTTTTTTTTTTTGAGATGGAGTTTCGCTTTTGTCGCCCAGGCTGGAGTGCAACAGCGCAATCTTGGCTCACCACAACCTCTGCCTCCCGGGTTCAAACATTTCTCCTGCCTCAGCCTCCCGAGTAGCTGGGATTACAGGCTTGTGCCACCACACCCAGCTAATTTTATATTTTTAGTAGAGACAGGGTTTCTCCATGTTGGTCAGGCTGGTCTCAAATTCCCGACCTCAAGTGATCCACCCGCCTCAGCCTCCCAAAGTCCTGAGATTACAGGCGTGAGCCACCGCACCCAGCCATCAGTTTTTTTTGTTTTTTTTTGTTTTTTTTGAGACAGGGTCTTGCTCCATCACCCAGGCTGGACTGCAGTGGTGGGATCATGACTCACTGCAGCCTCAGCCTCCCAGGCTCAAGCGATCCTCCCACTTCAGCCTCCCTAGTAGCTGAGACCACAGGTATCTACCACCACACTTGGCTATTTTTTTTTTTTTAATAGAGACAGGGTCTCCCTATGTTGCCCAGCCTGGTCTCAAACTCCTGAGCTCAAGCAATCCTCCTGCCTCAGCCTCCCAAAGCGCTGGGATTACAGGCATGAGCCACTGTGCCCTGCCTATATCAATTTAAAATTCTGCCTTCAGTCTCTCTCAGTGCCTTACTGGAACTCAGAGATTGGGAGCTATACCCCTCTGAATTGCATTTTTTGTGGGACTCTTCCTCAGATTTGTCAATAGCTGAGTGTGATATTGTAATATAAGAAATATATATTTGGTCTTTGCCCTCAGTTCCTGACATAGAGCTCCTAAAATCCTAGTAGATAGGGGTGTTAGGTGAATCTTTTCTCATAGTTGGTCTTTGACCCCAGTTCCTAACACACAATTCCTAAGACTGTAATTTCCTCAGTGCTAGGAGCATCTGACACAGAGCCCCTAAATCCCTTGGAATTTCCTGGGTAATAGAAGCATCTTTTGTTCTAATGAGGCTCTTGGTGGGCTCCTGGATAGCCTCAGGATGGGGGCTGGTTGCCAGGGGAACCAATCTTGTGATTAGAAAGCTGGAACTTTCAGCCCCAGCCCCCAAACTCCAGGGAAGCGAGAGGGGCTGAAGGTTGAGTTGATTACCAATGGCCAATGATGTAATCACCAATGGCCAGTGATGTACCATGTCCATGTAATGAAGCCTCCATAAAAACCCAAAAGGGTCTGGGGAGCTTCCAGATAGCTGAGCATGTGAGGTTCCTGAGGGGTGGTACGCCAAAGAGAGCATCCCTTCCCACGTGCCTTGCCCTGTCCATCTCTTCATCTGGCTGTTCATCTGCATCCTTTGTAAGATCCTTTATAATAAACTGGTAAACGGAAGTGTTTCCCGGAGTTCTGTGAGGCATCCTAGCAAATCAATGGAGCCTGAGGAGGGCGTCATGGGAGTCCCAATGTACATACAGCCAGTCAGTCAGGAGCAGCAGAGACAACTCTGTGCTTTTGACTGGCATTTGGAGTGCAGGCCATCTTGTGGGACTGAGCCTTTAACTTATGGGATCTGACTCTAACTCCAGGTAGACAGTGTGAGAATTGAGGGAAATGATAGGATACCCAGCTGGTGTGTGGGGAATCCCCCACCCCCAGCATCTGGTGTCAGAAGCACTGAGCTGAGTGGTAAGTGCTGTGTGAATAGGAAAACACTTTGGTTTCTCCTGTCTCTTACACTGAGGAAGGTAGGAATTATGGAACATCAAATGCACATATTCTCAAGTGCTGAAATGAGTATGAATCTAGCTCTTGAGAAAAATGCAGCTTTGTCTACACTGCACTATCCTAATGGCCAAGCTCCACACAGGGTTGCAGGCCTTGCAGGCAGGTGACAGGGTCTGACAGGCATTTGTAAGATTAAGATTAACCCTGACTTTCCCCTTCATCTCTTCTTTTTCCCATCACTTTTCTTTCCACCTCTATCAAAACAAACAAATATTTACAATCTGACTTTCTAAGAAGATCTGCCTTCAATTAGCACAAAACACCAGGGCTGTCCTCAAAGAGGATTTTACAATCCAGCTGCTATTAAGGGCTTAGCTGAGAGAGGAGGTATCTGAGGAAGATTATCTACACATAGCTGTGGTCCGTGGTAGAACCAGGTATTCTTAGTGTTTTCCACTGGTTCCTAAAAGGCTAAATACATGGACCATGTTAGCTTTTTCCCTGGCAAAATCACCTAACCTGGATTGAACATTAAAGTTGTACCTTCAGCTTTTATCAAGAGATTATTATAGAAAATGACCATATTATCTAAATACATTATTTTGTATTTATTATAAGACATTGTTGGCCAGGTGCAATGGATCACATCTGTAACCACAGCATTTTGGGAGGCCGAGGAGGGAGGACCGCTTGAGCCCAGGAGTTTGAGACCAGCCTGGGTAACACAGTGAGACCTCATCTCTATAAACAAATACAAAATTTAGCCTGGCATGGTGGCACGTGCCTGAAGTCCCAGCTGCTAGGGAGGCTGAGGTGGGAGGATTGCTTGAGCCCATGAGGTAGAGGCTGCAGTGAGTCATGATCACACCACTGCACTCCAGCCTGGGCAACAGGGTAAGATGCTGCCTCAAAAAAAAAAAAAAAAAAAAGCTACTAAAACACTGTCGGGAATTTAGCCATTATATTTTCTCAAAAGTTTCGTGTCAGAAAACATTTTTAGAAATTAATTTCAAGATAATATGAATGACTTTCTCAGAATAAGTGTTACAAAACATTATATTTTCCTGTTTTGTCCTGGCTTCCATCTAATGAACACTCCAAACATGTAGCTTCTATGATCTGCATTTCCCTACTCTGTAGTTCTGATTTACTGCTTCTATTTCTATCATCCCTCTGCATCACTTCTTACCCTTTTCAGCAAAGAAAAGGAGGAAAGCTTAGTTAATGAAACTAAAATTCATGACAGCTGACTCCTATACTATTAGTAATATATACTGTTTGAAAATAAATATTTCAAACAAAATGGCTATCTACTATAAAGCTTTCATATTATTATTATTATTATTATTATTATTATTATTTTGAGACAGAGTCTTGCTCTGTCACCCAGGCTAGAGTACAGTGGCGCAATCTTGGCTCACTGCAACCTCTGCCTTCCAGGTTCAAGCGATTCTCCTGCCTCAGCTTCCCGAGTAGCTGGGATTACAGGTGAGTGCCATCACACCCAGCTAATTTTTGTATTTTTAGTAGAGATGGGGTTTCTCAATGTTGGCCAGGCTGGTCTTGAACTCCTGACCTCAGGTGATCTGCCTGCCTCAGCCTGCCAAAGTGCTGGGATTACAGGCGTGAGCCACCGCACATGGCCAGGTTTCTTTTTTTTTCTTTTTTTTCTTTTTTTGTTTGAGACCGTCTTGCTCTTTCCCCCAGGCTGGAGTGCAGTAGTGCAATCTTGGCTCACCGCAACCTCCACTTCCCAGGTTCAAGTGATTCTCCTGCCTCAGCCTCCCAAGTAGCTGGGACTACAGGCGCCTGCCACCAAGCCCGACTAATTTTTGTATTTTTAGTAGAGGCAGGGTTTCACCATGTCGGCCAGGCTGGTCTCAAACTCCTGACCTCAAATGATCCACCCACCTCGGCCTCCCAAAGTGCTGGGATTACAGGCATGAGCCACGACGCCCAGCCAACAGGTTCCATTTTAAATATTTTCTATGATGGTGTTCCCCTAAGATCGTTTTAAATATTACAAGATGTGTATTAGTCTTTCTAAATTCACCTGAATATAAGAGATGTTAGAATTATAGATCTGACAGATAAGAAAATATTTAGAAATACAGTCATCCTAGAATTTTTCTACAAAACATTTAAAATTCTTATAAACTTCACTTGATTCTTTCTCAACTGATAAATGGTTTCAAATTATAATTTGACATTTTAAATTGAAGCAATATGAATTCTACAGAATAATACTGATGAATAAAAATTGGTATGAACTACTTAGAGAAACAGATTTCTAAAAAATAACAGCTACTTTGTTTATACTGGAAGATCTACTTCAATTCTCTCATGCTATTTTAATATATTTTTTAATACACAGATATAATAATACTCAATACTGATCATTAATTTTTTTTTTTTTTGAGATGGAGTCTCATTCCGTCGCCCAGTGCAGTGGCGCAATCTCAGCTCACTGCAACCTCTGCCTCCTGGGTTCAAGCGATTCTTCTGCCTCAGCCTCCTGAGCAGGTGGTATGACAGGCGTGTGCTACCACGCCCGGCTAATTTTTGTGTTTTTAGTAGAGATGGGGTTTTGCCATGTTGGCCAGGCTGTTCTCGAACTCCTGACCTCAGGTGATCCACCCTCCTTGGCCTCTCAAAGTGCTAGGATTACAGGCGTGAGCCACCACACCCAGCCTGGCCATAAATTTTTGATGGGTTCATGAACCAAAACCTAAACCTAAACTTCTGCTTCATTTTTCCTAAGAATATTTTATTAATTTGTCCAACTTAAGGTTTTTCCTCTATTCCTCAATTTCCTTCTCAAAAGCATACATTTCAATAAAGTTTAATTAGATAGATACATTTAATGTCATGTTTAAGTGACATTTTTCACATTACTTCCTTCTTGGCAGTTTCCTTTTAATCACCTAGCACTTTTATTGTAAAGTTTTTTCACTAAACATGGTCTTATTTAAATGAAACAGAAGAGTACTAGAAAAGAGATATTCCTGTTATGTTATGGTTTATGGATTCCAGTAGTTCACCTGCACATGTAATATCCAATGACTCCTTTTTTTCCGTAGTTGCTAAGTTTTTAAGTAAACCACAACCATATGTGAAGTTTCAATTATTTTTGCCCACATTGGATTAAGTGTGCTTCATCAACTTGGATTATAAACAAAACAACTAAAATTACACCCACTTATTGCCATTATAATTCATAGTTACCATCCTCTTTAAGGTGCTTCCAATTCATCCATTTTGTTGCTTTTTTATGCATTTTATCCAGTTGTGTCAATTGTAGTGCCTGGTCATTTTTTCTCATTAATTGTTGCTCAAATGCAATTCTGAAAGCATCTGCCATCACGTAAGCTTCTTCTTTACTCTTCTGCAAAATTTCCAACTGATTTTGAAAGAAAGTTTGGGAGGTGTCAGAGGCAAAACCAGAACAATTCTTGCTGAATGGGGAATCAAATTAACATATGCAATCTCACTGCCTAGCACTGGTTTATTGCCTGTGGTCTGATCTAGTTTATCTGATTACGCTAATTAATGCTTGCTATTTCTGCAGTAGCAACTTACTCTGATCCAGATTATCAGTTTCCCTTGTGGTGCCTGTCAACTGCCTGCTAACCTAACCCCTGGACCTCACTACCCCATGTAGGCCCTGTGTGTGTGTCCTGCTCAAGTCCTGGGACAAAGGGCCCAGCATGAAAGATAAGAGGATACCAAAGGCTGCATTTCAACTCAGCTTTGGGCCATTCCAGACCACACCACTGAAAATAATGATGAATACCACCTTTCAAATACGTCTTATAGATGACCTTAACTTTGATCAATGTAATCTCATGTTTTTCTTTTCTTCTATTTTTTTCTTCTTCTTCTTTTTTTTTTCTTTTGATGGAGTCTCGCTCTGTCGCCCAGGCTGGAGTGCAGTGTCGTGATCTCGGCTCACTGCAAGCTCCGCCTCCTGGGTTCAAGCAATTCTCCTGCCTCTGCCTCTCGAGTAGCTGGGACTATAGGCGCATGTTGCCACGCCTGGCTAATTTTTTGTATTTTAGTAGAGATGGGGTTTCACTGTGTTGCCCAGGCTGGTCTCGAACTCCTGAGCTCAGGTAATCCACCCGCCTTGGCCTCCCAAAGTGCTGGTTTACAGGCATGAGCCACTGCGCCCAGTTTTTCTTTTTTTTTTTGGAGACAGGGTCTCTCACTCTGTCACCCAGGCTAGAGTGCAGTGATGTGAACACGGCTCACTGTAACTGTGACGTCTTAGGCTCAAGTGATTCTCCCACCTCAGCCTCCCAAAGTGCTGAGATTACAGGTGTAACCCATTGCCCCCTCATGCTTTTCTTAATGAATGGCTACTGTCCAAATGTTGGCTTTCCTATATACTTTAAAGATTTTATTTTGGCTGGGCTCAGTGGCTCACGCCTGTAATCCCAGCACTTTGGGAGGCCAAGGCGGGTGGATCACGAGGTCAGGAGTTCAAGACCAGCCTGGCCAACATAGTGAAACCCCGTCTCTACTAAAAATACAAAAATTAACTGGGAGTGGTGGCAGGCGCCTGTAATCCCAGCTACTCAGGAGCCTGAGGCAGAGAATCACTTGA
The DNA here is from genome assembly GCF_029289425.2 of Pan paniscus. NCBI lineage: Eukaryota > Metazoa > Chordata > Mammalia > Primates > Hominidae > Pan > Pan paniscus. Next base: position 44,626,120 of record NC_073253.2, on the reverse strand, counting down.
ACCAGGAGGTGGAGGTTGCAGTGAGCCGAGATTGCACCACTACATTCCAGCCTGGGCGACAGAGCAAGACTCCGTCTCAAAAAAAAAAAAAAAAAAAAAAACCCAAACACTTTAATTTTTTTAAATTTAATTTTGTCCTATTTTATTCTATTTTAAGTTCTAGGATACAGGTGCAGGATGCAGGTTTGTTACCTAGGTAAATGTGTGCCATGGTGGTTTGCCACACCTAAGGACTTTAAATTCCATACCTTCAATAAAGGTAAAACATTTTAGAATTATGGTCCATGTACTACTGTATTTGTAAGTAAAGACCAAATATAATGGCAGCTATCATTTGAATTAATGTCTGGCATGTTCATGGTGCTGTGCTAGACATTTTATGTCTATTTCCTCACAACAATCATCCAAGGTAGTTATTACCCTCTACTTAATATAGTAGGAAAACTGAGACCTACCCTGTCCAAAGCCACACAGCTAGTAAATGGTGGAGCAAAGATGCAAACCTAGGTCTGGCTGGGACAAAGGTTCCTTTCACTGTGCCTTGCTGCTGTTCAAATACATTCCATGCTTATCTCTCCATTAATCAGTGTTGCTGATCCTAGTGATTTTAAGCATAAATGTACATTTTCCTTCTATTATATAGTAATTTTAGGGACATGTATAGATGAGAACATATAAATTTTAGGAGTATTAATTATGAACTTAGGCAAATGACTTTAGGTAGCTTCAAATATCATGCCAAGTACTTTTTTTTTTTTTTTTGGAGATGGAGTTTCACTCTTGTTGCCTAGGCTGGAGTGCAGTGGTGTAATCTCGGCTCACTGCAACCTCCGCCTCCCGGGTTCAAGCGATTCTCCTGCCTCAGCCTCCCAAGTAGCTAAGATTACAGGTGACCGCCACCATGCCCGGCTAGTAGAGACGTGGTTTTACCATGTTGGCCAGGCTGGTCTTACCATGTTGGCCAGGCTGGTCTTAAACTCCTGACCTCAGGTGATCTGCCTGCCTTAGCCTCCCAAAGTGCTGGGATTACAGGCGTGAGCCACAACACCCTGCCCCAAGTACTATTAATATTTGTATTTTGGAACCAGGTAAACAAAATCCAGTTGATAAGTTGATGCTATCACATAAAAACTAAGCATAAGTTCCATAGTCAATAACTACTAAAATGAAGTTAATTATTGCAAACATGTCCATTTATTCTACTATTAACAGAGAAACAAAACTAAAGCTTTTGCTGTTGCGATAACGCAATACCTCTTGTTTGAGCTGAAGAAGCAGTTTCCGAGTGGATGCTGCCATTCTGGCACAAGAACAGGGGTTCCCTCCGGGCCCATGACAAAGGCAGGCTCCGAGGACCGCAAGCTTTAAATTGAAAAGCATTGCTCCTGTTATTAAGTGTCGCACTGTTTTAGCTGCACACAAACACAGGGGCATTTACACACATACCCATGCACACTACTACTCAGGCATCTGATCCAAAAAAACTGGAAAGGAAAAACAAAATAGAAGAAAGCTGAGACTGGGATCTCAGAATACAAATAGAAATTAACTACAAACGACAAAAAGAATGTCATGACTTGGAACACAAACAAAAGGGAATTTTACTTTCCTTCATCTCACTCTTAAAACCTTTAATCCTGGCGCCACTCTCCTATAGGTCTGAGTCCTTGGCAGGAGTTTAGCCTAACAATATGGTTAACGCTAACATCCACAGCATACCTTTCCTGTAACAGTGTGGCCCTGATGCCCGGCATTCACTACTGCCAGTTTCCTCTAAGCTGAGTCATCTACTCAGAAATGACGAGGGAATTTTAATATATAATGAGAAAAACAGTCATCCCTCCACTGCTAAAAAAAATTAAAAAATACGATTGATTCCTGTGTAAAAGAATAAAACTTTAGCACCATCCAAACTTATGCCAAGGGTGAAGTTAAGCCCTGGAGACTCAGTCAGGTAGCATGTTTGAAATGCTGCTTCTAGATTAGAGAGTAACCCTCTTCCTCGTTGCTCTTGTTCTGTAAATGAGGAGGAGAGACCAGAGACCAGACCTTTCTGCTTCCATCACTGACCTCCGTTACAGATTAGCTGTCTTATCTTCTTATACCTAACTCAGAGCAGATGACTTCGGAAAGAACCCCATGGCTGCTACATCTTCAGTGTGGAATGTTAAATATACCTTCCCCAAAAGAAAACGATCACCTCAACTAATATCTCTGTAACTATGCACTAAACCATACCATCAAAAGATGTTGAAATTCTGTTAAACTTCCCTAAACATTGTCCATACTTCCCTAAACATTGTCCATATAAGCCAGCACAAACTTCTACACTTTAGAACACTGACTTCTTTTTTTTTTTTTTTTGAGATGGAGTCTCGCTCTGTCACCCAGGCTGGAGTGCAGTGGCGCGATCTCGGCTCACTGCAAGCTCTGCCTCCTGGGTTCACGCCATTGTCCTGCCTCAGCCTCCCGAGTAGCTGGGACTACAGGCACCACCATGCCCGGCTAATTTTTTTGTATTTTTAAAGTAGAGACAGAGTTTCACCGTGCTAGCCAGGATGGTCTCGATCTCCTGACCTCGTGATCTGCCCACCTCAGCCTCCCAAAGTGCTGGGATTACAGGCATGAGCCATCGCACCCGGCCTAAAACACTGACTTCTTTGGAATCTGTGGCTCCTTGGGTGATCCATCCTCAACTTTTGTGCTTGAATAAACTCTTTAAACTAGATTCTGGCCAGGCGCGGTGGCTCATGCCTGTAATCCCAGCACTTTGGCAAGCCAAGGCAGGTGGATGATCTGAAGTCAGGAGTTCGAGACCAGCCGGACCAACATGGTGAAATCCCATCTCTACTGAAAATACAAAAATTAGCTGGGTGTGGTGGCTCATGCCTGTAATCCCAGCTACTTGGGAGGCTGAGGTAGGAGAATCACTTGAACCTGGGAGGCAGAGGTTGCAGTGAGCTGAAATCATGCCTTGCACTCCAGCCTGGACAACAAGAGCAAAACTCTGTCTCAAAAATAAATAAATAATAAACTAGATTCTGATTCCTTTATTTTTATACTTGGTTGACCACTGTAGTTGGAAGAAAAGAAGTAGTATAATAATTTTACTTTTTAAAACTCCACTTTAAAAGCTAACCACAAGTGGGCCAGGCAGGGTGTCTTATGCCTATAATCCCAGCACTTTGGGAGGCCGAGGCAGGTGGATCACCTGAGTTCAGAAGTTCGAGACCAGCCTGATCAACATGGTGAAACCTGTCTCTACTAAAAAATATAAAAATTAGCTGGGCATGGTGGTGGGTGCCTGTAATCCCAGCTACTCGGGAGGCTGAGGCAGGAGAATCGCTTGAACCCGGGAGGCAGAGGTTGCAGTGAACTGAGATTGCACCATTGTACTCCAGCCTGGGCAACAGAGCAAGACTCTGTCTCAAACACAAAGCTAACCACAAATACTTTCCCAACATATTCCAGTATGTACCAATTTCACAGGGGCAATCTACACAACATAGTGTGCCATATATTTTATTTTATTCTTATTTATTTATTTTTGAGACGGAGTCTCGCTCTGTCACATAGGCTGGAGTGCAGTGGTACAATCTCGGCTCCCTGCAACTTCTGCCTCCCAAGTTCAAACTGAGATTTCAGGCATATGCCACCACACCCAGCTAATTTTTTTTTGTATTTTTAGTAGAGATGGGGTTTCACCATGGTGGTCAGGCTGGTCTCGAACTCCTGACCGCAAATGATCCACCTGCCTCGGCATCCCAAAGCGCTGGGATTATAGATGTGAGCCACTGCGGCTGGCCTGTGCCATATTTATTTATTTATTTTTCTGAGACAGAGTTTTGCTCTCATTGCCCAGGCTAGAGTGCAATGGCGTGATCACAGCTCACCACAACCACCGTCTCCCAGGTTCAAGCAATTCTCCTGCCTCAGCCTCCCAAGTAGCTGGGATTACAGGCATACACCACCACGCCCAGCTAATTTTGTATTTTAGTGGAGACAGGGTTTCTCCGTGTTGGTCAGGCTGGTCTCAAACTCCCAACCTTAGGTGATCCACCTGCCTCAGCCCCCGCAAAGTGCTGGGATTACAGGCGTTAGCCACCGCACCTGGCCCATATATTTTAAAGTTTCATGTGGGCTAGGTATGGTGGCTCACGCCTGTAATCCCAGCATTTTGGGAGGCTGAGGCTGGCAGATAGCTTGAGCCCAGGAGTTCAAGACCAGCCTGGGCAACATGAGACCCTGTCTCTACAAAAAATAAAAAAAAAAATTAGCTGGGTATGATAATGGTGTGCACCCGTAGTCCCAGGTACTTGGCTGGGAGGCTGAGGTCAGAGGATCACTTGAGCCCAGGAGGTCTAAGCTGCAGTGAGCCATGATTGTGCCACTGTACTCCAGCCTGAGCTACAGAGTAAGGCCCTGTCTCAAAAACAAAACAAAACAAAAAAATAAATAAAATTAAACTAAAAATAAAGTTTTTTTTTTTTTGAGATGGAGTCCCGCTCTGTCACCAGGCTGGAGTGCAGTGGCACAATCCCGGCTCACTGCAACCTCTGCCTCCCGGGTTCAAGCAATTCTCCTGCCTCAGCCTCCCGAGTAGCTGGGATTACAGGCGTGCGCCACTACGCCCAGCTGATTTTTGTACTTTTAATAGAGACGGGGTTTCATCATGTTGGCCAGGATGGTCTTGATCTCCTGACCTTGTGATCCACCCGCCTCGGCCTCCCAAAGTGCTGGGATTACAGGCGTGAGCCACCGCGCCCGGCCCCTGTTGCTGTACTTTCACATGGATGAGCTGACATAAAATACAATCCTTTTTTAGAGGCTTTTCAGAGAGGAAAATTCCACTGCCTCCCTTAGTGTAAAGGCCATTTCGGAACATTCTTTCTCACATCAGTGATAACCGTGAAGCACAGAGTGAGCTTTCAGTTGAGCTGAATGTACAAATGGTGGATCTGTGGCAGAAAGGTCTTTTCCCTTTTCATTTTCCTACTCCTGATAATCTCCCATGCCTAAGTTGCCAAAAGCAACTAAGACCTGGGAAGGGCCAATATCAATCGCAACAGGTTTCGGCCAGGACCCCTGACTCCCGGTGCTACTTCCTCACCTCAGTGCTCCCTCACCAGCTGTGTCGGGGCCCTTGTTCCTGCCTGGCTGGAGGTAAGGCTGGCCCATAGTCTACTCGAGACTATCATAAAACACCCTGTCCCTAAACTTTCTTTAAGCTGTTTCTTGCATTTTTCCCTTTTGCTATTATACTAGTTTTCCACCCATGGCAGTAGAACATGGTGCTCAAAAGCACAGACTCTAAGCTCTGTCTACAGGCTGCAAATCCCAGCTCCACCACGCACTAGCTGTGTGACACCAGGCAAATTACCTAACCCCGCAATGCCTCTGTTACCTCATTTGTGAAGTGGGGATTATAACAGTACCCACTTTATGGGGTAGTTGTGTAGACTAAATATGTCAATGTATGTAAAGTTCTTAGAACATCATCTGAACTTGCTCAGGACTATGCAGGTATTTGCTATTATTATTACCAATTTTTCTTAAGTTCTTTCTTTCTTTTTTTTTTTTTTTGAGACGGAGTCTCGCTCTTTCGCCCAGGCCAGACGGCAGTGGCGCGATCTCTGCTCACTGCAAGCTCCGCCTCCTGGGTTCACGCCATTCTCCTGCCTCAGCCTCCCAAGTAGCTGGGACTACAGGCGCCCGCCACCGCGCCTGGCTAATTTTTTGTATTTTTAGTAGAGACAGGGTTTCACCGCGTTAGCCAGGATGGTCTCGATCTCCTGACCTCGTGATCCGCCCGCCTCGGCTTCCCAAAGCACTGGGATTACAGGCGTGAGCCACCGTGCCCGGCCTTCTTAAGTTCTACAAGAAGTGCATGGCTGCCCCCTATCACTCTACTGCTCCATTATTTTTTTGTGAGGCCCCTTCTGACCTCATTAGCCAAACTCCCACATTGCCAGCCATTGGCATTGCACCAGCAGATTTTTGTTCTGAACCTGGCTTTACCACAGATTGACCTTGCCACCTCAGGAAAGTAACTGAACTAATTTGAGCCTTAGTTTCCTCTCCCCTAAAATGGGGATAATATCTGCTTTGCAGCCCTCACAAGACTCCGATGAAGATCAGATACAACAATTTGTATGAAAGCACTCAAACGGTAAGCCCCGACCCACATGTGAGACATTACCCAACACAGCATCTGCTAGAACTGTAAAGATGAGAAATAAACGGGGCAGAAGTGGCCAGCACATTCCCTCATGTCCAAGAATGTCCTGTATGAAGGGCATGGAACCAGCAGAACTGGAAGAACCAACCTGGGCCCAGGGGCGTCTCTCACTCTCATCCTCAAATTGCTAAGTATGTGCTATCCTAGAATGTGTACACAAGGGCAATGGGAGAAAGAAAGGAAAGTAGCAAATGTCCCTTCTGTTCAGCTTTCCTGCATGCTTACCTACCTCAAGACCTGAAGCCTCTGCAAAGCCACTTTTATCACAGCACATGTTTTCCTGAGCCATCTTCTGCTGTTTGATATCAAGCATGGCGAGGGCCTCCAAATACCGTTGATTCAAAACTAGGAAGGGCCATATGAGAAAGTATTCATTATGAAGCCTAACTCCACCCTCATCCAATCTAGTTACCCCAACATGACATATTCATTTCGTACAAGCAATACACTACCCACAAGATCGGGCTCCATTCAGAAAACCTATCTGATAGAATAGTGAGTATCACGTAAGATCATATATATGTAATACTAGATGAGATGGTGTCATTTTTAATGGAAAAGCATCTTAACTTTGCAACTGAAGTCGGATTCCTGTTTCCTCTTGGAAAATTTGTAGGATTTTCCAAAAGGGAATATGTAAAAGCAAATTATTCAGAGACTTTATGGTTAGTGAGAAAACTGGATAGTGAGATCTCATATATTGTATCCATATCAAACATACCAGCTATCCAAGCTCTATCAGGTTTTTGTATTAGGAGTTTTCACAAGAAGATCTCAAACCAAACATTTAGAGAGGGGTCCTGCTGTCTACTGGAGAGCAGAAAACAGTATCTTTTCCCTGTCACTGCAGGGTGGAGTGGTAGGACAGAAGAGGAGGACTTATGATCATGAGCAGCTTCTGTCCTGAACTTATCTCACACAGGAGACATCTTTATCAGCTGGAGTCCCTGGTGCTGAGAAGCTCCAGCTGTGTGTGCAGATCTCAGCTGGAGGCGTTTATACAACTCAGCTAAGACACAGCATAAAGTGCCGCTCTCAGCCCCAGGGACTAATTTAGAGCTTTTTTTTTGTCCTTTTCTTCTTTTTTTCCTTTCTTTTCTTCATTTTTTCCTTCCTTTTCTTTGTGTAAGAGACAGAGTCTTGCTCTGTCACTCAGGCTGGAGTGCAGTGGTCCAATCATAGCTCACTGCAACTTCAAACTCCTGGGCTCCAGGGATCCTCTCACCTTAACCTCCCAATCAGCCAGGAAGTTGCAGTGAGGTGAGATTGCGCCATTGCACTCTAGCCTGGGCGACAGAGCAAGATTCCCTCTCAAAAAAAAAAAAAAAAAAAAAACCAGGTGCATGCTACCATGCCTGGCTAATTTTTGTTTGTTTTTTGTAGAGGAAGAGTCTCGTTATGTTGCCCAGATTGGTCTCAGACTCCTGGCCTCAAGCAATCCTCTCCCCTTGGCTTTCATAGCACTGGCCATTACGGGCATGAGCAACAGCGCCTGGCTTGTGATTTGTCCTCTTCAAGCCACCTCTTTAATTTCTGCTAAGAAGGAAGAACTAGCCTCTTCTCTAAATTTTTAGGGCTGGGTGCAGTGGCTCACACCTGTAATCCCAGCACTTTTGGAGGCCAAGGTGGGAGGATTGCTTGAGCCCAGGAGTTGAGCCCTCACAAAGTGAGTCACCCCCATCTCTACAAAAATTTTTTTTTTAATGTTGCACTTTGGGAGGCCAAGGCAAGCAGATCACCTGAGGTCAGGAGTTCAAGACCAGCCTTGTCAACAGGGTGAAACCCCGTCTCTACAGAAAGACAAAAACATTAGCTGGGAATGATGGCAGGTGCCTATAATCCCAGCTACATGGTAGGCCAAGGCGGGAGAATCCTTGAACTCGGGAGGAGGAGGTTGTAGTGAGGTGAGATTGCACCATTGCACTCTACCCTGGGTGACAGAGTGAGACTCTGTCTCAAAAAAAAAAAAAAATCTGGGCATGGTGGTGGGTGTCTGCAATCCCAGATACTCAGGAAGTGGAGGCAGGAGAATCACTTGAACCTGGGAGGCAGAGGTCACAGTGAGCCGAGATTGTGCCACTGCACTCCAGCCTGGGCGACAGAGATTCTGTCTCAAAATAATAATAATAATAATAATATATTTTTTAATTAGCTGGACATGGTGGAACATGCCTGTAGTACCAACAACTTGGGAGGCTGAGGTGGGAGGATCTCTTGAGCCCAGAAAGTGGAGGTTGCAGTGAACTGAGATTGTGTCACTGCACTCCAAACTGGGCAACAGAGCAAGACCCTGTGTGAAAATAAATAAATAAATAAACAAATAAATAAATAAAATATGTAAAAAGTTAACATCAGTTTGGACGTGGTGATTCACGCCTGTAATCCCAGCACTTTGGGAGGCCAAGGTGGGTGGATCATTTGAGGTCAGGAGTTTGAGACCAGCCTGGCCAACATGGTGAAACCCTGCCTCTACTAAAAATACAAAAATTAGCCAGGTGTGGTGGCGGGCACCTGTAGTCCCAGCTTCTTGGGAGGCTGAGGCAGGAGGATCACTTGAACTGGGAGGTGGAGGTTGCAGTAAGCCAAGATGGCGTCACTGCACTCCAGCCTGGGCAACAGAGTGAGACTCCATCTCAAAAAAAAAAAAAAAAAAAAGGCCAGTCGCAGTGGCTCACACCTGTAATCCCAGCACTTTGGGAGGCTGAGGTGGGCGGATCACGAGGTCAGGAGATTGAGACCATCCTGGCCAACATGGTGAAACCCCTGTCTCTACTAAAAATACAAAAATTAGCTGGGTGTAGTGGCATGCACCTGCAGTCCCAGCTACTCAGGAGGCTGAGGCAGAAGAATTGCTTAAACCCAGGAGGCGGAGGTTGCAGTGAGCTAAGATTGCACCACTGCACTCCAGCCTGGCGATAAAGTGAGACTCTGTCTCAAAAAAAAAAAAAAAGTTAACATTAAATATCTTATTATCCTTGCATCAACTTTCATCGTAAGGTAGACCATTATATAAGAGATATATAACATATAAATTATATACACACATATATATCATTTCTACTTAGGTTCTTCAAATATCAGGTGCTCTACCATTTTGCTTTAAGTGAAAACTAAATAAAAAGGAGAAAATGGGGAGAAATTGCTTAATAGGTAGGAGATTTTACTTTGGAGTACTGGAACTGTCTGGAACTAGACAGAGGTGGTGGTTAGGCAACTTTGTGAATGCCACTGAATTGTTAACTTATTTTTTCGAGACCGAGTTTCGCTCTGTCACCCAAGCTGCAGTGCAGTGGCACAATCATGGCTCACTGCAGCCTCAACCTCCTGGGCTCCAGCAATCCTCCCACTTCAACCTCCCAAGTAGCTGGGACTACAGGCCAGTGCCACCACATCTGGCTAATTTTGGTTTTTCTGTTGTTGTTGTTGTTGTTTGTTTGTTTGTTTGTTTGTTTCTAATAGAAACAAGGTTTTGCTATGTTGCCCAGGCTGGTCTCAAACTCCTAAGCTCAAGTGATCCTCCTGCCTTGGCCTCCCAAAGTTCTGGGATTACAGGCATGAGTCACTGTGCCTGGCAAGAATTGTTCACTTTTTTTTTTTTTTTTTTTGAGATGGAGTCTCACTCTGTTGTCCAGGCTGGAGTGCAGAGGCACAATCTTGGGTCACTGCAACCTCGGCCTCCAGAGTAAAAGCGATTCACCTGCCTCAGCCTCCTGAGTAGCTGGGACTACAGGTGCGCACCACCATGTCTCGCTAATTTTTGTATTTTTGGTAGAAATGGAGTTTCATTATGTTGGCCAGGCTGGTCTTGAACTCCTGACCTCAGATGATCTGCCCGCCTTGGCCTCCCAAAGTGCTGGGATTACAAGAATGAGCTACTGTGCCCAGCCAGGAATTGTTCACTTTTAAATAGTTTTATGTTATGTGAATTTCACCTTGATAAATTTTCTTAAATTTAAAAAACCTAAATGATACATTTCTCCCCTCTATTATACTTAATATATATTATTTCAAAATACTAGCATGTTATCTTTATTGATACATGTGCTCTTAATACAAAAATCATCATTACCTGCATTGTCAGACTTCAGCATTTTAATTTCTTCTGTTTTCACTTTCAAATTCTCTTTGAGGACTGCATTTTCACAGTTTAGCCTGGAAAAAAGTGGCTTTCAAATAACTAAAACATTAATATTTCCTTGCTGAGTGAGAATATTTTTATTGCCATAATTGGAACACAAAAATCTAAATATAGTTTTTCCTACTTCAAAATAGTCTGGAATTTACATGTATCACAAAAATAAAAACAATTTAAAGGAATGTAGTACGAATTTTTTTTTTTTTTTTTGAAATGGAGTCTCACTCTGTCACCCAGGCTGAAGTGCAGTGGCACAATCTCAGCTCACTGCAACCTCCACCTCTTGGGTTCAAGTGATTCTCCTGCCTCAGCCTCCCAAGTAGCTGGGATTACAGGTGTCTGCCACCACACTTGGCTAATTTTTGTATTTTTAGTAGAAACGGGATTTCACCATGTTGGCCAGGCTGGTCTCGAACTCCTGACCTCAAGTGATCAGCCCGCCTCAGCCTCCCAAAGTGCTGGGATTACAGTTGTGAGCCATCATGCCCGGCCAAGATTTTAAACATACCCTTTTTTTTTTTTCCTTTTTGAGACGGAGTCTTGATCTGTTACCTAGGCTGGAGTGCAGTCATGTGATCTCGACTCAGTGCAACCTCCGCCTCCCAGGTTCAAGTGATTCTCCTGCCTCAGCCTCCTGAGTAGCTAGGATTACAGGCGCCCGCCACCACGCCCGGCCAATTTTTGTGTTTTAGTAGAGAAGTGGTTTCATCATGTTGGCTGGGCTGATCTCAAACTTCTGACTTCAAGTGATCTGCCCACCTCGGCCTCCCAAAGTGCTGGGATTACAGGCGTGAGCCACTGCGCCTGGACTAAACATACTCTTAACCCTTCTTAGCTGAGACATAATCAGAACCAGAAATATTTTTAAACCATCCATTTTGCATACTCATTCTCTTTACTTAATAACCATTTGAATTTCAACTATATGCTTAGGTCACCTTCAGAAACTTACATACATAGGTCCTCATGTAAACTATGGACTTCGGGTAATAATGATGTATCAACATTGGTTATAAAAAATGTACCACTCTGGTGGGGGATGTTGTCAGTGGGGGAGGCTGTGTATATGGGAAATCTCCGTACCTTCTGATCAATTTTGTTGTGAATCTACAACTGCTCTAAAAAAAAAAAAAAAAAACCAACAAAGTATTTCATGGGAAAAAAAGATACATAGGGTACACCCATGTTCATAGCAGCATCATGCAAAATAGCCAAAAGGTAGAGTTAACTCAAGTGTTCATCAGGAATGAATGGATAAACAAAATGGCGTACATACATAACATGGAATATTATTCAGTCTTTCTGGTTTTTTTTTTTTTTTTTTGGGATACAAGGTCTCGCTCTGTCATCAAAGCTAGAGTACAGTGGCCCAGTCTCAGGTCCCTGTAGCCTCTACCTCCTGGGTTCAAGCGATTCTCCTGCCTCAGTCTCCTGAGTAGCTGGGATACAGGTGTGTGCCACCACGCCCAGTTAATTTTTGTATTTTTGGTAGAGACAGGGTTTCACCACATTGGCCAGGTTGGTCTAGAACTCCTGGCCTCAAGTGATCCACCTGCCTCAGCCTCCCAAAATGCTGGGATTATGTAGAGAGCCGAAAGCCAGAGGATCGTGACCAACTTAGCATTCCACTGAGGCTATATGATCAAACAGCAAACTGTTTATCATGAATGCAGGATGTAGGCAAACTCACATCTGCACCTGCCGCCAGAAGGTTTGCTGAGGGCAGTCACTCTCTGGCGCCGTGCTCCTTGAGGTTATCTACTGGAACATCTGGAGACTACTGTTCAGAGAATGCAGTTGTGCAAGCCTGCACCGAGTCAAGCAGCTGACTGACAACCACCTCCTCCCTATCTCCTTTACTCAATAAATACGAAGGGTGCTAAAAGCTCAGGACCCTTGTTCACTAGAGCAAGGAGCCCCCTGACCCCTTCTTCCAAATATACTCTTTTGTCTTTATTTTTATTCCCACGTTCGTCCCCCTTTGTTCAGTCCAACAGGGATTGGGGCCGCGATAGGATTGTGTGAGCCACCATACCCAACTGAAATGACTGACTTTATAGTAAGTGTATAATTTAAAGTTATTAAATAAACTCACACAAATAAAAGTTGTTCCAAAGATATTTTTTCTCTCTTTGGAGCTGATTGTCAGAACATAAAAATTTACCATCTTAACCATCTTATTTTTCATCTTTTTTTTTTTTTTAACAAGATGAGGATCTTGCTATGTCATCTAGGCTGGTTTTGAACTCCTGAACCAAAGCAGTCCTCCCACCTCAGGCTCCCAAAGTGCTGAAATTACAGGTGTGAGCCATCATGCCCAGCCCCTCAAAAGATTTTGTTTGAAAAAAACAAATAGTTCCAATTCTAAAATAATTCTTACACTGTATTTTAAGATAGAGTTTATATTATTTTTGTTTTTTTTGTTTTGTTTTGTTTTATTTTTGAGACACGGACTCACTCTATCATCCGGGCTGAAGTGCAGTGGCGCAATCATGGCTCACTGCAGCCTCCAACTCCCAGGCCCAAGTGATCTTCACACCTCAGCTTCCCATGTAGCTGGGGCTACAGGTGCAAGCCACCACACCCAGTTACTTTTTGTATTTTTGTAGAGATAGGGTTTCAACATGTTGCCCAGGCTGGTCTCAAATTCCTGGACTCAAGTGATCCTCAGATCCAGGTGCCTCAGATTCCCAAAAGTGCTGGGATTAAAGGTGTGAGACACCACACCCAGCCTATGCTATTTTTTTTCTTTAAGGCAAATTAACACTAACAAAAATATGCGACTAGTAAGTGGATAAGCAATAAAAATTTTGTAATATTTTGCACTTGGCTCAAAGAAGAAAGCATAAATTACTTTTGAATTACATAGATTTTAAAGGTTGTCAAAGAAAAATAATGGAGTAATATACAAACCTGTCATATTTTTGGATCCAAGATTCCTCTATATTTTTAAATCTATTATGATCAAATTCTATTTCCCACTGCAAGGCATTTATTTCCTATGGAAAGAAAATAGTACCTTCATGGCAAATTACTACAAATAAATCATTTCAGGACATTGTGAATAGCTGAAATAAATCATATAATCAGTTCTCAGAAATGGTTTAAAGAGAAAAAATTAATTATTGCTCTAAAAGTATCTCTGACATTTGCAAACACATATAACATGCCTCTTTAGCATTCAAAACAACTCTGCCAAAACTCACTTAATATAGAAAAAATTTCAAATTGTTTGCCTTCAAAATTTGCTGAGCTGCTACACCTAGATTTCTCAGTGCCCACCTCCGCTGCATGTAGAGACCTCAAGCAAAATCCACTCCTGGAAATCTTAACTCAATGGTCCCATCAAGGGAGAACACACCAAGCACAGGAGACATGACCATCTAGGATGATTCCTAACTACCTTTATAGTGAAGATGAGATGGTCAGAAAGACGTACGTCCTGCCAGGCAAGGATAAGGATTTAAAAAAAAAATTTTTTTTTAAGAAGAAAAATGGGCTGGGCACGGTGTCTCACTCCTGTAATCCCAGCACTTTGGGAGGCCAAGGTGGGTGGATTACAAGGTCAGGAGATCGAGACCATTCTGGTTAACACGGTGAAATCCTGTCTCTACTAAAAATACAAAAAATTGGCTGGGCGTGGTGGCGGGCACCTGTAGTCCCAGCTACTTGGGAGCCTGAGGCAGGAGAATGGCGTGAACCCGGGAGGCAGAGCTCGCAGTGAGTAGAGATCGCGCCACTGCACTCCAGCCTGGGCGACAGAGCAGGACTCCGTCTCAAAAAAAAAAAAAAGAAGAAGAAGAAATGAGAAGTACCAATTTGGCAGGCCTCCTACTACCTTAACATGGGGAAATAAAAATAACCTGAATTCATTGTGCACATGACAATCTGTTTTAGATTGTAAACTCCAAAAGGGAAGACCATCAGAACTGAAGCACACCTAGCAGAAGGTAGGCACAAATGACAGATCCATTAGTATGGTGAGTTTAGGGAAATTATATTTAACAGCTTATTGGATTCAATAAGTCTACACTAAAAGCACCAAATACCTTCTCCAAGGATCTGTTTTGTTCCATAGTTTTTTGAAGCACTGCCTGCGTATGACTTGTGGCTTTGCCCAGTATTGCCTAAGAAAAATAAAACTAGCATCAGTATAAATTAAATTTGTAATCACTCCTATGTACATCATGAAGTTCTCTTTTATTTTAAGGCAATGGAAAATTAAGATGAATTGACATAAGAATTTCACAGTGACCACCTTTTATGGAGAGTCTGATAGTTCAAAAGTCAGGAGATCTTGGTTTGGCTCTTTTCCAATGAATGTGGGAATTAATGGATGAATTTTCCACACAAAGAAAGTGTTCAGAACAGTACTATTCATCAGTCAAAAAGTGGAAACCATCTGATATGGTTTGGCTCTGTGTCCCCACCCAAATCTCATTTTGAATTGTACTCTCATAATTACCACATGTTGTGAGAGGACCCGGTGGGAGATAATTTGAATCATGGGGGTGGTTTTCCCCATACTGTTCTCATGGTAGTGAATAAGTCTCATGAGATCTGTTGATTTTATCAGGGGTTCTGCTTTTGCATCTCTCTCATTTTCTCTTGCTGCTGCCATGTTATAAGTGCCTTTCGCCTCCCACCATGATTCTGAGACCTCCCCAGCCATGTGGAACTGTAAGTCCAATTAAACCTCTTTTTCTTCCCAGTCTTGGGTATGTCTTTATCAGGAGCATAAAAATGGACTAATACAGTAATTTGGTACCAGTAGAGTGGGGCATTGCTGAAAAGATACCCAAAAATGTGGAAGCTACTTTGAAACTGGGTAACAGGCAGAGATTGGGACAGTTTGGAGGGCTCAGAAGAAGACAGGAAAATGTGGGAAAGATTGGAACTTTCTAGAGACTTGTTGAGTGTCTTTCACAAAAACACTGATAATGATATGGACAATGAAATCCAGGCTGAGGCGGTCTCAGATGGAGATGAGGAACCTGTTGGGAACTAGAGTAAAGGTGACTCTTGTTATGTTTTAGCAAAGAGATTTGTGGCATTTTGCCCCTGCCCTAGAGATCTGTGGAACTTTGAACTTGAGAGAGATGATTTAGAGTATCTGGTGGAAGAAATTTCTAAGCAGCAAAGCATTCAAGAGATGGCTTGGGTACTGTTAAAGGCATTCCATTTTAAAAGGGAAGCACAGCATAAAAGTTCAGAAAATTTGCAGCCTGACAATGCAATAGAAAAGAAAATCCCATTTTCTAAGGATAAATTCAAGCTAGCTGCAGATATTTGCATAAGTAATGAGGAGCCAAATGTTAATCCCCAAGATAATGGGGAAAATGTCTCCAGGGCATGTCAGAGACCTTTGCAGCAGCCTCTCTCATCACAGAGCCAGAAGTCTCGGAGGAAAAAATGGTTTCGTGGGCAGGGCCCAGGGTCCCCGTGCTGTGTGCAGTCTAAGGACTTGGTGGCCTGCGTCCCAGCCACTCCAGCGGTGGCTGAAAGGGGCCAAGGTACAGCTCCGTCTGTGAATATAGAGGGTGCAAGCCCCAAGCCTTGGCAGCTTCCACGTGATGTTGAGCCTGCGGGTGCACAGAAGTAAAGAATCGGGGTTTGGGAACCTCCACTAGATTTCAGAAGATGTATGGCAATGCCTGGATGTCCAGGCAGAAGTTTCCTGCAGGGATGGGGCTCACATGGAGAACCGCTGCTAGGGCACTGCAGAAGGGAAATGTGGGGTTGGAGCCCCCACACAGAGTCCCTACTACAGCACTGCCTAGTGGAGTTATGAGAAGAGGGCCACCATCCTCCAGACCCCAGAATGGTAGATCCACCCATGGCTTACACTGTGCACCTGGGAAAGCTGCAGACACTCAATGCCAGCCTGTGAAAGCAGCCAGGAGGGAGGCTGCACTCTGCAAAGCCACAGGGGCGGAGCTGCCCAAGGCCATGGGAACCCACCTCTTGCATCAGTATGACCTGGATGTGAGACCTGGAGTCAAAGGAGATCATTTTGGAGCTTTAAAATTTGACTGCCCTGCTGGATTTTGGATTTGCATGAGCCCAGTAACCCCTTTGTTTTGGCCAATTTCTCCCATTTGGAATGGCTATATACCTACATCCCCATTGTATGTAGGAAGTAACTAGCTTGCTTTTGATTTTACCAGCTCATAGGCAGAAGGGACTTGCGTTGTCTCAGATGAGACTTTGGACTGTGGATTTTTGGGTTAATGCTGAAATGATTTCAGACTTTGGGGGACTGTTGGGAAGGCATGATTGGTTTTGAAATGTGAGGACATGAGATTTGGAGGGGCCGGAGTGGAATGATATGGTTTGGCTCTGTGTCCTCACCCAAATCTCATCTTGAATTGTATTCCCATAATTCCCACGTGTTGTGAGAGGGACCCAGTGGGAGATAATTTGGATCATGGGGGTGGTTTCCCCCATACTGTTCTGGTATGTGAATAAGTTTCATGAGATCTGATGGTTTTATCAGAGGTTTCCACTTTTGAATCTTCCTCATTTTCTCTTGCTGCTGCCACGTAGGAACTGCCTTTCACCTCCCACCATGATTCTGAGGCCTTCATAGCCATGTGGAACTGTAAGTCCAATTAAACCTCTTTTTTTCCCCCAGTCTTGGGTATGTCTTTATCAGCAGCATAAAAATGGACTAATACACCACCCAAATGTCCATCAACTGGTGAATGCATAAGCAAAACATGGTGCATCTACACAATGGAGTATTACTTGGCAATAAAAAGGAAGAAAGTACTGATACATGCTAGGACATGTATGAACTTCTAAAACATGCTAACTTAAAGAATCTCAATGCAAAAGAATCCAGTCACATATCTTATGATTCTATTTATATTAAATAGAAAAGGCAAATCTACAAACAGAAAATAGATTACTGGGGATAGGGGTGGGAATGAGGAATGACTGCTGATGGGCACCAAGTCCCTTTTCTGGTGTTGGAAATGTTCTAAAATTAGATTATAGTGATGGTGGTACAACGCTTATATCTAGTAAAAATGAATTGTAGTGCACATTTACATGTGAACTTCATGATATATAAATTATAAAGCTCTTAAAAATATACATACCTAAAAAAACCCTCAACTATATTAAGTCCTTCTGCCTTGGTTTTAAAAGTTAAAACCATACCAACATTATTATTGGAATGTGTAAATGGTGAAAGTTTAAAAACAACTTCTTACCATGCTTTGAAGAATTTTCAATGCTTCCTCTTTACCTCTGAGTTGTCTTTGAGATGCCTCAAGTTCAGTTTTTAACATTTCTACCTCCTGAGGACAGAAAGAAAATTAGAGCTCCTATCTGCAAGATATGCAACCCTAAAATTATCAGTTTGGCTAGTCTACATTTACCCTTGGCTCAAACCACTTACAAATGAGGCTGAAAATTCTTCTAGACTTAGTTAGTGAACCAGACATACTAAAATTGAAAGCCTCGGCCGGGCAAGGTGGTGTGACCTGTAATCCCTGCATTTTGGGAGGCCAAGGTGGGTGGATCACCTGAGGTCAGGAGTTCACGACCAGCCTGGCTAACATGGTGAAACCCCGTCTCTACTAAACATACAAAAAAATTGCTGGGCGTGGTGGTGCATGCCTGTAATCCCAGCTACTCTGGAGGCTGAGACAGGAGAATCGCTTGAACCCGGGAGGCGGAGGTTGCAGTGAGCCGAGGCTGAGCCACTGCACTCCAGTCTGGGTGACAGCAAGACTCTGTCTCAATTAAAAAAATAAAAAATAGCTGGGCATGGTGGCTCACACCTGTAATCCCAGCTACTCCGGAGGCTGAGGCATGAGAATTGCTTGAACCAGGAAGGTCTCTGAGACAGAGTCTCACTCTGTCACCCAGGCTGGAGTGCAGCGGCGTGGTCTCAGCTCACTGCAACCTCTGCCTCCCAGGCTCAAGCAATTCTCCTGCCTCAGCCTCCCGAGTAGCTGGGATTGCAGGCACGTGCCACTACTGCCCAGCTAATTTTTGTATTTTTAGTAGAGACGGAGTTTCACTATATTGGCCAGGCTGGTCTCGAACTCCTGACCTCAAATGATCCACCTGCCTTGGCCTCCCAAAGTGCTGGGATTACAGGCATGAGCCACTGCCCCCAGCCTCAGTTGGCTTTCATGTTGTTTACATACTGAGGTTGTAGTTCCTTATGTAGGGACTCAAGGTGAGGAGGCAGCTACAGGCCCCAATCCAATGACTAGTGTCCTTATAAATTGAGGGAAATTTGGACCCAGACTCATAGGGAGAAGGCCATGTGACAGGCAGAGGCTGGATTTCTGCAGCTACCAGCCAAGGAACACCAAGGATTGCAGCAAGCATCAGAAGCTAGGAAGAGGCAAAGGACTCTCCTCCAAAGCCTTCAGAGGGAACACGGCCTGCTGAAACTTTGGTTTCAAACTTCAGCCTCCAGAACTAAAAGCAAACAGATTTCTGCTGTTTTAAGCCACCAGTTTGTGGTACTTTGTCTCGGCAGCCAAATACAGTAGCTTTCACGGGAAGAGTCCCAAACACACAGTAAGGTGGGCTTCCTATTTCCCAAAGGACAGACACCCCTCGCAGAAACTGCTATTTCCACCAAGGCAGTGGGCTACTCAGGCCACCTGAGACTATGGGCTTCTGACTTTAATGAGGTTAAATTAAGTCAGATTGTTTGAAGCCACACATACGGGGAAGGCCGGTGGAAGGAAGTGATAACTTACTTTCTCAAGGAGGAGATAAGAGAAGTGGGGTGGAAAGGAGAACCGGTGGGCATGTTTACATAAGTAGCTTCTTTTAAGGGATGAGGTGGATAAGAAACAGAGGAGGCCAGTTGAAAAAGATGAGCTCTCAAGTTCAGCAAGAATGTCTGGAAAGCCAAAATTTGCCTTCCACACAGATTTGGTACCATTTAAACAAAATATCTATCAATGGACTTTATTCACTTGAGAATTTTTTTTTTGTAATCGAAAGTCTCTTACTGGTCCTGCTTCCATGAGTAGCAGTGACCAGGGGAAAAGGGAGAGGAACCAGCCAGCACAGGGAGGGGTCATCTCCACAACATTCCATTTATATACAGAACTAAACAGACAAGCACAGAGTCACTATTGCAGTTACAAGTCAGCAGCAAGGGAAGAGGGGGAGGAACAGGTGGGGAGTGGGGGTGTTGTTAAAGAAAATACAGGCCCCCCCATAACTGGGGTGCCTGGGGGGAACTTGGTCTTCTTCAACCCAAGAGGAATCAGAAGATCAAAAGCAGTTTGGGAAGGCCAGAACCATCAGGGATGGAGGGAGGAGGAAAATCCAGGGGGTGGGGGGTCTGTTTGGCAACTGGGGTGAAGGGATTGCCCTTCCCCTGCTGGGATTCCCCCAGCCCCTCCTATCTGGCAGGAAGGAGGCAGCCTGCAACCCCCCGAGGACAGGTGTGGGGCTGCCAGATGCTCTAGGCAGGGGGCCAGAAGGGGCTCACAAAGGCTTGCCCTCCAGGGAGATGATGGCACTGCCCCCCAGCTTCTCTGCCAGGGTGCAGTGGTCCTTGACCTCTTCATAGTAGTTTGCTTGTAATTCTTGCTTGATTCCTGTCAGCTTCTTGTTGATGGCGTCCTTGGAGCTGGCATTGATCATTTTGCTCTTAAGGGGCACAGACTCAGTGGCCCAGAAGATAAACACCAGGTCCTCCTTCTTGCTCTCTTGGTCTCATAGGTTGCGTCATAGAGGGCGTAGAGGCAATCCTTATCCGGTAGCATCTTGACAAAGGTGGCATAGGGGTCGTCGATGGTCTGGTCCACATTGCCCACCAGTATCTCCTTGCCCTCCCCTTCAGGATGATGTTCTTCTTGTCTTCACTCAGGCGGAAGAGCACCGCCTTCTTGCGCTTCTTCAACTTCTCTGGTGTTGAAGACTTACACACCTTCATGTCGTTGAACACCTTGATGACACCATCAGAGACAGACACAACGAGGCCATGTTTCCAGAAGCAAAAAGGAGAGGGCATGGAGAGCTGCAGAAGACGAGAGCACTGCAGCCGCTGCTGGGACCCAGCTAAACCGATAATTTTTATATTAGCCAGAGTACTTACCTCTAAAGTTTCATTAAGACATTGCCTTAATTCTTCATTTGACAATTCTGAATTCGAATCTACTTGGGAGGGAGGAGAAAAGAATCTATTAGGGGAAAAATTTTGAATATTTTAACTAATTAAACATAGGACATTTGTTTACAAATTACCAAATACAGGTATCCCCTAAATTGCAAAGAGAAGAGAATTATAATAGACCACCAGGTGCGGTGGCTCACATCTGTAATCCCAGCACTCTGGGAGGCCGAGGCGGGCAGATCACTTGAGGTCAGGAGTTCAAGGCCAGCCTGGCCAACATGGTGAAACCCTGTCTCTACTAAAAATACAAAAATTAGCTGGGCGTGGTGGTGCCTGCCTGTAGTCCCAGCTACTTGAGAGGCTGAGGCAGGAGAATCACTTGAACCCGGGACATGGAGGTTGCAGTGAGCGGAGATCGTGCCACTGTATTCCAGCCTGGGTGACAGAGTAACTCTGTTTCAAAAAAAAAAATTATAACAGACCAAATTATGGTAAAAATAGGAGTGTAAAACATTTCACAAATGAAAAGACATATACTGTACTTTTGAATAAAAAAATTTTTTGAATAGACTCTAAGGCTCGCTTGAGGCCAGGAGTTAGAAACAAGCCTAGGCAACACAGACCTCCGTCTCTACAAAATATAAAATAAAAAATTAGCTAGATGTGGTGATGTGCCGGAGTCCCAGTTACGTGGGAGACTGAGTTGGGAGGATCACTTAAGTCCAGGAGTTCGAGGCTGCAGCGAGCTATGACTGTACCACTATACTCCAGCTTGAGCAACAGAGCAAGACCATCTAAAAAAAACAAAAAAGGACTCTAAAATAAAACTGATGTTAATGAGTTGGTTAATTACTGCATTCAAACAAAAATAAAGAAAAACATGAATATTGGTGAGTAAAATAAATAGATTTTGGTGTTTTGGCTTAAGCTTGAATGATGTAGTGGTATAAATATGTAAGAAATAACTTTGGCCAGGCACAGTGGCTCACACCTGTAATCCCAGCACTTTGGGAGGCCAAGGCGGGTGGATCACTTGAGGTAAGGAGTTCAAGGCCAGCTTGGCCAACATGGTGAAACCCCATCTCTACTAAAAACACAAAAATTAGCTGGGCATGGTGGTGCCTGCCTGTAGTCTCAGCTACTCAAGAGGCTGAGGCAGGAGAATTGCTTGAACCCAGGAGGCGGAGGTTGCAGTGAGCTGAGATTGCACCATTAGACTCCAGCCTGGGAGACAGAGCGAGGCTCTGTCTCAAAAAAATAAAAAAAATAACCTGAAGGCTGGGCACGGTGGCTTACACCTGTAATCCCAGCACTTTGGGAGGCTGAGGCAGGCAGATCACCTGAGGTCAGGAGTTCAAGACCAGCCTGTCTACATGGTGAAACCCTGTCTCTACTAAAAATCCAGCCTAGGTAACAGAGCGAGATTCTGTCTCAAAAAAAAAAAAAAAAAAAAAAGGCCAGGTGTGGTGGCTCACACCTGTAATCCTAGCACCTTGGGAAGCTGAGGAGGGTGGATCATCTGAGATCAGGAGTTCTAGACCAGCCTGGCCTACATGGTGAAACCCCATCTCTACTAACAAATACAAAAATTAGCCAGGCATGGTGGCGGGCGCCTGTAATCCCTGCTACTCAGGAGGCTGAGGCATGAGAATCGCTCGAACCCGGGAGTCAAAGGTTGCAGTGCACTGAGATCGCACCATTGCACTCCAGCCTGGGCAACAAGAGCAAAACTCCGTCTCAAAAAAAAAAAAAAAAAAAAAAAGAAACCAAAAAAAAACCTAAATTTAATTTCTTTCCAAAAAGAATGACTAGAAGAGTCCTGTAACTTCAATTATTTGCTCCTTAATGTGATCAATTGAGAATTTAAATTGAGCTTCCTAACAGCTTCATTTTCCTTTCTGCCTCAACGGCAGTAAAAAAAAAAAAAAAAAATTAAAGTGGCAAGTTATAAGCAAGAGTATAGGAAGTAAAAAAAAAAAATTATTGAGAAGAATGTTTGCTTTGAAAAAATATTTCTCAAAACAACTTTCTTTGCTATTCTGAAATTTCATTAACATGACAGTATCTAAGGCAAAACCTAATTCATGTTTGTACTGTGATTGATGATACAGGCTTCCAAGGAGGGCAGAGTGATTCTGGGTTGGCAGTGACAAGTTCTGTTCTATTAATACTTGTGGTAGGCAGAATATGATGTCCACATGCCAATTCCCAGAAGCTGTGAACACATGGCAAAAGGAACTTTGCAGATGTGATGAGATTAAGGATTTTGAGACGGGAGAGTACTCTGGATTATCCAAGTGAGTCCAGTGTACTCATAAGAGTCCTTATACATGAAAGAGGGAGACGAGAAGGTAAATGTTAGAGTGATATGATGTGAGAAAGACTCAGCCGTTGTTGGCTTTGAAGATGGGGAGGGGGCCATGAGCCAAGGAATGCAGTAGCCTCTGGAGCTAGAAAAGGCAAAGGAGTAGAGTCTTCCCACTGAACCTCCAGAAGGAACGCACCCTGCCAACACCCTGGCTTTAGCCCACTGAAATTTATTTGGGACTTTTTTTCCCACAGAGAGAGGGTCTTGCTTTATTGCTCAGGCTGCAGTGCTCCTGCATCAGCTTCTCAAGTAGCTGGGACTACAGGTGCACACTACTACACCTGCTAATTTTTAAACTTTTTTTTGTGGAGTGTGGTCTTTCTATGTTGACCAGGCTGGTGTCGAACTCCTGGCCTCAAGTGATTCTCCCACCTCGGCCTCCCAAAATGCTGGGATTATAGGCATCAGCTACCACACGTAGCCTGTTTGGGACTTCTGACCTACAGAACTGTAAAATAATAAATTTGTGTTGTTTTAAGCCATTAAATGTGTGGTATTTTGGAAATTATCTATTAGTGATAGGGCCAACTTTAATAAAAAGAAAAGTTCATAACCCAACAAAATGGGAACTCATACTATTACTATTTAAATCTTATTTATACCCCAGTGTTTCTTCATGCTGTTTGTTTGTTTGTTTGAGATGGAGTCTTGCTCTGTTGCCCAGGCTAGAGTGCAGTGGTGTGATCTTGGCTCACTGCAACCTCCGCCTCCCAGGTTCAAGTGATTCTCCTGCCTCAGCCTCCCAAGTAGCTGGGATTACAGGCACCTGCCACCATGCCCAGCTAATTTTTTTTTGTATTTTTAGTAGAGACGGGGTTTCACCATCTTGGCCAGGCTGGTCTCAAACTCCTGACCTCATGATCCACCCACCCCAGTCTCCCAAAGTGCTGGGATTACAGGCATGAGCCACCGCACCTGGCATCTTCATGTTTTTATAAAGGCATCTTAGCATCATGCTCAGTTTCCAACATTTTGCTTTCAAAACAGTATCCATTCTCTATATACAATAAGGAATTGGAAGAAAAATATAAAAATAATCCCATTCTGATTTCAAGAGGGATTTTGAAGGATGGGGATGAACCCTGAGCTACCACGTATTTTTGTAAATCTGAAACCATGTTTCTTAAATCACTCTCATGTTGTTCTAATTTGTGTTTGTTCAACTTTGAAGGGAAGTTTCAGAAGAGGAAGTTTTACAACATAGATTACAAAATATTTAGCCAGATAAGAGCTGGTGCCATGGTACAGGCATGGGCTTATCCACAGACTCCCGATCATTTTGGAGTTGTAACATTTTATCACAATACGATGCTAAATTTTATTATTTCCATAAGGTAAGGTATAATTTCTTTTTGGTTATGATAAATTAAGACGAACTGTTTTGACAATTTTTGAGAGTTTCATGACCTCCTAAAATAACCAGAAGCATCTCTGTTCTTCCTGGAACACTCCTTTCCCAAAGATCCACTGCCTTACTCTCCCCTTCATTCTGGTGCTCAGGCCAAGGTGGGAGGACTGCTTGAGGTCAGGAGTTTGAGACCAGCCTGGGTAACATAGTGAGACCTTGTCTCTAGAATTTTTTTTTTTTTTTTTTTGAGACGGAGTCTTGCTCTGTCGCCAGGCTGGAGCGCAGTGGTGCGATCTCCACTCACTGCAACTTCCGCCTCCCAGGTTCACGTGATTCTCCTGCCTCAGCCTCCTGAGTAGCTGGGATTACAGGTGCACGCCACCATGCCTGGCTAATTTTTGTATTTTTAGTACAGATGGGGTTTCACCATGTTGGTCAGGCTGGTCTCAAACTCCTGACCTCGTGATCCACCCGCCTCAGCCTCCCAAAGTGCTGGGATTACAGGCGTGAGCCACAGCACCTGGCCGAAAAAATTTCTTTTAAATTAGCCGGATATGGGGGAACATGCCTGTAGTCTCAGCTACTCAGGAGACTGAGGCAAGAGGATTGCTTAAGCCCAGGACTTTGAGGTTGCAGTGAGCTGTGATCATGCTACTGCACTCCACCTTAGTGACACAGTGAGACCGTCTCTTTTTAAAAAAGAAAAAGGCCAGGCACGGTGGCTCATGCCTGTAATCCCAGCATTTTGGGAGGCTGAGGTGGGCGGATCACTTGAGGTCAGGAGTTTAAAACCAACCTGGCCAACGTGGTGAAACCGCATCTCTACTAAAAATACAAAAAAAAAAAAAAAATTAGCCAGGCATGGGGGCGGGCACCTGTAATCCCAGCTACTCAGGAGGCTGAGGCAGTAGAATACCTTGAACCCAGGAGGCGGAGGTTGCAGTGAGCCAAGATTGTGACACTGCACTCTAGCCTGGGCGACAAGAGTGAGACTCCACCTCATAATAAATAAATAAAAATAAAAAATAAAAAGAAAAGTAAAAAGAAAAAAAATGTCACCTCCTTACAGAAGCCTTCCTAACCCTGGCCTGAAATACTAGCACCCCATTCCCCATAATCACTCACTATCCCTTCACTTACCACTGCCCAATGTTACACATCTGTTGATTTGCAGGGTTTTGGTTTTTTTTCTTTTTTTTTTTTTGAGACAAAGTCTTGCTCTGTTGCCCAGGCTGGAGTGCAGTGGTACAATTTTGGCTCCACCTCCCGGGTTCAAGCAATTCTTGTGCCTCGGCCTCCCGAGTAGCTGGGACTACAAGCACGTGCCACCACACCCAGCTAATTTTTATACTTTTAGTAGAGATGGGGTTTTGCCATGTTGGCCAGGCTGGTCTCAAGCTCCTGACCTCAAGTGATCCACCCGCCTCGGCCTCCCAAAGTGCTGGGATTACAGGCATGAGCCACTGTACCCGGCCTGCAGGTTTATTTTCTATCTCCTCTATTAGAATGTGAAATCTATGACATTAGGGCCTTCGTCTATTTTGTTTACTGACATTATTCTCAGAAATTGGACCTGTGCCTGACACCTAATGATGCCCAGTAAATATTTGACTGCAAAAAAAAGTACTTCACAAAAAAGGCAAGGTTGGTAATCATTTATAGATATCATTAATATATTAGATGCATAACTACTGTACTGTACAATATTTAGAAATACAAACATCGACTACTTTTTTTTTTTTTTTGAGATGGAGTCTTGCTCTGTCGCCCAGGCTGGAGTGCAGTGGTGCCATTTTGGCTCACTGCAAGCTCCGCCTCCCGGGTTCATGCCATTCTCCTGCCTCAGCCTCCCGAGTAGCTGGGACTACAGGAACCTGCTACCACGCCCGGCTAATTTTTTGTATATTTAGTAGAGACAGGGTTTCACCATGTTGGCCAGGATGGTCTCAATCTCTTGACCTTGTGATCCACCTGCCTCAGCCTCCCAAAGTGCTGGGATTACAGGCGTGAGCCACCACGCCCGGCTATCAACTACTTTTATACTACCACCAATCCCAAGAGATGAATAAAGATAAATTTCTAAAAGCTGGGTGCAGTGGCTCATGCCTGCAATCCCAGCACTTTGGGAGGCCGAGGCAGGCAAATCATTTGAGGTCAGGAGTTTGAGACCAGTCTGGCCAAGATGGTGAAACCTCGCCTCTACTAAAAACACAAAAATTAGCCAGGTGTAGTGGTGCATGCCTGTAATCCTAGCTACTCCAGTGGCTGAGGGAGGAGCATCGCTTGAACCCGGGGGGTGGAGGTTGCAGTGAGCCGAGATCGCGTGCCACTGCACTCCAGCCTGGGTGACAGAGCAAGACTCCGTCCAGAAAAAAAAAAAAAAATCTAAAATCCAATATGGTTATTTATTTTAGATTTTGGAAGGGTTATAGCTTTGATACTATGCACAGGAGAAAGAAAGGAGAGGAAATTCAGCATTCTTACCAGTGCTACTTTGTCGTCTGTAATTGGAAATTCTGGACACTTGAGGGAATGTCTCTTGCTGGCTCTTATGCTTGGAATACTGAAAACTCGCTTCATTTCTTTCTTCTCCCTTTCTCGGAAATGGAGGAGGGCTAAAGTTCTTTCCATCTGATCTTTTTCTAGACCTATGTGAAAATTCTATTTCATAAATCCCACCAGGTTTCCTTCCGAGGCCATACCCTAAATCACCTTCTGTCATGTCATCCTCTTCTGTTTCCCAGAGCTGCACGTCTGACTCACTTGATGATCTTGCCACCTTGCTCATGAGCCAAATGCCGTCTTTATCATAAGAAAAAATGGGCTGTCTGTAGTTAAGAAAAACAGTAGTTAGGAAAACATCAGTAGATCCAGCAACCCCACCTCTCGATATTTACCCAAAACATTTGAAATCAGTATGTCAAAGAGATGTCTACATTCCCATGTTTGCTGTAGCACTGTTCACAATAGCCAAGATATGGAATCAACCTAAGTGTCCATCAAAGATGAATAGGTGAAGAAAATATGGTGTGGGGTGTGTGTGTGTGTGTGTGTGTGTGCGTGTGTACACAATGAAATACTAGTCAGCCTTGAAAAAGAAGGAAATCCTGTCACTTGGGACATCATGGATGGAACTAGAAAACATTATGCTAAGTGTAATACGCCAGACACAGAAAGACAAATACCACGTTCTTCCTTATGTATAAAATAAAAAACAATCAAACTCAAAGGAGCAGAAAGAAAAATGGTGGTTACCAGAGGCTGGGGGATGGGAGGAATGGGGAAATGATGGTCAAAGGGCACAAAGTCCTAGTTAGACAGGAAGAATAAGGTTTTTTCTTTTGCAATACATTGCACAGCATGGTGAATATAACAAAAATGTATTGAACATTTCAAAATTGCTCATAGAATAAATTTCAAATATTCTCACCACAAAAATGATAAGTATTTGAGATGATGGATATGTTAATCAACTTGATTTAACTATTCCACATTGTATTCATAAATCATAACATCACTTTGTACCTCATAAATATAGGCAGCCATAATCTGTCAATTTTCAATTAAAAAAACAAAAAACCTAACAAACAAAATGAAGAAAACCCATCAGTAAAGTCATGTGTCACCTAATGATGGGAATATATTCTGAGAAATGTGTTGTTAGGCAATTTTGTCATTGTGTGAATACCATACAGCATACATACACAAACCTAGATGGTATAGCCTACTATACCCCTGGGCTACATGGTAGAGCCTATAGTTCCTAGTCTACAAACCTGTACAACATGGTATAGCACTGAATACTGTAGGAAATCGTTACACATGGGTCAATATTTGTGTATGTAAACATACCTAAACATAGAAAAGGAAGAGTAAAAATACAATAGTATCTTATGGGACCACCACTGTCTATGTGGTCTGTCATTGACTGAAACATAATTTGGTGCATAACTGTATAATAAAGCTGAATTTTTCAGGGAAAAAAGTTTCTTTCTGTATTATACAGACATTAATATCCTAGCAATGCGCTCGCACATAAATGCCCTTGCAATCCAATTATAAGTATTTAACATTTCAGAACTCTTTTTTTTTTCTTTTAGATGGAGCTTCACTCTTGTTGCTCAGGCTAGAGTGCGGTGGCGCAATCTTGACTCACCACAAACTCCGCCTCCCCGGTTCAAGCGATTATCCTGCCTCAGCCTCCCAAGTAGCTGGGATTACAACCATGCGCCGCCATGCCCGGCTAATTTTCTATTTTTTTTTAGTAGAGACGGGGTTTCTCCATGTTGGTCAAGCTGGTCTCGAACTCCTGACCTCAGGTGATCTGCCTGCCTCAGCCTCCCAAAGTGCTAGGATTACAGGCATGAGCCACCGCGCCCAGCTGGGTTTTTTTTTTCATTTGTTTGTTTGAGAGATGAGGTCTAACCATGTTGCCCAGGCTGGTCTCCAACTCGTGGGCTCAAGTGATTCTCCCAGTTAAGCCTCTGGAGTAGCTGGGATGACAGGAGTGAGGCACCACGTGGGGGTGGGGAGCAGATATACTCTACATTCAATAAATACTTGTTTAGTAACTGAATAAAGGAAGAGAGGAATAAAGAAACAAACTGAAATACAATCATCCCAAGGAATTCAAGGGGAACTGGTTCCAGGACCCCTGTGTATTTCCTTGGATCCTCAAATTCTTAGCCAGGCATGGTGGCTCACACTTGTAATACCAAGGCTTTGGGAGGCTGAGGCTAGAGGATTGCTTGAGCGCAGGAGTTTGAGACCAGCCTGGGCAACACAGTGAGAACCTGTCTCTACAAAAAAAAAATTTTTTTTTTTTGAGACAGTCTTGCTCTGTCGCCCAGGCTGGAGTGCCGTGGCGCAATCTCAGCTCACAGCAACCTCCGCCTCCTGGATTCAAGCAATTCTCCTGCTTCAGCCTCCTGAGTAGCTGGGATTACAGGCACGTGCCACCACACCCGGCTAATTTTTGTATTTTTAGCAGAGACGGGGTTTCACCATGTTGGTCAGGCTGGTCTCAAACTCCTGACCTCATGATACACCAGCCTTGGCCTCCCAAAGTGCTGGGATTACAGGTGTGAGCCACCGCACCGGCCCAAAAAAATTTTTTTAAATTAGCTGGTGGCACACGCCTACTCAGGAGGCTGAGGTGGGAGAATTGCTTGGCTCTGGGAGGTGGAGGCTGCAGTGAGCCATAACTGTGCCTCTACACTCCAGCTTAAGCTACAGAGCAACATTCTATCTCAAAAAATTTTTTGTTCGGCCTGGCGCGGTGGCTCATGCCTGTAATCCCAGCACTTTCAGAGGCCAAGGTGGGCGGATCACTTGAGGTCAGAAGTTCAAGACCAGTCTGGCCAATATGGTGAAACCCCATCTCTACTAAAAATACAAAAAAATTAGCCGGGCATTGTGGCGTGTGCCTGTAATCTCAGCTACTCAGGAGGCTGAGGCAGAAGAATTGCTTGAACCTGGGAGACAGAGGTTGCAGTAAGCTGAGATTGCACCACTGCACTCTAGCCTGGGCGACAGAGAAAGACTCCATCTCAAAAAAAAAAAAATTTGTTAATTTGTTAATCAAAAAGGTATCATATTTGCATATTATCTAGGCACATCCTCCTGTGTACTTTATATATATTTTCAATTGTCTCTAAATTACGTATAATATCTAATACACTGCCTATACATCACTTCATTCCCGTGGATTTAACCTTGTACTCTGAGTGCTGCAAATTCGTCTTTGTTTTTGGAACACTGTGGATTTTTTTTTCCAAATATTTTCAACCCTGGTTGGTTGAATCAACCAATGTGGAACTCACGGAGCTCCTATCCCACCTCAGGCCACGCACAGCAGGTTTGGTTAGACTGTACTTGCTTTTAGGGCAGAAAAACAAAACCGGCACCCTAGCAGGACTCCACAGCAGATACAGAGGAGTTATGCCTGCCTTTCTTCCCAGCAGAAAACTTCTCCTGGCAAAAATGCCTACAGATCAACTAGTATCACTGAGCCCTCCCCATGTGGAGACCACCCCAGTCACCTACCTGGTGACAGTGAAGCAGCCGGGAGAAGCAGAAATGCTCAACCTTGTGCCTCCAGGACAGAGTGCAGTTAAGAGGGACTTTCACCACCAGGCATTTCAAAACAGCTGCTTTGCTATAGCTATTTAGAAATATTTCATCCTTCTCTCAAGACTCATTAAAAAAAAAAGTGGGGTGTGGGGGTATAAACATGTCTAACATTTTTCTCTAAATATCCTGCTGTTTAAGTAGTTGCTTCCAAAACTTCGAAAGACATTTAATCTCAGTCTTGCATTTGTTGTGGAGATCTCTCTATTCTTCCACTATTAAACCTTATGTAGATACCAAATAAATCTGACCATGTATTAAGGAATTTCTGTCATTTTTAGGGTCAAAATGCCATATATTTTCAATGTTAAAAACAAATACCCTTAAAAGATTTGAACAGATATGTCATCAAAAAAGATACATGGATGGAAAGATGCTCAGCATCATTAGTTATCAGGCAATTATAACTTAAACCACAGTGAGATTCCACCTCACCGCACTGACAATTCCAAGTGCTGCTGAGGATGTGGAGTAACTGAAACTCTCATACATTGGTGATGTGAGTAAAACACGGTACAACCACTGTGGAAAACAATTTGATAGCTTCTTACAAACATGTGAACTAGCAACTGCATTCTTCAGGATTTACTCAAGAGAAACAGAACCCTATGTCCATACAAAGATGTGTGCATGAATATTCATACATCACTCAATTTGTCAAAAATTGGAAACAACCCAAGTGTCCATCTGCAGTAAAACAAAGAAACTGTGGTCTGTCCATACAACAGAATATATTTGTCAGTAAAGAACAACGCATTTCTGACATATGCATTACACATGCAATGCATTTCCGATATATGCAATGAATTTCCCAGACATTACGCTAACAAAAAAGCACATACTAGGCCGGATGTGGTAGCTCCCACCTGTAATCCCAGCATTTTGGGAGGCTGAGGTGTGAGAATCACTTGAGACCAGGAGTTCGAAACCAGCCTGGGCAACATAGCGAGATCCCCATCACTAATTAAAACAATAAATAAATAAACAACAGCACATACTGTATGAAATACTGGGAAAACTAACATACAATGACGGTAAACAAATTAATGGTTGCTTGGCATGGGAGAAATGACCACAAAGGGCATGAGGGAAGTTTTCTGGGGTAATGGAAAACTTCTATATCTTCACCAGAGTGGCCACTTATCAAAACTCATTAGGCTGGGTGTGGTGGTTCATGCCTGCAATCTCAGCAGTTTGGGAAGCCAAGGTGGGCAGATCACCTGAGGTCAGGAATTCAAGACCTGCCTGGCCAACATGGTGAAACCCCATCTCTACTAAAAAATACAAAAAATTAGCCAGGTGTGGTGGTGCATGCCTGTAGTCCCAGCTACTTGGGAGGCTGAGGCAGGAGAATGGCTTGAACCCGGGAGGCAGGGGTTGCAGTGAGCCGAGCTTGCACCACTGCACTACAGCCTGGGCAACAGAGTGAGACTCTGTCTCAAAAAAAAAAAAAAAAAGATGTAATAATACCTAGCACTTGTTGCCTGCTTTCCATGTGCTAGACAGTTTTAAGTGCCTTAGATTATATTTATTCTTTACAAACACTCTGCAAGAAAATACCATTATTAAGTACGAAAATTAAACTGAAGCAGACAGAGACTGAGTAACACAGTCAACCAGAAGTGGAGATGGATTTTTTTTAAGAGACAGGGTCTCGGGCTGGGCACAGTGGCTCACGTCTGTAATCCCAGCACTTTGGAAGGTCGAGGTGGGCAGATCACGAGGTCAAGAGTTCAGGACCAGCCTGGCCAACATAGTGAAACCTCATCTCTACTAAAAATACAAAAATTAGCCAGGTGTGGTGGCAGGTGCCTGTAATCCTAGCTATTTGGGAGGCTGAGGCAGGAGAATCACTTGAAACCAGAAGGTGGATGTTGCGGTGAGCCAAGATCGTGCCACTGCACTCCAACCTGGGTGAAAAAGCGAAACCCTCTGTCTCAAAAAAAAAAAAAAGAGAGACAGCATCTCACTCTGTTGCTCATTGCTTAGGCTGAAGTGCAGTGATGGCATCCACAGCTCACTGCAGCCTCGACCTCTTAGGCTCAAGTGATTCTCCTACCTCAGTCTCCAAAGTAGCTGGGACTACAGATGTGTACCACCTTGCCAGGCTAATTTTTAATTCATTTTGTAGAAACAGGGTCTCGGGCCAGCCAGTCTTGAACTTCTGACCTCACGGGATCCTTCCACCTCAGCCTCCCAAAGTCCTGGGATTATAGGCATGAGCTACCACCCCTGGCCCAGAGACAGATTTTTAATCCAGATATCTGATGTCAGAGCCAACACTCTTAGCCACTGTTTTGTATTATTTGGAGAATTTCAATGAAATTAACATCAGAGTATACCAAGTTTCTATTATTTATGACTTCAAATAGAACTTAAAGTAAAAGTCTAAAATATCTAGTTTGAGCAACATCTAACAGATTCTGGATCCATTTTTTCCCAGATTTTTATAAAATCATCTTGGTTCTTTTACAAGATTATTTCCTTAAAAAGGAGATTTACCTATTTTGTCAAGGTAGATAAGAAGATACTTATTGAATCAAAGAATAATCCCTTGAGAGGCTGTGTTTTACCTCTAGTGCTGTAGACTCCTGCTTGTTAAGGGCAACCTCTGGCCTGTGTTAAGAAGGGTGTGGTCAGGATTAGGCAGGCAGCAGAGAAGAAAATGGAATTGGTCAATATAAGGGGGGAAAGCTGTAAAAGGAAAGAGTAAGCAATTGTAGAGTTAGCTAAGAATATTTTTCAATGCACCACATAAATTCAGGCATCATGGGTACGGCTTCCTGCTATTCAGAGTTGAATAGAATGAGGTTTTGTTGTTGTTTTGTTTGTTTTTTATCCCTGCCTACTGTTTCTTAAACTTAACTTCAGGCTGGGAATGGTGGCTCACGTCTGTAATCCCTGAACTTTGTGAGGCCAAAGAAGGAGGACTGCTTGAGCCTAGTAGTTCAGACCAGCCTGGGCAACACAGTGAGACCTCATGTCTACAAAAAAAGGAAAAAAAGAAAATTGCTGGGCATGGTGGTGGCACACCTGTAGTCCCAAGCTACACGGGAGCCTGAGGTGGGAAGTCAAGGCTGCAGTGAGCTGTGATCACGCCACTGCACTCTAGTCTGGTCAACAGAGCAAGACCCTGTCTCTAAAAATAAATAAAATAAAATGTAACTTCAGGGACTGCTGACTGTATATTCTCCCACTTTTTTTTTTTTTTTTTTTTTTTTTTTTTGAGACAGCGTCTTGCTCTGTCGCCCAGGCTGGAGTGCCCTGGCGAGATCTCGGCTCACTGCAAGCTCCGCCTCCCAGGTTCATGCCAGTCTCCTGCCTCAGCCTCCTGAGCAGCTGGGACTACAGGTGCCCACCACCACGCCCGGCTAATTTTTTGTATTTTTAGTAGAGATGGGGTTTCACCGTGTTAGCCAGGATGGTCTCGATCTCCTGACCTCATGATCTGCCCGCCTCGGTCTCCCAAAGTGCTGGGATTACAGGCATGAGCCACCCCGCCTGGCCTATTCTCCCACTTTTTATATGCTGATAGTAAGGTAACATGAAATACCATACAAATTAAACTTCACTTTTGAAACACATTACTTCCAAGAAAGTGAAAATATTTGAAGTCACTAAACTATGCAACCAGTTTAATGTATTCAGGGTTGATGACCAGGGAAGCAGCAGGATGTGTTAACGGAGAAGGCACTGACTCGAGAGGTCTGGGTTCAAATCTCACTTCACCACTTGCCACTTTTTGATCTTGGGTAAGTCATTTAACTTCTTAGAGCCTGTTTTATTTCTTAACAGGGGTTTAAGCATAACTACTTTATCGGGACATTTTTGGGCAACACTGATATATTTGAAATCAACTATGGTAGCCAAATCAATGTTTATTGAATTTGAATACTATTTTCTTCAATTGTCAATTTAGGGGACTAGATTTTTGGTTCTTCAGAGCTCTAAAATTGTTTCTGTATCAGCATTTTCCAAAGTGTGCTCCATGGAACATGTTCTCCAGACTATTAGGTTTTGCTAGGAATAAAAGTGTCCTTTTGGTTTTATTGAGGGCTGGAGTGCAATGGCGCAATCTCAGCTCACTGCAACCTCCGCCTCCCAGGTTGTAGCAATTCTTGTGCCTCAGCCTCCCAGGTAACTGGCATTGTAGGCACCTGCCACCATGCCCAGCTAATTTTTGTATTTTAGTAGAGACAAGGTTTCACCATGTTGGCCAGGTTAGTCTCAAACTCCTGACCTCAGGCCATCTGCTCACCTCTGTCTGCCAAAGTGCTGGGATTATAGGCGTGAGCCACCAAGCCTGGACTTTTTTTGTTTTAATTTTTTAAATTAAAATGAGTCTGTATTTATGCCTGTTTTATGTTCAATCCATTCAGCAATTTACTCTACCATTTAATTTCTAATTGGAAAAAATTAGAAAATAATAAAATATGTTGAACAATAAAGAAATAGTTAAATCTTGGGTTAACAACTTTATAAAATACTATGTAATTAAACAAAATTAATTAAATAAGTATTAGAGTTATAGTGTATTTAACATAGTTTAAGAATAATCTCCAGCCTGGGCAACAAGAGTGAAACCCCATCTCAAAAAATAAAAATAAAAATAAAAATACTATGTAGTATAGACTAGGCAGCAACATGATAAATGCTCACATATACAAGTGTAAAACATAAAAAGCAGAATTCAAAGTTGTCTGTACTAGGAACAAAGATTAGAAGAAAAACAAAAGATAAAAATAAATTAGTAGGATTAGAGTATTTTTCCATATACCATTTTTATAATATTGTATTTTAACAGTACCACAAAATCTAAGAATATCTACAGCTGATTCTGTACTATATGGTAATCTTGAATAGATAAACACGGAGGTTCCTTCAT
This sequence comes from Pan paniscus, assembly GCF_029289425.2. Classification (NCBI taxonomy): domain Eukaryota; kingdom Metazoa; phylum Chordata; class Mammalia; order Primates; family Hominidae; genus Pan; species Pan paniscus. The sequence goes on along the minus strand of NC_073253.2, from coordinate 44,590,915 downwards.
ACTTTATACGTTTGACTTTTTTTTTTTTTTGAGATGGAGTCTCGCTTTGTCACCCAGGCTGGAGTGCAGTGGCGCCATCTCAGCTCACTGCCAGCTCCGCCTCCTGGGTTCACACCATTCTCTTGCATCAGCCTCCTGAGTAGCTGGGACTACAGGTGTCCGCCACCACGCCCGGCTAATTTTTTGTATTTTTAGTAGAGACGGAGTTTCACCGTGTTAAGCAGGATGGTCTCAATCTCCTGACCTCATGATCCGCTGGCCTCGGCCTCCCAAAGTGCTGGGATTAGAGGCGTGAGCCACCACGCCTGGCCTACCTTTGACTTTTAAAAGACGACTTGAACCAACATATCAATATATGCTGTCTAAAATAGATGTGTCAACTTTTAGGATTAAAGTATTTATTTTTATATGGACAGAGTCTCAGTCTGTTGACCAGGCTGGAGTGCAGTGACAGCTCACTGCAGCCTCGACCTCTGGGCTCAAGTGACCCTCCCATCTCAGCCTCCCGAGTAGCTGGGACTAGAGGCATGTGCCACCACACCTGGCTAGTTTTTTTGTTCTTGTAGAGGCTAATTTTTGTATTTTTTGTAGAGACGAGGTCTCCTTATATTGCCCAGGCTGGTCTCAAACTCCTGGGCTCAAGCAATCCTTCTGCCTCGGCCTCCCAAAGTGCTGAGATTACAGGTGTGAGCCACCATGCCCAGCCAGGATTCAAGTCTTTTTTTTTTTTTTTTTTTTTTTGAGATGGAATTTTGCTCTTGTCACCAAGGCTGGAGTGCAATGGCGTGATCACGGCTCACTGCAACTCTGCCTCCTGGGTCAAGTGATTCTCCCACCTCAGCCTCCTGAGTAGCTGGGATTACAGGTGCCTGCCACCACACCCAGCTAATTTTTGTATTTTTAGTAGAGATGGGATTTCACCATGTTAGCCAGGCTGGTCTCGGACTCCTGACCTCAGATGATCCACCTGCCTCGGCCTCCCAAAGTGCTGGGATTACAGGCATGAGCCACCGAGCCCGGCTCGGATGTATTTTTTTCTATTCCAGCCCAGGCATACATGACTTGCCCCAAATACAATGGTAATTAGCAGCAGAGCCAGGACTAGAAACAATATTTCTGGCGCTTTGTCCAGTCCTCTGGCCACTTGGGAAAGGCTGTAGGATGAATAGATTACAGTCTGTTAGCAGTCATCTCACTTTTCCACTAAAATAACTCTTTAAAAGATGACCAGTGACTTCCTCATAGATAAATCCAAGATCAAGTTTCATTCCTCAGTCTCCTCTACTTTTGCAGGACCTGTGACCCTACTGACTCACTAAGTCCAGGTCCACCTGACTCCTGAAGCCCCTAGAAATAGAAATCTGATCCTCCTCCTTCCCTGATGCATATCTTCTCATATCTGTCCTCTAAGGCTCTTTTTCTTTTTCCTGTCCCTTTTGTAAATGTTTGGCTTCTTTTACTACTCTTAAATACACATCTCCAACTGGACATTCCACCAGCAATCCAAGCACATCTTGCTCAAAAACAAATTCACCGCCGGGCACGGTGGCTCATGCCTGTAATCCCAGCACTTTGGAGGCTGAGGTGGGCGGATCATGAGGTCAGGAGTTCGAGACCAGCCTGGCCAACATAGTGAAACCCCGTCTCTGCTAAAAATACAAAAATTAGCTGGGCATGGTGGTGTGCACCTGTAGTCCCAGCTACTCGGGAGGCTGAGGCAGGAGAATCGCTTGAACCCGGGAGGCAGACATTGCAGTGAGCCGAGATTGCACCACTGCACTCCAGCCTGGGTGACAGAGCAAGACTCCATCTAAAAAAAAAAAAAATTCACTATCCTCCCAGCCCCCAATCCAGGTTTCCCTCTGAGTCCTCTATTTCTGCAAATGCATCAACTATGCTCCAAAACACTCAGGAGCAAAACTTTGGAATTGTTTTTTCCTCTTTGGTCTTCACATGCCTTCAGTTGCTAGGTCTTCTAGACCCACAAAAATCTCCCCAAACCACGTCATTCTTTGCACATTAATTTCACTGCCCTGGTGGAACTTCTCTTCAATTCCCCAAGGCTAGCCTGATAATTCCCTAATTGGTCTACTTCAAGCCAACCTACATACTGCTGCCAAGTCAATAATATCCAAGTGCAAACCGAATGATGCCTCTCTCTTGCTGTAAAACATTCCATGGCTCCCAAGGCATGTATAATTGTAGTCAATGTCACCCTGTTTTCCTTTTTAAAAAAAATTTAGGCTGGGCACAGTGGCTCACACATGTAATCCGAGCACTTTGGGAGGCAGATCACCTGAGGTCAGGAGTTCGTGACCAGCCTGGCCAACATGGTGAAACCCCGTCTCTACTAAAAATACAAAAATTAGCCAGGTATGGTGGCGGGCGCCTTTAATCCCAACTACTTGGGAGGCTAAGCAGGAGAATCGCTTGAACTTGGGAGGTGGAGGTTCCAGTGAGCTGAGACAGCACTATTGTCTGTCACCCACGCTGGAGTGCAATGGTGCGATCTCGGCTCACTGCAACCTAGACCTCCTGGGTTCAAGCGATTCTCCTGCCTCAGCCTCCCCAGTAGCTGAGATTACAGGCGCCCACCACCATGCCCGGCTAATTTTTGTATTTTTGTAGAGACGGAGTTTCACCATGTTGGCCAGGCTGGTCTAGACCTCCAGACCTCAGGAGATCTGCCCACCGGTCTCCCAAAGTGCTGGAATTACAGGCGTGAGCCACTGCACCCAGCCGAAACTCCATTTCAAAAAAATAAAAATAAAAATAATGTATCCAACTGAAGTGTCACCCTGTTTTCTACAACAAAGCTACAGTTTTCACCTCCAGTTTCATCTGGCAGTACTCCCTGGATGTACTCTGCGCTTCCACGTAAGAGGAACTGCACTTGCTCCCAGGGCTCCTCCCTCAGCTCAGCTTGGTCACCTGCAAGCCTCTATTGGCGCCATTCTTTACCCCAGGAATGCTGTCTCCTCTCAGAGCCCCTTCAGTTCAGGACAGCACTCCCTCCAGTAGCCTTCCTGACTCCCTTGGACCAGATGTGATTTCTTCCACATCTGAGTCTTCCCAGTTCTGGGAGGTTTTACTGAATCTTTTTAATAGTGCTTACTTCCTACCTGACCTAGACTGACTGTATATTCCCTTATGCAGAGACTGTGTGTCTCATTTGCTTATGCACAACAGGTGTTCCAAAGATATTTGACAGAATCGAAAGAGAAAACCGATTCCTGCTCGGAAACCTTTGGACAGAAGAATCTACATTCAGTAGCCTGACAACTCTGCCTTAGCAAACAAGTTGGTCAAACATGCCTAACTCCCTGACAAAGAGGAACTAACTTGAGCCCTCCCTGGTGAACAATGGCCTGCTGCACTTTGCTTTAGGATTTTGTTTCTTAACTTTTCATTTTAGAATAATTTTAGATGTACAGTAAATTGCAAAGATAGTACTAAGAATTCCTGTGTACCTTTTACCCAAATTCCTCTAATGTCAACATTTGTGTACAACTTGTCAAAATTAAGAAATTAACATGGGTACGTGCTATTAACTAAACCACAGCCTTTATTATTTTTTCCACTAATGTTCTTTTTCTGTTTCAGGATCCAAACCAGGATACTGGCGCTATAGTTTTGTAAGGCTCAAAATTAACAGAAGATAAAAAAAAGTAAAGCAGGTGGAGAGGCAGAGAGAGAGAAATAGGGTCTCTGAAATCTATTTCTTATTTTTTTCTTATCAGACGAGGCCACTAAACTGGCATTCAGGGAAAAGGATTTGGGCAGTTTGTCCACAACCTGCAGAGTTTCCACGAATATGCGCATCCCGCCCCTGCCCTGGGTCCTCCCCACTCCCGGTTCCCACCTGCCAGGTCTGACCCCGGGTACCCTCTGAAGGTCCGTGGCGGGGACCGGAGCCCGGACTCCAGCTCAGCGAACAGCGCCCTCCTACCGCCCCGGCGCCCCACTCAGCTCGCTCACCTGGCAAGTAGCCTCCTCTCCGTGCGCGTGCGCCGCTGCCGCCGCGCGTCCTCCGGGCCACCACGTGACCGCGTGGGCGCAGTCCCAGACAGGAAACGCCGGTGAGGTCGCCCTGGGCCCTCGAGGCAGCTCGCGCTACTTTTTCGCGACCTCACTCTGTTCCTGTGTGCAACCTGATGTTAGCTCTGTCCACCTTCAGCTCCAAAGCCAACCACAGGTAACCAATATGCAAACAATGACATGAGATTTAGAAAAACAACAAGACGGGGCCTGTGTCAATACAGGTAAAATTTGGTGGTTCAAACATTGAGGTTCAGACCGGCGCGGGGTTTCACACCTGTAATCCCAGCTTTTGGGAGGCCAAGGCGGGAGGATCGCTTGAGGCCAGGAATTCGAGACCAGCATGACCAACATAGTGAGACCCCGCTCTACAAAAAATTTAAAAAGTAGGGCCGGGTGCGGTGGCTCACGCCTGTAATCCCAGCACTTTAGGTGGCCGAGGCGGGCGGATCACGAGGTCAGGAGATCGAGACCATCCTGGCTAACACGGTGAAAACCCTTCTCTACTAAAAATACAAGAAATTAGCCGGGCGTGGTGGCGGGTGCCTGTAGTCCCAGCTGCTTAGGAGGCTGAGGCAGAATGGCGTGAACCCGGGAGGCGGAGCTTGCAGTGAGCCAAGATCGTGCCACTGCACTCCAGCCTGGGCAACAGAACGAGTCTCCGTCTCAAAAAAAAAAAAAAAAAATTAAAAATTAAAAAGTAGCGGGTGTGGTGGTGCGTACCTGTAGTCCCAGCTACCCAGGAGGCCGGGAGGCCGTCAGGTGGGAGGATCCCGTGAGCCTGGGAGATCCAGGCTACAGTGACCACTGCACTCCAGCCTGGGCGACGGAGTGGAGACCCTGTCTCAAAAAAGAAACAAACCAAAACCAAAATATTAAGTCTCTAGGAATCCTGTAAGAGAAGGGTAGATCGGGCCGGGTGCGGTGGCTCACGCCTGTTAACCCAGCAATTTGGGAGGCCGCGGTGGGTGGATCACCTGAGGTCAGAAGTTTGAGACCAGCCTGGCCAACATGGTGAAACCCCATCTCCGCTAAAAATACAAAATTTAGCCGGTCGTCACACGTCCGGAGGCCGAGCCGTCGCGTACCTAGGATGCCGCGTGGAAGCCGAAGCCGCACCTCCCGCATGGCCCCTCCGGCCAGCCGGGCCCCCTCAGATGAGAGCTGCACCCAGGCCAGTACCAGTCGTTCAGCCACCAGCAGCGGCACCCCCATCTGTAGTTGGCTCTTCTGCTGCTGCGCCCCGGCAGCCAGGTCTGATGGCCCAGATGGCAACCACCGCAGCTGGCGTGGCTGTGGGCTCTGCTGTGGGTCACGCCATTACTGGGGGCTTCAGTGGAGGAAGTAATGCTGAGCCTGCGAGGCCTGACATCACTTACCAGGAGCCTCAGGGAACCCAGCCGGCACAGCAGCAGCAGCCTTGCTTCTATGAGATCAGTTTCTGGAGTGTGCCCAGAACCAGGGTGACATCAAGCTCTGTGAGGGTTTCAATGAGGTGCTGAAACAGTGCCGACTTGCAAACGGATTGGCCTAATCAAGAAGTTCAACCTGGAGCGATGGAAAATCAGCTCTCATAACTAAGTTAATTTAGTATAAAAATAGAATTGATAGTGAGGGTATAAAGTGTAACCATGAGTTAAACCTCTCCTGTCATTCCTAGCTTCCTTGCTTCAGAATTGAAATGGAAGGGGAGTGTTCCTACTCTGTAGAATCTGTGACAGGGCAAATGTTTGTGTGGCCTCCTTAAACTAGCTGTTATGATTTTATTCTTTGTGAGTTAATTAGAATAAAGTCATTTTCTTCCAAAAAAAAAAAAATTAGCCGGTCGTGGTGGCAGGTGCCTGTATTCCCAGCTGCTTGGGTGGCTGAGGCAGGAGAATCTCTTGAACCCGGCAAGCGGAGTTTGCCGTGAGCCGAGATCGCGCCACTGCACTCCAGCCTGGGTGACAGAGCGAGACTTTGTCTTAAAAAGAGAGGGGGGGGTGGGAGAGAGAGAGAGAGAGGGAGAGAGAGGGAGAGGGAGGGAGAGAGAGAGAGAGAGAAATCTAAGCTGAGGTTCAGAGGTAGAGGCAGTCATTGAAAAACAGGCTTTTGCGGGCGGGCGGCGTCCACTGCAAGGATGCACTGTCTGGCTCCCTCTGGAGGCGGGAGCACGAAGGAGCGACCACGGAGCCCTTGAGCCTGTGGATGGTGGCCTCGGCGGCCTGCAGGCCATGCTGGAGTATCTGCCAACCTGATGAAGACGTCCCACAAGTTCCGGACAGACGTGGCCGCCAAATTAATGAGGAAAGAAAAGGAGTCTTTTTTTTTTTTTTTTTTTTTTTTAAAGACAGAGTTTTTCTCTTGTTGCCAGGCTGCAGTGCAGTGGCGAGATCTCGGCTCACTGCAATCTCTGCCTCCCGGGTTCAAGTGATTCTCCTGCCTTAGCCTCTGGAGTAGCTGAGATTACAGGTATGCACCACCACGCTCAGCTAATTTTGTATTTTTAGTAGACAGGGGGTTTCTCCATGTTGGTCAGGCTGGTCTCGAACTCCTGACCTCAGGTGATTCGCCCACCTCGGCCTCCCAAAGTGCCGGGATTACAGGCGTGAGCCACCGTGGCTGAGGTCTTAAGCTTAGAAAAATGATAAAAGATATAAAAGCTGCCTAGGAATGAAACTACTGGGTCATATGAGGCTCCTTCAGGGTGCGCAAAGTCCTGGAAACCAGCATGCAGATAAGGAAAGAAAGAGACCATCAGTCCATGCAGTTGTCAGCTGGCTGGGAGCTGAGGAGAGTCACTTGTGGAGGCACCTGATCTTTGTCCCCCACGTCCCAGACAAGCCCATATCTCACTTTCAGAACTAAGATGCTTGGGAAACCAAGACAAGGAACTGTGTATTGCAAACAGCATTACCCTAGAGAAGAGGTGGCAGGAGATGACCTACAAAAAAATGGAGCAATAGCCTAGAGCAAGAAACAGAACAAAAGAGAACTGAGTCACCTCCTGGAAGGTCACACAAGACAAGCACATATTCAGGGGCCTCCTAACAGACTAGACTTCCAGCATCCTCAGTTGGGGCTAGACACTTTTTACACAGACATTCAATACTAGAGAACTCAGGGACATCTGATTTATACCATGAAATACATACACAGCAGATGTGTGCCTGTGGAGCAGAATTCTGGAAAAGCTCACAGCCCAGAACATAATGCAGACTCCCCCAGCCACAGCACCTTCCAATCCTGAGAAGAGTGCTGATTCTCCATCTGAGCACCCATTCTCCTGCAACATCAGGGGAGAGGAGTTCACCTAAGGATCAGACCAGTATCTCCAAATCCAGCTCCCCACCTCTGCCTGTTGGTGGCACTTGTGGGTGAAGGGGAGATGGTATGAAAAGACTCACAACAGGAGTCACCTGAACAAGGTGGGGCTTGGTGGAAACTGACATTTGTTCCTCTTGGAGGCAAATGTGGAATTTGGCATCTTGCCTTAGCATCAGACACATGAAATTCTCCAGTGCCCAGGACTTTTGACAGTGACTTCAAAGCACAGCTGGGAGACCCATGTGGCCCAGGCTCTACCCAGGCAGGAGCTCAGCTTCACTCACAGCAGGATTCCTAGTGCCAAGAACACCATGGGTGCATAGCAGGTGATCAAAATAATTGTATGTGGCTGAATCAGTGAGAGGTAAGAGAGAGGACTTGAGGCCGGGCATGGTGGCTCATGACTGTAATCCCAGCACTTTGGGAGGCTGAGGTGGGTGAATCACAAGGTCATGAGATCAAGACCATCCTGGCTAACACAGTGAAACCCCGTCTCTACTAAAAACACAAAACATTAGTCGGGCGTGGTGGCACGCACCTGTAATCCCAGCTACTCGGGAGGCTGAGGCAAGAGAATCGCTGGAAGTTGGGAGACGGTGGTTGCAGTGAGCTGAGATTGCACCACTGCACTCCAGCCTGGGCCACAGTGCGAGACTCCGTCTCAAAAAAAAAAAAGAGAGAGGACTTGATCCTAGCGGCAAACTAAGAGACCTCATTAAAACCTAACATGTGAGGCCCAGCATGGTGACTCATACCTGTAATCCCAGCACTTTGGGAGGCTGAGGCTGGAAGATTGCTTGAGCCCAGGAGTTCAAGACCAGCCTGGGCAACACAGTAAGACCCTGTCTCTTAAAAAAAATTGGATGAGCATAGTTATAGTCCTAGCTGCTTGGGAGGCTAAGGCAGGAGGACTGCTGGAGCCCAGGAGTTTGAGGTTAGAGTGAGCTATGATTGCACCACTGCAATCCAGCCTGGGCAACGGAGTGAGCCCTGTCTCTCTCTACAAAAATCATATATATATATAAATATATACATAATATATAATATAATATACCATAATATACATAATATATACATTATATATTATATATACATTATATATTATATATAATGTATATATTATATATTATATATACATTATATATAATATATAATGTATATATTATATATTATATATACATTATATATAATATATATTTAGTGTGTGTATGTGTGTGTGATATCAGAAAAAAAAACTATTCATCGTGAAGTAAAAAAGAGCCTGACTTTGGAGGTATATAAGCATGGCATTGGGTTCAAATCAAGCTCTGACCATTACCAAGCTCAGCCTCAGCGTCTCTACCTGTGAAATTGGCTTGATTCAGTACCTACCACACAGGGCTGCTATATGAATTGTTTGTGAAATATTTAGAATGGTGCCTGACACATGGTTCACAGTAAGAAACAACTATTGCTATTATTAAGTGCTTTGCACTTTGGTTTTCACAGAGCTAATGGTTTTCACAGAGCTAACAATTTTTACTGTCTAGCTTTGTGTCTTTGAAAGATTTTTGAGGTCTAAGAATGCCCTTTTAAAACCTCTCAACACTCCTAGAAGAGGTCACACTTTGAGCTTCAATAACTGCCTTTTTTTTTTTTTGAGACGGAGTTTCGCTCTTTTGCCCAAGCTGGAGTGAAATGGCGCGATCTCGGCCCACTGAATCCTCAGCCCCCTGGGTTCAAGAAATTCTCCTGCCTCAGCCTCCCGAGTAGCTGGGATTACAAGTGCCCGCCACCACGCCCGGCTAATTTTTGTATTTTTAGTAGAAACAGGGTTTCGCCATGTTGGCCAGATTGGTCTCAAACTCCTGACCTTAGGTGACCTGCCCGCCTCAGCCTCCCAAATTGGTAGGATTACAGGCGTGAGCCACCGTACCCGGCCAATAGCTGGCATTTTTGTCAATTAGTTAACAGTGTGCTTAGAGCAAGTCCCTGTAGAGAGTGTCCACGGGCATGAGCCACAGGGAATACAGTGCGAGGCCTGTGGAGGTAGGAGCTGAGGATGTCAACAGGGAAAGCACAGAGTACCAAAGACAAAAGTCACCCAGGACATTTCTTTGTTAGCTACCCGGTGGCAGCCTGGACACCTGAAGATAGAGTTGAAGACACCTCTAATGCAAGAGGTGGATGCCCCGGAGATGTGGCTGATTCCTCCAGCCCCGCCATCGTGCAGCTTCGTGACTTCCTGGAGAGCCTTATATGCAAGCAGAACAGTCCCAGAATAAAGCAATGTGGATATTGCACACATTTTTTTTTTTTTTTTTTTTTTTTTTTTGAGATGGAGTCTCTCTGTGTCACCCAGGCTGGAGTGCAGTGGCTCAATCTCGGCTCACTGCAAGCTCCGCCTCCCAGGTTCACACCATTCTCCTGCCTCAGCCTCCCTAGTAGCTGGGACTACAGGTGCCCGCCACCACACCCAGCTAATTTTTTGTATTTTTAGTAGAGATGGGGTTTCACCATGTTAGCCAGGATAGTCTTGATCTCCTGACCTTGTAATCCACCCGTCTTGGTCTCCCAAAGTACTGGGATTACAGGTGTGAGCCACCACGCCTGGCCAATTGCACACATTTTTAAAAGAACTAGAGGGGTGAAGAGGACCAGCTGTCCCTACTGGGCCAGGACTGCCCTGGTTTTAACACTAAATGTCCCACATCCTGATAACCCTCAATCCCAGGCAAATCAGGCCAGATGGTCATCTACTTGCAGGTTATCAAAGGAGGTGGGTTTTAGCATCCCTTCCCTTTCCTGTTACATTGAGACCATGGGGTGCTGTTAACTTGATTTAGTTTCTTCAAAAATGCCAGAAATTTACCTAATAGGTTTTCCTTATATTTGTTAATTGAATTAGACTATATAGAGTCTGCATGTTTACCTTATTTTCTATTATATAATGGCACCAAATATTGCAATAATTTTTTTAAATTAATGTCTTTAGTAGTGGATTGCTAGGTGTTGAAATGCTTTAATATATTTATGAAAACATTTGTACAAATAATTTTATCTTCCACATGACATTTAGAAAAGTTTAGTCTGGCTGGGCGTGGTGGCTCATTCATGTAATCCCAGCACCTTGGGAGGCCGAGGTGGGTTGATCACCTGAGGTTAGGAGTTTGAGACCAGCCTGGCCAACATGGTGAAATCCCGTCTCTACTAAAAATACAAAAATTAGCTGGGCATTGTGGTGCGGACCTGTAGTCCCAGCTACTTGGGAGGCTGAGGCAGGAGAATCACTTGAATCACTCCGGGAGGTGGAGGTTGCAGTGAGCCAAGATTGCACCACTGCACTCCAGCCTGAGCGACAGAGTGAGACCCCGTTTCAAAAAAAAAAAAAGGAAAAGAGAAGAGAAGAGAAAATAAGAAAATAAAAGGAAAGGTTTAGTCTGAAATTCCATTACTGAAAGTTCTTGGGGTTGGGGGAGGTGGAAGGCAGTATCTTTTTGCTGTTATATTTCTTATACTGCAGTGTCAGTGAAACTACATCATCCTTTGTAAAATCAATAAAATCCCTGATAATTAAAAAAAAAAAAAAAGAACAAAAGAAAAGCAGGCTTTCATTACTGAGAAACCAAGCAGGCATTGTAGGCCAAAGGAATTCCTGGAGCAAAGTCATGGAAGTGGAAACCAACAGGAATGGCCCTGTGGGCTTAGAAAGCTACTACTGGGGACTGTTACCTATTCCTGGTGGTTTTCTGAGATGAGTGCTACCTACCTATAACCCCATGAAAACATGCTGCATCATAACTTCATAACCTTGGTGAAATAATTTTGGTTTTATTTCCTAATATCCTACAACCTTGGAATAACCGAAGGGACATGGTAGTGGTCAAAAAACTGCTGGGTCTAAATATCATTCTGCATTAACAACAAAGACAAGTAATAAACACTTTCCTCGCAGTGACAAACCTCTTTATTCTTTCTCTTCTCCAGATCCAGCTCACATTTGCCTTAACCACTTATACCCCAAAAGTAAACATATCTAGGTATACTGGGAAATATACAAGACTTAAAATTGAGGCTCTAAAATTTCTCCTGATTATAAATAAGGTCAATGCTATGTGCACATTAGATGCTCAAGGATTTAAGATTATTTTAAAAGATTAATACATAGTCTGGGTGAAGTGGCTCACGCTTGTAATCCCAGCACTTTAGGAGGCCGAGGCAGGCAGATCACAAAGTCAGGAGTTCAAGACCAGCCTAGCCAACACAGTGAAACGCCGTCTTTACTAAAAATACAAAAATTAGCCAGGCGTGGTGGCAGGTACCTGTAATCCCAGCTACTCAGGAGGCTGAGGCAAAAGAATCGCTTGAACCCAGGAGGTGGAGGTTGCAGTGAGCCGAGATCACACCACTGCACTCCAGCCTGGGTAACAGAGCTAGACTCCGTCTCAAAAAAAAAAAAAAAAGATTAATACATTTATAATTTTAAAGTCAGTTTGCCTATTATCTATTATGGTAGAGTAGGCACATCAAATAGCTTTTGCAAACCAAAAATAATTTTTCTTCACTTAAAACTCTAACATGTATTTAAAACAGCAGTCTTCACCCTAAAAATATTTCAAGGTTTACTCCCACCTGTCCTCTTTAAAAAACTTTAAGATAACCTTTAAGATAACCTTAATTTCTTTGTCAGAACTTTTCCAAAATTTAGAACTGTGGAGGCATGGATATAAAATTTATTTTTGGACCGGGCACGGTGGCTCACACATGTAATCCCAGCACTTTGGGAGGCTGAGACGGACAGATCACCTGAGGTCAGGAGTTCAAGACCAGCCTGACCAACATGGGGAAACCCTGTCTCTACTAAAAATACAAAATTAGCCAGGCATGGTGGTAGGTGCCTGTAATCCCAGCTACTTGAGACGTACTCAAATTGTACATACAGCTTTTAAAGACTTTCGGCATATATTTGTTAAGCAATAGTTTAGCAGCATTGTACATGTATTTTTTGTCTTTTTTTGTTACCTGAGCACATGTTTTTTAAAAATAAGTTTTATTTTAATTTTTTTTGAGACGGATTTTCAATCTTGTTGCCCAGGCTGGAGTGCAATGGCACAATCTCGGCTCACCGCAACCTCTGCCTCTTGGGTTCAAGCAATTCTCCTGCCTCAGCCTCCCGAGTAGCTGGGATTACAGGCATGCGCCACCACATCTGGCTAATTTTGTATTTTTAGTAGAGATGGGGTTTCTCCATGTTGGTCAGGCTGGTCTCGAACTCCCGACCTCAGGTGATCTGCCCACCCCGGCCTCCCAAAGTGCTGGGATTACAGGTGTGAGCCACCACGCCCAGCCAGTACTGCATTCTTTTTATGGCCAAATAATATTTAGTTTTATGGACATACCACAATTATCTTATACCATTCAGGCCGGGTGCAGTGGCTCACGCCTGTAATCCCAGCACTTTGGGAGGCTGAGGTGGGTGGCTCACCTGAGGTCGGGAGTTTGAGACCAGCCTGGCCAACATGGTGAAACCCCATCTCTACTAAAAATACAAAAATTAGCTGGGTGTGGACGAGTGCCTGTAATCCCAGCTACTCAGGAGACTGAGGTGGAAGAATCGCTTGAACCCGGGAGGTGGAGGTTGCAGTGAGACAAGACCGTGCCACTGCACTCCAGCCTGGGTGACAGAGTGAGTCTCCAACTCAAAAAAAAAAATTATACCATTCATCAGTTGATGAACATTTGGATTGTTTCCAATTCTGGGCAATTATGAATAATGCTATATACAGTCATGGACAAGTTTTTGTATGGGCGTATGTTTTCATTTCTCATGGGTATAGAACTAGGAGTGAAATTGCTGGGCCATATAGTACTCTATATTTAACATTCTGAGGAACTGCCAAGTGGTTTTTCAAAGTGGCTACACCATTTTATATTAACACTAGTTATGTGTAAGGGTTCCAATTTACCCACATCCTCACCAACACCTGTTATTGTTTGTCTTTTTGCTTTTAGTCATTCTAGTGGGTGTGAAACAATCTCTCATGATGGTTTTAATCTGCATTTTTCCTAATGACTAAAGATGTTGAGCATCTTTTATGTGCTTATTGGCAATTTGCATATCTTCTTTGAAGAAATGTCCATTAAATTTCATTGTCCATTTTTCAATAGGGTTATTTATCTTTTTATGATTAAGTTATAAGAGTTCTTACTACTACTAGACTCTAATCAGATATAATTTACAAATATTTTCTACCATTGTGTAGGTTGTCTTTTCACAGTCTGAAGGGTGTCTATTGAACCACAAAAGTTTTTAAATTTTGGTGAAGTCTGATTTATCTATTTTTTTCTTTAGTTGCTTATGCTTTTGGTGTCATACCTAAGAAGGCTTTGCCTCACAAAGGCTGATGAAGGTTTACTCCTATATGTTCTTCTAAGAATGTATTGTTTTAGCTGTTACATTTAGATCTGTGATCCTTTAGAGCTTTAGAGTTACTTTTTGTGTATGTGTGAGGAAAGGATTTATCTTCATTCTTTTTTTTTTTTTTTTTTTGAGATGGAGTTTTGCTCTGGTTGCCCAGGCTGGAGTGCAGTGGCATACTCATGGCTCGCTGCAACCTCCACCTCCTGCGTTCAAGCCATTCTCCTGCCTCAGCCTCCTGAGTAGCTGGAATTACAGGCATGTGTCACCACGCTCAGCTAATTTTGTATTTTTAGTAGAAACGGGGTTTCTCCATGTTGGTCAGGTTGGTCTTGAACTCCCGACCTCAGGTGATCCGCCCGCCTCAGCCTCCCAAAGTCCTGGGATTACAGGCGTGAGCCACTGCGCCCGGCGTCATCTTTATTCTTTTGTGTGTAGTTATCCAGTTGTTTCAGCACTATTTGTTTAAAAGATTGTTCTTTCAGGCATTAGGAGAAATACCTAATGTAGGTGATGGGTTGATGGGTGCAGCAAACCACCATGGCACATGTATACCTATGTAACAAACCTGCACGTTTTGCACATGTATCCCAAAACTTAAAGTATAATTAAAAAAAGAAAAAGACAAACACACAAAAAAACAAAAAACAAAAACAAAACACAACAAACAAAAAAGATTGTTCTTTCTACATTCAGTTGTCTTGGCAAGCTTATGAAAATTAATCGGTCATAAATATAAGGGCTTATTTTTGGTCTCTCAATCCTATTCCATTAATCTATATGTCTATTCTTATGCCAGTACTACCCTGTCTTAATGTGGCATTAGTAGTAAGTTTGAAAATCAAGAAATGTGAGTCCTGCAACTTTGTTTTGGCAGTTCTGAGTCCCTTGAATTTCCGTATGTATTTTAGGATTAGCTTGTCAGTTTCTACAAGGAAGCCAGCTGGGAATTATGATATGGATTGTGCTAATACCGTACATCAATTGGCAAGTATTGCCATTTTAGCAATGTTAAGTTTTCTGATGCATGAAGATGGGATAGCTTTCTTTTTTGTGTGTGAGATGGAGTCTTGCTCTGTTGCCTATGCTGGAGTGCAGTGGTGCGATCTTGGCTCAATGCAATCTCTGCCTCCTGGGTTCAAGCAATTCTCCTGCTTCAGCCTCCTGAGTAGGTGGGATTACAGGCATGCACCACCATGCTCAGCTAATTTCTTTTCTTTTTCTTTTTTTCTTTTCTTTTGAGACGGAGTCTCACTGTATTGCCCAGGCTGGAGTGTAGTGGCGCAATCTCGGCTCACTGCAACCTCCACCTCTCAGGTTCAAGCAATACTCCTGCCTCAGCCTCCTGAGTAGCTGGGATTACAGGCATGCACCACCAGGCCCAGCTAATTTTTATATTTTTAGTAGAGACAGGGTTTCACCATGTTGGTCAGGCTGGTCTCGAACTCCTAACCTCGTGATCCACCCACCTCAGCCTCCCAAAGTGCTGGGATTAAAGTCATGAGCCACTGCACCCGGCCGGGTCTTTTTTTTTTGAGACACAGTCTCATTCTGTCACCCGGTTGGAGTGCAGTGGGGCAATCTCAGCTCACTGCAACCTCCACCTCGTGGATTCAAGCGATTCTCCTGGATCAGCCTCCCAAGTAGCTGGGATTACAGGCTCCCACCACCACACCCAGATAATTTTTGTATTTTTAGTAGAGATGGGATTTTGCCACGTTGGCCAGGCTGGTCTCGAACTCCTGACCTCAGGTGACCTGCCTGTCTCAGCCTCCCAAAGTGCTGGGATTACAGGCATGAGCCACCGTGCCCAGCCTTATTTGTTTGTTTATTTTTCAACTTAACAGAATTCATCCTTTTTTTTTTTTTTTTTTGAGATGGAGTCTTGCTCTGTTGCCCAGGCTAGAATGCAGTGGCACAATCTCAGTTTACTGCAACCTCCACCTCTCGGGTTCAAGCAATTCTCCTGCCTCAGCCTCCAGAGTAGCTGAGATTACAGGCGCCTGCCACCATCCCTGACTGATTTTTGTATTTTTAGTAGAGATGGGGTTTCACCATGTTGGCCAGGCTGGTCTCGAACTCCTGACCTCAGGTGATCTGCCTGCCTTGGCCTCCCGAAGTGCTGGGATTACAGGCATGAGGCATTGTGCTGGGCCAACAGCAATTCATCCTGAATGTAAACTTTTTAATATATGTTGGGAATTATTCCCTTATCTTCTATTTGTTGGGAGAAATTTTAAAATAATTGGTATTGGCTCTTTTTTAAACATTTAATAAAATTCACCAGTGGCTCTCTCTTCTTCCTGCTCTAGCCATGTAAGACGTGCCTGCTTCTCCTTGGCCTTCTACCATGATTATAATTTCCCTCAGGCCTCCCCAGCCATGCTTCCTATATAGCCTGTGGAACCATGAGCCAATTAAACCTCTTTTCTTTATAAACAATAAAAAAAATCACCAGGTGTGGTGGCTCACACCTGTAATCCCAGCACTTTGGGAGGCCAAGGTGGGCGGATCACCTGAGGCTGGGAGTTCAAGATAAGTCCGGCCAATAAGGTAAAACCCCGTCTCTACTAAAAATACAAAAAATTAGCTGTGTGTGGTGGTGGGCGCCTGTAATCCCAGCTACTCGGGAGGCTGAAGAAGGAGAATTGCTTGAATCCGGGACGTGGAGGTTGCACTGAGCCAAGATGTCACCATTGCACTCCAGCCTGGGCAACAAGAGTGAAGCTCCATCTAAAAAATAATAATAATAAATAAATTAATTAATTAATTTAAAAAAATCACCAGTGAAGCCATCTGTGCCTGGACCTTTCTGTGTAGGAAGTTTTAAAATTACTAATTTATTATATTTTCTTGTTATAGGCCTATTCATAATTTATACTTCTTCTTGAATCAGTTTCAGAAGTTTGTGAATTTCTAGGAATTTGTCCATTTAATATAAATTATCTAATTTGTTGGCATACAGTTGTTTATAGTTTTCCTTTATAATCCATTTGATTTCCGTAGTCAGTAGTGATATCCCCTCCCTTCTCTTTTTTGTTAATCTAGATTAAGGTTTGCCAATTTTGTTGATTTTTTTAAATCAAGTTGTTTTATTATTTTGATAATTCTGTACATATTCTAGATACACACCTGATATCAGATATTCATTTTGCATTTTCTCCAATCTGTGGTTTGTGCTTTCATCTTCTTTCTCTTTTTAAAAATTTGTAGAGATGGAGTCTTGCTATGTTGCCCAGGCTGGCATGCAGTAGCTATTTGCAGGCACAGTCATACCTCACTACAACCTTCAACTCCAGGGCTCAAGTGATCCTCCTACCTCAGCCTCCCTAGTAGCTGGGAGTAGTTTGGACTAGGGTGAGCACTGCTGCCCTGGCTCTTTGTGCTTTTATTTTCTTAACATTGTCTTTTGAAGAGAGAAAGAGTTATGAATTTTGCTGAAGTCCCATGTATCAGTCCCTTTATTGTTTGTGCTTTTTGTCTCTTATCAGAAAAATCTTTTTTCTAATCCAAGACACTAAATTTTTTCACTTGTTGAAAGATTATTCTTTCCCCCATTGACTTGCCTTTGGACTTCCATCAAAAATTGCCACAGAGCTCGGTGGCTGTCGCCAGTAACCCTAACACTTTGGGAGACTGAGGCAGGAGGATTGATTGAGCCCAGGAGTTCCCGACCAGGCTGGGCAACGTGGTGAAATCTTGTTTCTACACGAAGTTAAAAAATTAGCCAGGTGTACTGGCGAGCACCTGTAGTTCCAGCTACTTGGAGGCTGAGGTGGGAGGATCACCTGAGCCTGGGGAGATAGAGGCTGCAGTGAGCAAAGAGCATGCCATGGCATTCCAACATGGGTGACAGAGCAAGACCCTGTCTCAAAATAAAAAAATGGCCCATCAACTACTGTCAGCTTCAGGTGGGGGGCGCGGGGGAAAAACTTTAAAAAGAAAACATTTTTAAAAATGTGCCCATATGTGCAGATTTCTTTGCTTTTTTTTTTTTTTTTTTAGACAGGGTCTGTCTGTGTTGCCCAGGCTGGAGTGCAGTTGTGCAATCTCAGCTCACTGCAACCTCCACTTCCTGGGTTAAAGCAATTCTCATGCCTCAGCCTCCGGAATAGCTGGGATTACAGATGTGTGCCACCATGCCCGGCTAATTTTTGTATTTTTAGTAGAGAGGAGGTTTCACCATTTTGGCCAGGCTTTTTTTTTTTTAGACGGAGTCTTGCTCCGTCGCTCAGGCTGGAGTGCAGTGGCGTGATCTTGGCTCACTGCAACCTCCGTCTCCCAGGTTCAAGCAATTTTCCTACCTCAGCCTCCTGAGTAGCTGGGATTATAGGCACCCACCACCACGCCCAGTTAATTTTTGCATTTTAAGTACAGACAGGGTTTTACCATGTTGGCCAGGCTGGTCTCAAACTCCTGACCTCAGGCACCAGCCTTGGCCTCCCAAAGTGCTGGGATTACAGGCGGGAGCCACCGTGCCTGGCCTTTTTGAAAATTTTAAGATGGTGTCTCATTCTGTCACCCAGGCTGGAGTGTAGTGGTGCGATCTCAGCTCACTGCAACCTCGAGTTCCTGGGTTTAAGCGCTTCTCCTGCTTCAGTCTCCTGAGTAGCTGGGATTACAGGCACATGCCACCACACTCAGCTAATTTTGTTGGTTTTTCTTTTTTCTTTTCTTTTTTTTGTGATGGAGCCTCACTCTGTTGCCCACATTGTAGTGCAGTGGCATGAACCACTGGCCTAATTTTTGTATCTTTTGTACAGGCAAGGTTTCACTAGCTACTTGGGAGGCTGAAGTCAGAGGATCACTTGAGCCCAGGAGGTCGAGGCTGCAGCGAGCTATGATGGTGCCACAGCATTCCAGCCTGGGTGACACGGCAAGAGCCTGTCTCAAAAAAAAAAAGAAAAAAAATTAGTCTACTAAATGTTAAGCTTGCGTACAATTTGTCTTTGGGAATTTACTCAACAGATAAACTTGCTCATATGCATAACGCATATGCATTAGGGAACACAACTTAGTGAGTGAAAGCCTGCCTAAGATAGAACACTGAAGCTAATACTTTTTAGCTATTATCTTGGATAAGCCACTTAACTCTTCTGTTCCTTGGTTCCTGTAATGGAAATAATAATAACATCTACCTCAGAGAGTGGTCATGTGGATAAAGAATTCACTTTTGAAATGTGTTTAGAAGTTTATGTCATAGTAATATATTTACTCTTTATTATTCTTGCATCATTGTAATAGTAAAAAGCTGGAAACAGCCTAAATGTCCATTAGTGAAAGGACTGATTAAATCAAACTTGGCATGTCTTTTTTTTTGAGACAAGTTCTCACTCTGTCCGCCCAGGATGGAGTGCAGTGGCTCAATCACGGCTCACTGCAGCCTCGACCTCCTCAGGCTCAGGTGATCCTCCTGCGTCAGCCTCCTGAGTAGCTGGGACTATAGGTGCATGCCACCACTCTGGGCTATTATTTTATTTTTATTTATTTATTCATTTTTTTGGAGACAGTGTCTCACTCTGTTGCCCAGGCTGGAATGCAGTGGCACAATCTGAGCTCACTCCAACCTCCGCTGCCTGAGTTAAAGCGATTCTCCTGCCTCGGCCTCCTGAGTAGCTGGGATTACAGGCATGCACCACCATGCCTGGCTAGTTTTTGTATTTTTGGTAGAGACGAGATTTCACCATGTTGGCCAGGCTGGTCTCGAACTCCTAATCTCAAGTGATCCACCTGCCTTGGCCTCCTAAAGTGCTGGGATTACAGGCATAAGCCACTATGCCCAGCCTCTTTTTTCTTTTTTTTAAATAGAGACGAGGTCTCACTATGTTGCCCAGGCTGGTCTCGAACTTCTGAGCTCAAGTGATCCTCCCACCTAGGCCTCCCAAAGTGCTGAGATTACAGGAGTGAGCCACCATGCCTGACCTATTTTTTTTTTTTTTTTTGCGACGGAGTGTGGCCCAGCCTGGAGTGCAGAGGCACTATCTCAGCTCACTGCAAGCTCTGCCTCCCGGGTTCATGCCATTCTCCTGCCTCAGCCTCCCGAGTAGCTGGGACTACAGGTGCCTGCCATCACGCCTGGCTAATTTTTTGTATTTTTAGTAGAGACGGGGTTTCACCGTGTTAGCCAGGATGGTCTCAATCTCCCAACTTCATTATCTGCCTGCCTCGACCTCCCAAAGTGCTGGGATTACAGGCGTGAGCCTCCGCGCCCGGCCTGGCCTATTTACTTAATTAATTAATTTATTTATTTATTTTTAGGAACAGTGTTTCACCATGTTGGCCAGGTTGGTCTCAAACTCCTGGGCTTAAGTCATCCGCCCGCCTTGGCCTCCCAAAGTGCTAGGATTACAAGTGTGAGCCACAGTGCCTGGGTACTTGGCATATCATTAATGGCTTTTTTTTTTTTTTTTTTTTTTGAGATGGGAGTTTCACTCTTATTGCCCAGGATGGAGTGCAATGGTGCAATCTCGGCTCATTGCAACCTCCACCTCCTCGGTTCAAGCGATTCTCCTGCCTCAGCCTCTCAAGTAGCTGAGATTACAGGCACCCACCACCACGCCCGGCTAATTTTTGTATTTTAGTAGAAACAAGGATTCACCATGTTGGTTAGGCTGGTCTCAAACTCCTGACCTCAGGTGATCCACCCACCTCGGCCTCCCAAAGTGTTGGGATTACAGGCATGAGCCACCGGGCCTAGCCTCATTAATGCCATTTTATGTAAACATTAAAAAGATGAGGGATCCAAAGAAGATAAACCAATAGGCACATGAAAAGATGCTCATCATAAATCATTAGAGAAATGTAAATCAAAACCAAAATGTGATATACTACTCACCCACTAGTATGGTTATAATAAAAAAGATGGGAGTTGCCAGGCAAGGTGGCTCACGCCTGCAATCCCAGCACTTTGGGAGGCTGAGGCGGGCAGATTACCTGAGGTTGGGAGTTCGAGGCTAATCTGACCAACCCGGAGAAACTCTGTCTTTACTAAAAATACAAAATCAGCCGGGTATGGTGGCGCATGCCTGTAATCCCAGCTACTTGGGAGATTGAGGCAAGAGAATCGCTTGAACCTGGGAGGTGGAGGTTGAACCCTTGAACCTGCAGTGAGCTGAGATCACGCCATTGCACTCCAGCCTGGGCAACAAGAGTGAGACTGTCTCAAAAAAAAAAAAAAAAAAAGGCCAGGCGCGGTGGCTCACGCCTCTAATCCCAGCACTCTGGGAGGCCAAGGTGGGCAGATCACGAGGTCAGGAGATCGAGACCATCCTGCCTGGCATGGTGAAACCCTGTCTCTACTAAAAATACAAAAATTAGCCAGGCGTGGTGGCAGGCGCCTGTAGTCCCAGCTACTTGGGAGACTGAGGCAGGAGAATGGCGTGAACTCGGGAGGTGGAGCTTGCAGTGAGCCGAGATTGCGCCACTGCACTCCAGCCTGGGCGACAGAGCAAGACTCCGTCTCAAAAAAAAAAAAAAGATGGGATCAAGCAGTCATGGTGTTCTCGATGCTGGAGGGCCTACTTGACCCATCACCAGAAGGTGTTGCTGCTTTGTAAGCAGGCGCTGCACCACCTCAAGCCATGGTGCATCCAGAGATAAATAATGGTATATTTTGCCTGTTTGATGAGAGCCCAGTTTGAAGAGCATAGGAAAAAAAAAAAAAGGATATGATGGAGGCTACCCCACTGCTGAGGGAGGCAGAGGAATTCTGGTATCGTCAGCATTCACAGCCATTCTCTTCCCTGACTCTCTGGGGGTACTTCCTATGAGAGATACGAGTGATATGCTACAAGTCTCTGGAGTGGTGCTTAGATGACTGGAATCCTTCTGAGAAGGCAATGTACACTGATTACTTAGCCAAGAGAGAGCAGTGGAAGAAACTGCTGAGGCAAAGCCAGGAGTGAGAGGTTAAGCAGCTGCAGGAGGAAATCCCAACTGGTGGTCTAGGACTGAAGCTTTGCCCCCTGTGGTGGTATATTGTGACCAGACCCCGGGAGTGGCCCATGTAGAGAGACAGACCTCACCCTGTCATGCCTGCAAGTGAAGTAAGTTACAGAACATACACACACTTAGCCTAATAAAAATCGCTGAAATGGTAAAAATCAACAAAGATAGATCGTAACAAGTGTTAGCAAGAATGTGAAGAAACTGAGTCCCTAATACATTGATGGTGGGAACATAAAATGCTGCAACCACTTTGGAAACCAGTTTGGCATTTCCTCAAAAAGTTAAACATGGTTGCCCTATGACCCAGCAATTCCCCTCCCAGGTATATGCCTAAGAAAACTGAAAACATACATCCACACGGAATCTTGTACATGAATGCTCATAGTATGCTACTATTATGTATTCAACTTCACAATACCCAAAGTGGATACAACCCAATTGTGCAAGTGATGGAAACATAAGCAAAATGTGGTAAATCCATATAATGGAATATTATTCAACCATAAAAAGGAATGAGATATTGGTACATGCTATAACTTAGATGAACCTTGAAAACATTACGCTAAGTGAAAGAAACTGGACACAAAAGGCCACATACTGTATAATCCCATTTATATGAAATATCCAGAATTTGCAAATCCATAGAGACAGAAAGTAGACTAGTGACTGCAAGGGGATGAGGAGGAAAGAATAGAGAGTGACTGCTAAAGGGTATAGGATTTCCCTTTATCATCACTGCTTCCTCCACAGTGGTGACAGTTACATAACCTTGTTAATAAGCTAAAAACCAATGGATTATAAATTTTATTTATGTTTATTTTTAGAGTCTAAGGTCGCACTATGTTGCCCAGGCTGGTCTTGAACTCCTGCCTCAAGCGATTCTCCACCTCAGCCTCCCCATTTGCTGGGATTACAGGCATAAGCCACCATACCCGGTTCTGATTATACACTTCAAAATGGTAAATTTTATTGTATGATATGTATATCTCAACTAAAAAAAAGAACAGGGAGGTCTGTACTGAGATGATATAATCTTCAAATATAGTAAGTGAAAAAAGAAAGGTACAGAATAGTGTGCATAATATACTGTTATATTCTTTAAAAAATGTACACATGTACATATACACTGTGCAGGCATAAAACCTCTAAAAAGACATATAGGAAACCAGTAACATTATTTCCTAAAGGGAAGGAACCTGGGGTGCCTGGGGATAGGGTGGTCTGGAAGGGAGACCTAACTTTTCAACATGCTCTTTTGTACCTTTTGAACTTTGTATCGAGTACAACACTTAACTTTTTGTCTAATTTAAAGAAAGAAAAAAGGAATACTCTGTTGCTTTATCTTTAGTTTTATTTTAAGAGATCATCTGCATTTTTTTCTGTAATAAACTTAAAAGACATCCACCCATTTTGTCAGATTCATTTATTCTTTAGCAATTTAAGTATTAAAATCACAGTTTTTGTCTCAATCCTTAATAATACTATATTCATTATATTTCATGTTTAGCTTTCTCATGGAGAAAAAGAAACACAGGCATAAACCTATATACTATCCACCTGCTGGTTCTGCAACATGATTTTAATAAAGTGTTACTGACACTTGAACAATTTCTATGATGTCGGCAGAGATATCAACAAGAGTGATTATTAAGTAGCTAGCCTTATAAGTCAAGAGTTATGATCTTTGATCCACTGCTCAATCCATTTCAAGATCTGATCTACATTATTTTCTAGCTCTTCTGGTTTATTACTGGGCAGCTGATGCACGATTTCTTCCTTGTAGGATGCTGTGGCTTCTTCATAAAGAACTTGAAAAATCTCACACTGAATATTGTCTGTTAGTTTCTTCTCATTATAACCCCTAGAAGGCAGGGAGGTTAAGCAAACAAAAAGCAAAATAAATGGCATTAACTGGAGTTTTAGAAACATACCAGAAACTGGACACTTTTCAATACGTGAAAAATTACAGAAATGGTCTCTTCACCTAGAGAGGAGTGACTGGTACCTGTTTATATGACAGAGTTTCTTGACACTAGGGTGAAACTAAAGATCACCAAACCAGCATTTAGGTTTGTTTGAATTTTTCCCCCCACAATTTGTCAGCTACTCAATAAATTCCCAATGAATTAGTAAATTAGCAAAACTCTCATAACTTAGTAATAAAAAGATTTGTAACCCAATTAAAACTTAAGCAAAGAATCTGAGTAAATATTTCTCCAAGGAAGATAAACAACTGTCTAATAAGGACATGAAAAGATGTTCAGCATCTCTAGCTGTGTAGGAAATGCAAATCAAAATTACAATGAGATATTACTTCACATCCAGCAGGATGACTACAACCAAAATATGAACAATAACAGCTGTTGGTGAGGATGTGGACAAATTAGAACCCTCATACACAGAGAGTGTGAATATGAGATGATGCAGCCACTATGGAAAACAATCTGGCAGTTATTGGAAGGGTCAAATACAAAGTTTCCATATTACCCAGCAATTCAATTCCTAGATATATAAACAAGAGAAATAAACACATGATGTCCACACAAAAACATGTGCAAGAATGTTTATGGATACAATATTCATAACAGCCAAAAAGTGAAACAACCCAAATGTCCACAACCTGATAAATGTATTTTAAAAATGATACATCCATACAATGGAATATTATTTGGCAATAAAAATAAATGAAGTACTGGTATATGATACAATATGAATGAACCTTGAAAACAAACTAATTTGAGAGGAGACAGGCATAAAAGTCCACATCCTGTATGATTTCATTCATATGAAATATCTAGTATAGACAAATCCATAAAGATAGAAAGTAGATTATTGGTTGCCTAGGGCTGGGGAACTGAGGGTAAATGGGGAGTGACTACTACTGGGTATGGGGTTCCTTTCTGGGGTGACAAAAATTTTCTTTTTTTGAGACGGAGTCTTGCTCTGTCGCCCAGGCTGGAGTGCAGTGGTGTGATCTCGGCTCACTGCAACCTCCACCTTCCGGGTTCAAGCAATTCTCCTGCCTCAGCCTCCTGAGTAGCTGGGATTACAGGTGCAAGCCACCACGCCCAGCTAATCTTTGTATTCCTAGCAGAGACGGGGTTTCACCATGTTGGTCAGGCTGGTCTCGAACTCCTGACCTCATGATTCAGCCACCTCGGCCTCCCAAAGTGCTGGAATTATAGGCGTGAGCCACCGTGCCCACCCCCAAAATTTTCTAAAATTGGTTGTGGTAATGATTGTACAACTTTTTGATATACAAAAAAACAAATGAGCAACTGATATATACACCTACTATGTACCCATAAAACTAGAAAAAAATCTGAATTATGTACTTTAAATGGGTGAATGTAAACTAAATCTCAATAAAGTGGCTATTTTTGTTTTTTGGTTGCTTTTGAGACAGGGTCTTGCTTTGTCAACCAGGCTGGAGTGCAGTGGTGCAATCACAGCTCACTGCAGCCTCAACCTCCCAGGCTCAAGCATTCCTCCCACCTCAGCCTCCAAAGTAGCTGGGACCGCAGGTGCATGCCACCACACTTGGCTAAATTTTTTATTTTTTTGTAGAGACCAAGGTCTTGCTATGTTGCCCAGGCTGGTCTCAAACTCCTAGGCTCAAGCAATCACCTTGCCTCAGCCTCCCAAATTTCTGGGATTACAGGTGTGAGGTGTGAGCCGTCCTGCCTCCCCCTCACCACCCAACCATGCCCAGCCTAAAACTGTTACTTTTTTACAACCTTTTCGATAGTTAAAAATACTAACTAGCTCTCTCATAGTTTTTTCATACCTTAGTCATACCCCTTGGCTATATATGTAAAACAGTAATTTTTTAATCAAAATTTTAAATTGTCTTGATTGAAAAAAAGCATATGTACCATATAGTCTCTATTACTTCTCTGCCCCAAAACTTTTAATGGCTTTTCACTGCCTAAAAAAGATAAAAGTTTTAGGTTTAGCCCCAATTTAACTTTTTCTATATGTATATTTGCTGCCATACTATTCTGTGCAAGGATTTACAAGTATCGCAAATAATAGTGGTTAGTCAGAGTTGACTATAATCAGTGAAAACCACACATTCTGACCCCGACCTTAAGCAAAATTCGGGAGCTTTCCTTTCTGAGATTGCTCTCTAATTTCTCTAGAATCTCCATATTCCCACAGCTTTGATCAAAAGACAGTGGGGATAAAAGACTTCCCTAAAAGTTTCTCTTTACTGGTTCTTCCGCATTAAATCTGATGCTCTATTTGTGGGTTTAACTCTGTATCTATTGAAGACTGTGAAATGCTGGTTTATTTTGTTAGTTTTTCATAAGCTTTCCCATTCCTGATGCAGGGATAATTTGAGTGAGTAGTGTTCAGTCAATAAGCAAAGAATATGTTAGGGGCTTGGCTGTTTTCCTAGCAAGGGTTTACATCAAAGAAAAAGCATGGCTAAATAGGGTTTCTTTTTTTTGTTTGTCTGTTGCCCAGGCTGGAGTGCAGTGGTGTGATCTCAGCTCACTGCAAGCTCCACCTCCCAGGTTCACGTCGTTCTCCTGCCTCAGCCTCCAGAGTAGCTGGGACTGTACAGGTGCCTGCCACCATGCCCGGCTAATTTTTTTTTGCATTTTTAGTAGCGACAGGATTTCACCATGTTAGCCAGCATGGTCTCGATGTCCTGACCTTGTGATCCTCCCACTTTGGCCTCTCAAAGTGCTGGGATTACAGGCATGAGCCACTGTGCCCAGCTGACTAAATTGGGTTTCTACACAGTATATTTTACTCAGATTGTCAGTTGAGATATTAATTTACTCAAAAAGTACTGCCCATATTTTAAAGTAGTCATATTTTCAAATAAAACCCTTTATTAGCTGGGTGCTATGACTCACACCTGTAGCCCCAGCACTTTGGGAGGCCAAGGTGGGCAGATTGCTTCAGCCCAAGAGTTTGAGACCAGCCTGGGCAACATGGGAGACCCCCATCTCTACAAAAAATAAAAAAATTAGCCAGACAAGGTGGCATGTGCCTGTGGTCTCAGTTAGTCAGGAGGCTGAGGCACAAGAATTGCTTGAACCAGGGAGGTGGAGGTTGCAGTGGACCGAGATCACACCACTGCCCTCCAGCCTGGGTGACAGCGAGACTCTGTCTCAACAAAACAAAACAAAACAAACAACAGCAATCTTTTATCATGGTCAATTTCAGGAACCCGAATAAAAGTTAACATTATGCTTTAAGAATCTAATGTTTTTCCTTTCTTACCTTGTTTCAAGTCTTTCGTACAATACATTGGTATCTGTTCTCAGCACAAAAACTATATGAAACCAGCGTTCAGGGAAGAAATCACAACCATGGTAATCAACAATAACTCCACCTTCTCTCATTTGGTTATCTAACTCATCAACTACCTGTAAGAAAAGTTTAAAAAAAAATGCTTCTTAAGAAAACTGAAGTCAACTTTCCTATGAAATTCAACAAATGCATACTTTATGAAAAAGTCATACTTACTCTGTCTTCATCTAAAATGGGACAGTCATACTCTTCATCATAGCCATCATACAATTGCTCTAAAAGAGATTTAGAATTGCTTGTTGAAATATTTTCTAAGTAACTTTAAGTAATTTTCAATTAACTCTAGACTTCAGGAAAGGAAATGTATCATCAATTATTCTTTTAGATACAAGGGTGGATACTAACAAAATAAATGTCACATAAACACCAAATATAAAGGAGCCATACTAACTGATAAATTGGAATTTTGTCTAGAGGGAAACTTGGATAGCAATATATCTGAAACTGCTTTAAATATCAAAACTGAAACCAACTAAAAAGAGTGAATAACCAACTTCAGAATTTGTGGGGCTACTAGAAGAGGACTACACTATTTTTGTTGAACTACAGATTGGCGGGAAGAGGAAACACCTGAACAGATACAAACACACTCACATACATTTAAAAGCAGATTAATTTATCAAAAGCAGTAACAGGCCAGGCATGGTGGCTTTGTGCTTGTAATCCCAGCCCAGTACGAGGTAGGAGGATCTCTTGAGCCCAGGAGTTCAAGACAGCCTGGGCAATATGTTGAGAACCTGTTTCTACAGAAAAAAAAAAAAAAAAATTAGGCAGGCATGGTGGTGCACACTTGTAGTCCCAGTTACTTGGGAGGCTGAGGCAGAAGGATTGCTTGAGCCTGGGAGGTGGAGGTTACAATAAGCTGAGATCACACCACCGTACTCCAGGCTGGGCGACAGAGCAGGACCCTGTCTCCAAAAAGAAAGAAAGAAAGAAAAAAGCAATAACAGATTCTTTATTCCAGAAATGAACCCTCTGTCACTGAGCTCACATCCTCATGGGGATAGAGAAGGGTCAGGACCCAAATGCTCCTGAACAGTATCTTTACTTCTAGATTTCCAGCATCCCAAACTGCCGTTCCTCATAAGAGTTAAATAGTCTCATTTCAGAAGGCAAAACAAAAATAATGTTCAAAGTTACAAAGGAGGCAAATTTAAATTTAACATAAGAACTTTCCAACAAATCACAGCTGGTTTTCAAAAGAAGTATTCTTTCAGGAGGTAAGACATACCATCTTACCCTTAGCCCCAGCCCTTAGGAGGTATTAATCTAAGGCAAGCTTAGATCATCCATTAACCATCTCTGAGAGCATGTTATATAGCAGTCTTCCCACCTCTTTCCCCTTAATATTTTGGTACGGGTTGAAATGAGGTTAAAATGAACATAAATTCTGAAGGGACACAGGAGTAGTCTGATGGTCACTGGGGGGGGCAGTCTGATGGACACTGGAGGGCACAAAAGCAGTTGTAACTCCTTGTCTTGCCTGGAGGGTCTGTGGACTGATTCTAGGCACATAAACCACCTTTCTAGCACTCTAGTGTGGCCTCTGCCTCCTTGGGCTATTGCTCACCTACCAGGAACTCTACCAACCTAAAAAATTAAACTGTCTTGGTATGAAGAAAACTGGTTAACAATTTAGAAAACAATCTAAATCCTTACTTTATACCACAAACCCCAGATGGAGCTATAAAGGAATGATTCATTTGAGTTTGTTGAGTAGCAGAAGAAATAAAAAGACTGATCCAGTTATTTAAAATGTTGACTCTCTGTTCCTTGAGAAATAATCAAATTCTAAGAAAAGTAACAGAATGGGAGAAATAACAAAGGACTGAAATGTAGATAATATAAAGACCTTAAAACCAAAATAACAATTGCTCAATAAACAAGAAAAGAATTCACACAAGATGGAAGAGTGGAAAAAATCAGTAAACGTACATGAAAAAATATTGAATTTTCCTAGCTATTAAAGAGATGCAAATTAAAATGAGTCTATATTTATGCCTGTTATATGTTCAATCCATTCAGATATTTACACTACCATTTAATTTCTAATTGGACAAAATTAGAAAATAAAAAATGTTGAACAATAAAAGTTAAATCTTGATTTACCAACTTTATAAAATATTATGTAATTAATTTTGTAAAAATTATGTAATTAAAATTAATAAGTATTAGAGTTATAGTATTATAGTTAACACAGTTTAAAAATACTATGTAGTATAGACTAGGCAGCAACATGATAAATGCTCACATATACAAGTGTAAAACACAAAAAGCAGAATTCAAAGCTGTCCTTACTAGCGACAAAGATTAGAAGAAAAACAAAAGCTTTGGAGTATTTTTCCATATACTATTTTTACAGTATTGCATTTTTTTTAACAGTACCACAAAATCTAAGAATACCTACAGCTGATTCTGTACTGTGTGGTAATCTTGAATAGATAAACACGGAGGTTCCTTCATACTTTAAATCTTTGACTTTTAAAAGATGACTCTGGCCGGTGCGGTGGCTCATGCCTGTAATTCCAGCACACTGGAAGGCCGAGGTGGTTGATCACCTGAGGTCAGGAGTTGAGACCAGCCTGGCCAACATGGTGAAACCCCATCTCTACCAAAAATACAAAAGTTAGCCAGGCGTGGTGGCGGGTGCCTGTAATCCCAGCTGCTTGGGAGGTTGAGGCAGAAGAATCGCTTGAACCCGGGAGGAGGAGGTTGCAGTGAGCCGAGATCGCGCCACTGCACTCCAGCCTGGGTGACAGAGCAAGACTCTGTCTCAAAAAAAAAAAAAAAAAAAAGAAAGATGACTTGAACCAATATATGCTGTCTAAAATAGATAAATAGATGTGTTAACTTTTAGGATTGAAGTCTTTATTTATTTTTTTTGAGACGGAGTCCCAGAGGCTATCAAGTCTACTGCAGATTTTTAGGTAAGTGATGATTGTAGCCTGTACCAGAAAAATGAACGGATCCCAAACTTCATTTCAAATTTCAAAAAAAGAATAAATTTTATGCTACTTTAGAAAGTTTCAATTGGAAGCCAAATTTATACTTGCCTATACATAGGATCTTAAGCAAAGATCAAAAAGGTTGATTTGTTTAAGGACTGAGAGATTTGAAAATTAAATCAACTTTCTAAACAAAGTTTTGCAGTTTATTTTTTTAAATTCCAAGTACAGATATATTGCTTGCAGAAAAAAAATCAATTGTGGGGCCAGAGTTAAAAGGGTGAGCATGGTGGTTCACGCTTATAATCCTAGCACTTTCAGAGGCCGAGGTGGGAGGATTGCTTGAGCCTAGGAGTTCGGGATCACCCTGGATAACATAGCAACACCCCAACTCTACCAAAAGAAAAAACAAAAAAATTAGCCCAGCATGGTGGTGCCAGCCTATAGTCCCAGCTACTCTGGAGGTTGAGGTGGGAGGACTGCTTGAGGCTGGAGTGAGCCAGGATTGCACCACTATATTCCAGTTAGGGTGACAGTGACACCCTGTCTCAAAAAAAAAATTTTTTTTTTTTTAAATTTTGAGACAGAGTTTCACTCTCGTCACCCACGCTGGAGTGCAATGGCATGATCCTGGCTCATTGCAACCTCCGTCTCCTGGGTTCAAGCAATTCTCCCGCCTCAGCCTCCCAAGTAGCTGGGATTACGGGTGCCCACCACCACGCCTGGCTAATTTTTGTATTTTTAGTAGAGATGGGGTTTCACCATGTTGGCCAGGCTGGTCTTGAACTTTTGACCTCAGGTGATCCACCCGCCCTGGCCTCCCAAAGTGCTGGGTTTACAGGTGTGAGCCACTGCGCCAGGCCCCACAAAATTTTTTAAAGCTCATTCCTACCTTAAAAAACCTTCCCAGCTGCTGCTGTTTGTCAAACTGTAAAATCATGACATTATGTTTAACTGCCATCCTAGAACTTATATACACTCAAGTGAAAGCTGTTCTTTAATCATATTGGGATGCTGGTTGTTTTGACACTGCTGCCAATACTTAAAATTTTTATTTTCATATTTCTTCTTTTGAAAACATATTCACCATATTTACCTCAACTCAACAAGAAGCTGATAACTCTAAAGCAATTAGAACAAGAAATTAACTGGTTTAGAGTGACTGGGTGCCTTTAAAATAGCTGGCTTTTTATGCGAAAAGAAAAGGGCAATTAATTCTGCATAGTGAAGTTAGACAGCCAAAGATATGACATTGGAGTTGGGCCTCCAAGGAGTTGTAAGGAAGATAAGGAAACCTATAAAGAGAACAGCATGCATAAATACTCGAGGTGGAAAATTCCTAGTGTGAGAACAGGGTATGATGGCTGCACTGAAGGGGACATAGGGGAGAGAACGGCTGCAGGTAAACTGTGGCCATTTTATAAAGAATCTCCTATATTTCCTGAAGGAGAATGGACTATGTGAGTAAAAAGTTCAAATCATGTCATTCTCCTTCCCCACTTTTAAGAAAATGATAGTGTAGAAGAGGGAAGAAAGAGATACTGAAGAAGTCAAACAGGAGATTCTAGGTAGGATTCTAGGCACAGCACCAGGGGTCTTGATGAAATAGGGGTACTGTAGGGATGTGTCGGAGAAACCGTCAAGATTTAAAGGCCAAGTGGATCTGTGTGGAGAGAGTGAATGTGTATTTATATGCTTGGGAGGCAGAAATCAGAGGAGTGGGCAAGTATAGTCAAGGATGCTTTCAGAGCACGTGCTTTAAACATACTAATTTAGAGCTGTAAACATCTGGGAACTATCCAGATGGTTGTCTAATAGGTGTCTAGAAATAGGGCTGTTTTAATTATAAATTTAAGTCATCAGCACAAGGGAGTGAATAGTCCTGAATGAGTGAGATTACTAGTGGGAGGGGCAGAATTACAATATGGCTGCAATGAAATCATGGGGCAAACAGGTGGAAGGCGAAAGACCAGAGGCAAAGATGGGGAGAGAGCAGTGTCAGAGAGGTCAATAGAGGAGTTAGTTTCCAAGGCTTCCAGTGGGAGTTGATAAGGGGAGAGAAAAATGGGATTCAGAAAAGGATAGAACAGGGATCAGCATTTTTTTTTTCTGTAAAGGGCCAGGTAATACCTTACGCTTTGCAAGCTAGTCTTTAGCTCAGAAGTCATACAAAAACAACAGTAGCTTGCCAACCCCTAGGTTAGAGATATATCAAGATTCTAAGTGTTCAAAGCCAAGCTATGCTTTACAATTTCTACTGGAAATGGATCCAATGTCAATATATTACTTCGTCTAGACCTATGGGCATCCTGCAGTTAGGAACAGAGGCTGAAGACTGAAAAACTGCTGCCAGGAAAATTAAGGATGCTAGTAAGAGTATAAGAATGATTGTATATAGGAAAGGGTATCAAGTGAGGAGGAGTCTTGAGACTGGAAGAATAGCAATAAGAGAAGCACTCTTATAGTCATACCACAGTAAGACTCTTTTTTTTTGAGATGGAGTCTCGCTCTGTCGCCCAGGCTAGAGTGCAGTGGCGCGATCTTGGCTCACTGCAAGCTCTGCCTCCCAAGTAGCTGGGACCACAGGCATCTGCCACCACGCCCAGCTAATTTTTTGTATTTTTAGTAGAGATGGAGTTTCACCGTGTTAGCCAGGATGGTCTCAATCTCCTGACCTCATGATCTGCCCACCTCGGCTCCCCACAGTGCTGGGATTACAGGCGTGAGCCACCGCACCCGGTACACAATAAGACTCATAATAGTTTTTTTTTTTTGAGACGGAATCTCTCTCTCTGTCACCCAGGCTGGAGTACAGTGGCATGATCTCGGTTCACTGCAACCTCCACCTCCCAGGTTCAAGTGATTCTCCTGCCTCAGCCTCCTGAGTAGCTGGGATTACAGGCACCCTCAGCAACGCCGGATTTTTTTTTTTTTTTTTTTTTGAGACTGAGTCTTGCTCTGTCTTGCCCAGGCTGGAGTGCAGTGGTGTGATCTCGGGTCACTGCAGCCTCCGCCTAACGGGTTCAAGTGATTCTCCTGTCTCAGCCTCCCGAGTAGCTGGGATTACCGGGGCCAACCACCATACCTGGCTACTTTTTTGCATTTTTAGTAGAGATGGGGTTTCACCATGTTGGACAGGCTGGTCTTGAACTCCTGACCTTAGGTGATCCACCCGCCTCGGCCTCCCAAAAGTGCTAGGATTACAGGCATGAGCCACCGTGCTGGGCCAAAGTGCTGGAATTTACAGGCATGAGCCACCACCCCCCGCCAGTTTTCTTAAACTTGATTCCCATCTTTTTTTTTTTTTTGCCTTGGTTTTGGGAGTGAAGATGACCTCTCTCAACTACTACTGCAATTCCACATGATCACCAGGATGATACTAAACTTTTAGAAATACGTTTAAAATAGGGTTTTCTTAAAAGCCTTGTTTCTTTTTTTCCGACTTTAGTGAGCATCAGAATAAGCCTTATTTCTTTACAGCAAGATTTCTCAACCTTATTACTAATGACATTTTGAGTCTGGTAATTGTTACTAAGGCAGACAGGGGACTGTCCTGTGAACTACAGGATCTTTAGTAGAATCCCTGGCCATCACCTCCCCCTCCATGTGACAACCCAAAACGTCTTCACACATTGCTATACCCCCAAAGGGCAAAAATCACCTAGTTGAGAATCACTTCATTATAGATGATTGCCTGGTTTCCCTTAAAAATATATCCCCACTTGAAATAAAAATGAGGTTGGTTGCCCCAGAATATTTCCAGATATATTCAAACAGGATCTGGGTTAAAAAATCTGGTATGTCAAACCTTACAAAGTACCTCATCAGGCTGGGCGCAATGGCTAACACCGGTAATCCCAGCACTTTTGGGAGGCCAAGGTGGGAGGATAACTTGAGCCTGGGGAATTGGAGACCACCCTGGGCAACACAGTGAGGCCTTGTGTCTGTAGTCCCAGCTACTGGGGAGGTTGAAGCAGGAGATCACTTGAGCCCGGGAGGCTGGGGTTGCAGTGAGGGGAAACTGTGCCACTGCACTCCAGCCTGGGCCACAGAGCAAGACCCTGTCTCAAACAAACAAACAAACAAAACCCACAAAGTACCTCCATCAAACTCCATGTCAAGTCAGACCAGAAATCTTTTATCTGGCATTACAGGAGGGGGAAAAAAATACTTTTCCTTTAAGACTTAGATCCCATTTCATGAAATAATCTCACTAATAACAAACAGGATGGTTGGGACTATACACAACTGACTAAAATGGTGTTGAGTACTTGAGGTACAGTGGCTCTCGTCTGCAATCCCAGCACTTTGGGAGGCTAAGGCAGAAGGATCATTTGAGCCCAGGAGTAAACCAGCCTGGGGAACAAAGCCAGACCCTGTCTCTGCAAAAATAATTTTAAGTTAGCCCGGCAGGATGGTGTGTGCCTGTAGTCCCAGCTACAAGGGAGGCTGAGGCAGGATGATCACTTTAGCCCAGGAGTTCAAGGATGCAATGAGCTATGATCAGGCTACCACACTCCAGCCTGGGCAACAGAGCAAGACTCTGTCTCAACCAAATGAAATGGTTTAAGTACTGGTAGGAGAGGACCCAAAGAAGAGGAAGACAAGTGCCTTATACTGGATTGTCCTTGGAGTGGTGTCACCATTGCTCTCAATGCTATTAATGCTCTAATTAGTTTAGAAATGTTAAATTGAGTGAAAGTAACATTGGAATGCATGAATGAAATTGACTATTATGTGACTCAGAAATCACTTGTCAAAAATGGTGGTGTTCAACAGTGAGGAACAAAACCACATTTCATATAGATATAAAACGGAAAGGCCGGGCTGGGTGCGGTGGCCCACGCCTGTAATCCCAGCACTCGGGGAGGCCAAGGCGGGTGGATCACGAGGTCAGGAGATCGAGACCAACCTGGCTAACACGGTGAAACCCCGTCTCTACTAAAAATACAGAAAACTAGCTGGGCGTGGTGGCAAGTGCCTGTAGTCCCAGCTACTTGGGAGGCTGAGGCAGGACAATGGCGTGAACCTGGGAGGCAGAGCTTGCAGTGAGCCGAGATTGCACCACTGCACTCCAGCCTGGGCGACAGAGGGAGACTCCGTCTCAAAAAAAAAAAAAAAAGGAAAGGCCAGGTGCGGTAGCTCACACCTGTAATCCCAGCACTCTGGGA
This sequence comes from Pan paniscus, assembly GCF_029289425.2. Classification (NCBI taxonomy): domain Eukaryota; kingdom Metazoa; phylum Chordata; class Mammalia; order Primates; family Hominidae; genus Pan; species Pan paniscus. The sequence continues at coordinate 44,555,783 of NC_073253.2, read as the reverse complement.
GGCCGAGGTGGGCAGATCACTTGAGGCCAGGAGTTCAAGACCAGCCTGGACAACATGGCAAAAGCCCATCTCTACTAAAAATATAAAAATTAGCCAGGTGTGGTGGTGCACACCTGTAATTCCAGCTACTTGGGAGGCTGAGGTGCAAAGATAGCTGGAACCTGGGACATGGAGTTGCAGTGAGCTGAGATTGTGCCACTGCACTGCAGCCTGGGCAACAAAATGAAATTCTGTCTCAGGAAATAAAATGAAATGAAATGGAAAATGAGTAGTTGTATGATAGCAAATAAAAATCTAGGTTTTAGAAACTATAACCTTGATAAATTGACGTTCTTTTGGACAAAAAAAATTTTTAATTAAAAAAAAAATATATATATATATACAAACACTATAACCTAATTATCAGCCCTGGATCAAAAATGAACATGATACTGGCTTATAGTATCAGGAATATGAAAAACAAAGATGCTCAAAATTAACCTGCAAAGAGAGACACTTATAAATTTTTTTTAAAAAAGTGGAGACATACTGGGAGACACGAAGGGTCCTTAATATAACCAAAAGGACAAAAAAATGGGACCTAGGAAGTTGGGCAATTGAGGAAGATAATCAAAGCAGGTTAAGAATTCACTATGAATAAAAATCCTGAGCAACTGGTCTCTCCAAAGGGGAGTCATGGTTATACTTCAGCAATCTGAGACAACAGATCACAAGAGTGACGTACACACCAGAGATCATACTATGATCTATGTATCTGAAGACGCTTAAGGTGACACCCTAGTGGTCAAAAATAGACTGCAGTACTGCAAATTGCTGCAACTGCCAACTGTTACTCCTCTTGGTGACAACAAGGAGAAAATTGCTTTTAAAAACATAACTGCCAAAGCACCAACAATCGAATGAATGACAACTTTATTTTTCTTACACTTTTAAGGCTGATGAAAAACCTTCATTTCAAATGAAAAGTATGGTAACTGTGTTTACTCATTATTATTAGTTTTCTAAAACACAACTTGAAAACATCCAGCATGCATGTTTAATATCAGTACAATGAATTCAAGACCAAGTATACATGTTACATTCAGCAAGGCTAGATTACAAATTATCATAGTCATCATCATCATCGTCATCATCATCATCGTCACGTTTTCTTTTCAGTGCATTTGATGATTCATTGGCAGTATTTTGTGATGACACCATATTAGTGGTAATAAGAATGTTTTTGGACCCAATTAATGATGGATTAATCAGAACATTCTGAACTGCTGAGGTTGCAGGAATTGAAGCTTTTACAGCTGGAGACTGAGAAGTAGGCATCTGTACTGTAAACCTTTGACCTGTGAGGGACATGGGAGTCCCTACTTTAGTTGAAACAGACATGGTCTGTGGGGTTGGTGTGCCTAGTGTGGGAGTACTTGGTCTGCTAGTAACTGAACCAACACTTAACCGCGGGACTGTTATTCTTCCCGCAGAAGTTGATGCCTTTTTCTGTAAAGATTTCAGCCTATAGTTTGGAGCTGTTAAGCAGTATCTATCAGGTGGCAACCTAGGACCTGAATATGGCTTGATCAATGGCAAAGGGGTTTGATTTCTTTGCCTTGCAATATCTAATAAAAAATCTCTTGGGGGAGGAGAGGTAAAAGACTGATCAGCGCGGCACTGGATTGCCAATCGCACATCATCTGCATCAACAGTAGCTTTCTTAGCATGGCTTGAATAAATTTTTGCATCATCTAGAATTGTGGTCACATATCGGAAGGCAAACTCCAACATCTGATTTATAACTCTTGGCTCATATTCTGTAATCCCCATATCCTTCAGGATTTGTGCCATCATCTGTGCATCTTTCGGCATGCTCTTGGGAGAAGCCATCTTGCCAGACTCCATGATATCCGATGATCAGACTTTAGATCATTTGAAAAAAATATGTACATTAGATCAATCTGAAATAGTTACTTTAGTAGCAACTGTCAGGAACTTAAAAAAATTTTAAATCTATGTTAAACTGTAAAAAAATTTTTAAAATTTAAACCATATGTTTTCTTAATTTTAATGAGGCATACTTAAGGTCGCTTTAATTTATTGAGTTCCTATCATGTACAAATCATTGTCGACTATAAAAAGATGAAGACACAAATAAGGGAGCGATAAAAGATTAGGGGAAAACAGGGTAAAATAAATAAAAACAATGATCATCTTAGAATATATGCAGTTGCATGCAAATCTCACACTAATCTAAGATACCACAGCATAGTCAGGTCCCACACCTGAGCTCAAAACAGTCTCTTTCCAGTGAGACCAATATACTCACTGTGCTCGTATATATGTTTAGCAGTACCAAACCTTTGTTTGCTCAACTTAAAAACATTCTCCTTATTCACATTCTACCTATCCGAAAGCCAGTCTCTTTATAGGAGCCTTCCCAACTATTCACAAGAATTGCCAGCCATTTTGAAGGCGGAAGGGAAAATGGTCAAAATAACCAGGACATAGCATTAGACACTTAATATTTCTGTGGTTTCCCTAACAGAGTATATATCCTTTAATGGCAATCTCTGTTTTTTTGTACCCTATGACAATACCCAGCACTAACACTCCACTTACCAGACCTTAAAACAAAACAAAACAAATCTAACACCAAAGTGTCCCTTACCTTCTCGAGCTAAATCACCCACATTAATGTATTTCAGTCCTGATTTTGACGCAAGTTCTTTGCCTAGTGTGGTTTTTCCAACCCCTGGTGTACCTGTAAGACAAGCCACAGAAAAATACTGTTTGTGAAATACTACTTATCACACTCCAGTCCACCTTCTGTCCTTCCTTTTATTTTTGAGACAGAGTCTCACCTGGCCTCTGCCCTTAAAAGTTCTTGACGACTGAAATGAAAAATTTCCTAATTAGCAATCATATGTAAAATTTTTTTTTTTGAGACAGAGTTTCACTCTTGTCGCCCAGGCTAGAGTGCAGTGGCACAATCTTGGCTCACTGCAACCTCCACCTCCCAGGTTCAAGCGATTCTCCTGCCTCAGTCTCCTCAGTAGCTGGAATTACAGGTGCCCACCACCATACCCAGCTAATTTTTGTATTTTTAGTAGAGACAGGGTTTCGCCATATTGGCCAGGCTGGTCTTAAACTCCTAACCTCAGGTGATCTGCCCGCCTCGGCCTCCTAAAGTGCTGGGATTACAGGCGTGAGCCACCATGCCTGGCCATATGTAAATTAGCATGTACTACGATCTAATAAAAATTTTCCAAAGCTAACTGAATGTCAGAATATTACCCAGTGTATTGATTCTCCAGGGGTGGGGCTCAGCAGATTCTGACGCCAATTCAAACTGCCTGCTGCTACCGGGGAACTGCTGAGAATAAAATTAGCCACCTCGTGCTGGGCGCAGTGGCTCATGCCTGTAATCACCGCACTTTGGGAGGCCGAGGAGGGCAGATCACAAGGTCAGGAGATCGAGACAATCCTGGCCAACATAGTGAAACTACATCTCTATTAAAATACAAAAATTAGCCGGGCGTGGTGGCGCGTGCCTGTAATCCCAGCTACTCAGGAGGCTGAGGAAGGAGAATCCCTTGAACCAGGTAGCTGGAGGATGCAGTGAGTCGAGATCGCGCCACAGCACTCCAGCCTGGCAACAGAGACTCCGTCTCAAAAAAAAAAAAAAAAAATTAGCCACCTCGAATCAATTACAATAATTTATTCACCTTTTTCTTTTTTTAAAGACAAGATAGCTCTTTGTTACCTAGGCTGGAGTGCAGTGGAACTTGGCTTACTAGAGCCTCTACCTCCTGGGCTCAAGCAATCCTCCCATCTCAGCCTGTCCGGTAGCTAGGACCACAGGTATGCACCACCATGCCCTGGTTAATTTTTGTAGAGACGGGGTTTGGCTATGTTGCTTAGGCTAAGCTCAAACTCCTGAGCTCAAGCGATCTCCCCATCTCCACCTCCCAAAGTGCTGGGATTTACAGGCATGAGCCACCCACCTGGCCTATTTGCTTTAATTTATAAAGATTTAAAAACTGTTCATGGCCACGTGTGGTGGCTCACGCGTGTAATCCCAGCAATTTGGGAGGACAAGGCGGGAGGATAGCTTAAGCTCAGGAGTTCGAGACCAGCCTGGCCAACATAATGAGACTGTCTCAAACAAAAACAAAAACAAAAACAAAAACTGTTCATGTTAAAATTAAGCAGTCTGAAAGACACCGTATTACCTCTACTGACCCCTTGCGCCCTTCCCTAGAGATAACCACTGTAAACCAGTTTCCTTTCCCAAAGAAAGCCTATTTATGTTTGCATATAAATGTACATATATGTACATACTCTTTGTTATATAAATACAACACATATTCCCTTTTACATAAATGACAATACTATATACATTGTTCTTTACCTTCCCCTTCTGATACCTATTAAAATTACATTTCAAGATCATCAAATTCATAATTTTCAGCTATTCAGATTTAACATCCCTGATATTAAACTTGAGCATAAAGATAACAGGGATAATCCAGTTCCCATACCCAGGAGAATAACGGTCACCTCAAGTCCACTATAATACACCAAGTCTGAACCCTGGACTCCACGTTTTCAATAAAATGTTCACTTTAAAGTTTTGACAATGACTTAATAACCAGGGCACTATGTTTCATCCATGCAAAAAGATGTAAAATCTTCCGCTTAAGGAATCTAAAATTCTAAACGTTATTTGTGGGGTGGCTAATCTGCACCTCTCAAAAACAGACATGTCTTGTGCGCTGCCAACAATTTTACGTTTGGGTGAATGCTGTAACTTTACTGTTCCCACAAAGAGTCTTAATTTTTCTGTACCTTGCAATAAAATCTACATGCATTAGATTTTTCCACGAATGGCCTACAATTTGATAAACACTTTCAGGACTAAACGGCTAGCAAAAATATTCGTTAAAGTCGTTATGCAGCATTTTAATACCCTTCACTGATAACACGCACCCTGAGTATGGCTTCAAAGACCCACTCCTACGCGAGAAACGACCCGAAATGCTCACTATATGCCTTCCTTTTAAGGGGCGGGGGGATCCTTTGATGTAACTCAACAAAAGCATACAGCAATTTCGTCACGTCACAAACATCTGAACTCGTTTACCGAAATCTAATCTGAGGCGTTTATCAGAAGCAAAGAAAAAATAAAATACGGCCCACGGAGGCCTAAGGAGTGAGGCATCCACCATTAATGACTACCGGGAAGCAGATATGGCCTTACGTTATTTCGCTAAAAATCCCAAGGCCAACCCTGCCAAAGAATCAACAACCCATTTTACAAACGAAATACCAGATTCAGAAAGACTAAGCAGGTTGCCAAGCTGGAAAGCTGGATCTGCCGACCTCTCTCCATTCCCCCCCCCGCCCCCCCCGGAGCCTCAGGCCAACGGAATTAACGTTCCGCGTCCCCTCCCCCGCCTCCCGCAACGCCCGCGAGGGTCGGCTCCCGGGGCGCTGACAACCGCCTCGTGGCCCTCGGCCGGCCTCCGAAGAGGGCAGTGAGGGGCCCCCACCTGGGCGCCCGATGCCCAGAGCACTCTGCGCCCCCAGCCTGCCCCAGCCCAGTCCCTCCCGGCCGCGCGCCCTGACCGGTGAGCAAGATGTTCGGAAGCAACATGGTCCCCGCCGCGACGGCTTCGGGCGCCTCGCTCACGTGCCCTTTGCACTACTGGGAGGAGCCGGAAGGGGCGGGCGGCAGCAAAAGCCCACAGCCCCAAAGGCCCCGAGGCCCACCGCGGCGCCCCTAGCCTGCCCCGGCGGCCCAGCCGCGGCCCACTGGTTACGTGGCTTTCGATGACACATTTCCGTCGCAAAGTTGGAGGGTGGGCGTAACTCGGGTCGGTACTTCGGGTCAGGCAGTGCGCTGGATGCCTAAGTCACACACTCCTTCGGCGGTCCCCGCCCTTCGCTTGCGCCGACCAGTCTGGAAGGTCCCAGGGAGGCCGTACCTCCGAGAGGCTCGGCGTTGAGCCCGGGTAGGGCCAGGTGGCTGCCCTTTCACCTAGGGTAGACCCTGGTCGCCTCCGCTCTTCGCCCAAAAGGGGATGCAGCTCCGGGAAAGTAAGGCCGCCGCGGTTGCGGCTATATTATGTATATGTCTTAGAGACGCGAGTCTATCTCTACCTTCAAGCTTTCCTGGGCTCTCGTCGCTCCTCCTCCCGACCCGCCCATCCCATCTGGGGATGAGAAGATTGAGGGTGCAGAGCCCTGTCCTGCAGCGGGGATTTGCGAGCTCAACCCGGCACCCCACTGATTACAGGATTACGTTGGACGAATATTTGAGCTTAGTATTCCCTGTTCACTGTGTGGGGTGGTGGGGGGTCGGCTAGGAATAGTCTTGAAGGTCTACCTCTGACATCTCATTTCAGTAACCTGGCATCTTCAGGGACAGTTATCTGCTTTTCAAAGGAGGTAATTGTCAATCTTGTTTTCAAGAGTGAATACAGCCCTGACCGTGACAACAGTCTGCACCTTTTTGTTTGTTTGTTTGTTTTTGTTTTGTTTTGTTTTGAGACGGAGTCTCACTCTTGTCGCCCAGGCTGGAGTGCAACCTCCGCCTCCTGGGTTCAAGTGATTCTCCTGCCTTAGCCTCCAGAGTAGCTGGGATTACAGACGCCCACCACCACGCCCGGCTAATTTTTGCATTTTTAATAGAGACGGGTTTTCACCATGTTTTGGCCAGGCTGGTCTCAAACTCCTGACCTCAGATGATCCGCCCGCCTCGTCCTCCCACGGTGCTGGGATTACAGGCATGAGCCACCGCGTCCAGCCCCTGGTCTGCATCTTTTATTTCGAGCTACAAACTATATTTACTGAAATAGGTGTTTTTTTTTCCACCTGTATACCTTTTGAAACGTCACAGTCTCTAATCGTGAACGATTTGGGGCGGAGGGCTGAACAATGTGTTTTCTAGTGTGTCGGGGTGTTTATATGCTATGTGTGCCTCCAAACTGTAAAGTAGTCCAGTATACTTTCCAGTGTATAAGTTTGTAGACCTTAAAATTTTCTTCTGGCTAACTTAAAATCGTTGAATTCACTAGTTTGCATAAACATTTAAGAATTTGAAAACACGGTTGAAAAACACAGTGTTACCAAGAAATTTTCTAATAACATGTTCAAATGAAAACAAAAATTTTACAGTTTAAGACTTAAATTCTTCGTCCACAGCAAGTGAATTCATGGTATTTTACTCTTTTGGGAAATATTGGAAATGAAGAACTGCAACTGTAATTTGAAATAAAGAAAACTTTAATTTTCAGTATAAAAATTGCTCAAATAGAATTGCCTAATTTTAATGACAAAAGGTAAGTACATAGTATGTGTGGTTTTTTTTGGGTTTTTTTTCCTAATACATCATTGAGTTCATGTGAAAAACTCTGTAACACCACAAGTAGATTATTTGATACAGTTATAGTCATTAAAATTATTTTAGAATTTTGATTTCTTGTATCACTTAAATTTACTGTTCTTTTTCACTAGTTCTTGAGCCTTTATTGTGTTGTTGATTATATCAGTATACATTTATTACTATAATTGGGCATTTACAGTTTTTCTTCATTTGAGGGCTTCTTTTTTTTCCCCCCCAGGTGAATTATAGTTTAATGTACTACAAGTCCTAAACTACGGATGGGAACTATTGCAGTTTATAATGTCAAAAACTTTTCTTAGACCAAAGGTATCTTCCACAAAGGTATGATACCCTAGAATGGCCATGTAATAATTGCCTTAAAATAATTAAAAATTTTTATATATATTCTTAATAACTTATTACTGCTATCAAAGTAATAGAGCCCAGTGTCTATTGTAATTAATGATTTAAGCAAGTCTGATATTAAGTTGTGAAACAAGTGTTCTCTAAAAGCACAACCTAAATTTTGAAAAAGTGTTTTACAGTCCCAGTCACAAAGGCTGAAAACATTTGAATGAAAGAACATAGAAGAGAGAAATATGAGTGGTAGTTGGTGTTATAGCTTAACCAAAAGCACTACTTCTTAGAAGTATTGTAATTCAGTGTGTGAGTTCTCAGCAAGATAGGGGTTAAGGTGGGATGGGGGTCAGACAGTTTCATGCATGCAAAGTAGCTATTTCCCTAAGTGGTAGCTCTAAATTTTCTTTGATGTTAAGTAAGTTACTTAACTTTGCTGTTTATCTTTCTCTTTTTTTCAGTATATGGGAGTCCACATTTATGTAAGAAATGAAACTATAAAATGTATAAATAATTTGCAAATCAGAATTGCTGTCGAAAGTTTTACTATAATGAAAGATATTTTCATACTCTCAAAAATATAGAGGAAAGGGGCCAAGATTATAGTACCAGTCACAATCTTTTGATGAGGACGAAATGAATCAGGTAGCTATGACTAAAATTTTTTCCAGTGGTCTTCCTTTTTTAATCCACTGCCGATAATATTCCTAACTCTCTGTCTTAAAAGAAGAGTGAAGTGTGACTTAGCATTCGTAAAGTATTTATAAGCCCCAAATTGTCTCCCCTAAGCCTACTTTCAGCTCCAACTTCTGGTTCATTTTCTTCAAGAGAGGAACATTGTCTAATAAATAGCTCACAACTGTGGCTGAGTATTCTTGAAGGAAATATATAACTTGGTTTCTTTTTGTTAGCCAGGCAGTAGATTCTACAACCAGATCTGAAGCTATATTTTTCTAGATTTATGCTATTAGAGTGTTAAAAAATCTAGTAAAAATTTCTAATTTCTAATTATTTGTAATTATTAGCTAATAATTTCTAATTATTAGCAAAAAAAATTTTTTTTGAGACAGGGTCTCACTCTGTTGCCCGGGCTGGAGTGCAGTGGGGTGATCATGGTTCACTGCAACCTTGACCTCTCGCGCTCAAGTGATTCTCCCACCTTAGCCCCCCAAGTAGCTGGGAATACAGGCGTGTGCCACCATGCCTGGCTAATTTTTTATTTTTTGTAGAGTTGGGGTCTCCCTATGTTATGCTAGCTGTTCTCAAACTCCTGGGCTCAGCAATCCTACTGCCTCTGCCTCTGAATGTGCTGGAATTATAGGTGTGAGCCACCACACCCAACCATTCCTAGGCATTTCTGAGTGACAGTTCCCCCTCTGGAAAGCCTGCCTCAATTATAAAAATATTAGTTGCTTCATACACTGAAGAAAAATATAATCCAGTCATAATTACAGATTACGACGTTATGATCTTTGGCCTATATCTTCACTAAGTCTTCAAGCTGATACGGATTATTTGGATGTATGAAATGGTTCTTAGTTTGTGAATGTATTAACCTGGCCAAGGCAGATATGTTACTCTTATTGCTGTTTCTGTTAAAATATTATCATTTGTTTATTTTGTTTTGCTTTTTTTAATAGGTAATTTTAATATTTATGTTTCAATCCTACAGAGAGTTTAAAAAAATCATTCTAGTGTTTATGCTGGGAAGGTTACAATTAATAAAAATAAGTTTGTGTTCTTTACTCCTTTAAGGTCAAGTAGACAAGTATGCACTTGCACTTACTGTAAAGTAGAAAAACAACTATTACAGACAGAGTTTTATTTAAAAAGAGTTAATTTGTAAGATTTTTAGGCCGGGTATGGTGGCTCATACCTTTAATCCCAGCTCTTTGGGAGGCTGATGTGAGAGGATCACTTGAGCCCAAGAATTGTTTGAGACCAGCCTGGGCAACGTGGCAAAAACCCATCTCTACAAAAAATACAAAAAAATTAGTTGGGCATGGTGGTGCATGCCTATAGTCCCAGTTACTCAAGGGGCTGAGGCTGGAGGATTGCTTGAGCTGAGATTATACCACTGCACTCCAGCCTGGGTGACAAAGTGAGACCCGGTCTCAAAAAAAATTTTTTTTTTTTTTTTTTTTTTAGTTTTAAAGGTTATAAATTTATGAATATGTTGTTTCCAGAGTAGTTCAGTTATTTGGGGGAATAGATGGGAGAAAATGTGATTATATTTACATGATTTCTTTTTTTTCAGGTAACAGACTGGGTTGACCCATCATTTGATGATTTTCTAGAGTGTGGAGGCGTCTCTACTATTACTGCCTCATCATTAGGTGTGAATAACTCAAGTCATAGAAGAAAAAATGGGCCTTCTACATTAGAAAGCAGCAGATTTCCAGCGAGAAAAAGAGGAAATCTATCTTCCTTAGAACAGATTTATGGTTTAGAAAATTCAAAAGAATATCTTTCTGAAAATGAACCATGGGTGGATAAATATAAACCAGAAACTCAGGTACTGAAAAGCATGCAGACATATCTACATAATTTAATTTCAGGGTGCATAAGGGTAGATGGGAGGCAGAGGGATGTACATTTTCAGATTTTTTACTCATAAGAATCTTTCTAAGTGTTAGAAAAAATTCTGGATTTTTTTATTTTCCAAGGCTTAGATTTTTCTCAATAGTTATTCTAAAGTTGTATGATTAGTTGTCTTAGATTTAATTTAATCCCAACATAGAATTGATCTTTTTAAAAATTTTTGTACTAAATGTAATACTCCTCTCTACTGTCTTCTCAAAGTATATTTCTGAATTTTAAAAAATGTTATAACTGCAAACTTGCCAAAATTATCATACAGAGGTATCAACTTAAGAATATAATTTTTCCATAATAGTATAAAAATTCAAGTATAATCAAAAGGATCATTTTATTATATAGATTGTTACTGATTTGCTACTTCTTTTCGTTAATAATGCTTAGGTTCATATGTGCTGATGTACCAAAAAATCTTCAGTTAAGTTTTGTTTTAAATTCGAAATTTTTGTTGTAGCATGAACTTGCTGTGCATAAAAAGAAAATTGAAGAAGTCGAAACCTGGTTAAAAGCTCAAGTTTTAGAAAGGCAACCAAAACAGGTAACTAAGAAATGTGTTTTTAAATATTTAACATCAAATATTTTTCTGACTTACAGTGTGTTGTTAGAAGTTAAAGTTTTATGATGATTTTGTTCAAAATAAGTCTAGATCTCCTGCAGTAGAAAGCTCCCTAGTGGGGCATGGTGACTCATGCCCGTAATCCCAGCACTTTGGGAGGCCAAGGCAGGAGGATCACTTGAGCCCAGGAGTTTGAGAGCAGCCTGGGCAACATAGGGAGACTGTCTCTACAGCTAATTAGCTGGGCATTGTGGTGCATGCCTCTGGTCTCAGCTACTTGGGAGGCTGAGGTGGGAGGATCGCCTGAGCCCAGGAGGTGGAAGCTGCAGTGAGCTGTGGTCACACTAGTACACTCTAGCCTGGGCAACAGAGCAATACCAAAAACCGTAAAAAGCAAAACAAAACAAAAAGCGAAAAAGAAAGCTTCCTGACTTTACTACTTCCAACTTGACTGAAAGACTCAGAGACTTTGAGTTTTCCCCTTTATTTGTAACTCTTTTTCTTTATGTCTTATTGTTAGCATAAAGAATCAGTAAACCAATTAGGGTGCTAGTATATTTAGCACATCAGATTATCTCAGGCTGAGGAAAGCAGGCAAATTACATGTTAGTTTCTCTACTAAATATAGCCAAAAACAGTCATTATTTATTTTAGACTGATATTTTTTGTTTCACTTCCTTACTGCACAATTACCTTGAACCCCCAAGGTAGAATATTCTCTCCTTCCATCAGTCTCCCTTTTTAAATGTTTTTTATTTTGAGATTTTTTCAAGCATAAAAGAAAATAGAATAATAAAAAAATATATAGAATATACTCATTGTTTCCCCCTTAAGTATTTTAAAGTAAATTATAATCATTGTGACATTTCAGTTAGACTTTTAGATACTTCAGTATGTCTCTGTGTTTTTTTAAAAAATGATTTTCCTAATTAATTATGCATACCATTATTCTCTCTAACAAAGTTAACCAGGATGCCGTAATGCTGTCTAATGATCAATTCATATTCACGTTTCTGCATTTGTCCCCAAAATGTCTTTTGTAGCTGGTTTGTTTCAAACAGGATAGGATCACACGTTGCATTTGGCTGTTATATATCTTAGGCCTTTTTTTTTTTTCCCTGAATCTAATAATAGTTTACTAACCCTTTCCTTTCTCCAAGGCACTGACTTATGAAGGAGACCAGGCCGGTTGACTTGTAGAAGTCTCACACTGGATTTGTTAGGTTGTTTCCTCCTAATGATGATTAACTTGTTCGTCTATCCTGCATTTCCTATAACCTGAAATTTTGAATCAAGGGCTTGATTAGACTCAAGCTGAACATTTTTGCAAGAATAAAGGTCATGTTGTATGTTGTATAGGGCGTCAAATTGGAAAGTATTTGTGGTTCTCCTACTGTCTTAAGTTTGGTCACTAGATCAAAGAGATGAAAATCAAAAATCTTCATTGTAGAGTAACTTTCCCTCACAACTGACACATAATCCATGGGGAGATACCGTGGCAGCATGTGAGTGCCCAGTTCTCCATCAGTCGTCCACCTAAGTGCTGTAGCTTCAGTTTTTCAATCCTTGCCTGAATCACTTATTTTATTAGAGTTGTACAGTAGTGACTTTTTTATAGTTCTGTTATTTCTACAGTTATTACTGGCATTTTTCTACAAAGAAAAGTTTGCCATCACTAGCTAGGGTTGTTTAGTTACCTTGAAATCCATTTCCAACTAGAAAGGCAGGATAAGTTTTGTATCTTTTCCTTTTTTAAAAAATAGACTTATTTTTGGAGCAGTTTTAGGTTCACAGCCAAATTGGGTAGAAGGTACAGAGATGTACCTCATATGCCCTGCCCCCACACATGCATAGCCTTCTCCCGTTACTAACCTTCCCTCACCAGAGTAGTACATTTGTTAAAATTGATGAACCTACATTGACACATCACTAACACCCAGAGTCCATTGTTTACATTAGGTCTTTCCTTTAGTTTTCAACCTTGAGATGAAGGAGTTGGTGTTTTAGTTGCTTTGATGGTAACAGATCCTTCTCTCTTTTTTTTTTTCTCGAGAGAGTCTTGCTTTGTCACACAGGCTAGAGTGCAGTGGCATGATCTTGGCTCACTGCAACCTCTGCCTCCTGGGTTCAAGCGATTCTCCTACCTCAGCCTCCCGAGTAGCTGGAATTACAGGCATGTGCCACCACACCCAGCTAATTTTTGTATTTTTAATAGAGACAGCGTTTCACCATGTTGGCCAGGCTGGTCTTGAACTCCTGACCTCAGGTGTTTTACCCGCCTCGCCTTCCCGAAGTGCTGGGATTGCAGTTGTGAGTCATAACACCCAGCCAATCCTTCTCTCTTGAACCAAGCTGCTTTCTCTCTGGCCTGTGGATCTAAACCTTTTGGTTTAGGGCTAAGATCATGAATTCAAGATGGATTTTCAGTGTCAGCATTGGTATTCCTCTGATGTTTCATAGAAATCTCATCTCTCGTCTCCGAATACAGATTTTTGGGCAGTCTATCTGAGACACCTCTTACATCCAGGCTTTTTCTCATTGATTTGTTTTTGGTCAGCTTAGCTAATAGTTTTTATTTTTCAGTGTCCATTGTGTTTTCTCACTTAGCAATACTCTGTCGGTATAAACATTGTCACATCATAAACCTACATTGGTGTTACTATTATTATTCTACCAGCTGGATAAACTTAGGTATATATGTACATATATATATATATATGTATATATGTATATATGTACATATATATGTATATATGTGTATATATATATGTATATATGTGTGTGTGTATATATATGTATGTATGTATGTATGTATTGGGAAAAGTATTTTCTTTATGTTTTCAAAAGTTTTCCCCCTAAGGAGTTGGACTTTAATCATATACTCTGTTTATTTGTTTATTAATTTTTTAGAGACAGGGTCTTGCTAGAGACGGTTGCCTACACTGGATTGCAGAGGTGCTGTCATAGCTCACTGCAGCCTTGAACTCCTGGGCTCAAGCAGTCCTCCCACCTTAGCTTCCTGAGTAGCTGGGGACTGCAAGCGTGTGCCACTGCATCTGGCTAATTAAAAAAAAATTTTTTTGTAGAGATGGGGTCTTATGGTGTCGCCCATGCTGGTCTTGAATTCCTGGCCTCAAGTAGACCTCCCACATTGGCATCCCACAGTGTCAGAATTAATAGGCATGAGCCACACCATGCCTGGCCCAAATCACTTACCATTTATTTTACAGAAGTTTCAGTGATGTCAGTAATTAGAAAATGTTTTTATTCAAAAAAATTGGTAAGATCTAGGTTTATCAATGGGCAAATGAAATTTACTTTTCAAAATTTATTTTAAATACGATATACCAAATATTTGCAGAGTTTAATTTTTCAGGACAGCTTCTTTCCTTCAAAATTCAGTAAAATTCTGTTACAGTGTAGACAAATGGGATTAACAAGATTCTTCACATTATAATGTCCTGATAAGAAACTACCTCCTAGTTCTCTTACTGGAAGGGAAACTTGCTATGTGGCTCTACCCACTCTGTCAGAAAACAGTCACTTAAGTATATTATTACATGAGAAAAATGTATAATACCTGTGCATAGGCTTCTTTTTCTTTGTAAAGAAGTGATCTGTCTGGTATTGTAGTTCTCATTATTCAAGGTAGTTATGTTCTGTAAAGTTGCTGAATTAGCAAATACTGAACTATTATTTCTAAGAAAAACACTAAATTAGGTTTTTGCAAACCTCTGGTAATAACATTTTTGTCAACCCATCAATATATAGCCTTGTTTTATATGTGTTTTTATTTAAAGTTATTTAATGTTCAGTCATGCTTCAATTAATAATGGGGACACATTCTGGGAAATGTGTCATTAGGTGACTTCATTGTTGTGAGAATATCATAGAGTGTAGTTACACAAACCTCCACCTAGGCTATATGGTATGGCCTCTTGCTCCTATGCTACAAACTTGTATAGCTTGTTACTGTATTGAATACTGTAGGCAATTATAACACAGTGGGAACTATATGTGTAAATAAACATACCTAAAGCATACCATTAAAAAGTACAGTAAAAAGGCCGGGCTTGGTGGCTCAGGCCTATAATCCCAGCACTTTGGGAGGTCGAGGTGGGTGGATTACCTGACGTCAGGAATTCGAGACCAGCCTGGCCAACATGGTGAAACCCCATCTCTACTAAAAATGCAAAAATTAGCCAGGCATGGTGGTGTGTGCCTGTAGTCCCAGCTATATGGGAGGCACAAGAATCACTTGAAACCGGGTGGCGGAAGTTGCAGTGAGCTGAGATAGTGCCACTGCGCCCCAGCCTGGGCAACAGAACAGAGACTTTGTCTCAAAAAAAAAAAAATTTTTTTTGGTGAAAACATGGTTATAAAAGATTAAAAAAAATGCTATTATACATTTATATAGGGAACTTACCATGAATGGAGCTTGGACTGGAAAATGGTTAAGTCAGTGACTGTGAGTGGTTAGTGACAGTCCAAGGACATTACTGTGCACTATTGTAGACTTTTATAAACATTGTACACTTAGGCTACACTAAACTTAAACAGTTTTTTATTTAATAAATTAACCTTCACTTACTGGAACTTTTTGTAAAGGCCATGTGAAGGACTTTATGTAGCTTTTTTACTTTATAAACTTTTAGATTCTTTGATAATAACACTTAGCCTAAAACACAAATAAATGGTACGGCTGTACAAAAATATTTTGTCTTTATATCTTTATTTTATAAACTTTTTTGTATTTAAAAAAATTTTTTTAAGCTTCTTTTAAAATTAGAAATGAAGACACAAACACACTTATTAGTCTAGGTCTACACAGGATTAGGATCATTAATAGCACTGTCTTCCACCTCTACATCTTGTCCACTGGAAGGTCTTCAGAGGCAACAACACGTAAGGAGCTGTCATCTCTTATGACAACAGTGCCTTCTTCTGCAGTACCTCCTGAAGGACTTGCCTGAGGCTGTTTTATAGTTAACTTCTTTTTTTTTTTTTTTGACAGAGTTTCACTCTTGTTGCCCAGGCTGGAGTGCAGTGGCGCGATTTTGGCTCACTGCAACTTCTGCCTCCCGGGTTCAAGCGATTTTCTTGTCTCAGCCTCCTGAGTAGCTGGGATTACAGGAGTTCACCACCACACCCGGGTAGTTCTTGTATTTTTAGTAGAGATGGGGTTTCTCCATGTTGGCCAGGCTGGTCTTGAACTCCTGACCTCAGATGATCCGCCTGCTTCGGCCTCCCAAAGTGATGGGATTATAGGCGTGAGCCACTGTGCCCGGCCAACTTTTATTTTTTAAAAACAAGTAGATTCTAATAATAAAGATGGGCACTGTAAATACATAAACCAGTAAGATAGTTGTTTATTATAATTATCAAGCATTATGTGTTACACATAATGAGATATACGTGTTACACTTTTATACAGCACAGTAGGTGTGTGTACACCAGCATTACCACAAACATGAGTGATGTTTTGCATTATTGTTACTGGGAATTTTTCAGCTCCATTATAATTTTATGAGACTACTGTTTATATGTGGTTCATCATTGACTGAAAGTTGATTATCTGGCACATGACTGTATATTGTTGATCCATATAGTTTGAACTCATGGTGAACAGCGCTATAACTCATGCACTGCCCCTTTCAAAAGTGGAGCAGGTTCTCTTTGTCCAAGTACATAGGTTCTTATTAAAGGAAAACAAACAAGAATTACAGCCTACCATTGTATGTAGGAAATCTTTTGATATTTCGGTAGCTTTAACTTTTTTTTTTTTTTATCAAATTTACGGTATGAGGGAATGTTACTGGGATCCACAACCTCTAGTCTCTCGTTAGAGTCCTATCTCTGGTAAATATGTTTCTTTTTTTTCCTTTTTTTTTTTTTTGAGACAGGATCTTACTCTAATGTGCAGGATGGAGTGCAGCGGCACAGTCTTGGCTCATTGCAGCCTCCACCTCCCAGGCTCAAGTGATTCTTCCACCTCAGCCTCCTGACCAGCTGGGACTATAGGCGCACACCACCATGCCCAGCTAATTTTTTGTATTTTTTTTGTAGAGACAGGGTTTTGCCATGTTGACCAGGCTGGTCTCAGACTCCTGGGCTCAAGGAATCCGTCTGCCTCAGCCTCCCAAAATGCTGGGATTACAGGTGTGAGCCGCCGTGCTCTTCCCAAATATGTGTCTTAATATGCATTTCTTAAAGAATCTAATAACCAAACTGAGGTCTTTCCATAAGAATATTGTATTTGTATAACAGTAACTTATATCATCCAATGAGATGTCTATATTAAGAATAAATTTTGCTGGGAGTGGTGGCTCACATCTGTAATCCCAGCACTTTGGGAGGCCATGGCGGGCAAATCACGAGGTCAGGAGATCGAGACCATCCTGGCTAACACGGTGAAACCCTGTCTCTACTAAAAATACAAAAAAATTAGCCAGGCGTGGTGGCTGGCGCCTGTAGTCCTAGCTACTCGGGTGGCTGAGGCAGGAGAATGGCGTGAACCCGGGAGGCGGAGCTTGCAGTGAGCCGAGATTATGCCACTGCACTCCAGCCTGGGTGAAAGAGCAAGACTCGTCTCAAAAAAAAAAAAAGAATAAATTTTATGAGTTCAGGTAACCTCTAAAAATCTTTGTTTCAGACATCACCTCCCTAATTTAGCCAAAGTTTAGTGTTTGGCTACTAAATAGTCCTTGGGAGGGACATAATGCAAAAATTGAGAAATTATCAGAAGCGGAATTGAGAGTTGAAGAATTAAGATTCTCTTATTTCCATATTTGCAGATGTTTTTGTATGGAAAAGGGGGGAAAAGGGCAATTTTAAAAAAAGAAAAAAATAAAGCTGGTTTATTCCAGCAAGCATTATTATGAAATTTAATGTGCTTATATGAGACATTCAGCAAATATTTATAGAAGTAAATATGTTTAGAATGAAAAGTCAGAAATAATATTCTAGCATTCCAGTGATTTTGTTTTTTAATTAATATTTGTATTTGATTTTAGGGTGGATCTATTTTATTAATAACAGGTCCTCCTGGATGTGGAAAGACAACGACCTTAAAAATACTATCAAAGGAGCATGGTATTCAAGTACAAGAGTGGATTAATCCAGTTTTACCAGACTTCCAAAAAGATGATTTCAAGGGGATGTTTAATACTGGTAAGATTTGCTGTGAAGGTAGTGGAAGTAGTGGGGCAAACCTGTGCTTAAGGGAGCTTTCAGATAAAGTTCTATGAGTGCATTTTTTCCCATACTTCTCGCTTTCAGAGGGATGGAATTTCACAGGCCAGGTGCGATGGCTGTCACATGGGAGGCTGAGGCAGGAGGATTGCTTCAGGCCAGGAGTTAAAGACCAGGCTGGGCAACATACAAAGACCCTGTCTACAAAAATAAAAAAATTAGCTAGGTATAGTGTTGTGTACCTGTAGTTCTAACTACTCAAGGGCTGAGGTGTGAGGGTCACTTGAGCCCATGAGTTCAAGGTTGCAGTGAGCTATAGTGGTACCATCGTGCTCCAGCCTGGGCAACAGAATGAGACATTGTCTCAAAAAATAAATAAATAAAAGTTATTTCAGGAGAAGGAAAGAAAGCATGTCTCCAATGGAAGACAATGGAATTTTTTGAAGATTAAGTCTTAACTGTTTTGTTAACATATTCTTCTGTTTGCATTATTTATCTGCTTTTTTCTAAGATCTGGCTAGGAGGTTAGACAGTATTAACTAAGATATTTTATTTGTTAAATCAAGCCTTAAGATGTGTTAAAAAGAACTTGCCCCCCAACAAGATAGCTTAGATCAGTAAGTACCTGTTAGAACAATATCAAATGAAAGCAAAAGACAAAGATGTCTTTGGAATTTGGAAGGAGACCTTAAGATAACGATTTAAAAATTGATAATAGTAACAATTTTATTTATTTTTATTTTTTTTGAGACAGAGTCTCACTCTGTCGCCCAGGCTGGAGTACAACGTCTGCCTCCCAGACTCAAGCTATTCTCATGCCTTAGCCTCCTGAGTAGCTGGGATTAGAGGCATGTGCCACCACACCCAGCTAGTTTTTGTATTTTTAGTAGAGATGGGGTTTTGCCATGTTAGCCAGGCTGGTCTCGAACTCCTGGCCTCAAGTGATCCACCTGCCTCTGCCTCCCAAAGTGCTGGGATTATAGGCGTGAGCTACCATGCGTGGCAATAGTACCAATTTAAAGATGTAATACGTTATAAGTTCATGCATATGCTTATGTACCTTAGCACTATCATTTTTATCTTTCATAGTTTTTCATATTGCAACTCTAGGTGATGAAACTAGGGATAGCCAAATCTCCTAGGCCATTTTGAAGGGAAAAGGGTTCTGTAGAAGGATAATTTTAATGTGGAGTGTTCCTCAAAATCCCTTCTCTGGACTCTTCTTTAATGTACTCCCTTGTGCTACTAGTATCCCAGCCTGCTGGGGCTTTTACTGTTTTCTTTTCTTTATTATTATTATTACTATTATTATGATTATTATTTTTGAGATGGAGTCTTGCTCTGTCACCCAGGCTGGAGTGCAGTGGTTTGTCTCACTGCAAGCTCCGCCTCCTGGGTTCAAGCAATTCTCCTGACTCAGCCTCCCAAGTAGCTGGGATTACAGGCGCCCACCACCATGCCCGGCTTATTTTTGTATTTTTTAGTAGAGATGGGGTTTCACCACGTTGGTCAGGTTGTTTTCGAACCCCTGACCTCAGGTGATCCAACCATCTCGGCCTCCAAAAGTGCTGGGATTACAGGCGTGAGCCACCACGCCCGGCCCATTATTATTATTATTTTTTTAAGAGACAAAGTCTCACTATATTGTCTAGAATGAACTTCTTAAGTGTTTAAGGGATTCTCATGACCCAACCTCTGGGGTAGCTGGGACTACAGACGTGTGTTCCTGCATCTGGCTTTTACTGCTTTCTAAATAGTAGCATTACTTTTGACAGTCTGATAAGCTTTAACTTAAACAGTCTTCAATATGAAACGTGCCTTCAGAGAGCTTCCCTCATTCTCAAGTTCACTAATCAGTTATTCTGTTTTTGTTGTTAAACCTTTATCACTCCAGCCTGACCAACATGGAGAAACCCTGTCTCTACTAAAAATTCAATAATTAGCCAGGCGTGGTGGTGTGTTCCTGTAATCCCAGCTACTCAGGAGGCTGAGGCAGGAGAATCGCTTGAACCTGGGAGGTGGAGGTTGCAGCGAGCCAAGATTGCGCCACTGCACTCCAGCCTGGGCGACAGAGCGAGATTCCGTCTCAAAACAAACAAACCAAACCCTTATCACTGAAGGTAATTCATTTATAGGCTTGAACTCATTTAGAGATTCTTCATTGGGTAGGCCACAGTCATAAATATTTTTACCAATTATATGAATGTTATACCAACAGCTGTGTTCTTAGGTCAGTTAACTCCATATTACACAGGGTCTCACTCTGTCACCCAGGCTGGAGTGCAGTGACACAATCTTGGCTCACTGCAACCTCCACCTCCTGGGCTCAAGCTATTACCTCCACCCCCTGCCTCAGCCCTGCAAGTAGCCAGAACTACAGGCACAAGCCTCCACACCTGGCACCTGGCTAATTTTTGTATTTTTTTGTAGAGACCGGGTTTCACCATGTTGCCCAGGTTGCTCTTGAATTCCTGACGTCAAGCGATCCACCTGCCTTGGCCTCCCAAAGTGCTGGGATTACAGGCGTGAGCCACTGCACCTGGCTACATGTTGACTCTTGTCTTTTGAAAGGAATATCCTATTTTAAATTTAAATGATTTTTCCTAATTAGGAAACAGTCTACAGTATTGTGAGATGCATCAAGTATGTGTGTGTGTACATACAGATGTATAATATTAATGTATATCATTTGTTGAAAATAAAAGTGGTTATGTGTTTCCTTTCAGAATCAAGCTTCCATATGTTTCCCTATCAGTCTCAGATAGCAGTTTTCGAAGAGTTTCTACTAAGAGCGACAAAGTATAACAAGTTACAAATGCTTGGAGATGATCTGAGAACTGATAAGAAGATAATTCTGGTTGAAGTAAGGACAACTTTTAAAATCTTTTTTTTTTTTTTTTTTTTTTTGAGATGGAGTCTTGCTGTGTCACTGTCACCCAGGCTGGAGTGCAGTGGCGCGATCTCAGCTCACTGCAAGCTCTGCCTCCCAGGTTCACGCCATTCTCCTGCCTCAGCCTCCCAAGTAGCTGGGACTACAGGCGCCCACCACCACGCCCGGCTAATTTTTTGTATTTTTTAGTAGAGACAGGGTTTCACTGTGTTAGCCAGGATGGTCTCGATCTCCTGACCTCATGATACGCCCACCGTGGCCTCCCAAAGTGCTGGGATTACAGGCGTGAGCCACCATGCCTGGCCTAAAATCTTTTTTTTTTTTTTTTTTTTTTGAGACAGAGTCTCGCTTTAACCCCTAGGCTGGAGTGCAGTGGTGCAGTCTTGGCTCACTGCCACCTCCGCCTCCTGGGTTGAAACAATTCTCATGCCTCAGCCTCCCCCGAGTAGTGGGGATTACAGGAACCTGCCACCATGCCGGCCTAATTTTTGTATATTTAGTAGAGATGGAGTTTTGCCACGTTGGCCAGGCTGGTCTCAAACTCCTGACCTCAAGGTAATCCTCCCGCCTTGGCCTCCCGAGTGCTGGGATTACACATGTGAGCCACCACACCCAGCCAACTTTTAAAATTTTGCTGTAGCTATTGACTAAGCAATTGTGAGATATATCTTACATGATAACGTTAACTTGTCTCTATAGTAGTGATATTGGTAAAATACAACACAAAGGCTTTGTAATAGTAGAAACCTAAAGTCTCTTCTAGTAAACTTGAATGGAATAGCTGTAGGATAAGGAATGTTATAAATTTTAATGGTTTAAGTATAGAAAAACAAAAGAAAAGTTTGGAAAATTACTTCCTAGTGAAAATACTGTAACTGGAAAGCAACCCAAAGAAATTTGATCTAAAAATTGGGATCCCCATTGATGTATATTACTGTTTTGGATATCATCTATTTCATGTTTCCTATGAAAGTTCTGTTTAAAATACATTGAATAAATATATTTTTGCCTATCTCAATAAATATAAATTTGAAAAATAAATTTGCAATGGAATAAAACTATACTATTATTTATTTTTTATTTTCAATAGGATTTACCTAACCAGTTTTATCGGGATTCTCATACTTTACATGAAGTTCTAAGGTAGGTTTCAGTGAAGTATTCTAAAACTCCAAATTAAATGAGAAGTGGCTTAAATTTCAACATTGCTGTATTTTGTTATTTTAGGAAGTATGTGAGGATTGGTCGATGTCCTCTTATATTTATAATCTCGGACAGTCTCAGTGGAGATAATAATCAAAGGTTATTGTTTCCCAAAGAAATTCAGGAAGAGTGTTCTATCTCAAATATTAGGTAAGAAAGAAATTTCTGCTTATAAAGGTCACATACATGTTATATTTTTAAATTAATCATTTAACTGCTATCTTTCTTTATAAAACTTAGTTTCAACCCTGTGGCACCAACAATTATGATGAAATTTCTTAATCGAATAGTGACTATAGAAGCTAACAAGGTAAGTCTCTGATTAATTAAACCTTACTTGATAACTATAGAAAGCCTAGCTTAAATAGTATTATGTAAACTGAAGGAGTGTTATTTTAATTTTTTAGAATTAAAACATTTTATTATACTCATAAGGCATGTCATTTTAGCAAATGTAGGAAATACTGATTTTAAAAATCTTTAACATTTTTCTACTATTAAACTTTCACTTTCACATTGAGGTAAATTTTTCCTTTGCTTGGTTTACTGTTCTAAATTGTGTCTGTCATCAAGAAAATGTTTTCTGGCATGTAGGTATGGTAGTTATCAACAATTCAACTCTTCCTATTGTCCTGTTGTCACTTTTTTATTTTCACATTTTTTTTAATTGTGGTGAAAAACATGTATCATAAAATTTATCATCTTAACCATTTTCAAAGATACACTTCAGTATTGTAAAGTCTATTTACATTCATATACAGCTGTTGTCACTTTTTTTTTTTTGGAGACAGGGTCTCACTCTGTTGCTCAGGCTGGACTGCAGTGGCATAATCATGGCTCACTGCAGCCTCGACCTCTTGGGCTCAAGTGTTCCTCCCACCTCAGCCTCCCAAGCAGCTGGGACTACAGGCTGGTACCACCATGCCTGGCTAATTTTTAAATTTTTTTTAGAGACAGGGTCTCTCTGTGTTGCCCAGGCTGGTCTCGAATTCCTGGCTCAAGTGATCCTCCCTCCTCAGCCTCTGAAAGTGCTGAGATTTCAGGCATGAGCCTCTGTGCCCGGCTTCTTTTCACTTTTAGTACGTCATTTTTTCTGTATTTCAAATCAAAATGATGTTTAAAAAAATTGATGGACCTTCTGCTCCCAGCGTCATGGTTTTAGGGAATCCTATTGGTATAAATCAACCAAATCTTGTATGAAACATAATTTTTGTTGCACTGCTAGGACCACAGGAACTGACGGAAATATCCAAGGGAGAGGTTGTTTTGAGGATTAAACACGTTAGTGTAGAGCACCTAACTGAATAAATACCAGATATTAATAGTGAAAAATGAGAAACAAACTGAGTCCAATAATACAGGTAGCAATTACTGTGATGAATTATTATGCCATTAGTGTTTTGAAAATATTTAATGGGTCAGGTGCGGTGGCTCACGCCTGTAATCTTAAGACTTTGGGAGGCCGAGGTGGGTGTATCACCTGAGGTCAGGAGTTCGTGACCAGCCTGGCCAACAGGCGAAACCCCATCTCTAATAAAAATACAAAAATCAGCCGGGTGTGGTGGCGGGTACGTATAATCCCAGCTACTCAGGAAGCTGAGGCAGGAGAATAGCTTGAACCCGGGGGGTGGAGGTTGCAGTGAGCCGAGATTGCGCTACTTCACTCCAGCCTGGGCAGCAAGAGCAAAACTCTGTATCCCAAAAAAAAAAAAAAAAATTACCTGGGCATGATGGTGTGCTCCTGTAGTCCCAGTTACTCAGAAGCCTGAGACAGGATGATCGCTGGAGCCTAGGAGTTTGAGGCTGCAGTGATCTAGATGACATGACTCTAGTCTGTCATGGACAGAGCTAGACCCTGTCTCTAAAAAAACATCTACCTTCTCTACTATAAGCATGAGAACTGCAAATTGAGCCATGGTGCATGCCTGTAGTCCCAGCTACAAAGGCTGACAGCGGTGGGAGGATTTGTTGAGCCTGGGAGCTCAAGACCAGCCCAGGTGTGATATAGTAAGACCTTGTGTCAAAACAAAAATTTTTTTTTTTAGTGAATTGGTTAGTTCAAGTGGCTCTGGTTTAAAAAAGAAGAAGAAGAAATAATTGGTGTAATTATGGCTTTTTCATCCTCACCAGACTGTATAATGTATAACCCCAGTAAAGGAATTTTCATGTAAATTTCATAAATTAGTTAGATTATTTTGTGTATATTTAATTTTATCACAGTCTGTTGCATTTTGAGGGTTTTTTTGTGTGTACACGTATATGTTGTTATATATCTGTGTGTACGTAGTGAGAAAGAGTAAAAACTTCAAAATACAACCTGGTCAAAGAGAAAAAGTAAAATAATACAGTATTTAATATTTCCTGAAAGTATACCTTAAACTGTAATAAGTCATTGAAGCTTGTACCATTCATAGACCAGTGTTTAGCATGAAGGCTTTTTAGTTTTTTATTATTATTTTAAGATAATTTTTTTTTTCTGGCTCTATTGCCCAGGCTGGAGTGCAGTGGCAAGATCATAGCTCACTGCAGCCTTCATCTCCAGGTCTCAAGTGATCCTCCCATTTCAGCCTCCCAAGTAGCAGGGACTACAGGCGCATGCCACCATGCCCAGCTAATCGTTTTGATAAGGTCTTACTACCTTGCCTAGGCTGGTCTCAGACTCCTGAGCTCAAGTGATCCTCCTGCCTCAGTCTCCCAAATTGCTGTGATTATAGGAATGTGCCACCGTGCCCAGCCCTTTTTAGTATTTAAGTTTAAAAGAATCTAATTTACGTTAATTAAGTTTAGAAAATAGGTTGGGGTTTTTTGTTGTTGTTATTTTTAAGAAAATACCTTTTTTTAAATTTAATTTTCTTATTTTAGAATGGAGGAAAAATTACTGTCCCTGACAAAACTTCTCTAGAGTTGCTCTGTCAAGGATGTTCTGGTGATATCAGAAGTGCAATAAACAGCCTCCAGTTTTCTTCTTCAAAAGGTAACTATGGAAGATACAGTCATGTGGCATTATATAGGTGACTGACTTTCTCTTAATTCATTCAATGAAATCAAACATTTTAACTTACATTTGGTCTATACCTATTTATCCTTCTTTATTACTGAGACAGTGGCTTAAAATTAAATATATACACATGCATACATACCCTTCTATGAATATGTCATAGTATATATCCTTGTTTCTGTTTGAGATAGTTTACCTTTCAAAGTTAACTTAGAATCAGATTTCCTGGATAAAAATTCTGCCTCTGCCACTTACCAGTTATATAGGCCTATGCAGGTGACTCTTATCTTTCTGTGCCTCTGTTTTCTCACCTTTTATGTGAGCACTTACCTCTTAGGGTTCTATGAAGAATATGTGAGGTGACACTATTATAGAGTGCTTCTTACAGTACTTGATTCATATTAAGTGTTCAATAAATGGCCAGCCATTAATCAGTTTAATAATACTGTGCCGAGGTAGGTTTACTTTTGGAATTATTATTATTTATTTTGAGACGGAGTCTCGCTGTGCCGCCCAGGCTGGAGTGCAGTGGCATGATCTTTGCTCACTGCAAGCTCCGCCTCCCAGGTTCACACCATTCTCCTGCCTCAGCCTCCTGAGTAGCTGGGACTACAGGCAGCTGCCACCACGCCCAGCTAATTGTATTTTTAATAGAGACAGGGTTTCACCGTGTTAGCCAGGATGGTCTCGATCTCCTGACCTCGTGATCCGCCCGCCTCGGCCTCCCAAAGTGCTGGGATTACAGGCGTGAGCCACCGCATCTGGCCTGAAATTATTTTTATAATAATTTATGAGATATATTTAATAAATTTATTTCCTGTTAATGTTAAACATATAAATTTATGAGATATGTTTAATAAATTTCCTGTTAACATGTAGAAAGATGTAGTAAAAAGATAGTTTCACTAATGGCAGTGAGTTACATTTTTACTGTAATGGTCATCGTTTACTGCATAGTCCTCCTTCAGAAGGCATTTAGCAGACTACTTAATGCTTAACGTTGACAGTTGACATCAAAGAGTGGGCCAGGAACTATGTTAGCAATTATGTTTTTTTCATTTAATTCTCATATCAACCTGATGAGATAGACAGTATTTTGATTCAAATCCAGATCTGTGCTCTTTCTGCTGTTCAAGGTAGCTTTTAAGCCATGCACTCTTGAGTTCTAAATATTAGACTTAAAAATGAAACTTGGGGCAGGCATGGTGACTCATGCCTGAAGCCAAGGTGGGTGGATCACTTGAGCCTAGGAGTTTGAAACCAGCCTGGGCAACATAGCAAGACCTTGTCTCTACAAAAAAATTAAGGAAAAAAAATAAAAACCCAAGAAATTTGATCACATGCATATTCATAAATTGGATACTCTCAACATCAGTAGAGAGGTTGTTAAACATAGATTGCAGAACCAGGCTGCCTGGATTCCAGTCATTCACTCACTGATGACCTTGAGCCAATGACTTCACCTCTTTGTATCTCATTTCATTAACTGTCTAATAATAATTGGTCAGGTGCAGTGGCTCTCGCCTGTTATCCCAACACTATAGGAGACTGAGGTGGAAGAAAGCTTCAACCTCAAGAGTCTGATACCAGCCTGGGCAACATAGCGAGGCCTCGTCTCTAATTAAAAATATATATATATATCGCCAGCATGGTGGTGCATGTAGTCCCAGCTACTTGAGAGGCTGAGGTGGGAGGATCGCTTGAGCCTGGAGGTTGAGGCTTCAGTGAGCTATGATTGTGCCACTGTACTCCAGCCTGGGTGATAGAGCCAGACCCTGTGTCAAAAAAAAAAAAAAAAGGCCGGGCATGGTGGCTCATGCCTATAATCCCAGCACTTGGGGAGGCCAGTTTGTGTGGTTGGGAGGTTGTGACCAGCCTGGCCAACATGGTGAAACCCCATCTCTGCTAAAAATACAAAAATTTAGCCGGGCATACACCTGTAATTCTAGCTGCTCGGGAGGCTGAGACAGGAGAATCGCTTGAACCCAGGAGGCAGAGGTTGTGGTGAGCCGAGATCACACCACTGCACTCCAGCCTGGGCAACAGAGCGAGACTCCATCTCAAAAAAAAAAAAAAAAATTCTCCCTTCACAGGGTTGTTATGAAGATTAAATTCGTATGTATCACATGCCAAGAACAGTATCTTGCACATAACACAATGAGAAACCAAGGCGATGTGACTGTACAGGTTGAATATCCTTTATTTGCAATTTTTGGGAATAGAAGGATTGCAGATCTTTTTAAGATTTTGGAATATTTGCATTATACGAATTGAAAATCCCTTGTCTGAAAATCTGAAATACAGAGTGCTCCAATGAGCATTTCCTTTGAGCATCATGTTGGCACTGCAAGTTTCGTATTTTGGAGCATTTTGGAGTTTGAATTTTTTGGATCAGGAATGTCAGCCTATATTAGAGATTGTGCTATTGTGCATGTGAAAGTTTGAAATCTGCATTATGAAATAACTTTCAGATAATACTTTATTCCATTTTAATGTTAGTAACCCAAAGAGGATTCCAACTCAGTTAATGTCATTTATAATTTTTGTTTATTAGGAAAACATATTGTAATTAGAATATTTAGTGTAACTGTATCTGAAGTGTTCTTAGCTTTAATTTTCATATTTTAATTTAAATATTGTCACTTGGATGTATATTATTCAGGAGAAAACAACTTACGGCCAACGAAAAAAGGAATGTCTTTAAAATCAGATGCTGTGCTGTCAAAATCAAAACGAAGAAAAAAACCTGATAGGGTTTTTGAAAATCAAGAGGTCCAAGCTATTGGTGGCAAAGATGTTTCTCTGTTTCTCTTCAGAGCTTTGGGGAAAATTCTATATTGTAAAAGTAAGAAATTTTTACATTTTTAAAATCTGTTGGATATCACATAGTCTTAAAATGGAAATAAAATGTCACTTTTAAAAAAATGTCATGTATTTTGGTTCTGCTCTAAGAGTTAGAGCTAGGTCAGATACTGTTTGCCTAGGCCTAAGACATAGTAGGAAATCAGAATATTTTCTGACCGTAAGCAGGATTAAAAGTAAAAACATGCTATTGCAGGCCATATCCATGTGTGTAAATCTTTAAAATTATAGTTTGCTGAAGGTAAGAGAGCAGATCATCTAGACTTGTAGTGGCAAGTGTTGGTAGCCTAAAGCCCTCTTAACACTGGGCTCCAGCCAACAGAGCCTTAGACAAATTACCAGGTAGTTTAAGGTTTCTTTCAATCCTCTTGTATTTCTCTAATTTACAAGCTTTCTGTCTCCCCAACCAGATGTTTATCGCCTTTTCTGTCTTTTTTGATGACTGCTCCCCCTCAGTTCTTTCACTCCCTATTGCCCATTTTAGTGTCCCAAATAATCCCTCCTTTTGATAGCAAATGCCTGTTTTCAGTCTGATGACCCTAAAGGAAAGAAATTGGGATTTCTAAATGGAAACCTTCATACCCTCTGAGGAAAATGGGCATCACTTAGGTGGCAGTGAGGACACTCCTCTGTCACTGGATCCTCTTACTTTGAACCTGAGTGACTATTCCCACCTGATTCTTTGCTTTCTCTCCTTTCTTTTCCTCCCCAACATACGTTTATCGTCTCTTGCATTAGTGAATGGAATTCGTATTCTTTCATGTAGAGAGCAACATCTTCCTACATAGTAAATAAAAGAGTAAAGACCACTGTATTGAGATGAGAAATCAAGGGAAGAAAGCAACCCAAAGCTGAAAAAGGTGAAATGGGAGTGCATTAGGAAATGGAATATTTTAAGTCTAGAGAAGCCATAATCTAAGCATCAGAATTGTTAATTTAGTTCTTGCTAATATGGAAAAAATAGGTGCTTGCTTCCAGTTGTTTTTTATTTATTTATTATTTTTTAACAGTTTGCTTACTGTGTTGGTATTGTATGTCTAAAATTTTCAAACTCTTCAAATGAGAGGTGCTATATAATTATAAAGAAGGTATTATCTTTAATAATTCCAGAAATTTTTTATAGGAGCATCTTTAACAGAATTAGACTCACCTCAGTTGCCCTCTCATTTATCAGAATATGAACGGGATACGTTACTTGTTGAACCTGAGGTAAGTTCTTTGATGACACTTAGTATAGGTTACAAAGGATATATTATTCGTGTGC
This sequence comes from Pan paniscus, assembly GCF_029289425.2. Taxonomy (NCBI): domain Eukaryota; kingdom Metazoa; phylum Chordata; class Mammalia; order Primates; family Hominidae; genus Pan; species Pan paniscus. Next base: position 44,526,492 of record NC_073253.2, on the reverse strand, counting down.
ATATATATTTGACCATTGCATTTTTACCAAATTTATGTATATATGCTTCTTTTTATAGGAGGTAGTAGAAATGTCACACATGCCTGGAGACTTATTTAATTTGTATCTTCACCAAAACTACATAGATTTCTTCATGGAAATTGATGATATTGTGAGAGCCAGTGAATTTCTAAGTTTTGCAGATATCCTCAGTGGTGACTGGAATGTAAGACCATTTGACTTAAAATGTTTATGTTTATAGTATTTCCTTAGAATTAAGAAAAGAAAGTTTACTTTTATCCCTAATTGCCTGACATTATTTTATGTGACTGTTCTTCATAACTATGCTAAAGTTAATGTAACCAACTCAGTGTTTATAATGAAGCTTCAGTAGCAAATCTGATTTTTCTGCTGATAATATAGCACCAATTGTTTCTAAAGTTATTTTCTTTTTTTCTTTTTTTTCTGTGTGTGTGTAGAGACAGGGTCTTACTATGTTGCTCAGGCTGGTCTCAAACTCCTGGGCTCAGACAGTCCTCTCACCTGAGCCTCCGAAAGTGCTGGGATTACAAGCGTGAGCCACCACGCTCCTGTCTAAATTTTCTGATTTTGTGTTATGGTGGTGTTTTTTTTTTTTTTTTTTTTTTTTTTTTTTTTGAGAAGAAGCTCTATCTACAGCTATGTTACCCAGTCTGGTCTTGAACTACTGGGTTTAGGGAATCCTGTCCTCTCTGCCTTCCAAGTAGCTAGAAATACAGGCACACACCACCATGCCCAGTTTATTTTCTTTTTTTTTTTTTTTTGAGACAGTGTCTTACTTTTTTGCCCACGCTGGAGTCCAGTGGTACAAACACGGTTCACTGCAACCTTGACCTTCTGGGCTCAAGCGATCCTCCAACCTCAGGCACTCCCCATCGAGTAGCTGGGACTACAGGCAAGCACCACTATCCTTAGCTAATTTTTTTTCTTTGTTTTAGAGACAGGGTTTCACCATGTTACCCATGCTGGTCTCCAACTCCTGAGCTCAAGCGATCTGCCTGCCCTGGCCTCTCAAAGTGCTGGGATTACAGGAGTGAGCCACCATGCCCGGCCCCAGCTTATTTTCTGATTTTAAAATTAATACATACTCAAAATATGACAACCATTAAGAAGTAGATACAAGAGAAAGAACTGTACATGTTGCTACACTTTCTGCTAGTTTTTAAAATTTATTTCTTTTACATATTTGAAACTATTTACCATAAAATTTGTATTTTGTTCTTAACATCTTAACACTGCCCTTACCAGTACAACAGCCACCAACTACATGTAGCTATTTACATTTAAATTTAATTAAAAATTCAGTTCCTCAGTCATACTGGCCACATCTCCAGTACTTGATAACTGCATGTGGCTGATGGCTACTTTATTGAACAGCCCAGATACAAAACATTTCCATCATTGCAGGACGTTCTGTTGGACGACACTGTTTTGATACGTTAATATTTCTGTGTATTATAAATATTAAAATAAGGCCGGGCTCAGTGGGTCACACCTGTAAACCCAGCACTTAAGGAGGCCGAGGCAGGTGGATCATTTGAGCTCATGAGTACGAGACCAGCTGGGGCAATGTGATGAAACCCCATCTCTACAAAAAATACCAAGAAAATTGCTTGGGTGTAGTGGTCCCAGCTACTCAGGAGGCTGAGGTGGGAGGATGGCTTGAGCCCGGGAGGCAGGGGTTGCAGTGAGCTGAGATCACACCACTGCACTCCAGCCTGGGCAATAGAGCTGGACCTTGTCTCAAAAAATTAAAAAATTGAAATAGCAGTAATAAGTAAAATTAGGAAAGACACAGAAAAACCATTTATGATATAGAGCTTCATTACTTAGCAGTTGAATTTGCTTAACTTTTAAAATAATTGTTTCTTTCTTATTTTGAAATTTTCCATCCTATAAATAAATTAAAAGGATAGTACAATGAGCCAGGAGTGGTGGTTCCTGCCAGTAATTCTGCACTTTGGGAGTCCAAGGCAGGAAGATCACTTGAGGCCAGAAGTTTGAGAACAGCCTGGGAAACACAGCAAGACCCCATCTCTAGAAGAGATTTTAAAAATTAGCTGGATATGGTGGCATGCACCTGTAGTCCTAACTACTTGGGAGGCTGCGGTGGGAGAATCACTTGAGCCCAGGAGTTTGAGGTGATAGTGAGCTGTGATCGTGCCACCACATTCCAGGCTGGGCAACAGACTGAGACCCTATTTTAAATAATAATACAAAATAACGAAAAGAGTATAATTGACTTGTTTGTGACACCAAGGATAAATGCTTGAGGTAATGGATACCCCATTTAACTTAAGGTAATTATTACACATTGTATGCTGGTATCAAAATGACCCCTGTACCTCATAAATATATACAGCTACTAGGTACCCACACAAATTAAAAATTTTAAAAAAAATGATAGTACAATGAATAGCTGCATATCCTTAACTTTTGTTTAGCAGTTTGCATATTTTGCCACTTTTTCTTAATCTCTCTATATATTTACGTATTTGTTTCTGGCTGAATAATTGGAAAGTATTAGTAATTGCGAACATTGTGACACTTAAGCAGCATAAGGACATTGTTCTATTACAACTACCATAGCATTATCATACCCCATTGAAACTAAAATATAACTAGTTGATATAACTGGCCTCTCAAAGTGCTGGGATTACAGGCGTGAGCCACTGCGCCCAGCTGCATAGTCATATTTTAGTTTCAATTATATTTTAGTTATATTAACTAATTAGTTACATTAACTAATTAGTTATATAATTAAGTTAACTTTCCAGAGAAACTTGACACTAATCTAGCAATATATTGTCCCTATTCAGATTTCCTCATTTGCCTCAAAAATGTATTCAAAGTTGTTTCCTCCACCCCTGTCCAAGATCCAGTCAGGGTTTACACATTTAATTTGATGGATATGTCCCAGTGGAATTTGCTTTGGATAAGTTTATAGTGCTGTTATTTATAGGGCTGTAGTGATGTTGAAGAAAGTGAACACATAGAAACTAAATACGGTTAGTATTTTTGTATATATCAGGAATACCAGTAATGCTCTTTTATAAATCTATTTTCTTTCACATCTTGTCTCATTTGTTAGACACGCTCTTTACTCAGGGAATATAGCACATCTATAGCTACGAGAGGTGTGATGCATTCCAACAAAGCCCGAGGATATGCTCATTGCCAAGGAGGAGGATCAAGTTTTCGACCCTTGCACAAACCTCAGTGGTTTCTAATAAATAAAAAGGTAAAAAAAAAAAAAAAAGAATTCTGTACTTTCAATATGTGAACTTTATGGTACGTGAATTATAACTCAAAGCAGTTATTTTCTTTAAAACATAACAAAGGAAAAAATATTTCATTTTTAATAAAATAGTTGCTAAGGTCCACAATTAGAGTCTGAGTTTTTATAAAACATAAAAAGGTGACTCTTAAATGTTTGTACAATTTTTTAAGGGAAAAAAGACCATCAAAATTTGAAAACATTAGTTCAGTTTTATTGGAATCAAAGCGTAGTTACATTTTATTTTATTTTTTATTTTTTTATTTTTTGAGACGGAGTTTCGCTCTTTTTGCCCAGGCTGGAATGCAATGGCGTGATCTCGGCTCACTGCAACCTCCGCCTCCCGGGTTCAAGCAGTTCTCCTGCCTCAGCCTCCCAGGTAGCTGGGATTACAGGCGCCAGCCACCACGCCTGGCTAATTTTTTGTATTTTTAGTAGAGACAGGGTTTCACCATGTTGGCCAGGATGGTCTCGATCTCTTGACCTCATGATCCTCTTGCCTTGGCCTCTCAAAGTGCTGGGATTACAAATGTGAGACACCATGCTCGGCCATATTTTATTTTTTATTTTTTATTTTTATTCAGACAGAGTCGTTCTGTTGTCTAGGCTGGAGTGCAGTGGTGCCATCTCTGCTCACTGCAACCTCTACCTCCTAGGTTCAAGCAATTCTCCCACCTCAGCCTCCTGAGTAGCTGGGATTACAGGCATCTACCTCCATGCCCAGCTAATTTTTGTATTTTTAGTAGGGATGGGGTTTTGCCATGTTGGCCAGGCTGTTCTTGAACTCCTGACCTTAAGTGATCTGCCCGCCTTGGCCTCTCAAAGTGCTGGGATTACAGGCATGAGCCACTGTGCCCAGCTGCATAGTTATATTTCAGTTTCAATTAAAAACAAACTTTAGGGCCAGGCATGGTGGCTCACACCTGTAATCCTAGCACTGTGGAAGGCCAAAACAAGGGGATCACTTGAGCCCAGGAGTTTGAGACCAGCCTGGGCAACATAGTGAGATCCCATATCTACAAGAAAAAGAAAAAAATTGTAAATAAATAAACCCTAGTTCAACCTGAGAATACTGATTGGAAAATAGAAATCCCTAGTGTATAAAATTTCAGTTAGGCAGGAGGAATAAGTTTTTTTTGTTTTTTGTTTTTGAAACAGAGCCTTGCTGGCCAGGAGGAATAAGTTTTAAGTTCAAGAGATATGTTGTATAACGTGGTGACTATTAAGAACAATGTGTCGTGTATTTGAAAATCATGGCCGGGCATGGTGGCTCACGCCTGTAATCCCAGCACTTTGGGAGGCTGAGGCGGGCAGTTCACGAGGTCAGGAGATGGAGACCATCCTGGCTAACACGATGAAACCCTGTCTCTACTAAAAATAAAAAAACTTAGCCAGGTGTGGCGGCGTGCGCCTGTAGTCCCAACTACTCTGGAGGCTGAGGCAGGAGAATGGCGTGAACCCAGGAGGCGGAGCTTGCAGTGAGCTGACATGGCGCCACTGCACTCCAGCCTGAGAGACAGAGCAAGACTCCATCTAAAAAAAAAAGAAAATCACTAAAGCGGTAGATTTTAAATGTTCTCACCACACACAAAAAATATATGTATGTAAGGTAATGCATATGTTAATTGGCTCAATTTAGCCATTCTACCATATATACATATTTCAGAACATCATGTTGTATACCTATAAATACATACAGAGCTTATTTGTCAATTTAAATTAATCAAAGAAAGGAGAAGAAATCTTGGCCTTGCCTCTATGTGGACAAGGTAATTCACCTAATGTGTTCTTACTCTCCACAGCTAAAAATGTAGATGATTGAATTATTTAGAGGTAAAAAATGGGAGGCACACAAGTTGAAAACAAAATACACAACAGTTTTCAAAATGAATTGCCAATCTTTAAAAATCAGACTAATGATTAAAAGTCAGATATGAATTTCGGCCCGGCCGGGCGCTGTGGCTCACACCTGTAATCCCAGCACTTTTGGGAGGCTGAGGCGGGCAGAACACAAGGTCAGGAGTTCGAGACCAGCCTGACTAACATGGTGAAACCCCATCGCTACTAAAAATACAAAAGTTTGCCGGGTGTGGTGGTGTGCTCCTGTAATCCCAGCTACTCAGGAGGCCGAAGCAGGAGACTCGCGTGAACCCGGGAGGCAGAAGTTGCAGTGAGCCGAGATCATGCCACTGCACTCTAGCCTAGGCGACAGAAAAAGACTCTGTCTCAGAAAAAAAAAAAAAAAGTTAGATATGAATTTCTAGCTTCAGAATTTCTGGAATCTCCTGGTTAAAAAAAAAAAAGAGGCCAGGTGCAGTGGCTCACACCTGTAATCCAAGCACTTTGGAAAGCTGAGGTGGAAGGATCACTAGAGCCCAGGAGTTTGAGACCTGCCTGGGCAATATGGTGAAACCCCATCTGTATAAAAAAATAAAAAATAAAAAAATTAGCTGGGAGTGGTGGCAAACACCAGGAATTTGAGACCAGCAATATAGTGAGATCCCATATCTACAGGAAAAAGAAAAAATTTTTTTTTGTTTATCCTACCTAGTCCCAGCTACTTGGGAGGCTGAATTGGGAGGATTGCTTAAGCCTGGGAGGCAGAGTTTGCAGTGAACAATGATTGTGCCACTGCACTCCAGCCTGGGCAACAGAGTGAGACCCCCATCTCTCAAAAAAATAAAAGGAAAGTGAAGTATAACACTGGCTCATATTTCTGCGTAGCAACAATCACCTCGCCATGTAGCATCTGCCCCTTTGAGATGAGAGTAGTAGGCACCACTGTCCCCAGCTGGTTCATTCACTTATATTGCCTGCTTGACTTCTGTAATATCTGAATTCATGACTCCTGGACTGGGTCATCTCTGAGATGTCTTCCAGTTCTAAAATCATACAGCTGAAAATTACCCTATAATTTATTACCTAGGACATTTTTTCCAACAGATTTCTTGGAGAATTTAATGACTTTTAAGCAATTTATATCTCATTGACTTGCTTTGTCTTTTATAGCATATATATTAATTTTGCATTGTAGCTGCATATAAATTATCTAAGACTGTTAGCTTCTTGAAGGCAGGGATTATGCTTTTCTCTTGCTCAGCATAACGTTGTGTTGACTAAAGAAAACAAATTATTTCATTGAAAACTATTTTCGTGTAATTTGTGATGTGTGTGTGCTCATAAACAATTCCTTTGAGTTTTAAATTTGGTTTTCTTATATATTCAATGTCTTTTAAAAATTGTTTATCAAATGTGGAATAGTTGTGTAGGTAAAATACTTTATTAAACGATGCTAAAAAAACTATAAAGGACTACTTAAATAAGCTATTAAAAGTATATTTGTGGTATATAAACCCACAAGTTAATATAAACTTATCGTGTAAGTTTATATAATAAACTTAGTTTGTCTAGGAATACATATTTTTAATTTCATTTTTCCTTTCATCTTTTTTTTTTCTTTTCTATACAGTATCGGGAAAATTGCCTGGCAGCAAAAGCACTTTTTCCTGACTTCTGCCTACCAGCTTTATGCCTCCAAACTCAGCTATTGCCATACCTTGCTCTACTAACCATTCCAATGAGAAATCAAGGTAATAACATAGGTTTTTCTTTTCTTTTAAGAAGTAGGGTTTATTTATTTATTTATTTATTTATTTTATTTTTTTAGGTGGAGTCTCTACTGTCCAGGCTGGATTGCGGTGGCACTATCTCGGCTCACTGCAACCTCTGCCTCCTGGGTTCAAGCAATTCTGTTCCCTCAGCCTTCTGAGTAGCTGGGACCACAGGCACGCGCCCCCACACCTGGCTAATTTTTGTATTTTTAGTAGAGATGGGGTTTCACCATATTAGCCAGGATGGTCTCGATCTCCTGACCTTGTGATCTGCCTGCCTCGGCCCCCCAGAGTGCTGGAATTACAGGTGTGAGCCACCGCACGCGGCCAGAAGTAGGGTTTTATAGCAATATCTTTTTGTGGGCCAATTTATTGCTATATGCAGTGAGATACTTTTTTTCCTTTTATTTTTTGATCTGGATAATTCTGGATCCTTTATGTTTTTTTTTTAAAAAAAAGCATCAAACAGGCCAGGTGCAGTGGCTCATGCCTGTAATCTCAGCACTTTGGAAGGTCAAGACAGGGAGATCACTGGAGGTTAGGAGTTTGAGACCAGCCTGGCCAACATGGTGAAACCCTGTCTCTACTAAAAATACAAAAATTAGCCAGGCGTGGTGGCATGCGCTTGTAATCCCAGCTACTCGGGAGGCTGAGGCAGGAGAATCACTTGAACCCAGGAGGTGGAGGCTGCAGTGAGCCAAGATCGCACACCTGCACTCCAGGCTGGGTGACAAAGTGAGGTCTGTCTCAAAAAAACAATAAGCATCAGATGATATAGAAATATATAAAGAGCCGAACGTGGTGGCTTATGCCTGTAATCCCAGCACTTTGGGATGCCAAGGCTGGGAAACCCCATTTCTACTAAAAATACAAAAAATTAGCCAGGCGTGGTGGCACGCGTCTGTAATCCCAGCCACTCGGGAGGCTGAGGCAGGAGAACCTTCAACCCGGGAGGCGGAGGTTGCAGTGAGCCAAGATCAGGCCATTGCACTCCAGCCTGGGCGACAGAGCGAGACTGTCTCAGAAAAAAAAAAAAGTTTCTAAAGTAAAAATTGAAAGTACTTCCCCTACAACCACAGGTTGCTTTGACAGATTAATGTAAATTCTTCCAGATACTCTTCTGTGGATGTAGAAACATGCAGAATGAGGCAAGCTTTAATTTGCTTATGTCACTTACTGTGGATAGCCTTTCATATCTTATAAGTTAATGTCAGAGCAGCAATCTAATTCATTTTTTTCCAATTTATAAACATTTTATTTAACCTTATGATGGATATTTTGGTGGATTTCAGTATCACAAAAATGCCTATTAATAGTATATTTTCATTATATTTCTGTTACGAAATTATAATGCTACAAACATTACTATGCCTGTGGCAGTATACATCTGCACAAGTTTTGAAAATGTTATGCATTCATAGGCAAAAATGGGATAACTTTTGGGCGGTGGTCATGATTAATCTGTTGATCAGAATCCAGAGATTGCCCTTCTCCTTGCCAATTGCTTTAAGAGTACACTAGTTTTTGGCCGGGTGCAGTGGCTCATGCCTGTAATCCCAGCACTATGGGAGGCCAAGACGGGCGGATCACAAGGTCAGGAGATCGAGACCATCCTGGCTAACATGGTGAAACCCCATCTCTACTAAAAATACCAAAAAAACAAAAAAAACCAGGCCTGGTGGCGGGTGCCTGTAGTCCCAGCTACTCGGGAGGCTGAGGCGGGAGAATGGCATGAACCTGGGAGGCGGAGCTTGCAGTGAGCCGAGATTGCGCCACTGCCCTCCAGCCTGGGCGACAGAGCAAGACTCTGTCTCAAAAAAAAAAAAAAAAAAAAAAATTACACTAGTTTTTAAACTTTTTGTTTTTTTTTTTTTTGAGATGGAGTTTCACTCTTGTTGCTGAGGCTGGAGTGCAATGGCATGATCTCGACTTACTGCAACCTCTGCCTCCCAGGTTCAAGCGATTCTCCTGCCTCAGCCTCCAAAGTAGCTGGGATTACAGGCATGTGCCACAACACCCGGCTAATTTTTTTTGTATTTTTAGTAGAGGTGGGGTGTCACCATGTTGGCCAGGCTGGTCTCGAACTCCTGGCCTTAAGTGATCTGCCCACCTCGGACTCCGAAAGTGCAGAATTACAGGCGTGAGCCACCGCGCCCGGCCACTAGTTTTTAAACTTTATTTTGAAATTATTTCAGGCTGGGCGCAGTGGCTCACGCCTGTAATCCCAACACTTTGGGAGGCCGAGGCGGGCGGATCACGAGGTCAGGAGATCAAGACCATCCTGGCTAACCCCGTCTCTACTAAAAATATAAAAAATCAGCCGGGCACGGTGACAGGTGCCTGTAGTCCCAGCTACTCAGTAGGCTGAGGCAGGAGAATGGTATGAACCCGGGAGGTGGAGCTCGCAGTGAGCCGAGATCACGCCACTGCACTCCAGCCTGGGAGACAGAGTGAGACTCCGTCTCAAAAAAAAAAAAAATTATTTTAAATGTAAGGATGCAAGAATAGTACAAAAAAATTCTTGTATATCCTTCACTGTTTCCTCATTATCACATTTTTTACCATATTTGCCTGATTATATTCTCTCTCTTTATAAGCATGCACATATATGTATTATTTTGCTAAACTAGTCTTGAGTAAATTTGCAGGCATGATATCCCATTATTCTTAAAAACTTAAGTCTGCACTTGCCAAAAACAAGGACATTTTCCTGCATAACCACAGTGTGCAATCAAATCAGGAAATTAATATTAATACCGTTTATTTTATAGTCCCCATTCAAATTTTTCCAATTGTCCTAATAATATCCTTTTTTTATTATTTTTAATTAATAGAGACAGGATCTCGCTTTGTTGGCCGGCTTGGTCTTGAACTGCTGGCCTCAAGCAATCCTCTTGCCTCAGCCTCCCAAAGTGCTAGGATTATAGGCACAGGCCACCGCACCCAGCCCTAATAATCTCCTTTGTAAAATGATAACTCCCCATTTCTTGTCCAGAATCCAGTGAAAGATAACCTGATGCAGTTAGTGATTTAGTTTCCGTGTGTTTTTAGTCTCCCTTGATCTGGAACAGTTTTGTAGTCTTTCTTTGTCCGTGACATTTTAGAGGGATATAGGACAGTTACTGTATATACGATCCCTCAATTTGGGTTTGTCTGGTGATTCCTCATTATTGGATTCAGGATATGTATTTTTTTGGCAGAAACACCACAGAAGTGATCTTAAAAAAAATTGGCAAGGAGAGGAAAGATATCTGGATTCTGACCAACAGATTCATCATGTCCACTGCATAAACGTTATTTTTGCCTATGAATACACAACATTTTAAACACTTTTAAGTATCAGTACTTACAAAAGCTGTAAGATAAAACACTTCATTGTATCAAAGTAGATATTTAGTCTTTAATCCTTTCTTCTGATCACTGATAAGGTCAACTCTATCTTTAAAATTTCTGGGCCAGGCATGGCGGCTCATGCCTATAATCCCAGAACTTTGGGCGGCCAAGGTGGGAAGATCGCTTGAGCCCAGGAGTTTGAGACCAGCCTAGGCAACACGGTGATACCTTGTCTCTACAAAAAAATTTAAAAATTAGCTGGGTGTCATGGCTTGCACCTGAAGTCCCAGCTACTCGGGAGGCTGCAGTAAGGGGATCACTTGAGCCCGGGAAGTGAAGGGTGTAGTGAGCTGTGATCACCCCACTGCACTCTAGCCTGTCTAGCTTGGGTGACAGGGCGAGACCCTCTCCAAAAAAATAAAATAAAATTTCTGAGATGTTTTGATAAGTTATATGGTAGATTACTAACATTTTTAATATGACACAAATTCTGTTTTCTGTTTTGAAGATTAGCACCACAGACAGGTGATCATTAATGAAATATGGCCCTTAAAATACACATTACAAAAGAGAAACTGATGGTAAAATTGCTGGTGAACTTAACTTTTATCATTTCTCCACTAATTAAAAATTCAGATTCTGGGATCACATCTCTAAGCTGTTCATATCAAAGAGCTATTTTTTAAAGATCCTGATTATAGGCAACAAAAGCAAAAATAAACAAATAGGATTACATCAAAACTGAAAAGCCTCTGCACAGCGAAGGAAACAACAGAATGAAGAGCCAACCTACATAATGGGAGAAAATATTTGTAAATTATACATCTGATAAGGGGTTAATAATCAAAATATATAAGGAACTCAAAGAATGCAATAGTAAGAAAACAACCCAATTAAAAAACAGGCAATTCCAGCCTGGGCAACATGGTGAAACCCTGTCTCTACAAAAAATAGATTAAATTGGCCGGGCACGGTGGCTCACGCCTGTAACCCCAGCACTTTGGTTGGCCGAGGTGGGTGGATCGCCTGAGGTCAGGAGATCGAGACCAGCCTGGCCAACATGGCAAAACCCCACCTGTACTGAAAATACAAAAAATTAGCTGGGTGCAGTGGCGGGCGCCTGTAATCCCAGCTACTCAGGAGGCTAAGGCAGGAGAATTGCTTGAACCCGGGAGGCGGAGGTTGCCATGAGCCGAGTTTGCACCATTGCACTCCAGCCTGGGCAACAAGAGCAAAATTCTGTTTCAAAAAAAAAAAAAATAGATAAAATTAGCCGGGTGTAGTGGCACACACCTGTAGTCCCAGCTACTTGGAGGCTGAGTGAGAGGATGGTTTGAGCCTGGGAAGGGAAGGTTGCAGTGAGCCGAGATCACGCTGCTACATTCTAGCCTGGGGGACAGAGTGAGATGCTGTCTCAAAAGGCAAAGGACCAGATAGACATTTCTTAAAAGAAGACTGGCCAAAAGGTATATGAAAAACTGCTTAACATTAAGGCTTAACACTAATGAGCAGGGAAACACACTTAAAACCACAATGAGATATCATATTACACCAGTTAGAATGGCGTTACCAAAAGATAAATGATAACAAATGTTGGCTAGGGTGTGGAGAAAAGGGAATCACAGAGTTAGTAAGAATGTAAATTAGTACAGCTGTTTTGAGGAACAGTATGGAGGTTCCTTAAAAAACTGAAAATAGGCCGAGCGCAGTGGCTCACGCCTGTAATCCCAGCACTCTGGGAGGCTGAGGCGGGCGGATCACGAGGTCACGAGTTTGAGAGCAGCCTGGCAACATAGTGAAACCCCATCTCTACTAAAAACACACACACACACAAAAAACACACCAAAAAAACTAAAAATAGGCCAGGCGTGGTGGCTCACGCTTGTAATCCCAGCACTTTGGGAGGCCGAGGTGGGTGGATCACCTGAGGTCGGGAGTTCGAGACTAGCCTGACCAACATGGTGAAACTCTGCCCCTACTAAAAATACAAAAATTAGCTGGGCGTGGTGGCACATGCCTGTAATCCCAGCTACTTGGGAGGCTGAGGCAGGAGAATTGCTTGAACTTGGGAGGCAGAGGTTGCAGTGAGCCACGATCACGCCATTGCACCCCAGCCTGACAACAAGAGCAAAACTCTGTCTCAAAAAACAAACAAAAAATCTCTAAAAATAGAACTACCATATGATCCAGCAGTCCCACTACTGGACATATATCCAAAGAATATGAAGTCAAGGCCAGGCGCGGTGGCTCATGCCTGTAATCCCAGCACTTTGGGAGGCGAGGCAGGCGGATCACTTGAGGCCAGGAGTTTGAGACCAGCCTGGCAAACATGGTGAAACCCCGTCTCTACCAAAAATATAAAAAATTAGCCAGATGTGGTGGTGTACTCCTGTAATCTCAGCTATCCTGGAGTCTGAGGCAGGAGAATTGCTTGAATCCAGGAGGTGGAGGTTACTGTGAGCTGAGATTGTGTTGCTGCACTCCAGCCTAGGTGACAGAGCCAGACTCCATCTCAAAAAAAAAAAGAGAATATGAAGTCAGTATGTTGAAGAGAGATCTGCCCTCCCTCCCAATTTTATTGCAGCATTATTCACAATAACCAAGATATAGCGTCAGTCTAATTGTCCATTGGATGAGGAAAACATGGTATATATACACAGTGGAATACTATTCAGCCATAAAAAAGAACAAAATCTTGTCATTTGCAGTAACATGGATGAACCTGGAAGACCTTATCTGAAATGAAATAAGCCAGGCACAGAAAGACAAATATTGCATATTCTCACTTATATAGGAGCTAAAAAAGTTGATCTCATAATAGTAGAGCACAGAATGGGATTACCATGGGCTTGGATGATAGGGGAGTTATTGATCAAAGAATACAAAATTTTGTTATGTAGGAGGAATAAATTCAAGAATTCTATTTTACAACATGGTGACTATAATTAATAGTATTCTGTGTGTGTGTGTGTGTGTGTGTGTGTGTGTGTGTGTGTGTGTGTGGTTTTGTTTCTTTTTTTTGAGTCAGAGTATCACTCTTATCACCCAAGCTGGATTGTGGTGGTATGATCACGGCTCACTGCAGCCTAAACCTCCTTGGCCCAAGTGATCCTCCCACCTCAGCCTACTGAGTAGCTGGTAACCACAGGTGCGCACCACCACACTTGGCTAATTTTTGTATTTTTTTTTTGTAAGGACAGGGTTTTGCCATGTTGCATAGGCTGGTCTTGAACTCCTGGGTTCAAGCAATCCTCCCACCTCAGCCTCCCAAAGTGCTGGGACTACAGGTGTGAGCTACCACACCCAACCAATATATTGTATTCTTGAAAAATGCTGAGAGTGAATGTAAAGTGTCTTTGCCACAAAAATAATAACTCTGTGAGGTAATATATATGTTAATTAGCTATAGTCATTCTACAATATATATATTAAAACAATATGTTGCCCACAGTAAATATATACAATTTTGTTTGTTAATTAAAATAACTCTGTTTGTAGTAGATTTTTTTTTTTTTTTTTGAGATGGAGTCTTGCTGTATCTCCCAGGCTGCAGTGCAGTGGCACCATCTTGGCTCACTGCAACCTCCACTTCCCAGGTTCAAGCAATTCTCCTACCTCAGCCTCCTGAGTAGCTTGAATTACAGGCGCATACCACCACACCCAGCTAATTTTTGTATTTTTAGTGAAGATGGGGTTTTACTATGTTGGCCAGTCTGGTCTCAAACTCCTAACCTCAGGTCATCCACCTGCTTCGGCCTGTGTAGTAGAATTTTTAACAGGTAAGTATCCAAAGGTCCTCATAGTGTTAGATGTGCAAACTTTAAAAGGTTTATAAAAATTAGTAAAAGTAAGATGTTTTGGTTTTTCTTGTCAATTTTTATACTGTTTCTTCTGCTTTTATTTACTATGTCATTTTCAGCCATTATTTCTTTAAATATTTTTCTGCTTCTTTCTGTCCTTCTAGTCTTTCATTAGGGTATGTTCACTTGAAAGTGTTCCACATTTTTCTGAGATTTTGTTCATATTTCTTCTGTCTTCTATATGTCAATCTATGTCCAAGTTTTTTTTTTTTTTTTTTTTGAGACAGAGTCTCCCTCTGTTGTCCAGGCTGGAGTGCGGTAGCACCATCTCAGCTCACTGCAATCTCCACCTCCCGAGTTCAAGCAATTCTCCTGCCTCAACCCCCTGAGTAGCTGGGAATACAGGCATGTGCCGCTATGCCCGGCGGGGTTTCGCCATGTTGGCCAGGCTGGCCTTGAACTCCTGACCTCAGGTGATCTGCCTGCCTCGGCCTCCCAGAGGGCTGGGATTAGAAGCATGAGCTACCACGCCTGGCCTATGTCCAAGTTTGATGATACTTCTGGTTCAAATCTACTGTTGAGCCCCTTCAGTGAATTTTTCATTTTAGTTATTGTACCTTTTGACTCCAGAATTTTCATTTGGTTCTTTTTATAATTTTTGCCTTTTTGTTGATACTCTTTTTCATGAGACATTGTCATTACAGCTTTGTTTACTACTTTGAGCATGATTTCCTTTTCTACTTTGAAAATATTTATAATGGTTTATCTGAAGTCTTTTTCTGTTAAATTTAATGTCTGAGCCCTCGCAAAGGCAGTTTCTTTTACCCACCTTTTTCTTGTGTGTAGGTCACACTTTCCTGTTTCTTTACATGTCATACTTTTTTGTTGAAAACTAGATGTTTTAGGGATATATTGTAGCAATTTTGGAGAATATTGAATCTCCTCCTCTGGGGCTTGTTTTTATTGTTGTGTGCTTGTTTATTTGTTTAGTGACTTGGCTAAACTCATGTAATGAAGTCTGTCTTTTGCAATATGAAGCCTTTCTCCCTCTTCAGAGAGCTCATCCTTGGCTGTGCCCACAGTTTACTTGGGATGATGGTGGTTTTAGCAGAGCTCACTTTGTCTCTTTCCCTGATATGTCTGTATAGCTCTTTGCTTCCTTTGTTATCACACTGTTGGCTACCCTAATTACTTTTTTTTTTTTTTTTTTGAGGAAAGAGTCTCGCTCTGTCACCCAGACTGGAGTGCAGTGGTACGATGACTGACTGCAACCTCCACCTCCTGGGCTCAAGCAATTCTTAAGCTTCAGCCTCCTGAGTAGCTGGGACTACAGGCGTGTGCCACCATCCCCAGCTAATTTTTCTATTTTTAGTAGAGATGGCGTTTCACCATGTTAGCCAGGCTGGTCTTGAACTCCTGACCTCAAGTGATCCACCCACCTTGGCCTCCCAAAGTGCTGGGATTACAGACGTGAGCCACTGTGCCCGACTACTCCCTAATTACTATCTAATTGCTCTGTTTTCAGCAGTGCTCTAGGACAAAAATTTCTCCACAAGCTGATCCAATTTAATTTGGGCAGGTGTAGGCTTTCAAGCCAGTTTCTGAGGGTTGTTCTGAAACCAGGAGGGCTCTTCTTAGTTGTCTCTTTCCCTGGTTTCTTATGAACTAGTTGGCTTATGTTTAGCTTGTTCTTATTTAAGAGGAGCTGGTTTCTGGGGTGCCCTTTAGGCTTGAACTTCCCCACACTATGTTTCAAATAAAGTGAGTTCCTTTGGGGAAGGCTTCGGAGCTTTTTCCTATGGACTGCCTCTCTGGGCAAAATCTCTAAGCCACTTAGTCTGGGTGGGTGCCCAGCTGCAGAGGTAGCCTCTGATTATTTTGGCTTGCCTCTCCCAGTGTGGACCCTCTGCTATGTAACAAGCTGGGGTAAGGGAGACTGCAGTTGGGACAGGGGACAGTGCCTTTGGGTTAGAACCTCTTATCCTATGAGTAGGGCCGGGTGGAGAAAGGAAGCCCCAAACACCCTGCTGCACTCCAGTAGGAAGGAGTCCTTAGTTCTTGGCTGTACCCACCTGGAATGAAATGTTCATCAAGCTGAGCCCTCTCAGCTCAGGGTTGGGAATGGGAGGGAGGAGATAGTGGCTCAGATGCCTCAGATTCTTCCTGTTTGATTTTCTTGAATAGATCTTTTCTCATTTGCTGTATGCTATTAGGACAATTTCCAGAGACTTCAAATGATTGATTTTTAAAAGTTTTCACCGATTTTGATTATCTTTGGGAGTGGGTACACAAGAGCTTATGCTGTCATCCTGAAAGTTTACTATGTCATTCTTTTTCTTTTTGCATTTTTAATTGTGATAAAGTATACAAAGCATAAAGTTTATCATCTTAACCATTTTGAATTCTACAGTGCAGTAGTGTTAAGTATATCCACCTTGTTCTGCAACCAGTTTCCAAAACTTTTGCTTCTTGCAAAACTGAAATTCTATAACTATTAGCATTAATTCCCCATTTTCCCTTCCCCCGGCAGCCACCATTCTGCTTTCTGTCTCTATGAATTTATGACTCTAAATACTTCATATAAGTGGAATCATACAATATTTGTTCTTTTGTGACTGGTTTCACTTAGAATGATGTCATCGCAGTTCATTTGTGTTAGAGCATGTGTCCTTTTTAAAGCTGAGTAATATTCCATTAGATGTATATACCATATTTGGTTATCCATTCATCTGTTGATGGACACTTGGGTTGCTTCCACCCATTGATTATTGTTAATGCTGATATGAACATGGGCATACAAATATCTTTTTGAGACTCTGTTTTTAATTATTTTGGGTATATACCCAGAAGTGGAATTGTTAGATCATACAATAATTCCATTTTTAATTTTTTGAGGATGCACTATACTGTTTTCCACAGCAGCTACACCATTTTACATTCCCATGAGCAATGCACAAGGGTTCCAGTTTCTCTACATCCTTACCCACACTTCTTGTTTTCTGGTTTTTTATAACAGTCATCCTAATAGATGTGAATTGGTATCTCACTATGGCTTGGATTTGCATTTCTGTAAAGATGAGTGATGTTCAGCATCTTTTCATGTGCTTATTGGCCATTTGTGTATTTTCTTTGGAAAATTGTTTACAACTTTTAAAAAATCTGTTTCAGCTCAGATTTCTTTTATCCAAGATATTGGAAGGCTCCCTCTGAAGCGACACTTTGGAAGGTAAGCTGATCATCTCAATTTCCAAAAAGCTGATAATGAAATGTCTACTGAATATGTTCAATATGAATCAATAACTGTTACCTGTAACATCCAAGAAAGACATACTGTACCTAGTAATTTATAAACATAATTGTATTGTAGACCCTTCCTTTTCTTAAATATAACAGCATATCTTCACCCACTCCCAATGGACTATACCAGATTAAATGGAAGCATGGAATCACAAAGGCAGAGGAATCTTTAAAATCCTCCAACTCAACAAATCTAGAAACCCCTTGCCAGCTTTCCTGTTGAGAGATGTTCTTAGCCTATGCTTGAAGACCTGCAGTGACTAGGAACTGCCTCAGAAAGTAGAAGAGTCCTTCATATTTTCTTATTTTAGAAAATTTAAACAAGCAAAAAATAGATGTCTATCTGTCTATACATATATATACATATATATACATATATACATATATATACATATATATATACATATATATACATATATATACATATATATACACACATATATATACATACATATATACACATATATACATATATATACATATATATACATATATATACATATATACATATATATACATATATATATACGTATATATATATATACTGTTCATTTTATTGGAAAGTAGCTTCTGTGCCATTATCAGTGATTAACACAAAACTTATATTTCACTTTGACTTAGCTTATTTGTAAGATCAAATTAAGCACTCAGGAATTGTTTAAAGATTTTAAAAATGGCCGGGCGTGGTGGCTCATGCTTGTAATCCCAGCACTTTGGGAGCCCGAGGCAGGTGGATCACCTGAGATCAGGAGTTCAAGACCAGCCTGGACAACATGGTGAAACCCCATCTCTACTAAAAATACAAAATTTAGCCGGGTGTGGTGGCACATGCCTGTAATCCCAGCTACTCAGGAGGCTGAGGCAGGAGAATCACTTCAACCCAGGAGGTGGAGGTTGCACTGAGCCAAGATCACACCATTGCACCCCAGCCTGGGCAACAAAAGCAAAACTCTATCTAAAAAAAAGGATTTAAAAAAATCTTGCTTACTGAATGCATGGACAAAAGTAAGTGATAGAAATGGCACCTCTGACTCCTCCTACCTTTTCTCCTATTTCTGGTCCCAAATGGAAAACTCCTGTGATGTGAGCTTTTTTCCCCCTCTTTACCTCCAAGATTCATTAAGGCCTTTGTAGTGTTAATGTTTTTTTCTGTATACTGGCTTAGCTATGTGGGGCCCATCTTTCCTATCGCAGAAAGACCATGATGGATGGATCTTGAAGCATCGTCCCACTGGGATGTGATCAGGGCTTACACATTTCATAAACACTGCTTTTCTTCTCACATCCCTCTGAATGAAAGCAGGACCAAGTCTCTTTGATGGCTTCTCTCCCCAACCCCCTAAGATTATGGCATCAAAATAAAGACAAGTATGTTCTATTGTATTGCTCCTGAGATGTATTGAGTTGCTGCAATTTACACAAGCCTAAATTGAATGAGAATCTTCACTATTTTATTATTGGTTCAACTACCTACTTGATGTGACTTGAGAGGCAGTATTTTCTTTTTTTTTTTAGACGGAGTCTAGCTTTATCGCCCAGGCTGGAGTGCAGTAGCACGATCTCGGCTCACTGCAAGCTCCGCCTCCCAGGCTCACACCATTCTCCTGCCTCAGCCTCCCAAGTAGATGGGACTACAGGCGTCTGCCACCACGCCCAGCTAATTTTTTGTATTTTTAGTAGAGACAGGGTTTCACTGTGTTAGCCAGGATGGTCTTGATCTCCTGACCTCGTGATCCGCCCACTTCGGCCTCCCAAAGTGCTGGGATTACAGGCGTGAGAGGCAGTATTTTCAGTGCTATATATTACAATGACTGGTACTATCTTTTATTTATGTTGACCATATTTAAAACCATCGTTCATATGTTTAGTATTCAGTATTAAATACTAATACTTAATATTTAATAGATGTTTAATTTCCTGTAATTCAACCTACACGTTATTTTTGCCCATTTAGCTTTTTTTCAGCTTTTACTATCCCAGCCTTATAGATAAGTCATCATGCACTTCAAATACTATTTACCTAGGGTGAATTCCTACAAATGAAATTGCTGGATCAATAGGTATATACCTTTTGGGGCTTTTCCTCTTTATTGCCAAATTGTTGGCAAGAATATTTTGCCAGTTTTATATCCACTTACAGTGTATCAGTATGTTCTTTTCTCCTAACCCTTCCCACCACTGGATTTTAAAAGTATCTTTGCCAGTTTAGAAGATGACAGTAATAGGCCAGGCGCAGTGGCTCATGCCTGTAATCCCAGCACTTTGGGAGGCTGAGGTGGGTGGATCATCTAAGGTCAGGAGTTCGAGACCAGCCTGGCCAACATGGTGAAACCCTATCTCTGCTAAAAATACAAAAACTAGCTGGGTGTGATGGTGCCTGCGTGTAATCCCCGCTACTCCAGAGGCTGAGACAGGAGAATCGCTTGAACCTGAAGCGGAGGTTGCAGTGAGCCAAGATCGTGCTACTGCCCTGTAGCCTGGGCGACAGAGCAAGACTGTCTCAAAAAAAAAAAAAGATGACAGTAGTAGCTCATTATGTTAATTTTCATTTTTAAAATTACAAATTAGATTTAACAATTTAGGAACCATTTGTATTTGTTTTATAAGTTGTCCATGTTTGTGCCCATTTTTCTATTATATTTCATTTTTTCCTTTTTAATTTGTAAAAATTCTTTACTGAAGGCTGGGTGTGGTGGCTCATACTTGTAATCCCCGCACTTTGGGAGGCGGAGGCAGGTGGATCACCTGAGTTCGGGAGTTCAAGATTACCCTGGCCAACATGGTGAAACCCCATCTCTACTAAAAATACAAATTAGTTGGGCATGGTGGCATGTGCCTGTAATCCCAGCTACTTGGGAGGCTGAGGCAGGAGAATCGCTTGAACCTGGGAGGCAGAGGTTGCAGTAAACTGAGATTGCACCACTGCACTCCAGCCTGGGCGATAGAGAAAGACAGTCTCAATAAAAAAAAAAAAAAGAAAAATTCTTTACTGAAGACATTCTTTCTTTTTATTTTTAGGTGTTTTTGTTGTTGTGGTTTGGTTTGGTTTTTTTGTTTGTTTGTTTGTTTTTTGTTTGGAGACAGAGTCTTGCTCTGTCGTCCAGGCTGGAGTTCAGTGGCACGAGCTTGGCTCACTGCAACTTCTGCCTCCTGGGTTCAAACAATTCTCCTGCCTCAGCCTCCTGAGTAGCTGGGATTACAGACGCGTGCCACCACGCCTGGCTAATTTTTCTATTTTCAATAGAGATGGGTTTTCGCCATGTTGGCCAGGCTGGTCTTGAACCCCTGGCCTCAAGCGATCTGCCTGCCTTGGCCTCCCACAGTGCTGATAGTACAGGCATGAGCCACCGTGTTCAGCTCCTTTTTGTATTTTAAGTTGTAGGAACTTATTCAGTTTGTCATTTACCTTGTAGTTTTGTTTTTATAGTTAAAGGGACTAGCTAAACAGCACAATGTAGGTAAATGAAAGATGGCTTCATAATCATCACACTCATGGTGTAATTTAAAAATCTTCTCCTTTGGTTCTTATTAATGCCTGCACTGTGAATCTGACAGATTGAAAATGGAAGCCCTGACTGACAGGGAACATGGAATGATAGACCCTGGCAGCGGAGATGAAGCCCAGCTTAATGGAGGACATTCTGCAGAGGAATCTCTGGGTGAACCCACTCAAGCCACTGCGCCGGAAACCTGGTCTCTTCCTTTGAGTCAGAATAGTGCCAGTGAACTGCCTGCTAGCCAGCCCCAGCCCTTTTCAGCCCAAGGAGACATGGAAGAAAACATAATAATAGAAGACTACGAGAGTGATGGGACATAGAAGCCAGCCTGCTAATCAGATTGCTACTTCACAGCTTCATTTTTGTTTCATTCAGTGGTACTTCAGCAGAGTTAATATGCTTTTCTGATGAATTACACAACAGTTCGTTAATTCTTCATTCTTGTAGTATTTCATCATAAGAAACCTACTCTTCTGTCATCTTGAAGTAAATAGAAGATCAAGCCTTCAAATCTCTTAATTTTTTCGGTATTTATTAAAGCTGTGAGTGGTTTAAGGAGCGGTCAGTGTGTATAAAGTGTGTTTGAGGCCGGGCGCGGTGGCTCACGCCTGTAATCCCAGCACTTTGGGAGGCCGAGGCGGGCGGATCACGAGGTCAGGAGATCGAGACCATCCTGGCTAACACGGTGAAACCCCGT
This sequence comes from Pan paniscus, assembly GCF_029289425.2. Lineage (NCBI taxonomy): Eukaryota > Metazoa > Chordata > Mammalia > Primates > Hominidae > Pan > Pan paniscus. Next base: position 44,504,962 of record NC_073253.2, on the reverse strand, counting down.
CTCTACTAAAAATACAAAAAATTAGCCGGGCGTGGTAGCGGGCGCCTGTAGTCCCAGCTACTCAGGAGGCTGAGGCAGGAGAATGGCGTGAACCCGGGAGGCGGAGCTTGCAGTGAGCCGAGATCGCGCCACTGCACTCCAGCCTGGGCGACAGAGCGAGACTCCGTCTCAAAAAAAAAAAAAAAAAAAAAGTGTGTTTGAACATTATGCCAAATATCAAAATGTGAAGGACTAATTCAGGATGCAAAAACGTTATTGGGGGGTTGTAAATATCAACTATTCAACAGTTTAGGATGCAATTACGAGTGTAAACTGTGTGCCTTATTTACACTTTATTGTCTCCCGCTTCTCAGATAGTTTTGATGTGTTGTACAGTGGAATATCTTAGATACTTTTTGGAAAGTATTTACATAAGTTATATCACAATTAAAATGTTGAATTTAATTTTGTTTTTCCTGTCTTTTAACATTATCTAGCACGCACTGTCTGCCATGGGTCCTTAGGCACAGTGCACCAATCTCCCTCCCCCATTGTCAAACTTTTCAAAAGATAGGGAAGAGGATGACAACTTTGCGATGAGAACTGTAAACTGTCTTTCCAAAAGAGCCCAGTGTGTAGTCATTGCCGCGAGGTGCCGGCTGGTGGCACCGAGCAGCCTGGGCCCAGAGCGGTTGTCGGGCCGACAGATCCGGGCGGGGCAAAGCCGGGCGGGGAAAGCTGGGCTCGTCCCGTCCCGGCCCCGCCCCCACCCCGGGAGCCCGATACCGGTTTCAGAGTCCTGGGCGGCGTGCGCGCTCTTCCTGGCGGCTGCGCAGGTAAGTGGGACCGGGGTGGGGCCACGTGACCGGGAGAGGAGGGCCCGGCGGTCCCCGGCCCAGGTGTGCGGGGACGGAGGGGTGCCCGCGCTCGGCGCTCAGCCTGCCATAGCCCGCGGGGGAGGCCGGAGCCAGGGATCCGGGGAGGCCCGCGTCCCGCCAGGTTTCGCTCTGCGGACGCAGGTGCGGCCGAGCCGCCGTCCTTCCGGGCGCGGGGCGGGGCGCGCACCTCGGGGCGATCCCGGTGCTCCTTACCTGGGAGGTCTCCCGGCTTAGTTTCGGCCTCGTTGGGGCGGAATCTCCAAAGACAGTGGGTTTCAGCCAGAAACGCGAAGACGAACGCCTTGCTGGCGCGGGCAGAAGCGAGGACACAATGAGATTTGTGGGACCGGGCGCCCAGAGGCTGGCGCGGGGGAGACCCCACAGCGAAAATGCTCGGTACCCCCGGGCAGTCGTGGGTTAGTTAGAACCGCGAGCCTTTCCCGACCCCTCGGAAGCGCAGAAGTATCCGAAATCTACCCGTTTCTTAGGTCCAGCAAAACTTTTAAGCCAGGTAAACCGGTGGTTCTGTTTGTGTAAAGGTGACCAGGCATGATTCCTGTGACATTTTGCTGGGGGAGCCATTTCTCCTGCCATTGCCGCGGCTTTCCAAGATGAGTGTCCAAGAATGGAGTAAGGGTCCGGGGCCTGAGCAGGACAAAGACACGCTGCCGCGACCTGCGGGACCAGAACGAACTCTCAGTGACATCCTGAAAGACATTAGGGTATCCAGATATTTAAGATGTAATGAAATACAGCTAACCATTCCCTTCTAAAAATCACATTATCTTGCTTTTCCACAACTCTTTAATAATTGCTTGTTTTTTCTTTAAAAATGGATAGGGTGGTTTGATTCAAATAAGCCACTTAACAGGTGAAGAGTTAAATCCATTACAGTGAATCGTATTTTTACCAGTGAGTTGAATTAAGCATAGCGTATCCTGTAAATGCTGTGTAAAACTTGCTAAAATCATTTGTTGTGCTTTTGCTTCTACATTTCTTAGGAATGTGTTTCAAAAACTAGAGTCGTAATAGCATTTCTAGAACTTACACTTTTTTAGAGAAAGAAAGAGAAAGGTACAAAAATAACTGATCGTTATAATATACAGAGCGGCTTTGCATTGGGCACCCTGCTGGGGCCATCACAGTTAATCCTCTAAGGTCGGAGTGCCCTATTAGAAGACCCTGGGTTTCCACCCCATTCCCTTGTCTCCAGTCTGTACATACCCTGTGTGCCTTGCTTGCCCTCTTAACGTCTCTACCTGGATTTTTAACGCATCTGAAACACTCTTCAGTCTGCTGCTCCCCAAGGCTAAGCTGGAGGGGTGGAGAATGAGGTACAGATAGATAAAATGATCAGATGTCTGGGGTTTACTTCAGAGGACTCTATTGGCAGAGGAAATAGTATGGGGAGTATAAATGAAACAAGTTTGGCCGTAAATCGATAAGTGTAGAAGCTGGATGTGGGTACACAAGGGTTCATAATGCTATTCTTTCTACTTTTTATTATGTTTGAAAAATTCTATAATAAAAATTTTAAATACCTGTCTAGCATTTGACCTCTTCTCAAGATCTCAGTGATCCATTGGATTATTTCAATGGCCTAGCCAGTCTTCCTGTTTTACCTCTTGCCTTCTGGAGTGTACTCTCAACACAGCATCCATGGTGATACTGTTAAAACAAGTCAAATCATGTCACTCCTTTATTCAGAATCCTCCAGTGGCTTCTCATCTCACTCCTAGCAAAAGACAAAGTCCTTTCTTTCCAGTGGTTTTCAAGGCCCTACATGATTCAGATGGCCTCAGTTCTACTATTCACCTTCTTACCCACTTTGCTGCTGCCACAGTAGCTTCCATGCCTAAATATTTCTTGAACATACCAGGCACTCCTGCTTCAGGGCATTTGCGCTAGCTATTCCATCTGCCTGAACACTTGTCCCTGATAATGGCCTGGCTTCCTCCTTCACCTTCAGTTCTATACTCAGATATCCCTTTCTCTATGAAGATTTCCCTGCCCGCTCGGTTTAAGATGGTAACATCCTGTCCCCATTGCAGTCTTTACCCCCTTTCTCAACTTTGTTCTTTAGCATACTGTATATTTCATTTATCTATCATCTGTCAATCTGCCCGGCACTCCCCCGGTTAAAGCATCATGAAGGCAAGGATTTCAGTGTGGTTTGTCCACCAGTATACTTTCAGCATGCCTGGTGCAAGGCAGGTTAAATGAAGGGTCTTCGTTTTCCAAAGTAAAATAAAATAAAGCCTTAGGAATTTCCAAATTGTTCAACAGTATAAAGATGGGGTTATCAGACCAGGTGCAGTGGCTAACGCTTGTAATCCCAGCACTTTGGGTGGCCAAGGCAGGAGGATCGCTTGAGCCCAGGAGTTCAAGACCAGCCTAGGCAACATAGTGATACTTAATGTCTACTAAAAATTTTAAAGAATTAGCGGCCGAGCGTGGTGGCTCACACCTGTAATCCCAGCACTTTGGGAGGCCAAGGCGGGTGGAGTATGAGGTCAGGAGATCAAGACCATCCTGGCTAACATGGTCCCCATCTCTACTAAAAATACAAAAAATTAGCCGGGCATGGTGGCGAGCACCTGTAGTCCCAGCTACTTGGGAGGCTGAGGCAGGAGAATGGCGTGAACCTGGGAGGCGGAGCTTGCAGTGAGCCGAGATGGCACCACTGCACTACAGCCTGGGCGACAGAGTGAGACTCTGTCTCAAAAAAAAAAAAGAATTAGCTGGGTATGGTGGCATGCACCTGTAGTCCCAGCTACTCAGGAGGCTGAGGCAGCTGGAGTGCTTGAGCCAGGGAGATTGAGGCTGCGGTGAGCTATGATTGTGCTCCTATGCTCTGGCCTGGGAAACAGAGTGAGACCCTGTCTTAAAAATATTAAATAAATAAACAAAACAATAACAAAAAAGATGGGGTTATCCATTTTAATTTTGAGACCTTCATAGTATCAAGTACAATACCATGTGCCCAGTTTAAGTCTTCAATAATGAGACTTGGCAGGGTGTGAATGAAAAAAATTTTTTAAGTCTTCAAACAAAATACTTATAAACAATTCGAGAGAGAAATTCAGCATACCTTAAAACTAGTAGTTAATTCACAAATGGTTTCCTTCTTTCTGTATATGGGTGCAGAGCATTGATTTCATGAATCAACAGGCTTAGTAAAAGTGCATTTTCTATGCTTTATTTTTGAGGTGGATTGAATACCTTCTGACTTGAGTCTCTCCTTGGGAACAGTAAATCACCTGAATTGCTCTCGAAAGAGTAATAGTAATGGTCATTGCTGCCATTCTCTATTGTGCCTTGGGGGAGCCTTAGCCTTTGGTGATGTTGTCTCTGAGATTCAATTTTTTTACATCTAGTTTCAATTGTTAATATTTTAGACTGGAAGAAGCAAGTCCTCTAAAATGACTTTGTTGATTTAGGAAGGGGAAGGGCTGTGCACACCCTGTATTTTAACAGACTGCCTCTCCTAGGCTATTCCAAGTGAAAATGAAGAATATTTGCTGACCCATCAAATTTCGCTACACTCAAACTCTTAGTATTTTGATTTAGATGTTTGAGGAAATGACTCTACTTGGGAGTGTGTTCGCGTTCTGTTTTGTTAAAGTTTTGTCACTTTTGTTTTTTATTTTATTGTTTAATAGGGCTCACAGATAAATTAGATTTATAAATCATTTTTCATTTCTTTTTTTTTTCTTTTTTTAGAGACAGAGACTCACTGTGTCACCCAGGCTAGAGTGCAGTGGTGTAATCATAGCTCACTGTAACCTCAAACTCCTGGGGTCAGGTGATTCTTTCCACCACCTCAGCCTCCCAAGTAGCTGAGACTGTGGGCACAGCACCACACACGGCTAATTTTAAAAAAATTTTTGTAGATACAGGGTCTCACTATGTTGCCAGGCTGGTCTTCAACTCCTGGCCTTAAGTGATCCTCCTGCCCTGGCCTCTCAAAAGTACTAGGATTACAGGCATGAGCCATCATGCTCAGCCTAAGATTTTAAATCTTGATTGCACTTAAAATGGCATAGAGTGATGACTGTATCCCTGGGTAATATAATTGTTTAAAATACATAAAATCTATAGTTTTAAAATATACATATTTATCTTTTTTTTTTTTTTTTTTTTTTTTTGAGACAGGGTCTAGCCCTGTCAGCCAGGCTGGAGTGCAGTGGTGCAATCTCGACTCACTGCAACCTCTGCCTGCTGGGTTCAAGCGGTCTATACCTCAGCCACCTGAGTAGCTGGGATCACAGGCACATGCCATCACGCCTGGCTAGTTTTTGTATTTTTAGTAGAGATAGTGTTTCACCATGTTGGTCAGGCTGGTCTCAAACTCCTGACCTGAAATGATCCGTCTGTCTTGGCCTCCCAAAGTGCTGGGATTACAGGCATGAGCCACTGTGCCCGGTATCATATTTATCATTTTTGTATATCATAATAATTAGACATGGTCCTGTTGGTCTCCTAAATACTTTTTGCTACTACATGAATAAAATCAGCATCATTGAGAGGATAAGTAACTAATCATAAGTGATAACTTTAAATTTGGCCACAGGTGTGAAAATCACAAATGTCGTCAAATGATGGAAGATCCAGGAATCGGGACAGGCGCTACGATGAGGTCCCAAGCGACCTGCCCTATCAAGATAGCACCATAAGAACCCACCCAACTCTTCATGACAGTGAGCGGGCAGTGAGCGCTGATCCCTTGCCACCACCCCCTCTCCCATTACAGCCACCATTCGGCCCAGACTTCTACTCAAGTGACACAGAAGAACCAGCTATAGCGCCAGATCTCAAACCAGTAAGGCGCTTTGTCCCTGACTCCTGGAAGAACTTTTTCAGAGGGAAGAAAAAGGACCCCGAATGGGATAAGCCGGTGTCTGATATCAGGTACATCTCCGATGGAGTGGAGTGTTCACCACCAGCCTCTCCAGCAAGACCGAACCACCGTTCGCCCCCCAACTCCTGCAAAGATCCCTACGGAGGGTCAGAAGGAACCTTTAGTTCCCGGAAAGAGGCTGACGCAGTGTTTCCCCGGGATCCCTATGGATCTCTAGACCGACACACACAAACAGTTCGAACATACAGTGAGAAGGTGGAGGAGTATAACCTGAGATACTCCTACATGAAGTCGTGGGCAGGCCTGCTGAGAATACTGGGTGTGGTGGAGCTGCTTTTGGGGGCCGGTGTCTTTGCTTGTGTCACAGCTTACATTCACAAGGACAGTGAGTGGTACAACTTGTTTGGATATTCACAACCGTATGGCATGGGAGGCGTTGGTGGACTGGGCAGTATGTATGGGGGCTATTACTACACTGGCCCTAAGACCCCTTTTGTACTCGTGGTTGCTGGATTAGCTTGGATCACCACCATTATTATTCTGGTTCTTGGCATGTCCATGTATTACCGGACCATTCTTCTGGACTCTAATTGGTGGCCCCTAACTGAATTTGGAATTAACGTTGCCTTGTTTATTTTGTATATGGCCGCAGCCATAGTCTATGTGAATGATACCAACAGAGGTGGCCTCTGCTACTATCCGTTATTTAATACACCAGTGAATGCAGTGTTCTGCCGGGTAGAAGGAGGACAGATAGCTGCAATGATCTTCCTGTTTGTCACCATGATAGTGTATCTCATTAGTGCTTTGGTTTGCCTAAAGTTATGGAGGCATGAGGCAGCTCGGAGACATAGAGAATATATGGAACAACAGGAGGTAAGTGATTTCATAATCCCTCATTTGTGTGTGTATGTTTGTTTTTTCTGTTGTTTGCTCCCTTGTTAAAAAATGTATAGTGCTCAAAACAGAAAGCTTTCACAGAAATCTTTTCTTTCTTCCTTTTTTTTTTTTCAATGGTCTGAGATTCAAAAGTCCTAGTGCAATATCTGACATGCTTTGACTGGGATAACCCACTCTGGTGTTTGGCTGTTATATAACATTGCAAGTAGACACCAGATGTGTAATATATAGTTTGTTGGCTGCATTATTATGTCTGTCTGAAGCTTAAGGGAAAGATACAGCTACCGAATTTTTGCGAAGAAGAGGAATATACTCAGTAAAATAAGTGTCTCATCATTAAAGTAAGTTTGAGAACAATCTTAATTCTTTAATAAAAGCTCCTAATTTTTCATTTAAATGTTACAATTTACTTTCTCCCAGTGAGTTGAATAAAGCCAAATAAGAATGTGGTAAACCATGTTTGATTTTTTTTAAGTATTGAGGGATTGAATTGTAATGAACATACTCTGAAAACTTGCCCAGTGGTTTTGATAATTTGTCTTTATTTGAGGAAGATGTATGGTCCAAAATGAGAATGGAAGTCCTACATTGTTTTTATATTTCTAGAACTTAATAGGATAATAATGAGAATAAATAATAATGAGAACAATAAGAAGAATAAAATAATAATAACTGAAGGATGAGATAAAAGCCCTACCTAAAATTATTTTGGTTGAACAGTAGCAAATGTTAGAGTATGTTCCACTGGCTACATTATTCTCTGAAGTAAGTTGATATTTTGCCTTCTTCCAAGGATATGTGTGTAGTAGACTCTCCTATGCCACTGAAATTTTCAGTATTTACCTTAAAATTTTTTGTAATTTTAAGTTAACTATATTATGAATTTTTGCTTTTCCACTTTTCCTAAGACTTCTTAGATGCTATACAATTGCACATGGTATATATTGGGCAAAACTATAAATAAAAATTAAATCCTGTCCTTATAAAAGCACACACTGACATATGTATTTTGTTTTTAATCTTTTGCTTGAATCTGATGCATAGCAACAAATAGCGCTTTGGTTTTAAAATTTTTTTAATTTTTTTTTTCTTTAGAGATGAGTATTTGCCATGTTGTCCGGGCTGGTCTCAAACTCCTGGACTCAAGCAATCCACCGGCCTTGGCATCCCAAAGTGCTGGGATTACAGGTGTGAGCCACCATGCCTGGCCCGTTTTTTGGTTTTTTTAATTTTTTTTTTTTTTTTTTTTTTTTTTGAGACGGAGTCTCACTCTGTTGCCAGAGTGCAGTGGCACTGTTGCGGGAAGTCAGGGACCCCGAACAGAGGGACCGGCTGAAGCCATGGCAGAAGAACATAAATTGTGAAGATTTCATGGACATTTATTAGTTCCCCAAATTAATACTTTTATAATTTCTTATGCCTGTCTTTACTGCAATCTCTGAACATAAATTGTGAAGATTTCATGGACACTTATCACTTCCCCAATCAATACCCTTGTGATTTCCTATGCCTGTCTTTACTTTAATCTCTTAATCCTGTCATCTTCATAAACTGAGGAGTATGTATGTCGCCTCAGGACCGTGTGATGATTGAGTTAACTGCACAAATTGTTTGTAGAGCATGTGTGTTTGAACAGTATGAAATCTGGGCACCTTGAAAAAAGAACAGGATAACAGCAATGTTCAGGGAACAAGGGAGATAACCTTAAACTCTGGCTGCCTGTGAGCTGGGCGGAACAGAGCCATATTTCTCTTCTTTCAAAAGCAAATAGGAGAAATATCGCTGAATTCTTTTTCTCAGCAAGGAACATCCCTGGGAAAGAGAATGCATCCCTGAGGGTAGGCCTCTGAAATGGCCGCTTTGGGGATGGCTGTCTTTTACAATCATAGATAAGGGATGAAATAAGCCCTGGTCTCCTGTAGTGCTCCCAGGCTTATTAGGACGAGGAAATTCCCGCCTAATAAATTTTGGTCAGACCAGTTGTCTGCTCTCAAACCCTGTCTCCTGATAAGATGTTATCAGTGACAATGCATGCCTGAAACTTCATTAGCAATTTTAATTTTGCCCCGTCCTGTGGTCCTGTGATCTCGCCCTGCCTCCATTTGCCTTGTGATATTTTATTACCTTGTAAAGCAGGTGATCTCTGTGACCCACACCCTATTCATACACTCCCTCCCCTTTTGAAAATCACTAATAAAAACTTGCTGGTTTTACGGCTCAGGGGCATCACAGAACCTGCTGACATGTGATGTCTCCCCTGCACACCCAGCTTTAAAATTTCTCTCTTTTGTACTCTTTCCCTTTATTTCTCAGACTGGCCGACACTTAGGGAATATAGAAAAGAACCTACGTGAAATATCGGGGATGAATTTCCCCCAATATCTGGCACCAGGCTGGAGTGCAGTGGCACAATCTCTGCTCACTGTAACCTCCACTTCCCAGGTTCAAGCGATCCTTCTGCCTCAGCCCCCCTAGTAGCTGGGATTACAGGCACATGCCACCATGCCCAGCTAATTTTTGTATTTAGTAGAGACAGGGTTTCGCCATGTTGGCCAGGCTGGTCTTGAGCTCCTGACCTCTGGTGATCCATCTGCCTTGGCCTCCCAGAGTCATAGGATTACAGGTGTGAGCCACCACGCCCAGCCTTAGATTTTCTTTTTACACCTAGTGGAATGGGAAACAAATCATTTTGTTGTCGTTGTTGTTGTTGATGGTTTGTTTTGAGGAAGGGTCTCACTCTGTCACCCAGCCTGCAATACGGTGGCACAATCATGGCTCACTCCAGCTTTGACCTCTCAGGCTCAAGCAATCTTCCCGCCTCAGCCTCCCAGGTAGCTGGGACTACAGGTATACACCACCACACCTGGCTATTTTTTAATATTTTTTGTAGAGACAGGGTATCACTATGTTACCCAGGCAGGTCTCGAACTTCTGGGCTCAAGCAATCCTCCTGCCTCAGCCTCCCAAAGTGTTGGGATTATAAGTATAAGCCACTGTGCTTGATGGAAAAAAATAGTTTTATAACAAGTACCTACATGTTATACAAAGGACTTTGACATGTGTCCATGTGATCTCTCTATATATATATTTTAAATTTTTTGTAGAGACGGGGTCTTGCTATGTTGCTCAGGCTGGTCTCAAACTCCTGGCCTCAAGCGATCCTCTCCCCTCAGCCTCCCAAAGTGCTGGGATTACAGGCATAAGCCACCGTGCCTAGCTTGATTGTCACAAAATAATTTTTCTTGCTAGAACTCTACATAGATTCAAGTTATTTCTAAAAATGTGTCTTAGCATTTTAAGCATATTTCTTACTTTTTTTTAATGTAACAAACCTTCACGTGTATTAAATTTTTGTTTCTTAAATTTACAATTTATTTCTTAAATGTACATCTCTGTGTACAAAGTAAAAAATGTTAATTCTAATCAGTATGAAATCCAGATAGTGAAACACATACTTCCTCATAAATTTATGCTAGTTGCATAAGTTATTAAATGTTAATATTTAAAAATTCTATATGAATAGAATGATCAACATAATACTTTTATTTCTTTTTCCTTTCTCAACAAAAACTTATGTCTATGAGACTTTTCATAATGCCTAATTAGACTTCAGTCACCTGATGTTGAAGGTTGTGCCTGTCTGTACGTTGCTATAACTTCCTAAAGGTTAGAAGATGTAATGGCCTAGGGCTTTTTTCTATTAATTTTGTAGAGTAATTGTCCTAACTCTTTAATCATGCAAAGTAATGGGAGGCAAGAATAAATAAAATTTGAGGGTAATTCAGAGTGTTTTATCTAACAGTTTCCATCATCCCTGTATTCCCTACTCCTCTCTATGCCCTGATTGACAGGGAATTACAGTTATCCCTCTTCTTAGTTCTCCGCTGGCCCTTCAAAACCTAGGCAAAAAGAGGATGAGAAACACCCATCAAGTAGAGGATCAATCTCTTAAAATTGAGGTTGGGCTATAAATGCAAATGGATGAAAATATTTGCAAAGTAGCTTCACATGCCTTTGAAAAACTATTTGAACTCTTTTTGTTCCAGATAAATGAGCCATCATTGTCATCGAAAAGGAAAATGGTAAGAATAAAGTTTACTTCATATTATACTTTAGATTTGTTAATACTTTTCTCTTAGGTCTATTTATCTACATAGTAGTATCGTACATCTGTGAAATGTAGCTATTGGCCAGGTGCGGTGGCTTACACCTGTAATCCCAGCACTTTGGGAGGCTGAGGAGGGCGGAGCACTTGAGACGAGGATTTCAAGACCAGCCTGGCCAAAATGGTGAAACCCCGTCTCTACCAAAAATACAAAAATTACCTGCACGTGGTGGCACACGCCTGTAATCCCAGCTACTCTGGAGGCTGAGGCACGAGAACCACTTGAATCTGGGAGGTGAAGGTTTCAGTGAGCCGAGATCATGTCACTGCACTCCAGCCTGGGTGACAGAGTGAGACTGTTTAAAAAAAAAAAGAAAAGAAAGTGTAGCTATTACATCGAGTTCATATTAGGACTTTGAGCTTTTTTCCAGATACTAAAAGGACCAAATTAAACAATCATATCTATAGCTTCTTTTAATTTTGTTAGATGAAAATTTATGCAAGTAAACAAACCAACATATGTTTGAAATTTAATTATTTTTTAAATGAAAGTGATTCTCTGAAACTTTCTTCACTTGTATTTAAAGTTCTGTGCTGTTCTTTGTATCCTTCTCACCTTGCTTTCAGATGCCAAATTTTTTACTACACAGGACAGTTAAAAAAGAAATTAATAATAATAATACTTTTTTTTTTCTTTGAGATGGAGTCTCTGTCACCCAGGCTGGAGTGCAGTGGCGCTATCTCGGCTCACTGCAAGCTCCGCCTCCCAGGTTCACACCATTCTCCTGCCTCAGCCTCCTGAGTAGCTGGGACTACAGGTGCCCGCCACCGCGCCCGGCTAATTTTTTGTATTTTTAGTAGAGATGGGGTTTCACCATGTTAGCTAGTTTCACGAGGTCAGGATGTTCTCGATCTCCTGACCTCGTGATCTGCCCGCCTCGGCCTCCCAAAGTGCTGGGATTATGGGTGTGAGCCAGCATGCCCGGCCAATAATACTTTTTTTCAAAGATGCCAAATTTTGTAGTGTCAGGGAATTTCTATTCCACAATTTACCAACTGTGTGGCGGTAGACAAATTATTTAACCTTTCTATGCCTGCATTTCTTCATCTGTGAGATTGCAATAGTAATAATTCATACCTCTCAAGTTTGCTGAGAGGACTCAGTGAGATGCTGTTATCATTATTTACATATATGTAATAATTTATTTTAATAATCATAATTTTACCCTCATTGAAAATTTTACCCTCATTTTTTGAGATACTGGACATTATTATTATTATTATTATTATTATTATTATTTTTAGACAGAGTCTTGCTCTGTCACCCAGGCTGGAGTGCAGTGGTGTGATCTCGGCTCACTGCAACCTTTGCCTCCCAGGTCCAAGCAATTCTCCTGCCTCAGCCTCCTGAATAGCTGGGATTACAGGCGCCCGCCACCACACCCAGCCAATTTTTGTATTTTTAGTAGAGACAGGGTTTCACCATGTTGGTCAGGCTGGTCTCGAACCCCTGACCTCGTGATCCACCCGCCTTAGCCTCCCAAAGTGCTGGGATTACAGGCGTGAGTCACCGCGCCCGGCCTGCACATTATTTCTTAGCAAGGAGTTGAGAATTCAGTCTTTGGATTTGTTTCTCTGAAAAGAGAGCATATTTACTTGGTTGAAAATTCAAAAGGGTCTGTCACCCAGGCTGAGGGCAGCCGCAAACTCCTGGGCTCAAACAATCCTCCCACCTTAACTTCCCAAGTAGCTGGGACTACAGGCATGCACCACCATGCCAGTTAATTTTTAAATAATTTTTAGTAGAGAAGAGGTCTCACTATGTTGCCTGGGCTGGTCTTAAGTGATCCTCCTGCCTCAGCCTCCCAAAGCACTGGGATTACAGGTGTGAGCCACCTCACCCAGCCAGCAAGTGAACTTTAGAATCAGGCAATCTAAATTTGAGTACTAGGTCAGCTACTTACTAGTTCTGCGATCCTGGGGAAATTGCTTACTTTCTCTGAACTTCAGTTTCCTGTCTGTTGTTTGGTTTAATACTAGGGGGTGCCTTCTTATTTTGTGTTTTAATTAATATAATTTTTAAAAGCAAATAAGACCACTTTTAAAAGAAATAATAGATATAAGATAAGATCACATAGAGACAGCAACAAATTCTGAAGGCTGTGCTTTAAGTGCTGTGCAGGTTTATATTATAAGCTAGAAAAGCCGGAATCTAATGTGGGCATGGAACGTGATGGTATGGGTTTGAGGTCAGGGGCCTGTGCATTATTATATTATACACTCAAAGGGAGAGAGAATCAAGAATTGGAGAAATAAATGCATACTGAAACACATAGCTAGTTCTCTCTATATCTTTTCCTTTTTTTTTTTTTTTTTTTGGTTTGTTTTTTTGAGACAGAGTCTCACTCTGTCACCAGGCTGGAGTGCTGTGGCACGATCTCGGCTCACCGCAACCTCCGACTTCCTGGTTCAAGCAATTGTCCTGCCTCAGCCTCCCTTAGTTCTCTCTATTTCTAACCTGACAGATATTCATTCAGCCCATTTTTAAGTTGAAAAGTTTAATAATTATATTCATAACATTACTTAGACTAGTTTTTGCTGGAAGCAAAGAACGGTCATGTTACTCTGGGGCACTGGGCCATTTTCCCCTTTCCTTTGACATGTCTGTCATCAAGAGTACTGTCTAAGAGTGGCCTTTCCCGTGCTGGAGCTTAATGCAGTCTTCCCACAAAAGCCTGACAAGGATTTAATTCTTTGTCTCATATGTGGTTTTAGATTTCTTCCCAATAGAGAACAGGTGCAGTGGCTCACGCCTGTAATCCGAGCACTTTGGGAAGCCAAAGCAGGTGGATCTCTTGAGGCCAGGAGTTTGGGACCAGCCTGGCCAACATGGTGAAACCCCATTTCTACTTAAAATACAAAAATTAGCCAGGCATGGTGGTGCATGCCTGTAATCCCAGCTACTCGGGAGGCTGAGGCAGGAGAGTGGCTTGAACTGGGAGGCAGAGGTGGCAGTGAGCAAAGATCGTGCCACTGCACTCCAGCCTGGGTGACAGAGCGAGACTATGTCTCAAAAAAAAAGTTTTTTCCCAATAGAGTTTTCCAAACTGATGATCGGGAAGGTTCATCCAAAAAGAGCAGAAAAAAAGTTAAGACCATAAAAATAAAAAAAAATTTAGGCCGGGCATGGTGGCTCACACCTGTAATCCCAGCATTTTTGGAAGCCAAGGTGGGTGGATCACCAGAGGTCAGGAGTTTGAGACCAGCCTGGGCAACATGGCAAAATCCCATCTCTACTAAAAATACAAAAAATTAGCCGGGTGTGGTGGCGCAAGCCTGTAATCCCAGCTACTTGGGAGACTGAGGCAGGAGAATGACTTGAACCTGGAAGGTGGAGGTTGCAGTGAGCTGAGATCCAGATTGTTACCACTGCACTCCAGCCTGGGCAATAGTGCGAGACTGTCTCAAAAATAAATTAAGTAATTAAAATAAATTTAAAGCAGATGAAATGTCTACATGGAAATATTCTGATTTCTTCAGGCTCCCTTTCTATATTAAAAGGTAAGTCTTACAATTAGGGATGGGCAAGTAAGAAAAATGATTAGTTCTTCCTTAAAAAAATTTTATGTAGAAAACAAATTAATGATGGACCTTCTGCCCAAAGCAGCTTTGACCAGGAGATCTGAGATTGATGCTGGGACTGCTGCTGAGATCCAGAGGATCAACAAGCTCATAGCAGCTTCCTCAGCACCACGAGATCTGGATTGTTAAACATTTAGGAGTTAAACCATGAGTCCATATGGGGGTCAAAAAAAATAAAACAGAAGTTAAAGAGAAATAGAAATTCATTTATTAAAGCCAAAAAAGCTCCCCCTAATGTTTAATACCATTATTCGTTTTCAAGACTAAGTATATAGGAATTCATTAGGATGAAGAAATGGCATCCTAATCAGCAAGAAGTACAGCAGAATAAATACTAACTTCAAAATGTGTTGCCTAAAAATATCCTGGCTTAATTTCATTTCCTCGGGGTACTCTGCTCGCCACTCATGCTTTTGCAGATTTGGAGACCAAGTGGCGAGGCATGCTTTCTACATCTAGGTGATCTGGCTTCTGTCCCACCTAGAGCCATGGTTGGAGAGCTTTTCCTTTTCATAACCTTCCCCTAGGGCTGGTTAGCAGCCTCCACACCTAATCCAATCTAAAGGGTGTGCTATTTGGTGAGTTAAAGTGCTAGTGGTTTTTAGAATGAGCTAATATTAAACCAAAGCCAGTTTCAGGGTAAGGAAATCAGGAAACAAAGGATTTTTAAAGCTTCCTGGCAAGATGAAGATTAAGGTTTTAAAATCCTGTTTGGTTTTTTATTTGCGGTGAAGTAGGGGCCCTCCCAAGCCACTCTCAGTTTAGTTCAGCAAGCATTTCTTGAAGGCTTAAGGGGTCAGTAGAGGGGAGGGAGGTTACTGCTCCAAAGAGGAATCATGTTCCCAAGCACCATCTTACTTTCCAGTAGCAGTATGGCATTGCTTGCCCCGTCCATCACAAGCTCACTTCTAGTGTGCTACTAGAACTCCATGCAACTTTAGGATATGAACAATATACATTTAAGCTAACAGGTTTCTTTATGTTATTCATTTGAAGTATCAATGAACCAGGTCAGGCACCGTGGCTCACACCCGTAGCCCTAGCACTTTGGGAGGCCAAGGAGGGAGGATAGGTTGAGCCCAGGAGTTCGAGGCTGCAGTGAGCTATATGATCTCGCCACTGCACTCCAGCCTGGGTGGCACAGTGAGACTGTATCAAAAAAAAAAAGTATCAATAAACCAAATAGTTCTGGGTTATTTATTTATTTGTTTGTTTGTTTGTTTTTTGAGACAGGGTTTCACTCTGTCACCCAGGCTGAGTGGAGTGGCATGATCACGATTCACTGCAGCCTTGACCTCCTGGGTTTAAGTAATCCTCCCACCTCAGACTCCCAAGTAGCCTGGACCACAGGTGCATGCCACCACACCCAGTTAATTTTTTATTTTTTGGCCAGGCACTGTGGCTCATGCCTGTAATCCCAGCACTTTGGGAGGCTGAGGTGGGTGGATTGCCTGAGCTCAGAAGTTTGAGACCAGACTGGGAAATATGGTGAAACCCCATCTCTACTAAAATACAAAAAATTAGCCAGTCATGGTGGTGTGCACCTGTAGTCCCAGCTATTCAGGAGGCTGAAGCAGGAGAATTGCTTAAACCTGGAGGCAGAGGTTGCAGTGAGTCGAGATCATGCCACTGCACTCCAGCCTGGGCAACAGAACGAGACTCTGTCTCAAGAAAAAATATATTTTTTTAATTTTTTTTATAGAGACAGCATCTCCCTATGTTGCCCAGGCTGGTCTCAAACATCTGGGCTCAAGCAATCCTCCTGCCTTGGCCTCCCAAAGTGCTAGGATTACAGGAATGAGCTACTGCACATGGCCTAGTTCTGGGTTTTATTTATTTATTTATTTTTGAGACAGAGTCTCGCTCTGTCACCCAGGCTAGACTGCAGTGGCACAATCTCAGCTCCTTGCCACCTCCGCCTCCCGGGCTCAAGCCATTCTCCTGCCTCAGCCTCCTGAGTAGCTGGGATTACAGGCGCACACCACCACGCCCGGCTAATTTTTGTATTTTTAGTAGAGACAGGGTTTCACCATGTTGGCCAGGCTGGTCTTGAACGCCTGACATTAAATGATCCACCCCCCTTGGCCTCCCAAAGTGCTGAGATTACAGGCGTGAGCCATCTCGCCTGGCCCAGTTCTGGGTTTTAATTGTGGCTTTTCTACTTAATAGTTATGTGACCTTGGAGAATTGACTTGACCTCTCTGAACCTCACTTCTGTTTTTAATTTTTTTTTTTAAGAGACAGGGTCTTGCTCTGATGCCCAGGCTGGAGTGCAGTGGACCATTCACAGCTCCCTGCAGCCTCGAACTCCTGGCCTCAAGTGATCCTCCCACCTCCCACCTCAGCCTCCCAAAATGTTAGGCTTACACGTGTAAGCCCCTGCACCTGGCCTCAACCTCATTTCTTTTCTTTTCTTTTCTTTTTTTTTTTTTTTTTTTGAGACAGAGTCTCACTCTGTTGCCCAGGCTGGAGTGCAGTGGCGTGATCTTGGCTCACTGCAAGCTCCGCCTCCTGGGTTCACGCCATTGTCCTGCCTCAGCCTCCCAAGTAGCTGGGACTACAGGCGCCCGCCACCATGCCCGGCTAATTTTTATATTTTTAGTAGAGACAGGGTTTCACCATGCTGGCCAGGCTGGTCTTGAACACCTGACCTCGTGATCCACCAACCTCGGCCTCCCAAAGTGCTGAGATTACAGGCATGAGTCACCGCGCCCGGCCAACTCATTTCCTTTTCTAATCCACTTAGTGGTTACTTACAATTAAATCATCCCAAATTGCCATTATCATTACTTTCTCTTTCCATTTAAGTAGCCTTGTTCCATTTTTATCCTTGAATTTATTTTGAATTACATTTTTTATTCCTTTACGGTTAGTTGGAGTGTAAATTCTAAATAGGTAAGTTCTTAAGACTGCGTGTTTGGCATTGCATCATCCACCTTTGACATGTACACGATTGGGGCTGGAGTGTGTTTTACCTACTGTGTATTACCATATCCCAAATGTGATTCCCTTAGCTATTACAGAAACGTTCAGAACAACTTTGTGACTATAAAACATATAATTGTGATGTGAAATGTTAACTCTTATTTCCACTTTTCTTCCTCCTGTCTTCCTCCCCATTTTCTTCTTCTTTTTTTTTTTTTTTTTTTTTTTTTGAGCCAGAGTCTCACTCTATCACCCAGGCTGGAGTGCAGTAATGCAATCACAGCTCACTGTAACCTCTACCTCCTGGACTCAAGCAATCCTCCCACCTCAGCCTCCAAGCCTCCCAAGTAGCTACTAGCGGACTACAGACACACACCGCTGCATCTGCCAGATTTTTTTTTTTTTTAAACAGAGTCTCAGTCTGTCTCCCAAGCTGGAGTGCAGTGGTACAATCTTGGTTCACTGCAACCTCCACCTCCTGGGCCCAAACGATTCTCCTGCCTCAGCCTCCCGAGGAGCTGGGATTATAGGCACCCGCCACCACTCCCAGCTAATTTTTGTATTTTTAATAGAGATGGGGTTTCACCACGTTGGCCAGGCTGGTTTCAAACTCCTGATCTCAAGTGGTCAGCCCACCTCGGTTTCCCAAAGTGCTGGGATTACAGGCGTGAGCCACTGTGCCTGGCCTTAAACTTTTTATAGAGACAGGGCCTTGCCATGTTGGCCAGGCTGGTCTTGAACTCCTGGCCTCATGTGATCCTCTGGCTTTGTCCTCCCAAAGTGCTAGGATCACAGGTTTGAGCCACCCCACCTGATCTTCTTCCTCATTTTGTAAGAATGAATTCAGAGGGTTTTTTTCTGCCTATGTTTATTTAAAAATCCTCTTTTTCTCCCTAACTGCAGTGTGAAATGGCCACCAGTGGTGACAGACAAAGAGACTCAGAAGTTAATTTCAAGGAACTGAGAACAGCAAAAATGAAACCTGAACTACTGAGTGGACACATCCCCCCAGGCCACATTCCTAAACCTATCGTGATGCCCGACTATGTGGCGTGAGTGTCAGTCTGAATTCTTCCTCAAGGTAGAAGTTGAGGGGCCCCATTTGGTCCTTTCATTTTCCAGTTTGTCTCCAAGTTAATACTCTGTGCTTAAAATCATGTATGTAAATAGTTGTTATCTGAGAGGTAATGTATTGAATTGAAGGTACAATATGATCAGTAAGGAATAAGATAAGCTGATTTCCCATTCAGCTTCTTTTAGTGAAACAGTTATATCTTTGGCTTATGTTTTTCCCCTAGAAAATACCCTGTGATTCAGACAGATGATGAGCGAGAACGCTATAAAGCTGTGTTCCAAGACCAGTTTTCAGAGTACAAAGAGCTGTCTGCAGAAGTTCAGGCTGTCCTGAGGAAGTTTGATGAGCTGGATGCAGTGATGAGCAGATTGCCACATCATTCGGAAAGCCGACAGGTTAGTATGTGCAGCTGCCTAGGAGGAGCACTGAAATCTAGAGGATGAATAAAATCTGGCATTTTTTTTTTTTCTGTGAGACAGAGTCTTGTTCTGTTGCCAGGCTGGAGTGCAGTGGCACAATCTTGGCTTGCTGCAATCTCCACCTCCTGGGTTCAAGCAATTCTCCTGCCTCAGCCTCCCGAGTAGCTGGGATTACAGGCACATGCCACCACACGTAGCTAATTTTTTTCTATTTTTAGTGGAGATGCAGTTTTGCCATGTTGGCCAAGAGTGGCCTCAAGTGATCCACCTGCCTTGGCCTCCCAGAGTGCTGGGATTACAGTCATGAGCCACCGCATTTGGCATAAAATCTGGCTTTTTTTTTTTTTTTTTTTTTTTTTTGAGGCTAGAATCTCACTCTGTCACCCAGGCTGGAGTGCAGTGGCATGATCTTGGCTCACTGCAAGCTCCACCTCCCGAGTTCATGCCATTCTCCTGCCTCAGCCTCCCGAGTAGCTGGGACTAAGGCACCTGCCACCACGCCCAGCTAATTTTTTTGTATTTTTAGTAGAGATGGGGTTTCACCATGTTAGCCAGGATGATCTCGATCTCCTGACCTCGGGATCCACCCGCCTCGGCCTCCCAAAGTGCTGGGATTCAGGCGGGAGCCACCACGCCTGGCCCCCAAAATCTGGCTTTTAAAAAAATTTATAACCATTTACATCTGCTTTCTGTGTCTAGGAAAGCATTTGAGATCCTCAAGGTGTCTAGTCAAGATGACAATTCAAATTATGTAACTTAATATCTTTTGTCTTCAATTATTAAACAGTATTTCTTTTTTTTTTTTTTCACTCTGTGCTTACCCATATTTTATTTTCTTACTTAAGTAAAATACAAATTTGCCTAAGATAGATACTGAGTCAGTCAGGGTCCCAAAGTAGACAGATAGCACATTCAAATTAGGATAATTCACAAAGGTTTATTCAGAAAGGGAATGTAGGGAAGCCACCAGGGGCATTGCATTCCCCTGCTAAGCCAGAGCCCAGCAGTTAGCACCCCAGGCCCAAAGGCAGAGCGCCCACTGAGTAAGAGTAGAGAGCAGAAATGGCCAGGCGCAGTGGCTTATGCCTGTAATCCCAACACTTTAAGAGGCCAAGGTGGGCAGATCGCTTGAGCCCACGCATGCAAGACCAGCCTGGACAACATGGTGAAACCCCGTCTCTACAAAAAATATAAAAATTAGCCGGGCATGGTGGCATGCACCTGTAGACCCAGCAGGAGGCTGAGGTGCGAGGATTGCCTGAACCCAGGAGGTGGAGGTTGCAGTGAGCTGTGATTTTGTCACTACACTCCATCCTGAAGGACAGAGTGAGACCATGTCTCCAAAAAAAAAAAGCAGATATGAGATATGCTACAAATGTGAGCTGCTGGACACACATATCAGACAGGTAGCTGTGATTATGACAAAGAGGAAAACCAGGAGTAGATATGGTAGTTACAGAGGCTTAAGCTTTTTCGTAGTGCTCTTCCCCACCCCCCACATTTTTCACATTTTGAAATAGGAATGCCTTATAACCTGTGCCATTTTTTAATTTTTATTTTATTTTATTTTTTTGAGATGGAGTTTTGCTCTTGTTGCCCAGGCTGGAGTGCCATGGCGCGATCCCGGCTCACTGCACCCTCTGCCTCCCGGGTTGAAGCGATTCTCCCACCTCAGCCTCCCAAGCAGCTGGGATTATAGGCATGTGCCACCATGCCCAGCTAATTTTGTATTTTTAGTAGAGACAGGGTTTCACCATGGTGGTTAGGCTGGTCTCAAACTCCTGACCTTATGATCCACCCGCCTTAGCCTCCCAAAGTGCTGGGATTACAGGCGTGAGCCACCGTGCCTGGCCACCTGTGCCATTTTTTAATCAGATGTACTCTTTTTTTTTTTTTTTTTTTTTTTGAGATGAAGTCTTGCTCTGTCACCCAGACTGGAGTGCAGTGGTGCAATCTCGGCTCACTGCAACCTTTGCCTCCCAGGTTATGCAATTCTCCTGCCTCAGCTTCCTGAGTAGATGGGACTATAGGTGCACACCCGGCTAATTTTTGTATTTTTAGTAGAGGCAGGGTTTCCCCATTTAGGCCAGGCTGGTCTCGAACTCCTGACCTCAGGTGATCCACCTACCTCAGCCTCCCAAAGTGCTGGTATTACAGGCATGAGCCACTGCATCCGGCCCAGATGTACTCTTTTTAATTGAGATCTCATTCACATATAATAAACCCACCCTTTTAAAGTGTACAATTCAGTGAATTTTAGTATAGTTACAGAGTTTTGCAATCAGCACCACTCAAATTCCACAACAGTTTTATCACCCCAAAAAGAAACCCTATATTGGCTGGGGGTGGTGGCTCATGCCTGTAATCTCAGCAGTTTGGGATGCTGAGGCAGGCAGATCACTTGAGGTCAGGAATTCGAGACCAGCCTGGCCAACATGGTGAAATGCTGTCTCTACTAAAAGTACAAAAATTAGTTGGGCACGTTGGCAGGCTGAGTAATCTCAGCTACTTGGGAGGCTGAGGCAGGAGAATCACTTGAACCCAGGAGGTGGAGGTTGCAGTGGGCCGAGATTGCGCCACTGCACTCCAGCCTGGGCAACAGAGCGAGACCCTGTCTCAAAAAAAAAAAAAATATATATATATATATATATGAAACCCTTTACGAATTAGCAGTTATTTCCCATTCTCAGCTCTGTCCAACCATTGACAACCACTAATCTACTTTCTGTCCGAATGGATTTGCCTAGTTTGAACATTTCATGTCAATCTTTTGTGTCTGGCTTCTTCATTTTCCATAATCTTTTCAAGGTTCATCCATATTTTAGCATAAGTCAATACATATTCCTTTTTGTGGTGGAATAATATTCTGCTATATGGATATACATTTTGTTTATCCATTTATCAAGAGATAGACATTTGGTCATTTCCAAATGTCTATATAGTCATTTCCACTCATTGGCTGTTACGAATAATGCTGGTATAAATATTTGTGTAATATTCTGTCTTTTTAAAAGAGGCTGTATTAATCTATTACATGTATGATTAAATTTTAAAAACACAGCTTTGTAAAAACTAAATGTCGGTCTGGCTGTGGTGGCACATGCCTGCAGTCCCAGCTACTTGGGAGGCTGAGGCAGGCAAGTCGTGTGAACCCGGGAGGCGGAGGTTGCAGTGAGCCAAGATCATGCCACTGCACTCCAGCCTGGGCGACAGAGCCAAAAAAAACCAAAAAACAAAAAAAAAAACTAAATGTCAAATTTATGTATGGGAACACACACACACACACACACACACACACACATATATATATATATATTTTTTACCTGAGAAGTTAGGTGTCTTTGTTTCAATCACAGACTCTTTGCTAAGTGTGCATTTAAATCACTTATCATTATGAGTTAACTAAGCCAAATGTGTATTACAGTAACATTTTCCTAATCCTGGAGCAATGGAATGGTGTTGGCTAAGAGACGCCAGTACCAGGAAGCAAGAGAAATTCAGCAAATATTGAGGTTGAATGTCAGTACCATTTGGAAAATAAGCAAGGCCCACAGGTCTAAGAAGGGTGACCTAGTCTCTCAGAGGCCGTCAGAGGAGTGCAGGAAGGCATGAGGCCCCAGGAATCTGGATCAGCACAGGTTGGGAAATGCAGGCTTGTTGGGAGAAATAATGAAGAAAATCCTGACCTGTAAGGCCGGGCGTGGTGGCTCACACCTGTAATCCTAGCAGTTTGGGAGGCTGAGGTGGGCAGATCACCTGAGGTTGGGAGTTCCAGACCAGCCTGACCAACATGGAGAAACCCCATCTCGGCCAGGCACGGTGGCTCATGCCTGTAATGCCAGCACTTTGGGAGGCCAAGGTGAAACCGCGTCTCTACTAAAAATACAAAAATTAGCCAGGCATGGTGGTGTGTGCCTGTAATTCCAGCTACTCAGAAGGCAGAGACAAGAGAATTGCTTGAACCCGGGAGTCGGAGGTTGCAGTGAGCTGAGGTCGTGCCACTGCACTCCAGCCTGGGCGACAGAGCGAGACTTCATCTCAAAAAAAAAAAACAAAAAAAGAAACCATCCCAACTAAAAATACAAAATTAGCCGCGCGTGGTGGTGCATGTGTGTAATCCCAGCTACTCGGGAAGGCTGAGGCAGGAGAATCGCTTGACCCAGGAGGCGGAGGCTCTGGTGTGCCAAGATCGCGCCATTGCACTCCAGCCTGGGCAACAAGAGCGAAACTCTGTCTTAAAAAAAAAAAAAAAGCTGGGCGCGGTGGCTCACACCTGGAATCCCAGCACTTTGGGAGGCCGAGGCAGGCGGATCATGAGGTCAGGAGATCGAGACCAGCCTGGCCAGCATAGTGAAACCCCGTCCCTACTAAAAATACAAAAAATTAGCCGGGCATGGTGGTGGGCGCCTGTAATCCTTGCTACTCGGGAGGCTGAGGCAGGAGAATGGCTTGAACCTGGGAGGCGGAGGTTGCAGTGAGACGAGATTGTGCCATTGCACTCCAGCCTGGGCGACAGAGTGAGACTGTCTCAAAAAAAAAAAAACAAAGAAAATCTTGACCTTGACCTGTAATCTTTGAGCCAACACCCAGTGGTATCTGGTTTGTGTGCTTTGTATGAATGGACAAGGGCTGCAGCACATGGTCTGCAGTTGGGAAATCAAGAGGGTCCTGATGACAGTGCAGGTTGAGAGACCAAGTCTTCCCATGATGTTTCCACACAATATCAACAACAGCCATTACCTGTGATTTTTAACAAGACAGGGCTTGTAAGTAACCCAATGGCAGGCCCACGGTTATTATTATCAGTGTATCCTCCAGTCCTTATCTAAAGTAGAAATACTAACCATATTACAAAAGTTAGCTTCTCCTTGGCCACAGGCCGAGCTTTGTCCTGGGCAGGAGTCCACAGGCTCATTCGTTTTCCCACCATGTCCCCATGGAAGCATGTGAGGCATTTCAAAGCCCAGTGGGCCTGTTTGGAGGCAGGTTCTCCCACAGACATGGTTGTGCACCACTGAAAAATAGTCACATGACTTTTCTGAGCCCATAAAGTAGAAATATTGCCCCAAACAATCCCTCTGGTCCTCACCACTCCTTAAATTCAGTGACAGACTCTAGATGGATGTTACAGCTCATCTCTGACTGCATCTCCAGCACAGCAGTGCTAACCCCAACAGCAAGTTTATTCCTTGTCCAGGATCTGTTATTACAGATTACAATTAAATCACCAGGTTTATCTTCACTGCTGGCAAGCATTCAAAACACAAACATACTCATGATCTCAGTATGTAAAAGAGATTGAAGAATTAAAATAGTTCAGGCAAGGGGGCTCATGGCTGTAATCCCCACACTTTGAGAGACAAGGCAGGAAGAGTGCTCGAAGCCAGGAGTTCAAGATGAGCTTGGGCAACATAGCAAGACCACATCTACACACAAAAAAGTAAAAGTTAGCGGCCGGGCATGGTGGCTCACACCTGTAATCCCAGCACTTTGGGAGGCCGAGGTGGGTGAATCACAAGGTCAGGAGTTCGAGACCAGCCAGGCCAACATGGTGAAACCCCA
This sequence comes from Pan paniscus, assembly GCF_029289425.2. Lineage (NCBI taxonomy): Eukaryota > Metazoa > Chordata > Mammalia > Primates > Hominidae > Pan > Pan paniscus. The sequence goes on along the minus strand of NC_073253.2, from coordinate 44,480,616 downwards.
TCTCTACTGAAAATACAAAAAATTAGCTGGGCGTAGTGGCAGGTGCCTGTAATCCCAGCTACTCGGGAGGCTGAGGCAGGAGAATCACTTGAACCTAGGAGGCGAAGGTTGCAGTGAGCCAAGATCGCACCACTGCACTCCAGCCTGGGTGACAGAATTGAGACTCCATCTCAAAAATAAAAAATATATAAATATAAATAAAAACTGGCCAGGCCTGGTGATGTGCCGTATAATCCCAGCTACTTGGGAGGCTGAGACAGGAGGATCACTTGAGCCCAAGAAGTTTTGGTTACAGTGAGCTATTACACCACTGCCTTCCAGCTTGGGCAACAGAGCAAGACCCTGTCTCAAAAAAAAAAAAAAGAAGAAAATATACTGGGAAAAGGATATGGATCAGTGATAGAAAAAGTTCTCAGGCCAAGCTTTTATTTTATTAGTTTTTTATTTATTTATTTATTTTTGAGACAGAGTCTCTGTTGCCCAGGCTGGAGTGCAGTGGCGTGATCTTGGCTCACTGCAACCTCCGCCTCCTGGGTTCAAGTGATTCTACTGTCTCAAACTCCTAAGTAGCTGAGATTACAGGTGCCCGCCACCATGCCTGGCTAATTTTTGTATTTTTAGTAGAGATGGGGTTTCGCCATGTTGGCCAGGCTGGTCTTGAACTCCTGATCTCAGGTGATCCACCCACCTCAGCCTCCCAAAGTGCTGGGATTACAGGTGTAGGGCAAGCTTTTAGAACTATAAATTACTGGCTGGGCACAGTGACTCATGCGTGTAATCCCAGTACTTTGGGAGGCCAAGGTGGGCAGATCACTTGAGGCCAGGAGTTCAAGACCAGCCTGGGAAACATGGCAAAACTCCGTCTCTACTAAAAATACAAAAATTAGCTGGGCATGGTGATGCACACCTGTAATTCCAGCTACTTGGGAGGCTGAGGCTCAATAACAGCTTGAGCCAGAGAGGTGGGAGTTGCAGTGAGCTGAGATCACACCACTGTACTCCAGCCTGGGCGACAGAGGGAGACTGTCTTAAAAAGAAAAAAAAAATGCTGTAAATTATTATATTTATTTATTTATTAGGTTTGCATTGTCTGACAATCTCTATGCATAGGTTTGCATGGATGAACGAGGGCATTGCTATAGTAATGTGTTCCCTTTGGATAGGCCGTTCAACTCCTTAACAAAGTTCGTATTTATTATAAAACTTAGAAAAAAGTTACAAGGAGCCTTATATTAGCTATTTTCAAAAGTTGCATACTCTCAAACTTCTTAATCCCAACACCTAATAACTCAAAAAAGAACTTTCCAAAAAGGATGAACATAATCATAGCTAATGTGGTTATTATGTGGCAAGCACTTTATAAGGATCATTTCAAATAAGTGAACCTTCTTACAACCCTTTGAGATCATTATGGTTTTATTTCCATTTTACCAATAAGGAAACTGAACTTGCCAGCTGTATGACCCTGGGCAAGCTATGTATCCTCCCTAAGGGCCTGGGGCTTGGGTCTGGTTGCATGTGGTCAGGGCCCTTTCTCTCTTTTATCGCCTGGGCCTAGCAGATAGTAAGCCTTCAAATATTTGCCTGTGAATTGAATTTTTGTGTGTGAATGTTTTCATTATTTTCTTAGGTAAAAATTGTTTTTTGTTCTAATTCTCAGTGTGCTTTGAGATATGATTTGAGTAAATGCAAATGTTTTAAGTATACAATGTATTATTTTTAGGAACATGAGAGAATTTCAAGAATCCATGAAGAGTTTAAGAAAAAAAAGAATGTGAGTAAAACAGTTTTCTTCAAACTGTATTCTTATCCAAGTACATATGTGATAATTTACAGACTCTAGATTCTGTTAGCTAAAATAGTTCCTTTTTGTATTTCATGAGATGCTCCTTTTAAGAGAAAATGGCTGCTGGATGCCATTTCTTCTCATGTCTGCTCTGAATACATTTTGCTGTGTCCTGATTTAGCAACCTAGAGAAATGAGCATTGATCAGGAATTCTCCACCTGTTCCTTCAAAAAGATGAACTGATTTTACATCTTTCCAACTCTAACTTAATCTCAAAATCAGTAGAGGTGGCTGGACACTGGCTCAGGCCTGTAATCCCAGCACTTTGGCAAGCCAAGGCGAGTGGAATGCTTGAGCCCGGGAGTTTGAGACCAGCCTGGGCAACATGGCGAAACCTTGTCTCTACAAAAAAATACAAGCATTAGCCGGTAGTGGTGGCACACGCCTGTAGCCCCAGCTACTTGGGAGGCTGAAGTGGGAGGATCACTTGTGCCTGGGAGGCAGAGGTTGCACTGGGAGACAGTACGCCACTGCACTCTAGCCTGGGCAACAAAGTGAAACCCTGTCTCAAAAAGAAAAAAAAAATCAGTAAAGGCTGGAGAGACCATTTATTAATATTTTCTATACTTATTACTTTTTTTTTTTTTTTTAAAGAGATGGGGTCTTGGCATGTTGCCTAAGCTGGCCTCAAATACCTGGGCTCAAGCAATCCTTCCACCTCAGCCTCCTGAGTTGCTGGGACTACAGGCACATGCCACTGTACCTAGCTTTATCAGATATTAAAATGAAAGGTGTCTCAGCACTTTGTACTTCTGCTTGATTTTGCTGTGAACCTAAAACTGCTCTAAAAAAAAAAGTACATTTAAAAAATATGTAGAGAGCTTAACTGTTACCCTGAGTTCAGAATCTGCTGTAGAGACTTTTGCTATGTATGATCATTTCCTGGGTGACAATGTATGTTTCTGTGTTTTTCACTGAGGAAGCCAGGAGCCAAAATAATACTTATATTTCTTTTACAGGATCCTACATTTCTGGAAAAAAAAGAACGCTGTGATTACCTAAAGAATAAACTTTCTCACATAAAGCAAAGAATTCAAGAATATGATAAAGTAATGAATTGGGATGTACAAGGTTATTCTTAACCCTTATTTGAAACCACTTTATTTTTTTATTTTATTTTATTTTTTTGAGATGAAGTCTCTCTCTGTTACCCAGGCTGGAATGCAGTGGCACAATCTCGGCTCACTGCAACTTCCACCTCCCGGGTTCAAGCAATTCTCCTGTTCAAGCAATTAGCCTCCCCAGTAGCTGGGATTACAGGCGTGCGCTGCCACACCCCGCTAATTTTTGTATTTTTGGTAGAGACGAGGTTTCACCATGTTGGTCAGGCTGGGAAACTACTTTTTTAAAAAAATAGCAAGTTTACTATTTATTTACTGCCTTTTTAATGCTAGCCTCTGTGGTAGAGAAGCAAGCGCTTCCCAAATCAGCTTCCAATTGGTTTAACCAGTGTGCAACATTAAAGATTTTACTCAGACATTTTTAAACGAATTCAAATGTTCTAAGGGCCTTTACTAAGAATGGAAAAAATCCTGTGTTCATCTTTCATCTGTGACCAATTTCAAATTCATCTATCTCATTTAAATGTGTCATCATTTTAGAGATCGTATCCTGGCAGTGTGATGGGCAAGTGGACCATCAATTCTGGTGCTACTTTTTCCTTTTTTACTCAGGCAGGTTCCTAGGATTTTTCTGGGACAAATTTCTCTTCCTAGAGAAATTCCTAGGGGATTTCTAAAGGATTTTTCTAAGGGAAAAAGGGTGACATCTTTCAAAGGTGTCATTTATTCCCTTGAAAGGTGTTGGAATCCCAGATCAACATTTTCAGACATCCTGATCTTGGGCAAATTGCTTAATCTCTCTGTGCCTGTTTCCTCTTCTGTAAAATGGGGCTAATAATAGTCCCTTCCTCATAGAGTTGTTAGGATTAAAGGAGTTACTAATATGGTAGGAACTATATTAGTGTTTGTGAAGTCTACTGAAGTGTTTGTGAAATGAATAAATTATAAAGAATGAGTCTCAAGAAAAGGTCCTTAATGAGCAAGCCCAACCTACTTAACCAAAAGCTCAAGTGTCTGGTGCCTTTCTGGTTTGTGGTGTTAACTCATGGCCTTAGCCTGGTGCTTCACTGTGGCTCTGTGGCCCCTGGGGTTCCACATGGCCTCCCTGTCTTTCATCAGTGTGACTGTACATCTCTCCATCTCCCCATAGTCCAGCCTGCCCTGGACACATTGAATTGTATGAATGGTATTGCTTTTTTTTTTTTTTTTTTTGAGACAGAGTCTTACTCTGTTGCCCAGACTGTAGTGCAGTGGCACGATCTCGGCTCACTGCAAGCTCCGCCTCCCAGGTTCACGTCATTTTCCTGCCTCAGCCTCCCGAGTAGCTGGGACTACAGGTGCCTGCCACCACGCCCAGCTAATTTTTTTGTATTTTTAGTAGAGATGGGGTTTCAACATGTTAGCCAGGATGGTCTCAATCTCCTGACCTCATGATCCACCCGCCTCAGCCTCCCAAAGTGTTGGGATTACAGGCATGAGCCACCATGCCCAGCTGGTATTGCTTTTCTATCCCCTTTGGACATACATGCTACAGTCCCACAATGTAGCATTTCCTTGGAAACTCCCTTTGAATTTTTGGATTTTGGGGATGCTTCATCTTTCTTTTTTTTTTTTTTTTTGAGATGGAGTTTCGCTCTTGTTGCCCAGGCTGGAGTACAGTGGTATGATCTTGGCTCACTGCAGCCTCTGCCTCCTGGGTTCAAGCGATTCTCCTGCCTCTGCCTCCCAAGTAGCTGGGATTACAGGCACCCACCACCATGCCCAGCTAATTTTTTGTATTTTTAGTAGAGACAGGATTTCACTATGTTGGCCAGGTTGGTCTTGAGCTCCTGACCTCAGATGATCCACCAGCCTCGGCCTTCTGAAGTGCTGGGATTCAGGTGTGAGCCACCGTGCCCAGCAGGGATGCTTCATCTTTCTAAGAATTATCTTGGCTTTGGACTTTATTCATAAATGTTTTATTTCTGTTAGTATGAACAATAGACTGCCTTAACAAAGTTTTTTTTTTAAACAAAATCGTTCTTGTTGGATTTTATTCAGCAGCATCTATCATGTAGATAAATTCCCAGGTGTAGCATTACAGCTTCTGACTAATATAGCTGCCATTCAGACAATTAATGTTCAAAGAGTTTTCTAAAGTGATAAAACCAAAGAAAAGCATGTGGAAAAGCAGAAGCTTAGAAAGTTGTGGTCACTGAATGCACTCCCTGGTTTTTATTTGTCAGTGAAATCTTTATGCATTCATTGTTAATATTTTAATTCCATGGCTTTGTAGGCTGTGCTGTGTCTGAAGGGGTAACACCTAGGGAAACATGAGGCCCCATATGGGACCCCCCAAATGGAGCAACTTCACTTTCTCTTTTATATATTGAGCCCTGTGTTAACATTTCACTTAAGAAGAGCACCAGTGCTTTAAAAAAAAAAAAAAAAAAAAAAAAAAAAAGGTAAAATATTACCATTTTAATAGACTGTAAAGAGTTAGATTCCTGTTGAAGTGTTAAGGAAATTTAACTTTGTGAAACTTTTAAAATAAAGTTTATAAATGTAGCTAATCTTTGAAAAACCAATGCAGTAACACTGATTTGTAAATGTTGTGGTCAATCCCTAGGTGCATTAAAGTTTCAGTCACCTGCCGTGTGTGTGTGTGCCCTTTTATGTTTGCCTTCCTAGCATTCCTGTGTTCACTGTGCATGTTCTTGAAAATATTTTCACCTGTCAGAAAATAAACTGGAAAGTCATTGAAAACCCGTAGGTCACGATGCTCAGGTGACTCACTGTTTCTCCTTCCCCCATTATTTGCAATAATTCAAAGTCCAGGCCACTGTATTAGTTTCCTAGGACTGCCATGACAATGTACTACAAACTGAGTGGCTCAAAACAACTGAAATGTGTTGTCTCACAGACCTGCAGCCTAGAAGTCTGGAAGCAAGGTGTCAGCTGGGACATGCTCCCTCAAAAACCTGTAGGGGAGTCCTCTTCTAGTTTCTGGTGGTTTGCTGGCCATGTTTGACGTTCCTTGGCTTGTAGATGCATCTCTCCAATCCTCCATTCTCGCATGGCCTTCTCCCTGTCTGGCCATACCAGTCATATTGAATGAGAGGCCCGCCTTCTCCAGCACGATCTCCTGTGAACTCATTACATTTGCTAGGACGCTATTTCCAAGTAAAGTCACGTTCTGAGGTACTGGAGGTTAGGAACTTCAACGTTATCTTTTTGAGAGGCCACAGTTTAGCCTGTAATAGCTACCTTTGGCAAGTTACAAGATTCAGAAGGAAAAGTACTTCCCTGTACATTTTCTTTCTTCCATATTATTTTTTCTTTTATTTTTTGTGATGGAGACTCACTCTGTCGCCCAGGCTGGAGTGCAGTAGTGTGATTGGCTCACTGCAACCTCTGCCTCCTGGGTTCAAGCTAGTCTCCTGCCTCAGCCTCCCAAGTAGCTGGGATTACAGGCACTCACCACCACACCCAGCTAAATTCTATATTTTTAGTAGAGACGGGGTTTCATCTTATGTTGGCCAGGCTGTTCTCGAACTCCTGACCTCAAGTGATCTGCCCGCCTCGTCCTCCCAAAGCAATCCCCCTGCCTCAGCCTTCCAAAGTGCTGGGATTACAGGTGTGAACCACTGCACCCAGCCCTTCCATATTATTTTAACATGTATTCTAATTTGAAAATTAGTATGAGGATATGTCAGTATATCTAAAACTTGAAAAAAGCATATGCCAGTTATATGTCAAATGCTTTTATTGTCCCAGATATGTTAGCATTAAAGATACTGAAATCAGTGAAACAGGTAGAGACTTTGGGGGTGGTAATGAAGTACATATTTCTAGAAATTGTTTCTGATATTGAGATGCACCGACATTTGAAAGATACAACACAGGAAAAGTCTACAATTTTTTCTGACCATCTTTTTTTAACTATTATAATTTTTAAAAATAATGAGTATAAAAGCTTAGAAATAGAAAACAAAAGTCCTACCAGTACCAATTCTATTCCCTGGCAGTATATACTGTTTGCAGTATACCCTCCCAGACCTTTGTGGTGTGTATAATCACCTTTATTTATTTATTTATTTATTTTTACAAAAATGGCTTTAGACATTTTATTTTATTTTTGAGATGAAGTATCACTCTGTTGCCCAGGCTGGAGTGCAGTGGCATGATCTTGGCTCACTGCAACCTCCCCCTCCTGGGTTCAAGTGACCCTCCCACCTCAGCCTCCTGAGCAATGAGGACTACAGACGCACACCACCATGCCCAGCTAATTTATGTATTTTTAATAGAGATGCGATTTTGCTGTGTTGGCCAGGCTGATCTTGAACTCCTGACCTCAAGTGATCTGCCCACCTTGGCCTCCCAAAGTGCTGGGATTACAGGCATGAGCCACCACACCTGGCTGTAAAATCACTTTAAAATTGTCTACTTTAATGCTTTCAATGGGTTTCTTTTTTGGGATTGTTGTTGTTGTTGTTGTTTTGATATGGAGTCTTGCTCTGTTGCCCAGGCTGGAGTGTAGTGGTGCTACCTCCGCTCACCACAACCACCACCTCCTAGGTTCAAGCAATTCTCCTGCCTCAGCCTCCTGAGTAGCTGGGATTACAGGCGCACACCACCATGCCCAGCTAATTTTTGTATTTTTAGTAGAGACAGGGTTTCACCATGCTGGCCAGGCTGGTCTTGAACTCCTGACCTCAAGTGATCTACCTGCCTTGGCCTCCCAAAGTGCTGGGATTACAGGCATGAGCCACCATGCCCGGCTGCTTTCAATGGGTTTTTAAAGGAGAGTATGACAGACCTGCTCAAGCATGTAATAGACCGCTTGTCCTATAATAGACAAACTGGGGATAGGCAGAAGGCAGGAGGGATGGTTTAGCCCCGCAGAAGGAGAAGAAGGTGAACTTCTGAGCTCATCACAACCAAGACTCCATTTCTTACTATGTGGCCTTGACAAATTAACATCTCCAACCATCAGCCTCCTTAACTGTGATGTGGCGATAATACCACCTGACGAAATTGTTGTGAAAATTAAATAATGTAAAACACCACGAAGATACTTGCTCAATAACTGGTGGCTAGATACTCAAAATATACTTTTCATTGTGTTAAATAATAAGGTGGCTATAGACTATCAAAATGACTTCTTTTGAATAATAAAAGTTATAAAAAGCTTTTTAAAAAAGTATATAGGTAATATATTTATTATAGAAAATTGATTAGGTCAGGGGTGGTGGCTCACGCCGGTAACCCCAGCCCTTTAGGAGGCTGATGTGGGTGGATCACTTGAAGCCAGGAGTTTGAGAACAGCCTGGCCAACATGGCAAAAACCCTTCTCTGCTGAAAATACAAAAATTAGCTGGGCGTGTTGTTGCACAATGTAGTCCCTGGAGGTAGTCCCGGGAGGCTGAGGCACGAGAACCGCTTGAACCTCAGAGGTGGAGGTTGCAGTGAGCTGAGATCATGCCACTGCACCCCAGCCTGGGCGACAGAGCAAGACCCTGTCTCAGGAAAAAAAAAAAAAAGTACAAAAATTAGCCTGGTGTGGTGGTGCACGCCTGTAATCTCAGTTACTCGAGAGGTTGAGGCATGAGAATTGCCTGACCCCAGGAGGTGGAGGTTGCAGTTAGCTGAGATCATGCCAATGCACTGCAGCCTGGGTGACAGAGTAAGACTCTGCAGAAGGAAGGGAAGGGAAGGGAGGGGAGAGGAGGGGAGGGGGAAAGAGAAAGAAGAAAGAAAAAGAAAGGAAGAAGGAAGGAGAGAAAGAGGAAGGGAGGGAGGGAGGGAAAGAGAAAAGAAAGAGAAAGAAGAAGAAAGAAAAAGAAGAAAAGAAGGAAGGAAGGGAAGAGAGAGAGAGAGAAAGGAAGGAAGGAAGGAAGGAAGGAAGGAAGGAAGGAAGGAAGGAAAGAAGAGAGGCCAGGTGCGGTGACTCATGCCTGTAATCCCAGTACTTTGGGAGGCTGAGGCAGGCGGATCAAGAGGTCAGGAGATCGAGACTGTTCTGGCTAACATGGTGAAACCGCGTCTCTACTAAAAATACAAAAAATTTAGCTGGGCTTGGTTGCGGGCACCTGTTGTCCCAGCTACTCGGGAGGCTGAGGCAGGAGAATGGCGTGAACCCGGGAGGCGGAGCTTGCAGTGAGCCGAGATCGCGCCACCACACTTCAACCTGGGCAACAGAGCAAGACTCAGTCTCGGAAAAAAAAAAAAAAAGAAAGAAAGTTATTTTAAAACTCCAACCTCTGATGATAGAATTCAGAATAGGGGTTACCTGTGAGAGATGTTTATTGGCTGGGAAGGAGCATGAGGGAGCTTTCTGGGTACTATACCTTCATCTGGTTCGTTGCTTACCAGGATATATACATATTTAAAAATCCATCAAGCTAAGCATTTAAAATTGGTGCATTTTACTGTACATATATTATACATGTATTTTACCTCAATTTTTTTTCTTTTTTGAGACGGAGTCTCTCTCTGTTGCCCAGGCTGGAGTGCAGTGGCGCAATCTCGCCTCACTGCAACCTCCACCTCCAGAGTTTAAGTGACTCTCCTGCCTCAGCCTCCCGAGTAGGTGGGATCACAGGTGTGAGCCACCACGCCCAGCTAATTTTTGTATTTTTAGTAGTGACGGGGTTTCACCATGTTGGTCAGGCTGGTCTCGAATTCCTAGCCTCAAGTGATCCACCCACCTCGGCCTCCCAGAGTGCTGGGATTACAAGTGTGAACCACTGCGCCTGGACAGGGTCTTGCTCTGTCTCCCAAGCTGGAGTGCAGTGATGTGATCTCAACTCACTGCAACCTCGCTTTCCAGGCTCAAGCAGCCCTCCAGCCTCAGACTGGAGCAGCTGGGCAGCTGGGACCACAGGAGCAAGCTACCACGCCCAGCTAATTTTTTTTTTTAAGAGATGGGGTTTCCATGTTGCCCAGGCTGGTATATCTCAATTTTTTTTTTTTTTTTTTTTTTTTTGAGACGGAGTTTTGCACTGTTGCCAGGGCTGGAGTGCAATGGTACGATCTCAGCTCACTACAACCTCTGCCTCCCAGGTTCAAGCGATTCTCCTGCCTCAGCCTCCCGCGTAGCTGGGATTACAGGCGCCTGCCACCATGCCCGGCTAATTTTTTGTATTTTTAGTAGAGACAGGGTTTCACTATGTTGGCCAGGCTGGTCTCGAAGTCCTGACCTCCAGATCTGCCTGCCTTGGCCTCCCAAGTGCTGGGATTACAGGCGTGAGCCACCGTGCTTGACCCTCAATTTCTAACAATTATACTGTATACATGTTTGAACAAAAGTATGTTCCCAGTTTTTTTTTTTTAAGTAATGTTGTTGTTGTTGTTGTTGTTTTGAGACACTGTCTCACTCCCTCGCCTGGGCTGGAGTGCAGTAGTGTGATCTCGGCCCACTGCAACCTCTGCCTCCTGCGTTCAAGTGATTCTCCTGCCTCAGCCTCCTGAGTAGCTGAGATTACAGGTGTGAGCCACCACACTCGGATAATTTTTGTATTTTTAGTAGAGATGAGGTTTCACCATGTTGGCCAGGCTGTTGTCGAACTCCTGACCTCAGGTCATCCACTCACCTCAGCCTCCCAAAGTGCTGGGATTACAGGCGTGAGCCACTGCGCCTGGCCAAAAAAATGTAAATTTAAGAATACAATGCTTTCATAAATTGGGAACTGCCTGTAGTGTTCTAGTGATCTTTGGAAAACATTTACAAAGTTCTGGAGAAACAAAAATCTTACAAATATTGGCTTCATGAGCCATATTTGAAACCCAAGCCTGTGTGTGTGTGTGTGTGTGTGTGTGTGTGTGTATGACTTGAAGCCAAACCCCACATCTAAGATGGTAGATAAAACCATTTCGTCCCCTTTTCCCCTATGAGTGGTTCTAAAACAAAAAAGTCTGCAAGTGAATGGGCCTGATTTATACCTGTTTAAATGCTTTTATTCAACATAATTGCATTCATGCCTATGAATTCCCTTTGTGTATAGGGCAGGAGGCTGAAGGATGTATGACACGTGGGGAAAATGCTGTTAGTTAATGTGTGAACAATAGTAGCCCTTCCCAATTTAAATCTTGTTTGTGACCAGTAAGCCTGCCAGTGTTAATATTCAAGGGTACTCTGCAGATTGCTATTGCTGAAGGGCAAAGCCAAGTTAAAAGACAAAGTTACTCAGAACTAGCTTCCCAAGTATTTGGAAGGTGCCTGCCATGTGATATAGCTGCCCAGATGCAGCAATGCGGTGGAAACAGTCGGCCACTGTTCTTAGAGTTTATAGTGATATCCAGGATTTTCTTAGAAACCCTCAGGGTTGGCCAGGCGCGGTGGCTCATGCCTGCAATCCGAGCACTTTGGGAGGCTGAGGCAGGCGGATCACAAGGTCAGGAGATCGAGACCATCCTGGCTAACACAGTGAAACCCCGTCTCTACTGAAAATACAAAAAAAAAAAAAAATTAGCCAGGTGTAGTGGCGGGTGCCTGTAGTCCCAGCTACTCAGGAGGCTGAGGCAGTAGAATGGCGTGAACCCAGGAGGTGGAACTTGCAGTGAGCCGAGATCACGCCACTGCACTCCAGCCTGGGTGACAGAGCAAAACTCCATCTCAAAAAAAAAAAAAAAAAAAAAAAAAAAAAGAAACCCTCAGGGCTAAGGGTTTGAAATTAGAGAATATGAGAGATTACATACTGGAAGAACAACATTATGGTAGGTGTTTGATGTCAATGTGCCAAATGTCCATGAGTAACTCATGAGTCAATTTCAGAGTCACTGTTTCCCTATAGTTCCTTGATTTCTGCCTATTCTCAAGAGGAGGAATTGGTACTGAATGACTGTACTGTAGAAATTCCTCTTCCTCTTTGTGACATTCCCACCAGCAATGCATGCGGGTTTCAATTTCTCCACATCCTTGCCAACACTTGTTATTTTCTCTTTCTCTCTTTTAATAAATAGCCATACTGCCAGGCGCGGTGGCTCATGCCTGTAATCCCAACACTTTGGGAGGCCGAGGTACGCGGATCACTTGAGGTCAGGAGTTTGAGACCAGCCTGGCCAACACGGTGAAACCTCGTCTCTACTAAAAATACTAAATTAGCTGGGCATGGTGGTGCATGCCTGTAATCCCAGCTACTCAGGAGGCTGAGGCAGGAGAATCACTTGAACCTGGGAGGCAAAGGTTGCAGTGAGCCTAGATTGCGCCACAGCACTTCAGCCTGGGCGACAGAGCAAGACTGTCTCAAAAAAAAAATAAATAAGTAGCCATCCTAATAGATGTGAAGTGGTATCTCATTATGGTTTTGATTTGAATTTCCCTAATGATTAGTGATGTTCAGCATTTTTTTCACGTACTTACTGGCCATGTGTACATCTTCCTTGAAAAATGGCCATTCAAATCCATTGCCCCTTTTTTTTTTTTGAGGTGGAGCCTCACTCTGTCACCCAGGCTGGAGTGCAGTGGCACGATCTCGGCTCACTGCAACCTCCGCCTCCTGGGTTCAAATGATTTTCCTGCCTCAGCCTCCCGAGTAGCTGGGCCTACAGGTGTGTGCCACGACACCCAGCCAATTTTTTGTATTTTTGGTAGAGATGGGGTTTCACCGTGTTAGCCAGGATGGTCTCGATCTCCTGACCTTGTGATCCACCCCCCTCGGCCTCCCAAAGTGCTGTGATTTATAGGCGTAAGCCACCGTGCCTGGCTGGTCATTGCCCATTTTTAAATTGGGTTGTGGTCGTTTTGTTGTTCAGTTGTAGGAGTTCTTTATGTATTTTGAATTTGATTTAGTTTTGAACTTGGCTAAATCCATCTGTTTGTTCATCAGAAGAGTTGTAAAAATATATGCCAGAAAATAATCTCAGCTAAATTATCTTTGGATACAAAAATAATATAATCTGATAGGGGGCTTAATGATGGTGGAGTTTAGGTCAACAGATGTTACTGTTGGACTGCTGGTTGGGCTGGCCAGATAAGTATAGTAGGTCACAAAAAAATTAAAAGTATAGAAGTCAAGCAACAAGGCCAAGACTCCTTTGAGACCTGCAGCTGTGTTTTCTGGGTACCCAGTACCCAAGCCTTGTGCTTGGTACTTGTCCTCTGTACTCCAAACCTGGGTGTCCATAAATTGGGTAGAAAATGGCAGAAACAGCTGGGTGCAGTGGCTCATGCCTGTAATCCCAGCACTTTGGGAGGCCGAGGTGGATGGATCACCTGAAGTCAGGAGTTAGAGACCAGCGTGACCACCCATGTTGGTCACTCTGGTCTCAACTAAAAATACAAAAATTCGCTGGGTGTGGTGGCAGATGCCTGTAATCCCACCTACTCGGGAGGCTGAAGTAGGAGAATCACTTGAACCTGGGAGGCAGAGGTTGCAGTGAGCCAAGATCATGCCACTGCACTCCAGCCTGAGAGACAGAGTGAGACTCCATCTCAAGAAAAAAAAAGAAAGAGAGAGAGAGAAAAAAAGGAAGGAAGGAAGGAAGGGGAAGTTAAGGGAAAGAAGGAAGGAAGGAAGAAAGAAAATGGAAGAGACAGGTTTCACACGTGTTTTTGGTTTGTAGCAGTGGGTAGGGAGTGCTTCAGTGAATCATTCACAGATCCTCTAGGTCAAAAGATTCTGAAGAAAATAGAACACATACTTGGTGAAACTGTTGTGGGACATGTGAATGAAATTAGGAATATATGATGGGAGAGCTCATTCAGAGAACTGGGAGAATGGGGATTCAGGTATAAATATTGAGTAAGAAAATAGGAAAGTAGTTATCAGAAACAAATACTTGGGACAACGGTATTAAAATTATTATAAAACAAACCTCCTGATTATACTTTCCATCTCCAGAGCTGGTTTCGGTATCACTATTTTACAGGAATATTACACCTGGCAGAGTTAAGAGGCAATCTAAATATTTACTTTCATGCCGCAACCTTTGCCCTGTTTGCAGTCTAGTTTCCCTGAGCTTTTAGAAGATAAGATACAAGCATTTGAATTTTGAGATACTTTCATAAATATCGCAAATAACTGAAGCACCATGCTAACAAAACCTGACCTTTCCAAAACAGCAACACAAAGATTGGTTATATCTAATGTTATAGAAAATTATTTTTATCTAGTTATCTCATTATAATAATTCAACATATATTCTGAATAAGAGGAAGGAAAAGTACTTAAAATTTTACCAAAATAAATCAGTTAATAAGCCTTTTAGCTTTTTTTCTTTTTCTTTCTTTCTTTGTTTTTGTTTGTTTGTTTTTGTTTGTGGCTATTTCAACTCCAGATAAGCCCTTTAAATAAAATAATAAACACTTTCGGAGGCTGAGGTGGGAGGATCACTTGAGCCTAGGAGTTTGAGACTAGCCTGGGCAACATGGCAAGACCCATCTCTAAAAAAAAAAAATCATTAAGGCCGGGTGTGGTGGCTCACACCTGTAATCCCAGCACTTTGGGAGGCTGAGGCGGGTGGATCACGAGGTCAGGAGATCAAGACCATCCTGGCTAACACGGTGAAACCCCATCTCTACTAAAAAAAACAAAAACAAAATTAGCCAGACGTGGTGGCGGGCGCCTGTAGTCCCAGCTACTTGAGAGGCTGAGGTGGCAGAATGGTGTGAACCCGGGAAGTGGAGCTTGCAGTGAGCCAACATTGCACCACTGCACTCCAGCCTGGGCGACAGAGTGAGACTTCCTCTAAAAAAAAAAAAAATCATTAAAAATAAGTTGGGTGTGGTGGCGCATGCCTGTGAGCCCAGCTACTGGGGAGACTGAGGCAGGAGGATCACTTGAGCTCAGGAGGTCCAGGGTGCAGTGAGCCGTGTTCATGCCACTGTACTCCACCCTGGGTGACAGAGGGAGACCCTGTCTCAAAATAAAAAACCAGAAAGAAACCAAACTTTGTTATGTTGCTTACCTTTCTTTTCTGAGGGGCTAGGGTGGTGTGCATTGGAGGAGTGGCCCACAAGTTCAAAAGACCAGGAGGGATGTTACTTCCTTTTCTTTTCTTTTTTTCTTTTTTGAGACAAAGTCTCGTTCTGTCACCCAGGCTGGAGTGCAGTGGTGCAATCACGGCTCACTGCAGCCTCAACCTCCTGGGCTCAAGTGATCCTCTCACCTTAGCCTCCCAAGTAGCTGGGACCACAGGTGCACCTCACCATGCCTGGCTATTTTTAAAAAATTTTTTGTAAAGACACCGTCTCCCTATGTCAGCCAGACTGGTCTTGAACTCCTGGGCTCAAGTAACCCCCTGCCTCTGCCTTCCAAAGTGTTGGGATTATAGGCGTGAGCCACTGTGCCTAGCCCCTTCCTTTTTTCTTTTTTTTTTTTTTAACAATTTTTAAAAGCTGTGGAAAGCTAAGACCAGTGCCCAATAATAAAAGGAAGATGTGGCTTTAATCTCTTAATATAACTTTGAGGCATGACCAGAGAAGTTGGAAGTGCTAGATTCAGTCTATAATTAGTATTTATTTATTTATTTATTTATTTATTTATTTATTTTTGAGACGGAGTCTCACTCTGTCGCCCAGGCTGGGGTGCAGTGGCGCGACCTCGGCTCACTGCAAGCTCCGCCTCCTGGGTTCATGCCATTCTCCTGCCTCAGCCTCCTGAGTAGCTGGGACTACAGGAGCCCACCACCACGCCCAGCTAATTTTTTGCATTTTAAGTAGAGATGGGCTTTCACCGTGTTAGCCAGGATGGTCAGTCTATTATTATTTTTAATCCCGGAAGAAGGAAGAGGAAAGAGTCCGTGGCTCTGATTTGCAGCTCTGAATTTCCAAGGACATAACCTAACAAACTCAGCCACCATGCTCTTCCTTCTGTCGTGAAATCTGTTTTATTTTCAACTGGCTTGTGGCAGCTGACTCTGCCTCCTCTCTTCCAGGCTCTGAGATGCCCCTTTTCCCGGAATGACTGTCTTAATCCCATCCAAATATTCAAAGAGGAGGGTGGAGAGGTCTCAGAGAAGCTAATTTTTCGCTTACATTGAAAAACTGGGGTGGGGTTGGAGCTATTGTTCTTCCTGAAGCTTGCTTCTGCTAGACTTTGGAATTGTCCTCCCAGTGAAAAGGTTTTAAGTTGTAAAAGCCAGCTCAGCAGAGCCCCACCCACATGAATAAAACATTCGTGCAGAAACATAGACTCTTGGTTTCTTCTCAGTCAGAAACCTATGCATGTACTTCACTCTCCCCAGCATCCAATTCATGACCAGGTTCTTTCTTCCTAAACAGCTCTCAAACACTTACCTCCAGGATGCCTTCCATTCATTTTTTTCAACAAATTTGTTGCCCATCTGCTATATGTCAGGCACTGTGCTAGCTATTGGGAACACAGCAGCAAGCCAAACCTAGTGAAAAAGCCAGGGGAGTTTATCTTCTGGCTAACCCCTCCCCAATCAAACCAAACCAAACCAGCTGGGCCAACCCGCACAGCACTCCTCACTGCTCGCTGTTAACTCTCAGCATTTTTTTTTTTTTTTGAGACAAGCTCTTGCTCTGTCACCCAGGCTAGAGTGCAGTGGCGAAATCACAGCTCACTGCACCCTTGACTTCCTGGGCTCAAGCGATCCTCCCACATCAGCCTCCCTGGTTGCTGGGACCACAGGCACATGCTGCCGGCCCCAATGGCTTTTTTTTTTTTTTTTTTTGAGACAGGGTCTCACTGTGTTGTCCAGGCTGGTCTTGAACTCCTGGGCTCAAGTGATCCACCTGCCTCAGCCTCCCGAAGTGCTGGGATTACAAGTGTGAGCCACCGTGCCTGGCCTCAAATGGCTTTTAAACATAAGAAAATGTGCTCAGCCTCACTCATATAAAGTAAAATGCAAGTTAAAATTATACCAAGGCCAGGCACAGTGGCTCATGCCTATAATCCCAGACTTTGAAAGGCTGAAGTGGGAGGATTGCTTGAGGCCAGGAGTTAGAGAGCAGCCTGGGCAACAGAGCAAGACCTTATCTCTACAAAAATTGAAAAAAATTTTTTAATTAGCCAGGCATGGTGGCATGTGCCTGTAGTCCCAACTATTCAGGAGGCTGAGGTGGGAGGATTGCTTGAGCCCAAGGAGGTCAAGGCTGCAGCTAGCTGTGATTACACCACTGCACTCCAGCCTGGGCAACAGAGCGAGACCCTGTCTCAAAAAAAAAAAAAACAAAGTCTTGCTCTGTCGCCCAGACTAGAGTGCAGTGGTGCAATCACAGCTCACTGCAGCCTTGACCTCCTTGGGCTCAAGTGATCCTCCGGCTTCGCCCTCCCAAAGTGCTAGGATTACAGCCATGAGCCACCATGTCTATATTATATATAATGACCACGTTTTCTTTCTGGCTACATTGTATATAGAGAGCACATATTCTTCATCCTTTCATCCACCGATGGACACTTGGGTTACTTCCACTTTAGCTATTGTGAGTAATGCTGCTATGAACATGGGCGTACAAATATCTTTTGGAGTCCCTGTTTTCATATATTTTTTTTTTGAGACGGAATTTCATTCTTGTTGCCCAGGCTGGAGTGCAATGGCGCAATCTCGGCTCGTTTAAATCGTTTGGAAGTCATTCAATATCACCATATCTAGATCAATGTTGTTTTTGAAATTGTTGGATATTTCAGGGATAATTATGGTTTATATAACCAATTGCTTCCTGTTGGATATTTAAGATTTTTTTTGCTATTAACAAATAATGCTTATATCTATATTTTTGAACACTTGTACAAGTATAAATGCATGGTAAATTCCTAGAGGTAAAATTACTGAGTCAAGAGTTTTACATGTTTTGTGAATTTTGATAGATTGTAAAGTTGTTCTTCAAAGAAGTTTCATTTATTGTTTTCCCACATTTAGCCAATATTAGGTATTATGAAACTTTTTTATATTGGCCAAAACTCACATGCAAAAAAAAAAAAAAATCTCATTGTTTTAGCTTGGTATTTATTTGCTTGTGGTTGAGGTTAAATATAGTAGAAATGAAAAACCCAGTACTATAGAAGATAGAGTTGAAGAAATATTCCAGAAAGTACAATAAAAGAAGTAAAATAAAGACGTTCAAATAGGAGAGTAAAGATAAGAATACTGCTGGATTTATCCAGAAGGTCTAATATGAGAATGATATGAGAAAAAAAGAAAAAAGAAAACGTAGGATAAAAAAATCATCAAAGACATAGTTCAAAGAAATTTTATATTGAAGGACAGAACTTTCTAGACTGAAAGGGCCTGTTGGCTGGGAAGGGTGGCTCGTAGCTCTAATCCTTGCACTTTGGGAGGCCGAGACTGGGGGATCACCTGAGGCCAGGAGTTCCAGGCCAGCCTGGGTCACACAGCAAGACCTCACCTCTACAACGAAGATAAAAGAAAGGGACTGCCAAGTGCCTAATATATTGAAGGAAGGCAGACCCCATAATTGTGAAATTTCAGAATACACAATAAATCATTAACCCTAAACATTTCCAGAGAGGAAAAACTAGGTCACACACAAAGGATCTGGAATTAAAATTGTTTGGTTTCTCATTAGCAACACCGGATGCGAAAGGGAGCAGTCACCTTCAACGTTTGTGGTGAAAATTGTTACTAAGTTAGATACCCAGCCAAGCTATCAGTTAAGTGTAGGTAGAATAAAGACATTTTCAGACTTGTAAGGTATCAAAAAGAGATTTTTCTGGGGAAGGTCTGGAAGAGGTAGGTGACTCAAAGGAACTGAGAAGGAGAATGACATGGGATCTAGTAATACGCATCTAATTCAAAACAGGCTGAAGAACGGCCTAGGATGATGGTAAGGAGAAATTCCAGAATGATACCTGTGTGTCACATATGGGAAACCGTCCAGTTTGGAGACAGTCAGAATGCTCCAGGAGAGAGATCACCAAGGGGATGAAAACTGCAGAACTCCTGATGTATTTGAACATATTGAGAGGACAGTTAGACTATTCTGGAGAAGACTGGGCCTGAATTAGTGTCAATTATATAGGAAACTAACCTTGGGAATAGCAACACAGTATTTCCAGGAAAAAAAAAACGTTTTAAATAGGGGAAAACTTATGGCTTAGCTGAGAATATTTTTATAGGCATAGTAAACTAAACATTGATTATTGTTCTATTCAAAAGGAAGACTTAACATGTAGAAAGAATTGAGAATGACATTAGTTACATATTTATGCATTACTGGGTTCAAGATGGTTGAAAGATAATTAAATTCTCTTCTTTCATAGTTGGAGGTTCATAGCCAATAACTGTGAAGAACCACGAAGTAGCACTTATTAGAATATGTGACTATCAAACAAAAGTTTTGAAAGTGCTTCTGGCTGGGCATGGTGGCTCGTGCCTGTAATCCTAACAATTTGGGAAGCCAAGATGGGAGGATTGCTTGAGCCCAGGCGTTTGAGACCAGCCTGGGCAATATAGCGAGACCCTGCCTCAATAAAAAATTAGCCAGGCATGGGGATGCATGTCTGTAGTCCCAGCTACTTAGGAGGCTGAGGCAGGAGGATCACTTGAGCCCAGGAGTTTAAGGCTGTAGTGAGCCATGATAGCACCTCTGCACTCCAGCCTTTGAGCCAAAGCAAGACTCTGACGTGAAAAAAAAGAAAAATAAAGCATGCTCACATTTAACCTTAATAAAAATAAAAACTAATGATGACGTTGTATATACTGTGGAATTTTTAAAAATTATTGGTATTCTTTTTTTTTTTTTTTTGAGACGGAGTTTCGCTCCTGTCGCTCAGTGTGGAGTGCAATGACACCATCTCGGCTCACTGCAACCTCCGTGTCCTGGGTTCAAGCAATTCTCCTGCCTCAGCCTCCCAAGTAGCTTGGATTACAGGCACCTGCCACCACACCCAACTAATTTTGTATTTTTAGTAGAGACGGGGTTTCACCATGTTGGTCAGGCTGGTCTCGAACTCTTGACCTCAGGTGATCCGCCCGCCTCAGACTCCCAAAGTGCTGGGATTACAGGTGTGAGCCACCGCACCCATAGCCTGCTTTCACTTCTTTTGGGTACAAACCCAGAAGTGGAATTGCTGATATATGGTAATTCTATGTTTAATTTTTTGAGGAGTCAATATACTTTTTTCCACAGTGGCTACATCACTGTATATTCCTATTGGCAATGCAGGAGGGTTCCAATTTTTCCACATCCTCACCAATACTTATTTTCTGTTTTTGTTTATTTGTTTATTTAATAGCAGCTATCCTAATAGGTGTGAAATTGTATCTCATTGTGGTTTTGATCTGCATTCTCCAGTGATTAATAATGTTGAGCATCTTTTCATCCACTTACTGGCCATTGTATATCTTCTTTGGAGAAATGTCTACTCAAGTCCTTTGTCTATTTTTGAATTGGGTTGTTTGCTTTTTTGTTGAGTTGCAGGAGTTCTTTATGTATTGTGGATAAGCACTGCTTATTAGATATACAATTCACAAATATTTTCTCCCATTCTGTGGGTTGCTTTTTCACTGTTGATAGTGCCCTCTGATGCACAAAATTTTTAATTTTGATATGGTCCGAATTACCTATTTTTCCTTTTGTTGGCTGTCCTTTGGTGTCATATCCACGAAATCATTGCCAAACCCAATGTCACGAAGCCTTTCTCTATGTTTCCTTCTAAGAATTGTATACTTCTAGCTCTTACATTTAGGTGTTTGATCTATTTTGAGTTAATTTTTGTATATGGCGTGTGTTAGGGTTCTCCAGAGAAACAGAAGCAATAGGATATTCATAGACAAATAAGAGGGGATCTATTATGGCAGTTGGCTCATGCAAATATAGAGGTCATGAAGTCCCAGAGTGTGGTGTCTGTGGGCTGGAGCTGGAGAACCAGGAAAGCCAGTGGTATAATTCAATCTGAGTCTGAAGGCCTGAGAACCTGGAGCTTTAATGTCCAAAGGCAGGAGAAGATGGATATTCCAGTTCCAGAAAAGAGAGCAAGTTTGCCCTTCCTCTGCCTTTGTGTTCTATCCAGGTCCTCAACGACGGGAAGATACTCATTCACACAGGTGAGGGTGATCTCTACTCAGTTTGATTCAAATGCTAATCTCTTCTAGAAACACCCTCACAGATGCATCCAGACATGATGCCAGCTATCTGGGCATCCCTACGTCCAGTCAAGTTTAACACATAAAATTAACCACCATATGGTGTAAGTAAGGTAAGGGTCCAATTTTATTTTCTTGCATGTGGATATCCAATATTCCCAACATCATTTGTTGAAAAAAACTGTCCTTTCTCCATTGAATGGTACCCTTGTTGAAAATAGCTATATATTTCTAGCAAAACAATAAACATGTTCTCAATGTCATATCACAATATGATACCATGATGTACACTAGGGATACAATTGATACGCTTTTACCCATAAACAAATTGGGGTGGATATGTTGCTGGATACAAAATATACAATCACTTGGTATTTACTTGATAAAAAGAATATGAGCTGGTCCACATGGTTTTATATTGTACAAAGTGCCTTATACATTTAAAAATAACCCAGTCGTCGGCCGGGTGCAGTGGCTCACGCCTGTAATCCCAGCACTTTGGGCGGCTAAGGCAGATGGATCACTTGAGGTCAGGAGTTCAAGACCAGCCTGGCCAACATGGTGAAACCCCTTCTCCACTAAAAATACAAAAATTAGACAGGCATGGTGGCACATGCCTGTAATGCCAGCTACTTGGGAGGCTGAGGCAGGAGAATCACTTGAACCCAGGAGGCAGAGGCTGCAGTGAACCAAGATCGCGCCACTGAATCCAGCCTGGGTGACAGAGCGAGACTCCCTCTCGAAAAATAAATAAATAAATAAATAAATAAATAAATAAGAACGCAGTCATTTCATTACACCTACCTGGCTTCCATGTTATATAAATAGCACAAATTCATGAGAAGCACATAACCAATGAAGTGTCATAGTGCAAGCATATTTTTAGGAAATTATACAAACCTCTGATTTAGCAATATGGATATAAAAGAATCCTATTAGAATATCAAACCGGCTGGGCATGGTGGCTTACACCCGTAATCCCAACATTTTGGGAGGCCGAAGCGGGCCGACCACCTGAGGTCAGGAGTTTGAGACCAGCCTGGTGGTGGGCGCCTGTCATTCTAGCTATTCAGGAGGCTGAGGAAGGAGAATCTCTTGAACCCAGGAGGCAGAGCTTGCAGTGAGCTGAGATCACATCACTCAACTCCAGTCTGGGAGACAGAGCAAGAGTCCGTCTCAAAAAAAAAAAAAAAGAATAACAAACTAACACATCTTGAAGTCGAATTCCTTGAAAATTATGGCCTAGAAAGCCTACTTGGCTGGGCCTGATGCTCACACCTATAATCCCAGCACTTTGGAAGCCGAGGCAGGTGGATCACCTGAGGTCAGGAGTTTGAGACCAGCCTGACCAACATGGAGAAACCCCATCTCTATAAAAATACAAAAATTAACTGGGCGTGGTGGCACACACCTGTAATCCCGGCTACTCAGGAGGCTGAGGCGGGAGAATCGCTTAAACCTGGGAGGCGGCGGTTGCAGTGAGCCGAGATCATGCTATTGTACTCCAGACTGGGCAACAGAGCGAGACTCCGTGTCAAAAAAAAAAAATGCTCATGCAAATGAGCATCACAAAAATTATACAGTTGGCTAAAGGAAACACCAAATTGATAATAATGAAGCTAAACTAATAATTGACATTTTAAAGGAAAGACTAAGCCAAGCTAATACCTAACGAGCTGTCTGAGTCAACACATAAAGTGCTGATAACATACCTATCTAACTAGAAAATTGAGGAATCCCAAGGATGTAGGTATTTGCATAGTGGGAGCTTCACATAGTTACCAGCAATTCAACTTTTCAACTTTTCTTTCCTTTTTTTGAGACGGTGTCTCGCTCTGTTGCCCAGACTGGAGTGCAGTGGCATGATCTCAGCTCACTGTAACCTCCACCTCCTAGGTTCAAGCAATTCTCCTGCGTCAGCCTCCCGAGTAGCTGGGATTCCAGGCGCCCGCTACCACACCCGGCTAATTTTTTTATTTTTAGTAGAAACAGGGTTTCACCATGTTGGTCAGGCTGGTCTTGAACTTCTGACCTCAAGTGATCCACCCACCTCGGCCTCCCAAACTGCTAGGATTTCAGGCGTGAGCCACCACACCCGGCCAGCTCAACTTTTCAGTACAATGCCGAATCAATTCCTCTGTCAACTTAAGTGCTAATACCCCAGGGTTTTAGTTTTTGTTTTTGTCTTAGAAACGGGGTCTTACTATGTTGTCCAGGCTGGTCTTGAACTCCTGGGCTCAAGTGATCTTCCCAGCTTGGCCTCCCAATGTGCTGGGATTGCAGGCATGAGCCACCACACCCGGCCTAATACCCTAGGTGTTGGATAGCAAAGACATGTTATCCTTAATAACTCCTGAAGAAAGTTACTAGGAGTCCTTAGTGCAATATAAAAATTTACTTACAGAAAAGAAAAAACTCCTGCATTTGTTCATAAGAACCAAGGAAAGCACTTCCAATTTGGAATCAGTGGGCTGCCCCTTGAGAGGTGCACTCGGAGAACATAAAGCTAACCCTGAGAAGGATAAGGGAGGTGCGTCCTCCAAGATTTCGAAATCTGAGTGTACAATGTGAGGAGAGGGAGCAGAGGATGTAAGAGGAGAGGGATGACTCCACAGATCCTTTGAGAGAGAGGAAAGTGATCTACATTTTCTCAGCAAAAGCAGAGCTATCTTCAGCCAAGTTAGAAAGACTGTGAGGACCAGGGCAGTTTGAGATTTATGAAGTGCCCTTTAAAATTTTAAAATTTTTAAAATTTTTATTATTTATTTATTTATTAAAATTTAAAATTACACAATTTAAAAATTTTTAAATTTTAAAAATTTAAAAAGTATTTTTGGCTCTTGAGGAATTTTCTGCTGCATTAAAGACAAGGGAAAATTTACATTTAAATAACAACTCAAGAAATACTAAGGCAGGGCACAGTGGCTCACATCTGTAATTCCTGCATTTATGGGAGGCCAAGGCAGGAGTTTCGCTTGAGCCAAGAGCTTGAGACCAGTGTGGACAACAGAGCAAGACCTGGCTCTACAAAAAATGTTTTAAAAATATTAGCCAGAGGCCGGGCACGGTGGCTCACGCTTGTAATCCCAGCACTTTGGGAGGCTGAGGTGGGTAGATCACGAGGTCAGGAGTTCAAGACCAGCCTGACCAACATGGTGGAACCCCATCTCTACTAAAAATACAAAAATTAGCTGGGCGTGGTGGCGTGCACCTGTAATCCCAGCTACTTGGGAAGCTGAGACAGAAGAATCGCTTGAACCCGGGAGGCAGAGGTTGCAGTGAGCTGAGATGGCACCACTGCACTCCAGCCTGGGCAACAAAGCAAGACTCCATCTCAAATATATATATATAATATATATTATATATATAAATTATATATCTATATAAAATATATTTATATTATATATAATATATATATTATATATATTATATATATATATTTTATATATCTATATAAAATATATTTTTATATATATATTAGCCAGATGTAGTGGAGCAAGCCTGTAGTCCCAGCTACTCTGGAGGCTGAGGCAGGAGGCAGAAGGATCACTTGAGCCCAGGAGTTCCAGGTTGCAGTGAGCCATGATCTCACCACTGCACTCCAGCCTGGGCAACAGAGCAAGATCCTGTGAAAGAAAGAGAGAAAGAGAGAGAGAGACAGAATGAGAAAGAGAAGGAAGTACTATACTTTTACATGTATATAGTCCTTAGTTCTTATCATTTTTTTTTTTTAAGATGGAGTCTTGCTCTGTCACCCAGGCTGGAGTGCAGTGGCACAATCTCGGCTCACTGCAACCTCCGCCTCCCAGTTTCAAGTGATTCTCCTGCCTCAGCCTCCCGAGTAGCTGGGACTACAGTTGCCCACCACCATGCCTGGCTAATTTTTTGCATTTTTAGTAGAGACGAGGTTTCACCATGTTGGTCAGGATCGTCTCGATCTCTTGACCTCGTGGTCCACCCGGCTTGGCCTCCCAAAGTGCTGGGATTACAGGCGTGAGCCACCGCTCCCGGCCCTATCCTTTCTTAAATACTTTCACATAACTCATCTCAGGATTGACAGACCTTGATAGCGCCTTAAATCCTGGAGAGAATTCTGAAGAGGCTACAATAGGATGGAATGGTCAGAACATTTTTGAAAAAAAGCAGGTAAGACTGCAACCAGGCATGGTGGTTCATGCCTGTAATACCAGCATTTTGGGAGAACAAGGCGGGAGGATCACTATAACCCAGGAGTTCAAGGCTGTGGTGAGCTATGATCACACCACGGCCCTCTAGCCTGGGTGACAGAGTCAGACTCCGTCTCTAAAAAAATAAAAATAAGGCCAAGGCGGGCGGATCATCTGAGGTCGGGAGTTCAAGACCAGCCTTACCAACATGGAGAAACCCTGTCTCTACTAAAAATACAAAATTAGCTGGGTGTGGTGACGCATGCCTGTAATCCCAGCTACTCGGGAGGCTGAGGCAGGAGAATTGCTTGAACCCGGGAGGCAGAGGTTGCGGTGAGCTGAGATCACGCCATTGCACTCCAGCTTGGGCAACAAGGGCATAACTCTGTCTCAAAAATAAATAAATATTAAAAAATAAAAATAGGCCGGGGTGCAGTGGCTCACGCCTGTAATCTCAGCACTTTGGGAGGCCAAGGTGGGTGGATCACCTGAGGTCAAGAGTTCAAGACCAGCCTTCCCAACATGGTGAAACCCTGTTTCTACTAAAAATACAAAAATTAGCCAGGTGTGGTGGCGTGCCCCTGTAATCCCAGCTACTCAGGTAGCTTAGGTGGGAGAATTGCTTGAACCCAGGAGGCGGAGGCTGCAGTGAGCCGAGATCTTGCCGCTGCACTCCAGCCTGGGTGACAGAGCAAGACCCCATCAAAAAATAATAATAAATAATAATAAATAAAAACAAAGGTAAACAAATATCTCATTTAAGTTTACTCTGTTACCTAATATATTAGAAAGTCTTATCTCAAAGTTTTGTTGTCTGGAATCTTTTCTGTGGGGTCATAATTAAAATAAATCTTCCAACCCCTAAGTAAGTTCATACCTCCTATTGTTCAGGTAAGATAATTTTGAAGTCAACAGATTGTTGCTCTCTTACCTGACACAGCTGGGATCAGTAATTAGAATGTCAATTCAAAAAAGTAGATTAAAGCTAAACGTCAAAAAGTGACATATGGGTGCCATAGTTTGTCTTAATTTTTTTTCATTTTTCATTAATTAATTTTTTTTAGAGACAGAGTCTCGCTCTGTTACCCAGGTTGGAGTGCAGTGGTGTGAACACGGCTCACTGCAGCCTTGACCTTGTGGGATTAAGTGATCCTCCCACCTCAGGATCCTGAGTAGCTGGGACCACAGGTGTGTGCCACCACGCCTGGCTAATTTTTAATTTTTTCATAGAGAGGGGGGTCTTGCCATGCTGCCCAGGCTGGTCTCAAACTCCTGGGCTCACAGGATCCTCCAGCCTCAGCCTCCGAAAGTGTTGGGATTACAGGCGTGAGCCACCCTACCTAGCCAACATTTTTTTTTTCTAAAGCAACATCATTATGAGTCTTTTAACAATTAACTTGATTTTTAAAGAAATACCTTTTTGTTTGTTTGTTTGTTTGTTTGTTTGTGACAGAGTCTCACTACGTCGCCCAGGCTGGAGCGCAATGGTGCGATCATAGCTCACTGTAACCTCTGCCTCCCAGGTTCAAAAGATTCTCCTGCTTCAGCTTCCTGAGTAGCTGGAATTACAGGTGCATGCCACCATACCTGACTAATTTTTGTATTTTTAGTAGAGACAGGATTTCATCATGTTGGCCAGGCTTGTTTCAAACTCCTGACCTCGTGATGCACCCACCTCCACCTCCCAAAGTGCTGGGATTACAGGCATGAGCCACCGTGCCCAGCCTAGAAACACCTTTCTGTTGGGGTCATCATATTTTATTTTATTTTATTTGTGTGGTTTTTGTTTGTTTGTTTTTATGGCAGGGTCTCACTCTGTAGCCCAGGCTGGAATGCAGTGGCATTGAGAAGTGAAGCCAGCTGGGCTTCTGGGTTGGGTGGGAACTTGGAGAACTTTTCTGTCTAGCTAGAGGATTGTAAACACACCAATCAGCACTCTGTGTCTAGCTAAAGGTTTGTAAACGCACCAATCAGTACTCTAAATATGCACCAATCAGCGCTCTCTGTGTCTAGCTAAAGA
The DNA here is from genome assembly GCF_029289425.2 of Pan paniscus. Lineage (NCBI taxonomy): Eukaryota > Metazoa > Chordata > Mammalia > Primates > Hominidae > Pan > Pan paniscus. Next base: position 44,453,528 of record NC_073253.2, on the reverse strand, counting down.
TTTGTAAATGCACCAATCAGCACTCTGTAAAAACGCACCAATCAGTGCTCTGTGTCTAGCTAAAGGTTTGTAAACACACCAATCAGCACTCTGTAAAAATGGACCAATCAGCACTCTGTAAAATGGACCAATTAGCACTCTGTAAAATGGACCAATCAGCAGGACGTTGGCAGGGCCAAATAAGGGAATAAAAGCTGGCCACCCGAGCCAGCAGCAGCAACCCGTTCGGGTCCCCTTCCAGGCTGTGGAAGGTTTGTTCTTTTGCTCTTCACAATAAATCTTGCTGCTGCTCCCTCTGGGTCCACACTACCTTTATGAGTTGTAACACTAACTGCGAAGGTCTGCGGCTTCGCTCCTGAAGTCAGTGAGACCACGAACCCACCGGGAGGAACAAACAACGCTGCATGCGCCACATTTAAGAGCTGTAACACTCACTGCGAAGGTCTGCAGCTTCACTCCTGAAGTCAAGCTAGACCGCGAGCCCACCGGAAGGAAGAAACTCTGGACATATCTGAACATCTGAAGGAACAAACTCCGGACACACTACGTGTAAGAACTGTAACACTCACCACGAGGGTCTGCAGCTTCATTCTTGAAGTTAGCGAGACCAAGAATCCACCGTAAGGAACCAATTCCGGACACAGCATGATCTCAGCTCGCTGCAACCTCCACTTCCCAGGTTCAAGTGATTCTCCTGCCTCAGCCTCCTGAGTAGCTGGGTTTACAGGTGCATACGATCATGCCTGACTAATTTTTGTGTTTTTGGTAGAGACGGGGTTTCACCATGTTGGCCAGGCTGGTTTTGAACTGCTGACCTCAGGTGATCCACCCGCTTTGGCCTATCCAAGTACTGGGATTATAGGCCTGAGCCACAGCAGCTGGCCCGCATCATATTTTATCATTTAAATAATATTTAATTAAATCGTACACACACATACATACATGTAGTAGCAAGTACAAGTGGGAATAACAGGTTTAGGTACAACACAACTATTGCTAACCACCCATCTCCACTATTGAGAGCAGAAGTAGTGTTCTCTAGAAACAGGCCTTCTAGGGTGCTGAGGGCATCATAAGATGCTTAAACTGAGCTTGTATGTTTCACAATTAGCTGATATTTTTTAAATGGTCTTTTATTAAGTAAATATCAAATTTCATAAGATATGAATTTGAGGACTGAAACTGTATTAGTCAGAACGGCTTTGGTTTCTAATAACAAACTCAAATCAGCTTATGCATACAAGGGACTCTTGAATTAGAGAACTGAGAAGTTTAGGAGCTGACTTGGCTTCAGGGTTCCCTTTCAGTCTGTTTCTCTCATCTTCACTGCTTCTCACAGCATATTTAGTCTCATGCTGTCATGTTTAGACTTTCTCTGTGTAACTGCGGAAGATGCCTGGTGTCAGCTCCAGTACATAAGCACGTAGTGGGTTACAGGGAAGTGGCTGTCTTCCAGCAGCTTTCTATCATGTCTCTGGAAGCCTCTGATAGGTCTTGGTTTGGGTTATGTGTCCATCTTTGAACCTATCACCACATCAGATGAGGCAGCCTGGATCTCATATCCGCTAATGTGTGGGCAGAACACAATCCCGTCAGGACCTCATGGAGTGGAAGAAAGATAAGGTTTTTTTTTCTTTTTCTTTTTCTTTTTTTCTTTTTTTTTTTTTTTGAGATGGAGTCTCACTCTGTTGCCCAGGCTGGAGTGCAGTGGTGCGATCTTGGCTCACTGCAATCTCTGCCTCCCGGGTTCACGCTATTCTCCTGCCTCAGCCTCCAGAGTAGCTGGGACTACAGGCGCCTGGCACCACGCCTGGCTAATTTTTTTGTATTTTTAGTAGAGACGAGGTTTCACCATGTTAGCCAGGATGGTCTTGATCTGACCTCGTGATGCACCCACTTGACCTCCCAAAGTGCTGGGATTACAGGCATGAGCCACTGCGCTGGGCTGAAGAAGGGTGAGTTATAAATGAAAAGCTGCATGTGTGCTCTAATAGAAGCTAGACATGCAAAAACCGCAGATGCCTCCAGCATAGACCATGCCTTTGTTACCATAATAGCAGGTATTCAGTCTAAGTCCTGCTCCTCATAGCACAGAAAACCAATCACTGAGACAATGAGTATTGCCAAGGAAGAAGGTTTTAATTGGGTGCTGCAGCTGAAGACATGGGAACTAGTCTCAAATTCATCTCCTTACTGACTATAATTAGGGGTTGATCTAGCAGGGAAGAAATGTAACTATGCATGGGAAAACAGGAACTCAACTTGAGAGGGGTAAGGAAGCAATCATGATGAATGAAGGGCCTGGATGCCATTGTCTGGATGCCACGATCTGGTGAGTTTCAGTTCTTTTTATTCACGTACTTTTTGAGAGGCTTTTGAGAGTCCTTTCCTGAGGAAGGAACTCAGATAATACAAATGTAAGGTTCAAGCTTAAGACCAGAACTGTCTATGGGACTATTGAGTTGGTTTCACCTTAGCTATTCTTTAATTCCCTCCTAAGACCAAGCCCATGGAAGCAGCTTGCCCTTAAATATTGAATGGCTCAACTGCTAGTAGCACTTTATTCTTGCAAACATTTTCACAGACTGATAAGGTTTGGATGTTTTGTCTCTTCCAAATCTTATGATGAAATGTGATCCCCACTGTTGGAGGTGGGCTAGTGGGAGGTGTTTGGGTCATGGGGGCAGATTCCTCATGAATGGGTTAGTGCTGTCCTCACAATAATGAGGGAGTTCTCGCTCTGAGAGCTCTTGAGAGCTCTGGTTGTTTAAAAAAGTGTGGCACCTCCTCCACCTCCACCACTCACTCTCACCTTGTGACATGTCTGCTCCTGTTTTGCCTTCTGCTATGAGTAAAAGCTCCCTAAGGCCTCACTAGAAGCCAAGCAGATGCTGGTGCCATGTTTCCTGTACAGCCTGCAGAACGGTGAGCCAATTAAACCTCTTCTTTTTCCTCTCTCCTTTTTTTTTGAGACGGAGTTTCACTCTTGTCGCCCAGGCTGGAGTGCAATGGTGCAATCTCAGCTCACTGCAACCTCCGCCTCCCAGGTTCAAGCGATTCACCCGCCTCAGCCTCCCAAGTAGCTGGGATTACAGGTGCCCGCCATCACGCCCAGCTAATTTTTGTATTTGTAGTAGAAATGGGGTTTCACCATTTTGGCCAGGCTGGTCTTGAACTCCTGACCTCAGGTGATCTGCCCACCTTGGCCTCCCAGAGTGCTGGGATTACAGGCATGAGCCACTGTGGCCGGCCCCCTTTTCTTTGCAAATTACCCAGTCTTTTTCCAGCGGTGACGACCTACCCAGGAGAACATGCCTCTCACAAAGGATCTCCTTCATCCCTTTCCAGAATAGGGGAAGAGGAAACACAAGAAGCAGTGCCTGATGCAGAGCCCCAATTCCTACTTCATGGGTGTAAATGCCCAGGATGGTACAAAATCACTACAGTCTTTAGCCATGCACTAACAGAAATTTTGTGTGTTGGCTGCTCCACTGTCCTCTGCCAGCCTACAGGAAGAAAAGCAAGGCTTACAGAAGGATGTTCCTTCAGGAGGAAGCAGCATTAAAAAGCACTCCGAATCAAGATGAGTGGAAAATCATCTCAATAAACACTTTTTTTTTTTTTTTTTTTTTTTGAGACTGAGTTTCACTCTTGTCGCCCAGGCTGGAGTGCAGTGGTGTGAGCTTGGCTCACTGCAACCTCCGCCTACCAGGTTCAAGCAATTCTCCTGCCTCAGCCTCCTGAGTATTTGGGATTACAGGCATGCGCCACTATGCCCGGCTAATTTTGGGGTTTCATCATGTTGGCCAGGCTGATCTTGAACTCCTGACCTCAGGTGATCTGCTCACCTCGACATCCTAAAGTGCTGAGGTTACAGGTGTGAGCCACTGTGCCTGGCCTCAATAAACACATTTTGGATAAAAAATAAATAAATTACCCAGTCTCTGGTATTTCTTTATAGCAATGCAAATGGACTAACATAGAGACATTATTTTATTGTGAGTGGTAAAGGCAGATTAAATGTCTTGCTTAGAATTACACAGCTGCTACTTGACTTCAAATTATACTATGAGACTACAGTAACCAAAACAGCATGGTACTGGTACCAAAACAGATATATAGACCAATGGAACAGAACAGAGGTCTCAGAAATAACACCACACATCTACAACCATCTGATCTTCGACAAACCTGACAAAAACAAGCAATGAGAAAAGGATTCCCTATTTAATAAATGGTGCTGGGAAAACTGGCTAGCCATATGGAGAAAACTGAAACTATACCCCTTCCTTATAGCTTATACAAAAACTAAGTCAAGATGGATTAAAGACTTAAACATAAAACCTAAAACCATAAAAACCCTAGAAGAAAACCTAGGCAGTATCATTCAGGACATAGGCATGGGCAAAGAGTTCATGACTAAAACACCAAAAACAATTGCAACAAAAGCCAAAATTGAGAAATGGGATCTAATCAAACTAAAGCGCTTCTGCACAGCAAAAGAAACTATCATCAGAGTGAACAGGCAACCTACAGAATGGGAGAAAATGTTTGCAATCTATCCATCTGACAAGGTCTAATATCCAGAATCTACAAGGAACTTAAACAAATTTACAAGAAAAAAACAAAGAACCCCATCAAAAAGTGGGCAAAGGATATGCACAGACACCTCTCAAAAGAAGACATTTATGCAGTCAACAAACATATGAAAAAAAGCTCATCATCACTGGTCATTAGAGAAATGCAAATCAAAACCACAATAAGATACCATCTCATGGCACATGTATACCCGTTAGAATGGTAATCATTAAAAAGTCAGGAAACAACAGATGCTGGAGAGGATGTGGAGAGAAATAGGAATGCTTTCACCCTGTTGGTATGAGTGTAAACTAGTTCAACCATTGTGGAAGATAGTGTGGCGATTCCTTAAGGATCTAGAACCAGAAATACCATTTGACCCAGCAATCCCGTTACTGCGTATACACCCAAAGGATTATAAATCATTCTATAAAGACACATGCACATGCATGTTTATTGCAGCACTATTCACTATAGCAAAGACTTAGAACCAACCCGAATGCCCATGAATGATAGACTGGATAAAGAAAATGTGGCACATATACACCATGGAATACTATGCAGCCATAAAAAAGAATGATTCACGTTGTTTGCAGGGACATGGATGAAGCTGGAAACCAACGTTCTCAGCAAACTAACACGGGAACAGAAAACCAAACACTGCATATTCTCACTCATAAGTGGGAGTTGAACAATGAGAACACATGGACACAGGGAGGGGAACGTCACATACCGGGGCCTGTAGGGAGGTGGGGGAGAAGGGGAGGGAGAACATTAGGACAAATACCTAGTGCATGCAGGTCTTAAAACCTAGATGACAGGTTGATGGGTGCAGCAAACCACCATGGCACATGTATACCTATGTAACAAACCTGCATGCTCTGCACATGTATCCCAGAACTTAAAGTATAATTTAAAAAAAACTACGCAGCTGATTTCTAACAGAGCTGAGTTCATAACTGGGTTTCCTTCGGATGTTTCCCTCTTTTCTTCTCTTGTGTTGCCAGAACTGATATCAAAGGGAAGGAATACAAGAGAAATATTCAATTTCACTACTTCTTTGATAGTTTGATATGTTGTCCCTAGAAGGCCATGATAATGATATGTTGTCTCTAACTTTCAGGCTAATTATAGGTACAGATAATGGGTGGTTATTTGGACTATTTTAAAAAATAGAGACAGGTTCTCACTATGTTGCCCAGGCTGGTCTCGAACTCCATGGCTCAAGTGATCCTCCCGCCTTGGCTTCCCAAAGTGCTGGGATTACAGGTGTGAGCCACCACACCCAAACTTTTTTTTTTTTAATAGGTTCTCACTTTGTCACCCAGGCTGGGGTGCTGTGGTGTGATCATGGCTCACTGCAGCCTCAACCTCTTGAGCTCAAGCAATCTTCCCACCTCAGCCTACCAAGTAGTTGGGACTACAGGTGCTTGCCACCACACCCGGCTAATTTTAAAACTTTTTTCGTGGAGATAAGGTCTTGTGCTGCCCAGGCTGATCCTGGATTCCTGGGTTCCAGTGATCCTCCCACCTCGGCCTCCCCCAGTGTGGAGATTACAGGCATGAGCCATTGCACCCAGTCTATTTGTCCGATTGATTTATTGAGTTGTGGAGTTTGCTAAAGGAAACCGCACCTATGTTTTTGTTTCTAAGGCTAATATTTTCCCTTATGTTTGACAATACATTGATATGCTAAGACTCTGCAGTGAAGATAGTTTATTTTTTATTTTTTTTTGAGACGGAGTTTTGCTTTTGTTGCCCAGGCTGGAGTGCAATGGTGCGATCTCGGCTCACCGCAACCTCCGCCTCCCGGGTCCAAGCCATTCTCCTGCCTCAGCCTCCCGAGTAGCTGAAATTACAGACATGCGCCACCATGCCTGGCTAATTTTGTATTTTTAGTAGAGACGGGGTTTCTCCATGTTGGTCGGGCTGATCTCGAACTCCCGACCTCAGGTGATCTGCTCACCTCAGAATCCCAAAGTGCTGAGATTACAGGTGTGAGCCACCGTGCCCGGCCTAAAGGCAGTGTGGTATATTGGACATAATGTAAGATATACAGTCAAACTGTGTTTGAATCTCAGGTCAATTACTTGTATCCTTGGGTAAGTCGGGTAAGCTCCATGAGCCTCTGTGTCCTATTAAAAGAAGAGTGATATCACCATCTATCTACTATACATACTTCACAGGATTGTGGTGAATATAAAATGAGGTAATTGTAGGGAAAGCTTTCCGTTGGCCCTCTGAAGATTTGTTGAACAATAACTCATAGCCAGGCATGGTGGCTCACACTTGTAATCCCAGCACTTTGGGAGGCCAAGGTGGGAGGATCACCTGAGGTCAGGAGTTTGAGACCAGCCTGGCCAACGTAGTTAAACTCCTACAAAAATTAGCCAAGTGTGGTGGCACACACCTGTAGTCCCAGCCACTTGGGAGGCTGAAGCGGGAGGATTTATTGAACCCAGGAGGTGGAGGTTGCAGTGAGCTGAGATGGCGCCTCTGCCTAGGTGACAGAAAGAAAAGGAAAAAAAGAAAACTCATAAAAGGAGATTAATTGGAGAAAAGGCATATACATGTATTAATGTGCACATAGATTGATTACTTCCAAGCTCCCAATAGGGTGTGGAAGTTTATGTATCATCTTGAGGTTCCGTAAAGAATGGGGTTTGGATAGTGGCAAAACAGGTTATGGGAGAGGGAGAAGAGGAGGCCTGGCGAAACCTCACAGGTAGCAACCTTCACGGAGAAGAGATGGTGAAGGTTTTTTTCAGATCTTTAAAACTGTCGGACTCTCAGTTAACTTGTTTTAGGTCAGAGAAGGGAAGGCCGTCAGAGAAAACCTAACTGTACTGATGTAGACTTTATTTTTATAGATGTAAATCTCCTCCACAACAAACAACCTTTCAGCTATTCTATTTCTAGCCCTTTTGAATAGACATGTTGAACTATGTCAAGGAAATAAATATGTTTTGGGGTGAAACATCTTGGTTTCCTTCATAATGTTTGTAAAAATACATTTGTAAAGTGTTTCGAAGGGCTCCATGAAATTTGCAAACTATAAGTTTTAAATAACTATGAGTTTTTTTTTTTTTTTTCATTTTAAGACAGGGTCTCACTCTGTTACCCAGGCTGGAGTGCAGTGTCATGATCATAGCTACCTGTAACCCCAAACTCCTGGGCTCAGGGGATCCTCCTACCTCAGCCTTTTGAGTAGCTAGGACTACAGGCATGCACCACTACACTTGGCTAAATTTTTTATTTTTATTTTTCATAGAGACTGGTTCTTGCTATGTTGCCTAGGCTGGTCTCAAACTTTTGGGCTCAAGAGATCCTCTGGCCTATGCCTCTCAAAATTCTGGCATTACAGGCGTGAGCTATCATGCTCAGTCACTATGATGTATTTCAAGAATGAGTATTAATTCAGGCATATTCTACTATGTATGACCAATTATGTGGTTTTTACTGCTGTTCACAGATGAGATAGCCGGTTTTCCTCCCCTTCCCTTCACATGGAAGACTGTGGCTGGGTGGGCCATCTGTCTAGTTCTGGCAATTTTTTGTGAATGGAAGTGATTTGCATCACGTCTGAGTCAAAGCACTGAGTTTCCAGTGTGAGACCCTCCAGAGCTTTCTTCTCCTTTCAGATATAGATATATGTGTGTGTGTGTGTATATATATGTGTGTGTGTGTATATATATGTGTATATATGTATATGTATATATGTTTATGTATATATGTATATTAGATGTGTGTGTGTGTGTATATATATATATACCTGGTAATATTTGAAATGTTTTCTCTAACAACCTGGGTCCAAGAGTGACAAAATTATGAAGCAGATACCCTAGCCAACTCTCTCTGGACATGGCCATGAGAAAGAAAGAAAGTTTTGTTGTTCTAAGACATCAAGATTTGTTGTTCTAAGACATCAAGATTTGTTGTTCTAAGACATCAAGATTTGTTCCCTCAGCATAACCTAGCCTATCCTAATGAAACCACTGTGATTAGCTTGGCCATTTTGGACATGGATGTTTTGGTCTATGTCAGTGAAGGTATATGGAAATGTCTGTTTAGTAAAAGAGACATAAGAAGATAATCTTGGCAAGTAATAGTCTTATGACTTCCTGTGTGTTTTTCCTTAAGCAAAAGAATGTCACAGGTCAGGTGTAGTAGCTTACACCTGTAATCCCAGCACTTTGGGAACCCGGGAGGTGGAGCTTGCAGTGAGCCAAGATCATGCCACTGCCCTCCAGCCTGGGCGACAGAGCGAGACTCCGTCTCAAAAATAAAATAAAATAAAAGGACACATAAGTGGCAGATGAGTGGCAGAGATAAGGCCACTCTCTCTTCTTTTTTTTTTTTTTTTGAGATGGAGTCTCACTCTGTCACCCAGGCGTGATATCGGCTCACTGCAATCTCCGCCTCCCGGGTTCAAACAATTCTCCTGCCTCAGCCTCTGGAGTAACTGGAATTACAGGCGCCCACCACCACGCCCAGCTAATTTTTGTATTTTTAGTAGAGACGGGATTTCACCATGTTGGCCAGGCTGGTCCCGAACTCCTGACCTCAGGTGCTCCGCCCGCCTCGGCCTCCCAAAGTGCTGGGATTACAGGCGTGAGCCACCGCGCCCGGCACACTCTCTGTTCTAAGTGGAACTGCTCACCTGGCTGCCCATCTGTCCCTCCCACTCTAGTCTCTGTGACTTGCCTTTTGCTCACACTAATTCCTCTACCTGGAACATTCTCTTCCCAACTTTGCATCTGGAAGTTCGTATTCTAAAATATTGCCAGTGCTTCAAGACTGAGCTAAGATACTTTCTCTTTCATTTATTATTATTTTTTAAAAGCTCCTTTAGGCCGGGCGCGGTGGCTCACACCTGTAATCCCAGCATTTTGGGAGGCCGAGGCGGGCAGATCACCTGAGGTCGGGAGTTTGAGACCAGCCTGGCCAACACAGTAAAACCCCGTCTCTACTAAAAATACAAAAACTAGTCTGGTGTGGTGGCATACGTCTGTTATCCCAGCTACTCAGGAGGTTGAGGCAGGAGAATGGCTTGGACCCAGGAGGCGGATGTTGCAGTGAACCGGATATCACGCCATTGCACTCCAGCCTGGGCAACAGAGCAAGACTCCATCTCAAAAAAAAAAAAAAAAAAAACTAGGCTGGGCGCGGTGGCTCACGCCTGTAATCCCAGCACTTTGGGAGACCGAGGTGGGCGGATCACGAGGTCAGGAGATCGAGACCATCCTGGCTAACATGGTGAAACCCCATCTCTACTAAAAATACAAAAAAATTAGCTGGGCGTGGTGGCATGTGCCTGTAGTCCCAGCTACTAGGGAGGCTGAGGCAGGAGCATCACTTGAACCCAGGAGGCAGAGGTCACAGTGAGCCAAGATCACGCCACTGCACTCCAGCCTGGGTGACAGAGCAAGACTCCATCTCAAAAAAAAAAAAAAACAAACTGCTTTAATTTCTCTTCTTCTCTAAGAAGTGGCTTCCCCCTATGCTGTATATACTTCAAAAACAATTTAAATCAGCCAGGTGTGGTGGCTCATGCCTGTAGTCCCAGCACTTTAGGAGGCTGAGGCTGGCAGTTCACCTGAGATCAGGAGTTCAAGACCAGCCTGGCCAACATGGCAAAACCCCGTCTCTACTAAAAGTACAAAAAAATTAGCCGGGCATGGCCTGTAATCCCAGCTACTCGGGAAGCTGAGGCAGGAGAATTGCTTGAACCCGGGAGGCAGAGGTTGTAATGAGCCAAGATTGCGCCACTCTACTCCAGCCTGGGCCACAGAGCGGGACTTCTGTCTTTAAAAATAATAATAATAATAATAACAATTTAAATATTTTGACCCCCTGAAGTTAAATCACTTTCTAACTTGTATTACTTCAATCGTGTGTGGGTCCCTCCACCTAGGTTTTATTCTCTCTGAGGGTGCCCCTCCATCTGATTCCTCTGCCCCTCCTTCTGGGACTTTGCACTTCTGTTACTTTAGCTAAGTAAATGAATAGTATTCAATGCTTCAGTACTATCCCTAAGTACTTAAGAGTTGAATTATGCTGCTAATGATATTAATGAGAAACTCACTTGCTTTCTGTGTTTATTTCTTCAAACGTGTTCCTTATAGTAGCAGTTTAACAAGGAAGTTTTCTTTACTCCTTTCCCCTAGACAAAGGGAAATAATAACAGGAAACCAACCCACAGAAAACAATGAAGATGAATATCAAATATTTGTTCCTTTCTATATAAGAGGAGTTAGGCACAAAATTAGGTCATCATACTAACACTTGAAAGAATCAGAGTTTCTTTGAGTTTTAAGAATTTCCAGGAGAGAAATTTGGCTGTTTTTATTGAAGTGGAGTTGAAACATAGCTGCTTAACAGAAATTAGTAGATATTATTCCAAATATCCACAAGCGTCATCTAGAAGCTGCTTTCAAACTTATGATCCAGGAACTTGGTCTGATGCTGCAGGCAGTTAAGTTGCTTTCTTGTTGTGCTTACATAGACATTGTACACTGTAAAAAAATAAATAGAAGATGCTACTTATTAAGTACCGTCTATGTGTCACAAACACAGATGTTTTATACAGTTGTCACTGCAATATCTTAAATATTATCTTCATTTCATAGACAGGGAAACTAAGTTTCATAGATGTTTAAAACGTGCCCCAGGCCCGGTGCAGTGGCTCATGTCTTAATCCCAGCACTTTGGGAGGCTGAGGCAGGCAGGTCATGAGGTCAGGAGTTCGAGACCAGCCTGGCCAACATGGTGAAACCCTGTCTCCACTAAAAATACAAAAATTAGACAGGCGTAGGGGCACATGCCTGTAATGCCAGCTACTCAGGAGGCTGAGGCAGGACAATCACTTGAACCTGGGAGGCGGCGGTTGCAGTGAGTCGAGACTGTGCCAGTGCACTCCAGCCTGGGCGACAGAGCAAGACTCCATCTCAAACTGGAAAAAAAAAAAAAAAGTGCCCCAAAGTATACAGCTAGCAAAAAATCAGGATTCAAAAACCCATGTCTTTCTGACCCCCACACCCATGCCATCATAGACTTATTTATTTAGGTACCTGCCTCCTATGCCGAACTGTGAGGTCCTTATGTCCACATCACTTACCCCAGTGCTTGGTGCATGAGTATCGAATACTATTGAATACCTTCCAGCTTCCCTTACCCCTTTCATCTTACCTCACTAAATCTTTTTTTTTTTTTTTTTTTGAGACAGAGTCTCACTCTTATCGCCCAGGCTGAAGTGCAGTGGTGCAATCTTGGCTCACTACAACCTCTGCTGCCTGGATTCAAGCAGTTCTTCTGCCTCAGCCTTCCAAATAACTGAGATTACAGGCGCCTGCCACCACGCCTGGCTAATTTTGTAGTTTTAGTAGAGATGAGGCTTCACCATCTTGGCCAGGCTGGTCTTGAACTCCTGACCTCGTGATCCACCCGCCTTGGCCTCCCAAAGTGCTGGGATTACAGACGTAAGCCACCTTGCCCAGCTACCTCACTAAATCTTACCTCACCAAATTTTATGTTTGTATTCACTCTGTACTTCCATTTATGTGAGACAATACATTGCCTTATTATTTAAACTACTTTAAACTTGTTTTTTGTAGCATTGAGCTGAAATCATCCTGATATAGGAAGCATAGGCAGCTACTAAATATCCATCGAATAATATTTATTTTGTGCCAGGAATAAGGCCATTTTACATACAACCCTTGCAAGGTGGGTATTACCATCACTTCCATTTAATTTTCATTTAAAAACTTTTTTATTGGGGGTCTCATTATATTGCTCAGGCTGGAGTGCAGTGGCTATTCACAGGCACTATACCACTATTGATGATTGGCACAGGACATACCACTACTGATGACTGGCACAGGATATACCACTACTGATTAGCACGGGAGTTTTCAGCTGGTCCGTTTCCAACCTGGGCCAGTTCACCCCTCCTTAGGCAACCTAGTGGTCCCCACTCCCAGAACATCACCATATTGATGCAGAACTTAGTGAGGACACCCAATCAGCCTAGGCTCAAGCGATCCTCCTGCCTCACTCAGCCTTCCTAGTAGATGGGACTACCGGTACCCCCACATAGGCACCACTGGGCCTGGCATCACCTCCACTTTATAAATAAGGAAATTAAGCCTCAGAAGTTTAAGTTATTTATTTAAAGTGTCATAGAGCTGGTAAATACTGAATTTGGGAATCAAAGTAGAATCTTTTGATACCCTGGCTCCCTTACCCACTATACTGATGAAGGGAAGAAGGTGAAAGTGCTCACTCTGTGCTGTGATGCTTTTTTTTTTTTTTTTTTGAGGCAGGGTCTCACTCTGTTGCCCAGGCTCTGGAGTGCAGTGGCACCATCATGGCTTACCACAGCCTTGACCTCCCCAGGCTCAGGTTATCCTCCCACCTCAGCAGCCCTCTTGAGTAGCTGGGACCACAGGCACCCACCACCATGCCTGGCTAATTTTTTTGTAGAGGCCGGATTCTGCCACGTTGCCCGGGTTGGTCTCCAACTCCTGGACTCAAGCAGTCTGCCCACTTTGGCCTCCCAAAGAGAAATTAAAGGAGTTTTTTTTTGTTTTTTTTTTTAATGTGTTTTGTTGTTGTTGTTGTTGTTTTGAGAAGGAGTCTTGCTCTGTCACCCAGGCTGGAGTGCAGTGGCGTGATCTCGGCTCACTGTGACCTCTGCCTCCTGGGTTCAAGTGATTCTCCTGCCTCAGCCTCCCTAGTAGCTGGGACTATAGGTGCATGCCACCACGCCCAGCTAATTTTTTGTATTTTTAGTAGAGATGGGGTTTCACCATGTTAGCCAGGATGGTCTCGATCTCCTGACCTCGTGATCCGCCCACCTCGGTCTCCCAAAGTGCTGGGATTACAGGCATAAGCCACCAGGCCTGGCCCAGTTTTTTTGTTTGTTTGTTTGTTTTTGAGATGGAGTCTTGCTCTGTTGCCCAGGCTGGAGTGCAATGGCGTGATATCGGGTTCACTGCAACATCCGCCTCCTGGGTCCGAGCCATTCTCCTGCCTCAGCCTCCTGAGTAGCTGGGATAACAGATGTGTGCCACGACACCAAGCTAGTTTTTGTATTTTTAGTAGAGACGGGGTTTTACTGTGTTGGCCAGGCTGGTCTCAAACTCCTGACCTCAGGTGATCTGCCTGCCTCGGCCTCCCAAAATGCTGGGATTACAGGTGTGAACCACCGGTCTCGGCCTAAAGGAGTTTTAAAAAAATAATAATAAATGAAAGAGATAGTATCTCAGCTCAGTCTTGAAGCACTGGCAATATTTTAGAATATGAACTTCCAGATGCAAAGTTGGGAAGAGAATGTTCCAGGTAGAGGAATTAGTGTGGGCAAAAGGCAAGTCGCAAAAGGCAAGTCACAGAGACTAGAGTGGGAGGGACAGATGGGCAGCCAGGTGAGCAGTTCCACTTAGAACAGAGAGTGTGCTGGGCACGGTGGCTCACGCCTGTAATCCCAGCACTTTGGGAGGCCGAGGCGGGCGGAGCACCTGAGGTCAGGAGTTCGGGACCAGCCTGGCCAACATGGTGAAATCCCGTCTCTACTAAAAATACAAAAATTAGCTGGGCGTGGTGGTGGGCGCCTGTAATTCCAGTTACTCCAGAGGCTGAGGCAGGAGAATTGTTTGAACCCGGGAGGCGGAGGTTGCAGTGAGCCGAGATCGCGCCTGGGTGACAGAGCGAGACTCCATCTCAAAAAAAAAAAAAAAAAAAAAAGAGAAGAGAGAGTGGCCTTATCTCTGCCACTCGTCTGCCACTTATCTGTCCTTTTATTTTATTTATTTATTTTTTTGAGATGGAGTTTCGCTCTGTCACCCAGGCTGGAGGGCAGTGGCGCGATCTCGGCTCACTGCAAGCTCCACCTCCCAGGTTCACGCCATTCTCCTGCCTCAGCGTCCCGAGGAGCTGGGACTACAGGCGCTTGCCACCATGCCCGGCTAATTTTTTTATATTTTTAGTAGAGACGGGGTTTCACCGTGTTAGCCAGGATGGTCTTGGTCTCATGACCTCGAGATCTCTCCGCCTTGGCATTCCAAAGTGCTGGGATTACCAGGCGTGAGCCACCACACCCGGCCTTTTCATTTTATTTTTAATTTTTATGAGTGTATGCCTCATCTTCTAGACGAGTGGTCCCCAACCTTTTTGGCCTAGGAATCGGTTTCGTGGAAGATAATTCTTCCATGGATCAGGGCAGAGGGGGATGGTTTCAGGATGATTCCAGTGCATTACATTTATTGTGCACTTTATTCATATTATTATTACATTGTTATATTTAGTGAAATAATTATTTAATTCACGATAATATAGAATCAGTGAGAGCCCTGAGCTTATTTTCCTACAACTAGATGGTCCCAAATGGGGGTGATGGGAGAAAGTGACATATCAGGCATTAGATAATCAGAAGAAGCTGCAACCTAGATCCTTTGCATCCCCAGTTCACCATAGGGTTCATGATTCTATGAGAATCTAATGCTGCTGCTGATCTGACAGGAGGCGGAGCTCAGATGGTAAGCTCAGAGGCATGGGGAGCGACTGTAAATACAGATGAAGCCTAACACACTCGCCAGCCACTTACATCCTGCTGTATAGCCCGGTTCCTGAATTAGCTATTTCCACTGTGCCAGTCCATGGCAGGAGGTGAGAGGCTCGATTCCTAAGAGGCCATGGTCCGTGGCCTGGGAGTTGGGGACCCCTGTCCTAGACTATGTGAAGGAAGAGTGCTGTACAAAAACATATGCTTTAAGCCAGTTGTGATGGCTCACACCTGTAATCCCAGTGCTTTGGGAGACTAAGGAGAGAGGACTGCTTGAGCCCAGGAGTTTGAGACCAGCCTGGGCAACTTAGGGAGACCTCATCTCTACAAAACATTTTAAAACTTAGCTGGACAGGGTGAGATGGGAGGATTGCTTGAGCTTAGGATTTCAAGGTTGCAGTGAGCTATGATTGTGGCACTGCACTCCAGCCTGGGCAACTGAGCAAGACTCTGTCTTAAAAAACAAAAAAACAAAAAGTATGCTTTGATTTCTTTCTGTATCATCTACTGTCCTTAGTAAATAAAAAAGTAACACATCTATTATGGAGGGGAGGGCATTGGTTGACTCATTAAAGGCAAAATAGAAAGAACATATATCACAAGAAGGAAAATTATGTCATGAAAAGTCAATATTTTAATGATTTAGAGTCTGTTCCAACTTCTTTTACTCACACTTACAATTTTTTTTTTGAGACAGTCTCACTCTGTTGCCCAGGCTGGAGTGCAGGGGTGCGATCTCGGCCCACTGCAGCCTCCGCCTCCTGGGCTCAAGCGATTCTTCTGCCTCAGCCTCCTGAGTAGCTGGGACTACAGGCACGCACCACCACGCCTGGCTAATTTTTGTATTTTTAGTAGAGACGGGGTTTCACCATGTTAGCCAGGATGATCTCAATCTCCTGACCTCGTGATCCGCCTGCCTTGGCCTCCCAAAATGCTGGGACTACAGGCGTGAGCCACCATGCCCGGCCTACACTTAAAAATTTTTAAAAATTCCCCTGATAGTATTAAATAGTATTGATGCTAATAGTTGATAGTATTAGAAAATAACCATAATGCAACAACCAATGCAATGATGGATCAGCAATGGACACTGAAAGCTTTCATTGGATGAAAGGTTGTTGGGGAATAAGAGAGTCACACAGAATCAAAGCACGGCTCCATGGAATACTTACAAATTACAAAGAGAAAAGAGAGATCTGGAGAGTACACCCTGAACCAAGCATTCAAACTTATCATCACCCATCCTGGGACAATTTGATAGTGATAGCCTCCTGATGTAATGCTCTATGAGGTCCACAACATCACCTGTGTAGTATTTTTGCCAAAATGTTTCCTTTAAATCTAATAATGAGGAAGGAAAATGCAAATCCTGGTTGTGAGACATGCAACAGGACAACTGGACCAGATTCTTTAAAAATGGCAGTGTCATGAAAGACAAAAATGGCAATGGAACTGTTCAAGATTTAAGGAGACTTACATTTTGGGAGGTTGAGGTGGGCAGATCACTTGACGTCAGGAGTTTGGGACTAGCCATGAGGTCAGGCCAACATGGTAAAACCCTGTCTCTACTAAAAATACAAAAATTAGCCGGACCTGGTGGCAGGTGCCTGTAGTCCCAGCTCCTCAGGGGGCTGAGGTGCAAGAATTGCTTGAACCTGGGAGACAGGGGTTGCAGTGAGCTGAGATTGGGCCACTGCATCCCAGCCTGGGCGACAGAGCAAGACCCAGTCTCAAAAAAAGAAAAAACGAAGGCATGATGGTGAGATGTGAGGATGATCCTTGATTGGTTCCTGGATTTTAAAAAAGAACACATATATATATGTATAGAAGATATAGAAGATATTTTTGGAACAATTAGAACAATGTAAATATAATCTATATTAATGTTTGCTTGGAGATGTGTTCATGATATGGTAGTTGTACAGAAGTATGTCTTGATTCTTAGGAGATACATGCTGAAGTATTTAGGGTAAGGTATTATTATACCTAAAAGTTAATTTTAGAAAGCTGAACAAAAAAGTATAAATGTTAGAGTATAAATGGTTGGGCAAAAAAAGTATACCATGGGCCAGGAGCGGTGGCTCACGCCTGTAATCCCAGCACTTTGCGAGGCCGAGGTGGGTAGATTGCTTGAGCCCAGGAGTTCAAGACCAGCTTGGGCAACATGGCAAAACCCTGTCTCTACCAAAAATACAAAAATTAGCCAATATCATAACCCGGTCTCAAAATAAATAATAAAAATGTAAAAAATAAAACATTTTATACCATGTATACTTTTTATGTATATGTGTGAGAGAAAAAACAAATGTGGGCAGTGTTAACGATTGGTGAATTTAGGTGAAGGATATAATTCATTGTACTATTTCTCAACTTTTGTTTGTTTGTTCGTTTCTTTTTGAGACATTGTCTTGCTCTGTTGCCCAGGCAGGAGTGCAGTGGCACAATTGCAGCTCACTGCTGCCTCTGTCTCGGGCGATCAAGCGATCCTCCCACCTCAGTTTTTGAGTAGCTGGGACTATAGGGATGTGACACCAGGCCCAGCTAATTTTTAAAAACTTCTTGAAGAGATGGGGTCTCCCTATATTGCCCAGGCTGATCTCAAATTTCTTGGCTCAAGCAATCTTCCCGTCTCAGCCTCCCAAAGTGTTGGGATTACAGGTGTGAGCCACCATGCCCAGTCAACATTTCTATGGGTTTGAAATTTTCAACATAGTATAAGTTAGGGAAAAAATTAAAATATGGCCAGGCATGATGGCTCATGCCTGTAATCCCAGCACTTTGGGAGGCTGAGGCAGGTAGGTCATTTGAGGTCAGGAGTTTGAGACCAGCCTGGCCAACATGGTGAAACCCCATCTCTACTAAAAATACAAAAAATTAGCCAGGTGTGGTGGCTGGCATTTGTAATCCCAGCTACTAGGGAGGCTGAGGCAGGAGAATCACTTGAACCTGGGAGGTGGAGGTTTCAGTGAGCCGAGATTGTGCCACTGCACTCCAGTCTGGGCAACAGAGTGAGACCTTGTCTCAAAAATAAATAAATAAAATAAAATAAAATTTTTTTTCCTAATTGTTGGAAATAATACATGCCTATTCATTGAGAAATTTTAGAAAATACAGAAAAAGCGTTTTAAAACATCATGCGATTATGGTAGAGCTTCTCCTACCATGTCTCATTCCACCCCTGGCACTGTCACCAGACCTCTCAGGCACAAAGGCCAATCTTTCTAATTAAGATACATGTAGGAAGATGAATAGGAGTCGTCTGCATTTCTCCAGATCCTATCAACTGGGTTTCAGATCACCCAGACTCTCTTTCTCAAGTTTAGTCCTTTCTATTCAGAAGCCACAAACTTTAAAGATAAAATGCTCAAGCGTTACAAAACATTATTCTAAAAACAGGAAAATACTTAGGTTAACATGCAGAATTTCACAACATTCCAAACATAATTCATCACCCTTCAAAGCCTTCCTGTTGCAGTTAGAAGAAAACAGACAGTTGGCTGGGTGCGGTGGCTCATGCCTATAATCCCAGCACTTTGGGATGCAGAGGTGGGAGAATTGCTCGAGCCCAAGAGTTCAAGACCAGCCTGGGCAACAAAGTGAGACCCGTCTCTACAAAATAAATAAATAAATAAAATAAAAAGTTTGCCGGATGCGGTGGCGTGCACCTGTAGTTCCAGCTACTCAGGAGGCTGAGCAGAGGGGATCACTTGAGCCCAGGAGATTGAGGCTGCAGTGAGCCATGACTGTGCCACTGTACCGCAGCCCAGGGGAAAGTGAGACCCTGCCTCAAAACAAAGAGAAAGAAAAAGAAACCCAGACACTTTATGGCACAGCATCCAAGATCTGACCTCTGCCTTCCTTGCGTTTCATCTCCCCCATGCTCCCCTTCCTCTTCCTTCCTTTGCTTTGAATGTCCAAAGTGGTCCTAGATTCTAGCCCTAGAATGTTCTTGTCACAGATCTTTGCATGGCTGGTTCCTTCTCACTAAAAGTCTTGGCTCAAATGTCACCTCTTCAGAGCAGCCACCTGTGACCACTCTACAAGGCAGCTGTTCCTCCACCTGCCTCTCCTAGCCTTCTCTGTCCCCTTAGCTGGTTTAGTTTCTCCAAGTCATTTATCATTATCTTGTTTATTTTCAGTTTCATCATCTTTGTTGTATTTCCTCTCCTAACTATTTCCTCCCTAAACTTCCATAAAGGACCTTGTCTGTCTTGAGGCCACTGTTATTTCCAGGGCTTAGAACAGGGTCTGGTATATAGCAGGTACTGAGGTAAATATTTCTTGACTGAATAAATATTCCTTTTCACATACAATTCTCATATGTCCCACTTACGCTGTACCCTGTGTCAGCCAACAACAACATTTCAGGAACTGTAGTGAGTTTTTGCTTGTAGGCTCCTTGAGTTTATCCTAAAGAAACTCCAAGTAAAATCAGAAAAGCTGCCATATGGGGCCAGGTGCAGTGGCTCACGCCTGTAATCCCAGCACTTTGGGAGGCCGAGGTGGGCAGATCACTTGAGGTCAGGAGTTCAAGACCAACCTGGGTAACATGGTGAAACCCCATCTCTACTAAAAATACAACAATTAGCCAGGCGTGGTGGTGCGCGTCTGTAATCCCAGCTACTTGGGAGGCTGAGGTGGGAGAATCGCTTGAACCCAGCAGATGGAGGTTGCAGTGAGCCGAAACTGTGCCACTGCACTCCAGCCTGGGCGACAGAGTGAGACTCCGACACTCTGTCTCAAACAAAAACAAAACAAAAACAAAAAAACAAGAAAAGCTGCTATTTGGAAACCCCTGTATCGAATAAAAGGAGTCCCGTACCTCAAAACCAAAGAATAACAAGAGAAATTTGTGATCTGCTTAAAGTGTATTGGTTTCACACTGACCCAGTTCAAGAGATTTTTCTAGAGTTAGGATTCCTTATGCTAAATTACGAGATAATTATTATTACCGTTTTCAGTTTGGGGACACAGGAGGTAAAGAGCCCCATGAAGTTAAAAGTAGGTAAGCGAAGACAATATTTGGTTAATGTTTACTATTTCCTCTTTCCTTTTTTGAGCTTAAAAGATTCAGGAAGGCTAGTTCCTGAAAAAGCCTGCAAGGCCAGTTTCCCACTGCAATAGATGACTGATACAATTAAAAAAAAAATCAGTCCCAAATCTCTTTCTCTGTATTAGCCTTATAATTGTGCCAATATTCTGTCCCACACCAAACCCATTTACTCTCTCTTTAGATGCTGATCTCAACTTACTCTGATCCTATGAATGTATTTTCTGCTGGTATTTGAAAAATGTTATTCACAAAACAAAAATCCTAGATGTGGATCTCCAACTATTTTCTAAGACTGTCTCTAAACCCTATTCTTAGCAAATTTTGGCCGGGTGTGGTGGCTAACACCCGTAATCCCAGCACTTTGGGAGGCCGAGATGGGAGGACTGCTTGAGCCCAAGAATTTGAGACCAGCCTGGGCAACATTGAGAGACCTCATTTCTGTTTATTTATTTGTATTTATATTTATATATTTTTTAAGACAGAGTCTCGCTCTGTCACCCAGGCTGGAGTGCAGTGGCGCTATCTCGACTCACTGCAGTTTCCACCTCCTGGTTTCAAGCGATTCTCCTGCCCTAGCCTCCGAAGTAACTGGGATTACAGGTGCTTCCACCACGCTGGGCTAATGTTTTTTGTATTTTTAGTAGAGACGGGGTTTCACCATATTGGCCAAGCTGGTCTGGAACTCCTGACCTCAAGTGATCCACCCGCCTCGGCCTCCCAAAGTGCTGGGATTACAGGCGTGAGCCGCTGCACCCGGTCTGATCTCATCTTTATTTAAAAACAAAACAAAACAAAAATCAGCCAGTTGTGGGTGCGTGCCTGTAGTCTCAGCTACCCAGGAGGCTGAGGTGGGAAGATCGCTTGAGCCCAGGGGATAGAGGCTGCAGTGAGCCATGATCATGCTACTACACTCCAGCCTGGGTGACAGAGGTGACTCAAAATAATTTTTTAAAATTATGAAATACAAAATTCCTACAAAAATGTATATAAAACATATGTACAGCTTGATAAATTGTTGTAAGGCTAACAGCCGTGTAACTTGGACTCGGGAAGAAACAGAATATTGCCTATATTGCCTATAGACAAAAAGTAGTCCTAAAATATAGTAAAACTGTTCAGAACATTGGTTCAGGAATCAGATGACCCGTATTTGAATCCTGACTCTACAACTTAGTAGACAACTTGAGTAAATGATCAATACTTTCTGAGCTTTAGTTTTCCTATGTGTAAAATGGGGAAAATAATAGTACATCATAAAGTTCTTGTAAAGACCAAAAAAATAAAAATAAAAACCTGGCCGGGGCCGGGCGTGGTGGCTCACGCCTGTAATCCCAACACTTTGGGAGTCTGAGGCAGGCAGATCACCTGAGGTCAGGAGTTTGAGACCAGCCTGACCAACATGGAGAAAGCCCGTCTCTACTGAAAATACAAAATTAGCTGGGCATGGTGGCTCATGCTTGTAATCCCACTTACTCGGGAAGCTGAGGCAGGAGAATCGCTCGAACCTGGGAGGTGGGGGTTGCAGTGAGCCAAGATCGCGCCATTGCACTCCAGCCTGGGCAACAAGAGTGAAACTCCATCTCAAAAACAAACAAACAAACAAACAACCCAGCCGGGCACGGTGGCTCACGCCTGTAATCCCAGCATTTTGGAGGCTGAGGCGGGTGAATTGCTTGAGGTCAGGAGTTCGAGACCAGCCTGACCAACACAGTGAAACCCCATGTCTACTAAAAATGCAAAAATTAACTGGGCGTGGTGGCGGGCACCTGTAATCCTAGCTACTCAGGAGGCTGAGGCAGGAGAATCGCTTGAACCCGGGAGGCAGAGGTTGCAGTGAGCTGAGATTGCGCCATTGCACTCCAGCTTGGGCAACGGAGCGAGACTCCGTCTCAAAAAAAAAAAAAAAAACACAAAAAACACAAAAACCAGAAAAAAAAAAAAAAACATAAAACTGCCGGGCACGGTGGCTCACCTCTGTAATCCTAGCGCTTTGAGAGGCCAAGGCGTTAGTATCACCTGAGGTCAGGAGTTCGAGACCAGCCTGACCAACAAGGTGAAACCCCATCTCTACTGAAAATACAAAAATTAGCCAGGCGTGGTGGCAGGTGCCTGTAGTCCCAACTATTCAGGAGGCTGACATAGGAGAATCATTTGAACCCAGGAGGCGGAGGTTGCAGAGAGCCGATCACACCATTGCACTCCAGCCTGGGCTACGGAGGAGACTCTGTTTCAAAACAAACAAACAGAAAACCAAAAAAACACTTAGCATAGTACTTAGAACATGTTTTTCCCTGAGTAAATGGTGCTATTATTCTTCCACCTGTTGAAGTTCCTGTTCAGGTGCTGAGTCTCTTTGTTTAAATATGGATTCCTCCCAGGAGGATCTTGCTTAACACATAGGAATAGAAAAGATAAAGGTTTACTCATCTAGTGTAATCATCCTTTTAGAAATTGTCTTCCTAGTGGCTTCCCCATAAATTCTTCCATACACCTGTCCAAGGAAACTGTCCTGTGTGGACCAGGAGCCTCCCCCTCCTCATGATTGGGCAGAGAAACTAGAGGCCTTTCAGGCCAGGCCCTCAGCAACTCCAAACTGAGTTGCCTTGGACACATACCAGTCTTTGAATTCATTTACTAAGCAGGCAAGGCAGAGTGGAAACAGTGGAACTATGTTAATCTCCCGTCTTTTCTCCTCTAAACCCTAGTACTAGAGATGTAAGCCTTGAAATGCTACTAAGGAATGTGCGGGTTTCACAATAGCAGGAGGCCATCTGAGAGGAGGACAAGACTCCACAGGCATGTTGGATTTGGGAAGCAGGGCTATAGTCATTCATTCATTCATCCAACACATAGTTATGTAATTCCTATGTGACAGGAACTATTTCAGGCATTTCAGGCATATAGGATACAGCAATGGCTTGTTCAATTTATTGAGACTTGTTTCGTGGCTCAGCATATAGTCTGTCTTGGTGAGTGTTCCACATTCCCACCAACAGACTTATAAAGATAGTATTGTTTATTATCATCTCAAATTTACGGTGGAAAAAAATGAACCTTACATAGTTTAATTTCCTTTAGTCCTACCCAGCTACCAAGTAGCAACACTGGAATTTGAACTGAGATTTCTGACACCATAATCTGAGCTCTTAAGTTTCTCTTTTACACATAGAAAAGGAGAAACAAATTGTCTTTTCATCTTATCCATTTGACTGCAGGTAAAGTCAACAAGTTTCTAATCATGGGGTTCTGAAAATAATATTTACATTGCTCTGAGTCACGGGGATTTTCATCAAATAATATTCAATAGTGGATACTACTCAATACTACTGTGAGTTGCCAAGAAGGAATATTTGGTAAAAATATAGTAATTAAATTTTGCTATAATTTATGATTATGTAACATGATTAAATCGAGCATGGCATCATTTAACATCCAACAAATTTTGTTTTGGTATTGAAGAATGATGTGTTTAAGTTTTAAGGCTGGATTTTCTTTCTAGACACTTTCAACTACGAAATATACACAATATTGGACAATAGTTAACCGTTCTTTTGATGTTGTTGTTTAGAAAATTAATCTCAAGCGAATAAAATAGAATTCATACAATTAATGAATCCTATTATTCCATATGGATGAACTCAGAACTAACTGGAAAGTAAGTTTCACAGAGATTTTTGAGTTTTGTTCACTCGTGTGTGTACAGATTAGGCACTCAGAAAATAGTTGAAGGAATGAATTGGGAAAGCAAATAAAATATGAAAGCCTTCTACCCAACACAACATGTCTTTGAGTTTAGGTTTAGGGTGGGAATAAGAAAAATAACATGATATGCATAAGTTATCTTAAAATGATAAAAAGTTTAATTTAAAAACCTAATTTACCAAGAGAACCGAAAACATATGTCCACACAAAAACTTGTACACAAATGTTCATAGTAACATTATTCATAACATCCCCAAAGGAGAAACAACCCAAATGTTCATCAACAGATGAATGATTAAACGAAATGTGATACATCGATACAATGGAATATTATTCAGTTATAAAAAGGAATGAAGTACCAATACATACTACAACATGGATGAACCTTTAAAATATTATGCTAAGTGAAAGAAGACAGACACAAAGGGCACATATTGTATTATCCATTCATATAAAATGTCCAGAATAGGCAAATTAATAGAGACAGAAAGTACATTAGCGGTTGCCGAGGGATGAGGGGAGAGGGGAAATGGGGAGTGACTATTAATGGGCATGGGGTTTCTTTTGGGGGCGATTAAAATGGAATTAGATGGTGGTGATGGTTGTACAATCTGGTGAGTATACTAAAACCCATTGAATTGTACGTGCCCTTTAAAAGGGTGAATTTTATGGTATGTGAACTCTCTTTTATAAAGTGGAAAAAAACTCCTAAGATCTCCTCTTCAGAACATGTCAAAATACATTATAAAATAATAGACATGTGTTTACAAATCTGAGAGTATTAGGAAATGTTCCCTTGTTTAATTATAAACCAAATGGAATGTTTGGAGATTTCAGTAATCTGACAGGGAACATTAAGAGGATTAACCTGACTTCCCCAGTGTTAACAATACCAATTTAAACTGCATCATTCAAAAACTACATAGTCATATTAAAGCATTTGTAGCAATGACTTCCACGAAAAAAATACCAATTAAATTAATTACCCATTAAAGCTGCCATAATCTGAAATACCTCATATTTATATAGTGCTTTTACTTCCTCAAGTATGAATTGTGCCTTAAGATCTAATGTATGGGAGAGTCACATCTCTAACCATTTAATTAAAGGTAGAGAAGTGGGTGGGATTGGATAGAAATTTATTAGCAATGCTGACATTCCAGATTGGAACACAAAGACAAGCAGGATGTAAGAAACCTAAAAGTTCGCTTTCAATGCAGATAGTTAAATGCCAAGAACTATAATTGCCACATCCTGGAGTACAATTAAAAAATATGTTGAAAAACAACCAACATACATAAAAATATACACAGTGTTAAGTGCAGACTATGAAATTTCCCTTGGAAACAGAATCCAGATCAAGAAATAGAATACAGCACCCAGAACTAAGGTGCTTTTTCGTTTTCTTAAAAAAAAAAAAAAAAGTAAACCAAGTTTATTTTGCTTTTTAAGTAGTGTTGTTCTTAAAGCACTACAGGTTGGTAAACAACATATAAGGTGCTTTTTCTCAGGCCAAAGAGCCATAATAGTTTAAATTTCCTGGTCCCCAAGAGCGGACCGGGTGGGCAGGAGAGGACCCTGGGGTGGTGATGTGTAAACTGTATTATGCACTTTAGCCTGCTGGATGGCAACTAACACCTACAGTAGTTCACCCTCATTTTAACCCCTCTAAGTAATTGTCTCTTATTCTGAATCTAGAGATTCAGAAACAGCGCCAATGTTTACACACGACTTTTGAAATTTTCCCAGGAGTCTTTCGTTGGAGCAATACATCTAGATGCCTTTTTCCAGCAACAGTTTAATCAAATTCTGGAAGCAGAAAACTATCCTGTGAGGACGTGCCTTTCCTATCAAAGTACTGAGTGCCTGGACCCTCTTTCCGGAGGAAACAGTCCCCTCTGGACCTCGTTCGGCCTCTCTCCGTCAGACACCCCAAGGTTCCATCCGAAGCAGGCGGAGCACCGAACGCACCCCGGGGTGGTCAGGGACCCCCATCCGTGCTGCCCCCTAGGAGCCCGCGCCTCTCCTATGCGCCCCGCCTCTCGGGCCGCAACATCGCGCGGTTCCTTTAACAGCGCGCTGGCAGGGTGTGGGAAGCAGGACCGCGTCCTCCCGCCCCCTCCCATCCGAGTTTCAGGTGAATTGGTCACCGAGGGAGGAGGCCGACACACCACACCTACACTCCCGCGTCCACCTCTCTCTCCCTGCTTCCTCTGGCGGAGGCGGCAGGAACCGAGAGCCAGGTCCAGAGCGCCGAGGAGCCGGTCTGGGACGCAGCAGGTGGGACTCGCGGCGCTGGCCCGCAGGCTTCCCGCACCCCCTTCCACGTTGGTGCGCATGCCCGGGGGCAGGGCCGGTTGTAGGGAGGAGGGAAAGGAGAGGGAGAAGGGGGAGGAGACGTCCCCAGCCCAGTCCCCGGCTGAGCGCTGGCGGTCGGTGCGGCGTCAGGTGCGCCCGCCAGGTGAGCGCGCTCCCTGGCTCCGTTGGCCCCCGGCGGGTCGGGCCCAGTTGCGGCGAGTGGGTGAGTGTTGGGCGCGGCGTCAGGGGCGCACGGGAGCCCGAGGGTCCCCGTGGGGGGACCGCGGCGACTATGTTAGGGGAGGTGCCGGGGGGAGGACGCTCCGCGCTGGTTTCGGTGGCAGTTTCGTCCCCGAGCTGGGACTCGTGGGAATCAGAGAGGCGCGGGTCTGCGGAGAGAGCAGCACCGGCCAACTTGGGAGGCTGCCTCCTGGGGCGAGGGGTGGCTTGGAGCCGCCGATCAAGCTTTATTCCGCGGAAACGCTGAAAGCTAGCAGTGCCTCAGCGGCGCGGGCAACTTTTCACTTTTATGGGGCACGACATTCCTGAACAGCGACGATCCTGCATCCGCTCTGGGGCTGCAGTTTGGGGGGGCGGCCTTCATGGAGAGGGATTCTGCGCCCAGCTCCTTGGGGGTCCTAAGCCTGAGGCTGCAGCGAGGCGGCTGTTCGCCGGCCCGGGCGGCTTAGATCCCGGGGGAATTTCATTCCTTCCGCTCCCACCCCAACCCTTTGGATATCCCGGGGAGACGGGGGCTGGATTCAATCTGTGAAATATTCCAGGAGTCACGGTGTGGGCCACACTGGCTACTTCGAATCCACTTGTTGCGAGTTGTGTGAACCCGCGTCGATTTAAGCTGGGGGGCGGGGAGTTAATTTCGAGTGAGGCTGGACTTCGAGGGAAGCTGCTCACGCTTCGGATTCTCACCCGTGACCAAAAGGGCTGCCCCCAGGGGGGCGGAACTGCCTCCGGGCGGTGCCTGCCCGGCGAACGTGGGCGCGCGCTGCCTGGGAGCGCCTCGGTGCGCACGGAAGCCGGGACCCGCACCCAGCCGGGCCACGGAGTTTGGGGACCTCCGGGACTGGGCCGGCCCCGCGCGCCAGCCATGTTGCCTGCGTCGGAGGAAGCGTGCGGGGAGCAGGGGTCGAGGGCCAAGATGGCCTCTGCGCCTAGGGGTTGGGAGCGGCGCCGAGCCCCTCGCGCTCCTCGGGAAGCCACCGGGCCCGAGGGAAAAGCCGCGGCATCCTTAGGCCGGACCCGGGGCTCGCTGGCCACACTGCCCGCTTGGGGAATTACCCTGCGCGAGGAGGAGGCGGCGGCTTTCCAGGCCAGTCAGTGTGTGGCCCTTAGGCAACAGGTGTATTATTGGGATACCTGGAAAAGAGAAACGTTTCCCATGAAGGCACTGATGGTGTTTTTTGGTGATTCTTGGTGTGATAGAAAACTAGGCGTTCCCAAGTGTAACAATAGTAACAGTAGTTCTTTTGCACTGTACATATGAGGTGCTTTGTGTGTGTGTGTGTGTGTTTCCGAGACGGAGTCTGGCTCTGTCCCCCAGTGCAGTGGCATCATCTGGGCTCACTGCAACCTCTCTGCCTCCCGGGTTCAAGCGATTCTCCTGCTCAGCCTCCCGAATAGCTGGGATTACAGGCACCCACTAGTATGCACAGCTAATTTTTGTATTTTTAGTAGAGACAGGGTTTTGCCATTTGGTCAGGCTGGTCTCGAACTCCTGACCTCAGGTAATCCGCCCGCCTTGGCCTCCCAAAGTGCTGGGATTACAGGCGTAAGCCACCACACCCAGCCTTTATGAATATTTTCTTAGTGGTGCTTTAAAATAGACATCTTAAGTGTGTGTGGGAGGCAGAGATATTTCCTCAAACAAAGCAACACTTTTTTTTTTGGTCGTTTTGCAATTTATTTAGTTATTAGGGGCCTCCTTTGTTAGGTGACGGAGCAGAGGATAGGGAGATGGGTAAGACATGATTCTCCACCTTTTGGCAGTTTCCAGGCCATTTCGGGAAATAGTGGGCAGCAGTGCCTCCTGCACGTGAGGCACTGTGGTAAAAGCATTCTGTATTTTCTCATTTAATTATCCCAACAACTCTAAAAGGCAGGCCTTAGTAGAACTCCATTTTAAAAGTGGGCAAATGCCGTGGGGGAAACGTTGGAGGTGGGCTTGCTTGCAAACTGCTTCAGCTAATCTGGGAAGGAATATCAGAAGCAGCGGTCCTTGATATTCCAGAACCAGATTTGGGGGATTTTTCTGGACTTTTCTACCATTGACTAGTATCTGTAGCCTGATATAAGATTTCCCGCATTTTGCTTGATGTCAAGGTAAAATTCTTGTTTTCTTTTAAAGGTAGTGTTGGAATTACTACCTTTTCAAAATAGTATATTACTTTTAACCACATAAATGATCTGATGTAATATCTTTCATTTTCCTAGGAACCTCCCAGAAGAAATTTTCTTCAGTTGCATTTTAAGGCTTATTTGATTGGAATATTAATGGATCTTTTTCATCAAATTACTATTTATGGAAATAAGAGAGTAAACAGACCATGCAGATTTCTGTTAGGCTTTTTGTTTTAACCCCTAGGCTTGCCGCTGTTCCGTAACCCAGTGATTCCAGTCTTGGCTGTGGTATGAATCACTTAGGGATCCTATCAAAACACAGATTCTGATTGGGAGGTCAGGAGTGGGGCCTGGGATTCTGCCTTTCTGACAGGCTCACAGGTGATTCTCAGACTGTTCTGTCCTCTTTTTCTCCCTTTCTCTTAGACTCTACGCACTTAATTACATTTGACAAACTGAAGTTGGAAAAAATACGTTTATTGGGTGTTGTGTGAAGAACTTCAAGGCATTCACTGCTGGATTGAAATCCCAACTCTAATAATTGACTGTTGGTTTTATTAATTGAGTACTCATTGACAATCACTTTGTGCCAGGGCTAGTTCCAGCGACCAAGGATATAAATGATGGTCAAAATAGACATTTGATGCCTGGGATATGGGCATTCCAGATGCGGTGGAGATGATACCTATATTTTAGGTATGAGGGCGGAGGGGAGTTTGCTCTGAAAAAAAAAACAAGTTTTGTGTGTTGGAGTGAGGGACAGGGAGGGCATCTCCCAGAAGGTGACGTCTGAGCTGAGACCCGAACAGCAGGTGTCTGTTGTGTAAAAGATCTGGGCTTTCTAGACAGGAAATTGCAAGATCAATGTCCTTTTTGGATTGACACCTTTATTGTAGACAGCAATTCTCAAAATATGTGATGTGTTTAAAAATCACCTGGAAGATTTATTAAAAATACAATTTCTGACACAGAGTCTATTACAAAATCTGCCTAACTTCAAATTTTACTAATGATGTGCCTATAATCTAAATCATTTAATATAAGGCACAACTTCAACTTTTTTTTTTTTTTGAGACAGAGTCTCGCTGTCTCCCAGGCTGGAGTGCAGTGGCACGATCTTGGCTTACTGCAAGCTCCGCCTCCCGGGTTCACACCATTCTCCTGCCTCGGCCTCCCGAGTAGTTGGGACTACAGGCGCCTGCCACCATGCCCAGCTAATTTTTTGTATTTTTAGTAGAGGCGGGGTTTCACTGCGTTAGCGAGGATGGTCTCGATCTCCTGACCTCGTGATCCGCCCGTCTCGGCCTCCCAAAGTGCTGGGATTACAGGCGTGAGCCACCGCGCCCGGCCACAACTTAAACTTTTTAAAGGCAAATTGACAGTTACTGCATGTGCTCTAAAAGGAACAGACTTCTCTTAAATACAATAAAGTTTATTTTTCACTTACTGACAGTTTTCTTTAAAGAATAATTTGAGGCCAAAGCATTTTCAGACTATTTTTTCTTTTTTTCTTTTTTTATACTTTTTTTTTTTTTTTTAAGATAGAGACGGAGTCTTACTCTGTTGCCCAGCCTGATCTTGAAGTTCTGGGCTCAAACAGTCCCTCTGCCTTGGCTTCCCAAAGTACTGGGATTACAAGTGTGAGCCACCTTGCCCAGCCTCAGCCTGTTTTTTTCATCTTAGCTTAGTTTTCCATTAAGACAGCTTTTGGTCAGTAAATATTGTCAAGGGGAGAACACTTTATATTTTATCATTAGCCCAAGATGCTAGTTTTCAGATTAACATATTTGACAAGGATCTATCTGCTGCTTCCCTTTTGCCCCCGACTCTAATTTAGCTGTCTGACTTCTGTCCTTGTCACTCTCTTGACGTAAGTTCCTGTAGGTGATAAGTGGCCTCTTCATTCTCATTTTATTTTTTCCTTCACTCAACACATGTACAGATTGTTAAAGTTGCTGTGCTGGGCATTGGTCCTCTTTCACCTTTGGCTGCTGGCCTTAAAGCACAGTCACAGATTCACTTTGAAAGAGACCTTAGAAGTCCTCCAGTCTGGTCTCCAAGAAAATATCAAATAACTTAAGCTTTGCATAAATTGCACGAGCTCAAATTGTTGTTAGTTATTTTTGGAGAGGGTGTGGGGTCAGGGTGAGGGAGAGGCTTCCTAACATTGAGATGAAATCAGCCTGTGGTTTTTGGAATTTTTTTTTTTTTTAACCATTTCTAGGATAACAAAGACAGCTCTTCAGATATTTCAGGGCTGCTAAAGTGATTCTTCTGATGTTCAGTTCTCCAGGCCAAACATTTCCTGTTTTTCCAATCATTTGTCTTAAGACATGGTTTTTCTAGATTTTTTTTTTTTTGAGCCAGAGTCTCACTGTGTCGCCAGGCTGGAGTGCGGTGGCACAATCTTGGCTCACTGCAACCTCTGCCTCCTGGGTTCAAGCAATTCTCCTGCCTCAGCCTCCCAAGTAGCTGGGATTACAAGCACACACCACCATGCCCAACTAATTTTTGTATTTTTAGTAGAGACGAGGTTTCACCATGTTGGCCAAGATGGTCTCAATCTCCTTGTGATCCACCCGCCTCGGCCTCCCAAAGTGCTGGGATTACAGGCGTGAGCCACGGTGCCTGGCCAGCTTTTCTAGATCTTTAATGATCTTAGTCACCCTCCTGCAGAGGCACATAGTTTAGAATGTGATGTACAAATCAGGTTTTGTTTGTTCTTTTTAATAGCATATTATTCCTAGATATGAGCACTATTTCTGTGAATAAAGTTTGGGATAGGTTGTTAGCTTTTGTTGAAATTCTTACCAAAGAAATGCACCTTTAAAAATGAACGATTATTAAGTTAGTTCTCCTCTATACTGTACTATAGAATTGACTTTTTAAAAATTCAGTTTATGGCTGGGCGTGGTGGCTCATGCCTGTAATCCCAGCACTTTGGGAGGCTGAGGTGGGTGGATCACCTGAGGTCAGGAGTTTGACACTAGCTTGGTTAACATGGTGAAACCCCGTTTCTACTAAAAATGCAAAAATTAGCCTGGCCTGGTGGCATGTGCCAGTAATCTCAGCTACTCAGGAGGCTGAGGTGGGAGAATTGCTTGAACCTGGGAGGTGGAGGTTGCATTGAGCCGAGATCACGCCATTGCATTCCAGGCTGGATGACAGAGCAAGACTCTTGTCTCAAAAAAAAAAAAAAAATCAGTTTACATTTTAAAAATGACTCATTTATGCCACCAATGTAGTCACCCTTCAGTATACGTGAGAGGTTGCTTCCAGGACCCCCATGATACTAAAATCTGAGGATGCTGAAGTCCTTGTTATAAAATAGCTTTGTATTTGCATATGGCCTAAATGCTCTTGTATACTTTTTTTTTTAATTGTTTTTTTGAGACAGAATCTCAGTCCATCATCTAGGCTGGAGTGCAGTGATGCAATTTTGGCCCACTGCAAACTCTGCCTCCTGGGCTCAAGTGATTCTCCTGCCTCAGCCTCCTGAGTAGCTGGGATTACAGGCACCCGGCACAATCCCAGTTAATTTTTGTATTTTTAGTAGAGACAGGGTTTCACCATGTTGGCCAGGCTGGTCTCGAACTCCTGACCTCAAGTGATCCGCCCGTCTTGGGCTCCCAAAGAGCTGGAATTACAGGTGCGAGCCACCGCACCCAGACCTCTTGTAGACTTTAAATAATCTCTAGTTATAATACCGTATACAATGTAAATACTATGTAGAATTGTGATATTGTAGTTTTAAAAATCTATTTTTTGTTTTATTGTTTATTATTTTTTTAGACAGGGTATTACTGTTACTCAGGCTGGAGTATAGTGGCATGATCACTCCAGCCTCAACTTCCTCTGCTCAAGAGATCCTCCCATCTCAGTCTCTTGAGTAGCTGGAACTTACAGGGATGTGCCACCATGCCTGGCTAATTTTAAGAAAAATTTTTTGTGGAGATGGGGTCTTACTATGTTGCTGTGGTCAGTCTTGGACTCCTGGGTTCAAGTGATCTTCCTGCTTCAGCTTCCTAGAGTGTTGGGATTACAGGTGTGAACCACTGTACCTGCCCTGTAATTTTTAATTTTTTTTCCCCTGAATATTTTCTGTCTGAGGTTGGTTGAATCAGGATTTAAAACCCATGGATGTGGAGGGTCAGCTGTATTTGAAAATGGATACAATATACCTAAGTGCCTAAGCACTGAAATTTCTTACTTTCAGGATAACCACCTTATGATGAATGCAGTTGCCCATTTTCTTGAAGACTTTTTCTTGTGGTTTTTTTCTTTCTTTTTTTTTTGAGCCGGAGTCTCGCTCCGTCGCCAGGCTGGAGTGCAGTGGCGTGACCTCAGCTCACTGCAGCCTCCTCCTCCTGGATTCAAGCGATTCTCCTGCCTCAGCCTCCTGAGTAGCTGGGGCTACAGGTGCGCGCCACCAAGCCCAGCTAATTTTTGTATTTTTTTAGTAGAGACAGGGTTTCACTATGTTGACCAGGATGGTCTTGATCTCTTGACCTCGTGATCCACCCGCCTCGGCCTCCCAAAGTGCTGGGATCACAGGCGTGAACCACTGCACCCAGCTCTTTAAGACTTTTTCTTATCCCAGTGCAGAGGTCAGGATTATTCCGGCATTTGAGTGCACTTAGAGGAGATAAGGAATTTGTCTCAGATTGCGAGCCAGTAAATGGGGGCTGTTAAAACCACTAGGTTGTTTCAAACTCATCATTCTGACTTTACAGAGACCTTGCTTAGTGTTGATGGCCTAGCCAATGGGTTAGTTATCCTTCCCAGTGTGTTTGGTCAGCTGCAAATCTGGATAAGCGTGTCTCCTCCACTTTGTCTGTGTTTACCACTGGAGACCTCCCACCAGGTGGACATAAATGGTTCATTCTTTTGTGCTAATTGGGTGCCATAATCCAGCCCCTTGGGAATCTGCCCACCCACACAAGGATGTGCTCAAGATTTTCAGGATTCTTTCTCTCTGCATTCCCTGAAGAGGAAATAATAAAGGAGAAAATAAAATCCACCAGTCTGGTAACCTTCCCAGAAAAGGAAATGAAGTTGGTGTGGCATGACTTGTTCTTAACGAGCTTTCTTTTTCTTTTCTTTTCTTTTTTTTTTTTGAGACGGAGTTTTGCTCTTTTTGCCCAGGCTGGAGTGCAATGGCGCAATACTGGCTCACTGCGCACTCCGCCTCCCAGGTTCAAGCAATTCTGCTACCTCAGCCTCCCAAGTAGCTGGGTTTACAGGCATGCACCACCACGCCCCTCTAATTTTTTGTATTTTTAGTAGAGATGGGGTTTCACCACGTTGGTCAGCTGGTCTTGAACTCCAGACCTCATGTGATCCACCTGCCTCGGCCTCCCAAAGTGCTGGGATTACAGGCATGAGCCACATGATTTGGTTCACAATTTAAAATCCGTGCTTTTGGGGAGACGTGACAACTCTGAATCCTGGAAATAGCAGTTTGAAAAGGGATCTTGTTTGAATTTTTGACAACTTAAGACTGAGTCTGGATTAATTTAGAGTTTCCAAAACTACCACTGAACCTAGAATTTGGGGATATTTGACATTCAGCTTCGGAACTAGGATCCCACATTTGATAGTGCTTAACTTCAGATTTTCTGTTTTACTTTTTTTTTCAGACGGAGTCTTGCTCTGTCACCCACGCTGGAGTGCAGTGGCACAATCTTGGCTCACTGCAACCTCCACCTCGGGCTCAAGCGATTCTCATGCCTCAGTTTCTCAAGTAGCTGGGATTACAGGCACGTGCCACCATGCCCAGCTAATTTTTGTATTTTTAGTAGAGACGGGGTTTTGCCATGATGGCCAGGCTGGTCTCGAACTCCTGACCTAGGGTGATCCACCTGTCTCCACCTCCCAAGTGCTGGAATTACAGGTGTGAGCCACCTCACCTGGCCTAAATTCAGTTTTCCTTAATGTTCTTTTTCTGAAGACAATCTGGACTTTTGCCTTTTTATAGTACCATAACATTTTCGCCTAAATTGCTCATTTGTATGTGTGTTTCACCATTATTAGAATATAGAGAAATTGGCCAGGTGTGTTGGCTCATGCCTGTAATCCCAGTACTTTGGGAGGCCAAGGCAGGTGGATAGCTTGAGCTCAGGGGTTTGAGACCAGCCTGGGCAACATGGTGAAACCTTATCTCTACTAAAAATACAAAAATTAGCCAGGCGTGGTGGCATGTGCCTGTAGTCCAGCTACTTGCGAGGCTGAGGCAGGAGGATTGCTTGAGCCTGGGAGGCAGGTTGCAGTGAGCTGAGATGATGGCACTGCATTTCATCCTGGGCAACAGAATGAGACCTTGTCTCAAAAAAAAAAAAAAAAAAGTATAGAGAAATTGACTTGAGTGCTAGTTACAGGGCTGTGTACACTTATGATTTGTGCACTTTTCTCTATGGTATACTTTAAAAGTGGCTTTTAAAAATGTAGAAAAGTCATCTTCCTTCATGTCTTTGGAAAATTATGCTAATTGTGTTGGTGTTATTAACATTCTATATATTTCCATCTTTGAGGATTTATCTAATACATAGTTGGGCAGGGTTTAATTCTGAGAGATTTGAAATACACTGTCCTAAAGGGTATAGAAGAGAGTTGCCGGGTGGGGCGTGGTGGCTCATGCCTGTAATCCCAGCACTTTGGGAGGCCAAGGAGGGCAGATTGCCTGAGCTCAGGAGTTTGACACCAGACTGTGCAACATGGTGAAACCCCATCTTTACTAAAAATACAAACAATTAGCTGGGCGTGGCAGCGTGCGCCTGTAGTCCCAGCTACTCGGGAGGCTGAGGCAGGAGAATCGCTTGAAGCCGGGAGGTGGAGATTGCAGTGAGCTGAGATCGTGCCATTGCATTCCATCCTGGTGACAGAGCGAGACTCGGCTCAAAAAAAAAAAAAAAAAAAAAAGAGTTGCCATTAATTTTAAAAAAAGTTTTAAGAGTCTGAATTGATGTACTGTTGTTAATATATTAATGTATGATTGTACAGACCGTATTAGAAAAGGAAAAAAATATCAGATACTTTAATGTACTCATTATAGATGTTACTCAAGTGTCATTCAGGGATCATACCTTTTAAAGTTACTCTGATACTTTTCCGTTACCTTCAACTTGAAAGCACAAGAGGTTTTGCAGGCAGAGATATCCATGGTCCAATCTGGTTCCTGTAAACATTCAACAAATTATCTGGACGTCTACTACGTGCCAGGCATTGATTTAATCAGTGAACAAAACATGCAAAAATTCCTGCTCACATGGAATTTACCTTCTAGTAGATCTCAAAGTTCCCTACTCTACTAATCACTGGTATAACCTGGAAAGAATTTATTGTTGGTTCAACATAGCTAAGGAGTGGCATGAAGTTCTGTAGCTGATGTGGGAAGTACCTTGCCAGTGTCTCCAGCACTGGGTTTTCTAGAATAATCCTCAAGCTTTATAGGTTTGGGGGTTGTGTGTTTACCACATCTTGCTGAGACTTGTCTTTTTCCTGGAGAGCTCTCAGTGCCCATGGATCCACCTACGGACGTAGGCAGATGACCTCCATCTTCACTTCCTCATGGATGCTAACACCAGATGTGCACTCCCCACAAAAACTGGTGTTTCCCAGATGGAACTCATTGTTTCAAACTAGCATAGTGAAAAGCACATGAAATCATCTGGGTTCAAGTTACATCTGAGTGACTCACTGACATCCATATAACCTTGAGCATATTACTTCACATCTCTTTCTGACCCTCTTTGCATCTGTAAAGTGACTAATCAACCATGGAGGGTCATTTTGAGGATGAAAGGAGATTTTATGTAAAGCACCCAGCACGTCGGTAGGTGTCTGATGAATGTTAGTTTCCTTCCTATCTTCTGTCTCCTAAGCTAGTCCTTCATTGTCGCCTCACACCTAGGTTTGCTGCTGCTGACTCTAGGTGCTCCTTTTTACTGTTGACTTTGTCTTTCAAATCTGGTTCAAATCAAACTTACACCTCCCTTGCCGAGAATCACGAACTGGCTCCCTGTTTCCTACCTGAAGGAAGTGAGACACTCCCACTAGACTTTCAAAGCCCTCCCTTTTCTTACTCATCCTCCATCCACTATATTCTTACTGTAACCTTATTTTAAAAGATGACACCATTCCACCATGCTCCCACTTCACTGTTCCATAAGCTAGCCACCTGTGTTATCAGCACCACACCAGCCTGGAAGAGCCAGGACCCCAGCGCTGGCTGTCATACGTCACTCCCACAGGCTCTCCTGGTCTAGTGTAGGCACTTAATAAATGCTTGTTGAGTGAAATTGCTCCTCAGATGTTTAGGAACTTGTGCTGAAGAATTTTAGGACAAAATTTCAGAAAATGACCAATTAATACCATGCATATTGTTTTTTCTCCCCTTGTATAAAAATTGTGCTCAGTTTCGAAGACTTGGAAAAGGAGATAAGGGAAAAATATCTACAATTCCACCATTTATAGATGCATTTTATTATCATTTTTAATGATAAAGGCATTTAACCCATTAGATGGTTACTTTGCATTGAGGAGCTAGTATGTGCTAGTGCGGCTATATGTGCACTTTCATATACATTCTCATTTAATATGAACTTTCAAAAGTAATATGAAATTATATATATTTCAAATTTTTGTACAAAAAATACAGGAATTAGCCAGGCATGGTGGTGCAGGTCTGTAGTCCTAGCTACTTGGGAGGCTGAGGTAGGAGGAGTACTTGAGCCTGGTAGATCAAGGCTGCAGTGAGCTGTGATTGGACCACTGCACTCCAGCCTGGGTGACAGGGTGAGACCCTGTCTCGGGGTGGGGGGTGGGATGAAGAAAAGAAACTGTGAGCTTAGTAGTAATGCCATAACTCTACTTTTGTTGCTTAGATTGGTTTATCTTGGAAGCTAAAGGGCATTGCTCATTCTGAAGATCAGCTGACCATTGACAATCAGCCATGTCATCCAGGCCTCTTGAAAGTCCACCTCCTTACAGGCCTGATGAATTGTAAGTAAATAATTCTTTAGTTATTCTCTTTTAAAAAGTCTATCACATGTAAACAGTAAGTATGGTTGAAACTTTAAGTGTTTGCTTTTAAAAATAAACTTTTAAGTGTTTGCTTTTAAAAATAAAACGATATGTGTACTTGTAAATTTAAATTGTATCAAAGGGTCTGCACTGAAAACTGAATTTCTCTCAACTTTCAGAGTGACAGTTTGTCTCTGCTAGGACAACTGCTGTCACCTATTGCTAATGTTTGTTTCAAGAGATTGCCAAGGTTTATATTTGTATGTTCCTTTTTGTTTTGTACAAATGATAATGAAGCTTCCATTTAAATGCCTCATTTAGGTGGCCATTGGGAACATATTGTCAGTTTTTAAAAATAACAGCTTTAGGCCGGGTGCGGTGGCTCACGCCTGTAATCCCAGCACCTTGGGAGGCCGAGGCTGGCGGATCACAAGGTCAAGAGATCGAGACCATCCTGGCCAACATGGTGAAATCCCGTCTCTACTAAAAATACAAAAATTAGCTGGCTGTGGTGGCGCGCACCTCTAATCCCAGCTACTTGCCTGTAATCCCAGCTACTTGGGAGGCTGAGGCAGGAGATTCGCTTGAACCCAGGCGGTGGAGGTTGCAGTGAGCCGAGATCATGCCACTGCACTCCAGCCTAGAGACAGAGCGAGACTCTGTCTGAAAAAAAGAAAAAAGGCCAGGCCTGGTGGCTCATGCCTGTAATCCCAGCACTTTGGGAGGCCGAGGCGGGTGGATCACCTGAGGTCGGGAGTTTAAGACCATCCTGACCAACGTGGAGAAACCCCCATCTCTACTGAAAATACAAAATTAGCCGGGCATGGTGATGCATGCCTATAATTGCAGCTATTTGGGAGGCTGAGACAGGAGAATCGCTTGAACCCAGGAGGCGGAGGTTGAGGTGAGCTGAGATGGCGCCATTGCACTCCAGACTGGGTGACAAGAGCAAAACTCCATCTCAAAAAATAAATAAATAAATAAAAATAACAGCTTTATTGAGATATAATTAACATACTTTACAATTTGCCCATTTAGAATGGATAGTTTAATGGTTTTTAGTATATTCACAGAGTTGTAGAACCATCACCACAATTAATTTTAGAACATTTCATTACTCTCCAAAGAAACCTATCCATTGGCAGTCACCTCCCAGTTCCATCAGCCCTAAGCAACTATTGGTCTACTTTCTGTCTCTATAGATTTGTCTATTCTGCATATTTTGTATAAATGGAGAAATCACGTAATATGTGGCCTTTTGTAACTGGCTTCTTTCACTTAGCATAATACTTTCCATACTGTCAGTTTTAAGAGTGATTCCTGCCATGATCTAAAACAAGCAGTGTTGAGGGGTTTTGGGCTCCTTGGTCATGTGAAGACTTATCAGTGAATTTTTGAATTCCAAATTTGCTATCAAACATTGATAGAGATTTCCTCCTCTAAGTAGTTTGCAGCTTTAACCATGATAAGTGGAGTGGAGTGTGATATAGGCAAAAACAAACAGTGTCTCCTGCTGTTCTGTCACAACACATCTGTGACCTCTGATCACCAGAATTTGTGGGGGTATTTCCCCACCAGCAACCAAGTAATCAGTTCTACAGTGGACAATAGCTGTGTGTCCTCTAATTATCAGTTCAATTCTGACACTGTCAGAGATAGCATCAGATCACAGGTTCAGGGCTCATTCCCACAAGACTGCCCCCACTTCACGTAGCAGCCACAAGCTCAGGTTGTGGCCTGTGTTTCTGACCCACCTACAGTAAATCAGGATTCCCACAGTTGTCTCCTTGGGTGCAATTAATTTGCTAAAGTGGCTTGCAGAACTCAGGGAAACAGTACTTACCATTACTGGTTTATTATAAAGGGTATTACAAAAGCCAGGTGTGGTGGTGCATGCCTGTTATCCCAGCTACTCAGAAGGCTGAGGCAGGAGGATTGCTTGAGCCCAGGAGTTTGAGGCCAGCCTGGGCAACATAGGGAAACCCTGTCTTTTAAGAATGAATGAATGAATGAACAAACAAATGATATTACAATGGATGCCAACAAACACCAGATGAAGAGGTGGACAGGGCGAGGTATGTGGGAAGCAGCCCTCCCTGGTTATGCCACCCTCCAGGAACTTGCACATGTTCAGCTGTCCAGAAGTTCTGTGAATTTGGTCCTTTTGGGTTTTTATGGAAGCTTTATGACATAGGCATGATTGACTAAATCATTGGCCATTGGTGAGCAGTTTAAGCTTCAGCCCCTCTTTCCTGTCCAGAGGGGGTTGGGGCTGAAAAGTTCCAACCCTCTAATCCTAGCTCCCATCCTGAAGCTTCCTAGGGCTGCCAGGAACCTATCATCTCATTAGCATATAAGGGATACTTATCACTTTGGAGAGTCCAAAGATTTTAGGAGTTGTATGCCAGAAAATGGAGATGAAGACTAAATACATATTTTACAATATCACGTGAATGTTGTGTGCCAGTTCTTTAACCTCCTTACTAGTGCCTAAAACATGGTGGGGACACAAGTTGTTTATGACAATACAGTTTTTAAAACATACTAGAGAATATAGTAATTGAGTAGTGCACCACTAATCTGACACTTATTTTGTGTTGCTTTTGTAAATAATGGTGAACTGCAACATATATAAAGAAAAGGACACAGAACATATGTAGGAGATCATGAGGAAAGACCAAGCAAACATACATACTCATCACCCAGGTCAAGAAACAGAACACTTCAAAGTCCTTCCCTGTGTCCTCTCCTTTTCTCTGGATACCACTGTCCTGACGTATGATCATTACCTGCTTTTATCATTTTATCATCTTGTATATCCTAAACATTTCAGTTTAGTTTTACCTGTTTTATTTATTTATTTTTGAGACAGAGTCTCACTTTGTTGCCCAGGCTGGAGTGCAGTGGCGCAATCTTGGCTCACTGCAACATCCGCTTCCTGGATTCAAGCAATTCTCCTGCCTCAGCCTCCCAAGTAGATGGGATTACAGGTAACCACCACAATGCACAACCAATTTTTATGCTTTTAGTAGAGACGGGGTTTCGCCATGTTGGCCAGGTTGATCTCAAATTCCTGACCTCAGGTGACCCGCCCACCTCCTAAAGTGCTGGGATTATAGGTGTGAGCCACCACATCTGGCCAGTTTTACCTGTTTTAAAACTTTATGTAAATATAATAATGCTATATGTATTTTTTCATTTTTTTCAGCATTACCTGTAACTGCATGTATTCATAGTTCATCAGTTTTGGCTTCATAGCACTGTAGAAATATAACATGAGCCATATATGTAATTTTATACTTTCATTAAAAATAAAAAGATAATTTTTTTTTTTTAAGACAGAGTTTTGCTCTTTTTGCCCAGGCTGGAGTGCAATGGCACGGTCTCGGCTTGCTGCAGCCTCCACCTCCTGGGTTCAAGTGATTCTCCTGCCTCAGCCTCCCAAGTAGCTGGGATTACAAGCACACACCACCACGCCCAACTAGTTTTTGTATTTTCAGTAGAGATGGGGTTTCACCAGGATAGCCAGGCCGGTCTCGAACTCCTGACCTCAGGTGATCCACCCGCCTCGGCCTCCCAGAGTGCTGGGATTACAGGCGTGAGCCACCATGCCCGGCCAAAAGAAGAAATTAATTTTAATATATTTCACTTAATCTTGTATATCTAAAACATTACTTCATCATGTGATTGATGTAAAAAATGAATGATTCAGGAAATATTTTACATTCTTTCTTCATATTATATCTTTGAAATCCATTGTGC
Organism: Pan paniscus; assembly: GCF_029289425.2. Taxonomy (NCBI): domain Eukaryota; kingdom Metazoa; phylum Chordata; class Mammalia; order Primates; family Hominidae; genus Pan; species Pan paniscus. Next base: position 44,412,198 of record NC_073253.2, on the reverse strand, counting down.
ATTTTTAAATTTTTTTGCCCTGTCACCCAGGCTGGAGTGCAGTGGGTGTGATCGCAGCTCACTGCAACCTCTGCCTCCTGGGTTCAAGTGATTCTTGATTTTCGTGCCTCAGCCTCCCAAGTAAGTGGGATTACAGGCATGTGTCACCATGCCTGGCTAATTTTTGTATTTTTAGTAGAGATAGGGTTTTACCATGTTCTCCAGGCTGGTCTCAAACTCCTGGCCTCAAGTGATCTGCCCACCTCAGACTCTCCACTGTGCATTTTAACAGCGTATCTCAGTTTGGACTAGCCACATTTCTTTTTTTTTGAGACGGAGTCTTGCTCTGTCACTCAGGGTAGAGTGCAATGGCACGATCTCGGCTCACTGCAACCTCCACCTCCCGGGTTCAAGCAATTCTTGTGCCTCAGCCTCCTGAGTAGCTGGGATTACAGGCGCATGCCACCACGTCTGGCTAATTTTTGTATTTTTAGTAGAGATGGGGGTTTCACCATGTTGGCCAGGCTGGTCTTGAACCCCTGACCTCAAGTGATCCACCCACCTCGGCCTCCCAAAGTGCTGGGATTACAGACATGAGCCACCGTGCCCAGCCGGACTAGATACATTTCAAGTGTATGATAGACCCAAGTGGCTAGTGGCTGCCACATTGGACAGTATAGCTATGGAGTATTCCATTGTATGGATATATTACAGTTACCCATTCCACTGTAGGTAATTGGTACAATCACTTTGGAAAACAGTTTGATACTGTCTAGTGAAGTTGAAGATATAAAAATATGTGATCCAGAAATTCTCCTGGGTATATACCCTAGAAAAATAAGTACTGTTCTGTACCAGAATACACATTCAAGGATGTTTATAGTTAAACTGTTTACAATACCCCCAAACAGAGATAACCCAAATGTCTGAGCAGAATGGGTTGTGGCTAGAGGCCAATAATCTTATGTTTTAACAAGCCCTCCAGGTGATTCCTGTGCACAGATAAGCTTTAGTTTCATTTACCCAATGGTTTAAATTATTCCAAATAAGTTGTGTTCTTTCTGCTTACTACCAAAAAATGCTAACTTGAAATTATTTTCATGTTCATTTCAGCAAACCGAATCATTATGCACCAAGCAATGACATATATGGTGGAGAGATGCATGTTCGACCAATGCTCTCTCAGCCAGCATACTCTTTTTACCCAGAAGATGAAATTCTTCACTTCTACAAATGGACCTCTCCTCCAGGAGTGATTCGGATTCTGTCTATGCTCATTATTGTGATGTGCATTGCCATCTTTGCCTGTGTGGCCTCCACGCTTGCCTGGGACAGAGGCTATGGAACTTCCCTTTTAGGAGGTAGTGTAGGCTACCCTTATGGAGGAAGTGGCTTTGGTAGCTACGGAAGTGGCTATGGCTATGGCTATGGTTATGGCTATGGCTACGGAGGCTATACAGACCCAAGAGCAGCAAAGGGCTTCATGTTGGCCATGGCTGCCTTTTGTTTCATTGCCGCGTTGGTGATCTTTGTTACCAGTGTTATAAGATCTGAAATGTCCAGAACAAGAAGATACTACTTAAGTGTGATAATAGTGAGTGCTATCCTGGGCATCATGGTGTTTATTGCCACAATTGTCTATATAATGGGAGTGAACCCAACTGCTCAGTCTTCTGGATCTCTGTATGGTTCACAAATATATGCCCTCTGCAACCAATTTTATACACCTGCAGCTACTGGACTCTACGTGGATCAGTATTTGTATCACTACTGTGTTGTGGATCCCCAGGAGGTATGAGGGGTGTTTTGGGTTTTTTCTCCGTCTCCTTAGCAGAGGCCTTCAACTTCAATGTAATAGAATCATTCTGGAAACTCTTAAAAAATATTGATGACAAGGCTCCACTTCTAATTAAATCTGGGGGAGGGGCTGAGTCTCATTAAGATATAATTCACATACCATGTAATTTGATTACTTAAATAACAGTTCAGTGGTTTTTAATATATTCACAGAATTGTGCCACCATCACCACAATCAATTTTAGAACATTTTCACTATCCTAAAAAGAAACTTGTACCCGTTAGCGGTCACTCCTCGTTTCCCTAACCATTCTTAGCCCTAGGCAACCACTAATCCTACATCTATAAATTTGTCTATTCTCTAGGTATTTCATATAAATGGAATCACACAATGTGGTCTTTGTGATGGGCTTCTTTTACGTAGCATAATGTTTTTAAGGTTTACCTATGTCATAGCTTGTGCCATTCCCTCATTCCTTTTTATTGCTAATATTCCAGTGTGTGGATAAACCACATTTTATTAGTTGATAGACATTTGTGTCTACATTGGCTATTAAGAATCATGCTAGACTGGGCGCGGTGGCTCACGCTTGTAATCCCAGCACTTTGGGAGGCCGAGGCAGGCGGATCATGAGGTCAGGAGATTGCGACCATCCTCGCTAATAAGGTGAAACCCCGTCTCTACTAAAAATACAAAAAAAATTAGCTGGGCATGGTGGCAGGCACCTGTAGTCCCAGCTACTCGGGAGGCTCAGGCAGAAGAAATGGCGTGAACCCGGGAGGCGGAGCTTGCAGTGAGCTGAGATTGCGCCACTGCACTCCAGCCTGAGCGACAGAGCAAGACTCCATCTCAAAAAAAAAGAATCATGCTATAGACATTCTTGTATACGTTTTTGTGTGAACCTATGTTTTAATGATTTCTTGAGTTGGGTTATACCTAGGGGTGGAATTGCTGGGTCATATGGTGACTCTTTAATCTTTTGGGGAGCTACCAGAGTTTTTCCAAAGAGTTTGCATCATTTTACATTCACACCAGAAATCTATGAAAGTTCCAATTTCTCCACATCCTCACCAACACTTGTTATTGTCTGATTCTAGCCATGCTGATGGGTGAGAAGTGAAGTGGTGCTTTATTATGATTTTGATTCGTATTTTCTTTATAGCTAATGTTATTAGCTATATAGTCATGTACTTATTGGCCATTTCTCTCTTATCTTTGGAGAAATGGCTATTTAGACTTGTCCATTTTTTTTTTTCTTTTTGAGATGGAGTCTTGCTCTATCGCCCAGGCTGGAGTGCAGTGGTGTGATCTTTGCTCACTGTGATCTACGCCTCCTGGGTTCACACCGTTCTCCTGCCTCAGCCTCCTGAATAGCTGGGACTACAGGCACCGGCCACCACGCCCAGCTAATTCTTTTTTTTTTTGTATTTTTAGTAGAGATGGGGTTTCACCGTGTTAGCCACGATGGTCTCTATCTTCTGACCTCGTGATCCGCCCGCCTCGGCCTCCAAAGTGCTGGGATTACAGGTGTGAGCCACTGCGCCCGGCCTAGACTTGCCCATGTTTTAATTGGGCTATTTTTGTTGTTGTTTTGTTTTTGAGACAGAGTCTCACTGTCACCCAGGCTGGGGTGCAGTGGTGCAGTCACAGCTCACTGCATCCTTGACCTCCTGGGCTCAAGTGACCCTCCTACCTCAGTCTCCTGAGTAGCTAGGACCACAGGGGCATGCCACTACACCCGGATAATTTTTTAAAAATTTTTTTGTAGAGACAGGGTCTCACTTTGTTGCCCGGTCTGGGCTGGAACTCCTGGGCTCAAGTGATCCTGCCTTGGCCTTCCAAACCGCTGGGATTATAGGCATCTTTTCACTTTCTTGATGGTGTCCTTTGCATAAAAGCTTTTAGTTTTGGGCCGGGCATGGTAGCTCACGCCTGTAATCCCAGCACTTTGGAAGGCCAAGGTGGGCGGATCACCTGAGGTCAGGAGTTCGAGACCAGCCTGGCCAACATGGTGAAACTCCATCTCTACTAAAAATAGAAAAATTAGCTGGACATGGTGGCGCGCCTGTAATCCCAGCTACTCAGTAGGCTGAGGCAGGAGAATCACTTGAACCCAGGAGGTGGAGGTTGCAGTGAGCTGAAATTGTGCCACTGCACTCCAGCCTAGACAACAAGAGCAAAACTCTGTCTCAAAAAAAAAAAAAAGAAAAAAAGTTTTTAGTTTTGATGATGTCCAGTTTATTTAATTTTTCTTCTGTTGCTTGTATTTTTGGTGTCATATCTAATGCTTTGCCTAATTCAGGGTCACAAGGATTTACTCCTATGTTTTCTATTATTTAATTTTTCTATAGTTTCATAATTTTAGCTTTTACAGTTAGGTCTGTGATTCATGTTGTGTTAATTTTGGGCATGATGGAAGCAAGGGTTCTGAAAGCTTTCGCATGTTTATATGCAGTTGTCTCAGTGTTACTTGTTGAAAGGACTATTCCTCCACTAAGTTTTCTTCATGCCTTTGTCAAAAATGAATTGATCATAAATGTGGACATTTATTTCTGGGCTCTCAGTTCGGTTGCATTAATCATATGTCCTAATGCCAGTACCATACTGTCTTGATTACTGTAACTTTATAGTAAGTTTTGAAATTGTGGAGTGGGAGTTCTCCAACTTTGTTCTTCAAGACTGTTTTGGCTAGATTCTGGATTCCTTGCATTTCCATATGGATTTTAAGATCAGCATGTCAATTTTGGAAAAAAATGCCAGCTAGGATTTTGAAGGGTTATATTGAATCTGTAGGTCAATTTTGGATGTATTGTCATCTTTACAATTACAAGTCTTCTGATTCGTGAACGTAAGATTCTTTTGATTTATGTAGGTCTTGTTAAACTTCTTTTAATAGTGTTTTATAGTTTTCAGAGTGTAAGTTAGTATGTTTAAAAGCTAAGCAAGTGATTCAAATGTGCAGGTTGGAGTTGAGAAACCTACCTTAGTAACCATGAGTCATACTGATTATATTAATATCTGAAATGTTTCTGAGTTACTAATCTTTTTTCCCTTGTTTTTCCTTTTTTCTTACACTAACTCAGGAGTTCCCATTCCTGAATGAGTCACTCCTTTGGAGTTAGACCTCTAGTATCTGTCTACCATTATTTAGAAGACTGAAGGTTTTCCCTGCAGATGTAGGTTTTCACAATGCTCGTTGTTGCCATTTAGACATGTCCATGGTAGATAGGGACTGAGGGTTGGTACTCCTATCCTACCACACCCCTATCCCTCTTAGTTCTCTTACTACTTACTCTTTGAAAAATGATGTCACTGTCAAGACAGCTGGAAGGAGAGCCTCTTGTTCCCATTAGCAGACATGCAGGGTAGAGGCCTGATATTTCCCTCAACTTCAAGTGCCTCCCAGGCCAATATACCTTTTAATATCCTATCACCACTGGGAGAACTGTTAAGAGTAGGAAGTTTCTTTGTTACAGGGCCCTTTCTAGTAGTATGCAAGACTCCTAAAACAGAGAAACCTGCCAGACCAAATCAATCATTAGTCAATTTGCTATTTATAGCTTGATTAGATCCATGTCTTCATCATTTTTGGTAAGATAGAGATCTATGGACAGAAATTTACATTCAGTGTAAAAAGGCTTGCCAAGCATACGTTTTGAACAAGATTACAAGCATGATTGGCTATTTCAAAGCTGTTAATACTTTTGAGAGTAGCATTTTTCAGGCCCTTTAGAAGTATACCAATGATTGAGTTACTTTACTGGCCATTCTCGTAGGTGCACAAAGCTTGGCCCGTAGGTGTACAAGCTTTGGAACTAGTTTTTTACAGCTCTGAAATGAGGGTGATGATTGATAGTTCCTAACATTAGGCATTTTCTGAGGATTGAGTCAAGTAGTATGTACGTGTGTGTACATTTGCTGGCCTTAGCCCAGTTAGTGTGGGTTAGGTTTTATGATATGTCTGAAATGTAACTATTTGCTTCAGTTTTCTATCAATTAAACCACATGGATTTAGTAGGGCCTTAGGTAGATAAGGGTTTTAATAATATGTAGAGGGTGAACTGTGATTAAGCAATTAAAATCTAATTATGCCAATATTTTTCACTCCTTTTTAGGCCATTGCCATTGTACTGGGGTTCATGATTATTGTGGCTTTTGCTTTAATAATTTTCTTTGCTGTGAAAACTCGAAGAAAGATGGACAGGTATGACAAGTCCAATATTTTGTGGGACAAGGAACACATTTATGATGAGCAGCCCCCCAATGTCGAGGAGTGGGTAAGTGTTAAAAAATAACTTTACATCTTTTATTAAAGCCCCAAATTTGTGTCTGAATTTTTAGTGCTTTGTTAAACTTTATTCTTAGAATTAATGTTTGTATATGTTGCAAAAGTTGTTGCATTGGTTTTTACTCAGAATTTTAAGAGGGTGGGCTAAGTGGAAATGGTTTTACTAAAAGGTGAAAATCAGATTTCCGTTTTCAAGGAGTGGATCTTGGTTTTGAAAAGAAATGGCTTCTAAAAAAATCATGCAGAAAGAACTTGGCCTTTGCAAAACAAAAACTACTTCTTCCCTCTACTCCCTTTTATTTTTCTGCTTATCATTTTGGAGATAAACAGAAACCATTGCCAAAGGTGCTCTCGTGGGTCAAGATTGGCAAGAGTGTTTTTGGAATAGCAGGTGGCAGGCCTTTTAAACTTTTGACATAGATAACAGCATGACAAACCACAGTGACTAATTCTGAGTTAACATTATGAAATACTTCAGTGAGGCAAAGACAGATTAGAAAAATTTCCTTTTAAAAATATATACTATTAATCTTACCAAGCTTCCTATATGATGTGATTTGCTGAAAGCCTGGAAAGTTCCTCTCTTTAAAGATGCCTCCCAAATGAGTGTTAGTAAGCTGTTTTTAGAGCTTTTTAGAGGCCAGGTGTGGTGGCTCACACTTGGAATCCCAGCACTTAGGGAGGCCAAGGTGGAAGGATCACTTGAGTCCAGGAGTTTGAGAACAACCTAGGCAACATAATGGGACCCTGTCTCTACAAAAAATAAAAAAAAAATTAGCTGGGCATGATGATGTATGCCTGTAGTCCCAGCTACTCAGGAGGCTGAGGTGGGAGAATCACTGGAGCATGGGAGGTTGAAGCTGCAGTGAGCTGTTATTCTGCCACTGGCACTCTTGCCTGGATGGCAGAGTGAGACCCTGTCTCGGAAAAAAATAAAAATGAAAAGATGTTTGGAGTGAAACTTTTTCTTTTTTTTTTTTTTTTTTTTTTTGAGACGGAGTCTTGCTCTGTCTCCCAGGTTGGAGTGCAGTGGCTCGATCTCGGCTCACTGCAAGCTCCGCCTCCCGGGTTCACGCCATTCTCCTGCCTCAGCCTCCCAAGTAGCTGGGACTACAGGCGCCCACCAACACGCCCGGCTAATTTTTTGTATTTTTAGTAGAAACGGGGTTTCACCGTGTTAGCCAAGATGGTCTCGATCTCCTGACCTCGTGATCCGCCCGTCTCGGCCTCCCAAAGTGCTAGGATTACAGGCGTAAGCCACCGCGCCCGGCCTGAGTGAAACTTTTTCTAAGAAATCCTGTTAGGGTCCTGTTAGAAGCTACCTCAGAAACTGACATCACAGGGTTCTTTGAGCAGATTGATTTATTGTCATGAAGGTATGGCCACTGGTTCCCAGGAAGGTTTATTTTGGCCACTGGGAGTGGGGTGGGGAGTGGGGTGGGGAGTGGGCTGGCTAAAGATGGATGCTGGCTGCTGCTAGTCAGGTCTGGGGTAAAGACATTTATATATATATATATATATATATATATTTTTTTTTTTTTTGAGATGGCTTCTGGCTCTGTCGTTCAGGCTGGAGTACAGTGGTGCAATATTGGCTCACTGCAACCTCCGCCTCCCGGGTTCAAGAGATTCTCCTGCCTTGGCCTCCCGAGTAGCTAGGACTATAGGTGCATACCACCATGCCTGACTAATTTTTTTGTATTTTTAGGAGAGAGGGGGTTTCACCATGTTGGCCAGGCTGGTCTCGAACTCCTGACCTCAAGTGATCTGCCTGCCTTGGCCTCCCAAAGTGCTGGGATTATAGGCAAGACAATATCTTGAAGGCTTAGCTCTAACATTCTGTAAGTCTGATTTTTAAGGAAATCTAGGAAGATAGATGAAATTTTTTTCTGGTTAATTAAGGAGCAAAAATGAAGCAGTCTTAGGAAAGCCAGGAAGGCTGTGGTATGTATTCACCACTGAGACGATAGTTCTTATGTCCCTGCCCTTGACTCGAAGCCCTGTTTTTTTTTCCCTCACTTTAAAGTGTGAAGGTGTTAGGAAGTGTTTTCTTTCGACATTTACCTCCAGGCAAGGCCACTTGTAGCTGGAATAGGACAGGTCTATATTATGAGCTATGAAGTAAATGTTTCGCTGAGAGTTTCTGGGTGTGTTAGTTTTCATTGGCAGTTAGATTTGTTTACTTAAGGTTTCAAGAGGCTTAAAAACAACAAACCCGACTCAAGGGAGACCAATGCCAGTAATATTAGAGTCCCAGTGAACTTTGGCCTCTCATCTGATTTTACTGTCATGAAGGTTTAATCAGTTCTAGTTGCTTTTGATAATTTGGCAAAAGATAGCTATTGTAACTTATGGAGGTGATGATGATTAAGGTGAAAGAACTACTTAGCTTTTAAGAAGGTATTATTTTAATAAAATTCCTCCTTGAACCTCTGGAAATTTGATAGCCTGTGGGTTGTTGCATGTGGACTTCATTGTTTCTCTCTAGTAACAAGTATTTTCATTGTATGTAAAAGAATTGTCTGTTGAATAGCAGATATATGATTTTGCCCAAACTAATGTTTTATGTGATTCTTAACCAGAGGCAAATTCCTCATTTCTTTTCCTCTCCCCTTGAGTTTTTTGAACTGAAATGCCTCAGAAAGCCTATTTAAAATAAATTATTTGGAGGTGGTTTAACCACAGATATTTTGCCTTTCTTTCTATTCTCCCCTCACCTGCCCAAGTTCATGTCGCGGAATTCAATACCACGTTCTCATTCTTTCCTTAATTGATGGCAACAGGCAGATGTAGCCTGTTACTCTCATTTCTGCCTGATTAGTTTCACCCTGATAATGTGGCCATCGCTGTGGAATTGTGTCATCCTGCATCTAAACTGTTCACAGTGGAGTAGATTAGGGAGTTTTCTTCCTTTTGGTCATGAGAAATTAATATCAAAACAATCTCTACTTAAAATAATGGACGAGAATCTAGAATTAACTACTTGCACTAAAGGAGAATTAAAATTTGGGTTTGATTGATTGCAAAGAGCTGAGACAGGTTACTCCCCATATAGCTAATAATGGCTGATTGGGGGGGGAAAAGAAAAACTCATGTCTGTAATCCCAGTACTTGCGAGGCCAAGGAGGATCGCTTGAGCCCAGGAGTTTGAGACCATCTGGGGCATCAAGGCAAGACCCTATCTCTACAAAAAATTTAAAAAATTAGCCGGACGTGGGCACAGGTGCCTGTAGTCCCAGCTGCTTGGGAAGCTGAAGTGGGAGGATTGCTGGAGCCTGGGAGGTCAAGGCTGCAGTGAGGCATGATCTCGCCACTGCACTCCAGCCTGGGTGACAGAGTGAGACCCTGTCTCAAAAAAGCAAAACAAAAAATTACTACAGTAACAATTAGCTACTCAATATTAGTTTAATCCCTCCCTACAGATTGGGGTCGGTCTAGAATTTTATTATGTTACTAAATCTTACTGACTTCCTTCTTGGATTTTTAGCATCTTCAGGATTATAACACGCCTCCTGCCCTCCCACCTCTCAGAGCAGAGGGTAGTCAAAAGCTGTGCCTTCAGTGTTTAAAACAAGTTTTATCCCTTTTGTATAATCTGTGAGAAAATTTAGAGTTTTATAATTCCCTGTCCCTGTTGGCTCAACACAGTGGTTTCTCTGCCCTTCTTAGGGCTTTTTTTTTTCCCCTTCCTTTTTCTGGATATCTTGTTCCTTGTAAAATAAACAGCTCATGTTTGCACGCTGCTTGGTTTTTAACCTGGTCTTTTATAGTCACTCAGATGGATACCAGTTTGTATTTTAAATGTTTTAAGATTTGTTTAATTAAACTTTGCAGGTCTTTGTTTTGTTCTGCCCTCAAATTTCAGATCTGATTTTTTTAATTAAATATTTTATTTGGTTAAGTATGGATGATTTGGAAAATACAGTGAAGTGCAGTCATTCCTTGGTATACTCAGGTGGTTGGTTCTGGGACCCCCATGTATACCCAAATCCATGCATATTCAAGTCCTGTAGTCGGTGGAACCCATGTGTATGAAAAATTGGCCCTCTGGATACCTGGGTTTGCATTCCGCCAATACTGTTTTCCATCTATGTTTAGTTGAAAAAAATCCACGTATATGTGGACCCATGCAGTTCAAACCTGGTTGTTCAAGGGCCAACTGTATAAAGTAATTTTTGTTTGTTTGTTTTTGAGACAGTCTCACTCTGTTGCCAGGCTGGAGTGCGATGGCACGATCTCAGCTCATTGCAGCCTCCCGCTCCCAGGTTCAAGTGATTCTTCTGCCTCAGCCTTCCGAGTATCTGGGATTACAGGTGCCTGCCACCATGTGCAGCTACTTTTTGTATGTTTAGTAGAGATGGGGTTTTGTCATGTTGGCCAGGCTGCTCTCAAACTTCTGACCTCAGGTGATCTGCCTGCCTCGGCCTCCCAAAGTGTTAGGATTATAGGCGTCAGCCACCATGCCTGGCCTGTATAAAGAAAATTATGTCAACTTAAGTTACCACTATGGGGTCCTTTTTTTTTTTTTTTTGAGATGGAGTCTTGCTCTGTTGCCCAGGCTGGAGCGCAGTGGCACTATCTCGGCTCACTGCAACCTCCGTCTCCTGGGTTCAAGCGATTCTCCTGCCTCAGCCTCCCAAGTAGCTGGGATTACAGGCACCTGCCACTGTGCCCGCCTAATTTTTGTATTTTTAGTAGAGACGGGGTTTCACCATCTTGGCCAGGCTGGCCTCAAACTTCTGACTACGTGATCCTCTGCCTCCCAAAGTGCTGGGATTACAGGCGTGAGCCACCATGCCTGGCCTGGGGTACTTTCTTTAATCATCTTTTTCCTTTCCTATTTCTTATTCTAAATTGGAAGTATGCTCATACTCCCTTAAATTTTTTTTTACTTTTGTTATTATTTATTTAGAGACAGGGTGTAGCTCTGTCACCCGTGTTGGAGTGCAGTGGTACAGTCATAGCTCACTGCAGCCTCAAACTTGTTAATATTTGTAAAATACTTAGTATAATACCTTGCACATGGTAAATAATGTAATGTTGTTACTTTTAATAATTTGGTGGGATTTTTGTTTTGAGATGGAGTCTTGCTCTGTCACCCAGGCTGGAGTGCAATGGCGCAATCTCAGCTCACTACAATCTCCACTTCCTGGATTCAAGTGATTCTCCTGCTTCAGCCTCCTGAGTAGCTGGGATTACAGGCACACGCCACCACGTCTAGCTAATTTTTGTACTTTTAGTAGAGATGGGGTTTCACCACGTTGGTCGAACTCCTGACCTCAGGCGATCCACCCGCGTCGGCCTCCCAAAGTGCTGGGATTACAGGCATGAGCCACCGTGCCTAGCCAATTTATTTTAAACCCAAAAATTGGTGTTATTTTAAAACCAAAAATAGGATCATAATGTACACATTGTATGCAGTTTGCTTTTTTAAAAACTTTGTTTTGTGAACATCTTCCCAAGTCTGTCAGCACACAGATCTAATTGCTCTTGGCAGCTGGGTGGTATTTCATAGTATGAGTATACGATGATTCATTCTCCTATTTATGGACATTTTAATCGTGTTCAGTTGTTTACTATTACAGATAACGCTGCAGTGAACATTCTCTCACATGTCTTTATGCACTCTTGCTAGTGTTTGTGTAAGATAAATTTCTAGAACTAGTCATTGAGTGTGCACACTTAAAATTTTACTAGGTTAGCTGGGCATGGTAGCTCGACTCTAGTCCCAGCTACTCGGGAGGATGAGACAGGAGGATCTCTTGAGCTCAAGAGATGAGGCTGCAGTGAGCTATGGCTGTGTCACTGTACTCCAGCTTAGGCAATAGAGCAAGACCCTATCTCTTGAAAAAAAGCATTTTACGAGGGATTACCAAGTTGCATTGTTTTTGAAAGCTCTGCAGATTCTACTAACCCTGATGGTATATGAAATTGCTCAGTTCCCAACACTTTTTTCTGTTCTGGTTATTATCTGTCATTAATTTTTGTTAATCCAGTAAGTAAAAATAAAGTTTCATTTTCAAAATTTGGTGATTAAGCATATGCTTATTTCCTGTTCTTCATCACTTGACATCTTCATAGCATGGCTTAGTTTTCCGTGATTGTTCGTTCTTTCCTGACTAGAGTTTTTTATATTATGGATATTAATATTTTGTCTTATTGATGATAACTTCTCCCACATTATTGTGGTCTTTCATCTTTGTCTACAGTGTTTTTTTGTTTGTTTTAAGAGAGAGGGTCTCACTATGTTACCCAGGCTCGTTTTGAACTCCTGGCCTCAAGTGATCCTTGTGCCTTGGCCTCCCAAAGTGTTGGGATTGTAGGCATTTGCCACTATGCCCAGACTTCTTATTTTTTTATGTACTTATATTTCCTGTCTCTTTATGGCTTCTACATATCTTTGTTCCTAGAGAGTTTTACACCCCCTTCAAGGTTTAAATAATACCCTCCTATAGTTTCATTGGTATTTTAAAGTTTTATTTTTTTTACCCCATGTGTACTAAATGTGTGCAGAGGGTTGAGTTAAACATATGTCAGTCCTTGGTACATTTTAACATCCTTGATTGGTGTAATGTTCCTCTCTCATATTTCTTGTTTTTATTTTCGCCCAACCTAGACCTTTAAGATCACCAGAAGCTTTAGACCACCAGAAACATGTTTTTTTAAACAGCTTTATTGAGGTACAATTTATATACCATACATTGTCATCACCCATTAAAAATTTACAGTGATTTTTAGCAAACTTAGAAGTGTCGTGCACCCAATCCAGTTTTTGTGTTTTTGTTTTTGTTTTTAACATCCAGGATATACACTGGACCACCCCCCCTTGTTTTTTAAGATAAATGTTTCATTTTAGAATAGTTTTATTAATAGATTTACAGAAAAGTTGCAATTATAGTATGATGGATTTCTGTATACCACGGCACTCAGTTTTCCCTTTTATTATTATTTTTTCTTGAGGCAAGGTCTCACTCTGTTGCCCAGGCTGGAGTGCAATGGCACAATCATAGCTCACTACAGCCTTGACTGCTGGGCTCAAGCAGTCCTCCCACCTCAGCCTCCCAAGTAGCTGGGACTACAGACATGTGCCGCTATGCCTGGCTGACTTTTTTTTTTTTTTTTTTTAAAGTAGAGACAGAGTTGCTATGTCACCCAGGCTAGTCTTGAACTCCTGAACTCATGCAGTTCTCCTGCCTTGGCCTCCCAAACTGCTGGGATTACAGGTGTGAGCCACTACCCACAGTGCAGCTAGTTGTCCCTATTGTTAACATCCTACATTAGTGTGGTGCATTTGTCACCACTAATGGACCAATATTGATATTTACTATTTACCAAATGTCATAACTTTATTCATATTGAGATGCTTGTTTTTTATTATAGTATGAGATAAACACTAACTTAATTTTGTTCCCAAATGGTCAACTTGAATAATACTGAAATTGTGTTTTCTGAAATTTTACAATTTTTGGTGAAAGTTGAGTCTTTTGATTATTCTTCCTTTTTTGAACACATTTTGGCCAGCATAATTGTGTAAAAGGGGACTATTAAGCCATTTTCTAACAGTATATGATAATATTTTTAGAGAATAGACAAAATTGATGTTTACGTTAAATTTGGTTTTATATTAACAGAAAGCATTTTCATCCACATGCCTGGGGTTACGTATGGGTGACAAAGCCAGGATTAGAACCCTAACTGAGCATTTCCATGCAAGTAGATTCTTAGGAAAAACCTTAATGATTACCTTTTTTTTTCTTTTTAATTATTTTTTGAGATGAAGTCTTGCTCTGTCACACAGGCTAGAGTGCCGTGGCATGATCTCGGCTCACTGCAACCTCCACCTCCCGGGTTCAAGCGATTCTCCTGCCTCAGCCTCCCAAGTAGCTGGGATTACAGGCATGTGCCACCACACCCAGCTAATTTTTGTATTTTTAGTAGACATGGGGTTTTGCCACGTTGGCCAGGCTGGTCTCAAACTCCTGACCTCAGGTGATCCACCCACCTCAGCCTCCCAAAGTGCTGGGGTTACAGGTGTAAGCCACCATGCCCGGCCAATGATTACCTTTTTAAAAACTGGACTTTAAGGCTGAGCACAGTGGCTGACACTTGTAATCCCAGCACTTTGGGGGACCAAGGTGCTTGGATCAGTTGAGGTCAGGAGTTTGAGACCATCCTGGCCAACATGGTGAAACCCCGTCTCTACTGAAAATACAAAAATTAGCTGGGCCTGGTGTCGCATGCCTGTAGTCCCAGCTACTCTGGAGGCTGAGGTGGGAAATCACCTGAACCTGGGAGGTGGAGGTTGCAGTGAGCCGAGATGTGCCACTGCACTTCAGGCTGGGTGACAAAGTGAGACTCTGTCTCTAAAAACAAAAACTGGACTTCAGGTGCACAGAAATAGATTAATTCAATTCTTAGTTTATGACATTATCACCTTTAGTCCATGCATAGCATTCCTGGTACATTTATTGTTTCATAATGAACACCTGCAGATCTACCATCCCACCTAATAATTACAATACATTACTAAGTTACATTATACATTTTTTACTCTCTCATCTACTTGCTTCTACCTGCCCCCAGAGGTAGCCTATCTAGAATTTTGAGTTTATTATAATTTGCTTTTTAAGTTTTTACCTGCATACATGTATAACTTAGCAACATGATTTTGTTTTGGGTGTTTTTTAACTTTGTAGAAGGTGTACCTGCATGTAGTGTCTTGGCATTTGCCTTTTTACTCAGAGTTAGGTTATAGATTAATACATGTTGATGGAGTTGAAGTCTATCTGATGTCGCCATTGTCTGGTCCTCTATTTTATCACATTTCATAGCAGTTTATCCAGTTTCCTTTTAATGGGGTTTTGGATTATTAAGACCATTACAAATGCCATGAACATTTTTATTTTTTATTTATTTATTTTTAAGATAGTGTCTTGCTCTGTTGCCTGGGCTGGAATGTAGTGGCATGATCTTGGCTCACTGTAACCTCCGCCTCCCGGGTTCAAGCAATTTTCCCACTTCAGCCTCCCAAGTAGCTGGGATTATAGGCGTATGCCACCACACCTGGCTAATTTTTGTATTTTTAGTAGAGACAGGGTTTTGCCATGTTGGCCAGGCTGGTCTCAAACTCCTGACCTCAAGTGATCCACCTGCCTTGGCCTCCCAAAGTTCTGGGATTACAGGCGTGAGTGTAATCCCGTGAATCCCGCCTGGCCCCATGAACATTTTTAAATCACCTATACTTGTGAACGTTTCTCTTGGCTGTGTACCTAAGAGTGGAAGTCCTGGGATGCAGCATTTGTGAGTGTACATTTCTTTCTTTTCTTTTCTTTTCTTTTTTGAGACAGGGTCTCGCTCTGTCACCCAGGCTGGAGTGCAGTGGTGCGATCTCGGCTCACTGTGAGCTCCACCTCCCGGGTTGACGCCATTCTCCTGCCTCAGCCTCCCGAGTAGCTGGGACTACAGGTGCCCGCCACCACACCCAGCTAATTTTTTGTATTTTTAGTCTAGACGGGGTTTCGCCGTGTTAGCCAGGATGGTCTCGATCTCCTGACCTCATGATCCGCCCGCCTCAGCCTCCCAAAGTGCTGGGATTACAGGCGTGAGCCACCGTGCCTGGCCTGTGAGTGTACATTTCTATAAGACAATGTCAAATTATTTTTCATATATAATCTAAACCAGCAACTCTTGGTGGTGTTAGACTTTATAATATTTTCCAGTCAAACGTGTAAAAGTGTATCAGTGTTGTCTTGGTTTATATTTCTTCTGAACATGTCATGTTTATTGGCCTAATGTGTTTTCTCTTCTACTTTTTACCTTTTGGCAATTGCTGAGGTGGCAAAACTCAACCAGTTTCTCTGATACTCTTGATTTTTATAAGAGTTTTTATGGGGTAAAGGTCAACTTTTTATGAGGCATAGTCCTGAGGAAGTATAGTCTATTGCGTGATCATTAGTGTCCTTTTCACAAATGACTAACCCTTTATAGATATGACAAGCCAAAGTGCCTTCTCTCCTTTAGGGAAAGATGTGTTCCTTCCCTTTTCCATTGTGTTGATGGTATGATAGAGGTCCTTCTCAGGGCTGAGAATCAACTAATGTTTCCACTGTGATAAAAGTAGGTACCCTCAGCTGTTCTCATGCCGAGTGAACCTTCTCACTGTTGCTCTAGGTTATTTTATGACACCTGGACCAGAAAACCAGGCACTGTCAGGTTTGTGCATCACTGTAGGCAAAAGAGACCCTTAACTTGTAGGTCTTTACGAGGTACAGTGGTCTGCAACATAGAAGAGAATTGTGTCTACGTCAGTAGTTCTCAAACTTTTGCAGGCAACAGAATCACCTGGAGGGCTCATTGAAACAGCCCACTCACTCCCACCCTGGAGTTTATGATGTGTGCGCTAGGCCTGGGTGGGGCCTAGGTCGGTAATATTAATGTAGCTGGTCTGGGGACCATATTTCGAGAACCACTATTTTATAGATTCAAGCTGCAACCATTAAACTGTAAGCAAGTTATCATTACATCATGGCATACTTGGAAAATGGTGACTTAGTACAAAATACTGGAGTAAACTGAGGGGGATCTGGAACTGCAGATGATTGGCTCACAGGCTGGGCGACCAAAGACATCCTGGCACACCTGTTGAAAAACTCTGGCATGAGGTACAGGTATATTTAACAGTCTTCACAGGGATTTTCGTTTAAGTAAGGGGCCTTGAATGAGATCATTGATAAGCCTCACTGAGTACAAGGTTTTTCTACCTCATCCACTTCCAGAGCTCTAATAACTCATTGACTCTCAGGGAATTTCAGAATTTACCTTTGCTGGTGTCAACCTAAAGATTGACACAATTATAAATTTAGAAAGGATCTCCAGCTGTGAAAGAAAAAAGTAGAAAGGAGACTATTTATTATAAAGGATTACAACCTGTAAGGTGGCCATCCTTGACAGTCTTGGAAGCGTAGCTTCTGGCAGACACTGAAAGGCACTTAGAAGGAGATGGAGTTGGGACAAGAGCTTAATGCTGAACAGGTTGGCCATACGTTCCTATTCAACAGGTTATAGGAGGAGCTATGAATATCCGTGAATGGGGTCCTGATGCATGCGTAATGAACAAACATTCGTGTTACGTACATCCCATGTTCACTTTGGGGTGGAGACTTAACATTTAAATGTATTACAATTAGGCCCTGTACATCAAAAGGTGAAGCAGGGGCCAGGCGCAGTGGCTCACACCTGTAATCCTAGCACTTTGGGAGGCCGAGGCGGGCGGATCACCTGAGGTCAGGAGTTCGAGACAAGCTGGCCAACATGGTGAAACTCCTTCTCTTCTAAAAATATAAAAATTAGCTGGGTGTGGTGGTGGGCACCTGCAATCCCAGCTACTCAGGAGGCTGAGGCAGGGGAATTGCTTGAACCCAGGAGACGGCGGTTGCAGTGAGCCGACACAGTGCCACTGCACTCCAGCCTGGGTAACAGAGTGAGACTTCGTCTCAAAAAAAAAAAAAAAGGTGAAGCAGGAACACAAGGCACTCACATGCAGCCTCTGCAAGCTGGCCAGAACCATTCCACAGCTGCTAGTCTCTGATCAGGAGAAAGTTACTGAAATCAGTTTCTTGTCCAGTCAAAGCTGTATGGCTCGTGGAACAGGAGACAGTCAGTATCTGTTGGTGGATGAGCTGCAGTTGTTTTCTTTTTGTATTTTTTTGTAAGTTTTTATTTTTAATTTTTGTGGGTACATAGTAGGCTTATGCAATTGCTTTAATCTTGCTTATCTTGAGGCCAGTGCTTGTTTGGCTGCTGGAGAAAAAGAGCAACCTTATGGCGGTTAGAACATAGTGTATGGTTAGGACAAATGTAGGGGTGTGGGATTTAACCCTTGTCTGCCATGGCCTTAGGTCTTATTTATAATTTGGTGTTTTATTGCCACAAAGAGTCTATTTCTATCAATCTTGATAATCTCTATGTTAACATGAATGCTGGTCAGCTGTGTCTGAACCGCAGAAGGGAGGGAGTAAATGAGTTGTGTCTGACCTCCCATTCTGTCATGGCCAGGAACTCAGTTAAGATTTCTCTGGGGCACTCTTGGCCAAAAGGGGGTCTTCTCGGTTGGGGGCTTAGGATTTTATTTATAGTTCTTATTGGTCTATATTATTACTGTTTCTTTGGACAGCGTGCAGTTGGGTAGGGGCAATTTGTTTTCCAAATCCTGAATGCCATCTGAGCAAGGTAAAATAACCAGACATGTTCAAACCTGGTCCACGACCTCATTATTTGTGGGATTAGTAGATGTGGGACCGTCTGCCTTCAAGTGACCAAAGGTGGAGAAAAGTCTAAGAGAACTTTCCAGTCGATTTTGAAGCTTTTATTGGGGGGAGTATCTGAGGGTGTAAAATATCAGAAAACAGGAAAAACGAGTTAGACCACTTACTGTTGAGAACCTGTAGTACAAGGGCATAGGGCTGAGGAGGGTGGAATGGGCAGGTTGTAAACCTGGAGATGATCCTTAAGATTAAGATGCTCCTCCCTCTGATGCCTGAGGTATATCTCCACTTTAATCACCAAGCTGGGAAAATCCTACTCTTTCCTTTTTGAGAGAGGTGTTCCTAAACGCTGACCTAAACAAAGGCACATACTCATAATAATTTTGCATCAATAGCTGCTCTTACAAAGTTAAACTAATAGGCAAATAAAGCTCTTCAAAATGGGGAGGAGTTTAAGACAATGAGAATGGTCTCCTTTGTTACAAAGACCAGTCAAAATACCCAGCCAAGATGGGTACTTCAAGCCATGTTTGAATTCTTGAGGTGGCAGTTTGTTATGCCAGAAAGAGCTGAGCTTTGGAGCTAGAAGGACCAGGGTTCAAATCTCCCCTCTGCTACTTTACCTTCTCTGTGACTTTGAGCAAGTTAATTTAACTGTAGAAACTCAATTTCCTCATCTGAAAATAGAGATAATTGTATCTCCTTGGGTGGCGGTGAGAATAAACGAAGTCGGGTTTGCCTGGCACATGCTGGATACTCAACAGGTGAACTTCCCTTTCCTTCTTAGAGGTAGATGGCTTTTGCACATTGCTAGACCACATGGATGCAGGTCTAGCCTGACTCTCTCCCATGTGTGAACTAGGGATGAAATTAGGGTGAGGAGAAAAATGAGGATTAGCTATAATTGCATATAATTTGCATATATTTTGCTTTTACTAACTCCAAATGAAATATGAAATTGATTTAAGTGGGGATAAGTGTTTTCCCCAATCTTTGTTTTGGAGGAGAGAAGATTTTCTTTCAGAGTGACCTAGAACATTCCTTCTTGACCTTTTTATTCCTTCTCTGACTTCAGGGAGTCAGGGTGGGGAAGGTGGGACCAACATGATGGTGTAGACCCATCTTACTCTCAGGTGAGGAAGAATCACGGTAGGTATTTGGAGAAGAGCACCTGAGCTGCTCTAAAGGAGAGCTGCCCTGTTTATTTTCCTGTTGGCATCCCACAGGGGTTTAGGATGTTTTCATTAACTCTCCAAGGAGTGTTAGATGTTGTTTGTCACAAAGAATTTTTTCACAAGTGACATAATCAGAACACTTCTAATGAGTACAATTAAACTTTGAATAAAAATTTATCCTCATAATTACCTCTTGTGAAGATCTTTTAAAATGATATTTCATTTTGCTATTTTGGAAATAAATTCTTTCTTGATTGGAATAAGAATCTTAATAAAATTTCCCTGCATATCCCCTAAATTAATAATTCATACTCCTTAAGCATGTTCAGTGTGAGTGCTTGTCCTTTTTGAATGTAATTTCAAGAGTAAGTCTGAGTTACTTTTTTTTTTTTTTTTTTGAGATGGCATCTGTCACCCAGGCTGGAGTACAGTGGTGCAATCTCGGCACACTGCAACCTCCATCTCCCGGGTTCAAGTGATTCTTCTGCCTCAGCCACCAAGTAGCTAGGATTACGGGCGTGCGTCACCATGCCTGGCTAATTTTTGTATTTTTAGTAGAGATGGGGTTTCACCTTGTTTGCCAGGCTGGTCTCGAACTCCTGACTTCAGGTGATCCCTCCTGCCTCAGCCTCCCAAAGTGCTGGGATTACAGGCATGAGCTACCGCGCCTGGCCTAGAGAAATCTTTGATTTGTGTTTTCATCCTGCTTTCTTCTGCCCCTAATTTCTTAGAGATATCCTCAAATTACTTAAGGGAAAATTGTTACAAAGACACTTTGCTGTTTAGAATTATGCCTAGCTGGTTTTCTCAAGTTCTCATTCTTTAAAAGTGAGATGTAGTGGTGTGAGTCTGTAGTCCCAGCTACTTGGGAGGCTAGGGTAGGAGGATTGCATGAGTCCAGGAGTTCAAGTCCAGCTTGGGCAACATAGCAAGGCCTCATCTCTTAAGAAAAAAAAATCTTACTGTGAAAATTAAAATCTTTTTCTTTTCCTTTTTAAGAGAACCTTAACTACATCATTGAGTTTTATGAGCTGACTGGGGCATTCTGTCAGTAATAACAGTGAAATTCAGAAGTCATTTCTCTCATAATAGGAAATACAGGTTGGGGACTCCTTGTAGAAATGAGCACCTGTTCACTTTGTATTGCCCCCTCCAACCCCCTTCTACTTTCCTACTGTCCTTCAAAAGCCGCAGATACTGGGTTTATACTTACTTGGCATTGGTACCATTAAGTGGGTTAGAGGAAAAAATATTTTAGCCTTTTTTCAGGAAAATTGCAGTGTAAAGAGGAAGAAAAATGTTCGTACTCCTTGTTTTTCAAATATATTTTGCCTTTGCCTCTAGACTGTTGGAGTCTGGCATCAGCTGGCTCAGGATTTAAAAAAAAAAACGGAATGTTTCATGAATTTGGGTGCTGTTCTTGCCCAAAGGCCATGCTAATCTTTCCTGTATTGTTCAACTTTATATATGTGCTGCTGAAGGGAGCACTGCCTTGGAATTTATTATGCATGTGTATAGAAAAGGTTTAATCAGAGATCTTTGCTGAAGGGTGGAGTCAGTGGTCAAGCTAGTCCAGTTCTGCTGATGCTAAGAGAGAAAGGTCAGCTCAGTGTGCCTCATTGATAAGATACTTGGGTATACAGTGTAGAAATAGAACAGTTATCAATGAGGTAAACTTTATGCAGCAAACTTGGGGCTCCCGATTTGTGCCAGACACTGTGTGGTCCTTTGGAGACTCGAAGAGGAAAGCAGGAAACTGCCCGCCCTTGCATTTTCTACATCTAGGTTCTTGGGAAAGTTGTCTAACTGCCTGAGCCACAGCTTCCTCATTTCTGGAAAAGGAACGATATTTGCCTGTAAAGCCATGCCTACAAAATGATCTGTCACTTCAATATTTGGCTAATTGTAAGCAGTCAGATAGTGGTGGCTTAAGCCCAGTCTGCTGCCTACTGAAGTGAGATAGGTGAGCAAGCCACTGTTCGGCAGTGCATAAGCGATTTGGTGGGAGGTTTGTATGCACAGGTGTAGGGAGATAGCACAGGTTGGTGCCTCATCCAGGAGGGGCTTGTATGAGGAGGAGGTGGTGGCACATGAGCCAAGAATTGAAACCCAATTAAGGAATAGCTGGCAAAAGGGGAAGGGCATTTTAGCCAGTAAGAAATCTCTGAAAAGATACACAGACTCTGCTAAAGCTCACGCTGTGAGGAGGAGGTGGGACCTAGAGAAGTATAAAATGGGTTTTTAAGCAAAGGAAGGATTTTTAAATTCTGATAAGGTATTGGATTAAGAATAGGCTTTGGTTTGGTGAAGCATTTGCCTGTGAAGCTTGGCAACTTCTGTTGTAAACTTTTGTTGTAAGGAATTCTGTGGGAACCAAGAGTGCTTCCCTCCCTTCCCTCCTGTGGTGGGGTCTGAGCACACTCCGTGGCAACCCACCCACTGGTTTCGCAGTTGCTGCCAAATTCCACTTTCAGAGGGAAATGATTCTATTCCTTTCTGACTCTGAATGTTAAACAATCAAGAATACCCCTATGTACTTTGAGGGGTAGGTAAATATCTTTCTGTATGTGATACTGCCTGGATATGTCAGGAGAGTGCATCTCATGTTTTAATGCTACTAAGAATGGGAAACTTAAGATGTAAGGAATATGTATTGCAGAAGATACACTGCATTGAAGCTGAACCTGATTGTAAGGCTTTATAATAGCAAAATAATCCAAATAAAGGTCTTCTGCCACCTCCAAATTCCTGTAAAAATTATTTGATCAGATCCAGTGGCCTTAATTCCAAAATCCAGCATCTTTTGAATTTTTACTGTGTTTAAAGGCACTATGGTAAATGTGATACCTTGTCACCTCATTTAATCATCAAAATAACTTTATGTACTAGGTAGTTTTCTCCTTTTTTTTTTCTTTTTTTCTTTTTCAGATGAAAACTAAGGCTTTATAGAATTTGTGGTTGGCAGACCTGGGGTGAGCCCAGATAATCTGATGCTATTGGTTGTGTTTGTATGTATTTGAGATAGCGTCTCATTCTGTCACCCAGGCTGGAGTGCAGTGGCACAATCAGAGCTCACTGCAGCCTCTACCTCTCAGTCTCAAGAGGTCTTCCCATCTCAGCCTCCCGAGTAGCTGGCACTACAAGCACACGTACCAAACCCTAAAATGCCATTGATCCTATCACAAAGCTAGAGCGGTTCTACCCTTTTGAATAGCAGCTCTTTTTCACAGAAATATCTGTAGATTTATTTTGATTTTTTCCCCACACTTTATTTCTATTCCTTTGCCTTAAAACAACTAAATGATTCATCTAGGGTTAGCACTTGTTTGAGGTCTTTGGTTTTTTTCCAATTTTTTTTCTCAATTACAGAGTGATATGTAATAATTTAAAGGCTATTAGGTAAAATGTCAAGAGTGTTGGAGCTGTTACATAAAACATAAAATCTAACAGTGGCCGGGCGTGGTGGCTCACGCCTGTAATCCCAGCACTTTGGGAGGCCGAGGTGGGTGGATCATTTAAGGTCAGGAGTTCGAGACCAGCTTGGCCAACATGGTTAGACCCCATCTCTACTAAAAATACAAAAATTAGCCAGGCATGTTGGTGGGTGCCCGTAATCCCAGCTACTCGGGAGGCTGAGGCAGGAGAATCACTTGAACCCAGGAGGCGGAGGTTACAGTGAGCCGAGATCACACCACTGCACTCCAGCCTGGGTGACAGGGTGAGACTCTGTCTCAAAAAAAAATATATATATATATGTGTGTGTGTATATATATATATATATATGTATATGTATGCATGTGTGTGTGTGTGTGTGTGTATATATATATATACATATATATACATACAGTGTTGGGAGTCTAGTTGGCTGTGCTTTTTATGTTTAAATTTTTTATCCCAAAGGTTCTGTGGTAAGCCTTCCATGTTAATATTGACCTAAGGGAAGAAGCTGAGGCAAAATTAATATAGAAAATTTATTTGGGCCAAGGTTGAGAACAGCTGCCTGGGACATGCTTCCAAGCTGCCTTGGGGAGTGCGCCATGCAACCTTTTTTATAAGCAAGTTTTGAAAGGCAAAAACGGGGCACAAGGAGTGGACAGAAACAAAGTTGTTCATCAGGAATTCTCACTGGTTTACAGAAATAACGTTGTCACATCATCGAGCTATAGCAGGGTTATGGTGCCTAGTGTGTAGCATTGTTAGATTATGCAGTTTCTGGAGATAACTACATAGCTCAAGGGGGAAGTAGGACTTGATTGCTGTTTCATTTTAATGCCTCTCCGGGCCTGATAAGTTTTAAGAAAGGGCTTACATTCCTCAGATAAGAAGAACCTGTATATGTATTTCACATTAAGGCATAATTTCTTTTTTTTTGACACAGTCTCGCTGTTGGCCAGGCTAGAGTGCAATGGCACTATCTCTGCTCACTGCAACCTCTGCCTCTCTGGTTCAAGTGATTCTCTTGCCTCAGCCTCCCCAGTAGCTGGGACTACAGGTGCATGCCACCACGCCCAGCTAATTTTTTTTGTGTGTGTATTTTTAGTAGAAACGGGGTTTCGCTGTGTCAGCCAGGATGGTCTCGATCTCCTGCCCTTGTGATCCACCCGCCTCAGCCTCCCAAAGTGCTGGGATTACAGGCGTGAGCCACCGCGCCCGGCCTATTAAGGCATAATTTCTAATGCATGTTACTTTTGTAGGATGAATTCACTTACACATCAGAATGAAATAAGGAAAGTGAAAAGGGAAGGCACTGATGTTGTGTGATATATTGTGTAGGTTATTAGTAATAGAACCATAGAGAACGTACATTAAGGGAGAATAAACAAATCTCTTATTAAAAGAGTAGAAGTCAGCTTGAACTTCTTAATTTCTTCTGTGGTTTTAACATTCCATGTTGAGAGGTGAATGGATTAAGAACTACCAGTGTGCTTTGTTCTAGATTAGTGCTTTTCCAAGTGTGGTGCACAGACAGCAACATAGCATTACCTGAGAGCTTGTTAGAAATGAAAATTCTCCTAACCGAGACCTGGCTTAGGTTAAATGAGAATGGTCTTTCTAATGTGGGCGTGAGATAATGAGACCAGTCTTCCTAATATGGAGGTGGAAAATTGCCATAGATAATTATGAAACCTAATCACATTAGGATGAGAACTAGGTGATCAGATTTTTCTTCTTGGTAATATACTTGTTTAAACTAGCAGTAGCACTGTTTATATGTCTATTACAATGTGGATTTAACTATTAACCTGTAATTATTGCCTTTTTATTATTAGTGTTAATAGTATTTAATGGGCCACATAAATATTAGATAATGTATATAAGATAATTTTCTTCAGTGTCTTCCCCCTTTTCATTACAAGATAAATAATAACTATCTCTTGGGGTTTTTTAAGGTTAAAAATGTGTCTGCAGGCACACAGGACGTGCCTTCACCCCCATCTGACTATGTGGAAAGAGTTGACAGTCCCATGGCATACTCTTCCAATGGCAAAGTGAATGACAAGCGGTTTTATCCAGAGTCTTCCTATAAATCCACGCCGTAAGTAGCATCTCTCTTAGTTTGATAGACTGAGTGTAAAAATGAGTATTTGCATATAATTGGTTTTTGTTGTTTTTGTGCCTTTCTGCTTAAAAAAATATCCAGCAGTGCACACAAAAGCTGGATCTGGATCTTGGTATTACAACAATCTTTGCTTTGTTGGTACAGAGGCCTGCGGCTACTTGGAAGACCAGGATGAGGAGGGTGGGGTTCTATTTCCCTTCTAAGTTGAAAATGCTTCTTTTCACTTACTTGTTTAATTGAAAGGTTGGGTTGGGTTCTTTCACTCTAGGAATGTGGTTCTGCTATTTCTGGTTTTGAAGTTTAGGTGAGGGTGAGAGGAAGTTACTGAGCAGAGGTCAGTGCTGTGCTCAGCCTCTCCTTTTGCCTATAATTGTTGGATCTCATAAACAGAAGGGAGGACATTTCACATTAATCAACCCTGCCCACATACATTTCTGTTAAACTAGAAGACTTCATTTGAATCCAGGAATTGTGGTATTTCATTTGCTGTGCTAGGTCCTCAGTATTGCTGGGAGATGTGAGAAACCTCAGTGAACGTCTGGCCTAGGGTAGGTGTCATATGATAATTGAAATGGTATCTCTGTGGTGGAAACACTTACCCTAAAGCTCAATTCTAATTCCACCTAATGACTAGTGAGAGAAGACTATTGGAGATAATTGGTATGGGCGGGGATGTAATTTTTGCCTAAGGATGTTGAAGTCGGTATTTTTACATATATAGTCATGCATTGTTTAACGATGGGAATACTGAGAAGTGTGTCTTTAGGCAATTTCATCCTTGAGTGAACATCACAGTGTACTTAACACAAACCTAGATGGATAGCCTGCTACGAGCCTAGGCTATGTGGTATAGCTTCTTGCTTTTACGCTACAAATGCAGACAGCATGTTAATATACCAAATACTCTAGGCAGCGGTAATACAGTGGTATTTGTATATCTAAACACAAAAAAGGTACAGTAAATATAAAAGATAAAAAATGGTACATCTTGGCCGGGGCGGTGGCTCACGCCTTATAATCCCAGCACTTTGGGAGGCCGAGGCAGGTGGATCACCTGAGGTCAGGAGTTCAAGACCGGCCTGACCAACATGGAGAAACCCCATCTCTACTAAAAATAGCCAGGCGTGGTGGCGCATGCCTGTAATCCCAGCTACTTGGGAAGGCTGAGGCAGGAGAATCGGTTTAACCCGGGAGGCGGAGGTTGTTGTAAGCGGAGATTGTGCCATTGCACTCCAGCCTGGGCAACAAGAGCGAAGCTCCATCTAAATAAATAAATAAATAAATGGTACATCTTGTAAGGCACTTACCATGAATGGAGCTTGTAGGACTGGAAGTTGCTCTGGGTGAGTCAGGGAGTAAGTGGTGAGTGAATGTGAAGGCCTAGGACATTACTGTACACTTTATAAACACTATACTTAGGCTACACTAAATTTACTAAACATTTTTCTTTCTTCTATAATAAATTTTAGCTTTCTATAACTTTAATTTTTTTGACTCTTTTGTAATAACACTTAAACACAATCACATGGCTGGGTGCAGTGGCTCACGCCTGTAATCCCCACACTTTGGGAGGCCCAGGCGGACGGATCACCTGAGGTCAGGAGTTCGAGACCAGCCTGGCCAAAATGGCAAAACCCTGTCTCTACTAAAAATACAAAAATTAGCCAGGCATGGTGGCTCACACCTGTAATCTCAGCTACTCGGAAGGCTGAGGCAGGAGAATCACTGGAACCTGGGAGGCGGCGGTTACAGTGAGCTGAGATCACACCAGTGCACTCCAGCCTGCGTGACAAAGTGAAACTCTGTCTCAAAAAAAAAACAAAAGGCCGGACGCGGTGGCTCACCCCTGTAATCCCAGCACTTTGGGAGGCTGAGGCGGGTGGATCACGAGGTCAGGAAATCGAGACCATCCTGGCTAACAGGGTGAAACCCCGTGTCTACTAAAAGTACGAAAAATTAGCCGGGCATGTTGGCGGGCGCCTGTAGTCCCAGCTACTCGGGAGGCTGAGGCAGGAGAATGGCGTGAACCCGGGAGGCAGAGCTTGCAGTGAGCCGAGATTGCGCCACTGCACTCTAGCCTGGGCGACAAAGCGAGACTCTGTCTCAAAAACAAACAAACAAAAGAACAACAACAAAAAACACAATCACAAACCCTGGCACAGTGGTGCACACCAGCAGTCCCAGCTAATTGGGAGGCTGAGGTGGGAGGGATCATACTTGAGCCCGGGAGCTCAAATCCAGCCAAAAATAAAAGAAAAGCCAAAAATCCCATACCTACATTGTATAGATATAGAGAAGTATTTTCCTTATTCTATAAGCTTTTTTTTTTTTTTTTGGTAGAGACATGGTCTCAATCTGTCACCCAGCCTGGGGTGCAGTGGTGTGATCACAGCTCACTGTAGCCTTGACCTCCCAGGCTCAAGTGATCTTCCCACTTTAGTCAGCTAAGTAGCTGAGACTACTTGGTCACCTCAGTAGCTGGGACTACACATGTGCTCCACCATGCCCAGCTATTTTTTTCTATTTTTTTTTGTAGAGACAGGGTCTCGCTATGTTGTCCAGGCTGGTCTCAAACTCCTGGGCTCAAGCGATCTGCCTGCCTCGGCTTCACAAAGTACTGGGATTACAGGCATGAGCCACCATGCCCTGCCACCAGGCTGTTCTTAGACTCCTGACCTCAAGTGATCCTCCCACTTTGGCCTCCCAAAGTGCTGTTTTCTATTTTTACCATGTAAATTTTATTTTAGTTTCTACACTTTATTGTTAAAAACTAAGATACAGACTGGGTGCAGTGGCTTATGCCTGTAATCCCACCACTTTGGGAGGCTGCAGTGAGCTGCGATTGCACCACTGCCCTCCAGCCTGGGCAACAGAGACCCTATCTCAAAAAAAATAAAAATAAACACACACACACACACACACAAAAACCCAAAACTAAGATACAAACATACACATTTGCCTAGGCCTACATCAATATCACTGTCTTCCATTTCCACATCTTGTTGCACTGGAAGGTCATCAGGGCCAATAACACACCCAGAGCTGTCATCTTCCATGGTGACAGTGCCTTCTTCTGGAATACCTCCTGAAGCACCTGCCTGAGGCTCTTTTAACTTTTTTTTTCTGTTTCAACTGTTTTTTTTTTTTAATAAGTTGAAGGAATCTAATAAAAAATATAGTGTAAATACATAAACCAGTAGCATAGTCGTTTATTGTCAAGTATTATATACTGTACGTAATTGCATTTGCCATATACTTTTATTAGTCCCTTATTGACTGAAATGTCTTTATGACTTTGTGACTGTAATTCTAGAACTCTAAGTTCCTTTGGAGACTGAAAAAGCCCAAAAAATTTCCTTTCAGCTAGTTTGAATGTCTACTTTAAAGGTGTATCTACTGGAAATAACTTTTTTGTTACTTCGAAGTGTTTTTTTGTTTGTTTTGTTTTTGAGACGGAGTCTCACTCCGTTACCCAGGCTGGAGTGCAGTAGTGCGATCTCAGTTCACTGCAACCTCCGTCTCCTGGGTTCAAGTGATTCTCCTGCCTCAGCCTCCTCCTAGTAGCTGGGATTACAGGTGCGCGCCACCATGCCTGGCTAATTTTTGTATTGTTAGTAGAGACGGGGTTTCATGATGTTGGCCAGGTTGGTCTCGAACTCCTGACCTCAGGTGATCTACCTGTCTTGGCCTCCCAAAGTGCGGGCATTACAGGCGTGAGCCACCACGCCTGGCCTGCTTTGAAGTTTTATCCCCAATGCCCGACTCCTGATTAGTGGGCCATGATATATGAGATTTACTCTGAGTGCATAGTTGTTTTGGTATTCAGACTTGATCTTGCTGTTGATTTCAATTGTGAATGATTTGGAGAAAGCACATTTTCTCTGTTCTTCTCTTTGGATTTTGACAAAAACTAAAGCACTTGAGAGTGTTAGGGACAAGGGTACACAAGAGAGATGCAATCCTTCTAAGTTTTTTTTTTCATCATTTGTTTGAGATGCTGTTTCACTCTGTCGCCAAGACCTATAGTGCAGTGGTGTGATCATAGCTCACTGTGACCTTGAACTCCTGGGCTCAAGCAGTCCTCTTGCTTCATAGCTCACTTTAGCCAGGACCACAGGTATGTGCCACTACGGCTGGCTAATTTTTTATTTTTATTTTTGTAGAGAAGGGGTCTTGCTTTGTTGCCCAGGATAGTCTTGAACTCCTGGCCTTAAGTGATCCTCCTGCCTCAGCCTCTAAAATTTTTAAGCTATGATTTGCAGAACTTTTTTTTTCCTCCTTTTTCATGTCAGATGGGTAATGTGCCAATATTGTAACAAGATTTGAGGGTGGGACATTTCACACATGCGTGTGAACACCCAATCATCATGCTCATCAACTATAAAAGGACCGATTTGCAGAACTTTCATACATACAAAATGTATATCTATACTGCATCTTGGCACCAGCTGTGCCTCTAAATTGTAAGGCCTGCGTGGTTACACAGCATTCCCTGGTGTTGTCCCTTTTCACAAAAACCAGGATAGTTTCACAAATTCATTTGAAATTAATTTGAAAGTCTTATTCCTTAAGTATTAATCTTTCTTATTCTTGAATACTTTATGTAGTGGAAAATTTAAAAGGGACAAAAGGTACCAGCTAGCTAGTTCCTCTCCCCAGAGGCAACTAATGTCATCACTTTCTTTTATATTTCTCCAGAGATTTTAAAACATAAAGATACTGGCCAAAGTACATTGATTCCCCCACCCCCCCTTAAAATACTAGCATACCAGAGCTGGGCACAGTGGCTCATGCCTGTAATTCCAGCACTTCGGGAGGCTGAGGTGGGTGGATTGCTTGAGCCTAGGAGTTCGAGAACACCCTGGGCATTATTGCTAAACCCCCTCTCTACAAAAAATATAAAGATTTGCCAGGTATGGTGGCACATGCCTCTAGTCCTAGCTACTTGGGAGGCTGAGGTGGGAGGATTGATTGAGCCCAGGAGGTCAAGCCTGCAGTGAGCCAAGACCGTGCCACTCCACTTCAGTCTGGAATGTGTTGGTGCAATCTTGGCTCATTGCAACCTCTACCTCCCGGGTTCAAGCGATCCTCCCACCTCAGCCTCCTGAGTAGCTGGGATCACAGGCTTGCACCACCATGCTCAGCTAATTTTTGTATTTTTAGTAGAGACAGGGGTTTCACCATGTTGGCCAGACCGGTCTCAAACTCCTAACCTCAAGTGATCCCCCTGCCTCGGCCTCCCAAAGTGCTGGGATTATACAAGTGTGAGCTACCGCACCTGGCCGGCTTGTTCTTTTTATTCTTCAGTCATTTGTTTTATTCTCTCTCACACTCCTTCACGCTGCCTTTATTGCTCCTACCTTGCCCTGACTCTCAGCGGAATTGTTGCGCACTTTCCTCCACCCCTGTTTTGCAGCCTCCGTGAGAACATGGACCTGGTCTTCCCAGGGTCACCTGGCTCAGTACTCTATGCATGTCAGGTGTTCAGGACAATTACTGAATTGAAAACACATGCATAAGAATCCTTCTTTTCTGATTACACACAGAATCAGTGAAGGCAGAGAAACAACCCATGATCAACAATGCCATGACTATTAGAATGACGTTTGTTGTACACACTGTATTTTAGAGCTGCTACCATTATTGGGAGGCATATCTAAGTCTTGCTAATCAGAGAACATTCTCCTGGCTTCAAGGATGACAGTGACCCAAAAAGGGCCAATCAGAATCTTTTTGCTATGTAAGCTTTGGGAAAGAAAACTTCATGCTGGGCTGGAAAGATCAACGCAGCTTGGGAAATGTGGAAAGCTCAGCCTGGGCAACAGAGTGAGACCCTGTCTCTACAAAAAAATTAAAAATTAGCCCAGTGTGGTGTTGCTCACACCTGTAGTCAATACTTTTCTTGTGAAATGTTTTGCTTTTAGCTTTCATGCTAGATCAAGTATGTTAATATTTTAAAGGGGTGTAGGAGGAGGGGAGGAAAACTTCGAAGGTAAAGATATATCAATATCTAATATCATAAAAATTCTGGCAGGAGGCCTACTTTGATGTTTTACTTTTTGTTTTTATGTTTTTTTCTAATTTCTTTTGCCCTTTAGTTTCCTCCCTCTTTGGCCCCACCCCTAAAATAAATCCACTGCATTCTAAAGGTTTTGTTTTTCTACCTCAAAGAAGAGGCATAGTACCTGGCAGTTTTGGCAGAGTATCTAGGAACTTGTTAATCATTGACTCATGGAGAAAGTCACATTTTCTCTCCATTAGAAGTAACATTAGCATAGCACACAAAGCCATATTACCTGAATAAATTTTTTTTTTTTTTTAAGACAGAATCTCATTCTGTTACCCAGGGTGGAGTGCAGTGGTGCGATCTCAGCTCACTGCATTCTCTGCCACCTGGGTTCAAGCAATTCTTCTGCCTCAGCCTCCCGAGTAGCTGGGATTACAGATGCCTGCCACAGTGCACTAATTTTTGTTTTTTTTGTAGAGATGGGGTTTCACCATGTTGGCCAGGCCGATCTTGAACTCCTGGCCTCAAGTGATTCGCCCACCTCGGCCTCCCAAAGTGCTGAGATTACAGGTGTGAGCCACCGCCTCCGGCCATAAATCTTGAAAGAAGAAATAAATACTACCCCCACCTGCATCTACACACACATACCCCAAAGTTTAGAGTCTGCAAGAAATTGTGTGCTTAGAAATCTAAGACTCTGACAACAGTTACAGCAAAGCACATGTGGATCACCTAGAAAAGGGACTAAACCTGGAAGATAAAGCTCAGTATGATAGTTTATGTAAATTGGCAGCAAAAAGAAACGCTTCAGACATTTTAAATAGTTGATTGGAATGGCAAGGCTGATGCTTGGAAAGTCTTAGGCCCATTCTTTGGTGTTTTCATTTCTGTTCTTGCCCTTTTCTACAAGAAAATGAAACTTGTATTTCTTTTACTCAGAAGTAGTTCCCACTTTCAACTTTGGTATTTTATTCCTCAGTTAGGGTTATTTTCATGTTTGTGTCTGAAACATGCAATTGTGATGCAACTTTAAATAATTGTATTAGAAGAAAATAGTAAGAGTGTAATGGTAACCCTTCTATTCATTCTACATGGCTTCAGGATTAACAGCAATTTTAAAAAGAATCCTAAAAGAACTCTTTAATTTATTGCAATGTAAAGCTTTTTAATTTTTTAGTTTAGATATTTAGTTTATTTTGCAAGATTTTATCTTAATATGATAATTGATATATGGTAGTATAAGATCAATATTACAAAGAGCATGTGTGCATTCTTCCCCATGCAGCATTCCAGGGAACTAGAAGAGCCTGTAGAAAAGAATGATCACTGTTTTCCTGACAGCCTTTGTAGAGTAAGTCCCTGGCACAGGTCAAGTAAACACCTCTTATAGATCAGCCTGAATTTTTTAAAATGAAATCTGAGATCCGTTGTACTTAGAAGGTATAAAAATGGCTACTCCCCTTTAAATTGGAACCTACTACTTGTGTGTATTAGAGGACTCTGAACTGCTGTCAAATTGAATGCAGAAAACAAGGCATCTGCTCAGTGTTGAACATCTGAAGTCCTCGCGTGAGTGCACCTGCGTGCAGATGTCTCCTGGTGTTTATTATGGCTGTGCTCTGTGATTACAGTGCACTGGCAAAGGGCTGTAGTGTACTGAACAATGATGCCTGTTTTTATTAGGGTTCCTGAAGTGGTTCAGGAGCTTCCATTGACTTCGCCTGTGGATGACTTCAGGCAGCCTCGTTACAGCAGCAGTGGTAACTTTGAGACACCTTCAAAAAGAGCACCTGCAAAGGGAAGAGCAGGAAGGTCAAAGAGAACAGAGCAAGATCACTATGAGACAGACTACACAACTGGCGGCGAGTCCTGTGATGAGCTGGAGGAGGACTGGATCAGGTACCGACTCAGCTCTCCTTTTCCTGGCCCACGTGCTCCTTCTGATAATTAAAGGAGACCAACCAGGTGTTGGAGTTATTGCCTCCCAAATTGAGGTCACTGGTGTAATTTCATTCTTTGCCAACCAGGACTGGAGACAGTTTTTTGTGTGGTGTTGGCTGGTTTTTTCCTTAGCACCCTTTGTGACAAAGTTTGAAGTGGAGAGAATGTTTGGCAGTAACCATGTCTTTGAACTTTGGCAGTAACCACTTTGAACTTTCCACAGTGTGGCTGGTGAACTTCACCAGTGCTCTTTCTTATACCAATAGTCACGGAAGAAAGATGTCCTAGCACTTTGGGAGGCTAAGGCTAAGAGTTCAAGACCAGCCAGGCATAGTGGTGTGGGCCTGTAGTTCCAGCTACTCGGGAGGCTGAGGCTGAGGCAGGAGGATTGCTTAAGCCCAGGAGTTCAAGGCTGCAGTGAGCTATAATTGCATCATTGCACCCCAGGCTGGGTGATAGAGCTAGACCCTATCTCAAAAAACAACCAAAGGCCTTTCAAATAAATAAAATCCAGATATAGAAGAACTTTGTTTTACTAATTATAAAATTCCCAAACCAGTGCTATGGTTTTCCTTTGGCATTACTTTTTTTTTTTGAGACGGAGTCTTGCTCTGTCGCCCAGGCTGGAGTGCAATGGCACGATCTCGGCTCGGTGCAACCTCTGCCTTCCGGGTTCAAGCAATTCCTGCCTCAGCCTACCAAGTAGCTGGGATTACAGGCGCCCACCACCATGCCCGGCTAATTATTGTATTTTTAGTAGAGACGGATTTCACCATGTTGGCCAGGCTGATCTTGAAAATCCTGACCTCAGATGATCTCCCTGCCTCGGCCTCCCAAAGTGCTGGGATTACAGGAGTGAGCCACCGCGCCTGGCCGGCAATTATTTTTTAAATTAAGCTTAAAATGATAAGACCAGAGTTTCTTTTAAAGTTTAATCCATAGAGTTCCGTAAACAATTGAGGTAACAATTTAGTGTTCAGCCACAGTTGTGGTTAAGTTTCTTTGTGTTTTGGTGGTTTTGTTACAATCCATCCACCATCACCAAATGTATTTGTGTATGATGTGTAGCCTTCCTATGCCCAAGTATTCTGAGGACTAAGACGCACATCAGAAACATTTGCAATGTGAATGGTAATCAAAACATTGCTTCTCAGAGAGTGAGGAAGGATAGGCGGGGCATGGGTAGCTTGAGATCCCCTATTCACTGATGATTCTGATACTTTATCTTCCCCTCTCCCCTCAAGAGTTTTTGGCCTGGCTTAGCCATCTATCTGTAAAATATTCACCTAACTTGTATCACGGAAGATTTAACTGAAAACTTTATATATTTTTTTGAGATAGAGTCTCACTCTGTTGCCCAGGCTGGAGTGCAGTGGCACGATCTTGGCTCACTGCAACCTCCACCTCCCAGGTTCAAGCAATCCTCCTGCCTCAGCCTCCCGAAGAGCTGGGATTACAGGCATGCGCCACCACACCCGGCTAATTTTTGTAGTTTTAATAGAGACAGGGTTTCACCATGTTGGCTGGGCTGGTCTCAAACTCCTGACCTCAGGTGATCCACCCACCTCAGCCTCCCAAAGTGCTGGGATTACAGGGGTGAGCTACCATGCCCAGCCTGAAAATTTTCAAAATCTGAAATTCTTGTTTCCCTTTTGATCAAATCATTTAAATTTCTCCCCTCTGTAAAATGAAGATGTTAGATTGTTAGATCTAAAATTTGAAATTCCACATCATTGTGAAACTCCAGTCCTGTGAAAGGATTCAGAGTATTTTCTCTATGGATTATGGGTTAATGGCATCGTCTTCCTATGTAAGGAGTAGCTGGTATATTGAGAAATAGATGTGATACAAAATTTCAGTTTTTCTTCTTTATACTTTAATGAATTGCCAGATTATTTTAACAGTGAGCACATGTTTTTATACATGTACATTTTTAATGTCTATTTTTATTGTGAAAGAAGTAGATAAGCTATTTCCACTTCGGAAAAACAAGAGCAAAAAATAAATAAACCAGTCTGAAAACTATGGGTGGTAGCAGGAAACAGCCACTTCCAGTCAGCTGTGCTGCCACTGTGGTGATCAAAGCGGACTTTGTGTTCCAGAATTTCAGTTTTAAGACTTTAAACAGGCCAGGCATGGTGGCTCACTCCTGTAATCCCAGCACTTTGGGAGGCTGAGGCAGGTGGATCACCTGAGGTCAGGAGTTTGAGACTAGCCTGGCCAACATGGTGAAACCCTGTCTCTACTAAAATACAAAAATTAGCCGGGCGTGGTGGCAGGCACCTGTAATCCCAGCTACTGTGGAGACTGAGGCACGAAAATCGCTTGAACCCGGGAGGTGGAGGTTGCAGTGAGCCGAGATTGTGCCACTGCACTCCATCCTGGGTGACAGAGCAGGCTTTGTCTCAAAAAAAAAAAAAAGAAAAGAAAAACTTTATAAACATAAGTAGTCCATTATTGATATTGTGTATGGAAAATAAGTGAGTTCCTATGACTTGTACCTTCAATTTTGTAAATGATTTTCAAAATTATTTCTGCAAATTACGTAGGCATAGTTTTTATTTTTTAAAAAATGAGCAGTAATATATAGTCACTCTTAATAGAACTTATTTGTATTCTCTCTCTCTTTCCCCATAAGAAACAAAAACGAAACAAGAAAATGTCATTCTCCATACCCAACCAGCTTTATTATCTTTGAGGAAGGAGCATTGAATTTTATGTCTGCTAAGGATACATATGTAGTCATTTTCTCTCTCACCTTTTAGGGAATATCCACCTATCACTTCAGATCAACAAAGACAACTGTACAAGAGGAATTTTGACACTGGCCTACAGGAATACAAGAGCTTACAATCAGAACTTGATGAGATCAATAAAGAACTCTCCCGTTTGGATAAAGAATTAGATGACTATAGAGAAGAAAGTGAAGAGTACATGGTAAATTCAACCTGATATTTATATATTAAACAATTTGAATCTAATCTGTGGAGGTAGAGCATCCTTTATATTAATGTTGATAAAAATGTGCTAGTAGTTATCAAACTGCAGTTTCGTTGAAGAATAGTTGAGATTGGGTTTTGGATGAAATTCTTTTCTAATAGAAGATTGTACTAATGTATAATAGTTAATAATTACAAAGCACTATTCTGTTTTTTGTTTTTTTTTTTTGAGGTGGAGTCTCATTCTGTTGCCCAGGCTGGAGTGCAGTGGCGTGATCTCAGCTCACTGCAAGCTCTGCCTCCTGGGTTCACGCCATTCTCCTGACTCAGCCTCCCAAGTAGCTGGGATTACAGGTGCCCGCCACCACGCCCGGCTAATTTTTTGTATTTTTTTTTTTAGTAGAGATGGGGTTTCACCATGTTAGCCAGGATGGTCTCGATCTCCTGACCTCGTGATCTGCCCGTCTCAGCCTCCCAAAGTGCTGGGATTACAGGCGTGAGCCACCGCGCCCAGCCCCTACAAAGCACTATTCTATGTACATCTATCCTTTCCTATTTAAAATAAAATAGGCAGGCTGGGCATGGTGGCTCATGGCTATAATCCCCACACTTTGGGAGGCCAAGGCAAGTGGATCACCTAAGGTCAGGACTTAGAGAATAGCGTGCCTAACATGGTGAAACCCCGTCTCTACTAAAAATACAAAAAATAGCAGGGCATGGTGGCAGACACCTGTAATCCCAGCTACTCGGGGAGGCTGAGACAGGAGAATTGCTTGAACCCGGGATGGGGGAGGTTGCAGTGAGCCAAGATTGCGCCATTGCACTCCAGCCTGGGCGACAGAGTGAGACTCCATCTCAAAAATTAATAATAATAATAATAAAATAGGCTTATTATCTTTCCTATTTATAAAGCCATTCATTCTTTCTGTAGAAAAGAACTTAAGCGGCCGGGCACGGTGGCTAACGCCTGTAATCCCAGCACTTTGGGAGGCCGAGGTGGGCGGATCATGAGGTCAGGAGATCGAGACCATCCTGGCTAACACAGTGAAACCCCGTCTCTACTAAAAAAAAAAAAATACAAAAAATTAGCCAGGCATGGTGGCGGGTACTTGTAGTCCCAGCTACTCGGGAGGCTGAGGCAGGAGAATGGTGTGAACCCAGGAGGCGGAGCTTGCAGTGAGCCAAGATCGCGCCACTGCACTCCAGCCTGAGTGACAGAGTGAGACTCTATCTCAAAAAAAAAAAAAAAAAAAAAAAGAACTTAAGTAACACAGAACTGTATACAGAAAAAGAAATCATCTTAAATCCTACCATCAGGAAATCCTTATCACCAAAATATTAGTTAAAACAATCTCTCCAAGCAGGAGTCACCAAGGCACATACACCTTTCTTTAAGGAAACATCATCTTCCATGTTTCACTTATTTTCTTCCTGTCTTTTAAATCAACAGTTTATGGGTTTTTTTTTTCCCTCCCTTGATCACCTGGCTGAGATAGAATTTGTCCATGTAAAGTTACTGGATTTTTTTTTCAATCCATCCTTTTCATACTGTATTTTGTATACATACTGAAATTAATGTAGTTACACCACCTTTTAGAGGGAGATTAATCTCTTGTTTATTTGTTCCTTTATTGATCAGTCAATCACTTACGTAAGTATGGACTTTACAGATACCTGTTTTATACTGTGAATTATAATCCAAGGCTGCTTTATTTTGTAGCTCTAATTGTTCTCGCTTTGACCGTTGGGAACTTTCAGTTGCTTCCCGTGTCCCTTTGACATACTCTTATTGTGGGGTTTTATCTTTAAAAAAAAAACAAACAAAAAAACTTCCTTGCACTGCTTATTTCTGGCTTTTCTTAACAGCAAGTTCTTTTTTATATCAATAATAAAGACCTACTTACTTTTAAGTTTTTTATGTGTAAAATTAGGTAAACAACTTTCAAATTTATGGTTGTATCATAATTTAAGAGTCATTTTCTACGGATAGACATTTAAGTATGTCTCCTCCTACTCCAGTAGTACCAGTATATACTGGTGAACCTCTCTGTTTTTGCACTCTTGTCTACTTATCTAATTTTTTTTTTTTTTTTGAGACGGAGTCTTGCTCTGTCACCCAGGCTGGAGTGCAGTGGCGCTATCTTGGCTCACTGCAACCTTCGCCTCCTAGGTTCAAGTGATTCTCCCGCCTCAGCCTCCCGAGTAGCTGGGATTACAGGCATGTGGCACCACACCTGACTAATTTTTGTATTTTTAGTAGAGACGGGGTTTTGCCATGTTGGTCAGGCTAGCCTCGAACTCCTGACCTCAGGTGATCTGCCTGCCTCGGCCTCCCAAAGTGCTGGAATTACGTGTGTGAGCCACGGCGCCCAGCCTGCTTATCTAACTAAAACTAATTCCAGAATGTGAAATTGCTGAGAGTCAGAGGGTACATGCCTTTGCAAAGTTGCAAAATTGCCCTCCAGAGAGACTGCACCAACTGTGTCTCCCTCTTGATACAATACAGGACTCATTTGATGCACGTCTCATTAAATATTCTGCCATTTTTCAGTTGAGGTGATCTACTTTTTAGTTTTGACGTATTCACATCTTTATATAGTTAGATTTATGTATTTATTTTATGGTTTCTATAGGGTGTTATAGATCTTTCTTAATTTAGTGAACATTTATTGATCACTTATTTTTCTTTGATGATGTGGAAATGCTGGGGCTAGAGATATAAAATCTTGTCCCCACCCTAAAAGAGCTTATATTTTAAGAAAAAAAAACTGACATCTAAACAATTTAGACAGTATGATTAATGCTGTATTTGCATCATGTGTAGAAAGCACTATAACTAACTGCTCATAGAAGAAATAAAGTCTTTGGAGGCTTCACAGTGAGGGAATCGTTAAGAGTTTTCCAGACAGAAGGGTGCGGGGAAGTGCATGATTACAGCCATAAGGAAAACATGATTGAAATCCTGAAGCATTTAACATGTCTCAGTTTTTAAAGGAGTTGCTGATGATGGGTACTGAGACTGGAAAGGTAGGAAACTGGATGAGGGGAGAAGTTAATGGGAAGCTCAGACCAGTTGTGTAGTGGGATATTACCTGATCAGCGAGCGCTCTGTGTTATAAAAGATCTTCCTGGTGTCAGTGTAGCATGGAGACTGGCATGAGGAGAGATGAGAAGTAGCAGAACAGATAGTTACCTGCCTATGTGAGTGAAATGTGAAAGATACAGTATCATAAATGTCTCTTCACTGAATTCCTTCAGACCTTCCTGCTGATCATGAGTTTTAAGAGCTTTACGACTTCATTCTTTTAATTGCTTATATTTTTGTCATAAGCTGTCATTTTTAGCTCCAAAGTATAACATCAGGAATGTTACTTTTAAAAGAGAAAATGCCCCAGTAAACATATTCCTTTGTGTCTGTCGTTAATAGGCTGCTGCTGATGAATACAATAGACTGAAGCAAGTGAAGGGAGTAAGTATCTGAGATTGTTCTTTTAGGAAGAACTTTCTTTCTCCTTCTTTTTATTTTAATTCCCATACCTACTCATCTGGAGGAAGAGCTTTTCTATTACATGTTTTTCATTTTTTATTTTATATATTTTTTAAAAGTTGAAGTATACATACAGAAAAGTGTATAAATCAAAGTGTATAACATGGTGAATTTTCACAATGTGACCACATACCTGCGTATGCAGATCAAGAAATATATTTCCCAGTACCTCCCCACCCCCAGCACCCCCACCCTCACTTGTACTACTTTCCAGTGTTTACACTCTCTCCAGAGGGGTCCATCATGCTCACTTCTAACATCATAGAGTTTTGTCTATCTTGCACATTACATAAATGGAACCACACAGTATGTATTTTGTGTGTGATTTCTTTTGATCAGTATAGTGTTTGTAAGGGTCCATTTGTAGTTCATTACTATTATTTTTTTTAGACGGAGTCTTGCTCTGTTGCCCAGGATGGAGTGCAGTGGCGCAGTCTCGGCTCACTGCAACTTCCGCCTCCCAGGTTCAAGCAATTCTCCTGCCTCAGCCTAGCTGGGATTGCAAGCACGCACCACCATGCCTGGCTAATTTTTGTATTTTTAGTAAAGACATGGTTTCACCACATTGGCCAGGCTGGTCTTGAACTCCCAACCTCAGGTGATCCCCCTGCCTTGGCCTCACAAAGTGCTGGGATTACATGCATAAGCCACCATGCCCGGCCATGGCTCATTAATTTTTTTTTTTTTCCTGAGACAGTGTCTCGCTCTGTTGCCCAGGCTGGAGTGCAGTGGCACAATCTCGGCTCACTGCAACCTCTGCCTCCTGGGTTCAAGCAATTCTCCTGCCTCAGCCTCCCAAGCCGCTGGGATTACAGGCAAGCACCACCACACCTGGCTAATTTTCCTATTTTTAGTAGAGATGGGGTTTTACCATGTTGGCCAGGCAGGTCTCAAATTCCTGGCCTCAAGTGATCCACCTGCCTTGGCCTCCGAAAATGCTGGGATTACAGGTGTGAGCCACCACGCCTGGCCGGTTGATTAATTTTTATTGCTT
This sequence comes from Pan paniscus, assembly GCF_029289425.2. Lineage (NCBI taxonomy): Eukaryota > Metazoa > Chordata > Mammalia > Primates > Hominidae > Pan > Pan paniscus. The sequence continues at coordinate 44,371,707 of NC_073253.2, read as the reverse complement.
TGTAGTGTTGTATATAAAATGCAACTTTATTCATCCATTCTATTGTCAATGAACGTTTGGGTTGTTCCCAATTTTTGGCATTTAAAAATATTGCAGCTTCATACATATCTGTAAATGTTTGAGCGTAGAAGTGATGGGCATTTGTCTATCCAGCCTTAGTAGATACTGTCAAATGGCCTTCCAAAGTACTTGTACCAGTTTACATTCCCACCAACCACTACAGACTCCTGTTGCCCTATATCCTTGCTAACACTTGGCATGACAGTCATTATTGACTTAAAACATTAAAAAAAATTATATTAAAATTTTTGTAAATTACTTATCCAGGTGCTGTGGTTACGTGCCTGTAGTCCTAGCTACTAGGGAGACTGAGGCAAAAGGATCCCTTGAACCCAGGAGTTCAAAGCTGCAGGGAGCTATAATTGTACCACTTCACTCCAGCCTGGGCAATAGGATGAGACCCTTTCTAAAATAAGAAAAAATAATTATAAATTACAGGCATCATGATTTGAAATAAGAGTTTAAAGGGTATACAGTAAAATTTCCCATCTCTCTTATCCCCTATTCAGCTTCCCTTTCCCCAGTCAAATGAGATCACCAGTCTCTTACACTTACAGTTTTAGATGACGTGTTAGCAAAAAGGCTGGTAAGTTTTCTTGGTCATTTTACAGATTTTTAGAAATGAGGGTATCCTTTGGAAAAACCCAGGTTAGAAGACAGAACTGAGCAAATAGGATCAGCTGCCTGTGTGGTTAGTGATACTGCCAGGCACCTTGCATATTTTACTTCAATTAACACTCCCAGCAATTCTCTTGACTAAATATTCCATTTTTGTGTTCAATTCTGCCTTCCCAGCAGACCTGTTTTCATTTTGTTGAATTTATGTGATTCATTTTCTCCCTTTTTAGTCTGCAGATTACAAAAGTAAGAAGAATGATTGCAAGCAGTTAAAGAGCAAATTGTCACACATCAAAAAGATGGTTGGAGACTATGATAGACAGAAAACATAGAAGGCTGATGCCAAGTTGTTTGAGAAATTAAGTATCTGACATCTCTGCAATCTTCTCAGAAGGCAAATGACTTTGGACCATAACCCAGGAAGCCAAACCTCTGTGAGCATCACAAAGTTTTGGTTGCTTTAATATCATCAGTATTGAAGCATTTTATAAATAGCTTTTGATAATCAACTGGGCTGAACACTCCAATTAACGATTTTATGCTTTAAACATTGGTTCTTGTATTAAGAATGAAATACCGTTTGAGGTTTTTAAGCCTTAAAGGAAGGTTCTGGTGTGAACTAAACTTTCACACCCCAGACGATGTCTTCATACCTACATGTATTTGTTTGCATAGGTGATCTCATTTAATCCTCTCAACCACCTTTCAGATAACTGTTATTTATAATCACTTTTTTCCACATAAGGAAACTGGGTTCCTGCAATGAAGTCTCTGAAGTGAAACTGCTTGTTTCCTCGCACACACTTTTGGTTAAGTCTGTTTTATGACTTCATTAATAATAAATTCCCTGGCCTTTCATATTTTAGCTACTATATATGTGATGATCTACCAGCCTCCCTATTTTTTTTCTGTTATATAAATGGTTAAAAGAGGTTTTTCTTAAATAATAAAGATCATGTAAAAGTAACAAATGTGTGAAATTTAAAGATTGTAAATATATATTTACTTTTTTAAGATCAAAGTTTAAACCCGGTGGTTAGAATTTTGTGTGTTTTTAAATACTTTTTATCTTTTTGCATGCCTTTTTTTAAAAACCAACTAGAACTTTTCATTATATCAGAATATCTGATTACATTTATAATTCAATTGTGACTTGAACTGTATCTTACAGGAATGTTCAATTTCTATACATATTTTATAAGGTATTAAACCTGGTGTTTTCTTTCCATAATAACCTGTTTGATGTTATTAGTGCTGTTAACATACAGCAATGGAAAACCACACTCAGGAGTTGTATCTGTTGTTGTTTATACTCCTTTGGGTGCTGTGCTGGTTAGTCGTTTCCCATTCCTTTGGCTGTAAGAATGCTGATATGTCTGGGAATAGAATGCTATACCACGAAATACCAAATAATTCCAAATGGTGCCCTTAAATTTTATCACTTTTTTAAAAATTCAGATTCTTATTAGTAAAATTAGTTGATAGCACTGTGCTGACCAAGTTGATTGTGATCATCCCAGCTTAGACTTTTCTAAAAACTTTTTTTTAGAATAATCTATAAACTGAACTTTAGTATGCATTTCAGATATTTAGGTATATAATTTTTTTTTTTTTTTTTTTTTGAGACAGAGTCTCACTCTCACCCAGGCTGGAATGCAGTGGCGCTATCTTGGCTCACTGCAACCTCCACCTCCTGGGTTCAAGCGATTCTCTTGCCTCAGCCTCTCGAGTAGCTGGGACTACAGGTGCCCATCACCATGCCCGGCTAATTTTTGTATTTTTAATAGAGACGGGGTTTTACCATATTGGCCAGGTTGGTCTTGAACTCCTGACCTTGTGGTCTGCCTGCCTCGGCCTCCCAAAGTGCTGGGATTACAGGCGTGAGCCACCATGCCTGGCCTAAGTGTGTGTGTGTGTATTTTTTTTTTTTTTTTTTTTTGAGATGGAGTTTTGCTCTTGTTGAACAGGCTGGAGTGCAATGTCGCGATCTCAGCTCACCACAACCTCCGCCTCCCAGGTTCAAACAATTCTCCTGCCTCGGCCTCCCGAGTAGCTGGGATTACAGGCATGCGCCACCACGCCTGGCTAATTTTTTTTTGTATTTTTAGTAGAGATGGGGTTTCTCCATGTTGGTCAGGCTGGTCTCGAACTCCTGACCTCAGGTGATCCATCCACCTCGGCCTCCCAAAGTGCTGGGATTAGAGGTGTGAGCCACTGCGCCTGGCCTATAATTTTTGATAGATGATTTTGAATTATTTTCCGGAGATAAAATTTTAAATGTTTCCATTATATCACTGATTTATTTCTGCAAATTGAATAAATTCTTAATTTTCTGCATGCACATAATACAAAAGGTATTTTCATAGCTTTTGGATTTATACCAAATGAAAAGGACTCTCTTGATGAGCACCTTTAACTGATTTTTCTGTGTTAAATTTTTAACAATTTGTTCTTGGAAGTCAGTTCGTGAAGGCAAGTTTGTCAGTATTTTCACAAAACTATTCAGCTGAATCCAGAAAGTGAAACAGCAAGAATTTGCATTGTAAAATTGTGTTATAAAATTGGACTTTGAAATTTCAAAAATAAGAAAAATTTTCATGTGTATTTATACTAAATACCGTTTTAGGAAACTAGGATCAGGGTGTTTCTGTTGGCGTTGGCATTAACTAGCTGGATGTAAATTTGAAAAGCCACTCAAGCATTGTTTCCTAGTCTAGAAAGTCAGAGGTTTAGATTAGATTTCCGACATCCCTTCCATTTCTGACCTGTAGTTCTTGTCTGGAATTCTGCTTTGTTATAAACTATTGTTCTAAGGAGTTTGTTGTGATAGCACATAGTTCATTTTGTAAAGATTCCCTGCGTATAAAGTGATGCCCTACATATGTGATTTTGTATTAAAAGTATATAGGATCATTATTTTATTTTGAAAAATTTAAATACAGAAAAGTATAAAATATAAGTACCATCCGCCCAGAAATAACATGTGTTAATGTTTTGTCATATGTGCTTTATATTTTTTGAAATAAAGTGAAGTCAACTAGTATTTATAGTAAATAAGTTACATACACATAAGTACATATATGATATTTAATCCTCACAACGATCTTTTGACATGTGACCATTTCTTATTCTTCTTTTATAGACAAGGAACTAATGATATGATAGATTAACTGGCTGTTGTCACACTAGCAAGTGGCAAAACAAGGGATTAGGATCTTAGTCTCTTCAACTGTTAGATTCTATACTTCCATCCTGTGTTGACTTTGTTAATGGATTGGATAATGTGAGATCACTCTGATGTAAATAAAGTATCCTATATTAATTTCGAGTGCATTTTAAGTACTTGTAACATAAATGCTTCCTGTGAAATATCTGTAAAGACCTGAATGGGTACATGTGTGTAAAGAAGAATCAGGGCAGAAAAGTGCTTTTATCGTGGCTCCGGGGACCTTAGCTTCAGTTGGTGTTGTGAGAATTCCTCACACAAGGACATTCTCCTTGCTTCAGCATCAGGATGGAAGTGTTTCTCATCTGGACTTTTTCAAAGACTCAGCTGGAGGAATCAGAATTCATAATTTCCTGGCAGCTCATGATTCTGCTACACTACACCATGCCATCTCTTGTGTGAAAGGACAGATTTGATGGAGGACTATGTCATCCCTCATGCGTTTCTTATTGTCTACATTTATTCTAATGGGAAGAAGTGAGCAAAAACACCTCAATAATTTGGGTAGTTTTTAGAAAACCTTGTTAGTAAATTAGAATAGTGCCACTTTGGCATTATGAGAAAGAAGCATGGATACATAACTAGTGTTTTGTGTATGACTACAACGAAATGCAGAATGGTGTCTCCAAAAGGTTTCCAGTTGCTGCCACAAGACCTGCTTGGTATTGCCTACATGTGTTGTCCTATTTTTGCTTTGCCCTTCTGCAGTTACTTGCTGTGGGACCTTGGAGAAATTAACTTAGCCTCTCTGTACTTCAGTTTTTTGTATTTGTAAAATATATTTGTAATAATCTCATAGTTAAGAAGGTAGTTAATGTGTGACTCAGTCCTTGTCTAAAAGTAAATATGCCTAGCTACCCCCATCTTCCAAAGCCAGAAGGTGAAACTTTAACAAGTTTTCTAAAAGCAAATTGTGTTTTTTAAAAGTGCATGTGTCATCCAATCCCATATGATTGATTTGTGCTGGGTGCAGCCTTAGAATGTAAATTCTTTTGAATTCTAGGCAGAGAATGCAGGATTGGCATTCTAAATATTTGTACATGATAAACAAATGCTTCTTTAGGTTAGAGCAAATAGTTTACTTATCAAGATCACGATTGTTAGATACTGTTGTCAATTACAGAGGTTTTAGATGAGGCTTTCTGGAATGATTTAGTTTCCCTGTAAGGGAGCCTGTCTATTGGAATAGACAGGTTCACTTCTCCCAGTCTTTCAAGTTGCATGCTTTTTATATCTGATTCCACTGGCTGAGCTGATTGTGAATGTCCTAACCCTGTTGATTGTGTCTGGCCACTCATGGGCAAAGAACAGATTATCCATTCTTTATAGTTGTCTTTTAGTTTTACAAGTTGAAAAAACATCTGAGTAGGTTAGATAATTTATTCTACCACTTTGTAAATGATTAGAATATGTCAGTCATAATCATGCCAAGAGATTATGGATTTATGCATATTTTGTTTTGCTGTAGTACCATTCCTAGTTGAATCTTAACATCCATGTCTAAAATCTATACAGAGCAAATATTACAGTTGGGAAAACTGTTTCAGTCACCTCTCTTCGCAAATATGCTTTATATTTATTGGGGAGTCCTCTATCTTTTTCCTGGTTTTCCTTAAAGCCTTCCCAGGCTGATGGATAACAAACATATGCAAGAAACTTGGGGCTTGGGATTCCTCTAGGCTGTTTGTCCTAGAGGAATGCATCCCATCTTGCAAATAGGATGGTCAATTAAGATGGAAGGAAGCAAAAGTGTGGATAGGAAGGAAGGGCACAAAAGGAAAAGTGTGGAATTTGTGTGTGAGTCCTCTAATGAGGTCAAAGGTGGGAGGGAGGCAAGCATGGAAGCTTCCTGGCACTGCGATACTAATTTCCCCTCCTCTCCCTTTTAAAATCCTGTCTTCTGGGAGGAAATGAGACTGATTATGGAGTTCCCACTAAGCCCTGCAGGGTTGGTGGAGACAACCCCATTTTACATATTAGTTCATAGACTTGGGTTGTGACTTGCTTGAGGTCACCCAGCCAGTGTGTCAGAGCCTGATTTTAAATCCAGGGCTGTTCTTTACACTGCTATGCAAGATACCTTCTGTTTATATTTTTGAGGGAGACAACAGAGATGGGAAAATTTTTTAACAATAAAGGCAATGGAGGGGATGAGTATGCTGATGGGGAAGGAAAGAGGCCCCAGCTTCTGCAGTTCCTTTGTGTTATTCCTAATCCTTTTCTCATCTGGGGGTGCACTGCCTCTCCATTTCTCAAGTATGGGAAATGCCAATAATTCCACTTGTGTTAATTGGCAGTCAGACAACTTGTCCAAAACTGAATTGATCTTACCCACCCCACCAACATTTCAATAATTGCAACCCCAACCTTTCAGTTGCTCAGCTAAAGACTATGGAGGTATCCTTGATTCTTTTCTCATAACACACATCCAGTGTATTGGTAAGATTTAGAATTCAGTCACTTCTCACCAGCTGCTGGTCCAAGCCATCACAATTCCCCCAAAGTTCTTAACAGTGCTCACAGCCTCTCCTCCCCACCTTACCCATCTGATTGCAGCTGCCACCACTCATCCCCTGCTCACTCCTGCAGTCGTCAAAGACCCCAATGCATTTCTACCTCAGGGCCTTTGCACTTGCAGCTCTCTTTGTCTGAAGAGCTTTTCCCCTAGGTATCAGCAGGGTTAACACCCTTCCTCATTCAGGTCATGGCTTAACTGTCTTCCCAGTGAGGACTCCTCTGGCCACCCTATTTTATTTTTTGAGATGGAGTCTGTCACCCAGGCTGGAGTGCAAGGTTGGCTCACTGCAACCTGTGCCTCCTGGATTCAAGCGATTCTCCTGCCTCAGCCTCCCGAGTAGCTGGGATTACAGGCGCCTGCCAGCACGCCCGGCTAATGTTTTTGTATTTTTAGTAGAGACGGAATTCACCATGTTGGCCAGGCTGGTCTCGAACTCCTGCCCTCCGATGATCCACCCCCCGCTCGGCCTCCCAAATCACCATGCCTGGGATTACAGGCGTGAACCATCGCACCTGGCCTGGCCACCCTATTTTAAACTGCAAACTTTCCCCCTTCAATGCTTAGTTTTTCTCCACAGCATTATCACCATTTCATATAGTATATGTTTTTCTTCATACTGACTCCCCTTGGAGAAGGAAAACTCCACGAGAGCAAGGATTTTTGTCAGTTTTTCATTGCTATTTCCTCAGTGCTTAGACATGCATCAGGCTCAAAGTAGATGCTCAATGTTTGCTGAATGAACAGCAAGAGCAACGGAGGAGTCCTGAAATACACAGCAAGAAGCAAGGATAACTCTGGCTTTACTTCTGTGGCCAGGGTCCTTCATCCCAACCTTTTAGAAGTAGAAAAACAAAATCGAGCTCCTCAGAACCCAGGTCGATGGCTGCAGAGCCTTCGACCTTCCGAGAGCGAATGGCGATCACTCTTTCCGGTTCTCTGCGAATTCCAGCTGGAACACCGTCCCTTTCCGCGCCCCAACTCAGCGGAGGGCATGCCCTGCACCCGAGCGCATGCCCTGCACCCGAGCGCCCCGCTCCGGCAGCTGCACTCTGCAGCATCCGGAACGTTTCGGCGTGGCCGCAGGGCCGGCGGAATGACTTCCGGGGCGCCCCTAAAGCGGCGGAGAGGAGTGTCGGGCGGAGTTTCCGGCTGAGAGTCCTTCTAGCGGGGCCGGTGAGTCCGCGTGTGGAAGTCTGTGAGGCGCGGAGGTGGGGCAGGCCGTCTGGCTAGCTAGGCGGCTGGGAGCGTTTTCGTGGCGGGGAACGGAGGTTGAATTGCCCTGCCTGAGCTCATAGGGAAGGAGGATGTGAAGGAGCTTGTGAAGGCAGAGGAAGGTAACTTTCGTCTGGGGAGCCGCAGAGTAGGGAGGGAAGCTGCAGGCCGTCTCTCCCTAAGTAAAAGCGCGACTTTTAGAAATGATGGTTCAGGGTTCGAGTTTGTGACCCGCTTGAGAAAGTGACCAACCTCTGAGCCTGAATCCCATACCTGAAAAACAAGGACAGTAATCACCCTTGCCAGTTTCACATAGCTTGGTAAGGTATGAAGAAAAGCTTCTTAAATTGGGATGTTTGGTGCTCTCATTTGTTGGCAGATAGCATTCCGAGCTCATGTAACGGGAATCACACCAGTAGGCTTATGCTGAGGAACGTGGATTGTTTGGGGTTGGATTCCAGGAAACAGATCACTTAAATTTTTTTTTTTTCTTCGAGACGGAGTCTCGCCCTGTCGCCAGGCTGGAGTGCAGCGGCGCAATCTCGGCTCACTGCAACCTCCACCTCCTGGGTTCAAGCGATTCTCCTTCCTCAGCCTCCCGAGTAGCTGGAACTACAGGCGCGCGCCACCACGCCCAGCTAATTTTTGTATTTTCAGTAGAGATGGGGTTTCACCATGTTGGCCAGGATGGTCTTGATTTCTTGACCTCGTGATCCTCCCGCCTCGGCCTCCCACAGTGCTGGGATTACAGGTGTGAGCCACCCACCTGGCCTTGCTGATATTTTTAAGAAGAAAATGGACTGTTGGGAAGTGACAGGCCGTTGGAGATCTTTACAAAGTCCATCTTCAGGATGCATGAATCCTTTAAACAGCATGCATGTTTACAATCAGACTTCCCATTGAACGTCTGCAGTTTTAGGGACCTTAATACCTCCTGTCCAGTCGGATTTCCCATTGCAGGCAGCTCTAATTAAGAAGTCCTTTTAGCCGGGCGTGGTGACTCATGCCTGTAATCCCAACACTTTGGAGGACCGAGGTGGGCGGACCAGTTGTGGTCAGGAATTCGAGACCAGGCCTGGCCAACAGGCTGGTGAAACCCCGTCTCTACTAAAAATAAAAAAGTTAGCTGTGGTGGCTTGTGCCTTAATCTCAGCTATTCGGGAGACAGAAGAGACAGTAGAATCGCTTGAACCCTGGAGGCGGAGGTTGCAGTGAGCTGAGATTGCGTCACTGCACTCCAAGCTTGGGCGACAGAGCAAGACTCTTGTCTCAAAAAAAAAAAAGAAAAAAAAGAATTCCTTTGGTATGGTCAGCCAAAAGTCTCTCAGTTGCTATTTATTTTTATATTTATAATATTTATTATATATTTATAATTATTTATTTTGAGATAGGGTCTCACTCTGTCACCCAGTCTGGAGTGCAGTAGTGAACATGACTCACTGTAGCCTCGACTCTCCTGGGCTCAAGCCATCCTCCCTCTTTTGCTTCCCAAGTAGCTGGGACTCAAGTACTCGCCACCTCGCCCAGCTAATTTTTTGATGTTTTGTAGAGACAAGGTTATTGCCCAGGCTGATCTGAGCGCCTAAACTCAAGCGATCCTTTTGCCTTGGCCTCCCAAAGTGCTGGGATTACAGGTTTGAGCCACTGTGCCCTGCCAAGAATTTGAGTTTAAAAACGTTGAGAACGTTATGCGAGTTTTTCATTTTTGAAGTTCACAATACGTAACAGAAAACAGGGAGGAGCAAAATGTTCAGTTGAGGCTGGGTGCGGTGACTCACGCCTGTAATCCCAGCACTTTGGGAGGCCGAGGTGAGTGGGTCACCTGAGGTCAGGAGTTCGAGACCAGCCTGGCCACCATGGCGAAACCCCATTTCTACTAAAAACACAAAAGTTAGCCGGGTGTGGTGGCGGGCTCTCGTAATCCCAGCTACTCGGGAGGCTGAGGCAGGAGGATCACTTGAACTCGGAGGCGGAGGTTGCAGTGAGCTGAGATCACGCCATTGCACTCCAGCCTGGGTGGTGAGTGAAACTCTGTCTTAAAACAAAAAAAGAAACAAAAATATTCTGTTTACAGGCAGATCACTTGAGGTTAGGAGTTTGAGATCAGCCTGGCAAGTCAGGCGAAACCCTGGCTCTACAAAAATACAAAACATGGCAAAACCCTGACTGTACTAAAAATACAAAAATTAGCTGGGCATGGTGGCATGCGCCTGCAATCCCAGCTCCTTGGGAGGCTGAGACAGGAGAATCACTTGAACCCAGGAGGTGGAGGTTGCAGTGAGCCACGAGGTGGTGGAGTTGGGAGGGAGATTGCATTGGGGAGGATGGAGGTGTGATGAGGACATTTATTTATGAATGAATGAATGAATGAATGAATGACAGAGTCTCGCTCTCTCTCCCAGGCTGGAGTGCAGTGGCACGACCTTGGCTCGCTGCAGTGTCTACCTCCCAGGTTCAAGCGATTCTCCTGCCTCAGCCTCCCGAGTAGCTGGGATTACAGGTGTGCACCATCAGGCCCTGCTAATTTTTGTATTTCTAGTGGAGACGGCATTTCACTATGTTGGCCAGCCTGGTCTTGAACTCCTGACCTGAAATGATCTGCTGGCCTCGGCCTCCCAAAGTGCTGGGATTACGGGATGAGCCACCGTGCCCGTTTCTCTCTCTCTCTTTCTTTCCTTTCTTTTCTTTCTTTTTTGAGGCAGGGTCTCATTCTGTTGCCCAGGCTGGAGTGCAGTAACCTGATCTCGGCTCACTGCAGCCTCCATGCCTCCTGGGTTCAAGCAATCCTCCTGTCTCAGCCTCCCCAGTAGCTGGGATTACAGGGGCCCGCTCCCACCAACCTCCTAGCTAATTTTCAAACTCCTGACCTCAAGTGATCACCTGCCTTAGTCTCCCAAAGTGCTAGAATTACAGATGTGAGCCATCATACCCGGCCTGGTTTTTTTTTTTTGGTTTTTTTTTTTGAGACGGAGTCTTGCTCTGTCACCCAGGCTGGAGTGAAGTGGCGCGACCTTGGCTCATTGCAACTTCTGCCCTCCAGGTTCAAGGAATTCTCCTGCCTCAGCCTCCCTAGTAGCTGGGATTACAGGCACCTGCCACCATGCCCAACTAATTTATGTATTGTTAGTAGAGACGGGTGTTGCCATGTTGGCCTGACTGGTCTCGAACTCCTGACCTCAGGTGATCCGCACCTTGTCCTCTCAAAGTGCGGGGATTACAGGGATGGAGCCACCGCACCTGGCCCTGGCCTGTGTTTGTTTGTTTTGTTTTGTTTTCAACTTTTATTTTCACGGAGTACGTGTGCATGTTGGTTACATGGATAAATTGCTTGTTGTTGAGGTTTGGTATACAAATGATCCCGTCACCCTGGTAGTAAACATAGTACCTGATAGGCAGTTTTTCAACCCTCACTCTCTCCCATCCTTCCCCGTCTAATAGTCTCCAATGACTGTTGTTCTCATCGTTATGTCCACGTGTACTCAGTGTTTAGTTTCCACTCGTAAATGAGAACATGCCGTATTTGGTTTTCTGTTGCTGTTTTTTTTTAGGCCGGAGTGCAGTGGCACGATCTCGGCTCACTGCAACCTCTCTGCCTTCCGGGTTCAAGTGATTCTCCTGCCTCAGCCTCCTGAGTAGATGGGATTACAGGTGCTCGCCACCACATCTGGCTAATTTTTTCCTATTTTTAGTAGAGACGGGGTTTCACCATGTTGGCCAGGCTGGTTTCAAACTCCTGACCTCAGGTGATCCACTTGCCTTGGCCTCCCAAGTGCTAGGATTACAGGCGTGAGCCATTGCGTTGGGCCTCTGTTCGTGTTAATTCGATGAGGATAATGGCCTCCAGCTGTATCCATGTTGCTGCAAAAGACAGCATTTCATTGTGTTTTTTTTCATTGTTTTTTTGGCTGCTAGTATTCCATGATATATTACGTACCACATTTTCTTTATCCAGTCCACCATTTATGAGCATCTAAGTTGATTTGATGTCTTTGCTATTTTGGATAGTGCTGTGATTAACATGAGTGCTCTTGTACTTTTGGTAGAATGGTTTTATTTTCCTTTGGGTTTATACCCAGTATTGGGATTGTTGGATCGACATACATGTGTCCAATAAATATATGAAAAAATGTTCAACATCACTGATCGTTAGAGAAATGCAAACCAAAACTACAATGTAAATCAAAACCACAAACCCATGTCACCACCAGTTAGAATGGATATTATTAAAAAGTCAAAAAATAACAGATGTTGGCAAGGTTGTGAAGAAAAGGGAATGCTTATCCACTGTTGGTAGGAATGTAAATTAGTTCAGCCACTATGGAAAGCAGTTTGGAGATGTCTCAAAGAACTATGTTTAATTTTGTGTCCTTTTTTTTGAATTATGAGCTATAGCATTTACCCATTTATAAATAATAAATGTGATTTAAAAGCTTTTGATTATGAGAAAATTGAGACATACACAGAGAGATAGTACAATGAATCACATGTCACTCAGCTATAATTGTTCAACTACGCCCATACTGACTCCTCACAAGTCTACAGTTTGTCATGTGACACATCTATAAAGCATTTTTGTTCTTTTACAAATCGTAAAAAGACGCTTATTTTTATTGGTACCAAGTTTGTGTATAAATGTTCATATTATTTCTTGGAAATGAGAAATGGAGTTCTATGAAGATTTTTAAGACAATTATTGAGTAAAATACAAAGAATAAGATGACCTGGCATTCCATTTTTTTTACTTTATATATGTGTCTAATTTTCAAATTTAATTGGATGAATTTTGTAACAAACATCTTTAGATAACTTACATTCTAATGGTTTTTACAGATTATCGAATAATAAAATACAGTTTTGAAAAAATGGATGAAGAACCTGAAAGAACTAAGCGATGGGAAGGAGGCTATGAAAGAACATGGTAAGGAGAGCTTTATTGCCCTGTCTTTTCTTTTAGACAATGTCTTTTCTTTTAGACAATGTCTTTTTTTTCTTTACAACTTTATTAAAGTATATTTTACATATGTTAAAATTCACCCATTTCCAATGTACAATTCAGTGATGTTTTATTAATAATTTACTGAGCTGTGCAGCCATTATCATAAACCAGTTTTAGAATATTGTAACCACTCCAGTAAGATCCTTCACATTCATTTACAATTAATTTAAATCTTAATTTAATTCCACCTGTGGGCAATCATTAGTCTACTTTTTGTCTCCAAATTTTAACCTTTTCTGGACATTTCACAAAAATGTGATCATATACAATCATGTGCCACATAATGATGTTTTGGTCAAAGACAGACTGCATATATGACAATGGTCCCATAATATTATAATACTGTATTTTTACTCTACCTTTTCTGTGTATGTTTAGATATACAAGTACTGACCATTGTGTTACAGTTGTCTAAGATATTCAGTATAGTAACGTGCTGTACAGGTTTGTAACCTAGGCGTGGGGTAGGCTATACCATCTAGGTTTGTGTAAGTATACCCTGTGATATTCACACAATAATGAAATTGCCTAACAATGCATTTCTCAGAATGTATCCCTGTCAGTAAGCCATGCATGACTATAATAGTTGGTCTGTTGTGGCTGGCTTTCACTTATTTTTAAGACTCATCCATGTTGCAGTGTGTATTAATACTTCATTCCTTTTTTATTGCTGAATAGTATTCCCATCTATGGTTATGCCACATTATTGTTTATCCATTCACTAGTCTGTGGATATTTAGGTTCTTTACAGTTTTTGACTGTTAGGAAAATGCAGCCATGAACACTTACATGCAAATCTTTGTGTGGACATATATTTTCATTTTATTTGGGCTAGTAATCATTTTAGCTTGTCTTTTCAAACAAATAATTATGACTTATAGGGAGATTCTTAAAGAAGATGAATCTGGATCACTTAAAGCTACAATAGAAGACATTCTATTCAAGGCAAAGAGAAAAAGGTATGTAACCTTCCTATGTATCTTAAAAAGGTAAAATATATTCATTTTAAGCCTTTCTATCTATAAATACTCCTCAGTACTTCATTTTAGCTGTGTTTCAGGGAAACTGACCTATTGCCTTCTGACTATGGGGAAAGAACTAGCCACCTACCCTTGCCCCAGCAGGAAATGGTCTTTAGAGACTATCTACAATACCTATAATTATGTGTATTGTATTCCATAAGTTAATTATTTACTCCACTAAAAATGGACGTTATGACATTCTTAATCAGAATTAGAAAAAAAGAAAAACAAAGGAGGTCAATTGGAAAGTTGTATTTTTTTTTTGTGGGGGGATAGTATATGGAATTCCATTAAAATGTTTGTATAATTTTAACAGAGTATTTGAGCACCATGGACAAGTTCGACTTGGAATGGTATGTCATTATTTTTTCTTTTACTAGTACAGAACTAGTTTAGGTTAGAGAAACATTCTGTCTTGCTAGAAAAAACAATAGCAAAACAACAAAGTTTTTAAAAGAATACGTTAAAAATATGTGCATACAATATGTAATTATTAAATGCCATTTTTACTAGTCAAAATGGCACTTGAGGCTGGGCACAGTGGCTCATGCCTATAATCCCAGCACTTTGGGAGGCCAAGGCAGGAGGATTGCTTGAGCCCAGGAGTTTGATACCAACCTGGGCAACAGAACGAGACCCAGTTTCTACAAAACAAAACAAGTACTTGAAATTGGCCCTTTCTTTTTTCTGATAGATGCGCCACCTTTATGTGGTAGTAGATGGATCAAGAACAATGGAAGACCAAGATTTAAAGCCTAATAGACTGACGTGTACTTTAAAGGTAAAATTTAATTTATACTAAATCATTTAAATTTGTATCAAAATCACTTAAACTTTTACTAAAAAAGTGGGGAAGAACACTGGATTCTAAAGGATATTTTTAAAGAATGCAATATTTTTTATTTTTTGCCTCGTATTTTTAGTTAATGCTAATGATAGCTAAGTAGAAGTACTGCCAGGTCATTTAGGGAAATTTTAAACCAACATAGCTAATTATTTGTGTTTTTAATTTCTATCCTCCCACCCCACATCAGGATCTTGGTTTATCAGTTATCCCTTTTCTTTCTTGAATCTTCATTCTCCTTTGCCTTACTTAAATCTGTCTCCTCAGATTACAAATATGTTCATATTCCTAATTTATCAAAACCTATTCTCAATTCTGCTCGTTCTCCCATCTCTCTTCATTGGATCTTTTCCTCATTGAAATTTTTTCTGACACATCCAAATGGTTCCATCTTTTAAAACCTAGCTCAAACCTATCTCATCACCCACCATTTCAAATTAACGTTTTTACTGTTTAATATTTGTATTACTTAACATTTTTTGAAAATCTGTAAGTTTAAAAGTCATGAGAAGTGACGCTTGATTAACAGGTTTCACAAACATCAGTTGGACATGTTCTTTATGATTGTTATTTTGCCTTTATCTAGTATGTCTTTTTTTGTTTAAACAGTTGTTGGAATACTTTGTAGAGGAATATTTTGATCAAAATCCTATTAGTCAGGTACGTATCTAAGTGATAGAATTCAGAATTAGATTCCTATTTTGCTTCCAAATGTAATTTATTTTTAAAAATTGGACATGTATTTTGTGAATTACCCAAATTGTTTAACCAGTTTCCGGTATACGTAAAAATGAAAAGCGTAATAACTCTAAAAGTTAAACGTAATGTGAACTCATAGCTAAATTTATTTGCCAAAAACAGCATGGGAAAAAGTTTCTCACCTGTTGCTTCTTTCTTTTGTAATTACTAGTTTATTTTAGCTATATAAATTTTTTTTTTCTGCCCCAATATCATCTACAGGAATAGTTATATATATTCTTAATGGGAGGAAATAACTTGTTATATTAATAATAATTTTTGTGTTTATTTCAAGATTGGAATAATTGTAACTAAGAGTAAAAGAGCTGAAAAATTGACTGAACTCTCAGGTATGCATAAAATTACCTTTACATGACTCAAGGACTTTGCTTTATTTACCCAACCTCGTAGCCCTGTTTATATGGCTGCTTAATAAGTAACGTGAAGGGTGGTTCCTCTGTCTTCTCTAGGTGAAACAATTTAATAACATCTCCCCCACCATTATATTCTTAGGATACAAGGTTAACTATTCTAAATTGAGTTCTGCATAGTGGTAAATAATACTACATTGAATATAAATGTTTTTATTTAAAATCTATATGTGCTTATCCTGAAAATTTTTTTTTCTTTTCTTTTTTTTTTTCCGGAGACGGAGTCTTGCTCTGTCGCCAGGCTAGAGTGCAGTGGCACGATTTCGGATCACTGCAAAGTCCGCCTCACGGGTTCAAGCGATTCCCTGCCTCAGCCTCCTGAGTAGCTGGAACTACAGACGCCCGCCACCACGCCCTGCTAATTTTTTGTATTTTAGTAAATATGGGGTTTCACCATGTTGGCCAGTATGGTCTCAATCTCTTGACCTTGTGATCAGCCCACCTCAGCCTCTCAAAGTGCTGGGATTACAGACTTGAGCCACCGCATCCGGCCTTATCCTGAAAATATTAAAATACAGTTATTGTAATCATTTATAAAATCCAGTTAATCTTAAAATTAAATTCTTAAAAAGTTAAGCATCTAATATAAAAGGGAAAAAGTATAAAAATTAAACTGTAGCTATTGCTAATGAATCAATTTTTCTGCTTCCATGACATACCTAACTGAATTTTAGTTTCAAAACGTAGTAATGGCATTTTTTATTTGCTTTGGTATATATGCTGTTACAAATTTGCATCACTGATTCTATTTTATTTTCTGTGAAATACGCTCTCCCTTAAATCTGGTTTTCAACCTTTTATCCTTGCCAGCACACATAAGGGAAATGACATACTTTCTTCATTAGTAGTTTTTCATTAAATGCAGTGAGGAGTGAAATGTACATTGGCCTGGAGTGATTCAAGAAACTCAGTTGTGAGTAACCAAAAGAATGTCACACTAGCTTAAGTGCAGAAGGAAAATTTTGGGCTATGTTCAAAGATGGGCCAATTCCATATATAGTTGCTGCATATGTTGGGGTCCTGGCTTTGTCTGGCTTCATTCTCTGATAGATTTTCTAGAAGTTGAAAAGATGTCTCTTAATTGTCCCAGTCTACATTGTACCCGTAGCCTATAGCTTCAGCACACGTCTAGGGAGAACTCTGATTGGCCTGAGTTACGATCTGCCCATCCATGAACAAAGTGGCCGGGAAATGAAGTATTTTGTTTGTATGCTTCGATTGCCTGCTGATGTCCAGAGCAGGATAGAAGTAGGGTCAGCACCACATGAACTAAGCAGGATTATTATATAGTGGAAGAAGGATGGTTCCTCCAAGGTAGGGATATAAGGTCAATATTTTCCTCTCACTTTACCCACCCCGAATTACCAGCAGTTTTCTATTACTTCTTTTTTTTTTTTTTTTTTGAGAAGGAGTCTCTCACTCTGTCGCCCAGGTGGTGCTGTCTTGGGTCACTGCAACCTCCGCCTCCCGGGTTCAAGTGATTCTCCTGCCTCCCCCTCCCGAGTAGCTGGGATTACAGGTGTGCGCTGCCACGCCTGGCTAATTTTATTTTTAGTAGAGACAGGATTTCACCATGCTGGCCAGGCTGATCTCGAACTCCTGACCTCAGGTGATCCACCCACCTCAGCCTCCCAAAGTGTTGGGATTGCAGGCATCAGCCACCATGCCCAGCCCCAGCAGTTTTCTATGGATGTTAGTGAAGTCATGTATAAAGATGAAAAATATTCTGGAGATTCTGACAGGCCTCTTGAAGCCACCTTTTTTTCCCTCCAATCAGGCCACTGCTGTAAACCACACTGACACTATTGTAGTATGCTTTTTTCCTATACCCATAACACAGTGGGAGATTAAAAATAATTTTGTAGGGTAGGAAGAGAAGTGGATAGAGAGCCAGGAGATCTAGGTTTGGGTGCTGCTGGTCCTGCAGTTAAGTAGGCATATGTCTTTGGGCAAGTCATTTCACTTGTTTAGATTAATTTTCTCACTTATGAAGTGAGGGGTTTGGACTGCTTAGCGAGGTACTTTTCATCTCTAAAATTTATGAATCTAAAATACTTGCAGTAAATATTAAATATTACAAATGGTTAATATTTTAAAACTTACTCAGATGAGTAAAAACTCAAGGGAGCTCCAAGTTGATGAATAGACAAAGAAGACATGATTCACACAGGAAAAAAAAAAACCCAGAAATTAAATAAGGGAAACTAGTAATCCAAAAAAACTCCACCCAATTCCATAACATTTTATTTTTTAATATATTTTAAATGAGCAAAATTAAGTTTCCAAAGCAATATGTTGCTTGTGGAACCACAGAGAAACTGTTATTTATAGTGCTGATAGTCTTACAAATTAGTTCAATATTTTTTAGAAAAGCATAAAAATTGTTCCTGAAATTATATTTAGGGAATGTTATGGAAGGAGAATGATCACTCTACAAAGATACTCTTTGTAACATTATGTATAATAGTGACAGATTAAAAATTAAATGTTTAATAGTATACTTTGATGGATTATATTTTATGACAAAATCAATTTAATGATACTTAGGTTATTGATTGATACAAAGACAGTGCTGAAATGGAAAATGTTTACGGAATACTATATTTCATTGAAACTCAGATTCCATCAATTACAAGATACTTTTATAAGCCATTAAGAAGGAAAAGTCCTAGTAGTTAAACTTTGACACAGTATCAAATGATATATGAGTTGGCTATACTAGCTTCTTGGTAATTTGACATGTCTGTCACTTTGGGGGCTGGGCGTGGTGACTTACACCTGTACTCCCAGCACTTTGAGAGGCTGAGATGGGAGGGTTGCTTGAATCCAGGAGTTCAGAACTAGCCTGGACAACATGGTAAAACCCTGTCTCTACCAAAAATAATACAAAAAAATTTAGCCAAGTGTGGTGCTGGGCACTTGTAGTCCCAGCTACTTGGGAGGTTGAGGTGGGAGGATGGTTTGAGCCTGGGAGGTGGAAGTTGCATTGAGCCAAAATTGCCCCATTGCACTCCAGCCTGGCAACAGATATATATATAATCTAAATATAAATAATATTAAAAAAATTATATTAAAAAGAAAAAAAGGATTTGGCAGCTTCTCCCCCCTTCATTTGAATTGCTTAGCATAAGATAGACAATCTTTTCAGATGCTGTTTGGTAAGATAACACAGCTTCGTCTGTTTGTGGGAATATTCGTTTCTTAGGTCTTGTAAAGTTCTTGATTTCTTCCCTCAAGAAAAATACGGAATTGCATGCATTCTTCCATCAATATTTGATTCATTATAATAAATTTATGCCTCACTGCTGTGTTCCACACCTTTCTACATAAAAATATAGCCTTTTGTATTAACAACATTTCTAAAAACATTTTATTGTGTTTTTTGAGATGGAGATTCGCTGTTGTTGCCCAGGCTGGAGTGCAGTGGTGCAATCTCAGCTCACTGCAACCTCCACCTTCCGGGTTCAAGTGATTCTTGTGCCTCAGCCTCCCTAGTGGCTGGGATTACAGGTGTATGCCACCATACCTAGCTAATTTTTGCATTTTTACTACAGATGGGATTTACACCATGTTGACCAGGTGTGTCTTGAACTCCTGACCTCAGGTTATCTGCATGCCGTGGCCTCCCAGAGTGCTGGGATTACAGGCGTGAGCCACCGCGCCTGGCATTAAAAACATTTTAAATGGCAGTTAAACTCACCATGAAGAGGACAATGTACATAATGCAATTGAAGTAACAACATATGAAGACCTATTTGTAGGTTCACATATGAACAGGCAAAGACTATGTTACAAGTGCTGCTGGCTACCAGTGATTATTAAACACATGCTGATTTCAGAGATGTTAAGTGTGAAAATGTATTGGTCTTAAAAATGATGAAATATGGAAATATTAAGAGTAAAAAAATGCACTGTAGGTTAGCATTATTTTAAAATATGTACGCTAGTCTATAAGGAGATTATTTGTATTCTGTTTTTCAGTATGAAGTGAGAGTGTTTACAAAATATTGCAGATAAAATTCCAACAGAAATATACATTGAAAGGATTCTGTTCTTTAACATCATGGATATGTAAATTCTGAGAGAAACATAAACTTTTTTAATATATAGGATTTTATTTAAAGATCTTATTTCTATTTTAGGAAACCCAAGAAAACATGTAACGTCTTTGAAGAAAGCTGTGGATATGACCTGCCATGGAGAGCCATCTCTTTATAATTCCCTAAGCATGGCTATGCAGACTCTAAAGTTAGTATTATACATTATGTATAATTGAATTAGAAGTTTTTTAAATGAGTTAAGTTGAAGTGATGTGTTAATATGGGGCCCATAAACCCAGCTATAACAAAATTGTTAAGTACAAAAATTATGTAGTGTTATTTATGATGTTTAGTGTGGTGTTGGTTAGTAATTTTTATTTTACATTTTAGTAAGATATTGTTAAAGGTTTTATAAAAATATAATTTAAAACTGTCGGCAGTATCAATAGTACAAAAATATGTTGATAAAAAATATTTTATTAAAATGAGATTTAATATAGTATAATAATTGTAAGTTGGTTGTGCCTTTATTAACATTTATTAATTTATTTTGAAAGTAATGGCCAAAACCACAATTCCTTTTGCACCAACGTCATATATCTGTAAATTAATAGATATGGCAAGTTCAGCTATATGAAATAGAGCTAAGACCCCAAAGGAAATACTTGGTATAGTTAAAGCTTATATATATATTATATATATATAAGCTTTATATACATAATATATAATATATCATACATATATTATATATTATGTATATAAAGCTTATATATTATATATAAAGCTTATATATAATATATATAAAGTTAAACATATATATATGTTAAAGTTAAAGCTTATATATCTATTATATATATACACATATATACACACACACACACATATATATATACACACACACACACACACACACACACACACACACATATATATTTTTTTGAGACAGAGTCTTGCTCTGTCACCCAGGCTGGCATGCAGTGGCGTGATCTCAGCTCACTACAACCTCCACCTTCTGGGTTCAAGCGATTCTTGTGCCTCAGCCTCCCTAGTGCTGGGATTACAGGTGTGTGCCACCATGCCCAGCCAATTTTTGTATTTTTAGTACAGATGGGGTTTCACCATGTTAGCCAGGCTGGTCTTGAACTCCTGGCCTCAAGCGATCCACCCACCTCAGCCTCCCTAAAGCTTATATATTTTATCTCTGGATAGTCTGCCCTGGCTCAGACTTATACCTTTATATAATAGATATTTTTCTAGTTTTGAAGTGGATGAGAAGGAGGCAACACATGTAATAGAGGTAAGTACAGTAGCAGGGTCTACCAGTGAGAGCTGAGAAGATAACAATGAAAATATAAGCAGGAAAGCTATAACTAACTGATAAAATTGCTGCAGAAAGCATAAAAACGTCTATTTAGTGTAGGTGAAAACTGGTCACCACAACTTAAAACTCTACAAGCTATCATTTTAATTAAATGGTATGCAATATTAATGTTCATGATTATTATGACTCTGAATTACTGTGAGGTTAAATTATAGTAATCCCCCCTTATCTGCAGTTTCACTTTCCAGTTTTAGTTACTCTTGGTCTGAAAATATTAAATTGAAAACTTCAGTAATAAATAATTCATAAGATTTAAGTTGTGTGCCATTCTGGGTAGCGTGATGAGATCCTACACCTTCCCTCTCTGTCCTGCCCAGGATGTGAATCATCCCTTGGTCCTGTGGATCCTCACGGTATATGCTGCCCACCCATGTAATGGCCTAAGTCATCAGATTAACTGTTGTTATTGACTGTCAAAACTATTGTAGTGTTTGTGTTATTTTACTTAATAATGACCTCAAAGTGCAGGAGTAGTGATGCCGGCACATTGTTGTAAATGTTCTATTATTAGTTATTGTTGTTAATCTCTTATTGTGCCTAATTTATACATTATTGATCATAGGTGTGTATGTAAGGCACACCTCATTTTGTTGCACTTTTATTGCACTTTTCAGATAACTTTTTTTTTACAAACTGACAGTTTATGGCAACTCTGTTGAGCAAGTCTGTTGGTGCCATTTTTTTTAACAGCATGTGCTTACTTCTTGCCTCTATATCACACTTTGGTAGTTCTTGCAATATTTCAAGCTTTGTAAATTATTGTTATATCTGTTATGGTGATCTGTGATCAGTGATCTTTGATGTTACTATTGTAATTATTTTAGGGCACCACAAACTGCACCCATATAAGACAACAGACTTAATTGATAAGTGTTACGTGTGTTCTGACTGCTCCACCAACTGGCTGTTTTCCAGTCTCTCTCCCTCTGTTCGGCCCCCCCATCTCCTAAGACACAAAAATATTCGAATTACACCAATAATAACCCTCCAGTGGCCTCTGAGTGTTCAAGAGTAAGGAGGAGTCACATGTCTCACTTTAAATCAAAAGCTAGAAATGATTGAGCTTAGTGAGGAAGGCATGTCAAAATGCAAGACTGGCTGAAGGCTAGGTCTCTTGTGCTAAACACTTAGTCAAATTGTGAATGCAAAGGTAAAGTTCTTGAAGGAAATTGAAAGTGCTGGGCTGTGCGTGGTGGCTCTTACCTGTAACTGCAACACTTTGGGAGGCTAAGATGGGAGGATCACCTGAGGCCATGAGTTTGAGACCAGTCCTGGTAACATAGCAAGACCCCTATCTCTACCAAAAAAAAAAAAAAAAAAAAAATTAGCTAGGCACAGTGGCGAGCACCTGTATGTAGTCCCTAACTTCTCAGGAGGCTGAGGCAGGAGGATTGAGCCCAGTAGTTTGAGGCTGCAGTGAGCTACGATTGTGCTACTGTACTCCAGCTTGTATGATAGAGCAAGATCCTGTCTCAAAATAAGAAAAAAATAATGGAAATTCAAAGTGCTGCTTCAGTGGACACATGAATGATAAGAAAGTGAAACAGCTTTATTGCTGATATGGAGAAAGTTTTAACAGTCTAGATAGAAGATTAAAGTAGCCACAACAGTCCATTAAGTCAAATCCTAATCCAAAGCAAGGCTCTAATTCTCTTCAATTCTATGAAGGCTGAGAGCAGTGAGGAAGCTGCAGAAGAAAAGTTTGAAGCTAACAGAGCTGAGCTCATGAGGTTAATGAAAGAAGCCATCTCCAAAACATAAAAGTGTAAGAGGGGCTGGGCGCGGTGGCTCACGCCTGTCATCCCAGCACTTTGGGAGGCCAAGGTGGGCAGATCATGAGGTCAGGAGTTCAAGACCAGTCTGGCCAACATAGTGAAACCCTCTCTCTACTAAAAATACAAAAAATTAGCCAGGTGTGGTGGTGTGCGCCTATAATCCCAGCTACTCGGGAGGCTGAGGCAGGAGAATCGCATGAACCTAGGAGGCAGAGGTTGCAGTGAGCCGAGATCGCGCCATTGCACTTTAGCCCAGACGACACTGTGAGACTCCGTCTCAAAATAAAAAAAAAAAAAATGCAAGAGGAAGCAGCAAGTGCTGATGTAGAAGCTGCAGCAAGTTATCCAGAAGATCTAGCTAAAATAATTGATGAAGGTGACTACACTAAATATCAAATTTTCTTTTTCTTTTTTGTTTTTGAGAGAGGGTCTCGCTCTGTCACCCAGGTTAGAGTGCAGTGGTGCAATCATGGATCACTGCAGCCTCAAACTCCCAGGCTCAAGGTATTCTCCCAGCCCCACAAGTAGCAGGGACTACAGGCATGTGCCACCACACCCAGCTAATTTTTGTTGTTGTTGTTGTAGAGGTAGGGTTTCGCCACATTGCCCAGCTGGTCTTGAACTCCTGGGCTCAAGCAGTCCTCCGCCTCTGCCTCCCAAAGTGCTGGGATTACAAGCGTGAGCCACTGCACCTGGCCTCATATTTTCAATGTAAATGAAACAGCCTTCTGTTGGAAGAAGATGCCATCTAGGATTTTCATAGCTAGAAGAAGTGAATGCCTGGTTTCAGAGCTTCATGGGATAGGCTTCTTCTCTTGTTAGGGGCTAATACAGCTGGTGACTTGATGTTGGCACCAATGTTTGTTACCATTCTGAAAATCCTAGAGTCCTTAAGAATTATTCTAAATCTATTCAGTCTGTGCTCTGCAAATGGAATAACAAAGCCCGGATAACAGCACATCTGTTTACAGCATGGGCTTACTGAATATTTTAAGCCCATTGTTGAGATATATCTCAGAAAAAAGATTTATTTCAAAATATTATTGCTCATTGACAATGCACCCAGTCACCCAAGAGCTCTAATTGAGATGTACAAGAAGATTAATGTTATTTTCATGTCTACTAACATAGCACTCATTCTGCAACCCTTGGATAAAGGAATACTTTGAACTTTCACGTCTTGATTATTTAAGAAATACATATCATAAGGCTGTGACTGCCATAGATGGATCTGAGCAAAGTACATTGAAAAACTTAAAGTATAATTAAAAAAAAAAAAAAAAAAAAACCTTCTGGAAAGAATTCACCATTCTAAATGCCATTCATAGAAAGAGGTCAAAATGTCTACACTGGCTGGGCATGGTGGCTCATGCCTGTAATCCCAGCACATTGGGAGGCCGAGGCAGGTGGATCACTTGAGGTCAGGAGTTCAAGACTAGTCTGGCCAACATGGTGAAACCCCGTCCTCACTAAAAATACAAAAATTATCTGGGCATGGTGGTGCATGCCTGTAATCCCAGCTACTGGGGAGGCTAAGGCAGGAGAATTGCTTGAACCCAGGAGGCAGAGGTTGCAGTGAGCCGAGATCGCGCCACTGCACTCCAGCCTGGGTGTCAGAGCAAGAATCAGTCTCAAAACAAAAAAAGAATAGCCCATAAACTTAGTTGGTAAAGCATCAGTGGGGTTTCAAAGGAATGACTCCCATTTTGAAAGAGGTACTACTATGAATAAAATGCTACCAAACAGCATTTGCATTCCTTTCATGAAAGGAAGAGTTGACCCATGTAGCAAACTACTTTGTCTTATTTTAAGAAATTGCCATAGCCACCTCACCCTTCAGAAAGCACCACTCTGATCAGTCAGCAGCCATCAATATCAAGGCAAGACTCTCCATCAACAAAAAGATATTATTCACTGACAGTTCAGTCGATTTTTAGCAATAAAGTATTTTTCATAAAGGTGTGTACTTTTTTTTTTAGATATAATGCTGTTGCACACTTATTAGACTACAGTATAGTGTAAACAGAACTTTTCTTTTTCTTTTTTTTTTTTTTTTTGAGACGGAGTCTCGCTCTGTCGCCCAGGCTGGAGTGCAGTGGCGCAATCTTGGCTCACTGTAAGCTCTGCCTCCTGGGTTCACACCATTCTCCTGCCTCAGCTTCCTGAGCAGCTGGGACTACAGGCGCCTGCCACCACGTCCGGCTCATTTTTTTGTATTTTTAGTAGAGACGGGGTTTCACTGTGTTAGCCAGGATGGTCTCGATCTCCTGACCTCGTGATGTGCCTGCTTCAGCCTCCCAAAGTGCTGGGAATACAGGTGTGAGCCACCACCCCTGGCCGTAAACAGAACTTTTATATACACTAGGAAACCTGAAAGTTCATGTGACTTGCTTTATTGCAAATATTTATTGTGATATTTGCTTTATTGCTGCGGTCTGGAACCCAACCCTGCAGTATCTCCAAGGTATGCCTGTATAGGGAAAAACATGGTATAATCAGCCCTCCGAATCCTGGGTTCTGCTTCTGTGAATTCGATCAACCACACATCAAAAATATTTGGAAAAAAATTGTACCTGTACTGAACAAATAGACATTTTTTCTTGCCATTATCCCCTAAATAATAGAGGATAACAATTATTTACATAGTATACATTGTATTAGGTATTATCAATAATCTAGAGATGACTTAAAATACATGGGAGGATGTGCATAGGTTATATGCAAATACTACGCCCTTTTGTATCTGGGACTTGAACATCTGCAGATTTTGGTATCCATAGGAGGGCCTGAAATCAATCCCCCAAGGATACTGAAGAACGACTGTATATATAGGGTTCAGTACTATCCTTGATTTCAGGTATCCACTGGGGGTCTTGGAATGTATCCTCTGCAGATAAGAGGGGACTACTATAGTCTTTGAGAAGGAAGTGTGTGTTACTGTTTTGAAGCCACATCTCTGCACTTTAAAGCTGATCCATATGATATTGCCACATTTTAGTTTAAAGTTTATCCATATATTGTTGTATTTTTTATTGTATACTCTAGACTTTGCATGAAACAAACCTACTAGAATGTAAGCTTAATGATGTCGGGAACATTGTCAGTCTTGTTTATCACTCTATCCCCAGAACTTGAGAGTACTTGGTAAATATTAAATGAATCAATTAACAATTTTTTGAAGTGCATAGCTCATTTTAGAAAAATTTGCATTAAAGTGTTTAAAATATACTCACAACCTTTCTTTGCATTGTTGAAACAAATGAGATATTCTGTAGTCTAAATGTGTAATCCTATGTTTACTGTTCTTTCTGGGTAAATTTTTTGGTAGTATAATTTGTTGTACCTAATTGGAGTGTATTTTATCTTTCTTTTAAGACACATGCCCGGACATACAAGTCGAGAAGTACTAATCATCTTTAGCAGCCTTACAACTTGCGATCCATCTAATATTTATGATCTAATCAAGGTAGACCAAAAAATCAAAACCAAAGTTACAACTGTAAAGAGAATTCTGTAGCAAATTGATTTATATATATATGTATTTTTGTATGTGTGATTCATCTTTGTGGTAGATGTAGTGAATTTATTACTAGTTTTCAGAGCATTCTTTATTTTTCAAATACGTTAAATCTTAAATGTTTTTCTTCTTTCCTAAAACTATCTATCTACTTGGATTTTATGAAGACCCTAAAGGCAGCTAAAATTAGAGTATCTGTTATTGGATTGTCTGCAGAAGTCCGCGTTTGCACTGTACTTGCTCGTGAAACTGGTGGTATATATATAATTTATTTAATATTTGCTCATAATTACTGTGTAGGAAATAATTTATTAATTAAATTAGGATGTTTTAATCTGTTCTGAGCTACTAAACTTAAAGTAGTCTAAAATATGGGCAGTCATCTTAAATATATCATTGGTTCCATAAGAAATCATCTCAAAATGCAAAGAGTTTTCAGTACTTATGTCAGTATTTGGAGGAAGTATTATAACTCTTGGAAAGCTGGAAATTTTACTGTATGTAATTCTTTATAAAGATTTTATAACTTGTCTTTAATTAAATTGTAATTACAGGCCAGGCATGATAGCTCATGCCTGTAATCTCAACATTTTGGTAGGCCAAGGCAGGAGAATCACTTGAGGCCAGAAGTTTGAGATCAGTCTGGTTAACATAGTGAGACCTGTCTCTATTTATATGTTAAAATAATAATAATAGTAATAATAATCAATTGTAATTATAGTTATTCCTAGAGAAGTTGATTTAGATATATTACTTAAATAAGGTTTTAAAAGTGATAATTTAGCTAAAATCATTATTTTAAAAATGTACATTTTCAGATGATAAAACTTTTACAGAATTACATAGAACGTACAGTTCATTATGTCTATGAAGGTGTTTTTTTTTCCCTTTTCATCTTGTTAGGCACATACCATGTTATTTTAGATGAAAGCCATTACAAAGAGTTGCTCACACATCATGTAAGTCCTCCTCCTGCTAGCTCAAGTTCTGAATGCTCACTTATTCGTATGGGTAAGTGTTTTTATGTTTTTAAAAAATATATATCTAGGCTCTCTATTTTCATTTGCACAAGTTATTTTAATATTTAAGAATTTTTAAAGAAAAAATATGCTTGTTGAAGCAATTTTGGAAAGTACAGAGAAATGGAAAAAAAAAATTAAAACTACCAGTAGTCCTGTCACCCAGAAAATACTGTTGGCTTTCTTTATTTTTAAGGCTAGAAAGGTATAAACTGTGTTTATAGAAAAATACTTATATTAAGCCGGGCTCGGTGGCTCACGCCTGTAATCCCAGCACTTTGGGAGGCCGAGGTGGGTGGATCTTGAGGTCAGGAGATCGAGACCATCCTGGCTAACACAGTGAAACCCCATCTCTACTAAAAATACAAAAAATTAGCCAGGTGTGGTGGTGGGCGCCTGTAATCCCAGCTCCTCGGGAGACTGAGGCAGGAGAATGGCATGAACCCAGGAGGCAGAGCTGGCAATGAGCCGAGATCACACCACTGCACTCTAGCCTGGGCGACAGAGCGAGACTCTGTCTCAAAAAAGAAAACAAAAGAAAAACACTTATATTAAAAATTTTTTTAAATAAGCTACAAAGGCCGGGCGTGGTGGCTCATGCCTGTAATCCCAGCACTTTGGGAGGCTGAGGCTAGCGGATCACCTGAAGTCAGGAGTTTGAGACCACTGTAGCCAACATGGCGAAACCCTGTCTCTACTAAAAATTACCAAAAAATGGCTGGGCATGGTGGCAGACGTCTGTAATCCCAGCTACTCAGGAGGTTGAGGTAGGAGAATTGCCTGAACTCAGGAAGCGGAGGTTGCCATGAGCTGAGATTGCGCCACTGCACTCCAGTCTGGGTGACAGAGCAAGACTCTGTCTCAAAAAAATAAAATAAAATAAAAATAAAATAAGCTACAAAATTCTCTGTACTGGATGATCAAAGCTGTGTAATACAAACTGTGCAAAGACAAAGCTTGCAGGGAGGTACACCAAATTGCTCAAAGGAGGGGAAATTATTGGTTTTGGATCACTTTTTTTTTTCTTTTTTTTTTTTTTTGAGATGGAGTCTCATTCTATTTCCTAGGCTGGAAGTGCAATGGCGTGATCTCAGCTCACTGCAACCTCCGCTTCCCAGGTTCAAGCAATTTTCCTGCCTCAGCCTCCCGAGTAGCTGGGATTACAGGCAGGCACCACCATGCCCAGCTAATTTTTGTATTTTTAGTAGAGACGGGGTTTCACCATGTTGGCCAGGCTTGTCTTGAACTTCTGACCTCATGATCCGCCCGCCTCGGCCTCCCAGAGTGCTGGGATTACAGGCTTGAGCCACTGTGCCCAGCCTTGGATCACTTTTTTAAAATGTTATTTTCTTCTATTTTACAAAAATGTTACAATGAAAATTTATTACATTTATATTGAAAAAAGTATAACTTTTAATAGAAAAATAATCTCCTTATTTAATATGTATATTTTTAAATGTTAATGAAATAAAATGCTTTTCTACTTTTGGCCTTTTATATTACCAGTTGACCTCTCTTTTCCACAGTCTTCTCATGTGTTTAATGATGTCAGTAACTATCAACCTTATTGTGTGTTTCAAGGATTGAGTTAATACAGATGATGCATTTAGAATAATGCTTGATGTAAACATTCAATACATTTTAGATCTTATGGCTAATCTTTTTGATTTACTGATATATTTTCTTATTTCATTTTAAAGTTATTTAAATTTATAATTTATTTATTAGAGTCCTTTAGGAATGTTAACCCTTCTCAGTCACCCGATGCAAATATTTTTCTTGTTGGTTATTTGCCTTTACTTTTATTTATTTGTTTTGATATGTAGATACATTTACATTTTTTATGTAATATATCTTTTTAAAAATGGTTTCTGCTTTTCCTGAACATGTTTTCAGAATTTAAAATTATATATGGAAAACAAATTACATGAAAGATTTGAGCATTTCAAAATTTTAAACATAAAAGCATAAACGTAGATAAAATGAAGGTATACTATGATATCTTCAGTTTTATCAGAAATGATGTAAAAATTACAACCTCTTTAAAAAGTAGTGTTAATCATTAAGTTAGAAAATATATAGCTGGGCATGGTGGCGGATGCCTGTAATCCCAGCTACATGGGAAGGTGAGGTGGGAGAATCGCTTGAACCCAGGCAGTGGAGGATGCAGTGAGCCAAGATCATGCCACTGCACCCCAGCCTGGGTGACAGAACAAGACTCCATCTCAAGAAAAAAAAAAAGAAAAATATATATATGAACTTCAGAATCTGAGGTCACATATAGACAGGTCTTTCCCCCGTTTCCTCTACTTTTTCTTGTAGCTTGGAATTAGTCAGTTTCATCATGCTATAATAAGCTTATCTGAAAGGCAGTAAAGTGATATTTTGTACAACTTCATTGGCTTTTTGAGAAGAACATTTTTAGGTTCTTAGTCCTAGAATTCTGCTGTTTGCTTGGAAAAAGAAAGTAATACATTTTCTTCTATGAAGGATTTCCTCAGCACACCATTGCTTCTTTATCTGACCAGGATGCAAAACCCTCTTTCAGCATGGCGTAAGTAAAGACCTTGAAAATATCAGTGATAATGTTTTTACATTTTTAATTCCTTCTTTTAAGTTATAAATTCAACAGATAGGCAATGAAGACTATCTCTATATACTTGTATGGAGTGATCTTCAGGATAAATTACTAAGTAAAATAGTAGTTTGAGAGAATTTTGTAGTATGCTGCTAATCACCTAAGAAGAAAGTAGAGATGTAAGTGGATATATATGCTTGTTTATGTTAATAATAAAAACAATAGTATGGAAATAATAAAAACTTAAAAGGGGTGGAGGGGGAAATTTTTTTTTTAATGTTTACCTCAGTGAGTGTGTAGGGAAAAGCAAAGGGTTAGACCCTAGACTTTTCTGAATGCATCACTTAATGATAGGGATACATTCTGAGAAATGCGTCATTAGGTGATACCATCATTGTGCAAACATCACAGAGTGCACTTACACAAACCTAGATAGTGTAGCCTACTAACATCACAGTTATATAGTATAGCCTATTGCTCCTAGGCTGCACACCTGTACAGCATATTGTGTACTGAATAATGTAGGAAGTTGTAATGTAACACCTAGTGTTCGTTTAACTAAACACAGAAGAGGTACAACTAAAATGTATTATTTTATGGGACCACTGTCATATATGTGGTTCATCACTGACCAAAATGTTATATAGAATATTACTGTACCTTGTTTTAACTTCAGAGGTTTGTATTTTACATAATGATAAAACAAAATTAAATTTAAGAGAGTAATTCTTAAAAATCACAAACAAGATTTCTGCCTTCAGCCAAAAAGGTGTAACAGGGACTAGATTTACCCTCCTGTCAAAAAAAGCAGACAAAATATATAAAACAGTGGTTTTCAGACGTTGGACAGCAAGCCTTGCTGATAATGATCCCTGAAAGAAAGGAAACAAATGAGATGGGCCCTAAGAGCACTCCAGCTTACTGCCTGGATGGAATTTCCAGGCTGCAGACAGAGGCTGGAGATGTTGTTGAGTTGAAGAAACAAAGTTCATCTTTCAGGGAGGCTGAGATGGCGATAATTTTGCAGGTCAGAGTACTGGAGAGGAAAGACCTGCACAGAGAGAACTCTCTGGGGAGCTGCATAGACTTGCTCATGAGTCAGCAGCTGAGTGTTGATCAGCCCTTTTGTGTGAAGAGACTACTGGAAGTCAGGGAAAAAAATCACTGGAAAGCAGCAGACAGAACAGTTTCCAGAGCTCACACAGAGAACATTAATGTTCTCACCAGTCTGTATGGAAATACCTCTTAACATGACAGGCATTGAATAGAGTCCACAGTAATGGGATCAAATTAATTCTATCACAAGAACTGGAACCAGAGGCAAAAAGAAAAGAAAAGAAAAGAAAAATCTAGACTAACAGCTGTTCTAGACCAGCCTAACAAAGTTTAAAAGCAAATTTTGAAGAGATAAAACTATTTCCAAGTTAATGAAGTATATTCCAGAACAAACCCTTAAATATTTGAGGGAATACAAAAAAAAAAAAAAAAAAAAAAGAAAAAGAAAAAATCCAGCAGCCAAAACAAAGCAAAATTCACAGTGTCTGGCAAAGCAAAATTCATAGTCCCTGGCAGAAATTACCAGGGATGCAAAGGAAAATATGACCCATAAAATGGAGAAAAATCACAGAATGGAAACATACCCAGAAATAACCCAGTTGGTAGAATTAATAGACAAAGGGTTGGGTGCGGTAGCTCATGCCTGTAATTTTAGCACTTTGGGAGGCTCAGGTGGGCGGATCACTTGAGCCCAGGAGTTCGAGATCAGCACAGCCAACACGGCGAAACCCATCTCTATTAAAAACACAAAAATTAGCCAGGCCTGGTGGCGCACGCCTGTAATCCCAGCTACTCGGGAGGCTGAGGTACAAGAATGACTTGAACCCAGGAGGTAAAGGTTGCAGTGAGCTGAGATCATGCCATTTCACTACAGCCTGGGTGACAGAGCGAGACTCTTATCAAAAAAGAAAAAAAAGAATTAGTAGACAAAGATGTTAGGACAACAATTATAAATGTACTCTGTATGTTCAGGATGTTAGAGAACATGAGAATGGTAAGAAGAGATATGGAAGGTATAAAAAAGACCCAAATCAAACTTCTAGTGATGAAGAATACAGTGTTTTAGATGAAAAATATATTGGCTGGGATTAACAGCAGATTAGACACTGCAGAAGAAAAAATTAGTGAATTCAAAGATAGTAATAGAGACTTTAAAAATGAAGAGAAGGGCCGGGTGTAGTGGCTCACATCTGTAATCCCAGCACTTTGGGAGGCCGAGGCAGGCAGATCACTTGAGACCAGGAGTTTGAGACCAGCCTGGCCAACATGATGAAACCCCATCTCTACTAAAAATACAAAAATTAGCTGGGTGTGGTAGCACGTGCCTGTAATCCCAGCTACTCAGGAAGCCAAGGCACGAGAATTGCTTGAACCTGGGAGGCGGAGATTGTAGTGAGTTGAGATTGTGCCACTGCACTCCAGCTTGGGCAACAGAGTGAGAATCCGTCTCAAAAAAAAAAAAAAAAAAAAAATGAAGAGGGGGAAAAAAATGAATGTAGCATAATTGAGTTATAAGACATATTCACAGATTTTAAAATAGACTTTTAGACCAGGCATGGTGGCTCACACCTATAATCCCAGCACTTTGGGAAGCTGAGGCAGGTGGATCACTTGAGGCTAGGAATTCAAGACCAGCAACATAGTGAGAGACCCCCATCTCTACAAAAAGTTATAAATTTTTTTTAAAATATAGACTTCTTTTGTTTTTTTTTTTGAGATGGAGTTTCACTCTTGGCACCTGGGCTGGAGTGCAGTGGTGCAATCTCAGCTCACTGCAACCTCTGCCTCCTGGGTTCAAGCAATTCTACTTCAGCCTCCCAAGTAGCTGGGATTACAGGCGCCTGGCTAATTTTTGTATTTTTTAGTAGAGATGGGGCTTCACCATGTTGGCCAGGCTGGTCTTGAACTCCTGACCTCAGGTCATCCACCCGCCTTGGCCTCCCAAAGTGCTGGGATTACAGGTGTGAGCCTCTGCGCCCGGCCAAAAATACAGACTTTTAAATAGATTTTTAAATAGCGTCAAGATTTTAAGGTCAAGATAGCATGCTTTCCTGCTCTAACTTTTCAGATCATTATATATTACCTTTTTTCCCCCTACAGGCATTTGGATGGCAATACTGAGCCAGGGCTTACATTAGGAGGCTATTTCTGCCCACAGTGTCGGGCAAAGTACTGTGAGCTACCTGTTGAATGTAAAATCTGTGGTAAGAAAACAACTATTCATTATTCAGTAAATCTTGAATGACTTCTTAATCTGTATTGCTGCTAAAATTAATGTAAATGTTAAGTTATTCCTATGTTTCTGGATTTAATCTGTGCAAAGAAAAATAGATTACTTTTTAAATTGAGTGCCCAGTACTCCACTTCCAGGTATAAATGTAGCATTCTAGTTTCCTGATCCTCTTTCTGAAAAAAGTATATTCTTTAAAGGCAGTGCAGTAGATGTAGTAGACATTTTTCCATCTCTTACCTTTATAAAGTAAATATATATAAGAATGAAGAATTAAACTAATAGAATTGTCAAATTTTATTTCATTTATAATATAAGTAAGCAAATAGACCGAGACAGGTTGGTTACACACTTAGTGACAGAACTAAGACTCCATCCTACAATCTTCTGTTATAGCCACAGGTAAAATTAATAACTGCCATCCTAAAAGAAACTGAACATATTCTGCTGAAGTTACATCTTTTGGCTTTTCAGCCGTTGTCTTCATGAGGTTTGGACTACTCAACATGTCTCTCTGCTTAATGTGTTAGGTCTTACTTTGGTGTCTGCTCCCCACTTGGCACGGTCTTACCATCATTTGTTTCCTTTGGATGCTTTTCAAGAAATTCCCCTAGAAGAATATAATGGAGAAAGGTATTTCAGTTTGGACTAATTTATATCTGTTATAAGTGGTAAGCTAATGTTTGAATAGATTGTTACTACCTTAAAAAATAATCTGATTAACTTGGACAAGAGTACTTCTAGTATGGAAGATGAGATAAAGAATGCCATGGTTATGATTGAAATGACTCATTGCTAAATAGATCTGAATCTCCAGAAACCAAATAATTTCACTAAACCCACCTATGTATAAATAGGGGTGATGATTGTACTACTAAATCAGTTTTCCAGAAGGAAAAGAAAAAAAGCCCTGATTGGTAGTATTTGCTGATTTCCATGGTTTGAATACTCCCACCATGGCCAATTTTTAGCTACAATTAACAACCAGCTCTCTTGAATACATATTTAACAATATATCCTTTTGAGCCAGTACAATCCAGTCCTAGCACACTACTGAAAATAAGAGGCTCATTCAGCACTTTGGGAGGCTGAGGTGGGAGGATCACTTGAGGCCAGGAGTTGAAGACTAGCCGGGGCAACATAGTGAGACACTGTCTCTTAAAAAAGAAAAAAAAAGCTGGACATGGTGGCTCATACCTGTAATCCCAGCACTTTTGGAGGCCAAGGCAGGCGGATCACCTGAGGTCAGGAATTCAACACCAGCCTGAATGACATGGAGAAACCCCATCTCTACTAAAAATACAAAATTAGCCTAGTGTGGTGGCGCATACCTGTAATCCCAGCTACTCAGGAGGCTGAGGCAGGAGAATCGCTTGAACTCGAGAGGCAGAGGTTGCGGTGAGCCAAGATCGCACCACTGCACTCCAGCCTGGGTAACAAAAGCGAAACTTCGTCTCAAAAAAAAAAAATCTGGCATAACATAATTTATCTAAAATCTTTAAGTATTTTTACGAATGCTATTTGTGTGAAATACAACAAATAAGGTCTGAAATAGAGGTAGTCAATCCTTTATAGAATAGTTTTCAGAAAATAAGGATTTACTACTTTTAAGAACATCTAGGATCGGCTGGGCACGGTGGCTCACGCCTGTAATCCCAGCACTTTGGGAGACCGAGGCAGGTGGGTCACCTGAGGTCAGCGGTTCGAGACCAGCCTGGTCAACATGGTGAAACACCGTCTCTACTAACAATATAAAAATTAGCCGGGTGTGGTGGGAGGTGCCTGTAATCCCCAGCTACTCAGGAGGCTGAGGCAGGAGAATCGCTTGAACCTGGGAGGTGGAGGTTGCAGTGAGCCAAGATCACACCATTGCACTCCAGCTGGGCGACAAGAGCGAAACTCCATCAAAAAAAAAAAAAAGAACATCCAGGATTTAGGAATCACATTAAACACTTACTGGCTAGCCGAAAACAATTATGTATCCATCTTGGTTTTCACACTTAAATCATTTAGAAGTCATTCAATATCACCATATCTAGATCAATGTTGTTGTTGAAATTGTTGCATATTTCAGGTATAATTATGGTTTATATAATCAATTGCTTCCTGTTGGATATTTAAGATTTTTTTTTGCTATTAACAAATAATGCTTATATCTATATTTTTGAACATTTGTACAAGTATAAATGCATGGTAAATTCCTAGAGGTAAAATTACTGAGTCAAGAGTTTTACATGTTTTGTGAATTTTGATAGATATTGTAAAGTTGTTCTTCAAAGAAGTTTCATTTATTGTTTTCCCACATTTAGCCAACATTAGGTATTATGAAACTTTTTTATATTGGCCAAAACTCACAGGCAAAAGAAAAAGAAAAAAGTCTCATTGTTTTAGCTTGGTATTTATTTGCTTATGGTTGAGGTTAAATATAGTAAAAATGAAAAACCCAGTACTATAGAAGATAGAGTTGAAGAAATAGTCCAGAAAGTACAATAAAAGGAGTAAAATAAAGAGGTTCAAATAGGAGAGTAAAGGTTCAAGAATACTGGTGGAATTATCCAGAAGGTCCAATATGAGAATGATACGAGAAAAAAAGAAAAAAAGTAGGATAGAAAATCATCAAAGACGTAGTTCAAAGAAATTTTCTATTGAAGGACAGAACTTTCTCGATTGAAAGGGCCTGTTGGCTGGGAAGGGTGGCTCATAGCTCTAATCCTTGCACTTTGGGAGGCTGAGACTGGGGGATCACCTGAGGCCAGGAGTTCCAGGCCAGCCTGGGTCACACAGCAAGACCTCACCTCTACAACGAAGATAAAAGAAAGGGACTGCCAAGTGCCTAACGTATTGAAGGAAGGCAGACCCCATAATCGTGAAATTTCAGAATACACAATAAACCATTAACCCTAAACATTTCCAGAGAGGAAAAACTAGGTCACACACAAAGGATCTGGAATTAAAATTGTTTGGCTTCTCATTAGCAACACCGGATGCAGAGAGGGAGCAGTCACCTTCAAAGTTGGTAGTGAAAATTGTTACCAACTTAGATACCCAGCCAAGCTATCAGTTAAGTGTAGGTAGAATAAAGACATTTTCAGACTTGTAAGGTCTCAAAAAGAGATTTTTCTGGGGAAGGTCTGGAAGAGGTAGGTGATTCAAAGGAACTGAGAAGGAGAATGACATGGGATCTAGTAATATGTATCTAATTCAAAACAGGCTGAAGAACGGCCTAGGATGATGGTAAGGAGAAATTCCAGAATGATACCTGTGTGTCACATATGGGAAACCGTCCAGTTTGGAGACAGTCAGAATGCTCCAGGAGAGAGATCACCAAGGGGATGAAAACTGCAGAACTCCTGATGTATTTGAACATATTGAGAGGACAGTTAGACTATTCCGGAGAAGATTGGGCCTGAATTAGTGTCAATTATATAGGAAACTAACCTTGGGAATAGCAACACAGTATTTCCAGGAAAAAATGTTTTAAATAGGGGAAAACTTATGGCTTAGCTGAGAATATTTTATTGTTTTATCCAAAAGGAAGACTTAACTATGTAGAAAGAATTGAGAATGACACTAGTTAAATATTTATGCATTACTGGGTTCAAGATGATTGAAAGATAATTAAATTCTCTTCTTTCATAGTTGGAGATTCATAGCCAATAACTGTGAAGAATCACAAAGTAGCACTTATTAGAATAAGTGACTATCAAACAAACGTTAGAAAGTGCTTCTGGCTGGGCATGGTGGCTCATGCCTGTAATCCTAACACTTTGGGAAGCCAAGATGGGAGGATTGCTTGAGCCCAGGCGTTTGAGACCAGCCTGGGCAATATAGCGAAACCCTGCCTCAATAAAAAATTAGCCAGGCATGGAGATGCATGCCTGTAGTCCCAGCTACTCAGGAGGCTGAGGCAGGAGGATCACTTGAGCCCAGGAGGTTGAGGCTGCAGTGAGCCGTGATAGCACCTCAGCACTCCAGCCTTTGAGACAAAGCAAGATCCTGACTCGAAAACAAAGAAAAACAAAGCATGCTCACATTTAACCTTAATGAAAATAAAAACTAAATTTTGGGCTGTCAGATGACCTTGTATATACTGTGGAATTTTTTTAAATTATTGGTATTCTTTTTTTTTTTTTTTTTTTTTGAGTCAGAGTTTTGCTCCCATTGCTCGGTGTGGAGTGCAATGACACCATCTCGGCTCACTGCAACCTCCGTGTCCTGGGTTCAAGTGATTCTCCTGCGTCAGCCTCCTGAGTAGCTGGGATTACAGGCGCCTGCCATCATGCCCAGCTAATTTTTGTATTTTTAGTAGAGACGGGGTTTCGCCATGTTGGCCAGGCTGGTCACGAACTCCTGACCTCAGGTGATCCACCGGCCTCAGCCT
Organism: Pan paniscus; assembly: GCF_029289425.2. NCBI lineage: Eukaryota > Metazoa > Chordata > Mammalia > Primates > Hominidae > Pan > Pan paniscus. Next base: position 44,334,065 of record NC_073253.2, on the reverse strand, counting down.
CCCAAAGTGCTGGGATTATAGGCGTGAGCCACCGTGCCTGGCCTATTGGTATTCTTAACTCTTTTTCCTGAAAGTCATGTGTAAAGACAAGTACATATATTTAAAGGATTCTAGTTAGTGAGATTTTGTTGAACTATTTTAATGAGTAAATTCTAAGAAAAAACTGATTGTTAAACTTTTTTTTCAGATTTTGTTATGGATGTCAGGGGGAGTTGAAAGACCAACATGTAAGTTCTTTGGCTTTCTAAATATTAAGTAATGTACAAGAAATATTGAAATCAATGGTACTATAAGTTTTCAACAGGTTGTTAAAGACCAGGCTCATATAAGTTCATTTCTTGTAAAGATAATGACAATAGGTGAAGGTAAAATAGGAACAAAATAGTTTAAATACTAGTTTTGTTATTCTGCATTCTAATTTTTGCTATAAAGTATTTTGTAATTCATCTTTTTAAAACTTTATTAAAAATTTTTTTAATTTTTTTCCTCTTTTTTTAAATTCTTTGATTGTTTTGTCTACTTTGGTACACCCTTGTAAAACATGTAAATTGTCTTTAGCTTTCAAGCTAAACTGCATTTAGTCTGAAAGTATTTAAAATATTTTCTTCATATTATACTTTAAGCTGTGTGATAACACATTGAAATTGTTTAAGGTGGCCACAGATAATAGGTGATTCTTCCATTATGCCAATGAGAAAATACTTTTTTAAATTTTGAAGAGGGCCAACTTTAATAAATAAATTTGTATAGATGTAAATAATATGGATCACTGTCTAGCTTTAATTTGTAATTTAGTTACATGTTCATATTGAAAACTATATATATTATATAAAATAATAATTAGAAGTATTGCTCTTCTACTGTCACAATTTATAAAGTAATTTTATTAAATTTTATATACCTCTTTGACATCAGTAGTTTCCTCTTAACTGGAACCACTTTTTGAATCATTTGACAGTTTTTTGGTTTTATTTTCTGAGACAGACTCTTGCTCTGTCACCCAGGTTGTAGTGCAGTGATGCAATCTTGGCTCACTGCAACCTCTGCCTCCCAAGTTCAAGTGATTCTCGTGCCTAGCCTCCCAAGCAGCTGGGATTATAGGCGTGCACCACCATGCCCAGCCAATTTTTGTATTTTTAGTAGAGACTGGGTTTCGCCATGTTGACCAGCTGGTCTTGAACTCCTGGGCTCAAGCAATCCACCCGCCTTGGCCTCCCAAAGTGCTGGGATTACAGGCGTGAGCCACTACACCCGGCCTCATTTGAGTTTTTAAGAATAGGTCATTGTCTGTGTTGTTTGAGATTTATTTATTCATTCTTTTTTTTTTTTATTCAAAGCCAAATACTTCTGAGATTTAGTGATTTTTGAATCTGTGTATGAAGCTGCCCTGGAAATTTTATCCCAAGGCGCAAGTACTCATATATGTAATGCTGAAAGAACAAATGTAGTTTTTTCGTTTCTGCTTGTCTTATCTGTGTCATTTGACATATTTTTTTAAAGGTTTACTTGAAAGGGAAATATAATGTTTGCAATTGTGAGGTCATTCTCTAAGAATAATTAAATCTATGTTAAATTTTTATGCTTCTCTTTTTAATTGAATCAATCAGGTGGTCTTGCTAAGCATTCAAAAGTAGCGCTGGTTTGAAGCTCATATGTCTTTCCTAAACCTTAGAATGAAATAATTGAGAGCGAACTGTAATAGAATAGACTTTAAAGATTCAAAAACAAAACCATTCCCTCATTTCTAAGGGATAGTTTTGGGGAAAAAATTAATTGCCTTAGATTTGAGAATATAGAGTACATTGGAAGTAATAAAGTAGGTAGTGGGAAAAAATTGGTAGAGATATAAAAGAGCAAAGCACACCTTGAATATCATCTAGCTGTGCTGTAATTAACTTTTGGAAACTAGTTTATCACTTTTCTTCTTTTCACTACAGGTTTATGTTTGTGCTGTGTGCCAAAATGTTTTCTGTGTGGACTGTGATGTTTTTGTTCATGATTCTCTACACTGTTGCCCTGGCTGTATTCATAAGATTCCAGCTCCTTCAGGTGTTTGATTCCAGCCTGTAGTATACATTGTATGTGTTAAAAAGAAATTTGCAACTGTGAATAAAAGGACTTCTTTAGAAGAAGCTTCATTTAAAACATGAAAGGATAATCTGACTTAAGAAACTTTTTGCTAAGAAAAGGTAATATTTTATTAAATTTTAAATTTGTGTTGTCACAGAAATACCTGAAATTCAGTAGTACTTCATTCAATTAATTTTGTTTTCCATTATTTTGAGTTATACTGTTTTCAAAGTCATTATGCAATATGTATAAACTTATAATAATTAAATTGATGTGATAATTTTATGTTTTTATAATTAAATACGGAATCTTTATGATTTATGTTAATTCATTAATTTAGCATAAGAAGAAAGTTAAGTCTGAATGTAAATTCAGTGTAAGATGAAAATTTATCAATACTTATGAAATTAGGCTGGGCACTGTGGCTCACACCTGTAATCCCAACACTTTGGGAGGCTGAGGTGGGCAGATCACCTGAGGTCAGGAGTTCGAGACCAGCCTGGCCAACATGGTGAAACCCCGTCACTAGTAAACATACAAAAAATAATTAGCCGGGCATGGTGGTTCACGCCTGGAGTCCCAGCTACTTGGGAGGCTGAGGCAGGAGAATCGCTTGAACCCAGGAGACGGAGGTTGCAGTGAGCGGAGATTGTGCCACTGCACTCCACCCTAGAGTGAGACTCCATCTCAAAAAAAAAAAAAAGTTATGAAATTAATACATACGAAATGATGTACTGCTACATCCACCAGAGAGGTCTTTTTAGGTTTAACCAAACATTTGGAATATGTTTATCAAGTTAGTACATCTGAAATTATTTGTGGCTATGACCAACAGAAGTCACTTTACATTAAACATTCAAACTCACAAGACTGCCATGGCCATACTTGGTACCCGCTTACTCAGAAGGATATTAAACAGAAACAACAGCCTGCCAGCACAGCATCAAGCAGTCCTCATTAGCAGTGGAAGTCCTTGTAGCAGTCCACTAGTACAATTTGGGTGCAAGGAGATAAGATCCTCCACAGGCATCAAGGAACCAATATCTCTTAACAATTCCATAAACACAGCTTCCAGGGTATCCACAAGGGATGTGTCAATTTCAAGAGTCACTACACTCAGGAAAGCCTAAAGCTTGAAGACTCCATTTATTTATAGTGCATCCCAATCCAGATACCTAACAATTACGAGTTATTTTTACTATAAGCAAAGTTGCCTAAAATCATAGTTGATACTAACCATGGTTAACAGAGCTCTAAAAGTTTGACAGAAAGTGAGATTCAAATCCTTTCACTCTCATATGCTAAACCTTTTGCCTTACTCTGGGTCATCAGAGAAATTTAGGTGAGAATGTATGATGAAGTTTGTGTTTTAGATTCAATGCAGATATATCACTGTGGGCAGAACTCTTTCTGGTTATATCCAGTTAAGAGTAAATCAGGCTTTCGGCCGGGCGCGGTGGCTCACGCCTGTAATCCCAGCACTTTGGGAGGCCGAGGCGGGCGGATCACGAGGTCAGGAGATCGAGACCATCCTGGCTAACACGGTGAAACCCCGTCTCTACTAAAAATACAAAAAATTAGCTGGGCCTGGTGGCGGGCGCCTGTAGTCCCAGCTATTCGGAAGGCTGGGGCAAGAGAATGGTGTGAACCCAGGAGGCGGAGCTTGCAGTGAGCCGAGATCGCTCCACTGCACTCCAGCCTGGGCCACAGAGCGAGACTCTGTCTCAAAAAAAAAAAAAAAAAAAGAGTAAATCAGGCTTTCATAGCAAAGGTATGTCTATTTTATGTATATAAACTTCAGGTACTCTAGCTTGAGGTTCACTATGAAATTTGTGATTTTTTTTTTTTTTTTTTTTTTGAGATGGAGTCTTGCTCCATCACCCAGGCTGGAGTGCAGTGGCCTGCTGTTGGCTCACTGCAACCTCCGCCTCCCGGGCTCAAGCAATTCTCCTGCCTCAGCCTCCTGAGTAGCTGGGACAACAGGCGCCTGCCACCACGCCTGGCTAATTTTTGCATTTTTGGTAGAGAGGGGGTTTCACCTTGTTGATCAGGCTGATCTCCAACTCCTGACCTCAGGTCATCCACCCACCTCGGCCACCGTGCCCGGCCAAAATTTGTGATTTTATAACTAAGAATTTTTAGTTAAGAACATTATCAGTAAAGACAATGTAATCCCACCCTGGAGAGTTTATTGGGAGCCCAGGAATATTCATTTTTAATACACACACACACACACACACACACACACACTGATCAGAGTAACAGGAGTTTCTCTCAGGAGTCATACTCCATGAGCCTGGACCCAGTGGTTCTTTATGTGGAAACAAATTTCAGCTATAGGTAACCTGGTAACTGCTATTTTCTTCTGTGTGCTCTGTCAACAAAGCTATCACTGGCTTGCAGGAGATGCCTTTAATACTCAGAGCATTCTATCTCCCCCTATCTGGTTTAGAAGGAAGGCCTTCATTAGTTACCTATTGAGAAGTTACTAGAACTCTCTATTAGAGACTTACCCTCCTGACCTGATAAAAAGGGATACCCATGTCTCTGTTAACAGCTTTATCTCTTTCTACAGTTTTGGGTATTTGATAAGGTTAAGGCAAAATTTTAGTTATGCTTAAGGAGGAGTTCTTTTTTCACAATTACAGAGAAAATTTTGGTTTGTTGAAGATTGCAGAAATAGCAATGGTAATGTAAGACAGTTTTGGCCTTTAATTTTTTTCTTGAAACTCTACAGTATACTACAATAGTGAAGGAAACTATTAACATGAGAGATCCTTCTGAATAGGATGTCTTTCTGAGTTCCACTATTCAGTTACAAAACTCCTTAATGCTTAAAATTCATTATGAAAATTAGATTTATTTTAGATACTTTCAAGTGTATACATTTTTATTTCATAATTTTTATTGTCTTTTAACTAAAGCATTTAGTTCATTTATATTTACTGTGTACCTTTTATATTTAACAAATATATTTACTTATTAAAAGATTACCACTGATATATTTTATTTATTATAAATATTTATTATATTTATAAATATATTATTTATATATAAATATATTATTTATATTTATATTTATATAGTTATATATATAAATCTATATATTTATTTTTATATATAATATATATTATATAATATATAATATATAATAATATATTATATAATATATAATATATAATAATATATTATATATTATATAATATATAATAATATATTATATAATATATAATATATAATAATATATTATATAATATATAATATATAATAATATATTATATAATATATAATATATAATAATATATTATATAATATATAATATATAATAATATATTATATATTATATAATATATAATAATATATTATATAATATATAATATATAATAATATATATTTTAATATATTATATATTAAAATATATAAATATATATAATAAATATATTATAAATATTTATTAAAAGATTACCACTGATATATTTGGGTTTAAGTCTATTATCTTTGTGTTATTGGTTCCAACAATTCCATCTTTCGTTTTTTTAAATTTTTTTAACTACATATTTGATACTATCTTTTCCTTCTTGCCTTCTTTTTGATTGCTTACTTTCTACCATTCTGTGTTTTTCCTCACTAGTTTGAAAATTGTATACTTTGTTTTTATTCTTTCAGTGGTTACCCTAGAAATTACAACAAACAAAAATTGCAACAACAATAAATTACAACAAGAAGAATTTTTTTTTTTTTTTGAGACAGAGTCTCGCTCTGTCGCCCAGGCTGGAGTGCAGTGGTGCGATCTCGGCTCACTGCAAGCTCCGCCTCCCGGGTTCATGCCATTCTCCTGCCTCAGCCTCCCAAGTAGCTGGGACTGCAGGCGCCCGCCACCACTCCTGGCTAATTTTTTGTATTTTTACTGGAGACGGGGTTTCACTGTGTTAGCCAGGATGGTCTCGATCTCCTGACCTCATGATCCATCTGCCTTGGCCTCCCAAAGTGCTGGGATTACAGGCGTGAGCCACCATGCCTGGCCAACAACAAGAATTTCTTAACTTAGGTCCCCTAGGAAGTAGAACCTGAGGCAAAGATGAAAGTATTGTTACTTTATTAGGGAGGGGCAGATCAAGGGGGGTGAGAGTGTGGAAGAAAAGGGAAAGCAAAGCAAGGAAAAACGTGATGCATTGTGTTACTGCAGTGGCCGGGCTTCATGACAAGCTGTGACGAGATACAGGAGCCTCCCAGCAAGTGTGTTCACTTAGAGTGTGGGGCTTCTCTAGAAGGTTTATAAGGAGAAACTGCCCCTCTGAGCAGTCCATTGAAGGGAGGAAGGAGAAGTAACTTAATTTCCTAAGTTCTTCCATTTCCCGTTGATCCTAGTTTGCCCACAGGGCTGTGTCATCTCGTCCTTTGGTAACTGCTCAGGAAGCCAGATCTCGTGCTCAGTGGTGTGGCATTGCATCTACTTCTAGAAGGATTTCTCAATACTTTATAACTTCCTCATGTTTGTGGTCATGTCTGTGTTCAGCTGTATCTCTAGAACGGTTGGCCAATTCATAGCATGAAATGATTTCATGAGTGGTGACAAAGAAAGGGTGCAATCAGCCCTTGGGGAGTGGGTTAGTGGAATCCCAGTCCTGAGGCCATTAGTGGGTGGCAGAGTTTAGGAGAAAAGGTAAGAAGTTTCAGTCCTTGGGCCCTGTAGTAAGGAGAAAAAGGGTACAGGAGGTTGTCACACTTCTGAGAAGTAGTCTTAGAGTGCCCTAGTGCCTGCTTTGGATCCAGTTCTGTAAGGGCAGAGGATTCATTATTTCCAGGTAATTTAAGTATGTTCTGGGGAGAAGTATTACAAGATGGACTGGGGACTTGGCTGGGATCCTGATGGGATCTAAATTATTGATTTCACCTGACTGAATTGCTATTTGCGTCACACCTCAGGACCCTGGAAACAATACACAATTTGCCCATTCATTAATTTATTAATTCACTCAACAAACTTGTACATCTGCCATAAGTCTGACACGATCCTAGTTATCAGGGATGTAGATAGGATAGTCAAAAGAAGATGTAAACCTAACCTCATGCATCTGTGAATCTCCCCATCTAAAAAGACACAGCCTTGTAAAGAAGCTTGTGTGAAAGTGCTAACGACATGCCAAGTGTTAAGGGGATGCAGGAGAGGCACGGTAAAATGGGTTGGGAGGCAGCTCAGATGTCTAAAGGGGTCAGGCAGACAATGCAGATAAGTGAAAGAGGGCCAGTTGATGCAGAGTGGGGACATCTGGAAAGCACCCGCCCCATCTAAAGGAGGCAGCCTCTGAGAGGCTGGGGATCAGGGATAGAAGGGAGATGTACTTTTCACTGTACATCCTTTTGTATTTTTTAATTTTGTTACTTAATTCAAAAAAATGTAAAAATAAAGTGAGGTAACCATTATTTGGCCCCAGCCTATTTTTTTCTTCTGGGAATGATACTTAAAGAGAAACTAAATCTGGATTTTTTTTTTTTTTTTTTTTTTTTTTTTTTTGAGACAAAGCCTTGCTCTGTTCCCCAGGCTGGAGTGCATTGGTGCAATCATGGCTCACTGCAGTCTCGACCTTCCAGACTCAAGTGACGGTCCCACTTCAGACTCCCTAGTAGCTGGGACCACAGGTGTGTGCCATTGTGCCTGGCTAATTTTTAAAAAGTTTTTTTTTGTAGAGACACTGTCTTCCTATGTTGCCTAGGCTGGTCTTGAACTCCTGAGCTCAAGTAATCTGCACACCTCAGTCTTCCGAAGTATTGGGATCACAAGCGTGAGCCACCATGCCCAGCCGTAAAAACTGGATTTTTAAAGTGAATTCTCCCAAGTTTGAGATGTTAGCCTCTAATTTAGAAAAACACAGAGGCTAAATAAAACTTATCTTCAGTCCACCAGTTGACAAACTTTGGCCTGGCCTGTCTCTTTTCTATCATTTATCATCAGGGCAGATAATCTTTTAAGTTTCAGGTGTTACACTTTCCTGGGATATACTCCTCTTAGGGGATAATTTATTTACTTTTTGTTTTTGTTTTTGTGACAGAGTCTTGCTCTGTCAACCAGGCTAGAGTGCAGTGGCATGATCTTGGATCACTGCAACATCTGCCTCCCGGGTTCAAGTGATTCTCCTGCCTCAGCCTCCCGAGTAGCTGGGACTACAGTCATGTGCCACCATGCCTGGCTGATTTTTGTATTTTTAGTAGTGACGTGGTTTCACACCATGTTGACCAGGCTGGTCTCGGAACTCCTGACCTCAAGTGATCCACCCACCTTGGCCTTCCAAAGTGCTGGGATTACAGGTGTGAGCCACCGTGGCCAGCCTTAGGGGATAATTTAGGTTTTTTGTGTTTCTGTTTTAAATTTAAATTTTTATTTTTTTGAGGCAGTATCACTCTGTCTCTCAGGCTGGAGTGCAATGGCACAATCAACTCACTGCAGCCTTGAATTCCTGGGCACAAGTGATCCTCCCAATTCAACTTCTCAAGTAGCTAGGACTACAGGTGTGCACCACCATGCCTGGCTGAATTTTTTTTTTTAAGAGATGGACTCTTGCTGTGCTGTCCAGGCTCGTGTCAACTCCTGGCCTCAAATGATCCTCTCTCCTAGGCCTCCCAAAGTGCTGGGATTACAGACGTTAGCCACTGTGCCCAGCCTAGTTCAAGTTTTAAGCATTAAGAATTGACTCTTTGGAGGAAAAGGGATCTTCTAAGGATCTCTACAGTCAGTGACTCTAAATGTAGTGTTTGGACCAGTAAGTAGCATTAGCATCACCCAAGAAGTCATTAGAAATGCAAATTCTTGGCCAGGCGCGGTGCCTCATGCCTGTAATCCCAGCACTTTGGGAGGCTGAGGTGGGTAGATCACGAGGTCAGGAGTTCGAGACCAGCTTGACCAACATGGTGAAACCCTGTCTCTACTAAAAATACAAAAATTAGCCGGCCGTGGTGAAGGGCATCTGTAATCCCAGCTACTCAGGAGGATGAGGCAGGAGAATCACTTGAATCCAGGAGGCGGAGGTTGCTGTGAGCCAAGATCACACCACTGCACTGCAGCCTGGGCAACAGAATGAGACTCCATCTCAAAAAAAAAAAAAAAAGCAAATTCTTGAGCCCCATCACAGGCCTGTTGAATCAGAAACTCTGAGGATGGGTCTAGCAGTCCGCTTTAACAAATCCTCCAGGTGGTTACAATAAATGTTGAAGTGTGAGAGCTACTGCCTGTAATCCCATTTAGAGAGGTACATAGGTAACTTAAAAACAGGTCCTGATAAAAGAATTCTACTAAACTTAAAAAACAAATTCAGGTAACTTTATAAACAAACAAATCTCGGCCGGGCGCGGTGGCTCACGCCTGTAATCCCAGCACTTTGGGAGGCCGAGGCGGGCGGATCACAAGGTCAGGAGATCGAGACCATCCTGGCTAACACGGTGAAACCCCGTCTCTACTAAAAATACAAAAAATTAGCCGGGCGTGGTGGCGGGCGCCTGTAGTCCCAGCTACTCGGGAGGCTGAGGCAGGAGAATGGCGTGAACCCGGGAGGCAGAAATTGCAGTGAGCCGAGATCGCGCCACTGCACTCCAGCCTGGGTGACAGAGCAAGACTCCGTCTCAAAACAAACAAACAAACAAAAAAAACAAATCTCAAACATGGAATTATTTTTTCACTTCTCTCTTTTGTTTTTTTTTTTTTGAGACAGAGTCTCGCTCTGTAACCCAGGCTGGAGTGCAGTGGCGCGATCTCGGCTCACACTGCAATTTCTGCCTCCCGGGTTCACGCCATTCTCCTGCCTCAGCCTCCCGAGTAGCTGGGACTACAGGTGCCCGCCACCACGCCCGGCTAATTGTTTTTTTGTATTTTTAGTAGAGACGGGGTTTCACCGTGTTAGCCAGGATGGTCTCGATCTCCTGACCTCGTGATCCGCCCGCCTCGGCCTCCCAAAGTGCTGGGATTACAGGCGTGAGCCACTGCGCCCGACCTTTTTCACTTCTCTTAATGCTCTGTAAACATTAGTGTATTTATATATGTACTTAGAATTTTTAAAAATCAATTTTATTGAGTTATAATTAACATACAGTAAAAATGCTCCCATCTTGAGTAATTCCATGCCTTTTGACAAGTGTTCTGTACCCATGCCACGACCACCACAATCGAGAGAGAACATCTTCATCACTCCAGAAGGGCTCCTTTGCAGTCAGTGCTCCCTAGGAGTTCCAGCGGCCGGTGACATTGATCTGTTTTCTGTCACTGTAGATGAGATTTGTCTGTTATATACAATTTTTAAAAATTAGATGATATGTATGGCTTCTTTTGCTTAGCATAATGTTTTTGAGCTTATTCATTTATTGCATATATCAATACTTTGCTTCTTTTTACCACCTGTACTTCATTTATGGATACGTTGTTTATCCATGTGTTTATCCCCAATGGACATTGGGTTGTTTCTGATTTTTTGGTTATTATTATGAATAAAGTTGCTATGAACATTATTGTATAAATCTTTGTGTGTTCATGTGTTTTCATTTTTCTTGGGTAAATGTGTAGGAATGGAATTGCTAGATTGCATGGCAAGAGTATACTTAGCTTTCCATGACACCAGTGAACTGTTTTTCCAAAGACATTGTATTAATACCATTTTACATTCCCACAACTAATGTATGAGCTTCCAGTTGCTCCATATCCTCAACTAACAGTTGATATTGTACAATACAAATGTTAACTTTTAGAATATCTTCACAACTTTAGAGTAGATAGTGATTTCTTAGGACACAAAAACTATCAATCATAACAAAAATTAAAAGTGGACTTCATCAAAATTAAAAACTTCTTTTTGAAAGGCACCATTAAGAAAATGAAAAGATGGTTAACAGACTGAGAGAATATATGTGCAATGTAAATATCTAACAAAGGACTAGTATGCAAAATAAAGAATCCTTATAATTTAGTAATAAAAAGGAAAACACGCAATTTTTAAATGGGTCAAGAATTTAATTACGGCCAGGTGCAGTGGCTCACACCTGTAATCTCAGCACTTTGGGAGGCCGAGGTGGGTGGATCACGAGGTCAGGGGTTCGAGACCAGCCTGGCTAACATGGTGAAACCCTGTCTCTACTAAAAATACAAAAATTAGCTGGGCGTGGTGGTGGGCGCCTGTAATCCCAGCTACTCGGGAGGCTGAGGCAGGGGAATCGCTTGAACCCAGGAGGCGGAGGTTGCAGTGAGCTGAGATTGTGCCACTGCACTCCAGCCTGGGCGACAGAGCGAGACTCTGTCTTTTCAAAAAAAAGAAAAAAATTTAATTACCTTACCAAAGAAGATACATGAATGACCAATAAGCCATTAAATTAAAACTTCAGTGAGTATACACATATGCCCTGAAGTAGCTAAACTTTAAAACACTGCCCTATGTGTGTGTACTTTTTAGCTAAAAAAGTGTTTGAAAACAGTATTATTTTAAAACTCAAAATTCCAAATCCTCTCTTCAAATTAGGTAGTAGTGTCACTGGAAGTAAAAGAGAAGTTACTTTAACTGCTAAAGAGTATCCACTAAGAATCTACAACAAACATCATGTTTAATGCTCAAACTTTAGAAGAATTTATACCAAAAGTCAAGAATAAGATAGGATGTCTATCTTCGTTATTAAGCAACATTATATTAGAGGACCTAATCAATGCAACAAGGCAATAAATAAAAGACAAAACTGTCATAATCAGATAATACAAACATCTAAGAAAATTCAGGGGGATTTACAGTCATATATTAAACAGTCCAGAAGGAGTCCTATACATCATCAATGAATACTGAGAATAAAAAATAGTTTTTAAAACCCCTCCAATTTATAAGGGCAACAAAATGTACAAGGTACTAAACTAAATGTAATGTGTATTTGGGTATAAATACAGCAACATAATGAAAAGGTTTATTGGGGAAAAAATTACAGGGAGAAGGGTCAACAACGTGAAGAGGTTCCCCTGCCATCTGGACTTCTGGAAAAAGACCTGCTGGTCTAGGCACAGCTGGATGCACCATGGAAAGTGGTTCCAATAAACACTGGCACTGTAACAATTGTGCATGTTGATACAAAAAGAGGGAGCCGATGAATACTTGGTCGATTATTTAACAATTGCTTCTCTGCTGAAGAAATGGCCTTGTTGGACTAGAGCTTAACTGTGGTTCACATACTAATGCTGCTATAACAGCTAGAAACCTTACTGAGAAATTTGCTAAACCACCAAAAAGAGGAAATGAACCTTTTAGGACATCTGGATTGCCTTTTCTTAAAAATCTAGTCTTGGCTGGGTGCTGTGGTTCAAGCCTGTAATCCCAGCATTTGGTGAGGCCGAAGTGGGTGGATCACGAGGTCAAGAGATGGAGACCATCCTGGTCAACATGGTGAAACCCCGTCTCTACTGAAAATACAAAAATTAGCTGGGCGAGGTGGCATGTGCCTGTAGTCCCAGCTGCTGGGGAGGCTGAGGAAGGAGAATCACTTGAACCCGGGAGGCGGGGGTTGCAGTGAGCTGAGATCACGCCATTGCACTCCAGCCTGGCAACAGAGCAAGACTCAGTCTAAAAAAAAAAAAAAAATCTAGTCTGTATGGCAGCACAACATCAGGTAAAAGTACAGACTAGCCAGATCACTGGTTAACCTTAACCCCTATGTGCTTGAGTTTCCTTATCTGTAATATGGAGATATAGCAATAGCTGATTTGGACTGTTAAAGGAATTAAGTGGACACATGTAAAGTGCTTAGAATCGTGCCTGGCAAGTAGTAGGCTGCAATATTGTGATATAATAAATATATATATTTGATCTTCATCCAGTTCCTGGCACAGATCTCCAGAAACCCTTGTAATTTCCTGAGTGACAGGGGTGATAGAAACATCTTTTATTAGAATACTTGGTCTTGGTTCCTGACACAAGAGCTTCTAAGACCTTTGGAATCTCCAAGTGATAAGAGTGTATGACAGTGAGCTAACTGGTGGCTGGGATCCTTTAGACAACTTCAGGATGGGGGCTATCCCCTGAAAGACTAAGGCATGATTAGAGGTCTGGGATTTGCAGCCCCACGCCTTGACCTCCAGAGAGGGTGAAAGGGCTGGAGATTGATTAACCACCAATTGCCAGTGATTTAACCAATCATGCCTAAGTGATGGCACCTCCATTAAAAAATAAACCACAGGTTTGGAGAGCTTTCGGTTTGGTTAACCCCAACCACATACAAAGAAGGCGATGCACCTCAAACTGCATGAAGACAAAAGGTCCTGTGCTCACCTGGGACCCTTCTGGACGTTGCCCTGTGTACCTCTTCGACTGCCTGTTCATCTGTATCCTTTATAATAAAGCAGTAAACATAAGTAAAGTTTCTGAGTTCTGTGAGCCATTATAAGAAACGATCGAACCTGGGATTTTCCTTTCGGAAGCCGCTCTCTCTCACAAGGGAGAGAGCTGTTCTCCTTTTTCTTTTGCCTGTTAAACCTCCGCTCCTAAACCCACTCTTCGTGTGTATCGTGTCCTTAACCTTGTTGGTGCGAGACGACGAACCCCGGGTATTGACCCCAGACAACAATGCCACTTCATATTGGGGACTTCGTCTGGGATTCCAAGGTGCATTCATTGCAAAGGTGAGTAGAGGGGCAGACCTCAACTCTGTCCTTTGATTTCGAGGCTCTTGGCCTCCATTTTAGAATCAAACCAAACCAAATACTGGGCCCCCTTCTGCTTCTGTGAATGAGAAAACTCTGCCTTCACCAATTAGCCATTTAAAAATTATGAGCGTGGCTGCCAGCCTTACAAGTCTTGGGGGACAGGCTTGCTGGGGAGAACATGGAGAACCCCCCAATACCCACGGGCTGCTGGGCATATTGGCCATGTTTGAACCAGTTTCCTTTCACGGAGGACCAAGCTGTCGTGTGGGGCTGGAAGAGGTCCTGGAGCAACTGAGGATTTCTGGCTGGGGCTACCTCCTGGTGCCATCCGAAGGCTTCTGGACTGACCCCAACCTCCGACCACCCTAAGGGGTGTCGGCAACAGGACCTCCAACTTTCCTATCATAATTCTCTCATTTCCTATGCACGACCACCATGTCTCCTATCCTCTCTCTGTATGCAGTACTGAGGGAGTTTTACAGTTCAGGGAAGTAATCTTGTTAGGCAAGAACAAAGAATGCTGTAGTAACCAGGGATATAGCACAGGGGCATGCTGTTGTGATTTTCTAGGAACAGAGGGTTTCCTCCCCCACCACAGTGAGCGTCACTCTCTGCGCTTGCTCTGGAAAGCATATGGCATGTCAAGGTCACTCTGCCCTTTGTCATAGTAAGATTAGGGTGGGGCGCCCAACCTTCCCCGCGTGCTATGTAAACGTCACACCTGTTCAAACCAACCTGTGGGCTCTGCGCAAATCAGACGCCGCCGCCTCAGGCCTGCCTATAAAATCTGGTGCAGTCCACCGCAGGCCGGATTTTCCTTTCGGAAGCCCCTCACAAGGGAGAGATCTGTTCTCGTTTTTCTTTCTTTTGCCTATTAAACCTCTGCTCCTAAACTTCCCTAACCCCCAAGAAAGAAATTATCGAACCTGAGGGGGTTGCAGATACCCATGATTTGTAGTGAACTCGGACAGAAGTGTGGGTACCCTGAGGTCCTAATAGTTGTGGCTGGCATCCGAAGTAGGGGGCAGTCTTGAGGGCTGAGCCCCTAACCCGTGGGGTCTGCACTAACTCTGGTTAGTTAGCATCAGAATTGAGTAAAATTGTAGGACACTCAGCTGCTGTCTGTGGAGAATTGGAGAATTGGTTGGTGGAAAACCCATATATTTGATGTCAGAAATGTGAGTAGAGAAATGGTTTTTCCTTGATAGGCTCTATGTAAATTTTAGTTCATGTTTTTGGTAATAAATACACAATATTACTGATTCTTAAAAGTATAAACCCAGGAAAATTAAGAAAACAAGAATGTCAAGTCCAACAGAGTTTAAAGGTAAAAAAAAATAAAATAAAACAGAAATGGGACCAGTAGCACATAGAATATTTTAACACATTCTTGGAAAGTAGAAACTATATGGACTAGTAGTCAGGAAGGAAGCAGCTCAAGGAAACCGCTTCCTGAATATGGAGTCTCCTATGGGAGACTATCTGCCCTATGGAGAAGCTTGGAGTAACTGCGGACACAGGATGCCAGATAGGAAGGAGGGCTGGAGTGACATGAAGGGCTGAAAATTGAGGGACTAATTGGAAGCCCGTGCACGGGACAGTCAGCTCTCTCTACCCCATGATCAGAATATTTGACACACAAGTGTTTACCCTGGGGCAAAAAATTACAGGAGTCTTCCCTGCTCCCCCCAAAATTGAACACATTGCTTTCTCTTAGCTGACCTAGAGAACCAGTGTGGGCACTGGCACCCCAAAACTAAGAATCCTTTTAAGAAATGGTGATTTTATGTCCAAGGAACATTCCAAGTAAGTTTTCAGTTGCTAGCTTTGTCTTTACAAGTAACGGGCCAGGCCCAGTGGCTCATGACTGTAATCCCAGCATTTTGGGGGACTGAGGTGGGCAAACGGCTTGAGGTCAAGAGTTCGAGACCAGCTTGGGCAACATGGCGAAACCCTGTCTCTACTAGAAATACAAAAATTAGCCAGGTGTGGTGGTGCATGCCTGTAGTCCCAGCTATTGTGGGGCTGAGATGAGAGGCTCACTTGAGCCTGGGAGGTAGAGGCTGCAGTGAACCGAGATTGTGCCACTGCACTCCAGTCTGGGTGATAAAGTGAGACCCCATCTCCAAAAACAAAACAAAATAAAAAAAACCCAAGTAACTTGAAATCATTTTCTGAAATCTTTCTCTGACATTCTGACATTAGGGTAATTCTTGTTCTCCATAGAGTGAAAGGCCCAGGTTCAAGTCCCACTTCTGTGGCTCCTGATTTTTTAATGATTAGTTTGACCAATGTGTTTTTAAATGACCTAATTTTTAAACATGAGTTGAAAACCCAGGATCACTACACATTTGAGGAAAGTTGATAATATGAAAAGTAAACACCAAGGTAAGTGGTAAAAACCTTTGAGGAAACATAATTCAGGAAACAGGAACTTAAACATTAGTATCGTACAGCAGATTCAGGAAGATGGCACTGGTTAAAAAATTGACACTATGAAAATAAGGCACAGAGAAAAGAAAGAGCTGTGGGAAATTATAATTGCTGAAATTTTAAACTAGATTGGAGAGCCGGAATATAAAGGAGAGGACAGCTGGGTGCAGTGGCTCACACCTGTCATCCCAGCATTTTGGGAGGCTGAGGCCGGCAGATCACTTGAGCCAGGGAGTTTGAGACCAGCCTGGGCAACATGGTGAGACCCCCATCTCTACACAAAATAAAATAAAAAAATCAGCTGTGCATGGTAGCACACGTCTGTAGTCCCAAAACTTGGGAGGCTAGGTGGGAGGATCACTTGAGTCCAGGAGGTGGTGGCTGCAGTGAGCTGTGATTGTGCCATTGCACTGCAGCCTGGATGACAGAGCGAGACCCTTAGAAAGTAGGAAAAGAATATATGAAAAAAAAAAATAAGTGATCAATTAATTACTCACCTGAATAGTGGGAATACCAAAAGAGTAAAAAGAGAGTAACAGACAGTAGGAAGTTATCAAAGAAATAATAGAAGGTAATTTCCCAGGCTTGATGGGAGACCCAAGAGCTCAGATTGAAAATGCCCATTGAATACCCAGCCCAATGAATGTAGAGAGGTCTACACTTAGGAGAAAAGATCCTAAAAGCTACCAGAAAGATAGAAACTGTTACTATAACAGAAATAAGACACTAGCACCTTAACTATTAGCCAATCTTAACAAACTAGAATAAAGGCCGGGTGTGGTGGTTCATGCCTATAATCCTAGCACTTTGGGAGGTCGAGATGGGAGGATCGCTTCAGCCTGGGAGCTTGAGGCTGCAGTGAGCTAGGATCGTGCCACTGTACTCCAGCCTGGGCGACAGAGTGAGACGCTGTCTCAAAAACAACAGAAACAAAAAAACTAGAATAAAATACTTCTGGTGTGAGACTCTGTAGGTTTCATTACTCCTTTTGGGTCCTGATTAAATCCTGTTGACTCAAGACCTTAGAGCATTTACTGGTAAAGTCTCTGACTGCGCAATTTGTTTTGCATTTTAGTTCCTTAATTATTTTCTCACTGCTTCCTACTAAAGGACGGACAGAGCATTTGTTCTTCAGCCACATACTTTCCTTCCACTGGCCAGCATTCTCCTCTATTAGACTAGAACTGTGGATAAACCTTAGGTAAGTAAATTACTATCCCTGGCAAAGGTGCTTTTCTTCCACACCTAAACCTATGGTCCCTTCTTTGTCTTGCTATTGTTTCTCTCTTTGGAGGCAGGATGGTATGGAGGAAAGAGGACAGACACTGGAGTCACACAGACTTGGGTTTAAATCCTAGCTCCATGGCACAGTTGCCTCAATGGCACTCTTAGCACTGTAGTCAAAGAATATTAGACCTGGAAAGGGCCTTGGAAATTACTTCTCCTCCCCCAGAAACAGCCTCTAGACTGGCATGATTGACCACCAAACTTCATTGTGTCAGACAGGATCAATGTCTGCTGGTCTGCTGCAACTCTGTACTCATTTATCTCTGGGGAGGCCTGAAGCCTTGGTGCTGTTCCTTGGCCAAACCTAAATGAAATGTACTAGCCAGTGATTAATAGAGTCCTGTTCTGGGGTGGGAGACAGACCAGGGAGCAGCCTGTTTCTTGCTTCTTTCTTTCTTTTTGGAGATGAAATCTCATTGGCTTTGAACTTCTGGGCTCAAGTGATCCTCCCACTTCAGCCTCCGAAGTAGCTGGGATTACAGGTGCATGCCACTGCCCCAGCTTGACTATACCAGCTTGTTTCTGGTTTTGAGCCCTGGTATGCAAGCTAGTGTTGGCTACCTGATCAGAGGAGTATAAAAGAGCCTCAGATGAGGTTACAGTTCTCTTGAGACCAAGGTGTCTTGCATGTATCATCTAGCTGGTTCATTGCTTAAAGATGAAGCACATCTTCCACATCCTCTGTGGCTGCAAAAGGACCCTAGGAACTGGGCGTGGTGTTTCACTTGCCTTTTGGTTTGTTGGGTTTTTTTTTGTATCTATCCTTTACCTTTATTAAAGCCTTATGTGAGGATACTATGCGGAGTCTTCTAAGTCTTTTCAATGATCCAAACATGTGTAATTGATGAAGAGGGTACTGTGAATAGGATCATTACTTTTTTTTTGTTTTTGAGACAGGGTCTCACTCTGTCACCCAAGTTGAGTGCAGTATCTTGATCATGGCTCACTATAGCCTCAACCTCCTGGGCTCAAGAGATCCTCCCACCTCAGCCTCCCGAGTAGCTGGGTCTATAGGTGCACACCATCACGGCTGCCTAACTTTTAAAAAAATTATTTTGTAGAGCTGGAGTCTTACCATGTTGCCCAGGCTGGTCTCGAACTCCTGGGCTCAAGTGATTTGCCTGCCTTGGCCTCCCAAAGTGGTGGGATTACAGGTGTGAGCAACTGCGCCTGGCCCCAGGTTTTTTTTTTTTCTTTTTTTTTTCGAGACAGGGTCTCACACTGTTGCCCAGGCTGTAGTGCAGTGGCACTGAAGCCTGAAACCTCTGCCTCCTGGGTTCAAACAGTTCTTGTGCCTCAGCCACCTGAGTAGCTGGGATTACAGGCATGCACCACCACACCCGGCTAATTTGTTTGTATTTTTAGTAGAGATGGGGTTTCGCCATGTTGGCCAGGCTGGTCTTGAACTCCTGAACTCAAGTGATCCGCCCGTCCCAGCCTCCCAAAGTTCTGGGATTACAGGTGTGAGCCACTGCGCCTGGCCCCCCAGTTTTTTACTTTATAATTTAAATGATAGCTAAGGCTTTGTTTGGGAGAAAGATGAAAAGTGGGGAAAGATTTAGAGCCACTGGTGCCAGGCTAGTTGCTGGGGAATCCCTGTTTGAATTTGCTGAAGTGCTACAACTCTCAATGGGAAGAAAGGGATGACAATGGAACTTGAAGGTGGTTGATGCAGAGCAAGAGGAAATCGCTAAATAGATTTAAAAAGAAATCCAGACACAGAGGAAGTCAGCCAAGAATACAGTTCCCTGGCTGGTTAGGCTGCTTTGGCAAAAATGAAAGTAACTAAAAAAGAGCCTGTGTTGCCAAGTCCACCAAGTTCCTTCTGTAAAGGGAAGGAACATGATGCCAAAGAGGAGTTGGGCAGATATTTCTTCTGATGGGAATGTGACCCTCATCTGGTAGATAATCATCAACGAAACTACAGTGGGAGGGCATCAAGAGACAACTGAAACAGGGAACTACACAAGAGTGAAGTTGCCTGTGGACTGACAGAGCTTCCTGCAGAACCACTGCTGGGTTGGATATACATGAATGACAAAGGAGCTCTTTTCCTTGTATTAGGTACTGTCAAATGTACTTTCAAATGAAAGGGTGTGTTTGGTCTTAATTAGCTGAATTCGTTGAAGATCTTCAATTAGCTGCAGCTTTTGCCGGAATGTGGTTAGCTGGGCAAATTCCAAATTGGTTGAGCTGCACAAAGGTGGCAGTACATAAAACATATCTTGTAAAGGGGAACTGCCCAATTCCACCCATAATTGTTAGACGAAATACTCCCTAGAGGTTACTGAAATGTTGAGAATGCAAACAAACACATTTGGACTGGTTCTGTGATGAAACTAAGGTATCCCTTAATTTTATGTCTTTGACTTAAGTGATGATTGTTGCTGTGATAAGAGGGCCTCTACCTTCATAGACTTTTTGTGTGACCCTACTACTGGGGGAGCAGGATGAAGTGAAAGCCTGTTGAAGACTTACTAGTTCCTTTGCTCCAAATTGTGCTGAATGATGAACAGATTAATATCATTCAAAAGAAAGGAGGCCGGGTGTCGTGGCTCACACCTGTAATCCCAGCACTTTGAGAGGCTGAGGCAAGAGGATTGCTTAAGCCCAGGAATCTGAGGCTGCAGTGAGCTAGAATCATGCCACTGCACTTGTACTACAGCCTTGGCAACAGAGTGAGCCCTTGTCTCTTATTAAAAAAAAAAAAAAAAAAAAAGGAAAGGGCTGGGCATGGTGGCTCACACCTGTAATCCTAGCACATTGGGAGGCCGAGGCGGGTGGATCACCTGAGGTCAGGAGTTCGAGACCAGCCTGGCCAACATGGTGAAACCCTGTCTCTACTAAAAATAAAAAAATTAGCCGGGCATGGTGGCACATGCCTGTAATCCCAGCTACTCAGGAGGCTGAGGCAGGAGAATTGCTTGAACCTGGGAAGCAGAGGTTGCGGTGAGTCAAAATTGTGCCACTGCACTCCAGCCTGGGTGAACAGAGCAAGAGTCCATCTCACTTTGTTGCCCAGGCTGGTTTCAAATTCCTGGGCTCAAGCAATCCTCCCACCTTAGCCTCCCAAAGTGCTGGGATTACAGGTGTGAGCCACTGTGCCCAGTCAAGATTTCTAATGTATCCTAGTCTTGATGAATTAAACAAATAAACCTTTAGGATGATGCAAAAGCAGAATCTACAGTCACTTTAAAGCAGTGTGATGTAAAGAAAAGGGTGGCAGAGTCTCTTGGTGCTATGGGACCCAAGGACATTTACATTGGTGTGGATAAAATGCCCGGAGTGGTGAAAAACTTTATTGTCATTGTTGGACCATGGTGCATAATGTATTGTTATACCTGCTAATAAAAAATTAAACGGCAATTAACTTAGTTTAGTATGACAATACAACTGTAAGTTTAAGAGTGAAAAATGGGCCAGGTGTAGTGGCTCAGGCCTGTAATCCCAGCACTTTAGGAGGCTGAGGTGGGAGGATCACTTGAGCCCAGGGGTTTGAGACCAACTTGGCAACATAGTGAGACCCCCCCCCCCACCAACACCCCCAACACGCTTGTCTCTGTAAAAAATGGTGGTGTGCTCCTGTAGTACCAGCTGCTTGGGAAGCTGAGGTGGGAGGATCGCTTCAGCCCGTGAGGTTGAGGCTGCAATGGATGGTGATCAAGCCACTGCACTCCAGCCTAGGTGACAGAGCAAGACCCTGTCTCAAGAAAAAAAAAAAAGTGAAAAATGTCCATATAAAAACTTGCACACTAATGTGCACAGCGGTATTATTTATAATAGCCAAAAAGCATAAACAATCCACATATCCATCAACTGGGTTGAGGAATAAAATATGGTATATATGATAATAAAGTGTGGTATATCCACATAATGAAATATTATTTGACAATGAAAAGGAATATGAAGTACTAAAACAATACAACATGGATGAATTTCGCTTCCTTTTTTTGTTGTTCTTTTTATTTTATTTTTTAAGCACCTCTACCAACATGAACATTTTGCAAAGTGAAAGCAACCAGACACAAAGGACCACGTATTGTATGATTCAATTTATATGAAATGTCCCCAGTAGGCAAATCTATAGAGACAGAAAGTAACATAGTAGTTGCCTAGGGCTAGGAGGGTAACGGGGGACATGGAAAGCAACTGCTAATGGGCACAGCGTTTCTTTCTGGGGGGATGAAAATGTTCTAAAATTGATTGTGGTGGTGGTTGTGCATGTTTATGAATATGCTGAAATTTATTGAACTGTACATTTTATTTACTTTTTTTAGAGACAGAGCCTCACTCTGTTGTCCAGGCTGGAGTATAGTACTGCAATCATAGCTCCCCGCAGCTTCATATTCCTGGGCTCAAGAGATCCTTCCACCTCAGCCTCCCAAGTAGTTAGGACTACAGGCACATGCCACCATGCCCCGCTAAGTTTTCGTTTTCTTTAAAAAAAAGTTTTTTAGAGACAGGGTCTAGCTATGTTGCCCAGGCTGATCTCAACTCCTGGTCTCAAGCAATCCTCCCACCTTGGCCTCAAAAGCATTGGGGTTATAGGTATGAGTCACCACACCCTGAGTTGTTCATTTTAAATGGGTGAATTTTATGATGTGTGAATTATATTTCTTTCTCTTTTTTTGAGATGGAGTTTCACTCTTGTCGCCTAGGCTGGAGTGCAGTGGTGCGATCTCAGCTCACTGCAACCTCTGCCTCGTGGGTTCAAGCAATTCTCCTGCCTCAGCCTCCCCAGTAGCTGAGATTATAGGCATGCGCCACCATGCCCAGCTATTTTTTTTGTATTATTAGTAGAGATGGGGTTTCACCATGTTGGCCAGGCTAGTCTCGAACTCCTGGCCTCAGCCTCCCAAAGTGCTGGGATTATAGGTGTAAGCCACCACAGCCAGCCCCAAGTAGCTGGGACTACAAGCACGTGCCACCACACCCGACTAATTTCTTTCTTTTTTTTTTTTTTTTGTATTTTTAGTAGAGATGGGGTTTTGCCATGTTGGCCAGTCTGGTCTCAAACTCCTGACCTCAGGTGATCCACCCACCTCGGCCTCCTAAAGTGCTGAGATTACAGGCATGAGCCACTGCTCCCGATGGATTATATTTCAATATAATTCA
Organism: Pan paniscus; assembly: GCF_029289425.2. NCBI lineage: Eukaryota > Metazoa > Chordata > Mammalia > Primates > Hominidae > Pan > Pan paniscus. The sequence continues at coordinate 44,311,507 of NC_073253.2, read as the reverse complement.
ATTATGCAATATAATTGCATAATTGTTATCATCTCTCCCTGATATATTATTGGAATGGATGTGACATCTGAATGGGGATGCTGTTGAGGAAAGAGATTTCATGAAATGTACAGTGAGTGGCATAATTGTGGCTCACTGTAACCTTGAATTCTTGGGCTCAAGTGATCCTTCTGCCTCTGCTCCCCGAGTAGCTGGGACTACAGGCATGTGCCACCACATCTGGCTAATTTTTAAAATTTTTTGTAGAGACAAGGATCTCACTAAGTTGCCTAAACTGGCCTCAAACTCCTAGCCACAAACAATCCTCCCACCTTGGCCTCCCAAAATGCTGGGATTACAGGTGTGAGCCTCCACACTTGGCCACTTACTTTCTTTTTGATTCCTATTTCAGGAGAAAATCATAATCAATTTGCATTTGTGTGGAAAGGCCACCAATGCACATTTAAGGTGCTCCCACAGGACATTTAAATTATCTTGCTTATTGCTACAACCTAATGAGGAACAACTTAGATTTGATTGCACTGGAAAATACTATATCTTTTTTTTGTTTGTTTGAGATGGAGTCTCACTCTGCCACCCAGGCTGGAGTGCAATGGCGAGATCTTGGCTCACTGCAACCTCTGCCTCCCAGGTTCAACTGATTCTCCCGCCTCAGCCTCCTGAGTAGCTGGGATTACAGGCACCCACCATCATGCCCGGCTAATTTTTTTTATTTTTGTAGAGATGGGGTTTCACCATGTGGGCCAGGCTGGTCTTGAACTCCTGACCTCAGGTGATCTGCCCACCTCAGCCTCCCAAAGTGCTGGGATTACAGGCATGAGCCACTGCGCCCAGCTAATACTATGTCTTATTATATTGATGATAATAATGTTAATCTCTCAATCCAAATATCCAGCTAAGACTGAATTGGAAGTGCTTGTTAATCATATAACCACCAGGGAGGGGATGATTAACTGGCTAAAATGCAAGGCTTAGCATAAATGGTAAAATTCTTAGAAATTACTTGGGCTAGGCTGGGTGTGGTGGCTCACGTCTGTAATCCCGGTGTGGGAGCTGAGATTGCGCCACTGCACTTCAGCCTGGGCGACAAGGACAAAAGTGAGAGGCCAAGGCAGGCGGATCACTTGAGGTCAGGAGTTGGAGACCAACCTGGCCAACATGGCAAAACCTTGTGTCTACTAAAAATACAGAAATTAGCCGCAATTGGTGGCACGTGCCTGTAATCCCAGCTACTCAGGAGGCTGAGGCAGGAGAATTGCTTGAACCCAGGAGGCGGAGGTTGCAGTGAGCCGAGGCCACGCCACTGCACTCCAGCCTGGGTGACAGAGTGAGACTGTCTAAAAAAAAAAAAAAAAAAAAAAAAAAGGAGGAATTACTTGGGCTAGAGCCACTAGAAACATTCCCAAACAACGAAAATTAAGTTGCTAGCTACAAGACAGAGGAAAAAGGCACAAAAATTGGTTCAATTTCTTGGTTCCTGGAGAAATCACATACCATGTTTGGGAATTTTATCAACCCTTATTCTCGAAGTTAAGAGGGAATGGGGAGCTAATTTACATGGGGCTTTGAAAAATGAACAAATGGGAGACTTTTTGGGAACTTCGAAGAGATTACTTTGGGGCCATAGCACCTCAGTGTTCAAATGATGTTAGCAATGTCAGCAACCGACTCACGCTGATGGAGCTTCTTACCAAAGCCCGTGACTGCCCCTCAGGGATGGTCATGGGGATTTGACACTAGAAAGTTACCCGAGGCTTCTGGCAGGTATATGTCCTTTGAAAAACAGTCATTGGCCTGTTACTGAGCTTTTTTTTTTTTTTTTTTTTTAAGACGGAGTCTTGCTCTGTCACCCAGGCTGGAGTACAGTGGCGCGATCTCGGCTCACTGCAAGCTCCACCTCCGGGGTTCGCGCCATTCTCCTGCCTCAGCCTCCCGAGTAGCTGGGACTACAGGCGCCCGCCACCACGCCCGGCTAATTTTTTTTGTAGTTTTAGTAGAGATGGGGTTTCACCTTGTTAGCCAGGATGTTCTCGATCTCCTGACCTCGTGATCCACCTGCCTCAGCCTCCCAAAGTTCTGGGATTACAGGCGTGAGCCACCGCGCCCGGCCAGAGCACCGAGACTTAAAAGATGAACACAAAATAATGATTTTTTAAAACTGAGTAATTCGATCAAATTGTTGCTGCCAGGCTATACAATTTTGTCTATGTTTTTCTTTAATATAAATGTTCAGTATATGCTCATGTTACCACATTGTGTCCATAACTGATATCTGGAAAGCTTCATGAATGGAGGCAGATTGGTGTCTGTCTTGTTGGTTGCTAGATCCCCAATGTCTAGCACTGTACATGATATATAGTAGGTGCTTAGTAAATATTTGTTGATTAAGTAGATGAATACTGATGTTTCATAATTTTCCAACAATTTATCTTTTGTGTTGAAATTCCAGGCATTCCTTTAATTCCTGGTTTCTTCGGAAACAGTGGGAAATGCTCTTCTAAGAAAAATCTTACTATAAGGGATCAACCTGCTTTATTTTCCTTTTCAGAAAATGGCCACCCAGCAGAAAGCCTCTGACGAGAGGATCTCCCAGTTTGATCACAATTTGCTGCCAGAGCTGTCTGCTCTTCTGGGCCTAGATGCAGGTCAGTTGGCAAAGGAACTAGAAGAAAAGGAGCAGAAGGAGCGAGCAAAAATGCAGAAAGGCTACAACTCTCAAATGCGCAGTGAAGCAAAAAGGTTAAAGACTTTTGTGACTTATGAGCCGTACAGCTCATGGACACCGCAGGAGATGGCGGCCTCTGGGTTTTACTTCACTGGGGTAAAATCTGGGATTCAGTGCTTCTGCTGTAGCCTAATCCTCTTTGGTGCCGGCCTCACGAGACTCCCCATAGAAGACCACAAGAGGTTTCATCCAGATTGTGGGTTCATTTTGAACAAGGATGTTGGTAACATTGCCAAGTACGACATAAGGGTGAAGAATCTGAAGAGCAGGCTGAGAGGAGGTAAAATGAGGTACCAAGAAGAGGAGGCTAGACTTGCATCCTTCAGGAACTGGCCATTTTATGTCCAAGGGATATCCCCTTGTGTGCTCTCAGAGGCTGGCTTTGTCTTTACAGGTACCTTGAAATTATTCTCTGAAGTGTTTCTCTGGCGTTTTAAGTTTAGGTTTTATTTTTCAATTGCTTTTGCAATATTTTCCTAAACTTTCTTCACTGGTTAAATGTGTTATATTAGGTATAAGGTCTAGTTTATTAAAATTCAACATCAATATTTTTATTTTTGCTTCATTTTATATTTAGTACAGCCTGTGTTAATTTGTCAAATATATATAAAATAAGAAAGTTACGTCTCCTTAAACTTGGACCTTAGAAAATACTGGCTGTATTCTTAAGGTCCTGAAAAGATTAAATAACTCATGCGGTCATCCTGATCCCAGTCTCCTCACCCACCCTCCTTCTACTGCTCTTACATGATCTTTCTTTGATTCTTCTCATTGCTGCAGTATTGGAGGGTTTTGTTTGTTTGTCCTAGCCCCGCCATAGGGGTTATGATATATAAATGAGAGTTCTAACAATAACAACGATCATTTACTGAGTACTGTACCTACTTTATGCTAGGCATAGAGTGAGTACTAATTCTTATCCAATGAATTTACCCCTTTCTCTCCCAGTTCACAGCTGAGTTCATGGAGGCTCAGAGACTTTAAGAAACATGCCTATGTTTCTACCGAAATGTCATGGCAAGGCTAAAACGTAGGTTTTCTAGTTGCACGTTACTTCAGCTGGTCCTGGTGTTAGTCGGCTTCCCTATCACTTTGACCCTGAGAGCTCAAAGAGCAACATACCAGCTCTGGGGGGCAGGCAGCTGGGGCAGGATATTGAGTTACACAGCTTAGGGTTCTGTACCTGGAGCACGGCTGTGGTGGAGGGGCCCATTTTTGGGTGGTGGGATTGAGGATGGAGACTCAGGCCAATGAGATCGGGAGTGCACAGCCACGCTGGAGCTTGTCTTGCTCCTGAACAAAACAATCAACTCTGTGTACCTACCCCCTGGTGCCACTGCCAGGCAATCAAAATATTTTCCTTCATATATAGGTAAACAGGACACGGTACAGTGTTTTTCCTGTGGTGGATGTTTAGGAAATTGGGAAGAAGGAGATGATCCTTGGAAGGAACATGCCAAATGGTTCCCCAAGTAAGTAGATAATTTTTGCTTAAATGTTTCTTTCTTTCTTTTTTTGAGACAGTCTTGCTCTGCCACCCAGGCTGGAGTATAGTGGCATGACTTCAGCTCGGTGCAAATTCTGCCTCCCTGGTTCAGGTGATTCTCCTGCCTCAGCCTTCTGAGTAGCTGGGATTATAGGTGTGCACCACCAAGATGGGCTAATGTTTGTATTTTTAGTAGAGATGGGGTTTTGCCATGTTGCCCAGGCTGGTCTTGAGCTCCTGAGCTCAGGCAGTCCACCCACCTAGGCCTCCCGAAGTGCTAGGATTACAGGCGTGAGCCACTGTGGCTGGCTAAATTTTTCAGTTCTTTAAAAGACAAAATGAAAGACAAAAGAGCCACCTTTCTGGAGTAGCACCTTCAGTTTTGATCTTTCCCTATTCAAAATTGGACCACTCCAGGATTTATTCAAGCAGGAAAGGCCTAATTACATTGTGAAAAGTTTGAATTATAGAATTTTAAACAGTTTTTAAGTATTTCATTATCCCAAATACTAAGATAGGTTTTGCCCAGTAGAAGTTTCATGATCTGCCTTAATTAATAAGTAAGGCTGGAAGTGGTGGCTCACACCTGTAACCCCAGCACTTTGGGAGGCCAAGGCAGGAGGATTGCTTGAAATCAGGAGTTCGAGACCAGCCTGGCATGTAGAGACCCTGTTTCTACAAAAATAAAAAAAATTGGCCGGGTGCGGTGGCTCACACCTGTAATCCCAGCACTTTGGGAGGCTGAGGCCGGTGGATCCGAGGTCAGGAAATCAAGACCATCCTGGCTAACACGGTGAAACCATGTCTCTACTAAAAATACAAAAAATTAGCCGGGAACGGTGGCGGGCGCCTGTAGTCCCAGCTGCTTGGGAGGCTGAGGCAGAAGAATGGTGTGAACCCGGGAGGCAGAGCTTGCAGTGAGCCGAGATAGCGCCACTGCACTCTGGCCTGGGCGACAGAGTGAGACTCCGTCTCAAAAAAAAAAATTAGCCAGGCATGGTGGCATGTACCTGCAGTCCTAGCTACTTGCGAGGCTGAGGCAGGAAGATTGCTAGAGCCCAGGTAGTCAAGGCTGCATTGAGCCGTGATCAAGCCACTGTGCTCCAGCCTGGGTGACAGAGTGAGACCCTGTCTCTAAAACTAATTAAATAAATAAGTAATAATAATTTCCATAGGGGTGGTGTAAAATGGTGTATGCTGGAAGGTAAAAAATATTTAAACATTATTACAAATGGCTTCATGTACTGCTAAATATATACCAAATGAAAACACTGTATTTTTAAACCTCCGAAAGAGTTTTTATTACTGCAGTGGTCTTTAGTTCCTGGCTTAGAAAAGGAAGTACATTTTAATTATTTTTAATGCTATATTTACTAGTATTTTCTACATGACTTTCTTTGTTTCTACCAAGTACAGATTCATTCCTTTAACAAGTTTTTAAACTTTCACTGTGTAAAATTTCATACAAAGATAGAATAGTGTAATAAATACTTGTCAACACATAGCCAAATCATATTTCATCCATCTCCTACCCACCTTTTTTCCTGGAAATAATAACAATAACTATATTTTTATTTTATTTTATTTGAGACAGAGTCTCGCCCTGTTGCCCAGTGGTACGATCTTGGCTCACTGCAACCTCCACCTCTCAGGTACAAGTGATTCTTGTGCCTCAGCCTCCCGAGTAACTGAGATTACAGGCATGCACCACCACACCTGGCTAATTTTTGTAATTTTAGTAGAGATGCGATTTCATCATGTTGCCCAGGCTGGTCTGAAATTCCTGGCCTCAAGTGATCCACCCACCTTGGATTCCCAAAGTGCTAGGATTACAAGCATGAGCCACCTGTGCCTGACCAAGATTTGTTGTTTTCTTTCTTTCTTTTTTTTTTTTTTGAGAGTGAGTTTTGCTCTGTTGCCCAGACTGGAGCCCAGACTGGAGTTTAGTGGTGCAATCTCAGCTCACTGCAACCTCCACCTCTCAGACTCAAGCAATCCTCCCACCTCAGTGTCCTGAGTAGCTGGGACCACAGGTGCCTACCACCATGCCCAGCTAATTTTCATATCTTTTATAGCGACAAGGTTTCACTTTGTTGCCCAGGCTGGTCTGGAACTCCTGGTTCTACAAACTCCTGGGCTCAAGTGATCCTCCCACCTCAGCCTCCCAAAGTGCTGGGATTACAGGCATGAGCCACTGTGCTCAGCCCCTTAAGATTTTTAATTCGTAGATTTCCTCTTTATCCATCTCTTTTTTCTTGTCACTTATTTGTTAAAGAAGCCATGTAATCTGTCCTGTAAAATTCCCTCTACTCTAGATTTGGCAGAATGTGTTCCTCTGGCATAGTCTAACATGTTCCTCTACCTTCTGCATTTCCAGGAACCTGACACTTGGATCTAGCAGTTTGGTCAGGCTCAGATTCTATTTTCTTTCTTTCTTTCTTTCTTTTTTTTTTTTGTGACAGTCTCACTCTGTTGCCCAGGCTTGAGTGCAGTGGTGCAATCTTGGCTCACTGCAACCTCTGCCTCCTGGGTTCAAGCGATTCTCCTGCCTCACCCACCCAGGTCTGGGATTATAGGTGCGCACCGCCACACCCGACTAGTTTTTGTATTTTTAGTAGAGACGGGGTTTCTCCATATTTGCGAGGCTGGTCTCGAACTCCTGACCTCAGGCAGTCCACCTGCCTCGGCCTCCCAAAGTGCTGGGATTATAGGCATGAGCCACCGTGCCCAGCCTCAGATTCTATTTTCTTTAACAAATATTTGTCACACACCTACTACATGCAAAGTTGTTGGTTGGATACTAAATTAACTACAAAACTGGACACAGTTATTTACATTTATAAGTCATCTTGCACATGGACAGCCATGCCCACAAAAGTGAATGGAGGCCCGGCATGGTGGCTCATGCCTGTAATCCCAGCACTTTGGGAGTCTAAGGTAGGCGGATCATTTGATGTCAGTAGTTCAAGACCAGCCTGGCTAACATGGTAAAACCCTGTCTCTATTAAAAATACAAAAATTGGCCAGGCGTGGTGGCAGGCGCCTGTAATCCCAGCTACTTGGGAGGCTGAGGCAGGAGAATTGCTTGAGCCCGGGAGGCAGAGGTTGCAGTGAGCTGAGATCGCACCACTGCACTCCAGCCTGGTCAACACAGCGAGACTCCATCTCAAAAAAAAAAAAAAAAAAAAGGCTGGGCACAGTGGCTCACACCTGTGATCCCAGCACTTTGGGAGGCCAAGGCAGGCAAATCACTTGAGGCCAGGAGTTCATTCAAGTGATGAACTCTCCTCTCCCCTCTCTCCTCTCTCCTCTCTCCTCTCTTATCTCCCCTCTTCCCTGGCCAACATGGTGAAACCCCATCTCTACTAAAATACAAAAATGAGCCGAGCGTGGTGGTGCGTGCCTATGGTTCCAGCTACTCGGGAGGCTGAGGCAAGAAATTGCCTGAACCTGGGAGGCGGAGGTTGCAGTGAGCCAAGATCACTCCACTGCACAGCAGCCTGGGCAACAGAGTGAGACTCCATCTCAAAAGAAAAAAAAAAGTGAATGGATATCTTTGATATGTTTTGATACGTTGTGTGGGAAAGCAATATGCACAATAAGTGCAGTGTGAGACTTTGAAAATGTTTAAAACCACTCAAACTACATATGGAGTTGCTTGAAAATATATAGAAAAACTTATGAAAATATGTAAACCAAACTGTAGATACTTCTGGATCTGGATTTGTCAGGGGGTGAAGTAGTGATGGATTTTCACATTTATTTTGTTCATTGCTGTCTTGTTTAAATTTTTGGAAACAAGTATATATTACTTTCATAGTTGAAAAGAAAGTGAGGAGATTAGGAGGGAGGAAGTAAACAAGGGAGGAGAGGAGAAAGGCAGGAAGAGGAGAGAGAGAAAGTTAGACAAGCAGATGAGATGGTTATAGGGACGAATGAAGCTAGAATTGTGAAATCATTTGACAGTCACTCTGGCTCCCTGACGAATCAAAACAGCCACCCAGGCAGTCCTTGTCCATGCTGACAGTGCACCATATATGCATATGTAACAGGGAACAGCAGCCCCGGCTGGAGCACAAGCCGCTGCTCGTGGGCACCTGTCTCAGCTCTAGCCTCAGCTCAGGCTTCACTTAGCCTCAGGGTCACTGTGTTTAGTGTCGCTGGGTTATACACTGGACAAGTACCAGTGGCACCACTCACACATGATCACATTATCATGTGACTAGCACCTACTAGAGCCGCACATCCTGTCTGAAGGGGCCTTCATATGCCTTCTCTAACGTAGTCAGAGGGTAAGGTAATAAGCACAGGGAGGGGAGACAGCAGTCCAGCAACCACTCCTAGAGCAGGAAGGAGTTCAGGCCAGCAAACAAGGGCAGGGGGTAGTGCAGAGGCTTAGGAGATAGAGCCAGGCTTGAATCTGCTGCTACCTGACTACCAGACCCTAGGCAAGTGACTGACCTTGTCTGAATCTCATATGTAAAATGCAGTGTCAACAACAACAAAAAAATTAGAGAAAGATATCCCCAAATATGTCAAATTTATTCAGGAATAAGAAAAGAGGGTTATGATTTGGAATGCACTACGGTAAACCACAGGCACGTGCAGTGAGGGAAGAGTAAAGGGAATTTTTCTTGGCAAAAGGGAGAAGTTCACATAAGCTGCTTAGAAACAGAGTTCATAGCTGGGCACGGTAGCTCATACGTGTAATCACAGCTATGTGGGAGGCTGAGGCGGGAGGGTCTTTGGAGGCCAGGAGTTTGAGACCAGCCTGGGCAATGTGACGAGGCTCCAGTTTCTTTAGAGAGAGAGGAGAGAGGGGAGAGGGGAGAGGAGAGAGAAGACAGGGGACGGGGGAGAGGGGAGAGGCGAGAGGGCAGAAGAGAATTCCTTGGTTCTGAAGGCTCAAAGCCAGAGTTCTTGTGTGTTCATTGGTGGAGATGCTGTTCCTGGGCAGGTGTTCTTTTGACAGCATCTCATCTCATGTTATCTTATCTGAATTTCTGCAGTCCAAAAGAATGTGCAGTGATAAACCTTGCCATAGAAATATGTGCGTACATGCAAGCAATGCAAAGCAGGAGATGCGTGACAGGCGTGAAGGGATTTCTTATGGGGTTCTTAGAAAGTCTTTGGAACCGTTCCTGTCTTGGACATGAAAGCCTGAACCCCACTCCTTCGTGCCTTCCCAGCCCTATTTTGTGTGGGTCTGATAAAAGTGATTTCATCTTGGTATCTGCGACTTCCACAGCAGATAATAATGTACAGCTTGTCTGGTGGTTGTAAGGATGAGAAACAAAGTATATGGATCAAATGCTTTGTAAAAATTACCATGTATAATGTGAGGATGACAGATGACCAACTGTTTTGCCTTTCATTTGTTTGTCGTCATAAGCACATGGTCAGTCAATAAAATCTAAGAGCTGGAATTAGAGCAAGAATCCCCAAGTTTCTTGTTGGGTTACTCTGTCTTTAGCTTTTTGGACTTCAATTTGTTGCTTCTTTTTATAAACTGTCAACAAAATGAGTATACCCTTACACTTTTTAAAATGTGGCACTCCATAAATGTAAGATGATTTTATGGTAATTTTTTAAGGTACTGAGTTCCTCCTCAATCCATATAAATCATGAGGACAGGGAACCACCCCGTGCATTGTGTGCCATGTAGGTTATGTGCAGACTTACGGCAATCCTTGGAAACATTTATACACCTGAAAACTGGGGACCCTGGCTGCCTATCACATAGAATCATGGCCCTGGGGAAATATGCAGATCATCTGATGGCATCCATGTTCTCCTGTGATTATAAGAGAACATGGCAAGGTTGGTCACATCCCCACTGGTGGAAGAGCAGGTACTAATGCTCCAGCCTTTGGGTTCCCAGCCCATTCTTTGCTACAGCACCATAGAAAGAAAACTTAAATTTGAATTGGAGGGATTTTTATTTTTATTTTTATTTTTTTTGAGACAGAGTCTCTCTCTGTTGCCCAGGCTGGAGTGTAATGGTACAATCATGACTCACTGCAAACTCTGCTTCCCAGGTTCAAGTGATCCTCCCGCCTCAGCCTCCCAAGCAGCTGGGATTACAGGCGCCCGCCACCATGCCTGGCTAATTTTTGTATTTTCAGTAGAGATGGGGTTTCACCATGTTGACCAGGCTGGTCTCAAACTCCAGGCCTCAAGTGATCCACCCGCCTCAACCTCCAAAAGTGCTTGGATTACAGGCATGATCCCCCATGCCCAGCTGAATTGGAGGAATTTTTAAAAGTTAATTTTAAAACTGCTTCTCTTTTATGGGAAATGAGTATGTTTTTAAATGGTATTCAATGTGCTCTTTTTTAAAAAAATCAAAAATTATCCATTAACATCCGTTACTTTTTTTGTTTTTGGTTTTTTTGAGATTGAGTCTTGCTCTGTTGCCCAGGCTAGAGTGCAGTGGCATGATTTCAGCTCACTGCAACCTCCACCTCCCAGGTTCAAGCGATTCTCCTGCCTCAGCCTCCCAAGTAGCTGGGATTACAGGCACCCGCCACCACACCCAGCTAATTTTTGTACTTTTAGTAGAGACAGGGTTTCACCATCTTGGCCAGGCTGATCTCGAACTCCTGACCTCGTGATCCACCTGTCTCGGCCTCCCAAAGTGCTGGGATTCCAGGCGTGAGCCATCACGCCTGGCCTAATAGCCATTACTTTTTAATGCATGGTAATTTTTTGTTCAGTAGATAAATATATTGTTATCTTAAAAAGATTTTTTGTATTTACTTTTGAGACTGGGTCTCAGTCTGTTGCCCAGGCTGGAGTGTAGCAGCCTGATCATGGCTCAGTGCAGCCTCTACCTCCCTGGGCTCAGGTGATCCTCCCCCTTCAGCCTCCTGAGTAGCTGGGACTACAGAGGTGTGGCACCATGCCCGGCTAATTTTTGTATTTTTTGTGGAGATGGGGTTTTGCCATGTTGCCCAGGCTAGTCTTGAACTCCTGGATGTGAGCCACTGCGTCTGGCCTATTATTTTAAATATAGTTCTCTTTACTGCCAGTAGCTTTCATATAACCCTAGGGACTAGATTTAGTCACCACTGCTTAATTCCAAAAAACAAAAGCTCCATCCTATATTTACTGTAAATCAGTCTCTTTGATTGTATTGTATGTTTTATTTCAAGAAAAAAGTTAACCTGAAGATTTAATTTTAAATAACTACACATGTTGTCACTAATAGAAATAACAAATAATTATATGAGAATAATGGTAATTCTCCTAAGTTTTGTGGTAAATTTTTTGGCAATTTTATTGAAGTATAATAAAATTCAACAATTCAATACGTCTTTATAAATGTTCATTGTGATATAGGACAGCTCTATCACAGTACTGGGGTAAATTTTAATTATATTTATTAATTACAGATGTGAATTTCTTCGGAGTAAGAAATCCTCAGAGGAAATTACCCAGTATATTCAAAGCTACAAGGGATTTGTTGACATAACGGTAATGTATAACAGCAATTTTTTTCTCAAGTTTTTGGATTACCTGTAAGTGTCTGACTCAGAAGGGCATAGGCATTCTTTTTATGTCATGGGTTTGATTTCTTTCTTCCTTTCTCCTTTCATTCCCCTGGCTCCCATCTTCAAAGTGAAAAATATCACATTCACTTGCTGACCTAGAGCCTTTTTCTTTTTCCAGGGCTGGCTTCTGACGGGCTCTGCTTGCCTTCCTGATAGTCTTCCCCTTTATGAATGAAGCCACTTGCCCCAGCTTCCCTCTGCTGCCCCTATCTGCAGGCTTGCTAAGATCTCCTGACCTAGGCGCTGTCACCCACAGTGGGCTGCAGAGCTGGCTCTTCCTAGCTGGCTAACTATCCTGAATCAGTAAAAATTTCCTAGTGGAGAGTGATGGGAAATCGAATCCAAACTGGCTTAAACAAAAATGAGAATTTATTGATTAACATGACTCAGGAGACCAGAACTCTATAGAGAACATGGCCTGACAGTGGGGGGAGAGAGGTGTTTCCTCAAAAAGAAATTGGGTGCAGCTTTCCCAGAAGAATCAGTTGCTCAATATATAATACCCTGATGAATTTAGTTACCATTCTATGTCTCTTACTTCCTCATTCGTCAAAGTACATCTGTGATATTTAAATGCAGGTCTGTTTTCAAGGTCAGTTTCCGGAAACAGTGACCCTGAGAAGGCTTCCTCCTGAGTATGCATAAACATTCACAGCTTGCATGCGTGTGTGTGTGTGTGTGTGCGTGTGTGTGTGTATGTTTGCTTGCACTGCATAAAAACAATTGCAACATCAACAGAAATAAAAATTAAAGGAATAATTCTCCTCCGACTCTGCCGTTCCATCCAGTGAAACTCTTCATTCTGGGGTAAAGTTCCTTCAGTTCTTGTTCATAGATAGGTATATACTTCATAAGTCAAACAATCAGGCTGGGCGCAGTAGCTCATGCCTGTAATCCCAGCCCTTTGGGAGGCCAAGCTGAGCAGATCACTTGAGATCAGGTGTTCGAGACCAGCCTCAAGACCTCCAACATGGGCCGGGTGCAGTGGCTCACGTCTGTAATCCCAGCACTTTGGGAGGCCGAGACGGACGGATCATGAGGTCAGGAGATAGAGACCATCCTGGCTAACATGGTGAAACCCCATCTCTACTAAAAATACAAAAAAAAAAAAAAAAAAATTAGCCCGGCATGGTGGCAGGCGCCTGTGGTCCCAGCTACTCGGCAGGCTGAGGCAGGAGAATGGCGTGAACCTGGGAGGCGGAGCTTGTAGTGAGCCAAGGTCGCGCCACTGTGCTCCAGCCTGGACGACAGAGCGAGACTCTGTCTCAAAAAAAAAAAAAAAAAAAGACCTCCAACATCGTGTCTGTCTCTACTAAAAATACAAAAAAAAAAAAAAAAAAATTAGCCGGGTGTGGTGGCACATGCCTGTACTACTCGGGAGGCTGAGGCAGGAGAATCACTTGAACCCAGGAGGCAGAGGTTGCAGTGAGACGAGAACCTGCCACTGCACTTCAGCCTGGGCAACAGAGTGAGACTCTGCCTCAAAAAAAAAAAAAAAAAAAAAAAGTCAGACAATCAACAACTTGAATTTTAATTTCCCTCAGGGAGAACATTTTGTGAATTCCTGGGTCCAGAGAGAATTACCTATGGCATCAGGTAAAAACTCAAACATTTTCCAAAGGCTTTGCTTGTTTATTTCTTCTTTTGATTTTTTTGTCCCTATCTCTTTTTGTCTTCCCCCCCCCCCACCCCCCGTTTATTTTGAAGCAAACTCTAGACATCATTCCATCTGTAACTGTGAAGGGACAACTTGAACACTGATACTTGCAATATCAAAGCCTACTGGTCTCTTTAATTTGTGCAGCAGCAATAAAGATATAGAAAAAAAAAAGACTAAAGCCTGCTGGTCTCACCTTGTGCTTTTTATTCAAGCTTATTGCAATGACAGCATCTTTGCTTACGAAGAACTACGGCTGGACTCTTTTAAGGACTGGCCCCGGGAATCAGCTGTGGGAGTTGCAGCACTGGCCAAAGCAGGTCTTTTCTACACAGGTGAGTCAGTAGGTTGTGCCCACTTGCTTGCTTGACCTTTAATTCCCACATAGACTTTATGCTCCTGGGCTTACGTTTAGCTACACTCAGCAATGTCCACTAGCTTCAGCGTTTCTTTTTCTTTTCTTTTTTTTTTCCCCCTTGGAGACAGAGTTGCCCAGGCTGGAATGCAGATCTTGGCTCACCGCAACCTCCACCTCCCGGGTTCAAGAGATTCTCCTTCCTCAGCCTCTGGAGTAGCTGGAACCACAGGCGCCTGCCACCACGCCCAGCTACTTTTTTGTATTTTTAGTAGAGACAGGGTTTCACCATGCTAGTCAGAATGCTCTTGATCTCCTGATCTCGTGATCTGCCCGCCTTGGCCTCCCAAATGCTGGGATTACAGGTGTGAGCCATCGCGCCAGGCCTCTCTTCAGCATTTCTTATAGATTCGTTTTCTTTTCTATTTTTTTTGAGACATGGTCATCCAGGCTGGAGGGCAGTGGCGAGATCATGGCTCACTGCAGCCTCAACCTCCTGGGCTCAAGTAATCCTCCTGCCTTGGCCTCCCAAAATGCTGGGATTACAGGTGTGAGCCACTGCACCTGGCATAGATCTCTTTTCTTTCCTGCATCATAAATCCTCTCCCAGTTTTCTATTCCTTCCTTAGGTGGTAAACCTTCAAATTTGAAACCTTAAGGTCTGGACTAACAATGAATACAAGTATTCTATTTGTGATAATTATCATGTCTTTTCTTTCTACACATTACTCTCCTCACCTCTTGTCCCCTGACAAAGTGCTCCTAGAAACTGTCACAGGACACTTCTGCTTATATTTCTTTAATCAGAACTTAGTTGGATGGGCCTGGCATGGTGGCTCCTGCCTGTAATCCCAGCACTTTGGGAGGCCGAGGTGGGTGGATCACCTGAGGTCAGGAGTTTGAGACCAGCCTGGCCAATATGGTGAAACTCTGTCTCTACTAAAAATACAAAGAATTAGCCAGGCATGGTGGCGGGTGCCTGTAATCCCAGCTACTTGGGAGGCTGAGGCAGGAGAATCGCTTGAACCTGGGATGTGGAGGTTGTGGGGAGTCAAGATCATGCTATTGCACTCCAGCCTGGGCAACAAGAGTGAAACTCTGTCTCAATAATAATAATAATAATAATAATAATAATAATAATTTAGTCAGATGACCATACCTAGCTGTAAGAGAAGCTGGGAAACCTAATCTTTTTCCTGGGTGACAATGTGCCCAGCTAAATATTGGGATTTCTATTAGTATGGAAGGATTTGAGATAATAGGAACATGGATAGCAATCTTTGCCACATTCTGCCTGCAGGAGAAAATCAGGAAATTAATTTTCATGATTCCTAAACATGTAGAGCCTTCCACCAGATTGTGGCATTTTCTCTTTAGCTGCTGGTCATTAGGAAGCACCTCTGCAATCTATAAATGATGGGCTGGTTCCTGTCAGCTAAATCTCTGCCTGAAATACAAGATGATCAGGGAAAGGTTCCTAGGTACCTTGCTGGTCTTGCTCAAACCGAACACATGCATAAGTTACAGTGGAGGTTAATGCAGATCTTTAACTGAGAGATCAAGTAGCTGTCACAAATACCATAGAGCAACACAGAGAAGCAGAATATAGTTGTCACTCTACCTAACAGACATGTGCCATTGGAAAAAAAAAATCTGACTGCCTCACAATCTTAAGCCTTTGGAAAGAGTGTTTGCCATTTCTCCCTACTCTACTGTGTCTTCCTCTTGTCAGCCTTCCGCAAGACCCCTCTGACCAGTGTGCTCCCCCTCTTCCTTTCCAATCTTCCACCACTCCACACAAATCCTAATCATCTCTGACTCTTTTCAGATCTTGCAAGCTCTAGGATCTCATATTTCTGGGAGGCTTTCCTCTGCCCCAGCTTTCCCAGAGTGGAAGGAAGATGAGAAATGCTCTGTTTCTAGTTTGATCCTTTTGCAGAGCTAAATACCAATTTCTTTCCAAAGAAATATAATTTCACAAAGAGACTTAATCCTATTTCTGGTGTAATAAACCTGGCAATAATGTGGTAAGAGGCAATTAATTCTTCATGCATTCACTTACATAAGGGCTGCTAGATTTGCTGGTATTTTTTTTTTTTTGAGCTCTAAATATATTCTTTCTGATTCATTCATTAAACGCATACTAATTGACTGCCACATGAGTGTCAAGCACTTTTCTAGGTTCATGTCATTCATTAGTGAGCAAAAACCTCTACCCTCATAGAGCTTATTTTTATTTTTATTTTTTGAGACAGAGTTTCACTCTTGTCACCCAGGCTGGAGTGCAATGGCGCTATCTTGGTTCACTGCAACCTCCATCTCCTGGGTTCAAGCGATTCTCGTGCCTCAGCCTCCCGAGTAGCTGGCATTACAGGCATGTGCCACCACGCCCAGCTAATTTTTGTATTTTTAGTAGAGACAGGGTTTCACCGTGTTGGCCAGGCTGGTCTCAAGACTCCTGACCTCAGGAGATCTGCTGGCCTTGGCCTCCCAAAGTGCTGGGATTACAGGCATGAGCCACTGCGCCCAGCCCCCTCATGGAGCTTCAATTCCAGATTCTGGTTGCCAATCTGTTTGTTGATCAAAGGAGAATGGGGCAGAGGGATGGTGCGCATCAAAGTGCATGGTGTGTAGGAGCATTCAATGACTACTTGCCAGCTACCCCACTGGTGGACAGAGTCTTATATAGAAAATTGCCTCACTGGTAACCAACTTCTGACTGTCACAAAACCCAGTTGGAGACTGAACAGGCTTTCACTATTACAGGTCTGGTGGTTATTATCTGCATGTTAATGGACAGATGCCCATGCCAGTGGCACTGATCAAGTTTCCTTACTTTTAGGTATAAAGGACATCGTCCAGTGCTTTTCCTGTGGAGGGTGTTTAGAGAAATGGCAGGAAGGTGATGACCCATTAGACGATCACACCAGATGGTTTCCCAAGTGAGTGGAATGAATGTTAACCATCTGCAACTTTCGATGCACTTCAACAGTTTTTTTCTTTTTCCTCATTTCCTGCCTTATTTTATCTTTAGATTGAGTCTTTATCCACTCCTCTGATTCAGGCTATGAAGGATGAGTCTTCATGTCTTTCATCCCTTTGCTCCATGACCCCCTTCCTGTACTAGCCTTCGCCTCTTTATAGTTATGGCATAGTTTTGGCTAGATTCATATATTCACATTACATGTTTACATTATCATGACTATACAAATGCTATGTGGAGCTGAAGCTTGTGGTAAATTTTTATTTATTTTCCCTTCCTGTATATCCTTTTATTTTTTTAGGAAGTAATAACTGTCCTGTTGGCATGTTAGCTTATTTTTTTTTCCTGAGGTAAAATTCACGTAGTAACAATTTTTTTTATTTATTTATTATTTTTTGTGACAGGGTCTCTCTCTTGCCCAGGTTGGAGTGCAGTGGTGCAATCATGGCTCACTGCAGCCTTGACCTCTCTGGCTCAAGCAATCTTCCTCGCTCAGCCTCCCAAGTAGCTGGGACTACAGGCACATGTCTCCACACCCAGCTAATTTTTTTTTTTTTTAAGAGACAGGGTCTCTCTATGTTGCCCAGGCTGGTCTCAGACTTCTAGGCTCAAGCAGTCTTCCCATCCTGGCTTCCCAAGGTGCTGGGATTATAGGCGTGAGCCACCATGCACAGCAATTAAACCATTTTAGAGTACACAATTCTGTGGCATTTATTATAGTACATTCACAATGTTGTGCAACCACCCCCCCATCTAGTTCCAAAACACTTTCATCGCCCCCAAAGAAAACTCTGTATCCATCAAGCAGGCCCCCCTCCTCTCTCCACCCCACTCCATGCCCAGCCCCTGGGATACACCAACCTAATTGGTGTCTATGGATTTATTTGTTCTGACTATTTCCTCTAAATGGAAGCATACCGTTTGACCTTTTGCATTTGGATTCTTTCACTTGGCATATTGTTTTGAAGTTTATCCATGTTGTAGCTTGCATAAGTACCTCCTTCCTTTTGAGACCAAGTAATATTCCATATGGATACACTGCATTTTATTTATCCATTCATCTATTTGTAGATATTTGGGTTGTTTCTACCTTTTGGCTACCATGAGTAATACCGATAGGAACATTTGGGTACAGGTATCTGATGGAGCATGTAACTGTATTCAAGTCTCTGGGGCATATACCTAACAACGATATTGCTAGCTATATAGTAATTCTATGTTTTTACTTTTTTTTTTTTTTTCTTCACACAGAGTCTCACTCTGTCACTCAGGCTGGAGTGCAGCGGTGCGATCTCAGCTCACTGCAACTTCCGCCTCCCAGGTTCAAGCGATTTTCCTGCCTCAGTCTCCTGCGTAGCTGGGATTACAGGTGTCTGCCACCATGCCCGGCTAATTTTTTGTATTTTTAGGGTTTCACCATGTTGGCTAGGCTGGTCTCAAACTCCTGACCTCAAGTGATCCACCTGGCTTGGCCTCCCAAAGTGCTGGAATTACAAGCGTGAGCCACAGCGCCTGGCCTGTTTTAACTTTTTGAGGAAATGCTAAGCTGTTTTTTCCACAGTGCTTGCACCATTTTAAATTCCCACCAACAACAATGTTGTGCAACCACCCCCTCTATCTAGTTCCAAAACACTTTCATCGCCCCCAAAGAAAACTCTGTATCCATTAAGCAGGCCCTCCTTCTCTCTCCATCCCACTCCATGCCCAGCCCCTGGGATACACCAACCTAATTGGTGTCTATGGATTTATTTGTTCTGACTATTTCCTCTAAATGGAAGCATACAGTTTGACCAACAATATATGAGGTTTCCCATTTCTCATCAACACTTTTCTATTTTTAAAAAAATTATAGCCATCTGCTTAATTTTTTTTTTTTTTTTTTTTTGAGATGGAGTCTCACTTTGTTGCCCAGGCTGGAGTGCAATGGCGTGATCTCACTCACTGCAACCTCCGCCTCCTGGGTTCATGCCATTCTCCTGCCTCAGCCTCCCGAGTAGCTGGGACTACAGGCACCTGCCATCACGCCCGGCTAATTTATTTTTTATTTATTTTTTTAGTAGAGACGGGGTTTCACCGTGTTAGCCAGGATGGTCTCCATCTCCTGACCTCGTGATCCACCCGCCTCAGCCTCCCAAAGTGCTCTGATTACAGGCGTGAGCCACCGCGCCCGGCCAGCCATCTGCTTAATTTTTATGTACATTGCTTATTTTTGTTTCTTGAGATAAAATTCATGTATTAATAATTTTATTTATTTATTTAAATGAAATAAATGAAGACAAACACCAGCTCATCTTCAAATTATCCCAAATGTTTAAATCTCCTCTTAAGTCATTCAGACCTACCAGATATCTCATCATTTTCATTTCTTGAAAGAGTCATCATTTTTTTTTCTTTTTCTTTTTTTTTTGAGACGGAGTCTGGCTCTGTCACCCAGGCTGGAGTGCAGTGGCATGATCTCGGCTCACTGCAGACTCTGCCTCCCAGGTTCAAGCAATTCTTCCTGCCTCAGCATCCCAAGTAGCTGGGACTACAGGCATGCACCACTATGCCTGGCTAATTTTTGTATTTTTAATAGAGATGGAGTTTTGCCACGTTGGCCGGGCTAGTTTCAAACTCCTGACCTCAAGTGATCCGCCTGCCTCAGCCTCCCAAAGTGCTGGTATTACAGGCGTGAGCCACTGCGGCTGGTCCATTTTCATCTTGGAGGAGTCATCCATCATTTTCACCTTCTTGAATGAGTTTCCCTGGAAGTCTTCTGGCCTGCTGGATTATGAACAACTTGTCCTATAATCATCCTGGGATCCAGGGATCTTTCTTCACAGGCATCCTGGAGATTATCTCCTCTGTTGTATCTCCTAGATCTAATGTCATCCTCTTCTTGGTTCACTCGCTCATTTTGGTGGAACACTTCATCGGAGTTCCCTGGGAAAGACTGCATAAGAAATACACACTTTTAGTTGCATATAATGCATATACAGACATATAGATCTATCTAGATATATGTTTTTCCTGTATTCTCACACTTACTTGATAGTTTAGCTAGGTGTAGGATTATAGGTTGGAAGTCATTTTAATTCTAGATTGTAGAGGCACTGCTACATTTCTACTGGTTCCTAATGTGCTGTCGAGAAGTTCCATGCCTTTCTGCTTCTCAATCCTTTTACTGCAAACAAATTTTTTTTTTTTTCCTGCGCTGGAAGCTTTCAGAAAAATATCTGTTCTAAAATTTTATGAAGAAATATTTCTTTTCTATGAATCTTTAAACTTAATTTTTTTTACCCATCAAACTCTTTAGAAATGTTTAATTGCAAGAAGAAATTTGTGTTTTCACTATGTAATTAGTAAGAGTTTTTTTTTTAGAAATGAATATGAACACATACAGATTTTAAAATGAATGCTTCCTGCTCATTTGTATAGTGGTAAAAACAAAAATAAAATAAAATGAATACTTCTATCTAATTTTATTGCCTTGAAGGTATTTTGATAGCAGTAGTTACCTCATTTTTCTTTCTTATTTGGGCTTAGTGTATAATAAATTATTGAGAACAATGGGGACATTCTACTTAATTCTTGGAAGGATAAGCTAGGATGCAGTCTAGTCTTATTTAGAACTCACTCTGGAATCGATCAACTCCCTTTTATACTATTATTATTATTATTAGTTTTACTGTTTTGTTGTTGTTGTTTTTGAGATGGAGTCTCACTCTGTCACCCAGGCTGGAGTGCAGTGGCGTGATCTCGGCTCACTGCAACCTCCGCCTCCCGGGTTCAAGCAATTCTCCTGCCTCAGCTTCCCAAGTAGCTGGGATTACAGGTACCTCCCCACCATGCCTGGCTAATTTTTTGTACTTTTAGTAGAGACGGGGTTTCACCATGTTGGTCAGGCTGGTCTTGAACTCCTGACCTCAAGTGATCCTCCTGCCTCAGCCTCCCAAAGTGCTGGGATTACAGGTGTGAGCCGCCACACCTGGCCTTTAGTGTTTTTTTGTTAAGAGACTGGGTCTCGGCTCTGTCACCCAGGCTGGAGCAAGTGCAGTGGTGCAATCCTAGCTGACTGTAGCCTCAAATTCCTGGGCTCAAGTGATCCTCCCACCTCAGCCTCCCAAGTAGCTAGGACTACAAGCATGTGTCACCATGCCCGACTAATTTTTTAAAGTTTTTTTTTTGTAGAGATGGGGTCTTGCTTTGTTGCCCAGGCTGGTCTCAAACTCCTGGCTCCGAATGATCCTTCTGCTTCAGCCTCCCAAAGTACTTGGATTACAGGCATGAGCCACTGCTCCCAGCCAACTCCTTTTTGGATTTTTACTCTTCCTTTGCCTCTTTTAAAAAAACTGCAAACCAGTATATCTCCAAATGATTACCTAAAATTTTTATGTATGCTTTAAAGAATGAATAAAAAGCAACCTATGAACCTCCTAGTAAAGTCAAGAAATTGGACATTATCAATGCCTTAAAAGACCCCTGCGGCCGGGTGCAGTGACTCACGCCTGCAATATCAGCACTTTGGGAGGCCGATGTGGGCAGATTGTCTGAGCTCAAGAGTTCGAGACCAGCCTGGGCAACATGGTGAAACCCCATCTCTGTTAAAAAAAAAAGAAAGAAAAAATTAACCGGGCCTGGTGGCACACGCCTGTAGTCCCAGCTATTAGGGAGGCTGAGGCAGGAGAATGGCTTGAACCTGGGAGGCGGAAGTTGCAGTGAGCCAAGATGGCGCCATTGCACTCCTGGGCGACAGAGCGTGACTCTGTCTCAAAAAAAAAAATCAAAAAACAAAAAACAACTCTGCATGCCAACCACCCCCTAATTCTGATTATATCCCTGTCCCTCCAATCCAGAGGTAAATGTGATGCTCAGTTTGGGTTAATTATTCCCTTGCTTCTCTTTTTGGTTTTACCAACTACATATACATCCTTAAACATATTTAGCTTTGTCTATTCTTGAAGTTCAAATAAGAAGCATACTGCATGATTCTTCTTGTAATTGGCTGGTTTTACTCCACGATGTTTTTGAGATTCATCCATATTTATATGTACTACACAGTTGTAGTTCACTTGTTTTCATTGGTAAATAGTGTATTATTTTATGAATATATAATAACTTATTTTACTGTTGATTAACCTCGTGGGTCGTTTTCAGAGTGTTGCAAATTCAAATAATGCCCTATGAACATTCTTGTACATATTTTCCAGTGCTCATGTGTGTTTCTCTAGGATACATAACAAAGTAAAGAATTGCAGAGTCATAGAACTTTGCGGGTGTTCAACTCCACTAGATAATGCAAAGCTTTTTCCAAAGTGGTTGCACTGATTTACATTCCCATAGGCCTAGATGCGTTTCTATTGATTTGCTTCCTCACTAACTTGGTATTGCCCAAATTTTAATTTTTGTCAATGTAATTACTAATAATGTTAAGCTTATTTTCTTCTTTTTTTCTTCCTTTTTTTTTTTTTTTGAGATGGAGTTTCACTCTTGTTGCCCAGGCCGGAGTGCAATGGCACGATCTCGGCTCACCGCAACCTCTGCCTCCCAGGTTCAAGTGATTCTCTTGCCTCAGCCTCCCAAGTAGCTGGGATTACAGGCATGTGCCACCACGCCCAGCTAATTTTGTATTTTTAGTAGAGATGGGGTTTCTCCATGTTGGTCAGGCTGGTCTCGAACTCCCAACCTCAGGTGATCCACCCACCTCAGCCTCCCAAAGTGCTGGGATTACAGGTGTGAGCCACCTCGCCCGGCAGTTGAGCTTATTTTCATATTTTCCTGCAGAATAGTCTTGTTCTTTCTCTTCAAGAGTGTGTCTTAGCTATTTTTTTGCCCTTTGGTCTTTCATATTCCAGAGAATATATTAAATATCCCAAGCAGGCATGGTGGTTCACACCTATAATCCCAGCACTTTGGGAGGCTGAGGTAGGAGGAGTGCACAAGGCGAGGAGTTTGAGACTAGCCTTTGCAACATAGCTAGACTCCATTTCTACAAAAAAATTTTAAGACAGGGTATGGTAGCATGCATCTGTAGTCCCAGCTACCTGGGAGGCAGAGGCAGGAGAATCGCTTGAGCTCAGGAGTACAGGTTGCAATGAGCTATGATTGTGCCACTGTACTCTGGCCTGGGTGACAGAGTAAAACTTTGTCTCTAAAAAACCGAAATATCCCTCTTTATCCTTGATAGTATTTTTTAGGCCTTTATTAGTTTTTTCATGTTACATCTTTTAGATTATTTTCTTTTTAATCTATCTGTGACTACATTTAAAGTCAATTCTTGTTTTTTCCTTTTCCTTTTTGTGGGTAACAGGGTCTCACTATGTTGCCCAGGCAGATCTCAAACTCCTGGGCTCAAGCTGTCCTCCCACCTCTGCCACCCTAAGTGTTGAGATTACAGGCATGAGCCACTGCACCCAGCCTTAAAGTGAATTGTTACAGGCAACAACACAGTGGAGTCTTTTATTTTATTTTTTATTTTTTTATGAGACAGACTCTCGCTCTGTTGCCTACGCTGGAGTGCAGTGGTGCAGTCTTGACTCACTGCAGCCTGGACTTCCCAGGCTCAAGCAATCCTCCCACCTCAGACTCCTGAGTAGCTGGGACTACAGGCACATGCCACCAAACCTGGCTAAGTTTGTTAATTTTTTGTAGAGACAAGGTCTCACTATGTTGCCCAGTCTGATCTCGAACACCTAGCCACAAGCAATTCTCCTGCCTTGTCTTCCCAGAGTGCTGGGATTACAGGTGTGGACCACTGAACCCAACAGGTCTTGCTTTTTTTTGAGATGGAGGTGTGAGCCACCACATCCAGCCAGGTCTTTCTTTTTTTTTTTTTGAGACGGAGTCTTGCTCTGTCGCCCAGGCTGGAGTGCAGTGGCACGATCTTGGCTCACTGCAAGCTCCGCCTCCTGGATTCACACCATTCTCCTTCCTCAGCCTCCCGAGTAGCTGGGACTACAGGCACCCGCCACCACACCTGGCTAATTTTTTGTATTTTTAGTAGAGACGGGGTTTCACCGTGTTAGCCAGGATGGTCTCGATCTCCTGACCTCATCATCCACCTGCCTTGGCCTCCCAAAGTGCTGGGATTACAGGCGTGAGCCACCACGCCTGGCCAGGTCTTGCTTTTTAAGAGTCTGACAATAACTGCTTTCTAACTGGAATGTTTAGAACGTTTAAATTTAATGCAATTATGAATATGGTTGGATTTAAACCTATTTTACCATTTGCTTTCTATTTATTTCATCACTTCTTTGTTTCTTTTTCTTTTCCTGACTTCCTAGGGTTTAGGGTTTTTTGTTTTTCTTTTTTCTACCCCCTCCTTGAGTATTTTTTTTTGTACTCCATTTTATTTCTGTCAGCTTATTAGCTATTAATCCTTATTTTACCTTTTTACTACTTGCTCTAGAGTTTACCATATGCCTATTTAACATATCATAGTAATCTTCAAAAATATTATAACAGCCGGGTGCAGTGGCTCATGCCTGTAATCCCGGTAATTTGGGAGGCTGAGGCAGGCAGATCACTTGAGGTCAAGAGTTCCAGAGCAACCTGGGCAACATGGTGAAACCCCGTCTCTACTAAAAATACAAAAAAATTAGCTGGGTGTGGTGGCGCATACCTGTAATCCCAGCTACTTGGGAGGCTGAGGCACGAGAATTGCTTGAACCCAGGAAGCAGACGCTGCAGAAAGCTGAGATCATGCCACTGCACTCCAGCCTGGGTGACACAGTGAGACTCTGGGTCAAAAAAATATATAACACTTGACATAAAATGTATGAACCATACAATAGTATATTTCCATTTCTCCCCTCTCATCCTTTGTGCTATTGTCATACATTTTATTTCCATGTACTTTAATAAATCTTACAATATAATGTTATATCTTTGCTTTAAACAATTTAAGTACATTTTTACAAGGGGAAATGTCTTTCATATTTGCCCTCTTAGTTATCTTATCATTCCTGGTACTTTTCATTCCTTTGAGTAGAACCAAATTTCCATCTGCTATCATTTTCCTTTTAACTGATGTGCTTCCTTTCACTTTTTTTTTTTTTTTTTGAGATGGAGTCTTGTTCTGTCTCCTAGGCTGGAGTTCAGCGCCACGATCTCGGCTGACTGCAACCTCTGCCTCCCGGGTTCAAGCGATTCTCCTGCCTCAGCCTCCTGAGTAGCTAGGATTACAGGTGCCCACCACCATGCCAGGCTAATTTTTGTATTTTTAGTAGAGATAGAGTTTCACCATGTTGGCCAGGCTGGTCTTGAACTCCTGACCTCATGAGCTGCCTGCCTCAGCCTCCCAAAGTGCTGGGATTACAGGGGTGAACCACTGTGCCTGGTCCCTTTCACATTTTTTGTAGTGCAGTTATGCTGGCAACTGACTTTATTTGGCATTTGTTTGTATGAATAAGTTTATATTTTACCTTCCTTCATAGTTCTTTTCCTTGATGGGCCTATTAAAATATTTTTTTTCTTTTGTAAGCCACTTCACCCCTTCCCTATGGGTTTGTTTTTATTTACCTCTACATGGCTGACTTTGGACAGAAACATTAAAAGTTCTACTTCTTGTTTTCCTGAAGCTATGCTTCTATTTCTGGACTCATCGCCAAGTCACCTGAAGGCAATACAAATGAAGTATCTGGGCCACATGCAGTGGCTCACGCCTGTAATCCCAGCACTTTGGGAAACTGAGGTGGGAGGATACCTTGAGCCCAGAAAAAAAAAAAATTAGCCTGGCATGGTGGCACGTGCCTGTAGTCCCAGTTACTTGGGAGGCTGAGGTGGGAGGATCACTTGAGCCTGGGAGTTGGAGGCTGCATTGATCCTCGGTCGCGTCACTACCCTCAAGCCTGGGCAAAAGAGTGAGACCTTGTCTCAAAAAAAAAAAAAAAAAAAAAAAGTGTCCCTTTGCTTTACTCCTGCTCTCCAGTGATTCTACAGCAGGGAATAGGCCACTGACTTACTCACATGTATAGTTCTCATCTGTCCATTTTAATAATTGCAACTAGAGCTCTTTTTGAACTTTCTCTCTTGTTCTTCAAGCATACATCAAACCTGAGTTTAGAGGGTATTTGCGTCCTAGTTTCACGAGATTGGCAAGTAGTTTTTAGAGAGTATGTTTGTGGCCATTCTTTTGTTTTGATACTGACGGAGGGTTTCTTTTTTAATTTTTTGTTTGTTTAAGACAGGGTCTTACTCTGTCACCCAGGCTGGAGTGCAGTGATGCAATCACGGCTCACTGTAGCCCCAACCTCCTGGCCTCAAGTGATCTTCTTGCCTCAGCACCCCCAAGTAGCTGGGACTATACATGCATGCCACCCTGCTAGCTAATTTTTAGAGGAGATCTCTCTATGTTGCACAGGTTGGTCTGGTCTTGAACTTCTGATCTCAAGTGAAACTCCTACTTTGGCTTCCCAAAGTGCTGGGATTACAGGCATGAGCCATTGCACCTGGCAATGGAGTGGTTTGTGGTTGGTTAGTTTTTTGTTTGTTTGTTTGTTTGTTTTTGAGACAGAGTTTTGCTCCTGTTGCCCAGGCTAGAGTGCAATGGTGCGATCTCGGCTTACTTCAACTTCTGCCTCTTGGGTTCAAGCAATTCTCCTGCCTCAGCCTCCCAAGTCGCTGGGATTACAGGCGTCCACCACAACGCCCAGCTAATTTTTGTATTTTTAGTAGAGGTGAGGTTTCACCATGTTGGTCAGGTTGGTCTCAAACTCCTGACCTCAAGTGATCCACCCACCTCAGCATCCCGAACTGCTGGGATTACAGGCGTGAGCCACCATGCCTGGCCTTGTTTGTTTTTTGTTTTGTTTTGAGACAGAGTCTCACTCCATTGCCCAGACTAGAGTGCAGTGGCACAATCTTGGCTCACTGCAACCTCCGCCTCCCGGGTTCAAGCGATTCTTGTGCCTCAGCCTCCTAAGTAGCTAGGACTACAGGCGTGCGCCACCACTGCCTGGTTAATTTTGGAATTTTCTTTTTAATAGAGACAGGGTTTTGCCATGTTGGCCAGACTGGTCTCAAACTTCTGGCCTCAAGTGATCTGCCCGCCTCGGCCTCCCAAAGTGCTGGGATTTTGGGTGTGAACCACCGCACTCACAGAGTTTTTTTTCTTTTTTTAATAAATTTTTATTTGAAATTATTTAGATTTGCAGAAAAAGTGCAAAGTAATACAAAGAGTTCCTATATATTGCCATACCCAATTTACCCTAATGCTAACATCTTACACTAGCATATTTGTCAAAATCATCAGTGTACCAATTCATATACTGTGCATTACTATTTACTAAAATCCAGAGTTTATTTGGATTTCACCAGTTTTTCCACTATGTTGTTTTTTGTTCCAGAATTCATAAATAGAGGGTTTTTTTTTTTCCTATTTTTGATTCTTTAAGTTCATTTCTGTTGGTTGCATGGAGGAGTGTCAAATACGCACTCATTCCACCAAATTCCCTTGATATCCTTTACCATTACTTTATAAACCATTTACGTTTCTCTTGCAGAGAGCCACAACCTAAGTGCCTTACCTGATGACACTGACAGAGAGAATCACTGGAAATGATAGTTTTATACTTAATTCTTGTCACTAAAACTCTAATAGTGTTTTTAAAAACCTAATGCAAGGCCAGGCCTGGCGGCTCACACCTATTATCCTAGCACTTTGGGATGCCTAGGGAGGAGAATTGCTCAAGGCCAGAAGTTTGAAACCAGAACAGCCTGGGCAACATAGTGAGACCCTGTCTCTGAAAAAACAAAACAAAACAAACAACAACAACAACAACAAAAATACCTAACACAAATACTTAAATGCATACAACTATTTTTATAACTTTTAACTTTTACACTTAGTTGTCCATTTCTCCAAAATATGAAGTCCTCTGTGGAAGTGACTCCAGACCTTCAGAGCCGTGGTGAACCTTGTGAATTACTGGTAATGAACACCATCATCTTGTCTGTTTTAGCAGCACATGGTCATGTAATTGAAAACTGTTTTGAACAGGAATGTCTCGTCATAAATAAGTTAATAAATTCTACAAAAATCTACTAAACATCTGTTATGTTCTAGGTACAGATTGGGGAAATCACAATAAACCAGTCGGGCACAATACCTAGCTTCATGAAATGTATAGTCAATCTCTTCTACTTCAAGGCCCAGACTCTCTTAGACTTTGTTGATTAGCATGCAGGCTAAATGGATCCTCTCTGGATCTTCATGTGGAGGGCAATAAGGCTGGATTTGCTACTTGGCCTTTTTAGGGGTTGAGAAGATGTTACTTTAACAAAAGCAAGTGCCCAAGAAAATCATAAACCCAGGTAATAGGCGGACCACTTTAAGCTGAGAAATCCTACCTAGTCCTCTGGGATATAAGCCACTACTAATTTAATGCACACACATACCACCTTATTTTGAGGCTGTGTGTTAGGTATGTTATGTTTGTCATCCCCCCCCCCACCCGCCCAACACACACACAAAAACCAACTTGCTATTCACGTGATTCATTTCCTATGTGAATTGAAAAATGGCACTAAAGAAAAAAGTTTGGGGATATAGAAATAGCTTATTTTTTAAGGAAGAAACATAACCTTTCTAAGTACCGGATGTATAATATTAAAAATGTAGTTAACCAAGGACAGAGGCTGCACCTAATGACTTTTGGAGGATCCTTCTTGCTCAAGACACTATGATTCTCGTTACCTGGATAGTATTCACCTATGGATTGTATCATATATGAACCACTGAGGAACACACATTCCTGCAGATGTTTGCAGATTATTAATTGCTTTATATTTGGAGCACCCCTCCCTTCAATCAGCATAAATATTTGAGGGTGGGCTGTGTTTAGATGTTTAGTCCCCAATGATTACAACATGATGCACCACCCTCCTATACAAATTTTGATTTAAGAAAAGATTTTATTTTTCAAAGGAAACCACAAGTGAAAGCAATCTTGAAGATTCAATAGCAGTTGATCATATAGTGCCAGGTAAGAACTTTGAAGTAGCACGTGGGATTATATGTATTTGTAAATATATTTGTATACAGGGCAGTTGCAAAAAAAAGAGTATTTATAATTGTCCAAAGAGCTTCCAAAGAGGAGCAGCATTGCAACAGTGTCGTGTATGAGCAAAAGTCAAGATTCTTGTGGCTTCTCCAGAGTGCAGGCAGGACCAAACTGATAGTAGGCAACGTGTCTCAGGTACAAGGAAACCAGTCCTTAGAAGCACCAATCAGTAAACTTCTTTCCTGAGATTTTTATTTTTATTCATTTTATTTTATTTTATTTTATTTGAGACCGGGTCTTACTTTGTCACCCAGGCTGGAATGCAATGACAAGATCATGGCTCACTGCAGTGTCGACCTCCCAGGCTCAAGTGATCCTCCCATCTCAGCCTCCCCAGTAGCTGGGACCACAAGCATGTGCCACCACACTTGGCTAATTTTTGTATTTTTTGTAGAGACAGGGTTTTGCCATGTTGGCCAGGCTGGTCTTGAACTCCTAGGCTCAAGCAATTCGCCTGCCTCGGTCTCCCACAGTGCTGGGATTATAGGCATGAGTCACTTTGCCTGGCCTCTTTCCTGAGATGCATGGTGCTTATGATAAGCACACATTATGTCTAGGTCCCTGCTTCAAGTGTGGCACTTTGGACACATGCTTCCCACATTCTGATTTTGTGCCAAAACCTATGAGATGATCGCAATGTGGGAATCATGGATGGCTGTGGAAAATCCTAACACATTCGTAGTAGACAGGCAGAATCATGGAATGAAAAGGGCATGGTGTTCAGACTGAGGGAGATGTGACTATGAATCCCTGTTGTGCCCCCCTTTCTTTCTCTCCACAGAAATGGCACAGGGTGAAGCCCGATGGTTTCAAGAGGCAAAGAATCTGAATGAGCAGCTGAGAGCAGCTTATACCAGCGCCAGTTTCCGCCACATGTCTTTGCTTGATATCTCTTCCGATCTGGCCACGGACCACTTGCTGGGCTGTGATCTGTCTATTGCTTCAAAACACATCAGCAAACCTGTGCAAGAACCTCTGGTGCTGCCTGAGGTCTTTGCCGACTTGAACTCTGTCATGTGTGTGGAGGGTGAAGCTGGAAGTGGAAAGACGGTCCTCCTGAAGAAAATAGCTTTTCTGTGGGCATCTGGATGCTGTCCCCTGTTAAACAGGTTCCAGCTGGTTTTCTACCTCTCCCTTAGTTCCACCAGACCAGACGAGGGGCTGGCCAGTATCATCTGTGACCAGCTCCTAGAGAAAGAAGGATCTGTTACTGAAATGTGCATGAGGAACATCATCCAGCAGTTAAAGAATCAGGTCTTATTCCTTTTAGATGACTACAAAGAAATATGTTCAATCCCTCAAGTCATAGGAAAACTGATTCAAAAAAACCACTTGTCCCGGACCTGCCTATTGATTGCTGTCCGTACAGACAGGGCCAGGGACATCCGTCGATACCTAGAGACGATTCTAGAGATCAAAGCATTTCCCTTTTATAATACTGTCTGTATATTACGGAAGCTCTTTTCACATAATATGACTCGTCTGCGAAAGTTTATGGTTTACTTTGGAAAGAACCAAAGTTTGCAGAAGATACAGAAAACTCCTCTCTTTGTGGCGGCGATCTGTGCTCATTGGTTTCAGTATCCTTTTGACCCATCCTTTGATGATGTGGCTGTTTTCAAGTCCTATATGGAACGCCTTTCCTTAAGGAACAAAGCGACAGCTGAAATTCTCAAAGCAACTGTGTCCTCCTGTGGTGAGCTGGCCTTGAAAGGGTTTTTTTCATGTTGCTTTGAGTTTAATGATGATGATCTCGCAGAAGCAGGGGTTGATGAAGATGAAGATCTAACCATGTGCTTGATGAGCAAATTTACAGCCCAGAGACTAAGACCATTCTACCGGTTTTTAAGTCCTGCCTTCCAAGAATTTCTTGCGGGGATGAGGCTGATTGAACTCCTGGATTCAGATAGGCAGGAACATCAAGATTTGGGACTGTATCATTTGAAACAAATCAACTCACCCATGATGACTGTAAGCGCCTACAACAATTTTTTGAACTATGTCTCCAGCCTCCCTTCAACAAAAGCAGGGCCCAAAATTGTGTCTCATTTGCTCCATTTAGTGGATAACAAAGAGTCATTGGAGAATATATCTGAAAATGATGACTACTTAAAGCACCAGCCAGAAATTTCACTGCAGATACAGTTACTTAGGGGATTGTGGCAAATTTGTCCACAAGCTTACTTTTCAATGGTTTCAGAACATTTACTGGTTCTTGCCCTGAAAATCGCTTATCAAAGCAACACTGTTGCTGCGTGTTCTCCATTTGTTTTGCAATTCCTTCAAGGGAGAACACTGACTTTGGGTGTGCTTAACTTACAGTACTTTTTCGACCACCCAGAAAGCTTGTCATTGTTGAGGAGCATCCACTTCTCAATACGAGGAAATAAGACATCACCCAGAGCACATTTTTCAGTTCTGGAAACATGTTTTGACAAATCACAGGTGCCAACTATAGATCAGGACTATGCTTCTGCCTTTGAACCTATGAATGAATGGGAGCGAAATTTAGCTGAAAAAGAGGATAATGTAAAGAGCTATATGGATATGCAGCGCAGGGCATCACCAGACCTTAGTACTGGCTATTGGAAACTTTCTCCAAAGCAGTACAAGATTCCCTGTCTAGAAGTCGATGTGAATGATATTGATGTTGTAGGCCAGGACATGCTTGAGATTCTAATGACAGTTTTCTCAGCTTCACAGCGCATCGAACTCCATTTAAACCACAGCAGAGGCTTTATAGAGAGCATCCGCCCAGCTCTTGAGCTGTCTAAGGCCTCTGTCACCAAGTGCTCCATAAGCAAGTTGGAACTCAGCGCAGCCGAACAGGAACTGCTTCTCACCCTGCCTTCCCTGGAATCTCTTGAAGTCTCAGGGACAATCCAGTCACAAGGTATACCTGTATATATTTTGGATGACTATTCTGATGTATAATTTCTTTTTCTTACTTTAAGTGGTTGAAAACTTCTGAGGCCATGAAAGCATGCATGCTCATTGATAGAACAGATATAAAATAAACCTTCACTAATTTTTTTTGACAGTAGCATGAATTAGTGAAAAGTCCTTGAATAATAGAATGGTTTTCAAATAACTCAGATAAAATGAATAAAATATTTATATTAAATTATTGAAGGTTCTTAATAAAGACATGAATTATCTGTGATTAGTAAAAGAATTAGCTATATGTAAGATGATGCTTAGAAATTACCTTCACCCTAGCTGCCTAAAGGAAGAAAGGCCTGTAGTCCCTGGGAAATAAATAAATTAATGGGAAATAATATCTTCATCTATTTGTGTCTTAACTCCTCTAAGCACTATTTGATAGTTTTCAGTGTAGACTTAACCCATCTTTCATTAAATTTATTCCTAGATACTCATATCTTTTGAAAGTATTGTAAATGTCATTAAAAATATTTTTTCATTTTCTAATTGTTGCTAGTATTGCTTTGGTCTTAAGCAGTTTGACTGTTATATGCCTAGGTGTGCTTTGCTTTGTATGTATCTTGCTTGAGGTGCACTGAACTTTTTTGGAATGTGTGGGTTGACATTTACCAAATTTAGAAAATTTTTCATCTTTTTTCAAGTACTTTTTTATTATGGTAAAATACATGTAACAAAACTTACATTTTAATCATTTTAAGTGTACAACTCAGTGGCATTAAGCATTCACTATGTTGTACAACCATCACCACTATCCATCTCCAGAACCTTTTCATCATCCCAATTAAACAATAAATTGGGCCGGGCGCGGTGGCTCACGCCTGTAATCCCAGCACTTTGGGAGGCCGAAGAGGGTGGATCGCCAGAGCTCAGGAGTTTGAGACCACCCTGGGCAACATGGTGAAACCACGTCTCTACTAAAATACAAAAAATTAGCTGGGCGTGGTGGCATGCGCCTGTAGTCCCAGCTATTCGGGAGGCTGAGGCATGAGAATCACTGAAGCCTGGGAGGCAGAGGTTGCAGTGAGCCCAGATCATGCCACTGCACTCCAGCTTGGGCTACCAAGTGAGACTCCGTCTCAAACAAACAAACAAACAAAAATCTTCCCTCCCACCAGCCCCTGATAACTTCTCTTCTATTTTCTGTCTCTATGAATTTGCCTCTTCTAGATATTGTTTATAAGCATTATCACTTGTCTGGCTTATTTCACTTTGCATACTGTTCAAGGTACATCATGTTGTAGCCTATATTGGAATTTCATTCCTTCACATGTACTCCATAAATATGTACAATTATTATGTATCAACTTTGAAAAGGAACTTCATCCTTTTTATAGCTAATATTCCATGGTATGTATATAGTACATTTTGTTTATCCATTCTGCTGCTGAGAGACACTTGGGTTGTTTCTACCTTCTGGCTATCATAAATAATGCTGCAATGAACACTGGCATTATAAGTATCGGTTTAAGTTCTTGCTTTTAATCATTTTGGGTATATACCTAGAAGCAGAATTGCTGATTCATATGGTAGTTCTATGTTTAACTTTTTGAGGAACTTGCACAGTAGCTGCACCATCTTACATTCCCACTATCCATGTACAAAGGTTCCAATTACTCCACATCCTCTTCAGCACTTGTTAATTTTTGTTTTTGTTTTTGTGGAGACAGAGTCTAATTCTGTCACCCAGGCTGGAGTGCAGTGGTGAGATCTTGGCTCACTGCAACCTCCACCTCTCGGGTTCAAGCAATTCTCCTGTCTCAGCCTCCTGAGTAGCTGGGACTACAGGTGTGCACCACCATACCTGGCTAACTTTTGTATTTTTAGTAGAGATGGGGTTTCGCCATGTTGCCCAAGCCGGTCTCGAACTCCTGAGCTCAGGCAGTCCAGCCACCTTGGCCTCCCGAAGTGCTAGGATTACAGGCATGAGCCACAGTGCCCGACCTGTTTTTGTTTTCATTGCTGTTTTTCAGTGTCTCGCTCTATTGCCCAAGCTGGAGTGCTGTGGTGCAATCATGGCTCACTGCAGCCTCAACCTCTTGAGCTCAGGTGATCCTCCTGCCTCAGCCTCCTGAGTAGCTGAGACTACCAGCATGCACCACCGTGCCTGGATAATTTTTTATTTTTTGTAGAGACAGATTCTTGCTATGTTGCCTAGTCTGGTCTTTTTTCTTTTTCTTTTCTTTTTTTTTTTTGAGATGGAGCCTCGCTCTGTCCCCCAGGCTGGAGTGCAGTGGCGCAATCTCGGCTCACTGCAAGCTCTGCCTCCTGGGTTCACGCCATTCTCCTGCCTCAGCCTCCCAAGTAGCTGGGATTACAAGCTCCCGCCACCACGCCCAGCTAATTTTTGTATTTTTAGTAGAGATGGGGTTTCACCATGTTGGCCAGGCTGGTCTTGAACTCCTGACCTCAGGTGATCCACCCACCTCGGCCTCCCAAAGTGCTGGGATTACAGGCATGAGCCACCGTGCCTGGCCCCTAGTCTGGTCTTGAACTCCTGGGCTCAAATGATCCACCCACCTTGGCCTTCCAAAGTGCTGGGATTACAGGCATGAGCCACCTCACCCAGCCCATTTTGTTTTGTGATGATTATCATAAAGCCATTCTAGTAGTTGTGAAGTGGTATCTCATTGTGGTTTTGATTTGCATTTCTCTAATGCAAATCATGAAAATGATGTTAAGTATCTTTTCACTTTTTGAAAAAATATCTGTTTGCTCATTTAAAAATTGTTGTTTTTGTTGCATTGTAAGAGTTATTTGTATATTCTGGATTTCAACCTGTTATCAGATACACAGTTTGAAAATATTTTTCCCATTCCATAGGTTGTCATTTTACTTTATTTATATGTCCTTTGTGCACGAAAGTTTTAAATTTTGATGAAGTCCAATTTATCTGTTTTTTCTTTTATTGCTGGTCCTTTTGGTGTCCTATCTAAGAATCCATTGCCAAATCCAAGGTCATGAAGATTAACTCCTATGTTTTTTTCTAAGAGTTGTGTGATTTCAGCTTTTATATTTAGGTCATTGATCCATTTTGAGTTGATTTTTTTTTACATGGTGAGGGATAGGAATCCAACTTCATTCTTTCGCATGTGCAAATCCAGTTGTCCCCAACCGTTTGTTGAAGAGATGCTATATTTCTTTTCTCTTCTTTTTTTTTTTTTTTTTTTTGAGACGGAGTCTCACAGTGTAGCCTGGGCTGGAGTGCAATGGCGCGATCTTGGCTCACTGCAACCTCCGTCTCCCAGGTTTATGTGATTCTCCTGCCTCAGCCTCCTGAGTAGCTGGGATTACAGATGCACATCACCACACCCAGCTAATTTTTTTTGTATTTTTAGTAGAGACGAGGTTTCACTATGTTGGCCAGACTGGTCTCAAACTCCTGACCTCGTGATCCGCCCGCCTCAGCCTCCCAAAGTGCTGGGATTACAGGCATGAGCCACCGCGCCTGGCCAAGATGCTATATTTCTTTTTGTGAGTCTGAAGAGTAGCACAGGGCTTCCCATACAGTGTATAAGCTGCAAACAGCAATATCTTCATATATGTATTCTTTAAAAAAAAAAAAAGAATGTTTTACGGTATGTGGAAGGTTTGCATGTGAAAATAGCTGGATGAATCAAAATGACAGTTTTAAAATGTCCATTCAGAACTCTTTAGATTAATAATGGGAAACTGCTGCTTTCCAGACCAAATCTTTCCTAATCTGGATAAGTTCCTGTGCCTGAAAGAACTGTCTGTGGATCTGGAGGGCAATATAAATGTTTTTTCAGTCATTCCTGAAGAATTTCCAAATTTCCACCATATGGAGAAATTATTGATCCAAATTTCAGCTGAGTATGATCCTTCCAAACTAGGTAAGGATGGCACTTTAATATACTTGTTTTTACATAAGTTGGAAAAGCTACTTGGCCAATAATTTATTTAAGAGTTAAAGTGCCTGTGGTTCTAAGGGTGTAGCCTGTATCCATGGTAAATTGTGAGGAATAGCACTCTTTCTCATTAAGAAAGCAGAGTGCTGTTTGTAATTATTGAGCCTTTACTACACACTAGGAAGTATCCTAAGCACTTCACAAATATGAACTCAGTCTTCATACCCACTCTATGAAGTAAAGTACTATTATTATTATTATTATTATTATTTTTTTTTTTGAGACAGAGTCTCGCTCTGTCGCCCAGGCTGGAGTGCAGTGGCACGATCTCGGCTCACTGCAAGCTCCTCCTCCCAGGTTCACCATTCTCCTGCCTCAGCCTCCCAAGTAGCTGGGACTACAGGCGCCTGCCACCACGCCCAGCTAATTTTTTGTATTTTTAGTAGAGACGGTGTTTCACTGTGTTAGCCAGGATGGTCTTGATCTCCTGACCTCATGATCTTCCCGCCTCGGCCTCCCAAAGTGCTGGGATTACAGGCATGAGCCACCGTGCCTGGCCAAAGTAAAGTACTATTATTAATGCTATTTTGTAGCTGGGAAAACTGAGACATAAAGAGATAAAGTAATTTGTAATATCCAGCTAAGGAAATGTATATCTGTGACTCAAATACAGGAATTTTGACTCCAAAATCTGAGTTCTTAATCCCTAATATAGGCCGGGCCTGGTGGCTCACACCTGTAATCCCAGCACTTTGGGAGGCCGAGAAGGGCAGATCACCTGAGGTCAGGAGTTCGAGACCAGCCTGACCAACATGGTGAAACCCTGTCTCTACTAAAAATGCAAAAATTAGCTGGCATGGTGGCATATGTCTGTAATCCCAGCTACTTGAGAGGCTGAAGCAGGAGAATTACCTGAACCTGGGAGGCAGAGATTGCAATGTGAGCCGAGATCACGCCATTGTACTCCAGCCTGGGGAACAAGAGTGAAACTCCATGGGGAACAAGAGCAAAACTCCATCTCAGAAAAAAAAAAAAAAAAAAGAAATCCCTAATATAATGTTGCCACTCCAAAATAATTTGTAGGGTTATTTTATTTTGTTTTTGGTTAGGCTGGTCTTACATTGCAACTTACAGATCTGGCAGCTCAGCAGGAAGGAAATCTGCTAATCCGTAGTCATTGGAAGTATTTCCCTGTTTCTCACCAGCCTATCCTAATAGTTCATGGAAAATGGTGCAGCCATCTTTCTTAAATACATCATTTAGCTAAATGACTTAGGCACCATCATTCCTTAACTTAGTAAACACTGAACACGAAAGATTGAAGAAATATACAACTCCATGGAATTGACATAAAGACTTGCATGCAAAAGCTTCATTGTTGGCCAGGCGCAGTGACTCACACCTGTAATCTTAGCACTTTGGGTGGCCGAGGCGGGAGGATCGCCTGAGAGCAGGAGTTCAGCACCAGGCTGGGCAATATAGCAAGACATCATCTCTACTAAAAAAATTAAAAATTAGCCAAGTATGATGGTGTGCACCTATAGTCCCTAGCTCTCAGGAGGCTGGTAGGATCACTTGAGTCCAGAAGTTCAAGCTTGCAATAAGCTATGATCATGCCACTGCACTCCCGCCTAGGTGATAGAGCAAGACCCTGTCTCAAAAAAAAAAAAAAAAAAAAAAAATATATATATATATATATGTGTGTGTGTGTGTATACATATATACACCGAAGCTGGAGGTGGTAGTTATATTTGTCAGCAAATTTTGCAACAAATTTAGGTTTTGCTTCAGAGTTGTCATTCCTTTTATGTTTCTTTTTTTTTTTTTTTGAGACAGTCTCAATCTGTCACCCAGGCTGGAGTGCAGTGGCACCGTGTCGGTTCACTGCAACCTCCGTCTCCTGGGTTCAAGCAATTCTCCTGCCTCAGCCTCCCAAGTAGCTGGGATTACAGGCACCCATCACCACGCCTGGCTAATTTTTTAATATTTTTAGTAGAGACGGGGTTTCACCATGTTGGCCAGGCCAGTCTCAAACTCCTGACCTCAGGTTATCCGCCCACCTCAGCCTCCCAAAGTACTAGGATTACAGGCGTGAGCCACTATGCCCAGCTGTTTCTTTGTATAGTATTCTTTTTTTTTTTTTTTTTTTGAGATGCAGTCTTGCTCTGTTGCCCAGGCTGGAGTTTGGTGGTGCAATATCCACTCACTGCAACCTCTGCCTCCTGGGTTCAAGCGATTCTCCTGCCTCGGCCTCCCGAGTAGCTGGGATTACAGCTGCCTGCCACCCACGCCTGGCAAATGTTTGTATTTTTAGTAGAGACACGGTTTCACCATGTTGGCCAGGCTGGTCTCAAGCTCCTGAGCTCAGATGATCCACCCGCCTCGGCCTCTCAAAGTGCTGGGATTACAGGCATGAGCCACAGCACCTGGCCTCTTTGTATTCTTATTGTGTAAATGTCATGTACAAACTTAGAGTTATTAGGTGTTAAAGCTGAAGGTGATGCTACTGAGTCAATGCCTGTATTTTATAGAAGAGAAAACTGTTACCCAGAGAGGGTCAATAATGTGTCAAAATTCACATTACTTGCTAGTTGCAGAACCTGAACCCAAGCCCAGTGACCTGATTCTTAGATCATGACATCGTGGTACCTGGTTTTAATTAAGTATTATTGAAACAAAATAATAAACTACTTGGCTAATTTTGATAGAAATTTGCAGTATTTTCTAATTTCTGAAAATCCTTGATCTTTTACAGTAAAATTAATTCAAAATTCTCCAAACCTTCATGTTTTCCATCTGAAGTGTAACTTCTTTTCGGATTTTGAGTCTCTCATGACTATGCTTGTTTCCTGTAAGAAACTCACAGAAATTAAGTTTTTGGATTCATTTTTTCAAGCCGTCCCATTTGGTAAGAGTTATAATATTCCAATTGTGGTTTAAAATGTTTCTATGGACACAGAGTCATATTAAGCACTCTTTAAAAAGGGCCATATTTTGAGGCTGGGTGTGGTGGCTCATGCCTGTAATCCCAGCACTTTGGGAAGCTGAGGCAGGAGGTTTGCTTGAGGTCAGGGGTTTGAGACCAGTCTGGGCAACATAACAAGCCCTCCACCTCTAAAAAGCTTTAAAAAAATCAGTCGGGCACAGTGGTACCTATAGTCCCAGCTATAGGGAAGCTAAGGCAGGAAGATTACTTGAGCCCAGAAGGTTGAAGCTGCAGCGAGCTGTGATGGTATCACTGCACTCCAGCCTGGGTGACACAGACCATGTCTCTTTAAAAAAAGAAAGAAAGAAAAGAAAAATTGTTTCTCAAATAATAAAGTATATGTGTTTCTAGAATTTTCTTTTTTACCTTTACGCTCAGTTGGATTTGAAATTTCTAGAATTTTAACGACATTTCTAGTTATCAGAATTATTTTCTGAGCAAAAATTTGTTTTATCTACTTAGTCATATGAATTCAATCTGAATTATTACATTAATTTCTAATTTCTTCATTTTAAAGATGTTACACTTTGCTGTGAGAGATGTAGCTGACAAAACTAAATTTTTATTTTCCCTTTCATAGTTGCCAGTTTGCCAAATTTTATTTCTCTGAAGATATTAAATCTTGAAGGCCAGCAATTTCCTGATGAGGAAACATCAGAAAAATTTGGTATGTTTACAAAATAGTGCTTTTTACGTATTCTTATTCTCTTTCTGCCTAGAATCCTTTTTCTCCTATTCTGAATTAGCCACAAGGAAGCAAGATATGCATTAGCTACCCTTGCT
Source organism: Pan paniscus (assembly GCF_029289425.2). Taxonomy (NCBI): domain Eukaryota; kingdom Metazoa; phylum Chordata; class Mammalia; order Primates; family Hominidae; genus Pan; species Pan paniscus. The sequence goes on along the minus strand of NC_073253.2, from coordinate 44,272,129 downwards.
TACCAGAACGAAGTGATAGTCATGCTCAACTTCTACCCACCAAATGCCTTCACTACAGTTTTACCTGCAGACTTGATCTCATTCAAAGCAGAATGACTTCTTAGAGTACATATTTGGTCATTATAGCACTATGCAATTTCATTGTCAGGTATCTGTTCCAAATATAAGACCTCATAGTTTCAAAGGTTACTAGAATATAGGTAAAAATCTATCTTTTAAGGTTAGGAAAACTCAATATGTGAAAACGTGTATTTCATAAAATGATAGCTATAGAATTTAAATACTTTTTGATTTTTAAAAAATGATTATGAAAGTAATGTATGCTCATGGAAAACATTCTAACAGGAAAAAATAAAAATAAGGGCAGGCAGTGGAGATAGGGACTGTAGAGCTGTGCTATTCAAAGTGCTTCTCAAACATAAGCGTGTACATAAAGATTGCCAGGATCCTCCTCTTCCCTTCCTTTGGAGGCGGCTAGGTGGATGGGGGCTGAGGTGGCAGAGGTAGGATCAGGGCCAAGGGGATGGCTGGCATACATCATAGGTTGATTAAGCAAATAATACAGTGAGTATAGCCAGGTGCAGTGGCTCACACCTGTAATCCCAGCACTTTGGGAGGCCGAGGTGGGTGGATCACCTGAGGTCAGGAGTTCAAGACCAGCCTGGCCAACATGGTGAAACCCCATCTCTACTAAAAAATACAAAAATTTGCTGGGCGTGGTGGCACATGCCTGTAGTCCCAGCTACTTGGGAGGCTGAGGCAGGAGAATCTCTCGAACCTCGGAGGCGGAGATTGCAGTGAGCCAAGATCAGGTCACTGCACTCCAGCCTGGGTGGCAGAGCAAGACTCTATCTCAAAAACAAACAAACGAACAAAACAGTGAGTATAATGAGAGCCACGTTTCCTCACAGTTGGAAAAGGAATTTACAAATATTGAAAGGTGAGGCTAGAAAGAGCTTTGAGGTATTGGATTAGAATTGGAAATATTGGTCTGGCCTCATGGTTTTTTTTAACCTATGAACATACATAGAGATCTCCATATATATACATTGATCTCCACATGTCTATAGATACACACATACATATTTCTCAGCTCAATGGAGAGACTAGAAGGCACTGCAGTAATAATGAACACACCAAGTGCCTAGATACTGATTTCTAAATCCTGTCCTTCCGTAAAGGAACCAGGGTCCTTGCAAAATTGGCTGATTCAAGAACTGAGACAGGGAAAGAAAATGATAAGCCTGGGACATTGTTTTATGCTAGAAATTATTCAATATATTTCCATGCGTGAGGCCTCAGAAGTTACCTTTCTAATGATCAAATGATCTATCGTGTGCCACGCTAGGAAGGAGTCGAAGTGAAAAGGAAGGTTCTAAGAGTGGTGGACTGTGAGGCTTTAGGGCCAGGAGGCCGGTGCAGAATCACTGAGCATGACAGCGGGAGGTGGAATGGGAAAGGAGGTGGCTGAAGGCATTGCAGAGCTGGGAAAGGAACCTGCAGGTCAGGAAAAGCTTCATTCTAAACGAGGAATGGAGATTTAATTGGCAGCCTGGACTTTAGTGCAGGAGAGATTGGCTGGTAGGGTGTGGTGGAGGAATTGTCTGGAGGAGCGAGGAAGACGGAAGCATGTGCTGGCCCTTCTCTTGCTTCCTGGACTGTGCATGATGTTTAGACCATACATGATTTTCAGATTACTGTTGCATAGGAACAAAAAGTACAAAGAGAATAGCTTTTTGGTCTTTTCTGACAGCCTACATTTTAGGTTCTCTTAGTAACCTGGAAGAATTGATCCTTCCTACTGGGGATGGAATTTATCGAGTGGCCAAACTGATCATCCAGCAGTGTCAGCAGCTTCATTGTCTCCGAGTCCTCTCATTTTTCAAGACTTTGAATGATGACAGCGTGGTGGAAATTGGTGAGCTAGTGTTTCAGCTTGCATGGAAGCCAGTGGTATAGCCAAGCTTTCTGCTGCAACATGTCTATGTAAACATTTGCCCCTCTAGAAATTTTCAACCCGCTTCCTCATTTTCACTATCATACTGTTCCTTCTAGTGTCCTTCTGTGGATTTAGGCGCATTCTGGTCAGATTTGGAAGTACAAAAAGGTCTCCCATTTGTGGATATACAAGCCCTCAAATCTGCGTTCTTGCCACCTGGTGTTTTAGACACCTGGCCACATACTCTCCTAAGTACTCCTTTTTAAAACTGAAGATGAATATACACACAGAAAAGTACAAAAATCATGTGTACTGCTCACTGAATTTTTTCTTATTTTCTTCTTTTTTTTTTTGAGACAGAGTTTCGCTCGTGTTGCCCAGGCTGGAGTACAATGGCACGATCTCGGGTCACTGCAAACTCTGCCTCCTGGGTTCAAGCGATTCTCCTGCCTCAGCCTCCCAAGTAGCTAGGATTACAGGTGAACGCCACCACACCTGGCTAATTTTGTATTTTTAGTAAACACAGGGTTTCACCATGTTGGCCAGGCTAGTCTCGAACTCCTGACCTCAAGTGAGCCACAGTGCCTGGCCTGAGGAACTGAGATTTCTGTCGAGACCTGAAGGAAGAATGACCCAGGCATAGTTGGTAGAGGAGGAATTGAGACATCATTTCAAACAGAGGTAATCACTTATGTCATAGCCTGGAGTTAAAGAGAACCAGATATATTTGAAGAACTTGGAGGAAAAAAAGGAATGTCTGGAGCAAGAGGCAGGAGTGAGTTGTGAGAAGACTGGAGAGGAAAGTAAAAGCCCAATTGGAGAGGCTTTGTCGGGTGTGTTACAAGGGCTGGATCTCATTTTCTTACTGCTCAGCACTGTTATTTTATGTTATTTAAAACAGCTGGGCGCGGTGGCTCACGCCTGTAATCCCAGCACGTTGGGAGGCCGAGGCGGGTGGATCACGAGGTCAGGAGATCGAGACCATCCTGGCTAACATGGTGAAACCCTGTCTCTACTAAAAATACAAAAAATTAGCCAGGCGTGGTGGCGGGCACCTGTAGTCCCAGCTACTCGGGAGGCTGAGGCAGGAGAATGGTGTGAACCCGGGAGGCGGAGCTTGAAGTGAGCCAAGATCATGCCACTGCACTCCAGCCTGGGCAACAGAACGAGACTCCGTCTCAAAAAAAAAACAAAAAACAAAAAACAATGACAACTTACAACCTTTTTCTTAAAGGCCTTGTTTCTTCCTCCTTATGAGGAAGAATTTAATAACATTAAATTTTGTGGTCTCTCTCATCCTCATTTACTATAAATTATTTGTGTTTTATTCTTCTCACTACATTAGGTCAAAGCCTTCCTTAGAACTTGAATCTCACACACAGATTTGAGCCAGTAACCCCTGTCGCTCTCCCTCCTGAGAGCAGGTGTTTTCTCTTCCCGGCGCCCAGCAGAGTATGCCTGGCCCATAGTGGGAACTCAGTAAATATTTGTTGACTGAATAAAGAAAACTTACTTTTCTGTAGCTTCTTCTGATGGACAGCTGAGAGGCCATTGTTTGCCTATAGTCAGTAATGCTTAAACTTTACCTGTAGGAGACAGCATTCAGACACATCACAGAACCGGCTAATCACACAATATGAAGTGGGAGTTATGCTGAAACAGGGGAAAGAAGGGAATGGATGTGGAAGACCTGAGTCTTTCTTCAAGTCCCTCCAGAAGTGTCTTTCATGTGGGGGAATGAGAAATATCTCTTGAATGTTACTGAAGATGCCTATTCAGGACATAGCTGAAGACATTTTCTCAGTACCTCTGTTCTTTAATCTCAGTCAAGCTACAGCCATGGATTCTAGATTGAAACCAAACTTAACCTTTGCCCAAGTTAGTTAGAAAAAAAAAAGAGGTTTAGTAATTAAAAACAAGGCTGGGCATGGTGGCTCATGCCTGTAATCCCAACACGTTGGGAGGCCAAGATAGAAGGACTGCTTGAGGCCAGGAGTTTGAGACAAGATTGGGCAACATAGCAAGACCTTGTCTCCATAAAAAATTGAAAAATTAGCCAAGCACGGTGGCTAGTCCTGAGTAGCTAGGACTCAGGAGGCTGAGGCGGGAGGATTGCTTGAGCCCAGACATTCTAGGCTGCAGTGAGTTATAACTGAACCATTGCACTCCAGCCTAGGCAACCAAGTGACACCCTGTCTCAAAAAAAAAATTTTTTTTTTTTTAAAAACCCCTAAACCAAACAACAAGAACTCTGCTTGGTACCCATTCCAAAGTCTAGTCAACCTGTGTTCATTGAGAACACAGGGTGTGCCCGGCTTCCATTTCCTTCAGAGCCCTTAGTCTCAAAAACAGGAGGGTCCCTTCTGGGCAACAGAAATAGGGCATACCAGTGGACAGTCGGATGACATGGCTTTAGGAATGTCACACCCCCTTCTCTATAAAAGGGGAAGACATAATTGCTACTATCTTTGAAGTCCCTTGTAATTTAGTCTGGATTTTTTTTGTTTTCTCTTTTTGTTTTTTAGACGGAGTCTTGCTCTGTCACCCAGGCTGGAGTGCAGTGGTGGGATTTTGGCTCACTGCAACCTCTACCTCCAAGGTTCAAGGCGATTCTCCTGCCTCAGCCTCCCGAGTAGCTGGGATTACAGGCATGTACCACCATATCCGGCTGATTCTTGTATTTTTAGTAGAGATGGCGTTTCACCATGTTGGCCAGCCTGGTCTCGAACTCCTGACTTCAAGTGATCTACCCACCTCGGCCTCTCAAAATGCTGGGATTACAAGCGTGAGCCACTGTGACTGGCCAATTTAGTCTGGTTTGTAGGCACAATGTGCCTTGGCATGTGACCTCCTGTGAGACCAAAAGAGCAGCTCATATTTGTCCAGGATGGCAAAACTCTCAGCACAATGGCGTCAGTGCTTTAGGCTTGGCTGTACTACTTTGGTTTCTGCTTCTCCCTTAGATTTTTGCCAGGTGGTTCTTTATTAACCCATCAGCTCTTTGGGGTTTTTAAGGAGATATTTTCAAAATATTATATTAAGCTGGGCACAGTGACACGTGCTTGTAATCCCACCTACTTGGGAAGCTGAGGCAGGAGGATCACTTGAGTCCAGGAGTTTGAGACCAGCCTGTGATGGCCAGGCGCGGTGGCTCACGCCTGTAATCCCAGCACTTTGGGAGGCCAAGGCGGGTGGATCACAAGGTCAGGAGATCGAGACCATCCTTGCTAACACAGTGAAACCCCGTCTCTACTAAAAATACAAAAAATTAGCTGGGCATGGTGGTGGGCGCCTGTAGTCCCAGCTACTCGGGAGGCTGAGGCAGGAGAATGGCATGAACCTGGGAGGCGGAGGTTGCAGTGAGCTGAGATCATGCCACTGCACTGCAGCCTGGGTAACAGAGCAAGACTCCATCTCAAAAAAAAAAAAAAGAAAGAAAGAAAGAAAAAGAGACCAGCCTGTGTTAACATAGCAAGACCCCATTTCAAAAAACAAAATTATATTGAGTACTTCCTACTAGCAGTAGTGGTGGGAGAGGAGGCTGGTTCAAATAACCTTGTCTACCATTATTGAAATGGAAGTCCTTATGATTCTATTTTCATGAATATTTTGTTCTTGTAGCCAAAGTAGCAATCAGTGGAGGTTTCCAGAAACTTGAGAACCTAAAGCTTTCAATCAATCACAAGATTACAGAGGAAGGATACAGAAATTTCTTTCAAGCACTGGACAACATGCCAAACTTGAAGGAGTTGGACATCTCCAGGCATTTCACAGAGTGTATCAAAGCTCAGGCCACAACAGTCAAGTCTTTGAGTCAATGTGTGTTACGACTACCAAGGCTCATTAGACTGAACATGTTAAGTTGGCTCTTGGATGCAGATGATATTGCATTGCTTAATGTCATGAAAGAAAGACATCCTCAATCTAAGTACTTAACTATTCTCCAGAAATGGATACTGCCGTTCTCTCCAATCATTCAGAAATAAAAGATTCAGCTAAAAACTGCTGAATCAATAATTTGTCTTGGGGCATATTGAGGATGTAAAAAAAGTTGTTGATTAATGCTAAAAACCAAATTATCCAAAATTATTTTATTAAATATTGCATACAAAAGAAAATGTGTAAGGCTTGCTAAAAAACAAAACAAACAAAACAAAACAAAACACAGTCCTGCATACTCACCACCAAGCTCAAGAAACAAATCATCACCAATACCTTTGAGGTCCCTGAGTAATCCACCCCAGCTAAAGGCAAACCCTTCAATCAAGTTTATACAGCTAACCCTCCATTGTCCATGGTCAACAGGGAAGGGGTTGGGGACAGGTCTGCCAATCTATCTAAAAGCCACAATATGGAAGAAGTATTCAATTTATATAATAAATGGCTAACTTAACGGTTGAATCAGTTTCATACATGGATGCAACGGGTTTAACACAGGATCCACATGAATCTTCTGTGGGCCAAGAGATATTCCTTAATCCTTGTAGAATATTCCTTAATCCTTGTAGAACCTGTTTTCTATATTGAACTAGCTTTGGTACAGTAGAGTTAACTTACTTTCCATTTATCCACTGCCAATATAAAGAGGAAATAGGGGTTAGGGAAAAATGACTTCATTCCAGAGGCTTCTCAGAGTTCAACATATGCTATAATTTAGAATTTTCTTATGAATCCACTCTACTTGGGTAGAAAATATTTTATCTCTAGTGATTGCATATTATTTCCATATCATAGTATTTCATAGTATTATATTTGATATGAGTGTCTATATCAACGTCAGTGTCCAGAATTTCATTCCTACCAGTTAAGTAGTTTTCTGAACGGCCAGAAGACCATTCTAAATTCATGATACTACTATAAGTTGGTAAACAACCATACTTTTATCCTCATTTTTATTCTCACTAAGAAAAAAGTCAACTCCCCTCCCCTTGCCCAAGTATGAAATATAGGGACAGTATGTATGGTGTGGTCTCATTATTTGTTTAGAAAACCACTTACGACTGGGTGCGGTGGCTCACACCTGTAATCCCAGCACTTTGGGAGGCTGAGGTGGGCGAATCATTTGAGGCGAGGAATTCGAGACCAGCCTGGCCAGCATGGTGAAACCCCATCTCTACTAAAAATACAAAAATTAGCCAGGTGTGCTGGCACATGCCTGTAGTCCCAGCCACTAAGGCGGCTGAGACGCAAGACTTGCTTGAACCCGGGAGGCAGAGGTTGCAGTGAGCCAAGATGGCGCCACTGCATTCCAGCCTGGGCAACAGAGCGAGACCCTGTCTCAAAACATAAAACAAAACCACTTATATTGCTAGCTACATTAAGAGTTTCTGAATATGTTACTGAGCTTGCTTGTGGTAACCATTTATAATATCAGAAAGTATATGTACACCAAAACATGTTGAACATCCATGTTGTACAACTGAAATATAAATAATTTTGTCAATTATACCTAAATAAAACTGGAAAAAAATTTCTGGAAGTTTATATCTAAAAATGTTAATAGTGCGTACCTCTAGGAAGTGGGCCTGGAAGCCATTCTTACTTTTCAGTCTCTCCCATTCTGTACTGTTTTTTGTTTTACTTGTGCCTGCATTATTTTTCTATTTAAAACAAAAATAAATCTAGTTTAGCACTAAAACATTAACTGGAGCTACCTCTGGAGGGCAAGAGTACTAGAAGGTGGGATGGATTGTCTTCTTGCTTGTCTGATTTTATATGTAATACCTTTGTAATTAGAAAGGTTGTTAAGCATTATATCAGAATCCAGTCAGGAGACAGAAACCACACAGAAATTTGAATGGGGAAAGTTTAATATACAGATGCTCGGCCTGACGCAGTGGCTCACGCCTGTAATTCCAGCACTTTGGGAGGCCGAGGTGGGCAGATCACTTGAGGTCAGGAGTTCGAGACCAGCCTGGCCAACATGGTGAAATCCTGTCTCTACTAAAAATACAAAAAAAAATTAAATTAAAAAAAAAAAAAAGCCAGGCATGGTGGTGTGCACCTGTAGTCTCAGCTACTTGGGAGGCTGAGGCAGGAGAATTGCTTGAACCCAGGAGGCAGAGGTTGCAGTGAGCCAAGATCGTGCCACTGCATTCCAGCCTGGGTGACAGAGCAAGACTCCATTTCAAATAAATAAATAAATAAATAAATAAAATAAGATGCTCCTCAACTTACAACAGGGTTATATCCTGAAAAACCCATTGTAAGTAGAAAATATTGTATGTCAGAAATGCATTTAATATACCTAAACTACCAAACATCATCTCTTAACCTGACCTACCTTAAACACGCTGAGAACACTTCTTATATTAGCTTACAGTTGGGCAAAATCATAAACACAAAGCCTATTTTATAATAAAGTATTGAACATCTCACACAATTTATTGAATACTGTATAGAAAGTGAAAAATAGAGGTCGTATGGGTACTTGAGGAACAGTTTCTACTGAATGCGGATCACTTTTGCACCATTGCAAAGTAGAAAAATCCTAAGTCAAGTCATCATGAGTTGGGGACTGTCCGTAAGAGTTATTAACAGAGGATTGGAATGGGGATTGGGTAGTAAGGAATAAAGAGAAGCCTGGGCAGATGCAGGGAACAGCCGATATGGGCTTTTCACCCCAGGCTGAGACAGAACAACTCAAAGAAGAAAGCTCAGGGCTGAGATCCGGGCTGAGATCCAGACTTCGTGTGAGAGGACACAGCTGTGAAAGACAGAGGTTTGCTGAGGCTGTGGAGTTGCAGCTGGAGAAGGTGCTGGGCTTGGGGCACTTTGCAGAGAAGGGACCTTGTGCATGTCAAGGGAAGCCATTCATGTGGGGGTACTGTGCGCTGCTGACCACTGGGTGCTGCTGAAGTTAGGCACTACCCAAGAAGTGTGCAGCCAGAACGAGGTGCTGCAGAAGCAGAGTGTATGTGCTACAGGAGCTGGTATTGCAGATGGCACAGGTGTTGCAGGTGTCTGCCTAGAGGAGCACAATGGAACCAGGAAAAGCAGCCCTTGCCCCTTCAGTGTGTCAGCAGCACTCTCGATTGACAAAGTTTTACTCTGTGCTTACTGTCATGGGAGAGGTATTTACAGGGCCCAGATCTATTATTACAGAACAGACAATGAAGACTGAATGTGGATATAAGAGGCAACAACTAGCATAACTCATTAAATCTAATAGTGCACACATAAACACAAAATAACCTAGTAATTTCTTAATATTGACTGACAGGATATATGCACGTGATATATTTATAAATTCATGGAAAACTTATATAAAAAACAGGCAACCATAATTGAGTTTAGGGAGGAGAACAGGATGGCTGGTGGACAGAAAAGGGAGAGAGGGAAGTTTGCTTTTTTTCTCCTGCATACCCTTTTATACCAGTTGAGTTTTGTCCCATGTGTGCATACTATTAAAAAACCATAATACTTGACCAGGTGCGGTGGCTCACGCTGGTAATCCCAGCACTTTGGGAGGCCGAGGCGGGTGGATCACCTGAGGTTGGGAGTTCGAGACCAGCCTGACCAACATGGAGAAACCTTGTCTCTACTAAAAATACAAAATTAGCCACGCATGGTGGTGCATTCCTGTAATCCCAGCTACTCGGGAGGCTGAGGCAGGAGAATTGCTTGAACCCAGGAGGCGGAGGTTGCGGTGAGCCAAGAACGCGCTATTGCACTCTAGCCTGGGCAACAAGAGCAAAATTCTGCCTCAAAAAAAAAAAAAATCGTAAGATTCCATGCAAATTATTTTTCCAGAGCTTCTTCTAACAGTGTTTAGTTCAAGCAGCGGTCAGTAAAGTATGGCCCTGGACTGTCCAGCCCTCAAGCTAAGAGTGGTTTTCACATTTTTTAAAGCAACAGAGACTATCAATCAGTGGCCTACAAAGCTAAAATATTTACTCTGTTCTTTTACAGAAAATAAACTATTTCTATGACAAAATACTTTTGAATCATAAGCTCATCATGCCCTTTATTCTAGTTTACATCAGTCTTCATAGGACTCCCAAGTCATCCCTCATTGACCTAAAAACTGTCCTCATGGTTGTAAGCCCTCCCTCCCTTCCTCCATCCATCTCTCCCTCTCTCTTTTTCTCCTTCCCTCTCTCCCTTCCTTCCTTTTCTTTCATAAAGAAAAGAGGTTTAGTTGACTCACGGTTCTGCAGGCTTTACAGGAAGCATGGTGCTGGCATCTGCTCGGCTTTTAGGGAGGCCTCAGGAAACTAAAATCACGGCAGAAGGTGAGCACACATGTCACATGATGAAAGCAGAAACAAGTGAGAGACAGTGGGGGGGCAGGGGGCAGGTTTCATACACTTTTAAATGACCAGATCTCATGAGAACTCAGTAACAACACAAAGGTAACACCAAGCCATGAGGGATCTGCCCCCATGATCCAAACACCTCCCACCATGCCCCATCTCCAACACTGGGGATAAAATTCAACATGAGTAGAGATAAATATCCAAACCACATCATTCCACCTCTGGCCCCTCCCAAATCTTATGTCCTTTTCACAATGCAAAATACAACCATGCCTTCCCAACAGTGCCCCAAAGTCTTAACTCATTCCAGCATTAACTCAGAAGTCCAAAGTCTCATCTGAGACAAGGCAAATCCCTTCCACCTATGAGCCTATAAAATAAAAAACAAATTATTTACTTCCAACATACAATCAGGGTTCAGGGGTTGGGGAAATATTCCCATTAGGGAAAAATCTGCCAAAAAAGGGGGCTATAGGCCCCATGCAAGTTCAAAACCCAGCATGGCAGTCATTAAATCATGAAACTCCACAATGATCTCCTTGGTTTCCATGTGGCACGCTGATATGAGGGTTGGGCTCCCAAGGCCTTGGGCAGCTCTGCTCCTATAGCTTTGCAGAGTTCAGCCTGCTGTCACAGGCTGGGTTGAGTGCCTGTGGCTTTTCCAAGTGCAGGGTACAAGCTGCCAGTGGCTCTACCATTCTGGAGAACAGTAGCCCTCTTCTCACAGCTCCACTAGGCAGTGCCCCAGTAGGGACTCTGCGTGGGGCCTTTAACCCCACATTTCCCCTCCACGCTGCCCTAGTAGAGGCTCTCTGTGAGGGCTCTGCCCCTGCAGCAGGATTCTGCTTGGACACCCAGGCTTTTCCATACATCCTCTGAAATCCAGGCAGAGGCTACCAAGAATTCACCATTTTTGCATTCTGTGTGCCTGCAGGCTTACCACCTAATGGAAGCTGTGAAGGCTATGGCTTATGCCCTCCAAAGTAACAGCCCAAGCTGTACCTAGGCCCCTTTGAGCCCCTGCTGGAGTTGGAGCCATCTCGATGCAGGGAGCAGTGTTCTGAGGCTGCACAGGGCAACAGGGCCCTGGGCTCAGCCCAGGAAAATATTCAGTCCTCCTTGGCTTCAGGGCCTATGACAGGAGGGGCTGCCCCATAGGTCTCTGAAATGCCTTTGAGGCCTTTTCCCCATTGTCTTGGATATTACCACTTGGATCCCTTTCAATTATGCAAATATCAGCAAGTGGTTGCTCCACAGCCTGCTTGAATTCCTTGGAGAAAATGTTGTTTTTTTTTTTTTTTTTTTTTTACCACCTGGCTAGGCTGCAAAATTTCCCAACTTTTAGGCTCTGCTTCCTGTTTAAATGTAAGTTCCAAATTTAAGTCATTCATTTGCCCCCACATCTGAGCACAGGCTGTTAGTAGCAGAAGGCCACATCTTGAATGCTTTGCTGCTTAGAAATTTCTTCTGCCACATACCCTAGGTCATAGTTTTTAAGTTCAAACTTCCACAGATCCCTAGGACACAAGCAGAATGCAGCCAAGTTATTTGCTAAGGCATAACGTGTGACTTTTGCTCCAGTTCCCAATAAATTCGTTTCCTTTTGAGACCTTGTCAACCTGGACTTCACTGTCCCTATCACCATCAGCATTTTGGTCACAACCACTTATCTAGTCTCTAAGAAGTTCCAAACTTGCCGGGAGCGGTGGCTCACGCCTGTAAACCTAGCACTTTGGGAGGTCGAGGTGGGTGAATCACTTGAGGTCAGGAGTTCGAGACCAGCCTGGCCAACATGGTGAAACCCCATCCCTACTAAAATACAAAAATATTAGCCACGCATGGTGGTGCATGCCTGTAACCCAAGCTGCTTGGGAAGCTGAGGCAGAAGAATCACTTGAACCCGGGAGGCGGAGGTTGCAGTGAGCCAAGATCACGCCACTGCACTCCAGCCTGGGCGACAGAGCAAGACTCCGTCTCAAAAAAAAAAACAAAAAACAAAAAACTAAAGTTCGAAACTTACCCTCATTTTCCCGTCTTCTTCTGAGCCCTGTAAACTCTTCCAACCACTACTCATTAACCAGTTCCAAAGCTGTTTCCACATTTTCAGGTATCTTTATAGCAATGCCCAACTTCTCGGTACCAATTTTCTGTATTGGGGCATTCTTGCACTGCTATAAAGAAATACCTCAAACTGGGTAATTTACAAAGAGGTTTAATTGGCTCATGGTTCTGCAGGCTTTACAGGAAGCATGGTGCTGGCATCTGCTTGGCTTCTAGGGAGACCTCAGGAAGCTTACAGTCATGGTGGAAGGTGAAGGGGTAGCAGACACATCACATGGTAAAAGCAGGGGTAAGTGAGAGAGCTAAACTCCCACTTCCTGATCACATATCCCAACCTGCTCCAACTCCCTAAATCCTTCCACTGTGTCTACATGGTAGAATCTCCTACATCCACAACTTCTTATGTCAACATTCCTTCTATTTCTTGATCTAACTCCTCATTCTCAAGCTTTTTTTTTAACCATGACCCACAATAATAAATTTTACATCAAAACACCATACGCACATACATACACACACATATTATATGTGTATACACAACTGAAGTCCCACAAAAACAAACCTTACTAAAATAAAGCTATATCAGATATGATTTTATTAATATCCAAATAAACAAAAATTCAGAAATACAAAGTTCCGTGAAAGAGTTGCTTACATGCACTGTCAACTGTTCTCTCATTCTTATGTTCTCTCCCTCCAGGATTTTACCTCCTCCATTCCACCAGAACGGCTCTTATGAGGGTCACCAATGAGCTCCACATTGCTAAATTGGTGAATACTTCTCAGTCCTCACTTTAGTTGACCCATTAGCAGCATTTGACCTATTGGCTTTCACATGGCCCATCACCCCTCTTCCTCAAAACACTGCCTTCATTTGGCTTCCAGGGCATCCCTCTTGATTTTCCTAACTCAATGAGAGCTCCTTCTTAGTCTCCTGCACTGTTTTTCCTCATATCCTATCTCTAACCACTGAGAGAACCCCAAAGTTCTCCTCTGACATCTTCTCTATTTGAATGCACTTCCTCAGCTATCTCCTCTAGTTCAACAGCTTTAAATTTACTAACTTCTACATTTCCATCTCTAGCCCAGACCTCTCCTCTGAACTATTTTTTTATTTTATAATATAGACGGGGTCTCACTTTGTTGCCCAGTCTGGTCTTGAACTCCTGGGCTCACATGATTCTCCTGCCTTGGCCTCCCAAAGTGCTGAGATTACAGGCATGAGGCATTGCACCTGGCCTGGACTCTTTATTCACATCCAACTTCTACTAATGGGCATCTCAATTTTCACATGTTCAAAACCCAATTTCTTTCCTGCCACAAAAGTACTCCTTATGCAGACCTCCATCTCACTAAATTCTGACTTTATTTTTCCAGTTGCATAAGCCAAAAATCTTGGAGTTATACTTGACACTCCTCTTTCATACACCACATGTAATCAATCTACTGAAAAATCCTGGTGGCTCCACTTGGAAAATATACTCAGATCCAACCACCACTACCCACACTGGCTCTAACTAGTCAGCCTGTTTCCTCCCTTCAAACCTATGGTGTATTTTCAACACAGCAATCAGAAGTCTCTTTCTATAAGTCAGATCATGCTATACCTTGGGTTCAAAACCTTTCCATGGACTCCCAGCTTAAAAAAGTAAATGCTGAAGACCTTACTATCGCTGACATATGGCCTGGCCCTTGACTACCTCTCTTAGCTCCATCTCCTTAATCTCTCCTCCTTACTTCCACTCCAGCCACGATTAACTCCTTGTTGTTCCCCAAACATGTTAAATACACTTGTGTCTTAGGGCCTTTCTATTTGTTATCTCCCTTGCCTGGGATACTCTCCCTCTAGTTGTACCTAGAACAGTTGAATCATCGCATAATTGCTAAAAGGACAAGTGACCACGTGACAACGTTCTTTCATCTTTTATGCTTGTAACACCAGAATTTACTTGAAAAAGTTTGTAAGTGGACAAGTATGAAAGACAGATATGTACACAAAGTAACAGGAAGGTAAAGATGATGTGAAAAATGAAAACCAATCCACTGAAAGTCATTCTAATTGGTATTTATAAATGTAAAAACACAAATGTTTTGCTGTTATGTAACAAAGAATATAGCCATCATCTATCACTTCAACAAAACTATGAGCCCTAAAGTTTTCAAAAGTATTGCAGTTTGGACAGGTGTGGTGGCTCATGCCTACCGTCCCCAGCACTTTGGAAGGCAGGAAGATCACCTGAGGCCAGGTGTTCAAGGCCAGCCTGGGCAACACAGTGAGACCCTATTTCTACAAAAAATAAAAATAAATTAAAAAACAAAAAGTATTGCATTTTGACAAAGTGAGTTCATGAAGAATACAAATAATAAGGTAGAACATAGTAGAGATGCATTTGAAATCCAAAATCCGTATTTAAAGGTAGGTATGTTCCAGATTCATGCATAATGACAGCTGCTTTCAAAGGATGTAATGCCTTTTAGGTATACATAAACATTCAAAACTGGGAAAATATGGGAAAAAATGTGGGTCTCCTATATTTGGATTCTCATTAAAATTGCTAACAAAGTTAATTTTCACCATCCCTTTATTCTTCTGTAAATTGTTTATAAAATGACTTGAAAAAGAATGCAGTCAATTCTCATTACTTGAGGTAGTTATGTTCTATGAAGTTGCCACAAACACGCAAATTAGTGAATACTGAGCCATTGCTCCTAACAGAAATACAGGGTTAGGTTCTTGTAAGCCTTTGGTCACATTTTCACCAACTTATAAATACATAAGCTTGTTTTACATCTGTTTCTGTTTAAAGACACATTATTTAATAAATATAGACCTGGCATGGTGGCTCATACCTGTAATCCCAGCACTCTGGGATGCCAAGGTGGGTGGATCACTTGAGGTCAGGAGTTCAAGACTGGCCTACCCAACATGGTAAAACCCCACCTCTACTAAAAATACAAAAATTACGCTGGGTGCAGTGACGGGTGCCTATAATCCCAGCTACTGGGAAGACTGAGGCAGGAGAATCGTTTGAACCCGGGAGGAGGAGGTTGCAGTGAGCCGAGATTATGCCACTGCACTCCAGCCTGGGTGACACAGTGAGACTCCATCTCAAAAAATATAATAATAAATAGTGATGACTCATCATCATCTAACTCCCACTCAACAGCACTGTAACTCATGACTAAACAAAGGTTATCTAACACATGTATTCTCTAAGGCACCTCACAGCCCGCATGCACCTTGGAATACCACTATATAGCACTTCAGCACAATGCTTGGGAATCACTTTAAACAGTAAAATCACAAACAGAAGGCACAAAAATGTGAAAAATGTAGAACTATATAAACTGCTTTCGAAAAGGACACTTGTTTATAGTAAGAAAGCTACACAAAAAACTGAGCACTGTTCAACCCCAGCTGGGAATATCTGGGTAAGGTTCTCAAATTTTTCACCTCTGTGTATGTCCATGAAAAACCATGAAACTGCCATGAGTATTGATGTTAGGTTACAAATAAATTTTAGCAAGTAGGTGCCTTTACAAATACAGATTCTACAAATAAAGAGAATTGACTGTAAATAAAATTTTATAAGCAAAAACTCTGAAAATAAAAACAAATAGTTAAAATGGTAATGGGAAGACCATATAAACAACAGAAAATTAAAAGTTCTTAAACACATGAAAAGGTGCTGAACTTCACAATAAGATAAAAATGTACAAATATGAGATAATCATTTTTAACTATTCAATTGACAAAGATTCAAAGGTTTGATAAATTATTGGCTATTTTGCGGGAAACAAACTCCATGTTGGTATAAATATAGATTAATATAACCTCTACTGAAAAAAATTTAGCAAACTTTTATTTAAAATTTAAATGTAGGTCGGGCACGGTGGCTCACGCCTGTAATCCCAGCACTTTGGGAGGCCAAGGCAAGCAGATCACAAGGTCAGGAGTTCAAGACCAGCCTGGCCAACATGGTGAAACCCCGTCTCTACTAAAAAAATACAAAAATTAGCCGGGCATGGTGGCGTGCGCCTGTAATCCTAGCTACTCAGGAGGCTGAGGCAGGAGCACTGCTTGAACCTGGGAGGCGGAGGTTGCAGTGAGCTGAGATCACGCCATTGCACTCCAGCCTGGGCAACAGAGCAAGACTCTGTATCAAAAAAAAAAAAAAAAAACAATTTAAATGCAATAGCCTCTTCAACACAGTAGTTCTAATTCTAGATACTTAATCCTAAAGATGCTGACTGTACTATTAAATAGCAAATAATTAGAAACAAATTAAACTCTCATCCACAAGAGCTCAATTCATTAAGCGTGGTACACATCTATAAGAATACCCTGTAAGTGCTTAAAAGAATGAGTTTTTTTTAAAATTTTTAATTTTTGCATTTTTCTTTTATTTTATTATTATACTTTAAGTTTTAGGGTACATGTGCACAATGTGTAGGTTAGTTACATATGTATACATGTGCCATGCTGGTGTGCTGCACCCATTAACTCGTCATTTAGCATTAGGTATATCTCCTAATGCTATCCATCCCCACTCCCCCCACCCCACAACAGTCCCCAGAGTGTGATGTTCCCCTTCCTGTGTCCATGTGTTCTCATTGTTCAATTCCCACCTATGAGTGAGAACATGCGGTGTTTGGTTTTTTGTTCTTGCGATAGTTTACTGAAAATGATGATTTCCAATTTCATCCATGTCCCTACAAAGGACATGAACTCATCATTTCTTATGGCTGCATAGTATTCCATGGTGTATATGTGCCATATTTTCTTAATCCAGTCTATCATTGTTGGACATTTGGGTTGGTTCCAAGTCTTTGCTATTGTGAATAATGCCGCAATAAACATACGTGTGCATGTGTCTTCATAGCAGCATGATTTATACTCCTTTGGGTATATACCCAGTAATGGGATGGCTGGGTCAAATGGTATTTCTAGTTCTAGATCCCTGAGGAATCGCCACACTGACTTCCACAATGGTTGAACCAGTTTACAGAACTCTCCAACCCACATCAACAGAATATACATTCTTTTCAGCACCACACCACACCTATTCCAAAATTGACCACATAGTTGGAAGTAAAGCTCTCCTCAGCAAACGTAAAAGAACAGAAATTATAACAAACTGTCTCTCAGACCACAGTGCAATCAAACTAGAACTCAGGAATAAGAAACTCACTCAAAACCGCTCAACTACATGGAAACTGAATA
The DNA here is from genome assembly GCF_029289425.2 of Pan paniscus. Lineage (NCBI taxonomy): Eukaryota > Metazoa > Chordata > Mammalia > Primates > Hominidae > Pan > Pan paniscus. Next base: position 44,254,647 of record NC_073253.2, on the reverse strand, counting down.
ACCTGCTCCTGAATGACTACTGGGTACATAACGAAATGAAGGCAGAAATAAAGATGTTCTTTGAAACCAACGAGAACAAAGACACAACATACCAGAATTTCTGGGACACATTCAAAGCAGTGTGTAGAGGGAAATTTATAGCACTAAATGCCCACAAGAGAAAGCAGGAAAGATCCAAAATTGACACCCTAACATCACAATTAAAAGAACTAGAAAAGCAAGAGCAAACACATTCAAAAGCTAGCAGAAGGCAAGAAATAACTAAAATCAGAGCAGAGCTGAAGGAAACAGAGACACAAAAAACCCTTCAAAAAATTAATCCAGGAGCTGGTTTTTTGAAAGGATCAACAAAATTGATAGACCGCTAGCAAGACTAATAAAGAAGAAAAGAGAGAAGAATCAAATAGACCCAATAAAAAATGATAAAGGGGATATCACCACCGATCCCACAGAAATACAAACTACCATCAGAGAATACTATAAACACTTCTACGCAAATAAACTAGAAAATCTAGAAGAGATGGATAAATTCCTCGACACATACACCCTCCCAAGACTAAACCAGGAAGAAGTTGAATCTCTAAATAGACCAATAACAGGCTCTGAAATTGTGGCAATAATCAATAGCTTACCAACCAAAAAGAGTCCAGGACCAGATGGATTCACAGTCGAATTCTACCAGAGGTACAAGGAGGAACTGGTACCATTCTTTCTGAAATTATTCCAATCAATAGAAAAAGAGGGAATCCTCCCTAACTCATTTGATGAGGCCAGCATCATCCTGATACCAAAGCCAGGCAGAGACACAACCAAAAAAGAGAATTTTAGACTAATATCCTTGATGAACGTTGATGCAAAAATCATCAATAAAATACTGGCAAACCGAATCCAGCAGCACATCAAAAAGCTTATCCACCATGATCAAGTGGGCTTCATCCCTGGGATGCCAGGCTGGTTCAACATATGCAAATCAATAAATGTACTCCAGCATATAAACAGAACCAAAGACAAAAACCACATGATTATCTCAATAGATGCAGAAAAGGCCTTTGACAAAATTCAACAATCCTTCATGCTAAAAACTCTCAATAAATGAGGTATTGATGGGACGTATCTCAAAATAATATGAGCTATCTATGACAAACCCACAGCCAATATCATACTGAATGGGCAAAAACTGGAAGCATTCCCTTTGAAAACACGCACGAGACAGGGATGCCCTCTCTCACCACTCCTATTCAACATAGTGTTGGAAGTTCTGGCCAGGGCGATTAGGCAGGAGAAGGAAATAAAGGGTATTCAATTCGGAAAAGAGGAAGCCAAATTGTCCCTGTTTGCAGATTACATGATTGTATATCTAGAAAACCCCATCGTCTCAGCCCAAAATCTCCTTAAGCTGATAAGCAACTTCAGCAAAGTCTCAGGATACAAAATCAATGTACAAGAATCACAAGCATTCTTATACAGCAATAACAGACAAACAGAGAGCCAAATCATGAGTGAACTCCCATTCACAACTGCTTCAAAGAGAATAAAATACCTAGGAATCCAACTTACAAGGGATGTGAAGGACCTCTTCAAGGAGAACTACAAACCACTGCTCAAGGAAATAAAAGAGGATACAAATAAATGGAAGAACATTCCATGCTCATGGGTAGGAAGAATCAATATCGTGAAAATGGCCATACTGCCCAAGGTAATTTACAGATTCAATGCCATCCCCATCAAGCTACCAATGACTTTCTTCACAGAATTGGAAAAAACTACTTTAAAGTTCATATGGAACCAAAAAAGAGCCCGCATTGCCAAGTCAATCCTAAGCCAAAAGAACAAAGCTGGAGGCATCACACTACCTGACTTCAAACTATACTACAAGGCTACAGTAACCAAAACAGCATGGTACTGGTACCAAAACAGAGATATAGACCAATGGAACAGAACAGAGCCCTCAGAAATAATGCCGCATATCTACAACTATCTGATCTTTGACAAACCTGAGAAAAACAAGCAATGGGGAAAGGATTCCCTATTTAATAAATGGTGCTGGGAAACTGGCTAGCCATATGTAGAAAGCTGAAACTGGATCCCTTCCTTACACCTTATACAAAAATTAATTCAAGATGGATTAAAGACTTAAATGTTAGACCTAAAACCATAAGAACCCTAGAAGAAAACCTAGGCATTACCATTCAGGACACAGGCATGGGCAAGGACTTCATGTCTAAAACACCAAAAGCAACGGCAACAAAAGCCAAAACTGACAAATGGGATCTAATTAAACTAAAGAGCTTCTGCACAGCAAAAGAAACTACCATCAGAGTGAACAGGCAACCTACAAAATGGGAGAAAATTTTTGCAACCTACTCATCTGACAAAGGGCTAATATCCAGAATCTACAATGAACTCAAACAAATTTACAAGAAAAAAACAAACAACCCCATCAAAAAGTGGGCGAAGGACATGAACAGACACTTCTCAAAAGAAGACATTTATGCAGCCAAAAAACACATGAAAAAATGCTCACCATCACTGGCCATCAGAGAAATGCAAATCAAAACCACAATAAGATACCATCTCACACCAGTTAGAATGGCAATCATTAAAAAGTCAGGAAACAACGGGTGCTGGAGAGGATGTGGAGAAATAGGAAGAATGAGAGTTTTAAATACTGATATGGTGTGTTCTCCAAGATATATTGACAGAAAAGCACTTATCTATTGAAGAACATTATATGAATTACCTCTAAAGATAAAAAATTTTAAAAGTTCAAAAAGGGTAATGATGATATATCATGACAGAATTTAATTACTTTTTTTCTTTTTTTTTTTTTTGAGACAGTCACTGAGTCACCCAGGCTGGAGTGTAGTGGCACGATCTTGGCTCACTGCAACCTCCGCCTCCTGGGTTCAAGTGATTCTCATGCTTCAGCCTCTCCAGTAGCTGGGATTACAGGCGCCCACCACCATGCCGAGCTAATTTTTTTTTTGTATTTTTAGTAGAGATGGGGTTTCACCATGTTGGGCCAGGCTGGTCTCGAACTACCGACCTCAGGTGATCCACCCACTTCAGCCTCTCAAAGTGCTAGGATTACAGGTATGAGCCACTATGCCTGGCCTTAATTACATGTTTTTTAAAAATTCACAATAAATGTATACACAAACATTTTAAAAAACACAAAAGGGTACACTGTGAAAAGTGTACAGAAGGGCTGGGCATGGTGATTCATGCCTGTAATCCTAGCACTTTGGGAGCCCGAGGTGGGAGAATGGCTTGAACCCAGGAACTCGAGACCAGCTTGGGCAACATAGATCATGTCACTACCAAAAAAAAAAAAGTGTACAGAAGCACAGTTGCTCTTGTTTTTTGTTTGTTGCTTTGCTTTGGTTTTTTTTTTTTGAGACAGGGTCTCAGTCTGTTGCCCAGGCTGAAGTGCAATGGTGTGAACACGGGTCATTACACAGCCTCAACCTCCTGTACTCAAGTGATCCTTTTGCCTCAGCCTCTCCAGTAGCTGGGACTACAGGCATGCACCACCATGCCTTGCTAATTCTTTCATTTTTTGTAGAGTCAGGGGTTTTGCGTTGTTGCTTATGCTGGTCTTGAACTCCTGGGCTCAAGTGATCCGCCTGTCTCGGCCTCCCAAAATGCTGGGATTACAGGTAAGCCACTGTGCCTGCCCCAGAGATGCTCTTAGTAACGTGTTTTTTTTTTTTTTTTTTTTTGAGATGGAGTCTCGCTTTTTAGCCCAGGCTTGAGTACAGTGGCGCAATCTGGGCTCACCACAACCTCCACCTCCTGGGTTCAAGCAATTCTCCTGCCTCAGCCTCCCAAGTAGCTGGGACTACAGGCGCGTGCCACCATGCCGGGCTAATTTTTGTATTTTTAGTAGAGACAGGGTTTTACTATGTTGGCCAGGCTGGTCTGGAACTCCTGATCTCAGGTGATCCACCCACCTCGGCCTCCCAAAGTGCTGGGATTACAGGTGTGAGTTGCCGTGCCCAGCTGCTCTTAGTAACTTCTGGAATTTGATGTCTAAATTGAAACCATTATTTCAAACATCACAAGACTTAAGTTCATAAAAACTTTTTTAAAAAGTTAACTCTGGGTCAGGCGTAGTGGCTCAAGCTTGTAATCCCAGCACTTTGGGAGGCTGAGGCGGGTGGATTACCTGGGGTCAGGAGTTCCAGACCAGCCTGGCCAACGTGGCGAAACCACGTCTCTACTACTAAAAATACAAAAATTAGCCAGGCATAGTGGCACATGCCTGTAGTCCCAGCTGCTCGGGAGGCTGAGGCAGGAGAATTGCTTGAACCTGGGAGGCAGAGGTGGCAGTGAGCTGAAATTGCGCCACTGCACTCCAGCTTGGGTGAGAGTTAGACTGTATCAAAAACAAAAAGGAATTAACTCTGTAGTTTATTTCTGTTAATGGCAACCTTGCAGAAAAGTTAAACTTAAAATATGTCTCAAAGTAATCTCTGTCTGATCCCTTAATGAAGGATCTCTTCAAACACAGCAACTTTTGTCTGTCTTCTGAATGTAGGTACAGCTGTGGCTGTAGAACAGACCATGTAATTTTCATCTAGATTCCTTACAACCACAAGGACAATTATTACAATGAAAGCCAGAGAACTAGCTCAGTTTTGATTTTATTACTAGGATAAATCCAGCCAGGCAGTGTGGTGGCTTTGATGTTTTCTGTCTATATCTAAGGGGGAAGCTGCTTCATTATTCGATATTAAGATAAATAGGGCCTAAAAATAGTCGTAGGTCAAACACCATTATGATTAACTCAACTTTCAAAACCATTTACCTAATGTAGGATTTGTTAATAAGTCTTCTTCAAAATTAGCAAGAAATACAACTAATGCCTAACCCGTCATGATGAATTAAAGACTGATCCAAAAATAACTGACAGTTCTCTTCCAGTTGCCCTCTTCGACAATCCCACCAGTCTATGCTCTAAGCTCACGCTTGACTTCCAAAAACTGCCAGATATTGTAGACACCAAGAAGAATAAGATGTACTACCTTTTCTCTAATGAAAGAGGAAATACAGATATAAACAATATATAAACATAATATAATGTGAAAAGCTATGTATAGAAATAAAGAGAGAGGCCGCGTGCGGTGGCTCACGGCTGTAATCCCAGCACTTTGGGAGGCCAGGGTGGTCGAACCACTTGAGGGCAGGAGTTTGAGACCAGCCTGGCCAACATGGTGAAACTCCATCTCTACTAAAAATACAAAAATTAGTGGGGCATGGTGCCACATGCCTGTAATCCCAACTACTCACGTGGCTGAGGCACGAGAACCACTTGAACCCGGATAGCAGAGGTTGCAGTGAGCTGAGATTGCACCACTGCACTCCAGCGTGGGCAGCAGAGCGAGACTCTGTCTCAAAAACAAACAAAAATAAGAATATGTAAAGACATGAAAAATGTGACATTAAGTGGGAATACACATGCACATACACAAAATGCTATGATGGCATCCATATCAAAATATGGGCCAAAGGGCAAAATAATATGCAAAAAAGAAATACAATCACAGACATATAGCTAATTTAAAAAAAAATTAAATATTTTTATTATATACTTTTAAACATACAGAAGATAGAAAAAAACAGTACAATGAACAGCCATGTCCACCAGTTAGATTCTGTAACATTTTGCCACATACGCCTCACATACATTTTGTTAAACCATTTGAAACATTTTAAGACACTCTAACACTTCATTCCTAAATGCTTAAGTATGCAAATTAAGACAGTCTTTTATAAACTACAACACCCTTCTCACAGCTCATAAAATTACCAATAATTATCCAATATCATTCAAAATCTAATCCGCATTCAAATTTTCTCAACTGCCTCACCACCGTGCTCGCCTCCCACCCCCACCCCAGTCTTTTACAGATGGTTTTTCAAAATAGAGTCCAGTAAAATATTTCACATTGCATTTGGTTATTACATAACTTTTAATCAAGAAGAGTTACCCATTCCACTTCCTTTTTTCTTTCCCAACACTTGATATTTTGAAGAAATGAGGCCAGTTATCTTCTATAACGCTTCACATTCCAGATCTGTCTGATCGTTTCTTTAGTGGTGTCATTTAGTGCTGCTCTATGCCAGCATTTCCTGCAAATGAGAAATTAGAACCAGAGGCTTGACGAATTCCAGTTAAACCATGTCCTCTGTGGACACCAGTTAAACTTGACTAGAGCACTTCATATGTCAGAGTGTACAGTGCAGTATGCCTAGGTTATCCCATATCACGATAAAAAAAAGTCTGCTGGTCTGCCTACTAGTGATATAAAATGGCATCATATCCTAAAGCTCTTTATTGTGAAAGTATGTTTCTTCCACACAACCAACCAGTTAAGTATTTGGTGCAACGATACTTTGACACATGAGAATTCTAGTAGGGATGTAGATTAACCTTTTATCTAATAGTTTTGGCATCAAAATTCTTTAATATTGATTGTTTTATATTAACCTTTCAACTTTTTAACATCTGAACTTTTTAAATGTTCAAAAACATTTGTTTTCCACAAACCATAAAGTTTTACAAAAGTAAGATTCACTTTCATAATGCTGGCAGACTTACTCCTTAATTTAAGGAATGTGAGCACCTTCCTTCTTTTTGATTTTGTCTGAAACCCTGTAAGGAAAATAAAGGAAGTTAAAAAAAATAGCTATATAGATATAGCTAGCTATATATAGATAGCTTTATATGGATGTTAAAAAGCATTTTGTTTCACAAGACATTTTACTTATTTTATTCAACAAAATATGATCAGAAATTAAGTTGATAGTCTTTTAATGTACTTTAAAAGTTATCCCAAAGAAAACAATTATTAGGCTGCAGTTAAGGTTTTCTTGCAGTGGCTCATGCCTACAATCCCACAACTTTGGGAGGCGGAGGTAGGGGGATCACTTGAGACCTGGAGCTTGACACCACCCTGGGCAACATAACGAGACCCTGTCTCTACAAAAAATTTAAAAATTAGGCCGGCGCGGTGGCTCAGGCTAGGCACAGTGGCTCACGCCTGTAATCCCAGCACTTTGGGAGGCCGAGACAGTTGGATCACCTGAGCTCAGGAGTTCGAGAACAGCCTGGCCAACATGGCAAAACCCCGTTTCTACTGAAAGTACAAAAAATTAGCCAGGCATGATGGTGGGGACCTCTAATCCCAGCTACTTGGGAGGCTGAGGCAGGAGAATCACTTGAACCCAGGAGGTGGAGGCTGCAGTGAGCTGAGATTTACACCACTGCACTCCAGCCTGGGTGACAGAGCAAGACTCTGTCTCAAAAAAATAAATAAATAAATAAAAAATAAAAATTAGCCAGGTGCAGTGGCATTATCACTGTAGTCCCAGCTACTCGGGAAACTGAGGTGAGAGGACTGCTTGAGCCCTGGAGGTCAAGGCTGCAGTGAGCTGTGAATGTGCCCTTGCACTCCAGCCTGAGCAATAGAGTGAGACCTGGTCTCTAAAAAATAAAATTTAAATTTAAAAAATTTAAAAACATTGCCGGTCACAGTGGCTCATGCCTGTAATGCCTGCACTTTTGGAGGCCAAGGTGGGCGGATCACCTGAGGTCGGATTTGGAGAACAGCCTGACCAACATGGAGAAACCCCGACTCTACTAAAAATACAAGACTAGGCCGGGCACAGTGGCTCATGCCTGTAATCCCAGCACTTGGGGAGGCTGAGGCGGGTGGATCAAAAGGTCAGGAGATCGAGACCATCCTGGCTAACACAGTGAAACCCCATCTCTACTAAAAACACAAAAAAATTAGCCGGGTGTGGTGGCGGGCACCTGTAGTCCCAGCTACTCGGGAGGCTGAGGCAAGAGAATGGTGTGAACCTGGGAGGCAGAGCTTGCAGTGAGCCAAGATCGCGCCGCTGCACTCCAGCTTGGGGGACAGAGCAAGACACCCTCTCAAAAAAAAAAAACCAAAAAACAAAACAAAACACAAAACTGGCTGGGCGTGGTGGCATATGGCTGTAATCACAGCTACTCGGGAGGCTGAGGCAGGAGAATCACTTGAACCCAGGAGGCGGAGGTTGCAGTGAGCCGAGATTGCACCATTGCACCCCAGCCTGGGCGACAGGGCAAAACTCCATCTTAAAAAATAAATAAACTAATTAATTTAAAAAAATATTTTTCTTCCTTTTTTTTTTGAGACGGAGTTTCGCTCTTGTTGCCCAGGCTGGAGTGCAATGGTGCGATTTTGGTTCACCGCAACCTCCGCCTTCTCGGTTCAAGCAATTCTCCTGCCTCAGCCTCCCAAGTAGCTGGGATTACAGGCATGCGCCACCATGCCCGGCTAGTTTTGTATTTTTAGTAGAGACAGGGTTTCTCCATGTTGGTCAGGCTGATCTGGAACTCCCGACTTCAGGTGATTCGCCCGCCTTGGCCTCCCAAAGTGTTGGGATTACCGGCGTGAGCCACTGCGCCCAGCCGATTTTTCTTCTTTCAGTATGTCCAATGATGTTCCTGACCCCGCTTATACCTTATTATTATTTTTTTTTGAGATGGAGTTTTGCTCTTGTTACCCAGGCTGGAGTGCAATGAGGTGATCTCGGCTCACCGCAACCTCCACCTCCTAGGTTCAAGCAATTCTCCTGCCTCAGCCTCCTGAGTAGCTGGGATTACAGGCATGCACCACCACGCCCGCCTAATTTTGTATTTTTTTTAGTAGAGACGGGGTTTCTCCATGTTGAGGCTAGTCTCTAACTCCTGACCTCAGGTGATCCGCCTGCCTCGGCCTCCCAAAGTGCTGGGATTACAGGTGTGAGCCACCGTGCCCGGCCTATACCTTATTTTCATCAAATAAAATATATGACCTTAAACTACTTGTGTCATACTTATTAAAATGAGACCATTAAACACCAGTATTCACTAAATAAAAAAAAAATTTAAAGTCAAAAATTAATACTAAAACATTTGTTTTTCTTGTCAGATCTAGCCCAAATGTCCTCTGTCTCTCTTCTGGCTTCAATGCTTTCTATCTTTCCCTACATGTATACTAGCTTGCAGTGGCTTCCCACTTCATTACTAATCTACACCTAACAGACCGTAAGATGTATTGAAAGATTTGTTACTAATGAGTATCAAAGTTATAACCTATTTTATGTTATTTCAACAACATTATTCTTAGTCATTTGCATTCTGCTTAGATTTCTAAGACAAAAAGATAGAGGTTAAGAGCTAGACTCAGAGCCTATCTCAACCACGTGGCTTCAGTAGAACAAAGGTTAAGAATTGTTAGCTTAAGGCAATGACGTATTAAAAACACTTAAGGCCAGGTGCAGTGGCTCATGCCTGTAATCCCAGCACTTTGGGAGGCCGAGGCAGGCAGATCACGAGGTCAGGAGATCGAGACCATCCTGGCTAACACGGTGAAACCCCATCTCTACTAAAAATACAAAAAATTAGCCGTGCACGGTGGCACACGCCTGTAGTCCCAGCTACTTGTCGGGCTGAGGCAGGAGAATGGTGTGAACCCGGGAGGCAGAGCTTGCAGTAAGCCAAGATCATGCCACTGCACTCCAGCTTAGGAGACAGAGCAAGACTGTCTCAAAAACAAAAACAAAACAAAAAAAACACCAAAAAACCAAAAAAACAAAAAGAACACAAACGAATGTTCATAGCAACATTATTCATTACAGCCCCAAAATAAAAACAACCTAAATGTCCATGAACTGATGAATGGATAAAATGTGATATAACCAAACAACAGAATATTCAGCAATAAGAAGGAATGCAGTACTGGTGCATTCTACAGCATGGATGAATCTTGAAAATAGCATGCTAAGTGAAAGAAGCCAGACACAAAAGACCACATATCGTATAATTCCGTTTATATATAATATCTAAAATAGACAAATTCATAGAGACAGAAAGTGTACTGACTGCCTAGGGCTGGGGAAAATGAAGGTAACAGGGTTTCTTTTTGGGGTGATGAAAATGTTCTAAAATTGTAGTGATGGTTACATAACTGAAAACCAAAACCACTGACTTGTATACTTTCTTTTTTATTTTATTTTTTGAGACAGAGTCTCGCTCTGTCACCCAGGCTGGAGTGCACTGGCACAATCTCGGCTCACTGCAAGCTCCACCTCCTGGGTTCACGCCACTCTCCTGCCTCAGCCTCCCGAGCAGCTGGGACAAAAGGTGCCCGCCAACATGCCCGGCTAATTTGTTTTTGTACTTTTAGTAGAGACGGGGTTTCACCATGTTAGCCAGGATGGTCTCGATCTCCTGACCTCGTGATCCACCTGCCTTGGCCTCCCAAAGTGCTGGGATTACAGGCGTGAGCCATTGTGCCCAGCCAACTTGTATACTTTCAAAGGTAAACTGCACACCATGTGAATTATTTCTCAAGAAAGCTATTTAGAACATAAATTATACCAATACTTTATATATACATTATGTATTTTTTCCAAGTATTTCATAATTTAAAAAACACAAAAGCCTACAGTGTTACAGTCAGATAACTGATCTCAAAACAAATTACAAGCTGTTGATTTATTACTTTTTGGTCATTAAAATGAGGAATTCATGATACATACAATATACCAAGGTTATACTACAACAACTGAAGCGTGACTTTTTTTTCCCTCCGCAAATTCTCACTCTGTTGGCCAGGCTAGAGTGCAGCGGTGTGATCTTGGCTCACTACAACCTCTGCCTCCCAGGTTCAAGTGATTCTCCTGCCTCAACCTCTCAAGTAGCTGGGATTACAACTGCCCGCCACCACACTGGGCTAAGTTTTGTGTATTTAGTAGAAATGGAATAGTCACCATGTTGGCCAGGCTGGTCCTGAACTCCTAACCTCAAGTGATCCACCTGCCTCTACCTCCCAAAGTACTGGGATTATAGGTGTGAGCCACCGTGCCAGGCCTTTTTCTTTTTTTGAGACGGAGTCTCACTCTGTTCACCAAGGGTGGAGTGCAGTGGCACAATCTCAACTCACTGCAACCTCTGCCTCCCAGATTAAAGCAATTTTCCTGCCACAGCCTCCCAAGTAGCTCGGATTACAGGCATGTGCCACCATGCCTGGCTAAATTTTTTTTGGTATTTTTAGTAGAGACAAGGTTTCATCATGTTGGCCAGGCTGGTCTCAAACTCCTGACCTCAAGTGATCTGCCTGCCTCGGCCTCACAAACTGTTGGGATTACAGTCGTAAGCCACCATGTCTGGCCTTAACTTTTAAGTAAGAATATTAATGGGGGCACACACAGATGATACATTTAAAAACATACACCTTGAAGTCAGTTGTTTCTTCTATATTAATTTACTAAAAATACAAGTGCCTACAATATCACATCATAATTTTAGCAGGGCACAAGAGCTTACTTTTAAAAATAATTTTAAATGTTCTGACTAAAATACAATAGAACATGTCCGTAGGAGACTAACGTATAAAGTGACAAGTTTGAAGCCATACTCCCCAAGGTTCAATGTGGTACACATTACCCCAGATCTTTGGGCATTAAAAAAATTTCATTTCTCTTGGAAGGCTGAGGCGGGTGGATCACGGGGTCAGGAGATTGAGACCATCCTGGCTAACACAGTGAAACCCTGTCTTTACAAAAAAATACAAAAAATTAGACAGGCGTGGTGGCAGGCGCCTGTAGTCCCAGCTACCTCTGAGGCTGAGGCAGGAGAATGTCATGAATCCAGGAGGCAGAGCTTGCTGTGAGCCAAGATCACGCCATTGCACTCCAGCCTGGGCGACAGAGCAAGACTCCGTCTCAAAAAAAAAAAAAAAAAAAAAAAGAATTTCATTTTTCATTTATGAAAAATTATCCCATCTTTTCCATTCCCTACAATCAATTTCAAATCAAAGCAGAGATTAAAACATTATTTAGAAAAAGTATAATTTCAATTCAAAAGTGTATAATCAAAATAATCTAACGATAGCATGAAAGCTTTTTAAAATTAACTAAAATTATACTTAGGGACAATGCAAGAGTAATTTAAGCCTCAGACAGTTGTATTTTTTTATTTTTATTTTTTAGTAATATAAAGAGAGAAGCAAGTAGTATTTTATAAATTTACAAAACAAAGTCACATAACTACAAAAAAATTGTCAGGAAAAGATGCTGAGTGATTACTTACCATATAATAGCCAGTATGATAGCCACTCATGTACCATGAAATTAACATACTTCCCAAAGCATCAGCATCATCAAGGGAATCTGGACATATGGGAGGTGGTGGGGGAATTATCTGGAGACAGAAAAAGATATTGTTTATATCCAGTAAACAAAAAAGTAAAGTCTGGAGATTTATATTATATAGTGAATGCTGGAAATTAATTGTATTTTTGCTTATATCATCTCCTACTTAAATTTCTTTTTTTTCCCCTAAACAAAGACGAGGTCTTGCTATGTTGCCCAGACTGGTCTCAAACTCCTGAGCTCAAGTGATCCTCCTGCCTCAGCCTTCTAAAATGCCGGGATTACAGGCATGAGCCACTGTACCTGGCCTTAAATTTCTTAACATAGCTAGCATTTGGAGAAAACCAACCAATAACAACAAAAGACCAACAAAATTAAATTTAACGAGGACGAAAAGACAGCAAGTGACATAAAAAGTTTAAACATTTTGATTTAGACTATGTATCTGTTCCACTATGAAGCTATGAGTAAAAAAAAAAATCAAGCATAAATACTTTCATGCTTTTCCTTAATACACACACACACACACACACACACACACACACACACACACACACACACACAGCTCACATAGCATTTCGAGGGCGATTTTAAGTAAATGTCTTGGGTAGAACACCTGTTCTAACCCCATCCCAATACACAGTATGCCAAAAAGTATCTTTTTATCTATTGTTCATACCTAAAAATCTACCATTAGAAATCCAGTTTACAGCTGGGTGCGGCAGCTCACGCCTGTAATCCCAGCGCTTTGGGAGGCCAAGGCGGGTGGATCACCTGAGGTCAGGAGTTCAAGATCAGATCAGTCTGGCCAACATGGTGAAACCCCATCTCTACTAATAAAACAAAAATTAGCCGGGTGTGGTGGCAGTCGCCTGTAATCCCAGCTACTCGGGAGGCCGAGGCAGAATTGCTTGAACCCAGGAGGCGGAGGTTGCTGTGAGCTGAGATCACACCACTGCACTCCAGCCTGGGGTACAAGGGCAAAACTCTGCCTCCAAAAAAAAAAAAAAAGAGAGAGAAAGAAAAAGAAATCCAGTTTACATCAGAAGCTAACATCCAACTATACCTAGAAGGGCAAACACTAATTCCTTATATAAGGCATAATTAAATCCCTTCTAACAGGAACTACCTCCTTATGGCATAGATACCAACTTCTGCCAGGAAAGAAGGCAACCTAGAGCTTAGACTTGGGACTACAAGAGCACTGCATCTGGGTAACAGAAAGGCATTAAAAACAAACAAAACCCAGAGGTTTAGTTCAAATTTCTACCCATTAGAATCTGGCCCAAGGGATGTTCTACAATGACATTTTCCAATCCTCTATTCTGCTAATTATCAAATTGTATGTGAAAGCAAAATCTAACCTATACTCTTTTTTACTTACTGGTGGTCCAGAAGGAAATGGAGGCAGCCAGCATGATAGTAAGTGGGGTGGTGGTGGTGGCGGTGGCGGTGGTGGGCCATTGAATTTTAGACCTGGCTATAAGGAATATTTCAAAGGAAAATTAACTTACCAATTTCAATAGGATAGGAATAAAAAGGACTCAAAACCAAAAGGATAAAAATAATTACCCAGAATATTTGTTTTATACATATCAAAAAGATTAAGTGAAATTTCATGTACCAAATCCTGAAGTCAAACAGACTCATAAGTCAAATGACAACCTCTGGATTTTTCTCATTTCTATGTAGACATTAAGGAAGTAAAACAAAATAAGAGTGGTGATTACCTAATAAATCAGAGACAGTCTATTTAGCAAAATTATTTCAATCATAAAAGACTATATCCCAAATTTCATTAACTAAATTGTATATTTTTATGAAAGCCTGTTTAGCTATACATGCCAACTTAGAGGACATATTGTGAAAACCTGCAAATCTCTCACCTTATAAAAATCAGCCCCCTGAGACCAATGAAGCATGATGTATATATCCTAAGAGGGTACATCATTTTAGATTCAAGAAACTGTAATATAATGTAAGCCTCAATAAGAACATTATCACAGAAAATCTTAAAACTTTTGGTGAGTCATGCTTGTTTTTTGAAAATGACTGCCTAGGCTAGGCGCCTGTAATCCTAGCACTTTGGAACGCCAAGGTGGGGAGATCACTTGAGGTCAGGAGTTCAAGACTAGCCTGGCCAACATGGTGAAACCCCATCTCTACTAAAAATACAAAATAAGCCGGGTGTGGTGGCGGGTGCCTGTAATCTCAGCTACTTGGGAGGCTGAAGCAGGAGAATCACTTGAACCCAGGAGGTGGAAGTTGCAGTGAGCTGAAATGGTGCCACTGCACTCCAGCCTGAGCGACAGAGCAAGACTCCATCTCGAAAAAAAAAAAAATGCCTAAATACCATTCCCTCCATGGAAGAAATCACCGCTTTACACAAAAGAACTAGAAAGGGACAAGCCTTAAGGTTCCATGACATAATCTAACCTATAATAAAAATCTTTTTAGAGTTGATTTCTGTTACTTATAACCAAAAGGACCATAAGTGAAAACAATATTTACATTTGAACTCTACAAAACAATCTGAGAGCGCCTCAGGATTTTATCTATATTAGATGTAAATAATGTGTTCTTATTTTACATATCTTATACAGGTGACATGGGAAACAACAGCATATCATCCAGCTAATGATAAATTATTATTACACTTTTTTTTGTTTTGTTTTGTTTTTTTGTTTGAGACGGAGTCTCATTCTGTCGCCCAGGTTGGAGTGCAGTGGCACGATCTTGACTCACTGCAAGCTCTGCCTCCCGGGTTCACACCATCCTCCTGCCTCAGCCTCCCGAGTAGCTGGGACTACAGGTGCCCGCCATCACGCCCGGCAAATTTTTTTGTATTTTTAGTAGAGATGGGGTTTCACCGTGTTAGCCAGGATGGTCTCGATCTCCTGACCTTGTGATCCGCCCACCTTGGCCTCCCAAAGTGCTGGGATTACCGGCGTGAGCTACCGCGTCCGGCGCATTATTATACTTTCTAACTTAAATAAGTGTGCTAATTATTAGTCTAATACCTAATACTCCACAAAAGTTAACTGGATAAATCTTTCATATAAAGTATTTTGTTGCATCCACTGCAGTGTCTAACATTTTTTTAAAAAAATTAACTATTTTGCATCATTATCTTATTTCCTTTTCAAAAAATTCTTGTGTATTTAAGCTACAAAAGTTTCATGGGAGAGCTACAAATTAGTTAACAGAGAGGTTAAATGTCCCGACATTAACTATTTTCTGGAAAACTTTCATAGAAGGTTTACCTTTCCTGGTCCCAGTCTTGGCCCTGGCATGGGGGGTGGTGGAGGGAGAAAAGAGTTCCATGGAGCAGATTTGGGCTTGATGTTATCTGATTTATTTCCAGGAGACCTGGAGTTCTCACTTTCATCTGTTGAAACTTGGCTTTCATTTTCATTCTTTAAAAAGAAAAAATATGCAGGTTTTTGTTATAAGGGTGTGATTAAGAAAAAATTAATGCCTCGGTGGATCAAACTGACAACTGTGTATACTGTTTAACAGTTTCTCATCTAGTCTCTGCTTCCAGAAATTGAATTTTTTTTTTTTTGTATCCTTACCTCTTGAGCATTCTGTTCTATACTATTAGCTACTTCACAGATTGGGGAAAGTAGATCGGACAGATTTTGCTCCTCTCTATTTCCATATCCAGTGTAAACCACAACACAGGTTTCTCTCTTGAAATCAATTGAAGCAATGGTAGCTGGGTAAATGCAACCGTCTTCTGACCAAATGGCAGAACATTTGTCCCCAACTTTCCACTACAAAAGAAATCAAAGATATATACATGCACACATTTCTTTTGAAGAGGGCAAACTATCATCTTGTTTTGATCAGTGGGGAGGTGAAGGATAGAGGGTAGAGATTTGGAAGGCAAAATGATGTAATGAGAAAGGCTTGGGGTCTAAATACATAAATCTGAATTCCAACTCTCTCACATTTATAATCATGGACAAGTTTCTGAATCTCTTTGAGTCTTAGTTTCCCCATCTTATTAGATGGCTATAATATAAACTACCTCCCATATTTGTTGTGAATAGCGGGAGGGAGATAAAATGCATATGGTGCCCAGCACTCTGGACTGGCCTAGAGCAAGTGCTCATCAACTGTTAGCTCTCTTCCCCCTTGGTAATGATGAAACTAAAGTTGGCTCAAAAGACACCAAAATATTCAGCTTTCAGGACTACTGCTTTTAACTAGCAGAAATAATCTACCTAGACTTCTGGGTTCCTTGGAATTAATAGTTTTAGAGTTTTTAAAGAAAAAGGGGAAAAAAAAATCTATCTCTCAGCTTAAGATGTAAAACACTGCCAATTCAGCTTACGGCTCTTGGGTACTCCTTCCAAACAGCACCTTCTCCCTGCCTTCCATTCACAAATGGAACACATGTCCTGATTTTAGCATTTATCATTCCCATCTAATTCTTTATACTTTCATGACTAATATGCATGTTCCTAAATAACAGAAAACTTAATAGTTGTTTTTGAAGTTGTATAATTATATGTCAATAGAAACACTGTACTAATCACTTAAGTTAAAGACATTTTACACTATTAAATAAGGACTAATGAGACATCCTTTGAAGTTAAATCTCAACATTTTAAAATAACCTGTTGTAAGGAAGCTGCAGTATTCTTCTTTTGGCTTTTATTCTTCTTAGCAGGTTTTCTTTTAGGTGTGGTTTTTGGTTTACCTGAAGTTTCACAAATGTCACCATTCTTTAGAGCATGCTACGAAAATAGGAATAAAAATGTGCATGTTACAGGGTGGTGCACAGAATAAAAGTCACGACATAACCCAGTTACTACTATAAGCTAGTCTCAAGGCTCCGTCACCTCAGAAAGCACCTATTTTCTCTTTTGACCACCCCCTACACTATAAAAACTGCTCTTAAAGGCATCATACACCTGACATCAGCTCTAAAGACCCTTTTAATCAAATCTCCTTGCTCTCAACCTCTCTGTAACATTAGACCCTATTAATTATCTTTCTTCCTGATATTCATGGCCCTTTGGATGTCATAGCAATGTAGGGCCCCAACGGTTTCATTACTTCTGATCAAGACTTAGATTTAGGTATTCCCAATAAGAGCTGGCCATCCTTCTTTACTTGCTTACGGCCATCTATTATTTTATTTATTTTATTTTTTTACACAGAGTCTCACTCTGTCACCGGGCTGGAGTGCAGTCACACTGATCTCAGCTCACTGCAACCTCCACCTCCCAGGTTCAAGCGATTCTCCTGTCTCAGCCTCCCGAGTAGCTGGGATTATAGGCGTGCACCACTGTGCACAGCTAATTTTTGTATTTTTAATAAAGACGGGGTTTCACCATGTAGGCCAGGCTGGTCTTGAACTCCTGACCTCGTGATTTGTTCGCCTCAGCCTCCCAAAGTACTGGGATTACAGGCGTGAGCCACCGCGCCCGGCCAAGGCCATCTATTCTTATTACTTTAGTTGCAACTGTCTGCAAACACACTTCTGAAGCTATTAATCCAGTTGTGACTTTTCTCAATCTAACATTTCCAATGATCAATTTCACATCTTAATTCATACCTCAAACTCAACCTCAACTTAATTCATATTCAACCTCAACTTAATTCAAATTCAATCTCAACTTAATTCATACTCAGACTCACTACTAAAACTATCGTTTTCCCAAATCAGTTCTTTTCCTCCTTTACTCAGATTACTTCTCCCTGCAATATCACCAACCCATCCCACATTGAGCCCCATTTCAATCTCTATTTTATAGAATTCTCTTGGTAATTCTTCTTTAGTCGACTTCTAGTTTCAGTGTATACTGGAAAGCACATTTAAAAATCTAGGCCGGGTGCAGTGGTTCATGCTTGTAATCCCAGCACTTTGGAAGGTCAAGGAGGAGGGATCTTTTGAGCTCAGGAGTTCCAGGCCAGCGTGGGCAACAGGGTGAGACTGCATCTCTACAAAGAATACAAAAATGAGCTGGGTGTGGTGGCACACACCTGTGGTCCCAACTACTCAGGAAGCTGAGGTAGGAGGATTGTTTGAGCTCATGAGTTGAAGGCTCCAATGAGGCATGATCACGCCACTATACTCCAGCCTGGGTGACAGGGCAAGACCCCATCTCAAAAAAAAAAAAAAAAAAAAAAAATCTAGAAATCAGTTACAAAGGTGACATAGAGGTCTGATCCTTAGCTCATGTTACAAGAGTAACTATGAGAAAGACATGAAATCTGTATGCTTGGTGCTCTTTATACACTGTATGAGTATATGCTCTGTTTGCTCAAGGTAGTCTGGACTATTGTTTGCTCAAGGTAGTCTGGACTGTTGATGACCCATATTTAATGCTCAGTAAGACTAAACATCTCAGAGAATGGAGAAGGTGATGATGTTGGCCAACTGTATAAGTGTCCTGTTTGAGACACAGAACCATACTACATTTCCTAAAAGAACTGTATATTCCTACCCAATAGGAACACTTGAACTGATACCCAACTTACAGGATTTGGGATGATTAGAGTAATTTAATATATGAAAAGCACACAGAGCACTGTCAAATTAATATTTGTAATGCTACAAATATTAATTGCTGTGCTAATGCTATTTATCTTCATCATTATTTTACTACATGCTTGTTAAATGTTTAAAATTATAATTCAGATTGTCTTTTTCTTATTAATCTCAATTAGAGGACTTCCATAGTTTGATACAATGTAAAAATACTAAAAGGAATACATCGTTTGTTCGTTTTCTGAGATGGAGTCTCACTCTATCGCCCAGGCTGGAGTGCAGTGGTGCAATCTTGGCTCATTGCAACCTCTGCCTCCCAGGTTCAAGCAATTCTCCTGCCTCCGTGTCCCAAGCAGCTGGGATTACAGGCACGTGCCACCATGCTTGGCTAATTTTTGTATTTTTAGTAAAGACGGGGTTTCACCATGTTGGCCAGGCTGGTCTCAAACTCCTGACCTCAGGTGATCCACCTGCCTCAGCCTCTCAAAGTGCTGGGATTACAGGAGTGAGCCACCATACCCAGCCAGGAATAAATGTTTTAAATTTTATTTAAATTGCCTCCACAAAGGATGACATATATAGGCTATCAACTTCTAAAGGAGGATATCACCTGATTTAACTAACTCATACTACCATCTAATCTTCAAAATGAAAACTGAATAACATGTACTTTAACACTTTATCGTATGTTATCAATTCCTTTCCAAATGAATAACGAGAAAATAAGAAAACGACTAAGCAAGCATTTCATACCTTAAATGAAGCCACAGCTTTATCATATGCTTTTATCAATGCTGTATCATCCCAAATGTCAGAATCATCGCTCTGGAAAGGGTAAGAAATAAAAACAACTCATGTTCAGATAGGTTTAATCAGAAAATGTATGTTAGTACCAAGAGTCATCTTAATCCACACATAACAAAATTACACTGAAAATGAGTACTTAAAATCCTAAATAAAGCCACAGGAAACTTACCTGCTTAGAGGTTATGTGACTTTACTCCAAAAGCTAGACATAGGTAAATGTTCTAAGAATGAATGCCATCAAGTGAATGCCCCTACAATTTAATTCCTATCCACATACCATCAGTAGATTTGTTCAAGGCCAGCTATATTTATTTCAATTAAGGTCAGATAAAACTTGACTTCATCTAGACTACGGGAATGCTGTTCTGACCTCAGAACCTATGATCCAAAGAATATTTTTTCTTTTGAAATTATAATGTTTCCAGATTATAAGGATACAAATTGTTAATAGTGACTAACCAATTTTCATTTTATTATTATTATTATTTTTTTACTTCCATTTCCCTTTCCTGCTTTCCTGGTACCAATTTTCTTTCCTTCCTTTTCTTTTCCTTTCTTTCGTTTCTTTCTTCTCTCCCTCCCTCCTTCCTTCCTTCCTTCCTTCACTTCTCTTTCTCTCTTCTTTTTTTCTCCCCTCAAATTCCTGTGTTCAAACGACCCTCCCACCTCAGCCCACTGAGTAGTTGGGAATATAGGTGCATGCCACCATGCCTGGCTAGTTTTTAAAATTTTTTGTAGGGAAGGGGTCTCGCCATCTTAGCCAAGCTGGTCTTGAACTCCTAGGCTCAAGTGATCCTCCAGCCTCGCTCGGCCTCCCAAGTGTGGGAATTACAGGCATGAGCCACTGCACCTGGAAATATTTTTGTCCAGACATGGTAGCTCATGCCTGTAATCCCAGCTACTTGGGAAGCTGAGGCAGGAGAATTACATGAGCCCAGTTGTTGGAGGCTGCAGTAAGCTATGATCATCCCATTGCCCTCTAGCCTGGGTGACAGAGGAAGACCCTGTCTAACAACAACAACAACAATAACAAAATAATAATAATAATAAATAATTTTTTAGCACTATCTGCTAGCACTGTGCAAGTCACTGAGAGATATATAGAAACATGGTACTCTCCAGTTATTATCTAACCAGGGATTTAAGACTATCACACAAGACAAAACAAAAAACAATATAAAACAAATCTTAACAAACATCAAAATGTGAAATACAAACAGTATTTTAATTAAAAAGGAAAGAAATTAATGTATACTGCAAGATCATATGGAGGAAACCGGCCTAAGAAATAAAAACCACTCACGCCTGTAATCCCAGCACTTTGGGTGGCCGAGGTGGGTGGATCACGAGGTCAGGAGTTCGAGACCAGCCTGGCCAACATGGTGAAACCCTGTCTCTACTAAAAATACAAAAATTAGCCGGACATAGTAGCACATGCCTGTAATCCCAGCTACTTGGGAGGCTGAGGCAGGAGAATCACTTGAACTTGGGAGGCAGAGGTGGCAGTGAGCCAAGATTGCGCCACTGCACTACAGCCTGAGAGACATAGCGAGACTCTGTCTCAAAAAACAAACAAAACAAAACAAAACAAAAGAAAACAAAACAAAACAACAGGATTTAGGCCAGGCATGGTGGCTTGTAATCCCAGCATTTTGGGAGGCCAAGGCAGGTGAATTGCTTGAGTCCAGGACTTCCAGACCAGCCTAGGCAACAGGGTAAGAACCTTGTGTCTACTAAAAATACAAAAATTTTGGCCGGGCATGGTGGCTCATGCCTGTAATTCCAGCACTTTGGGAGGCAGAAGCAGGCAGATCACGAGGTCAGGAGTTCGAGACCAGCATGGCCAACAAGGTGAAACCCCATCTCTACTAAAACTACAAAACTTAGCTGGCGTGGTGGCAGTCACCTGTAATCCCAGCTGCTTGGGAGGCTGAGGCAGGAGAATCACTTGAACCCGGGCGGCAGAGATTGCAGTGAGCTGAGATTGTGCCACTGCACTCCAGCCTGGGTGACAGAGTGAGACTCTGTCTCAAAAACAAACAAACAAAAAAACCAAATTTAGCTGGGCATGGTGGCACATGCCTATAGTCCCAGCTACCTGCAGGGGCTGAGGCGAGAGGATCACTTGGGCCCAGGAAGTTGAGGATGCAGTGAGTGGAGATGGCGCCGCTGCACTCCAGCCTGGGTAACAAATTGAGACCTTGCCTGGGAAAAAAAAAAAAAACCCCAAAAAAACCCAATAGGATGTGCATAGGTAGACAAAATAGAATGCATTCCAAGTAAGAGCATGAACAACAACAAAAAAGGCATGGAAGCAAAAATAACACTAAGAATTTATTTATGTAAGGTAACTAAGTAGTCAAATTTATAGAATTAGAAAGAATGGGCCAGGCGCAGTGGCTCACGCCTGTAATCCCAGCACTTTGGGAGGCCGAGGTGGGCGGATCACCTGAGGTCAGGAGTTCGAGACCAGCCTCAACATGGAGAAACCCCTTCTCTACTAAAAATACAAAATTAGCCGGGCGTGGTGGTGCATGACTGTAATCCCAGCTACTCGGGAGGCTGAGGTAGAATTGCTTGAACCTGGGAGGCGGAGGTTGTGGTGAGTCGAGATTGCGCCATTGCACTCCAGCCTGGGCAACAAGAGCAAAACTCCAACTCAAAAAAAAAAAAAAAAAAAAAAAAGAATGATGATTACCAAGGGCTAAGTGTAAGGAGAAATGGGAATTTGCTAATGGGTAGAGTTTCAGGTTGCAAGACGAAAAACTTCCGAAGATCTATTGCGCAACAACATGAACATACTTAATATTACCGAACTATATACTTAAAAATGGCTAAAATGACAAATTTTTTTACTTCAATAAAAAATAAAACACACTGTATGAGGGATTAGTGAGACAAGTCCAAATAGAATCCAATTTATACTCTAGGGTAGAGTTGGATTTGGTATACTAGAGAGTATTTTGGATTTGGTATAGTATTAGTCAATGAATTCCAAAAAAGTTTGTTATAAAATTCACTGAGTTGTAATATTACTTTTTGTCATTTTCCTGTTTTTTTTTTTGTTTTGTTTTCTCTTGAGACAAGAGTCTCGCTATGCCACCCAGGCTGGAGTGCAGTGGCACGATCTCGGCTCACTGCAACCTCCACCGCCCAGGTTCAAGTGATTCTCCTGCCTCAGTCTCTCAAGTAGCTGGGATCATAGGCGCCCACCATCAAGCTGGGCTAATTTTTGTATTTTTAGTAGACATGGGCTTTCATCATCTTGGCAAAACTGGTCTCGAACTCCTGACCTCAAGTGATCCTCCCACCTCAGCCTCCCAAAGTGCTGGGATTACAGGCATGAGCCACCGCACCCAGCCTTGTCATTTTCCTGTTAATCTCCGTTATATAGAGACAAATGTATTCCAATATAAAATGTCAATCTTGCTGTATGATAAAAAGTACTTAATAATCCCAGCCTGGGCAACATGGCAAAACCCCATCTCTACAAAAAGTACAAAAATTAGCTGGGCGTGGTGGTTCACATCTGTAGTCCCAGCTACCCAGAAGGCTAAGGTGGGAGGGCCGCTTGAACCAGGGAAGAGGAGATTGCAGTGAGTGGAGATCAGAGATCATGCCACTGCACTCCAGCCAGGGTGACAGAGTGAGACCCTGTCTCAAAAAAGAAAAAAAAAAGTACTTAAGATCATTAAGTCACTTTGCAGATAAGGAAAGTAATCACAAAGAGGTTAACTGACTTAAGGTTACATTCGCACTTGGAAGGGAAGATATTCCTTGGAGATTTGGTAAAAGGAATAAAAACAGGCTGGGTCCAGTGGCTCACACCTGTAATCTCTGTCTCGAAAGAAAAAAAGGGGGGGTAGGGGGGAGGCTGGGCACGGCAGCTCATTCCTGTAATCCCAGCACTTTGGGATGCAGAGGTGGGTGGGGTGGGTGGATCACTTGACATCAGGAGTTTGAGACCAGCCTGCCAATGTGGCAAAACCCCGTCTCTATTAAAAATACAAAACTTAGCCGGGCATGGTGGTGCACACCTGTAGTCCCAGATACTTGGGAGGCTGAGGCAGGAGAATTGCTGGAACCCGGGAGGCAGAGGTTGCAATGAGCCAAGATCACACCACTGCACTCCAGCCTGAGTGACAGAGTGAGACTCCATCTCAAAAAAAAAGGAAGCAAACAGTAGAAAATGAAGGGTGGTCCTGAAGAAATAAAGAAATCACAAAATCAAGGCCAGTGATATCAATAGAAGAGTGCAGTCTTAAAGCAAGATACATAGACAGATGGCAGCTCAAACTCCTCATATCTCAACTGTTATTGCCAGACCAGGAAACAAGTAATTTCAAAACGAACAGAAAACAAAGCGACAGAAGAAAAGGTAATACTGATTACAAGGTACCCAAGGACAAATACATCTGACTGAAAATCTAAGGAGCACCAAAGCAAAGCCATGAAAAAGAACCAAAGGAACAAAAATAAATAAAAAGCAAAATGGTTGATACATTGGCAAACAGTATTTATTTAACATATGTATAAATGGGGTCCCTGAAGAATAAAAACAAAACAAAACAAACAATCTTCCTGGTGGTCTAGTGGTTAGGAATTTAAAAAAAAGAAAAATTCCTAGGGATGGGAGGAAAAACCCCCTCCCATCCTCAGAGCCTCTAAGCAAAAAGACTAAGTTACAAAATAAAGAAAATCAGTTATCATTAGACTTTCTCATAGAAATTTATGGGGAAAAAGTATGAGCCAAGAATTTTATATGCAGCCTAGCTGTCCTTGAAGTAGCAAGACTAAGAAAAGTTTAAAATGTAGATGAATACCGTACTCACTAGCCTTTCCAGGGTAATCTATTGAAAATAAGCTTCATCCAACCAAGATATGACCAGGGAAACTTGGGTTTTAAAAATAACAGAACTGGCCAGGCATGGTGGTTCACGCCTGTAATCCCAACACTTTGGGAGGCCCAGGTGGGTGGATCACCTGAGGTCAGGAGTTCGAGACCAGCCTGATCAACATGGTGAAACCCCGTCTCTACTAAAAATACAAAATTAGCCGGGCGTGGTGGCGCATGCCTGTAATCCCAGCTACTCGGGAGGCTGAGGCAGAAGAATTGCTTGAACCTGGGAGGTGGAGGTTGTGGTGAGCCAAGATCGCGCCACTGCACTCTAGCCTGGGCAACAAGAGCGAAACTCTTGTCTCAAAAAAAAAAACCGAAAAACATAAAACAGAATTGTTAGCATCAAATATATTTAATTGTGGATCTAAGAGGAAAGTAGTGTATTAAATTGAAAAGCTGATTCTAAAATTTATATGGAAATACTAAGGACAAAAATAAACCAAAGCTGGACAATTTACATTATCTAACTTTAAGATTGTAAACCAGAAGTAGCTAAGACAGGTTTCAATCAATTTAGAAAGTTTATTTTGCCAAAGTTAAAGACGCTCCTATGACACAGCCACAGGAGGTCCTGATGACATGTCCCCAAGGTGGTGGGGTACAGCTTTGCTTTATACATTTTAGGGAGACATGAGGCATCAATCAATATATGTAAGATGTACATGAGTTCTGTCAGGAAAGGCAGGACAACTCAAAGTGGGGGTAGGGAGGTTTCTAGGTCATAGGAAGATTTAAAGATTTTCTAATTGGCAACTAGTTGAAACAGTTATTATCAACAGAAAGGAATGTTTGGGTTACCATAAGGGGTTGTGGAGACCAAGGTTTTATCATGCAGATGAAGCTCCCAGGTAGCAGGCTTCAGAGAGGGTAGGTTGTAAATGTTTCTTTTCAGACTTTAAGAGTCTGTTCTATCAGTAATTCCAAAAGGGAGTAGGGTGTGATGAGACATGTCCAACTCCCCCTTCCCATCATGGCTTGAACTAGTTTTTCAGGTTAATTTTGGAATGCCCTTGGCTGAGAGGATGGGTCCATTCAGTTGGTTGTGCAGGGGCGGGGGGGGGGGGGCCCTATAATTTTATTTTTGGTTTACAAGACATACCCTGAAGCAATACTAATTAAAAGTGTAGTACTGACATTAATATAGACTAATAGACAATGTAACAGAATTGAGAGTCAGAAATAGCCCTGTGATATATGTGACTGATTTTAACTGAAGTTACAAATGTGGTTTAATAGAGAAAGCATAGTAGTTTCAAGAAATGGTGGTAAAACTATTGGAAATCCTTATGCAAAAACAAACCAAATTTCCACCTACATTGAGCCACATATAAGAATTAATACAAAATGGATTACAGACCTAAGTGTAAAACTAAAACTCTAAACTGTGTAAAAAAAAAAAAAGAGAAAAATCTGTGATCATGGATTGCCTATAACAAAAGAACAAACTGAAATGGCCTTGTTGCCTGGGGTGGCACCCGAAGTTCTTGGTCTCACGCCGAGGAAATCAAGGACGCTGACACACCAAGGGTGTGAGGCTAGAGCAGAAGTTTAATAGGCAAAAGAAAGAGAATAGCTCTCTCCTGCAGAGAGAGGTCCTGAAAAGAGTTCCCATTCCACAGTGAAATGCAAGCATTTTTATAAATGAGCTAATGGGAAGGGGGTAGCTTATCTACACATAGGGAGCAAAAAACCAGTTAGGACCAGGTGTTGCCATCTGCATAGAGCGTGAATCTCTGGCATCCCCCACCCCAACCTTTTATTATGCAGGCAGGTCCTTGGCCTGAGCTACTCCACATTGCTTATCTCTTTCCTATTGTGCATGTGCTAAATAAGGGGAGGTGGAGCCACCATGGTGGACATGCCTGGCCCCAGGTACCCCTTTCTCTCCGTGCAGCTGCAGGCAACCCCAACAACTCACAACATGCAAGCTTCCAGCTTCCTTATCTGAGTATGTACTAAGGTCCACTGTGTTTACTTCACATACTGTGTTTACTTCACATACCCACCTTACGTATGTGAAGCTTGCTGATTACCCAGGAAGCTCCCCCTCTGTGCCAGAGCTGCTTCCTTATACATGTTTACAGCCCGATCTTCCAGGCTGCTCCTTGTTAGAAGAGAAGTGATTTCTTGGGCTGCTTTTTGTTAGAAGGGAAGTTCTACCGAGGACTCTGTCTAACTATCGGCTTACCTAGTCTTTTTTTACCTCCTCTCTCAAAACCATCAAAGAAAAAACTGAAAAATTAGATTTCAGCAAAATTAAGATTTTCTGTTCTTAAAAAGACGTTGTTAACAAAATGAAAAACCAAAGTGTAAACCGGGAGAAAATACATGCAAGTTACCTATCTGATAAAGATATTGTACCCAGCAAACATGAAGAACTCTCAAACCTCAACAACAAAAAAATTCAATTAAAAGATGGGTAAGTTGGCCGGGTGCAGTGGCTCATACTTGCAATCCCAATCTTTGGGAGGCTGAGGCAGGAAGATTGCTTGAGCCCAAGAGTTCACGACAAGCCCAGGCAACATAGTGAGACCTTGTTTCTACAAAATTTTAAAAAATTAGCCAGGCATTGTGGCGTGTGCTCCTAATTTCAGCTACTCAGAAGGCTGAGACAAGAAGACTGAGCGCAGGAGGTGGAGGCTGCAGTAGGCTGTGTGATTGCACCACTGCACAACAGCCTGGGTGACAGAGTGAGACATTGTCTCCAAAAAAAAAAAAAAAAAAAAAACCCCAAATGATTTGAATAGACACTTCACCAAAAAAGATATACGGATGGCAAATACACTCATGAAATGATCAACAGCAGCACTGGTCATTAGGAAATGCTAATTAAAATCACAAGAAGCCACTATATCTATTATAATGCCTAAAATTAAAAAGACTGACCATACCAGGTGTTTTGCAGGGACACTGAGCAAATGGAACTTTCATACATTGCTGGTCAAAATGCAAAATGGGGGAGCTGTTCTGAACCTATTTAGTTGTGGGGGCTGTCCAACTTTTGAATTGTTCTTTGCTCAATTAATCTCTGTTATATTAAAAAGTAACATGGTACAACCACCACTTTGAGGAAGAGTTTGACAGCTCCTTAAAGACTTAAAATACATCTACCCTGAGACCTAAGTATTCACTCAAGAAAAATGAAAGCGTATGTCTATACAAAGTCTTTTTAAAAAATTTTTATAGAAAATTTTTAATTTTTGATTTTAAAATAAAAATAGAGGTTTCACCATGTTTCCCAGGCTGGTCTCAAACTCCTGGGCTCAAGCGATCTGCCAGCCTTGGCTATATGAAGTCTTATACACTAATATTCATAGTAGCTCTACTTGTTAACAGTCCCAAACTGGAAAAAGCCCAAATGTTCACAAGCAAGCGAATGAATACAGTATAGTATATACATGCAATGGGATACTACTCAGCAATAAAATGGATGAAAATCAAAATAGCTATGATAAGTAAAAGAAACGTGACAAAAAAGGTACTGTATCATTCCACGTTTATAAAAATTCTTAAAAATGCAGGCTAATCTATGGTGACAGAAAGTAGATCAGTGGTTGTCTGGGGACAGGACAAGGAGGGATGAGAAGGATCACAAAACAGCAATCCAACTGAGGCCACCATGCTATAAGGAAATCCAAACCAGCCCACACACTGAAACCACATAAAGAAATCTTCATGAGACTACATGAAAAAAAGAGATAGCCTGCCAATCCCTAGCTGTTCAGTCCCCAGCTACTGTAGCTCTAGCAACTGTGTAGGTGCAACCACGAGACAGCCGCACGAAAACTGCCCAGCAAGGCTCTCACAAATTCCTAACCCACAGAAACAATGAGATATAATAAAATGTTCTTTGTTGTTTCAAGCCACTAAGTTTTGGCAGATTCGTTACACAGCAACGGCAGCCAGAACAGACCACCAGGACTGCCTTTATATCTGATTCTCAGTCATTTCCAGTAGCTCAGATTTCTCAAATTATTCCCAACACCCTGCCATCTTCTACCTTCTCCTACCACTTCCTGAAACTTCCACTGTGCTCCCTTGAGTAATTAATAAAATCCACTCTTTAACCTCTGAATCATCCCTTCATTTCTTGCTCTAAGTAAAATCTAGCTCCCTGAGGATGCCTTTTCCTTTCGCAGCCATCTCAAATGATAGATGTTTCCTCTTTTCTCCTCCACACTCTTCATATCACTGTACCTACTGGAGATGTGGGGAAGAAATCTTCCCTGCTCCGGCTGGCGCGGTGGCTCACGCCTGTAATCCCAAGCGCTTTGGGAGGCCGGGGTGGGCGGATCACGAAGTCAGGAGATTGAGACCATCCTGGCTAACACGGTGAAACCCCGTCTCTACTAAAAATACAAAAAACAATTAGCCGGGCGTGGTGGCGGGCGCCTATAGTCCCAGCTACTCGGAAGGCTGAAGGAGGAGAATGGCGTGAACACGGGAGGCGGAGCTTGCAGTAAGCCGGAGCTTGCAGTGAGCGGAGATCTCGCCACTGCACTCCAGCCTGGGCGACTGAGCCAGACTCCGTCTCAAAAAAAAAAAAAGAAAAAAGAAATCTTCCCTGCTCCTTACTTGCACTTCCAGATTATTCTCCTCCATTCCCCTCTCAAAATTCCCAGCCTTGAAAATCCTGACAAAAAGTAGCCAGGCATGGTGGTCAGCACCTGTAGTTCCAGCTACTTGAGAGGCTGAAGTGGGAGAATCCCTTGAGCTTGGGAGGAGGTTGTAGTGAGCCGTGATCGCGCCACTGCACTCCCACCTGGGCAACAAAAAGAGGCCCTGTCTCGGGGGGGGGAAAAAAAAGAAAGAAGGAAAATCTTGTCACCAGACTCACAGTCTATTATCGTTTCCTATTGCAGTCACCTACAGCCTACCGAGTCACTCTTCCTCATTCCTTAATGTTTACATCGCAGTTCTCTCTCCAACACTACTCCTGTCATAATTTTTGGTGATTTAAATATCCATGTAGATGATCCCTTCAATTACCCTATATTTGCAGGTCTCTAAACTCCTCTCCACCACAATCTTGTACATCCTCTGATGTGGTGCAGCTCTGTGTTCCTACCCAAATCTCATGCTGAATTGTGATCCCCAGTGTTGGAGGTGGGCATGGTAGGAGGCGACTGGATCATGGGGGTGATTTCTAATGATTTAGCACCATCCCCAAGTGCTGTTTCCTGATAAGCGTTCTCACAAGATCTGGTTGTTTTAAAGTATGTAGCACTTCCCCCTTCTCTCTCTCTCCTGCTGGCCATGTGAAGACTGTGCTTGTTTCCCCTTCACCTTCCACCATGACTGTAAGTTTCCTTAGGCCTCCACAAGAGAAGCCTGTACAGGCAGCAGAACTGTGAGCTGATTACACCTCTTATCTTTATAAATACCTGGTCTCAGGTATGTCTTTGTAGCAGTGTAAAATGAACTGATACATCCCCAAATCTCAGCTACTCACTCACTTCAACTGTATTTATTTATTATAACCAATAACCACAACCTC
This sequence comes from Pan paniscus, assembly GCF_029289425.2. Classification (NCBI taxonomy): domain Eukaryota; kingdom Metazoa; phylum Chordata; class Mammalia; order Primates; family Hominidae; genus Pan; species Pan paniscus. Next base: position 44,224,746 of record NC_073253.2, on the reverse strand, counting down.
TCCATAAATGCAGTTTCAAGAATCCCACTCTCTTAACCATCACCTTCTAGGCTCTGCAACTTACTCCTACTAGTGGTTTGATGGGGACAATCATTCCACTTCATTAGGACTGGCAGTACATTGATCCTCCCACTTTTTTTTTTTTTTTTTTTTTTTTTTGAGACAGAGTCTCATTTTGTCGCCCAGGCTGGAGTACAGTGGCACGATCTCGGGTCACTGCAAACTCCACATCCCGGGTTCAAGTGATTTTCCTGCCTCAGCCTCCCTAGTAGCTGGGACTACAGGCACCTGCCACCATGCCCAGCTAATTTTTTTTTTCCAAGAGGAGTCCTGCTCTGTTGCCCAGGCTGGAGTGCAGTGGCGCAATCTCGGCTCACTGCAAACCTCGCCTCCCGTGTTCAACTGATTCTCCTGCCTCAGCCTCCCAAGTAGCTGAGATTATAGGCACGCGCCACCACGCCCGGCTAATTTTTGTATTCTTTTTTTTTTTTTTTTTTTAAAGACAAAGTTTTGCTCTTGTTGCCCAGGCTGGAGTGCAATGGCGTGATCTCGGCTGTCTGCAACCTCTGCCTCCCAGGTTCAAGCAATTTTTCTGCCTCAGCCTCCCGAGTAGCTGGAATTATAGACACGTGACAGCATGCCCGGCTAATTTTTGTATTTTTAGTAGAGACAAGGTTTCACCATATTGGCCAGGCTGGTCTTGAACTCCCGACCTTGTGATCTGCCCAACTCGGCCTCCCAAAGTGCTGGGATTACAGGTGTCAGCCACAGCGCCCGGCCGATCCTCCCACTTTTTAAACTGTCTCTCAGGGTCTTAAAATCCTCACTTCCTTTCTTATTTTTTTTTTGAGGTGAAGTCTCACTATATCGTCCAGGCTGGAGTACAGTGGCGTGATCTCAGCTCACTGCAACCTCCACCTCCTGGGTCCAAGGGATACTCCTGCCACAGCCTCTTGAGTAGCTGGGATTACAGGCACCTGCCACCATTCCCAGCTAATTTTTCTGTATTTTTATTAGAGATGGGGTTTCGCCATACTGGCCAGGTTGGTCTCAAACTCCTGACCTCAGGTAATCCACCCACCTCAGTCTCCCAAAGTGCTGGGATTACAGGCGTGAGCCACCGCGCCCGGCTTCTCACTTCCTTTCTTAGCCAGCTTAAATTCCATGATCAATCATTAAGAGAACTCCTTTGTACTTCTCCCCCTCACTTCTTCATATCCACATGGTAAAATCACAACTGCATTAATTTCAACTCTCCATTTACTCTGTGGGTGCCCTCATACACAATCTTGCTGTCTGGTCTCCTTCAACTCATGACCACGAATCTCAAGTAGGCTCTTTATGTTGCCTAGCAATATTTCCACTAAACTTCCCTAGTCCAACCCTTGCCCACTCTTCTAAAGAACTATCTACTTCCCATCTTCTCTTTCCTCTCCCATCCCAGCTCCTAGCTGATAACCTTGCTTCTTTCACTAAGAGAACAGTAAGAATCAAGAGAACTTTCAAAATCTCCTGCCATCCTATCTGCCCATTCACGTATCATAGATGTGTAACTATATAGCTGTCACCAAAAGAACCGCTAATGTTTCCAACAAAGGCCAAATCCATCCCTTCTTACCTACTCTAGGACATTGCTCTAGCCATTGTCTTCTTTCCGACCTCAACTTTCCCATTCTCATCTTTCCTATCAACCCACAAACATGCTGAAACATGTTGCTCCTATCTTAGTGCAGTGGCTCACACTAGTAATCCCAGTACTTTGGGAGGCAGAGGTGGGAGGACAGCTTGAGGCCAGGAGTCCAAGGCTGTAGTGATTCATGATTGTGCCACTGGCACCCTAGCAGCCTGGGCAACAGAGCAAGACCCCCCTCTCTTAAAACCACACACACACAATTAAAATTCCTCTTAACTCACTTCCCCCTCCATTTATTGCCCAATTTCTCTACCCTCCATTTATAATAAAATTTCATGGTAGCTCACTCCTTTAGGCCCAGCGACTCCAAAGGAGGGTCGCTTGAGGCCAAGAGATCAACGCTGCCATGAGCTAGGATCACGCCACTGTACTCCAGCCTGGGCCACAGGGAGCGAACTTGTCTCTAAAAAAATTTTTTTTAAATAGAATTCCTTGAAATATGCCTACCGATGTTTTTATTATGTATTTATTTATTTATTTATTTGAGACGGAGTCTTGCTCTATCGCCCAGGCTGGAGTGCAGTGGCGCGATCTCGGCTCACTGCAAGCTCCGCCTCCCGGCTTCATGACATTCTCCTGCCTCAGCCTCCCGAGTAGCTGGGACTACAGGCGCCCGTCACCACGCCCGGCTAATTTTTTGTATTTGTAGTAGAGACGGGGTTTCACCGTGTTAGCCAGGATGGTCTCGATCTCCTGACCTTGTGATCCGGCCGCCTCGGCCTCCCAAAGTGCTGGGATTACAGGCTTGAGCCACCGCGCCCGGCCGTTTATTTTGTTTTAAGACAGGGTCTGGCTCTGCCGCCCAGGCTGGAGTGCAGAGGCGCAATCAGATCACTGCAGCCTCCACCTCCCTGAGCCTTCCAAGGCCTGAACCTTCCAGGTAGCTGAGACCACAGACGCGCACCACAACACCCGTCTAATTTTTGCAGACTCGGAGTCACACTATGTTGCCCAGGCTTGTCAAATGTTGCCTTGGATTTCTCTTCTCCTACTCTCCAACTCACTCCAGCCAAATTCACCCCTACCATGCTATGCCCAAGACTGAACTCCTGAGAAACCTGCTCTACTGGCAATCTTCTCTTTCCCACCTCAGCAAAAGGCAACTTTATCTTTTCAACTATTCAGGATAACCTCCGTTATCGAATCTATCTGAAAAACCTGTTGCCTCCGATTTCAAAATATACCCAGAATCCAAATACTTTCACTCTGTTAATAACATCTTGTTCTGAAGTTCAAATCACCTTAACAAACTCCTAAGTGGTTCCCCTGCTTCACCCTGGCCTAATGCCCTCACCTCCCCCACACCAGCCAGAGAGGAGTGAACAAAATAAGCTACTGCCAAGTCGCGGCAGGGCCTCCACTCAACGCTATCAAGGAACCCAAACTGCTCGAGGAAGGAGCTTGCGGATGTGGTTCGCAGGGAACGGAGTGGGAAAAGACGTAGAAAAACGCGGACCACAACTCCAGTGAGCGGATCGACTTGATGCTGTCCCGAGACTGCGGAAGGAGAGTTGGGCCGGAAGAAAGGTGCTGAGAGCGCTAATAGGGAGACTGCACTGGCTGCGACCTCACCTGGCCTGTGCCGCGCCGGAACAGCACGGAATCCTCCTGCTCCGGGACGCCGCCACCACTGCCGCCGCTGCTCATCGCCATAGCAAACCTGCGGGTGCGCAGCGTGGGGCCCCGTCCCTTCTTAAGAGTGACGACTTCCGCCGCCCGGGGCTTCTGGGAGCGGAACAGTACGGTGGCCTGGAGGACCGCTTGTAGTAACTTCTCACGCTTTCTACGAGGGGTTATCGCCCTCCCACATTTGTGGCGTGTATATTTTTCATTTCTCTCAATCCTTTCATGTCACTGTGTTATATTTCCTTTCCTTTTTTTTTTTTTGTTTGTTTGTTTTGAGACAGAGCCTCGCCCTGTCGCTCAGGCTGGAGTGCAGCGGCGCGATCTCGGCTCACTGCAGCCTCGACTTCTTGGGCTCAAGCGATCCTCCCACCTCAGCCTCCCCAGTAGCTAGGACTACAGGCGTGCGCCACCACGCTCAGCTATTTTTTGTATTTAGTAGAGACGGGGTTTCGGCATGTTGCTTAGGCCTCGTCTCGAACTCCAGTGTGTGTGTGTGTGTGTGTGTGTAGATATTGTGTGTGTGTGTGTGTGTGTGTAGGTATTTATTCCCCCTCCCCCTTGGAAAAGTAAATGTAAGCTCCTACTAGGAATTTAAAACCTGCTTGATCTACATAAAGACAAACAAGGAAAGACAAACATGGGGGCAGGAAGGAAGGCAGATCCTTAAACACTAGAAGATATTTGATCCCCCAACCTTATTTGTTGTTTGTTTTGAGACGGAGTCTCACTCTGTCGTCAGAGTGCAGTGGCACCATCTCGGCTCATTGCAGCCTCGACCTCCCGAGCTCAAGCGATCCTCCCGCCTCAACCTCCCAAGTAGCTAGGACCACAGGGGCACGCCACCACACCCGGCTAGTTTCTGTATGTTTTGTAGAGGCGGCGTTTGGAGCATATTGTGTAGGCTGGTCTCGAACTCCTGAGCTCAAGATATTCCGCCCGCCTCTGGCATCCCAAAATGCTGGGATTACAGGTGTGAGCCACCTCGCCCAGCCTCCAGTATTCTTTTTTTTTGTGACAGAGTATTGCTCTGTCACCCAGGCTGGAATGCAGTGGCGTGATCTCAGCTCACTGCAACCTCTGCCTCCCAGGTTCAAGCAATTCTCCTGCCTCAGCCCCCCGAGTAGCTGGGATTACAGGCGCCCACCACCACACCCAGCTAATTTTTGTATTTTTAGTAAAGATGGGGTTTCACTATGTTGGCCAGGCTGGTCTTGAACTCCTGACCTTGTAATCCGACCGCCTCGGCCTCCCAAAGTGCTGGGATTACAGGTGTGAGCCACCACACCTGGCCTCCAGTATTCTTTATTAAGCATCTAGGGTTGCTAAATGGCTTACATGTACATAGTATATATATATTTTTTTAACTCCACGAAAGGAACTTTGAGCTCTTCCCCCCAAATACCCTTGGCTTCTATATAGTATACAAGAAATATCTGTGGAGGAAGGGGAGAATGGGATGATGTTGACCAAGTGTACAAAAATGGTAACTATGTAGAGGTAATATGTGGAATGTAATCATTTCACAATGTATATCTAAACATCAAATGGTACACCTTAAATATATACAATTTTTAGGGGTCTGGTACGGTGGCTCATGCCTATAATCCCAGCACTTTGGGAGGCCAAGGTGGGTGGATCACTTGAGGTCAGGAGTTCAAGACCAGCCTGGCCAACATGGTGAAACCCTGTTTCTCCTAAAAATACAAAAATTAGCCGGGTGTGGTGGTGCAGGCCTGTAATGACAGCTGCTTGGGAGGCTGAGGCAGGAGAATCTCTTGAACCCGGGAGGCGGAGGTTGCAGTGAGCCAAGATCACGCCACTGCACTCCAGCCTGAGTGACAGAGTGCGACTCCATCTCAAACAAATAAATATGTACAATTTTTATGTGTCAAAAAAGTTAAATTGTCACAAGATAAAAAAAAAAAATTTAAATCTCATGTCAGGAAAGTAATGTGCCAAAGGTACATCTCACAGATAAACATGAAAACCTGCACTCCAGCCTGGGCGACAGAGTGAGGCTGTGTCTCAGAAAAAAAAAAAAAGTAAAAAAAAAGTATGTTTTTATGAAGCTTGCTTAGATTTTTCTGAATCATAAAAATTCTCACAATTGCATTTGATGTCAAAATTTAAACAAATTACCTGGACATATTACATGATGGTTAAAAAAATAAATTTAAACAAAATATAGAACCAGGTTTCTTTTTGTTTTTTAATTTTTTTCTTTTTGAGACGGAGTCTCGCTCTGCCACCCAGACTGGAGTGCAGTGGCTCACTGCAACCTCTGCCTCCCGGGTTCAAGTGATTCTCCTGTCTCAGCTTCCCGAGTACCTGGGATTACAGGCGTGTGCCACCACGCCCAGCTAATTTTTGTATTTTTAGTAGAGACGGGGTTTTGCCATGTTGGTCAGGTTGGTCTCAAACTCCTGACCTCGTGATCCGCCCGCCTCAGCCTCCCAAAGTGCTGCGATTACAGGCATGAGCCACCGCACCCAGCCATTTCTTTTTGCTTTTATTATTTAGAGATATAATTGATATACTATAGAATTAATCATTTTAGAGAGTACAATTGAATGGTAGATTGAGCGGAAACCTTAATATATTCACAAGGTTGTGCAACCGTCACTACTATCTAACTCCAGAACATTTTAATCACCCACCAAAGAAACTCTGTTTCCTTTAGCAGTGCGCTGCCATGCTCAGCTATTTTTTGGGAGAGAAGGGGTCTCCCCATGTTGTCCAGGCTGGTCTCAAACTCGGTTGCTTAAGCAGTCCTCCCACTTGAGCCGCTGTGCCCAGGCCTGAGTTACTATATTTATAAAAGTTATTTCATATGATAGACAAATCATTCAAAACATAATGAGGTAAACTGCCAAAAGAAACCATTTTACCATATTTGAAGGCATTTAATGTAAATGCTGAATTTAATTTCATGTACTGGAATCAGTCTTTTTGCATATGTAATTTTCATACCAAATATCTCTCTTCAGTTGACTCCTGGAACTCTCTCATGATAAAATAAAAGTTTCAAATAATGTCGGGGTGGTGGCTAACACCTGTAATCCCAGCACTGTGGGAGTCCAAGGCAGGTGGATCACATGAGGTCAGGAGTTTGAGACCAGCCTAGCCAACATGGCAACACTAAAGATATGAAAGTCAGCCAGGCATGGTGGTGCATGCCTGTAATCTCAGCTACTAGGGAGGCTGAGGCACAAAAATCACTTGAAACTGGGAGGTGGAGGTTGCAATGAGCTGAGATCGTGCCACTGCACACCAGCCTGTGAGACAGAGCAAGACTCTGTCTCAAAAAAAAAAAAAAAAGGGCCAAGTATGGTGGCTCATGCCTGTAATCCTAGCACTTTGGGAGGCTGAGTGGGAGAGGATCATTTGAGCCCAAGTAACATGGTCAGGCCCCATCTCTACAAAAATAAATTAGCTGGGCATGGTGGTATGGGCTTGTGGTACCAGCTACTCAGGAGGCTGAGACAGGAGGAGTACTTGAGCCAAGGAGGTCAAAGGCTGCAGTAAGCCATGTTTTTGCCACCGTGCTCCAGCCTGGGCAACAGAGCAATATGCTGTTTCAAAAACAAACTAAAAAAATGGTAGTACCTACATGTGAAGATTGCATATAATAAAGATTGTAAAGCAGATAGAAAAACTGGACAGTTCACCAAAAAGAAAATCCAAATGTCCACTAGAGATCTGAGAAGATGCCCAACCTCTAGAGCCAAGGAATTGCAAATTAATAACTAAGATAACATTTCAGGGCCTGGCACGGTGGCTCATGCCAGTAATCCCAGCACTTTGGGAGGCTGAGGCAGGCGGATCACTTGAGGTCAGGATTTGAGACCATCCTGGCCAACATGGTGAAATCCTGTCTCTACTAAAAATACAAAAATTAGCTGAGCATGGTTGCGGCGCCTATAATCCTAGCTACTTTGAAGACTGAGGCAGGAGAATCGCTTGAACCTAGGAAGCGGAGGTTGCAGTGAGCTGAGATTGTGCCAGTGCACTCCAGTCTGAGTGACAGGGTGAGACTTCATCTCAAAAAAAAACAAAAAAACAAAAAATTTCAGGAATATACCTGCCTTTGGTAAAAACAAAAAGAAATTGTGAACCAGGCATGGTGACTCATGCCTGTAATCCTAGCACTTTGGGAGGCTGAGGCAGGAGGATCCTTTGAGCCCAGGGGTACAAGACCAGCCTGGGCAACATAGGGAGACCTTGTCTCAAAATAAATAAATAAATAAATAAAATAAAAAATAAAAAAATCGTGAATAGTGTTGCGATGAATAAAAAAGAAAAAAAATTAAAAAGAAAGAAAACCCAGAAAAACTAACATACCATTTTCCTCTCAGTTTGGCAAAACTATTAGGAATTAATAACATTTGATGTTAGCAAAGTATGGGGAAATGAACTTTTATCCTCTTATTGAAAATATCTGTTTGTAGCCAGGCATGATGACTTATGCCTGTAATCTCAGCAATTTGGGAGGCCATGGTGGGAAGATCCCTTGAGGCCAGAAGTTTGAGACCAGCCTGAGTAATAAAGTAAGACCCCATGTCATTAAAAAAAAAAAAAAAAAAGAAGGAAAGACTGCTGGGCGCAGTGGCTCACGCCTGTAATCCCAGCACTTTCAGAGGCTGAGGTGAGCAGAACACTTGATGTCAGGAGTTCAAGACCAGCCTGGCCAACATGGTGAAACCCCACCCCATCTCTACTAAAAATACAAAAATTAGCTGGGCGTGGTGGCGGGCGCCTGTAATCCCAGCTATTCAGGAGGCTGAGGCTGAAGAATCACTTGAACCCTGGAGGCGGAGGTTGCAGTGAGCCGAGATCACACCACTACACTCCAGCTTGGACAACAGAGTGAGACTCCGTCTCAAAAACAACAACAACAAAACCCAAAACATCTGTTTAAAGTTTAAGACATGTATACCTGTGAAAGTTGATTACATAAATTGGGTCATTCTTGAAATACTCAACTAAATCAGAGTTGAAGGGCCAGGGGGAAGAAGCATTCAGGGCACACAGCATCTGCTTCAAGAATTAAATTTTCCGCAAGTCCAACTGCTGAACCAGCCTTCTGTATCCCTAAGACCAGTTTTACCTAATAGCTGCTAAAATGAACTGCCATGACTCTAAGACTGGTTTTTACCTACCACCATCGCTCACCAATCAGAGCTTGCTAGCTCCCACAAGCTCTAGTGTGAATGAGCTTTCTTCCAAAACAGTATGTAATACTGTTCTTTCTCATAAAACCCGGAACCTTCTCCTTTTTTTTGTTTTGAGATGGAATTTTGCTCTTGTTGCCCAGGCTGGAGTGCAATGGCGCGATCTCGGCTCACTGCAACCTTCACCTCCCGGGTTCAAGCATTTCTCCTGTGTCAGCCTCCTGAGTAGCTGGGATTCAGGCATGCACCACTATGCCCAACTAATTTTGTATTTTTAGTAGAGACGGAGTTTCTCCATGTTGGTCAGGCTGGTCTCAAACTCCTGACCTCAGGTGATCTGCCCGCCTCGGCCTCCCAAAGTACTGGGATTACAGGCATGAGCTATCACACCTAGCCGCAACCTTCCCTTTATTCTCCTGATCATACCAATGATCAGCCTGGTCTGTGTGTATGCCCTGAATTGCAGCTCTTGCTTACCAAATAAAATGTTTTTAGAGATTTGTCTCTATATTATATTTGGCTTTGACATAACTATTCCCAAGGAATTCTATCTTTAAAAATCCATTCTTATAGAAATGAAAGCACCAATAAATGGGAAAAAGTACGATAATCCACATCGCAGAATTGTTTGTAGTGGCAAAAGTTGCAACATCCTAATTGTCTATGAGTAAGGAAATGATTGAATAAATTACTGTACATCTATACTAAAGTTAAATTTGTAAATACTGAAGTACAGGCACGGCTATTTTTTTTTTTCTTTTTGTGGAAACAGGGTCTCACTCTGTCACCCAGGCTGGAGTGCAGTGGCACCATCTTGGGTCACTGCAACCTCTGCCTCCTGAGTTCAAGTGATCCTCGCACCTCAGCCTCCCAAGTAGCTGGGACTACAGGCACGTGCCACCACACCTGGCTAATTTTGGTTTTTGGCTTCTTTCTTAATTGGTATGTTTACTTAAAAATATAGACTAATGGGCTGGGCATGGTGACTTACACCTATAATCCCAGCACTTTGGGAGGCCAAGGCGGGTGGATCATGAGGTCAGGAGATTGAGACCATCCTGGCTAAAACAGTGAAACCCCATCTCTACTAAAAGTACAAAAAATTAGCCGAGTGTGGTGGTGGGCACCTGTAGTCCCAGCTACTCGGGAGGCTGAGGCAGGAGAATGGCGTGAACCTGGGAAGCAGAGCTTGCAGTGAGCCGAGATTGTGCCACTGCACTCCAGCCTGGGCGACAGAGCAAGACTCCATCTCAAAATAAATAAATAAATAAATAAATAAATAAATAAAATAATAATAAAATAAAATATAGACTAATGATCCTGTGCTTCAATGTCATTGTGGTTATGTGCTGATGTCCATAAAACATAAGTTATAAGGGACTCTTCACAAATACACTCCAGACAGAAGGGTAAACAGAAATGACTGACAAGACAGTGCCATTTCAGACATACTTCCCTTAATTATCAATACTTGCTAGAAAATGGAGTTTGACATTATTTACAATTATACCAATATTCACAGAGGCCAACTGTCACAGGCATTAAGGGCACACCAGGGCCAGGAGACCTCATTTCAGACTTCCCAAATATTTTTATATTTTAGCTATTAAGATCAGTTACCAGAGCTAAACTTGTTCTTAACAAGCAGAATTTTTATGTCCATTCAAAGAGTCTCTTACACCTTTCTGGGCCTATTTACTTGCAGAGAACAGTAGAAACTGTAACCAGGCTCTTCATATCATGCATTCACATGTGATGTCCAATCTTCATATGCTGTCCAATTTCTTTAAGATAAATGGAGTGACTCGCAGCAGGGCCACGTAGATGAGAAAGTTCTGTATGGAGATCATATCCTCGTGCATCTTCCGTTTCATCTCCCTGAGGTCCAGCTTCCGGGAAAGGCCCCCAATCCGGAAGATCAGCTGCCTCGCTCTGCTCTCCCTAATGGCCCCCTTACACCCGGAACTAGGCCTATCCCCTCGCCCCAGCTAATTTTTGTATTTTTAGTAGAAATGGGGTTTCGCCATGTTGCCCAGGCTGGTCTTGAACTCCTGGGCACAAGGGATCTACCCGCCTTGGTCTCCCAAAGTGCTCAGATTACAGGCATGAGCCACCACGCCTGGCCCAACATGGCTATTATTTTTTAAAGTGCTAAATTATGGCCGGGGGCTGTGACTCACGCCTGTAATCCCAGCACTTTGGGAGGCCAAGGCGGGTGAATCACGAGGTCAGGAGATGGAGACCAGCCTGGCCAACATGGTGAAACCCCATCTCTACTAAGAATACAAAAAATTAGCTGGGCGTGGTGGCAGGCGCCTGTAATCCCATCTACTCAGGAAGCTGAGGCTGGAGAATCACTTGAACCCGAGAGGCAGAGGTTGCAGTGAGCAGAGATCACGCCACTGCAGTCCAGCCTGGGCAACAGTGCGAGACTCTGTCTCAAAAAAAAAAAAAAAAAATTACCTGGGTGTGGCAGCGCGTGCCTATAATCCCAGCTACCCAGGAGGCTGAGGCAAGAGAACTGCTTGAACCCAGGAGGCAGAGGTTGCATGGAGCTGAGATGGCGCCACTGCACTCCAGTCTGGTGACAGAGTGAGACTCCATCTCAAAAAAAAAAAAAAAAAAAAAGTGCTAAGTTACATCTAAGTTTCCTATTTTTGTTTAAAAAACTCCTTGTAGTGGGTTGAATGGTGGACCCCAAAATGATACATCTGTCCATCTGATATGCGTGAATGTGACCTATTTGGGAAAACAGTTTTTGTAGATGAAATTAAGGATTTCCAAATGAGATCATCCTAGGTTAGAATGGAACCTAAATCCAACAGCAAAAGTCCTCATAAAAAGAAGGGAAGAAGACAGAAAAGAAGACCACAAAGACAAAGGCAGAGATAGGAGTTATGCTGCCATAAGCCAAGTAATACCTGGAGCCACCAGCAGCTGGAAGAGGAAAGCAAGGATTCTCCCTTGGAGCCTTCAGAGGGAGGTGTGGCCCAGCTGACACCTTGCTCTCAGATTTCTGGCCTCCAGAACTGTGAACAGAAATATTTCTGTTGTTTTAAGCCACTAAGTTTGTGGTAATTTGTTACAGCAGCTCTCAGAATCAAATACATTCCCACACCCCTTATTTATGTGTATGTGTGTGTATGCATGTTTGCATGAGCACTGAGAGAAGTATACCATTATTAACATTGGTTAGTTCAGGGGAATGAGACTGGTTACTGAAGGCTGAGAGAGTATACGTGTGTGTATATAAATTGAGTGTATTTAAATTAAGTATATGGAAGTAAATTAAGACTACAATGAGATACCACTACCTCCCACCAATATGGTTAAAGATAAAAGGACTGATAATACCTAATGCTGGTATGGAGCAATGGAACCTTCCTTTATTGCTGGTGGTAAAATGGTATGGTCATTAAAAACAAAGTAAAACAAAAACAACAAAAATGCAATTGTTTGATGGTACCTACTAAAAAATGTGTGTATGTGTGTGTATAGACACACACCCTATGACCCAGCAATTCCATTCCTGGCATATACTCAGTAGATAGCGTGTTTAAGACCATCATAAGATATATAAAAATGTTACGGTAGCATTATTCACAACAGCCCCAAAGTGGGAGCAATTCAAAGGTCCATGAAATGTAGAGTAACTAAATTATGGTATATTCATATAACAGAATGCTACACAACAGTGAAAAAGGCTGAACTGCTGCATAGCAGCAAAATAGAGAATTCTTTTAGACATAATGTTGAGCAAATCAAGCTAGGCTCACTACAGCACATACCGTGTGATCCCATTTACAAAAAATTCAAAAACAGGCAAAACTAATCTATGGTGATAATCAGATGGGAGGCATTATCTAAGAGGGTGCTGGAAATGTCCTTTATTGTGATCTGAACATAGTATTCATATACGAGTCATTGAAATATACATTTCAAATGCTGGCTGTTTATTATCATTTCACTGGGATAAATGCCCAAGGAGTTAGTTTTCAAAGAGATGCTATTTAGAATTTATGGAAATTTAGAACTTACTGTATTTTCCCAGATTTTCTATAATGAGCAAGCATTGCAGTTTGAGGGTTTGAAAGGTTGGTAGAGACAAAAACTGCATAAGCTGCATGATTATTTCTCACACTTCAGATGCTTACCACCTTTATGATTTGCCATATCATGTATTTTAAAAAATACATTTTTTTCTTTTTTTAGATGGAGTCTCATTCTGTCACCCAGGCTGCAGTGCAGTGGTGTGATCTCAGCTCACTGCAACCTCCTGGGTTCAAGTGACTCTCCGGCCTCTGCCTCCCGAGTAGCTGAGATTACAGGCACCCATCACAATACCTGGCAAATTTTTGTATTTAAAAATACAGCCAGGCTCGGTGGCTCACGCCTGTAATCCCAGCACTTTGGGAGGCCAAGGCTGGCGGATCACCTGAGGTCAGGAGTTCGAGACCAGCCTGACCAACATGGTGAAACCCCGTCTCTACTTAAAATACAGAATTAGCTGGGCGTGGTGGCTCATGTCTGTAATCCCAGCACTTTGGGAGGCCAAGGTGGGTAGATTGCCTGAGGTCAGTTCAAGACCAGCCTGACCAATATGGTGAAACCTCATCTCTACTAAAAATACAAAAATTAGCTGGGCATGGTGGTATGCTCCTGTAGTCCCAGCTACTTGGGAGGCTGAGGTGGGAGAATTGTTTGAATTCGGGAGGTGGAGGTTGCAGTGAGCTGAGATCGCGCCACTGCACTCCAGCCGGGCGACAGAGTGACACTCCGTCTCAAAAAAACAAAAACATACAATTTAAAAAATTTAGTCTTAGCTTTTCAATATGAGGGATTAAAATATATTATTTTAGTCTGCTCAGCATCCATTCTCCCTTCCTTTTGGCAAAGAACCCTAAATTTTTTGGGGGATGATATAGTTTGGCTGTGTCCCCAACCCAAATCTCATCCTGAATTGTAGCTCCTATAATTCCCATGTGTCATGGGAAGGACCTGGTGGGAGGTAATTGAATCATGGGGGTGGTTACCTTCATGCTGTTCTCATGATAGTGAGTGAGTTCTCAGGAGATCTGATGGTTTCATAAGGGGCTTTTCCCCTTTTGCTTTGCACTTCTCCTTCCTGCCATCATGTGAAGAAGGATGTATTTGCTTCCCCTTCTGCCATGATTGTAAGCTTCCTGAGGCCTCCCCAGCCATACACAACTGTGAATCAATTAAACCTCTTTCCTTTGTAAATTATCCAGTCTCGAGTATGTCTTTATTATCAGCATGAGAACGGACTAATACAGGGGACCACCTACTCCTTACTAGAGTTGGTTTTACCATCAACTTGCCCTCCTCTTGCTGAGGGATGGGTACCTAACCCATGTAACTTCAGTTGGAGGCACTCCAAGTGACATAAAAACTAAATATACATGTCAGAAGTTCAACCTGATATCAGCACTGTAAGAAAAAAAAAACAAACAAAAAAACACCTCATAACACCTACTCTTAAGATACCTGAAACTGTTACAATTCCTGACCTTTCCAAAGCCTTGAGTCCTCAACTTTTCCATGACTCTGGAGTCTCTCATTCTTTCAAATAAGATTTTTATCAGTAAGTTCATTAATCTGATCCTGTTGCTTGCAACCAAAAATTCCAATATATCATGAAATCAGGTTAGATGTGGTTATATTACTTCAAGTATATACTAACCCATTTCCCGTTTGCCCCAAGAATACTCTTGCCTCTAATCTTAATGTAACATTATATACATTTCCATTATATTAGGATTAGAGACAAGTTCTGTTTAGAAATAACTCTAAGAACAGTTTGTGTATTTTCACATTGAAAATTAATTTGCGTCAACCTCAGAGTGTGTTTATGTAAAATTAAATGAGCGCTGGCAGCCAGCTGCACTTTTTTTTTCTTTCTTTTTTTTTTTTGAGACGGAGTCTCACTCTGTCGCCCAGGCTGGAGTGCATGGAGTGCAGTGGCATGATCTCAGCTCACTGCAAGCTCCGCCTCTCGGGTCTGTGCCTTTCTCCTGCCTCAGCCTCCCGAGTAGCTGGGACTACAGGCGCCTGCCACCATGCCCGGCTAATGTTTTGTATTTTTAGTAGAGACGGGGTTTCACCATGTTAGCCAGGACGGTCTCGATCTCCTGACCTCGTGATCCACCCACCTCGGCCTCCCAAAGTGCTAGGATTACAGGCGTGAGCCACGGCGCCTGGCCACTTTTTTTTTCTAAACAGGAAATGGGTTAAATACGTAACTCTGTATGAAATATCCATTCATAAGCTACCCTAACAGCCCCCTTGAGTGGTATAAGGCTACAGCCTTTGACCAAAAAAAAAAAAGTATTTGACAAAAACTTATGTCATGTGATATATGTTCATAAAAGGCAAGTATTTAATAGGATTATGTCAATTATAGCCAGGCTGGTAGGTAAATTTCTTGTAAATACCAAGGCTCAGCCAGACTGCTGCAAGGAAGTGTTCCGGAACTTATGTACCAGCAAGCAGTCTTGTCCAAGTGGTAAAACAGCAAGAGTAGTATGTGGAATGGAAATTCAGTTTGTATGTTTTTTTTTTTTTTTTTTTTTGAGACAGAGTCTTGTTCTGTTGCTCAGGCTGGAGTGCAGTGGTGCAGTCTCGGCTCACTGCAACCTTTGCCTCCCAGAGTCAAGAAATTCTCTTGCCTCAGCCTCCCAAGTAGTTGGGATTACAGGCGCGCACCACCACGCTTGGCTAACTTTTGTATTTTTAGTAGAGACGGGGTTTCACCATGTTGGCCAGGCTGGTCTTGAACTCCTGACCTCAGGTGATCTGCCTACCTCAGCCTCAGCCTCCCAAAGTGCTGGATTACAGGCATGAGCCACCACGCCCGGCCTTGTTTTTTATTTATTTCTTTCTTTGAGATGAAGTCTTGTTCTGTCACCCAGACTGGAGTGCAGTGGTGCAATCTCGGCTCACTGAAATCTCCACCTCCCGGGTTCAAGCGATTCTCCTGCCTCAGCCTCCCAAGTAGCTGGTATTACAGGCACACACCACCATACCTGGCTAATTTTTGTATTTTTAGTAGAGACGGGTTTCACCATATTGGCCAGGCTGGTCTTGAACTCCCGACCTCGTGATCCACTCGCCTTGGCCTCCCAAAGTGCTAGGATTACAGGCACCTTTTTAAAATTATTATTTTGAGACAGGGTGTCACTTTGTCACCCAGGCTGGAGTGCAGTGGCATGACCTTGGCTCACTGCATCCTCAACTTCCCAGACTCAAACCACCCTTCCACCTCAGTCCCCCAAGTAGCTGGGACTACAGGTGTGCACCACCACATCTGGCTAATTTTTGTGCTTTTTGAGGAGATGGGGTTTTGTCATGTTGCCCAGGCTGGTCTCAAACTCCTGGCCTCAAGCGATCCTCCCACCTCAGCCTCCCAAAGTGCTGAGATTACAAATGCGAGCTACTGCACCTGGCCGTGTATTTCTACAAAAGTTATGTTATAATCAAATTTGAAAATCTCAACTTTTCCAAGCAAATGATCCAATAGCAGGCTATTTATAAACTTTTAATGTGCATTAGTTACTGCTATGTAAAAGTTTTTTTAAGAAGTGAAGGTGTGAAAAAAACAAACCTGTAGTAAGTTTCATATCTTTTGGAAATTTATAGGGAAGTACATTTGAGCATACACATTGTCATTCTCCTTTTCTCAGTGACAGTTTTATGACTTGGCCATCTCTAAAGATAATATATTCCAATATGTAATTGCTATATAGCAAATACATTAGCTGATAAAGTTGTAGGAGGCAATGTAATAAATGTTCTTACTCAGCTTTGGTCTAACAGATAACTATGACTGACAATTTCGTAAAAATAACAGACCAAGTGTTTTTAAGTTGAGAGAGAGAGAGAGAGAGAGTGTGTGTGTGTGTATGTTTTGAGACAGGGTCCCACTCTTATCACCCAGGGTGGAGGGCAGTGGTGCAATCTCGGCTCACTGCAGCCTTGACCTTCTGGGTTCAGGTGATCCTCCCACTTTAGCCTCCCAAGTAGCTGGGACTACAGGCGTGCACCACCACACCCACCTAATTTTTTTTTTTTTTTGGTAGAGATGAGGTTTTTCTGTGTTGCCCAGGCTGGTCTCAAACTCCAGAGCTCAAATGACCCACCTGCCTCGGCCTCCCAAAATGCTGGGATTACAGGCGTGAGCTACTGTGCCCAGCCTATATAAAAATTTTTTTAAGTTTTTGGAAAATGTCAGAAATCAACGTTTCCTTTTAGCCCTATTTTCAAAAACTGGCTAGTTTGATAAATGGATCACAATTTCTTACACATGCTACTAATAGAAGAGGCATTCAAAAATAAATGACTGATGGCCGGCTAGTAGATAACTTGAGATCAGGAGTTCGAGACCTGCCTAGCCAAGATGGTGAAACCCCATCCCTACTAAAACTACAAAAAATTAGCCAGGCATGGAAGTGGAGGTTGCAGTGAGCGGAGATCGCACCATTGCACTCCAGCCTGGATGATAAAGCGAGACTCTATTTAAAAAAAAAAAAAAAGTAACTGATAAAACTGACCACAGTGTATCTTGGGCAGTAATGGCTGCTACTTCTCATTTTCAGCAGGACTTAATGAAAATTGCTAATGATAACGCACTACCTCCTCTTAAGAATGATGCAAAATACGATTTTTGATGTTTAAAGGGAGGGTTCCATGGAGTTTGGTATTTTCCAAATTATATTCTAAATCTGGTACTATCTCACCTAATAATTTTATCTTTCTTTAGCAACAAGCCCTAAGAATATCCAAACTAAATAAAATCATTACATGAATTTACTTTTTAAAATTATTCTCCTAAGGCTGGGCATGGTGGCTCATGCCTGTAATCCCAGCACTTTGGGAGGCCGAGGTGGGCGGATCACCTGAGGTCAGAAGTTCGAGACCAGCCTGACCAACATGGAGAAACCCCATCTCTACTAAAAACACAAAATTAGTCGGGCGTGGTGGCTCATGCCTGTAATCCTAGCTACTCGGGAGGCTGAGGTGGGAGAACCCAGGAGGCAGAGGTTGCGGTGAGCCAGTATCACGCCACTGCACTCCAGTCTGGGCAACAAGAGTGAAACTCCGTCTCAAAAAAAAAAAAAAAAAAATAATAATAATTAAAATTATTCTCCAGGGATGGGCATGGTGGCTCATATCTGTAATCCCAGCACTTTGGGAGGCCGAAGCAGGCAGATCATTTGAGATCAGGAGTTTGAGACCAGGTTGGCTAACATGGTGAAACCCTGTCTCTACTAAAAATACAAAAAAACTAGCTGGGTGTGGTAGTGCACGCCTATAATCCCAGCTACTTGGGAGGCTGAGGCAGAATTGCTTGAACTTGGGAGGCAGAGGTTGCAGTGAGCCGAGATTGTGCCACTGTACTCCAGCCTCAGCAACAGAGCAAGACACAGTCTCAAAAAAAAAAAAAAAAAAAAAAAAAAAAAGCTATTCACCTGTATTTTCCCTTAATATCCTATAATTGACCTGTTTCCCTCTTTATAAGTTCAGCTACTTTTAGTTACCTTAACTATACCACATGGTGGTGTCATGATTGCTGTCAATGTATTGCATATATATATATATATTACAATATACCACATGATAGGTGTCAATATACTCCAACAATTAGACTTAATTTTCTTCCTCGCCGATAATTTTTCCACCTGCTTTGAGGAAACATCTGGTCATATTGCAGTTAAAAATCAAACCTCTTAAAAATAAATTTATTTAATTAAATGCCATAAAAATTAGTCAAGAATGGCCAGGCATGGTGGCTCACGCCTGTAATCCCAGCACTTTGGGCAGCGGTGGAAGGTGGCTCACTTGAGCTCAGGAGTTGGAGACCAGCCTGGGCAACATGGCAAAACCCCTATCTCTACCAAAAATATAAAAATCAGCCTGACGTGGTGGCATGCGCCTGTAGTCCCAACTGCTTGGGAGACGAGACTGAGGCAGGAGGATCACTTGAGCCCAGGAGGTTGAGGCTGCAGTGAGCCACGTTCGTGCCACTGCACTCAGCCGGGGTGACAAGGCGAGATCCTGCCTCAAGAAAAAAAAAAAGTACTAATGATTGATTACATCCTAGAGATCTTCCTTATTCTAATATCCATTTTATTTTGGAAACGTAGCTTTCCCTCGATTTGTAAGAATTAAAAGGTCTAAAGTTCTTCCATTCCACAGGATAAACTAAAGAAATTATTCATTTAAAAAAAAAGGCAAAGAAAAGAGCTTAAAGCATGAAAAGTTTTTTTGTACTTATGGCTTATTAGTCTGTGTAGAAATTCTGGAGACAGAATTACAGAAACCAGGCCCACAAAGAATCTTTGTGGTACAATCAGATTTCTTTATTATTTTCTTTTATTAGAATGTAACTTAAGCTACTTAATTTTTGCCTTTGTGACTACCATCATAGAATATTCTGAAGACTAAAGTTAACCAAAGATCCAGAACAATGTTTTAATTTAATGAAAAATCTAGGCTAATATGAAGATAGAAACTCAGGCTAAAAAACTTCAGCCGGGTGGGATGGCTCACGCCTGTAATCCCAGCTCTATGGGAGGCCAAGAAGGGTGGATCACCTGAGGTTAGTAGTTTGAGACCAGCCTGGCCAACATGGTGAAACCCCGTCTCTTCTAAAAACACAAAAATTAGCCGGGCGTGGTGGCGGGCGCCTGTAGTCCCAGCTCCTCAGGAGGCTGAGGCAGGAGAATCGCTTGAACTCAGGTGGCGGAGGTTGCAGTGAACCGAGATGGCACTACTGGGCTCTAGCCTGGGCGACAGAGCAAGACTCTGTCTCAAAAAAAAAAAAAAAAAACACCTCACAAAAACCCAAAAAACTTCCTGGTTGTCGAATTCAGTATTAGACACAAAAAATTCTAGCCTATTTATGGGTGGTACCACTGGTAAGAGACAAATCACAAGATATTATATTAGGCTAACTTCAAGATCTGTCCATTCAGATAGTGGTTGACATATTGGGTGATCAGAAAAATTTGTTAAATTGCATTATGTGAAAAATCAAGTATTTGTAGAATACTTTAAGTTATTCTATTTACTACTACAATGGCATTTTTATTCTCTCTGACATAGTTTTGTGTTTACTTCAGAGTGCAGCAAGGTCTCAAACCTTAATTTCTCTAGGTTACATATTTCCAAATTTATAACTACCATCAAGACTCAAGTTTTAGAAGAGGCTGAGAACAGAAAATATGGTACTCATTCCAAAAAATGTTAAAGCTATAAGTAGAACTGAGACCTCAGTTTACATCCACTTAGTTTCTATTCCAGTGGTTTGAAGTATCTGTTGTAAATTGTTCAAGCAAGCTTTGTAAGTTGATTTTTTTTTTTTTTTTTTTTTTTGAGGCAGAGTCTTGCTTTGTTGCCCAGGCTGGAGTGCAGTGGTGCAATATCTGCTGACTGCAACCTCTGCCTTGGGTTCAAGTGATTTTCCTGCCTCAGTCTCCCGAGTAGCTGAGATTACAGGCATGTGCCACCACACATCTGGCTAGTTTTTTTTTTTTTTTTTTGTATTTTTAGTAGAGATGAGGTTTCATCATGTTGGTCAGGCTGGTCTCAAACTCCTGACCTCAAGTGATCCGCCCGCCTCGGCCTCCCAAAGTGCTGGGATTATGGGCATAAGCCACCGCACCTGGCCCTTTAACTTGATTTCAAAGCAAAATTATACAAATGGACCCTAACTTCTATTATATATTTAAGTTTACTTCAAAGATCTACTTTATCCTTATCCTTAGAAACTGTGAGGAAAAAAAACTATGTTAACAAAGCTGATGACAAAGATTCTTTATTATATAAGAGATCCTATTATCTGATCATATTACCTAATAAATTATATATGAATATTCAATAATAAAAATAATGTTTACCAATATGTCACATGCATGGTTAGTGTTTTATTCTTTGAAGATTGCTTCTAAAACATCGCACTAAGTAAAGCTGAAAGGATAAAGTTTAAAATAGTTTTTAAAGGATAAGTTATAACATATGTAATGACTGTCCACTCTACAAAATCTTGATCTTAGAGCTTATGATACACCCAGTTGGCAGTAGCACCCAGGTTTTCCAAATAGCCAGTCATCACTTTTCTCTTGTCTGCATAGACTTCTTCTCATTAGCTGCCTTCTGCTTTTCTTGCATGATCTCAGAGTCCCTACAATGAGGGAAAAGTCTATAAGTTGTTACAGAAAAACCAATTATATATTCTCACTTGTTTTCTACACATAACCCATTCAGTGTATTAGAAGACAATTTAAAAGAGGATATAAACTTTTTTGTCTTTCCATTTTCATGGCTGGAGACAAAATGGAAAGACAGACTGGAAAGGCTTTGAAGTCAGATCTTATTCTGAATACCATCTCTGTTATCATGACCTTGGGCAAATAACCTCAAAGCCCTTTCAAAATCCAGGCAATAGGTATCAAGGTTGTTACAAGGAATCACTATGAATATATAAAAGTGTGTGACATTAGGCAGCTACATGTAGAAATAATAGCTATTACTCTTGGTTGTTAACTAGTTAATTCATTCTAATTTTTTTCCTTGAAAGAAGAGGCATTTAAGAACTCTCCTAGGTATCCTAACTGGTATCTACGACTAGAACATAGATATTATGGAGGATTTCAGTTTCTTACAAGCAAAAAAGCCCAAAAGCTAGTCACTAAAACTGGATTACAATAAAGAAAAGCTGGATGTTCAGGGTACTTTTTTTTTTTTTGAGACGGAGTCTCGCTTTGTCGCCCAGGCTGGAGTGCGGTGGCACGATCTTGGCTCACTGCAACCTCCACTTCCTGCTTGCAGTTCTTCTGCCTCAGCCTCCTGAGTAGCTGGGACTACAGGCATGCGCCACCACACCCGACTAATTTTTGCATTTTAAGTAGAGACGAGGTTTCACCATATTGGCCAGGCTGGTCTCGAACTCCTGACCTTGTGATCTGCCTGCCTCAGTCTCCCAAAGTGCTGGGATTACAGGTGTGAGCCACCGCGCCCGGCCCTTAACCCTTCTCATCTCCAGTCAAACTGACACATGCCATATAAACTGTGAACTATGACCAGACTACCTGGGTTAGGTGATTCATGAGTCCATGGACCCATATTTTAAAAATAGGCTAAACGGCCATGCATTCAACATCTACTGTGTGTCAAGCACTCTACCAGCTCTGGTTAAAGTCCCACAACTCTGACTTATTAACCTCATGTTTCAAATTTTTTAATTATTTATTTATTTTTTTGAGACAGAGTCTTGCTCTGTTGCCCAGGCTGCAGTGCAGTGGCACAATCTTTGCTCACTGCAACCTCCACCTCCCTGGTTCAAGCGAGTCTCCTGCCTCAGTTTCCCAAGTAGCTGGGATTACAGGCATGTGCAACCACGCCCACCTAATTTTTGTATTTTTAGTAGAGACAGGGTTTCACCATGTTGGCCAGGCTTGTGTCGAACTCCTGGCCTCAAGTTGATCCGCTCGCCTCGGCCTCCCAAAGTGCTGGATTTACAAGTGTAAGCCACTGAGCCTGGCCTGTTTTAACTTTTTGAGGAAATGCTAAACTGATTTCCACAGCCATGATGGTAAGATATTTCTGTAAAGCCAATAGCAAAAACAAGGGAATAGAAGAAAGGCAAAATAGGCCAGTGGCTCACACCTGTAACCCCAGCACTTTGGGAGGCTGAGATAGGCGGACCACCTGAGGTCGAGAGTTTGAGACCAGCCTGAGCAACATGGAGAAACCCTATCTCTACTAAAAATACAAAATTAGCCAGGCATGGTGGTGCATGCCTGTAATCCCAGCTACTTGGGAGGCTGAGGCAGGAGAATCACTTGCACCCGAGAGGTGGAGGTTGCGGTGAGCTGAGATTGCGCCATTGTACTCCGCCTGGGCAACAAGAGCGAAACTCCGTCTCAAAAAAAAAAATAAATTAAATAAAAATAAAGAAGAAAGACAAAATAACACAGCTACAGGCTGTTCTGCCTATAAAGTAGCCAATATTTATTTCTTTACTTTCCTAATAAACTTGCTTTCACTAAAACAAAAACAAAAACATAGCTATAAAGAAATGAAGTATAGTGGAAAAAGAACCATGACAGTTACTTCTCTATTTGAAACCAAGCTCTCTTGTGCTTGCTGTGTAACTTTAGTAATGTTACTGAAGTTCAGAGCCTCAGTTTCCTATTCTACAGATTAGTACTAATACCATTTTTCAGGGTTATGATGAATAAAGAATAATGTATATAGAATGTCTAGCATAGAATTTTATAAGGAGTGCATATCTGGTAAACAATGACAATTTCTGAACCAAGCTAGACTAGGTTCTCCAATAAAAATACTATTGCAGGGTCACTGATTCATACCATGTTCATTTTTACTCTAATGTGAGTAAACAGAAATTGAAGACAAAGCTTATCACTTTAATAATAAATGTTAGGGCCGGGCATAGTGGCTCACACCTGTAATTCCAGCACTTTGGGGGACTGAGGTGGGCAAATCACTTGACCCCAGAAGTTCAAGACCTGCCTGGACAACATGATGAAACCCCGTTTCTACAAAAAATATAAAAACTATCTGGGCTTGGTGGTGTGCCCTTGTAGTCCCAGCTACTCAGAAGGCTGAGGTGGGAGGGTCACTTGAGCCTGGGAGGCAGAGCTTGCAGTGAACCGAGACTGTGGCACTGCACTCCAGTCTGGGTCACAGAGTAAGACGCCATATCCGGGAAAAAAAAAAAAGGTGTCAGGACCTTTGCCTTAAATTAAGGTCTTTAATCTCATTTATCAATGACTCTTAATAGTGGCTGCACATTAGAATCACCTGGGAGCTGTTTTAAGTTCAGTTTAAGGTATAACTGGGTGTGGTGGGAGGCTGGGGGAGGGATAGCATCAGGAGAAATACCTAATGTAAATGATGAGTTGATGGGTGCAGCAAACCAACATGGCACATGTATATCTATGTAACAAACCTGCACGTTGTGCATATATACCCTAGAACTTAAAGCGTAATAATAAAAAAAAAATTCAAAAAAAAAAAAAAGGGTATAACTGGACCAGCGTGGTGGCTCACGCCTGTAATCCCAGCACTTTGGGAGGCCGAGGCGGGTGGATCACTTGAGGTCAGTAGTTTGAGACCAGCCTGGCCAACACGGTGAAACCCAGTCTCTACTAAAAATACAAAAATTAGCTGGGCATGGTGGCGGGCGCCTGCAATTCCAGCTACTTGGATTGCTGACGCAGGAGAATCGCTTAAGCCCAGGAGGTGGAGGTTGCAGGGAGCCGAGATCACGCCACTGCACTCCAGCATGGGCAACAGAGTAAGACTCTGCCTTTAAAAAAAAAAAAAAAGGCATAACCTAAGTACAGTAAAATTTACCTAGGGTGCTTTTTAATGCTCGACCTCTGACCAATTAAATCAGAACTGGATGAAAGATAAATGTTTGAGCATAGAGATATCCCAATTACCCCGATTTGATCATTACACATTGTACACATAAAGGTTTTTTTTTTTTTTGACGGAGTCTCGCTCTGTCGCCCGGGCTGGAGTGCGGTGGCGCGATCTCAGCTCACTGCAAGCTCCGCCTCCCGGGTTCACGCCAGTCTCCTGCTTCAGCCTCCCGAGTAGCTGGGACTACAGGCGCCCGCCACTGCGCCCGACTAATTTTTTGTATTTTTAGTACGGACAGGGATTCACCGTGGTCTCGATCTCCTGACCTCGTGATCTTCCTGCCTTGGCCTCCCAAAGTGCTGGGATTACAGGCATGAGCCACCGCGCCCGGCCGGAATTTCACTCTTGTTGTCCAGGCTGGAGTGCAATGGCGAGATCTCAGCTCACCGCAACCTCCGCCTCCCAGGTTCAAGTGATTCTCCTGTCTCAGCCTCCCGAGTAGCTAGGATTACAGGTGTTCGCCACCACAGTTGGCTTTTTTTTTTTTTTGAGACGGAGTCTCGCTCTGTCACCCAGGCTGGAGGGCAGTGGCACGATCTCGGCTCACTGCAAGCTCCGCCTCCCGGGTTCACGCCATTCTCCTGCCTCAGCCTCCCAAGTAGCTGGGACTACAGGCGCCTGCCACCTCGCCCGGCTAAGTTTTGTATTATTAGTAGAGACGGGGTTTCACCGTGTTAGCCAGGATGGTCTCGATCTCCTGACCTCGTGATCCGCCCGCCTGGGCCTCCCAAAGTGCTGGGGTTACAGGCGTGAACCACCGCGCCCGGCCACACACTTGGCTAATTTTGTATTTTTAGTAGAGAAGGGGTTTCTCCATGTTGGTCAGAATGGTCTTGAGCTCCCAACCTCAGGTAATCCACCTGCTTCGGCCTCCCAAAGTGCTGGGATAACAGGTATGAGCCACCACGCCAAGCCAGTTTCTTTTTGTTGTTGTTTTTTTGAGACAGGGTCTCACTCTGTCACCCAGGCTGGAATGCAATGGCAGGATCTCGGCTCACTGCAACCTCCGCCTCCCAGGTTCAAGTGATTCTCCTGCCTTAGCCTCCCAAGTGGCTGGGACTACCCAGCCCACATACAGGTATTAAAATATCACATGTACCCCCAAAATATGTACAACTATTGTAATTCAATTTTTTAAAAAAACAAAAAATCAAAACTGAGCATAACGCAAGGCTTGAGTAGCTGTCAAGGTTTCCCAGGTGATTCTAATGTGCAGCCAGGATTGAGAACCCCTAACAAGCCACACTGAAGCACATGCAGTCAGTTATTTGCTTAACCTCCAAGTTCCATATGGACAAAATCATTTGAGAATAAAATTAAGCTTTGATTAGCTCTTTTAGAAACATGAGTGTACTTTTTTTTACTTAAGCTGCAGTCTAAAGTATTTCTGTAGCAGTTTTACATTGGCACATATAGTCATATATTAAGGCTATGTACATGAATTCTCTCCAATGCAATGGATCTTCAGAAATCAGCACAGCTAGCTATTATGCATATACTTTTTTGTATCTTCTTGAGAACTATTATCATTATATATTAATAATTGAGTCCCTTGTCATTCAGAGTAGTTTGGGTAGGCTGTCTACTTTGAAAATGTTGTAACTCTAGCACCTCACAGTGTTTTGCATATAGAAGATGTTATTTTGCTGAATAAAGTTTTTTTTTTTTTTTTTTTTTTTTTTTTGATACAGAGTTTCCCGCTTAGTACCCAGGCTGGATTGCAATGGCACAATCTTCACTCGCTGCAACCTCCCCCTCCCGGTTTCAAGCGATTCTCCTGCCTCAGCCTCCCAAGTAACTGGGATTACAGGCATGTGCCACTACACCCAGCTAATTTTGTATTTTTAGTAGAGATAGGGTTTCACTATGTTGGTCAGGCTGATCTCGATCTCCTGACCCCAGGTGATCCACCCACCTTGGCCTTCCAAAGTGCTGAGATTACAGGCGTGAGCCACCGTGCCCAGCCTATAAAAAGTTCTTATGGTTGTGGAGGAGCTGCATGAGTCTCTGTGAAACAAATAATAGCTTCAGAGCTTTACGTTCTTTATCTATATGTTGGGATGTCTACCCCACGTGGTTTTAGTCCGCCTGGCACAAATCATTAGGCCCTGTTCTACCAAGGGCTTAACAAAATGCTTTCTGTTCCCCAAAATGAGGCCTTCTTTTTTTTTTTTTTTTTTTTTTTTGAGACAGGGTCTAACTCTGCCATCCAGGCTGGAGTGCAGTGGTGTAATCGCAGCTTACTGCGGCCTTAACCTCCTGGGCTCAAGCGATTCTCCCGCCTCAGCCTCCAGAGTAGCCGAGACCACAGCCATGTGCCACCATGCCTGGCCAATTTAAAAAAATATTTTGTAGATACAGGGGCTGGCTATGTTGTCCAAGTTGGTCTGAAACTCTTGGCTTCAAGCAGTTCTCCCGACTCTCCCAAACTGCCGGGATTACAGGCATGAGGCAACACACCCAGCCCAAAATGTTGCTTCAATCACAACGTCAGTGACTTTAGAATTAAATTAGTACCACGTACCTCTGCTTTCTCTGAGAGGCAGTCAAGCTATCCTCTTTCCTCTTTCCCTTGCTAATTTCCTGGGTTTTCTTCATGTTTTTCTGGCGGGCAAGTTCTCGTTGATTTCCACCTACAAAGTCAAACAGTCATGCTCTTTTCCCATCTCCAAAATTATTAATAATTCCAATAAACAGGCCTTATTTAAATGCATCTTTAGTTTGTGTTTTAATAGATAAACTAGCAGAGTAACAGATTGATGGTGCTCCTAGATCTGACAATAAGGAAGTGGCTTAAACACTTAAAGACTTAAGAGTATTATCATACCAATCTAGGTGGTCACTAGCTATAAATACCAGATATTTTAAAACAGATATTCGAATCTTGGGCCGGTATCCCAAAATAAGTTCTGGCTTTTGAGGGGAGTGGGTGGAAGAGAAAGCTAGATACAGAGATCACAAGTTCAGCCCATCACTTGAGAGTTACCTTTATCCCCATGCAGAGGCGGAGAGGGGTGGATGGAGACTGAACAGATTGAAGGTAAGTCTGCGAAAGGCAGTGTGGGCCTTTACATCCTTATTCTAGCCACAACCCTGCAAGGTAGGCTTCATTGTTTTCATTTTGCAGAACAGACTGACCTAACACCTAGGACTGGTACAAACGAACATCAAATTTAGGACTGGCTCTAAAGCCTCCTGTTTATTCGGCTATTACCTGCGAGCGCCAAACAAAAGAACTAGGGAGGCGACTCACTGGAGTTCCCGGTCCTCATTAGACCTTAAGACTTGAGGCATCAGCTATAAAGTACCTCCAAACAAGGACCCTCCTGGGGCGGCCGTGTCCACATCTCCGGGGTGTGTTCTTTACCGCACAAACTCGCACCTGAGGGGCAGGCACCCGTCCGGCCTGAGAAGCCGGACCGGAACCACCCGCGAGCTCTCTCTCTGCCGACTGAAGCGGGGATCCCCGCACTGCGCGACCTAGGGGGATTCTCCAGCCGGACTCCGCCTCCCCAGCCCGCCGCGCCTCAGCGCTAGGCTCCCACGCCGGCCGCTCGCCGCCGCTTCCCACCCCCGTCTGCACACTCACGGGCCATGCCGACCACCAACGGAGCCTGGAAGAGAGCAACTCGGAAAAGCAACGGCTCTCTGGCACTCTGGGATACCGTCACCACCGTTGACCGGGAAGGCTGAGCCCTCGTGGGCCCTCCGCCCGGCTGCGCCTCCGCTCTGCTCCGCCAACGGCCCCGCCCGCTGGAGGCCCGACAACAGCCGCCGGCATGGCCGGCGCGTCACTGCGCTTGCGCGGCCGGGGCTGGGCCGGGGCTCCGAAGCTCGGCCGGGGCTCCGAGCTTGTTGAATTACATTTCCCTCATGCTACATTAGCACTAATTTTAAAAGGGATTGGTACAATATGTATATCTCTATTATGTGATAAGTTAAGCTGTTGTATTCTGAAATTTAAAAGCATTATTTTCAGTGAAAAAAACCACACAAATAGAAATGTGTACAAAAAACTCACTGAATGATATTTCTTTAATAGTAAAGGCACAATATGTCAAAACCTCCTCTTTCCTTTTTGCAACGATGTAGAACTGCAAAGTTAGCTAATGTCATCTCCTAATTAAACAAAATCAACTGTGAGAAAATTAAACTGATTGCTTCCCAATTATGGTTGAGCAAACACTCAGTTTGTCCCTATTTCATCTCCTGCTTTAGATCTTTGAGAAATTTCCCATTGTTTTGCTTCCTTAGATTTACAGGGAAGAATATCTTAATATTCTTTAATGAACTTGCATTTGTAGCATCTGTACTAATGTTACATCAACTAGGCCTTATCCATACATATTTATAACTTAAAATATTCTGCACAAATATGATATATTTTAAAGTCTATACCTCTTATAAGTATTATCTTTTCTGCTGAAATTCAAGGCTATCAAATAAGTGTATGTTTTTAGAGTTGTACAGTGAGATTTGAAAGCAGTCATGATATAATCACTGTAATTTTTTAAATTAAATGGTGGCAGATAGGCCAGATAAATTGCGGGAAAGGGTCAGATAAATGATGTTATGAATGAGGTAAACTTTTATCATATTTTGTATTATTTGTTATCTATGCTTCTGTTTACATAGCAGGATGACTCTATTGCATTCTGTCATTAACACTGATTTGTCCATATCAGTGCAAGTGAAATCTGCCCTACCCTAAATGAACCAGTTATTTCTAACGTACACCATCAAGAAAAGGTTATGTCTATCAACCTTCATTACATATTATATAGAATATACACAGTATACATTCTAGATATATGAAGTCTTTGCATACATCTGAATTATGCGTATGAGTATACATTTATATATACTTATATATCATATGTTTAAGATATACATTTCTGAGGATCCATATATGTCAGTGAACATGTACTCAATGAACTTTCATTATTGTGCAAACATAAACAGTGCAGTGTTATGGGATATTCCAACCAATTATAAGATCAAATCTCTTCACTTATTCTATTTGTTTTTGTTGTTATTGATGTTGCTTTTTGAGACGGAGGAGTCTTGCTCTGTCACCCAGGCTGGATGGAGTGCAGTGGTGTGATCTCAGTGCACTGCAACATCCGCCTCCTGGGTTCAAGCAATTCTTCTTCTTCAGCCTCCCAAGTAGCTGAAATTACAGGTGCGTGCCACCACACTTGGCTAATTTTTGCATTTTTAGTAGAGATGGGTTTTCACCATGTGGGCCAGGCTGGGTTTGAACTCCTGACCTAAAGTGATCTGCCTGCCTCGGCCTCCCAAAGTGCTGGGACTACAGGTGTGAGCCACTGCATCCAGCCTCTATTTGTTCATTTTTATAAGGCAATTTCTCACTCAAGATATAGAATCCCTTTTCTTTTCTTACTTCATTATTTTTTTCTAGAAGCCAATGTTAAAAAGAGAAGTATATTAAGAGACACTTTAAAAAGATGAGATTTACAAAAACATCTTGATAATAAGAAAAAAACCCATATGTCATTTATATCTAAATCAATCAGATACCTTTAAGGCTTGTCTCATAGGATCCTATAACCAGGGTTTTTAAAACTGCTTTATATTAAGAATAGCTAAGAAATGGGAACTTAATCTGCCTTCCTTTTATGAATTCTACACCACAGCCAGTATGAGCTGAGATAATATTAGATACTCTTAATGTTATTGTTCCTGCACCTCATATTCATGAAAATTGCATAGATATTTAGAGAAATCTACATTCCACTAAACATCTATTTATCTATTTATATATGTATTTACAATTTTTGCATTTAAGAATATGCATGCATTCACTCAATGTGATATAGTTAGGCTTTGTGTCCCCACCCAAATCTCATCTTGAATTATTATCTCCGTAATCCCCACCTAGCAAGGGAGAGACCTGGTGGAGGTAATTGAATCATGGGGGTGGTTTGCCCCTTGCTGTTCTTGTGATAGTGAGTGAGTTCTCAGGTTATCTGATGGTTTTATAAGGAGTTCTTCCCCGCTTTGCTCGGCACTTCTTCCTGCCACCTTGTGAAGAAGGTTCCTTGCTTCCCTTTCAACTTCTGCTATGATTTCCTAAGTTTCCTGAGGCCTCCCCAGCCATGCTTAATTGTAATTCAGTTAAACCTCTTTCCTTTATGAATTACACAGTCTCTGGCAGTTCTTTATAGCAGTATGAAAACAAAGTAAAACAGCATGTTTTGACATGTCCGTATAATTTGGTTGACTCACCTGGCCCCTTGCAGTTTGGTATAAATTGTAATACAATTTCCATGTTTATTTATCTCTATCAAATAATGAAAACATGGCATCTGCATTCAGAGATAAAGTTTCTCATTTTTATACAGGCACAAGTTTTACCTAGTAAATAATGTTTAAATAACTTAAAACCAAGTTCTAGTTATACTATCTATTACTCCAATTTGGTCTCAATAAATCACATGAAAGGAAGGTAGATATTGTTATTTTCATCTAAGAGGAAACCCAGTTTGAGAAAAATGAAATAACTTGCTTAAGGTCACAAATCCAGTAAGTAGTGGAGGCTAAACTGAAATCAAGGTTTTCAGGCTCCAAATTCTCTATTTTTGAATGTTATATAACTCAACCAAGTAAATATCATATATTAAGGTAAAAAACATCTTTCACACTTTTATACTACTAAACTCTATTACAATTCTCTATAGAATAACACATGGACATTTTAGCAGTTCTGTAAAACATCAGAGTAAAAGCTTTCCACCTGTAACTCACTGTCAACTGAAAGACAAATTTTACTCTCTTAAAAATAGAAGAAATATCATTTGCAAGTAGAAGAGACAATGATGCACTTTTTCATTTTCTTAACTCAACTGGAATTAAAATTATATTAACTCATCATTTTTCTCTTTCATATCACAAATAACTTATTCTGCTTCTCACTATTGTAATGTGTTTTCTTAAAGTCTAACAACTCTTTCACTTATTTGACAACATTATATTAGAGTTAAAGTTAAAAACATTTTTTTCTTTTGATGTTTAAAAATACAATACAAACAATGGAAAATGGAATTTGCATGTCATTGTACATTGCAGACTCCAAGTGGAATTTGCTAATCACAAATTCCAATAGCATATATATTCTTATATCTCTAGTTGTTAAACTGATCGTTAATAATTAAACTTTTCAAAAATATAGTGTATATTTTAATTATATAAGAATATGTAAATTTTGGATGCAATTAATATTTAAACCATTAATCTGCACTTCAATAATACAGAGTTGACTCTTTTGAGATAAAAGTCAGCCAGGATTACAAACTCTAGTAGTATTTTTTAATAAATAAAAAATATTGAAGAAATAGCTTTGTTTTCCAATCCCTAGTTTTCTTCATTTGGTAAATAAATGTTTGCTGAACATGTATAAAATGTCAAGTATTGTGTGTGCTTTGATAGTTATGTATAAGCATGAGATATGAACTATTCATAGAATATTAATCTTTTTTGCATATTTGCTTATTTCATGTTCTTTTTTCAGTAAGACTTTGTGCCTTATAATTGCATATAACCCAACAGAATGAAATAAAATAAAATTAATTAGATGAGGACATCAAAATGAAAGAAAAATAAAAATTCTTTGAAACCAGGGACTAAGTTAGTATACAAAGTCCATGCCAAGAAGAATTAGTTTCTAGCAATGTATTCCACATGTGGCTCTAAGTGTTCTATCCACAAATAGAAAAAAACAGACACAATTACATGATTCAGATCTTCCAGAAGTTAAATGAACATACACACAATTGTTTTGTTCAATAAAAGGCAAAACTATTCCTTTTAGCTGCATAATAAAAAAATCTCTCATTATTCTTTTTCTAAGATACTGAAAATAATGGCCATCAACAATAACTTTAAGTAAATAATCTGATGTTTCACAGAATATTTTCTTGTAATTTCCCCCTCTGAGTCTTTGTAAGAATATTTTGTAAAAGCACTTCTGTAAGATCTGAATTTTGTGTGGTTGAGTATTAATACTCTATGCAGGTCTGGCTTCATTACAGGAAGAATTTCCAGTATCCAGAGAAAATGGCTGGCCCATAGTCCTTCTGGCATGCCTTCATAAATGCTGCTTATTTTCACTAACCTCTCCATCTGTACTGAGTGGCAGTATGTTTATGGTTATTTCCCTCGAAAAGAGACTAAAGTTCAGAGAGCCTTTATTGTGTGTTAATTGCAAATCCTACACTAAAAAAGTCTGCTAAACCTGGGCTAGTAATGACGCAAGCATGAATCAAAAGGCATCTCACCTTTGCTCAGAGGGAAACTTCAAGGAATCCTTGAAGTCAAACATCCCTTCAAAGACTGTTAAGACACAAATGAATAGGGATTGGGCCCCAAAATTCTGAATCAGAGCATTACAGGATGTAAATCTCATGGAGAAAAGAACACATACGTCCGGCAGAGTGGGATAGGCACATATAATTCTAAACAGCACATAGTTTGAGATTTACAGTTAAATAGTAGAGATGACTGAGAATATTGTTGACCCAGGGCAAGGAAAATTTTGTCATTGGGCACAATTGAGAATAATGAATTTATAATAAGCTGGATTCAGACAATTCTGTATCCTAACCCATGAATGGATAAACCAGAGAGTGGGACTAATAAAGTGTTCACAGATTGCATATTTTATTTGGAAAACTATCAAGGATAATTAAAGGGGCAAGAGATTAGCTAAGATATAATTGGTTCTGGGAACAAAAGCAATAGAGTTCCATGAAGCAAAGAGCATTCATGATTTGGGTGAAGCGGGGCATTCACCCAGAATAAAAGACTTGCTAAGTTTGCTCAGGTTACATCAGGGACACATGTAATACAGGTGGTTAAATAGATGGGGGGTTAATGCCCATAAATTCTTAGTCCAGCATTCTCATGATCACAGGAAAAGTAAGAAGATATTGTCCTATTTATGTGAAAACTGGCATGGAAAAGGGAGAAGCAAAAGAGAAAATTTTACAATCCATTAATTAGTTTCATTAGCTTACGATATACTCACATATATGCATCATCAAAATTCTGGAAAATTAGGCCACTACTAACACAGCTTCCAATATGATGGTAAAGCAATAGTTCATCAAGATAAAAAATAACTTAGTATATAAATTTCTCAGATACATTTTATATTTTTAGTCAAAGAGCCCACACAATTGTTTTATGTTGATACGGAAAAGACAGTGCTGACCCATTTCTCGTAAAATGAGAAACTGGAACTTTTCTTTCTTTCTTTCTTTCCTTCTTTCTCTTTTTTCTTTTTCTTTTCTTTTTTTTTTGAGACAGTTTCTTGGCTCACTGCAACCTCTGCCTCCCAGGTTCAAGCAATTCTCCTGCCTCAGCCTCCCAAATGGCTGGAATTACAGGCAACCGCCACCACACTCAGCTAATTTTTGCATTTTTAGTAAAGATGAGGTTTTGCCATGCTGGCCAGGCTGGTCTGGAACTCTTGGCCTCAAGTGATCCACCTGCCTCGGCCTCCCGAAGTGCAGGGATTACAGGCATGAGTCACCGCGCCGGGCCAACTACAAACTTTCTTCTAGAACACATAACATTAAAAATAAAAATGTTAAAATTAATGATTTATTTATTTTTACTGCACAGTTGAGTTGATGTTAATGTAAAGTAAATTCTTAAAAGATACAATCAACAAGTAACATTCCTTTTGAAAAGTATGCTTGTCCTAGATTAGTGTTTGCTACTTACTCGTCAGTTCTAATCACCAAGTTATAATTATATGTTCGAGAAATTTGGGGGGGAAATTTCTGTGAAGGATCAATGGGAAGGTGCCAGAGAAGACAGGGAGAGCCTTTGGATTTTGATGCAAGGCTGAAATTTGTGAATGGAAGTAGGACGTGCAGGAAGGCCCTCATATAATAGGGCAGCTCTGAAAACAGTAATGTTGGCCAGAGAGATGGTGAGTCCTGTAGCCAAAGTCAGAGGAGTGCACATCCTACAAGGATGAGCTGGCATTATTAATTCTGTTTCGCTTATTCATTAGCTGGGAAGCCTGAAAGAACATGGCCTTAGTGGTGGTAGATCCAGAGTGTAAGAACAGGGTATATTAGTCACTTCAGCTTCTTGCATCATGTTCTCTTGATGGCATTAGAAGTACACCACTGGGGTCCCATAGATGCAGAGTTTGAGATTTAATAGGCCACACCCAAGTGTGAGACAGTAAACAAGGACTATGGCCACATAGTCCAGGTAGAGCTTAGATTAGCACCCCTAAATGAGACTAAAACATTCAAAAAATTAAGCAAGTTCTACCCCATAGAAGAGGATGGAAGATAACCATGACTGTCTCAGAGACTGTTCTGTGTAGAGAAGGGAAAGAGAGGACTCCTGGCAGAATTCTTCTCCATGGGCTCTCCTTCACACCGGGGAAGGGTCCCAGAAGACCTTAAAGTCCCAAATGTGGTTTTAAAATGGTCTCAGGTCAGGAGCAATCCCAGATATCTGGGACATGTAAACCCAAATCCTATGCTGAGGAATGTACCCTAAGCCCAGTCCTCAAATATTCCCTCAGATAAAGTTCTATGGAAATGAGTTCCCAACAAAACTATCACAAACAGATGGAGAGGGAAGTCTCTTTGAGCAAATTTATAGATAAAACAAAGGATATGATCAAACCTCAAGTGGCTGTGAAACTTGAGGGTCTTCATAATAAAAATACAATTTAAGGAGCTTGTAGGTTGGGTGCAGTGGCTCACGCCTGTAATCCCAGCACTTTGGGAGGCAGAGGTGGGCAGATCACTTGAGGTCAGGCGTCGGAGACCAGCCTGGCCAACAAGGTGAAACTCCATCTCTACTGAAATACAAAAATTAGCCAGGCGTGGTGGTGGACGCCTGTAATCCCAGCTACTCTGGAGGCTGAGGCAGGAGATTTGCTTGAACCCAGGAGGTGGAGGTTACAGTGAGCCAAGATCATGCCACTGCACTTCAGCCTGGGTGACAGAGCGAGACTCCATCTAAAAAAAAAAAAAAGAAAATTGTATAGTTCATGTGAGCAGAATTCTAAGTGCTTTTATAAGTAACTCATCTCCTCCTCATAATTCCGAAAGCAGGGAATGTCATTTCACAACACAGCCAACAAATATATGGTGAGTGCCAAAAGCACCAAGATAATACAAAAATAACAGCAGCGAGGAAAGCAGGACGTCTACCACCTTCATGGGGCTTGCCTTCTAATGAATACAAAATCAGTATGAGCTCCTATTTTCTCTCTTTCTGTCCCTGTGTGTCTGTCTGTCTCTTTTTCTCTCAATCTCAAAACATGCATGTACACAACACATATACAACACAAACATTTCCTTTGCAACTGAAAATAGACAGATGAAGGATAATGAAAAAAACCAGGAAAGCCACAAAATAACAAAATGATATGTGTAACAGGCATTGAAATCATCAACCAAAACATTATATAGCCTAGCTACTGTGTGATTTTGTATAAATGAAAGGAAACTAGGAAGAATTTCTAACTTCACCATCTTCTTCCTGGGAAACCATGGGGAGAAGGTTTAGTCCCTGTTATTTTCAGTTTGCATCTCTATACATTTATTTACATTTCTCAACCTAACAATAACAGTGGAATTAAATGAAACCAGAAAGTGCTATGATTTAAACAGGAATAATTTTTCTGGATTTTGCAGGCCAACTGATACAAACAACAGAATGTTTTATTTTTATAAAATAGGCTTAGTGGAAGCCACACTATTACTTCCTGGTCTGTGTTTGTCATCATCATTTTACTATTTTTTTTAACTAACAAAAAAATTGTATATATTTATGGTGTACAACAGTATGTTTTGGACTATGTACACATTGTGCAATGGCTAATCAAGCTAATTAATATATGGCTTACCTCACATACTTACCAGATATTAAAGTGAGAACACTTGAAATCTACTCTCAGTGATTTTCAAGCACTCTATACAATACATTGCTATTAACTATGGTCGCCACGTTGTATAACAGATCTCTTGAGCTTGTTATCATCCTCATTTAATGTTAATACACGAGAAGATAAGTCCAGGATCTGTCTTTTATTACCTTTATTGGTTTCCCTATATAGTGCTATCTACTGTTACACTAGATTTTTCCTATGCAATCCAAGAATAGAGATTTTCTAAAACAATTAATTTAGTGACTTGAATGCAACTGGTTGGTAATTCTGTTTTTATTGTCAAAAGTGTAAATAAATAATTTTAAATAACATGAGTTCATTCTCTTTAATATTGGCCTATGAATTATTTGTTTATGATTCATAGGCCAATATTAAAGAAAATGACTCATATTATTTATAAAGTTTATAATTTGAGATAAACAGGAAAATAAAACAATACTAATTTTAATAATTAAAAAAACTGTTCTGAGGGATTAATGCAAGGTTGTTACAGTGTGAACACTTCACATGCATTACCTATTTTCATGCTTAGAGCGACCTAATGTGCTAGTTACTGTCAGTGATCAGATTATACAGATGAGGACCCTGAGAAATAGAGAAGATAAGAAAACTAATGAAGTTAAAAAGAACAGAGCATGGACTCAAACCAATATCTGACTCAAAGCCCAATCTCTCACCTATTAGTTTGCAAATGTTATATCTATAGGTGAACTCACTAAAGCCTTCAGACATAAGATTCAAAACTGTGGTGTTTTCACAGTTAAATTATGAGTAATGTTTACTATTATATAATTTCTAAATAGATCAAGTTCTTGTTATTTACACATTTATAGACATAAAGTTTTGAGACATCTGGGTAGAGACTGAAACAATAGACTGGAACTTAAAAGCAGAAGTTTAGATGAGAGGGATATTTAGGTGTATTAATAAGGATTGAGGCTGTAAAAATGAATGAAATTACCCGAGAAAGCATTTCAAATAAGCAGAGAGGTGGGCTTGGCTGGGCACAGTGTCTCATGCCTGTAATCCTAGCACTTTTGGAGGCCAAGATGGGAGAACTGCTTGAGGCCAGGGGTTTGGGACCACCTTGGTCAATATAGTGAGACCCCCATCTATATTAAAAAAAAAAATTAAAAGTAGAGAGGTGGCCTGAAACACAGACATAGAGTTACCCAATAAGTGGGGCAAGGAAGTATAACCATGCAAAGGAAACTGATAAAGAGGGCCAGATGAGGAGATAGAAAATCTGGTCTGTGGGATGCCTCAGAAGCCAAAGAAAGATGTTTCCAAAAGAAAATGATAAACAGCTTTAGTAGTTGGTAGAGAGAGGATAGAAAGCTTTTCCATAGGATTGAGCCAACCTGAGAACAAAGGTGGCCTATAAGCTGCAAAGGTAAAGGGATGGCACTAGAAGTTCTAAGGTAACCAGAAGTTTGAATACATTTGAAAACCCATTGCAGAGAGTAGGAGAGTAAGTTGACTAGGTATACAATTTCAGGCAATTTAGGAAAAAATAATTGAAGGACTGATTATAAATTTATTCATTAATTCAAAAAGTGTCTAATAGTGGCAGTAAACAAAACACTGTTCTGAGTGGTTTGGGTATATTTGCAGTGTAAAACAGACAATATCCTCTGCTCTCATATAAATTAAGGTCCAGTAGAATGATAAAGAAACAATAAATATCAGGTAAAAATGTTTTAATACAATACATTAGAAAATGGCCAGTGGGTTTTTTTTTTTTAAGTAGATCACAACAATTAGAAAGATCAAGAGTGTTTGAGGTCAAAGCAGGTTGCATTTTAAAATGGGATTGACCCACTGCTGTATATCTACACAAAGGAAAAGGAATTATTTTTATAAAAAGACACCTGCACTGCTATGTTTATTGCAGCACTATTCATAATAGGAAAGTCATGAAATCTACCTCAGTGCCTATCAATGGATGACTGGATAAAGAAAATATGGTACATACTAGGGCCGAGCATGGTGGCTCATGCCTGTAATCCCAGCACTTTGGGAGGCCGAGGCGGGCAGATCACCTGAGGTCAGGAGTTCGAGACCAGCCTGGCCAACATGGCGAAACCTTGACTCTACTAAATATACAAAAAAATTAGCCAAGTGTGGTGGCAGGAGAATCCTGTAATCCCAGCTACCCAGGAGGCTGAGGCAGGAGAATCGCTGGAACCCAGGAGGCAAAGGCTGCAGTGAGCCTAGGCTGCGCCATTGCACTCCAGCCTGAGTAACAGAGCAAGACTCTGTCTCAATAAATGAACAAATAAATAAATACAGTAAAGAAAGAAAGAAAAAAGAAAATATGGTACATATACCAGCCATAAAAAGAATAAAATCGTGTGTTTTGCAGCAACACAGATAGAGCTGGAGGCCATTATCTTGGGTGAAATAACTGGAAAAATCAAGTACTGCATATTCTCACTTATAAGCGGAAGCTAAACAATGAGTACACATGGACAAAAAGAGGAAAATAATAGGCATTGGGGACTCTAAAAGTGGGGAGGATAGGAGGGAGATGAGGGTTGAAAAATAACCTATTGGGTACAATGTTTACTTTATGGGTGATGGGTACATTAGAAGCACAAACCTCACCATTACCCAATACATCCATGTAACAAACCTGCACATGTACCCCCGTACCTGTAATACAGAATAAAGTGGGATTGACAACAATACTCAATTTGGTTGATATTTCAGCAACAATGTGGACTGAAAGAAGTGAGAATTAGCCATGCGGATATCTAGGGAATAGCACTCTAGGTATGGGAACAGCAGTGCAAACTCCCTGAGGTGGCAGGGCAGCATGCATGAACAGTGAGAAGAGAGTAATAGGAAATGAGGTTAAGGAAACAGTGGGAATGAGTGTAGGGGCCAGAAAGTGTAGGAACTTGAAGGCCACTCCAAGGATTTAGGTTTTACTGAGTGAAATAGGAACCTTCCTATTGCTAACAATGTACACTAGTCCCCTCATTTCTCCAGTGGGGTTCAGTGTAGGATTTCTATGCACTGAGAGTGGCTTCATAAGTAGCTTTGACAATTACTACAAAAAAACAGCATGAGGAAGGAATAGTTTACAAGTGTCTTATGAAAATGCAAACCATATGTGTTCTGCTTAATAATGAACAGAGGTAAGAAATTAATGGGTGGCTGTTTTAGAAGAATGGAAGAGAAATGGACTGAGGTTTAATGCGTACATTTGTATTCTCATTCACTGACATAAAGATAAATACATTGAATCTGGATCCAGGATTTGAGGCTTTTTCTGCATCAGACCCTCCTGTTCTTAGTCAAATCATTTCCATTTGTAAAATTAAATTACTATTTCAAAGTGCTGAGACAGAAATGGGACAAAAAAAGAAGATAATTTTGAGCCAAAAATGTTTTAACATAGCATGAAGCTTTAAATTAAAAAAGACACTTCTTAGTATTACACTTCTGGAATTTAACCTAAATGTAAATCCTTTTTTTTTTTTTTTTTTTTTTTTTTTGGAAGCAGGGGCCTACTGATCATTTATTCTTTCATGAAACGAAACAAATAAACATTTATTTATTGACTATGAAGATGGGTCTTGGGGAAATAATCCCTTTAGAAGCTCA
Organism: Pan paniscus; assembly: GCF_029289425.2. Taxonomy (NCBI): domain Eukaryota; kingdom Metazoa; phylum Chordata; class Mammalia; order Primates; family Hominidae; genus Pan; species Pan paniscus. The sequence continues at coordinate 44,185,226 of NC_073253.2, read as the reverse complement.
CAGTCCAGTGTGCTTCTTCTCCACTTTCTGTGTGGTAGTGAAGTATTTTTCCTTTTATAAGTACAAATGAATTACTCACTTTTTGATTCCAGTCAATGCAACACTAGAATTATTCAATGAAATTACATTTTCTTATGGTGCTCAGAGGACGGCCCACTGCCAATGTAATTGAGGCCCTTTCAAAACGTAATTTCCATTAACAATGTTTACTCTGAAATTGTCTCTTTGGCTTTCTTCATATGATAGAATCTATGATTGAATGAAAGTGCTAGGTTTGAGATTACTGCATCTATAAATGTAATATTTACTTTGAGTATTAATGATTGTAATGGTTGGCTTTTAAGATCATTTCAGTTGCTTTGATAACGGAATAGCAAGGCAAGAAATTAACAGTGACAGATGACTTCATTAACTAATTCCAGTTAAATAAACCTCTGATTCTCTCCCCAGCTCACATGTTGTTCACGTAAATGCTTGGAGAAAATGTGACAATCATAGTTCTTTTAATACATTTTAATATACATGCATCATACTGAAAATTTTATATATATTATATAAGGTAAGAATTATTCATAAATTTATAAAAGCAAATTCCATTCTCTGACTGGCAATAAGATCCCTTAACACCCATATATATTTCCCATACAGGTATTATTAAAATGAAAAATATACAGTTTTTAGGCATATATCCACTAAATCAAAAGCCCATTTTTGTTTAAATAATTTTCTTTAGCTATATATCATTTTTGAAAGCACAATTTATAATGTTCAAAATAGAATGTGTTCCAAACTTTCTCTTAGAGTGCTCAGTGAGAAAGTACTTATATTTATATCCATTTTGAAGCAGTCTTCAGAGAATCATACTTTAATCAGGAAATCTGAGCTTATGAAAATGTTCATTATATTGATTTTTTTTTTCCATATTGCTGTGCACACTGAATCTTGTCCCAGCAGGCTAATGAAATACTTTATTTCATGATGTGTCTCTAGGCTATGGAGATATGTGACGTGTTATGGCCAAATTTTGTGTGATCTTCTATATGAAAGAGTCACCCACATGTCCCTAAAAGATACCCATACTTGCAATTTTATAAAAAAGTGAATTTTGCTCAAACACATTATTTACAGATGTTCAATCAGATAAGTTAAAACCAGACAATTTGTAAATGATTTAATTGAATTTTAATTATATTTTAGAAGGGATATGGAGAATAAATCCAATGAATAAATATCATTTTTAAATGCATCTCATATTTTGTAAGAAAATATATTTACAAAATGGAAAACTGCATTATTAAAATACAAACTTTATAGCAGTTTTATGCAAAATAGTATATAGAACAGTTACCTGATTTGTAACAAAAGGGTAGCTCTGTATTCTCAATACAGATCATTTCCCTTTAAATGTTCTTGTCTTTTTAAAATGCTTTACAAAATAATTGTTTCATTATTTATTAGAGAGTTCATAATAAGTTTTCTTTGCATAAAGTATTCATTTGTCATTTAAAAATACAAAATTAAATGACTCTATCAATAAAAATGTTTGGAATATTTTTCATTTTATATTTGCTGACTAGTATAGAGCAAACTAAATGAGTTTTGGAGTCTCTCTTTTACATATGTTTTACATTGATATGATTCTTCCTATAAAGTCATAAATAACTTTTACAAGTATAAACACTGCTGCATGAAGAAAAATACTGACCTAGTAATTTCCTAGGTCAGATTTGGATTCAGCAGCACAGAATGGAAATCCAATTATAATCTCTTAAACAAAGAAGGATTTATTTTTCTCGTGGGTCTTATACAGCAACCCAAAGATTGGCATCCTGGGTCTTATACAGCAACTCCATGATAACATCAAAAAAGGACCTTTTAATTTCTCAATCAAACATGTGGCTTTCCTTTTTATGATCGTAAACCAGTTTCTGCATCTCTAATCATTATTTTGGCAAGCCATGGAAAAGACAAAGGAAAAAATGGGAGAGATTAAAAAAAAAAAGCAGCAAAAAGTACATGCAGTATGAGTACAGGTGGATACAAAGAAAGGAACAACAGACAGGGACTACTCGAGGGCAGAGGGAGGGAGGAGGGTGCAGAATGAAAACCTAGCCATTGGGTACCATGCCTATAACCTGGGTGATGAAATAATCTGTACACCAAACCCCCATGACACTCAATTTACCTATATAACAAACCTGCACATGTACTCCTGAACCTAAAAGTTAAAAAATAGAATAAAATAATTTTAAAAACTTTTCCTAAAAAGCCCCAAAAGATTTTTCCCATGTTTACTGCATAAGGTGAAATGAAGTCACATGTGTACTCTAGCTCTGAGGCATTCTGGGAGGAGTGAGCATTTTAATTGGGCAAAACACAGCCATTGATGATACATGCTGTGACTATGGAAGGATTCTATTAATAAGGAGAAGGGGAACGGGATATCGGGTAGGCCTCTAGCGGTGGCTGTCATGCTCATTAACAACTTTGCAATCAGATCCCAAAAGGCTAAGAAACTGTTAAAGACATTGCTTAAAATAGATGTTCACTAGCTTCAGTGAAATAAAAGATAGTGTATCTCATTGTCTTATGATTTAATGTTCTGAAGTAATCATTTGCTGAAAGCTACAACAATTAATGGTGACAAATTTAGAGGGTGAAGTCACGTCTGTGTTTTTACTCCCTATGTTCCAGCTACCTAGGATTGGGCAAGTTATTTAATATGTCTTGGCCTTTATTTTCTAATTTATAAAATATTCAGGAAAAGGAAAACTGCATCAATGAAATTTTCTACAGTACTGATTACTTCTTTTTTCTAATAATGTAAGTAAACAACAAATGCAAAGTAAAAAGTCTATTGATTTTAATAGATATGATAGGCTTTTCTTCGAGCTGAATAGATATTAAAGAAAGTATAAGTACCCTTTTGCAGCTGAAGAATATTGTAAACTAAATTGCACATTGGCTGAATTTATATGTATGGCAGGTAAAATATTTGTGCACTATCCGATCATCACTTGAAGACAGAATGTAATAATCTTTAATTCTTCCACATGGTAGAAATGTGAAGGTCCTCCTGGTTGCTGCAGTATTTCCAGCCAGTAGCAATATATACTTTCTAAGTGGAGATTAATGAGTAATTATGTCATTTTACACCTGGAAACAGTCATGGTGATGGACTGATTCCAGATTGCTACAGTAAGAATGAAGAGGTTGAGTCCCACCCCTTGCTTATTTGTTGAGATTAACTAGATAAAGTGATCACCAAAGTTGAGTCCTCCCACTCTTTCTGAGACTTATACATATAGCTTTATCCGTTTGGTCTTGCAGATATCATTTGCACTCAGGCCAACGGCTGATGTGATGCCAGGCTCAGTGTTCTATGTGGCATTTTCCTAGTACACATAGATACTGGCTCAGGCTGTCAAAGATAAAAAAAAAATAACCAAAAAACATTAAGCATAAGAAACAGCACATGGGGCTGAGTGTGGTGGCTCACACCTGTAATCCCAGAGCTTTGGGAGGCCAAGGCGAGAGACTAGCTTAAGGCCAGGAGTTCAAAACAAGCCTGGGCAACAGAGCAATATTCCATCTCTACAAAATAATTTTAAAAAGAAAAAAGAAAAGAAAAAGCAAATAGCAGGAGTCACATTTCTACACTGTGACTGAACTTCATTAATAACAGCAAATGAGCAGATCGGCTCAAACAACCATGGGAAAAAGAAACTAGACACAAATGGGTGGAAGGAAATACTAGGTAATGCCTAGTAGTGCAAAGTATTTGCATTGTACTAAACTCTTAACTTTTTATTATTTTATTTAATTCTCCCAACTGCCACAGTTAATTCCCTTTTACACATACAAAGTTAATTATTTTGCCCAAGGTCATAGCACCAAACCCAGGCAGTTGATTTTAAAGTCTATGCATTTAAGTGATATTCTACATTATATCCACCTAGAGATACAAAATAAATTCTAAAAAATAAAACTTCACTAGTGCTGAGTATATATACTTGTTTGAGGAAAACCTTGATAGATTGACCTATCGACATTTATGACTGGAAAATCCCATTGCAGATGCGCACCTGTACACTAGACTTGAAGTTCCAAAGAGATGCCTTTAACAGATATTGTTCACTAATACTCAGATTTATCACGAACATTATGGAAGACATTTAATGGCTACAGTACTCTGAGAGACATGATCTGGGAATATATGTTTCAGGCTGCTGCAGTTCTTCTCAGATCAAATCATATTTCTTGTGAAAATAGTGCAGTGTTAACTGATAGCGCATCAAACCTGAAGGGACAGTTCAATGGGTTTGTGTGCCGAGTTGGAAAAGAAAGTCAATTTTCATTTGCTTTTAGACCCACATTTTGAATCAGACAATATTAGATACAATGGCAGTGTCAGAAGAGATGGTGTCATGTTTGCCTTTTAAATGTTGGTGCTTCATTTTTAAGACCAAGATACAAGTATGTGAGAAAAAGCACCCAGAGAATACTGAATGGTAATTCTCTCATGATGAATAATATGTCTACCTTAATTGATACTTGAAGAAAAATTGGTAAGTCTCAGCTAAAGCATAGTAACTAAGGGTTGGTTTGTAAAATAAATAAAGAAAAAAGGAAAGGGCTACTATTGCTTTAATAAAGATTTCCTGCCAGTATGTCCTGCTGCAAATTGTAAATGGTGGAAGCACTTCACCTCTAAGCACTGTGAATGGAAATGGAGACCGTTAAGGCAAACTTTAAGATTAAATACTTTCGTTTGTGGTATTTAATTTTCTCTGTATGATGTTTTAAAACAATTAAACATGCATAAGTTATAGTAAATATAAGATCCTTCTTTATCTATGCCTCATTTTGAAGGAAGAAACCTTCCCTTGAGAAGGAAAAGAACAAAGAAAGACAGAGCCTAGGGTACTGTGTATCATGAAATGAAGGGTAGAACAGTTTCTCAGGAGACCAACTGTGGTTCCCTCATTCAAATGACACACGAGAAGACACTGTCATATGTTTAAGTTTGCTTTTATATAAGGAACTATTTACTGCTATTCTGCTTAAAATGCTGACCCTTAAAATATTTTATAAAGATCTAACATCAATGAAACTTTACCCAGCCAATTATAAAGAAGTAGGCTGATTTTTCTGATATTTTGTACAGACATTTTTAAAAATTTTAATGTAAACTTTGATATTGTAATTATTAATAACACAAAAGGATTAGTTCTCATTTTAAGCAGGGAACTATTTGTGTCCTCTGTACTACGTAAACTCAACATAAGATGCAAGAGAAAACTAACATTATGCTAATAGATAAAACCATACATGATCTGTGGTGGAAGGACTGGAATTGCACTATCACTGAAGTGCAAATGTATATATATATTTAAAATTTTGAAAGCTTACACTTTTCTCAGATTTAGTTTAAAAAAGATTCTAGTTTCATTCTCTCCTTTATTGACTGCTGTTTCTGCTACATGACCAAAAGTAGTTTTCATTGTTCATGTTTGGTTTGTTTTGCTTGTAGGTAAAGCTTATTATAATTAAATACATGGAGCCAAGGAAGGGAAAAATTAACAGTTACATAAGAGAATAAGGAGAAAGTAAGAATGAAGGTCAATATGTACTCCAAACATTGATGTTTCTGTCTCCTTCACATACAGATATTGGCCTCATGTTGTAGCCTTAAACCATCTGATCCAGACAGGTCAAAGCAAGAACTTTTTAAAAAATCTCTCTTCTTTTCAGCAAGTTTTCCTGCTAAGGAAACACATTCTCATCCCTCAAATCACTTGATGTCATACAATAACTTTTAGCTCCTACCCCAAATTGGAAAACAATATTGTGAGGAATAAAATCATTGTAGATTTTGCAGGCAATCCTAAATAATCAGGTGAATTACTTTAGATATAATCATCTCTTAGCTTGGAAATTTGCAGATCGATTTCGTTTATCTATTTGCAGTGCAAACAACTTTAAAATATGCATATTATTTGACATTTTCATATCTTTTGAGTATGAGAGAAATAAGGTAAAAGAAGAAAGTAGAGAATCTTCTGTCTATATTTAAGTGATATAATTTCAGTTATATTCATGGCATCTCTAGTATTTATCACATAGTTTTTCATGGAGAAATATCATTTTTAAGTCTGGTCTATTGTTTACTTCAAACTGTATAATGTATAGTAAACTATTTATGGATAACATAAATTACGCTGCAGCTTTAATTTTTCAGGTTTACAGCTCTCACTTTTGACATAGAAAATGAAGAGATTTAAAATCCATTTCAGGCATGTAACTATAATTTCATAAAATTTTATGCCCCACAATATATAACATGTGATAAAAGATGTGAAATGCAGAAAATATTCATCATTTACTGCTTCTTCATGACCACAACTTTGGGCCCTTTAAACAGGGATAAATATTGGAGGAACAGTATTCTTTTTCATTGTTGAAAAGCTTCCAAAATAGATTACAGTAAAATTTAAAATAAAACCAGAGAATATGTATTATTGAGACAAAGTCAGGACACCTGAGTTTTGTTCCCAGACTCTGAACCTGTTTGCTGCAATATGCTGGACAAATACTTTAATATCCCAAGGTTTAGCCCCCTCATCTTGATTGCTAAGAAGAAAACAATTATTAATAATGTCAAAGAAGATAATATCTATAAAATAATTCATAGGTCTATAGCAATTATTCAAATAGAAAATATTAATGTCATTATTAATAAACAAATAATCCCATTTCTTTTGATTTACATTTTTCTCTTCAAACATACCCAAGTCAGATAATGACGCTTCTATCTACTAATTTTACTCCATGTTATATTTTTCTGTGTTGCTACTGGAGCTTGAACTTGATGTCATCCTTTCTAATCCTGGCAGCCATCAATTCTCAGTTCCTAACGCTTTCTGGTAGAACTTTTTCCTCATATAAATACGGTAACACATTTACATATGAAATCCATTTAATGTAATGTATTTTATCTGAAACCATCAGAAAACAAAACTTGTTTTATTTTTAACTGTTTTAAATTTTATAGGAACATAATATTTTGATTTATGAAACATTAAAAGGCTCCTATAATGAGCCATCTAGCCCAAATAGCAGCAGGTAATTTTATTTGGTGTAATGGAAAGAATCCTGGGCAGAGGATTGGATAACCCAGTTTCTATTCTGATTTCTGTAATTAACTAGCTCTATGATATTGGGGAAATCACTTAGCCTTCCTGATTCTCAATTTCCTCATTTGTGAAATGAAGTAATTGAAACAATGTTCTCTAAGGAACTTCCTAGTTCCAGCGGCCTGATTTTATGCCGACAGAAGCCGTGCATGAAGACCATTTGGTTTTCTTTTAAAATCTATACTTTCTTCTTACCAATTTATATTACACTAACATTATTTTTGCAATACCTGATCACAAGTATAATTTGGTTTAGGAGCTACCTATGGCTGGGAGGCAGCAGGCATGGCCAGGGCCGATCCCTTCAGACAAGGAATGTGCAAAGCTCTAGAATGGCCAGCTCAAGAATCGTAGTAGAAATAGTTCTAGTACGAGAAAGACATGGTCTACACTTCAAGCAGGCATTGGAAAAAAAAAAAAAAAAACACGTGTGTGTGAACTTATAAGTACCTGAGCCGACTGCTCAAATATCTTATTATTCTCCTTCTTATGAGAAGGTCAATAAATTTCAAGCTTCATTAGCACCAACGTGTACTCAGAACCAGCAAATGTTATGCCAACTACTCAGGGAAGGATTCAAGACATAAAATGGGTGGCAATTTTTATATCTGTAAGCATAGCATGATCACGGAAGCAAAAGTACTCAACATTTTATAAGGCACTAAATAAAGTCTGTTTTAAACTAAAAATACAGCAGTACTTGTGGGCTTTTTTTTATGCAATCAGCATCAAAACTTGGAATGAAACAAAAATTATGTTGAGCACAAAGTGTTTCCCTCAGAAAAGGATAGGAGAGAGGTTAGCTTGGAGTAGCCAAATAATGGTACCACAAAGTTTCAAGCAGAAGATTTAAATGTGTTCTGTGAATTACAGTGATACTTCCTGTGTGTGCCTATGATTATGAATTGGGAAAGGGGAGTGGGGAGAAACTGAACCCTGGCCCCGCATTTTTCCACAGACATTTAGCATAATGAGGTGGCTGCTAAGCTTTCATTTTCAAAAATCCCCTGTTTTAAAAAATGCTTAGGATGGCTGAGTTAGAGAATACTGGCATGGAGCACAGTAAAACTAATGAATCTATACATTTGTTTAAAATTTAATTAACTTCCATTATTTGAATCGCAGAAAAAGAGGCCTATACCCTGACGCATCAGTAGGAAGTACACACCACGTTTCATTTGCCTTTGCATATCAATTTACATGATGAAAGCTCTGTCCTCTATATTGAGCTCACTACACACTAGATCAACAGCCCAGGCTTCCCTCCTTCATAAGTTTGGATTGGCTGACATTTTGTGTCTGGAATTGGTTCCTCCCAGTAGGTTCTTGGTCTTGCTGACTTCAAGCACTAAGCCGTGATGGCGGTGAGTGTTCCAGTTCTTAAACATGGTGTGTCCAGAGTTTGTTCCTTCCCATGTTCAGATGCGTCTGGAGTGTCTTCCTTCTGGTGGGTTCCTGGTCTCACTGACTTCAGGTGTGAAGCAGCAGACCCTCACTGTGAGTGTTACAGCTCATAAAGGTAGTGCAGACCCAAAGAGTGAGCAGCAGCAAGAGCAAAAGAACAAAGCTTCCACAGTGTAGAAGGGGACCCCACTCGGTTGCCGTTGCTGGCTCAGGTGGCCAGCTTTTATTCCCTTATTTGGCCCTGCCCACATCCTGCTGATTGGTCCATTTTACAGAGTGCTGATTGGTCTGCTTTTACAGAGTACTGATTGGTGTGTTTACAAATCTTTAGCTAGACACAGAGTGCTAATTGGTATGTTTACAATCGTTTAGCTGGACAGAAAAGTTCTCCAAGTCTCACCAGACCAGAATCCCAGCCGGCTTCACCTCTCAATTTCACTTTGACCTAGTAGAAGAAACAGAGTTGTTTCCAACTGTATAAATGATGAAGCAGTAGCAAAACCTGCTGTACTGACTTTGATGTGGAACAAGGTTTCTCTTCCCAGGTTACCTTTGGGGACGTAATGATGAACTTGTTCCAAATCTGTGAAACTTGAATACAATGAGTATTCAATAAATGCCAGGTGCATGGAAAAGAAAGTAGGAAATTGTGTTTTGGGGGTCACTTAGGCCGAATATTGTTTTTCTTTTTTTGTTGTTGTTGTTCTTTAGAGTAACAAAAACAAATTCAGAGTAAGAGATTGATGAGTACATTATATGTGGAAAAGTCAAGAATACTTGTTGGAATTGACATGATGTGGTCAGAACTCCTTTCTTTCTCCTTTTCTTAATTTTCTTACCTCTGTCTCCCTTTGTGTGTAGTCTCTATTTTCTCCATTTTTAGAGGGAACTTTATTACATTGTCCAGTGCACAAGATGAGGTGGGGACCATCTGAGTAATGAAGCAACTACTCTTTTTTCTGAAAAGCTGCCCATGATTATTGGCCAGACCTAAGACTCTTGCTCAGCCTGTGGGTAAGGGACAAAATACAGTAATTACCAATATCACTGTATTCACAGAGAGGATAGGTATCAAAACACTGATAAAACGAAGGGGCAGAAGTGTCAACCAGAAATAGTGGAGAGAGGATACTGGCAGGGAAAAATAAATAAGCAAACAAATTAAAATGTATCAGAGAACTGTAGCACATAACCGAGAAATAAAAATTCTCTTTACTCTTAAGGCATGATTTCTTTTTAAATGAAGTAATGCAAATATTAGATTTCAGTATTTATCTGTACTAGTATTCTATTGCTGCATTTCAAATTTCCATAAACTTAGCAGCTGAAAATAACCCTTATTTATTAACTCACAGTTCTGCAGGCAAAAATTCAGCCCAGTGTGAATGAGTTCTTTGCTCAGGGTCTCACAAGATTGAAACCAAGGTGTCAGCAGGGCTGTGTTCATCTCTTGAGGCTCTTAGGGAAGAAGCAGCTTTGAAGATAATTCATATTGTTGATAGAAGACACTTCCTTGCTCTCTTAAGGTTGAGGTTTCCTTTGTTACTGCCAGCTGTGAGCTGGGGTGTAGGTAGTTCAACTCCTGCAGGTGGCTTCTCTGCATCCACAGCTTTAACACATGTATTTGCTTTCTTCCAAGCTGGCTGGAGCATGTGTTTTGGACTTCCTTTTCTTACACTTGGAAAAAACTTTCTGCTTTACAGGTCTCATGTGATAGGGTTAGGCCCACCCAAATAATCTTATTTGAAGATTAACTGTGTCATATGACATAGCATAAGCATAGTAATAAAATCCATTGTCCTGACAGTCCTGGAGATTATGCAGGATATGGACACTCAGGGGAGAGAAATCTAGGAGTCTGTTGTAGAATACTTCCTACTACTCTGTAGGTTACATTTCAGTCATAATTGAAAATTCAGGTTTGATTTTGATTTAGTTCAGTATTGAGTAAGCCAAAGTGATATGGTTTGGCTCTATGTCCACCCTCCACCCCCCGCCAATCTCATCTCGAATTGTAATATCCACATGTTGGAGGAGGGGCCTAGTGGGAGGTGATTAGATCATGAGGGCAGATGTCCCCCTCATCGTTCTGATAGTGAGTGAGTTCTCATAAGATCTGATGGTATTAAATTGTGGCACTTCACCCCTGGCTGTCTCTCTCTCTCTCTCCTGCCGCCATGTAAGATGTGCCTCGCCTTCTGCCAAGGTTGTAAGTTTTCTGAGGCCTCCCCAGCCGTGCAGAATTGTGAATCAATTAAACTTCTTTTCTTTATAAATTACCCAGTCTCAGGTAATTCTTTACAGCAGAGTGAAAATGGACTAATACATCAAGTTTTATGATGTAAAATAATACACTGAAGTATGTTTGGACCCTGGTTAGTCTTGGAAATTCCATCTATAAGTTCTGTCTGTAACTTACCTTAATAAGCAACCAACGATACATGGAGAAGGAAAAATTGTAAAAAACAGTGGATGATCAGTAAGAAAACTAATTTTTTTTTTTAATCTCGGAAATAATGCACCTCTATGGTCAATAACATTCATGTGTCAGTTTTAAGAAAATGTTCTACGAACACGTATGCACACACATAATTCCATGGACTCCAAGAATCATTAGGAGAACCTTAATAATAATAATAATAAATTAGTAGCTTCTGAAAAGCAACCAAACTTTAAAAGAAATATTCAACATTTAAGGCCTCAATCAATCTCTACTTAAGCACCTGCTTTCATAATCCTGAAACTCATTAAAAAAAAAAAAAAACTTTCTGACCTTTAAAAATGCAACAGCCTGAAATCAATTTATTTCAGTCAGGCATTCAATAGTATATACTTGCTAAAACAGTCAAAGTTCAAGTTATAGCATCTGTGACGTCTATTTTTTTCATTTTTGCATTTTTGCCTTCTTATTTTATTTTTTTCTTTTAAGTTAAAGTCAAAATGGAACTATTATCTCTTTGGCAGTTTCTTGGGAATCCTATTAACCTGTTGGGAAATAAGTAAACTCTGAGAATGATTCCTTTCTTAATGTGTTTATAATGAGAGCTTTAAAAAAATGATCTCTCACTAACCTGTATTTAGAAACAAGATGTAACTTACTGCATTTCTTACACAGGATAGTTAATATTTATCTTTGGGATTAAGATTACTCATTTTCACACTATGGGGCAGAAAATAAATATTATGTATAAATTATTATGCAAATAAGATAATATTTATGATACTATTACAAGATATGACCATGAGATATTAATTCTTAGCAGTAAATTTGACAAAAAAAAACTTGACTCATAATGCAAAGAAAACAAGCTAAGTTCTTGTATTTATTTTTTCTGCATTTGTGATATTACACATTCAAATCCATTTGAAGTAGTTACTATAGAATGAGGAAAGGAAATAAAAGACTTCGGTAAGGCGGCTTCATGCTTTAACACACTAAGCAATCCCCACAGTAATGGATGCTACAAAAAATAGGTCACCTTCAAACCACCCTTGAAAATAAGCAGACACTGTAATTTCAGATTGTGTTCTTATGAGCATTGTTAAGAGCATTGAGATATATATACATATATAAATGTTATATATTTAACAAATTATATATATGTTATATATATAACAAATATATATAAGCTATATATACATATATAACAAGTATATATATAAAAATAAATATATATATTTGGCCTTGTATTTATTTTGTATTTATTTTGCAAAAATTGTGCTTGTCTGAGCAGAAGAAAATACCATTTTTTCATTTTTTTCTCTCACATAAAACACATATACACGTCTTCATACACATGCACAAATCTGTGTAGTTATTAGTTCATTGTGAGAAAGAATGTAGATATTTTAATGACCATTTCTGTTATTAAATGGAGTTACTCTATTACCTTTTTAATATGATGGATTTTATGTCTTTCAAAGCAAATTATGGCACAATGTGCACAACCATAGAAAAATATTTTATTCAAAAAACTGACTCCCTGGGAGCGATTACTAAATTGTGTTTTCTAGTACCTAGTACAATTACTAATGGGCAGTCAAAAGTATTTTTCAATGATACTATTGTTATTAATGCATTCAGGGTAATACAAATCTGGCTTTGCTCAAACTGATGTCACAAAACAAAAACTTGGGTAGTTTATATCTATTGCTAATTCAATTCTCTGAACATAGATTCAGCTTTTTTGGTTTTTTTCTCTCAAGATATTTCAAAAGTTTTTTTTTCTGTTAATGGCATTGTATTATCAAATTAAAAGTGAGATGATTCAGTTTAAATGCTAGTCCCAAAGACACGTGGGGTTAGACAACCTGGTTTAATCTCTGCTCTGAATATTTTTACTTGTGTGTCTTGAGCCAAGTTAGCCTGCCTGTCCCTCAATTTCTGTATCTACAACATGAGAATGCTAATAGAAGGATTGTAATCATAGTGTTTTTCTGAGTATTAAAGTGGGTTTAGACACATAAAGCCATTAGAAAGTTGCCTGGCAAAATATAGAAGCTTGATAGCTTTTTCTACCATCTTATTGAATCCAATCAGTTTTCTCCTGCACATTTATATAAGTTAATATAAATAGAAAGGAATATTGCTATACTGGGCTTATTTGGATATGAAGGGAGAGAAATGAAGGAAAACAAACTGTGAAGCCAAATTCTCTACAGTATTCTCCAAATTTATGTTATAAATATTATAGTCTACATTTTACATATGAAGACTCTGAGGTATGAAGAAATTCAGTAATTTACACAATAACACAAATGTAATAAGTGATCAGTTTCAGATTCTAACCCACAAATATCTGATGTTCAGGATCATGGATTTTAACTCTTTTTATGTTGTATACACCCTATATGCCAAACAAAAATTCAAATGACAACAACAACAAAATTTAAAGATGGGCTTGCTATATGTGCATGCATTCATTCCTTTATAAATTCATTAGTTCATTAAACCATTACTGAGCATGGACCATGTGATCTGTGTTTGATCTGGTGAAAACACAGAAATCACTAAATATGGTATGATTGTGTCTAATTTCATATCCCTGTGAAAAGAAAACTTCGACCTCTAAAGTTAGACCAACTCTGATAAAAATCCACAGCAAATGACAGAAAGAAGGATACAAATTAAATATGAGGTGGTGGAAAAGTGTACAACAGCCAGAGAAAGAATAAGATTACACAAAGGGATTTGATATAAGTGTATCATATTGCTCCATTATCAAATATTGTGAATTGAACACATCTCTCAACTAATTTAACATCCATTTAAGGGTAAGAGAAAGCCACTGATAGAATTAGTATTATCTAAAACAAATTTCAGTGGAAAAAAAGGATTTTATATTATCTCCACTTTGTAGGGTCATTTCATTCTGGTGCAGGTTTCGCAAAAACAAACCATTGATTTGGAAATCATAAATATATTCTAAATTTTAATATAGTTACTTATGTTAAACATAATGTGTTAAAGTTTTAGCATATTCTTTTTGACTAATCATTAGTTACTTATGTTAAACATAATATGTTACATTTTTAACATATTCTTTTGACTAATTAATCATTTCCTTTTTAAACTCGGAGAGGCAATGGGGGGTACAGAGTGAGTCAGGAAGGCAGCCTCTGTAACAACCTGAGGACTCATGGTTGGGGAAAGATGTCATCTACTTTTAGTCAAGAGATAAATGTTTTACCTGCTAATAGGGAAACACACCCAAAAGCACAGAGAAAAGTCTGGTCAAAACATTGCATTGCATCTAATAAAAACTAATTAACTGGTTTAAAAGCAAAAGATCCCTTGGTACTGCAAAACTCAATCGCTTTCACAATAAATAGATAAACTGCTTTGTGGGAAGAATTTACTAATACATGGAAGAACTTCCATTAGAAACTACATGTTTATTTGATTTCTTAAAACGTATTTAGGCATAATGTGTGTTCTAATTATTTTCATTTCTTGAAGAAGAATATGTATTCTTATACAATTCTTATTGTTGACAATCTTGTGGCTACACTTTTGTCTTTTCTTCTTTCCTTCCTTTCTATTATGCCTTCTTTTTCCCCTTTTTTCTTCGTCAAAATTCTTAAGCCTTCTAAAGTCAATCCTGTCACAATGAAAATACATTAAAATGGCTATAACGTCCAATCCATGAACTTTAGTGAACTCTAAAGACTCCTCAAATATACGCAGATGTATAGGATTCTTACGTTTCTCCTAATTTCTACTAGAGAATCTGTCTCTTATCTCTTCCCCAGCTGTTCCTTCTATTCACCCCATATTAACCCAAGCATGAAGCACAGCCCTAATATTTGTTAACAAATCCAAAAGCTTGTGAAGTTTTAATGAAACCCTAGAACTTGGAAAGTATTATATCAAACTACAGAAAGTTGAAAATTTAATGTTTGTCTCCCTCTTCTTAAAGGTCCTCTATTCAACCTTTAGACTGACAAACTCCTCATGGCTTGCCTCAATGTCTTACATGCTTTTCCCACCGCTTTTTTTGTTCTACTTCCGATTTTCTGTTTTTAGCAAACCTTGATATTTCTGGGAATGCCCATGGATGGCCTAGATTTCTTCTTATACCCTGAAAATTAGGAAATCAAGCAATTTTTCCTTATTTCTAATCTACTGTAGGCATTTTTTTTTTTTTTTTGAGATGGAGTCTCGCTCTGTCGCCCAGGCTGGAGTGCAGTGCAGTGATCTCGGCTCAATGCAAGCTCCGCCTCCCGGGTTCACGCCATTCTCCTGCCTCAGCCTCCCAAGTAGCTGGGACTACAGGCGTCCGCCACCACACCTGACTAATTTTTGTATTTTTAGTAGAGACGGGTTTTCACTATGTTGGCCGGGTTGGTCTCCAACTCCTGACCTCAAGTGATCCGCCCACCTCAGCCTCCCAAAGTGCTGAGATTACAGACATAAGCCGCAGCGCCAGGCAGGCATTTTTCTGATATTGCAGAGCTATTGTCATATCCTGTAACCAAAGTAACCTGTTGTAGTGTTATATGGGGGGAGGAGGGGAGTAGTTTTCACTACTACGTTTGGAAACATTCTAGTCTCTGCTATTTATTTACCTTTCCAGTTACTAATACAATAGGTGATACAGGTGAGGCAGATATCAATTTTGGATCTATTCCCCTGTATGGTGTATTTTTTTTCTAGCTGTCCTTAGATTATTATTTACATAAGTTTGTCGCAAAGGGCTTTGTGAAGGAGATTTTTTTTCCCTTTCTCATGATTACAAGATCAACTGGGAGAAAAGATGGTAAATAAAACCAATGCACTGAATATTGATCTCTGAAGTAACATGAAAAAGTGATACTGATTCACAAAGGGTTCAGAAACTGCAGATGCTTTTCCCTAGTATGTGTAAACATTTGAGATAACGTGGCGCTCATCAATATACTTAGATGTCCAAAATGTTTGACTTATTAAAAGAGTCCCATTAAGAACAATCAAGGAGTTTAATCATAGCAACCAAATTTGCACTTCCCTCAGTATCAGTCAGAAATAAATACAGGAAATTTAAGACTCAACTTTTCTGTTCTGATCAAGAGATCCTATTTATGAAGGGAAGATTATGAAAAGTCTCAGTGATGGACAGAAAGCCAAATAGTTGCGATTGTTGATATCTTTGTCTTCTTCAGATGATGCCTTTAGATCCAGCATTATCCCTCTTGTTCTCTCTTGAGAAAGAAGCTGTTTCTGAGACATACAGCTAACAGTAGAGACCGTGGAACAAAATGCTTGATTCATAGGTCATTTTGTCTATACTGCAATTAAGAAATGTGAATATATCAAATATTTTTTAAAGTTTTACTCCCAATGTATTACATTTTACTAATAAATCATGTATACTTTGCATGTATTAAAAATGTAGAATTTTTAGCTAGATTTAGCTTTTCTTTTTGAAATCGTACTTATATTCATCTTATCGTAATTGATTTGATTTTATGTAGCCAGACATTTTATACCATTAAATAAAAGGGTATTTAAAATAAAAAAAATTAAAAAATAAAGGAGAAAATAAAACATAAATAGAAGTGACTATGATAATAAAGACTAACAGAAAGAAATTAGGTTAGATGGAGTTTTACATTCGAGTTCAGATTTGGGTTAAGCTGCTTTATTGGGATTATTAAGTGCATATGCAAATAAATTAGTGTAGGACATATAGTTTTTAAAATTTTATTTTGCACTTGGGACTATTTGAATTCAGTTAAAAAGATTTTATTACTAGATTTTTCATGATAGCATATCAGTGGTTAGTCAAAATTAAATAAAACCTATAAGGCATTTAACATAGTATATAATATTCGATAAGAGCTAATAATGGAAATAATGAAGAAATGCTAACAATAAATTAAGAAATGATATCTAACTATAGTAATGTATTGTTATTAATAACTGATTATTATTGGCATTTATTTTTAAATCTAGACTAAATCACATACATTTATGTAGTATTCTGAGAAATAACTACATTGTTTGAAATGATACATCAAATTTACTGTTATTCAAAATAGAGATTCCATTACTGAAAATTTGATATGAATGGTTTATTGTCTGGAAATTTTTTCCCTAAAACCGAGCTTGTGAAATATGTTTTACAATGTTGGAAAAGTAAGAAAGAAGTTATTTTAACCTTCTCTCATATTTTTCTTCCCAAATCCTGGGTCCAAGCCAGTGACCTCTCCAACTTTTATAGAAGTTCTTATTCACATATTGTGACACTTTGAAATGAGAGATTATAATTGGAGTGAGCTAAAGTTGTAAAATATGACAATCTGACAAAATAGGATGGCTTTTATATGTAGCCATGAAGGCAATATTCAAGCAAAGTAAGAAAGATAAAAGACAGCATTGGGGGAATAGCATATTTTTTTTTCTATAACAGGATGTATAATATATCCTAGCACATAAGCTTTTTTGCTCTTGAGCATTGCAAATATTCTTTTTTCTTCTGTGAGCTTCTTTGGCATACACTGGGGATGCTTGGGGGCCTTTTTGAGATGGATTTCTGCTCTCTTCAATAGAAGGTGAAATATTTCCAGATGATAAATAGCTCTGGGTCTGTTACTCAGGCAGGGGAGTTCTCAAAGCACATTGGGCTGTTAGAGGGAATTCCTAACCTTGTAAAGTGGTATCCCTCTTGCTCATATAGCAACAATTAAACTAGGGAGAACAAATGAGTCACCTCAGGAGAGTAGACTAGCATAGAATGTTAAATATTCTTGGGCATTCGGTGGCTTTGAAAAGAGAACAATTTGCATAACATTACTCAGGCAGAGTTATAGATCATCTTTGGGTCTGATCTTCTTTCATCTATAAATACCTTAAGTATAATCTAATGGCTTTGTAGTTAATATAATGGCCACTATGATGTTCTTGAGCTCAGAATAAGTATTAGCATGAAACTAGGCAACTTCAAAAAAGGAAACACTAAGTGTTTTATAAGTTTACCAGGAAGAATCTAGCAAAAGTAGTTTGTGTTGTACATAATAAAATTATTTCAGACAAAGAAACTCACGCAAAATTTTCTTATACTCATATTGGCTGGTTTAAATGAGTAAATCCTGTGTGTAAGTAAACAAATCAGTGACAATATTACTTTAAATCTCAATCACTAACTACTAAACCATTCTACATCACTTATAATCATAGATTTCAAGAATGGTAATGGGTCTTACCACTTATATGTGATTATTATAACAAAATGTACTGAGAGTATCCTGTACAAGAAATATATCCCTTACATCTGAATGTGTGTATAGATCTATTAGAAGATTCTGTAACTGCTTTTATAAAGATGTCCGTATTAAGTAGGACAGACCTTTATGTGATTGCTTTTGTCCATATATGTTTTGAGACTGAAGAAGAGCGATAGTAAAACAGATAGAGCAATAAAGATTTAGACCACATGTCTGGAAGTTTCTCATTCCAGCAGAAAAATTCAAAATGGGGACCTAGTTCCATGACAAAAGATAATGACAAATAAATTGTTAATATTTAAATATGTGATCCGTCTATATTAAGGAAAGTAAAGACACTAATCCAAATGCAATGCTTGAAACTTATGGGGCTTCGTGTTCAGAAAACAAAGAAAGAAAATGCTACAAAGATATTTGGAGAGAGAAGTGGGGGTATTGAATATGACCCGTTACTAAGTGATAACAGGCATTTTAACTAATTTTCTTAACTGAAACTGTGACAATGTGGTTACGCAGGAAAAGGTCTTATTTTCTGAAAACTGGTGCTGAAATATTGTGTAGTGAGTTGGTATGATGTTTGTAAATTATTTTCAAATCATCCATATATGAAAGTAAAGCAAATACAACAAAATGTTGAGAATGGTTTAATCTAGATTGTGAGAATATAGATTTTCATCATATAATTACTTCTATTTTTTCTGTTGACTTCAAGTTTTACTTAATATGATTTTGGTACAGGGAAATGGTGTACCTCCCAAACACCTTTAACTCCTCTTCAGAGAGCATCAGTAATTTATAGCAGAAGAACAAAAATAACAACCCGTAATTCTGATGGGAGGGAGTGGCATAGAGGTCATCAGAGAAGATGGCCAATTTCTGTAACATTGCACATAGGTGAAGGATTGGTGACTGTTTAAACAAGCCCAAAGGAGCTATATGCGAGTGTTTACACTGAGAGGGCTCCAGCAATGAAGGCACAGCTCTGAAAGAGACCCAGATTTGGCAGTGATTCCAAAGAAAAGGCATAAAATTTGCCAGGAAAAACACAGAGATGAACTAATATTCTATATACAGAATTTCTCCCATATGCTTGAGAATGCATAAAATATAGGCATTAATGACCAGAATGTAAACAATAAAGAAATAATTTTTAAAAGACGTTATTCTGTAGGTAACCTGCAAAGAATTAGGACAGTGTTGGGACACCATTGTGCTTAGAACACCCCCAACCGAATATCTGAAAGTAGAAGAAATGATTGATTCTTTTATTCATTCTAGGCCAAAACTCTGATCAATAAATACAACTCAAAAACTCAAAACTTCAAATTAGGTTATTTATTCTTAAATATGAACAGGAAACTCAGAGTTATCAGGTATTCCAGGAAAGCCCGCCTTATGAATGGCAAAGACTCAAATTCCAAACACAAAAGTAATTCTGAAGGAAGAGATAATTTAAAGAAACCACACAAACACAGACTAATTAGAGTTTTCAAAAAGTTTCAAGAAATCCCACAGTTCACAAAATAAGAATATGATTATTTTTAAAATAACACTTAAAGAAATCCTGAAAATGAATATATCTGTGGTATATGTGTGTGGGTATGCACAATTTGTGTGTATTAAATTTGAAAATGAAGAGCATTACCAATAAATAAAGTAATATAAATTTATTGCTTTCACACAATAGTCCAAAAGATATGACAATAAATAATGAGTGAAATATATATGATACATTGAAGATGTGTAAGGTCTAACATTAAACAATTGAATTCTAGGTTAAGAACACGAAAAACCAAGGACAGGAAATAATCGTGGAAATAATCATTGATAAAAATTTCTGAGCGCTGAAGGAAAATAGTTTTCGAATTGAGAAAATTTACTAAGTGTCCAACCTCAAATAGGAAACATAAACACACATAAACTCACACCTGGAGGCAATGTTCAAAACACAAACCCAAATAAACACATACTTGGAGACAGTGTTCTAAATAATTAGACTACATTCATAAAAATAAGATTATAAACACTAGAGAAAGAGAAGATGAAAATAAAAAGGGAAAAAAGAGGCTCTTTACCAACAAAGAAAATATAATCAGACGGATACCAAGTCCACTCTTGGTTTCTAGAAGATAATGAATACAATTTCAGATGCAAATGTATAAATTCCTTAAAATGTATGAAGAGAAAAGATTTCCAATCTGGAAATATATGCCCAGATGAAAATTAATTATATATGAGGGTAAAATAAAGGCATACTGTGATATGAAAAGACTCAAGTAAAATGTCTAACATACACTCATTATTAAGAAATCATATAAAATTAGTGCAAGCCAACAAAATAGTAAACAAAAGTAAATATAACATCCAAGAAAAAGTGTTTCCAAACCAGGAGATTAATAAAGTAAATTCCAGGTTGACAATTGTGCAGATGTTCTTGTTTGGATTAGCAAGAAATAAACCTCCCAAAGAGAGGCATGTAGTGAAAAGATTTGATGTCAGACCTCAGAAGTGGGATGAATCTAAGGATATTAAAAAAAATACATAAATAAAACCACTAACAGACAAAGATGTTACGGAAAAAAAATCTATATGCAAAATAAAACTGCAGCAATTACATAGGAAATACAAATTATTTGGTAATAAAACAAAAAGGTTTACATTGTTCTAATTAGTGTAAAAAGAGTATTAGTTGTTCTCTTTTTTTAATGTTTTAGCATCAACTGATAGACAAAACTTACAAACTTATTTATCAGTAGGTGTTCTCAGAGAAAAAGAACAAATTGGATGTTGATATAGCTATAGATGTAGATGTAGATATAGTTATACAGAGATATTTAGAGAGATCTCTCTATATATAGATGTAGCCATATATAGAGGATATATATGGATCTCTATATATCTACGGATATAGACATATCTCTCTATATAGGTATAGATATCTATATAGATATATAGATATCTCTCTCTATATAGGTATATATATATTATATATATCAATATATATCTCTATATATCGATATATAAAGATTTGTTATAAGGAATTGGCTCACACAATTATAAAGGCTGACTAGTCCAAAGGTATGCAGGTGGCAAACTGTAGACCCAGGATAGCTTCTAGTTCTAGTCTAAAGACGGGCAGGCTCAAGACCCAGGAAAAGCCAATGTTTTAATTGAAGTCAAAAGGCAGAAAAAAAATTCCAGTGTCTCAGCTTGAAGGCAGTCAGGCAGGAAGAGATCTCTGTCACTCACGGAGGGGTTTGCCCTTTTGATCTATTCATTCCCACAGCTATTGAATGAGGCCCATCCACATTAGGGAAGGCAATCTATTTTATTCAGTCTACTGATTTAAATACTAATCTCATTCAGAAACACCCACAGAGGCACACCCAGGATAATGCTTGACAAAATCTCTGGGCAACTTATGGCTCAGTCAAGTTGACACATAAAATTAACTATCAGGCTTATTTTTAAAAAGAGGCCTGGCCACACAGGGTGTCTCACACCTGTAATCCCAGCACATTCAGAGGCATAGGCAGGTAGATTGCTTGAGCCCAGAAGTTTGAGACCAGCCTGGGTAATATGATGAAACTCCATCTCTACAAATAAAAAAATAGAAAAATTAGCTAAGCATGGTAGTCTGTGCCTGTAATCCCTGTTATTCAGGAGGATTACTTGAGCCCAGGAGGCAGAGGCTGCAGTGAGCTGAGATTGTGCCACTGCACTGTAGCTTGGGCCACAGAACAAGACCCTTTAAAAAACAGAAAAAACCTAAGGCCTACTTCAGAATTTTTTAGGACAGATTCTGTATAATACAGATGATGGAAGCTGGTGGCGGATGGGGAGAAGAAATGGAAGGAGATGTAAGGGGAAGTGTAAAGGTGTTAATGCTATGATCCTATGAAATAGAGAAACCACAGATACATTCCAATGTCAAAGAAACAACTGTAAACATTGTATTGAAGGGTGTTAGGGTGATGGTTATTTGTATCTACAACCTACTTTTAAATGCATCAAAAATTAAGCTGGGTTAACAGACAAATGGGTAGAAAATAATAAAACAATTATAAACAGTATGTAAAAAATATATAGACTAGGAGGTAAGTATACAGATGAATACTATATACTTTTATTGTGAATTTGAAAATTTCATAATAAAATGTTGGAGGCAAGAAGAAAAAAAAGGATACATTCTATGAGTGAACTGAAATTTAGAAACAAAGACACTCAGATATCACTTAGTGTTTTATTGACAACACAGAGAAAAAACGGTGGTACAGTTTTACTTGGACAAGGCAAGGGGTATGCAGTTTGGAAGTCAACAAATATTATTCAAATTTATAATTAAAGAACTACTATAACATTTAATCATTTAGCCAATTTTATATATGTATTTTTATAAGAACTGAAACAGAAAGAATGAAAATAGAAACAATTAAAAATGTCCCCAGCTGGCTAGGAAAAGAAAGAGTATGGTTTGGGATTATAAACTCTTCGATTCCCTATGATATTTAGCAATTTAATTGTATTACTTTGATTAAAATGTTTTTGATCAGTTTAAACTGATGTAATGAATTCATATTTATTGATACAGAAAAATATGATATAATCCATCTAAAAAGCAAGTTACAAAACAGTGTACAGTGTACCATAGTACCTATGAACACAATTAGTGAAGTAATTTGCAGAGCTATAATACCAAATCAGAAATTATTTTGGTAATGAATTTATGATTTTCCCCATTTTCTGATTTTTTCCATGATCTCATATACTTTATTCTCAGAAAACAAAAGACAAAACCCCACACATACACAAAAATAAATGAGTAAGTTCTTTACAACCCCAGAGGCTAAGTCAGTGGGAAAAGAGGGAAATGAATGGTTATGAGCATAAACACAGGGACAAATAAAAGAAGTTTGGAGCACAGAGAACAATTCACAAATCAGAAGTCATTTTAAAGGACACAGAAATCATGGTTTTAAATATCATTCCATAAGCAAAGAGAATATTAAAATCATTTTTTGGAAAATTCCTTGAAAAATGTTTTGTAATAACTTTTTTATTTTTTACCCTTCTCATCACAACCATCCTCATTACCTCATAAGAGCCATATGTGGTAACTGTCCAGGGTTGTTCATCTCTGCCTCTCGCCAGGAAATATACTGAATTGCAAGAATTAGGTACTACAAAAAGATGCATATTTTATATTAAGCAGTTACATTTAGAAGTAAACTGGTAACTTGATGGCATTTCTATAGCATATATATATATATATATGCCATACATATATGTATGTATGTTTTTTTTTTTAACTCATGTATAAAACACATATATCCACATATGGGTTAGTAGTAGTATTTGTTGAACACAACTTTTGGTTTTCACACAAATGCACCTTTTCAAAAATCAATTGTTCCTTCTCCCAACATACCCCAGGCTGGCAAATGACAAATGAAAATAAAATCCCTGCTGGAAATAGTGGTATAAAAGGCATTTTCCATTTTATGTGCACTTTTCAACCCAGAGAAAATAAGAAATGTTTTATTTTTGTGCAGTAGTTTCTAAAATATAATCAGAGAGATGCTAGTAAACATTTAACTTTAGATTAGCTTTCTCAAAACTTTTAAGCGCTGGAATGAAAGATTTGCTTACATTCTGAAGCTGGTGCAGGGTATCTTTTTTAAGCCTTCTTTGGCATCTCATTTTCATGCACCATCTGAGATGACTTGGAAAACACCAGAAAATAACAACACTACTTCCACAAAACAACTGCCTGGACAGTGCCTATTTCTACAGCCATCATTTATAGAACTCTTTTTCTGGGGAGAAGTTTTATTTTAAGTGTCAATACTAAAAGATGATATATTTGGAGTTGGCTGCTTCAATCAGTAAATGTAGTCAGCATCGACTCAGAAACAGCTTATTTTTAATAATTGGAAGAAGAAATATTTCTAGCTGTTAGTTTTAAATGGCTACAAAGGAAAGAAATTTTTTTTTGGAATTATTAGCTTGCCGTATGTGTAGATTAAAAAGGCTGTGTAAAAATGGCATCTTGTGATTTTTTTTTACAGTGAACATGACCCAAAAATATGGAAAAGACTATGAGTTCTTTTTATCTTTAGCCCTCCTTCCTTCTTTGTGCAAATGAGACTAAGAACTTCCTTCACATTGTAAGCAAAGCCTGAATCCCATTGCTGACATATTTGAGAAAGCAGTTTCATCGATAGAGATCAATTTCTGAAATCACTAAAAATTCAACATTTTCTAAGATTCATAAAAATTATTATTGCTTTAGTCTTGACAGTTGCCTTTTTAAGGAAATTAACCCCAGAAAACACATAAACACGTGCATATACATACATACACACACGCACATTCACCACACAGTTTATGAAGGAATACAGAGTGCCCACTGGATCATTCAACTTCACTGAATGAATATGCAGAAATTTTAAAAAAGTAATTTTGAAAAATTTCAAATGATACTGAAAAATATGGTATTTTGTTTTAAAAATCTTGACTCATTTATTTATAAAGTGTGTATATAGATAGATACAAGCAGAGAAATATATATCAATATAAATGTGCAGTAAATATGTATTTATATATATTTACCCTTTCAGTTATATATTTACATAACTGAAACATATAAAAATAACAAAGAAGGGCAGGGCGCAGTGGCTCATGCCGATAATCCCAGCCCTTTGGGAGGCTGAGGCGGGCGGATTATTTGAGGTAAGGAGTTTGAGACCAGCCTGACCAACATGGTGAAACCCTGTCTCTATCAAAACTACAAAAATTAGCCTGGCATGGTGGCATGCGCCTTGTAGTTCCAGCTGCTCTGGAGGCTGAGGCAGGAGAATTGCTTGAACCCGAGAGGTGGAGGTTGCAGTGAGCCGAGATCACGCCACTGCACTCCAGCCTAGGCAACGAGAGATACTCCGACTCAAAAAAAGAGAAGTTATCTCTAGGTAAGATCATGATGGAAATTTTCATCTTACTTTATACCTTTCACTGTTGAAATTATTTTACAGTTGAAGTAAAGGAAATTTTACAATATCCAACAAGAGCCAATGTCATTTATTTAATATCAAAATTAATATTGGAAAAATGTCTATACTTTAGGCTACCACCCATCTGCCTGAATTAATCAGCATTAATACTTAATTTTAAATATTACCTGTCAACGCAGGTCACTGAATGTGATCTCCTTTAAGGTATTATCATGTAATAAACTGCTACAAAAAGTCTAATTCTCTCAAGAGTTTTATAGTCATCCACTTCATTTTCAGGTCAACATTTTAACATATTTTCCCATATTTTTTTCTGAAGCTTTAATCTCTGCAAAGCCCATCTTTAAATTTGAAGGAAAAGGTAGAAGAGTGAGGAGCAGCAGTAATTAACTTGAATTTGGAACTTGGATATAACTAAAGACACATTTTGCTTCTTCATTTTTATGTCAGTTTGCAAAGGAAACAGTTATGATTTTAGCTAAATAAAGAAATTTTTGTTTTTCTTTTTTCTTTTTAAAATTCTACTTGTATCACATTTCAAAACCTACTCTGAATTTTCACTCAGTTCCCACAATATTACCATAATTCTTTGAGCTGTTGGCAAAATGGATCCATTTTATAAAGTCATGCCTTTTGCATTGAGCTTTTGCCTGTCTCGTATATTTAGATAAATTTGAAAGCAAAAGGAATATCCACTGTGTTGAATATCTTTAATAGCATGGTTGAAATTTATAATTTGAAATTCATAAGTTCAAAGAACATTTATCTACTGCTTGATTTTATGCTTGAAACTTCCTATGCTTCACAGCAGTTTTTTTTTTAATAGGTGGACAAAAATCCTTCCTCCTATCATTCATAACAATTTTCTTTATACTTAAGTAAAATATACAGAAACTTTTAAAGGAACATCAAAATCTTGTTCCCTCTTATTGTTGCCACATTATTTTTATTATATTACCCAACCAGGTTTTTATGGTTATGCTTATACTCTCACACAAAAGTTTTAGAACAAATATTGAAGGAAATGCAGGGTCACAAAATGAATAAGTTTACCTTAATAACATTAATATGAACAATGATATTATTTTATTGAACTTAAAGCACGCTCTTGAGCTTAAGAGCAAAGATGTAGCCACAGTTGAACTTGTATTTATTTGGGCTATATTTGTGCTTTTAATTACTCATACTAATACACAGGAAGCTTATTTGCAACAGGATATTTATATAATTTAAAATATTTTCAGAGTTTTTGTGTGTGTGTTGAAATGTTAAGAAAACAGAACTCATTCTTAAGCAATGATTTGCAAAGAGCAGTGCTCATATGCAGATTTTTAAGGCATAGCCCAAATGGTTAGAAATGCTGCAAAAGTTTATTTTTCTTTTGGGTGATCTGTTGTCTGGAAAAAGCTGTTACATGTAAAAATTTGGATGCTGAAATCAAATGGCTATACCCAAATGAGCAAGAATAGTTTAAAACATTTAAATCAGCATCTGCATAAAAATTAATATTATTTATAAGACTGTTATGTATATATGTATATATATTATGTATAAGAATATATTTATACAAATATATACTACTAGAAAATTATATATGATGCACTATTTTATTTTATGTAATATTTTATGTATATATTTATTTATTTACACATAATTTATATACTTTTAAGACTGTGTCCATTTTTCATTTATTCTTGGTCTCCGGTTTGAACAACGCTGCTTTACGGCATTACACTGATAGTCTCTCTACTCTTTAGTTCTCTTCCTTATCGCTTATTCATGTGTACCTTATTCCATGCTATAATGTAATGTACCATACATGTGTTGAATTTTAAAAAAAAATTAGCAGAATTTCAATGCTTTCCTATATTACTCAACATAAACATTCTCTATATAGAATGAATTGGAACAAGCTATTTGTGAATCTGAAAGGATAATCAGTGATTCTACCAATCATAGTGGTAAACTCATTCAAACTCAGCCTGTTAAAATGAGACGCTCTGCCCTATATCACTGAAAACCTCTTGATTTGCCAGATTTTTCCCTTCTTTACAAATGAAAATGCTTAGTGTTTTCTGAGTTCCTTTGCACTATCTCCCACTGGATTCAGGTCATTGATTTCATCTTCAGAACACTTGGAAAGTTTATTTTGTGGTGTTTATGAGCTAATTTATTTTTATTGCAATGTTTATTTAAAATGAAACAATAAGTACACTGAAGTTTTGTGCATTTCATTTTATGAAAATGTTATCCCAAAGGGATACAGAAGAACTAAATACAAATTTTCAAAATTTATTGTTTTTTTTTTTTGCCTGCTGCTATATCTGAGGTTGTACTTTTGTTCTGATCTTTGTAACACCTCAAAAAAAAAAAAAATGGGTTAAGAGAAGGATGAACAGAAGAATGGATATGAGACCTATCTGATAAGGCAAGCAGATTAATAGACGAATGGAGGAATGTTTGGATGTATAGGTATATATGTGTTCATTGCACACATATGGAGGAATGTTTGGATGTATATGTATATATGTGTTTATTGCACAGTTTTCAACTTTTTGTGTTGAAATTTTTATAAAAAGAAGTTGGAGAAATAAAAAACAAGAAAACAGAACCATAAGATTTTTATTTAACATTTTTGATTAAAGGAATTGTATTGCAAATTATGACTTTTTAATTTGGCAACATCCTTTTAATGGTGTTCTTTCTTTGTCCTTCTCTTTCTCTCCCTCTCTCTCTCCCTCTCTTCCCTAAAGCTCCATTCCAACTTAGACAAGGGAGAGGGCACTGTGAAATACACCCTCTCAGGAGATGGCGCTGGCACCGTTTTTACCATTGATGAAACCACAGGGGACATTCATGCAATAAGGAGCCTAGATAGAGAAGAAAAACCTTTCTACACTCTTCGTGCTCAGGCTGTGGACATAGAAACCAGAAAGCCCCTGGAGCCTGAATCAGAATTCATCATCAAAGTGCAGGATATTAATGATAATGAGCCAAAGTTTTTGGATGGACCTTATGTTGCTACTGTCCCAGAAATGTCTCCTGTGGGTGAGTAGGCAAATCAAAATTCTGTGAGATACAATGAGACCTCTTCAACATTGACTTTTTGCAGGTTGATGTAAACATCTTGTCTATCATCTAAAAGAATATTTTTCAATTCTAGAAAATACAGTTCTTTTCATTTATTTTTGTAACTTTTTTGTTTTTCTTTCTGCTTCATTATGAAGATAACTACAGGAATATATAACATTAGTTCCTGTTTTCCACCCTGTGAATTTACCTGAATTCATAGAATCCTTGCATGCTTTAAGCAAAAAATGTATTTTGTATTGAAATTGATTCTTATCTCAATTCCAGACACCTATATAGTGCTGGAGACACCTACCCTACACCACGAAATGCCAGACAGTAATTCCTAGATCAAAGTAAATGATCTAAAGCATGCATCACATCTGATCTGGAAGTGGTCCAGAAACAGGTGTGTTGCATCTTTTGTAGCTGTAAATAGAGATTCTGGAAGGGTGATACTGTTTCCTTTTCAGGGTAAATAACCCATACTTGTTATGCCATCAAGCCAAGCAGCAAATGAATAATGTCATGAAAACATTATTAGAACAAATTAACAAATTACAATTACAATTATCAAATTAACAATTAGAATACAGTAGCACCATCATTCTAAAAATTTAAATTTGATATAAATATACATTTCCATATCAGCCTAAATTTACAAAGTCCTATAATATGTAGGATATAAGGTCAATAAGTTAAGAATTCCAGCTTTAAGGACAATTTTAAATTATAATTTTTATTCCTCAGTCACCACTGCTAATCCTTCAATTTATTTCAAAGTAACTTCTGGTTTTTATTACATTTGGAAGATAAAGCAACTTATCACATGTAGGTTACAACTTAAAATTCGTGTATGAGCCACTGCTTATATTTTCTAAATCTGACATGACCCAGGGGGTTTCTACTGCTCCCACCACCACCCAGGACATGCGATGAAGATTGTGCACGCTACCGTGAGGGCAGAAGCAGGTTAGTAGCTGTAGGAGCTGTCACATGGATTTACTATAATGCACTTGAAATTGTGTATGTGACCTTATCAGGCATTTAAGGACCATAATCTCTCCTTGACCTAAGAAATCAGCTTGAAGTAATTCACTTAGATTTCAAATTTTAATGTGGATACCCAAGGCTGCAAATCTGTTATTCAGTACCTGCTACACTTTTGGGGTTGCCTCTTTTATGCACTGTTAGAATTGCTAGAAATTTAGAAGTCCAATTGGAAAGAAGCATATCTTGTTAGAAAGTATTCCCAGAAAATGAGGAAGGCTACATTTTAACTGTGTCTTGATTTTACAGGGAGAAAAATAAAGTTAATATTTTGAGGAAAAAATAAGGCTTTTAAGATGACATGCTATATAGTAGACAAATAATTTAACTCGGTGCCTACTTCACGTACACTGGATGTGTTAACATGAATTTATGACCCTCAGTGACTTTTTATTACCAAAACAGCTTCCTTAAAGCAAACACACACACATGCCTCTACAGTATTGGAAAATTCCGTCTCCTTAGATAAAACAATTAGGATTTTTCTTGTGCCAACTAGAATAATTAGGGCTGCAGAGTTGGAGCCTTTATGTAAGGAGTTTGCAGCTCATATCCGAAGAGAGAAATGTATTTGGAAAGTCAAAAGTGTAGGTAAGTGAGAAAGCAGAGTAGTTTCAGCTTTTGCAGTTGGAGTGGGTATAATTTACTGTGTTGTCATAAGATACTGGAAAGATCTTTGGAAGAATAGGTTCTTAAAGTGTTTTCTCATGTGCCCTTACTGAAATTTCCCATTGGGCCTTCAAGACAACTCCAGTAAATACTTAAATTGATTTTCAGTGCACTGCTTTCTTTCATTTTTATTTATTTATTTTGAGACTGGGTCTTGGTCTGTTGCCCTGGCTGGAGTGCAATGGCCCAATCTTAGCTCACTGAAGCCTTAAATTCCTGGGCTGAAGAGATCCCTCCACCTGAGCCTCCTTAATAGCCAGTCATGTGCCACCCTGCCTAGCTATTTTTTTTTTTTTTTTTTTTACTTTTTGTAGAGAAGGGATCTAGCTATGTTGCCCAGGCTGTTCTCAAGTAGTCCTGGCCTCAAATGATCCCTCCACCTTGGCTTCCCAGAGCACTGGGATTACAGTCATGAGCCACCCTCCTGGCTCCTTTTTTTTTTTTATTTTTAATAACAGAAGGGTATTTCTTTTGAATGTGAAATTTTACCACATGGTATGAATTAGTCCAAGTGTTTTTATACTAAATTTACATAATATACACTTTTCAAGTAAGTACAAAGAGGTATAAACACTGCTTATGAATTGAATGTTAAAAAATAAATCTCTATGCATCACTTTTGTCTTTCCCCATAATCTCACGTATACACATAAAACAAAAAACAAGGAGACCCAGTTATAGTTGTGGTATCTGCTGTTTCTGCCTTGAAATTTCCAACTTACAGCTAAGCAGCAACTACTGTGCATCCAGAACTTACATCTATGTTCCTAGAGTACTCGAACCCCATTCTCAAGTGCACCCTTCTTACCAGGTGGAAATAGTTCACTGCTGTAATAATCTAAGAAAACATTATGTTTCTCTCTACTTTTTTTTTCTCTCATATAATCTAGGCAATTCTCCCTCTGTATCATTTTCCTGAGAAAACTAAAATAATTTTTAATCAAGACCAGATGGAACTTTGTATGGTATATTGACAGTATACCAATTGTTGTGACGAATCTTACTGCCTGTTGTAGATATCAGTGTTTGAAGTATTCCCTATGAAATAACTTTTCTGTCCCAATAATTGAGAGTGCTACTGTTTCATTTCCAAAAAAAGGGAAGAATTAATCAATTAAAAATACATATAGTGAAATAATCTATTTTGTAACATAAAACATAAGATGAAGAAATATCGGAACATTGATATGAAGTTTAACAGTAATGGATTATTATATATCCAGAAATATGAACAAATAAACCTGCAATGAAAATTTACTAATGTTACTAATTTTCACTTGTGTAAAGTGAACATTACAAAGAACATAGTGTACAAAGGGAGAATGTTGGTGGGTAGGATGAGTCAAGATTTCAGAGGAAAATCAATATTTAAGACTTACAGCACTGTGGAATATATTTACTTTTCCTAAAGTTGAAGAAAATTC
This sequence comes from Pan paniscus, assembly GCF_029289425.2. NCBI lineage: Eukaryota > Metazoa > Chordata > Mammalia > Primates > Hominidae > Pan > Pan paniscus. Next base: position 44,153,699 of record NC_073253.2, on the reverse strand, counting down.
CAGTGAATCTATGAATTGTTTAAGAGAAAGGTCACTCCGTTACTGACTTCTGCTACATCTAATATTCCAGGGAAGTAATATTTAGAGATAAAAAGCTTTTACTCTGGCCTCCGGAAATTACTTAATGATCCAGATACTCCCAAAGTCAAAGCAAATCCTTGGAGACAAGTTTGGACTTTATGAATGTGGACTTAATTCTTTAAGATCACTAGAGCAACAATAAATTACAGGAATATACCCTCTTTATATCTGATGATTATGCATAAGTGGGGTGTGCAGTTTTAAGTTACTTTTCCTACAGTGCTGACAGGTTTAGAGTGTTAAATCCATACTCAACTTGTATTATCTTCCTCTGCTTGAGCTATGCCACCTTGAGTCAGCTGATTTGACTATTTATAATTAGATACCTAACCTATGATATGATATAGTAGATGTCAATAGTGACTCATGATTTATGTAGTAAGTCTTACCATTTTCTAAGCAGTAGTCAGGTGCCATGTGATCTAACTAAAGATTTGTATTTCTTATTTTACTTAACAATTACAGTAACCCCAATGCAGTATTATTCACTGTTGGATTTTTTTTAATGTGAAAACTTAATAACCCCTGTGGATAAGAAAGTAAGAATGATTCTTAGGTGCTTTAGAACCAAATTAATCAGAATTTAATATACCACTTTGTCTAGGTGTCATGGCGGCTAAAATATCTTTGAGAAAGTTAAACTTAGCTTTCAATCTCAGATGATCTACTTAAGAATTTGGAAAGTTTATATTATATTATTTGAGAATGGGGATTCTTGCTTAAACGAAACCTGAAGGATGGGCATCTTTCATTCAATATCTTAAAAAGAAAGTTTAGCTGACATTTAAATAAGAAAAGATACACCTAAAATAAAGTAGAACACTGGTTTAATAAAAATAGTGAACAGGTACTCCCTTGCCTTTCTATTTTTCTCTCAACTCTATTTTATTTTACATGAAGTTTGGGGAGAAATGCTAAGATGAAATTTTTGGTGGAGTCTTTCAGAGGTTATTTAACCAGAGACTATTTTCTTTTTTCTTTTCTTTTTTTTTGAGATGGAGTCTTGCTCTATTGCCCAGGCTGGAGTGTAGTGGTGCAGTCTTGGCTCACTGCAACCTCTGCCTTCCAGGTTCAAGTGATTCTCCTGCCTCAGCTTCTCAAGTAACTGGGATTACAGGTGTGCACCACCACACTCAGCTAATTTTTGTATTTTTAGAAGAGATGGGGTTTTGCCACATTGGCCAGGCTGGTCTCGAACTCCTGACCTCAAGTGATTTGCCTGCCTCGGCCTCCCAAAGTGTTGGTGTTAAGGACATGAGCCACAGTGCCCAGCCAACCAGAGACTACTTGTTTCGTGGCCATATTTAAATGGTCTAAGAAGGAAAAGTGAAGACTGTGTCTGTACTTTACATTAATGAACTATTATAATTTAGAAACATATATAAGTCTCCACACTTCCTTATTTTCACAAAAATGCCATAGAGAGACAAATTGAAACATAAAAAACTAGATATATTCTCTTATCCCATGAGCCAGCCATGGAAACAGAGAGCAGCTCAATTAGTAGCAGAGGAACAGGTGAATTATCATCCACTTCTATCTATGCCCTAAAAGCAGAGTTTTTGCAGAAGCTTGAAGACAGAATGTTGACTATTTATTTTCCACACATAAAGACATTCTCCTTGTGCAATCAAACTACAATGTTTAAAATCAGGAAATTTGCATTAATGTATTATTATAATCTAATCCTTCAGCCCTATTCAAGCATTAGCACTTGTCTCAATAGTGTCTTATATAACAAAAAGTTCAAGTTCAAAATCAAACATTGTATTAAAATGTTAGGTCTGTTTAGTTTCCTTTAATCTGAAACAGGTTCATATTTTTTCTTGGTTTCCGTGACTTTAATATTTTTGAAGATTTCTGCCTAGTTATTTTTTAGAATGGCTCTCCCATCTTGAGTATGTGTGATGTTTCCTCATGTATGAATGAAGCATATACATCTTTGTCAGAAATATCCCAGAAGCAATTCTGTACTCTCTTCATTATGTTCTATTGGGTGGGCCATGGTTTTTGATTTGTCTTATTACTGATGATGGTTACTTTTATTATTTGATAAAGGTTGTATATAACTTATCTATTATGGCATAATACATTAGCTAAAACCTTAGCGGTGTAAAACAGCAGATACTTACGTTTCTCATAGGAATGGCTCTATTGAGTACCTCTGTCTCAAGGCTTCTCAAGAGTTTGTAGCTACCTTGTTGGCTGGGGTTGTGGTCTGATCTAAAGGCTTAGTTAGGGGGTGGTAGAAATCTTCCATATGTTCTTTGCTACGTGGACTTCACAGGCCTACATCATAACGTGGCAGCTGGCTTTCCTCAGAATGAACTACCCAAAAGAGAGCTAGACAGAGAGAAAACCCTCTGATTGAAGCCATAGTCTATTTATAACCTAATCTTGAAAGTGACATCACATCCCATCTGCCATATTCTACAAGTAAGTGCAACGCGAATACAAGAAAGCTGGGATCATTGAGGGCTCTCCTACAGTCTACCTACCACTGTCTATACTCTGGCTCTCAATGATTCATGTTGCTCTCTCATGCAATATATCCTCATCCCCTTCTGAGGACCCCAAAATTTTCAACCCACTATAGCATCAGTTCAAAGTCCAGAAGCTTTTCATCTAAATCAAGTCCAGATGGGGAAGTGATTTTGGGTTTAATTCTTTTTTTTTTTTTCTTTTAGATTTTTTTACTTTTAGTTTTGGAGTACCTGTGCAGGATGTGCAGGTTTGTTACATTGATAAACATGTGCCAGGGTGGTTTGCTGCACCTATCAACCCATCACATAGGTATTAAGCCCAGCATGCATTAGTTATTTTTTCTAATGCTCCCCCTCCCTCCCCTCCACCCCCCATCAAGCCCCAGTGTGTATTGTTCTCCACCCTGTGTCCATGTGTTCTTACTGTTCAGCTCCCACTTATAAGAGAAAACATGTGGTGTTTGGTTTTCTGTTCCTGCGTTACTTTGCTAAGGATAATGGCTTCCAGCTTCATCCATGTCCCTGCAGAGGACATGATCTCATTTCCTTTTTGTGGCGGCATAGTATTTCATGGTGTATATGTACCACATTTTCTTCATCCAGCTTTGTGATACTAAAGAGGCCAGTTACTTACTACACATTCACCAAAAATACAGTGGCAAAACAGGAATAATGTCTCTAGACATTCCTGTTGAAAAAAATGGGAAAATGCACAGACTAAAAGAATGATTGGTCCACCACATTTTAAAATCCCAGTGGTAAATGTTGCAAGTCATTTGATTATATTCAACGCCTGTGAATAATTATTCATGCCTCTCATCTCTGACCTCTAGGCTCTTCGTTCTGCCTTTTGAGTTATTCTTTTTTTTTTTCCCATGAAATACAGCTTGTACTTGCAATAGTACTTGGGTGTTGAACTTGTTTAGAGTGCATATCCTTTTTTTCAGATCCATCTATCATTTCCTAGTTGTATGTAGTTGTGTGGGTTATTTCTCCTCTTTTACATTGATTTTCTCACCTGCAAGTGAATAATAGTAACACTCTATGAGCAGGGTTATTGCAAGTAGCAAGGAGAAAATATATATTTACCATTTGCCACAATCCCTGGGGAAGTGCAGTCAATACATTGGAAAGGGTCCTCATAAGAGTTTGATGATCATTCTCAGAAAGCTAGCCAGAGAAAGTCTAAATGGTAAAGGTTCCAGCTCATTATCTTCTTCCCTTTTCTCAAGTTTTCTCTCCATCTGACATGTGAGCTCAGTATTTACCATTGCCCGTTCTACAAATTTAACCAAGTTTATTTAAAAACATAATGACCTTCTATCCCAATTTACATTTTCTTTGGTGTAGAGGACGCCTTTACCTTGATGTGTGGAGACAAGCTGCTGATTTGTAAGAAACACCAATTATCAGCTTCCACTTGTGCTTCACAATCTGCTGAGTCGCTTTAACACTTTTGATGAAATTGAGCAAGGCCTTGTGATCTCTCCTGTGCCAGCCGTGAAGTGTCCACTGCACAGAGCTTGGCAGAACTATTTTCAGGGCCATAGGATGTTATGGCTGTGTGGGCAGGGAGCATTTTATTCATCTGTTTGATTCCTATGTTTTTATTAGTGGTGCAATTGCAAAGGTAATGCTATTGACACTTTTTGTGTAGCCTTGAGAGAAGAGTATGAATTGTTTTAGTAGCAGCACAGCGTGTCCCTAAATATAAATCATGCTGTACTGATAGTTACTTTAGCAGCCACTGATCAGCAATAAATGTTAAAAATTCACAGCCAATATCATACTGAATGGGCAAAAACTGGAAGCATTCCCTTTGAAAACTGGCACAAGACAGGGATGCCCTCTCTCACCACTCCTATTCAACATAGTGTTGGAAGTTCTGGCCAGGGCTATCAGGCAGGAGAAGGAAATAAAGGGTATTCAATTAGGAAAAGAGGAAGTCAAATTGTCCCTCTTTGCAGACGACATGATTGTTTATCTAGAAAACCCCATCGTCTCAGCCCAAAATCTCCTTAAGCTGATAAGCAACTTTAGCAAAGTCTCAGGATACAAAATCAATGTACAAAAATCACAAGCATTCCTATACACCAACAACAGACAAACAGAGAGCCAAATCATGAGTGAACTCCCATTCACAATTGCTTCAAAGAGAATAAAATACCTAGGAATCCAACTTACAAGGGATGTGAAGGACCTCTTCAAGGAGAACTACAAACCACTGCTCAAGGAAATAAAAGAGGATACAAACAAATGGAAGAACATTCCATGCTCATGGGTAGGAAGAATCAATATTGTGAAAATGGCCATACTGCCCGAGGTAATTTACAGATTCAATGCCGTCCCCATCAAGCTACCAATGACTTTCTTCACAGAATTGGAAAAAACTACTTTAAAGTTCATATGGAACCAAAAAAGAGCCCGCATTGCCAAGTCAATCCTAAGCCAAAAGAACAAAGCTGGAGGCATCACACTACCTGACTTCAAACTATACTACAAGGCTACAGTAACCAAAACAGCATGGTACTGGTACCAAAACAGAGATATAGATCAATGGAACAGAACAGAGCCCTCAGAAATAACGCCACTTACCTACAACTATCTGATCTTTGACAAACCTGAGAAAAACAAGCAATGGGGAAAGGATTCCCTATTTAATAAGTGGTGCTGGGAAAACTGGCTAGCCATATGTAGAAAGCTGAAACTGGATCCCTTCCTTACACCTTATACAAAAATCAATTCAAGATGGATTAAAGATTTAAACGTTAGACCTAAAACCATAAAAACCCTAGAAGAAAACCTAGGCATTACCATTCAGGACATAGGCGTGGGCAAGGACTTTATGTCCAAAACAACAAAAGCAATGGCAACAAAAGCCAAAATTGACAAATGGGATCTAATTAAACTAAAGAGCTTCTGCACAGCAAAAGAAACTACCATCAGAGTGAACAGGCAACCTACAACATGGGAGAAAATTTTCACAACCTACTCATCTGACAAAGGGCTAATATCCAGAATCTACAATGAACTCAAACAAATTTACAAGAAAAAAACAAACAACCCCATCAAAAAGTGGGCGAAGGACATGAACAGACACTTCTCAAAAGAAGACATTTATGCAGCCAAAAAACACATGAAAAAATGCTCATCATCACTGGCCATCAGAGAAATGCAAATCAAAACCACTATGAGATATCATCTCACACCAGTTAGAATGGCAATCATTAAAAAGTCAGGAAACAACAGGTGCTGGAGAGGATGTGGAGAAATAGGAACACTTTTACACTGTTGGTGGGACTGTAAACTAGTTCAACCATTGTGGAAGTCAGTGTGGCGATTCCTCAGGGATCTAGAGCTAGAAATACCATTTGACCCAGCCATCCCATTACTGGGTATATACCCAAATGACTATAAATCATGCTGCTATAAAGACACATGCACACGTATGTTTATTGCGGCATTATTCACAATAGCAAAGACTTGGAACCAACCCAAATGTCCAGCAATGATAGACTGGATTAAGAAAATGTGGCACATATACACCATGGAATACTATGCAGCCATAAAAAATGATGAGTTCATGTCCTTTGTAGGGACATGGATGAAACTGGAAACCATCATTCTCAGTAAACTATCGCAAGAACAAAAAACCAAACACCGCATATTCTCACTCATAGGTGGGAATTGAACAATGAGATCACATGGACACAGGAAGGGGAATATCACACTCTGGGGACTGTGGTGGGGAGGGGGGAGGGATAGCATTGGGAGATATACCTAATGCTAGATGACGAGTTGGTGGGTGCAGCGCACCGGCATGGCACATGTATACATATGTAACTAACCTGCACAATGTGCACATGTACCCTAAAACTTAAAGTATAATAAAAAAAAAAAAGAAAAAAAAATTAACAAGAAGTTTCTTTTTTTCGAAACCACCAAATGACTCTAAGCATTAAATATATTTTAGCCGGAGTTGCTTCTCGGCCACAGAGTGGTTCACAACATTAAACATATTTTCAAAGTATTACTCCTTCCCCAGCCTCCAAGTGGTTGTAAACATTAAATATGTCTTATAAAAACTGCTTTGCCAGCTACTGGCAAGATAGCTATGAACATCATTTTTCTTTAAAGTTGCCTTCCAGCTGCGGGACTATTTTTCCTTATTTGCTCTATTCTATTTATATTTTGTACACAAAAGCAGGCAAGAGGCTACATTGGCCCAATTGTCTCTGGCTTTATGATAAGTGATCGTGGGAGAGCAGTTGCACCTCCGTAAAACCCCCTGGCCACAGGAGCTTGCTGAAGTTCAATCACTGATACTGAATATTTCATATAGATGTCAGCTGTGTCTTCCAAAATAATTTTTGTTTTTCATTGTGCAATGTGTTGAGGCATAAAGATGGGCATGCATTAACATCAGCATTAAGAAAAATAACTTGAAGCAACCAGACACTGATGAATTATACCCACTGATTCAGGTGAAAATATTCTGTGAAGAGAACAGACTCAAATGGCAGGACTAGTATGTTAATGAGGTCTTTAACCCAAACATGATGAAAGACTTGGAACCTCTGTCTGGAAATCATCCAGTGTGACAACTGCATGCGATTCAAAAAGAGTGAAGAGTATGCTATTACATAAAGGTCTATCCAGGACTTAGAGCAGGAAATCTTTTCATTTTAACCAAATTCACAGTGAAAATAACGTGTGTCCCCTGAGTGAATTGAAAAATAAATTAGCTCTATCATCTCAGGCACAGTAATTCATCATCAGGCCAAATAATTAATTACTCAGGAAGGCTTTGATTTCTATGGGAGCCAAGTGTTCTCCAAATTGTGTAGTACTGTATCTTGCCAAATGTTTTATTTTAGGTGTATGTTCAACAGGTTCAAATATTCATCAATACCTATGTGACAGGCACTATTTTAGGTACTGGAGCTAGAACTTGAGCAAAAAAGACAAAAATTCCTCCTCTCAGGAAGCTTTTACTCCAAAGGCCTCCTGCAGGGGCAGCAAGCTAAACTCTGTGAGCTAAATTCAACATATCATCTGTTTTTATTGGAACAGTTACACTTATTCATTTCTGTGTTGTCTATGGCTGCTTTCACACCACAATGGAAGAGCTGGCAACAGAGACCATATGGCCTGCAAAGACTAAAATATTTACTACCTGGTCCTTCACAGAAAAGTATGTTGACCCATTACATAGTGGATTGAGTTTGAGAGAGGAGATTAAGGTAAGGCCAACATTTTAAATCGACCTATGAGGAAAAAGTGTTTTTTTCTCCCTAAAAATTACCTCTTCCAAAAGAAAGAAAAAAAAAAAAAACATAAAAATAAAAAGAAAGAAAATGGCAAGACCCAAGGTAAAATGAAGGGTAAAAGTGAGCACCACACTAATACATATGTATCAGCGTGAAATCAGATGCTGCCATTTAGTTCCTGCTGAAAGTGTTGGTTTGGCTTTATTAAAATAACTTAAACACAGTCTTTCAATGTTATAGTCTCATGGTAAAGGTTTCTTTTTCCTTTTGTGAATTTTTAAAAATTTCTCTGCAAAAATTATTCCTCACACAATTATGTAACTTTATATTTTCAATTAAAACTAAAACTAAAAATGTTGAAAGAACAACTTGATATTGGATTAAAATATTCATTTTCCATCTTCATTCTCAGGATTCACATTTGGTTGCCTCATTGCGATATAAGTATGTTGAAAAAAATGGAAAATTGCTGAAAGCAAAATTTTTAAAACTCACAAGTATTAATAATTATCACCAAATAACTATTACAGAAAACTTCCTCAGAAAGTAAAATTAGAGTGAAGGTATCACAGGTTGGCACTATTTTCATTCCCGACCAAGAAACTGACACCTGAAAATAAAAAAAAAAAAATCAGAGTCTACAGTTTTACAAATAATTAACAAAATGAACATCAAAATATGGTGCAATTTGTTTAATTGGCAAAGGCACACAACGAAAAAGAAATATGTCAATTAAACTGTCAACCATGTTAATTTTGCCTCTGAGAAAAACATTGTAATGGGATAATTTCATGAAATGCTTTGATGACAAGAAAATGCCAAAATATGATTAGCTACTTCAAAATTCAGCTGAAACAAGAAAGCAATGGTGGCAGCCGGAATAACCAAAGGTCTTTTTTTAATATACCTTTTTTTTCCTTCTCTTTTTGCCTGTGTTTAATCAACAGCGTACATTTTGTTTGACAGTGAAATGATTCATAATGAAAACACTGGCATCACAAAAACTTAGCAGAAACTTTGCTATAAGATTAGAGTATACATTTCTATTTTCCCCAAACTCTTTAAAAATATAATTACTATTTCTGAAAGAATGTTATCTTTATGAAATAATGTATTTTTCTTACTAGCATTAAGTGCTTATTTAGCTAAAAGCCAGAATTAGAAGCAATTCACTCATATGAATATGTTTATATTTATATTGTCAAATATATTTACTTAGAATTTAAACCAAGATATATTTTATTTATTGTTCTCATCACTGCCTGTTAGTCAGAATGGATATTTTAAATTTTACCAGGTCATGTAAATTTTACTACCTATATTTCTTATTCCTGTTTGTTTAGAAAAATAATCTAGTCTATACCTAAGCTAACAAATAATCCTAAACATTGAAAATACAAACATGATTATGAAGAATTCACTTTCTAATAAGTTTCAGCTTTTTACAAATGGCTGCTTAAATATAATGCATAAATATGATGTATTTTTAAAAATACATCTTGTTTATGCATTACTTGAACCATAACTAATCCCCATTTCCAGTCAAAAAGAACACTGTCTACATATGTTAATCTCTAATACAACAAAAGCAGGCTTAGCTTAATGGGAAACTTATTAGAGTAAAATAGTTCTTTTTATTTTTTATTTTATTTTATTTTATTATTACAATAAGAAGATTATAATTTGGTAACTAGCAGGAGAAGAAAGACTTCCAAAGATTATTTTATGGGTCCATGTATTTGCTTTTCCTGAGGGTAACTAGTGCTAATTCTAGAAAGGCAGAATGCTGTAGGAAAAACAAAATAAGCCCCGGAGTACAAAAGATTTGGATTCAAACTTTGAAGAAGGATGGGGAAGTGTTTAGGAAAGTGCTTCCTTGTGTAAAACTTAGCTGGTAAGTACCATATTTCACTGAAATTGCTGTTATAATAATTGAAACAGATTATTATTGGAAAAACAACATCAGCAAAACTAAACCCTAGATGAGTTTAAATAAGTGCCAGCCATTTTTCTCCTGTGGGGATTTAGAGTTGAAGTGGGTATCTTCAATTACTTTTCTTTATCCTCATTCTTATTCTTATAATTTTTCCTAATAAGTCACCTAAGAAGGGCATTTAAATAAGTGCTAACCATTTTTCTCCTATGGGGATTTAGAGTTGAAGTGGATGTCTTCAATTACTTTTCTTCTCTATTCTCGTTCTTATTCTTATAATTTTTCCTAATAAGTCACCTAAGAAGGGGATTCTAGAAACATCTCTTTCCAAGAATACATATTGTTTTAAGAAATATCAGTTACCCCAAATACTTGAATAGAAACTAGGAAAACAGGAGAGGGAGATTATAGGTGTAAACAAGGAATTACTGTGCAGTAATATGTGTAGTGGACGTGAAAAGTAATGACTTAACAGTTTGAATACACAAAGATGGACCAAACAAATACATTTATTTCTCCTTTATTCCAAATTGCCATTGAAATAGGAAAATATAGTACTTATTAAAATAACTATGGAAAGTTGAGAAGAATTCTACCAACAGACTAAAGAGTAAGCAATTTCTGAAGGACATAAGTCATATCAGAGGCACTTTAGTCTTTGGCCATAATAGAATTATTGGAGGGACTTGCCTTTTCACTATAAACAATGATAAAACTGGGCAACATATATGAGGAAACAGATTTTATGCATCAAACAAGAAGTACAAGTTTTTCATACTCAAGAGAAAAGAAAGCTGTGAGGTAAGTACCACATTTAACCAGAGAATGTGACTAGGGGCACTTTTTCTCCCATTAAACAAGGAGGCAGACTCTAAAAATAATGAGTTTAGAGGAAGAAATTAAAGCTTAAAGCTCTCATTTTGTAGGTTGTCTGCTTATTTGTTGATAATTTCTTTTGCTATGCAGAAGCTCTTAGTTCAATTAGGTTCCAAAAAGAGGTAGGGGTAGAGGGACAAGAGCCAAGGAACTTCCTGTTAGGTATTCAGTTCACTACCTGGGTGACAGGATCAGTGGAAGCCCAAACAGTAGCAGCAAGCAATATAACTTTGTAACAAACCTGCACATATACCCCCTGAATCTAAAATTAGAATTAAATCTCTATCTATATCATCTCTCTCTGTCTCTCTCTATCTATCTATCGATATTTGTAAATAGCTTAAAGTTGCCTAAGTGGTTGTTATTTAAGAGCTGCTGAAGTGGCTGAAATTTGTATAGGAAAGGAAAAAGAGGCATGGGGTAGGCCTACAGAAGCCAGAATAAGTATTTGGCACCAATTTCGTCAAAAGCTGCTCTATACCTGAGCAGGGTTAACATCTGCAAGACCTGCTGAAAGCAGATACTGTGGGAATAAGATATCAGTAGTAACAGGACAAGGAGATGTTTGGGTTACTGACTAGCCACAGGGAAGATATTTTACGGAATATTCCAGGCATTAAGAACAAGGACTATTTCTTTCAGTAAAGACTATGTCCTATATCTAAGAACAAAAATGAAAGAGATTTTCATTAACAAATAATGAAACCAGGCATGGTAGATCAAAAGGATCTGGAAGCCACTTAACAGCTTTCAAAGGACTATCTTAGGGCCTTTTACAAGAAGACAACATTTAGATTTTCTACGGTGTATTAGTCAAAAATACAAGTTACGCAAAGAAGCAGGAAAATTTAATAAATAATCAAGGGGAAAAAAGCAGTCAATAGAACATACATCATAATAACCCAGGCATTGAAATCAACAGATATATATTATGAATATGTCCTTAGACTATGGAGATATTGTCACAATGATAGAACAAAAAAGGTAATTTTGAGAAATGAACATTGTTGAAGTAACAAGTGCAAAATATACAATGAAAGAGTCACTGGCAGGGTATACTCTCAGATTTCAGCTATCTGAAAAGCAGACAAATAACCTTGAAAACCATTTTTGAATTTATCTAATCTCAAACAAAAGAGCAAAATGATTAAAATAAGAGATTGAATGACATGGGATATCAAGCCATCAAACCTATACACAAAAGAAGTCTCAAAAGGATGAGTCAGAAAATGGGAAAGAAAAAATATATTTGAAGAAATAATTGCCAGTGTTTTCAAATTTTGATGAAAAATTTCAATGCAGAGATCCAAGAACATCGAATCAACAAGAATACATGTATGAAGGGTATAAAGCCAATAGCATAATTAAAATGAAATATTGAAAAATATCCATTTACTCTAAGGAAAGTAACACTGAACCGGTGAAGAAAGAAATATCAACAACCAAGGGAAGAGAACAACACCCAAATAAGAAAATAGTAGGCAAATAGTAACATGGTAGATTTAACAACACTGACATCACTGATTAAATGTAAATGGATTGAACATTTATATTAGTTTCCTAGGTTTATATAACAAAGTACCATAAACTAGGTGCCTCAAGCAACAAAAATGTATTATCTCAAGTCCTGAAGGCTAGAAGTCTGAATTCAAGGTACTGGTTCCTTCTAAAGGCTGTGAAGAAGAATCTGTTCTAGACATCTCTCCGTGGCTTTTAGATGGCTTTCTTCATGTTCATATGTTGTGCTTTCTGATGGCATTTTTGTGTCCAAATTTCCCCCTTTCATAAGGCCACCAGTCACATTGGATTAGAGGCCACTCTAATGATCCCATTTTGACTTGATTACATCTATAAAGATCCTATCTTTCAATAAGGTCGCATCCTTAATTACTGGGGTAAGGACTTCAACATATGTTTTTTTTTGGCAGACAATTCAACCCATAACACACTTAAATTAAGAGCTAGCAATTTTGAGACTGGATTTAAAAAGGACAAAACTATATGCTCTGTACAATGAATGCATTTTTTTTTGAGATGGAGTCATAAAATTGGTTGAAAATGAAAGGAAGTAAAACTGATGTAGCTGGCTAATACCAGAGAAAGTAGGATTCAAAATAAGCTGAAATATCAGAGATGGAATGATAAAAGGTTAAGCTCATTAGCAATGCATTATAATTCTCAATGTTTATACAACTGATAACAGAGTGTCAAAATGCATGAAGTAAAAACAGACAGAACTAAACAGAGAAATAGACTTTCACTCATAGTTGAAGATTTTAATCATTGGCTCAAAATAAACAATAGATGAACAAATAAAAATTAGTAAGGATTTGGAAGATTCTAATAATACTATCAACTAATGTAGTCTAATTTCAAGTTTTAGAACACTACACAAAAAATTTCATGAAAATATTTTTATCAAATTTACATGGAATGTTTATGAAGGACTGTGTAGTCTCGGCCATTAAATAAGTCTCAATAATTTGCAAAAGATTAAAAATTATCTTCAGAGGTGAAACAATGGTTTTTGCGTTGATTGAGATATTGATTAAATATGTACATTTGTGAAAACTTACTAAATTGAATGCTTAATTTCTGTGCATTTTGCTGTATCTCAATTCTAATAGAAAGACAGGCAAACATATAAATACCTATTACAGACATACCTACACACACACACGTGTGTGTGTATGTGCGTGTGTGTATGTGTGTGTATAAGTCATTTGCATATATACTGGCAGTGAATCCCAGTAAAGGTGAGGAATACATATTCTCACACTGGTAGAAATGATAACTTTTTACAGTCTGATTTTTTTTGTGTTTTAATCCAGAAATAATCCCAAAATTAGAGATACAAGGGAATGGTAATTGGTCCATAGAATAAGAACTGTCCAAGAAATTTATAGCACATGACTCCCTGTCCCCCGCTCAATTGAGGTTTGTTTTATTTTGCTCTGGGAAGAAAGCCCCCAGTTTAGCTTTCTAAATCATGAGTTCAGAATCTACTCACAAGCATTAGAGATTAGTAAAGTTCCTTGTATTCAGTAGAGTTCCTTGCAACAAGCATGAGCAGTAGAGATGCTGCCACTTTCAAAAGACTTACATATGGACCACTGAAAAGAAAGGCATTATGTGGTCAATTTTAGAGCATGTGCCATGTGGAGATGAGAAGAATGTATATTCTGTTGTTTTTGGATGGAGAGTTCTGTAGATGTCTATCAGACTCATTCGGTGGAATGTTGGGTTCAGATCCTGAATATCATTGTTAATTTTCTACCTTGATGATCTGTCTATGACTGTCAGTGGTGTGTTAAAGTCTCCTACTATTATTGTGTGGGAGCCTCTTTGTACTCTAAGAACTTACTTTATGAATCTGGGTGTTCCTGTGTTGGGTGCATATATATTTAGGTTAGTAAGGTCTTCTTGTTGAGTAAAACCCTTCATCATTACGTAATGCACTTCGTCTTTTTTTTTTTTTTTTTTTGAGACGGAGCCTCACTCTGTCGCCAGGCTATAGTGCAGTGGCATAATCTCAGCTCACTGCAATCTCCGCCTCCCGGGTTCCAGTGATTCTCCTGCCTCAGCCTCCCGAGTAGCTGGGACTACAGGCACACACCACCAAGCCCAGCTTATTTTTTTTTTTTTTGGATTTTAGTAGAGATGGGGTTTCACAATGTTGGCCAGGATGGTCTCGATCTCCTGACCTTGTAATCCGCCCACCTTGGCCTCCCAAAGTGCTGGGATTACAGGTGTGAGCCACCACTCCCGGCCCCTTCTTTGTCTTTTTTGAACTTTGTTTGTTTGAAGTCTGTTTGGTCTGAAATTAGGATGCAACCCCTGCTTTTTTCTGTTTTCTACATGCTTGGTAGATTTTCCTCCATTCCTTTATTTTGAGCCTATGGGTGTCATCACATGTGAGATAGGTCTCAAAGACAGCATACCATTGAGTCTTGCTTTTTTATTCAGCTTGCCCCCCTTTACCTTTTAAGTGGGGCATTTAGCCCACTTACATTCAAGGTTAGTATTTGATATGTGTAGATTTGATGCCCTCTCTCATGACTCCTATTCAACATAGGAAATCCCAGCCAGATTAATCAGGCAAGAGATAAAGGGCATCCAAATAGGAAGAGAGGAAGTAAAATTATCCCTATTTGAAGCTGACATGATTCTATATCTAGAAAACCCCATAGTCTCAGCCCCAAAGCTCCTTCTGCTAATAAAAAAAACTTCAGCAAAGTTTTAGAAAGAAAATCAATGTACAAAAATCACTAGCATTTCTATAAACCAACAGTAACCAAGCTGGCAGTCAAATCAGGAAGGCAATCCCGTTCACAATTTTCACAAAAAGAATAAAATATCTAGGGTAAAATACAACTAACCAGGGAGGTGAAAAATCTCTACAATGAGAATTACAAAACACTGCACAAAGAAATCAGAGAGGATACAAACAAAATGGAAAACATATCATGCTCATGGATAGGAAGAAGCAATATCATTAAAAGGCCATACTGCACAAAGCAATTTACAGATTAAATGCTATTTCTATCAAACTACCAATGACATTCTTCACAAAACTAGAAACAATTGTTTTAAAATTCATGTCAAACCAAAAAAGAGGCCAAATAGCCAAGGCAATCTTAAGAAAAAGAACAAAGCTGGAAGCATCAGGCTATCTGACCTCAAACTATACTACAGGGCTATGTTAACCAAAACAGCATGGTACTGGCACAAAAACAGGGACATAAACCAATAGAACAGAATAGAGAACCCAGAAATAAAGCCACACAGCTATGATTATCTGATCATCAATAAAACTGACAAAAACGAGCAATGGGGAAAAGACTGTCTTTTCAATAAATGGTACTGGGATAACTAACTAGCCATATGCAAAAGATTGAAACTGGACCCCTTCCATACACAATATACAAAAATCAACTCAAGATGGATTAAACACTTAAATGCAAAACACAAAATTAGAAAAACCCTGGAAGACAACCTAGGCAATACCATCCTGGACTTAGAACAGGCAAGGATTTCATGACTAAGATGTCAAAAGCAATTGCAACAAAAGCAAAAATTCATAAATGGGAACTTCATCAGTCCATTTTCACACTGCTATAAAGAACCACCAGAGACTGAGTAATTTATAAAGAAAAAGGTTTAATTGACTTGAAGTTCAGCATGGCTGGGAAGGCCTCAGGAAACTTACAATTATAGGAGAAGGTGAAAGGGATGCAATGCACCTTTTTCACAAGGCGGCAGGAGGAGAAGTACCAGGCAAAGCTGGGAAGAGCCCCTCATAAAACCATTAGATCTCGTGAGAACTCATTCACTATCATGAGAACTCATTCACTATCACAAGAGCAGCATGGGTGAAACCACCCCCAGATTCAATTACCTCCACCTGGTCTCTCCATGTGGTGATTATGGAGATTATAATTCAAGATGAGATTTGGGTGGGGACACAAAGCCTAAACATATCAGGATCTCATTAAACTTATTAAGAGCTTCTGCATAGCAAAAGAAACTATTAACAAAATAAACAGACAACCTACAGAATGGGAGAAACTATTTGCAAACTATGCGTCTGACAAATGTCTAAAATCCAGCACCTATAAGGAATTTAAACAAATTTACAAGAGAAAAACAACCCCACTAAAATGTAGGCAAAGTACATGAACAGACACTTTTCAAAAGAAGACATACATGCAGCCAACAAGCATGTGAAAAAAAAAAACAACTCAATATCACTGATCATTAGAGAAATGCAAATTAAAACCACAATGAAATATAATTTCATACCAGTTAAAATGGCTACTATTAAAATGTCAAAAAATAACAGATGCTGGCAGGTTGTGGAGAAAAGGAAACACTTACACACTGTTAGTGGGAGTGTAAGTTAGTTCAACTATTGTGGAAAGCAGCATGGCAATTCCTCAAAGAGATAAAAGCAGAACTACCATTCCAACCAGCAATCGCATTACTGCGTATATACCCAGAAGAAAATATACCATTCTACCATAAAGACACATGCACACAAATGTTCATTGCAGCAATATGCACAATGGCAAAGACATAGAATCAACCTCAATGCTCATCAATAAGAGTTTAGATAAAGAAACTGTGGTATATAGACACCATGGAGCTATAAAAAAGAATGAGATCATGTTCTTTGCAGTAACATGGATGGAGCTGGAGGCTATTATACTGGGCAAATTAACACAGGAACAAAAAACCAAATACTAGAAAATACTGCATGTTCTCACTTACAAGTGGGGAACTAAATTATGAGAACACATGGACACAAAGAAGGGAACAGCAGACACTGGAGTCTACTTGAGAGTGGAGGGTGACAGGAGACAGAGGAGCAGGAAAAATAATTGTTGAGTACTTGGTACCTAGGTGACAAAATGATCTGTACAACAAACCCTGATGACACGAGTTTACCTATATAACAAACTTTCACAGGTACTCCCAAACCTAAAATAAAAGTTAAAAAAAAAGGAAGAAAGCAAGCCCAAACCCATGCTGTACCACATGGCAGCATGGCATTGCAATTTTCAATTACTTGGGGGAAATAAAGATTCTCATGTGATTAGAGAAAATAATCTTTATTTAATAATAATGCTTAATAAGAACACTTGACAATAGATGGCTGAGAAAACCAAGAATCACCAAATATTTAAATAAAAATAAAAAATAAAGAATATCCTATCTATGAAATGATATAAACACTAAGAAAATAGAATTAACAGAAGAAACTAAAGAAAATGTCAATAGCCTTGGTGTCCATAGAGGAATAGGAATCACAAAAATAACCATAAAATATTTTTTAAAATACCTTTTACAAGCAATACTCCAGAATGTCAGAAATTAAAAATATCATTAGCAAAATAAAATGTAGTAAACAGAATAAATAATATAAAAGATAAAACTGATGTCTAAAGATTACCCCAGAATCTGAACTGCATGAGGGGGAATAATAATTACATTACTGGATATGAGAACAACTATTTAATAGACACATCTACTTGGATGACAATGCTTTTTTTTAAATGTCAAATTTCCAGTTTATTAATTTTAATACATTTCTGATCAAAATTACTCATTTCTTTTTGTGCCCTTATTTTTTGCATTAATTTTCATTTTTTACATCTCCATGCTGAATTGAAAAAAACTTCTACTGACCTGTATTTCAGTATATTAATTATTCCTTCAATGGTATCTAATCTGGTGGTAAATTATCTATTATATTTAATTTAAGTAATCATATTTGTATTTTAAATGTTTTGCTTATTTCATCTACAATATAATACTAACATAATTTTTTCTCTACAATTAGTTTAAGCTTTTAACTAAATTTTTAAAGAGTAAAATATTTATTATCTTTCTCTGATATTGTCCAATGTTTGAAGTCTTTGTGGGTCTAATTATGTTTCATGTTATTTTTGTTGATTTTAACTTATTTTGCCTTGTTTCACTGTGTTCTTGAGAATATTGTAAGATTTAGCTTCAGGGTATTTTTATAAAGCATTCAGATTTGCTTCTCCCTAACACCTGGGCATACGAGTAGGACCACCTTAAAAAAATGTTCAATTTTTGAGATTACCTGAGTCACGCAGTCACACAAACCCAAGTAGTGGATCCAAGCTACCACTGCTTTAGGTCTGTCTGGTTCACCTTATGCTGAGGGTATAAGATTTGGTCATCTCAATCTTTTAAGGGAGGGCTCCTTAAGAAGACTTAACATATGCTAGTCTTCGGTTTTGGTTTCTTTCTCATTCACCCTGAAACTGTCAAAATAAATATTAATATTTGTAGAGATCGGCAAATTGCAACTGGTAAGGTTATATCCTTACCTCTCTGGGTTCTTCTTTTCTCTTCAAATTTGGTCTGATCACTTATTAAAATTTTATAAGCTCTCAATGCTTTTTAAAAGGTGTTTTAAATGTGCAATCACTAGCATTTTTTAAAGTTTTTTCATTGGGAATTATAGTCTGAATAATATCCCACCATAACTAGAAAATGAAATACCTACCTATTACAAATGCAATACATTTTATATATTGAGTAATTTGCCTTTTTCTAATTAATTTTATTTTAAAACTCATATTAAAATCTATATTTTATAAGAAAAAAAAAGCTTGACATTTGATTAAGACCAACTTAGCTCCACAAATCTCTACCCGAATGACCACAGGCAAGTGATCTGACATTTGCAAGTGCCTATTTTTTTTTTCATTTATAAAATGGAAATACATAACTGAGCTTAATGTGGATCAAAGAAATTAATATGTTATAAAAATCAAACACAGAACCTGAAAATGATAGGAAGTCAATTATTCAGCCTTCCTATCCACTACTAAAATTCTTGGTTATGAACTTCACAAGGGAACACACTGTATTACTACTCTACTCAATAACGTGAATTTCATTGTGTATCTTCTGGGGCAAGTGCTTCTTCCAAACAAATTAAACCATGCCACTCACACAATGTTCATCTATCTCATAAGTTTTTGCTGTTCTCCTGTTGATTTTACATTTAATGAGGGATAAATTCTATTTTCACAATCATAATCAAATAGTACCTAGAGAATAAAAGCTACTAAGACAAGACAACCCTCAATTCAATTAATAACTAATCCCTCTCTTTTTCAGAGGTACATCAGTTGTTCCTCCAGTATTAAAACCCCTCCTGTTTTACAATAAAAAAGCAGACAGATGACAGGATCTCATTAAACATCTATTGTGCACCCACACAAAAAAAATTAAGTAGACAGATGCTCTGATTATTTAAAGCAACACACAGAGTTTTAGGATGAAGTTTTATTTCTGAATTTTAACTTATGCACAACTTGTAAAATGTTACTTCATTTATAAATAAAGCAGCACTAACTTGGTAACTTGGAATCACTGTATTTTTCTTCATAAAGAATAAAGTCAGGATAACAGTTAGCTCTCTTTGTTTCTGAATAATAATTCAACATTAATTTAGATATTAGAAGCTCTCACATGCAAGTGTGTGTGCATGCACTCACACACACTACTCTGAAGAGGTAGAATATGAGGAAATAAGATACACATACATAGAGAAGGAATATGTAACATTTAATTTTAACCTCAATGACAGGAGGAGGAGCACCAATAATCTAAAAAAAAAAAGAAATCCCAAAAGTTTTGGATTAGCTGCCTCTCTAGCTAAGTATATATTTTATTGCTAATCAATATGGCATGACCAAAATTATAGCAATGAAAATAGTCATAATTATCATCATTAAGTAATGAAAATAATATTTATGTGCTCAACAGTATTACTTATATATTCTGATTAAATCATGTGCTATTGAAAGCAGGATGAAGTAGAGCTTATTTTATATCTTAGAATTCTTTTCCATCAATGTCAGTTTAGGAAATGAAAGTTATTAGAATTTCAATGTAATTAATTCATTTGCAATTGGTGTCTATTTGGTTATGTATTTTTTCATAGATATAGTCTGAGAGACATTATCTGGTAACTTTTACCACGTCTCTGAGAAACCAATTTTCTGTAAGGCCTAATTTTTTTTCTTAAATAAATATGTATCTGCTCATGCATATACCAACTTCATGGATTCCAAACAATAAAAAAGTTAATTGTAAGGATTGGACAGAATCTACATTTTAAATGCTATTTAAAACATTATCACACTGTAGTGGAGGAATCATAAACTGCAGAAGTTTTTCAACCATGCCACCACAAACTACATCTCTACAAAATGTTTTGTACTTTTACTTTAAAGAACTAAAATTGGAAACAAAGAGTGGAGAATTATTTCTTCCTTTTCTCTTCCCTTCATCCTCATTCTAGCACCAGTCATACCTGACCATGATTTTTAAAGAGTATAAATTACTCCTCTTCTCAGAGGTAGAAATACACAGAAAAATACACAAAAACCAAATTCTGTCAAAATATATTTAAAGAGGTTTATTCAGAGCCAGTATAAGTGACCAAGGCCTGGGTTACACTATCTCAAGAGGTTCTGAAAGCATGCCCAAGGCAACCGGGTTACACTTTGGTTTTATACATTCCAAGGAGACAACCAACTGCAGGTAATTGCAGGTAGGTCAGGGGAGGAGCTTGTACGTCATAAGGGGCTTTTAGGGATCCTTTAGTTGACAATTGGTTGAGAGAGTTATGCTATCGTCTAAAGTCTTGAAATCGATAGAAAGGAATGCCTGAGTTCAGATAAGAGTGGGGGAAAGACCAAGGATCTTATTAAGTAGATGAAGCCTCATAGGTGGCCCTCAGAGAGAATAGATGGTAAATGTTTCTTTTCAGACCTTTAAAGGTATCAGACTCTCAATCACTCCTAGGTCCTGGAAAGGCATAGAAAGGGGAAGCATGGCTGCATTAATGAAGATTCTCCATAGATGCAAATTTCCTCTACCTCAGTTTGCTGACCTTGCAACAGCCATTTCAAAAGACATCAAATAAATATATTTTAGGGCAAAATATTTTTATATCCTTCAGGGTCTGCTGTCTGTTATGTGATGCTGTACCAGAGTCAGGTTGGAAAGCAAGCCACGTTATATAGGGTTAATAAAAAACCCATGTAAAGAGATGTTATCATTCGTAGGGCTGACTCCCAGTTTCTTTAAATAGGAATTTGGGCAAGATGAAAAAAAAAAAATCAGAATTTAGTCCTCAACTCAAATATTTTATTCATTCAAATGCTTATTCAAACTACCGAATCCTCCAATAACAGAAAGTATAGCGTCCATCCTGAAGACTTTCATCCCATCTCACAGCATGTTTTCTCCTAGTACACCCTGATTGTCCAAGGACTTCTGAGAACACCATTCCAAAAGAGGTCATGATCTCAACAACTGTCACAGAAAGAAAGAATACAGGAAGACAAGATGTGAAAGTTATGTCAGTGGCTTTCATTCATCACACCACTATGTACTGGTTCTCTAGTACTGTGCTGTTATGATCCTCCTGACTTTTACCCTGTGAATATCCTAGTGCTTTTATATCAGTCTCACATCCTCAACACGCTGGTTTCCATAAAAATGCAGCCAAGTCAGATGGCTGTGATCTGGTGGGATTCTAGTTCCATTTGCAGCCTCCAAAGCAGTCTTTTACCTAAGAACACTCAGGTCTCCAAGGTTAAGATAACAGTATACTCCAATGCAAAATTCTCCACCTCCCTACTTCAGGTCCCAGGGACTCTCAACTGCGAGTCACTCTTTGAACAATAAGAACAGACACTTAAATGATGATAACTAATGGCAGCAGCACTAATGTAAGAACGCTGGAACTATTAGTACCCTCATCTTCCAGATGAGAGAACTCAATAACATGATTTACATAAACTGCCTGAAGATACAGTAGAATAATAATAATGAAATCCAGGCATTGTGGACCTGAATGCTGCTACCTAGCTACTCCTCTTTGTGGCTTCTCCATTGTCTTCCTGCCAGTTCAGTTCTAACAGGAATAAACAGATGCTATTCAAAAGCTTTTCAAGTCTGAATGAAGATGTACCTAGGGTTGGTGTTGATGAACTTTCCCTCACTCTTCCTTAAGGAAATTTGTTCTTTCCTGCCATTTGAGAGACATGTTCTTCCTCTTCTTCTTCAAAAGAGCTAAAATGCACCTTTATTTGCATAATGAAGATAGTGCAGTGAAGTACTTTCTTGCATTGTCAAGGAAATGAGCTCCAAAGGAACTTTCTTTTAGCATAGAGAAAGCTGCTGTTTTTATTTACTTGCATTTTGCATATGAATATATTTTAATTTAGTTTCAACAGGTAACTGAATTAGAAAGTGAAATTATAAAGTCATTTCTCCAAGAAAGAAGGTAGAGCTTATAAATATTAGTAATCTTAGCTGGGCATGATGACTTACGCCTGTAATCCCAGCACTTTGGGAGGCTGATGCGGGCCAATCACCTGAGGTCAGGAGTTTGTGACCAGCCTGGCCAATATGGTGAAACCCTGTCTCTACTAAAAGTACAAAAATTAGTCTCTACTAAAAATACAAAAATTAGCCATATGTGGTGGCACGTGCCTGTAATCCCAATTACTTGGGAGGGTGAGGCAGAAATTGCAGTGAGCTGAGACCGCACCACTGCACTCCAGCTTGGCGAACAGAGTGAGACTCCGCCTAAAAATAAATAAATAAATAAATATTAATAATCTTTTTAAGAAATGATTGTGGCTATTTCTAGGTCTAATGATACTTGCTTAATCGTATTGAAAACAATGTTATTTCTTTGAATGGCAATGGAATGTAAAATATTTAAAAATGCAATTTGACTTTTTTTACTTTTTAAAATTTATGTAGCTGGGCCGGGCACCCTGGCTCATGCCTGTAATCCCAGCACTTTGGGAGGCTGAGACTGGCGGATCACAAGGTCAGGAGATCGAGACCATCCTAGCTAACACGGTGAAACCCCGTCTCTACTAAAAACACAAAAAAATTAGCTGGGCGTGGTGGTGGGCACCTGTAGTACCAGCTACTCGGGAGGCTGAGGCAGGAGAATGGCATGAACCTGGGAAGTGGAGCTTGCAGTGAGTTTGAGATTGCTCCACTGCACTCCAGCCTGGGTGACAGAGCGAGACTCTGTCTCAAAATAATAATAATAATAAATAAAATTTATGTAGCTGATATATTACTATAACCTCACTTGCATTTTTAAATTATTTTACTGTTTCTCTCTTTTTACTTTTATCTTACCTATGCTGTATTTGAAGTTAGTTTTATATAGACAGAATTTTAAAAATTATTTATTTATGGGGTACAAATGCAATTTGGACAATATTGTTGGCCATGTTTCTTCGTTTTTGATTTTTGTTTTTTTAACTACTCTGCCAATCTATGTTTTTTAGTTGGTTTCTATAGGCCTTTTATGTTTAACAATTTGTATGTTGTGGTTGAAGTCTACCACTTTGTTATTTGTTTCTGTTTGTTTCTGTTTCTTATTCCTCTGTGTCTTTTTCTTGCTTTCCAATGGGTTACATAAACATGTTAAGTTTCCATCTTAATTTATTTATAGTGTTTTAAATACAATGTTGCATCACTTAATGACAAAAATTACATTCTGAGAAATGCATTAGGCAATTTCTTCACTGTGTAACATCATATAGTGTATTCTATGTGTAAATAGAGATAGCATAACCTACTACACACCCTAGCTTATGTGGTACAGCCTATTGATCCTAGGCTACAAACCTATACAGCATGTTACTGTGCTGAATACTGTAGGCATTTGCAACACAACGGTAAATATTTGTGTATCTAAACATAAAAAAAAGGTACAGTAAAAAATCCAGTCAAAACATCAAAAATGGTATACCTGATTAGGGCACTTACTATAAATGAAGTTTGCAGGGCTAGGAGTTGCTCTGGGAGAGTTAGTGAGTAAGTGGTGAGTGAGCGTAAATGCCTAGGGCATCATTGTTCAAAACTGTAGACTTTCTAAACACTGAATTTATAAAATTTATAAAGAAACTTATTTCTTTCAAAATACATTAAACTTATCCTACAGTAACTTTTTTACTTTATAAACTTTTTAACTTATTTTTAACTTTTTGACTCTTTTGTAATAACACTTAGCTTAAAACGCATATTGTACATAGAAATACTTTATTTCCTTATATCCTTATTCTCTAAGATTTTTTTGTAATTTTACATCTTTTAATTGTTAATTTTTTTGTTGTTGTTGTTAAAAACAAAGACACAAATGCACATACTAGCGTAGGCCTACACAGGGTCAGTATGATCAACATCACTGTTTTCTACCTCCAGATCTTGTCCCACTGGAAGCTCCTCTAGGCCAATAATGCATATGGATCTGTCGACATCTATGATAACAATGCCCTCTGAAATGCCTCGTGAAGGACCACTGTGAGGCTGTTTTACAGTTGCCTATTTCTTTTTTTTTTTTTTTGAGACAGAGTCTCGCTCTGTCGCCCAGGCTGGAGTGCAGTGGCGTGATCTCGGCTCACTGCAAGCTCCGCCTCCTGGGTTCACGCCATTCTCCTGCCTCAGCCTCCCGAATAGCTGGGAATATAGGTGCCCCCCACCAGGCCTGGCTAATTTTTTGTATTTTTAGTAGAGATGGGGTTTCACCGTGTTAGCCAGGGTGGTCTCGATCTCCTGACCTCGTGATCTGCCCGCCTTGGGCCTATTTCTTTTAATAAGTAGAAGGTGTACACTACAATAACAATAAAAAATATGGTATAGTAAATACACAAAAATGTAATATATTTGTTTATTATTATTACTAAGTAAAATGTACTTGTATTAGTCCATTCTCACACTACTATAAAGACACTACCCGAGATTGGGTAATTCATAAAGGGAAGAGGTTTAATTGAGTCACAGTTCTGCATGGCTGAGGAGGCCTCACGGAACTTACAATCATGGTGAAATGGGAAGCAGTCATCTTCTTCACAAGACAACAGGAGAGAGAAGGATTGTGTGTAGGAGGAGCTGTGAAACACTTAACAAAACCATCAGATCTCCTGAGAACTCACTCACTATCATAAGAACAGTATGGCGGAAACCGCCCACATGATCCAATCACCTTCCACCAGATCCTGCCCTCAACACATGGGTATTATGAAGATTACAATTCAAGATGAGATTTGGGTGGGGATATAGAGCCAAACCATATCATTCCACCCCTGGCCCCTCCCAGATCTCACATATTTTTTACATTTCCAACCCAACATCATGCCTTCCTAACAGTCCCCCAGAGTCTTAAATCATTTCAGCAGTAACTCAACAGCCCACAGTTCAAAGTCTCATCTGAGACAAGGCAAGACGTTTTGGCCTATAAGCCTGTAAAATCAAAAGCAAGTTAGTTACTTCCTAGATACCATGAGGGTACAAGAATTGGATAAATGCTCCCATTCCAAATGGGAGAAATTAGTCAAAACAAAGGGGATACAGGCCCCATGAAAGTCTGAAACCCAGCAGGGCAGTCATTAAAACTTAAAGCTTTAAAATAATCTCCTTGTCTCCATGTTTCACATCCAGGGCATGTTAATGCAAGGGGTGGGCTCCCATGGCCTTGGGCAGTTCCTTCACAGGCTGGCATTGAGTGTCTGTGGCTTTTCCAGGTGCACAGTACAAGCCGTTGGTGGATCTTCCATTCAGGGGTCTGGAGAACAGTGGCCCTCTTCTCATAGCTTCACTAGGCAGTGCCCCAGTGGGGACTCTGTGTGGGAGCTCCAACCCCACATTTCCCTTCTGCACTACCCTAGCAGAGGTTCTCCATGATGGCTCCACCCCTGCAACCAATCTCGGCCTGGACATCCAGGCATTTCCATACAACCTATGAAATCTAGGCAGAGGTTTCCACACCTGAATTCTTGACTTCTGTGTACCCTCAGGCCCAACACCATATGGAATCCTCCAAGGCTTGGGGCTTGCACCCTCTGAATCAACAGATGAGCTGTACATTGGCTCCTTTTAGCCACGGCTGGAGCTGGAGTAGCAGCAGCTGGGACACAGGGCACCAAGTCCTGAGGTTGCCCAGAGCAACGGGGCCCTAGGCCCAGCCCATGAAACCATTTTTCCCTCAGAGGCCGCTGGGTCTGTGATGAGAAGGGCTGCCATGGAAGTCTCTGATACGCCCAAGAAAAATTTTGCCATTGTTTTGGCTACTGTAATAACATTCGGCTTCTTGTTATTTAGGCAAATTTCTGTAGCCAGCTTGAATTCCTCCCCTGAAAAATGGGTTTTTCTTTTCTACTGCATGGTCAGGCTGCAAATTTTCCAAACTTTTATGCCCTGCTTCCATTTTAAACATAAGTTCCAATTTGAGATAATGTTTCTCAAATTAAAAGTTCCACAGATCTCTAGGACAGGGGCAAAATGCTTCCAGTCTCTTTGCTAAGGCAGAGTAAGAGTGATCTTTGGGCTCTAGTTCCTAATGAGTTCTTCTCCATCCAAGACCACCTCAGCTTGGACTTCACTGTATATATCACTATCAGCATTTTGGTCAAAACCATTCCACAAGTCCTTAGGAAGTTTCAAACTTTCTCACAACTTCCTGTCTTCTTCTGAGCCCTCCAAACACTTCCAACCTCTGCCCGATACCCAGTTCTAAAGTCACTTCCTCATTTTCAGTAACTTTATAGCAGTGCTCCACTCCCAGTACCAATTTACTCTATTAGTCTGTTCTCACACTGCTATAAAGATACTACCCAAGACAGGCTAATTTATAAAGGAAAGAGGGTTAATTGACTCATAGTTCTGCATGGCTGGAGAGGCCTCAGAAAACTTACAATCATGGTGGAATAAAAGCAGTTGGCTTCTTCAAAAGGCAACAAGAGAGAATGAGTGTGTCTAGGAGAAATTTTCAAACACTTTTAAAACCATCGGATCTCATGAAAACTTATTCACTATCATGAGAACAGCATGAGGGAAACTGCCTCCAGGATCCAATCACTTCCCACCAGGTCTTGCCCTTGACACGGGAGGATCATGAGGATTACAATTCAAGATGAGATTTGGGTGGGGACACAGCCAAACAATATCAGTACTAGACATAATTTTATGTGCTACACTTTTATATAACTGGCAATGCAGTAGGTTTGTTTACACCATCATTGCCACAAACAGGTGAGAAATATGTTAGACTATGATGTTAAGACAGCTCAGCTGCAATGTCACTAGGTAATATTCATCTCCATTATAATCTTATGGGACCACCATGATATACGCAGTCTATTGCTGAGCAAAACATCGTTATGCAGTGCATGATTGTACATGATTTTGTTTGGTTTTATTAATTGCACTGGTTAAAATAATATATGTGTAATGTCAAGATCTACTGTTACTGATGTTTTACCTCTTTGAGTGAAGTGTAGAAAACTTGTTTCCATATGAGTCTCTTTACTATCACTACTTTTTAGATATAATTATCTTAAATATTTCCTCTATGTTCCTTGAGCATCTAACCAGATAGGTCATTAATTTTTGCTTCAACTATTAGAAATGGCTTAAAAACTTAAGAGAAGTTTGATTATACATTATATTTATGCTTAATTTTACCCATTTAGATGGATGTTTGTAAAAGCTGCAAACCTTCTTTTATCATTTCTTTTCTGTTTAGAGAACTTATTCTTTAAAGGTAAGTTTGTTAGCAACACATTACCTTAGCATTCTTTCATTAGACAATGTTTTCTATGTCACTTTAATGCCTGAAGAATATTATTGCTGGGTATTGAATTTACAGTTCACAGTTCTGTTCTTTCAGTACTTCAAAAATATTATCTGTTTCCTTCCAACCTTCATGGTTTCAGATGGAAAATCTGCTGTGGTTTACATTATTGTTTTTCTGTAAGAAATGTGCCATTTTTCTCTGTTTGCTTTCAAGATTTTTAATTTTTTTTTTCATTTCCAGAAATTGAATGTATTTGGGTGTATTCTATTTAGGGTTTGCTCTGTTTCTTGAATATTTAGGTTTATGTCTTCCATCTAATTTGGGAAGGCTGAAGTCATTATTTTTTAATAGTTTTTTAGTCCCACATTCTATCTCCTCGTCTTCTATATCTCCTGTGATTATGAATGTTAGCTCTTTTATTATTGTTCTAAAGTTTCCTGAAATGCTGTTAAATTTTTTTTTATCGGTTTTCTTCTTCTTGTTCAGACAGTAAATTCTGTTGGCATGTTTTCAGATTCACTGATTCCATCTTCTGCTCTGTGCTCTCTTCTTTTGTGACCATCCTCTGAATCTATTATTTCCATTATTGTATTTTAATTTTATTTAGTTCATATTTACTTTTTATAACTTATAAGTCATTATTGAATTTATTTTTAATTTTAACTTTTATTTGTTCCAAGAGAATACAATATATAATTGCTTATTTAAACACTTTTATGATGGTTTCTTCAAAATCCTTGTTAGATAATTCCAACCTCTTTTTTTTTTTTGTCTGAAACAGTCTCACTCTGTTACCCAGGCTGGAGTGCAGCAGTATGATCTTGGCTCACTGCAACCTCCATCTCCCAGGTTCAAGTGATTCTCCTGCCTCAGCCTCCCAAGTAGCTGGGATTACAGGCATGTGCCAATGCACCCAGCTAACTTTTTATATTTTTAGTAGAGGCGGGGTTTCATCATGTTGGACAGGCTGGTCTTGAACTCCTGACCTCAAGTGATCCACCCATCTTGGCCTCCCACAGTGCTGGGATTACAGGTGTGAGCCACTGCGCCCAGCCCCAACCCCTTTTTTATGTCTGTGTTGGTGTCTGTTGTCTTTCTCTCATTCAGGTTATGATTTCCTAGTTCTTTTGTCTTATAAGTGATTTTTATTGTGTCCTGAATTTTTTTTTATATTATGAGAATTTTTCTCTCTTATTATTTCGTAGATGGTTCCCTATTGATGTGTAACCTGAGAGCTGGGTGGGTGTGCATGTTTATCTTCCTGATGGGACCTACTAATACCATCCTACCAAAAGTAGAGTACTAACTTATACTTCCTTCTTGCAGACTGGTTAGGTGGAAGTTTGTCTTCTCCCTCCACCCACTGGCAACCTCATGGCAAAAGTAGGGTACTGAGTTACATATCTTTGTTTCCTCCAAGTGAAAAAATAACCTCACTTCCCTGATGTGGTCCACTGACACCAGGGAGGGGGTGAGTAGGGGCCAACTCATACCACTTGGTTGCTTCCAAGGAGTAGGAGTGGGGAGAGGCTGTGTAAGAACAGAACTGATCATTAAAGACCCTATTATAAATTCTTGCTTTTATAGTACTTATTCTCGTGGCTTAAATATTCCACACCAATTAATCACCACGGAATATATGAGACATTATATTAATTACTAAATTTTACATGGCAACACTAACAATATTAACTTCCATTTTCTATCTCTTTAATTGAGGTCATTCTTTAGAAGTTTAAGTATAATCCATTCTTCTGTCCTACACGACTGAGTGAAATAGCATGTAGCAGCAACATATAGTACCAGTATGTAATCCTAATGCAATGGCACACACCCCAGATGACCCTTTTGTGTATTGGGATTGACCATGGTTTTTCAGTTTAATCAAAGTTTAATTGATTAAACTCGGGGTTCACATTTTCTTTCTACACACCAATATTGAAGAGAAGTACTACAAAATACATAGGAGCACTAAACTGGTAGTAATAAGAAAAACATAAAATATTTAAGATAATGTGTTGCTTTTATTTCTAATATTAGCTACTGATACAATCAAAGCACTGCGGCTCAGTTTTCTCTTTTGTAAGAGGACAAGTTTGTATTAGTTAATCTTTAAATGTCTCTACAATCTGATTCTGAGATTGTGAATAAATAGATCTAAATACTGTTATAGGTATATAAATACAGATATAAATGCAGGTATGGGTAAAATTATGGCTATGGGTCCCAGCCTTAAATTCTTATTTTTTTATAACTAATTGATGTTCAGGGATAGATTTATGTGATCTGCTCATTTGCAGGGGCCCATCACTTGGCTAATTCTTTGGTGTCATTCGTGTCAAGTTTTAAATAATTTTTGAGTAAGATGTCCTATATTTTAATTTTGCACTGAACACTGCAAATTTTGTAGCTGTTCCTGTTAATTTGTTAATGAAATTTCTCTTTAGAAACTATTAAATTAATAAGACAATAATTAAGCAAATAATTATTAAATTTTACATGGTAACACTAGCAATATTAACTCCCATTTTCTATCACTTTAATTCAGGCCATCCTTTAGAGGTTTAAGTATAATCCATTCTTATGTCCTAC
This sequence comes from Pan paniscus, assembly GCF_029289425.2. Taxonomy (NCBI): domain Eukaryota; kingdom Metazoa; phylum Chordata; class Mammalia; order Primates; family Hominidae; genus Pan; species Pan paniscus. Next base: position 44,123,303 of record NC_073253.2, on the reverse strand, counting down.
ACAACTGAGTGTGTAGTACCAGTATGTAATCCTAATGTAATGGCACACCCCAGATGACCTTTTTGTGTGTTGGCATGGTTTTTCAGTTTAAGCAAAAGTTTAATTGATTGAAACTTGAAGTTCACATTTTTTTTTCTACACACCAATATTGAAGAGAAGTCCTACAAAATACTTATTCTATGGAAAAAACAAAGTCCACTTTAGATCTAAAATGGTTGCATAAAATTTTGAGAATAAACTAAATGTTATATAAATGTAAGTAAAAATTTTACTGTAAACTTTGTAAATGCTAACTATAAACAGAAAACAAGTATATCTTATATAAAGAAATGTGTAGACTCTCTGTATTAATCCATTTTCACATTGCTATAAAGAATACCTGAGACAGGGTAATTTACACAGGAAAGAGGCTTAATTGACTCACAGTTCTGCACGGCTGGGGAGGCCTCAGGGAACTTACAATCATGGTGGAAGGGGAAGCAGGCACGTCTTACATGGCAGCAGGGGAGAGAGAGCATGTGAAGGAGGCACTGTCAAACACTTGTAAAACCATCAGATCTCATGAGAACTCATTCACTATCATGAGAACATCTAGGGGAAACTGTGCCCATGATCCAATCACCTCCCACCAGGCCCCTCAACACTTGGGCATTATGGGAATTACGATTCAAGATGAGATTTGGGTGACAGCACAGAGCCAAACCATATCACTCTCTGTGCCTTGTATTTCTCATACTAGTCAATGCCAACTCATTAAAAGTTATCTGGAGATATAACATTTTGGGGGGATTATATATTGCCACTACTGTTATATTTTTGTCAGGATAATGTAGCAATTCCCAAATAAATCATACTTAAACCTCCACAGAAAAGATAAATAGAAATGAGAATTCCATTGCCAGCATTGCTTTGAAAAACGTTTCAGAACTTTGAATATATATACTCATATATAAACACACACACATACACAGATATATATTTCTGCATGTGTATATACATATATGGATACATATGTTCTTAAACTTTCTTTTAACAGAAAAATTAAAATACAAGGAAAATAATAGAGCACTAGTTATATAACCAGTATTATATAAATAATGTTATGTAACTAGTTATATAATTAAAAATATAAGAACCTAGGTGAGAATGAGAAAATCTAGATTTAGATTTACTACTTTTCCTAATACACACCCACACACATATATGTATGTGTGTGTGTGTGTGTGTGTATATATATATATATATATATATATATATATATATATATATATACTGTATTTGTCTCATAGTGGCTGGAGCACATTACTACCAACTTAGTGGATTAAAACACCACAAATCTACTATCTTACAGTTCTGCAAGTAAAGACTAAAATAGAGTCACATAGGTGAAAATCAAGAGCTTCTACTCTCTTGAGGCTGCTTGGATTCTTGGCTATAACCCCTTTCTCCATCTTGAAATTCTGTCACTCCAACCTCTGCTTTCATAACACATCTCCCATCTCCTTCCTAACTCGAAGGCATCTTCTCAGTCTTACAAGAACTCCACGTGGGTTCACATTTGGAACACCCAAATAACCCACCTTAATATTCTCATCTCTAGATCTTTAAATAATTGCTTCTACAATGTCCTTTTTGTCATGGAAGGTGACATTTTCACAGGTTCCAGAAATTAGGACGTCGACATTTTAGTAAGCCATTATTCTGTCTACCACAGTGGCCTTGAATAGAAATCCTTCAGTTTTCATATACAGAAACAAAACATTCTTCCAAATGAGGAAGCTAGATTGGGAAAAAAAAAAGTCAGCCACACAGGTCTCCCCATTAAAACTTAAAGATGGTTACATATTTTATTCTGAGTTAAAATGGAGAGTCTTCCTATATAACTCTCTTTCCACTGTATGATTTATCACTTAATATCTCTCCCTTTCCGTTGTATGATTTGTCACTTAATATCTCTCTCTTACTTGAAGTCAGAGAACAGCAAACACTTTGCAAAATATATAAATAGTCTATAAGTTGTGGTCCAAATAGTTCTTAGAATTCAGCTACATCTAAGTACACAATTACTTATTTAAGCTTGATTCAGTGAAACAGATTTTCAGTTGAGTTTCTTAATGGGAATGACCAGTCACATTTTTCAAATTTGGCTTTATGCATAAATTGACAAATTATTTATAATTTGAAACATCTGGGCTCATTTTTTAAAAACAACTCATAAAATAAGAAATCATTTTATTGGTTCAAGCATGCATGCTATTAAATGACTCATCTTAATTTTTATCTTTTCATAAATGTTGAAAAATCTCAAGAAACCGTTATGTTGTCCTAAAAATGGTCAAGCAAGGTTAATTTGTTTTTGATGTTTAGATAGTTAGGTTATTTCTCATTTTTCTTTTAGGGATTACGTTGCTATCCTAAAGCTTGACATTGGTTAGAGTCAGCCAATGTCAAATTTTTACCTATAGATAGTCTTAGAAAGATATTGCAAATTAGTGCTGCTTCTAGTAGCTAAAATAACCTGCAGCTAGCTGGCAGGCAGCAGTGAATATTTTAAAAGGTGTACCAAATTACATTTAGATTTTCAGTTCCTTTTGAAGTGAAAAGAATATTCAAAGCTTGGAAGTCTTTGACTCTCATAAGCCTAGTAGATTTCAAGTATAAACATAGATTTAAAGATAGTTTACAGACAAATTGTGGATTTTATGTTATAATCTCAGATTAATGATTTTTTCCTTTTTGTGATTTTTTTCCCAAAGTAATTGTAAAGGACTGTGTGTGTGAGAGAGAGAGAGAGAGAGAGAAACAGAGAGAAAGAAACAGAGATAGAGACATTGTCCAAATGTACACGTAAGATTTTCTGTGACAATTACACATGGATTATCTAGTAACAAGTTTAACTACATGAAGCAATTGTATATCATCAGATATATACTATATGAAACAACTGTGTATAATCAGATTTATACTACATGAAGCAACTATATATAATCAGATTTACACCACTTTCTGAAGAAAACTACAATTAATTGGATACTAAAATGGTTTCTGAAAGCCTAATTATTCTCAAGTCCATATGTGTGTTTGGTGGGATGGCAGTGAGTTTTTGGAACAAGCTTAACTGTTTTTTGAAATAGTTGTGAACTTCACAAGTTAGATGAAATACATGTCACAAGAAATTTTCCATGTGGAGACAATTTAGTAGTATTTCCACATTTATGTTCAATAAGTGTAAATTACAAAACGATATTTTTGCTAAAAAATAAATGAAAATAACACATTTTAAACAAAAGTAGACTCACCCACCCTCCAGAATGATATCCAAAGACCAAAGGAAGTTTGGCCTTTTTTAGGCATTTGAGACTTGCTTTCAGTAAATCATATTATCATATTTATTTCTATAACTTTTCTTTTTTTTTGAGATGGAGTCTCGCTTTGTCACCCAGGCTGGAGGGCAATGGCGTGATCTTGGCTCAGTGCAGCTTCCGCCTCCTGGGCTCAAGTGATTTTCCCACCTCAGCCTCCCCAGTAGCTGGGATTATAGACGTGAGCCACTATGCCTGTTTATTTATTTATTTATTTTTTAAGTAGAGATGGAGTTTCACCATGTTGGCCAGGCTGGTCTAAAACTCCTGACTTCAAGTGATCCACCCACCTTGGCCTCCCAAAGTGCTGGGATTACAGGCGTGAGCCACTGGGCCCGACCTCTGTAACTTTTTATATTAGTGTTTATCATGAGTACGCACAAAAAACCACTTTTTGAATATCTTTTTCTCAGATTTTTAATTATTAAGAACAAGGCAAAAATGTGTATACATTAGGTAAAAACTGCCAAAGCATGTCCAAAGAAGAAATAAAGTTCTGTAAACACTCAGAATCAACAGTTGAATAGGTATTCAGGTTTTCAGAGTTAAAAGCACAAATGCATATTTTAGTCTCTTTTCATTTTATTTTAAATATGACTATCCATATAATGACTATTGCACAGTTTCATATAACTCCCTTATTTGTGTATTTAGTAACTGAGATTCATTATCTTTTAATTAGTACCTAAATAATTACTAGTAATCTGAAACTAATTTTCTTTTTTATGAGGGCAAAATGCTTTTTCTTTTAATAGGAAAAAGCAAAAAGGAAGTTAGTTTAAGTATTTTTTAAATAAAAGAAATTGACAAAATAAAAAGCATGTTAAATTTAATTGTAACCCTGATGTATGTAAAACCTTTATTAAAAATATTTTTCCAAAGTTCTTATTAAGCTTTAATTAGCTATTTGTATATATTACCTTACTGGCATTTTAAAAGTATAATTATTACATATTGTGTGGAAAGATTTAAACATTCAGAAAATATAAAACTCAGTGCAACTATTTTTTCCTACTCTTCATGTATTATAATTCAGTCTTTTTTTTGATAATTTTATATATAGAAGGTATATTTATATTACATTTAAAATTTAGTACAACTTTTATTAAAGTGTACATATTATTTATACAATGCTTTTTTCTTTTCTATATCTATACAGCTTACCCATTTTTTAGAAGGCTGCATTTTTTTCTATAACATGTATATGTTGTACTTTACTTGTCTATATCCCCATTAAGAGATATGTTGCTTCCAGGTTTCATTATTATAAATACTGTTTCAGTGAACAGCTTTCAATATACATCTTTGTGCCCATGTGACAATGAAAGTATTTTTGTATGCATCTGGAAGTATAATAGTTATAGTGTCCATGCATTTTCAATTGGGTAGTTGTTTCAAAATAGCCCTACATTTTTCAAATAATTCTAATTCAAAGGACTGCTCCCCTTTCAAACCTGGTAAATATTGAAGTCCTTAATGCTTTTGCCAGAATTAGGCTGAATTGACAGAGCACTGATATGTAGAAGATATATATATATATACATGTATATTATATATATATATATTATAAATATAATATATATATATAAAATTCTTAAAATTTAGCAAGTAACTGAACAACAAAAATGACAGATAAAAGAAGCAGGTCATGCATAGCCTATCTGCCTGAGATTTATTTAACCCTTCTTCAGAAGAGGCTTTGATTCTTGTCTCTCTGTGTCTACCTATAGACAGCATTTCTCCCAGGAAGCTTGCCCTGACCTCCTACAATTGGTTATGTACCATTTATATATTTTTCATATTCCACTGTACATAACTCATAACAGAAATTATCACAAGGGAACAGCTGTGGTTTTATTGTTATGTCTAGCTATCCAGCTATCATCTTCACCAGACTGTAAGCTCCTTGAAGGCAGAAGCCAGATTTATCTTCATGACCTCTGTGTTTTAGATGAGGTCTCAGAGATAGAGGTCAGAATTTTCCCTCTAGGTAAATTAATTAGATTAACCTCAACTTATACAAAACAGTAGTCATTAAATTTATCCCCAGCCATCAGGAGCTTAACTACTCTGGAGAGAGAGCCAGGTGCTGGAGTAGGCAATTAAGACATCAAGACAAAAGGACATTAACAAACCTTTGAGGTTAAACTGGAAAAAGCCCTGACGGTCCAGTCCCCATCCTTTTTTCCCTTCATGAAACAGCTCTATCAAGGATCACATGGGTCAGCACAGATGTGGAGTTGTCTCACTATCAAAGGAACCCTGAACAACAGGCTCCTGCAGTTTTATGGAAGGTCAGGAAAAGGCTGGGAGCGGAAAAGCACTGAGTATTGAATCAGAAGGAAGACAATTGTCTTCAAGACTCCTCCTCCTCTCCCCATGAAAAGGAGGTCTTGGGCAAACATGCTTGGGGAAGGTCTGCCAAGGTCCCACAGTGGAGAGGCCTCCAGGGGAGGCACCAGTCAAGTGATGCTGATCTGTGTGTGAGCATGGCCCTGCAGCCCTTACTGAAACTGCCATTAGAGGACTATGCACTAGTGTGGGGAGGGCAGCTCTCCCTGTGGGACCCACTTGGTCAAGTCTTTGTCATTGCTTATGGATGGGCCCAAAAATCACATATAGGATTGAGTCTGGGGCTGAACTCTTTACTGCTCTGTCTGTATTCCCTGTCTTGGTTGACACCTAATACATGACTAAGAAACTAAGAAATCATTTTAGACATCGTTTTGGTGTCTGTGTTTTATGCTTTGTTGGCTTGAAAACTTCATCCAATCAAACTTTAGTTATTTTTATTACCATTTCTTCCTTTATGACCCCACAGCATCCTCCATGTGCCAGGGTCCAAATCATCTTTAACCCGGACTATTGTATCAGTATCCAAATATATTCTTTCATCAAAATATATTCTTTCTCTTCTCTGGCTGTAATCTCATTCATTTCCAGGCTACTTCTTTTCAAACTAAAAAGCAAATATAATCACACTATTCTCTTTCTTAAAACACTTTCCCAATTCCTAGAGTAAAATCCCCCTTTTATAACATATAAGGCCTCAGTGACCTACCCTCAGGACTTCTTTAATTATTCTCCCATATTGTCCTATTATGTACCTGTTCCATCATCCTTACAACCCTCAGAACTCCCTAATCTGTTTTAATGCCACATTGTTATGCTTTTAATTTCCTTTGATAAAATGATTCTTTCCATTCATAAACTAGTTGATTACCACAATTTCTTAAGTATTCTATTGAAGTTTATCTTATTAGTCCATTTCACACTGCTATAAAGATACTACCTGAGAATGGATAATTTATAAACAAAAGAGGCTTACTTGACTCACAGTTCCACATGGCTGAACTTATAAGTAAACTTATAATCATGGTGGAAGGTGAAGGGAAAGCAAGGCAAGTCTTACACTGTGGCAGGTAAGAGAGAGAGCATGCAGGGGAAACTGCCACTTATAAAACCATCAGATCTCCTGAGAACCCCCTCACTATCACAAGAACAGCATAGAAAACCACCCTTTTGAGCTAATCAACTCCCACCAGGTCCCTCCCCATGACACATGGGGATTACAATTCGAGTTGAGATTTGGGTGGGGACACAGAGCAAAATCATAACATGTATCTTCTTTGCCAAGATTTTCCTTACAACGCAAAGTATGACATATTTTAATTTCTTCCATCCCACCCCACCATAATATTCTTACCTCTATGACAGTGCTTATCAAAATTTGTAGCTGTTATTTGTTTAAATGACTTCATTATGCTTCTTAAGAGGCATAAACTTTCTGCTATATTCATCTTTGTATGCCTGTCACACATTACATTGGCTGAGACAAGGTAAATATTTAATACATATCTATTAAATAAGAAACTTAAAAAAATAAAAGAGTGAATGAATAACTGTATCTAGGAAGTATGAAAGTGACTTATCTTTTAGCATTTTTCATCAAGGAATTAAGAAATGTGTGGGGAAAAAGTTAAGAGGCCCCAGTTAAAATGGCTTTTATCCCAAATTCAGGCAATAACAAAAGTTGGCAAGGATATACAGAAAAAGGAACCCTTGTACACTGTCAGTGGGAATGTACACTAGTATGACCCTTAAGGAGAACAGTCTGGAGGTTTCTCAAAAAGCAAAAATTGAGCTATCATATGATCCAGCAATCCCACTCCTGGGTTTATAACCAAAAGAAAGGACATAGTATATCAGAGAGATATCTGCACTCCATATTTATTGCAGCACTACTCACAATAGCCAAAATTTGGAATCAACCTAAGTATCCATCAAGAGATGAATGAATAAAGAAAATATAGTACATATACAAAATGGAATACCATTCAGCCATAAAAAAACAATGAGTTCCTGTCATTTGCTACAATGTGGATAGAACTGGAAGTCATTATGTTAAGTGAAACAAGCCAGGCGCAGAAAGACAAACTTCAGATGCTCTCACTTATTTGTGGGAGCTAAGGCTTAAAACAATTGAACTCATGGAGATAAACAGTATAAAGGTTAACAGGCTGAGAAGGGTAGTGAGGGTTTGGGAGGAAAGCGGGGCAGACTAATAGGTACAAAAACATAGTCAGAAAGAATGAATAAGACCTAGCATTTGCTAGCACAACAGGGTGACTATAGTCAAAAATAATTTAATCGTACATTTAAAAATAACTAGAAGAGTATAATCAGATTGTTTGTAACACAAAGGATAACTGTGTGAAGTGATGGATATTCAATTTACCCTGATGTGATTATTATGCATGTATCAAAACATCTCATGTACTCCATAAATTTTCAAAAGAAGTATGTATAGCGTAATGCTTAAAATAATATACTCTAATAGTCTACAACTTGGCAAGAAATTAAGCTTTCATTTATTTTTGTCACAACAGGTATACTACATGCAGATTAAAATCTATATTTTATATATATATATATATATATACCATTTATCTTTTAAGGGCATTTTTCATAACCTTGAAATATAAACAATAAAAATTATGAAGCAATAATTAATTTTTTAAAAAAAATCCACTTGCCAAACAAACAAGATACTCCTTCCAGGATGTCAGTAATATCAAGATAAAATGCCAGAGAATTTTAGCTGAGTATAGTAAATCAAACAGCTAATTTTTAACTTTGATGGAGGAAAAAATTAGATAAATTCTGAAAATTCATCCATTTATTTTTCTCTCTCCATATATGTTAACAACAAGCAAACACATTAAATCCTTAAATTTGGTTACTAAGTTCACAAATGTCATGGACACAGTGAGGTAATATTTACAGACTGAATACTATCCTTTGAGTTTATTTCTACATTTCATAGAGTAGATGCTCTTTATAGATAAACTCTTTTGGAAAAAGTCCAGATAACTGGATAATTAACCATTAATATCACTTTTTGAAAATTAAATATTAATATGTTTCTTCCAGGAAAAATTATTTAACAGGTTTTATTCAGACTACTAAGACATATGAAAACCTGACATTAACTCTTTGGTTTTCTAAAGATTCTCTTCAGGAAAATATGCCATCAGTCTTTCTAAATGTATTCAATTTTATCTCAGCAGTCTTGAACCTCCATCTACATGATGTTAATATACCTCCAAACAGCCATTCACATTTCTTAAGGTGATGAAATATGTATTACCTATAATATTCTTAACTAAGTTATTGTAAGGCATATTTATCATGCCACATAATCCTGGGGGAAAATTGGATATAATAACAATTCCCAAAAATGCCTCTTGACAAAGAGTTGGAATTCAACTTTTTTCTTCTACTGCTAAGGATGTTTGCATCATGTCTTTGGAAAAATGTATCTCATAATTGCAAAGCCCTAATTCCTGATGCTCCATTAACAATATTACTCAAGATATTGTTGCTGATGTGGCTGCTTATATTATTCCCAAGTGAATTTGTAGATATTTAGCAATAGCTGAGGCCATCTACAACGTAAATTCCTATGTTACTCCTCTTGAGAATCTACTCTTGGTACATTTAGCAAAGGAAGACACTTTTAGCAACACAGCAGTCCCCCCTTACCAGCGGTTTCACTTTCCACAGTTTTAGCCATCAGGGGTCAATCATGTTTTGAAAAATATTAAATAAAAGTTATAGAAATAATAACTTTGAAATTGTGTACCATAACGTGATAAATTCTCAGGTTGTCCATCCTACACCCTTCCCTGTTTTCTTTATCACAAAAAGAAAAGTAGATAATAATAAGGTATTTCACGAGAAAGAGAGACCACATTCACATAACTTTTACTACAGTATATTGTTATAATAATTCTATTATTAGTTATGCTCATATAATTATTAGTAAAAGGAATATAATTATATTCCTATATAATTATAGAAGTATACTACTCCTATAAATAATATATTAGTATAACTAATATAATTCTATTATCGTTAGTAGTGTTAGTTTAACTAATAAACTAATAGAATTATTAAACTAATATAATTAGCCTATTAGTTTAATACTACTCCCATAATGAGTATATTAGTTTAAACAAACACTACTACTATAATAGTAGTAGTTTAACTAATAAACTACTATAATTATTAGTTAAATTTCACTATGCCTAATTTTTAAATTACAGTCTATTATAAGTATGTATGTGTAGGAAAAATAGTACATGTTTACTATCCACTGTTTCAGGCATCAACTGGGGGTCTTAATACATATCTTTTTACAGATAAGGGTGGAGCTACAGTTACCTTCCAAAAGGTAGTATTGCCACTGCCATTGTTGCCTGCTAATGTAAATTCCAAAGAAGTAGATGATTTTGGGAAGGGCAGAAAATAAAAATTTTCATCAATATTAATGATTTTGCCATTAATGCAGATTACCATTGCCATAGTCTGAGAAGTGACATGAAACTTGAGATTGCTAGAGCTCATAGGACAGTAGAACAGTGAAGACATTGAGGTTTAAAGTGTTAATGTTATGAAGATAGCTAAAAACAGGACTTGATCAGTATAATCCTCTACCTAACACAACTTGGAATGGGGCAGAGAGTAAAGAAATGGACCTCGGTAAGGATGTGCATGAGCACTAAGAGATAGTGCTTGATGCAAGAGCAATAATAACAACAATAACCACAACAAAGGTATATTATTGGGAGCATTAGAGAAGAACAACAGAAAACTAAAAATGTTGTGGATGTTACCTCCAAGCAAGAAAATGGGACTAGGGACACAGGCCCTTTTTGTTTTTTGCTTGCACATTCTGTAATTAGAAAATGTTATTTTATAGACACACATATCAAATAATAGGAGAAAAAAGATATTTCATGTAAGATTAGTTTATTCTCAATATTCTGAATTAGAATATTGGATTAAAACAATATTTAGAATGATAGAAGCTGGATTAAAACAACTTTAAAACAAGCATTTGTACTGCATTGACATCTCTATAGAAGTTGCTGTCATACTAGTTGAGAAGAGCTTGGGGACCTGGACTTGGGAGATTTAATGGATAGATAAAATTACACAGAGGGGTAACCTTATAAAGAATTCTGAAACCAAGAATTTGGAAGTCTAAGGAAAGAAGGGACAACAATGCAAGTTGTCCAACCAAAACCTCTCTTCCCTACTTTCTTGTTTCTGAATGCCATTTTTGTTTGAAAGAGCAATGTGTCCTGCCAAATAACTACAATGCCCAGTCTCCTTGCCCTTGTGGCTGGTGACATGTTATAGTCCTGTAGAAAGATACATAGGCTGAAGTTGTTGAAAAGGACACTTTGTTCTTCAACTTCTCCCTTCCTGCCCTGATATAAAAACATGATAACACACTACTTATTACTCTAAATATGCATAACTTTTATATGCACTAGGAAGTGTATATATCAATACTTAGAGATACAATTTCAGAAATGGTCAAATTAAAGAAAACAGGTTAAAAGTTTACAAGTTCTTATAATAATTATAGAGGCAAGATAAATTACAGATTCAATTTTTTAAACTAGTAATTTAATTAATCACATCATGGATAATGTTTAGAGCTAAAATTTATTCTGTATTTACATAATTAATATTGTAATTAAAAACCACTGAGTATTTTTTGTTGCAACTGAATGTTGTGTCCCCTCAAAATTCATGTGATGAAAACTTAACCTTCAGTATGATGGTAGCAGGACCTATAAGCTGCATATTTATAATGAACTTTGGGAAGTAATTAGCTTATTGTGGTGGAGGCTTCATAAATTAGATTGGTGCCCTTAAAAATGACTCTTGAGAGCTCTTTCTGTCCACCATGTGAACCTGCATTGAGAAGGCAGCAGTCTGAAACCCAAGAGAGCTCTCTCACCAGAACCCAATTATGCTGGCACTCTGCTGTTGGACTTCCAGCCTCCAGAACTGTGAGATGTGCATTCCATTATTTAAAAGCCACTCAGGTTATGGAACTTTATTAAAGCAGCCTGAACCGCTGAAGATGGAAATTGATCATGAGAAGTGGGAGTGCTGTTATTATAAATACCTAAAACAAAGTGAAAATGGTTTTGGGCTCAGTGATTGGCAGAGATTGATGAGGTTTTATGCAAAATGCTAGATTACTGTGGAAGAAATTTAAAAGCCAATTCTCGTGAGGGCTCGGAAAGAAATATAGAAGAAAACGCTGGCTTCTCAGAAAATAATTAAATAATCATGAACAGAATATTGATAAAATATGGACAGTAAAGGTCATTCTGTTGGAGTCTCAAATGGAAATGAATATGTTATTGGAAAATGGAGCAAAAGCAATCCATGTTGAAAAGTGGAAACAAACTTCTTTGAATTGTATTCATGCTCTTGTGTTTTGCGGAAGGTGGAACTTGTGTGCAGTGAAATTGGACATTTAACCCAGCAGATTTCTCAGCAACATGTAGAAGCAGCAGCTTGGTTCCTTCTGAATCCGTAGAGTCAAATGTAGAAAAAGAAAAAGGTTTGAAGATGGAATTGTTAAGGAAAAAGTAACCATAACTTAAGATCTGGGAAATTCTCAGCCTGTCCATATTGCAAAAAAAGTGAGAAAGTGTGTTCTGAAGAGAACATGAAGAGTGTTTCGGACCCTTACTGATTTGATTAATATGGGTGTGAACCATAGGCTTAATCAAACATCTCAACACAAACCATGAATAGAAATGGGATTATACCAGGAGAAACACTGCCAGTTGGGACTAAAGGAAACAGAGATAATGGGACGAAATAAAGGAAGACATTCAGAATGCTTAAGCCCTACAGGCCTGGACCCGAGAGCTATTCAGTTGTGGATGTGTGCTATTCTCTTCTTCAAAATTACGGAAGAAGGGGCGCAAAGGGGATTTGGAGACAATTACAGCTGCTGCTTTTACCAAAAATCCAGAGGGTATGGCAAGGTGGGCCAAGGTTGCCTCCATTTTGATTTCAAAGGACAGAAATGATGCTCAGAGGAGCTGTGTGGGAGGGCCATCCAGTGAAGCCCTGGGTGAGTGACCTCAGCCCTGACAAAAGACTGTGCCATAAGTGGGTCCAGTGCATAGAGTTAGCAGTGAGCAGTGCCTCACTGAGCTGTCGGGGACTGTCTGGAAGGTGAGTCATCAAGCCAAAGAGGATGCTTCTTGAACCTTAGGGTTTGATGGAGTTTGCCCTGTTAGGTTTTAGATTTACTTGGGATCCAGCATTCATATATTTTATTTTTTTCGAATAGTGGTTCTTTTTGGAATGGGAATGTTTATCCTATGCCTGTCTCACCATTGTATTTTGAAAGTTCATGTTGTTTGATTCCACAGGTTCACAGATGAAGAGAAATTTTGTGAGAATGAACTGTACCGTGAAGCTCACCTGCATCTGATTTAGGTAATATTTAAATAAGACCTTGGACTTTAGACTGGACTTGAGGCTGGAATGAGTTAAGATTTGTGGATGTGTTGGAATGGAATGACTGCATTTTGCATGTGAAGACATGAATTTTGGGGAACCTGGGGCAGAATGTTACGGACTGAATTTTTAAAGTGTACCCTCAAAATCTGTATATTGAAATCGTTAACTGTCAATGTAATGGTATTAGTATGTGGGACCTTCAGGAGGTAATTAGGTTGTGATAGTAGAGGCCTCATGAATAGGCTTAGTGTTCTTATAAAAGGGACCTAAGAGAGCTCTCACTTCTTTCCCCATGTGCTTATACAAAAACCCAACAGTCTGCAACCGCAAAAGGGCCCTCCCCAAAACCAGAAAATCCTGGCACTCTGACTTTGGACTTCCAACCCCTAGAACAGTAAGAAATACTTTTTTTTTTTATTTGTAAGCCACTCAATCTATGGTATTTTGTGTAGCAGCCCAAACTAAGACACTCCTCTACACTACAGTGTACACCACATTCTTCTGCCTCTTAGTATGCTTCAGTCACATTGAACTATATTTTGTTTACTAAACATGACAAATTTATTACTGCACTATGGTTTTGCCATATAATTTTTCCTGTCTTTTCAAACAGAAATTATTTCACAGCATATGCAGCTATAGGCAATTATCTAGCTTATGTATAAAATTACTTTCCTGATATTTGTCTCATTTTTTGTTTTTAAATGTTTTAAATAAACAAATAATAATTGTTTTGAGGGGTACAGTATTATGTCTTCGTATATATTTATATTGTGGAATGATTAAATCAAGCTGCTTAACACATCTCTTATGTCACATATTTATCTTTTTGTTGTGAGAACACTGAAAATAGACTTTTTAGCAATCGAAAAAAGGCAAACCCTTAAAAATAGAGAGTAGAATGCTAGTTAATGCTGGAGGCAAGGGATAGGGAATGGGGAGATGTTGTTCACAGGGTACAGTTTCAGTTAGACACAAAGATTGAGTTTTAGAGATTGACTTTATAGCACAGTGACTATATTTAAAAATGACTTATTGTACATTTCAAATTTTCTATTTAAAATACACATAGTATCTGTATTCCCAGTTCTTAAAACATGACCTATTAAATAACAGATTTGCAAGACTGAATGATTTTTTTTTACCTTGTCCTGATCTCTAGATTTTTTTTAAACTTTATCTCATTAATTGCTAATTCTCTCTTTATGAATGTTAAATACTTAAAATAGCACCAAACATAACTAAACAAAACAAAAACAAAATTTGTTTTTTATTTCAAATGGCGTGTTCCATTGCATTCTAAGACTGGACTGTCTTGGAGATAAAGGAGACTTCATTATTTTATGTAATATTCCTTTGAGAAATCCTGAGCTTTGTGCAAAAATGACATACTTCATTTTTTTTTTGCATAATTTTATCACTCCATAGAGCCCAGATCGAGTTCCTAAGTTCTCACTAAGGCACATGGGTCTAATTCCATTACATTTTTGGCCTGTGTCAATTAATTTTCTTTTCTCAGATAATAAATTTACACTCTTATTCCACTTCTGAGCAGTTAGACATTTTCAGCATGGAACATTCTATTAAAATGAAATGGCAAATTGCCTTGTAGCACACACATTTTCAAAGAATGTTTTGTCTGATAATGTAGTTCTTATGAGTTTCTTTCCAAAGTAATCCATTTACACAAAATACATTAATTTTGTGCATTTACAAACTACACATAATTTCAAAGTGATGTCATTGTTCCACAAATACATCTAGGTTTCAAAGTGATTGATTAAATTCTGTTTAAAATTTTGCACAGAAGTGCAGTATATAATCACATTTTATATCCCTCTGTGCAGGATATAGTTTTCTAAATCATACTCCATTGTCAGGAACATGTTCATCTTCCATACAGAACACACTGACTGAAAATAAGATCAAGTCTACACATTTGGGATATAAATTTTTGAGATTACTGCTCTTGGTATAATATATCTCTCTTGTACTTGAGCCTCTAGATCTTGCTGTTTTTAACACTTTTGTGCTCGCAAGATTTACGCTTCTGTATACTTTGTTTATATTCAGCAGCTAAGTATATTTTGTCCTGTTATCATGACTCAACCTGTGATTTGTTTCAAAAGTACAAGTAAGGTTTTAAACATAATTATAGTGTAATCTCTTTAAATTTTGCTGCATTATCACTCAGAATGAGAAAAATCTAAATTAAAAGTGTGTGCACATGTATACACATTTTTCAATATACAAACTTAGGTATCATGTTAGATTCATCACGATTTGAAAATGAAATTTGATTATAATACTTGCAAGATGACTTACAAGTTAATATTTATATGTACACTTACAACTTTTATAATTTTTAAAACCATCCAATATGTTAGTTTTCTTTGATTTCTAATGATAACAGTAGAAATATCTGGCCCTGGTTATCATATCTGGTTGTTATGATCAATAGAAACGATATATGCAAATGCAAATACATTTTAAAACTTTTTAATATTAATTTTTATTGTTACATATTCTGAATAATGCAGTTTTATAGTTATTATTATAACATGACACAAATGGTAGAGATTTTGATGCCTACATTTTTAATAAAAATGTTCAAAACCATATTTCACAAAATGTATCATGCTGTAAGGTTGCAACAGCCCTCTCAAATAGAGTTCTGCCTTTCTCTTGCCATTTAAACTAATGCTATCTGAGAGTGCAACAGAAGGCCCTCATTACATGCTGGTATCTTGATCATTGACTTCCTTGCCTACAGAACTATCAGAAAATAATTTTCTATTTTTTATAAATTACCCAGTCTCAGGTATTTTGTTACAGCAGCACAAAACAGACTAAGACATAAAGTGTAAAATTATCCTTCCATATTGCTGCAAGTGAAATGATTTTATTTTTTATAGCTGTGTAGTATTCATTGTGCGTGTATGTGTGTGTATATATGTATATATGTATATCACATCATTTTCTTTATCCAGTTATTTGTTGATGGACACATGTTGATTCAATATCTTTGGTATTATTAATATTGCTGCTATAAATAAATGAGTGCAAATATCTTTTTTGGTATAATGATATTTTTTCTTTTGGGTATACACCCAGTATAGGATTGATGGAGTGAATTGTGGCTCTTTAATACTTGAAAAAATTTTCATACTGTTTTAATAGAGGTGGGACAAATTTACATTCCTTCTAATTATACTATAAGGCTATAGTAACAAAAACAATATGATACTGATATAAAAATGGACACAATACTCAATAGAGCAAAATAGAAATTCCAGGAATAAAGTGACAAAGGCACTTTGTCACTTTATTAGTGGATATTTATAAAGGGACCTACCTACAGTCAATGGATGTTTGACAACATTGAAAAAAACATACACTGGGAAAAGGATATCCCCTTCAATAAATAGTGCAGGGAAAATTGGAAAGCCACATGCAGAGGAATAAAACTGGGCCCCTATCTGTTGCCATCCACAAAATTAACTCAGGATGAATTAAACAATTAAATATAATACCTGAAGATATAAAAGTACTCATAGAATACCTGGAAAAACTCTTCTAGACATTGGCCTTGGCAAAAAATTTGTGACTAAGACCTCAAAAGCAAATTTAGCAAAAACAAAAGTAGACAAATGGGACTTAATTAAACAAAAAAGTTTCTGCACAGCAAAAGAAATAACTGAGAAAACAGATAACCTGAAGAATGTGAGAAAATATTTGCAAACTATGCATCCAACTAAGTACTAATATCCAGAATCGACAAGAAATTCAAACAACAACAAAATAGATAACCCCAATAAAAAATGGACAAAGTACATAAACAGGCATTTCTCAAAAGAAGACATACAAGTGGACAGCAAACATATGAAATAATGCTCAGTCTCATCATCAGAGAAATAAAAATTAAAACCACAATGAAATGTCACCTTATACTAGTCAGAATGGCTATTTTTTAAAAGTCACAACACATCAGGTATTGATGAGAATGCAGAGAGAAGTGAGTGAATCCTTATATAGTATAGGTGACATTTTTATTTATAGAATATCAAAATAGTTACTTAAAATTCATTTGAATTATAAAATATTAAAATGTAGATTTATGAATACTTTGTACTTTCTAAAAGTTTAACCACAATAAAAATCCAAACTACCACTGTTGTGTCCATAATAATTCATAATTGTATGTGATGATGTTGAGAAATCTTCCTAAATATTAGGATTTGAGTCCCTCATTTATTTTAATGAAAATATCATTCTTAAAAGCATTTCAAGGAATATAGCTCAATAATTCAACAAATAACATTTGCAAATTGATAATCCATGGTTCAAAGATGTCAAGATGAACTCAAAGTCTACAGGGATACCCTTTTGATTCAAGGAAATAATGTTACCCTAAATGAGGGAAGATAGGGAAGACCATGTCAAATGAATCACTTTTTGATGTGGTTTGGCTGTGTCCCCACCCAGATCTCATTTTGAATTTTAGTTCTCATAATCCCCATGTGTCATGGGAGGCACCTGGTGGGAGGTAATTGAATCATGAGGGCGGTTACCCTCCGTGCTGTTCTTGTGATAGCGAGTGAGTCTCACAAGATCTGATGGTTTTATAAGGGGATTCCACATTTGCTCGGCTCTCATTCTTCTCCTTCCTGCTGCCATGTGAAGAAGGACTTGATTGCTTCCCCTTCCACCATGATTGTAAGTTTCCTGAATGTTCCCCAGCCATATGGAACTGTTAGTCCATTAAAGTTCTTTTCCTTATAAATTACCCAGTCTCGGGTATTTCTTCATAGCAGCATGAGAACAGACTAATACACACTTCAATATTGATTTACATTTCTATGATCATCAGTGATCTTGAGTATTTTTTAATGTTTGTTGGCAACTTGCATGTCTTCTTTTGATAAATGTCTATGTCATTTGCCTACTTTGTAATGACATAATGTGTTTATTTATTTATTTATTGAGTTCCATGTAGATTCTGGATATTAGTACTTCGTTAGATGCATAATTTGTGAATATTTTCTCCTGTTCTGTAGGTTGCCTGTTTACTCTGTTGATTATTTCCTTTGCTGTGCAGAAGATTTTTAGTTTACTTAGGTCCCATTTGCCTATTATTATTTTTGTTTCATTTGCTTCTGATGACTTAGTCATAAATTCTTTGTCAAGGCTGATATTCAGTAAAGTTTTCCTAGGTTTTCTTTTAGGAATTTTATAGGTTTTTACATTTGAATATTTAATCAATCTTGAGTTAATTTTTATATATGGTGAGATATAGGAATCCAGTTTTATTCTTGTGTATATGGATATCCAATTTTTCTAGTACAATTTATTGAAAAAGGTATCCTTTCCACATTGTTTATTTGTGCATGCTTTGTTGAAGATTAGTTGGTTGTAGGTATGTGGCTTTATTTCTTGGTTCTCTATTTAATTTTATTAAACTATGTATCTGTTTTTGTATTGGTACCATGCTGTTCTTGTTACTATAGGTTTGTAGTATAATTTGAAATGGGGTGAAGTGCTGACTCCAGCTTTGTTCTTTTTGCTTAGAATTGCTTTGGCTATCCGGGTCATTTTTTCAATTCAGGATTTCATATACACTTTGGGATTGTTGTTTTCTAATTCTGTGAAAAATGACATTGGTAGTTTGATAGAAATTGCACTGAATCTTTAGATTGCTTTGGACACCATGGTCATTTTAAATTTTTTTTAATCCATGAACATGGGATATTTTTCCATTAGTTTGTTTTATTTCAGGTTTCTTCCACCCATCTTTTGTAGTTCTTATTGTAGAAATATTTTACCTCCTTGGTTAAACGTATTTCTCAGTTATATGTGTGTGTGTGTGTGTCTATTGTAAATGAGATTGAGTTCTTGATTTTGTTCTCAGCTTGAATATTATTGCTATATAGAAATACTACTGACTATTGGACATTGACTTTGTATTCTGAAACTTTATTGCAGTCATTTGCCAAGTCTAGGAGTCTTTCAGAGTCTTTAGGGTTTTCTTTGTATAAGACCATGCCATCTCTTAATGTAACTTCTATCCCAACTTTTGTGGTAATTTTTTTCTTGCATTTTTCATAATTTTATTTTCTAATTTGTTTATCCAGAAAAACCATTTAGTTCTGTTTGGTATTAGACTTGAAAACAGTGCAAATTTTCTTTCTTAATAAATAATGAAAATAAATTTCGTTTTTGAAATTCATCCATGTTTTTGCATCGTTCATTCATTTTTATTGATGTATTGAGTAGTCTTAAGTTACCAATTTCATTTTTAATAGTTATGCTTTTTCCAAAAATTTTATAATAATTAGTTTTATCATGACTATTCCTATATACATATTCATATAAATGCATAACAAAGAGTGCAGTTGCTCATTTGGAGGGCATGCCATCTTTAGCGCTATGACTATTAAATAAATCGTTTGCATTGATTAAGAGAGTGATATTCCACATCATCACCAGGACTGTGGATTGTCAGACATTTTAAGTAACTGTGGCTCCCCATACAGGATAACTTGGTTAAACTTGCTATTCACTTGGCATCCCTAGCATTATATTATTGTCATCATAAGAATGGAACCCAAAGTTCTAGAGTTTTTAATCAATTATCAAACAACAATTAATTGAATAGCGTGTAAGTTCCTAACCTTGTGCTAGCCGTTGTCCTACATTTGTGATAAGAATAGATAAAGTGCCCTTCTACCTAGCAGTTTAGACAATAAACAAGGAGAAAAGAAATTAAATGTGTATTGTATGATAGCAGGTTAGTGATAATCACTAATAATCCAATGAGTTTATATGATACCAAAATATTGATTAGATCAGGAAATCACTGCTAAAGAGGAAACATTATTTATCAGTATGTTTATAACAGATGGAGCAATGAGTATAAAAGTCATGTGTTAGGGTATGCAAGATGATGATATAGAGCAGAGTAATCAAGGCAAAGGATAATGGTAGGTGGAGAAGCCAGCTTATAGTTCTGAGCAAGATTATATCTTTAGCTTTTATTAGGCATGTAAATGAAATACTTTTGAGATTTTCAGCTGGAAAAATGAAACTAATGTGAAATGCATTATATTGCCAGAGATGACTTCCATTGCCTGGTGGGGAAGAGACTGGAGGAAGGATGGATAATGGCAGCACACAGATGCTGCTGAGAAGCTATTTTAGTAGTTCATGTAAGAGACCATTGTCAAATTTGCAATAAACTTCCAGGTGAAATGGAATTGACTTTCTAATGGCTTGGAATGGTGTATATAAAACAGCTGGTAATGACTCCATGTTTTGAAGCTTTAGAAAATAGATTAATAATGGCTCAAATTACTGAGTGAAAAATTACTGGGAAAGAAGCAGGATTGGCAGGATGCAGATAAAGAATTCTGTTTTACTTACTAAGGTTGAGATGCCTATTTGATATTCAAGGCAGTCGCAAATGAGATGAGTGTTCAGGAATGAGATATCAGCTAAAGATATAAATTTTAGTCTTGTGCCCATATCTTAGCTGCAAGGAAGGATTTTATGAACTGCTGGTGAGACTGTAAATCAGTGCAATCAACGTAGACAAAGAAATAAATGCATACACCATGTCATCTTGTAATAACTCCCAACCCCCAACACCTAAAGAAGAGACTGTGTGTTTAAGTTGGGAGTGTATTGTGGAGTAAGAATAAGAAACAGGATGGGTGCTATAGGGAGAGAGAGTAAAATCTAGAACACATTATTAAGTTAGGTGATGGAATACTATATGACCATTCACTGAAGTGAAACAACGGGGGAAATATGTATCCATCAGCTCTAGGAGTTCCATTTTTCAAGCATAGCCTCATGGATGCTAACTTCTCAATGTGTCTAGACAGTGCATTTATGAGTACCAAGCAAAATGCCTACAACAATCCACACAACATTGTCTGAGAAATCCCACAGCAGAAAGTGAATTCTTGCTCTAGTCTGAAGCCACATACTATCACTTCCATCTTTATGAAACTGACCAAAGTCTACATAAAAATAGTAACCAAGGCTCTGACTGGAACAAGAGGTAATGCTGAGAGGGTCTGCAGTGATGTAAGATCCAATACACCCTGTGATTTTTAAATTTTGTTCCTGGGTTTATATCCTAGAGAAACTCTGACATATATATGTGTATATATATATACATTTATATATATACACATTTAATATACATATACACACATACACATTCATAGCAGCTTTTTGTTGAAATAGCAAAAAATGAGAAAAAAACTAAATGGCAATATAATGAACAAAAGGGAGCTGTGTTTTGATATTTTTATATAGTACAATGCTAAACAGCATTTAAAATAATTGATAAGAATTATATGGGCCAACATAGATGGACATCATCAATGTCATATAAAACAAAATAAAGCAGAAGGTAGATAGACACTTTTTTTTTGAGTCGGAGTTTTTGCTCTGTTGTCCAGGCTGGAGTGCAGTGGCGTGGTCTTGGCTCACTGCAACCTCCGCCTCCCGGGTTCAAGCAATTCTCCTGCCTCAGCCTCCTGAGTAGCTCGGATTACAGGCACCCTCCACCACGCCTGGCTAACTTTTGTATTTTTAGTAGAGACAGGGTTTCACCATGTTGGCCAGGCTGGTCTCGAACGCCTGACCTCAGGTGATCCACCCACTTAGGTCTCCCAAAGTGCTGGGATTACAGGCATGAACCACCACGCCCTGATGATAGACACGTTTTTAACTTCTAAAAATATATGATCATGATTGTGTCTGTGGAGACTTGCACATATACTAAATTTTAAACAATTAGAGATATTTGTTCATTACCACATTTTAGGAGTCATTATTTCCTCTATGAAGAGAGAAAGGAATTTGATACAAGTTCACAGGGGCTTCCAGTAGATTGAGACTTTTATTTCTAGCTGAGCTGCTGATGTATGAATTTTTTTTGTTATTATGACTTTCATATGTGTTAAAAATAAAATGAAAAAACAAGGATTAGGTGAGGAACCTATACGTCTCTAATATGCAGAATACCACAGAAATAATGACTGTTGGGAAATTAGGCCTTAGCTCTGATGTTTGAACCATCCCCTCAATGTTTCCCAGTGCTTCTTAGAGTATTTTGATCACCTCTGTGTTGGTGCTTTAGAACTAGAGAAGCCCGTTTTGTTAACTTTTTTTTTTTTTTTTTTTGAGACAGAGTTTCACTCTTATTGCCCAGGCTGGAGTGCAGTGGCACAATCTCGGCTCACTGCAACCTCTGCCTTCTGGATTCAAGCGATTCTCCTGCCTTGGCCTCCAGAGGAGCTGGGATTACATGCCACCACATCTAGCTAACTTTTTGTATTTAGTTGGTCGGGCTGGTCTTGAACTCCTGACCTCAGGTGATCCACCCATGTCAGCCTCCCAAAGTGCTGGGATTACGTGCGTGAAACACTGCACCTGGCCTTTTGTTAACTTTTAGTTTAAGTTCAGGAGTACACGTGCAGGTTTGTTATACAGGTAAACTCGTGTCATGGGGATTTGTTGTACAGGTTATGTTGTCACCCAGGTATTAAGCTTAGTACCCATTAGTTACTTTTCCTGAACCTCTCCCTTTTCCCACCCGCTACTCTCAGGTAGGTCCGAGTGTGTGGTGTTCTCCTCTATGAGTCCATGTGTTCTTATCATTTGGCTCACATTTATAAATAAGAACATGCTGCATTTGTTTTTCTGTTCCTGCGTTAGTGGGAGCTGAGGATGGGTGGAGCTGAGGATAATGGTCTCCAGCTCCACCCATGTTCCTGCAAAGGACATGATCTTGTTCTTTTGTATGGATGAATACTATAAAGTCTTCCAAACTGTTTTGGTTTTGGTTTGTTTTCTTTCTTGAGAAAGGAAAGACAAAATAGAAATAAAAGAGTAGGCCGAGCGGGGTGGCTCATGCCTGTAATCCCAGCACTTTAGGAGGCTGAGGCAGATGGATCACTAGGGGTCAGGAGTTTGAGACCAGCCTGAACAACGTGGTGAAATCCCGTCTCCACTAAAAATACAAAAAATCAGTCAGGCATGGTGGCACATGCCTGTAATTCCAGCTACTAGGGAGGCTGAGGCAGGAGAATCGCTTGAATCTGGGAGGCAATGGGTTGCAGGGTGTGCCGGGATGGCACCACAGCCTGGGTGAAAGAGTACCAATGTATGGCAGAAATCAAGAGAAGAGTTTGCTTTTTAGAATAACTACACCCTGGACATTAGTTTCAAGAAACCGTCTGCTGGAAATATAACTATATGTTTAAGTTGATGGATCATTATTACACGTAGCAGAAAGTCACTCCTTGCTAGAAAGCCCTGTGTAGGTCATTAGGCATCACAGTGTGGAGTTATCTAAGCAAGCACCAAGGTAGGATATCTGAATAACTGATTTATTTCCATGTTTACTGAGAATATTCATTGCAACAAGTCAGTAGAGAAACAGTAAAGAGGGCAGGCATGGCTATGCTTCTGTAGAATCTAGTGAAGAGGAGATAATTTCAAATAACCCAAGAAGGTAAATGAGTAGTCAAATTTTGAAAAGGACTATTAACTCACAAACAGGAAACTATAATAGAAAATAGTTGGTTGAAGGCAGAAAAGATTCCTCTGAAAAGCAATATATAAGCATAGACTTCGAGGATGAAGAGTCACTCATTTTGAAAGAGCAGATGAAGAAAGTTTCAGGACAAAGAAACAGCATCTGCAAAGACCTCAACGAAGATATCACACAGAAAATGCTGTATTTAATCTGTTGCTAGACAAAAGTGAGCTACGGATCACATGGTCTTGGATGAGGGAGACAGATGATATAGTTTGTATGTCCCGCCCAAATCTCATGTTGAAACGAGATCCCCAGTGCTGAAGGTGGAGCCTGGTGGGAAGTGTTTGGATCACGGGGTCGAATCCTTCGTGGCTTGGTGCTGTCTCCATGGTAGTGCACCTACCCCAACACACTCTCTCTCTCTTGTTCCTGCTTTCACCATGTGAAGCGCCTGCTCCTGCTTTGCCTTCTGTCATGAGTAAAAGCTCCCTGAGGCCTCTCCAGAAGAAGATGCCACTGTGCTTCCTGTACAGCCTGCAGAACTGTGAGTCAATTAAATATTTTTATAATATCCAGTCTCAGATATTTCTTCATAGCAATACAAGAACAGCCTAATATAACAGATAAGCAGGGGCTAAAGTCATCAAAATTAGAATTGTGCATTTAATTTTGATTGCATTTAATTTTGATTGCATTTAATTTTGATTGCATTGAAAAGGCAGATGCTTTGAGGCTAGAATGAGGTAATAACTGTTTTGTTTTGTTTTGTTTGCTCTTAACAAACTAGTCTGACTTCAGTCCATAATAAATTGGAGAGGAACTGGTAGAAGATAAAAGAACTGGTAAAAAGCCACTGTAAATACTCAAGTTTCAAAAACAATTTTTTGGTAAGGGCAAATCCTCAGGTCAAGAAAAGTGTGTTACTAAATTCTGTTAGTTTCCAGAAGAAAGATAAAGTCATATGACACAGATTTTACTCCTTACGTTAGAGAGTGTGCTAAGGATACCACCCACATTTTCCAACATTTATTTCCATCATGTTTTATGATCTTCATCTATATTCCATCCTCGTTATTTCTAGCAAGTCTATGAAATTTCTTACATTAATAGAAATAATGTATTAATATTCAGCAATGTGCTAAACATTGTTGAAACATTGTCTCAATATTACTCTTGGAAGAGCTCTGAGGTAGACAATATTTCCAATATATGAGTCATGAGGAAACTGAGGAATGGAAAGATTAAACAACTTGTTGAGGGTAGCATAATTGTAAATGGTGAAGACATAATACAAATCCTAATATCTATGACTCTAATGCTTTAAAAAATCATTATATACACTACGCTGTCTCTGATGTGTGAATCTACCCACTTCTAATTCATTATAACAAGTATTTGTTGCCAGGTAGCATTCTAGGCTTTGGGGATACATCTTTGGAAAAGCTTATAGAAATCTCTGTCCTCAGGGAACTAATATTCTAGGGACTATACAATAAACAATAAGCAAAAATGTAACATGTATAGTGTGTTAGACTGTAGTAAGTACAATGGCAAAAAATTAAGAATGGAGAATGTCTAAGGGGACAGATTGTTTGGAATTTGAATAAAGTGGCTATGGAAAACCTCACTGAGATAACGGCATCTGACCAAAAGCATGAGGAAGATATAGAACAAACCGTATCTGTTGCATGTTTAGTAATAACCAAGAAAATACTGTACGTGAAGCTGAGTGAGAAAATTACATAGTGGAAGGAGGGAAGTCCATAGAAGAATTGGGGGCTTCATGTGGTGGAGCATCTATAAAGCATTGTGCAAGTTCTGACTTTTACAATGAATGAAATGAGAGATCAGAGTTTTACACAGAAAAAGGTAATAACCTGATACATGTTTTAAAGTGATTATACAAATTGCTCTTTTGAGGATGTACTGAAGGGTGCCTTATGCAGAATCAGAAACACCTGTTTGCTGGCCATTTCAATAACCTGGGCAATAAATGATGGTGGTTAGCACCAGGATGCTAGTGGTGAAAGTAGCAAAAATGATCAGAATTGAGCTGCATTTTGAACATACAGTTAATAAGTTCTGTGGCATGAGAGAAAAATGATTCCATAATATTTCTATTGAGCAACCTTGTTGATTTGATATTCAAACTAAGTCCTAATATTAAACAATGTAGGAATTTCAATGAAAATATGACCAAAGGGAGAAAATGGCTCCCAACCTACTGTAATTAAAGTTCCCTTCTGTTGTTTTAAAATGCTACTATGGATAGAGAAAACAAGATACGGATTTGGAAGAAAATTACCCACAGTCTAATTGTCAGATTTATTGACTTAAATGTTACATGGCAATAAAGTTGAAAGAAAAATAAGAAGAAATTCTAAAAGCCAGCATGTTAGATTTATTCCCTCCACAAAAAGAATTGCTAATATTTATAAAGTGAGATAATATGCCAAATACTTGTACTTGGCATAATTGCATTTTCTCAACAAATCCTATATAATCAACATTGTTTTATTTGTGTATGTGTGAAAAATCATGACACCTGCAGTTTAAGTTACATTTGTATGAAACAGTCAATATGTGGCAGAGCCAGAATAAAGCCCACATTTAGATTAAAGGAATTCTCTTTCCATTGCACCCACCCGTATTGCCTGTGGAAACCCTAAACAAGCCATTTAAATTTGTTGGAATTCCGTTTTTCAACTTTTTAAAACTAAGAGTCCAGTCCTAAATCAAGTTAATGTTTAAATTCTTCACTTATGCTTAGTATGTACATTATTCCAAAATGTGAATTGGTCCCAAATATCATATTCATTCTAACAGAGGACATTAAAAGTTTAAAAGATATCTGTTATATGGCTGAACTGATTATATTTTATCGGAAAGTGAAAGGAACTGAAAGGAACTACTCAGCACATTTCTAATGAGTATACAGAGGAAAAGTATTTTGCCTCATTTAATTTTGTAAAATCTCTCTCTGGCACATAATTCACAGTCTTTTTTTGCCCACAGGAATAGTGAGGCAGATATGTATTAATTCATGTCATAATACAAGAATAGGTAGCGATAAAACACTGGCATTTTCCAAATTGCCAGTATAAAGAATTGTCAGAAGAACATGGGTATTAGCTTCAGATTCTCCAAGGGGTTAACATTTATGTTATCTGTTAAATATGAATTATGTATTAACTTCTCATATTTCATATATAAAACTTTATGCTTTGGTCCTGTTCCTCGGGATGACGACCTTGATGTAATCAGAAATAATAGTGTTCTTTACCAAAGACATTAATCAATAACTTTATAATATGAAGCACTATGAATATTTAATGGCTTCAGCTTGAATAATTCAAATCCTGTATTACTAAAAAATAAAGTCAATTGAGTGACTGAGAGTTCCATATTCCACAATTCCTGCTCTGCTTACTACCTATTCTATTTACTATTCTCTTTACTATTTGAGAAGGGTATGGAGTTGTGTATGTTGCAAACATCACGTAACTTTTTTTCGACTTTCTTGAACACGTCATATTATTTTTTTTAGTTCATTTTCTGAATATAAGTAATTTCTGGTGAATTAATACTTTAAACAAGAGTTCACCTGGAAAGCAGTAGGCAAAATTTCATTAAAAATATTATTTTATTAACATACCTTAAAAATGTAATAGGACAATGCCTCAAAGAACAATTTCAAAATAAAAACACAGAAAACAAATGACCAACAAAATTGCTCTGAAGTCTTAAAAACAGAAATAAATACTTCAATAATCATAGGTAATATGGAAATCCAATGTATGACTTACCTATAGAAAACCCTTCTGGAATTTCATTTAAATCTAACGTCAATATGAGCTATGTAGGAAGTCCATTAATAAATAAGAATATTATATAGGTACACATGTATATATTAATTTTAAGCCATATGCAGCCCTATTTGAAAACGTTAAAAAAATCATCAGGATTAGTCCATACTGATTATTAAAAAATAAAATTGTCATTGCTCATTGTAGAAGATAAATGGCAGCTGTGCAGCAGATGTGTTTATAGCCACCCAGTAATCCTATCGCCTCAATAATGCATTTCCCTTTTTTTAGTTAAAAACTTAATGACATTAAGAAACTGTATGTGTTTAGGAATATGAATATAGAAGGAGTAATCATTGTTTAGTAAAATAAGTTTTACTTGCATATTAAAATTTACTGTGTTTGTGAAGATGCTGATAGTACATTACATATGGAGATCCAAGTGCACATAGTCACTAATTCTTTAAACTATGTTTGATATTAGTAATAATTTACTTTACATATATATCGGAATTTAATTGAAAAATAGTAAATGACTGCTAATATACATTATTCTTCTGAGTTGCATTTTTGCTTAATGAAATAGAATTTTTAAAAAAATTGTTTATCTTTATTCCTACTAGATTATACATTTCATGAGAAAAGCATTATCTCTTTATTAGTATATTTGTTTACCTATATTAGAACTTGACTTTGAAATAAACCAGATATAATACCATTGTTGTAGATGTATTTATTGTAGTAAAAATAATATTCTGCATCTGAGTTTTGAGCAAGGAGATTTTACAGTCTCCTTTCAGTTAGAAAAGTACAAGACCCTCTTAACTGACGTTGGAAATGTAAGTAAAGAAGATAAAAATTAAAATGATAAAGAAAAGCATTTGGGGTATAGTATCACTGTGCTTCCCAGGAGAATGAGTTGTAAGTGCTCACTCCGCATTTTTCCGTAACATATACTTAAAGTAAGCACACAGGGGCTACAGACGCTATTTTTTGGTTCAACATGACCTGAGCAGTTAATTATTTGTAAAGGGAAGAAGCAAGAATAGGCTCAGGGAGGGAGACAGAGAAAGATTGGGTGGGGCGGGGAGGGAGGGAGAGTTTCACCTGTATCTAAAACAGATCAGAAGCAATTTCTTCCTCCAACTCCTCACTTGTCTATTTCTACTAATAAAGAGCAAAACCAGACAAAATAGATTATTGTGTCATTTTTGTTTTCTTATTTTGTAATACACAGAAAAACTCAAGCTGGAGACGGAAATGAACAGATGCACATGGCTGGAAAGACTCAGTGCTAATCTCTACAATGTTGTTTTAATAGAATGGAGACAGGACCATATACTTTCTTACAATAATGAGGATCAATAAAGACAAAACTGACACTTTGTAATGAATAATGATCTGAACACTCACCTGAGAAAGTATCTCTTTGTTGCAGGTTTTTGGAAATGGGCTATATTTTTTGAATCATAACCGATATGTTCTGCCATAAACAAGAGGATTTCAAGCCAGCTCCATCTGGTCGAAAATTATTTTATTTATTACTAAGAGAAAAGTGTAAGACAAGTCCTGTGGTAAAAACAGATTTATTGCCTCTGCTATTCACCTGTGTTATTTCTTCATATATTAACCTTGACATATATTATCCATTCTTCACAGCAATGGCTTTGCCGTGGCAAATTAAATATCTCATTGTCCTTCTCTGTCCATTTTACATTATAATGTTTCTGAGTAGACTTTTATAGCTCTCTCACAGAATTATAGCAAGTCTTTAAATAAAAACAAAATTGAAACAAAAATTTTAGACTCAACTTAAAATCCCTCTTTATTTTATAATTTGGATTTTTAAGTAAAATATGCTATATCCTATTTAACGAGAACTTTCGTATGTAATGTATCAATGGAATTATCTAAAGCTCATTTGGTTTTGCATAAAACACAATTAGAGTAAAAACATTCTAAAATAGACACTGGAATAAAAACAATGAAAGCAAAACTATTAATTTTACATTTTTCATTCAAGTATTTTGATTTTTACTATATTATATTATTATATTAGGTATTAGAGTAATCATTGATCGCTTTCAAAACCCTGCTCCTTTCTAGGTGCAATGAAGAATTTTTATTTTAATGAAAAGTTATCTTAAGATGTAAGACTTGTGAATGATAGTAAAGATTTAGTAGACCCAATGTATTCTCAGATAAATGTAAAATAAGTAAGATATGAATTAAAGGGTAAATATAGAGTTTAACAGCATAGATCTTAAAATCCATTATCATAAGGTAGAAGGATGTATAATTTATCATGATTAAAATATACTAAATATTCATATCACAGCATTCTGATTTCTGATATCTACAATTTAGGTGACATATATACATATGTGTGTATATATATATAACTGTATTATTTGATATTTTAAAAGATAAAAGAGTTATATATTCAAATACCAGTCTAGATGTTGCTCTGAAAGTATTGTTAGATGAGATTAACATGAAAATCAGTAATTTTTGAGAAAAGCAGATTATTTTCCAAAATATTGTAGGGCTCATCCAGTCAATTGATTATATTAAAAGACTGAGATCCCTGAAGGAAATAATTCTGCCTGCAGATTGCCTTTCGTCTTGAGACTGTAACATCAACTTTTCTCTAGGTCTCTTGCTTGCTAGCCTACCCTGCCAATTTTTTATACATTAAAAAATATTTTTCTCAAATATTGTAGTTCTGCTATTTCCAGAAACGCTTGAGGATTGTACTTCCAAGTTCTTTTAAAGTTGATCATCGTCATGAAACTCATCATCAAATGGCATTTGAGCAAAATCTTTATTAATTAAACATGAGTGGAAGTTTAAAGGCTAATGCACAACTCACTCAGGCATTGTGAACTATGTGTGCAGACAGATCACAACTCATCCTTGGTCTCTGGGTGTGTCTGCGTCTATTACTGACTTACCCTGGATATGTAAAATGAGTAAGAAAAACTTTTTGTGTTAGCCACTGGGATTTTTGGTTTGTGTATTACTTTAGCATATTATCTCATTTTGAATGCTATAGTTTAGGACACTAGTTTAAACTACTGAAGTTAAAATGTTCTCCTTATTTCAGAGGAGAGAAGGATCTTACAGTGACAGACATCCATTAGTAAGAATTAATTTCTAGAGATAAAGTGAATTCAGTAACCACAGTGTCAGTAGAGTCAGCATGGTCAAAATAGTCTACATGGGAAATGTTTGGTGGCTCTTAGTTAATCATGGAGTCTCTAGAACCAAAAGTTATGAATGCCAATTAAGTTTCGATTTGGCTTATATGATCTCAAATCTTCAGGTTTACAAAACATATCTTGAGCCACCACCCAGCTCTGTCACCCAGGCTGGAGTGCAGTGGCACCATCTCAGCTCATTGCAGCCTCCGCCTCGGAGGTTTAAGCGATTCTCATGCCTCAGCCTCCTGAGTAACTGGGACTACAGGTGCTCACCACCATGCAGGGATTTTTTTTCTATTTTTTTGTAGAGACACGGTTTCACCATGTTGGCCAGGCTGCTCTCGAACTCCTTACCCCATGATCCGCCCACCTCGGCCTCCCAAAGTGCTGGGATTATAGGCGTGAGCCACTGCGCCCAGCCCATTTTTTCTTTTCACCCACCTCGGCCTCCCAAAGTGCTGGGATTACAGGCGTGAGCCACTGCACTGAGCCTAAAGCTCATTTCTTAACACATAAAGCTTTGCACCTCTCCACAAAACTGCCATCAGGGATGTCCCCAGAAACCATTCATCCCAGGTGCCACGCAGAGAAGAGTTTCTTGTTCTCCTTTTCCCTTTACCTCTTCTCTCTCACCTCATCATGTTCATTCATTCATCCCTTTTCCATTCTCACTTTTAAGCTTTAACCTTTCAAAAGCCTATCTTCCCCTATAAGTAATGTATTGTAACTCCCGCCATCACCATATCCTTCTCCAACCAACCAAACTGCCATCCTGAGTTTATGGAAAGCCCATAAACTAAGAAGAAATGGGAAACATTCATTGCTAACTTGGCAGCCCCTCATCCACCCTACGTGAGAGCACAGATCTTATTGTCTTTGAAGACCCTTTCTTTCTTTTTTTTTTTTTTTTTTTTTGAGAAGCAGTCTCACTGTCGCCCAGGCTGGAGTGCAGTGGCACAATCTCGGCTCACTGCAAGCTCCAACTCCTGGGTTCATGCCATTCTCCTGCCTCAGTCTCCCGAGCAGCTGGGACTACAGGCACCCGCCACCACGCCCGGCTGATTTTTTTTTGTATTTTCAGTAGAGACACGGTTTCACTGTTAGCCAGGATGGTCTCGATCTCCTGACCTCATGATCTGCCTGCCTCGGCCTCCCAAAGTGCTGGGATTACAGGCATGAGCCACCGTGCCCAGCTCCTTTTTTTTTTTAAAGACAGGTCTCACTCTGTTGCCCAGGCTCAAGTGCAGTGGTGTAATCATGGCTTACTGCAGCCTCCAACTCCTGTGCTCAGGCTATCCGCCTGCCTCAGCCTCCCAAGCAGCTAGGACTACAGGCACACACCACCACACCTAGCTAATCTGTTTAGTTTTTGTAGAGATGGGGATCCTGCTATGCTGAACAGGCTGGTCTCAAGCAATCCTCCCACCTTGGCCTCCCAAAGTGCTGGGATGACAGGCATGAGCCACCATGCCTGGTCTGAAGACTTTTAAATGCTGCCATATTCAAGACGCGTTGAAACTCACCTGTATTCGATGAGCCTGCTTTTCGCAAATGAGTAACATAAAACAGACTGAAATACCTTAAGCTTCTCAGCCTTTTACCCTCCTCTGGAATAATGAGTGTATCCCAAAAGTAAATCCATAATGAGGTCCAGTTTTTCCTTCATCCTTGGCTATGAAATAGACAAGAAAAAGGCAAGCTAGCCATTTCCATCTCACTATAGCAGACTCTCATGTTTGCTTTTTGACCGTATGTGGGAAGCAGGGGCCTGACTGCTTTCCTACTTCCTAAGCACAACTTACTTTTCCTAGGAAATTCTCAACACAACCTACATGGATTAAACCAGGTTTCCCCCTTTGTTTCCAATATTCTTACAGCCAAAATGTCCAGAATGGGCAAGGCAACCTGAAAAAATGAGGACGGGTACATTATCCCATGCGCTAAACTGCCACTTACACTGGTTAGTCATGAAATCGGCAAAATTCCAGATGAGCTCTCCAACCACGTATTTTCTGCGTTTTTGATCCAGACCCAGATGGTACTGCTCTAGCACACTTTTCTGGTACTCTTCACTGAACATCAGAGGTGGATCCTGGGATTCAAGGCAAAGAGAATTAAGAGTAAGAACTGGCAGAATTGTAAATGTTAGATAAAAATAAAGATCCACTTGATGGTGACCAAAATATCTGTCCTCACTGGGGGCTGTAGTGACTGCAGGACTCACTGATGCTAGGGTAAAGACAGTCAGGGAGAAATTGGAACTCATCATTCTCAGTAAACTATCGCAAGAACAAAAAAGCAAACACCGCATATTCTCACTCATAGGTGGGAATTGAACAATGAGATCACATGGACACATGAAGGGGAACATCACACTCTGGGGACTGTTGTGGGGTGGGGGGAGGGGGGAGGGATAGCATTGGGAGATATACCTAATGCTAGATGACGAGTTAGTGGGTGCAGCACACCAGCATGGCACATGTATACGTATGTAACTAACATGTAACTTTAGGGTACATGTGCACATGTACCCTAAAACTTAAAGTATAATAATAAAACAAAACAAAACAAAACAAAAAAAACGACAGCCAGGGAATGATGTAACCCAGAATTAAAAAGGAGGTTTAAAAAAAAAACATCAATTAGTAACTGCTTTATTTATAAATATAACCTGATACTCAATTTTTCTAACTTTTCCGTCTCTATCTGCTGATACAGTCTTAAGGCTGAACTACACTAGAAGGAAAAATATGTCTTTAGGTCAGGCGCGCTGGCTCATGTCTGTCATCCACGCACTTTGGGAGACCGAGGTGGGAGGACTGTTTGAGCCTAGGAGTTCAAGACTAGCCTACAAAAAGTACAAAAGTTAGCCAAGCATGGAGGCACACACCTGTGGTCCCAGCTACTTGGGAGGCTGAGGTGGGAGGACTGCTTCAGTCCCGGAGGTCAAAGCTGTGGTGAGCTGTGTTTGCACCACTACACTCCAGCCTGGGTGACAGAACAAGACCCTATCTCATGAATGAATGAATGAATGAATGAATGAAAAATGAAATTAAACTAAACCAGGCTGGGCATGGTAGCTCAGGTCTGTAATCTCAGCACTTTGGGAGGTCGAGGCAGGAGGATCACTTGAGCTCAGGAGTTCAAGATCAGCCTAGGCAACACAGTAAAACCCAGTCTCTATAAAAAGGCTAAATATTCGCTAGGTGTAGTGGCGCATGCCTGTGGCTCCAGCTACTTGGGGGGCCGAGGAGGAAGGATCACTTGAGCCCAGGAGGTTGAGCAGTGAGCTGTGATTACGCCACTGCACTCCAGCCTGGGCAACAGAGTAAGGCTGTCTTAAAAAGAATTTTTTTTTTAATTAAACCAAATAAATTCAGTTATCCTAGTCATATATCAAGACTTCAATAGCCACATGTAGCTAGTGGCTACCATTTCAGACAGTGCAGACATGGGGCATTTCCATCATTGCAAAGGTTCTTTTTTGAAACAAGGTCTCACTCTGTCACCCAGGTGGGAGTACAGTGGTGCAATTATGGCGGACTGCAGCCTTGACCTACTGGGCTCAAACAGTCCTCCTACCTCAGCCTCCCAAGTAGCTGGGACTAGAGGCAAGCACGACCATACCCAACTATTTTTTTTTTTTTTTTTGAGATGGAGTCTTGCTCTGTCGCCCAGGCTGGAGTGCAGTGGCACAATCTCGGCTCACTGCAACCTCCACCTCCCCAGTTCAAGCGATTCTCCTGCTTTAGCCTCCTGAGTAGCTGGGATTACAGGTGCATGCCACCACACCCAGCTAATTTCTGTGTTTTCTTAGTAGAGACGGGGTTTCACCATGTTGGTCAGGCTGGACTTGAACTCTTGGCCTCGTGATCCACCCACCTCAGCCTCCCAAAGTGCTGGGATTACAGGCGTCAGCCACTGCACCCAGCCACAACTCATCTTAAATATTTTGTAGAGATGGGGTCCATGTTGTGCAGACTGGTCTCAAACTCCTGGGCTCAAGAGATCCTCTGACCTCGGTCTCCCAAAGGGCTAGCATTCCAGGTGTGAGCCAGCACACCCAGCACTGCAGAGGTTCTATCAATGCTCACCTAGACCCTCTCGAGTTTCTTAAGAATTCAGAACTGGGGCTGGGCATGGTGGCTCATGCCTGTAATTCCAGCACTTTGGGAGGCCAAGGCAGGTGGATCGCTTGAGGTCAAAAGTTCAAGACCAGCCTGACCAACATGGTGAAACCTCATCTCTACTAAAAAAAAAAAAAAAAAAAAAAAAAATTCAGTGAGCATGGTGGTGCATGCCTGTAATCCAAGCTACTTGGGAGGCTGATGCAGGAGAATTGCTTGAACCTGGGAGGCGGAGATAGCAGTGAGTCAAGATTGCACCACTACCCTCCAGCCTGGGCGACAAGTGAAACTCCTCCTCAAAGGAGAAAGAATTCAGAGCTGGTTACCTTTTCAAAGAGAATGAACAAGGGTGCATATCCACAAACCACTTCCCCCTACTTGACTAGTTTGCAGAAGTGTCATTCTGTAAGCATGATAAATTTAAGGGTGCAAACAGAACAGTGCAGTCCATTGTGGGTGGCTGTTCCCTGTGTGTCAACGGGAGTCCCAGGAGCTGTGCAAAAGAGTGTGAGCTGGCTGGGGAGGGGACAAGGGGCTGGATGGGGTTCAGGAATCCACATGAAAAAAACCCCACAAGACAAAGCAACATATCTTTGGTGAGAAGGACAAAAAATGAGATGGATAAACAAATGAGGACAGGCCAGGCATGGTGGCTCAGGCCTGTAATCCCAGGATTTTGGGACGCGGAAGCAGGCAAATCACTTGACGTCAGGAGCTCGAGACCAGCCTGGCCAACATGGCAAAACCCCACCTCTACAAAAATACAAAAATTAGCTGGGCATGGTGGCAGATGCCTGTAATCCCAGCTGCTTGGGAGGTTGAGGCAGGACAATCGCTTGAGCCTAGGAAGTGGAGGTTGCAGTGAGCTGAGATCACACCATTGCACATCAGCCTGGGTGACAGAGTGAGACTCCATCTCAAAAAAAAAAAAAAAAAAAAAGACAAAGTGAGTGATTAAACATGGCTCTAAGATCTCACTCATGCCCTCAACAGGTATTATTTAGCATGTGCTGTGTCAGCTATTGCAGAGTACCTGGGAAACAACAATAAATAGGACTCCTGTCTCCTGAGCCCACAGTCCGATCAAAGAGAGAGCCAAAGAAATAACAACGGTGCCTGGCGAGAATGTTGGGAGAGCCAGGTTCCGGCTGCAACAGGGCAGAGCACGGGGAAGGTTCCCTCCGCCTGGGGCAGGCAGGGTAAACCTCCCCACAGAGGTGACAGCTATGAGGAGACTCAGATGCCAAATAGATATCTTTTCAGCCACGTGTCGTGACTCATGCCTGTATTCCCAGTACTTTGGGAGTCCAAGACAGGAGGTGAAGACCAGCCTGATAGCGAGACTGCATCTCTACAAAATATTTTAAAACTAGGCTGCACATGGTGGTGCACGCATGTAGTCCCAGCTACTCAGGAGGCTGAGGCAGGGGAATCGCTTCAGCCCAGGAGTTCGAGGCTGCAGTGAGCTATGATGACACCACCACACTGCAGCCTGGGCAACAGAACAAAACCCTGTCAGGAAAAAAATAAAAAATAAAAAAAGGCTAGCACAGTGGATCACACCTGTTAATCCCAGAACTTTGGGAGGCCAAGGCAAAAAGATCAATTGAGTCCAGGAGTTTGAGACCAGCCTGGGCAACATAGCAAGACCCTATCTCTAAAAAAATAAAAAGAAAAGGATCTTTTAGTTGGTGATTATGGTGCCAACATGGGCATTCCAGGCAGAAAGAATAGCTCAAGCAAGAGCAGGAGAGCAAATGAGGGCAGTGGAAACAGATCAGTGGCCAGGAGTGAGAAGAGAAGAGGATGAAAACCCAGGAGAGAGCAGAGGACACTGAGTGTCCTGACTAGGGGTTAGGACTTTGTCCTATGGGCCTGGGGGAGCCAATGACAGGACTCAAAAATTTTGATTTGTGGCCAGGCACAGTGCCTAACACCTGTAAATCCCAGCGCTTTGTGAGCCTGAGGCAGGAGGATCACTTGATCCCAGGAATTCAAGACCAGCCTGGGGAACACAACAAGGCCCCATCTCCACAAAAGTAAAAAAATTAGCCAGGCATGTTGGCCTGTGCCTATGGTCCCAGCTACTCAGGAGGCTGAGGTGAGAAGATCGCTTGGGCCCAGGAGGTTAAGGCTGCAGTGAGCAGTGATCGCACCACCCCACTCCAGCTTGGGTGACAGAGAGAGAGGCGGTCTCAAAAACACATAAAAATTTTCATTTGTTAGAAAGACCACCTGGGCACGGGTGATAGGAGGCTGTCTGGAAACAAGGCCAGTAAGGAGTCCATCTTTGAGGACCAAGCGAGTGGGGCAGAGGCCTGGCTGCTGGTGAGAAAGGAACGTGGACAGGGTAGCGGGAGGTGAGCCCAAAGCTGAAGCAAGGGGAGCACTGCAGTGGGCGCAGGGCAGGGTGGGGGAGGCAAGTGGCATCTCTGCCCAAAGAGAATACACAAGCAGAAAGTTCAACACCGCTTACCTGGTGAAACCCTACAAGCGTTTCCACTCCATACTCGCTCTGAATAATGGGATTGTGATGTCTTACACCAATTCTCAAACTGGGTGGCCAGCTGCAGCTGAATCAACTCCAGGTGCCCATAGTTGCAATACCAAGAGTAGTAGCTGTTCACACGGATCACATCCACATACAGAGCCTAGGACCAGAGCAGCAGAGCCCGTTCAGCAACCACAAGACCGCATGACTCAGTACTCACATGCTGTGGGGGCTCCTCTGACAGAGAAGGTAAGAAGGGGATGTAATCCCAGCACTCTGGGAGGCTGAGGCAGGAGGGTGGCTTGTGGCCAGGAGTTCGAGACCAGCCTGGGCAACACAGCAAGACCCCAGCTCTACAAAAAATAGTATCAAGAAAATTAGCACGGCACAGTGGCTCATGCCTGTAATCCCAGCACATTGGGAGGCCAAGGTGGGAGGATCACTTGAGCCCAGGAGTTTGAGACCAGCCTGGGCAACATCGTAGGACTCCATTTCTACAAAACAAAACAAAAAGCCTAGAACGGGAAGAGCTGCCTCTCGGGGCTGAGAACATCCAACTGCACCAATTTAGATCCTGAAATTACCCTGCCCCACAAGCAAAAAACATGGTCACAAAGTGGCTCAAAGGAGGCAGGCCTGTGATTGCACACTGACGCTCACGACGTGTGCAGCTGGGAAGGGCTGTGAGAGGCAGAGCAGCTGCCAACACGCAGTCCTCAGCCAAAACCCAGGGCCCCCGCCACTGGAACTGACTCCTCTCCAGGCAGCACTCCCAGCACTGGGCATCCCCTCACCTTGCCCTGGAGAAGCGCTCCCACCCAAGGGGCCAATGCAGTCATTCTCGCAGATAATCTTTTTGCGCTTTGTTTGGAAGACAGAGTCTCGCTCTGTTGCCCAGGCTAGAATGGAGTGGCACAATAGTGCAACCTCTGCCTCCCACGATCAAGCGCAGGCGTGGTGGCATGTGCCTGTTATCCCAGCTACTTGGGAGGCTGAGGCAGGAGAATTGCTTGAACCTGGGAGGCGGAGGTTGCAGTGAGCTGAGACTGTGCCACTGCACTCCAGCCTGGGCAACAGAGCAAGACTCTATCTTTAAAAAAAAAAAAAAAAAAGAATGCTAGTATCAGCCAGGCACGGTGGCTCATGCCTGTAATCCCAGCACTTTAGGAGGCTAAGGCAGGACGATCACTTGAGCTCAAGAGTTTGAGACTGGCCTGGGCAACATAATGAGATCCCATCTCTACAAAAACATTTAAAATTAGCTGGGCACAGTGGTGTACACCCGGAGTCCCAGCTACTTGGAAGGCTGAGGCAAGAGGGTTGCTTAGGCCCAGGAATTCAAGGCTGCAGTGAGCTGTGATCACACCACTGCACTCCAGCCAGAACAACAGAGTAAGACCTTGCCTTCACAAAAAAAAAAAAAAAAAAAAAAAAAACTCAGGTTCCAACCCTGGAGTTACTAAATCAGGATCTCAGAATGCAGAGATCTGGCA
The DNA here is from genome assembly GCF_029289425.2 of Pan paniscus. Taxonomy (NCBI): domain Eukaryota; kingdom Metazoa; phylum Chordata; class Mammalia; order Primates; family Hominidae; genus Pan; species Pan paniscus. Next base: position 44,084,417 of record NC_073253.2, on the reverse strand, counting down.
TTTCAATAAAACTTCCCCTGGAGATTCTGATCAGCCAGGTTTGGGCCAGATGAACTCTAAGCTCACTTAAACCTTTGACATTTTATGAGTCTATTAAACCGAGTACAAAAAATGCTGAGTCCAAACTGGGCAAACAAATCCCATTTCCCTATGCCCAGCCTCCTTGGATTCAGAAAGCCACACTGCCTGGAGAGTAAGCAGAGAGAGAACTGTCATTAACCCAAAGACCATCTTTGAAAACAGACTGGCTGCGGCTGAGTGCGGTGGCACATGCCTGTAACCCCAGCCCTTTGGAAGGCCGAGGCAGGAGGATCACTTGAGCCCAAGAGTTCGAGACCAGCCTGGGCAACATGGCAAGACCCTGTCTCTATCTTTCTAAGTAAAACAAAATAAAAAGCTCAGACTGGCAGCACATGGTTCTTTCCAGCTGTTCCCATGAACAGGCTTCAGGACAAGCCCAGGCAAAGGCAGGGAGAAATGGGGTGGGGACCCCCAGGCTCACCTCCTTGTCTGCTGCGTAGGTGGAGTTGGTCACAAAGGTCACAGGCTGGGAGGGGTCCAAGGCTTTGGTGTGAGCAATCACCATCCTGTCCACAAAAGAGAGAAGACACAGGTTCCGTCAGTCTGGGAAAGGCTCAGACACCCTCTCATCCTCTCTGTCCCATCTTCCCCTGCCAGAACACAACTGGGGGCCAGGCATGATGGCTCACATCTGTAATTCCAGCACTTCAGGAGGCTGAGGCAGGCAGATCACTGAGGTCAGGGGTTCAAGAACAGCCTGGCCAACATGGCAAAACCCCATTTCTAATAAATATACAAAAATTAGCCAGGCATAGTGGCACGCATCTGTAACTCCAGCTACTCGGGAGGCTGAGGCACAAGAACTGCTTGAACCTGGGAGGTGGAGGTTGCAGTGAGCCGAAATCATGCTACTGCACTCCAGCCTGGGCCACAGAGCAAGACCCTCCCCCAAAACAAACAAACAAACAAACAAAAAAGAAAGAAAGAAAAGAAGAAAAAAAAAAAGCACAGAGCTGCTGCTTTCTTCCCTAACTTGAGATGTATTTTACATAAGGGCACGTTCCTCTAGTCCTAGACCGAGCTCTCTAACATCACACTTTCTCCCCCACCCCTGAACCCAATTCCCCCAGAGGCGTAGCCACCCTGCCAGGTACACAGAGCTGAGGTCACTGGACTGAACACTGCCAAAAATGAGGTTCGCTTCCTGAAATAGCTCTTGAACACAGGAGTGAATGGGCTGTGGATTCAGGTGGAATATTTATTAATGCATCAAGCAAACAGGTAGTGCGAGGTGGGAGGTAGGCATGGGGCTGGGTGCTAGGTGCTCAGTAATGACTCAAATCTAAGTCCACAGGTCCTGGACAGCGGGAGTGGAGATGCATGCACAGAAAAACGGTGCAAGTGCCAGGCGAGGTGGCTCACGCCTAGAACCCCAGCACTTTGGGAGGCTTACTTGAGACCAGGCGCTTGAGACCAGCCTGGGCAACATAGCAAGACCTTGTTTCTACAACAAATTTAAAAATTAGGGCCGGGCATGGTGGCTCAAGCCTGTGAGCACTTTGGGAGGCCAAGGCAGGTGGATCACGAGCTCAAGAGTTCGAGACCAGCCTGGCCAACATGGTGAAACCCCATCTCAACAAAAAATAAAGAAGAAAACTAGCTGGGCATGGTGGCGTGAGCCTGTAATCCCAGCTACTCGGGAGGGTGAGGCAGAACTGTTTGTACCCAGGAGGTAGAGGATGCAGTGAGCCAAGATCGCACCACTGCTCTCCAGCCAGGGAGACAGAGCAAGACTCTTGACTCGTGGGGAAAAAAAATATTAAAATTTAGCCTGGCAAGGCAGCGCACGTCTGTGGTCCCAGCTATTTGGGAGGCTGAGTGGGGAGGATCGCTTAAGCCCAGGAGGTCGAGATGGCAACGAGCTATGATTGCACCACTGCACTCCAGCCTGGGCAACAGAGTGAGACCCTGACTCTGAAAAACAAACAATGAAAGAAATGTTGTGAATGGAAATGACAAGTGGTGGCAGGAATTGGGCACTCTATGAGACAACAGACACATCCCGGATGGGAGAGTCAGGGACAGACTTTTAGAAGAAATGGCCTTTATGCTGAGTCAAGTTAACCAGGAGGGATGAAGGGAAGAGGCTCCCAACAGAGGGACCAGTCCGTGCTCAGAGCTCCCAGCATCTGCCCAAGGCCTCCACAGAACAGACTGTTGTGTTTTTGTTTTGTTTTGTTTTTTTGAGATACAGAGTCTCATTCTGTAGCCCAGGCTGGAATGCAGTGGCATTATCTCAGCTCACTGCAATCTCTGCCTCCTGGTTCACCTGAGGCGATTCTCCTGCCTCAGCCTACCTAGTAGCTGGGATTACAGACGTCCACCACTATGCCCAGCTAATTTTTGTATTTTTAGTAGAGACAGGATTCACTACCTGTTGACCAGGCTGGTCTCCAACTCCTGACCTCAGGTGATCCACCCACCTCAGCCTCCCAAACTGCTGGGATTATAGGCGTGAGCCACCACATCCGGCCTAGACCGTTGTGAAGCTGGTTTTCTTCTTCTTTCCTCAGTTCTTTTCTTCTACATCTTCCCCCCATCATTGCTCTGCCCATCCGAAGGCTGTGGCTGGCACAGGACAGAACAGAACCTCCTAGCCTCAAGTTCCAAACCCACACTCTCCAATAGCCAGGCTCTCAGATGGGAAGCTTCAAAGCCTTGTGACAGCCTGGCTGAACCTCTCCAGCCTGGGCACTCCCTCCATTTCCTGCCCCGGAAACAGGCATCTCCTCTGGCCACCTCCCAAAGCCTGTCTGGAAGCCTCAGGCACCCGCTCCTGGAAGCCTGTACGATTCACAACAAAGGGCCTGTCCACCCAGTCGTGCTGAGCACACCCCTATTCCCCCGAGCTCTGAAATGTCCTTTGCCCAGGCTAGGACAACATCTCAGAGCCTTCTGCCTGCTGCAGACTCGGCTCAGCCCAAATCACTCCATGAAATTGGGCTGTGGCATCTGCCTCAAGGAGCATTTCTACAACCTCTGCTGCCTCTACTGCAAATGAAACTGGCTCTCACCCACTGGCTCTCGGTGACGGGCACAGTGCGGAGCCCCACAGGGAGTGTGTAGAAGTCAAAGGCCCCAGTGACTTCTGTGCAGTCAGCCGCACCTATGACAGCCAAAGCGCCAGGTGTGAGCGCCCCGACAGCCTGAGCCCCATCTGGCCTGCCCTACAGCAGGAAGACCCCTCGTGCATGTACCCCGGAAGTCGCCTCTGGGCCTGCAGAGAAGCAGCAATCAGAGGCTCTGCCCTTCACTAGCTGACCCTGGGACCTGCCCTTCAAAATCAGGCCTTCTCCTTGACCAGACGAGGTGGCTCATGCCTGGAATCCCTACACTTTGGGAGGCTAAGGCAGGAGGATCACCTCAGTCCAGGAGTTCAAGACCAGCCTGGGCAACCTAGTAAGACCCCAACTCTATAAAAAGGATTTTTTTTTTTGAGACAGTCTCACTCTGTCACCCAGGATAGAGTGCAGTGGCATGATCTCAATTCACCGCAGCCCCCGCCTCCTGGGTTCAAGCAATTCCCCTGCCTCAGCCACCCGAGTAGCTGGGATTACAGACGTGCACCATCATGCCCTGCAAATTTTCATATTTTAGTAGAGACGGGGTTTCACCATGTTGGCCAGGCTGGTCTCCAACTCCTGGCCTAAAGTGATCCGCCCGCGTCAGCCTCCCGAAGTGCTGGGATTACAGGCGTGAGCCACCATGCCCGGCCTACAAAAAAATTTTTTTTAATTAGCCAGGCATGGTGGCATGTGCCTGTAGTCCCAGCTACTCAGGAGGCCAAGGTAGGAGGATTGCAGCTCAAAGCTGCAGTGAGCTGTGATCAGGCCATTGCATTCCAGCCTGGGTGACAGAGTGAGACCATCATGAATAAATAAATAAATAAATAAAAAATCTGGGCCTCCCACCAAGGGTGGGAAACATCAGAAAGCTCAGAGGACCACACCTGCCCGTTCACCTGTCCTGGGCTCCTGCTGAAGCCAGGGCTACCAGATGGGGGCAAAAGACCTCCCTTAAGCAAGTCCCAAACCACCATTACCTCCCACGAGTACAGGTAGGCGGGGTGTTTGTGCATCAGGTACGGCCACCAGAGGTTGGCACCCAGCACCTTCCGCTGGCCCTGGGTCCCAGCCTGGTTGTCCACGACTTTGTTTTCTGCATTCAAAAGACACACTTCCAACTTGAACTGGTTACTGCACTTGACGGAGATCTGGTAATTCATCAGCCCTGCAGGAGGCAAGAGAGACCAGGGCTTAGGGAGGGACATGACCTGGGTCACACAAACGGGAAGGCCCCACAATGACCACTCCCAGGCACTCTCATTTGCTTCTGTTGCTTTTTTTTTTTTTTTTTTTTTTTTTTTTTTGAGATAGAATCTCGCTCTGTCACCCAGGCTGGAGTGCAGTGGCATGATCTGGACTCACTGAAACCTCTGCCTCCCAGGTTCAAGTGATTCTCCTGCCTCAGCCTCTGGAATAGCTGGGATTACAGGCACCTGCCACCACATCCAGCTAATTTTTGTATTGTTAGTAGAGACGGGGTTTCACCACATTAGCCAGGATGGTCTTGATCTCCTGACCTCGTGATCCGCCTGCCTCGGCCTCCCAAAGTGCTGGGATTACAGGCTTGAGCCACCGTGCCCGGCCCTGAACCAATGCGCCCGGCCCGCTTTTTTAAATTTTTAAATTTTTAAATTTTTTTTTTTTTTTTTTTTTTTTGAGATAGAGTCTCACTCTGTCACCCAGGCTCGAGTGTAGTGCTGCGATCCTGACTCACTGCAACCTCCACCTCTGGAGTTCAGGTGATTCTCCTGCCTCAGCCTTCCGAGTACCTGGGAATACAGGAATGCACCACCATGCCCGGCGAATTTTTGTATTTTTAGTAGAGACGGAGTTTTGCCATGTTGGCCAGGCTGGTCTCGAACTCCTGAACTCAGGTGATCCACCCGCGTCAGTCTCCCAATAGATTAGATATATTATTGATGAATTGCTTCCTTTAACACCCTATTCATTGAATTTTCCAGTAAACCACAATTACTAATTACTCCTGAAATCAGAAAAGAGGTTAAAAAGATTTTATAACAGTAACCTATGAAATCTACTACTTTCAAGTAATAGTAGTTGAATTACCAAAACCCGTCACTCAAGCCAATGACTACAATTAAGATATTAGTAACATTTCCTAGATAAATAAAGTCAATTAATTATATTTGCATCTGGGAAATAGAGAAAGTACATATAAGCCATGATTTTGAAGTCAAAAGAGAGAGAATATTTGGCAAGGAGGGTTGAGTTATAGTATGTAATTATAACATATAGTAGTTTTTTGTATGCTGGTAACTAATTTTAATTTCCTACATTTTTATGTAGATTTCTGCTATTCTTGTCCTATTTTCCTAATCATCTTTCTATATGGATGACTACATAAGTCTGAGAATACCAAAAGAGACAGACACAGAACCAATCGGATTCCTTTCTTCTTGAAGCTTCTGCACAGCAAAAGAAACTATCAACAGAGTGAACAGACAACCTACAGAATAGAACATTTTTGCAACAATGCATGTGACAAAGATCTAATGTCCAACACTGATAAGGAACTTAAACAAATTTACAAGAAAAAAAAAATCTCATTAGAAAGTGGGCAAAGGACATAAACAGACACTTCAAAAGAAGACACACATGCGGCCAACAAGCATATGAAAAAAAGCTCAATATCACTGATCATTAGAGAAATGCAAATCAAAACCACAATGGCATACCATCTCACACCAGTCAGAATGGTTATTATTAAAAGGTCAACGCCGGGCATGGTGGCTCATGCCTATAATCCCAGCACTTTAGGAGGCCAAGGCAGGCAGATCGCATGAGGTCAGGAGTTCCAGACCAGCCTGGACAACCTGGCGAAACCCCGTCTCTACTAAAAATACAAAAATTAGCCCAGCATGGTGGCGGGCGCCTGTAATCCCAGCTACTCAGGATGCTGAGGCAGGAGAATCGCTTGAACCCGGGAGGCAGAGGTTGTAGTGAGCCGAGATCATGCCACTGCACTCTCCAGCTTAGGTGACAGAGCGAGACTCTGTCTCAAAAAAAAAAAAAAAAAAAAAATTGAATTTTGTTTAAATCGCTAACACATACTGGGCATTTAATAACAAAAAAAAGGACATGAGATTGTGATCCTTATGAGGGTTTGAGAGGCATTTCACTAGGGTTCAACATAGAGCAGTCTGCAACATACTGTAATAATTTAATCCAATGGCTCATCTACAGCACCTAAAAAGATTACAGCAGATTCTCATTATTCAGGGTAGTTACGGTCTAGAAAGTTCCATGAACAAATAAAAAGTTAGGTTTCAGCAAGCTACTGGTCACATTTTTGTAAGCTTACCAACACCTACTTTTGTTGTATGTGTGCTTATTTAATATATATTGTTGGCCAGGCACAGTGGCTAACGCCTGTAATCCCAGCACTTTGGGAAGCCAAGGCGGGCAGATCATTTGAGGTCTGGAGTTCGAGACCAGCCTGGCCAACGTGGTGAAACCCAGTCTCTACTAAAACTACAAAAAAAAAAAAAAAAAAAAAAATTAGCCAGGCATGGTGGCGCATGCCTGTAGTCTTAGCTACCTGGGAGGCTAAGGCAGGGGAATCGCTTGAACCCAGGAGGCAGAGGTTGCAGTGAGCCAAGACTGCACCACTGTACTCCAGCCTGAGCAACAGAGTGAGACTCTATCTGAAAATAATAATAATAATAATTAATTAAATGAAGAATAAATAAAAAATATACATTGTTCATTCATTAACATTGAACTCACAGCCAATGGCACTACAGCACTCACGCCTGAATGGAGTTTATTTAATGCATGTATTTTCTCTGTAAGGCACATCACAGACTTCTTGGACTTGTGAATGCTAAGCAGCACTTCAGCACTATGCTTGGGGGTTAATTTAAATGGCAAAACAACCAACAAACAGTACAAAAATAGGAAAAGCATGGCATTAAATAGACCACAAAAAGGATACCTGACTATTGTATGACAGCTGAAAAAGAAGGCAGAATATCATCCTGTTCAACTCAAATTCTTTGACACTCTATGCAAACACATGACTATGAAAGTGCTGTGAGTACTGATGTGGGGGTTACAAATAATAGTAGGTGAGTTCACAAATACAAAAGCTGAAAACAAGGAGGATCGACTGTATTTTCGTAGACAATCTAATCTCATAGAAGATTTCAATTCAGACAAAAATCATGAGAATTACTGTATTACAAAAGGGCACTAGATAGGGGGAAAAGAGTAAAAATCACAATTAAAACAAACGTTCAAAATTCTGCAGCAACCATATCCAGTTACACTTTAATATGTTTGTGGCAGACTACATTATTGTTCCCAACTCATCACCCCTCCCTATATCTACAACCTTTCCCCAAGACAGTGCAGTTCCTCCTGCTAGAGATCAGGTATATTTATCTATACTATCAATGTGAGCCATGGACAAGGTATGTGCTTTGGCTGACTGAATGTTAGTGGACATGATAGAAGCAATGGCTTAAAATGTACTTCCAGAACTGGAGTTTCCTTGTGATTCTATCACTGTGACAAAAACACATTCTCAGGTAGTCCACTGATCCAAGGGGGAACAAACACAAAGAAAACATACCTAGACTCTATCTGCAGCTTGCAGCCTCACCAAGCCAAGAACAGTCAACTCACAGATATGTTAGCAAAAATAAATGTTTTTCGTACCTTAAGTTTTATATAATTATTGACCTATAGTTAACTGATATACAATATACATTAATCTTAAAATATCATTATCCCATTAAAAATATTTACATTAAAAACTGAGACCACTTTCTTTCCTCCTTTTTTTTTTTTTTTTTAAATTAAGAGACAGGGTGTCTCAATGTTGCCCAAGCTGGAGTTCAGTGGCTAGTAGCTATTCACAAGAACGATCATCGCACACTACCTCAAACTCCTGGGATCAAGCAATCCTCCTGCCTCAGCTTTCCAAGTCGCTGGGACTATAAGTGTGTACCACAGCATGTCAGCTCTCTCTCTCCTTCTTGACCTAAAGCCTAGCATAAAATTAGCTAAGTAGAATGTTTCCAAAGATGCCTGCATCAGTATCTCCCATCCCACATAATTTCTGTTTGATTTTGCCATTCACCCATAAAATGGTGGGATCTACCTCTCCTCCTTGCAAATTTGAGCTGGCCCTCTGATCCTGTCTAAGATCTGAAGCCAGATATTAAGGTACTTCATTAATTTCCATGTTTGTCCTCTATGCAACCTAGCAATCAAGCAAGAAGTCAAAACATACTGATATAGTTTGGATGGGTCCCCACCCAAATCTCACCTTGCATTGTAATAATTCCCACGTGTCAAGGGTGGGGCCAGGTGCAGATAACTGAATCATGGGGATGGTTCCCCCCATACTGTTCTCGTGGTAGTGAATAAGTCTCATGAGATCTGATGGTTTTATAAATGGGAGTTCCCCTGCACATGCTCTCTCCTGCCTGCCACTATGTGAGACATGCTTTTGCACCTCCTTGCCTTCCACCATGATTGTGAGGCCTCCCCAGCCATGCAGAACTGTGAGTCAATTCAACCTCTTTCCTTTATAAATTACCCAGTCTCAGGTATGTCTTTATTTGCAGTGTGAGAACAGACTAATACAATAAGTTGATACCAGTAGAGTGGGGTGCTGCTGTAAAGATACCCGAAAATGTGCAAGCAACTTTGGAAATGGGTAACAGGGAGAGGCTGGAACACTTTGGAAGGCTCAGAAGACGATAGGAAAATGTGGGAAAGTTTGGAACTTCCTAGAGACTTGTTGAATGGCTTTGACCAAAATGTTAATAGTGATATGGACAATAAGGTCCAGGCGGAGGTGGTCTCAGAGGGAGATGAGGAGTTTGTTGGGAAATGGAGTAAAGTCACTCTTACTATGCAAAGACACTGCAGGCATTGTGCACCTGTATTAGAAACGGGCATAAGACAGGCGGGAAAGAGTGAAAATAAGAATTTTTTTCTAGAGTTCCCTAGAGATCTGTGGAACTTTGAACTTGAGAGAGATGATTTAAGGTATCTGACAGAAGAAATTTCTAAGCAGCAAAGCATTCGAGAAGAAGCAGAGCATAAAAGTTCAGAAAATTTGTAGCCTGATGATGCAACAGAAAAGAAAAATCTATTTTCTCAGGAGACTGGGTTGTAGAAATTTGCATAAGTAATGAGGAGCCAAATGTTAATCACCAAGACAATGGGGCAAACGTCTCCAGGGCATGTTAGAGACCCTCACAGCAGACCCTCCCATCACAGGCCAGGAGGCTTAGAAGGAAAAATAGTTTTGTGGGTCCAGAACCCCCTGCTGTGTGCAGCCTAGGAACTTGGTGCCCTGCAACCCAGCTGCTCCTGCCATAGGTAAAAGGGGCCAAGGTACACCTCAGGCCATGGCTTCAGAGGGTGCAAGTTCCAAGCCTTTCAGGTTCTAGGTGGTGTTAAGCCTGCAGATGCTCCGAAGTCAAGAATTAAGGTTCATGAACCTCCGCCTAGATTTCAGAAGATGTATGAAAATGCCTGGAAATCCAGGCAAAAGTTTGCTGCGGGGGGGGGGGGGGGGGGGAGGGGGGAGGGGGGAGGGGGGAGGGGGGGAGGGGGGGCCTTCATGGATAACCTCTGGTAGGGCAGTGTCAAAGGGAAATATGGGGTTGGAGCCCCCACACAGAGTTCCCACTGGGGTACTGCCAAGCAGAGCTGTGAGAAAAGGGCCACCATCCTCCAGACCCCAGAATGGTAGATCCACTGACAGCTTGCACTGTGTGCCTGGAAAAGCTGCAGACACTCAATGCAGCCAGAAGGGGGGCTGTACCCTGCAAAGCCACAGGGGCGGGGCTGCCCAAGACCCTGGGAACCCACTTCTTGCATCACCTAGATGTGACACATGGAGTCAAAGGAGGTCATTTTGGAGCTTTAAGATTTGCCTGCTGGGTTTTGGACTTGCATGGGGCCTGTAGCTCTTTCGCTTTGGCCAATTTCTCCCATTTGAAATGAGTGTATTTACCCAATGCCTGTATCCCTGTGTATCTAGAAAATAACTAACTTGCTTTTGATTTTGCAGGCTCCTAGGTGGAAGGGACTTGCCTTGTCTCAGATGAGACTTTGGACTACGGAATTTTGAGTTAATGCTGAAATAAGAGTTTGGGGGACTTTGGGGAAGGCATGATTGCTTTTGAAATGTGAGGACATGAGATTTGGGAGGGGCTGGGGAAGAATTATATGGTTTGGCTCTGTCCCCACCCAAATCTCATCTGGAATTGTAACCATTCCCATGTGTCAAGGGTGGGGCCAGGTGGAGATAATTGAATCATGGAGGCAGTTTCCCCCATGCTGTTCTCATGGTAGTGAATAAGTCTCATGAGATCTGACGGTTTCATCAATGGGAGTTCCCCTGCACATGCTCTCTCCTGCCCACCATGTCTGACTAAATTTTGTATTTTTACTAGAGACGGGGTTTCACTATGTTGGCCAGGCTGGTCTCCAACTCCTGATCTCGTGATCCGTCCACCCTGACCTCCCAAAGTGCTAGGATTATAGGCATAAGCCACCACACCCAGCCTCTTTTTTTTCTTTTTCTTTTTCTTTTTTTTTATCTGGAGACTGAGTTTTGCACTTGTTGCCCAGGCTGGAGTGCAATGGTGCGATCTCAGCTCACTGCAGTCTCCACCTCAGCAGGAGAGCAGGAATCTTCAGTGATCCACGGGCAGATCTGCAGCCATTGTGGGCACCTGCTCCTCCCGCGACCTTTGTGCCCGCGTCTCTCCCTCCAGTACCTATTGCACGACCCCCCACGTCCGCCTCCTGCCATTGCCAGCAAGTGCCTTGTGCGGGTACCTGGCTGTGCTTATTAATACATTATGGTCGCTCTGTCACTGGTGCCATTATGTGCTCACATGCCCACTCCCTCAGGTTTAGGAGGTGCGTTGCCCGGCAACAGAAGAGTCTGCTGGCTTAGCCTTTGGCCGAGTTGGCAGCTGGATGAGGACGCTCAGAGCCCAGCTCTCGAGAGTTCAAGCATCCGACGGTTCCCCACTGCTCCCAGGAGCGGTTACCCGGGCACTCTGTGCCCCTCATTCCTGTTTGGGCCAAGGCCGAGGACCTGCGAGCAGGGCTCGGTTGCCTGGAGCCCCTTCAGCCCACCCCCCAGTTCACTTTGCTTGTGGGATCTCCCTGTTGCTCCTGCCCCTGGACTGAGTGGCAGGCCATCCTACAAGCACCCGGACACTCGACATCAGTGGCATCAAGACAACTCTAAGAAGGTTTTCCGTCATCCTGCAAGACCTGTGTTCCATCCCCGTGATTCTGCCTTCAATTTCACTGCACAGGTACCACAGTAAGCCAGTGCTGTGTGCTCCGAGTTCCAGGGCATCCCCCAGCTCAGCCACTACACTGAGCACAAGCACTCTGTGGGGCCCAGGAGCAGGTAGTCACCCCTTTGGGGTCCACAACACCCAGCTGTCCCCAGACTTGTGTCCAGGGAAGATAGTGTTGAGGGCCCTCAAGGAGAGCGGGGCAGGGATGCCTGAGCAGGACAAGGACCCCAGAGTCCAAGAAAATCCTGATGATCAGAGAACGGTCCCCGAGGTCACCGGGGATGCACGGTCTGCATTTCGGCCCCTGCGGGACAATGGAGGCCTCTCTCCCTTTGTGCCCAGGCCCGGGCCTCAGCAGACAGACCTCCATGCCCAGAGCTCACAAATCAGATATAACCAGACATCCCAGACCCCCTGGAGGAGCTCAAACACCAAACGAAATGCCATCTCCAGCTCCTACAGCTCCATGGGAGGCTTGCCGGGGCTAAAGCAGAGGAGGCGGCCAGCCTCATCCCGCTGCCAGCTGACCCTCAGTTACTCAAAGACAGTGAGGGAGGACAGGCCTCAGGCTGTCTCTTCGGGTCACACACGGTGTGAAAAGGCGGCAGATACAGCACCAGGGCAGACACTCGCCCCAAGGGGTGGCTCCCCCAGATCCCAGGCCTCTAGGCCCCGTAGACGCAAGATTCCCCTGCTGCCACGCAGGCGAGGGGAGCCTTTGATGCTGCCACCTCCCTTAGAGCTGGGGTACCAGGTCACGGCTGAAGACCTGCACCTGGAAAAAGAGGCGGCATTCCAGCGCATCAACAGTGCACTGCACGTTGAGGACAAGGCCACCTCGGACTGCAGACCCTCACGGCCTTCCCACACTTTGTCCTCACTTGCAACAGGGGCTTCGGGTGGGCCTCCCGTTTCTAAAGCACCCACTATGGATGCACAGCAGGACAGACCCAAGTCCCAAGACTGCCTGGGCCTAGTGGCCCCCCTAGCATCTGCTGCAGAGGTCTCCTCTACAGCTCCCGTGTCTGCGAAGAAGCACAGACCACCAGGACCCCTGTTCTCCTCCTCAGATCCCCTTCTTGCCACCTCTTCCCACTCCCGGGACTCAGCCCAGGTCACCTCGCTGATTCCTGCCCCCTTCACAGCTGCAAGCCGGGATGCCGGCATGAGAAGAACAAGGCCTGGCACCTCGGCTCCTGCAGCTGCAGCAGCAGCCCCTCCCCCCTCCACATTGAACCCCACGTCGGGGTCACTACTCAATGCAGTGGATGGAGGCCCCTCACATTTCTTGGCCTCAGCCACAGCTGCAGCACGTGCCCAGAGGTCAGAAGTGACATATAACCAGAGATCCCAGACCTCCCGGACCAGATCCTGCCTCAAACGAAATGCCAGCTCCAGCTCCCACAGCTCTACGGAAGGCCTCCCGGAACTAAAGTGGAGGAGGGGGCCAGCCTCATCCCACTGCCAGCTGGCCCTCAGTTCCTCAAACACAGTGAGTGAGGACGGACCTCAGGCTGTCTCTTCGGGTCACACCCGCTGTGAAAAGGCAGATACAGCACCAGGGCAGACACTCGCCCCCAGGGGTGGCTCCCCCAGATCCCAGGCCTCTAGGCCCTGCATCAACAGTGCACTGCATGTTGAGGACAAGGCCATCTCGGACTGCAGACCCTCACGGCCTTCCCACACTTTGTCCTCACTTGCAACAGGGGCTTCGGGTGGGCCTCCCGTTTCTAAAGCACCCACTATGGATGCACAGCAGGACAGACCCAAGTCCCAAGACTGCCTGGGCCTAGTGGCCCCCCTAGCATCTGCTGCAGAGGTCTCCTCTACAGCTCCCGTGTCTGGGAAGAAACACAGACCACCAGGACCCCTGTTCTCCTCCTCAGATCCCCTTCCTGCCACCTCTTCCCACTCCGGGGACTCAGCCCAGGTCACCTCGCTGATTCCTGCCCCCTTCACAGCTGCAAGCAGGGATGCCGGCATGAGAAGAATGTTTTGTGTTCGAAATTGTTTGAGGGGTTTGGGTTTATTTTTGTTGGTTATTTCTTTTTTTTTTTTTTTTTTGCTTATATGGGCATCCTTCAGCTTTTAATAATCTGAAAAATTCTATTTACCCATTGTCAATGTGTATGAATTAATCTGAGTCAATTTTATACAATAAAAGCTGAACTTTTATGCATGAAACAATAATTTAACAAAAAATGTACCGGAAGAAGAAGGTTCATTACAAATATAGGAAACATAAATATTACCAAATATTGGCAAGCACTAAAATGTTCAGAAATGTAAGTCTATTACAGTTATAGCTCTCTCAAGCAAAAAAATAGCAGAGAAAAACTTAGTTTACCTTGGGGGCTATTTATTTACTTAGGGATTTGTTAAAAGGTCAAATGGGGTCACACAGAATACTAAGAAGAGCTGTTCACCCAGGCCTCACTAAGAACTCTTCTTCATTCAGTAGCTATATAGTAATAGGACAACTGCTCCTACGACCCAAAGAGGAACTACAGCAACTACTCTTTAGCATCTGTTGCTCCCAACTCTGCTTTGCAATTATATGACTCAAGCATTCTGGCTCTGTTAACTATTACTTCTGTTACTCCCAATTAAACTCCCTCTAACCCTCCCACTCTGCCTATTTAAGCTCTCTGCTGCCTCATGACTTCAATTCCATCAGAGTTATGCATTGTTTCCTCTGTACATCTTTGCTCTGCTTCCATTGCTAATTCCCTAGTAAAGTGTTGTATATTCAAAGTTCCAAAGAAACAGAATATCCAAGACATCACCAATCATCCAAAACACAGTGTAGGAGGCCACAGTTAAGAGAAGCAAGACCATTAGCTCTTTTTATAGGCTGGAGAACAACAGGATGCTTTGGTCCTGTATCAGCAGGATGCTTTTCGGGTAGATCCTACTGCCACCCTACTATCGGGTAGATCCTACTGCCACCCTAGCTATGGGCACATGTCAGAGTCCCATGTAATAAAGGAGACAAAAGGAAACCACCACGAGTATAAACTAAGAAAAGTACTCCAAGGTTTCTAAGAATGGAGCTGTATAACTCACTTTGCCCCATTTGTTACTTCTCCACGGTACTTACCACCACCTATTATATATATTTTGTTTGTAGTCAGTCTTCCCTCATTAGAATGAAAGTTCCGTGAGGACAGGACTATACAGTCAGCCCTCAGTATCCATGGGGGACTAGTTTCAGGATCTCCTGAGGATAACAAAGGATACTCAAGTCCCTGATATAAAATGACATAGTATTTGCACATCACCTTTGCACATCCTCCCATATACTTCATATCAACTCTAGATCACTCATAATATCCGATGTAAATGTCACACAAATAGTTATTGTACTATATTGTGTAAGGAATAAGGACAAGAAAAAAGTCTGTACATGTTCAGTACAGACGCCATTTTTTTCCCCAATATTTCCAATCCTTGGTTGGCTTAATAAACAGATGTAGAACCCAGGAATAAGTTCTGGTGTCCTATTGCATAGTAGGATGAGTATACTTAACAATAACATATTATATATTTGAAAATAGCCAGAAGAGTAGATTTTGAATTTTCTCCCTACAGAAAAATCATTATGCAAATTACCCTGATTTGATCATTACACATTGAGTACATGTATTAAAACATCACATTGTACCCCATATATATGTACAATTATTATGTGTCAATAAAAATTTAATGTCAATATGTGAAATAAAATGAAAAAATAAAAAATTTTAAAGCTGTAATTATCTCCATCTGGTAGGAATACATATAATCTTAAATAAAAAATATATTTGTAATTGTTAGGACAAAATAGATTATAGATTATTTTAAGTTTGCAACTTATAAATTACAAAATTCTCACAGAACCTGAAAAATTATAGGTATTGTTAAATATTTTAAAAGCTGTCCTTGGAGAGAAAGAAACCTATCAGATTTACATCAACAAGTGCAATATATCAGCTGATTACCATCTGCTACAGACTGCATGTTTGTGTTCCCTCAAAATTCATATGATAGGCCGGGCGCGGTGGCTCATGCCTGCAATCCCAGCACTTTGGGAGGCCGAGGCGGGTGGATCATGAGGTCAGGAGATCGAGATCATCCTGGCTAACATGGTAAAACCCCGTCTCTACTAAAAATACAAAAAATTAGCCGGGCGCAGCGGCGGGCGCCTTAGTCCCAACTACTGAGGAGGCTGACGCAGGAGAATGGCGTGAACCCAGGAGGCGGAGCTTGTAGAGAGCCGAGATTGTGCCACTGCACTCCAGCCCGGGTGACAGACAGAGCGAGACTCTGTCTCAAAAAAAAAAAAAAAAAAAAATTCATATGATAAAGCCCTAACCCCCAAGGTGAGGATATTGGGAGGCGTGGCCTTTAGGAGAGAATTAGGTTTAGAAGAGGTCATGAGAATAGAGCCCCTATGGTGGCATTACTTCCTGTATAAGAAGAGACACTAGAGCTGCTTTTCTCCCTACCATGTGAGGATAGTGAGAGAAGATGGCCATTTCCAATCTAGGAAGCAGGCCCTCTTTAAGAAACGTAATTTGCCAACACTTTGATCTTGCACTTCCAGTCTCCAGAACTGTGGGAAATATCTTTTTTTTTTTTTTTTGAGACAGAGTCTCATTCTGTCATCCAGGCTGGAGTACAGTGGTGCGATCATGGCTCACTGCAACCTCCGCCTCCCAGGTTCAAGCAATTCTCCCACCTCAGCCTCCCAAGTACCTGAGACTACAGGCGTGCACCACCATGCCCAGCTAATTTTTGTAGAGACAAGGTTTTGCCATGCTGCCCAGGCTAGTCTCAAACTCCTGAGCTCAAGTTATCCACCTGCCTCGGCCTCCCAAAGTGTTAGGAATACAGGCATAAGCCACCACGCCTGGTCAAAATATCTACTGATTAAGCTACCTAATTTATGGTATTCTGTTTTAGCAGCTGAAGCAGACTAAGATACCATCCTATAAGCTACAGACCAGCACTATCCAATAGAACTTTATATGACGAGGAAATGTTTTATATCTGTGCTATCCATTATGTTAGCCACTAGCCACATGTATCCATCAAGTATTTGAAATATGGCTAGTGCAACTAAAGAACTTAATTTTTAATTTTTTTTTTAATTTTTTTTGAGATGGAGTCTCGCTCTGTCCCCCAGGCTGGAGTGCAGTGGCGCCATCTCAGCTCACTGCAAACTCTGCCTCCCAGGTTCAAGCCATTCTCCTGCCTCAGCCTCCTGAGTAGCTGGGACTGCAGGCGCCGCCACCACGCCCGGCTAATTTTTTGTATTTTTAATAGAGATGGGGTTTCACCATCTTAGTAAGGATGGTCTCGATCTCCTGACCTCATGATCTGCCCGCCTCGGCCTCCCAAAGTGCTGGGATTACAGGCGTGAGCCACCACGCCCGGCCAATTTTTATTTCATCGTATTTAAATAACCACATGTGGCTAGTGGCTAATGTATTGAACACTACAGCTGTAGACAATATGAAATAAATATAAAGCAGTCTCAACTTTGTAAAAACAGAAGACTCTTACTGCCTCATAATATAGATGAAAAATCAAATACTAAGATAAGTAAAATGTTCTTTAAAGAACAAAAACAAAAGAAAACCTAATGAAAGCTATAAAAGTCCATTGGATAATAATGCTACCAGTACTAAGGAAGTACAGCCCCTAAAAGTGACTTGCAGTCACAAATATAAAAATGACTACTCAAGTGAACTCCTAAGGTAAAAATTTCTTATTCACCATGCTCCAAAATGGTCTGTAATATTCTTCAGAGATGACATGGTAAAGCACGATACAAGGGTAATATTAACAGTATGCTGTCACAGCTGCCATTCTCTTAAAAAAGAAATCCCAAAATAAATATAAATGGAAAGCAAATAATTAATGGAGTTTTTACGGTCAATCAATGGTAAATATTATTGGCATTAGATTTTTCTATTAATTATAGTTTTACCTATGATCATGTATTTTTCCATTTAAAAATTACCATAAAACTGAATGGCTTAAAATAACAAATATGTATGACACAATTTATAGAAGTCAGGGAAATGATGGATTTGGGTAGGTGGTTTCTGACTCGAAGTCTCTCATGAGTAAAGGTTGCTGTCATGTTGTTGACCCAGGCAGCATCCCCTGAAGACTTTAACTTGTGTTGGAAGGTCCATGTCTTAGTTTGTTTGCACTGTCGCTACAGAATACCATAGACAGGGTAGCTTATAAACAACAGAAATGTTTCTAATGGTACCGGAGGCTGGATGGTGCAAAATCAAGGTGCTTACAGATTTGGTGTCTGGTCAGAGCCCATTTTTTAGTTCATAGATTACTGTCCTCTAGCTCACATGGCAGAAGGGGCAAGGACGCTTTTTGGGGTCTCTTTTATAAGGGCACTAATCCCCAGCTGGGCACGGTGGCTCACGTCTGTAATCCCAGTACTTTGGGAGGCTGAGGCAGGCAGATCACGAGGTCAGGAGTTCCAGACCAGCCTGGCCAGTGTGGTGAAACCCCGTCTCTACTAAAAATACAAAAATTAGCCAGGTGTGGTGGTGCGTACCTGTAGTCTCAGCTACTCAGCTACTCAGGAGGCTGAGGCAGAAGAAACCCTTGAACCCAGGAGGCAGACGTTGCAGTGAGCTGACATGGCGCCACTGCACTCCAGCCTGGGTAACAGAGCAAGACTCTGTCTCAAAAATAAATAAATAAATAAAACTAAAACTAAAAATAAAAAATAATAATCAAGGCACTAATCCCCAACATGAAGACAGACTATCATCTACCAAAAGCTCCCACTCCTACTATCATTACATTGGGGGTTAGGATTTCACAAATTCAGTGCATCATAGTCTGCTTCTAGAATGTTTAATCATTTGGCTGGATATCAGATAGGATGCCTCGGTTCTTCATGTGAGCTTTCTAGAAAAGATAGTTTGGAATTATTTGCATGGTGGCTGGGCTCGTAAAGAGTTGAAGGAGAGAAAGAGAGAGAAACACCAGTAAGGAGCAAATTAGTTCACTCAAAATTAAAACCCTAGCCTTTGTGACCTTGTCTCAGAAGGTAACATTCCAACCCTGTGGTGTTTTATTTCTTAGATGGGAGTCACTCAGCTTAGCCTGCCTTCAAGGGGAGGAGTATGAAGCTCCACTTCTTAAACTGAGAAGAACCAACAAATATGTAGATATATATATTTTTAATAGTATTACAGCTCATGAACCCATTTAAACCCATTTTAGAACTTTAAAGAAATATTTTAAAACGGAATTTTCAATTAAGCAGAAGAAATTGCCAGCTGTGGAACAGTGAACTTTATCGCTGAAATCATACACATATATACACACACACAGTGCAAACTCATACATGATCAAATCTATAACCTTATTACACAAAGTTTTGTGAGAGGAAAAATGCTTGACTTTTCAAAAGGGCTCATTTATTAAAAATAAAATTACCATTGTGTTCATTTTAGCTGCAACATTTAAGCAATCAATGACTATATACTTGCTGTAATCATCCTTTAAAATTAGAATTATTGAAAAGCTTTATCACTGATGAATGAAAGAAAGTAATATTGATTTGTGGCCAATAGAGATAATCTCAGGCAATAAACAGGTGCAGTCTTTGAAGGAATCATTTTATTTTATTACTTTCTGACATTATTGAAGCCAATTTTAAATAAACTCATCATGTTTTTAAATTTAATCACATATTATTTTATCATACATTAGGTAAAGTTTCAATCTAAGTAACTCCTGGATAAAAAATGAAGTATATCAATTTACAATTACAAATACCCAAATTGTACAGGCATGCATTTTTCAATGACATTTATAAATTGTGTTTTGTTGTTTGTGCCTTGTGTTTGTTTTATTAATCAAATTAATTTATATAGATATATGTATGGAAATGAGACAGATATAACCAGTTCTCTATAAGTAAGCATTATTTAATGGAGTCTTTCCTTTCACTAATGATCATCAGGACACCTAGGGAAGTGAGTTGAAATTTTCAGGCCATTAGGTTAATAGTTCCAGTAATTCTAGTAATGTTTCGACAGTCATAATATAAATGATACTATGTGGCTTGAATTAATGCATTTTCTTATGTAACAAATAATAAGACAATTTTTAAAAGTGGTAATTACTATTTTTAAATATGACAATTAAAAATAATGAAAGAAAAGAGGTTGTACATTGAGTAGCCATAACATTATCTTTAAACATATTTATTCTTCATTTCCTAACTTTTCCCACCTTTTGGCTAAATCGTATGTTCTTTCTCTAATCTCACTTCTGTTTTATTAGTCTCTGGGAAAGATTTTTATATAAAACGTCAAAGCAATCAAACCTAACACAGGATGAATTTCTACACATTACTATACCCTCTGGTCACTATTTTTTTCTTCTCTTTATTGCCCATTTCCCTGTTCTTGAAACATTCCAATTATTTGCCTTCCATGACATTCTACTCTTACTTTTACTTTTCTGTCTCTGATTACTCATTTCCAGTTCCTTTTGTCATCTCCTTGTCTTCCTACACCTGCCAATTAAATTTGAATTTCCACTGCATTTCATCTTATGTCTCCTTTTCTTCTGCAAAATTCTCTCCTTAGACAAATACAGTCATTCCCATGGTTTTATATCCCACTTATATTCAGGGGCTCTAGAATGTATAGCGCCAGGCCAAATCTATCTTAAGAACTTACTTTACTTAACCAATTACATCTGCATCTGCTCAGGATCATGTAACCCAGATCAGCATTTGGCTCTTTTGTAGACCCATTTTTTCTTTTCCTGGAAGTCTATTTTGACACCTACTTTCTGTCACTACCCACATTTTAGCATTTAGCCTTGTCAATTTACTCTCATCCATATGTAACTCTATCCATTTTCTTCTATTATGAACAGCAGTTTGAGCCATCATGACCAATTTTGCAGTATCCCTTCTTAAATTAGCCTCCTGTTTCGCATTGGACATTTTCACCCCCCAGCAATTCCACCGATTTCATTCTCGGAAAAATATAAATGAAGAGTTACATTTTTCAATAGCCGTAATCATTAAATTTCCATGCGTAAGAAAATGTTCAGAACAGTATCAGTGCATTTATAATAAAATTAAAAAACTTGACCCACAAATCTCTACTTGTCCTTCTAGTTTTATTTCATTTGTCTCTCATCAATCTCTACATTCTGATCACCACAATCTTCTAATTCATCTGAAAGCTAAGCTCTCTCTTAATTTAGATTCTCTATACTTGCAATTTTGTCTACCTAGAAGTGTTTTCTTCCATCTTTGGATTGTTATTGCAAATCCATTGAATAGTTCTCATCTGAATTGTTTCTTCCTTGGGATGACTTATAAACACTTCATCCTACAGCCAAATCAGAAGACCAATATCAAAATCTTTCATCACATCCTAAATTTGCTTATATGTAATTATATGGCAAGAATCTCTTTGTCTTTATAATCATTATTCACTTATCTATGGTTTTTAAAAACTTTTCTATGTGGTGATGCTAAGCTCCGTAATGTTGGGCTTGTTACCTGTCTCAACTATCTTCCACACCTACCACAGTGTCTGCTACATAGATGTATTCAATATATATTTTTAGAATTAGTAAATGATGAGCAAGCGTGTACTTTTGTTCTCTTTCATTACACTGTTAGAAATGCTATTACAGCATTAGAAAAGATAATCAGAAAGAAAATTTAATAGATCATCAGAAAAAATCCCAAGATTTTTAGGCAAATGAGCCTATAAACACAGGTGAAATGGACTTGCAATTTACCAAGAAATAGGTTTGTCATACTTAGAAACCAACTGTATAAACATGTTTTTATCTATTAATAACTTCATTTTCCAAAACGCTCTACTTTATATGAGACAATTCTTGACGGAAATACCATTTGCTTCTAGGCTCGTTGCTTAAACATAAAGTTAAAAATCTTTGTATGACACATAAAATTGTGGTGACTGCTTAACTTTGCAACTATAGTGCTCCTGAAATGCTCATCTAACCAGTCTGTGTTCCAGACCTACAAAACTTAGATGGTGCTAAAATTGCGCAAAAATTGTGTATTTCTTCTACAACTAACTTCTGATAAAAAGGGGGCAGAGAAGGTTAACTCTCTCCCCCTTTAGCTTTATTTGCTTAGTGAATTTCTACAAAACATAATTTAAGTGCTATATTTTTCCAAGGTTTTAATAAGGAAATAAAAACCGCAATAGGTATCTTAAGCAGAAAGTGCATTTCATACATATACAATAGGAAGAGCTAAAATAACTAAAGTAGCTGTGGCATGGAGGAAGGTTTTGAGTTCTTGAATTCAAAGGCACGCAATCATTTCTGCAATCCTGGGTCAAAAAGATGCTCCTACTATTAAAACTTTAAGCTTCTTATGCCCATGAAACTGGGGATTAGGCACAAGGATATTGAATCCTACCACTTCCACTACTTCTGAACTATTGTCTCCATGATTTCACTTGCCAGAATCAACAATAGCAAGAAAGGCTTTGATCTCTTCCATTTTTCTAAGTCTGATTCATATGCAAACAATGGGTAAGTGGTCTAAGCTGCATTCATAAAGCTAGCTCAAGGGAAGCTGCATTGCTTGTTTTGTTTTGTTTTAATTTTCTAACCTCTTCAAAGAGTGGAACAAAAGTTGAGGAAACCTGTCCAACAGTCTACCACACACCTTCCATGAAAGGTTCCCCAACACCTCCAACAGAATAATGTAAACACACGCTGGAACCTGTATTACTCTCGCACCATAACACTTCCCACAACACTTTTTCTCTTCATGGGAATATCCTTCCAAAACATGCTGATATCTCCTAAGCATTATTCATCTGTCGAATTTTCCCACCTATTGTAAGGTCTTCCAATTGTTAGGTTCTTAATAAATATATTTTAAATTATTAAAATTCTGAACTAATGGGTAATCAACTGTACAACCTGAATTGCTGATTTGCATACAACTGAAGTCCCTCCTCAAAACTTCTGTAATACATGAAACTTAGGCAAATGGTTGGGTCATTACCATATACTACTTTATATTTTTATTTATCAGTATATGTGATTACAGTTATACTTATGTTAATTGATATGTATATGTTAACTTTTATACATATGTACATTGTATTATTTTGTTACATAGCACAGCGTTTTGTACTCAAAAAGTGACCAATAATAATAAGCTGCATACTTTGGGAAGCATTGCAGGCAGTTTTTTTTTTTTTTTTCCCTGCAGCCTGACAACCTCTTTAGTCATTCACTAAACCTCTCTCAGCTTCAGTTTCTTCATCTGCAACATATAGCAAATAATAAAACTTAACTCAGATGGTTCTAGTGTGAAATAATACAGAGTAAATGTGCCACCAAATACAAACCAATGGCTTGATTGACATAACTCATTGCTAATTTTCTTGAAATGATTCAAAGTATTTTCCAGACAAGCACACACTGAGGGAATTCATCACCACTAAACGAGTCCTATGAGAAATACTCAAAGGTGTCCCAAACACAAAAATGAAAGGTCAACATTCATCATCATCAAAACACATGAAAGTAGCAAACTCATAGGTCTTGTAAAACAGTCACACAAAGTAGGAAGAGAAATCAAATAGCAACACAACAGATTTCCACCAAACCACAAAGACAAAGAGACAGACAGAAAGAAAAACAAAAAACAACAACAAAATAACCCCAAAGAACTTATAAAACAAGTAGAAAACAAATAGCAATATGGCAGAAAGAAAACCTCATGTATTAATATTAACCTTGAATGTAAATGAATTAAACATTCCACTTAAAATATATAGATTGATGTTGGGCCAGGTGCAGTTGCTCACACTGTAATCCCAGCACTTTGGGAGGCCGAGGTGGGTGGATCACGAGGTCAGGAGTTCGAAGCCAGCCTGGCCAACATAGTGAAACCCTATCTCCATTAAAAATACAAAAATTAGCCAGGTGTGGTGGCCGGCACCTGTAATCCCATCTACTTGGGAGGCTGAAGCAGGAGAATCGCTTGAACCTGCAAGACGGAGTTTGCAGTGAGCCAAGATTGTGCCACTGCACTCCAATCTGGATGACAGAGTGAAACTCCATCTAAAAGTAAAAAAAAAAAAAAAGAAAGGTAGATTGATGGAAGAAACTAAAAAATGATCCAAAAATATTATGCTTACAAGAAACATATAGACACATACAGACTGAAAAGTAAAGACACATACAGATTTAAAGTAAATGGGTGAAAAAAGATACTCCATGTAATGGAGACTAAAAGCAAGCAGGAATAGCTATACTTACATCAAGTAAAACAGAACTTAAATCTAAAACAGTTTAACAATGACAAAGGAGGTCATTACATAATGATAAAGGGATCAATTCAGCAAGAGGATATAACAATTCTAAACACATATGCATCCAACACTAGACCATCAAGTTCATAAAATAAATATTACTAGACATAAAAAAGGAATAGACAGCAATACCAGATAATACTGGGGGACTTTACCATCTCACTCACAGCATTAAATGTTATCATCAAGACAGAAAACAAATAAACCTAAGACTTAAATTCAACCTTAGATGAAATAGACCTGACATTTACAGAAAATTCTACCCAGCAACTACAGAATATACATTCTTAATAAAACCGCAATTTCACCCAACAATCCCACTACTGGAGATCTACCCAAAGGAGAACAGATAATTATATGAAAAAGGTATCTGCACCCATATGTTTATCACAGCACTATTCACAATAGCAATGTGCCCCTCAGTGGATGATTAGATTAATAAATCTGGCATATGTGCGCTATAGAATACTATTCAGCTATATAAAAGAATAAAATCATGTCTTTCGTAACAACACGGATGTAACTGGTCATTATTTTAAGTGAAACAAATCAGACACAGAAAGACAAATACTGCATGTTCTCACTTATAACTGGAAGCTAAATAATGTATACACATGGACATAGAATGTGGAATGATAGACAACAGAGACTTGGAAATTTCAGGAGGGTGGGAGGAGGGGATGATGAGAAATTATGTAATGAGTACAATGTACATTTTTCAGGTGATGTATATTCTAAAACCCTTACTTCAACACTATGTACTTTATGGAAGTAATAAGATTATATTTGTATCCCATAAATTTACATAAATAAAAAATTGCCTTCTGTACTTACTTTTACTTCAGCCCAGTTATTGTTAGGTTCAACATTCAGCACTTTACTTAAATTTTCTATAGCTTTCTGGACCTTTTTTTGATATTTATATATAGTAGTGTGGCACAGAAGTGCTAATATTTACCAAAATAAAAGTTATATTTTTAGTTAAAAATTAATTAAAAGGTTGTAGAATCTCAGGATGGAATGCAGACTGTTACAAATTTATCTAGCTCTATTATGAACCGTACAAAATAACTTCAGTGAGGGACTTAAGGGAAAGGGTGCTAGTCAAAGTGATATTGAAAATGAGTGCAGTCTCTTAAGATGAAAGGCAAAAGAAACTTGTACGAAGGCATTTAATTTAGTTGATAAAGATGTTCTTCTACTAAGGGCAGGTTATCAATTCTGGTACAGCTATATACATATACTGGAAGTGAACAATTAACTAAATAGATGTCACAAAATAAGAGTCAGGATTTTTATTGTTGGAGTGGGGGTTTAGAGATACAGGAAGGCATTGATGCTTGCGGGACTAGGTTAGAGGTAGTGACGTCAGTAAGAACCCATGTTTAGCTTAATATAGACATAGATGGTGATATGGTTTACATTTTGTCCCCTCTCAAACCTCTTGTCCAATTGTAATCGCCAGTGTTGAAGGAGGGGTCTAGTGGGAGGGGATTGGATTATGGGGGCAGATTTCCTCCTTGCTGTTCTTGTGATAATGAGTTAGTTCTCACACAATCTGGTTGTTTAAAAGTGTGTAGCATCTCCCCCTTAGTTCTCTTCCTCCTTCTCCAGCCATGTAAGATGTGCCTGCTTCCTCTCTGCCTTCTGCTATGACTGTACGTTTTCTGAGGCTTCCCCATCCTTGCTTCCTGTACAGCCTGTGGAACTGTGAGGCAATTAAAGCTCTTTTCTTTATAAATTACCTAGGATCAGATAGTTCTTTATAACAATGGGATAATGGACTAATATAGATGTTTACATATAGAAATATTTAAAGATATGTGTCTACATGTGTAAGAATATACACATTGTTTCTTTGCTCTCTCATCTTAGAGAGCTATGAAAAAATTGATACTCCCTTAGCTACAGGCACAGCTAGCACTTAAATATTGATTTCATATATAGAAAGCAGGGCGTCTTTGAAAGTGGCTGATTCTAAGAATGGGGAAGAAAATACACAAGATGAGCCTGGGACATCCTCTAGTGCCAGAAATTATGAAAATACTAACAAAAATCTATTTGTGAGATATGTCAAACAAGCACAGGGGCCAAGTGAAAGGTCTTTCAATTTCTAGAATAATTTTAGCAACACAATACATTAATTGGTATTATATTTGGATTATACCCAAAAATGTAATTTTCCTTAGTCCATATTGATATCAATAAATGACTGAATAAACAAATGAATGAGATAAAAGAGGTAAATCTCCTCTGCAAATAATTTACATATGTATTCCAACTAAAGGAAGTCAGCTCTTAAAGACATCTTAAGCAATACTGCAACTGAATTAGCTCTCCAAAGATACTGTCACAATTCATCTATTCCAAGACCCATACATTTCATATTTTAATATCTCCTGAAAATATAATGCATTTTACAATTCAGTGGTATGTCTTAGTTTAATTAGCCACAATGCGAATTACTTGCTTAACGGGACATAAAATCGTGCATTATACAATCTATGGGCTCTTGGACTCAAGAAAATACGATAGAAAGGAGTTTATGTTAGAGTCTGCACACTGACTAAAGATCAGAGCAGAAAGCAGATTCTAGGAACAGTCACATTTGTGGCAGTCACTGGTCTCGGCATGCAACAAAATTCAAAGTAAATAGTGGTAAGGTGGGAAATGGACAAAGCTATGTAGCTAGAATCAGAAGTCTTTGAAATCAAAACATCAAGATTCAAACTATTTAGGGGCAGTGGGGCTGACGTGGTGACCGTGGGCCTGATCAGATAAAACCTTTACAAAGAAACAGTAGCTCTCAGACTCACCTCCTGAGACAGAGTTGTTCTGAGGGGAAAATGGGTAAGTTTCTACAGTAACATACAGTACTTAAACATACAGTAAGATACAGTACTTAAAGCCCTGACCTGTCCAGTTCCCAACACATCTTTCTTGATGGGCACCTAAATGTCACCTTTTGGTTTTACTTTTGTGTTTTTCTCATCTAAGCTCTGAGAGCAAAGCCTGACAGGGTGAGCCCCCAAAGTGTGTTCATGTCTTAAGAGTGTCCAGAAGCCACATAGGGAGTGTGCAAGTTTTTCATTTTCATGCCAGGGACAATGTCTCTCTTTATTGAGCTAATGGCAAGGTATGGGTCTCAGAATATGTACAGTTTGAACATATTTGCATCTTCCCTTTAATTAACTGTGAAATCTGTGAGGCTAATGAGAAGAAAATTGATGGGTAGTCGGTGGAAGAATTTTTTTTCATCGTCATATCTTCAACTTTCCTGGGGTATAATAAGAGATGCACAGTCAATTCAGTATACTTGAAATGTGTGATGTGGTCAAATTTGAGATATATATATATATATGTATATATTTTTGGAAATATCACTACATTCACAACCATCATTATGAAAAGTTTTCTTGTGCACCTCAGTAATCAGTCTCTCCCTCCATGCTGTCTCCAGGCAGCCATTTGATTTTCCATCAGGTAACATGAGTGAGAAGAAAATGTTTGTTGCAAGCTATTGAAATTTTGTGGTTGTTCACTTTTTAGAAACTCTTTGGAATTTTCTTTCTTATATCTTTATTAACATATAAAGTGTCTGTTTGGCATACTTTCAGATAATGTAAATAATATACTCAGCAATTGTTTTGTGCTGGGCTTCCATTTAATCTTTCAAGATCATATGGATTTTTATACCTTTATATGTTGTGTTTGGCATCTTAAGCTCACTATCTACCTACTGACTCTTAAATCCCAAACTCTAAAGAGGTTCTGAAGATTCCAACAATGGCTTGATAGCTTCAAGTAAAAAAAGCTCAGGATAACTCAAATTTTGTGACTTAGCATGCTTGAGAAAGTTTTTTTTTTTTTTTTGAGACAGAGTCTCACTCAGTCACCCAGGCTGGAGTGCAGTGGCGGGATCTCGGCTTACTGCAAACTCCGCCTCCCGGGTTCACGCCATTCTCCTGCCTCAGCCTCCCGAGTAGATGGGACTACAGGCACCCGCCACCGTGCCCAGCTAATTTTTTTTTGTATTTTTTAGTAGAGACGGGGTTTCACCGTGTTACCCACGATGGTCTCGATCACCTGACCTCGTGATCTGCCCACCTTGGCCTCCCAAAGGGCTGGGATTACAGGCGTGAGCCACCTCACCCGGCCTTGAGAAAGTGCTTTTAAGCTCCTTCCTAAATGAATGATTATTTAGTCTTGCAGTGTCCATAATTTCTTTGGGTCACTTACGGAAGTCTCAAACTTGTCTGTAACACCTGATAATAACTTCCAGTACTATTCTAAAATGCAGATTTACTTTATCACATTTTCTTCTAACTTCTACTTGCCCGTTATAACAATCTTCATTCTTCTTTTGTACTTATATTTTCTCCTTTTAAAACTCAATATCTAGGTCCTCTCTTATAATTGTGCTTAAAATTCATCCTGCAGTAGTGTCAGAGCAGGGTTTCTCAAAGTCATTGTGGGGAACTATCGTGTACATTGTAAGATGATTAGCAACATCCCTAGCCTCGACCACCAGATGCCAGCAGCACACCCTCTCTTTCAGTTTTTTTTTTAAATCAGAAATATCTGTACACATTGACAAATGTCCACCGGATGGGAAGACGAATGTGGGGTGTAAAATTCCCAATTTTGAGACCCACTTGCTTAGAATGTATTAAAGACCTATAATTGAAAATACCTTGGCAAAATCTCCCAAAATTGTCTCTCAAAATAACAGTATATGCAGTGTAACATACACAACATCCTGTTATACTAATGAAAAAATCTAAGAAAAACTCTATATGATGATATTTAGATATTACAGTCACTATATTAACTATTAGGATAATGTGCCACTAATTCCCAATCGTCACTGCTTTCATGTAGTGCTTGCTCCATATTGTCTTAATGTTAATCCTTAACAT
This sequence comes from Pan paniscus, assembly GCF_029289425.2. Taxonomy (NCBI): domain Eukaryota; kingdom Metazoa; phylum Chordata; class Mammalia; order Primates; family Hominidae; genus Pan; species Pan paniscus. Next base: position 44,055,675 of record NC_073253.2, on the reverse strand, counting down.
ACACAGCCTAACATATTTATTGATGTGAAAGTTTTTGTTTTATTTTCAACAACACGGTCTCAACCAGGGGTGATTTTCACTACCAGGGACAATTTGTCAATGTTTAGAGACAATTTTAGTTTTTACTGCTGTAGGTAGTGGAGTGTGCTATTCACATCCGGTAAGTTTAGGGCAGGAAAACTGGTAAACCTCCTATAATACGAGGCTAGAGCCCACAACAAAATTATCAGGTCCAAAAATGTCAATAGTATTGAAGGTGAGACAATTTCTAGGGAGACACTACACCTTTATATTCTCATTTAATATGCTGGTAATGTAATCCAGCATTTTTCCGAAAATGAGAATAGCCTGGTGGCCTTAAATGTCATTGTTTTACTCTTACTTACATTGGACTAAAGAATGAGATCAAATGCAGCTGAATAATTTGGTATTTAAAGCAATAACATTTTTCACTAACGCGCATAGGCTTAATGCCTGGGTGACAAAATAATCTGTATACCTATTTACCTATAGGTTTACCTATATAACAAACCTGCATATATACCCCTGAACTGAAAATAAAAGTTAATAAATGAGGTAATTACATTTGTTTAGAAATAAAATAAATTTAGAAATGGAAAATATTGTTGAAAATATTCTAAGAATTTTAAATTTATACATTAAAATAAAAATAATCTGAATATTATTACTAATAGAAAATCTTTGTCTTGATCTCAAATTCCAAGTAGAATATCTTTAGACTATCTCTAGCAATAGCTAACAGAATAAGATTTACAAACCTTGATAGATCATTTTTCATGCCTGTGTCATTTTAAAATAAATTGATGGCTGTTAAAAATTTAGTTTGAGTCTCTTCCGGATCATATATACAGTTTTACAGACAGCCATGTTCAATGAAATTATAATATGTAATACAAGAAATATGCCAGATGTAAAGTAAGAATCTCTTTTAAACGCTCTGATATTCAAAAATCTTTATCAGATTTCCTAAGCTAATGATTTTAAACAAAACCTTTTAGTTAAGAAAGCATTGGTCTCAATAGTAAATCTGCCAATATGAATTGCTGCATTTTATTTTTGAATTTTCTAAAGGACATCTGCCAGAGTAATTAGATATAAAATCCTGCATGCAATCTAATATTAGATGAAAAGTTTAAACCACCAATGATACAATATTGATGCACAGAGGAATGAATTGATTTTTTATGTTATTCGCAAATTGAAAGTCAATCTTTTTATAAAATAAATTAAATTTATAAATAAATCCAAATAGTGATATTTTAGCTCACTTTTGACAGTAGGTTTTCAGTTTCTGATGTTAACAATGGCATAATTATGATTTGTTGAATGACTTTAAAGTGATCAGATAAGGAAATAATTAGGGTTTGCAGTAGCTGGAGAAAGAAAAAGAAGAAATATTTTGATATTGCATACTCAATATGGAACATACTACCTCATAGGCTTTAATATCAGTTGACTACTCTCTTTAGAAGGAGTACGGTTTGACCTAGACCAGTTTATTTATTTATTCATTTTTGTAATAATTTTTCCTCATTCTCTTTGACACATTGGTTAACCTAAAATTACTGTGTTGCTTAGGACATTGACTAAAAATCGTAGTCTTTCAGTTTGTGGCTGCTCACAGGATTTTTTTTTTTGCTTTGGCTTACTAAATAATCTTTTATTGGAGTTAAAACAACAAAGCTAGTAAAGATATATAAATCAATACCAAAAAAAAGGAGACAGGCCTACTTATATGCCATTATCTTCTGTTATTGCCACTGGATAGAAGACAGACATTATCATTTTTAATCAATTGTATACTTCATAAATATGATACAACAGATATTTTTACTTCCAAGATTATACATAGAGTTTTTATGATTCCTTTGTGAGTGTGAACTATATAGCTGTCCCTAAAACATAATTCAGAACAGAAAGGTTTTATTTTTAATTATATAATTTTCTTGCCCAAGTTATATGGATTCATAGGTTACAGAATGTATAACAATATACATTTTTTGCATTTTTTAATTTACTATATAATTTGTGAAACCAAATTTGATATACAACTATGTAAACCATTAAATACGATTTGGATTAAAATAATCTTAACAGACAAATCCAAAAACACTGCATTTTATTACTTCTATTTCTGATGTTACCTCCAGGTTTAAACTCCCCTAAGTAATTGACTCTACCTATTACGTTTGTGTTTTGAAACATCACTCTATATGGTAACAAAAAGAAAAATGACACAATTAGTTTCATATATGTACACAAAAATTTTCAGTTTTAAATAAGGAAATATAGTTTTGAAATTTAAAAAAGTAAATGTTATAATATTTTCTCAAATAATTTACTACTCATATTCCCATTACTTAGTTTCATTAATTTTTACACTCACATTTTACATATCCAAGATATATTTCCAGCTTTATTTTCTGAATGAACTGCTAGGATCTTAGATGAGTTTATTATTTTGCACGAGGTGCCACTGCTTGATACCTGATTGTGTGTATACCCCTTTTTTTTTTTTATATACTTTAAGTTTTAGGGTATATGTGCACAATGTGCAGGTTAGTTACATATGTATACATGTGCCATGCTGGTGTGCTGCACCCATTAACTCCTCATTTAGCATTAGGTATATCTCCTAATGCTATCCCTCCCCGCTCCCCCCACCCCATAACAGTCCCCAGAGTGTGATGTTCCCCTTCCTGTGTCCATGTGTTCTCATTGTTCAATTCCCACCTATGAGTGAGAACATCCGGTGTTTGGTTTTTTGTCCTTGTGATAGTTTACTGAGAATGATGATTTCCAATTTCATCCATGTCCCTACAAAGGACATGAACTCATCATTTTTTATGGCTGCATAGTATTCCATGGTGTATATGTGCCACATTTTCTTAATCCAGTCTATCACTGTCGGACATTTGGATTGGTTCCAAGTCTTTGCTGCCCAAGGTAATTTATAGATTCAATGCCATTCCCATCAAGCTACCAATGACTTTCTTCACAGAATTGGAAATAACTACTTTAAAGTTCGTATGGAACCAAAAAAGAGCACGCATCGCCAAGTCAATCCTAAGCCAAAAGAACAAAGCTGGAGGCATCATGCTACCTGACTTCAAACTATACTACAAGGCTACAGTAACCAAAACAGCACAGTACTGGTACCAAAACAGAGATATAGATCAATGGAACAGAACAGAGCCCTCAGAAATAACGCCACATATCTACAACTATCTCATCTTTGACAAACCTGAGAAAAATAAGCAATGGGGAAAGGATTCCCTCTTTAATAAATGGTGCTGGGAAAACTGGCTAGCCATATGGAGAAAGCTGAAACTGGATCCCTTCCTTACACCTTATACAAAAATTAATTCAAGATGGATTAAAGACTTAAACATTAGATCTAAAACCATAAAAACCCTAGAAGAAAACCTAGGCATTACCATTCAGGACATAGGCATGGGCAAGGACTTCATGTCTAAAACACCAAAAGCAATGGCAACAAAAGCCAAAACTGACAAATGGGATCTAATTAAACTAAAGAGCTTCTGCACAGCAAAAGAAACTACCATCACAGTGAACAGGCAACCTACAGAATGGGAGAAAATTTTCGCAACCTAGTCATCTGACAAAGGGCTAATATCCAGAATCTACAATGAACTCAAACAAATTTACAAGAAAAAAACAAACAACCCCATCAAAAAGTGGGCGAAGGACATGAACAGACACTTCTCAAAAGAAGACATTTATGCAGCCAAAAAACACATGAAAAAATGCTCACCATCACTGGCCATCAGAGAAATGCAAATCAAAACCACAATGAGATACCATCTCACACCAGTTAGAATGGCAATCATTAAAAAGTCAGGAAACAACAGGTGCTGGAGAGGATGTGGAGAAATAGGAACACTTTTATACTGTTGGTGGGACCGTAAACTAGTTCAACCATTGTGGAAGTCAGTGTGGTGATTCCTCAGGGATCTAGAACTAGAAATACCATTTGACCCAGCCATCCCATTACTGGGTATATACCCAAAGGATTATAAATCATGCTGCTATAAAGACACATGCACACGTATGTTTATTGCGGCACTATTGACAATACCCCATTCTTTAGACTTTTAAAATCAATACCCACTCTTCCCCACGAACAAGAGAAAGTAAAAACAACTAAGAGTGGATTTCTATATCACGATGACTCATTTTCAATAGAACACTACCATAGGTCAAATGGATGAATGCATAAATAATGAATGGATTAATATCTTTTATAAAATCATGTGCCACATAACAACGTTTACATCAATAAGAGACAGCATGTAAAACAATGGCTCATTAAGATTATAATAGGGTTGAAAAATTGCTATCACCATTATAGACTGATCACTCTATGAAGTTTGCACAGTAAGATAATCACCTAACCACACACTTCTCAGAACATATCCTCATTGCTAAGTGACACAAGGCTATATTTCATTTAATGATTGTGTAAATATTTGTTGAGAAAAATCTGCACTCTAAGTACCAGGATAAAAGAGATTAATAATAAATTAATGATTAAATGCACCATGATCAATCTTATCATTGAGGTCTATATGCTACATTTGGATTACATCATAAAGGCAGAGGTTAATCATCGCAACTTACACAACAGGATACAGAGTGGATCAGCAGATAATTACATAATAGAATACAGTTTGTAACCTGCAAGATGCATTAGAATTAATTAGAATCAAACCATATGTGTGACTTTGGTTTAAATGTGCAAAACCTATTAATATAGATATAGCCAGGACATTTCTATTGTGTGTGTGTGTATATATATATATGTGTATATATTATATATATATAATATATAATATATATATTATAATATATATAATATATATTATAATATATATAATATATATATTATAATATATATTATAATATATTATAATATATATATTATAATATATTATAATATATATTATAATATATATTATAATATATTATAATATATATATATTTTTTGTGTGTGATGGAGTTTCGCTCCTGCTGCCCAGGCTGGAGTGCAATGGCATGGTTTCAGCTCACTGCAACCTCCGCTTCCAAGGTTCAAGCAATTCTCCTGCCTCAGCCTCCCAAGTGGCTGGAATTACAGGGGCCAACCACCACACCAGGCATATCTTTGTATTTTTAGTAGAAACTGCTTTCACCATGTTGGCCAGGCTGGTCTCGAACTCCTGACCTCAAGTGATCTACCCCCTCGGCCTCCCAAAGTGCTGGGATTACAGGTGTGAGTCACTGTACCCAGGATGTCTTTATAAATCTTATAGAAATATTTAACTTTTAAAATCAACCACATACAATTAAGACTTTGATAAAAGTAATTAAGAAGTAAAGCAATGGAAAAAGCAATTTTTAAAAACATATATGAATGATTGAAAGCCAGGAGTAAAATTAAGAATTGTATTAAAATATCAGTATTAAAATTAGCTATATAAATATTTAATTAATGCAGCTAAATTGTTAACAAACAAAATTTACAGAAGAAAAGTATGTTAACATTACTGAATCATCTTAAAATCTTATTAAAATTTAAAGTTCTTCTAAACTGAAATTATATCACAGAAAAAAACAGTGTCACCTTAAAAAGTTTAGGATTAGAAATACACAATTATTTTTAAATATAGTCTTTATATATTAATTATATTTCATTAATGTCTTATTTCTTGAATAAACTTTTTTCATGATACTATTTAAGTGCCACATTCTATAATAATATGGAAAACAATTCTACAAAATGTGGCATACAGTAATTTATAGGTAGTATAGCACACCTTTTATCTCTTTATAGCAAAAACATAATGAGTAAATTAATATAACACTAAGTCCCATATTGTCATTTTTTGTCAAACAGCTATCTCCTTGAAAACCATCATCCTCAGATGCATCTCTAACTTAAAAAGACCTTAGAAACTGTAACAATTGTAAATGCATTATAACTTAAAGAGATATTATCTTCACATTAGAGGCTAACAGGCTTATACCTACTGATAGCTGACAAGTATTATAGGAATCCTGGCAGGCAAATTGTTGCATAAAAATTATGTAATTTACTAACTGTAAAATAACCTTTAGAGTTTAGAATCAGTCAAATAAGTAGAAGAGATAATTGTTATCAAAGCCATACAAATTTCTATTAAAATTATTTTTTGCTACCCTCATTTTATCTCTGAAGAGACATCTTGTTAAAAATGAATAACAGACACATATAAATACCTAATTACAAGCAGAGTTAAGATTAAAATTCAGCCTCATTAGGGGTGGGATAGAAATCAGTACAGTAAAGAATATTTTGGTGCAGGTAGTTTGTTTCAAATGATTCAACCTTCAACATTACTTCACTTAAATTTTAGCAAACTTTCTGCTATAATTTAAGCATACAGACCTATGACACTAGACATATGTCCTGTGTAAGCCTGGGCTAGGGGAGCTCTATTAAATACTTACATAAACCCCAAAGATGTCCTAAGAAATAAAATTTGGAAAAATTTTGATGTGCTACAGCACGGATTTTCTCATACAGCAACAGAGCAGACACTTGAATGTAGTTATACTCCTGCTTTCCACCTCCCTGTCAAAACAATAAAAAAGGCCACAGGCCTGTGGTTCTGGCCTCCAGGGAACTGGTGGCTTCTTTAACCCACACTGCTGCTGCTGAATCCCATTTAGGTTTAGGGTTTATTTTGTATATGCCTTTGTACAGGCTAAATGCTGGTCTAGTTGAAAATCAACATAAAACAACCTTAATAGCATCTCATTTTATTGTGACTTTACTTTTTGTGTTGTTTTGTGTTTTACTTTTGGAGACAGAGTCTTACTCTGTCACCAAGGCTGGAGTGCAGTGGCATGATTATGGCTCAACCTCCAGGCTCAAGTGACCCTCCCACTTCAGCCACCTGAGTAGCTGATACCACAGGAACATGCCACCACATAAGGCTAACTTAAAGAACATTTTTTTAGATGGGATCTCACTATGTTGCCCAGGCTGATCTTGAGCTCTTTGCCCCAAGCAATCCTCCCACCTTGGCCCTCCCAAAGTGCAGGGATTATAGGTGTGAGCCACTATGCCAGGCCTCTCTCATGACTTTAAACTTGAACATGCTTTTGTGCTGTGGCCGAATTTAGGATCCCAACCAGCCTGTGATTACTCTGGTCACCACACAGATTCCCTCTTGTTCCATCTTTTAGATTCCATATTCTCACTCTCATAACTGTGTGGATAGTAAAACAATTATCCATACAGGTATGATATGGGCAGAGAAAATCACAAAATGTTTTAATGAGCAAACACTTTGGGGATGGTAATAATCTTTCTACCACCTTCATTGTCTTGTTTAAGTATCTCTACATTCTTCTTTAAAAATTAGGAATATATCATTCTTGCTCTTTCGTTGTTGTTGAACACCAGAAGGGGATATTCCTTAATTCTCCATAGCTAAGGACAGTACAGCACAATATTCCATTCAGCAGGTGAAGTCAGTATGAATGAATGCATTTCAATCAGCAAATTGCTGGTTGTGTTGCAACTCCTAGTTATGATGTTTTGTGTACTTTGAAGGGCTCCCATTAATTAAGGTATTTCTTATAAGCATTTAGAAAGATTTTTTTTCTTGGCATGCGACTTGAAAATTTGTCCTGATATTTTCCCTGTGACAATGTTTTGTGAATTGTAACTCAGCCACTTAAGTGGCTCCTCATAATAAAGCCACATGGTATCCATGTACACATATTTAACAAATCTAAGAAGTGGTTCTCAACCTAATCTCTAGAGGAGGTCCTTCTTGTTCACTTTCAATAACTATGTTGAAGAATAGATTCTAAAAAGCTATCACTAAATTTTCGAATATGTTTTGAAATTTGTGTCCACAAAATCTATAAATCAATAAATGTACAGAATAGAGCATAATAATACAATTAACGAATTTAAGATGTCATCTAAGCAGGAATGAATGCAATAAATAGGCCTTCTTACTTCAAAATCAACTGCAGAGGTAATGCATTGCCACTAGAATTGTGTGCTGTGTTGGTAATAAATTAACAAAAACTTTGGGGATAAGAAAAATCTGCAAATAAAATGGTGTGTCATTTGTGAAATATAATCACAAAAATGTTCAGATTTTTATAATTAACAGAAAAATTATTGTTTTTATTATCTCCAGTGTTTAACAGACACTATTCATGTATACATACAACATTCTTATAATAACTCTTGTGTCCATGTAAATAGCAGTCTTGCCAAAAAGAATTGATTATCATGTAGTAGTTTATAAGTATTTTCATGCATAGGCTGCAACCTTTTACAGTGCTATTCTAATAAATTATTAATATTAACTTGATGAATACAATTCTAAGACATTTCATTTGAGGATATGTTTATTAACTATTAGGTTGGTACAAAAGGCATTGCGTTTTTTGCCATTACTTTCAATAAAAAATAGAACCAGCATTTAGAAATCTACTTTCAGAAACTTAATAAAATGAGAATTTGTCCTCTTTTACATATAGGAAGCCTGCATAATAAGCATTCTGTTGCTAGTACATAAGCTTCCCATTTTCATCAGGAACCTATACACTTACATTTCTCTTTTACTAACTTCAATGCATGACTTCTATCTTCAAGGTGATTTCATGCTTCTAGCCACCATGTCTGTACTCCAGGACAGCAGCAGAAAGTGTAGAAAAATAAAAAAGACACACCTCCCTAATGAGTCAACTGCACTTAAGGAGCCATCCCAGAAGTTTCACATGGCTTATTTTAATACAGCTATATCCAGATGCAAGGAATGCTGGGAAATGTGGTATTGTGCGCAGCTAAAGTTGGGATTATGTTAATGAAAATGAAACCATGAACATTGGAAGGTTAAAAGCAATCTCTCATGACATATACAATACAGAAATTAAATTAAATCTTTAAGCAATGTGATAAACCTATGGAATGTTAACAGGCAAAAATAGCAACATTAAAAATTACAGTGAGGGAATAAGGTATGATTCGTTTGTAGATGGTTTGTGTGTCATTAATCTAGGCAAAAAGTGATAAACTCCTCTAACAGTGACCAAATGTATAAAAGAAATAATAATACACACTATGGCTAACAACATTCCATTTTGGCCTATTTACTGTTGTTAAGTCTCTATGGTTAGCATCAGAAATGTACAGTTTTGATAGCCTATGACCTCAACATGTTCAGTTTGATAGCAGAAAGGACAACATAAAGACAAACCAATCAACAAATAAGAATAAAAACTGTTAAAAAAGGACAATATTATCATAAGAACATAAGGATGTGATAATGTATTTGATATATCGTTTATTTATTGTTTTATAGTTTGATAATACATATAAATTTACTGCTCCTTCAATGTTAGAATCAATAGAATCATAGCAGAAGTAATTAAGCAGATAAAGATCAAAACGTCACCTTTATTACTTACTGTTTGAAAAATAGTCTAAGGCTGGTTTTACAGGGTTGCTCCTATCCATCACCTGATGTGAAGTTTCTTAGGGAGCTTCAGGACTACACCGAAGAAGGAGAACCTGCTGTTTCACTCTGTTGCATTGTGTGGAGTGCAGGCCATCATGACTGCTCTCTACAACAAAAAGAAAGGAAATAATTAAGAAACGCACAAAAGTTTGTGAATTGAGAATCGCAAAATAGGTATGAAATTGGTTAGCTTTCTAAATTCACCAATCTCATAACTAACACCTGTCCCCATGCAGTGAATGAGTAAAGGATGGACAGAGTCCATAATGATTATTCTAGGGAAAGCCTTCTGAGTAGAAAGAGGAGAGTTTTGCAAACAGTTTTATATAGTTTACTCTTGTTTATGCACTGATAATAAATAAGAGTTCCTAAAATTCTCTCTAGAACTCTAGGTAAATGAGATATTTCACTGCTCATGCTGTGTGACCTTCATGTCCCATCTGCCTAGACTGTAAATATGCTTTCTGAATTTTAAAAGAATTAGTATACTATGCTTACATTAAGCAAAAAAGTACCCTTATTATGCAGGATCAAGTAACACTCTAAAGATTCATGTTTATGAAAAAACACTGATGATTCTATTATGTGTCTTCTAAAGAGAAAAATACTTGTGCTCTGCAGCATAATTTTACAATGTGCTATTCTAAATACTTTCATTTAAACAAGATCATTATGAAGATGTTTTGCACACAGAAATATATTTTGAATACTTATTTAAAAAGATCACAAAGTATATGGTCTCTGTACGTGTTCAATTATTTTAATGCTTTCACTATAACAGGAATTCTTAAAGAGGATATGTATTTGCATAATGCTGATAATCCTTTCTCATTTCTGTTTGTGCTTTGGCTATTGTTACAACCACTGAAAGTAGTAATTACATGAGTGTATTATCCATGATTATCTTTAGATATATGTGCATTTTCTTTAATTAAACTATAAACTCTAAATGAAAAATAAAAAAGAAGTCACCTCTTGTCTCTTTGTACAATATTAAAATTTTTTTCTTGTATCCAGAGTTTCCCAAATGCCTGTTGCAAAATTTTACTTACGGAGTAGAAAGTGGAGAATCAATATGGTAAAAAAAAAAAACTGTGTTACAGGGAAGGAGACACAGGGTAAGCATTTTCCTTATCTTCTCTCCTGTATCTACGTGCTGCACAAGGATAAATGATAGCAGTCACATGAACGAGTACTTTTCAAGAACGTAGAATATTGTGATGGAAAAAAAAAACCGCTTTGAAACATCGAATAATATAAAAGCCAGAACTACTACAACTGTTTTTTACATCCATAGAAGGTAAACTATTTTTAGATATAAAATTCCTTCTAACAGTGGTCCTGATCATTTAACCAATATTTTGATAAAAGAAGGGAAAAATGGACATTCAGTCCAAAGTTGGGCATGTATTCCCATGCCCAGTCAGGCAAAACTTGTGGATGTTCTTTAAAATAACAATTCATTCAACAAATAATTTTTAAATGGCTACTGAATACCTGGAAAGGTTCTAGACACAGGGGCTATACTAATAAACAAGAAGGAACTAATTGACAAGAATGTGCTCACTGACAATGAAACATCTCCTCATGGAGCTTGAGTTCTATTTGAAAAGACAGAGAACAAAAAAATATTATTGCACAGAGTGTTAGTTATGTGTGAATTAAAAGACTGGTCAGTACTTGAAGGAGAAGGAGTGACAACAAATCTCACTTCCAGTTCTATTTACCTGAACAGATTAATTCTATTTTGTTTCAATGCAACAGTAGTCCTATGGTTAACAAGATGCACTACACAAAGCAAACAACTTATAAAATGCATTTTTTCCTTATATTGCAAATCAATTTTAAGTGGATCTACAAATATACAATAAATAATATAAATTAGGGATCGTTTGTTTCTAAGGTAATAAGTAGATTTGTTAATTTCACATAAATAATTTCAGAAGGAGAGCAAATGTAAAAATGTGTTTTAGACAGTGGAGATGCCATTTTATTGTAAGACTATTTATACTCAAAGGTCAAAGTAATGAGCTTTCTATGTCAATGATCGTCCTTCTCTATTTCACCCAGTTCCAGACAAACCCAAGTCTTCCAAGTCTCTTCATATATCTGATCCAATAAAATCTATAATGAGTTCAGTTAGCATACACACACACACACACCACACATACACAAGCACACAAACACACACACGACTGCATTGAAATACTTGCTCTAGGGAAGGAACATAGTGTATATGCAACTTGTGTACTTTCTAAGTATGGGAAGACTAATCCTTTAACGACTGCATTTACTTTCTTTCACTTCTATCGTTGCTATCTACTCCTCAGAAATCTACTTAAACAACCAATAAATACGTATGATGTTGTTATGAGAGTTTTGGAAATAATTCCTAAAAATTTGCATGGCTGCCTCTTTATATTTGGCAGCTTCTATCACCCATGGGAACAACCCCTACAGAATGATCAGAATATAAAGCATGTGAGCCCTGGGTTTCTCAGGCACTGGAAGGACCTGTCAGAATCCTCTCAGGTGGGTCAAAATGGCCGGGCTTTATACCTCATCTCCATTCATGTTTGCATGTCCAGTGCTCCAGGATGACCTAACATTGAGCCAGACAATGGTTACAGCTGAGGCAAACTTTGAAGGAGCTGAGAGCTGAAGGCTGCTTTGTAATATTGCTCCTAGCAGCCAAGGGGGAAAGAAATCTTTTCTTGAAGAGCGATCTGTGTCAATAGCAAAATGTTTTTTTCTTAGCTCTTGTAAAATCGAAATTGTTTGCTTTTGAATTTTTTAAAACGATTCCTTTAAGATTCTTAATACCAAGATATCACAAGGTCAAGGAATTTTATAAAGAAGTATTTCTATTTATGTAATTTCCTAAATTTATCTATACATAAATAAGCACTAAAACATGCCTTTGATACTAACAACTTGATTGGTTTGTGAACCAAATCTGTCATGCAAATACATACGGATGTTTTTAGATAAATTCTAAAGGTATTACCAAATCATTTAAATCATTTAATTTTATTGTGTATCTCAATATTCTGGTTGATGTATAAGTTTAAATAGAACAAACTATTTGACATTGAAATGTTCTTTATCAAAGGAGAAGGAATACAATTTTAAAGCCACAACGAGTGACACACAGTTCTGAATGATTTATTGGCTGTCTGCCATTCTGAAATGGCTGCCAGTCAATGTTACATGTGACATCTTTCAGATATTGTGAACTCTTTTATGCAAGTACCTTTCACTATAAAATTACAGCTGAAGATCATGAAGAGAAAAGTGTGGTGTTTATCTCAATGGGCTGAAAGACCTATTTCAACAGTTACAATAATTCAGAAAAATAGTCTGAAGTCTAGTATTTCAATAATGTTATTTTCATAGATTTTAATCTCTAAAGACAATGCTTCAGTTTTGTAGAAAATGACTTTTCTAATCATCCTGGATTTCAAAATTCTTTCCATTACTTAATATTTAAATCACTGGCAGAACTTGGCATGAGGACTAGAGAGCTGTCACCAAGCAGCCAGTCATTTTTCTTGGCTTCCCATATGCCATGCCCAGCAATAGAGCATTTCTTAGGGGCTGAGGAATAGCAGCAGTGCTAAACACAGAGATGACATTAACAGGAATGAGAGGGTCCAAGCTGTTTTCCTAGACTAATTCTCATTCAGCCTGAATCAAAGTATTATAGATATTTTGCTTGTGGTATTATCTATCCTTTGGCAATGTTGATTTTTTTCTGATTATCCAAATAAGTAATGTTAATGGAAAAAATCAGATATTAGGGGAAAAAAACCTCTAGAAATAAATGTTAACCCAAGACAATAACAATTCAATTAATTTATATGATACCTTAGGGATTGTGTCAATTACTTTTTAAATGAAATTCTAAAAATTCAACACCTGTGTTTTCTCCTATGATTACATATTCAACTAGGGCACAATTGTAAATGGTTGTATTTGGTTGAATTTTTAGATTGTTTATAAGTTTTACTCTTGCAGACAATAATAATGGAGTTTCTTTGAAAATAAATTTAGTTGTTCTATAACCAAGGCATAAATATTCAATTCAATAAAATTAGCAAAAATATTAAATGAAAAGTATATTACATATAAAATGCATAAATAAAATATCCTGCACTGATCATTTTATGTCTATGGTTACCCTATTGATTCTGTGCACATTTGCATATGGGTATATATGCAATTTTATAAAATGAAGTATTCATAGTATACATAAATTTAGTAATTATTTTACCCCTTAAAAGTATATGCAATGAATGTCACTTATATATAAATTCTGTTAACGTGGAAGAAGAATGTTAGTCAAAAAAACTACGAATTTAACAATTTTCTGGTTAATTCAAAGGGCTTTCCAAAAATGTCTTTTAAAATTCAATTTCATTTATTTTCTCATAGCAGAATATGAGAATGAATCTTTTTTGCTGCAAATTGGCCAGCAATAAATTTTTATTTTTATTATTTTAATTCTGTGAATTTCGGGAATGGAGTCTCATTCAGTATAAATATTATAATACTAATGAGATTGACTCCCTCCTTCTTATTAACAGTGTGCATTGTTACCCTCAGTGATTCAGTGCATGGTGTAGTGCTATAACTAAAAATGAACATTTTTTAAAATTTTATTTTATTATTATTATATTTCAAGTTTTAGGGTACATGTGCACAATGTGCAGGTTAGTTCCATATGTATACATGTGCCATGCTGGTGTGCTGCACCCATTAACTCGTCATTTAGCATTAGATATATCTCCTAATGCTATCCCTCCCCCCTCCCCCCACCCCACAACAGTCCCCAGCGTGTGGTGTTCCCCTTCCTGTGTCCATGTGTTCTCATTGTTCAATTCCCACCTATGAGTGAGAACATACGGTCTTAGGTTTTTTGTCCTTGCGATAGTTTACTGAGAATGATGATTTCCAATTTCATCCATGTCCCTACAAAGGACATGAACTCATCATTTTTTATGGCTGCATAGTATTCCATGGTGTATATGTGCCACATTTTCTTAATCCAGTCTATCATTGTTGGACATTTGGGTTGGTTCCAAGTCTTTGCTATTGTGAATAGTGTCGCAATAAACATACATGTGCATGTGTCTTTATAGCAGCATGATTTATAGTCCTTTGGGTATATACCCGGTAATGGGATGGCTGGGTCAAATGGTATTTCTAGTTCTAGATCCCTGAGGAATCACCACACTGACTTCCACAATGGTCGAACTAGTTTACATTCCCACCAACAGTGTAAAAGTGTTCCTATTTCTCCACATCCTCTCCAGCACCTGTTGTTTCCTGACTTTTTAATGATTGCCATTCTAACTGGTGTGAGATGGTATCTCATTGTGGTTTTGATTTGTCCTCTCTCACCACTCCTATTCAACATAGTGTTGGAAGTGCTGGCCAGGGCAATTAGGCAGGAGAAGGAAATAAAGGGTATTCAATTAGGAAAAGAGGAAGTCAAATTGTCCCTCTTTGCAGATGACATGATTGTATATCTAGAAAACCCCACTGTCTCAGCCCAAAATCTCCTTAAGCTGATAAGCAACTTCAGCAAAGTCTCAGGATACAAAATCAATGTACAAAAATCACAAGCATTCTTATACACCAGCAACAGACAGAGAGCCAAATCATGAGTGAACTCCCACTCACAATTGCTTCAAAGAGAATAAGATACCTAGGAATCCAACTTACAAGGGATGTGAAGGACCTCTTCAAGGAGAACTACAAACCACTGCTCAAGGAAATAAAAGAGGATACAAACAAATGGAAGAACATTCCATGCTCATGGGTAGGAAGAATCAATATCGTGAAAATGGCCATACTGCCCAAGGTAATTTACAGATTCAATGCCATCCCCATCAAGCTACCAATGCCTTTCTTCACAGAATTGGAAAAAAACTACTTTAAAGTTCATATGGAACCAAAAAAGAGCCCGCATTGCCAAGTCAATCCTAAGCCAAAAGAACAAAGCTGGAGGCATCACGCTACCTGACTTCAAACTATAGTACAAAGCTACAGTAACCAAAACAGCATGGTACTGGTACCAAAACAGAGATATAGATCAATGGAACAGAACAGAGCCCTCAGAAATAATGCCGCATATCCACAACAATCTGATCTTTGACAAACCTGAGAAAAACGAGCAATGGGGAAAGGATTCCCTCTTTAATAAATGGTGCTGGGAAAACTGGCTAGCCATATGTAGAAAGCTGAAACTGGATCCCTTCCTTACACCTTATACAAAAATCAATTCAAGATGGATTAAAGACTTAAACGTTAGACCTAAAACCATAAAAACCCTAGAAGAAAACCTAGGATTACCATTCAGGACATAGGCATGGGCAAGGACTTCATGTCTAAAACACCAAAAGCAATGGCAACAAAAGCCAAAATTGACAAACGGGATCTAATTAAACTAAAGAGCTTCTGCACAGCAAAAGAAACTACCATCACAGTGAACAGGCAACCTACAACATGGGAGAAAATTTTCGCAACCTACTCATCTGACAAAGGGCTAATATCCAGAATCTACAATGAACTCAAACAAATTTACAAGAAAAAAACAAACAACCCCATCAAAAAGTGGGCGAAGGACATGAACAGACACTTCTCAAAAGAAGACATTTATGCAGCCAAAAAACACGTGAAAAAATGCTCATCATCACTGGCCATCAGAGAAATGCAAATCAAAACCACAATGAGATACCATCTCACACCAGTTAGAATGGCAATCATTAAAAAGTCAGGAAACAACAGGTGCTGGAGAGGATGTGGAGAAATAGGAACACTTTTACACTGTTGGTGGGACTGTAAACTAGTTCAACCATTGTGGAAGTCAGTGTGGCGATTCCTCAGGGATCTAGAACTGGAAATACCATTTGACCCAGCCATCCCATTACTGGGTATATACCCAAAGGACTATAAATCATGCTGCTATAAAGACACATGCACACGTATGTTTATTGCGGCATTATTCACAATAGCAAAGACTTGGAACCAACCCAAATGTCCAACAATGATAGACTGGATAAAGAAAATGTGGCACATATACACCATGGAATACTATGCAGCCATAAAAAATGATGAGTTCATGTCCTTTGTAGGGACATGGATGAAATTGGAAACCATCATTCTCAGTAAACTATCGCAAGAACAAAAAACCAAACACCGCATATTCTCACTCATAGGTGGGAATTGAACAATGAGATCACATGGACACAGGAAGGGGAATATCACACTCTGGGGACTGTTGTGGGGTGGGAGGAGGGGGGAGGGATAGCATCGGGAGATATACCTAATGCTAGATGACGAGTTAGTGGGTGCAGTGCACCAGCATGGCACATGTATACATATGTAACTAACCTGCACAATGTGCACATGTACCCTAAAACTTAAAGTATAATAAAAAAAAAATAAAATAAAAAATAAAAAAATAAAAAACAGCCACACTGAATTTCTAGAGCAGAAAAATTTCAGTATAAGAATTTTGTAATACAACAAGAAATATTAACAGAAGGTAGGCCAAGCTAAGGAAAGAATCTCAGAGCTCAAAGACTGGTTCGTTCAATCAAGTGAGTCAAAAGAAAATTTTAAAAAAGAATTAAAAAAAGAAAATGAACCAAAGCTTTAAGAAATATGGAATTATATAAAGAGACCAAATCTACGACTCATTGTCATTCCTAGAAGAGAAAGAAAGAGAAAAGGCAACTTGGAAAATAGATTTGAGAATAGAGTCTATGAAAATTTTCCTAACCTCGCTAGAGAGAGTGACATGTAAATCCAAAAAATACAGCAAACCCAGCTAGGTACTATAAAAGGTGACTATCCCTAAGGCACATAGTCATCATATTCACCAAAGTAAATACAAAAGAAAAAAAAATCTTAAAGGCAGCTAGAGAGAAAGGTCATGTTTTCATACAGCAAGAACTCCACTAGGCTAGTAGTAAATGTCTCAGCAAAAACCTTACAAGACAGAAGAGATTAAGGGCCTATGTCCAACATCATTAATGAAAATAAATTCCAGGCAAGAATTTCATATTTCACTAAACTAAACTTCCTAAGTGAAGAAGAAACAAATTTCTTCTCAGATAAGCAAATACTGAGGGAATCAATTTCAACTTGACCAGCCTTATGAAAGGTCCTTAAGGGAGTGCTATACATTGAGTAAAAAGAATGACACCTGCTACCACAAAAACCCACTTAAGTACATAGCTCACAGGCACTATAAAGTATCTACACAATCAAGTTTACCTAAAAACCAGCTACAAACGTGATGATAGGATCAAAATCTCATGTATCAACATTAACCATAAATGTAAACAGGCTAAACACCCCACTTAAATGACGTACAATGGCAAACTGGATAAAAATGCAAGGCTCACCATCTGTAGTCTTCAAGAGACTCATCTCATATGTAATGACAGCCACTGGCCCAAAATAAGGGGATGGAGAAAATCTGCCATGCAAATGATAACAAAAAAGCAGGAGTAACTATTCTTATATCGGATAAAACAGACTTTAATCAAAATTAAAAAGAACAATTGAAGAAAGAAGAGCATTACGTCATGAGAAAGTATATGATCAAACAAGAACACTTAAGTACCCTAAATATAAATGCACCCAACATGGAGCACCCAGATTCATAAAACAAGTTCTTTTTGGACTACAAAAAGACAGACGACCACCCAATAATTGTAGGAGACTTCAACACCCCCGCTGGCAGCATTGGATCATCAAAGCAGATAACTAAGAAAGAAACTGTGTACTTAAACTTCACACTTGACCATTTGGACCTAATAAGACATCTACAGAACACTCCACTCAATAACCACAGAATATACATTCTTCTCATCTGCACAGGGAACATATTCTAACATTGACCACATGCTTGGTCATAAAGCAAGTCTGGATAAATTTTAAAAATGAAATCATATCAAGCACACTCTTAGATCTCAATGTAATCAAAATATAAATAAATATCAACATCTCTCAACACTACACAAATAGATGAAAATTAAACAACTTTCTCCTGAATAACTTCTGTGTGAAAATCAAAATTAAGGGAGAAATTTTAAGAAAGTGAAATTAATGAAAATGGGAACACAAATTACCAAAATCTCTGGGATGCAGCCAAATCAGTGTTAAGAGGAACGTTTAAATGCCTTTATCATAAAGTTAGAAATATTTCAAATTAACAATCTAACACTACACCTAAAGGAACTAGGGAAAAAAAAAAGAACAACCCTACATCAACGCTAGGAATGAAAAGAAACAACTAAAATAGAGAAGATCTGAATGAAATTGAGATGCAAAAATCCATACAAAAGATTAATGAAACCAAGAGTTGATTTAAAAAAAGAGATTGATAGACCTTTAGCTAGATAAACAAAGAAAAAAAAGAGAAGATCTAAATATATAAATCAGAATGACAAAAACGACATTAAAAATGGTCCCACAGACATACAAAATAATCCTCAGAGAATACTAGGAATAACTCTAGACACAAAAATTAGAAAATCCAGAGGAAATGGATAAATTTCTGAAAACAGGCAATCTTCCAAGATTGAATCAGGAAGATACTGAAATACTGAAGAGACCAATATGAAGCTCTGAAATTGAATAAGTAATAAAAAATCTACCAAGCCAAAAAGCCCTGGACTATATGGATTCACAGCAAAATTCTACCGGAAGTATAAAGAAGAACTAGTACAATTCTACTGAAACTATTCCAGAAAAGTTGAAGAGAACGTACTCCTTCCTAACTCATGCTGTGAAGCCAGAATCAGCTTAATACCAAAACCTGGCAGAGACACAAAAAAAAAGAACATTCAGGTGACCACTGTTGATGAACATAGACTCAAAAATTCTCAACAAAGTACTAGCAAACTGAATCCATCAGCAGCATATCAAAAAATTAATCTACTATGACAACACAGGCTTTATTCCTGGGATGCATGGCTGGTTCAACATATGCAAATCAATAAATGTGATTCACCAGATAAACAGAATTAAATCAAAAACCATATGATCATCTCAATGGATGCCGGAAAAGCTTTCAATTAAATCCAGTGTCCTTTCATGAAAAAACAAAACAAAACAAAAACCCTCAACAGTTGAGGCTTCAAATAAGCATACTTCAAAATAAAAAAGAGCTATCTACAACAAACCCACAGCCAATATAATACTTAATGGGCAAAAGCTGAAAGCATTCTCCTTTAGAAATGAAACAAGCCAAGGACATCCACTCTTACCACTCCTATTCAACATAGTACCAGAAATCCTAGTCAGAGCAATCTCGCAACAGAAAAAGAGAAAAGCACCCAAATAGGAAGTAAAGATTAAGGCAAACTATCTGTCTTCACCCAACAATATCATTCTATACCTAAAAAACCTTAAAGACTTCAACAAAAGTCTACTAGAAATGATAAAGGATTTTAGCAAGGTTTCAGGATACAAAATCAATGTACAACAATTAGTAGCATTTCTATACAACAACAACATCCAGGTTGAGAGTTAAATTAAGAATACAGTCATATTTACAACACCTAGGATGAAAATAAAATCCCTGCAAATACAACTAACCTAAGATGTGAACGATCTCCACAAGGAGAATTACAAAACACAGCTGAAATCTGAAGCTGGATGCAGTGGTTCATGCCTTTGGGAGGCCGAGGCAGGTATATCGCTTGGACCCAGGAGTTTGAGACCAACCTGGGCAACATAGTGGAACCTCATCTATACAATTTTTTTTTTTTTTTAAATAGCGAGGCATGGTGGCACATGCCTGTAGTCCTAACTACCCTGACGGCTTGAGGCCAGGAGTTCCAGCCTGCAGTGAACTATAATAACTCCACTGCATTCCAGCCTGGGTGAAAGGGTGAGACCCTGTCTCAAAAAAGGAAGGAAATAAGAAAAGGAAGGAAGGATGGAAGGAAGGGAGGAAGGGAGGGAGGGAGGGAGGGAGGGAGGGAAGGAAGGAAGGAAGGAAGGAAGGAAGGAAGGAAGGAAGGAAGGAAGGAAGGAAGGAAGGAAATTTTGATAACACAAATAAATGGAATAACATTCCATGTTTACAGACTAAAAGGATCAATATTGTTAAAATGGCCACACTGCCCAAAGCAATTTGTAGATTCAAGGCTATCTCCATGAAACCACCAACATCATTCTTCACAGAATTAGAAAAAACTATTCTAAATTTATATGGAACACCCGCAAAAGCCAGAATGGCCAAAGCAATTCTGAGCAAAAATAATAAAGCCAGAGAGGCATCATACTACCCAATTTCCAGCTATACTATAAGTGTACACTAACCATGATACTGTTACAAAAGCAGACACTTAAGCCAATGGAACAGAATAGAACACTCAAAAATAAAGCTGCACACTTACCACCATCTGGATCGTGGACAAGGCCAACAAAAACAAACAATGGGGAAAAGGCACCCTATTCAATAAATGGTGCTGGGATAATTCGCTAGCCATAAGCAGAAGAGTGAAACTGGATGCTTACCTTCCACCATACACACAAATTAATTCAAGATGGATTAAAGGTTAAAATATAAGACTTCAAATTATGAAAACTCTAAAACAAAACCTAGGAAATATTTTTCTCGACATTGGCCTTGGCAAATAATTTTTGGCTAAGTTTCTAAAAACAATTGCAACAAAAACGAAATTGACAAGTGAAAGTCAATCAAACTAAAAAGCTTCTGCACAGCAATAGAAACTATCCACAGAGTAAACAGACAACTTACAGAATGGGAGAAAATATTTGCAAACTATGCATCTGATAAAGATCTAATATAACAAATCCATAAGGAAGAAAAAATGACAAGCATAAAACAACCCCAGTTAAAAAGGGCAAAGCTAATACAGGAGCAGAAAATCAAACTCCGCATCTTCTCACTTATAAGTGGGAGCTGAACAATGGCAACACATGGACACAGGGAGGGGAACAACACACAATGGGGAACAACACACAACACACACTATAATTTTCTGTAGGAGGTTGAGGAGAGGGAGAGCATCAGGAAAAATAGCTAATGCATGCTGGGCTTAATACCTAGGTGATGGGTTGATAGGTGCAGCAAACCACCACCACACACGTTTATCTATGTAACAAAACTGCGCTTCCTGCACATGTACCCCAGAACTTAAAATTTAAATCAAGAAAAGGCAAAGGACATGAACAGATATTTTCTCAAAAGAAGACACTCAAGTATATGAAAAAACACTCATCCTTACTAATCATCAAATAAATAAATGCAAGCAAAAACCACAGTAAGATGCCATCTCACATCAGTCACAATAGCTATAATTAAAAAGTAAAAAAATTAGATGTTGGCCAGGCTGCAGAGTAAAGGGAATGCTTATACACTACTGTTGGTGGAAATGCAAACTGGTTCAGGTACTGTGGAAAGTATTTTGGAGATTTCTCTAAGAACTTAAAACAGAGATACCCTTCGACCCAGCATTCCCATTACTGGGTATATATTCAAAGGAAAATAAATTACTCTACCAGAAAAATATATATGCACTCGTATGTTCATCAGCATGTTATTCACAATAGCACAGACATGGAATGAACCTAGGTGCCCATCAACGGTGGATTGGATAAAGAAAATGTGGTACATATACACTATGGAATACTATGCCTCCATAAAAAAGAATGAAATTATGTCCTTTGCAGCAACATGGATGGAGCTAAGGACATAATCCTAAGCAAATTAGTGCTGGAAAAGAAAACCAGATACCACACATTCTCACTTATAAGTGGAACCTAAACATTGAGCACACAGGAACATTAACACGGGAACAAGACATGCTGCAGGCTATGGGGGTGGGGGAGAGAGGGGAGCATGGGCTGAATAACTACCTACTGGGTACTATGCTCACTACCAGGGTGCACTGTACAAAAGTAACAAATCTGCATATGCACTATCTGTGTCTGAAAAAAACTGAAACTATAAAAACCAAGAGAATATGTTTCTAATGAATGTAGACTTTATTTGATGGACTGGATTAGAATATAATTTTTTTTAAGGGGGAAGGCATTGGGGGATGCACAATGTCTACAGGTTTCTAAATCTCTCTGGTTTCTCACCTAATTCAGAGTCTCTTATGTCATTTTCATAGTTTTCATATTCTGCCTTTCCACCTCTTCTTTTTAACAAGTAAAATTCCTCATAGCATACAAAAAACCAATTTTATAAAAAACCCATATTATAGATCAGGGACCTGTGGATTATGCGCTATTAGAACTATACAAAATGTCTCTATATAGTTTTCTGTATCTTTGGAATATCTTTGGGTGAAGCTGCAGACCTTCTTGGTGAGTGTTACAGCTCTGCGCAGAGCCAAACAGTGAGCAGCAGCAAGATTGCAAAGAGCAAAAGAACAAAGCCTCCACACTGTGGAAAGGGACCCTAGCACGTAGCTGTTGCTGGCTCTGGCAGCCGCTTTTCTTCCCTTATCTCACCCCACCCACATCCTGATGATTGGTCCATTTCATAGAGAGCTGATGGGTTCATTTTACAGAGAGCTGCTTGGTCTGTTTACAATCCTTTAGCTAGACACAAAAGTTCTCCAAGTCCCCACCAGATTAGCTAGACACAGAGCACTGATTAGTGCGTTCACATACCTTGAGCTAGACACAGCATGCTGATTGGTGCATTTACAATCCTCCAGCTAGACGTAGTAAGTTCTCCAAGTACCCACCGGACTCAGGAGCCCAGCTGGCTTTGTCTAGTGCATCTCGGCCGCGGGCGGAGCTGCCCGCCAGTCTCTGGCGCGCTGCCGCACTCCTCAGCCGTTGGGCGGTTGACGGGTGCCGCGTAGCAGGAGGTGGCGCCCGTCCCCTCGGGGTGGCGCGCGGGAGCCCGCGGTTGGGGGGCGGGGAGCAGGGGACGGGGGCGAGGAGCAGGGTGAGGGCTCCAGCATGGCAGGCTGCAGGTCCCGAGCCCTGCCCCCTTGCCCCGCGGGGAGGTGGCTGAGGCCCAGCGAAAATTCGAGCGCGGCGCCGGCGGGCCATCACTGTTGGAGGACCCAGTGCACCCTCCGCAGCTGCTGGCCCGGGTGCTAAGCCTCTCACTGCCCAGGGCCGGCGGCGCCAGCCGACCGCTCAGAGTGCGGGGCGCGCCGAGCCCGCGCCCACCCGGAAGTCGCGCTGAGCCCGCGCCCACCCGGAAGTCGCGCTGGACCCGCGAGCACCGCAGGCAGCCCAGGTTCCGGCCCGCGCCGCTCCCTCCACACCTCCCCGCCAGCAGAGGGAGCCCGCTCAGGCCTCAGCCAGCACAGAGAGGGGCTCCCACGGTGCAGCTGCGGGCTGAAGGGCTCCTCAAGCGCGGCCAGAATGGGCTGAGGCCGAGGAGGCGCCGAGAGCCAGCGAGGGATGCCAGCAAGCTGTCACCTCTCAGAAATACAGGAAGAACATCAATAATGTTCGAAGTTATAAAGTAGGTTTCTATCAAGAATAAAACGTAAACGATCAAAGAATTCCTTATAAAAACATTTTTTTATTTCTAGGAATCAAAACATAAATATAAAATTTGAGAGTCCACCAAAAAAAATTAGATGCCAGATTTCACTATAATTATCAGGGAAGCGCCCAAACGGGTTGTTTACGGCGCCTCGGGGAAACTTTCTGTTTCGTGTTAAGGGTCTTGAACCATGATGTTTAGAAAACCATGGGCTGATGCTTTCAGAACCTCTGTGATTGTTGCCTCTGACACTGCATCCAATAGACTAGCATGTTGATTAGGGAAAGCTAAATTCAATAAAATACGACTGTAAGTGGGGTCACCACCTTGAGGGGTTATGTTAGAAAAGTAGATGATAAGGTGGTATTGATAGAGTATTGAAGTCTGGGCTCAAATGGTTGCCCGGGGCCTTTCAAGACCAATGACTGATAAGAATAGGTAATGTTCAGGACATAGAGTTTAGGATTGGGGGACACTGTGAGTTAAGGGCCATGACAGAAGTCTTCATAAGTAAACTGTTATTGACACAAGCTGCTACCTGCCCAGGTGAGCAATCTGTTGGCCCAGAGGAGAGTTGCTTACTGACATAAATTGATTTGCAGAAATTTCCTGAAGCAAACAATAAGTTATTTATTGGTTTGCAGCCTTACTTTCCTGAAAAATAATTTTCTGGAATGAATTGTGAAATCATGTTGACACAGATGGCCTCAGGTTTCAGTTCGGATAATTAAGCTGTGTAAATATAGAAAGTCTAAGGTTTCTGTGTGCTGTTGATTCACAGTATGTAACAATGATCATATTACTTTTATTTACTATGAGCTTCAGCTGAAAGTCCAAAAGAAACTTTAATTTCAGATATTTAATGAAATCATTATAGCTGTGGTAATTTCCTTTAGCTGGGTGTGAGTGTGTGATGTGAGCGTGTGATGTGTGTGTGTGTGTGTACTCTGGCAGCATATTCCAAATTTCTGTAAAATTTCAGTTTGAAATTAATAGAAGACATATTAAATTGTTTAAACTCTTTGTTATTTAAATTCTATATTACTTTAGTTGATTACTCTGTATTATTACGGCAAAGCTTTGATATGTTGCCCTGAATTTAAATGAAAAGGCTGTTCGGCATAAAAACAGGAATATTTTATTACCAAAAAGAATTAACTACCATATGTCATTTACAGAAAAGAGTAAATTCTTCAGGGCATAGAAAATACACATTTCCTTCTGTTTGTGTGGAAATAAGCAAAATACCTGTTATAATAGATTCCTCACAGAATTTTGTGAAGCTTCAGGTAAACTTGAAAGAGAAAAATTAAAATGCTAGAGTTTCATAATTACAAATTGGGATATAAAAATAGAATAATTATTTGAATTTTGTATTTCTCTCCAGGGATCAAAAGTAATATATAAACTTTTAATAAATATTGATATAGCTTCACGTTGACTCCATATGTGAGCAATTTGCTTTCTGTTAAATTCACAATTGCATAATTTTTTTCAGGCTGGAATGCACTTGGATGCCAGAGATTTTGATTTCTTAATGTGAAATAAGGTGATAATACATTCCAAAGTATATATTTTTTCAACTTTGAATATATCTGGTGTATTTGGAGTAATATCTGAGTAAATACACTTATATGTAAGAGAATCAAAGGAACAAGATATTATTTTATATCCAAGGAAATTAAAACACTTAGAACATAAATACGTATTGCATTACTTCATATTAAAGAAATGTTTTACAAAAGAAAATAAAGGAGCTTATTTTATAGCCCCATTTCCACAAATAATAGCAAAGGTACATACACATATCTAATGTTTTACACACTCATTATTGTTTCTCTTAAAATTTGTTGCTTATACTATTTTAAAAGGCAAGCCTATAGATTGTTGTGTGTATATACATATACACACAACATATATATATGTGTGTGTGTGTATATATATATATATATATATATATCAGCAAGCAAGAGAATGGGCCTCTTCCTACTGAGGTTTAACATTTGCATGTATATGTATATTTTGATTCACATAGACTTATTGTTCTTTAATTACATGAACAGTGATTCCTGGTTACATTATTGGAAAATGGAAGCAATGCTCAAAGAGCATCACCTAAATTTCCATCATATTTTGCTCTCAATATATTTTGTACATCCAAATATATTGTGATTAATCTGCATACATTTTTGCTGTTCTAGGTGACGCTGGTATGAGGCTAGGTAATACACGACCTTAGTCTGCATGTTGTACTTGTGTAACACACATAATTTTACAGTGCTAACAGGTGCTATAATAACTAACTATAGTTAATGATGAATGAAAGAAGGAAGATGTTAAGATGTTAGGGAAGGACTCAAAAGATGCAGTGCTTGAGTTAGAATTTTAAGGGAGATTATGCAAAAGCAGTCACTTAAGGTGGGTTGGGATAATCTAGAATGTGGGAATGATGTATGCAAAGTCACACAGGAGAGATACAGCATGCATGTTTAGAAAATTGTTGATTACATATGGAAAGTTTGCAGGACTTGCATCCTAGAATGTCAGGATTTTAAGCTAAGTGGGGTTCAAATTAAATTTTTCACATACTTCGCTGCATTATAATAACTAGTTTATGTTTAACTCATCCACTAAACTAAGTTATTTGAAAAGAGATGCCAGTGTTCACTCAATCTAGTTGTCTGTCATTAATAATTTAAAAATAATTGAGATTTTAATTTTGGTCTGCTAAGCCTGTTTAATTAAAATTTGACATTAAATAAGATTTTACAGGCCTCATTTTTTTTTCAGTCATCACAGTTTGAATATTAAACATTACTAATTTTATCTCCCTCAGTCAGCATAAAACATACTACTTATGGTTTTAATAACCAAATTCAATGAGCACCAACAAAATTTGATGTAACTATTAACTTTGAAATTTTATTGAAATAGAACTATGCCTTGGGTATCATTCAAAGCATTTAATTGTTGCAATAAGAAACTTTGAGATAAATTGAAATGATGGACAATATGGGTCGAAAGCAACATTGGCTTGAGGGAATAGGCTAATGTTTGAGAACAGAATTGTTAAGGACAAGATTGGATGTTTATATTATTTTAGGAAAGATACACTCTAATGGAGTTTAATTCTAAAATGTTTAATATTATGAAAATATTATATGTTATATGATCATTATAGAAAATTAAAAATATAAGAACATCAGAAGCAAAATAGTCAAAGTCTACCTAAACCCAATTAGAAGTGAATACTATTAATCTTGATTTGCATGTTTCTAATCTTATTATTATCCAATTAATAAACAGCTTTCAGATATTCTGCTTCTCCCTGTTACTAGATCAGGATAATGTCATTTATGTACAGGCATCTCCTGCTTACTCAGTTCAGCATTGATCAATAAATATTTTAGACTTCCATTCAAAACACTTCCATTTTTCTTTTGCCCATATTCTTTTTATTCAGTGCTGCCTGTTTTCAAATACACAACACTTTGTCAAACAAATTCCAACATTAGATTGGATATAGTTGGTATCAAAGTAGTAATACACATTGCCATTCCTAATCCTCAATGCATTGATCCTGAAAATTATTTGTAAGAATAGAAAAATACTGGATATTTCAAATTAAGTCTCATTTTGTTGCTTACACATGAAAGACTGGAATTAACCAACATAACCATTACAAGGTGATTGAGCAAATGAATAGATGGAAAATATTATAGAAACTTTACTGCAGTTCATCAACCATTGTGGTCATTAGGCCATAGGAAAATACAGTGTGACAGTACCCCTGTCTTCTTTTCCATTTGTTAAGTCTCATATCCAAGTAACAGTGGATAGACCTTATGAGAATACAAAGTGAGATAAAAATAATTTTTGGCTTTTCAATGTATCTTAGTTGATCTAAGAGGTATTTCCCCAACTTTGATGCAATAATTATTGTCACAAAATTTGACTTTACTGAAGACCGTTTTAAGGATCTTTGCAGCTGACAGCAGTGACTTTTTTACCTCCTACAAAGTTTCAACTGACAGTCTTATTGTCTCTGACTTTCCCAAATTAATGACATAATTAGTCACCAGGGCTTTGGCTGCTCAATAGGGATTTAGTAAGCAATGAGTCATATGTTGGTGAACACTTCAACAAACAAAATGTTGGCAGAGAAAGATGTATGAATCAGCTAGGAAGAAACACTATTCTATCATTGAGGATCTTTCTAATATTAGATATCACAGAAAAATTTTCATATAGATTACCATATGAGTGAGCCAAAATCTCTAGGAACAAAAAAGCTTAGTATAATTATAACTCCTTGCCATGATTTAACTTAAAATTTCTTTACTTATTTAGCAATTCTATAAACAAGAATCATTTCTGTTAAGGATACTAAGGAGAGTGTTCCTATTGAATCAGAACATTTAAAAGAAATAATTGAGGAACTCACACATGTAAAACGTCATTAACCAAACTAAAATAAAATGTGAGGGCATAAACTTAACCAGAAATGTTTAAAACCTATATATAAAAAAAACTAGAAAACACTTCTGAATGGCACAAATTTGGACTTGAGCACGGGGAAAGAAATTCCATGCTCTTGAAAAAGCCTTAAAATCATAAATGTGCCAGTTCTTTAAATAAACTTATATCTTCTGTGTCATAACAAAACGACATTTTCTAGAATTTCTTTTTCCAGATTTAGAAAAATAGACAAATTTACTTGGAGGAATAAAGAAGCAAGAATAGCTAGAAATATCCTATAAAATCAATGGAATTTGGAGTCAATACAAAATATTAAGCAATTCTTAAAGCTTCTATGATTAAAATGAGTTATAAATACAGATAGATGAAGATCATATAGAAAATCAAGACATTGACAGATATGGAAAGGTGGTATATAATGAAAACATTTCAGATCAATGAGGGGGAAATGTTAACTGGAAAAGAATATTAAAAAGGCAATGAACTCAATAAGACAACAAGAAGCAAACCACAGAAAAATAACTGGACTGGATTAGAAAGAAAATATTTTAGACACTTCAAAAATAAAATATTCAAATAACCAATGAACTTATTAAAAGGTTGTTATTTATATTGGTTACCTGAAAAAATAATTCAAACCACAATGAGATGTAAGTACTTGTCATTCAGAATCCTGAATTTGAAAGGAATATTTTAGAATTCTAAGTTGAAGAGAAAATGCAAAGTATTGATGAGAATGTTGACTAATTAGAACACTCAAATTGATGTTATTGGCATAACTTAGTTCAAATAATTTGGATAAAGATATGTATTAGGCTCCAAAATTCTACTTGTAAAGATGGTTTCTCCAGAAATGCATGCATATATATAGCTAAAAAAAATGTGTACTCATGAAAACACTTTTCAGAATAACACCAAAATAACCCCAAACTGTGGCCCAAAAGTGGACTAAAATACTTATAAAGAGTACAGTAAACAAATAAGTTGTAATATGATCACCTAATAAAATATTAGAGAAATAAATATAAATAGTTTCATTTGCAGGTCATATAATCAATTAGTCTCACAAATATAATATTAAGCAAAAAAATGTGGTTCAAAACACTACACACACTATTTGATTCCTTACTGGTAAAAGTTAGAATAGTGTTATGTTAGGAGGGATGGGTGGAAATCAGGTGTGTGACTATTACATTTTCTTATTCTGGATGATCATAGTATTTTAAAACTCACTAAGCTTTAAACTTATGTGCATTTACCCATGTGTATACAATACTTTAATAGAAGCTTCAAATCAATGAGAAAACATGAAACTGTCTGATGGAAAAATAGCTTGAGGAAATGAACAGGTATAGCAGAAAAGAAGGGCTGCATATAGTTTAAAAACTTGAAGAGATGTTTAATCTCTTTGCAAATAGAAAAACATACGCATTTAAATTGAAATACCATTTTCATGTTCCAAAATTAAAATTATTAGAAATATGATGGTATACAGTGATGGTAATATGGGAGAAAGGAAACATCCTAGGCAATTTGGCTAAGCTTTTCTGAGAAAGATTTAGGCAGTATGCCATTAAGATTTAATGTGAACAAATGGGAAATTTGCCCACATAAATAAATGGAAAGATACTCTATTTTTCAAAATTTAATCTGAAAATACCTAAGCCCCTGATATTTTTCTAAAAACTGGAATGTCCCTGTGGTCATTGGGTTTTAGAGACATAATTTTCACTGCGATGGTCATAATTTTAAAAGGTTGCATCATCCATTTTTAGTTAACATATATTGTCCTAACATCACATATCTATGTAATAGAAAAATAGAGTCAATTCATGTAGGGACAGACATGAAAATGACAAATACATATAGAGATAGAAAGGTATCTTGTGCATTATACTGAGAAAGACAATAGAAATAAACAATTTACATGGGTTGATTTATTTTGATTAAGATATATAAGTGGTTAGATAAATGTTAAATAGGTCAGTATGTAATTACAGAAAATGACAAATTGTTATGTATGGTACATTTGTAGGCATAACACAGACATTACATTTTGGAAAATTGTGTTCTATGCAACAGTGCCAAGTCTAATGCAAGTAAGAGGAAGAGGAATTCAGCCAAAGTACCAACCCCTGTTATCCATTCCTTAAGAAAGGAACTTCTTTATACACTCAAAAGAGGGGATTGTTTTTAAATTTGTTTCCAGAGGGGCATCTGCATACACATACACATACACACACACACACACACATTTACATTATATTTAAATGTGTGTGCATGATATATATATACATGTATTTATTTATTTAATATATATGTGTTATCCAGGTCCTATATAGGAACACACACACACACACACACACACATTTTGAATCAAACACTTTCGTATAATTTTGGTGACAAATGTATGCAATAAATGAGAATACTTTAACTTTCCAAAAAGCTATTCAAAAGTATAATTTTCAAATAAAATATATGTTTGTATGACAACAAATGATTTTTTATAAATAATATATTCTGCATTATCAATCTGCCACTTGTTTTTATTAAATAAAAAAACCCGTAAGTTTGTATGCTCTTAAAATACATATAACATTTGTAAGAATAGTTTTTATGTAAAAATAATTATAGTTCACTATAACTATGTTAAAAATAGACATAGCCAGGCAAGTCGCTCATGCCTGTAACCCAGCACTTTGGTAGGCTGAGGCGGGCAGATCACTTGAGGCCAGGAGTTCAAGACCAGTCTGGCCAACATAGCGAAACCCCATCTCTAATAAAAATACAAAAATTAGCCGGGCATGGTGGCCCATACCTTGTAATCCCAGCTACTCAGGAAGCTGTGGCAGGAAGATTGCTGGAACCCGAGAGGCAGAGTCTGCAGTGAGACAAGATCATGCCACTGCACTCCAACCTGGGTAACAGAGTGAGACTCTGTCTCAAAAAAAAAAAAAGAAAAGAAAAAAATAGACACAGATGAAGGGTGTCTTTGATTATGCAAATAGATTACCCATCTTGTACTCACTGTGTTTATTTCAATAAATGATCCACAGAATATGCTACTTTTGATTTATAGTTTTCTTCTCCTTCACCGCTGTGGACTGGGAAAATATTTCTTATTATTTCTGCTGCAGAGTAGCAAAAAATTATGAGCCAGAAGGAAGACCACTACAACAAGCAAAATCTCTGAGTAATCATAAAATGAAGAACTATTTCCTATTGGGATTCATTGTGACGAATTTGATTTTAAATTCTTGATGTTGGCATTTTATTTTTAAAACTTAGCTTTCTTGCCTATTCTGAAATTGTCAAAAATTCAGAAAAACAATCATGATCATTTGCTTGCTGATCAATGGAGACCTACTGATTTTTAGGCTGTGAGACTACAGTAATAAATAAATAAAAAAGTTCATACTTCCTTCTATCGAGGGAAATTGAGCATTTTTCTCATAGTCCTAAATCACCAGATCAAGGGATATATGTAATACTTGAGTGTTGACATTTTATTAATTTTTATATTTAACTAGAGCTATAAAGTTGAAACAAATGGGTCAATGCAGTAGCCCATAAAATATTTTAAAAACACATAAAAGAAATATCACTAAAATTTAAACATAAAAAAAATACAAAAAAACCCTGAGCTATAGGAAGGGAAGTATCCTCTAAATGCCCAAGTTGAGGGTAGTCCTCTTAGAAAGGCACAGTAAGAAGCAGTGTTTGATGGGAACGTGATTTTTCAAGTATTTGAATTTTCAAACTCACCACATTAACTGAGTAAAATGAAAAAAATATATAAACTTCCTCTGAGGCAGAAAAAACATTTGGCATTTTCAAGATAGAATTATAGTAAAAATATCTTGCCCCAATAGAATACAAAGAAGCATCCTTAAGCAAATAGAAGGCATCTACGGAAATATCACACTGAAGTTTGAACTAATAAATTATTCGTTTAAGATCCAGAAGAAGACAAAGTGTCCTCTTTCACTATTGTTCTCTCTACTGTATGGGAGGAATTAACCAGTGAGACAAATCAAATAAATAAGTAAAACATACACAGTTAAGAAATGAAAAATACAATTCTAAATTTTTAAACAACTCCATTACCTATACATAAACTTCTAGTGACTGTAAAAATCAGCTGCTGGAATAAACTAGTAATTTTAGCCACATCATAGAAAAAATAAGTCAACCCATTAACTTATTTCTATATATTTCCAATGAGCAATTAATGATAAAAATCAAATCCATGTAAAATATTAATAAAAATAAAATATGTATACATGATTTTAACAAATTACATGCAAGATCTCTCTAAATAGGAAACTAGCAAAAGTGTTGGGAGATGTAGGAAAGTTCTAAATAAATGGAGTCGCATACAATAATTGATGGTTTTGATGTGTGTCCCTGCCCAAATCTGATATGATGTAATCTCCAATGTTAGAGGTGAGGCCTGATGGGAGGTGATTGGATCATGGGGTGGATTTCTCATGAGTGGTTCAGCATCATCCCTCTTGATATTGTTCTCATAATAGTGAGTGAGTGAGTTCTCATGAGATCTGGTCATTTAAAAGTGTGTAGCACCTTCCCCTTTCACTCTCTTGCTCTTCTGGCCATGTGACGTGCCTGTCCCCCTTTGCTTTCTGCCATGATTGTACGTTTCCTGAGTCTTCCCAGAAGCTAAGTAGATGCCAGCATCATCCTTCCTGTATAGCCTGCAGAACAGTGGGGCAATTAAACCTCTTTTCTTCATAAATTGTTGAATCTTCTGTATTTCTCTATAGCAATGCCAGAACAAACTAATACAATAATCATGGCTTGAAAGTTCAGTGAATTTTAGTGTGTAAAAGGTTTTGGTTTTTCCAAATTAATCATTCTAGAAATCCTCACCATAATCACAAAAGATATTTTTATATAAATTGACACACTGATTTAAAAATGTACATCAAGAGAGCAAAAACAAATGATAGAAAGCTGAAAAAAAAGTTGGAATACTCACACTTCCTAACACCATGCAATAACTTAAAGCTATAGTCATCAAGAGAATGTGTTATTAGTATATGGATAAACAATTAGAGTAATGGAATGGAATAGAGTTCACAAATAGATCCATGCTTATATGAATAATATAATATCAAAGATACTGCAGTTATTCAAAGGGGAAAGATAATTTTATTTAACAAAGTTTGCAGAACTACGAGATAAATGTGAAGAAAACAAACCTCAAGTCCTTCCTCACAATAAAAGCGTGAATGAGTTCAAAATTAAAGGAGTCCAAAATATATTATGGAACAATGTGTAAAAGTGAAAGCATAGCCTTCAAATATAAAGCACAGAAAATGTCTTAGTAAACTACATGAAAGCATTTCTTTTTATCCAAACTGTGGATAAATTTCTTTTTATTCAGAAAGCAATAATTATATAATGATAAACTACAGAAATGTGTAAATATATTTATACTTTAATGTTTATTTTTAATTACACAATTATATATACTATTTATTATGAATAAGAGCAAGAATATATAAATATAATGTACAACATAGAAACAAGAGAACTATAAAAACTAACAGATGCTACACAAAAATGATATAATAGCAAATAAGCAAATGAAAAATTTCTTAATATTGTTAGTAATAAAAAATAAAATGAGATAATTATACACATCTACTAGAAAAGCTACTATTTTAAAAATTGTGTTACCAATATTTGGCATAGATGTCAAGAAACCAGAATCTAGAGTTTGCATACATTGACGGTGGGAGTGTAACACAGTACAGCTACTTTGGATAACTAAATCTACCTTACATGTACCAATTCTACCCCTAGGCATTTATCCTAGGGGGGAGAAAAGCATAAGTCTGTAAAAAGGCTTGCACAAGTACCTTTATTCATTATTGTCAAAAACAGACACCATGCAACTGTCCACCAAGAGCGGCGTTCTCAAGTTCAGCACTATTAGCTGTTGAAGTGGCTTAATTCTTTGTTGTGGGGAGCTATCCTTTGTGGAACCCTGGCCTGTGGACACTCTATCCCCTCCTCCACAAACCTCTGATAACCAAAAGTGTCCCCAAACATTGGAAATGTCCCCTGGCAGGTAAAATGTCCCTCATTTGAGAACCTCTGGTCAAGAGTTTAGTAAATAAATTATAGTGGTATGTCTATGAAATGAAATAATATGTAACAATAAAAAAATGTGCTACTTCAACATGCAAGAAATTGTTGAATCTCAAAAATATTATGCTTAAGGAAAAAAGACAAAAAGAATTCATACTCTATAATTCTACTGATATATAATTGTAGAAAATAAAAGCTAATATATGGTAATAAAACCAGATTAGTACTGGATTGACAATGTGTTGAAAGTCAAAAGAAGAGGCTTGAGATCTCTTTATAGTGTGATAGTTTTACAAGTATATACGTATGTTAATGTTTAAAAATTTCACACCTCAAAAATGTGCAGTATACCAGATGTTAATTATATCTCATAAAGCTATTAAAATTTTATCTCAAAATTATAGCTTTATTGCATTTAGGGCATTATTCAATTTTGAATCTAATCCAGTTATCATAGCTTAATGCAGTATTATGAAAATAATGCCTATAAAGGTCCAGTTCCTCAAACACCCTTGGAACCAATTTTGTCATCTATATTAGTTACCTTGGGCTGCTATAATGAAGTACCACAAGCTGTGTGTCTTTAAGCAACAGAAATTTCTTCTCTCACAGTCGCAGAGGTCAGAGGTCAGAAAACAAGGTGTCTGCAGGACCAACCTCTCCTCTGGATGCTCTAGGTGAGAATCTTTTCCATGCCTTTCTCTTAGCTTCTGATGTTGCCGTCAGAACTTCAGATGGTGTTCCTTGGCTTCTGTCAATATTAATACATAAATCCTTTTCAGTCTCAGCTTCTCTCTTCACATGGTCCTCTCCACATCCTATCTGTTTCTGTTCCCTCTTCTTATAAAGATAACCCATGTTATTTTAAGTCCCACCTAAAGACATAATTTTAGCTTGATTACATCTGCAAAAACTTTGTGTCCAAATAAGGTTTCATTTACCTTATGTGTATAACTAGAGGTTAGGGCTTGAACATACGGGTTTGGGGAGGGGAACACAATTCAGACCATGACACTCATTGTTTCACTCATTAATGAGTTAAGGGTGCTTTGATATTATTACATTTGAATGAGAGTGGTTTTTAAAATTACATTTTGTCGTGTAGTTTGTTCCACCCTGATGCTTAAAGGGAGTCACCTGCCTCAGCCAATTAAACTGTGTTGTCTCTGCAGTGTGTTTTATCACAAGAACATGACCTTTAAGCACAAGAACACCTTGTATTCCACCACTAAAAACAGAAATGACATCTACCTTCACTGCTTCCCTATTTCTCTCCATCTTTACTGACTTGGTATTTTGTTGTTGCTGTTATTTCTGGTTGTTGGTCAATTTTCATTTCTATTCTTATTTTGCTGATAATTCTTATAAATCAGTGCTGAATTTTGTCAAATTATTTTTCTGCATCTCTACAGATGATCATTTTATGTTTTTGTCCCTGTGATAATTTGGTGAATGTCATTGATCAATTTTTAAATAATGAATATCTTTGCATTTAAGATAATATTTTTCACTATTAATGTTATCTCTGAAATGAAAGCTAAACCTAGTCAATAGATATTAGAGGTGCATGATTTTTAAAATTGTATAAAATTAGATAAAAAATACAAAGAAATATATATAATTTTAAAACTATGTAAAAATGTAAATGCCAAATGATAGAGCACTAAATGAAGCTTGTGATATTAAATACAATCTTTAGAAACTCTTTCGCAGTGCAGGAAAAAAATAGAACTGAAAACAAAGCAGAAGAAATCACAGATATAAAATTAAAGAGGATAGAATAAGCACCTGAGTTCCTACATCTAAAGTGAAAATCTAAGAATTTAAATACCATTCAAATACAGACTAAAATACAATATAAAATAAAATTTCCTGAGCTAATTTTTAAAATACTGCTTAATTTGTAGATAAAAATACGACTAATTTTCTGACTA
Organism: Pan paniscus; assembly: GCF_029289425.2. Classification (NCBI taxonomy): domain Eukaryota; kingdom Metazoa; phylum Chordata; class Mammalia; order Primates; family Hominidae; genus Pan; species Pan paniscus. Next base: position 44,019,085 of record NC_073253.2, on the reverse strand, counting down.
TATTACTATAAAAATCTTCTACAAATATTTTTTAACTAAAATTATAAGAAAAACATCCGCCATAAACACGTAAGATTAATATTTTCGTTTCTGAAGTATAAAATGTCTGGATAGACTTGAGCTTGTTGCTTTAGTTTTATATGTGAAGACTGAAAAAATTCTGTTTTGTTTTGAAAAATATTTTGAGCTAAAAATGTTGTATTCCGCATTTGTTAGGAATGGAAGTCTTTAAAATATGAAATATTTCCAATTGAAGAAAAATAGTGAAAATGAACTTTATCTGAATAAGATTAATGAAAATTATATGTTGAAAAAGTAAAATAGTTATGTGTACTAACAGTGACTACTAAGCCAACAATATAAAATTAAGTAAAAATATTATTACCATGTTAAATACAAATTAAAATTAATTATAAAAAAGTTAAGATCTATGATTAAAGTATTAAAATAAAATGAGACTGTATTCACAAATTTAAAAGCAAATTGGTGAATGACATATTTTTTGAAATAATAAATTCTTTGGCATATTTTATATTTTTTATTATAAATGATAATTATTTATTTGAAATATTTAAAGGAACAAAATATTTGCAGCTCTATTTTATTGAGAAAGTAATTACAAAACAAAAACAAGGAGTTTTTGTAATTACAAAAGAATATATTAATAATATTATTTAGAAGCACAAAACCAGAAAAGCTTTATATTATTTCTTAACAATAAGTGTAAACCATCTAATTTTCTGAAAAGGGGTGGAAATAAATATTTAACAAAGAAGATGTTATTCTTAAATTGTAATATGTACATTGCCTAAAAATAAAAAGGTAGTTGAAGATATATTGTGAACAACAAAAAATGAAGAGCTGATAATATTAATGTGTGAAGGAAACTCATAACATATTGTACTAATTATAAATCAGTGTATTGACAAAACCTGAGTCCTCAATTATTATTGACTGTTATTGACATTAATGATAGAATATTAAATATAGAATATAATAAAGCAATTTAGAATAAAAAAGAGAAAGCGATAGACATGAATAGAAACAAAATGCAACTGTTCAATATTAAAAGCCTTTCTAAATTGCTTGTGTTTTTCTAGTGACCTGTTTCGCTATGCAGTGTAGGCTCAGGTGTCTAGATTTTAGTTGCAGATAAACACAGGTAGTGTTTTCCAGATCTCAGAATGACCAGTTACATAAAAATAGGCCATAAACCATATATTTCATTCTTACGGTTGACAAACCTCTAATTCACCTGAAAATATTAAAAAGAAAGAAGACAGACGTGACAGTGGTTGGAAGTTGAGGATAAGAAGAAGTTGGCAGAAATAAGCCTTCTTCTTTTGGAAAACAATGCATGATAAAAAAAATTAAACTAAATTCAGTTCATTTCCACTAACTGGGACTTATTTAGAAACTTTGAGAAAGTCTGAAGAATTTCAATTGAGGAGTAAATAAGGGCCAATTTATTTCATAGTGTGGACTCTCAAGACAATATACAGCAGTGCTTCTCAAAGTTAAACAGTATATGAGTGATCTGGAAATGAAGATGCAGATTTAATAGGGCTGGAGAGAAGTCTGAGATTCTCAATTTCTAATGAATTAAATTACAAAGAGGACACAGCACCACGGCTTCTCTTCCTCAGCACGGCGACAGGGGCTTCCCCTTCGCCGCCGCCGCCGCCGCCGCCGGCCAAGCTCCGCCGCGCCCGCTGCCCGCGGCCGCCATGCAGTTTATGTTGCTTTTTAGTCGTCAGGGAAAGCTTCGACTGCAAAAATGTTATGTCCCACTATCAGACAAAGAGAAGAAAAAGATCACAAAAGAACTTGTTCAGACCGTTTTAGCACGGAAACCTAAAATGTGCAGCTTCCTTGAGTGGCGAGATCTGAAGATTGTTTACAAAAGATATGCTAGTCTGTATTTTTGCTGTGCTATTGAGGATCAGGACAATGAACTAATTACCCTGGAAATAATTCATCGTTATGTGGAATTACTTGACAAGTATTTCGGCAGTGTCTGTGAACTAGATATCATCTTTAATTTTGAGAAGGCTTATTTTATTTTGGATGAGTTTCTTTTGGGAGGGGAAGTTCAGGAAACATCCAAGAAAAATGTCCTTAAAGCAATTGAGCAGGCCGATCTACTATAGGAGAGTTTCTTTTCTTCTTGAAGGATGTTTTTCCAGTGAAGAGGGGTTTCTCCCTATGAAGAGTATTCTCACATTTAATAGATGCCACGTCATGAATATTTTAATGTCCCTGTGTACTAAATGACTACTCATCGAGTATGCAGAATTTCACAGAGGAAATAGAATGCTGATATACATATGAAAGAAAATATCCTCAGCATGGTGATTTATTGTCTTGTATAATAATAGTAGAACATTTTAGAACTAGTACTTTTATGATTGTATTTTTTTCCTGTTCACATTCCAAACTTTTCTGTTTTATTTTCATTCTATATGTGATCTTGATACAGCTCATTCCTCTCTGCAACTGATTTAATCTCATCTTGACAAAATATGACCTAGAAGTGTTTTGAGTAATATTAAATCTTAAACACATACATATTATTAATGAACCATCTGTGATTTATCTTATAAGAGGAAAACATGACGATCATTAAAATCTTTACCAAAGAAAATATAGCTGAAGTGCTAGGTCAAAATAAGCAGTGCCATAATATATAGTGTGGTTTGGTCTTCAAATATTGAGGTTAAAAAAAGAAACTATTTTGTGTGATTATCTTACAATCTGTATGAGCTAATGTGTTCTAATGTATCACATAAAAGTATATGTGAAAATATTACAAGAAACTAAAATTAATTTGTACCATTATATAATATTTAAGGTTAAAACATTCAGTATTAAGAAATTTTGTAGTGCCACATTTATTGAATCACATTTGTGCTATATAATAATATCAAACAATCCCTTTAAGAACTTATTACAGTGCTATGTCTGAAGTCTGTTCTGCAATATCTTGCTGAATAATAACTCTTTCAAAGCATTAATGCTGAGTTTATATAGTTCAAAACTTCTAATATTCAGTTTTAATACCTAAATACTTATATTTTACTAGTGATGGCATTCTAATATATTAAGTCCTCATTTAAATACTTAATACTTTGTTAACTGTGGCATTATATTTCTGAATTTTAAAACCTTTAATATTGGTAACTATTGCATATTCTTTTAATAAAACATGCAGCATTTTTTTATAAAAGGAAAAGAATTCATTGTTTATACATAGAGAGCATAAAGCCTAAGTTAAGTAAGTTATTAAACAATAACTTCACAAGATGTTCAAATCGATTTACCACTGAAAGAAGATCTATGAAAATGTGTTTTGACCAAACTTAGTATTAGGTAGGTACACAGATAAGATTTTCCATTCTTAACATTCTCACTGTAATGCACTACATTTGAAGCACCTGGATGTGCTATCAGGTGGGAAATTTAGCATTATATATTGGAAGCATTGAGAAACATTGGTTTTTCATTTCTATTTTTCCCCTCCTTTCCTCCTCCTGCCCCACAATATATTATTCATCTGGTTTTAATGCTACATAAATATGCATTGTCTCATGCCTGTTTGTGTTGGATGCCTTGTGCTAAGCTGTAACAAAATGTTGCTTCTTTTGCTGTCTGTATACAGCTGCTTGCTTTAAATTAGTAGATTCTGAAATAGCTTTCCTTGCATGTCTAAAATAAAAGTATTGCATGTAAAATAAATAAATAAATAAATTACAAAGAGGAGAAAATAAGGTTATTGCTTACTTTATATACATTCACAAACAGGCTAATCAAATAATTGTTTAAAGTATTGCTCTGATAAGAATTAAATTACATATTTCATAGGAAACATTTTCTTTACATTCGGATTTTATCTATTATTAGAATAATAATAGAATCTTGACTTTATGTAACTCTATATTCCAAACAACTAGAAACTTTTCAATAGCAATTGTTCACCATTTAATAACATTTTTCCAAGATACCTAATGCACTCAAGGACAAAATAGCTGCCTTCCAGTGATTTCCAATTTATTCAATTTTCAGGCAATCTGTCTGCCCCCACAATGACAGATTATAGTTACATTCTTGCCATGCTCCGAACAGCTAAGCCAATTGTTTTCAATCTTTTTTCTTCAGCAACTCCATCTTTTAAAGTACTTCAGAGTAGTTCCTGAAAGGATTCCTCTTTAGTTAAATGGCTATACAGCTCTCCCATCATCCAAAATAATCAGTGGAGAGATAGCAATATTTTTCATTACATTAGGCCAAGTTCCATTGCTTCCTTCATCTTGTAATCTGATCAGAAACACCACTATAGATTCAATAATTGAGTTTAGAGTTTCAGAGAATTTGGGGTCACAGAACATCTATGTCTATTTTGTAAAGATTATTGCATATTACTGAAATAGCTTGTCAAACACTGCAGTCTGCTTAAAGTGTCAAAATAGAAATGTTGAATGCTGTGTCTGCACAGAGTTCATTTAAGCAGAGAATCTACTAGGCTCTTAAGTCTGTTAATGCAAATTCCTGAATACAGTTGACCCTCCATACCCCCATTGTGGGTGGATTTAACTAACCATGAATCAAACATATTTGTTAAAAGAAATACCAAAAATAATTTTTAAAAAGAAATACAACAATAAAACAATGCAAATAAAAAACAATCCTTATAACAATTATGTGCATAGCATTTATATTGTATTCAGTATTATTAATGTAAGTAATCTGGAAATGATATAAAGTATACAAGAGGGTGTGTGTAAGTTATATGCAAATACTAGGCCATTTTATATAAGAAACTTGAGCATCTCTGGCTTTTGCTATGAAGGAATGATGGTGGTAGGATTGGTGGTGGTCTTGGAACAAATCCCCAGCAGGTACCAAGGGGGACTGTAGACCCCAAAGCTGTTTAGGAATGGGTCACAGCAGCAGGATTGAGGTAGGAATGCTCCCCACAGAAAACATCAACCACCTGTTGATTTTTGAATCTGCTCCTCTCAGGCATGCCTTCAAATGCTATAACCTGGAGATTCAACTCATTTTCATGCTGCTAATTAGGTAGGAATAGGTGATTCAATTCCCCAAGAAAGTGACAGAGGTCCCTGAAATATAGATTTAAAGTTACATAGTGTCAAATGCTAGTCATTTTCTTTTTGCTCGATGGTATCCTCTCAGAAAAACCTTTTATAATATTTCTAATTCATTTACCAGATTTATAGAATCATCAAATTGTCTATCCATGTGTTTTTCAAATATTTTGTGAAGTGTCTAGGGTAACAACCTATTGTTCGAACGTATTTTGTGAAGTGGCTAGGGTAACAACATAATGTTCGAACTTATGTTCGTATTTAAATACAAATGTATTTTGGTTGAGTGATTACTCAAGGTCACTGAGGAATCCACAAGGTTAACCTCCTGACTCTAGAACCATTGTTATATAGAGATATATAAATAGCTGATTTAATATTATAGGCTTAGCAAAATATTTAATAAATAAGGTCTTAGTAAAACAACACACATGTATTTATCCACTTATTTAATTTTGTTTTTCCATTTCTTCTGAACATAAGTTCCTGAGGACACGGGCCTTTTTTCACAGTTCATTTTTGGATTCCAACATCTAGCCAGTACTTTGCAAAGAGCACTGAATTTGAAATAAATTTCTCAGTTAATGATTTGAATCATATAAAATATTTAGTAAATTTGAAAACTAGTAACCGTGTAAAGTGATTAAAACAAACATACTAGAGGGTAATAATCCCCCGCCCCTTGCCTTCTTCCTTTACATCCACTTCATTCTTATTCTTGTCTACTTCCCCTGCCCCACCCAGGGAACGTGGTTAGCCCATCAACTGCAAAGATTGTTCTCATATAATATTGTTCTGATGGATAATGAGACTCTGAAAGTGGAACATAAACAGATAAAACAAAAACAAACAGAAAAGAACCCAAAAACCTAAACTCAACTTCAGTTAAAGCAGAAAATATCTGTCCAGCCTAAACCAGGCATACTCAACAGACTTCTGTTAGACGCCTGATCCTACTTCAGTCTGGAACCACCTAGTCTTCAGGTTTGCCTGGTGCTCACCAGCTGAAGAAATCCTTTAACGACCTTTATTCAGTCAAGTAAATTGTTTTCTTTTGGCAACTTGCATGTTATTTTTTAGGTTTTCATTTATTTATTTTTTTATATTTAAAGTCATATTTTCTTCCTTTTATTCACTTTGCTGGTCTTTCTCAAATTCTTTGATTTTTTTTTTGCCTTGTTTTGCATTTGTTTACTTTAACATTTTTTTGTAACTTATCTCTTTTATTTTGGAAATTATTCACATTATCAGTTTTCTTTTGCTAGGCAATTTTGATATTCTAATAAACATTATTAACATAAAATATAAAGTTTATTAACACCAAGCCCAAACAATACAAAGTCTTAGGGCTCTTTAATTGCAATTATTTAAAAATATTTGCTACAAATTGTTCATTATTTTATATTTATGTTGTTTTTCTTATTCCCACAAATCACATATTGTTGGTGTGTTTGTTAAATAAAATTGTGATTGCTTATATATGTTTTTTCACATCCTTTCTTCTTCTAATATTTTGGAATTTACATCCAGTTAATTATCCTTTATTCTATGGTATATACTGTAAAAGTTACTATTCTTGGTAGTAAACTCTCAGTTTTTGGATTGTCTGAAGATGTCCCTATTTTGATCTGCTCTTGAATTCTAAATCTAATTGACATAAAATTCTAGATTTGCCATTATCATTTATTAGCACTTCAAAGATATTCCACAATTTTCTGACTTTCAATATTTTTGTTGGTAAAAATGGTGATTGTTAATTGGCTTGCATATTCTGTTTTGGATATTCCACTGTTTCCTTATAATTTGTTTATTTATAAGGAAACTTATAAACAAATTATAAGGAAACAATAGAATATCCAAAATAAAGAGAATAGTTATGGGTTCATATAGATAATTCTTCAGAATCTACTAATTTGTGTCTTTCTTCTTTACTTCTGTAAACTTTTCAGCTACTTTATATTAGAATATTTCTTAACTTTTTTATATTCATTCTGAAATTTCTTGCTGAAATTTGTTCAAAAGGTGAGTTAACGGAGCTATACATTTTTAGTGTCATGTGCTCTAAATTGCAAAATACATGTATTTTTATTTCAGACAACTTGAGTAACATTTGTGCAAATGTTTTATATACACGGACTTAATTTGGTAAATTTAGGCATGTGGTAGACAAATTTAAAAATGTATAAAAATCATGGGCAAGCATATGAACATTCTATTTTTGCTACTATAAAAAAATAGCAGACTATCCAACTATTTTATGATACTCAACGATACATCTTACTAATAAATGGTCATGACTCTTGCCTCTAAGGGTCAGAGTTTGCAATAGTGAAAGCAAGAGAAAGCCATGGAAAAAAAAACAGGGAGAGGGAAAATATTAAGCTCTAGAATATGTACATTGTTTTGCTTGTATAAATTTAGAACATTCAACACATGTTTACAATGAATACATATAAAATACCAATGACATGAGGAGAATTAGAATAGAAATAAATACAAGGATTCTTTCATGATAACTAAAAATATCAGTGAAGGTTTGTACATAAAATTTAGGGATTTTATATTATTACCTAATACAATTCTGGCTATAACATCACTAAAGGACTGTAAACGTCTGCTGGGAAACCTGTGGGAAAAAATGCAAGTGGAATTGGTGTCATACAAACACATTTTCTAATGGGAAGCTCAACTGGTGAAATGTAAGTTGGAAACATTACTAAATTTAGGTCTATGAAAATGTTTTCCCAAATACAATCTTTTCTTGTTTGATAGGAGGTTTTACTGTGATGTATTATTTCTGACAGCCTCTTTTTTTTTTTTTAAAGCAAACGAGTAGAATTAAGTGAATTAATTATCATATCTAACCTGTAAGTACAAATTACTTTCCCTTGGAATTACATAATTGATAATTGTACATCCTTAGATGTGTTTGAATCTGAGATTTACTCTAAACTCAGAGAAAAAAAAGTGAAATTTTGTTTCCATTGTGACACCTTTGTTTCCTTTTTAAGTTTTCAAAATTTCTTAAAAATTATTTTTCCCTTTCATAATTTATTCAACAAGTATCTATTGTTAGGTGTTGGGAACACAAGACCTAAAACTCCTGACAAATATATTCTATTTATGAGGCCAATTTGTACATTAATAAATGCATATATAATACCAGACAAGATTGTAATGCTAGCCAGTTTGACTTTGAGGCACAGTATTCAGAATGTAAATGCCCCTGGAAAAAACATTGAATATAAATGCCCCTGGAGAAAGAATGTAGTTGGAAAAAACATTCTGAGGTAAAATTATGCAATATTGGTATGACTAATTATAGTGACCAGAGGTTCACACATTTTTGTGACATGCCATTGGTAGAAAAAGAGCCATAGCTGAAAAAATATGGCAGTCATAAGATGTCAGTGGAAATGAAGACAAGGATACCTTTTGGTCAATTTTCTTGAAAATATTGGCTTTTTCAACAGTGTAGTTTATTTAAAATTTAGTCCCAGTTCTTAGCAATTATTTATATACTGATGGACTTATATCCAGGGTCTTCTTGAATTAAAAAAAGTCAAAAAATAATTTTATAAATTTAAAATATTATAAAATTATGATATATACAATTCTTGCTCTCTCTGTCATATTTTTCCAATTTTTTGTCTGTCTTGTTTTTTCTTGCCTTTTCTTCCCTGTCCTTTCCCTTTCTTTTCTTTTCTTTTTGTTTTCTTTGTCTGGCCTTGCTTTGAGTTTCTTTTCCAAACGAATTCACTGGAGGTGGTATTTTTATGCATAATATACACAGCAAATTTCTAGGGCCTCTCATTTTTTACAAATCTTTGTACGAAAAGGCTATCTATTAACCCAATGACATTGTCATAACCTTTTCTAAATTTCAATGATATTCAGTTTCTCGCAGCTATTACATTACAAAGTATACCTCAGTAAAAATCTAGTAAGTCACAGGGCTGATGTTGCTGATTGCTCACTTGCTCAAGGCAGAAGCTTAGAATACATGCTTGATTCTTCACTTTCCTGTGGGTTTATGCCAAATCAATTTCAAATCTATAGATCTTATCCTCTAAATAACATACAGCATGCCTACTTTTTTCTCTCTCTCGACTACTGTCACACTAATTCAAAAGAAAAAGACTGATGATTCCTAACTTCCTGGCTTCAGTAATTGGCAATGATGACATCACTACTAAGGCTTCACTTCTCACCTCTGCTTCCATATGAGTGTAATGTTATTTTCTCCTATGACAGATAAGTTTATTTTTCACCATTAAAAGGTAAGAAACTCACTCATAACCAAAGTTGGAGGAGACAGTTATTTTTTTTCCCCAGCTTGCCTGTTAAAACCATAAGGAATGATTAATCTGCCATGGTGCTTGATGTGGCCCAGGGATGTGCTCAGACTCAGTCATGTAGGGGCAGGTGGTATTAACATTAGTTCAAACATGGAACCATGGCATGTGTTAGAAATAATGGCTTATATTAGAAACTGGACATAAAATTGTTGTGAGCAAGAAAGTTACCTCAATTTGAGTCTACTAGAAGTTTCAGAGTGCCATTTCACATGGCCACAAAGTTCAAAAGTTCCAAAAGAAGCAAAAGTTTGACCAAGAAATCAGTGATTTTTTAAAAAAGAGAAATTGAGCTCAATCATGTTTTTTATATCTTCTACTGTACTAAAAGTTTTTTTCTCAATAATTGACTAAAAGTTCACTAACTACTGCACAGACTTCAATATTTAGAAATGTAATATGAGCTTGCTAACTAAAAGTGAAGTTATTTTATTGTTGGAACTAGCTATTGTTAGAAAGACTCATTTGCTTTTTATAATAAAATTTTACATATGATTTATAGATTTACAGATTATAACAATTTATAGATAATTACCTCATTAATTTATTGAATAACCTGACTAAATTACTTAGTCACTGAATTAAATACAACCCAGCCTTAATACTTTGGGTCAAGGAACATTGACCAAATATATATTTATGCCACAGATTCCTTGAAATTTCTTACCAAAGTAAATTGTTTCATGAAAAATACAGAAATAAATTGGTAACTAAATAAAACATGTTCTATATTTCAACTTGAAAAATTAAAGAAATTAATAATTCTTAAAATCAAAGCAATGATCATTTGTTTCCTAATTATTATTATTGTGAATGTACTTAAAATTTTTGCTATGCTTTTAAGAAAGATGTACTTCTATTAAAAATTATTAAAATAAACAGCAGAGAGACTGACTTTTCAAAATAGTTTATCTGGGAAGAGCAATGAACTGCAATTTGGGATATGTGTACCGTAGTGAACCATAGGCACATTTGAAAAAGCTGGGGGAGCCGAAGCTTTTTTAAGGGTAAAAGGTGAAGTTCCCCATCAAACTACCATTGGCATTCTTCACAGAATTAGAAAAACCTATTTTAAATTTCATATGGAATCAAAGAAGACCCCATATAGCCAAGACGATCCTAAGCATAAAGAACAAAACTGGAGGCATCACACTACCTGACTTCATTACTGCAGGGCCTCACTGACCAAAACAGCATGGAACTGGTACCAAAACAGACATATAGACCAATGAAGGTGAACATAGACCTCAGAAATACACCACACGTCTACAACCACCTGATCTTCAACAAACCTGACAAAAACAAGCAATGGGAAAGGATCTCATATTCAGTAATAATGTGGGAAATCTGGCTAGCCATATGCAGGAAACTGAAACTGGACCCCTTCCTTACACCTTATACAAAAATTAACTCAAGATGGATTAAAGACTTAAATGTAAAACCCCAAACCATAAAAACCCTAGAAGAAAACCTAGGCAACAACATTCAGGACATAGGCATGGTGGGCAAAGACTTCATGACAAAAATGCCAAAAGCAATTGCAACAAAAGCCAAAATTGACAATGGGATCTAATTAAATTAAAGAGCTTCTGCACAGCAAAAAAAAAAAAAAAAAAAAAACCTATCATCAAAGTGAACAAGCAACCTACAGACTGGGAAAAAATTTGTGCAATCTACCCATCTGACAATGATCTAATATCCAGAATTTACAAGGGACTTAAACATGCTTACAAGAAAAAGACAAACAACGCTATCAAAAAGTGGGCAAAGGATATGAACAGACACGTCTCAAAAAAAGACATTTACGTGGCCAAAAAACATACAAAAGAAGCTCAACATCACTGATCACCAGAGAAATGCAAATCAAAACCACAATGAGATGCCATTTCATGCCAATTAGAATGGAGATTATTAAAAAGTCAGGAAACAATAAATACTGGAGAGGATGTGGAGAAATGGGAATGCTCTTAGACTGTTGGTGGGAAAGTGAATTAATTCAACCATTGTGGAAGACTGTATGGGCATTCCTCAAGGATCTAAAACTAGAAATACCTTTTGACCCAGCAATCCCATTACTAGGTATATACCCAAAGGAATATAAATCATTCTACTGTAAGGGAACATACATATATATATTTATTGCAGCACTATTTACAATAGCAAAGACATGGACCCAACCCAAATGCCCATCACTGATAGACTGGATAAAGAAAATGTGGTACATATACACCATGGAATACTATGCAGCTATAAAAAAGGAATGAGAGCATGTCCTTTGCAGAAACATGGAGAAAACTGGAAGCCATCATCCTCAGCAAACTAACACAGGAACAGAAAACCAAATACCGCATGTTCTTATTCGTAAGTGGGATTCGAACATTGAGAACGTTGAGAACAATGAGAACACAGAGAAGGAAACAACACACGCTGGGGCCTGTTGGAGGTTGGGGGGTGAGGGGAGGGAACTTAGATGATAGGTTGAAAAGTGTAGCAAACCACCATGGCATACGTATACCTATGTAACAAACCTGCACGTTCTGCACATATATCACTTTTGTTTGTTTTTTGAAGAAGAAGAAGAAATAAAGAAAAAAAAAGGTGAAGTTCATGTAAATTATTTTAAAATAAACCTCTTTGGCCCCAGAAGCTTATTGCTTGGTATGGACAAATACTCATTGGTGATACTGGCTATTGCTGGGAAGATGTCTTCATAGAAGCGTCGTATCTAAAATTTTTGTAGTTTTCAGAGAGTCCTTGCAATAATTCTTTTAGAGACATCCATGCATGAAGGGCCTTCTTTTATACTCTCCAAGCTCCATTTTGTTGTGGTTTGACTTCAGTGAGTCAACTTCTTTGCTTGTAACTTTAACATTTCCCCCCTTTGACCAAGAATTTTTTCTGAAAGCATTGCTGATTAATCAGCCTATAGTTAGGTTTTGATTGTTTCTTGGTGCTGGAGTGGACCTTTCCTAGTTAGTCTGATCCTGCATCAGAGGTGAATGGCCAGCAACTAAGAGCAGATGTCAAAACCCTTTTAGTCACATTTAAGAAACAAAGAGGTTCAGAAGGAGTGGCTCTCAGGATAAATCTGCCTGGAGTTCATTGCTAAGTTCAATTTTGTCAGTTCCATAGGCATTGACTACCATTTGGAAGTTCTGGACCAGTGTTATTCTGTTAGATGCATCATTTCTGCAGAGGTTGGACAGGAAACAGATAAAAAGTTTAAAAAGAATGATGCGGTACAAAATTAATAGTAACATGAAATATTGTCTATGAACATGGACCCAAAGGCAGCCAACTAATGAATCAAAAGTCTATGTGAGACTGAGTGAGATCTGTTGTAGCCATAAAGCCTGTCTTGCTATTTTATGCAATTAGGTCTTGACTTCCCCAGAGAAATATATTCAGGTACAGCATGTAGTTATTAGCAATGGCACAGACATGCTTGTTCAACCAGTAGATAATTGAGAGTTATCTCATCCTGTTCTGTTGTGTTATCTACGGCTACTCAGCAAGATACTTTAATGAGCACTGCTGGGTGGCAATAGCCTTTGCAGTGAAGCCTGCAATGAAACCCAAGGTGGCAAATAAGTCATTAGGGATGTTGCCATAGTTACCCACTGGGTGGACTAAAGGATCCCTTAGGTCATGTAAAGATGTGGGTTTGACACGACAGATCCAAAACTTCATTCAGTTACGGAAGCTACTGAATGTGAAATTCTAACCACAGCGTTATTCTGCCAAGTGAAAAATGTAGGCATAAGCAAGAAAAAAAAATAAGAAGGATAAGAGTCCAGTTTTGTTACAATGTCTTGGGAAAAGCTTTCCACACTGTGATGTCATCAACTTCTTACTCTGGTTTGTAGTTTGAATGTTCCTGGGTATAGCATGGGGCATTTTAGTCAATTCTCTTTGTAGCCCACACAATAGCCATGAGATTTCTCTCTTGAAATTTACATGGAGTTTTCTGGCTCCAACTTATAGGACTTTAGGAACAAGGCAGTTTATGTTCTTAGTTGGAGAATCGTAGCCAGATGTTGGAGGAAATTAGAATAATTAAGTGCCCTGTCTAATTTAGAGATAGATGACAAAAACTTGAAAACAACAAAGAAAACTACAATCTAATAACAGGTGTACTACAGTTTTTCTTCAGAAACATAATTTTTCTCTGTACAATCATCCCTATTTCTACTAAAGATAATCAGAGTAAGACTAATTTGTCTGCTGAATAAGTTTAGTCTCATTAAACTTGGCATGATTATTGACAACAGTATAGCAAGAAAAGGGATGAAACATGGGCTGTTTTTAAGTTTATTTTGATGGAACTTTTGATAAGAAATCTCAGATTAGACTTTTAAAAGCCTTTCAAGGGTCAGAAGTCAAAGGAGGGTGAACATCAGACTTTGGCTGCAGTATCTAAAAATCTGCATGAATTTCTCTCTTCTTGAGGTCTCCAATATATCTGGAGGTTCCTGGCCTGTCAAGAGGTAAAAATGTTTATTCACTCACTGCAAGCTTGGGAATCCTTGAAGCTAGGCATCTTGTGCATAGTCTCAAATTTCACATTCAAGTCAAACCATTTATAATATAACCAATGTTTGTAATTCTATCCTGTTATAAAGAGAATAGATTTTTATTGAATTTATGCAAATAACTATGTTGCCATAAAATAAAAATATCAATAAGAGCTCTCTGAAGACTGCAGGCTCAGGTAGGAAGAAAAAATAAATATTTCCATTTTTATTTATAAAAGTATACTTTACCAAATTGCTGTATGCTATAGATAGCTTTTTAAAAGTTTTCTCAAATCTGGAAAACAAAAAATTTAAAAAAACAGCAAAATGTTAAACAAAAAGTCACTCGAAAATATTGCCATCAGTTTGTTTAGTTCCATTCATTAAACTTATTCTACTTGATCTGGGTTAGATGTTTTAAGAAGCCATCGTTTCTTCATTAGAGTCCTGGAAATTCTTTCCCAGTCCAGTGGTATAATCTTAAACTCATAAGAAATCTAAATTCCAGCATACTTGTTAGAGTCCTTTTCATGAACCTCCTTGAAGAGGAAGTATTTTTCTTTATTCATTTTAATTTATTCTCTACAATACTTCATTAGGGAGTTCAATGATTTGCACTCAGAAGTTAAATAGCCAAGAGGCAAGCAAGTATAATAAACTTCAGAATTGGACTGAGGTTGTTGCACTGAAGGCCATGTAGTCTTTTGCTTCAGGGAAATAACAACAAAAATAACCAAAATGAACACATAGCTCCCTAGGCTTCTGAATCTCAATAGAAAATAACATCAACATTTAATGAAATTGTAGATATTAACACATCATGGGAAAAAAGATACTGTGCAAAATATTATAATTAACACTTGGCACTTCTTATGTCTAGATTTTTATTATAAACAATAAAATATATGTAATATCTTAACTACAAACCTTTCATGTTGAAAGGGCATCTAACATAACTTGTTTTAACATTATGAAGGGAAAAAGTTTAGAAATTTCAAAGTGGAAACAATCGAACACTAACAAACTATAGTGATCAAAAGTATTAACTTTTAAAGAAAAACAAGGACAATTCATAAAAGTAGAACTACCATTTGATCCAGCAATCTTACTGGTTATCTACCCAGAGGAAAAGAAGTCATTACACAAAAAAGATACTTGCACATGCACGTTTATAACAGCACAATTAGCAATTGCAAAAATGTGGAACCAGCCTAAATGCCCGTGAATCAATGAGTGAATAAACTGTGGTATATTTATGTGTGTGTGTGTGTGTGTGTGTATATGTATATATATGCATAAATACATATATGTGATGGAATACTACTCAGCCATAAAAAGGAATGAATTAATGGCATTCATAATAACCTGGATGGGATTGGAGACTATTATTCTAAGTGAAGTATCTCAGGAATGGAAAACCAAACATTGCATGTTCTCACTCTTAAGTGGGAGCTAAGCTATGAAGATGCAAAGGCATAAGAATGATACAGTGGACTTTGGGGACTCAAGGGAAAGAGTGGGAAAGGCATGAGGGGTAAAAGACTACAAATTGAGTTCAGTGTATACTGCTCGGGTGATGTGTGCACCAAAATCTCACAAATCACCACTAAAGAACTTACTCATGTAACCAAATACCTCATGTTCTCCAAAAACCTATGGAAATAAAAAATTTAAAAAATTACAGAAAGGGAATGTATTATGAGACAAGCCAAGTTTATAGACCAAAGCATGCTCATAGCTAGGGATGAAACAAACCACAAACCAAGCCAGCAAAGTTGGGTTGATTCCTTGAAAAGAATGGTTACCTATTGTCCAGATTGAGTAGCCCAAAGACAGAGGAAACACTGAGCGTAAAACATTCCCTTTTTTTTAAACCTACCACTCACACCACATGCACTGATCACTCTCATCACTGCTTTGGTAAAGCATGTAGGATGCAGTTCAGTTTCAATTTGGAGCTGTTACCTCCCCAGGCAAAGCTGCCACACAGATGATCCAGACTTGGTGTTTTTCCTGAGAGCCACCTGCCACACATTTTCATAAGGTGACCATGACTATACACATCCAGGCTACTTCCTGACTAGGCCCTGTTCAGGAAGCATCCTGAGGTGTCCATTCCTCGTGGAGCCAAATAGTTCCCTTGGTTGACTCCTGAGTCCCTTTGGCAAGCCAAGCAGAATTCAAGCATTTCTACTGCTAGCCTTGTGTGGGAGCATGAGCGAATGTAAAGGGAGCAAGGCTCTTCACTCCATAAACCACAGCCTACTTCGGGGTGGTGCTGGACCAGCCCTATTCTTGGGTACTGAATTTCTTTTTCTCATTTGTTGGGATTTTAAATTTTCTATTTATTTTCTTAAATGGCAGGTATCCTACTGCATCTTCAATAAAATAAAATATATACATATATATGTTATACACTGGAGAAAACAAATAGGGGAACAGTTTGATAGTTTAGCACCATTTTTTGCTTTTATTTAACCTTTAGAAGTAAAACACAATTATTAAAACAGAATGCTTGAGCAGTAATAAGTGTAGCCCTATGTATCAATATTATTGTACAAATTGGATGTGGGTGGCTTAATCCAGAGCTGACCACCCTGATAATAATCCAGAAAAAAACCATTGTTACATCTGTTTGTAACAAGACATTTATTATTCTCAGCACCAGGACATCATAAAATGACTCCTTGATCTTCATTTACTTCACCAAGGGAAACGTAGCAGGCTACAGAAACTCAGCACAGCAGTTAGTGGGGCTGTGCCCTGGGTGCCCTGATGTCACCCATATTTCCCTTGCATGTCTCAGGTCCTAATAAGCAGTGCAGGACAATGTTGAGCCAACCTACTCACCCGTGCCCATTCCTTCCCAGAAACTTAAAGGTGATCCCTATAATAGCACATATGTCCTTTCCCAAATTGTGTCTTTGCTCCCCTAACCCCATTCTTGGCAGAAGAAAAAACAAAACATCTCTTGACTTGAATATTTGCTAATTTTAGAAACCTACACAATCACCATAAACTTAAAAAAAAAATAAATCAAAATGTTGTTTTCACTGGGTTGACACCTATCTGCTTCAAGAATTCTCTAAGCATGTTGTTGAAAACCAGTGTAACATCTTTAGGATCTTTCTCCCAACTGACCAGTCTTCCTGTGAATCATTTCAGCAGTTCCTTTGTGGCAATGTTTACAAAGCATCTTCTAAGTCCTCTAATTCTATGAGCTTTGCTATCAAAATAGTGAAGAATAGGAAAGGGGGAGGAAAAAACTAGCTGACAGCGATTTGGAAATCAGCAACAATGTGAAAGAGAAATGTATCACATGAAAGTTTGAAAGACATGGAATAAATGAGCTCCTTGGAAATTTGCCCTGGCGGAGTGAAGATTCCCACTTTATCTTCTTAGGCAAGGTAAAGATTCACCTTATGTAATTACACAGCTTTGTTTAAGCATCCTGTAAAAGACTGAAAAATCAACTGTCTTCCTAACTCTACAGGCAAACTAGAAAAAGGATCTCCCTGCTTACTGGTCCCTCAGGATGTTTTCCTGAAAAGAAAACCAGCTTAGAGATACTGGATTTTCTTCTATGACAAAGTGTCCTCTTAAAGTCCAACCGAAACTTGTTTGCACACTTACACTTCTGAAAGCCTAGGTCCAACTATAGGGCTGATACCGGGAGAGAAGTGAAGTAGCTGGGTGGTGAGGAAGTGGTCTCTCCTTTCACATCTCTGTGCAGTAATGATATCAAGACCCCTTGTGGACATCTCTATTCCATTCCTCAGTCAGTGACACCACAGAGCTCTGTTTGATACCAGAGACTTAATGCAGTAAAAGTGACAGAAAGTGCAACTGATAGTAGGATGAAAATTATAATCTTCAAGGATTATTGAGCCATGAGATCTGCAATGCTATCGTAGGGTTTCTGATCCTGATGTGGGTCTCTGTCCAGGATCCTTGAAGAAATTATGGCACCCACATCCAACCCTAACATAGCTTCCACTTATGAAACAAGGAGGTTGTAATCAACTCTTGGTATGTAATAAACTGGAAGTTCAAAAATGTAATTTAAAACAATCTAAAAGAATTTAATGTTGGTCTCCATTGCACAGACTGCTAGGGGAATATATCAACTTGATTTGGGGAGGCTGTAGAGGTATATAGAGGAGTATATGGGTTAAACCTTAATGGATCATCAGTTTCAGAGAAGAAGCAATTTTTTATTGTAGCTGATTGCAAATGCTTTTAGAAAAGAATGAAAGCAGTCGGTCCCTGTGGATGACAGACTTAGAGTGGCCATGGTTAAAAATCTCATGGAGTTTATTATAATAATAATGTAATTGACAAAGAAATTTGTTTATTTCTGTGGCATACAAAACTTGAAGATAATAACCAAGATTATGACCGATAACATATCAGATTTTGAAGAATTCAATATAATTTTGTAACACATATCAATAACATTCTGAAATACAACTTAAAGAAGGTTTAGCACCACTTAGTATTTGACAATACTCCCTATATAATTTAATATATCAAGTAAGTCTCATTAGTTTAATATATCTCTTTACAATGTGAGATACACATTCTTTGATCTTTCCAGGGGTCCAAATGAGAAATATCAAAATTAACTTCAGTACAAAAAGAGTTAATTTAAAATATTATTTTGGGAAGTTTGTCAAAAACATCAAACAGTTTAAAACACTTTATCAGAGTATGATAACAGGTAACCAAAATGAAAATTAAAAGATTTCAAAAAATAAATGTAGAAATTTACATAATTGTCAACAAAAACATAGCTTTTTAATACTGAGAACACTTACTTTTCTCTTTTTTTAACTTTTATTTTAGGTTCAGGGGTACACATGTGGGTTACTTACGCATTTATATAGGTAAATTGTGTGTCACGGGGTTTGGTGTATAGATTATTTCATAACCCAGATAATAAGCATAGTACCCAGTAGGTAATTTTTAAATTTTCATCCTCCTTCCTCCCTCCACTCTAAAGTAGGCCCAGTGTCTGTTGTTCCATTTGTGTCCATATGTACTCAATGTTTAGCTCCCCTTATAAGTGAGAACATATGGTATTGGGTTTTCTAGGATAATGGCCTCCAGCTCCACTCATGTTGCTGGAAGAGAGATGATCTCATTCTTTTTATGGCTGCATAGTATTCCATGTTGTATATCTACCACATTTCTTCATCCAGTCTACCACTGATGGGCATTTAGGTTGATTCCATGTCTTTGCTATTGTGAAAAGTGCTGCAATGAACATACACTTGCGTGTGTCTTTATGGTAGAATGATTTGTATTTCTTTTGGTATATACTCAATAGTAGGATTGATGAGTTGAATGGCACTTCTGCTTTGAGTTCTTTGAGAAATTGCCACACTGCTTTCC
The DNA here is from genome assembly GCF_029289425.2 of Pan paniscus. Taxonomy (NCBI): domain Eukaryota; kingdom Metazoa; phylum Chordata; class Mammalia; order Primates; family Hominidae; genus Pan; species Pan paniscus. Next base: position 43,999,717 of record NC_073253.2, on the reverse strand, counting down.
ACAATGGCTGAACTACCTTACATTCCCACCATCACTGTATAATCATTCCCTTTTCTCCACAACCTCACTAGCATCTCTTATTTTTTGAGTTTTTAATAATAGCCATTCTCATTGGTGTGAGATGGTATCTCATTGTGGTTTTGATTTGCATTTCTCTAATGATTAGTGATGTTGAGCATTTTGTCATATGCTTTCTGGCCACATGTATGCCCTCCTTTGAAAGTGTCCATTCATGTACTTTGTGTACGTTTAAATGAGATTGTTTGTTTTTCACTTGTTGATTTTTTTAAGTTCACCAGATGCACTGTGCTGGGGTTCTGTGATAGTCCCTAATTGCTGTGCACCCTCCCAAGCCTGAGAGCAGCAGGAGGGAGGGTTGTGAGACAGCAAAAAGGTGGACTGCCTCTCTCTTTGGGAGCTGCATGCCAGAGAAGTGTAGAGCTGCTCCCAGCTGGAGAACTCAGGAGGACTAGGGTGGCCTCACTAGCATCCCAGGCTAGTGGGCCTTATCCTACAAGGTTCAGTGGTGGTGAGGTCTGCAGTCTATCACTGCTCAGCCCCATGGACTTGGCCCCTTTTCTGGGGAGCATGCAAGAAAACTTGGCCTTCCCAATTGCTGGAGCTGCAGCCCCTGGTTTTGGGGTACCCAGGGAACAAATGCTACTGGGACTCCACACCTACCTAAGAAGCAGCTCTACCCAGACTCCACATGGCTCTCTGTTTTGGTCTGGAGACCCCAGTTGGGGTATCTCCTGAGCCCAGGGATTCAAAGGTTCGTGGCAGAAATATGCATCCCACGGGACTCTCACTCACTCACCATTTTCTTGTAGGGGGATTCCCCTGGGTCTGTGCCACTCCTGGGTGAATGGTTGATCTGTCTCACTCTTCTCTGTGATCCGAAGGTCACACTATGTCACTGATGAATCCTTATGTGTCCACCTGGATGTTCCGGTTGAAGAGCTAGTGTCTACTCACCTCACCACTCTTTCTGCTCTTTGTGAGAGTGGCACACACTAGCTGCTTCTAGTCAACCATCTTGGCCCCACCTCACTCACTTTTCTCAAGTAATCAAAGACCTAATAAAAGAGAGCATAAAGCATAAGAAATTACCTTGATAAACAAAAAATCTTGGTTTATTAGGCCAGTTATCTAAAAGGTAGAGAAAACATTTCACTATCTTCTATTAAGAGTAGGTCAATACTCGAAGAAAACCTTGTTGTTTTAGCACAGGGGACAAATTTCAAGTTTTCCATTCCTGTACTTTTGATAATAATGCTCAAGTTTTCAGAATATTTATAAATAATTTCCTTTTAACTTTAGCCAACTTGGTCACACATAAAATTCTTTTCACAAGATTAATCTTCCACAAACTTTCTATAAATTTGTCATCCAGTTATCTTATTCAGTTTTTGTCTATATTTTTTCTCTTTTTCTTTTTGGAACAATAAGACATTCTACTTTTAGACAAAAAATACTCTCTTTTTCCCTTAACAAAAACACAACCTCTTACTTATAACTTTCTTTATGTGTTTTCCTTCCCTCACATACAGATTTGTTTCCCTTCATTATTTCTAGTTTAAAGTACTCTAATATTAATTTTAATTAACTCTTAGTAACCTTAATTTCTAGTGAAAATTAGTAAGCATTTTGAAGTGCATCATGTTAGTATTTTGCAGATGAACACCATCTCATAAAATAATTTTTATGCCTTTAATTAACAGGCCCAAATATGTTTAGCTTTTTCATAACATGCGAAACCAAGATGCCAAATTACGTATATTTTAAACTTCTGTTAAGCAATTGATATTTCAGTATTTTCCTTAGAAATGACTCAAATATTAAATCAGTAAAGTGTTACTTAATTTAATATAACATGATTTTAAGATTTCAAGTCACACTAAATTATTTTTGAAATTCTGACAACTTTATTATAAACCTTTTGTCAATTTATATTCACCTAATTCACTTGTTCTTAACAATTGTGCTTCAGTTCCTCCTTAAACACAACGATGAGTGGATTTATAGCTTTAAGACATTCATTATACATCTCAGTAATAGCAAGCTTGTTTCACCAGTAACTTTAGGTTTAAAAACTGTATCTGTACATTGTAATTAATGCTGACAATTCTGAAAATATTTGTTTTTATTTTGCCAACAAATTTTAAAACTAGCTTTGTCTGCCAAAGATTATTTCATCACATAAGCCAAAAGGCAATTGAGTTTCTGTTTTTCTGAGAGAATTCTTAGTTTAAACACTTATGTTTTCTCTGTAAGCCAATTAAGTAGAGCCGTTTATGAATTTTGGTAGAAAAAATTATACATACGCACACACACACACACGTAGAAAAATACAGACAGAGGAAGAACTTACAACTTGCATTAAGAATTGTTATTTGCCTGGCTTGCAAATAGTTTTACTCCCTCTTTCAGACTATCTGTCTTTTAATGATCTGTTCAATTGGCCCATAAACAAGTGTTAGTTAGGCCACCCAAAATTTGTACTTCCAAAGAGATGATTTTTAGGTGAAGGAATGTAGAAAATTTAAATCTCAAAGGTACAGAACTTAAACACCAGTATTTGTTGAGATGAAAAAAAGCATATATAGGAAGCATTCAAAATGAAATGGTCAAGGATGAGTTTACACAGATAGATAGATTTAGGTCTCTTCCTTTTGCTTTGTGAAAGCATCTAGTGTTTTAGGTGTCAGAGAGGGAGATATCCTTACAAAGCAGAGATTATCATTACAGGTTTACATTTCTTACAAAGAGTTTCAAAATAAACAGGTAAATGCCAAAAACATATATTTTGGAGACAGATTAATTCACTAGTTGGTCTATTCAACTTAACTTGTTTCCTAATGAGATTAAATTCATGCACAAATAACCAAACCAAAAATTAAACCAAAAGAATACTCACCAGAAAGGATGTCCTTTACAAGAGCAGATCCCCCAAAATGTAAGAGTTCACTGAAAAGGTGGGAGCTCAAACCAAGAGAGGACTTATCTCGCAGCATAAAGACAACTTGTACAAGTGAAGATCACAATAGGCTCAGGTGAGTATCATACACAATTTCAAGTATCGCCAGATACTTGAAAGCCTTCCAAAGGCTTTCTTTGTTACTGTTTGGATAACAGTGCTGTAACTGTAAGTAACAAAGAAGGCTTGGAGCCTTTGCATCTTGCTTCTGACATTAGATTATGTCAACTTAAACAACAGAAATACTGACTCTCTAAAATAAAGAGTGTATTCAGGAAATAGCAGTAAATTGCAATTTGAAATACACATGCTATGGTGGACCTTAGGCACCAAAGAAGCTGAGGGACTGTATTAGTTTGTTTTAGCACAAAGAACTACCTGAGACTTGGTAATTTATAAAGAAAAGAGATTTAATTGACTCATGATTTCATAGGCTGTACAGGAAACATGATTGGAGGAGGCCTCAGGAAACTTACAATGATGGCAGAAGGCAAAAAGGAAGGAGGCATGTCTTACATGGCCGAAGCAGGGGGAAGAGGGCAAAGGGGAAATACCACACACTTTTCAACAACCAGGTCTCATGAGAACTCACTATCACAAGAACAGCAAGGAGGAAATCCACCCCCATGATCCAATCGCCTCTCACCAAGCCCCTCCTCCAACATTGGGGATTACAATTCGACATGAGATTTGGGTGGGGACACAAATCTAAACCATATCAGGAAGGCAAAAATCTTAAAAGAGAAATTTTATGTAAGTTTTGTAATAAACCTCATGGGCCAGAGAAGCTTATTACAAGAGTTGGCAAATACTCATTGATAATATTGGCTGTTGCTGGAGAGATGTCTTCATAGAATCATCATATCTAACATTTTCGTGGTTTTTGAGAGAACCATTGCAGCAGTTCTTATTATAGACATATGTACATGAAGGCCCCTCTTTCATGGCCTCCCAGCTTCATTTTTTTATGGTTTGATGTAAGTGACTCCATTTTGGTGCTCACAACTTCCACATTTCTCCCTTTTGGTTGAAATATTTTTCTGAAAGCATTTCACACTTAAGATATAGATTGGCCGGGCATGCTGATTCATACCCGTAATCCCAGCACGTTAGGAGGCGGAGGTGGGTGGATCACCTGAGGTTGGGAGTTCGAGACCAGCCTGACAAACATGGAGAAACCCCATTTCTACCAAAAATACAAAATTAGCTGGGCGTGGTGGCACGTGCCTGTAATCCCAGCTACTCAGGAGGCTGAGGCAGGAGAATCACTTGAATCCAAGAGGCAGAGGTTGCAGTGAGCTGAGATCACGCCATTGCACTCCAGCTTGGGCAACAAGAACGAAACTCCATCTCAAAAAACAAAAACAAAAACAAACAAACAAAAAATGAAATAATTGTAAAAACCAACTATAGTTCTCAGTAATGATAGTTTCATTACTGTCAGCTATTAGTAGAGTTAATTAACTCCTATCAACCTCACATTTTCCATTTAAAAAATACAGGAGAAAAAGTTTGATGTGGGTTTAATGAGAAAATTTATATAAAATAGATCTAACTACTATATTTATCACAAAACAGATGCACAAACTATGTTTTTTTCCTCTCACTTGTTCTTATTTTATATATCATTTTAATTGAGGAAATCATTGAGCATAATGTAACAAATATTTTCATAAGTTATTATAAAGAGGGTTTGAAGGACTTGTTAGAAAGTGTCTGGCAGTGGAAAAAACATCTAAATAGAAAATGAAAATAGCATGTGAATGCTGAAATAGCGTATTAAATAGCTGCAACTCTAATATAATTTATATGTGGGTTTTAGTATAGACAGAATACTTAAATTTATTTTTGCAGTCTTTTCAGTTGTTAAACATTTTATTGAACTCTTCATGTGCCTTTCAGATGTATTGTGCTTCAAGTGTGCTTGTACCAGCTTTTTCTGTTTAGAAATGCTTGTCTCCATTGTCAAAATGATCAGAAGGCAGTAATTGTATTTCCAATGTGAGGACAAACAATACTAGATATCCTGCAATCCTACATTGTAAAAAATATTCCCATCAAATGCCCCAATGGATAGCCACGTAAGTGATCATCTGTAATTATTTAGTCAAGAAATGAATATTTTACATGTAAATACTTTGAATGGCTTAATACAAACTAAATTTTTCAGAATGCAACCACTATGGAAATTGAAGAGAAAAAGTCTTTTTATTGTAGAAACTTCCAAGAGTCTTTCAATATTTACAAAAATTATGTTGCTAATGGCAATACCTTAGTTATTTGAATCACCAGTAGAACACACTATAAAAACATGCATTGTCACATCTGTACCCTGTCACATCCAGGATAACGATAATATTGAGATATATAACTATTTAGCCCTTATTTTAAAACATCAGGTAACAAGCATCAATCAATTTCTATCAAATGTTTCAACTCGGGTATTATAGCATAAGCAGAAATATACTGTTACCAATATCCCAGCCAATTTCTTTTCCTAATGAAACAATAAAACTGAGAATATAGAGACCATTTAGTAAAGTTGATATATATATGTGTGCATATGTGTGTGTGTGTGTATATATATATAAATGTAATTAATACAATAGATGAGGTCAAAGAAGCAAGTGATACACAACTTTTAATTTGGATGGGATGTCCTTGAAGATTCCTGTATTAGTCCTTTCTCACATTCCTATATGAAAATACCTGAGACTGAGTAATTTATAAAAGAAAGAGGTTTAATTGACTCACAGTTCCCTATGACTGGGGAGGCCTCAGGAAACTTACAATCGTAGTGGAAGGTGAAAGGGAGGCAGGCACTTTCTTCACAAAATGGCAGGAAAAAGAAGGATGGAAGGAGGAACTTGCCGAACAGTTGTAAAACCATTAGATCTCGAGAGAACTCACTCACTATCATGAGAACAGCTTGGGAGAAACCACCTCCATGATTCAATTACCTCCACCTGGTCTCTCCCTTGACATGTGGGGATTATGGGGTTTACAATTCACCATGAGATTTTGAGTGGGGACACAGCAAACCATATCAACTCCTAAATCTTAATACACTTTATTACTAGCTGATATGATTTGGATCTGTGTCCCTTACCAAATCTCATGCTGAATTGTAATCCCCAATGTTGGAGGTGGGGTCTTGTGGGAGGTGACTGGATCATGGGGGCAGATTTCCCCCTTTGATGCTGTATCATGATAGCATCCTCATGAGATATGGTTGGTGAAAGTGTGTGGCACCTTTTCTCTTCCTCTCAGTCCTGCTTCTGCCTTGCAAGATTCGTGCTTCCACTTTGCCTTCTGCCATGAGTAAAATCTCCCTTTAGCCTCCCCAGAAGCAGATGCTGCTATGCTTCCTGTTCAGCCTGCAGAACTGTGAGCCAATTAAACTTCTTTGCTTTATAAATTACCCCATCTCAAGTGTTTCTTTATAGCAGCAGTGTGAGAACAAGCTAATACACTAGCCTTCTTGAATACATCTTAGCAAGCTCTCGAGCAGTGTAACCACATAGATTAGAGAAGGCCAAAACTGACAGATTCCCATCTTGACCAAAGTTTAATCATTCTTCTCCAGTCCCTCTTCTCAGGCCCAGTTTAACAAAGACGCCTGCTAAGCCAGTTCACTGAGAATCACTTTGCCCTTGATATCTTATCACTTTGGCATGCCTTTAGCAATAATGCAGTTTAGCAAGAACCCCGCTCCCCGCCACCCCACCCCCTGCCACCCTTAATATCTAATTAGTTTCTATCCACTGACTCACTCCCTCAGCTCTTTGCTTATAAATTTCCAGCTCCATGCTGGGAGAAATTTTAGTTCAATCTCTCTCTACTATAGCTATATTATCCCCCCATTGCTATAGTCCTGAATAGTCTTCCTTGCTATTTTTAACAAGCATCCAGTGTACACATTTCCTTTTGACAAAACATAGTGTCCATATGTAGAGGGAAGAGGAAAGCTAACAAAATATAAAGTCATCCAAACCACACACACCTTGGACAAGCTTATCATGTGTGGGAATAAAATGCTGGAGGTGGGTTTGGCTTCCAAAAAAAAACAAGTGTGTAATTTGAAATTTCATATCAAGAACAGTTAAATTCCCAGATTCTTTATCATTACTGAATACCTTAGTAATTATTCTTCATTTAACACAACAGGAAATAGGAGATTTATTTTCTGGAGAGACTTGTCCAATTAAAGTGGGGATATGGTTGCTCTGTTGAGCAGAAATTTGGCTTATATAGACCCAAAGCTCAGAAAAAGAGTTATAGATCTAAAATGACAATCATTGAGACAATAAAGTTCATGGAAACCACGATGGGAAGCATCTACGTGGAAATAAAAAGTTGGATTTTCAGTAGAGAAATTGGTAACAATGTAAATTTCCTCTTAATGTCAGGTGAGAACTAATTCTGAAGTCAGAGGAGGAAAGTAGCCTACAACAAAGAGTAAGATCATCTTGACAGGATCAGGGAGAAAGATAATAGTTGCAAATGGAGACAGGTATATTGATTTAGTGCCAGGTAGTTGAAAGACTATGAGTATAAAGACTTATATTTTCTCTGTGTTGCAGTAGCAAAGTCATCTGCAGAGAGAGAGAGAAGTGAGAAGGGAGAAGAGAGTGTCAGAAATTAGAGGATTGTAGAGATTGAAAAAGTTATGTCAGGCACAATTGAAAACCCGGTTTCCAATGGTGATCATTGTCTTAAAATATTATCAGTTTGTTTTCTTGCATGACATTCTTCAGCAGCAGTCATGGACTGAGAAATATGCAGAAATCAGATAGTTGAGTTCATCTAGAGAAGAGGTTGCAATGTGCTTCTAAAAAGGACAAAACCAAAAGCAACCGAGAGAGAGAGAGAGAGAGAAAGAGAGAGAGAAAAATGAAGATGTGAAAGGGGATAGGTCAAAACTCAGTAATTTTTTTTAAGCAAAGGACCAGATAGTAAATATTTTTATTTTGTGAGCCATATTGTCTCTGTAGGAAGTACTCAGTTCTCCCATGTTCTGCAAAAGCAACCATGGACAATAAGAAAATGTGGCTGCGTTCCAATAAGAATTTATTTTAAAAATAGGTGATGGATTGTATTTAGCCCAAGGGAAGCAGTATGTCAATTCTGGTTTTATGTTACTGGCAATTACATTTTAAAATATTCGGTAATGGAATCTACAATATCGATTCCCAACTATTGCTGCATATTAGTATCATAATAAAATGCCAGGTCCCAGAGACACTGGGTCAGCCAATCTCAATTGGGGCCAAGGCACTCATATGTATCTTTGGAACCTCCTCAGGCAATTCTAACATAAAGCCAGTGTTGAGAAGAGCCATTGTTAGTTTGCTTGTGGGAGTAACTGACCGCAGGAGGATCATAATGCTATAGGCAAAGGCTGAGGCACCAGTGGATTGAAAGTCTTAGTGAGGCAGGAGAACAGCTGCAGTGGGAATTGTTGCCACACTGAACAGACAGGAGATTGATCAAAGAGTGGTGTGCTTATTTAGTCATTTAAGAGGAATATCATGTTTTGTCATTATACATTTCATGGGTTTGGTAAGCAGCCTCTAAAATTGCTCCATGTCACTTGTACCCCTGGTAGAGGTAACTCCTTGAGGAATCTTCTACTCTGTTGTCCTAGTTGAATTTATCTCACTTCACTATCAAATCGACTGTGGCAGAAGTGATGGATATCACTTCCAACATTAGATTGCACAAAGACTGTGGCTTCTGTCTTGGGAATCCTCTCTCTCTCTTTCATTGTAAGGGAAGCTGACTTCTATGTTGGGCGCTGCCTATTAAGAAGTCCACATAGCACGGAGCCAGTGTCACCAGTCACAGCCAGCAAGGAAGGACCTGGGGACTGCCCCCAGCCACATGATTAATCTTAGAAGTGAATCTTCCCTAAGTAAGGCTTTTAAATGATGGCAGCCTTATGAGAGTCCTTGAGCTAGAGGGCCTTACTAATTCTGATATAGTTCTTGACCCAGAGAAGTTGGCATAATGAATGTTTGTTGTTTTAATCCACTAAGTTTTGGAGGTAATATGTTAAGCATCAACAGATAACTAATAAAAGGAGTGATTCTGAGCAAGAAAGGCTTAAGTGGAGGGAAGCTAAGGTCGAATAGTTTATGAATATCATCCTGTAAGAATACAGGGCTTGGAGCTTTGAAGGTGGGAGCAGAAAAAAATTTATGTAAGCTTGTCATTAACAATATGACTAAAAAAGTTCATTATACTGAAGGATAAATGCTTACATGTGCCTCAGAGAATAGATGTTTTTATTCCTGGGAAGAAAGATAAACTTTTTCAAAAAACATAAAGATTAAGTAGGATGCAGTTTCCAGCTTTGGATTCTGACATTCAGGACATGGGGAGGGTGATGAGCTTCTCCTGGAGGACTGAATTTAGGACACAATCAAGTTCATGATGGAAGCCCTTATGAGGTAGAGAGGGAGTGCATCTCAGCTCTTTCGACTAATTAAATGATTGTTTGAATTGGAGAAGGTGTGGGTATTTTGTGTTGTTTGGGTGAGTACATTGGAATGGTTTTCTAGCATTCCTTTGAGATTTTCCACAGTATAAGGTAAAAGAACATTTTTACTTGTTTCAGAAAGCATACTGAGGAAGCTTTAATGTTACTATTAAGTAGGTAGGGAAATGACCAATATTATAAACGCAGATTTCCAGCCTCTCCTTTTAATGCTTTCAGAATGATTCCACAAGAACCTTGAAAATGTTGAGTATTTATATTTATTTTATGCCCTTTTATTGTGATTTTTTTAATAAATAAGTTTTTTTGGTAAATACTGGAAGTTAATATTCTATAGTTTAGAAAAGCAATTTTGAACACTCAACTAGTGAGCCCATATAAAACTACATAACAGCACAGAATATAGTAAAATAATAATATAATGAACTGGGAGACAAACTAGGCACTGTGTGCCAAGTTTTTCAAGGAAGATACAATTTCAATACCAATGAAATAAACTCCCACAAATTGATTTTTCTTTGTGTGCACTCATCAGTGTAAATACAATTAAGTAATAAAGCCTGTACTTGTTCAGGAAAGATGTTTTCTATTCATAGTCTGATATCTGGGTGCTTTGGTTTCTGATAATTTGTTATGTAAAAACCCTGCAAATTAAAAAAAAAAAAATCAGCAGCTCCAAGTTCATGGGCCCTTATCACAGAGGATTTAAAACCTGTGCATTTTCTTTAAACTGAGAATATTATTACATTTTTTAATCCAGTGATGAAACCATAATAGTTTTCTGAAATAATTCAGAATAATTATATACCTAAAAGTTAATTTGCATGTGCTGTAATTTAGATAAAAGGACAGTTAATTTTTGCATTACAAAACATGAAAAATAAAATCAAACGTTGCATCTTTACTTTTGTTATTACATAAATTCCTTTACATTGTAGTGCCCCCTAGCACCACGCAAGTTTATAAACTGCTTTCAATATTAATTATGTTATTATAATAATAATTTAAGAATGTATTATTAAAGTCAGTAATTTAATAATAATAATTTCAATAATATATGTGTCACAAAAATACCTGAAATTACAATTAGTATATCTGGTTTACTGATGGGAATACTGTGGCTCAAAAATATCATCTCAGGCAGGGTGTGGTGGCTAACTCATGTAATCCCAGCACTTTGGGGGTCCAAAGCAGGTGGATCGCCTGAGATCAGGAGTTTGAGACCAGCCTGGCCAACATGGTGAAACCTCATCTCTACTAAAGTACAAAACCAGTCCGGCATGGTGGTGCACACCTGTAATCCCAGCTACTCGGGGGGCTGAGGCAGGAGAATCACTTGAACCCATGAGGAGGAGGTTGCAGTGAGCCAAGATCACACCACTGCCCTCTAGTCTGGGTGACAGAGCGAGAGTCCTTCTCAAAAAAAAAAAAAAAAACATCTCACCCAAATCATGTAGCTACAAAGTTATGGTTTAGAATAATTCAACTATTTTACTGAAATCAAAACTTTTACTATTAACCAATCAGTTACACTCAGCTTTGTGTAACTGAATACCAAATAACATCATGTTCCAGTAATTTTCATTTGAGTGAGAAGGGAGCACACTGGTACCCTGGACACACCCAGATACACTAAATCAGAATCTCTAAAACTTGGTGACTGTAAAAATAATTTTATTCTGAGTCTGAAACATATGCTCCGTGTTTCTTAGCAAGTTTCTGCAGCACAGGAGTCAGGTGAGGGAAGGTAGCGCCCCACTCCTGGTTATGGAAGGCAGAGGGTGAGTTCTGCTGCACATATGAAGCTATGGAGAGAGCAAGACTGCATAGGAGCAGGGTACAGTCTCTGGATATAGAAGACAGATAAACCTGGGTTATAGTTGACCCAGTGGAAAATTATAGGCCAAGAATAAGTTTCCAGATACCTTAATAGGACTGGGCATTTGATAAATTTTGAAAGTTCTCTGATAATTCGTATGTGCAGTGTAGGCTAAGAACTCACGGAAACAATATAGACATTTTTTGCCTCTCAGGGATATGCAGACACCCCAGTTCAGATATGATGTCTTCATGATCATCAGAAATCCAGATGGCTATTATCTTGTTGCTTTGCACCTCCAAGTACTGCTGCTTCTCATGTTGCCCCATGGCTGCCCCAGATCTAGCCATCAGAGCTGCCTTTCCAAGAAGGAAGAAAGCACAGAGATAGGACATGCCCCCTGCATGTAAGTCAGCTTCTCAGAAGTTACACACGTTACTTCCCCTTACACAACATAGGTCAGAAATTGGTCACATGTGTCATGCCCTATGTTAAGAAAAGATTGGGAATATAGCATTTATTCCTGGTGATCATGTGTCCGGCTAAGCATTAGAGGACATTTTTACTGATGGCGAAAGGGTCAATGGAGATTGCAGTTAACCAGCCATCTCTGTCCAATAGGCACTTTATTTGGTGACAATAATTATAGGAAAGGTAGCACTAGACAGTTTTAATTCATTGAAGTTATTTTGGGTTTTTCTTGTTAATTTGTTTGTTTGCTTATTTGTTTTATCCTTCAGAGAAATGCTAGAAATTTAGTAATTAAATATTTCATTGAACACAAAAGCATAACATTATGGAAAAGAGTAACTGTTGTTTGGTTTTATTTATATATGTTAGTGTTTATACTGACTAATCTCACCAATGGAGACAGACAATTTCTAAGATTTATTATAGGCATTGTGTTTGGATCTTTCTTTCAGAAAAGTAACAATCAGCTTAACCCAAAAATTATTTTAATAATAATTGGCATATCCAGCTTCATCCATGTCCCTACAGAGGACATGAACTCATACATTTTTATGTCTGCATAGTATTCCCATGGTGTATATGTGCCACATTTTCCTAATCCAGTCTATCATGGATGGACATTTGGGTTGGTTCCAAGTCTTTGCTATTGTGAATAGTGCCGCAATAAACATATGTGTGCATGTGTCTTTATAGCAGCTTGATTTATAATCCTTTGGGTATATATCCAGTAATGGGATGGCTGGGTCAAATGGTGTTTCCAGTTCTAGAAGCTGGAAACCATCATTCTGAGCAAACTATCGCAAGGACAGAAAACCAAACACCGCATATCCTCACTCATAGGTGCAAATTGAACAATGAGAACACCTGGACACAGGGTGGGGAACACGACACACCGGGGCCTGTCGTGGGGTGGGAGGAGGGGGCAGGGATAGCATTAGGAGATATGCCTAATGTAAATGACGAGTTAATGGCTGCAGCACACCAACATGGCACATGTATACATATGTAACAATCCTGCACATTGTGCACATGTACCCTAGAACTTAAAGTATAATAAAAATAAATAAATAATAATTGGCATATCCAGAACCCTTTGCTATCTTCTGCTACATTTGCACAAATTCACAGCTATTTGAATACCAGTCATTGTCAATCCTGGTCAGCTTTGAAAATACTGTTCCTTAGTTTTCCTCTCTGCCTAATTTACTTGGATTTAGGGGAAACCCAGGAATCAGTTGATTTGGGTATGTAGCCAATGTTGTAAAGAACTAATTGCTTTAACTTCTAATAGAAAAATATCACTATTTTTTTAAAAAAGGTACATAATTCATGTGTAGGAACATAATCCTTTTAGCCTAGAAGTAAAAAATGATATAGTCTTGCCCTATAGCACTGATCATGGCCATATATAATTTATAATAACCAAAATAATGACAATATTTTGGTAAAGCATGCTCTATTAATTTGAATGCTCACGAGTTAACACATAATTTAATGTGATATGTATTAGGTTATAGAAAACCATGAAGTAAAAATCATAGGCTGCATTGAACTTTCTACTTTCCCAACTTTGCCTCATTATAGGGAGGGATGCAGCCCTAGAGTTCAAGAATTCCATAAAGACCAACCTGAAATTCTGGTGCCTGGCATCTTGTCACACCTTCTTCCAATACACAAACATCAAGGAGTGTAGAAGTTGAACATGGTCTGTTGTCACTGCCTCAAAGAATCCACTTCTAGCTTGTTCACACTAGGGTGTGAACATTTAAAGAGGGTAGGGAAGAACCACCTGGGTGGATTTTCACTGGGGATCTTATAATAAACTCTCAAAATCCCAGATTGAGACAAGGGAAGGGATGCTCAGTCTTATGTAATTAGGAAAAAGAGAGGGATTTTGAGCCCACCCCTGCATCATCTAAGTCAAACAGAGCCAGTGTAACTGTTGGGACCATTGCAGGTAGGGTGTGCTAGGTACCAAGCCACAGTTAGGTAACCAATGACTTTTACAAGCTTATTTTCATCTCAGTACACCACATGCTTCATGTGCCACTTGCATGTATGTAAGTTACACATCTAAGATTATATTATTGGGTTACACTACTATGAATTATCTAAGGAAAATAGAATGATCATCATTGTGTGTGCAAAGACGACTTCTGAAATTAATACCAACAAGAGATTTCTTCTTTGCATATTTTCAAGCAGAAAGTGGACTAAATTATATCATTGGAGCATGATGTCTCAAAAAATATTTATTGCCAAATAATTCTTTACTGCTAAAAATTATTTATTGCATGAAATAGAAAAGATCTGAGACTGAAACTTCCATTTAAAAACATGAATTATTTAAAAAATAGAGTAATTACATAACAATTATGAAACTCAGATGCCAGAGTCAGAAATCAAGAAATTAACTATGTCAAGCAATTACAATACGATTACAAAGGCCCTTATATATTCATACAAGCTTTTTGCATTTTTTGAGCTAATTTTATGAAAAACATCAAAAGCCAGAAAACTAATGCTTAATGTATATTTTAAGGCCAAGAACAATATAGAAACATTAATTTTCTCCTTAAAGTTTTTTAAGATATTTAAAGTAAACATTTTAAAAATTATTTAATCTGTGACCCAATTTGAATCACTTTGCTCTTCAGATTCCGATGTCTCCACAAATATTCCAATGTCTCCTTGAAATTAGCTGATACATTATAAGAAATGAATGACTGTCCTGTCCTATTTGGGATACACATAAAAGTTACCCCAAAGGTTTAATTAGATAGTGAAGTACAAAAATACAGATTTGTAAAATATTAAATATATAAACAATATAAATCTCTATTTTGACAAGTGACTTGATAAACTAGGTTAAATAATTGTTAATAGAGTTGAGTAAAGGCAGTGATGTTGGTAAACTAGTGATCCAAATGAAAAGCAAGTCGGCTGGGCACGGTGGCTCACGCCTGTAATCCCAGCGCTTTGGGAGGCCAAGGCGGGTGGATCACAAGATCAGGAGTTCGAGACCAGCCTGGCCAATATTGTGAAACCCCGTCTCTAATAAAAAATACACAAATTAGCCCAGCGTGGTGGCATGGTGCCTGTAGTCACAGCTACTCAGGAGGCTGAGGCAGGAGAATCGCTTGAACCAGGGAGGTGGAGGTTGCAGCGAGCTGAGACCACACCACTGCACTCCAGACTGGGCAACAGAGTGAGACGCCATCTCAAAAAAAAAAAAAACCAGAAAAAAAGAAAGTCTTGATACATGGTGTATGCTGCATGTATGTAAGTTACACTTCAAAGAGTAAGTCCTCCCACCATAGCTGTTTTCAAGTTATTACCATTTCAAGATACTAACTCCTGTGAATAGGAGGGTGAAGTCTTTAAATTACAGGAAATTGCAATAAAAGCCCGAGGCAAAGATATTTCAAGGGTTTTGGTTAAACAAAGGAAACATTGGCTGGCATGAACAAGAGGAATCCACTATTGAAACCATCTTAGTCAATGGCAGGAAGACAGTGTTATGAGTCTACTGGTTACAGAAAATCTTTGTTTTAAAAACTCAGGTTTATCGAATTAAAATTTATATATGTCAAAAGTCATCTTTTTAAGTATGCAGTGTGTTGAAAACATAGATGGTTATATAACAAATACCATCCTCAAGATATAGAACAGTAACATCACCTAGAAAAATTCCCTTTTGTGCCTTTTGAATCAGTATTTCTGCTGCCCTCAGTCTTTGGAAATCGCTGTTCTTTATCCCTATCGTTTTATATTTTCTAGAATGTCATACACAAGGGAGCAAACAGCATCCTGAATAGGCCTTTAAATCTGGCTTTTTTTTTTTTTTCTTTTTTTTTTCACTTTTTCACACTGCCTCAGAGGGGAAGCAGCAATTTATTTTTATTTTTATTTTTAATTATACTTTAAGTTTTAGGGTACATGTGCACATTGTGCAGATTAGTTACATATGTATACATGTGCCATGCTGGTGGGCTGCACCCACTAACTCGTCATCTAGCATTAGGTATATCTCCCAATGCTATCCCTCCCCCCTCCCCCCTCCCCACCACAGTCCCCAGAGTGTGATATTCCCCTTCCTGTGTCCATGTGATCTCATTGTTCAATTCCCACCTATGAGCGAGAATATGCGGTGTTTGGTTTTTTGTTCTTGTGATAGTTTACTGAGAATGATGGTTTCCAATTTCATCCATGTCCCTACAAAGGACATGAACTCATCATTTTTTATGGCTGCATAGTATTCCATGGTGTATATGTGCCACATTTTCTTAATCCAGTCTATCGTTGTTGGACATTTGGGTGGGTTCCAAGTCTTTGCTATTGTGAATAATGCCGCAATAAACATACGTGTGCATGTGTCTTTATAGCAGCATGATTTATAGTCCTTTGGGTATATACCCAGTAATGGGATGGCTGGGTCAAATGGTATTTCTAGTTCTAGATCCCTGAGGAATCGCCACACTGACTTCCACAATGGTTGAACTAGTTTACATTCCCACCAACAGTGTAAAAGTGTTCCTATTTCTCCACATCCTCTCCAGCACCTGTTGTTTCCTGACTTTTTAATGATTGCCATTCTAACTGGTGTGAGATGATATCTCATAGTGGTTTTGATTTGCATTTCTCTGATGGCCAGTGATGATGAGCATTTTTTCATGTGTTTTTTGGCTGCATAAATGTCTTCTTTTGAGAAGTGTCTGTTCATGTCCTTCGCCCACTTTTTGATGGGGTTGTTTGTTTTTTTCTTGTAAATTTGTTTGAGTTCATTGTAGATTCTGGATATTAGCCCTTTGTCAGATGAGTAGGTTCTGAAAATTTTCTCCCATTTTGTAGGTTGCCTGTTCACTCTGATGGTAGTTTCTTTTGCTGTGCAGAAGCTCTTGAGTTTAATTAGAATCCCATTTGTCAATTTTGGCTTTTGTTGCCATTGCTTTTGGTGTTTTGGACATGAAGTCCTTGCCCACGCCTATGTCCTGAATGGTAATGCCTAGGTTTTCTTCTAGGGTTTTTATGGTTTTAGGTCTAACGTTTAAATCTTTAATCCATCTTGAATTGATTTTTGTATAAGGTGTAAGGAAGGGATCCAGTTTCAGCTTTCTACATATGGCTAGCCAGTTTTCCAAGCACCATTTATTAAATAGGGAATCCTTTCCCCATTGCTTGTTTTTCTCAGGTTTGTCAAAGATCAGATAGTTGTAGGTAAGCGGTGTTATTTCTGAGGGCTCTGTTCTGTTCCATTGATCTATATCTCTGTTTTGGTACCAGTACCATGCTGTTTTGGTTACTGTAGCCTTGTAGTATAGTTTGAAGTCAGGTAGTGTGATGCCTCCAGCTTTGTTCTTTTGGCTTAGGATTGACTTGGCGATGAGGGCTCTTTTTTGCTTCCATATGAACTTTAAAGTAGTTTTTTCCAATTCTGTGAAGAAAGTCATTGGTAGCTTGATGGGGACGGCATTGAATCTGTAAATTACCTTGGGCAGTATGGCCATTTTCACGATATTGATTCTTCCTACCCATGAGCATGGAATGTTCTTCCATTTGTTTGTATCCTCTTTTATTTCCTTGAGCAGTGGTTTGTAGTTCTCCTTGAAGAGGTCCTTCACATCCCTTGTAAGTTGGATTCCTAGGTATTTTATTCTCTTTGAAGCAATTGTGAATGGGAGTTCACTCATGATTTGGCTCTCTGTTTGTCTGTTGTTGGTATTTAAGAATGCTTGTGATTTTTGTACATTGATTTTGTATCCTGAGACTTTGCTGAAGTTGCTTATCAGCTTAAGGAGATTTTGGGCTGAGACGATGGGGTTTTCTAGATAAACAATCATGTCGCCTGCAAACAGGGACAATTTGGCTTCCTCTTTTCCTAATTGAATACCCTTTATTTCCTTCTCCTGCCTGATTGCCCTAGCCAGAACTTCCAACACTATGTTGAATAGGAGCAGTGAGAGAGGGCATCCCTGTCTTGTGCCAGTTTTCAAAGGGAATGCTTCCAGTTTTTGCCCATTCAGTATGATATTGGCTGTGGGTTTGTCATAGATAGCTCTTATTATTTTGAAATACGTCCCATCAATACCTAATTTATTGAGAGTTTTTAGCATGAAGGGTTGTTGAATTTTGTCAAAGGCTTTTTCTGCATCTATTGAGATAATCATGTGGTTTTTGTCTTTGGCTCTGTTTATATGCTGGATTACATTTATTGATTTGCGTATATTGAACCAGCCTTGCATCCCAGGGATGAAGCCCACTTGATCATGGTGGATAAGCTTTTTGATGTGCTGCTGGATTCGGTTTGCCAGTATTTTATTGAGGATTTTTGCATCAATGTTAATCAAGGATATTGGTCTAAAATTCTCTTTTTTGGTTGTGTCTCTGCCCGGCTTTGGTATCAGAATGATGCTGGCCTCATAAAATGAGTTAGGGAGGATTCCCTCTTTTTCTATTGATTGGAATAGTTTCAGAAGGAATGGTACCAGTTCCTCCTTGTACCTCTGGTAGAATTCAGCTGTGAATCCATCTGGTCCTGGACTCTTTTTGGTTGGTAAACTATTGATTATTGCCACAATTTCAGCTCCTGTTATTGGTCTATTCAGAGATTCAACTTCTTCCTGGTTTAGTCTTGGGAGAGTGTATGTGTCGAGGAATGTATCCATTTCTTCTAGATTTTCTAGTTTATTTGCGTAGAGGTGTTTGTAGTATTCTCTGATGGTAGTTTGTATTTCTGTGGGATCGGTGGTGATATCCCCTTTATGATTTTTTATTGTGTCTATTTGATTCTTCTCTCTTTTTTTCTTTATTAGTCTTGCTAGCGGTCTATCAATTTTGTTGATCCTTTCAAAAAACCAGCTCCTGGATTCATTGATTTTTTGAAGGGTTTTTTGTGTCTCTATTTCCTTCAGTTCTGCTCTGATTTTAGTTATTTCTTGCCTTCTGCTAGCTTTTGAATGTGTTTGCTCTTGCTTTTCTAGTTCTTTTAATTGTGATGTTAGGGTGTCAATTTTGGATCTTTCCTGCTTTCTCTTGTGGGCATTTAGTGCTATAAATTTCCCTCTACACACTGCTTTGAATGCATCCCAGAGATTCTGGTATGTTGTGTCTTTGTTCTCGTTGGTTTCAAAGAACATCTTTATTTCTGCCTTCATTTCGTTATGTACCCAGTAGTCATTCAGGAGCAGGTTGTTCAGTTTCCGTGTAGTTGAGCGGCTTTGAGTGAGATTCTTAATCCTAAGTTCTAGTTTGATTGCACTGTGGTCTGAGAGATAGTTTGTTATAATTTCTGTTCTTTTACATTTGCTGAGGAGAGCTTTACTTCCAACTATGTGGTCAATTTTGGAATAGGTGTGGTGTGGTGCTGAAAAAAATGTATATTCTGTTGATTTGGGGTGGAGAGTTCTGTAGATGTCTATTAGGTCCGCTTGGTGCAGAGCTGAGTTCAATTCCTGGGTATCCTTGTTGACTTTCTGTCTCGTTGATCTGTCTAATGTTGACAGTGGGGTGTTAAAGTCTCCCATTATTAATGTGTGGGAGTCTAAGTCTCTTTGTAGGTCACTCAGGACTTGCTTTATGAATCTGGGTGCTCCTGTATTGGGTGCATATATATTTAGGATAGTTAGCTCTTCTTGTTGAATTGATCCCTTTACTATTATGTAATGGCCTTCTTTGTCTCTTTTGATCTTTGTTGGTTTAAAGTCTGTTTTATCAGAGACTAGGATTGCAACCCCTGCCTTTTTTTGTTTTCCATTTGCTTGGTAGATCTTCCTCCCTCCTTTTATTTTGAGCCTATGTGTGTCTCTGCACGTGAGATGGGTTTCCTGAATACAGCACACTGGTGGGTCTTGACTCTTTATCCAACTTGCCAGTCTGTGTCTTTTAATTGGAGAATTTAGTCCATTTACATTTAAAGTTAATATTGTTATGTGTGAATTTGATCCTGTCATTATGATGTTAGCTGGTGATTTTGCTCGTTAGTTGATGCAGTTTCTTCCTAGTCTTGATGGTCTTTACATTTTGGCATGATTTTGCAGCGGCTGGTACCGGTTGTTCCTTTCCATGTTTAGCGCTTCCTTCAGGAGCTCTTTTAGGGCAGGCCTGGTGATGACAAAATCGGTCAGCATTTGCTTGTCTGTAAAGTATTTTATTTCTCCCTCACTTATGAAGCTTAGTTTGGCTGGATATGAAATTCTGGCTTGAAAATTCTTTTCTTTAAGAATGTTGAATATTGGCCCCCACTCTCTTCTGGCTTGTAGGGTTTCTGCCGAGAGATCCGCTGTTAGTCTGATGGGCTTCCCTTTGAGGGTAACCCGACCTTTCTCTCTGGCTGCCCTTAACATTTTTTCCTTCATTTCAACTTTGGCGAATCTGACAATTATGTGTCTTGGAGTTGCTCTTCTTGAGGAGTATCTTTGTGGTGTCCTCTGTATTTCCTGAATCTGAACGTTGGCCTGCCTTGCTAGATTGGGGAAGTTCTCCTGGATAATATCCTGCAGAGTGTTTTCCAACTTGGTTCCATTCTCCCCAGCACTTTCAGGTACACCAATCAGACGTAGATTTGGTCTTTTCACATAGTCCCATATTTCTTGGAGGCTTTGCTCATTTCTTTTTATTCTTTTTTCTCTAAACTTCCCTTCTTGCTTCATTTCATTCATTTCATCTTCCATTGCTGATACCCTTTCTTCCAGTTGATCGCATCGGCTCCTGAGGCTTCTGCATTCTTCACGTAGTTCTTGAGCCTTGGTTTTCAGCTCCATCAGCTCCTTTAAGCACTTCTCTGTATTGGTTATTCTAGTTATACATTCTTCTAAATTTTTTTCAAAGTTTTCAACTTCTTTGCCTTTGGTTTGAATGTCCTCCCGTAGCTCAGAGTAATTTGATCGTCTGAAGCCTTCTTCTCTCAGCTCGTCAAAATCATTCTCCATCCAGCTTTGTTCCGTTGCTGGTGAGGAACTGCGTTCCTTTGGAGGAGGGGAGGCTCTCTGCGTTTTAGAGTTTCCAGTTTTTCTGTTCTGTTTTTTCCCCATCTTTGTGGTTTTATCTACTTTTGGTCTTTGATGATGGTGATGTACAGATGGGTTTTCGGTGTGGATGTCCTTTCTGTTTGTTAGTTTTCCTTCTAACAGACAGGACCCTCAGCTGCAGTTCTGTTGGAATACCCTGCCGTGTGAGGTGTCAGTGTGCCCCTGCTGGGGGGTGCCTCCCAGTTAGGCTGCTCGGGGGTCAGGGGTCAGGGACCCACTTGAGGAGGCAGTCTGCCCGTTCTCAGATCTCCAGCTGCGTGCTGGGAGAACCACTGCTCTCTTCAAAGCTGTCAGACAGGGACATTTAAGTCTGCAGAGGTTACTGCTGTCTTTTTGTTTGTCTGTGCCCTGCCCCCAGAGGTGGAGCCTACAGAGGCAGGCAGGCCTCCTTGAGCTGCGGTGGGCTCCACCCAGTTCGAGCTTCCCGGCTGCTTTGTTTACCTAAGCAAGCCTGGGCAATGGCGGGCGCCCCTCCCCCAGCCTCACTGCCGCCTTGCAGTTTGATCTCAGACTGCTGTGCTAGCAATCAGCGAGATTCCGTGGGCGTAGGACCCTCCGAGCCAGGTGTGGGATATAGTCTCGTGGTGCGCCGTTTTTTAAGCCGGTCTGAAACGCGCAATATTCGGGTGGGAGTGACCCGATTTTCCAGGTGCGTCCGTCACCCCTTTCTTTGACTCGGAAAGGGAACTCCTTGACCCCTTGCGCTTCCCAGGTGAGGCAATGCCTCGCCCTGCTTCGGCTCGCGCACGGTGCGCGCACGCACTGGCCTGCGCCCACTGTCTGGCACTCCTTAGTGAGATGAACCCGGTACCTCAGATGGAAATGCAGAAATCACCCGTGTTCTGCGTCGCTGACGCTGGGAGCTGTAGACCTGAGCTGTTCCTATTCGGCCATCTTGGCTCCTCTAAATCTGGCTTTTTAAATAGCATAATAAATCTGAGACACATTCATGTTGTTATGTTATCAGATTTGTTTCTTTTTCTTCCTAACGTGATATTAAATAGATACAGTATATAACTTTTTGACTATTCACCAGTTTTTGAAATTATGAATCATATGGTTAAAGTCACCAACAGATATACATATGTATATTACATATATGTATATAGTATACATATAAATCAGTGGATTCTTCAATTTTTTTATTGTCAAAATGATTTTTCCATTATAATTCCTTTGCTTCTCTGTTGAAAGTTTTAGAATGAGCTTGTTTGTTAGTTGCAAATATCCTGTTAGGAATTTTAACTGGATTGAATTTTTGTATTGAATTTTTTGATTGGTTTGAACATAATTAATTTATTGTCAATATTGGCTACCAAGCTCTTTACGTATTTACTTCTTCTTTGATTTCTTTTACCAGTGTTTTTTTAGTTTTTGTTACCCTTTCTCCATGTTTTTTTAGATTAAGAATTTAATGTTTCTTGTGCTACTTTAAATGTAACTTTAAAAAATTCTAATTTCCAATTGTTCATTAATAGTGTTGTAAAGTAGTGGGTCCCCCACCAGGGAATTTAAGGGCATATGTTGACTGCTTGAGTCCTGAAGGCTAGATGGTGAGCAAAGTTCATGGTGCTCAGCCGAGGAGCAGATGTCCCTGAAAACCAAAACATCCGGGAGCATATCTAGGTACATACCAAGAAGAACAGTTTCATCACATGTAGTAAGCAAAGAGCCAGAAAAGTAGCTTTGGCCGGGCGCGGTGGCTCATGCCTGTAATCCCAGCACTTTGAGAGGCCAAGGCGGGCGGATCACGAGGTCAGGAAATCAAGCCCATCCTGGCTAACGTGGTGAAACCCCGTCTCTACTAAAATACAAAAGATTAGCCGGGCGTGGTGGAGGGCGCCTATAGTCCCAGCTACTCGGGAGGCTGAGGCAGGAGAATGGCGTGAACCCAGGAGGCGGAGCTTGCAGTGAGCCGAGATCCCGCCACTGCACTCCAGCCTGGGCGACAGAGCGAGACTCCGTCTCAAAAAGAAAAGAAAAGAAAAGAAAAGAAAAGAAAAGAAAAGAAAAGTAGCTTAAAAGCAGCTTAGAGGAAGATGGTGGGCAGCAGGCGGATCTCTGGAGTTATCCCGCTGCCCTTTACGTAAGTCCTAATAAACTCATCTTCTCATGAAGCTGGACTTGTCTGAGTCCTTCTTTGTTATTTCAGCACTATCTCTTTGGCAGAGGGATGTTCTTCTACACAGGTCTGGGTTTTTCCTGCAACAATTATATATAAAAAATAATTCTGTATATTAACATTATAGTGTTATAGTGCATAGTGTGAAATTACAAAACTCACAATTTATTTCTAGTAGCTTCACTTTTAATAATTTTAATTATTTTGTACTCACAATTTATTTCTAGCAGCTTCACTGCTAATAATTTTAATTATTTTGTACATAATGGAATATTGTGCATAGACCATCCACGAATCAAATAGAGTTTTATTTCTTCGTATCCAATTTGTATGCCTTTTGTTTATTTTTCTTACTTTAGTACACTGGTTAAAATTTCCAGTATACAGTTAAATCGTTCTTGAGGACAGGTTTCCTGTACTTCTTTTCTTCGTGCCTGTGTATAACGTATATTTAACTATATAATACATACAACACAACTATGTTTGTCTTCATATAATTTTTTACCTTTTTTTTAGTTTGTTTACATAGCCCCTATATCTCTAGAAATGTTTCTTGGATTTACGATTTGATTGCCTTCACTTCTTTTGGAAAATTCTCATTCATTTTGTTTTTAAGTATTTATCATCCTTGTTCTCTTTCATGAATCCGTTCAAGTTAGGCATCCAGAGCTGTCCTTCAGCTCTTGGATGCCATGTTCTGCTATTTATCACTCTTCTTGTTTCTTACTTGTATTTGTTATTCAATTTCTATGTTTTTTATCTTCAACTTTACTGTTCCATTCTTTATTCATATCAAGTCTTCTGATGAATTACTTCATTGGTGTTTGCATTTTGAGGTAGATACAACAGTATATCTATTGAGACATTAATTAGTGCAATTAAACCGAAGTTTAACACATTTTAAGTAAAAATTTATCCCACTATCGCATAAAACTTGTGAAAGTTAAAGTCATCAGCACTTAATATTGTCTGTCATGCGAGGCAATCGGCACTCAAGTGGCAAATGCACTCATTTAACTCTAAATTGGTACTTTAGTTGATCTCTCATATTGATTTTTTTAACCCTTAAACACTGGCAAAGAGAAGCATACACATAAAGAGAGATTTTTTACATTATTGTTTATTTAGTTAGTTTTTAGAAACAAGGTCTCCTCTCTCTCTCAGGCTGGAGGGCTGTGGTGCAATCACAGCTCACTGCAGCCTCAAAATCCTGGGCCCAAGCATACCTCCCACCTCAGCCTCCCAAGTAGCTTGGATTACAAGTGCCTGCCTCAGTACCTGGCTACTTTTAAAACATTTTTTGATACACATAGAGTCTCAATTTGCTGCTCAGGCTGGTCTCAAACTATTGGTCTCAAGCAATCCTCTTGCCTCAAGCTTCTAAAGTGCTGGGATTACAGGTTAACCAGGACACCTGGCCTAGAGGTTATTTTTTGTTGTTTTAATTTCTTTATTTAATAGTCTGTGTATTTAAATTTTGTTGACAATAATCTTAACAGCAACAATAGTATCTACTTGAAAGGTATGCATTCTATATATAATTCCTTAGATATAAATTTAAGTATAAATATTTGAAAACTCTTTAATTTTTTAATATTGTGTCCCATTTCTTAAAAAAGAGAGAAGCTATATTAACTTTTGAATTCAGTACACAGTTAACAGTTCTTTCATTTAATATGTGATAATATAAATTTAACAGTGAAACTTTCAAATACTCATATTAACTTACCCTGATAGATTTTATAGCTTTAATATAAAACTTCTCATAAATGTAAAATTTGACAAAGCACAATATTCTCCAGGAAGTTAGAAAAGTAATATAATTTTCTGTCTCTCAGAATGTGTTTTCTAACCTCTAAATTTAAATTGATGGACTAATCTTTTAAAATTCAGAATCAAATATAATTGCTTTGGTTTGATCATTGAGAATTCTTTTTCCATTCCATCATTTTATAGTTTTTGCCTAAATAAAATACTTAAGGAAGTTATTGTTATGTTGTATTTGAAAGATGCCTGATGGAGAAACATTCATAGTTCTTTTCTATCCTTATGAAAGGTTATATGAAAACATATATATATGTATATATATAAACATGTGGATAAAGTACAGAAAATCCTATCATTGCCTCTGACTCAAATGGTAATCTTTAATATAAAGATTTGAAACTTTCATGGAACAGTATATCAGAACTTTATTTCCAATTTGTTTATGTATACTTAACGTATATCCTAAATATCAAGAAATCACATTCAATTAACATATACATTATAAAACAATTCCTATATGGTAATTCTAATAAGTAAACATGATTTTAGTGGTAGTAATTATTCAATCAAATATTCATATTTTAAAGATTAAATCTTCATATTTTAAAGCACATTACATCAGTTTACAATTCGATATTGACTACTGGATAGAATTTATCAATGAAATTTTGAATATGGCATGGTTAATGCAGATCATGTGAATTAAATTGCAAGGCAGAGAGCTTTTAAATTAAAAAAATAAGCTGGTTTATAAATCCAGTGCTAGATAGTTAATAAAAGCAATACATATAAATCTCCCAGACACCTCCCAATCTTGGTATTTTGAAATATTTTCCTCTTTTTAGTATTATTTAAATAAAAAAATTATCTGCCTTTAAGCAACAAAACATGAACTCTTGGTAGAAAATTCACTAATTGACATAGGTATCTAGACTTATAAACCTGTAAAAAATGTGAAATAGAAGGCATAAAGTATTTGAGTCAATAAATTACTAACTAAATCTTTTGATTAAATCAGCTTTATAAAAAAAGTAAATGTAAACACATAAGTCTTTGTATAAGCACCCCTACATTTTTAAAAGTATATTTGCCTTTTCATAAACTCAGTTGAGTAGTGGTAACATTCATCATCACAACTTTTTAGAGGCAATGAAATTGATGTCATTTGAGGTCTTCATCTCATATTTATCTTTTATTTTCTTATTTTGTCATGTTTAGCAAAGGATAGTAAAAGTAGAGGATCATTCAACCCAGAAATACAGGGAAACTGATCCTTGTAAATAGCACCCTTTATAGACTAATGGATATTTTAAGAGCAAGATGTGCTAGAAAGGAAAATAAGGCAATCTCTTAATGCTGTGCCTTTTCTTCCATTATATTTTTAGATTATATATTATCCCTTGTTTATTTCTGTAGCTGGGGAAAATATTTTTATTGAAATAGATTGTTTTTTGAAGTTTGCCGTATTAGGTAAAAATAAATACCAAACTTCTCTGTCTTCAGTTTAATAGAAAAAAAAAATCCCTTGTTACTCTGTTTCTGCCTTACTGTTAGTAGAAAGATTTATGATTAAGTAATTTTAGTAGGACAACATTAAGAACAAAAACATGAACCAAAATACTTTTTAAAATAAATATACACATTTTTACTATATATAGACACATATATAAAAGTATATATACATATATGTATATATGTGACTTCATTTTTTTTTTTTTTTTTTCTTTTTTATTGATCATTCTTGGGTGTTTCTCGCAGAGGGGGATTTGGCAGGGTCACAGGACAATAGTGGAGGGAAGGTCAGCAGATAAACAAGTGAACAAAGTTCTCTGGTTTTCCTAGGCAGAGGACCCTGCGGCCTTCCGCAGTGTTTGTGTCCCTGGGTACTTGAGATTAGGGAGTGGTGATGACTCTTAACGAACATGCTGCCTTCAAGCATCTGTTTAACAAAGCACATCTTGCACCGCCCTTAATCCATTCAACCCTGAGTGGATACAGCACATGTTTCAGAGAGCACAGGGTTGGGGGTAAGGTCACAGATCAACAGGATCCCAAGGCAGAAGAATTTTTCTTAGTACAGAACAAAATGAAAAGTCTCCCATGTCTACCTCTTTCTACACAGACACGGCAACCATCCGATTTCTCAATCTTTTCCCCACCTTTCCCCCCTTTCTATTCCACAAAACCGCCATTGTCCTCATGGCCCGTTCTCAATGAGCTGTTGAGTACACCTCCCAGATGGGGTGGTGGCCGGGCAGAGG
The DNA here is from genome assembly GCF_029289425.2 of Pan paniscus. NCBI lineage: Eukaryota > Metazoa > Chordata > Mammalia > Primates > Hominidae > Pan > Pan paniscus. The sequence continues at coordinate 43,972,775 of NC_073253.2, read as the reverse complement.
AGCTCCTCACTTCCCAGTAGGGGCGGCCGGGCAGAAGCACCCCTCACCTCCCGGACGGGGCGGCTGGCCGGGCGGGGGGCTGACCCCCCCCACCTCCCTCCCGGACGGGGCGGCTGGCCGGGCGGGGGGCTGACCCCCCACCTCCCTCCCGGACAGGGCGGCTGGCCGGGCAGAGGGGCTCCTCACTTCCCAGTAGGGGCGGCCAGGCAGAGGCGCCCCTCACTTCCCCGACGGGGCGGCTGGCCCGGCGGGGGGCTGACCCCCCCACCTCCCTCCCGGACGGGGCGGCTGGCCGAGCAGAGGGGCTCCTCACTTCCCGGTAGGGGCGGCCGGGCAGAGGCGCCCCTCACCTCCTGGACAGGGCGGCTGGCTGGGCGGGGGGCTGACCCCCCCACCTCCCTCCCGGACGGGGCGGCTGGCCGGGCGGGGGGCTGACCCCCCCACCTCCCTCCCGGACGGGGCGGCTGGCCGGGCGGGGGGCTGACCCCCCCACCTCCCTCCCGGACGGGGCGGCTGGCCGGGCGGGGGGCTGACCCCCCCACCTCCCTCCCGGACGGGGCGGCTGGCCGGGCGGGGGGGCTCCTCACTTCCCAGTAGGGGCGGCCGGGCAGAGGCGCCCCTCGCCTCCCGGACGGGGCGGCTGGCCAGGCGGGGGGCTGACCCCCCCACCTCCCTCCCGGACGAGGCGGCTGGCTGGGCAGAGGGGCTCCTCACTTCCCGGTAGGGGCGACCGGGCAGAGGCGCCCCTCACCTCCCGGACGGGGCGGCTGGCCGGGCGGGGGACTGACCCCCCCACCTCCCTCCCGGACGAGGAGGGAGGACGCTCCTCACTTCTCAGACGGGGTGGCTGCCGGGCGGAGGGGCTCCTCACTTCTCAGACGGGGCGGTTGCCAGGCAGAGGGTCTCCTCACTTCTCAGACAGGGCGGCCGGGCAGAGACGCTCCTCACATCCCGGACGGGGCGGCAGGGCAGAGGTGCTCCCCACATCTCAGATGATGGGCGGCCGGGCAGAGACGCTCCTCACTTCCCAGATGTGATGGCGGCCGGGAAGAGGCGCTCCTCACTTCCTAGATGGGATGGCAGCCGGGCAGAGACGCTCCTCACTTTCCAGACTGGGCAGCCAGGCAGAGGGGCTCCTCACATCCCAGACGATGGGTGGTCAGGCGGAGACGCTCCTCACTTCCCAGACGGGGTGGCTGCCAGGCAGAGGCTGCAATCTCGGCACTTAGGGAGGCCAAGGCAGGCGGCTGGGAGGTGGTTGTAGCGAGCCGAGATCACGCCACTGCACTCCAGCCTGGGCGCCATTGAGCACTGAGTTAACGAGACTCCGTCTGCAATCCCGGCACCTCGGGAAGCCGAGGCTGGCGGATCACTCGCGGTTAGGAGCTGGAGACCAGCCCAGCCGACACATCGAAACCCCGTCTCCACCAAAAAAATACGAAAACCAGTCAGGCGTGGCGGCGCGCGCCTGCAATCGCAGGCACTCGGCAGGCTGAGGCAGGAGAATCGGGCAGGGAGGTTGCAGTGAGCTGAGATGGCAGCAGTACCGTCCAGCTTCGGCTCGGCATCAGAGGGAGACCGTGGAAAGAGGGGAGAGGGGAGAGGGGAGAGGGGAGAGGGGAGAGGGGGGAGGGGGGAGGGGGGAGGGGGGAGGGGGGAGGGGGGAGGGGGGAGGGGGGAGGGGAGAGGGGAGAGGGGAGAGGGAGCTCTATCTGCCACACCATATGTGACTTCAATAACAGGAAAATAGATTTTCCAGATTAAGAATCTAAACATCTCATCCATAACAAAAGGTTAGGCTCTATACCAATGCTTGAATGAAAACTGTAATATCATCCATTTAAAAAAATGCCAACACATGCATAATTTTAGGCTGTAAAAATGAAAATATTTCAGAATTGATTAACAAATGGTGGAAGTTAAAGTTGTCTCTTCCTGACCTGCACTTTGTTTTCTGTCTCTTGCCTTTTCTCACATTTTATTTTTCCTTCCTATCTCAACAATATACCCCACCTGCAGTGTGCCCAATGTGGACACATACCTGCTTTTTTCAGGCACTGTTTTGGACAACATTTCCCTACTGAGCATTAAATCACTTTTTCTTAAATATGTACTAAAGATTTCCATGGCTGAAAAGCTAGTTCCACATACATTAATAATCCTTGAAGAATTAAATCAGATACAACCTCTACATCAGCACAATATTTCAAGGTGGTAAGGGAGTGCTACTGCTGGGTTTGTCTTCACTTAATAACTTTATTAATGATGTGGATGAGTGAACAAATATGAAAAGAAAATTTATAGGTATTACATATGTAGATTCTGCAGAAACAAATAGGCTGGAAGGTAATGACTGTAGAATGACCTAGAGAGGTTAAAAAAAGAAAATAGTAGTCCAATATTATTCCACTTTTAAGTAAATGAGACCATTAAGCTCTTTAAAATAACCAGTAAATAAAAACTCAAAGCAATGATAGCTACATCAAAAAGTGAGGGAAGAGGGGAAATTATATGTTGCAATGTTACAGAGTACATTAAAGCATTCAGTGTATTTCCTGAAAATTTCATAAGCACAGTTCTTAATGTTTATTCATAAATAAACAAAACCAAACCAAAAGCCATAGTTCATTTGTTTCTAACTAAGAGTACAAATTATTTATGCGGAAAAGTACATATAAGCTCACATAAATAACATGAATAATGTTTTCATTGTGAAGATATTCATAATGTTCAAATGACAAGGTCTTAGGAACTCTGCACCTTCATTAATTTTAATCAATATTTAACAATCAAGATTGTTTTCAATAAATCATGGCCTAATAATGAAAGGGGGAAACTATTTGTTTTAACTTTCATTTCAGTTTTACCCTTTACTCACAAGTTGAAATTCATTCTCACTCTTTGCAAACTATTTTGAAACATTTCCAGGTAAAATTCATATAAATATTTTATTTTTCCTAATTTTTGGAAAAATTTTAGACTATTACAATCTGAGTTAATAGCCTAGTTCCTTTGTTGATCCAGTGTAAATAAATATTTCTCTTTTCTTGCTGTATTAAAAAACCCACAGCCTGTATAGCCAAGTCTATATCTATATCGATATCTATCTGTATCTGTATCTATGTGTATCTCTATCGATGTATGCATACACAAATAATATCTGTGGAAGAATTTTTTTTCATGTAGTGTAATATCCACAGCTCTTCTACTTTAACCATAACTCAAGTTAATAACTTTATTGTCTTTTGTTAGTTTTACCTGGAAAAGAAAGCACATCATATACAATATTATAAAATAGAAATAAAACTAAATATAGTGTTTTAGAAGGTAACAAAGTTTTATGTTTAAGGATATTAAATAAAATCTATTTCTTCCAGTATATTTTTTCACAGTCTGTCTTAAATGGAATCTTCAGATATCTTAACAAGTTGACTACTAGATTTTGTAGTGTATTCCAATCAGATATCTATCTGAGGCCACTCTTTTTTTAATAATCTAGGCTTCTGTAGACAATGTGGAAACCTTTTTAAAATGATGACGCCCTCCTTTTCCTTCGTAGCTAAATTAGTACACAAAATTCTAAATATTTCCTTAGTTTTAATAATAATAAAGCAATATAAGATTCACCCTCTGTATTCAATTCTTTGTTACCAATTCTGCTATAATTAGAATTTTTGAAATTCTTAGTTATAACCTTTATTTTTGATAATTGCATTTAAAATGCAATGATAAAGCAAATAATTAAAATGCTAGGAATAAAATTGTCCTTTATTAGTTTATCATAAAGTTCCATAAATTTCAGCTCTCCTTGATTTCTCACTATTCTAGTTCATCAATTTTGTAATTAATCATTAAACATTATTCTTTCTCTATATTAAAAATATTAGCAATTAAAAAATCCCTATTTAATATTATATTCATTGTTTTAGTTTGATGCTTTTTTTTTTAGTGATATGTACAGAAGACAAAAAAATGATGTGCAGCCTTTGTGTTCCATTTATTGTTGCATAAAATAAAATTTCATCAATCTTGGATAAAAATTCTTAAGCCTATGATTATATTTGAAGGAAACACTAACTTCTGACATGATTATTTAGAACACACATTTTCTTAACTTGTCTTCCATTTTAGTGGAGCTATAAATAGCTTTGGCAAATTTTTCTGCTTTGCTGTTAATTTAACTCAGTAGATTTATTGAAATTTTAAGACACCATGTTATGCAAGATTTAGGGTATGTGACTACTCTTTCCTCCTGTGTGGAGGTCGACATTGCCACAGTCTAATATCATAGTTCCCCTAACTGGTCCCCTCCCAGAAGTGAGTTGCAAGTTCCTGCTGACTTTCAGAATTATTTCTCCATGTTTATGTCATTTTGATGCGAGAGGTCAATACACAGGTATGTCATCAAAATAATATTTAGACTATGTCATTCCCACAAAAAACAATTTATATGCCATATTTTACTCACTACCAAAGTCTTGTTGAATACTACTTGTTTCATTCCTCTAGCCAGGAGACAACCTGGCAGGTATACTGCCTGAGCACCAAGAAGTTATCATATAATTTACGTTTCATTGACCTCTCTTACCTTGTCAAATTACCCACAATAATTTTGGTAAAGTTGCATCTAACTTGGTATGGACTAAAAATACTTGTGTCGCCCCCAAAATTTGTATGTTAAAACCCTAATTCCACTGAGATGATATTTGGAAACAGGGCCTTTGGGAAATAATTAGGTCATGAGTCTCTCTCTCTCTTTCTCTCTCTCTCTCTCTCTCTCTGTCTGGTCTCTCTCTCTGTCTCTTTATGAGGACATGACAAGGAATGGAGGTTTTACCTGTAACCATTGACTGGCACCTTTATCTTGGACTCTCAGCCTCCAGAACTCCGAGAAGTAAATTTCTATTGTTTAAACCAGTCAGTGTATGTTGTTTTTGTTGTTGTTATAGCAGCTTGAATTAAGACACAATTTTCCTAAAACTTAAAAATGTCAGATTGGTGGATAAAATTGTATTTCATTGTGCTTTTTTCTTCAAGCCTTATACCTCTGACTCCAAACTCATAGTAACCAGTGTAAGACATGGTAGAATCTTTCCACTAGTGCTTGGGACACTATTTATAGTATCTACCCAATCTAATTTTAATGAAAAAGTTGAAGGTTGGTATAAAAAAATGTTTATCATCTAGGAGTTCCAGGATCAATTCAACATACTTGTGATGGTCTCATGTAGTAGCAGTGACAGTCAACTACAAATGGTGCCTGAACAGGGACATTTCAGAGACTATCAGGGACATACAGAGACCTGAAAGGACCTGGAGGGACCTGAAGAGGCCTGCAGGGATAAACAGAGATAAGTAGAGGTAAGTAGAGAAAAGTAAGTAGAGATAAGTAAGTAGAGAAAAGTAGAGATAGGTAGGGAAAGACGGGGACTTGCAGGAACTTGCAGGAACTAACAGGTACCATAGGGACAGACAGAGACAGATAGGAATAGATAAAGACTAGCAATATAAGGTCAGTGCCCTGAAGAGGTACTGGTCAGTGTCCTAAAGAGGTACAAAAGTAGAGACTAGCAAAGACTGGGAGAGATTTGGAGGAACAGACAGGGACAGATAGGGACAGATAGGGTCCTATAGGACTAGAGCGAGGAAGGTCTGCTGGAACAGAAAAAAACTAAAACCAACTAGATGAATGAGAAAGCCCATTACACCTCTGTTGGCAGCGACATAAGGTTAGTGCTCTAAAAAGGTACTGGTCAGTGTCCTAGAGGTACAAAGAATGGGAAGTTTTTAAAACAGGGAAACGAGGAAGAATTTGGCTATTTCTTTTCTCTTTTTTGTTTGTTTGGAGTTTTGGTATGTACCATCTTTCTGTGATTTAGAATTTTTTGCCCCACCTACAGTGCCTATCGAAAATGGTGAACAGAAGAGGGAGAATGAAAATTGCCTTGTATCGTCTTCTTTTGTGGCTACAGAAAGGCTAACTTTAGCTTTGGCTTTCATGGATTGTAAACGTGCACTGGCACCTGTGAGATGTGCAGAGGACTTGGGAGGCTTTCTCAGAGCTTGTCAAGATGTGGGAACTGGCCGGGCGCGGTGGCTCACGCTTGTAATCCCAGCACTTTGGGAGGCCGAGGCGGGTGGATCACGAGGTCAGGAGATCGAGACCACGGTGAAACCCCGTCTCTACTAAAAATACAACAACAACAAAAAAATTAGCCGGGCGTGGTGGCGGGCGCCTGTAGTCCCAGCTACTCGGAGAGGCTGAGGCAGGAGAATGGCGTGAACCCGGGAGGCGGAGCTTGCAGTGAGCCGAGACTGTGCCACTGCACTCCAGCCTGGGTGACAGAGCGAGACTCCGTCTCAAAAAAAAAAAAAAAAAAAAAGATGTGGGAACTGAGCTTCATTGCTCTGCAGTATTGACTCAGGCAATAGCAAATTTGGTGGCTGACAGATCTAAAAGAAGCCAAGGGTCAAGCCCTAAAGTGGGAAAGTGTTATAAGTGTAGAAAACTTGGACGTTTCAAAAGAGAATGCCATCAGACCTCTGTGAAAAAGAGATCTTGTAACATAGTCCCCCTCTTAACAGAAAAAAATGCCGGACTTTGCCCTCGATGCAATAAAGGAAATCATTGGGCTAATCAACGCCACTCAAAATTTCATCAAAACGGCACCCACCTGTTGGGAAGCAAGAAGGGGGCCTGGACCCGGGCACCTCAAACTATGAGGGCGTTCCCTGTCCAGGCCACAACTCCGTTTCAGGGGTGGGTTTCCAGAGGCACATGGATTCCCTCTCCCCAGGAACACCTGGAAACGCAGGATTAGATCTCCTAGAGAACCAACTACATTAAATGAAAGAAACAAACTCACTAAGATTCACATTGGTATTTGGGGATCTTTGCCAACAAGACACATGGGATTGATTTTGGTAAAAGCTGTCTTAACTTACAGGCCCAGGAGTTGTTGATTTTGATTGTGAAGGAGAAATTCAGGTAGTAGTAATGTCACAAGATCTTTGGGTTTTTGAACTGGGAGAATATGTTGCTCAATTTTCGCTTCTTCCCTGTAAATTGTACCCTTCTCCACATAAGAAGAAGCGAGGTGGTCAGGGATTTGGAAGTGCAACTAGGAGAGAGATTTATCTATCACCACCCATAGCATCTAGTGGACCCACCTGTACAGTGCAAATTGAAGGTTTAAGGATTGCTTTTTGCTATACTGTTTTACGAGAAGGATAAGCCTCGATTTGCTTTCTCTGTGCCGTGTGTTAATCAGAGCCTGCTTCTTGTTATCAGTGGAAAGTTTTACCCCACGGCAATTAACCAAAGAGGCAGAAGCTGAGTTACAAATGTTTCAGCAATGGCGTGCCTCCCAGCTACAGCAAAAAAAAAATAATAATAAATAAAAAAGAAAACACTTTTGATTCTGTTTGGTAGATTTACTAACGTGGGGACGAGGGTATACTTACGTCTTTGCAGAAGATGAACAAACCGAGTGGGTGCTCCCAAGGTGTGTACGACCGTTGAACAGGAGACTGGAGGGACCCATGGATCCCAACCATGGACCTTGTTCCCCCAGTATGAACCATGAACCAGTTGAATCTGAATGCAAAGATGGAATGAGGACCACTAGAAGCAGGGAGCTCTCTTCTTCCCCATGCTAGCCTTTCCTTAAAACAGTTTCTTTTGTTTTTTGTTACCATTTCTATGTTCGTCTCTTCATTCAGTCTAGTAATGACGGTCTCAAGTAGTAACCGTGGCAGTCAGCTACACTTAAATCTTAATGCTTTTGAATTCTAGAAGGAACTCAAAAAGAGACAAACAAGTCAGTCATAGTAGTAATACATGGAGAATGAATTGTGAAATCTAAGAGACTGAATATCATGTCAAGCATAAGCTTTTTCAAAGCAATTAAACTGGGCTTTTAATGACATTACTTAGACTTTCCAGACAAAATGTGTAACAATACAGCTAATTTTAATAAAATGACTTTGAAATCCCCAAACTCAAATATAATCTCATGAAGTAATTGTTTGTGATAACACCTTAATATGTTTTATACCATCATTATGAAAAACAGTGCAAGAGAAAGGAGAAAAAATTCTTTATTGTGAGTTAAAAACTTTGAAACCTAAATCAATCATTTTTATTGTTTCAAGAAATATTTCCCCACGGCTACTTTAGTAGCAAAATCAAAGTCAGGAGCCCAGGCTTCTGTAAACAAAGTTTAATTGTATCCCCTCCCCCTTTCTTCTCTGTCTCATAATTTTCTCAGTACTTTTTAAGGAGCGAGAGGCATCCCCATGAATGACGCTGTTATAGGTTCTAAGGCAGAGGATGTGATGATGATGATCTTTGGGAAACGGTGAGGTGAATGTTATCCACAAAGCTGCTTTCTAGTAGGGTGTCTGTGGGAAACTATACCCTTTCTGTGGGGTCTTCTGAATGTAGCTAATACTATTTTTGTTTGGGCTGGAAGTTTTTTATTATTATTGTTTTTACACTTTAAGTTCTAGAGTACATGTGCATAACGTGCAGGTTTGTTACATATGTATATATGTGCCGTGTTGGTTTGCTGCACCCATTAACTCATCATTTACATTAGGTATTTCCTCTAATGCTATCCCTCCCCCATCCCTCCACCCTACGACAGGCCCCTGTGTGTGATGTTCCCCACCCTGTGTCCAAGTGTTCTCATTGTTCAATCCCCACCTGTGAGTGAGAACATGCGGTGTTTGGTTTTCTGTCCTTGTGATATTTTGCTGAGAATGCTGGTTTCCAGCTTCATCCAAGTCACTACAAAGGACATGAGCTCATCCTTTTTTATGGCTGCATAATATTCCGTGGTATATATGTGCCAGATTTTCTTAATCCAGGCTATCATTGATGGACATTTGGGTTGGTTCCAAGTCTTTGCTATTGTGAATAGTGCCTCAATAAACATATATGTGCATGTGTCTTTATAGTAGCATGATTTATAATCCTTTGGGTATATACCCAGTAATGGGATGGCTGGGTCAAATGGTATTTCTAGTTCTAGATCCTTGAGGAATCGTCACACTGTCTTCCACAATGTTTGAACTAGTTTACACTCCCACCAACAGTGTAAAAGTGTTCCTATTTCTCCACATCCCCTCCAGCACCTGTTGTTTCCTGACTTTTTAATGATCGCCATTCTAACTGGTGTGAGATGCTATCTCATTGTAGTTTTGATTTGCATTTCTCTGATGACCAGAGATGATGAGCACTGTTAAGTTCTATCCTCTCCATATGTCCATGGGGCTGTTGGAAATATTCTTTTTCTGGGCTTAATGCTGTGCCCAGAGCATTTCCTTTTTCCTTCTCCTTTTTAAGGCAAGGATGCATCTGTTTTCATAAGGTTTGTGATAAAACAACACTCAAGTTTTGCAAGTTACATGATTGTCATCATCATCGCACTAATTTTTTGTGAAATATGCATTTTAATTACTTCCAAGAGGGTTTATTTCTAATGAAAAAAATTAAACAATAAATAATTTTAGACTTACCCCATGCAAGAAATGACAAATTCACTGAAGCAAACATGTTTAGGTTACACTGTGTACAATCTACAAATTGCCTACTCAGTCTCAGTTTCTTGCATATATTTCTCATACATCTAAATGTTAATTTCCACACTTCTGTCTCTCTGAATCCCTGGCAAATGGCAATGGCTAGTGACTTTGCATTCACATATCAGAAAAACATGAATCCGGACACACTTCCGGGAGCATGGAACGTGGTAGGAATTTACTGGATAATAGGAACTGATATGTTATTTTGAGAGTGCTAAAATTCTCCCAGTGAATGTAACTTTGCCTATATTTTATATAACTTATTGGTTTTGGTTTGATAATTTAAAATATCAAAATTATCCTGGGGCAGGAGCCAAGGATGGTATTATACAGTGAGAAGTGAGTCCCACATGTCAGTCTTGTCATTTTCTTCCTCAGATAAAGTGCAGAATTTTGTCATCAGTAATATGAAAGAGAGATTTTACATAAAAATTGCCAATTTTTGTCCATGAAGATGAGGGCAATATGCTAAGTATCAACGGACTAAAAGATGGCATATATTTTTTAGTAGGACATCCATGCAAGACTGCATTTCTTACCTGTTGACTATTACAGTAAATAGAAAATAATTATTTTAATTAAGTGACTACAATTTAGGGCATTTGTTGTAGAAATTTACAAATGTTTCACATTGCTTGACTTCAGGGGGCACCATTTTTACATCATCCATTTCTAATAGCATGGCCAAGAGTATACTCCAAGTAACAAATGAGGTATAGCATATGAGACAAAGTAGAAACACTTAAAGGGTTAAAGAAATTTTCACCCATATCTCTATGATGCAAAGTAAAGCAAAAGACAAAGAAACAAGCAAAAAAGAACAAGTGGTCGCCAAGCTGGACTGCAGTGATAAAACCATGGCTCACTGCAAACTCCGCTTTCTGAGCTCAAGCAATCCTCCCACCTCAGCCTCACGAGTAGCTGGGACTACAGGTGCCCACCACCACTCCTGGCTAATTTTTGTGTTTTTAGTAGAGACAGATTTTTGCCACATTGGCCAGGTGGGTCCCAAACTCCTGAGCTCAAGCAATCCACCCACTTCGGCCTCCCAAAGTGTTGAGATTACAGGCATAAGCCACCACACCCGGCCGCTGCATTTTTTTTAAATGGGAAATAACAAGCATATTCATTACATATAAAATGATATATTTAGAAATTTTGTAGGCTTTATAAATTCTGTTGGATAATGGAAAATTTTTTATTGTATTTTTTGTGTATGAGAATATATGTTATAAAGTAAAATCTACATAGAGGGAAATGGGATTGTGAGGATAGTAACCATAGGTGAGGAGATGGATGAAAGAAAGGTCTTACATTGCTGTAAGGAGCTGTTACTATATCTTCTTCATATTTTTATAAAACATATCTTATTAGAAGACTTAAGTTACTTATTTTTTTCTTATATGTATATATTCACCTCCATTTTGAAGGCTATTAGTCTGGGAAACCTACAAGAACATTGCCGTAGGGAAGCTCAAGTATGTTAACAACAACAAAAATAGTTCTGTGAATGCCTTTACATAATATAAGGTCTACATATTCTCTCTAGATCTGTGCGCCGTAAGACTGGATTTTGAAAAGCTGAGGCATAGACTGATAGCTCTTTACCACACTTGTTTTTTCTTCTTTCTGGATACATAGCTTGGCTATATTTCCATGCAACTGTGTCCCGGTTAATGTGTACCACTTTTAGAGGGTGGTACATATAAATGTTTCTTCCAGTTCTTTCAACATGTGTCATTTGAAAAAGGAGAACTCTGAAGCCCTCTAGGAAGTTGGAGCTACAATACTGGAGGCCAGTTTCCTGAATTACTCCCTGGTAAAAGCCACCCAGACAAGAAATGCCTTTATTTGAATGTTATTAATGAGAAACACATTTTAAACTTTCAGCCACTTTAACTTTGAGGATTGTTTGTTAAAACAGCTAGTGTTACCCAAACTGTTATAGGAGTCTACTACATATCATTTCATTTTTTTCCCTTCTCAAACTCAGAATGAATTGGGAGATAGCCATGGGCATTAAAACTGTTTCAAGAAGTGCAACTTAGCGTTCAGGGCTGACCTCATGAGCTTCCAGAGACATCAGAGTAAGTGACCCTTATTCTAGTTTCGAAGCTCTGTTCTAGTTCTAAGCATGCAAATAAATTTTAAGCAGGATTTCTTAGCCTGCAGGAGCTGAGGATGATTAATAAGTCCTGCTGTTATGCATAAATGCACTGACCTATACTGTGCCCTTCAGTCAAATTGTATATTGTTTAATCGTGATAAATGAAGTGCACCAGGCACAGATAAGCTAGTCCCTGGAGTATGTCCAGATACACCTGAAAGAAGAATGACTCAAGCTGGGTGTGTAAAGCTACACTTTGGAGGATAGACCTTCCCACAGGTGCAATGGAACTCTCACTTCTCACTTGCTCAGAAATTATGATCTGCAGTGTGAGTCTCCCCTGGTAAGGAAACGTGTCCAGCTCCTTGAAACATGTTCTAGAGAACAGCATTCATTACCCTCCCATGAACTTAAACATGCTTCTTGGCTCCTGTGCATTTTAGGTAAGTAAGCTTTGATTTCCCCAGGTGGTGTCGGTGTCTAGTCTTTTCATAAACTTGCACTTACTATTAACATGGAGAGGACATCCACAGGCCGAGATACATTGCCATGTCTTGCATTAAAAGCAAATGAACCTGAAGTTTTTTTGTAAACAACTTACGAAGTTTCATTTGATTTGATTTGATTTTTAATAATTCCCTGAATTGCTGTGATAATTAGAGTAGTGAATTCATTTCTGGTATGTTTTAAAAGTAATTCAAGGAAAATAATTTTGCAGAATCCTGATTTAGATAATATGAAGAGTGAATAGGAAAATGATGAAATTGTTGCTGCTTTTTATAGAGGCTTAGAATCATGGAAATCATTTGCTTTCAGGTATAAAAGGGAATAATTTCATTTTCTACTTTTTACTTTAAATTTCTGTTATCTATGTCTACATGCTTCTGTCCATTTCTTCATAGTTTGTTTTTTAAATAATATGCTTCTACCATTCTCTGAAAGCTATTTTGATTTTTTAGCTTGAATATAAATTGGTTGATACTGGCTGCAAATTATTTTTGGTATTCTAATTTGTCTATTTTTCTTTTTCTTGAAATGGAATAAATAAGCTTCACACACACACACACACACACACACACACACACACACACACACACAACCCTAAACAAAAAAAAAAATCACACAGCACCAGCAAACTACTAGGATTTACTGTAGGATAAAAGCTCTACATGGCCCTGCATACAAACTTTCTGCATACTTCTGCAAATTTTTATGCATTACTCAATCCATTAAAAATCACCTTGGAAGAAATTGCAAACACAATAGAAACTAAATGAGATAGTCACAGAGAACAACAAAAATAGTAATTTAAGCTCCCATACAACATCAAGTGTGTTCAGTCTATTTTTGGTTCTTCGGGTTCTCTTTAAAATTGAATTGAGTTTGTATATGCATATGTATGTAGGAGTGGAGGATGGAATTAATTATCCCAAACATCCTACACTCACTCCTCGAATATTTCTTTTGTTAACATGCAAATCTGTTCTCTTCATTACGGTGATACTGCATTTAAATTACAACACAATTAGAGATCATTAACTTTCTCCTTTATAATCAGCCATTTTCACAGGCCTTTGATATACAAGCACCTATAATATATTCTTACTCATCTCACACTTTCATTTACCAAAGTGTCAAAACAACATTTTTACATCATTGATATTTGTTTTAGTTTCTGCAAGCTGGCTGTTAGAAGATGATTACTTCTCTTAAATTACCTCTTACCCTCATCTTGCTATCTTTTTAAAAGGAAAGAAAAAGCACTATAAAAATCAGACACTTTGGGTTCTGAACCTTTTATTTTGTGTGAAAAGATACTTATTTATGTATGCTAAATCACACTGATGCGGAAGACAAACTGGCTCTTCGTTATTTTTTTTTTTGGCACTTTATAGAGGAAATGTGTGGAGAACAGATCTTTCCTAAGGTATTATATTCATGTGCCTTAAAGATTAAGAATACTCAATGCGCCAAGAAGTGCTATATACCAGAAAAGTTTGTATCAACTAATATATCTAAATTAAGTTAAAGTTTCTTTCAATTTAATGTGCTTGCAGATGTAAAATTGCATGTTTAAGTTTTGCAGTTATGTACTAAATCTGGTGCTACACTTCTAATGTCTAAAGGTTTTATTCAATTTCAATTTATTTGTTTTATAGTTTGCCAGAATGTGCTTATGAAAGGCACTCTCAGTCATAAAAATAAAATTATAAGCAGACTGGCACATAACTATTTTTTTAAATAATAAACTTTCTGATTTTAGAGACTTGTATTCTTTTATAGGTCCTGGTTCTCTTTCACTCTCTGACCTATAAGAACCCATACAGCATGCATTGCTGTGTATGGAAAAGCAGTAAAGGGAAGTACAGCCACCTTTTAGGTCCCATGAATAGCAAAATCTCTTTGACTAATGTCTTGTTTCAGGGTACGTCCACTCCTTGTTTAAAGAATGTAACTGGCTGGGCTTGGTGGCTCACTCTTGTAATCCCAGCACTTTGGGAAGCCAAGGCGGGCAGATTACAAGGTCAGGAGTTTAAGACCAGCCTGGCCAATATGGTGAAACCCCATCTCTACTAAAAATACAAAAATTAGTCGGCCCTGATGGTGGGTGCCTATAGTCTCAGCTACTCAGGAGGCTGACTCAGGAGAATTGCTTGAACCCAGGAGGCAGAGGTTGCAGTGAGCCAAGATTGTGCCACTGCACTCCAGCCTAGGGGACAGAGTGAGACTCCATCTCAAAAAAAAAAAAAAAAAAAAAAGAATGTAACCACACTCAATAGTCACTAGCACATTGTTTTGAATAGACTATATACTGAAAGATATCTGCTGGATATAGAATGACCTCAGGAAAAAGTCTAGACACTATAATCCATCTCACTTGCCAGCATTTAGCGACCTTTCAGCTTCATTACTGACTTTCACCCAGTGTCCCTTAGGTGAGTGACTTGAGTCCTCTTTCATAATATTTGGCAGGAGAAAAGATGAGGTCATTGCTCCATCAATCCCGTCATGTCATGTCTGCTCATGTGTCATAGCTTATAAATAGTCACATGGTTCTGTCCAAGTGCAAGGGGGGCATTGCAGGTAGAGGTCCATCTCCATGTGCCTTGAAAAGAAAATAACCAAATATCAGGGGAAAACAATAATATGAGCCATAGTGCCTGATATATACTATGACATCATAGAGATTTAATGAGTATTAATCAGGATTCAATGGCTGCAGGAGACAAACAGTTTCACAAACGAGGGTAATTAACTGGCTCATAGGCAATATCTCAAGAAAGGTGGGGTATTGTTATACTTTATGTGTTGCAGAAACATAGATGCTCCAATTTTACATGTTCTTTCTGTGTATGTAACATTCTTTGCCTTCTGGGTCTCAGCTTTATCTCTCAGGTTGACGTCTGTCACAGCTGTAGAGATAGTCACTGTCAATTCCTAGTTTCACAGTCTCCCATTTTCCAATGGAGTCTTACTCTTTCTTTGTTTCCAGTTCAAATGTATTATTGAAGAATCCTGGTTCTTAATTTAGCTTCGGGACCTATTGAATCAGTCTGTGGAAGCTGGAATAATATGATTAGGGCAGCAGAAATGAAGAATGCTTCTTTAGACCAATCACTATGTCCATGAGGCAGACTAAGGACTACATGACCCTAATAAATTCTAATTTCTAGAGCTTCTTATCTGGATCCTGAAGCAGTTTCGGCCTTTATACTATGAGAGACTGAATACACTAACAGACAATGGTGGTTCCACACACAGAAAATCAACTCTGACCTCTGCAGCAACCAGTCTGCAGCGATTGGTCCAAATGCTTAGGAATTGGTGGGTAACTTCCAGCTTCCCTAAGTGTTTCCCTCCAGCTTCCAATTTAGAACCAACCAGAGAATGCTAATTATGCAGCTTCACCCATCAAATAGGATGTTTTGCTTCTAGTTATCCAACCTTTAGATTCCCCATGACAATAATTTCCAACCAGGGCATTCCTGCAGCCTTCTGGTTTTCCCACGATAAAGCTTTCTCACTGCCTGCCTGCCTTTGATTCGTTGCCATATTGCAAGTGATGGTGGCCAACTCCCCGGCTACAGCAAGCTCTGACTGAATAACCTGTATTTCTTTTCATTTGAGCAGTCTTAGCTTATTTTTATAACTATTGAGGAAACGTTGTAGCAACCCTTACACTAAATGAACTTAATTATGCCAAACTTTTACTTACTACTTAAACAAATACTCTTCCAGACAATGTTACCAGTGTCCCCTTTGTTGTGAAATCTTGTAGATACTGTTTAATTAGTAGAATCCTCTTACTTTCTTTTCCCTGTCAGTTTTACAGTATCCAACTGGTCCCGTGTATGATAGAAAACATTTCTATAAGGTAACACAGTATATTTCAACCCACACTATTACTATTGATGAGATTACTTTGCTGTTCACATCTCGTAACATTAGCAAAAATGCACAAATCTTAAACTGCCTTCTTTTTCCCCTCCAGGATGAAGGACAACCACATATTTAGCTGACAGTGATTCAAACTCTCATCTTGTCCAAAACTGACTTAAATGGCATAACTTTAATTAACTCTGATCTTACATTATCTGTTGACAGTTTTCACCTAGAATAGAGAAAATTAACCTTGTTTTGGATATTCTCTTATCTCTGAAGACTCCATCTGCCTGGGTTGCTGAATCAATTTTTGTAACTGGAACTCACAATCCAGCCTGAGGCAAAAAGTGAAGAGTATATGAGAGAGAGAACATTTATGTAGATAGTAGACAAGCACTAGAAATTGTGCATGATTTTGGAATGAAGGGCTCTTAGGTTCATTTTCGACTCTTAGCTGCAAGTATAGAAATTAAAAAGAAAATTAATGTTTTATCTGACTCCTTAAGAAATTATAAGTTAATTTAAACATATCTACTCCAGTGAAATAGAAATGAAATCTAAAGTTAATTCTCAGGCATATTGCTTTGCAAGAAATGCTCCTCTTCATAGAAAGCTGCCCAAGTAAACAAAATACTCCCTTACTGTAAACATTTATTCCTCTTTATGAAAAGTTACTTGTAAAAGAATTTTAACTAGGTATTGAGATTTATTTGACAGTTCAATGATAGCCACTCGGTGGCTCCTAAATCCGTACAAATAACATTAGCAATCACACTGTGTGGATCTACCTAAAATACTAAAGGTAACTCAGAATCAGTGTTACTAAGATATTGTGGATGAGTTTGTCTAGAGAAGAGCAAGCATGCCTTATCTGGAAATTCTGTAACCACCACAATGCTGATTAATCTGTAAAAGTGGGTCAAAACTTTCAACCACTATCACAGGCACTTTAACCCCCTATAAATGGACATTGTACAAATACCTTAGTCCCAAGGAAACCAATATGTCCTGGAGATTGTTTGTGAATGTCCCTAGTGGAGCAAAGCCTAAGTATAAAAATCTTTTTGGTGTGTTTTCCCCACCTGGGATCTCCTGTCAACCCTGTCAGCTGAAGGAAGGGCTCATTTTACAAGGAAGTGTTTTTGACGATTTTGCATGGTTGTCTTTATCTCTAAAGCATAATTACACTTATAATCTGAAAAGTATATAAAAGATAGAGATATTAAGTTGTTTGTTAAAAATAAGTAATCTGAATGTTCAGAATGACTTCATGTCCCTTGTTCTATAGTGCTTCTTTCAGTGTTACTAGCCATGTGATCCTCAGCTTTAAATCTTACAGGCTTTTTCTTGTGAAGTGGTAACTGTAAGAACCATGAACTTGGATCTAGTTACTACATTCGCCAATTCTTCATTTTGTGGTAGTTGTTGTTATTTTTCTTTATGAGACAGGGTCTTGCTCTGTTGCCCAGGCTGATGTACAGTGGCATGATCACGGCTCATTGCAGCCTTTAACTCCTGGGCTCAAGCAATCCTCCAACCTCAGCCTTCTGAGTAGCTGGAACTACAGGCATGCACCACCATACCTCACCATTTTCTTTTTTTGTATATATACATTTTTTTTTTGGTAGAGAATCAGTTCTTCATTATTAAGTTTATAAAATACCAGCCAGAGGCCAGGCGCAGTGGCTCACGCCTATAATCACAGCATTTTGGGAGGCTGAGGCAGATGGATCACTTGAGGCCAGGAGTTCAAGACCAACCTAGACAACATGGTAAAATCCTGTCTCTACTAAAAATACAAAAAAATTACAAAAAATTAGCCAGGCATGGTAGTGCCTGCCTGTAGTCCCAGCTACTTGGGTGGCTGGGGCATGAGAATTGCCTGAACCCAGAAGTCAGAGGTTGCAGTGAGCCAAGATTATGTCACTGCACTCCAGCCTGGATGACAGAGAGAGAAGCTCTCAAAAAAATAAAAATAAAAATACAGCCAGAGATCGATTTAACTGTTAACTATTGTTTGACGTAATTAGCTACATACCTATCATATAATTAAAATTCAGTATTGAGATGGTTGTCATAGGGACACTTCAAACCAGATTAAGTTTATTTTAAAAGTGAATTGAGAGATTTTACTTTATAAAAAAAAAACCAATTTGGTTAGTTTGCCATTTAGGCTTCTAATTTTGATCTGAGGCCTGCTAACCCTGGAGATTACACAAAGACTTTGTGAGGCGTACTGCGGCCAGGCAAAGACTTTTAAAGAACAGGTTTCCAGGTGTCACATTCGAATACTTCTTTCATCATTCTTGCTGTCCCTCTTTCATTTCTTCTTTTTCAAAAGAATTCTTCTCCCACAATGTTTCTTTTTTAAAAGAGAAAAATATATCTCCACTTTTTTTAACTTTACCTTGGTGCTTTGTCCCCAGGTGTTGAAATTTCCAGGATGCAAAACGAAGGGGCAATTCAAAACATTCATCTCCACTTCTCAAAAGTAAGTCACCTTGATGACTGGGTAACAAAATCTTGCTAATCATTTGTGTTTTTTGTTTTGTTTTGTTTTGTTTTAGATTTTTAATTACTTTTAAAAATTTGAAGAAATACCTAGTTGAATTGTCAATGGACACCTGCAATTTTTGTTGTCATTCTTCAAAGGAGTTCAAAGAATCAAATGTCATTGTTATAACAAAGCCCTTCCAATCCTATCCACTTATTTCTGAGAACAAGATTTCTCAGTTCTTAGATCTTATAAAAATAATGATATAGGAATAAGAATGATGTGGAACCTGCCACCTTCTAGCAATAAAAAAGGTTCATTTATAAAAACATGAATTTATAGGCAAAACATTAGGAGGTAAATTTCAAAAAATGCTTTTGCAAATAATTAAATTTTAAAATCTGTCACATGTTTATGTTTTAATTCAACTTTTAATAAAATTTGAATGTATGGAGGCATTTTTTATTTTTTCCTCCTTATCACTCTGGGCCATAAAGCTCCACTTCTTTCAGAACATGTGCATGAGATATTTATACAGCTCTTCAGCTAAGGTTACTAATATGCAGCCCTGTGATGCCACCAGTTATAATTCTATTACTGCATTATTACTCTTTCAATTAAAAAGAAATAGTAGAAAAAACAAAGCAAACAAACAAACAAAAGGCAAAATAATTGCATTTCAGAGGATGTCTGTTCCCGTGTAAGGTGCGCCTGTCCTTGCTTCAAGGGGAGTGGGTTACTTTTTTTTAAGTTTTTATATTTTCAAGATTTGGGGTTTGATACAACCATTTTTTTTTAACTTTAAATTCTGGGATACATGTGCTAAACGTGCAATTGTGTCACATAGGTATACATGTACCATGGTGGTTTGCTGTACCTATCAACCTGTCATCTAGGTTTTAAGCCCCACATGCATTAGGTATTTGTCCTAATGCTCTCCCTCCCCTTGCCCCCCACCCCCCGACAGGCCTTGGTGTGTGATGTTCCCCTCCCTGTGTCCATTTGTTCTCATTGTTCAGCTCCCACTTATGAGTGAGAACATGTGCTGTTTGGTTTTCTGTTCCTGTGTTAGTTTGTTGAGAATGATGGTTTCCAGCTTCATTCATGTCCCTGCAAAAGACATGAATTATTTCTTTTTTATGGCTGCATAGTATTCCATGGTATATATGTGTCACATTTTCTTTATCCAGTCTATCAATTGATGGGCATTTGGACAACCATATTTTTTGTTGAGTTTTGTTTCTTTAGTGGCTTAGCCATCTCTGCTGGTTTTAGTTAGTTCCAGCTGAGTCAATGGCTCATCATAGACTGCATTTCTACCACCAACCTCTGCAAGGAAATACTCCATAGGACTTCTGGCCTAGACCTGAGGTTGCCATGGATTCATATTGAGCAAGTGAGTTCCATGTACACATCCCAGTCTTTCCTCAAGTAGCCTGCACGCCCTGTCTCCACCCTCAGTTTAAGAACACCAATGAGGTTTTTGAGATGTTCTTCTTACTTTCTGCCAAAGCAAGATATCTGATAGAAGGAGAAACCCTGTATTGACTCCCTGGCTTTTTGTTTATTCCAAAATTATGCTCTGTCTGGCTGACACATTGTGAAATTTAAGGGGAAAATTAGACCTTTTCCTCATTTCACTTTCATTGTTTTTTTTTTTTTAATCTATTGTGTATTTCATTCATTTTGGGGGGGGAACAAATTCTACAAACTGCTTTAATATTGTCCTTTTTTTCTAATATTCACATTAACTTTTTATGTAAAACATACCAATGCTTTTAATAAAGCTTACATAGGAATAAACTATTATAGGCCTGCATATATATAAGTACACATGTATTAATCTACATTAAAATAATGGATTTTATTCTGCGAAGACTCCAAGTTGCTCCTGGGTGCTAAGTGAAGCACTTAGGGAAATGTGTTCAGTCTTTGAGGTCATAGGAACATTAGATTATATCAAAGGAAACCTGGAGCCATCAGCTAAGTGGCCCTTCTGTCCTGTAGATACATAAAAACTAATGTGCTCCGCTATGCGGCTCACTTTCTGCCATTAGATATTATGAGGCACTAAGAAAAAACTACTGCCTGCATCATATCTTTCTTCGGTTTGAGATAAAGAGAATGGCCAGAACTGTATACAAGTCATGAAAGGCCCTGGTGTACATTTTTCAAAGTAGTGCAGATTGTGTTGAAATTATCAGTTTATCTTGCATATAAAAAAAAACTTATATACACTTTGAGTAAAATATAAAAAGTGGTAAATATCAAGAAAAGTTTGTTTTACTGTAGCCATTTCTTGTTCTATTCTATTTGAGTATTTGCTCTATATATTTGATATACTTCCAGAATGCATCCTATTCACAAAGCAGGCAATTACTCTATCAGTGAATACAGTTGCAGAGTCTCTCATCTATTCAGCTTCATTTGTACCTCCACTCCAGCCACTTGCAGAAATGGCGGATGCATCAAAAAGACTGGTTACAGGCCTTGCAACCTCCAAGCGGCTAATTACCAAGATGTTAAGTAAATGACCATTGCTCTTTATCATCCCCAATGGCGTATAAAAAGGATGTTAAACAGGTTGTCTCATGTTCCCTATACATTTATTCATTCCCGTGTTAAAATACGTCTTATGGGAAAAACAAAATTCACCAAAGAATGAGGAAGCGAACATGTGTTAACAGAGGGACTTCTGGCTAATTGTACAAAGAAGGATAAAAATTCTCAAAATATGTGTGGGGTGGATTGCGGGGGTATTACATATTCATAGCATGCCGCAGAAATCATTTTAAGTCTATCAAAAACAACTATATTGTGCATTTTCAAATAAGCACATATAAAAGATGAGCTATAAGAAGAGAGAAGGATGCTAAAATAAATAAGTGAAAGAGAGAAATGGCTGGGCACGGTGGCTCAAGCCTGTAATCCCAGCACTTTTGGGGGCTGAGAGGTCAGGAGTTCAAGACCAGCCTGGCCAACATGGTGAAACCTGGTCTCTACAAAAATACAAAAATTAGCTGGGCATGTTGGCTCATGCCTGTAATCCCAGCTACTCGGGAGGCTGAGGCAGGAGAATCCCTTGAACCTGGGAGGCGGAGGTTGCAGTGTGCCAAGACCGCATCGTTGCACTCCAGCCTGGACAACAAGAGTGGAACTCCGTCTCGAAAAAAAAAAAAAAAAAAAAGAGAAAAGTAGGTGAAAAGAAGTAATTAAATGGTAAGGAAAGAATAGTTCAGGACAGGAATCCAGGATGACTTTACTATATTTGAACCATAGAACATTAACCAAAATCTTATTTTTCTTCCCCTCAGTAGTTTGAAGTTGAGCAATATCTGTGTCTTTTGCATCACACTCTGAAATTGCAAATTATTTCTTGTCCTTTCAGATAAATGATTATGCAAAAGAAGCCCAGAACTGGCACAATTTAGAAGGTTTGAGGTTGCTCTCATGTATTTGTAGGGTATGCTATCATCATCCCATAGCCTAAGGCTGTAGTATTGGACTCTCTGGAAGCAGCTCTGAATGTGATAGGATGGAGATAATTGAAGATACAAGCAGCCACTATGTGTCTGAATATTGGTTTACTAGAAGAGCTAGATGTGTAGGAGCACATCCTTACTTGACAAATGTCTGACAGAATGACCTGGCACCATTACTGTTTTAAATGTGTAATATGCTGTCTCAACTGGGACATTTTATGAAAGCTATAGGTTGTGACCTACTGTTCATTACACTTAGTTTCTGAGGTGCCAAAGATTGATGTGTGAGCCAAAGTTCATTATTGTTCTTCACTGGATCTTTGCATTTATTAGTCTGATGCTAATGGGATTCACCCTTGAGTTGGATTGATGTTCAAGGTTAGAGCCACAGATGAGCTCCTGATCTTGACCAGAAATGATTTGCCCATTGCCAATTAGAAGAAGAAAAGGGCAAGGTGGAGGTTGAACTTGGAGTTAATAGGAATAATAGATGCTGAGGGTGCAAGATGAAACTCAGTAAGATAATACACTCTATTCTTAGACTGGCAAATTTACATAGTAAAGAGAACTTTTATCATTGTCATCCAAAGAAAATATAATCCTAAGAGAAAAAGTCCAGCTAGTTTTTTTTTCTTTTTTGTTACCTGCTCATAGGATATAAACTTATTTCTATCACACACAGGTATCATTTTCTACACTTAAAACACTTCTTCTATTTCACACAAATGACAAAAAATGTCCTTCGATTATTTTGACACATGATCTCTCAAGATACATATCCTTTTATATCAACTATAAATACAAATTTAAAATTTTGATAAAAGAGAAATAACTGGAATAAAACAAAGCAGTATTTTTTAAAACTATAGCTGTTCCCCTAAGATATTCTCACACTAAAGAATTTTTCCCAATTCTTCTCCTCCACTGAGAAGTACAGTCTTCAAAAATTAGTCTAGGTATTAGTGTTTACCAAGGAGGAATATTTTGAACAAGAATAATCTGATGCTACTTTTCATTTGTCAAGTACATTTTCTAAATTATATTCTAATAAGAGAGAATATGCACATTTGCATGTCATGATTCTTATAAATATTTACTGAGTACTGTCTCTCTGTAAAGAACTACAGTGGGATGGATTTAAGATATATAATACATAATTTTTCATCTTCAAATTGTTCACATTTTGTAGAGATAGTAACTTGTGCATAAATGACTAGAATGTTAAGTTGCTAAGTGACAAGTGACAAAAACGTTTAACCTGTAAAATCTTCCCCTTGGGAAATTGAGGAATAAAAACTTCCAACTAAAGGAACAAAGATTGTCATGAACAAAGTTGTATAAAAAATAAATTAAATGTAGGATAATAAAGGTAGTATATTAAAGTGAGAAGGGTTAGGGTTTCTTAGGTGACAGACTGGCTGGATTTTGTGGCTTGTGTGATGGTAGCAAGTTATGTAACACCTCTGAGTTTCCATATCTTCATCTGTGAAGTAGACATAGCTGAACCAACCACATGGAATTGTTGCGAGGGTGAAATGCAATGGCGTGTGCAAGTTTCTAGGCAGTGTTGGACTGGATCTACTATTATGCTATACAAATGATACTTAGAATTTTTACAGTTATGCTTAATATTGTCATAATTCCAGGAAATGAGAAAAATCTCAGCAGAGGTACAAAACAGGCAAGCTCTGGGCAAAATGATCTTAGTGGGTTTATTTCAAAGGATGCTTGAAAGTGATCTGTGGAAAACAAAATTGACAAAAAGTGCATGTTGAAATGGAAATTAACAGGTCTTTGAATGTTAAGACAAAGATAGCGGGCATGCTCTTTCATCTATCTATCCCTGGCCCTTAGCATGCCTGGTGCTTTTCAGTGCTCCAGCTTTACATGTTTAATCGTTTTTGTTTCATTCGAAATAAATTTTCTCATAGATATAGAAAACCATCAGGCAAGAAAATATATATTCTGAGCTGTGATTTAGTGGTATTATTACTTAGCAACAGTGTGTAGGATGAATTACAGAAAGCAAAAGTAGGGCATAATTATAATCACTAAGACTAATTATCAATATAAACTTTTGCCAGAACAATTGTAAATATATGGAGAGGTGATGCACATGAAAAACACATGAAAATATCCTAGGATTTTGCCAAAATAAGCTGTGTAATAAAACAAAGGGAGAAGAAATTGAAGAATATGATGAAGTTTAAATTGAGGTTCAAGGTGTTTTGCATTAAGAAAGATGAGAAATTTAAATTTGAGATATGATGAGTTTATGGTAGGAAATTGAGATACCATATTTTGCCAGTTGGACTAGACCTCACAAAAAGACTCAAAATAAGTATGCAGAAAGCATTAGTTTAGATATATTTGAAGAGACCATGGGAAAAAAGGAAAAAGGGAGGAGTTTAAAGAGTCAAACAAAAAGATTATGGAAAGGCAGTGGGAGACATAAAAGGGAACCAGAAATCTTAAGAGGAGAAAGTGTTCTGAAGAAACACACAAAGTCAATTACTTAAAAAGTTGAGAATCACTGGCAGTGCTGGATGATCGTGACTTTTTTCTCTATTTCAGTAAGCGGGCGATGGACATTAGAATGCAAGAGATGGATGAGGTATGGAAGTAGAAGGAATAAATGTCAACTATTATTTTAAAACATTTGCACAGAAGAAGCAAAGTAGGATAAGAGCTTAAAAATAAAGGTTCTGTTTATTTTCATTTTTTAGTCGTAGGGAAAATGTGGGCATGTTAAAAGAAAAGCTGAGTGTAAAAAGGGAATGAGAGGACAAATTGAAATAGACATGGGTTCAAATCCCAGATCCCACTGGACATCTCTGAGGCTTACTAGACATCGTCTGTAAATATAAGATAAACACCTAATATAAAATGTGTTCAGCTATAAGAAGTTTGAGTTAGTGTATATGATTTTTAGAAAATCAATTTATCATATACGATAAAACATATATTAAATTAGACAGTTTGATGCATATTGACAATTGTATATCCCCTGCACATTTCCATCATATATGAAAACTTCTCACATGCCCTCACCATCTCAATCCCTGATCACAGGCAACCACTGATGGAGGTTCTGTCATTATGTACAGGATATATCTTTTCTAAATTTTGTATAAGTGACATCATACATGTGCATTATTTTGTTTCTGTCTTCTTTATCTCAGCATCTTGTTTTTTGAAATTTGTTCTTATTGAGTACATCAGTGGTCAGCTCCTTATTATTGCTTAGTGTATTTCATTTTAGGAATAATGTTCATTGAATTTATCCATTTTATCCATTATAATTTTGAGGGAAATTTGGGGTTTTTCCAGTTTGGGGCTAATATTAAAGCTGCTATGAACATTCAGGTATGACTCTATGTATAGATATGTCTAATTGTCAGCTTCTACATAAACATTTTAAAAATCACTATCTCTAAGAAAACTAGGAAATCAAACATCTGGAATTCGGCATTGGCTACCAATTGTAGATGAAACATACTTTTTCAATGATTTAGACACAACTGTCACAGCTTACAAAATGCATCTTCACCAATTAGTTACCTAGTTAGGCTCTGCAGACTTAATTGTTTATCTCTGACCATAGTCCTAACCCAACTTGGCCCCATAGTTGCTGGGATAAGATAGATTGATTTTAGCTATTGGTATCAGTATTCTACTTCCCACATGCCTGTCGAAAAATGCTCTTAGAGTTTTAGAACTGGAATGGCAAAATTTATTTCCTGAGTGATTAAATGACTCCACTCCTACTATTCTAGGTCACCTTGTTCCTTGTTGAGAGATAGCCACATCCTGAATGTGGCTCTTTTCTCTCAGCTTTGCACACACTGTCAATAGGCAAATCTCAGTTGCAAGAAACTCTTTAGGTAGAATGAAAGTATTTTTCTTTCTGCTACATGAACCTGAAGGAAGTATTCTCAGATTATCCAGACCTAAGGAAGGATACATTCATCTATAGCTCCCTCTCAATTTACAGAAATGTTTGGTTGGTAGAGAGTCTTGCCTAAGTATTTAATCTGGCCCAAGGTAAAGAAATACTGCAACCTCAGATCTACTAGCCAAGGGGAGCTGGGTTGTTTTGAAAGGCACTGTAATGTGCCCCCTTTTTCTTACACAGCAGTGGGCATGATTAGGAGGCAAAAAGCTATGGAAAGGAAAACTTAAGTTCTTCCTTATAAAAATTTAAAACGTGTATCTCCATGGAGGGCCTGCAAAGTCTTTATAGGATATTTTGCCTTTGGGAACTTCTTTTTTTATACTACTATTTCAATCTCCTCACCTCCCTCTCTGTCTCTATTTCTAATTAGATAGATCATAGATACAGGTATAGATAAACATAGATATATAGATGGAAGGCCTTGATTGAAAGTGCTACAACCTCCTTCCACTGTTGAGTGGAAGCACCTGCTTGAGGGATGTACCAGTTTAGTTAGGAGGAGGAAATGAGGAGGGGAGTCTGATGGAGGAAAAAAATAAAATGTTCTGAAGTGATTGAGAGCACAGAGAGTTTGGAATAGACCTGCAAACAGGGGGCCCTTGCTAGGAATTAGGGCACATCCATGAAGTGACTTTGCTGTTGTGTTTACATTATTTGTCTTTTTCCATTAGATACTTGCCACGGTTATATTACGCATCCACAATTTCAAGATGTTGCTGTTTTGGGATGCATTGTTTTATTTCCCCCGAGAACACAGCAGCCTTGTGCAAGAGGCATTGTGCATGACTAGGAGAGGAAGAAATAACAAACTCCTTAAGAACAACAGGAGGGGGAAACGGGGAGTAGTTGTTTAGACAACTAATAGTTAATTTCCAGGCCTTGCCAGGTCAGGAAAGGAAAATCCCTAGGTGGGGTTCATACCTGTAGTCAAATACAAGTAAAACCAAAAGGTAGGGCCTAATCCAGGCACATTTATTTTTCCCCAAATACTTTCAAAAAGAGAGACCATTGAAGGAGTGAGGGAGTCTCAGGGTTTTAGGCTACATATGCTTTTCATCCACCTTGTCTATGCAACTCGGGTCCAGGATTCCTTCCAGCCATCACTAACTGAACCAAATTCCAAGGAGCCACTGCCTCACATTGCCATGCTCCGTGTTTTGCACAGAGGCTTCAGTTTTGATCAAACATGTTTTGTTTTTGATTATCACACATTCCACTCCAAAACTAAATATTATTTCCCGAAAATAATTTGTCATTTTAGAAATTGATACAACTCTGAAATGATTTTATCTGTTTGAATACTTTGATGATCATCTCAGACACATAAGTAGAAATTTAACATAAAGAGTTAAAGATTGATAATAAATAAAATTGTTTTTCAGATTCATTGAAACATTCTTAATTTTTCTTCTATAAGAAATGAGTAAAATTGATTTTGTTATTTAATATTTCTAGAGGTGCTTATTTTAACTAGTACCTTATAACTAGAAGGTATCTGGGTCTTCAAAAGAATTTCATAGCATACCTTTGATCATTTAACTTGGCAAGTTTGTCTTTCAGAATATGTTGTAGTCAGATAGTCGAGAATGATCATTAGTGAATTCTCATATCCATCCATCTATTTCAAGTTGTACTTTGCCATAAATCCAGTTCAGAAATCTGTGGGAAAATTTAGCACTTCTGAAATTTTAGAAACTAGTTAAAAGGGATTGAATTCAGCCTTTCTGAGGCACTGAAGATAAAACTTAGACTTATATTTGTAATTCAACCCAAATGACAAATTTTTCAGTTACAAATTTTAATCTAGTTTTTAACTACCTCATACAATTTTTACCAGTAAGTTCTAAATAAAATAATTCAAAAATCTGATTGTCAGAACCACTGCAATTTCTCTATTATGAATGTATTTACAAGTCATCCTGCATGTAAAAGAAGCAATTTCATGTGGATAAGTAAAATGGTTAAATTTGTTTGTATTCTATACATCTATACATAATTACATGTACATATACATAATTAAACTTATACCCTTGATGATGAAGTGAACAGTTAAAATAAAGTATGCTAGTCTTCACTTAATCATGTTATTTTAATTCAGCATAAAAGATAGTTACAGTAGTTATCTAACTAGTTAATTTCATTTTTTTCAGTTATTCTTATTCACAAGTAAGGCTTTTAGATAGATTTGAAATGGGATAATGGTTGAAGATGAGGAACTACCACTTATCAAGTAGCCATATTAGCAATGATGCAGTTTGCACAGGGAAAACAAGAAGGACTAAATAAGCAAATGGGAGAAGAATTACAGAGAACAGTATCCAAGATACTTCAGTTCAGATAATATTTTGTTTCATTATGAGAGTCTGCACTTAATTTTCCACCAGTTTACCAAGCTAGCATGACCATCATGACCTTGTACCATCTTCAGATTCCATGAATGGTAGATGAAGAGTTCTACCCATCACTTCTAATAGGCAAAGATAGCACATGTCTACATGCACTGATTTGGAAGAAGGACAAGGCTAGAGATGGTGAGCGTTCCGCTTGAGCTATGGGCTATTAGCTTGTGGTAAACATGACTTAATAGTCAGTGATATGGACTTCACTGGCAGGTCTCATTCAGATAATACCACAGTTCTTCTACTTCTTAATATAATATTTTCTAGGATAGGGGGTGGGGTGTAGTTGGGGGATCCATCAGGTGAGTTGAGAAGAGGAATGTGATAGGAACTTTTGTCACTGTTGGAAAGTGCGTGGGTGGTGACATTGAATAGATTCACTCAGGGAGACAAGTTAGCATATCTTTCATCTTTTTATAAGCAGCTGAGTAGAAAGAAATTGAGCAGCAGGAAAGGAGGGACAGGATACAAGAAAGTGTCTTTTCTTCCTCTCCATTCTTACAATGTCCTGATTCTTCAGCCCAGAGCTTTAAATATTTTTGTAACTACTTTCTTGGGGAACTGTCATGTTAACAGTAATTTTGTATATATTGAGCTCCTAAAGCTATGGATGCTTTATAAAGCTACAATGTAAATTTATTTCTCTCCATAATCCCTGTCACTTTCCCTGTCTCCATATAAAAAGCAAGAGACTTAACATTTCATTATTAATTACAGCAACAGCAAGTTGGCTGTCAGAGTCAAACCTCCACACACTCCCCCCACCAAGCTGCTGAGCTTCCAGCCATTTACTCATTAAGCTTATGATGATGATGGAGTTTTTAAAACCTGCTCTTTGTAATGGACAGTAGACCTTAAAAATCTGTCATAAATTGCTCAACTGAGGAAATCAAATGGCAAAGAGAGTGAACCAGTGTAAGAGCAAACAAATTGCACCATAAAAGAAAGTAGTGTCTTTAACTGAGCTTTTATTTTTACAAAGAATGTGAAAGCAACTTGGAGACTGTAAGTGGATGCTGTGAGACTGTTTAACTAAGAGCAGTTATTCACATTAAAGAGGCTGAACACATAAGGAAAAAAAAAAAAAAAAAGAAAGAACATCAGACCAAACAAAAACAAAGGAACAAAACCGCCTTAGAGTGTTTTCGTTTTTCAAATGATATGGTACTGCTGAGTAAAAATGACTAGGTCCATTTTTAAGTGTATTTTTTTCCTTAACATTTTAAAACCAGACTACATAAGATAAAAGCATATTTCAAGGTGAATACCGATCAAGTTAAGGATCTAAGCGTATAACAGATTTTTCTCTCATATTTCATAAGAGATTTTTCAAAATGCACATTAATTCTGATATTTTTATTCATTTATTCAGGAAATATTAATGAGGACTGTTGAAGTCAAGATAGAAATGCAAAGAGGAATCTCTAAATTTAACATTTAATTTAGAAATAAATAATTCGCAAATCAGGGCATATATTCAGACCGAGTGGTCTTCAGCATGTCTGAAGAATGAAGAGAAGGCTGGAGGTTTTACTAAAAAAAGAAATATTAATTATTGCTCTTTGAGAAAGTTCATTAGCATTGGTAAGGTTCTGGGAAGCTGGAACGTCTGACTGGTGACTGATGGTGGGTAAAGTAAATCTTAGATTTGTAGCAGGTTTGTTTGGCAACTATTAGATAAAACAGTTGTGAGGTTACAGCAGGCACTTTCAGCAGCCAGACTTGCAGTGAATTACATTTTGGGAGAGCAATGTTTTGTGTCCTGAGTGCTTTTTGCCCCTGCCCTCTTGACTCTGTTTTCACTGGGTATGACGAGAATGCCCCAATTCAAATAATCAGCTTTCACAGTACCTATTATGGTCCAGTTCTTTTCTCAAACACTTTGGAATTCAAGAATAAACTAAACAGAAGAAAATCTGACCCTGAAGAAGAAAGTAGCAAATAAGTCATAAGTATAATGGATAGGTAAGTTATATTGCAGATTTGAAAGAAATATGTGATGAAAAATAAGAGAAGTAGAGCAGGAAAAAAGAAATTAAGATGGTAGGTGTGGTGGAAGGAGAAGAGGCAAATGCAGGCTCAACCAGAAGGTAAGAAGTCAACAAACATTTTGGAAGGTAGGAGTTGTCAATATGGACAACATGGACATCTGGGGGAAGAGTTCCATGTGGAGTGAGGTTACCCTAAATAATTGAACTTGCTGGAAAAAAACACAACTCTCAATTTTACTTTATAGAAGCTCTTATAAATGAGAGCAGATGAGCTGTTACTTGTGTTGTGTCCCCAAATGAAACAGCTCATTCTAACATGGGGTAGTGTGCATCAAAGACAAATCATGCCATCTCACAATAAATATACCCACCAAGAACCTTTTGGAGACCTATATTTGGCACTAAAAATACCATTATGAAGAAGAACTTGTATGCCTAATTGCACCCATGCTTTGGTCAATCCTCAATTATATATACATTATAATCAACCACATACAAAAGTCTAATATGTGCATTTACCCTGTGATTCTGTTTTATTCATATTAATAGAAGCATGTTTCTACCACTGTGGTGTCATATTATTCAATTATTTTGAGTTTTAAATCTCAGGGACCGACTTTACCTGAGTATTGTAGCTCTAAAGTTGGAAAGAAAAAATAATGCTGATACCATAATCAGATAGACATAAACAAAAGTGGGAAGAAATCTGCTATTGTGATGAAGCCTATATCATTTAAGACCTGAAACTTTGACCAAGCAGAATAAATGAATGAATAAATAATTAAATAAATTAATAAAATGATTCTGGAATTGTAAGCAAGGAAAGATGAAATGATCAGTAGCAAATAACCAAACATGAGCTGACATCATGAAGAAAATAGCAAATTCATGAATTATTCTAAAATCGAAGCATTTGTTAGTCTTAAGTGTGAATATCTCTCTATGAAATTCTTTAATCTGGCCTTACAGTATGATTTACAAAGCACAGTTTCTATTTCTAAGAGCCTCTTACAACTCAAAACTTGCCTTACAAATTTTCTTAGAAGTAATCTTGATAGCAAACACATATTGTTTGAACTTTGTTTTTCATATTTTGTACATTAATTGCCATTCACGTTTTAGTAGTAAATTCTACGTGGTCCCAGGTGTGTGACTGTGCATGCAAGTTATATCAGAACAGGCCTTCCCAGCTTTGTCTTATCGTTATAATATGCAAACTATTGGCATAATTCTACATCTCCCTAAAGATTTTTTGAGTCTTTTGGGATTGATGGTCTCTCTCCCTCTCTCTGGATGCTGCTTTAGGACATTTACTAAGTATACTACTGTGTCTTTCTCAGTGATTAATGATGACTAGATTAATTGGCTTTCTCTTTCATTGTAAGTTCCCCTTTAACATTTCTGATTTTAATTGTGAGAAATAACCCTGCACATGCATGTATTAGAAGTCAGGGAAGATCCTGTTGATCCATCCCATCCATTTCCCAGGAGCAACTGGCATAATTTAAATCTTCATCTAACTATTCTCCTTCAATTGTAATTGGTGCCACCTATTTTTAAAGTAGCCTATTCTTGTAACATTAACGTTATTTTGATAATTTATTGCGACCCCATTGCCAAAAACAGGCACAAGGGCGCCATAAATAAAGCAGTCTGATAATTGCTTAAACAAAACTGGGCCCCATGGACCAGCAATAAACTGTCATTAAGGTTAGGCTGGAGAAGCACCTGCAATTTCTCTGGATAACCTCTTTTATTTCTCTGTGTACACTACTGCTCATTTCAGAAAATGACAGTTTTGAAAGATATCAGCAATTTGTTGAAACAAAGAATGAGAAAAACATGGTCTTGGAGGTATAATTTACTTTTACATTTTGAATTAAAAAATAGAAAAAGATATGTTGAAAAAAATTATCATATGAAAACCATAAGATTTCTACTGTAGAGCTAGAGCTATTTCACAGTTTAAAAGCTTGCTCCCTTTGTGGTAACTTTTATTTGTTATTTAAATTCAAGTTAATCTTCCCTGACTTGTAGTACTAAAAAATAGTACTCATGGTCTTTTATTGTTTTCATGCACAATTTAGATAATGTATTTTAGTGTTGCAGCTTGGCTCAGCAATTTTAAAGATTTAGGTTCTGAAAGTTGTTCATCAATAACGTGGCCTATGTACCTCATTTGCAATGTGAAAGTGTTAGAAATATGAAAGAATTATATTTATTTTATAATATAAAATATAGAAAGATTAAAACTATATTTAAAACCAATTCAGAACACACAAGTAGGTATCACTTAAATGTCTTTTTCAATGTCAGTGACATTTTTAGTTGCTTTTCTTTCTTAAAATTTGCTCCCAAAGTGGCCATAATAATTGATACTTTATAAAGTTGGGGAAAAAAACAAAATGAATGTCTTCCTTTTATGTTTATCAAAAGGTTATTTAAATGAATTCTTCTTGAATTTGATGGAAGCATTTTTAAAATTATGTTAATTTTAACACATCAGATGCATGTTTGAATACAAATAAGATCAAATAGGTCTTGAGTCATATCTGCAGGATCTTAATTTTAACATCATAGAGACAAAGATTTTAGTTAATCTTTTGTTTTGCTGTCAAATTTCCCTCTAATTTTGGACATGACACATTTTATCTTATTGAGTTTCAATTATATATGTATAATTATATATATAATTGAATATATATGTGTACATATATACGTAGATATATATATATATGTTGGACTCATGATGTACATGAAGATACTAGCTTTGAATGAAACAATGTCAATTGCAAACTGCTGTTCATGCTTAATATAAATTCAATTATGAACCGAAATCCTTTAAGACAAAACAGGGAACCAGGTACTCTTATAACTTTTCTCCCAATAATTTGATGTTTTGGAAAAATTTAGTACCATATAATTTTTCCCCAAATATTACATTTATTAAAAATAATAGTAATAATTCTGGAGAGTTATTTACACTGTGATTTATTAAATCAATCCCTATGATTTAATGTAGTGATGAAAGTGGTCTTTATATTTAAAATGTGCATGTTATATTGCCAGTTTTTACTGAGCACATACATTGTCGGCTAATACATACTCCTTTGTAGGTGAGTGTTTAGCGAAGAAAGCCATTGATCCATTGGCAAATTAGCATCATTAGTTGAAGGAGCCCAAGGGTTTAAATTGCAGGACGTTTGCAGGAAGCATGTGCGCTGGCAGAGCTGTGTGGTAAGGCATCTGCAATAACCGTCTACATTATGCTTCCATTTAGGTGGTGTCATCACTCTGTCACTTTCATCTATTCCATAATTTGCACAAAAAGAAAGCACACCACAACAACTCTTTAAATTCCAAAAATGTATGGTAAACTGTCAGTTTCTCTTGTATAAAGTTGTTTATCTCAGGATTTTACTTGGCGTGCAATTTCTCAATAGATGTATCCTTCCTTCTGAAATGCAAAGGAAATCCCATTGATCAATAGGGGTTGCAGTACTTATCAACATCACAACGGAGACAGCTTAATTCCTCAGATTAGCATTGGCTCAGATCAGCAAATGTTTTCTGAGAAATTACTATTTATACATTTAAAAGTATCCAACTTCCCTATCTTCCTCCTATCAGCTCAAAATATAAGCCAGGGCCATGTGGCTGCATCTTAATCACGTTCGAGCTGGAGAGCCATCAGTTGAAAGCCTGTCTCAGTTCATAGATATGAGAGATTGTAATATTTTAACATTTCCTCCTGCCAAGTTGCTAAGCAATAAAACTATCTTGGCACTTTCCTGCCAGTTCATCATGAAGAACTACTTTAGTTTAGCTTAGTCTCTTGATGAAACAAATGGAAGGCAGCTGCACCAAACGGCCTTTCAGAAACGTGTTGCCAAACAAATCCCGGGAACTTTCACCCCTTTGCATAGCTAATTTAGATGGCTTGAAGCAGAGAAATCCCATGTTAGTATCAGCATAGAAAATCAAGTCTTAAATATGAGTGATTAAAAATTATACAAACAATAGCTCATCATAATTTTTGCCGAGTGCTATTGTCCCATATTACCTTTCTCCAAGGTATACCTAAGTGTGATGATTTCTCAGCTAAAAAAAGGCACATTTTTCATACCATAAAGTCAACTTAAGTCAGACATACTAGACAAGCTACTGGCTAAATTTGAAATGTATTTCTACTTAATTTTTACTTAGCTTTTGAGAGTTTTGATTACATAAGTAATGCCAAAAGAATGCCACACAATAATTTCAAACAACAGAGAAATGTATACATTTAAAAGTGTATAAAGTAAAAAGAGAAGTAAGTTTCCTTTCGCATTCATCCAATCCTGTATATTTGTATGTGTTTTTTCACAACTGCCTCTGTGCATGTGTGTGTGTGTATTTGTGGCTGCATATGTATAAACTAAGAATTTTAGTCTATAAGCTTACAGCAAATATTGACACATTTATTTATTGCTGTTATTGTTTTTATTAAAATTGAATCATATCCTGAGCCCCCAACTTGCCATTACATGAACTAAGTTCTTCCCATCTCAGGAATCAGAAAATCCCAAGAATCTTTATCACAACAGAATGTTCTGGGAGAGTCCCCTTGGATTTAGGACACACAGGTCACCAAGGAAATGGCCCTGTGCAAACTCACACCATCATGTGAAGTGGACATCTGCATTCTAGTGCTACACAGACTACACCGTCTGCTTCAGAGAGTTTGCAGGTGATCTTCTCTCAGTCTGTCCTCCTCACATTTCAGGTCCTTCACAGAGCCAACTCCTGCTCACTGTTATCCTCAGCCTGAAATCACAAAGCTTCCTTATGTAGGCCTTCTTTATCAACTCAGATTAAATTAAAACCTTTCCTCCCAGTGGACAACAAGGCACTTTTTAATGTATCCATTATCATACTTCTCAAATTTATTTTTGCCAACTCTCTGCTTCCTTACTAAACTATGGTATCCATAAGCGTAGCTTACAGTGCTCAACATTTATTCATTAATTGGACAGATACTCACTGAGCTTCTACTATGGTGAATTGATGTGCTGGATGCTGAGAATAAAACTTCTATTTGAATGGCATGATTCTCTCTCACTGTCCCTACCTTTGAGACAGATGTGAATAAAAAAGCCACACATTATTACTTAATTAGAATGATAAATGTTATACTATCTATGTGAGTAGTTGGAGCAAGTTAGTCTAGTGAGAGAGGTGAGTGTTTCAGGAAATTCTCTGGAAAAATTTGTATGTAAGTTGAGACCTGAGAAGTAAACACAACTTCATTAGGAGAGAAGAGCGTCCTTAGTTCTTTAGTGAGACTGGAAGGTGTGTGGAGTAAAAGCCTTAGACAGGAGGAGGTGGTGGACACACATTCTGAAAGAAGAAGTATTCTAAAGCCAGGCTGGCCAGCAAGGATTTTATATTACCGAATCTTCTGGGGTTTTTTCCATGAGAATACTGTGAAGCCATAAGCAAGGCAGCAATATGAGTAGATCTGCAATTAGAACATGATGGTGGACTTGGCCAAGATGGTGAAAACAAACAGAATAGAATTGAAAAATATTTTGGAGTTAAAAATAGGAGAATTTAACGATTCACTGATTGTGGGTCTGAGGCAAAGAAGATAAAAGTTAAAAAATATAAGAGGAAAAGCAATAGTTAACACTCATAATGCACTTGCTAGGTACTAATCATTAAGTTTCTCACATGTATTAGTAGATTTAATTTGCACAATAACCATAAGAAGTAGGTGCTATTATTACTCAAACATCATCGATGAGGAAAGTAAATCAAAGGGTTAATAAATAACTTGCCCAAAGTTGTACAGCCATAGGGTGGTTTGGTTCCAGAATCTATTACTTACACATTACTCCTGGGCTTTTGGAATGAGAAACTGAGGATGGTGTTGCTATAAACTGGAACAGGGAACATTGGAGAAGCAGTGAATCTGGGTTAAGGCACAAGATGATTTTTGAACAGGTTGAATTTAAGGTGCCTCTGAGATAGGCAGCTAGAGATGACAGGTCTGGCATTCTAAAGTTGAATATAAACAGAAGATATCATTTTGGGACTTATCAAAGTAGAAATGATAATGAAAGCCATGAGATGCATGAAAGCATTCAGGATTACAGTATAGAGTAAAAAAAGAAAGCCTATATGAAGTAGAGGAAGGGGTATTGGCCTCATTGTCTAGGGAGGAACTGCTAGGGTAGTAGAACAATGGGATTATGCTGTCACAAAAAACAAAGAAAAAACATAATTTCTTAAATCATGGTCTGTCACTGAATCTGGTTATAAAACCTTATCTTGCACTAGAAGGATCTGTAGCTTTTCCAGCTGAGAATGGGGTTCAGGATACCGAATCAACACTAGAAAAGAGAGAAACTGGGGATGAAGAAAACTCAGCTAAATTTCCTATAGGAAGGAGAGATTTTGACAGTGAGTAGTTTTTCAAAATTCAATTCTTACATCCTACCATTAAACAGAACTCTGAGTTTAAGCAAATTTGGATGCAATCATAACAAAATCAAATAGGACCATGGCTCAATTACACCTGCCAAAAATGTGGGATTAAGAAGTGTTTAATTAGTTCTTATCATTTTGGTTTACTCAGAATTAGTTATACTAGATCCATTATTCTTTTTTCTTAATAAATTTTGTGTGATAATTATAGTCCTTTAAACAATTTAAACTTTCTTCTTCCTTCAGCACTCAGATGTATGCTGGGAAGAGTCTACCAATCTTGCTGGCAAGTCTGATTCTTTTTTTGATATGGACCTGTTGGTCCATATCATCTTTTCAGAAGAAAAGCATTTAATTGCCAATGGGAGGAGAAGCCCATAATGTTACTGTAACTTGGGTATTATGTTAAATGTCTGTTTTAAAAGAAAGTAGCGTTAAGATAGATCAGTAACCAAAATCATAGGCTTTTTCTGTGCATTGAACTTTGTGAAAATGCTGTATAATTATGACTTACTAGTATTTTTGAACAATGCTTAACATACTAACCTTACATACACTCTAGACCAAAATAAGGCATCATAATTTACACCTTAATCTCAAAAATTAAGCATGTCTTTGGTGAATGGTTTTATATATACATAAACCTAAAACATATAAGACAAAAATTTATGTTTGGAGCCTGTGTTCTGTAAAGAGAAGGTTGATTTGTCTTTTAGCTATCATATTTGGAGTGGAACTATAATACAAATGTATAATATTCTTTTTTTTTTTTTTTTTTTTTTTTTGAGATGGAGTCTCACTCTGTTGCCCAGGCTGGAGTGCAATGGCACAATCTCGGCTCACTGAAACCTCTGCCTCCCGGGTTCAAGCAATTCCCTGCCTCAGCCTCATGAATAGCTGGGATTACAGGTGCCCACCACCATGCCTGGCTGGTTTTTGTATTTTTAGTAGAGGCAAGGTTTCACCATCTTGGTCAAGTTGGTCTGGAACTCCTGACCTCGTGATCCACCTGCCTTGACTTCCCAAAGTGCTGGGATTACAGGCGTGCACCACTGAGTCCAGCCTATATTCTTGTTTATCAGTTCAAAAATGCTCTGCACTGTTTTTGACTCTTTAAAAATAACTTAGATTCAAATTTATAGTAGAAGAAAAAAAATCTTTCAGATAAGAGGTGTTCTCCAGAATGGAAGAACGACTTGGCATGTAAGAAATAGCGTCAGTGTCCTAATGCATATTGTGACTGTTTGCATATACTTCTGTTTGTAAAAATATCAGTTTTACTTTTCAGAGGATTTGTAAGAAACATTTAAATTTTCATTGAAATAAATGACAAGTCATACTGTCACTTAAAAAAAAAAAAGACCTTTGTCAAGGAGAGTGCAGTCAACCAGTAAACTGCAGATTCTCAGAATGTTTATTGACGTACTGATTATTCATTCTGTTATACTCTAACATCTGTATATTTTTACCAGTATTCTCAGACCACTTCTACCAAAACATAAATCTGTGATTGTGATCTCTGAAAGTCAGTCCTTTTATCTACTCAAGTAAGTGCAAATTTTAGAAAATAATTTTCCCTAGAAATATAAGTTGTTCTTTTCTTAATTTATCCACTAACTGTTTAGAAATATAATTCGCTTCTAAGATTTGAAAAACGGTAAATTTAAAAAATCATATCTATTGGTTAAAGTTTAAAATACTTCCAGGAAATAAGCAGAATTGAGTTAATGTTAATTTTATCCAACTAATACTTGAAAAGGATCATTGATTTATATTACTGCCAGCTTAAACCATTTTAATTAATGTACTACTAATCATAACAGTGTTAGTTACAATTTTGTCTTCAAGTACAATAAAGACACATAGATTTGAACTCTTTTGATTATTTTTGGCCTCTTGGTCAATGCCTCATAGTCAAAATTTTAATTAAGATTTTGCACTAAAAGTAAAAAGAAAATTGGGATAAAAATGTGCAGTGTGTTTTATTCATTATGTGGAGGCATCTTTCCTATATCCAAGTTTAACTAATACTGGTCCTCTACCTGCTTAGATTAACTGGTAAGAATTTTATAAGCATTTCTTACCATCCTGTTATAAACCAAAAATGGCAATCTTTCCACATTTTGACGTAATAATTTTGAGCTTATTACAAATTAAAATAAAAAATTAAAAACAAATATTACCTTATAAAAATTCAAATGGTATGTATTGAATATTAATTTAAATTACTGTTATTAATATTACATGAAATACGCATGTTGTAAAATTTTAAATTACTATCTGGTTAAATAGACTATACATATTCTGTAGAGTCAAATCAGATTTTGGCAATGTTGTAGAATTTAACTGAATGCCCAGATGGAGGAACTTGATTATATTATAAAAAGGGGACTACAATCCTAGAGTTGGACTCAAGCACAAGCATTTCTCATTATTTTGCAGAAGACACTAAGGTTTTCAGAAATTAAATTGCTTTTTGGAAAAGGTGGGAGATTCTGGGAACATAGAAACTTGAATCCAGTTTTCTTCAACTCCACGTCAAGACAGTTGCATTGTGTGAGAAAATAGCTACGGCCATTTGTGGTAAAATCACATATATGTAATTATGTGAAACTAATTGTGTATATGTATCTGTGTATGTGTGCGTGTACAATATATAAACTATCAATATTTATCAAAGTCCGTATAGCTGCTAGCAATGAGGGGGATCTAGGATTCTATCACATGATACCTTTTTATGAGGCCTTTGTTCTTTCCAGTACATTTGTCAGCTTGTTCATGAAAGAGATTCTTAATTATTTACTGAAATATCACAAAAGTGATGGTGAGCTAGGTTGCCACATTGATCCTGATAGGTCCTTGACAAATTCATATTGACTCTCCACAAATAAAACTCTAAGGCAGTTTTTCCCATTGTGATGCTTTTGTCTACAATCTTAATTGTTAACTCTTCCAAAGAATAAACACACAATATATCAATTTTTTAACCCATTTAGGTAGAAATATGGGTATATAGAAAGGAAGAAAGCAAGGTTAACGGTGAGCAGTGGCTAACTGAACAAGAGAACATTCAGTTAAGTATTTCATCTCCAAAATGATATGAACTGTGGCAGAAAGTACTTTGTTGAATCAGTAGTTTCGAGACAGACATACAGTAGGGACATCGAAGGTACAAAATAGAGCACTGATGAAGGAGTGAATTATCATCTTCACAGATGAGTAGAGAAAGAGAAGGTCTAAGTATTGAGATGAGAATATAGAAATTTCTGATGCACAACACAGCTCAGAAATTCAATCTGAATATATTCCAATTCAGTGCCTTGCAATAGATCCATAATGATCGCCTATCTTTCCATCATACAAAGCAATGCATATCATTTAAACATTTTTCTAGCATGAAAATGTGCCTGGGTTATGCAATACACACTTTACCAAAATATGATTTTGGTGGCTGTAAGCACTTAATTGTAATGACCTGTAAAATGAGCAACATTTTTAACTCCGAAATTCTAATCAATATTAGTTAATGAGGTGTGTGACAACTTATAATGCTTTTAAATACTCTTAGTGGCCATCATAATACAAATTTTCCCACTTACAGCATATTTAATTTTAATCCTTGCAATAATATAAATGAAATACATCTAAAACACTTTATAGTAAGCACTCAAGTAAAAGTCCCCATAACATGGCCTTAAAAAAGGTTAATCTTTTAACAATGGGGTCATGAAAACATTTTTGTTATAGATATTTTTATGTTCCTCCTTGTATCAATCAGGATTAAATTTTCAAATATTCATACCATTTAACAACAGACTGAATAAATAACAAAGTTGTTAACACAAAATGAATAAATGTTTTGTATAAGTTAAAAATAGAAGATAGAAAAAATAACTTGGTAATGTGTTTAAAATATTTTATGGCCTCTACCCCATTACGTTATTCCATTTTCTCATAACTGTAGACCTTTAGCTACCAAACAGAGGGAAGGGGCATTGTACACTAGTTACCTAGAAAACAAATCATTTATAGGTCTTATTTTTTGAAAAGGAGATATCTTTTAATTCAACTAAAATGTAAAACATTGGAAGTGTCCCCTTCTCAAGGCTTAGTTTTACTATTGCTTAATATAGATGAAGAAAAAATAAATCATATACTAAACTCGGGAAGCTTGGGTTTTCTCTTAAAGTAAGCCATGCTGTGATTGTTCCATCTAAACAGTTATATCAACTTTACTTTGTATCATATGAAAACAACAGCCTGCTGAATGACTACGTATTGTCTATTTCCACCTGCTAAACAAGATAAGACCACATGAAATAGGATCAGCTTAGCCATTACCTTCAGGAAGCTTCAGACATATTGTTTATTGCAAATGGACATATATTATAAATGTATATACAGACACATCTTTGTGATATTACTTCCTGAAGTATGTTCTTATGGAAATTTAACTTTGTTCATCCAGTCAGATTTCCAGAAATGTATCTACTGTGACAATTAATATCTTATTCTCCAACTCTTTGTTATTCTCATTCTTACTTTGCTTTCATCAAAGACATTTTAGCAAAATTAATTTCCAGGACCATTTTCTTAGTGAACTAATGCCATTTGATCAACAATGGCCATTTTCGTTTTTATCTCGAGGATCACATTGGGCATTTGTCTCTGACTTTTCACTCAGTTTATAATGCATTCTTGTTCCCTTTGGAGGATGTTTGTTCTTTTTTTCTCTGCCCGCTCCCAACATTAAAATCCAAGGTAAACTCTTAATTAAGTGGAGTTGACAGAAGTCACATTTTCTCTATAAAGAACAATTGGAATCCACTGGATTTGCCCTATCAAGAAAAAAGAAAATCATATCTCCAAGAGTAGGTATTGGTAATCAATTAATCCCTAATCTTTTTGAAAAGTATCTGTATTAGTCCATTTTCATGCTGCTGATTAAGTCATACCTGAGACTGGGTAATTTATCTTAAAAAAAAAAAAAGAGGTTTAATGGACTCATAGTTCCACGTGGTTGGGGAGGCCTCACAATCATGGCAGAAGGCAAAAGGCACATCTTACATGGTGGCAGGCAAAGGCAATGAGAGTCAAGAGAAAGGGGAAATCTCTTATAAAATCATCAGATCTCCTGAGACTTATTCACTACCACAAGAACAGTATGGGGAAAACTGTCCCCCATAATTCAATTATCTCCCACCAGTTCCCTCCCACAAGATGTGGAATTATGGGAGCTACAATTCGAGATAAGATTTGGGTGGGGACACAGCCAAGCTGTATCATTATCAGATATTGTATTCATCTGGTAGTGGTCAGTAAATCTGTGCACAATCTCAGAGTTGGCTGATTTTTGCTTTTCCATCCTTACTATCTCACACCAGTGGTTTCCATCCTAAAGTACACAAACCATGTTATTTTTCTGCTCTTTGATTTCCTAAGCAGTATACCAGCTACTTTAGGACTGTGTTCCTGTACAGTGCCCCTTTTCTTCACGACCACCTACAAATCTATTAAGTACTTAAAGACTTTTTTCCTGTGATGGGGATTTTGATGCTTGTTTGTTCTTTCTATGCCAATTTCATACACCTCTGAGTCTCATCCATATGTCCCAACTGCTCCCTCTAAAACTAAAAGCTACTATTTATTAAGTATTTGTTGCATTTCCAAAATCACTCTAAGTACTTTGTCTACATTGTCTCATGTAATCTTCACAGTTTTCTGAGTTGTGCATTATATGTTGCTACTGTCCACATTCCTTCACTAAAGTTATGGATTTTAGTTTATTTTAATTAAATGGCCAATGAAGATTTTGAGAAGTAACTAGTATCACATAGCAGAGGTGGGAATGCATTTGAAGATATCTATATTAATTTTCTAAGGCTGCCATAGCAAATTTGCACAAACTTGGCATCTTAAAATAACAGAAATTGATTTTTTTTACAGTTCAGAAGGCCAGAAATCTGTTTTCTCACAGTTTGGGCCAGAAGTCAGAAAGCAGCAGAGTTGGTTCCTTCTGGAGCCTCTTAGGAAAAACCTGTCTTATTCCTCTTTCCTAGCTTCTGGTGGTTCTTGTCACTCCTTGGCATTCCTTGATTTCTTGATTAGTTGTATCAATCCAATCTCCAACTCTGTCATTGAATGGCCTTCTTTCTTGTATAACTCCCCTGCATCTTTGTATTCAAATATTCCTCTCCTTTCTCTTTTAAAGATACTAACCACTGGCTGGGCACGGTGGCTCACGCCTGTAATCCCAGCACTTTGGGAGGCTGAGGCATGCGGAACACGAGGTCAGGAGTTTAAGACCAAACTGGCCAACATGGTGAAACCCCGTCTCACTAAAAATACAAAAATTAGCTGAGCGTGGTGGTGCACACCTGCAATCCCAGCTACTGGGGAGGCTGAGGCAGGAGAATGGCTTGAACCCAGGAGGCAGAGGTTGCAGTGAGCCAAGATCGTGTCACTGCACTCCAACCTGGGTGACAAGCAAGACTCCGTCTCAAAAAATAAATAAACAGAAGATACTAATCATTGAATTTAGCTCCCACCTTAACTAAGTAGGACTTCATTTTAACTTGATTACATCTCAAAAGACCCTATTTCTAAAAAGGGTCACATTCATAAGTACCAAGGATTAGAATGTGAACATATATTCTTGAGGGACACAAGTCTACCCACTAAAATGTGTAATTCCAAATTGCATGCTCAATTTTACAGTATACAGCACTAAACTACATCCTACTGCTTTACTGGGTGACTCTCTTTTAAAGGCCTGCCATGGTCTTTACCGTAATGCTTCAATTTATTTTGCTTGAGTTGTCCTATATGTTTTTCTAGACCCAATCTCAAGCCATCCTTAGCAAGAATCTTAAGAAAATCTCCCAAATTGTATAAGTACTCAGTCAATGCAGAATAAGCAATGCTTTCCCTGATTAGTTCTATTCTGTTTCTTCTGCTTCCTGAACCTCTAGAAAGATCTCACCTGAGTTTCAG
Source organism: Pan paniscus (assembly GCF_029289425.2). Taxonomy (NCBI): domain Eukaryota; kingdom Metazoa; phylum Chordata; class Mammalia; order Primates; family Hominidae; genus Pan; species Pan paniscus. The sequence goes on along the minus strand of NC_073253.2, from coordinate 43,928,915 downwards.
TAGAGTCTCTATACATCCTACATGAATGATCTAATCTCCAACCTCAACAGACTTCAAGTCAGTAATAAGTAAACAGAAAAACTTTGACTCATGTTTAAAATATTTCACTTGCCTTGGCCTCCCAAAGTGTTGGGATTACAGGCGTGAGCCACCACGTCCGGGTGGATCACAAGGTCAGGAGTTCAAGACCAGCCTGGCCAAGATGGTGAAACCCTGTCTCCACTAAAAATACAAAAATTAGCCAGGCATGGTGGCAGGTGCCTGTAATCCCAGATTCTCGGGAGGCTGAGGCAGAGAATTACTTGAACCTGGAAGGCGGAGGTTGCAATGAGCCAAGATCATGTGACTGCACTCCAGCCTGGGTGACAGAGCAAGTTTCAAAAAATAATAATAAATAATAAAATAAAATATTTCACTCATAAATTAATTGATTCAATAAATATTTCATTCAAGTACGTACACATTAGTTCATGGTTTCAATGATCCTTGATTTAAAACCTTGGAAATAGCTTTAATTCTATATTACATTTACATCAACATCCACTCAGGTATGAATATTCTGTAGAAAAGTTTTGGTTTTTCCCTTTCCATTCTTTTGTGAAATGTTTGTCTTCCTTGTCTGCTTACACTTTTTAATATGACAATTATTATTAATTATTCACAAAGTGAGTTAATATTTGCTACATATTTAATGTCTAATTTGTTTCACTATTTTAAACGTACTGTACCTGGCTTCTGAAAAGAATGCAAAGCCCTCAGAGTCAAGTGCATAATATAATATCCTTATGGTTTTGCAGCCTACTATTCATTCAGTACTCAATAACTAGCAATGAACAGCAAATGTAATTATATATATGTATATATAGAGAGAGAACATTTATGTATATATAGAACATATACATGTATATATATAGAACACACACACACACACATATATATATGAAACATGAGAATTTATGTATAGCTAAGCTGAACATTTGGCTATCAGATAAAACTGTAGCTTTACAAATACTTAAGAACAGAAAAACTGAGATTGCTCCTAGATCTGGGGTGGCCAAAAGAAATGGAATCAGATGTTTTTGTTAATAGGTAATGCCCCAAATCTTATCAGTCATAAGCACTGGGCCAGACAGACCTGTGCTTAGATATTCTAATATGGTATACCTTTACTAGTACCTTGGTTAGAAAAAAAGATATCCCCTCTAGGTGGACAAATCAGAAAAACAGACCAGCTGTTAACAGGTCAAGCTTAAGAGCACATGGCTTGGTGATGGTGGCAGAGAAGGAATTTTAGACTCTCCGGCTCCCTCCACAAGGCACTATTGTGCAGCACACACATTGCACAACCTCACGGAGTAGTCTTGGCCTTAGCTGAGGGGATAAAAAGAATTGTTTAGTTAAGAAATAAGATTTAGCAGCTTACATAAATCCTTAAGGTGTTTTACGCACTTTTTGTACATCAGTGCCTTACATTAATTAATCCATTTAATTCTACCTGCCATGAGTCTGCCACACCCATTTTACTCATGTGGAAACCAAGGCACAGGGAGGTTAAATGGCTTGTCCAAGGTCACACAGCCTTTGAGTGGTAGATTCCGGATTCAAATACATGCAGCCTGATACTGAAACTTTGTTCGTGAACACTTTACTGCCTTTAAACTGATGAAATTAGAATAAATGTAAATTCCTGGGACTAACTATTAAAAAAGTGTAATAAGCTGTAAGAAGGAGGCATTATTAAGTAAAGGAACTCACTTTGGGAAATACCAGCTTAGAACTTAATAGGCTTATGATAGTATTTATAAACAATCAAAGGATCAAGTTGATAAGCCATTCTGTGACTTGTTGATAAATATCTTATCAGTTTTTGTACCCGGCTGAAATCCTTCCTCAAGAGATTAAATCACCAAAGGGGTTAACTCTTTGTTTTGTGTGCAATTTTTCCACTGCCAATAATTTTGTTCTCTGAGCAGTGAAACAAGTAATTCCCAAATTAAGAGCATGTTAGGACTATAGGTCCTCATTTTCCTAACTGCAAAGAAAATTATTTTAAAAGTAATTTTCCCCTCAGAAGCAATTCCAAGACTGAAGATTAAATATACAGAGAAGCAATGATTCAGACTTTTAAAAAAATAGCTTTTTAAAGGAGTATAAGTGAAAACAGTTAAGTAAATATATTTAATTACCAAGATTTTATTGTATCTTTTACTCACATAAAAAGACTAAAATAAAACGTTTCTGGTTTTCACAGTAACTGATCTGATAATGTCAACTTTTGAAAACAGATAGTTATGACTCAAGGCTTTGAGAATGTAAAGAGACCACCTTCACATGTTGAGAAATGGTACGATTTCACGTTATCAGTGCAGTTCTGTTCTCAGGGGGAAAGGTAAGCACACAGCTAACTCCAGCTCCAAGCTGCTATTTCATGATAACAGCTCACGGAGCTGTGGGCCTGCTAAGCCTTTCCCATCTCGTTCTGGAATTCCTCTATAGCCCATCCGTACTACCAGGAGACTGGATCCTCAAAGTAGACACTTGGTCTCATGAAGCCACTGCTGGGCTCCAGAGAGAAGGAAAAACTAAGAGGTTTTAAAACCCCCACCCTCCTTGGTTTACCTCCATCATTAAAAAACAAGAATGACAACAACAACAAAAAACAAAACTAAAACGACTTATTGTTTATTAATTATGTTATGGCAGACAATGTGCTGAACATTAGGCATAATTAAATTCTTTTTAAAAATTGATAATTTATCTCTGTTTTATAGAAGTGTGAAACTGTCAGGAAGACAGATGAAATGATTTGCCTGAGGCCGTATCATCAAACAAGAAATTCATATTCACCTTTCTGGAATTCTTAGGATAATGATTACATGTGTTCAATTGTTAAAAATTGGCAGATAAAATTTTATGTATTTACCACGTACAACATGAAATTTTGAAACATGTATACATTCTGGAATGACTAAATCCAGCTAATTAACATAGGTATTGTCTCACATATTTACTTTTGTGGTGAGAACAGTTAATATCCACTCTCAACATTTTCCAAGAATACAATATATTACTAACTATAGTCACCATGTTGTAAAACGGATCTCTTCAAGTATTCCTCCTATATAATTGAAATTTTGTATCCTTGGACCAACGTCTCCTCACCCTACTCACTCCTCAAATATCCCTACCCTTGGAAACCACTGTTCTCTCTCTACTTCTAGGATATCAGCTTTCAAGAGTGAGATCTTGTGGCATTTGTCTCTCTGTTCCTAGCTTATTTCACTTAACATAACGTCCTCTAGGTTCATCCATGTGCAACCCCCTAGGTTCATGTCCTTTTTTAAGGTTTAATAGTTTTCTATAGTGTACATATGCCACAATTTATTTACCCATCCACTTCTTGATGGATGCTTCAATTGTTTCTGTACCTGAGCTATTGAGGACGATGCTCCAGTGAACATTGGAGCACCGATATTTTTACAGGGTGGTGATTTATTTTTCTTTGGATATGTATACCCAGAAGAGAAAGTGCTGGGTCATACGATAGTTCTTTTCTTTTCGTTTTTTTCTTTTCTTTTTTTTTTTTTTTTTTTTAGAAACCTCCATACTGTTTTCCACAGTGGCTGCACCAATCTATATTCCCAAATTAAACTTCAATGTGCAGATGAATTACCTAAAATTCTTTATAAATTGCAAATGCTGGTTTAGAAGTTGTGCTGATTTTGATGCATTTTTAAGACCCCCCTCCCATCCCGTGTGATGTTCCTACTCCACTCACTGATTTCCCATGTATTATCTAGGGTCTTAACCACATTGCTTGTTTTTCTATTAGAGTTTGGAACTGGGTCACCCATGCTCTGAGGCTCTATGAAACCCTGAAGGGAGAGGTAAACATATAAGCTCTGCAATCCAACTGCTTGGTTTTGTATTTTGGATTTGAAACTTAGTAACCATTTTCACCCAGAGGAAATTCCTTAAGCTCTGTAAGCCTCAGTTTCTTTATCTGTAAAGTGGGAGTTACAGTAGTATTATCTCTCACTGTATTTTTAAAGACCAAATGAGAAACTTGATGTAAATAGGAACCTAATGCCTGGTACATAGTGAAAGTTCAATGTATACATTCATGAGTATTTTTAATTAAAACATGTTCATTGCAACATTATTCACAGGGGCCAAGATACGAAATCAACCTAAATGTCTGCCAACAGATGACTGGATAAAGAAAAGATTATATATATATACACATATATGTGTGTGTGTATATATATATACACACACACACACCCACACACAAACATATATATGTATATATCTGTGTATATGTGTATATATACACACATACATGCACAGATATATATGTATATATGTATATATGTATTACAGGCGTGAGCCATCTTGTCTGGCCAATTATCATTATTATTTTAGAAATTTATCAGTGATGCTTTTCTGTTCAGCTTTAATGAGGTGTAATGACAAAAAAATTGAATATATTTATGTATGCTGTACACTGTGATGCTTTGATATATGTATATATTATGAAATGATTACCACAATCAAGCTAGTTAACATATACATCACCTCTCGTAATTATCTTTTTGTGTAGTGAGAACATTTAAGACCTACTCTCTAAGCTGATTTCAATTATACAATATAGTATTACTAACTATAGTCACCATGCTCTACGTTAGGTCTCCAGAAATTACTTTTTCTGCATAATTGAAAATTTCTATCCCTTGACCAACATCTCTCCATTTCCCCAACCCCAGTTTACACACACACACACACACATATACATATACATATATAGTGTATATATACACATATACATATATACATATGTGTATATATATATGTGTACATATATATGTGTATATATACACTATATATGTATATGTGTAAAATTAGCTGGGTGTGGTGGTGCCTGCCTGCAATCCCAGCTACTCAGGAGGCTGAGGCAGGAGAATCGTTTGAACCCGGGAGGCGGAGGTTGCAGTGAGCCGAGATCATGCCACTGCACTCCAGCCTGGGCGACAGAGCAAGACTCCATCTCAAAAATAATAATAATAATATCAAAAATAAAATAAAAATTGCTTAGAAATTTCAAAATACAATACCTTCCACTGAACTTCCTTAATCCACATAGCACTGTATTTTTCTGTCTATAACACAGATTTATTATTGCACAATTTCTGTTGGTCGGGAGCCTGCCACATTTTGGCCAAGTCCTCTTCTCAGGGTCTCATAAGGCTGTCAGGGTGCTGGCCAACTGCATCCTCATCTGGAGGCCTGACTACAAAAAGATCGGCTCAAAGGCCCCTCAGAGTGTTGGCAGCATTTGTTTCCTTGTGGTTGTAAGATTGAGGTCCCTCTTGCCTCACTATCAGTCAGCTGGGAGTGACCTCACCTCCTCCAGGCTGCTATCAGGTTATGCCACAGGCCCCTTCCGTTTCTGTAATAAAGAACTGCCCTCATATTGAATCCATATCACACCTCAGATTTCTCTGATTTCCCTTCTGCTTTCAACTAGACAAACTCTCTGCTTATAGAAAGGCTCATGTGATTAAATTGTGCTCTATTTTAAGGTCAAGTGTGCTACGTAACATGACCAAATAATGAGAGTAAAATCTATTATAGTGACATTCCCTGGAATTATGTAGAAGCGAAACTATTGCTGGAGGGGTAATCTTTGGGGCCAACTTAGACTATTGATTATTCCATGTTCAAGGAGAGCTGGCATATAATTGGAGAGCTAAGAACCGTCAATATCTCAACATCTAAAAAAATAAAAATTGTAATTGTATTTAAAATGTTAGGAAACATAGTTAGAAATTTAGGGTTTTAAGCAGATATAAAGATCTTTTAATCATGCTACCACCTAATTACAATATTAGATAAAGAAGAACAGTTAAGCCTAGTCTATATGTTAGAGAAATATAGTAATTTTTTCTGGAATGATTTATTATGTGCAGACTTTGGGTTATTGGAATAGATCATTGAACATATATGTTTTAAAGTACTTAAAAATATTTTATAAATAAAGTTATTTTTATACAGAACAGAAATAGTTGATATTGAATCAGAAATACTGTATTAGCATAAGTCATATGTTTAAGGAAATATATTCCTAAACAATAGGAAGAAACACAGGCAACGCTGATGTAAAAAAGATTTACAGACATGAGCTGCATGCACTTGGTTTATGGACTAGAATTCTATGCCTTCTAGAAGCAGAAAATATGCAACGACTCATTCTGCCTTATGGCCATTTCAGAGCTTTTAATCTAATAAAACCTATATGTCAGCCAGTAGCATGTCAGGGTCTTATTACTCTGCTTCCTTAGAGTCTGATATGGGAGGTTAAGTCCCTGCACAAATGTACCCCTTGGGGTTCCCTGAGGTGGAGCCGTGCAGGTTTGCTTCTTTGCTTACTGATATATATAAAAAAGATAACATTAAATATTCTATTCCTGTTTCACTTATGCATTCACTAAGAATGATGAAAGTGGGAACTGTGTGGCATGGCCTAGGAATTGTGCATGAGCACACTCTATTTTACATGTCTCATCAGAAGTCAGTTTCTAGCCTTCTTCTGTCTGTAGACAAGCATATCACCTAAGCTTTCTCAGAGATTAAAGGTATACCACCTAGCTTAAATGGCCCTACTAATGAAAGAGAGGTACACTTAAATTGCATCTAAATGAGAAAAAATATGAAAAGGAGAATTAATAGAGATTTCTCAAATAAAATTTAATGAGCATAATTTTTATTATTGAACAATGTTTGCCTATAAAGTCTTACTCAACTTGATGAAAAAATGCTAAGATACATGTTAAGGAGTCCTCATTTTAATACTTTATAAAATTGTATATACATATACTTAAGAAAGAAAAATAATGGCATATTTGCTGTCTTTAAATCATTGAGAAAAAAATAAAAGACTACATGTGTCATTTAATTTAGCTAAAGAAGGAAGGTGACTGAAAAATACAGTTTTTACATAAGATACTAAATAGCTGGCTGGGTTTTGCTAATGTTCCCAAATTTGAAATCATTTTAAAAAGAACACTCCAATGAGCACCAGAGAACTGAGACGTTTTAAAATAAAATTATAACTGCACTTAATCTCACATTGTCTCCTTAGCCTTTTGACATTTTAATTGCTGTGCCATTTTTCACTGAGATGGCAAGCATTTTTTACATATGCATAATGTAGCCTGTGTTAATGCGTATTGATTAAAGTAGACAGTGATGCGAGGATGTTGGAATTTTACCCACTGTGATCCTGTTGAATGTTTCTCTCTGCTCTTTTTGTTTTCTTTATAACCAGAGGGGGAAGAAAAGCATCTGTTTTCCAACAAGTCTCTATGCTATCTGAACTCTAGTATTAACAGGTGAAAAATGACATGTTTAACAAAAGAAAGACTAGAAAGCATCTACATCACAAACTTGTAAGTCTTTCATTTCTGCATTGGAGACACTATAGGAAAATCAATAACTTCCTTTGAGTCTAGTGATCTAGCTGCTTACAAGAAATTTACATCTCCCTGACAGGCAGTTTGTAAGGTCTGGTTCACCTGGGTCACAGGAGTACACATAATTTGCATCTTGAGCAATTTCTCTCTTTCCTTCTACCTGTTCCATGAGGAAAGAAGACTGAACCTGGTCATAAAGAGAATCTCATTACGTCTCAGCTGAGAAGAGTAATTTTGTAGGTGTTCTTGGATTGCAAGAGTATCATATAATGATAATATTTTCTCATAGCTCTTCAGACCTATGCACACACCAGGAAATGAAAGTAACATACACCCAGGCACATTTGAAGCTTCGGAGCTGTCATTCACCAAATGAAATTTAAGTATTCCATCAAAGTCATTTGCAAATATGACCTCAAGATGGATATCCAGATTATTTGCTAACAAAAATATACAAGAAGATAGACATTTAGCTTACCTCTCATAAAATCTGAAAAAAAATTCCCCTTCTATTTTATTCTGCCCTTCAAAATACACAAGATCTGAATGTCAAATAAATGTTTATATTATGATATGCTAATAATGCCTGGCATATATTTTCCTAGTTAGTTCTGTAAGCTCAGTTAAAAACAAATAAAAACCAAGGAGGCAATGCTGAAAACTTTTTGAATCAAAAATAGAATGCAATAGCATTTAATTATAATTAAGTCTTTAATATGCTTATTTAAATCTCACATACTTTTAAGCATGGGTCTATTTGCAAATTCATCTAAATAAATATTTGGCACGAAGTCTAAATCCACTTTATTCCAATGTTTTTTTTTCCGGGATAAAGATTATAATGAGATTCAAATGTAATAATTTTCATCCTGTATTCATGAAAATAATTGTCTAGGTGTAAATGAACGTATTATTACAATTCACTATGTGTACTCATACCTAGTCGTGAGGTCCTCATATATAAAATAGAGGGAGAGTACAACTTTAAAGTGTTTTATATATCCATTTCATATTTTTTCTCTTTGCAATTTGGGATGAATCTCCTTAGACAAATGGTTATGTTATTAACGCACCAACATTAACCTAGAAAAGGCTACTTAGTACTACTTAACTTGAATACTAATCACCCTGGCCTCAGTAGCCCACCATACCTTGCAAAGTATTCTGAAATAGTATTGGTGATAAACACCATTTGGAAAGGAAAAATGGCTGTATCTGTGTTTTTACATGCACGCTCCCCTCATTATTTTTGCATATGATAAAATAGACAATATTTACTGAGCACTTATCGCAAGTCAGTTGTCTTGTTAAGTGATGCAGAAGCATTTTCTATTAGTCCCCAGAAAACCATTGGGAGGTTGGTACAACACAGCTCCATTTTATCGAAGGATCCATTCATGAAGACCTTGTACTCACATAATGAAAGATTAATTTCCCGCAGGAGCAAATAAAAAGCTGAATGGGGGTGTTCTTTAGAAATATCACGGTGGTAATTCAGCTTGATTTAGAATGAATTTCTAAACCTATCTCTGCTGCACTATATTTGGTGGCTTGCTTCCCAATATTAGCCGTGTACACCTTACTTTTATATCATTATGACAGAATACACTTTTTGTTTGCATGATGACAATACATGTTTAAATAAAAGTCTATGCATCAGCAAAAGCACTCACAGGTGTTCTGATCCACTTGAACAACTGCTTGATTTACAATATGTTGACAAATTAGCTCAGGCCATCATTTATATTATCTAATGTACTAGTGCTACATACAAATAATAAAAACAAGAATTATAATGGTGTCCCTTCAGCTTTGAAATTCTGTGACTCTTCATAATAGCTTTGCATTATTTTTAAATTAGCATATAAAATAAAACTTCATTATTTAAAAATTTGAGCACAGTTAAATTGTTGGCATCGGTTCCCCTATGTTTTTGAATATACAGGTTCCTGAAAAGGTCCATAGTTTTAGCAGAGTAGACTTTACAGCAGTGGTGAATTTTGAGGGAGAAAACAGATGAGGACTGTCAATGTGCAAAACAAAGATCTAGTAAAAAATCAGCAGAAGAGAAAGAAACTATCAATGCACACCACTCAACAGCAAGGACAAAAGAGAGACAGGACAAGAGAGGATCTGTTAACAATGGTTCACAAAGAAGGAAATAGAAAGAAAATACTGATTTTCAACTCTGGTTTAATATGGTGACTTCTTATCCAACTGCCTTAATGTTGAAAATGAATAGTTTTCTCCAAATTTCTTAAGATAATGAGGATATGCCTACACGTTTTCATTAGAAAATGGTGCATGGGTAAAATTTTCTTTAATGTTTTGTAGTGTGGTAGCATGTTTTTCTGCCAGGTATATTAATAAAACCATATTATATTGCGTCTTTTCTGATCTATAATTATGGCTTACATGGTTCAGATGAATTTCCTCTCTGGCAGCTCTCTGACTTAATCGCTGCTGATAAACACTATCACTCATTTTTTACCCACCAAATAAAATTTTTCATCTTGATGCATTTTGTCTGCATTGCACATATTTAAATACTCAACAACTACCACAGCAAAAACTCACTTCGGTGTTTACCTTGTAGACAAATGGCTTATCTATTTAGCTTAAATTCATAAACTTTGTTACAGCGTTATCAACTGGATGAGTTTAAATATACTGGAATCGGGTTTACCATGACATAATTTAGATAGTTTAATAGTTCATTAACAAGATATTAACAAGATCAAAGTTATTACTCCTTACTGAAAAAGGCAGCTCTATATACAAGGACATAGTCAAGACAGTAGCAAAAAGGGTCTGTGTGTGTGCGCGAGTGCATGTGCATGTGTGTGCCTGCGTGTGTATGATTCTTTAAGGTAATGTTAGAGACAACAAATGGTAATAGACGGAGTAAAAATAAAATATGTACCAGGCCAATGAAAATTAGAAAAACTTCACCTATCTATTGCAATATACGTTGCTCTTCTGTTCTGGCTCAAACAGGTATGTGTTCCAGAAAGTTGCAAAACTCCTCAAAGACTCTTCAGTTCAATAGGGTATCCATCATCGGACCCATACAGTTGAGATTGAAAATAGGTTCAGTCTGGCAGAAAAATGTCCACAGAAGGCTTTTCTCTTTTTTTTTTCTTTTTAGAGAAAAACAAGATAAAGCAAAACAAAATAAATTATTAACATGCTGCTTTGGATATGTTAGATGTGTTTCCCAAGGGACACTGTGGTATCTTCGTGGCTGGATATTTTCAGAACATCTCAGTGTATTTTCTTATTTACTGCCCTTGGTTCTCCTAGACTTTTGAACATTGAGTAGTCACATGAACGTTGTTTAGCAAAAGGAGGTGAACCAAGTAAATCATTCTCTGAGATAAAGAAGTCCATGGGAATTGGCCTTACCTCACAGAAACAAACCAAAATGAATTGTAATATTAATCTTAGTGCATTCAGGCTGCTATAACTAAAATAGCATATACTGGATAGCTTATAAACAACATAAATTTATATTTAACAGTTCTAGAGGCTGGGTAGTTTAAGATCAGGGTGCTGGCTGATTTAGTGTCTGGTGAGGGCCCCTTTCCTGCTTGGTAGGTCACACCTTTTGGCTGTGTCCTGTGTTCTCACATGGTGAAAGGGACCAAGGAGCTCAACTCCCTTGGGCCTATATTATAAGGGCACTAATCCTATTTATGAATGCTCCACCCTCATGACTAATCAGCTCCTAAAAGGCCCTACCTCCAAATACCATCACCACAGGGGTTAGTTTTCAACATACAAGTTTGGGGGAAAAGCAAACATTTAGATCATGGCAATATTCAATATCAGAAGCAGAAGATGATTCATGCTAGAGGGTCCTCGACAACTGTGTTTGGGAAAGTCATGCATGGCTCTGCACGGAGTCTCTGCCTGGCCCTCATTTAACACTCATGACCCTTGGAATGCACACGACCTTGCCCAAATCCTGAAGCTTTCATTCCATAATTTAAGGGGAAGATACAAAAGTGTATAGAATTGAGCTGTCATAGAAGCTTCACTATTCTCATCCCCTCTCTTCTCATTTCTTATATCTTAACTATGATTGCTAACCCCAGTGAGCTCTTTGTCAACACTATGTTATGGAGTTCCCCTAAACCTTTTTGTTTCACCTCTCCTCTTCGGTCCTGTGTTCTGAAAATTAAAGATAAAAATTTTAGATGATTTAAGAATCCTTATGAAAAAATGAGCTAACTCTGGAAATTTAAAATACTAAAACACTTAAAAGAGAGTATCATATTGCAAGAATAATCAGAAACAACCTAAAGAAAAATATCTGGCTGGGCATGTTAGCTCACACCTGTAATCCCAGCACTTTGGAGGCTGTAATGGGAGGATCACTCAAGCTCAGGAGTTCGAGACCTGCTTGGACAACATAGCAAGACCCTGTCTGTATCATAATAATAATAATAATAATAATAATAAATTTCCAGACATGGTTGCACGTGCGTGTAAGAGGCGGAGGTGGGAAGATTGGATGAGCTCAGGAGTTCAAGATTGCAGCGAGCTATAATTGTGCCATTGAATTCCAGCCTGGATGACAGAACGAGAACGTCTCAAAAGGAAGGAAGGAAAGAAGGAAAAAAGATGGGGAAGGAAGAAGAGAGAGAGGGAGGGGGGAAAAGAAAAAAATCCAAACACCTCAAGTGTGGTTAACTGCAGTTGGGAATTCAATTTATATTTGAGCTTTCTGAAATCTGAGATACTAGAGAAATATATATTTAAAAAATAACATGCATAATAACTTTATTACATTTATTTGTAAAGACTCATATGTTTATTATAGAATGGGGGATTAATCTTTAATTAAACTGGTCTTGTCGAAGTCACTACAACATTCACTTCCCAGCCATGTCTGTATAATGACTTCTTATCAGTTTATGTTGCTTCAGCATCCATTTTGAATACTAGTATTGCTTTCTCATACTAGAAGCAGGGCTCAGTCACCCTTTACACAGTTTTTCATCCTACAGCATACCCAAAGGGCTGAAACTGGTGGTCATATATAAAAATTTAGAGGCATCTCTTCTGCCTAGCAGACTGAACACTGCTTTCTTGCCCCTTTCTTTAAAGGGACCATTCAGTCATTTACTCTGAACTTTGAAGGCCCACACCCTAATCTTTATATAGTGTGCTAGTTGCCACCCGTTTCTCTCTCTGTCTGACTCTTCATTTCTGCCTGCCATGACTCCAGGATAAAGAACTGCCCTCCAGACTCATTATACCCTCCCACACACCCTTACTTGGATCCTGGAGTCTGCAAGGAAAAGTCTTTGAACTTGTTCCTTATTTTGGTGTTACATTAAATTTGCACTTTCCATCTGAAGAATCAGGAGCTGCCTCAGGTTGGGTTTTCCCTGGAACACTGGGGAGAATACAAGGTCAAGCTCCCAATGCCAAAGTGTTGACCAGGCAGGCGTAAACCAGACACAGGTCAGACAAGAATCACAGGTGGCTTGCCAGTGTAAGTTTTCCCTGGTCGCAGGTATGATGTGTTTATTTTTAAAAATAACATCATGCATATATTAAGTTTATTTGTAATAAACTTACAAATAAAGTTTGTATACACCCACATCCAACTCCTCATCATTTGCCCTTAGTGCAGGTTTGTCAGCTGCTCTATTACTGGACCCATAATTTAGCTGGGGCTCTGACATCATGGAATATTTTATTTTCCCTTACCTAGCTCTCAATACACCCTATAATGCAGGCTATTCCTCCGCAGTCTCTTTTGTTGGTTCTTCCTCTTCCCTCTGACTTTTTTTTTTTTTTTTGAGACAGAGTCTCGCTCTTTCGCCCAGGCAGGACTGCAGTGGCGCGATCTCTGCTCACTGCAAGCTCCGCCTCCCGGGTTCGTGCCATTCTCCTGCCTCAGCCTCCTGAGTAGCTGGGACTACAGGCGCCCACCACCGCGCCCGGCTAATTTTTTGTATTTTTAGTAGAGACGGGGTTTCACCATCTCCATCTCCTGACCTCGTGATCCGCCCACCTCGGCCTCTCGAAGTGCTGGGATTACAGGTGTGAGCCACCGCGCCCGGCCCCCTCTGACGTTTTAATGTTGCATCTCAAGGTTCAGTCCTCAGCCCTCGTTTATCCTGTTTATATACATTTGGTTGGACTTCTCATCCAATGTCAGGACTTTCAATATCCTCAATATGATGACAACTTCCAAATACATATTTCCAGCCCAGACTCCCTCCATTCCTGTATATTGCATGTACATAACACAAAGAATCATGTATCAATATTTACCACTTGGATGTCTAAAATGCATCTCAAACTTGGCATGCACAAAACTGCACCTTCAATCCATGAACACACACACACCCATCTATTTGTAGTCTTACCCACTTCAGTTGACATTCACAACCATTCAGACCAAAAATTTTTAAGTTGTTCTTGAATTTTCTTTTTATTTTACATGCTTACACCCATGCCATGGGTAGAATACTGCCCCAAATATTCATAATTTGAACATTTTCACCATCTTTGTTAGAATTATCCTGACATGAGACACCATTGTCTCTTGCCTGAAGTATTGCCATTTGTAACAACACCCAGGATCACACTGTCAATGAGATTCCCAAGAATTAGAAATTTGATCCAGTACTGAGCTTATTAATAATTTCAAGGGTACATATAAATGCATAATACAGGTGAAGCAGGAAGAATTCCATGACAACCAGTATGACTCCCTAGGTCATTTTTTCATCTCACCGTTATGTCTCTTTCAAGTAATAGATGAGACTTCTAATAAAGTACATGGTCACCTCACTTACAAAGAAAAAGCCATTTAGATTATAGAACATCACAATTTCATACTCATATAGTTACATAATTCACATTATGTTAATCAGGAAGTATGTCCCATGAATCTGTAGATTCCAGGTTTATTTACCAGAAGCAATTACAGAAGAAGCAAGTACATCCTGCCCAAAACTTTTCATAGTAAAGACTCTCCTCCTAGTGTTACCAGGGCTCCTTGCTCCCAGAGCTCCCAAGATGGTGGTGGGCCACTTCCAAAATGGCGGCAGGCCACTTCCAAGATGGTGGCAAGCCTCATGTTCTCTGACTTGGGGTTCTTGGCCTCAAGATTCCAAGGAATGGAATCTTGGGCCATGCAGTGAGTGTTATAGCTCTATTAGAAGTCGTGGGTCACAGAAGAGAACTGTGGAACCCAGTGACTAGTGTTCAGCTCAATTAGGACGAACCCAGGCACTTAGCTGTGCAGGAACAATGGCAAGACTTTAACCCGATGGGGAGCGACAGTGGACGCCTCGCTGAATCAGGAGCACAGCAGGCACCCTGCTGGATCCTGAGGGATGGAAATCAGCGGAGGGTCTGTAACGGCGGCAAAACAGCAGTGGTGGACAGCTAGTGAAAGCTCAGCTCAAGCCGTAACAAACACGGACCAGAAGAGTGCAGTTGCAAGATTTAATAGAGTGAAATAGAATGAAAACAGAGCTCCTATACAAGGAGGGGACCCCAAGGGGGTGGCCTTTGCCCGCTCGAATGCCTGGGTTTATATCCCGATCCTTGTCCCTCCCACTGTGCTCTCAGGCAATAGATGATTGGCTATTTCTTTACCTCCTGTTTTTGCCAAATTAGCATTTAGTGAGCTCTCTGATTGGACAGCTGTGAGCTCAGTTGCAAGCCCCGTGTTTAAAGGTGGATGTGGTCACCTTCCCAGCTAGGCTTAGGGATTCTTAGTCAGCCTAGGAAATCCAGCTAGTCTTGTCTCTCACTAGCACAAACCATGTAGTTTAATTGCCAGGAGGTCTGTCATTAAACATGACAAGTTTAATAGGAGATTAGACTTCTCACTGAATGTGTTTGTTTCCCAGGAGCACTGCCTTGCGAAAGGGAATTAATTCATCATTTCATCGCAGACCTGCTGTGTAAACATTTTCATCTCACCGCATAACAATGTCTCTGCTTTCACTTTGGCCCCGACATTCTATTCTGAACACACAGCCAAAGGGGCTGGTTAAAATGTTGGTCTGATCATGTCATTCCTTTGCTCATCACCCTGCAACTAATCCACATTTCATTCAGGCTAAGAGTCACACTCCTGACAATGGCCCCGAAAGCCCCACGTGATCAGTTCTTGTTACTTCTCTGAGTTCATCCTCTGTTAATCTCCCTTCACTTTCTCCATGACAGGCACACTAGCCTCGTAGATGTTCTGTGGATTTGTTAGGTGTGTTCCTGCTGTGCTTTTCATAGATACACACAGTGACAATTCCTTTACCTCTTCTAAATCTTTTCTGAACTCTTACTTTTTCAATGGGTGAATGTTTGATGACCCTATTTAAAGTTGCAAATATCCAGCCTCCCAACACACATACACATACACATACACATACACATACACATACACATACACACACACACACATTCCAAGCATTTGTGGTCAACACTCTTACTGTGTTTCACTTGTTTTTTCCTTATGTCAGAGGCCTTTGAACCACAGCAACTCCATCTTGAGTAGGGGCTGGGTAAAATAAGGCCGAGACCTACTGGGCTGCATCCCCAGATAGTTAGGCATTCTAAGTCACAGGATGAGATAGGAGGTCAGCACAAGATACAGGTTATAAAGACCTTGCTGATAAAACAGACTGCAGTAAAGAAGTCAGCCAAAACCCACCAAAACCAAGACGGCGAGGAGAGTGACCTCTGGTTGTCCTCACTGCTACTCTTCCACCAGCACCAGGACAGTTTACAAATGCCATGGCAAGATCAGGAAGTTACCCTATATGGTCTGTAAAGGGGAGGCATAAATAATCTGAATAATCTACCCCTTGTTTAGTATATAATCAAGAAAATAATATAAAAACAAGCAACCATCAGCCCTCAGGGCTGCTCTACTTATGGAGTAGCCATTCTTTTATTCCTTTACTTTCTTAGTAAACTTGCTTTCACTTTACTCTGTGGACTCACCACGAATTCTTTCTTGTGTGAAATCCAAGAACCCTCTGTTGGGGTCTGGATCAGGGCCCCTTTTCAGTAACACTTATCAATTATCACTTTTTTAAAAAAAATACATAATGGCTAGTTCCTATCTTACACTGTTAGAATGCAAGTTTCAGATATGCAAGGATATTTATCTCTCTTGTTCGTTGATGTATCCCAAACCCCTGGAAGAGGACCTAGTTAGATAGTAGCTTCTAAGTATTTTTTAATGAATATCTGACTGCACTGGGAATTATATAGCTGTTCATTTATATTGGACATCTGGTCATCCCTTGAATAGAAGTCAATGGGTTTTTTTGCTTATGCCCATACCATATTGTCTGGTAGTTGATTAAGATGATTTTCCCTAGAATATATTTCTCTTAAAAATATTTTCTCCTTCTAAATTACCAGCAACCAAATTAAGATGCTTCAAGTATTTTGCTAAAAAGATTTTAAAAGTAGGTCAATTAGAATAAATCCAAAGAATAGCATTTTTACTATCATGCACTGCCAATTTCTTATATGGCACAAGTTTGCCAAATTATGCAAAAATATGTACACATGCTTTTAAAATATTTTGACAGATTAAAAACTACATAGTAAAACAACTGTAAAATGATTACAAAGAAAAGCTTCATTTCATAAAAATGCTGTTTCTCTAATATATCAAATTTGAGATACATTGTTAATTCAATGCTCATAATTGAAAAAATTCTTACTTTTAGAAATGATCGCTCCCTAGCGAGAAAGAATATATCTTACATTTTTTTAAAAAAAGCAAAAAATGATAGCAAAAGTCAATTTGAACCCAGTTGAAGTAATCATTTAACTGATAAGTAATACTCTGTAAATATCTGTTTCTTCAGTTTCAGAAGGAACTTCAGTTGTTGATCTTCAATTCCTATGTTTTATATGAAAATATTTTGAAAAGAAAATAAGTGTTTTCCAACTGAGCATAATAAAGGAGGCTAAACATGATTATTCACACTTTGCAGTAATATACCTTTGACAGGCATGAAACATACATATGGATGAGAAAAGAGAGACCTCAATTTGTTTAGATTAGACCCATTTCAATCAGCAGGAGAAAACACATATAAGAATGGATGTGGTTTGTGAAACACTGTGTTAGAATCTCTCTGTTTATATTCTGAAGGATGCTAGTCATGTGAATGATTTTAAGCAGCAGAATATATAAATGCCAATCAAGTAAATCACTCACGAAGAGCCAAAGCATCGCTGAAAGAAAGATACCCCAGGGAATTGGAATGACCTTACGCTGCCAAACCAAAGCAGATTGAAAAGTTTAATGCCATGGACAGATTTTGACAGTGGTAATGGTATTGGTGTCCTTGGCTCGTTCCTACTCTGGGGAGTTATAACTTTAAAAGCTTTGATTTTTGTTTATCATGACAAGTTCTTCAAATATATAGCTCTTTGGACTCAATGGCTCTGCCATGCCCCATTTCTCTTCTGTAGGCCTGGAATCAACTATGAGAAAAGAAAGCATAGCCATATATATTTTTCAAAGACATAATTTAAAACTATAATTCTACTTTGATACTTACAGATACTATAAATTTATAGTGCTATAAATAGTTAATAACATCATGATGAGTATTAAATACTCTTATTTTACATAGATTTGGCTATTTTCTTTTATGATGTATTATGTCTGTGACTCCCTTAGGTCTGCTTTGTTAATGACATTAAAGTTAAGCTTTGAAAATCCATATTCCATTTCTAATAGCTTTCCTCTGGCACATGAGTACACCTGATCTAAAGGGTGACATCATCCTTTACTTTCTCAATCATCTTGATTATCCTCAAACTCTGGTCAAAACACCACCATTAGATGGACACATTTTCCATCGTTTTTATAAGGTTCTTTTTCCTCTCAATACGTGTAACTGCCACATATAGCAACCGAAGGATGATAAGAGAATTTTCATGGCACCCAAGGTGAGAAGCTGAGGATTGTCAGAGAAAGGTGGAAGTGTTTATTTTTCTTTCTTTTCTCTTTTGATTCACTGTAGTTCTGTACCAATATCATCTTTGTCCTAGCTGAGCATGCCTCCTAACTTTGTGGAATAATGTGCTATATGTTCATGTGCATAAAGATAATATGTATATTTATAGTATGCATTAATTTGAATGAATCGAAATTAAAATTATGTGACTTTTTTCTCTCATGTCCCCTCTTCCGTTATTACACTACTAGTCCTCTCTAAACCCACTGACACTGTCCATTGTTCTGAATTTGATTCCAGAGTTAGAGCTCAATTCTCTGCCTAATATAGTATTTTCTGTTTACATAGTGATTGCTCATATATTTTGCTCTTGTCAGAAATCTTTGATGGACTTACGCTGCATAAAAGTGCTGAAGGAAGAAGTCATTTAATTTTAAAATAATTTGTTTACTATGCATTAGAGTCTAACAAAGACAGATGGATACACATTTATGGTAATAATGCTTATTTCTCTCATTTCCTTCTCATTGTATTAAAACTAAGAGCAAATAAGCACAATTCGGCTTTTGTTTGTGTGATTTTTACTTTTCAAGTTCTTTCCATCCTGACTCTCCTTGCAGCTTTCACATATGGACACATATTATTTGTGTTGAACATGATTCAAATACTGTTTTGAGTTATGTTGTACAATGTCTGATATATGTCATATATAAAAATAAAGGGTCTAATATATTCCTTCAAAGAATAATCAAGGTAAGTAATGTGCGCATGGGGCACACACTGTTCAAATAAATACTACAAAGAGACAGCAGTCTTTGCTGTGAGGCACACATCTTCCCTAGTGACCTCCCCTTGACAATAACTACGCTCCACTAAGGATGAATAAGGATCATTTCTTTTTCTCTCAGATGAGAAAACAGTACAACTACACTAGATGCATTTATCTTTTGTCTTTGCAACTGTCTTTCTGCTTCTTTGTCCATCCAATCTGTTTCTCTAGTCTAATTCAGATCTGCTCATTTCCCTCTCCTCCTGTCTATGTCTATCTTCCTGTCTCCCTCTCTCTCTGCCTTTCTGTCCTATTTTTGCCTCCCAATTTCTCTCTACTTTTGTTTTCTTTTGGTTTGTCTTTCTGTCTTTGTTTTCACTTTATCCTCTTCTACTCATATTTATATATGCATATAAAGAGATACAGAATTTACACTTTATAAGTTGAACTCATTTCTGTTCTGCTCTCTTGCATAGTAAAATATCAATCACACTAACCTGCTTACTGAGCCAAAGTTCTTCCTTACAGTTGAGAAACCTTCTATGCGTCTAAAAATGAACAGTCGTATCCATAACAGTGACAGCATGCATTTGATTTGCATAGTGCCTTTTCAGTCAAACTGTTATGCAGCCTAGTTAGACCTCTGACTTTGAGGATGCAGACAGAATTGTTTAACACAATGACCTTGACGAGCCTCACAGTAAAGTCTCATTCTGAGAAAATCACACTTGAAAGATAAAATAATTTACACCTAGCATTCTAGAGTATAATTACACCCATGATAGACATTACTTTTCAGGGCTGAATCTATGGCTACATTTTATAATGCAAGGGGAAAGAGAGAGATAGAAATGATTGTTTGTTGAATGCATATCACTGACTAAGCACAATGCTAATTGATATATAATATCTCATTGTATTCTCTGTGTCACATGCTTATCCTTCTGAGTTACCTCTGTTTTATACACGAGAAAACCAGAGTTCTAAAATAGTACATTAACTTGTTTAAGGTCACAGATTTAGGAAGTGGTATTTTTGAGATTCCATCCTGAGCCACGTGTACTGAAAATATAGGTTCTATACTTGTTAATATATGTCTTCCATATATTCCTATGAGGGTCCTATTTCTTAAAGTTATATAACTTTACTGCTTATTTAAAATATGCCTAATTGAAATAAACCACTACAATTTTATTTGCCATTACAATCTTTGGATTAATTTTCCAAAAAGCTAACACCTAGCAAATTGTGAAAGGGTGAAATGTGTAGTTGAATAACACACCTACAAAGGCAGAAAGCTGAATGTCCCTCAGAATAGTAGAAACAATTACTGGGGCTGTGGAGGGGGAATGATAATAGCCAGACCTGCTTCTCTTGAATACATTTTATTGAAGATATCAATATTCAAAGGCAAAAGATAATAATAATGATCAAAAACTTTAAGTTGTTCTGATTTTCTCGATGTATTTTCTAGGTGTGTTAGTTTGAGGGAATTGAATGTATTGAATAATTCAATTGACTTTTCACATTTCACATACTAACATTTCCTGAATACTTTTAAGGCAATTGTACTTCTTTGACATTTTTAAGGCTAACAACAATCCTAAATTGTAGATATAATTTACTGTAGTTAAATAAATGGTTACCTGAAGCTGGGAGGGTTTGTTTTACATTCACTTAGAGAAATGGCAATTCAAATGATGAGTTAACTTATATATAAGCTTCTTTTTTAAATTTTCAAACTCAGTGCTTTCCTCTAATTATCGTTCTTCCCAGTCTACTTCTGAACTCACTTTTCTATGTCAAAGTAATATGTCTCAGTTAACATTGTACAATCTAACCTCTGGCAGCAGAACCACAAATTCACTGAATTTGGGAGCTGGTGCCACATTTTTTGTGATAATTATGATCTTGATAGTATGACTTTTTTCTAACTTCCAATTAGATTGAACTTTAAAATTAACATTTATCTTATTTTACTTACTTTGTCCATAGCTACTGTTAAGTAGAATTTTAATTAAGCAGCAGTTGGTAGCAGTTAGTTTTAAGTTGTTAGAATTCGTGATCATCTAAAACCCAAATGTTAGTAGATATATGCTTAAAAATAGGTGCTGCCAGAGGTCCACAAATACTTGGGTCTTTTTGCCAGTTTTAACAGTTAAAATTAGATATGCTTCCATGTTATTTGGAAAGAAACAATCCAAGAATATCTAGTCCAAGAACTTGCGTGGTCCACTGAACAGCATCACTGACAAGGAATCAGGCCTTTGCTTCTATTCCTGGCCACATGTTGCAAAAGTCATTCAGATTTATCATGCAGATGACTGGCTTTGCATATCCCTATCATTATCACTAACGCTGAGCTAACAATTCCGACTTACCACACAGGAATCTCTAATGATTAATTGGATAATGTTCGTTAAGTGCTCCCAGCTACTTAGAATAAATGTACTAGATGGCTATTAAGCATTGTTATTATAAGATGTTGCTTAGATGTAATACCAGTGACTGACTGCTCCATAGTTATGAGGAAAATTACTTCCTCTGATAATATGAGTGTAATACATATTGACTTAAAATATACATTCTTTGGCATACATTTAGACTTTCCAAATGAGCTAAACAAAGGGCGGCCTTCTATATGGTTTGTTAGTTGCTTATTTAAGAGTGCATACTATCTGTGTGGCACTTTTATAAGCACTTCTTCCTTACGATAATACTGAATGCCAATGATATATCCTCACTTTTTATAGGAAGGACACAGAAACATAAATGCCTTGCCTGAGGCCACACAGCTAGTAAGTGGTAGGGTCAGAACTTAATCCTTTTAAAATTGGCTTCAAACCACTCATGCTTAACCACTCCCTTAGACTGCATAGCTCCTATATTTACATTTGTATTGTGTTTATCCCTTTGCTCAAGAAAGTGGAAGTGTTTGGTTATATATCACCTGGAAAACTTGCTGATCTATCTTTTTTTTTTTTTATTATACTTTAAGTTTTAGGGTACATGTGCACATTGTGCAGGTTAGTTACATATGTATACATGTGCCATGCTGGTGTGCTGCACCCACTAACTCGTCATCTAGCATTAGGTATATCTCCCAATGCTATCCCTCCCCCCTCCCCCCTCCCCACCACAGTCCCCAGAGTGTGATATTCCCCTTCCTGTGTCCATGTGATCTCATTGTTCATTTCCCACCTATGAGTGAGAATATGCGGTGTTTGGTTTTTTGTTCTTGCGATAGTTTACTGAGAATGATGGTTTCCAATTTCATCCATGTCCCTACAAAGGACATGAACTCATCATTTTTTATGGCTGCATAGTATTCCATGGTGTATATGTGCCACATTTTCTTAATCCAGTCTATCATTGTTGGACATTTGGGTTGGTTCCAAGTCTTTGCTATTGTGAATAATGCCGCAATAAACATACGTGTGCATGTGTCTTTATAGCAGCATGATTTATAGTCCTTTGGGTATATACCCAGTAATGGGATGGCCGGGTCAAATGGTATTTCTAGTTCTAGATCCCTGAGGAATCGCCACACTGACTTCCACAATGGTTGAACTAGTTTACAGTCCCACCAACAGTGTAAAAGTGTTCCTATTTCTCCACATCCTCTCCAGCACCTGTTGTTTCCTGACTTTTTAATGATTGCCATTCTAACTGGTGTGAGATGATATCTCATAGTGGTTTTGATTTGCATTTCTCTGATGGCCAGTGATGATGAGCATTTTTTCATGTGTTTTTTGGCTGCATAAATGTCTTCTTTTGAGAAGTGTCTGTTCATGTCCTTCGCCCACTTTTTGATGGGGTTGTTTGTTTTTTTCTTGTAAATTTGTTTGAGTTCATTGTAGATTCTGGATATTAGCCCTTTGTCAGATGAGGCTGATCTATCTTTTTAAAGACAAATTGTGCAAGGTTAATCCAGGAAGATCCCCTAGGGAAAATCAGTTAAGGAGAATTGAGATATAAAGAAAGCAGGTGTAGGAGTGAGAAAGGTAACCTGAGTTCCTTGTCTATGTACAGGTGTCATCACTTCCTATTAATTGGGGAAGATATTTTAAGTTCATTGTGATTTTGAATTTAGATGCCTCCAATTTTTTGAAAATGCAGAAAACAAATTATAGAAATGCTATGTGAAGTTATAGCATCTGGGAAAAAGAACAAATATTTTCTTCTCTAATGTTTCATCAAGTGAAATGATTTGGGCTGTAAATAAAGTGCTAGTACAATATATTTTCAATGATAAAAGAAATTATCATCTCTCCAAACAAGACATCCAAGGCAAACTGACTTAATTTTAAATTCAGCACCTCAACAGCATCATCAAGGATCCACATTTTTTCCCTCTTTATTCACTAGACTCCTCAGCATGTTACCTGAGCCTCTTATCTGCTCCTTGAAGATGACTGAAGCAGCTCCATCTACCAATTGACACACATCAGGATCTGCAAGAACAAGAACTCAATCTTCCTTGTTTCTCTCTTAAAGCCCCACAAGAAATCATTTCCCTTGTATCTCATTGGCTGAAACTTTGTAGCACGTTTGTTCCTAAAACAAATAGCAAGAGGGCTAAAAGGTTCACAGTTAGCTAAATTAGTCAAGATTCACTTCTTTCATCAGGAACTGGGAGGTCTCTTTCCTTAAATTCCATTGCTTTGTGAATGAATGTGGTTTTCGGAACATAAGTCATAGTCTCTAAACAGGGAAGAGGGATGTCTATTGGGTAGATGACTGTATACTGTCTACTGTTACTCTTATATTTTATTGAATGCATTTCCTTTTTTCTCTATTTTTAAATATTTGCATGGTGAGAGTGAATTCATTTAATTGATTTTAATTTTAAATATATATTAATGCAAATTTTACATAGCAAAATGGAAGAAATTTTTAGTTCATTAGATGCTGTGTCATTGTATTGTACTGAATTTTCTCCTAATTTTGTAATTCTGAGGATGACCCACAACCCATCTTTTCTCAAACTCAAATACCGACATTACCCAAGACTCATTAATCAGAGCCAATGACATTTTTGTCTGGTTTGTATTTTCTTCTAGATGTCAAATTGACATGTAAGGATTAACATATCCACAAAACAAACTTTATCAAACTAGGCTGCCCATTTCTATGTTCTGTCCTCTGTAATACATCATTTACATTTTGCTTTATTGATTTTTATTTAGCATAATACTTTTGGCAGTGGTGGTGGCCTGTGTGTACATGTATGTACATACATGTGCTAAATGTACACATTTAATTACATATATGTGATTTATGTTACATAATTATATAATTTATATAATTTAAATTTTATAATTATATAATTTATGTAATTATATAATATAATTTACATTTTATAAATCTAATATAATTTATATAATTTATATAATATAATATAATTTATGAAATTTATATAATTATAATACATACACTTTTATATAATATAAATATTAATAACTATCAATATTTATTAATAGTTATTGATAAATATTAATAAACATTAATATTTATTAATAAATATTAAATAAATACTAATAACTATTTCAAATGCTTTAAAATATTTGAAATAACCTGTATATAGAATTAGACTTAGATATCTAACCCTTATATAGGATTAGGCTTGGATATCCCAGACATCCAAATAGAATCCTATATACAGATTAGATATTCAAATATTTTGAAGAATTACTTCGATTTTTACAACCTTGGTTAACTCTTCCTTTCTATGAGATGGTATGATGTAATTTTTACTACTTTTATTATACTGTTTGTCTGCTGTGTGCTGTAGCTATTCATATACTAAAATTGTTACTCCTACCACATACACTGTGATAGTAAAAGCACAGCTAACACTTACATAATGTGTAATTTCCTTAGTATTTTCGATGTTACCATAATTTTTTGCAATGCTAATTAGTATTTTATGATAAAGTACGCTTAAAGAAATGTGGAGAATCCTAGTCTAGAAAAAATAGTTGAGCCTGTAAAAGCTGATATGCCACATGCCACTCCAAGTGGAATGGAGATAGTATGCTGCATTTCCCAAACATGTTTGGCCAGGAATCACTTGTGGTTATACTCATAGAATTACTAGTATTCTGTGAAACACATTAGGTGAATATAAGTATTGTGATTTGTAATGCATGCAATGCTTTAGGAATAAATATCATTTCATTTTCACAAAACATTTGAAGTAAGTAGATCAATAATTGTTAGTATTCTCATTCTATAGATGACAAGGTTGATGTAAAAAATGTGGCACAAGATTCATTGGAAATTCAAAATAAAATGTCCTCAACTTTGACTAAATCCTGTGTTGTCTTCATTACACTAAACACATGCTTAAAGCTCTACTTCTCTTGTATTTCTTTCAGTACCTTGCACAGTACCTTGAACTTTGTAAATACTTCAAAAATAAAACTTGCTTCAAATTTCATCTAATTTAATAGTAAGTTAAAATTAAAGCAAAAACAAGAAGTATGACTATGTCCCTAATAGTTTGTCAACACATTGATATAACAAAATGGTTTGTTTAATCAGTTCAAGATCCAATGGCATTTCTAAAAGCTTTTCAAAACTGTAATTAAGTTTTGTTTTTTAACTAAACTACAATCCTAGAATTTAGTGAAAAATCAGGCAGAAATCATGAATTGGAAAATATGTCCTGACGTAGCTTTAGGTAAGAAATGGAATGATTAATATAGACCGACCATAATGAATACAAATGGAGTTCTACCTGTTCTATTAAGTGAACCATGGGAATCAGTCAATACCATTTATCTTGAGGACAAGTAAAGACTGAGTCAAAATACACTAAAAAGAGGGTATATTAATGTGGATTTCTAATTAACCGAATCCACCACACTCTGGTCATCAATGATAAAAAGTTGCAAATATGCTTTATATATGCACAACCATACAGATAACTAATGTCAACTCAATTTGCAAAGCTATACATTTTAATGAACTGTCTTTAAATTGTATTAATTTTGAAAGAAATTTTGCTGTGCCAGGAATATAAGACACTAGCAACCATCTCAAGGCTCTAATGACTCTATTTATATTATTTATTAGTCTTCCACATTGTTATTATTATAAATGTCCTATACCTACTTACCTAGAGTTAAATTAATATTTTAAAATAAATATTAATGAATTAAACTATGTATTAAATGCCTAATTATTTAGCACATACAAAAACCCTCATTCTCAATCACATTTCAGATTTAAAGAAATGCTTTTACTTTGTGAATTGTCTCGTAAATAAATTGAGTTCTCTCTTTTAGGTTTAATAGGGTTTCTAAACATGCCTGGTTTAACAGATTATCAGTATTTGTTACACATTGTGTGTAATAGCATTAATTTAGAAAATTTAATGTACAGACACATTTTTCTTCTTCACAAATAGTAAACCGTCTATCCATGTCAGATGTAGAAAAAATTGTTTAAAGCAAAATATGGTAGCTTCTTCTGTGTCTATCAGGTTATTCTGTTAAATGCCAGAAGGACTCAGAAGTTCAGGATCAAACAGAAAGCTAATATAAATCTATTTGGAAAACTTGAGAATGAAAAAAAAATATGTATATATATATAAATGCATTTCTTTGCCAATTTCCCAGGCTTGAGTTTTCCTAAGTATCAGAAGGAAATGTAAATTTTTTATAACCAAAATTAAGAAATATATGGTGTTAATTAAAAAGAATAGAAAATAAAATAATGCAGCTAAAGATTTATAGGTTGAATGGGACATGCCTGTAAAAGGAATCTGTATAGGTGGTATCTATGTAGGTCAACCTACAACAGAAAGCGTGAATGCTGATGGCAGAATGAAGTCTAATCAGGGTAAGGAGAGAAAATTCTAGATATCCCTGATGGCTCATCTCCTCTACCCTTTCAGTGACTTAGCAAGAAACTGGATCAGCTCACCTGAACTAGTGCAATAAATAGGACCAGAGGCTGAGCTCAGGAGCTTTCTCCTTTTAACTCGGCCACTTCCTAAACCAAGAAGCACCAATCATCACAGGGTTACTAGATGTTTATTTTCTTCCTTTCTCCACTCCTAAAAATGTGTAGATCATTATAGGGCTGGTATCTCCTTCCCGGAACCCCTTCTGTGCTGAATCCAGTCCAGCTCAATCTGCTTTAACACATCTCTATGGATTATTGAGCAACTGGGGCTCACTTGAGTCGTCCTAGTTCTCAGTGTATACATTATCTTCAAACAAACTCTATCACATATATACACTTCGGGGTATTAGGGTGTGAATGCCCATATCATCCTTATAATCCAGGACAAACTTTGTATATCTGAATGCAGTGGCAAGATTTTCACTTTTCATATTTGAATGAAAGATTCAAAACCATGTAAACATGTAAATCCCTTCATTGTTTTGTTGTTTTGTTTCTTTTTTTGAAAGTCTGTCTCCAGATTAAGTTTAACTGATCAATATATAGTATCTTAATCCATGTGTTTTAGGAAACAGTCTTTCTGATACTTTAAATAGCTGTGTTCAGGTGATCACGTTTGTTATATAACATTCTCTGCTCAATTATCTTCTATTTTGCTTTCTTCCTGCCTTCCTCACCTAAATAAGCCAGCAGCTTTGTTTCTCATACCAAATGCTAGGTGTCATCTTTTTATTCCTTCCTTATCTATTCCAATAGCAGAGTCTGGTTAGTTCTACCCCAAGTGTCTTTTCAATACTTGCACTTGGTATCTCTCCATTATGAATACCGTATTCCAAGCTACTGTCACTTTCTGCCTAACTGCCACCCTATCTTGTCTCTCTGCTTCTGCTCTCCTACCAGTCAAACCAGATCTCTTCCACAGGGGAGTGGGAGTGATCATTTAATCAGATCATACCACTCTTCTGCTAGGAGCATGTCCAAACTCAGAGCCCTCATAGAGTTGGGGCACTTTCTACCTCTTTCACTTCCTCCTGTATCACCTCTGACTTCCCTCACTATCCTGCAGCCCCATTTGCCTGCAATGCCTTTCCCTCGATATCTTCATGCTTTGCCTCTTTGCGCATGCCTCAACCAAGCTGCCATATGATCAGACAAGCTACCCACACTACTGATTCACACACAGGCATATGCTCATATCTGCTACTCTCCAACCCTGCCTTTTATTGTAATCAATAGTATTTATGATAACCTGACATAATACATATTTGTTTCTTGCTTCACTGAATGTAAATGGTATTATAAATGGCATGAAACAGGGATTTTGACTTCCTAGGTGGTTACTCTACCCTCAGTACTTAGCACGTTGCAGGTTCTGCAGAAATCCTGATTAATGGAAATGTTGACACAAATCACATGATTATTTTATGGTGAAATCACAAATTTCCCTGCCTATTTTTTTCATACAGAAGTAGCTTTGCTTTTTTCTCATTAGTTGTATTTATCTTCTAAATGAAATGAAAATATATTGCTGAAACAGGAGTAAGTTTCCTGTAATTTGGGTGTGGGAATCCCTCTGTAGAACTTAGTGCCTGAAAACCTTGCTTCACAGGGGAAGGAATAATGAATCTCATGTTTAAATTATGTAGCACAAGTAGATATAGTATCAACCTAAAAAATTTCACAAATTCTTTGAAAATCCAACTATTCAAAGAAAATCCATATTCAAGCACAGACTTTAATTTGGATTTTTACTCTTCTATTGGATCTCTATATAGCTTTGAAACTGATTAAAGCTGGCTTTGATTTCCACATTTAGAAATTAATCACACATGGCTGGATCATGGCCATGGGGGCTGCTATTCTAGAGCAACCTCTCTCTGTGAGACTTGGAAAAATATGAGGAGAGCCACCCACCTATCACACCATCAAACACTTATATAGACATACAACTGAGAGAGGGGTTGCTTCATGTGTTCTTTTCTCTAAAAAAAATCCTCTGGACATTTCTCTTTTAGCTTCAACGACTCTGTTGGTTTTTAAGTAGATAGAGAGATGGTTTGACAAATTAAAAGGTAGCTAGCTTACTAAACATAGCATGGTGAACACTTAATTCCAATCATAAAATAACATTTTACTATGTTCAAATTGTGAAAAACAGACGATAGTAAATGAAGATATCACTACTGATGGTGAAAGAAAGAGAAAGTAACACGATTACTGTTGACTTCTCCAGCTGCATCTTCCCTCACTGGCATGTATCCACACCGTGTTTCAGGAATACCAAGATATTTATTATTTCCTAAATAGTCAAGGCTACCTCTCATCCCTTAGATCTAATTGGTCATGCCTCTCTGCCCAGCAGAATTTTAACACCTATCCTTTCTCATGCTAACTTCTATTTAGATTTCAGATTAGATCTCAAAGTTAAACTCCTTCAGATGTGGACTCAGCTCAAATACCATGGATACCAGAGATATCATTGACTTAATTATTCTTATGCTTATTAAAGCCTTCCTTGGGTTGTTGTGATAGATTATTGTGATAGGGGATATCATATATCCTCAAAATTATAAATACCTATGGTATTAATAGTAATATTTTTGCAGAAAATTTACTTTTGAATATCTATGTATTTCTAATTTTTAAAATCACTTTTCTGTTATAAACAATGAACATCTCTTTATGCAACAGATAGTTTATTCATCAATCTTTGTGTCTTTTTCTGATTGTTTCTATTAATTAAACTCTTAGAAGCTGAAATTGCTAGATAAATGCTGTTAACATTTAACACATATTGGCAAGTTGCCATTCTGAAGAGTAACACCAATTCATACTCTTACCAATAGTCCTCAGGGTACCCTTTTCCTCACATACTGTGAACTCTAGGTATTATCAATCTTTTTAACTTTGTAAAACTGAGAGTCAAATAAACTTGTTGTTTTGTGGTTCTACTATACCAAGAAAAGATATAATAGACATGAAAATGTTGGCATCTTTATGAGTCTGGAATTAAAGGAACTTTCCCTTTCTGCTTTCTAATTTGATTTAAGGAATATATTGCACTTTAATAACAAATGCACTAAAATGATTTGCATTTGAAAATCTCTTTAATATTTTAACTCTGAAAAGACAGACTTGCAGAATGGTTAAGACTGTGAGGTGAGGACTCAAGTGGGTCTGAGTTCAAATTGAAGCATATGCACTTAAAATGCAGTTTTATCATCTGGAATACAAGGGTGATAATCCTTGCTCTTCTAGGATTAAAATGATCTCATAAATGTTGAGTACTGAAAGAAGTATTGGCACATAATAGGCAGTTAATAAATAGTAGCAGTGAGGAGACTCCTGGTAAACATAGCATTTCAAACTTACGCACTCTTCCAAACAAAACAGAATTCATCTATGTACATGGACATGTATTTCTTACGAGGTTTTCTTCCATAGATAATGAATGTAAGAAAGCAAAATTAATTTGCTTGTGATTATTTGTGTTGTTATCAAGTATGGGTTTATGACATACTGTAGAGTATTCTTTGGAGGCAGGTTAATTGCTTTCATCCAATAAGAGGAGATTTAGTACTATAAATAGAAAATGCTTAAAGCTTTTCAGAATTTGTCTTAAAAGTAATTAAATTTCAGTTTAAACTATGATATTTTGCTCATTATCGTAAAGTTGGAAGATAAATTAAAAGTTTCAGAAGTTATTTTAATACAAATCTAAAATTCAATCATTATTCTTCTAAAATGCAATAAATTAAAAGATTATAACGGCTTGAAGTTTACCTTAATAACAACTTTTTAGTTGATGGTACATAGCTCCTGTGGGTCAGAATATGTTTTTAAAGTTTCTCAATTTGATCACATTAGCATTTGCACTGGATAAAAATGAATGGTACCACAGAATTAAGCGACGATTTCAGAAACAAATTCAAAATAAACTCACACTTAAGTGACTAAACAAATTGGCCTTCCATCTATTAATTTAGCACCTATAGAGTTCTAAAGTTTAGAGATTTAGGAAGGTACTAAGAGTGGCAAATGTGTGTCATCTGCATCTTAAAAAATAAGAAACATTAATTCACCAAACAGAGTGGTATTACCAAGTAGAGGAAGCCACTAACACATGCAAACAGAGTGGGTAAATTCACGGTGACTTCAGAGTACTTGTGGTTGTTGTGTGGGAAGCCTAACATGGAAGACCATGAATCCAAGTCAGAAAGATAATTCAGGATGAATTATGTTAAGGAGATTATATCTCATTAATTTCCCTCATTTATGAAGGAACTTGGACATTCTTAGAAATTTTCTCTCTCCAATAACATCTACTGCAAACATGGATCACATCATGAATGCCACAGGAAATAACCTAGATCATAAACCATTCGACTGGCTAATTTTGCTTTTTTCCCTACCTAACTCACCCTACAGCCACTCACTTTCCTCAGTCCTTTTAAATTTCAGCTCCAGTTTCAGGAAATGACTTTGTTATCTACTTAGAGAAAACTGGACCTATTGATAGAGAACCAATTAATCTTTTCTTCCCGCAACCTACAACAAACTCACCTAAGTCTACAGTGGCTTAATTTTTTTTCCTTTTACAGTACATCAATCATCTATTTGTGTCTGTAAGACTATCCTTTTGCCAAAGTTTTCAATACTCAATACAAAAATCACAGTTTTTAATTTTTTTAATTTTTTTTATTTTTTATTTTTTGAGACGGAGTTTCACTTTGTCGCCCAAGCTGGAGTGCAGTGGGGCGATATCAACTCACTGCAACCTCGGCCTCCCGGGTTTCAAGCGATTTTCCTGCCTTAGCCTCCGAGTAGCTGGGATTATAGGCATGCACCACGATGCCTGGCTAACTTTAGAGACGGGGTTTTGCCATGTTGGCCAGGCTGGTCTCGAACTCCTGACCTCAAGTGATCTGTCTGTCTCAGCCTCCCAAAGTGCTGGGATTATGGGCATGAGCCACCGTGCCCAGCCAGTTTTTGAATTTGAATGCCCATAGAGAATACACTGCAGTTACCCACAGAATCTATAATTGTTTATGACTTTATATCTAGTTGTCTTGCTTGTATTGAGTCAGATTATTTGTTAGACATCAAAAGGCACATAATTTGGGTTACCTTGAATTACATTATCTCTTTGATGTATTTGACATTGACTACTTAACTGAATCCTTCCCCTGTGTATGTAAACCCCTTCAGATTACTTATAAAAATAGACACACAGATCCTCTGTTGGACAGCAGATCATCCTCTCTTCTCCCTCACAAGCAAAATTATCATGAAGCATTGCATACCGTCTGAATCTCTGTTCATTTCTTTCTCTCCCACTAACATTTGCAACTGGCTGTAATTTCCCTTCAAATTCCTATTAACTTATGAAAGTTGTTGATAGGGTCATGTATAAAGTTCCATGTGAACAAATCTAATAAACATTAATAAGCTTTTTTTTTTGCATTCATATTCCTAGAGATACTTGATGACCCCCTTCACCTAGAAAGTCTTCCCTCTCCTTTATCACATAGAAGTCCCCTATTCTCCTCAGCATTCTTCCCCATCCTCCTTTACAGTCTCCTTAGACATCTCATCTTCTATGGAAACATAAAATAGTGAAATTCTGAAAGACTCATCTTTGCCTTTTTTTCTTAGAGATCTATATTCTCTCCCTACATAAGCACATTTATGTCTAGAGTTCTATTTGCTATTTTGTGCCAATGTTCCCAATATTTATATTTCAATCTCGGGCTTATTTATATTTTTTATTTTGAGATTCTTTTTAGTTTTATTCACATGCACTTAACAATTTCCAAATACTCTTTGGTGTTATGTTTTATGGCACATTTAATATAATGTACACAAAAGCAGACACTATCATCTTGCCCTGTTTCTTCCATCAATATCTGTCTTTTTTCTTGGCTCCTAATTTCAGGGAATGGTAATTTCCCTTTCTGCAAATTAGACATCTGGGAGTCATCCTTGATCTCTCTCTCTCTCTTTGATTCCTCTGTGCCCCATGCCATCCATATATGAGTACTTAAAATTTTTAATCACATATTAAGAAACTACTCCCAAATCATCCCGGAAGTCTTGCCACATCTCTCCATACTCACTACAATCTTTATATCCCAAGCTATCTTGATCTCTTTCTGGCAATATCTTCTATTCTGCTGCACTCCATGCACTCTGACTTTTTCAATCTGTTTTCTAAGTATATCACTCCCCCGCTCCATCTTTAAGCCCTATAATTAGTTTTCTTTGAATTTAGAATAAAGACTAGGTTTATAGTTTTTACGACCTGAACAATTAGTCACATTCTCTTATTTCTTCTCTCTGTTCAAATATACTGATCTTTCATTTCTTAAATTTTCCGAGCCTCTTCCTACTTAAGGAATTGTATTCACTTTGTTTCCCTTGTTTAGATTCCTTTTTTTCTAACCTAGCTTTTATCATTTTTCAGTTTGCAACTTAAAGTCTCCCTCTCTGACTTCCCAGGTTTCTCAAGTCACCTCAATATATGCATTCCACATGTTGGTGTTGTAATTGTACCTTTGTTTGCTAAGTGATTTGATTACAGTCCCTTTTACCTACCATAAAAGGATTGCATCAGCATTACCACTGTTTCTTCAGTACCTAGTTTGGTAGATGTTTGTTTCTCCATAAATGCTCAGCTAAAAGAATATTTTGCCTGTTAGAATGAGCTGTATTGAGATAACTATGCAGGGTGGGAGCACAGTTAATTTTTGTTTTTAGAAATTTTACACAGTAGGAAAATAAAAGGAACAGATGGAGTGCGGGTGTTCTAAAAATAGGGAAATATTTTTGGAGGCTATATTAATAGCCCAAGATCCTGCCTGGACTGAAGATATTGATGAAGGCACAGCAGTTGGGTTATAGATGAGAAAGTGCAACTGAGAGATACTTAGATTAATGTAGTGATTGTTTCTGACTGGCTGGGCTGGACCCAAGGTAAGAGAGGCCTCATGAGCAAATGATCAACACTATAAGTTCTAATGAGTTGTAGAACTTTCTCTACAACTCATTAGAGCTTATAGTGCCAATAAGAAGATAGCGATGAAGCATTTTATGGTGAATTCTCAGTTACATTTTCCAAAGGCTGAATTTTAGTTGTTTAGCATGGAGAAGTTTAGAAGAATAATAGAGATAAGTATACATGGTGCTCAAAGAGAGAAGTGGACTGATGAAACAAATTTGACAGTCATTGGTACAAGTTGCAGATAAAGTTATGAATGTGGCTGGGAACACATAGAGACTGGCTTTGGCTCAACCACAGGAATAATCTTAGAAGGAGAATGAAAGAATTTGAGCCAAAGAAAATTAAAAAGAAATGGCTACATGGGTAGAAATAAAACAGCAAGAAATTTGGGAATAAAAACCAAGCGAAGTGAGAGACATTCAAGGAGAGAGTGGTGAATCAAGATGAGGACTAAATAAAATATTGCTTATAATATTTGGTGATCAGAATTTGTTTTTAGGATTATCAAGTGTGTTGTTATTGGAGCTAGACAGGCAGCTATAAAGCCTGTTGTAAAGTGCATGGGACAGAAAAGAATCAGAAGTTATAGCACAGACTACTTTTAAAATATTTTTTTCTTATAAAGAAGAAAGAACTATATGGTGGTAACCAGATAAGAAAGCACATGGAAACGGGTGATTTCTTCTCGTGAAATTTAATGATACCAAACATTTTACCCTTAAAATACAGCATTTACTCTATTTCATGCAAGTCACTAAGAATTCTCCCTGACCTTGCCATAAGAAGGAAGGGGCAACTGTAGGTACTACTGCTAAGGATCAGCAGGGACAATCTCACTCAAACCCACAGGACACAAGAAATCTTACGAGCTAAACAGAATTGACTGAAAGTCAAGTGCAATGTTAAAAAATCCCAGAAAGCCATAAGGCATTCTGCAAAGTCATCAAACTGAAAGGATAAAGAAAGCAGTGATACAGTCAGAAATATCCCCCAAAAGCAAGAGACTTGACAGTTAGAAAGGGTCCTTTCTACATGAAAATAACTAGAGTAGAGTCATTAATGGCCTATTTTTATTTTCTGTCCTAATATATGAAGAATGGCTAGTTTGCAAAGGAAGAATAAATACCCTAGTGATAAAAAAAATTACAAAGTATGGAATTAGAGAAACCTGGGTCTGACCTTCCAGTTGTGTGGTTAAGGGTATGATTTTAGATAAGGCATGAAATGTTTCTTAACTCGGTTTTTTTTTTGTTACTTTATTAAATGGGCAACAATGGCTACTCTTAAGACTGTAGAGAGGACTAAGACAATAAATCCAAAGTTTTTGGCATGTAACACACGCCTAAGAGATAATAAAGTTATTCTTGATAGAGTCCTAGATTAGAAGTAGTGAGATGGGTTCATAAAATTGACCCTTGGTTTTTGAAACTAAAAATAGTTTTCCATTTCCAAAAAATATATATCGTGTAAATATCACTAGTAACATGTATAACAACATTTTTTTCCCCTGAGGCAAAGTTAAGGCAAAAGATAATTTCAGAGCTTTAAATATCTCTTGCCTAGAGCTCCTTCTTCAACCATTCCTCAACAACTATAGCGAGATCTGTCCTCTGTGTCTAAAATTGTCATAACTAGTAATTGTGAAACTAGTGGCCCAAAGCAAATGAAGAATAACTGCCTTGATATATGTATATGCACGACAATGAACACAGCAAATCCTGAGAAAGAAAGAATGGATTGGAACAGAGAAAAATAAATCCTCCTGAGAACTACATCTTCTTCTTATTTAGAACTCCTGTCCTTACTTCACATGTGCAGAACCAGCTCAAAGTCCGGATGTAAGCCAGCCATGCCCCTTACTCTGCTGTGAATATCATTCCCCCCAACAGTAGTCTCAGACTCTTCATTTCTCCATGTGGAAAATGTTGCCAAGTCACACAATACCTAGTACACAGCACTAAAGTCATTTTTTAAAAAGCTTTTAAGTTCAAGGGTGAAAGTGCAGTTTTGTTACATAGGTAAACTTCTGTCATGGGGGTTTGTTGTACAGATGATTTCATTGCCCAGGTATTAAACCTAGTACACATTAGTTAATTTTCCTGATCCCCTCCCCTCTCCCACCCTACCCTCTCTGAAAGGCCCCAGTGTGTGTTGTTCCTCTCTATCCGTCCATGTGTTCTCATCATTTAGCTCCCACAGTTTATCTAAAGCTGTGTGCTTATAAATCTTCCTTCTCCCTTCTACTTCTGGCAAATAAAATATTCTTTTTGTTCATCTGCAGAAAGAAACAGAGTCCTCCTTCCCTCTCTCTCTCTTGTTTTTTTTTTCTTTTTTTTGAGAAGGAGTTTCACTTTTGTCGCTCAGTCTGGCGTGCAATGGTGCAATCTTGGCTCACTGCAATCTCTGCCTCCCAGGTTCAAGCGATTCTCCTGCCTCAGCCTCCCAAGTAGCTGGGATTACAGGTGTGCACCTCCATGCCTGGCTAATTTTTTTATTTATAGTAGAGGCAGGTTTCACCATGTTGGCCAGGCTGGTCTTTGATTCACATATCAAGGCATGTTACAAAACTATTTATGCAGAAATGGCACACGTGAGCTGCTGGCATGTAACCTGAATCCTAAATTGGTTGGGAGAAATAGAAATTGTGTACCATAGAATCAAAGACTTTTACCTTGACATTCACAGTGTGTCCCTTTTCATGTAGATGACATTATTTACTATTCATTGTCTCAAACACATTTCCGTGTATAAGTGAGAAAGTCCTAGTGCTTATTTGTCATAAGGTAAGTGAAGATGCTTCATGGGACAAAAGAAATCTGACAATGCAGCAAGATTTTTAAATTTTCTATTGTGATAGGAGTTTTACTGATTATCACTAAAATAGGGAATGAAGTGGGTTTTGGGAAATCAGTTCCATTTACATTTATTCCACAAAAAAGATTTATATCTATATGCCACTCTTTCTTTGTGTATGCTAAGGTGTATGAAAGGAAGAAAATCCTCTGTGATTTGCATTAAGAACAGTAAAAAACAATATTGAAGGACTTCATCATAACCAGTAGGAGAACCTGGTCAAATTAAGCACATTTGTGATTCCCCGAACATTCTGAAGAGAAATACTTGAGTCATTCATTTGGTTCTAAGTACACCTGACAGAATTGCATCTGGGCATCTTCTCAGGGGAATCTTCTCTCCTTAAGTGCCCTTGAGTAAGATCTCTCTACAGTTAAGTGCCTGACATTATTAAGAATCTTAATTTTGTACTGACTTCTTGTATGCGCGGCATAAGATTTAGGCAAAAGTAACACTGCCTCTTTCAAAGTCAATTTGAAACACACATATATGAAGAATTTTTAAAAAAGTCAATAACTATTGTCATTCAGTAAAATCCTCAAAAGAAATGTAATAATACCAAGTCCTTCACCCACTTCATTTTGATTTGAATTTATCAGAAAAAGTTCTGAAATTAATATCTAACCATATAGTCAAGCTGTGCCAAATGATTGTAGATTAACCAGTGAAAATCTATTCACATTTTGTTCAGTAGTGTGAGAGATACAGCAGCCAAAATCTACGGATTTGTGTTTGGTTTTTTGTTTGTTTGTTTGTTTTTTGAGACAGAGTCTCCGTCTTTTGCCCAGGCTGGAGTGCAGTGATGTGATCTCAGCTCACTGCAACCTCTGCCTTCCGGGTTCAAGTGATGCTCCTGCCTCAGACTCCTGAGAAGTTGGGATTACAGGTGCACACCACCATGCCCAGCTAATTTTTGTATTTTTATTAGAGGCAGCTTTTCACCACGTTAGGCAGGCTGGTCTTGAACTCCTGACCTCAAGTGATGCCCCCGCCTTGGCCTCCCAAAGTGCTGGGATTACAAGTGTGAGTCACTGAGCCCGGCCAGCATTTTTATATACCTGCAAAAGACACTTTGAAATAACAAATAAGTTGTAATGACACAGTTGATAGAAACTGGAAAATGTATCCTTCCAATGTGGAGTAAAATAGCAAAACATGCTCGTAAAAGCACTAAATAAATAAGAAATATTAATGAAAAATATCTAACTGTAAATTTCTTGAAGAAAATACTTAAAGTACAGTTTTAGGGATTGAACCTAAACTTCAAGTTTAAATGTTCCATAATATTTAAATTTATTTACAATATAAATTTATAAAACAAAATAGATATTCAGCGTGGAAATTCAGAACGGAAACACATATACAAAGTTACTGGTGTTACTAATAAGTGCACGTGGTTTGCAACTGATTGCTCTTATGCAAACACTCACACGAACACATGTGAGGTCCCCAGGAGTAATAGACCAGTCTCTGGTATCTGGGCAGATGGTGCTTATATTGCTGGCAGGTGATGAAGCTGAGGGAAGACACTTACCATCTTAAATCCCAGAGACCAACACTTTCAACTTAAAAATGAAAATGTCCCAATTATAAATCCCCGAGGTGGAAAAGGCTGCAACACGAAAGCATTCTAAGCCATGCCTTTGTGTTGTATTGCAGTCAAGAGGAAATAAAGAGGTCCCCTTTGTTTAATAAGCAACTGAAAATTTTTCTTTCATGCCTCTCATATTTCTTGGCATCACCATAACTGTTGCCATTTAATCAAGATTCCCTTTAAACTGGTGAATGCTAGCAGAATGTCTCAAGAGAGCTGATTTCCTTCACTTTCAAGTTCATTGTGACCACGAATGCATTAACCTGGGCTGCCTACATTTCTTCCTGTACTGTCACATAAGATATACTCCACATAAAAATAAAGAACATCGACCTTGAAAGAGGAAAGAAAAAAAAAGAAAGAAAAAACTACATTTAGCAACCCAGACTAGAATCTAAGCTCTGTCAAAGTGATTTCTTATTCCATTTTACTGAAGCAGTGCCAAGCTTTATCACTTCTGAGTTCACGTCTTACAGCTGAGGCAACCCACTTGAATTGGTAAGTTGCTTAAAGTATACACGCGCTGTTCACGTTGTCACTGTGATTTAAAATGAGAGAGGAGTTCTGCAGGTGGAATACAACTGAAATAGAGAGAGGAAATGGGAACTAGAAACATTAAACCATGCGTAATTAATGGTTCTTTGTCTTGCTGGTCCTCTGGAACTCTTTTTATGAGTGTTATGCAGATGCCCTATAGCAGGAAGGGCAGTGCTGTCATTTGAATAGGGTTGGTTGTTCTCCACCAAAGTGCATTTTGAAATTTGATTCCCAGCGTGTAGGTTTTGGGAGGTGGGGTCTAGTTGGGAGGTGTTTGGGTTGTGGGGGTGGATCCCTGATGGATGGCTTGGTGCTGTGATCCTAGTAGTGAGTTCCCACTCTCACAAGACTGGATTACTTCCCTTGGGAATGGATTTGTTCTTGTGAGAGTGGATTGTAATAGAGCCAGGGTGCCCCTCAGGTTTCCCTCTCTTCACATGAGTTCATTTCCCCTTTGGCCTTCACCATGTTGTGACACAGCACGAAAGCCCTTGCAAGAAACCAGGGCTATGGCCTTGAACTTCTCAGCCTGCAGAACCATGAGCTAAACTAATCTCTATTCTTTACTAATTACCCAGTCAAAGGTATTCCTTTAGAGCAACACAAAACAGACAGAGAGAGAGAGGCAGGATGCTTAGTGCTGAGGGTCCAACTTTGTATCATCCTACATTTTTCGGTCACATTGGCATCACAAATAGAAATGGAGAAAATAAGTATGATTGCTGCAGCTAAATCTGACAAACTGTCACCTACCTACACCATTTCTACACCATGTAATCTCACATAACGTCCACAAATGTCCTGTGCCTATTAGCATTTTAAAGGGCTTTGTGGCCATCATACTCTCGCTTTGGAGCTAGGGATGTTTCATTATCCTCAATTAAAACTCTCTCAGAAGCAAGATTGGCAAGCATTTATTTATATATTTTCCTTAGAGGCAACATGGGAGGCATGGATTCTGTAAAGGAGGCAGGGTGCTCTTCTGTACTGCATCAAGAAGCGATGCTGGTTTGGAATAATTCTCCTAATGTGAAGCTATCCCCATTAAAACATAAACCATAATTGTGGAAAGCAATTTGCTCAGTAGCAGAGAACTAACAGGGTTTCTTATTGTGATTCAATAACAAGGGAGCATGGAGATGCAATGCTGAAAATGCTCCCCAAACTCTTTTAATTTTCTTGAAGTGTAATTTTCTTCTGTGAAACCAATGTGAAAAGCTGAAATCATTTCTATTATACTCAGAAGCAAGATGTATATACATTTCCTGTAAATTAACATTTTCCAACTTCAGTGAACTTAAACACTCTTCCATTTGTCTGTTTCAAAATGTGGATTAATAAAAACTTGAAACCATGACACTGCCGATAAACAGTGAAAGCAAATCCACAGCTAGGTCAAAAGTTGATGTACTTAAATTTCTAATCAGTTTTGTCATGCTTTATACAGCTGCTTCTCTTTCACTAACAATTGATTATAGTTCAATAATGATTATATACCAACATGAGAGGTTGATAAATATTAATAATATTTTAAAAATCAATAACATTATTAAGAGAATCTTTCCTATAGAATATGGTCAAAATCAATAATAGCATATAAATATATCAGATGCTGAGATATTGCATACTGTATGCTACTAAAGTCAAAATCAATAGTAACAATCAGGAGATCTATTATTTTATTACTTATACTTAAGATAAGTAGATATTCGATCTGTACAATTCTATTTCTTTTATTAGGCATAACATGGATCAAGGAAACGAAAGGAGCCATAAATGGTTCTAATAAATTTATAAAAACATTTATTTGTTAAAAATTTGTAGCTAGCCCATTTCTTTTTATAGCATTATCCACTAGTGAAGGACAAGAAATAGAAATATCTTTTTAAAAAAAATTTCTATTTTTAATCATAGTGCTCAATAGTGGCACATGCAATGGCTTGAGATCTGTGGTGCATCCAGGGGATTACAGATGCCTCAGAAGCATTACCACATCTTCCCCTCCCCTACCCCCAGCCCCGTGGGCTGCATTTTGCTGTGACTCCTGTGTGCTTTTCTAAGACGTGTTTGCTTCACAGCTGGTGAATGGACACTTTCCATCACTTCACCTCTTGGCAACAGATGCCTCTCAGTTAGGCACAGATGCTGAGTGTCCACCCATCCCTAACATTAGCCTTGCGTTCTGGACTAATTGGGCCAACAGAGTTGCAATTAAGATTTGAATAATTAGATAACGGACATGATTACTTTTGTAATTAATCCTCATACTGAGTCATCATGATCATGTCTGGGGTGATGACCACTGGCTTATACTTAATTCAAATAGAGGTAGTGAGTATTAAAAGCAAAGCATTAGCAAAAATACTCCCTCACTTCTCCTCTAGAAAAAATAAATATGACACTACATATAGACACACAATTTTCATTTTTCAAGTACATTTTACAGTGATCTGTTGGATGATGAGAACTCATTTCAATTTAATTCATGCCTCCATCTGTCTGTCTATCTATCTATCTATCTATCATCTATCTATCTATCAATCGTCTATCCATCTTTTTTTCCCAAAGACTTCCACTTTGGCTTCTGCACTGTTTTGGAACTGTGACCTATATTTTAAAATGAGTGTTTTCTTTCCTTTTTCAAAAACTTACCATATCATAAAAACAAATACATAGAAACAAACTGAAGTTGACCTCTCTCCCTTCTCTTGTCTACAAAAAAGCCACAGATGTTAGAATTTCTTATGGTTTGGCTGTGAGTTCCTCCTCTTATCTCTACTCTTTCCACATACTGTCCATATCTGTGACTCCTAGAATGTCATCTGGTAGGAGTGTGTTGCGAAAAGACATCCAAAGCCAACAGTGCCTAGCAGACCTGCCAGAGCTCTTGTCTCTGCAGATCCCTCTCAGAAGCCTGTTGTCTTCAATTAATCTTCTCAATGAAAGGATCAATCAGCTCCGTAAATCAGGGTCTCAGACTCATCCCTGACTGCACACTCCCACAACTGCCAGATGAAGTTCACTTTTCTCTTTAAATGTTACTCAACTCCCACCACTATGTATTTCGCTCCATTGCCTCAATGTGGGAGTATTGTGATATCTTTCTGAAGTAATGTAATAGTTTTCCTTTCCTATTCCTGTCCCATTCCAAACTTCCTTCTAAACTGGCACAGGCTTCTCTGTATGACTGTGTTCCTCCATCGCTGCGTTTTAGCTGCTGTAGCTTCTCTCAATCCTAGGAATAAACCAACATCCCAAGTGTTACTACATGGACGCTTCCCTTTGCCTAGAACAGTCTTTCTTCCCTCTTCATCTAGTAAACTGCACATCCTCAGATCTCTGGCCATCAATTTTCCCAAGAGGTGTTTCTTGTCCCTCTAGACCAAGCCAAGCCCTTCCTTTATACTCTCTTACAGCCTCCTTCTCATTTCACTCTTAGCGCTTTCCTCACTTTGTAGTTATATGAGCTTTTTTGTTAATCATTTCAGCTCACAGATGCACTGGTTCGACCCAGTTTCTGACACACAAGAGACTCTATGCTCTTAAATTAATGAATGATAAATGGTGTCATATTGAAAATGGGTTAAACTGTGTGATTCAGCAACTAAGGATAAAAAGGTTTCAGAAGTAATTACTCAATATTTATTTATAAGTTGTCTATATACACCAATGGTCTTTAAAGAACAGATTCTTTCATATATGTGTTCATGTATGGCAAAATTAATACTCATGTTTTTTGTTTGTCTGTTTGCTTGAGACAGAGGCTTGGTCTGTCTCCCAGGCTGGAGTGCAGTGGCCTGATCTTGGCTCACAGCAACCTCTGCCTCCAGGATTCAAGTGATTCTCCTGACTCAGACTCCCCAGTAGCTAGGATTATAGGAAGGCCACCATGCCCAGCTAATTTTTGTTTTTTTGGTAGAGACAAGGCTTCTCCATATTGGCCAGGGTGGTCTCAAACTCCTGGCCTCAAGTGATCTGCCTGCCTCGGCCTCCCAAAGTGCTAGGATTACAGGCATGAGTCACCATGCCTGGCAGTCAAATATTAATATGTGACTGACACAATACAGGTCTTTGAAGATATACACATAATTAATATGTAGTCTGGGCCTGCAAGGAACTTATAATCTCTCAAGTAATACAAATCTCTAAAGACAAAATTAGGAGCCATGACAAACTAATAAAATAATGAGTTAACGAGGCTGGTGGCTGGAAATGAGAGAGCGTTTTCTGGTGAATGTAATGTCAGGTTTGGGTTTCAAAGAGAGTAGGAATTAGCCAGACAAGTTACACAGATGTAGAAGAATAAGAAGGAGAAGAGCAGACACATTTAAGGCCCTATGAACAGCATGGATAAAAGTCACAGAGGTCCACAAGCACCATTAGGGGTGTGTGTGTATACATTTGTGCACACAGGCTTATGCATGTGCCTACAAATTATTCACAGTGACTGAAAAGAAAAGAATGGTGAGAGGTAAGGAGGGGTGGGATAAGCTGGGGGGATGTCAGAGTAGACCTCTTATCCCAGAATAGACTGTGGCTCACTTTGTAGATAACAGAGAGCCATTTGAGATTTCATGTAGGTAAGTGGTAAGGTTATATTTGTATTTGAAACAGAACACAGCTGGGGAGGCTACACTTGAAAGGGAAGAGACTGGAGGCCAGAATATTGAAGAAGAGGCTGAGTCCAGGCAAGAATTTGCTATACTTGCCTGCATAGGCAAGAGTGAAGGCCTGTACTTAAGAGAGATGCAGTAGGTATGCAGACATGGCTACATAGTTAAGGAAGTCGGAAAAAAAACTGAGATTTGTGATACTGGAATGGAGTGTGGGAAAAAAAATCATAGTTTAGTAAGACACTCAGGTTACAAACATACATGCTGGAGAAAACTGCAATTTTAACAAATGTATTTTAGCTTCTCTGACTCATGAATCTGAGCCCTACATATGTCTTTTTGTTTGTTTTTGTTTGTTTGTTTGTTTTTGAATACTAAATGTTTTGAACACCAATTTGGATGGCTATAAAGTTTAATGTGAACTAAAGATATCATAACTTCTCAAATTCAGGCTTAATGCTTCTAAGAGTAAACATGTTCAGAATTCTAACCAAGAGCATAAGGAAATGTAATGACATAACTTTGTTAAAACTAGATTTCGATGTCGTGTTTTTTGAAGCTATGAATGTTAGATGATGGGGAAACTCCCAGGTCTTTTCTGCTTTACATAACATGTAAGTATTTTTGTCTCTTTTTGCTGGTTACTTTCCTAGGCATTGAGGAGTACAGGTGAATTCATATATTACCTTTGGGGTAGGTTTTCACTTTGTGCTGAATGTCAACCTGTTCCTTGAATGGGCATAATTCAGAAAAAAAAGCTAATTTGTGTGTTATTATCAGAGATTATAGTTCATTTTTTATTCTGGCTGTTGTCTTCTTTGAAACTTTTTTCTTTGTAGGTATACAAATTTGGATAAGCAGCCAGATGTATCAGGCAAATTCTTGGGGAGATCCATGTTTGCACAATTGTTGATGTAGTTGTTTTATAGAAGAAAAACCCACCAGGGTTGCTGAGTCATCAGACTCCACTGTACTCTTTCACTGCAGTAGAGAATATAGTAAGAACTTGGTTTGGCTCAGTACAACATACTAGCTCAGTGATAGCCTACACAAGGTATTATTTAAGACTTACTAATACAATTGAATTTATGTAGGATTATCTTCCTTTAATTTTCCTATTAAGAATAACTTAGGGACTGCAAGGGAGAAAGGAATGTTTTATTGAAATAAGTGGACATTATCATAGCCAATACTTACAAATGTTAGAATTTGGAAATGAAAATGAGGCTTCTATGTTCAA
The DNA here is from genome assembly GCF_029289425.2 of Pan paniscus. Classification (NCBI taxonomy): domain Eukaryota; kingdom Metazoa; phylum Chordata; class Mammalia; order Primates; family Hominidae; genus Pan; species Pan paniscus. The sequence goes on along the minus strand of NC_073253.2, from coordinate 43,883,959 downwards.
AACCCAGGATGGAGTCTAGGGCTTTGTCTCTGACACCTCATTGGAGATGAGTCCTGTCCTCTGCTAGAAGATCTATTTTAGTGCAGTCCTGGTAGGAAAAGAAAGCTGGCCCCTAGCCAATGGTAAATAGGGGTTAACAGAGATGAGACATTCAGATACCAGGCTTGTGAGCTAGAGAGGTGACACACTGCTTACTTAATGGTGTCTTATGTAACCTACCTCCCCCACTATTCTTTCTTCTTTTCTTTTCTTTTTCTTTCTTTCTTCTTTTTTTTTTTTTTTTTGTTTTTTTTTTGTTTTTTGTTTTTGAGACCGAGTCTCACTCTGTCTCCCAGGCTAGAGTTCAGTGGCACAATTTCAGGTCACTGCAAGCTCTGCCTCCTGGGTTCAAGCGATTCTCCTGCCTCAGCCTCCCGAGTAGCTGGGATTACAAGCGTCCGCCCCCATGCCCGGCTAATTTTTGTATTTTTAGTAGAGACAGGGTTTCACCATGTTGGCCAGGCTGGTCTCGAACTCCTGACCTCAAGGGATCTGCTCAGCTCAGCCTCCTAAAATGCTGGGATTACAGGTGTGAGGCACTGTGACTGGCCTCCCCACTATTATTTCTTTACTTTATGAAAAAAACTTGCCACTTCGTCTGTCGGTGCAGTGTGGTCTTAATGAAAAGGCCAGGTTCAAGTTGTAAGTAAAAAAGTAATAAAAGGCAATATGTTATTCTTTCCCTGTAGCTACAATTTTGTGAGCAATGGGGACCACGGGCATGGGACAGTTTCACCCAGAGGAGCTGTGATCTCCCAAGAGACATCAGCAGTTGTGGTCTTGCCTGGCAGATGGCAGGAGGTCAGAGAGGGAAATACAAGACTTTTTTTCTAAGAGTATAAGCGAGCACCTTGGGAGTTTCGCAAACAGCCAGGAGAGAAATCAAGTGACTCAGGGGCAGCAATCAAGGCAGTGATCCTGAGCTATCATAAAGGTGTCAGTTGATGAAAATAGGACCTGATGATATTATCCCAAGCCTAGAAATATGGGTTGCCATAGGTTCTTGATAAAAGTTAGTTTTCTGTCTCTAGGTAAACAGAGGCTTTTTAAACTTGAAATTATTAGGGAGATTTGAGACCAAGATTGTAGCTAGAATCAGTGACAGGGCAATGTCAGTGAAATATTGGGACGTGGGCTATCCAGTTGCTGAAATAATAATAACCTCCTCGCAGTAGTGTGCTTGCTGTAAGCCAGGTGCTTCACTAAGCACATTTATTATAGTATCTCATTATATAACTACCTGTTAATATTGTCTGTGTTATGCTATGAAAGGAAATCAGAGCATTAAAGAGTGACAAAAATTGTCTAAAGCTACATAGGTAGTAAGTGGTAGGCTCAGATTGAAATGTCAATGTGTTGAATTGTAAATGCCATTCTTTTAACCATTATGCCCTTCCAATTCTACTTTACAAACTTGGATGTGCTACCTGGTAACACTGTTAAGGTTGGGAAAGCCAAAGGAAAAACAATTATTATTTTTCCTTTGAAAAATTGTTATTTGTCATTCATTAAGATGGGTGCTTTCTCATACTTTACCTCATTTAATTCTCAATACAATGAATAAGAAAATATAAAATGTGTATTTATACCTTTTAAACACACAGAAGCAAAGGATTCTCCAACTCTCACTCTATTGCCACCAAATTTATTTCTTATGGGGATTTCTCTTTCTCTACAATCTTCTGCAAAAGAGAGCATGTTTTGCCATTTTCTCTCCTTTATTTCTTATTCCTAAATTTAGCTCAATATGAGGGAATAAAAGCCTGGTGTGAAAAACTCTTTTTTCCTAGGTGGCATCTCTCCTCCCTCTCTTTCTTTCTGTCTTTCATTTTCTCAGTTTCAACCTATTAGTAGTAATAATTTTTAAAAAGAGTCATATATACATATTAATCACAGAATTTAACCTAGATGTTTACATAGATTTAAATAAGAACGTTCTACACATCTTTATTTCTCTATCCTATATTACAGAAGTTTTGGTAGAAATAGTGTGTGTATATTACAGTGTGTATGTATGTGGCTGTGTGTGCATATGTATGTATATCTCTGTCTATTCTAGCTGCATGTAATTTTTTTTTTTTTTTTTGACAGAGTCTTGCTCTGTCGCCAGGCTTGAGTACAGTGGCATGATCTCGGCTCACTGCAACCTCCGAATCCCGGGTTTAGGCGATTCTCTTGCCTCAGTCTCCCGAGTGGCTGGGAATACACGCACTACCCCGCCCAGCTAATGTTTGTATATTTAGTGGAGATGGGGTTTCACCATGTTGGCCAGGATGGTCTCGATCTCTCGACCTCATGATCTGCCCACCACGGCCTCCCAAAGTGCTGGGATTACAGGCATGAGCCACTTTGCCTGGCCTGTATGTAATCTTTTATTCATTTTACAGAGATCATTAGAATTTTCTCTCCTGCTTTCTCATGCACTCCATTCCAGGTGACATCCTATACACAAGCCACATATACAGTGAGAAACTGCCTACGCTGAGTTGACCTCAAGTAGGTAGAAGGCTTTACACAGCTTCAAAAGTCCCTCATTTGCTCTCATCAAAAAAGGATATCTGCAAGGGGACTAGAGACATTTATTCTAACATGTGCATCAGGACTCAAACAACTTCTGAGGTGTCCTCAGTCACCCGGAGGGCTCTATTGTCCTACTTCTCCTTGTTGCCTGTGTTCTCCTTTCAATCTCAGCCTAAAGTTCTTGTGGCTTTGGGACATCACTGTAGCTCCTTGTTGGGTATTCTCTCCCTTTAATTATTTCATGTGATAGATCTTGCTTCTTTTCCCCAAGGAAAGGGATTCAGAGTGGGTCAGTTGAATTTCTTAATCCTCAATCAGACAAAAAAGTAGATCATGAAAAATAATTGATGGGTGTTAGGCTTAATATCTGGGTGATGAAACAATCTGTACAGCAAACTCTCATGATACAAGTTTACCTACATAAACCTGCACTTCTACTCCTGAACTTAAAATAAGAGTTAAAAAATAGATTATGATAAGATTTTCATTAATAAGAAACTGTTTGTTGCATTTCTAACACAGGGGCCTTCAATACCTCAACTTAAAGAATGGAAAGAATAGGCCAGGTGCAGCGGCTCATGCCTGTAATCCCAGCACTTTGGGAGGCCGAAGAGGGAGGACCATGAGGTCAGGAGATCGAGTCCATCCTGGCTAACACAGTGAAACCCCGTCTCTACTAAAAATACAAAAAAAATTAGCTGGGCGTGGTGGCAGGTGCCTGTAGTCCCAGCTACTTGGGAGGCTGAGGCAGGAGAATGGTGTGAACCTGGGAGGCGAGCTTGCAGTGAGCCAAGAGTACGCCACTGCACTCCAGCCTGGGCAACAGAGCGAGACACCATCTCAAAATAAATAAATAAATACATAAATAAACAAAAAAGAATGGAAAGAATATTGGCAAGGTAGATTTTGCCAGAGAGTATCAGTGAGATGCTTTTAAAGAGAAGCAGCTTTAAGCAGCATTGTTTCTTTTCTGATTAGTCAGCTCTTCTGTTTTATTCTAAATTAGCTTTCATTGCTTTTTGTGAAGATCAGGTATTGGTAAGGACTCCTTATTGCATTTTCCTAATCTGAAACTATGATGTTATTATCACTTGTTCCTAAAATACATCTATACCATAAAAAGTCTGGGGCAATTACTTTATTTCTGGCTCAATGTCTCCCAAGATGATCTCAAACACAAAATCATTACTGTTAATATTTATAAAGTCTCTCAAAAAGTATGGATTTTTCTAATTTATAAATTTGTATGCTTCTTGCAGAAAATCCTTAAACCTTTCTTATTTTTTTCTTTTCTTATGTATCAGTGTGAAATCAATTTGAAAGTTATAAAAGGCTTTACATGGTGCTCTTCACTTGCAAATTGGTGGGACAACATTCATTATGATAAAAATAACAGTAAAACAAGTATGATTTTATTCACAACAATATTATTCTTAATCATATTTAAAAGAATAAAAAGATAATTTACTTATAATTACAACAAAGTTCTTAGCAAACCATGCAGAATAACTTTTTTCATTACTAAAATATCATAGCGTGTGTCCGGGTGAGTGTCTCTATGTAATTACCATCTGTGTCAGGGTGTTCATTTCTAGCACTTCAGTAGTCTCTCTTTTGTACTTCTGTCAGTCACCCCAAAAACGTACTGATAGTGTTGGCTAAATGAATAATGCAATAACACTTTTATTCTACTTGCATTTTATGTAATAACTAATAATGTTAAAAAAATGCTTCAGATTTATTTTACACACCAAATAAGCATATTGTATAAACATGTTACATACATGATAGTTATGTTATCTGACAATGTTAGAAACAGGCATTTCTGACACTCTTCAATATTTTTATTTTTATGTAGGAATCATAACAAATGCCTAAGGAACTTAATGTCTACAAAACTATTTCTGCTGTTTAAAAGATACCTAGCAACTGGAATGTTAAATTTGCTCTATTTGTGTAAGTAGTTATGCTGTTGTCAGATTGAGATGAGTAACTCCAGGACCTATGAAAACTCTACTTTCTATTCCTACATGACTTCAACAATTCTGCTCTGTCTAGTAAGTGATTTATGCACAAAACTCAAGGCAAGTATTTGAATACATCTTACACTTTCATTGGTAATGGCTTTATGTGGACAAAAATGCTATCAATTCTGAATTTTCCTTTCGGAATGCAAAACCTATGAAACATTTCAATAAATATAACACAAGCAGAATCACCCTCTTTACCAATCCTCAAGATTTTGAAATGTTTAACAAATCTGACATTTTTAATTTTTATTTATTTATTTAGTATAAAAAGCAGATAGGAAAATTCGGCCTATTTTTTGTACTTAGTATGGGTCACTAGAGAGATAGAGAGAGTGAATGGTCTTTCAATAACCTCGAACTACAATGTGTTCAAAAGGGGAAATTGGAGAGGCACATGAACTTGAATTCTGATTATAGAGAAAGTGCCAGAGCACCCAGCTCTGCACCTGGGAGTACAGAATTCTTAAAACAAGGAAATGCTTACTCAGATTCCTCCAAATATGGAACAAACCACTTGGGGAAACAACACATTTTAACTTTACTGGTTCTTTTCAAAATAAGATCACCAAACTTCTTGAATAGGACACTAATACAACAGACACACAAACAAAACCAAAGACAATGAAGAGACTCTTATGTTGATACATGTGTGGCTACTTAGTCATGAGGGTTAGATAACTCAGGAGTCTGTAAAAACTAGACTAGAAAAGACCAGGAGAGGCGTGAGGGTGGGAGATGGCCGGTAGCTTCCTAAGTTCATATGTTGTTTAAGACCAAGGGTAATATAAACACTATCACACAACAAGCTTTACTTTGTTAAAAGAATCAGTGTGAAGCATTCATAGCTTTAACTAAACTTTTGTGTTAACTGTTCTCATTCCCCGCTGCTTACCTCTGGGCTGAGTTCCTCTTTTCATGCCTGCAGATCAGAGCATAATTGGACCTGCTCTTTTTCCCTAAAATATTTTTAAGAACAAAATGGCTTAGCATCCCATAGAGAAAAACATTCCTGATGTTTAATTATACTTCTCAGTAGATGTAGAATTGTGGGATGTTAAACCTGTTTACTTTTTGTTTGACAAGAGATATGTCTCTATTATTTTTCTATTATGTTCCCCCTTGGACACTAGTCACAACATTTTTCTTTGCATTCTTTTTCTCTCTGCCTTTTAGATGTTTGCCTTTAGGGGCGCTGACAAAAACCATTTTATTTGGTGGATCTGCATTAGAAATCACTTCTTTTCCTGACAAGCTATTTAAAATGTCACTTGTGCCTTGTGAAGGCTTTTAGAAAAATACAGAGACCTGGACCCAGATGACCCAAACTGTGTTTCTGCAAGGATTGCAATTTCCTTTTGAGGATTATGGTTCCAGGGAAGATTGCTTCTAAATATCTGTGAGAGAAATACTTTCCAGAATTATTGCTGTTGTTTACTCTATATTGATTTTTAGAGTATTTTACCTCACTTCATATAAAGGACAAATAATAAAATATCATTTAATTATTGTAATATTAAATATAACAGTGTAATTATTTCTCAAACACAAGAGATCAAAGTGTATCTCTTCGGGATGTGCTTTTTGACTACTGATTATCAAGTACAATATAGCCAATTTCAGTTGTTTGTTCTACCAATTACACTTCTCTGAAGATCAAAAAGCCAGAGAATAGGAATTAGTGTAGCTCCCCTATACTAAATATCATCCAGTTATGAAATACAAAGCTATGAGTGGTGCTTTTGAAGAAAATTGACGTGTGACTTAAAATATGCATGTTCATTGATCACAAATGGATGAGAAATGTCACCCAGTTATTACACAGAAAAGAGCTGATTGAAAATAGGTGACCTTTACCAAACATGTGTGAACAATTTCCACTGTTCATTAAAGTACAAGATATCTACATCATCCATAAGGTGGATATGATGTTGGAAATGCATTAAACAGATTTCAGTGGTTACTACCATGATAAGTGTTTTGAATTAATCTAATTGTTACTACACTTTGTGTTCTCTGACATTTCATCAAGGGGACATAGGGAAGCAAAATTCTTTTCAGAATGTCAGGAATTTAATTGCCCAAGTAGAAGGAAGAAGCATTGGCTTATGAATAAATAACTATGTTTTTAATTTGAAGAAGATCACCAACTATTCTTTTTACAAAGGATTTGGGCACATAAGTGCCTGTCACTGGGAATATAGTAGTGAATGACACAGGCATAGAACCTGCCATCAAAGAGTTTGAAGTGTGGCATTATTCAATGATGTAATGAGTTCTGTGATTGGATTATAAGGGACATAGAGTGTGCTATGGAAACTGATAGAAAAAACATTTGAACTCCACTTGTAGGGGCCAAAAAACACTTGTATGAAATGTATCTTGAGTTCTGAAGGTCAATAGATCTAGTCAGACAAAAAGTCAACTTACTGTGACAGACAGCAAACATGAAATCTCAGACATAGGAACCAAATGATAGCAACCATGGCTGGGTCATAGACTGCTTGAGATTAAGAAAAAGCAGATATGATGCAGCATCCAAACCTCACATTGAAATGGATGCAGCCATATTCACCATATAAAGATATGGAATCAACCTAAGTTTCCATATCTTAAGATATCTAAGATACGGAATCAATCCATCACAAAATGACTGGATAAAGAAATGTGGTGTATATACAAAACGGAATACTATTCACACATAAACAAGAATTAAATCATGTCTTTTGTGGCAACATGGATAGAACTGGAGGCCATTATCTTACGTGAAATAACTCAGAAACAGACAAATACCGCATGTTCTCACTTATAAGTAGCACTAAATAATGTGTACAAATGAACATAGAGTATGAAATGATACACACTGGAGACTCAGAGCTTGGGGGATGGAAAAGTGTGAGGGAGGATAAATAACTTAATGGGTACAATGTATATTATTTGAGTGATGGATACCCTAAAATGCCAGACTTCACCCTATGCAATATATATTGCATATAACAAAATTGTACTTGTACCCCTTAAATATATACAAAAAAATGGGTGTCCAGTGGGGGTTTTAATTATGTCTTTAAAAAGCAGGGAAACTACAAGAGAAGCCTTAACATGGGGGTAATAGGGCAAGCTTGTATTCAGAGATATCAATTTTCTGTCAGTATATGGCATTATCTTGTGTAGAAAAGGAATACGGTAACGCGGCCATAAGGCAAGTGACAGATGAAGGTGATAAGAACTGTGGGGAAACAACGAGGGAAAGCTAGGGGAGAGAAAGTTAGAAGGCAGGATTGAAAGGACCACATGTTAATTGGATCTGTGGGAAGTGACAAGTGGGAAGGCAAAGATGTTTGCTGGATTCCTAACTTGACACATTGGGTGGATTAGAGTGCCACTTACTGAGATGGTAAAGAGAGAAGACATAGAAAAGGTTTTGAGGCGAGATTAGGGAATGCACTGATATCTCCCTCCCTCTGCCCCTCCCTCCCTCTCTTTTCCTCCCTCCCTCCCTCCCTACTTTCCTTCCTTCCTTCCTTCCTTCCTTCCTTCCTTCCTTCCTTCCTTCCTTCCTTCCTTCCTTCCTTCCTTCTTTCAACATATAGTTACTATCTCTGTGACAGACACTGATCTAGGTGATGAGCCTGCAGTAGTAAACAAAGCAAGGTTCTCATCTTCACAGAGCTTACAGTCCCATTGGAGCAACCATCAGCAGGTAAGACACAGTAAATCTGAGATGAACAATAAGGAGAAAGAGATAGGGTGGGTGATATTTTAGGTAGAATGGTAAGAGAAAACTGAAAAATTAGTTTCAGCTAATATTAGCGACAACAAGCTCTGCACAAAAGGGTCAGAGTTTTTGCCAGAGTTAACCCTTAGTGTTCTATCTCTGAAATAAAAAGCTCTGAAGTTCTCCTTCTAAGAATGTCAATGGTGTTAAATTTAAATAGCTCAGTTTGACTTTGATTATCCAGCAAGAGTAGAGGCAAAAAAGTGGCCTTTTCTGTTAGGTCGCAGTCAGGAGGTAGGAGGATGTGAACACTTCTCCACGTCAGTACTAGCAGATATGGCCATCCATATTCTTCACTTTTCCTGAACTCTGAAACTGAAATACATTCATTCATCTAATCCTGCAATACAGAACCCCTGAAAATCACCTATGGATTTATAACTTTGCCAAATTTATGCTCATTCAACTTTATTTGGTTCAAAGCTCTACACGTGAACTTTCATATATTCTTGGCACAGCATTTAGGTAAGTGACTTTCTCTCCCTTCAACTCCACTAAAACTTATTTTCTCCTATAGTATACATATTTTTGTTTTTCATGTGCCTTTTTAAATTTTTTAAAATTTATTTTTTAATTGACACATAATAATTGTGCATAATTATGGGAAACAGTGTGATGTTTCAACATAGGTATACGATGTGTAATAATCAAGTTAGGGCAATTAGCATATCCATCATTTCAGAAATTTATCATTTGTTTGTGGTGAGAGCATTCAAAATTTTCTCTTGTAGCTATTTTGAAATATATGTTATATTAGCTATAGTCACCATGCTGTGCAATGGAATACTAAAACTTATTTCTCCTATCTAACTGTAACTTTGACCAATTTCTTTCTATACATCTTTTTCCCTCCCCCCGCCACAGCCTCTGCTAACCTCTAATCTATTCTCTACTTCTATGGGATCATCTTTTTCAGATACCGCACATGAGTGCAATCATGAGGTATTTGTCATTCTGTGCCTGGCTTATTTCACTTAACATACTGTCCTCCAGGCTCATCCAAGTTGCTACAAATTACAGAATCTCATTCTATTTTATGGCTGAATAGTATTCTACTGTGTATATATACCACATTTTCCTTGTCCACTCATCTGCTGATGGACACTTAGGTTGATGCCATATCTTGGCTGTTGTACACAGTGCTGCAATAAATGTGGGAGTGCAGACATCTCTTTGACATACTGATGTTATTTCCTTTGGATACAGACCCAGCAATGGCATTTTGGGATCATATGGTAGTTCTATTTTTAATATTTTGAGAAACCTTCCTACTCTTGCCTATAATGACTGTACGAATTTACATTCTCACCAACAGCAATATGAATTCCCTTTTCTCCACATCCTTGCCAGCACTTGTTACTTTTTGCTTTTTTGATAATAGCCATTCTAACTGAGGTGAGATGATATCTCACTGTGTTTGTAATTTACATTTCCCTGAAGATTAGTGATGTTGAGCATTTTTTCATGTGCCTGTTGGCCATTGTATGTCCCCCTTTTGAGAAATTCTATTCGGATTGTGGGATAAGAACTCAAACACACAGATTTAGAAGCAAAAATAGATAAATGGGATTACATCAAAATAAAAAGCTTCTTCATAGCAAAGGAAACAATCCACAGCGCAAAGAGACAACTTACAGAATGGGAGAACATATCTATAAACTATGCATCTGACAAGGGGTTAATATCCAGAATCTATAAGGAACTCAAACAACTCAATGAAATAGAAACATAGAATTCACGTGTTTTTGTTTTGTTTTGTTTTGTTTTTTGTTTTTTGAGACGGAGTCTCCCTCTGTCGCCCAGGCTGGCGTGCAGTGGCGCGATCTCAGCTCACTGCAAGCTCCGCCTCACGGGTTCACGCCGTTCTCCCGCCTCAGCCTTTGCAAGCTCCACCTCACGGGTTCACGCCATTCTCCTGCCTCAGCCTCCCGAGTAGCTGGGACTACAGGCACCCGTCACCACGCCCGGCTAGTTTTTTGTATTTTTAGTAGAGACGGGGGTTTCACCGTGTTAGCCAGGATGGTCTTGATCTCCTGACCTCATGATCCACCCGCCTCGGCCTCCCGAAGTGCTGGGATTACTGGCGTGAGCCACCGCGCCCAGCCCAATTCACGTGTATTTTTTTAAGTAGCTGATAACATGTATTTCTATTTGAAGTAGTAAAAAATAAAATGTAAAATTCAGACTAGAGCAGCAATAAATCTAGCTTGCCCTTCTGAAAATTCTTTAATGAGTTCTCATTATTCCTGGGTTAAAGTTCACACCTCTTACACAGGCATCAATGAAGCTGCTCTTTTTTACATATTCACCACTCCATTGTCGTGTTCTATCAAACTAATGTGGTGCTGGAGGGTGTCAGGAATGCACCCAACATATCTCTGTGCTTTAGCACATAGTGTGATTTCCATTAGGAGCTAATGGTCTCTCTTTTCCTGTCTGTCTAAATTCAAGCTATTCTTTAATTTACAGATAAGGGAATTCCTCTTGGCCTCTCTGTTTAAGTCAGGAGCTATTTTTTGTGCATTGACAGCAGTCTGTACATATGTTCCATGATGGCAGACCACAAGCATTGTGACTACTCGTTCTTTAGTTCCCCTCTCCCACCATCAGGCTGAGCATATTATGCATAGGAACTAGGCCTTGTCAACATGTATCCCTAGCACCTAGCACAGCACCTAACACTTAAGAGGTACACAATAGTTACTGAGTAAATTCAATGGATGAATGTCAATGAACAAATATGGTTGAATCTTACACATTAAGATTTTATAATGTGTTAAAACGTTAACAACAAAAGCAAAAGCAATTGCCTCAATTCTAATACAACAGCCACAGAAATTAATTTGGAATATTCACTCAATCTTGGTCAACAATATTTTCTGAGGATAAACTCTGTAACAGACACTATCTTAGGTACTGAGTTGCAGCTTTGAATAAAAGAAACAAAAAGCCTGCCTTCATAGAGCTCACATTCTAATAATGGGGAGTGGGGAGAAAAACAATAATCAAATAAATTTAAAAGAATATGGTTGATAAGATTTTAAACATTACAGAAGAAAATAATAGAGAAGAGTAATAGGAAATTATAGGGGCAGGTTTGTAATTTTTAATTTATATTACCATAATGATGGTAATATAAATTATCCAAAATTTATATCTATATTAATGAAATATATTTCCCTCTATTGTTTATAGATTTTGGCAATAAGAAATAAATATGGCAGTTGAGATTAGAAAGGGAGAAAAGTTTAAATAAAGAAGAGAGATGAAATCAATATCCTTGCAATTCAGTTTTGGGAGAGAAGAAAGTTGAACTGACAAAGAAGAAAGTCTTAAGGCTACATTGCTAGAATAAAGAGAACTGAGATGTTACCAGAGAAGTCAGCATTTTCTGATAAGTTTTGAACTTCAGTATGGAGTTATCTTGGGCAATGCTATAGCCAAAAACTTCTAGGTATTGGGAAGGGAGAAGCAATGAACACCCTGTCCCTCTTAATTGCAAGGAATTAAATATGTCAGCGATACTTACCTAAATATTTTGCTTTCTAAGACATCCAACTATTCTATGTCCAAAATAGTTATGTAGAAATCAACAATAGATTAAATATACACACAAAATTTTATATTATATATTAAATATAATATACATATTTCTCAATTTTGACCTGGTTCAGAATTTTTCTTCACCTTCCTGAGATGGGAAAAGCTTCTCAAGAAGGTTGATCAACATCTGATTCAGGTGAGCTAGGCAGTGAGTCTCATCCTGTGAAACGTCCTCCAGTAGACACTAGTCCACCCATGGCAGCCATGGGGCAGAGTAGGGGGCAGTGGTGATATGAGAGCAGCATTTCTCATCACCAGTAGCATCAACCTCTCTGGCAGGTTGTCAGAAATGCAGAATCTTGAGCCACACTCTAAAACCTCTAAAAAAGATCCCCAGATAACTTGCGTGCCTGTTCTTAAGGTTTGAGAGTTGCTGGTCTACAGCAGCAGTGTCCAATTGGGGCTACATAATAGAGTTACCTGGGAAATTTTTTTTTTAAATCCCAATAATTAGGCCACATTCTTATATATTCTGTTTTTGTCAGAATCAACTGTATATGTCTCAAACTGTGGTTCCTCGTTTCTTTTCTACAACTGAAAGAAATCTACCAAAGTTTTGACCTACTAAACCCACTAAGGTTTGACTTGTGAAATCAGCACTCCAGGAATGAGACCCAGGAATCTGCTTCTTTATTTAAGTCACATAGCAGTTGATTCCTATATGTACCAAAATATAAGGTGTGGCTTGGAGGATGAAAAATAATGGATTCCACTGTAAAAAAAAAAAAAGAGTTTCTCTATGTTTATTATTTGAATCAATATGCAAAGTATGCAATGGAATACTTTTGCATATATACACTGGTAGTTGATAACTTTGTCAAAATTTATAATTAGAGGTTTTAAATACCATAGAAAAATATGGATGAATTAGTGAGTGTGAGGAAATAAAAATACTGAGTCTCTCCAGAGACAGACATTTAGATAGTTATCTTCAAGACATTTAAAAATATTCTACCACGGTCCGGCGTGTTGGCTCACACCTGTAATCCCAGCACTTTGGGAGGCGGAGGTGGATGGATCACGAGGTCAGGAGATCCAGACCATCCTGGCTAACACGGTGAAACCCTGTCTCTACTAAAAATACAAAAAAAAATTAGCCGGTCATGGTTGCAGGCGCCTGTAGTCCCAGCTACTTGGGAGGCTAAGGCAGGAGAATGGCGTGAACCTGGGAGGCAGAGCTTGCAGTGAGCTGAGATTGCGCCACTGCACTCCAGCCTGGGCGACAGAGCAAGACTGTCTCAAAAAAAAAAAAAAAAGAAAAGAAAAGAAAAAAAAATTCTACCAAATATTCATTATGCTGATAATAAAAAAATCATGCAAGATGAATGTTTCTCTTCTAAAGAAGCAGTCAGCAAACTTTTTCTGTGAAAGACAAAATAGCCAATATTTTTAGCTTTGCAGGCTCTACAATCTTTTTCTGCTCTACTATTCAACTCTGGCTTTGTGACTTGCAATCAGCCATTGACAAGATGGAAATGAATAGGTGTGGCTGTATTCCAACCAAACTGTATTTACAAAAACAAATCATGGGCTATTTTTCTGGCCCCTGTAATACCAAGTTAGATTGTTGACTACCAGTGGTCAAATGGAACTTCTTTTTCAAGACTTGTTCAATTCCTTTCAATGTACGTAAGAAAGAGTCAAAGAATTCAGTTGCTAATTTAGTCCTCATGACAAATAGGATGGTTTCTCTAAAATGGCTCCTAAGTTACATTCTTTTAAGAAACATCCACTTCATCTGTGTAAATCCAACAGGACCCCCAAAAAAGAGTATGCCCCAAAATTCAAAATGTACTTATATAAACACAGTGTTATGAAATTGTTCCTGGAAGTTTTGCAAGATCCACGTGTTCATTGTTGCTTAGGAGAGAAAAGATCTCTAATTTTTGCTACTTTACAGGTAAGGTGACAGCTAATAATAAGGTTCTCTATTTATAATCATTTATAAACAACTATCATTTTCTGAGGACCTGAGCAATTGTGGATATATCAATTCCCTCCTTTATTTCTCAGAACACTACAATAGGATAGGTACTGTGATTGGCTCAATTTTAAATAACATAAAAACAAAGTTTAGACACCTTAACTGACTTGTCCAAGGCCACAGAGCTAGAAAATGCCCTCAGCTGGATTTGAACCAGGTAGTTGAACCTAGAACACGTACAGCCACTAAACATTACTGCCCTATCCATTGTCTACCAGAACTATGAACATGTAAGATACTGAGTTAGTTGTAATATTTTCATTTGTAAGGGAAATAGATGTGCTCAATTTGAATGGATTAACAGGACTACAACTACAGAGAAAAATGTGAATGTGAAAAATGGGGAAGTCTCACCACTGCATGGTATGCCTGGAATACGATATGGGATATCAACCCAGGATAACACAGTACTTCCTCTGAGAAGCACTCTTTTCTTCTTGTGCTTAGCTATTAGGGTAAGTTAGAAAATGTGTCTGTTCTTACTGACCTAATGCAATTAACCTCTTTTCTTTCTTTTCTACTGGCCTCATTACTGCAGCTTATTCATGATTTCCACAGACTGTCCTTTCTATGTTTCTCAACTTCTTTTCCTGGCCACTAACTGCTGAGGCTCCACATGGTATTTCAAATTTAAGATAACCAAGTCAAATATTTGTTATTTCACACAGAACATTTTTATTGGCATGGTTCTCCTGGAAGGCCACATGGTGGCCATTGGCCAGTCTAGAGAGGGCTGTCTTAGACCTTGGCACATTCATTTCTCATCAAATCTACTGCGGCCAGTAGAGCCTAGACACATGGTCATATTTTCTTGGTGGAAACACCTATGCATTGTGAACTGTTACCATTACAAGCTCTTCTACAATATTGTTCTTTATAGATAATATTCATTCTTTTGGAATAGTAATACAGGAGGTAATGTGTACATATACTTTGTTTTTTCTATTATTCTTATACACAATTAGGATAAGCCAACCATTTTCCAACAACCTAGAGAATTGAAAGTACGCTGGTTGGTTGTTGGAGATTATACACATATATGCCTTGAACATATTTCTAGTCATTGTGGAACCTGTTATTTACAGTATCTGGTACAATGTCATCTCTTTCCAGATTTGGGAACATGTTGGAACACAATAAATTATCATATTTTATAACCATACAACCTAACTTCTAGTTACCATCTTAGCACATCATTGGATATGACAGCTAATCATATTAAATTTTCCAGGTCACCTCTAATCTTATAACATCCCTCCCTTCTTGTCACAGGATTAGATCAAATATTAATTGAAAAATATTACCACAATATCAACATGATTAGCTACACCAAACCTCTGTGGACATATGGGAAAGTTTATGTAAAGTCAGCATAGCAAATAGGCTGCTGAATATGTAAGTCTGTTTTTTCTGAAGTCCACTTCCAACATTCAATTCCAACAGTTAGTTTCTCTACCTTTTCTAATATTGTGAATATCTTTCACTATTAACGTGAGTTCCCTTAACTTCCTTTTAATTGCATTTCAATACAATTAACACTGAATTTATATCTCTACATTTTATTTTATTTTATCCTGAGAGTGTGTCAACCTCTCTTGGAAAGATGTGTATGTTACAAATACTAAATTTCAGTAGAGACTTTGCTTACAGTAGAGTGCTTTTTCTGTCAGTAGTAATCAGAATTAGCTGGAAGCAAAGACTTGCACACTAACCTCTTTCAGAAACTAAAAGAACAAAGTACATGCTGGTTTCCAATACTGGTGGTGATGGAATTTACAAAATCATTTATTTTGTGTAAACAAGAGTTAACCTGTTCTAAAGGTAATATGATTACTCTGTACTATCTTAAAAATAGTCTTACAATATTCATGAGTATCATGTCAAGTGCTGGAAACAGTCACCATATATGAGGTAACAAAAAGGTATAGTATAGAGTGTATGAGTTTTAAACACAGCCAGATCTGAATTTTAGTTATAGGTTCATTACTGTATGCCCTTGGCCCAGTTACATATGCTCTCTCAGATTCCAGCTTTCCTTCTGGAAAATGAGGGCAAATAACATCCATGTTAACATTTCAACTTTCATATGTTTTTATATTTATCATTTATTCATATATAAAAAGTTTATAACTCAGCTATCTGAGTTGAGGAAGCATGTGAGCTAGATTAGATACTGCCTATCTCTAGTGTCTTTTATGGAACATATTACTTATTGAGGAGCAAGTTATAGAAGAACTTGAAGCAAGTTTTGTAAAGTTTTAAAAGATTATTTTATTTAAATTTTGAGACTTCCTACTCTAAGTGAGGTTATCCTATGAGATGTTTTCCCATCTTACAGAAGAAATAAACTACCCTCAATCAAATGAAAAATAGAATTCAATATAGATTAAGGAGGCAGATGCTAAGTAAAATAAACTGTTACTAATTCTCAGTTGAACCCAAGATTTTCTTCATCCTCCTATCAGTATATTGCAAATTCAGACAACTATGACAATGGTAAAACTCCTTTAAGCAATTGCATTTTTAATTTTTTAAATTAAATTTGTATTTTAAGTTCAGGGGTACATATGGTGGTTTGTTATATAAGTAAACATGCGTATTGGGGATTTGTTGTTTTTTGAATGAGAACTACAATTCCCTCAATTTTTAAACATAGATATTTCATTAGACAGTAAACACAACCTTCAATGGACGTACTCTGGTCAGACACTTCAGTGGTCAATACATCCAACAAAAAAGTTCATTGGGTCTGATGCCACCATCAATTCTGAAGTTGGCACAAGGATAGAGATGTTTTCAGCGACATGCAAGTTCGCTAGTAGCAAGTGTGTGTCCCTGTTTGGTTAATGTTGCCTCTTTCTGTTTATCAAGTTTGCTTAAAAAAAAAAAAAAAAAAAGAAGCCAAAGACCCAGGGACAGTCACTGTAGTCAACACATTCTTCTCTCAATTATCTTTAATTCTATTGAGAAATCATCTCCCCAGGGAAAAGAGATAGAAGTCTCAGGACAAGAGAAGTAGATAAAAGTCTTCAGGCTTTAGCTACAAACATACTGGTAGCCAAGTACACATCAGCCTTTGGGAACCTTGAAAATAATTTACTCCTCTGGAAGAAGCAGTAACATCGACATCAGCCTGAAAAGCTCTCCAGAGAATTTCAGAATGATAGCCAATTATTAGAAAGTGTTCTGACATCTTTATAAAATGTCCCATCTCAAGAGATCCATAGAAGAAAAGGGAAGTCAGCACTTCAGGAAATACGAGTGCTCACTCTGAAAAGCACACTTGAGATACCATTATAAATCTTTATACAAAAGCAGCTAGATATTTACATTTTGCTTTAACAATAGAAATTAATTGTTAAAAATCAACCTGTTTCAGTATTATATGTGATATTTTAAATAATGTTTATTTCATTATTTGAAAACTTTTATGTCATACAGTATCAAGGTAAGTGATTGCCAGTATTTAGAGTGCAGACTAATAGATCACGTAATTATAGTGATATAATTATTTAATTACTCTTAATTACATAAAAATTTATCATAATATGGAGTAAAACCATCAGGCATGTATGCGCTTAGTAAGGTAGAAAAGAAAAAGTTCAGGTAATTAAACTTTGGAAAAAAGTTGCTTACAATACCTTTCTAGATATTTTTAACAAGCTTACAAGAAAATGGGTAAAAAAGAATTAATATGGAATGGTTTAATCTGAATTACCTGGATAATTGCCCTAAATGATATAGGAAATGTAAGCTTCACTTCGATTCATTATATCTTAATAATAAAAATGAAATAAAACATAAAAAAGATTTTTTTACAAACACATAATCTCTTATTGAAGAATTCTTTCAAAAACAAGCATTTTAGAAAGCACTTAATTTTCCTTTGCTTTCTTTTTTTATTCATGTCATAAAAGAAATCCACTTCTGTTGAATAAGGACTATAAATTATATGAATGGTATAATAAGTCTTCTAGTTTCATTTTTCTTAATACTTGCATCAGAAACTATAACATTTAAGTTTTAAGTTCCAAATGGATACTATTAAAATATTCAGGGATTTAGTCCTAAATCCTTAAACCAAAAGGGAGCTCAGGAATATTGCTAAAGTAGAAAGCTGCACAAAATCTCAACTCGCATTTGCAAATTTTCTTTCCATCTGATTTAACTTTGAAGCTTTCAGACTCAGATTTTACTATATGACATCAACAAATCACTTCAATCAAAATCAATTTACCCTGGCAATGCACAACCCTCCAAATAGATTATTAAAAAGGTAAAATGAGAAATTAACTATCTTTTCATGTTCCCTTTTATTTTCTCTGGATACAAGGCAGAATGAATGTATTTCAAAAGAAATTGCCCTGAGATATCATTATCTCCAACGCCGTTTTCACTCCAGGAAACTTGCTTATAAATTAAGCTTTTCCTGACACAGTCACTTGCTGCAGTGCAGATTGTCAGTTTAGTCAGTTAGAACTTTCAATGCAGAAATTCAGTGCCATGCAGTCACCCGGATAAAGCAGCACTTACCTTAATTGAAATTTTCTCTGTGAAAGAGGTGAGAAATCCGTCAAATCAACCATCAATGATGGGGTGGGGAGATCGAAGTTTTCAATCAACACCCTCGAAGTAGCTGCATCCTGTGCTCCTTTTCCCTGTTATGTTGAGCTCCTCACTGTCTAAGGAGAGAAAAACATCAGCTGAAATCCTCCGAGGTTCCCAGTGAGTAAATGAGGACTAAGCGATGTTTCTGAACGGGAGATTCTCCGTGAGCGTGCTCCTTTTGGAGGCTCCCTAACACTCTTGGCAGGTCCCTGGAGCCAGGCGCTAATCATTGACCTGATTAGCAAGAACGCTCCGGGTGCGCAGGCAACACACGCCGAGGGTTGGTGGGTCTCCCGGGAACTGGAAAAGGCACCAAGGCCACTTGGGAATCTTGTCTTTTCCAGCCTAATGGATGAACTACAACTATGATTATAATTTGCAAGGAGATTAGCTGCCGTGCTAGCCATCGCAGGACTTAAACAAATG
Organism: Pan paniscus; assembly: GCF_029289425.2. Classification (NCBI taxonomy): domain Eukaryota; kingdom Metazoa; phylum Chordata; class Mammalia; order Primates; family Hominidae; genus Pan; species Pan paniscus. The sequence continues at coordinate 43,864,974 of NC_073253.2, read as the reverse complement.
TGCTTTCTCCTGCTGTTTTTCAAGGTGCCTTCGTGTAAGATATTAGGTACAGTGAAACAATTAATAGACTGATAGAGCTGATTTGTAAGACAAGCTTAAAGCTGAAAAATGGTTAAAGCGATGTGGTCAAAGAGATAGCTGCACTTGTCCCTGCCGCTCGCCTGCTACATACTTCAACCTTTGTCGAAGTAAAATGAATTTAAAGGTTTATTACAGCCCTCCAGAGTGCAACTCTCTGAATTTATAAAAAGGAAGTATTCATACTAAATAAGCATATTTGGCAGATTGCTACAGACACAAGCACTCAAACCACGGCATGAACACAGCCTTGCTTGTGTAGTTTTCCAAACGGCATTTTCAATTAGCATTAAACTTGCAAAAAATGTTTGCATTGTACCATTAACCAGAGTAACGTAGGAGAATACAGCACTACACCTAACCGAATCATCTCTTTGATTATCTGTTGAAATACTGATTTACTAAAACAAAAACAAACAAGCATATGAGAGGATCGAAAATATCTAACAACTTTTTAAACGTAGTTATGTGCCGTTACCAACCTGCTGGTCCCCATCCGTCATCCGCTCTTTCTGCCACTGACCACCTTCTCAGCACTTCCTCATCAAGTTCCTAGTTCCCTGAAGAGATCTAACTCTCTGGAAAAGGTCACATAACTGAATGCCAAAGCCCCAAATGGTTAATTTTTGACAGCTCTCACTTTTGCAGGAGAAAATTATGCAAATAACATAAAAAGAACAGATGAAAAAAGTAATTTGCATGTCTTGAGGGTGAGAAAATTCTCATTGCCAGAGAGAAAGCTGACGACTGTCCTCTCACAATGATCCTGAGTGATATGTTCAGCACTTTTGTTTTTTTTCCAGTGGGCCTCACTTGGGACATATGGCATTTCCTTGATGTGTGTGTGCGTGTGTGGGTGGGTGCGTGTGCTTGCGTGTGTGTGTGAGAAAGAGAGAGAGGAAGAGCGAGAAGCTATATTTACATTGTGATATTTATATATATCTTAGAAAACCCTCAAATTTCAGTAGGCGAATGCACTAAGTATAAATAATAGAGAATCCGTTTGCCTTATACATTCCCAAATATATTTTTAAAGTATCTCATTAAAATACAAGCTCTTGGTGAAACTTTTTGGACAAAGTAAAACTTCAGGGTAACTGAATTGCTGTTACTAAGGCAGGTACTCATCCTACTCTGAAAACGGAGACGGCCCTGCAGGAGACCCAGGAGGTGGGGCTGTAGCCTCCCATGCAGAGGTCTCTTGCTCCCTCAGCTGGTGGAGGGTGACAGCAGAATGTGAAGAAACCCAGTCAACCACTTCAGGAGAGGGAGAACAATTTTTGCTGCTGTAAAGCAGGAAACCCATTATCCAATTTTAGACTGGCATGAGAGTGTTATAGTAGAAAAGAGGCTGCTTACATCGAAGTAAATGCATCTTGAGCATAAATTGTAAAAATAAGAAAATGTAACTGCTAATTTCTCCTGAGAGGGTTCCAACTAGTCTTTAACACAATACTTGTAAATAACAGTGGGATAGATTCCAGGGCTCTAATGTGTAGTTGGTCATGCAATTAAAGCACTCCGTTTCTCATATTGGTCTAAGTCCCATTCTGAGGATCTTAAATCGTGAACTATTTTTAAAACTTATTAAAACATTAAGACAAGGCTTATTTTCCTGAACCCTGCCAGCCAACCCGCAATCATCATCACCAACTAAAACAGGTGCACACGAAACTCTGTGCCATAGTAGATGGGTTCTATCTGGAAACTCCAACTCCATGAGACTGCCCTGATGACATTTCCAAATAACCAGCCTTTCTGTTCTCATAAAATCCAGAGGTCTTTCAAAACCCTGAATGGTTTCTACAGAGAGTATGATGACTCTTCAGTAGTTTTTTTAACCTATGTTGGAACACTAATTGATTTTATGTGAAAGTACACACATGAAGAACAAAGCAAAATAAGACCATTTTGTTGGAGGAGTGAGGGGAGACCGTAGTCACATGAAAATAACAGGTACTGTCTATTACATGCTTGCTATGTAGTAAGTGACTGGCATGCACTTCAGCTATAGCTATCCATGAACCCCTTAGTCCAATTCTATTAAGCAGACATTATAATATTTTATTTTTTAATTAATTAAGTTAGGGCTCTGAGAAGTTAAGCAAATTTACCAATGTTGCATAGTCAGTACAGAAGAAACCCACCACTAAAAGTCAGGTTACTGTAACTATAAAATTAACAAATATTTGGAAGTTCCCAAATGTTAAAACTGATCAAAATCCCTACTTCCAACAGAATGGGAACATTTTCTAGATTTTATGATTAACAAAAATCATTTTCACATCTTTAAAAACCATTTTATAACTGATAAACTATTGTAACAGTTCTGCTATTAAAAGTTATGTATGATTTAGCAGAAAAAAAATTCACACAAAAAACTTTAGGCTAAAAAATAGATTCCATCCAGAGCTTCCAAATATATAATTCCATTAGCACAAATTGCTCAATTTCAAATTTTTAAAAATCCCTTCTGCAATTCATTTGCTCTCCCACTCAAATATAATAATTATTGCTTTTTTAAAACAAGAAAATAGCTCCACTCTAAGTAAATGAATATCTCAAGAACAGTCATAAAAATATATTAGGCCAAAATTATGATGATTTTTACTATCCTAGTTCTCCAAGTGGCATAATGTAACAGCAAAGCTCAAATGTACTAGGGAGCTAAAGTTTATCTCTGATTTGTTCATGCTTTATCTACAGGTTTCTTAAAAGTCACATGAATCCTATCATTTCATATGGCTCTTTGAAATTCTCAGACACAGCCATAACTTTACACAGAAGCATTGTGACCACACTCTTTCAAGATGTTTGATAAAATAAATGATGATAACGCAAACTAATGCAACATTTAAACTTTGCCAAGAACTTATTCTCTCATTTGATTCTTATGGGAATCCTGTGAAATAGGTTACCATGAGTATTTTTCTTATATGTTAGTGATGAGGAATAAAAAGAGCAAGTGATTGTCCTTTAGTGTTTGATAGTGGAAAACCTAATGTCTTCCTTTTTACATAAGTCCTATTGCTCCCCACTATGTCAAACAAATATGTTTATCTGAGTCATCTTTTTGTCAAAAAGGATCTTAAGTGGCTATATAAACAGAAGCCAGTCTTTCTTCATTTACTTAGGTTTGTTCCAAACAGTGTAAATTGTGATTGTGATTTATTGAAGAAAAAATTACTCTGAGCTGACAGGGAACTTGTGATTTATGTATACTGGAATAACAACCCTTAGATTTCCTACAGACTTTTCCTGATCTTGGCTATTATTATTTAAATTGGGGATATATGAAGATATTTCCCAAATATTAGTCTTATGATTCTTACACAAATAGAATCTTGCTTCTGTATACCAATTCAGCTATTACCTCCCTACCACTGTTTGTGGTGGTTTATCAGAACAGACCTTGAAAAATTACTGTTAATTATTTTAAATGGATCTATAAATACATATACATAAACAAGCCACCTAACTAATAACAAATTGATCTTGCAGCAGCAGCATCAAGCTAATACTATCACACAGAGGTTTGCTGAATGCTAACAGATTCTCATGTATTATACATATTTCTGCTTATGTCTAAATCATGGAGGCTGAATGACTAAACTCACCAGCCTTCAAGAGAAATTTTTATTTTTGATTCCGGTTTCACGCACATATACTCATGAGTTTAAGATAAGATGAAATTTTAGATAAAAAAGAAAGCTAAACTGGATATCAGAAAACTTAGACTATAGTCAAAATTCTAGCAGTGAGTAGTTTTCTAACCCGAAGCCATTTAAAAAGCTTCTATTTAATAATTTCATTGGAAAATTTGAGGAAATTAAACTATATTATCTCTAGGATTTCAGTCAGTTATGAAAATACATCTATTTGACTAATAATTTGTGATGTTCTTTCTACCTAATTCAGAAATAATCAAGCAATTAAGAAGGAATTATTGTCTGCAAATACATGTTTTCTCCCTTCTCACACCCTTTGGTGCCCCAAATAACTTATTTTATACTATAAATAACATTATAGCAAGGATGTGTTGATTTCATAGTTCGAGTAATTAAAAAATCAGCCAGAAATTATTGATTTGAAATTGTAAATGGAGTAGATAAAAAAACTGCTAAGGTCAAGAATATTCTTTAAATGTTTTAAAATAATTATAACACGTTTCTTATAACGAGCTTCTCCGAAGCTCGTGGAGACTTGGCGGCGCCGGGAGCCCTGCTGCTACACACGCCTGGGAGAGCCCAGCGAGAGCCCAGAAAGCGGGTTCTGTTCTGCCGGAGGGATAGGCGTGTGTGGATTTTCCCCACTGTGCGCCAGGCACAGGGGATCCACCAGCTCCCCACTTTTTTTTTAATAGGAAATCACAATAAACACTACAATATCTTACTTTTTGGCAAAGCACATTAGCTTTCATTCATCCCCTTGCGGAGGCGGAGAGGGGCGGATGGAGACTGAACAGATTGAGGGTAACTCTGCAAAAGGCACTGTCCTTTACATATTTTCCTTCCTTATTCTAAACACAACTCTGCAAGTTAGGCTTCATTGTTTTCATTTTGCATAAGAGACAGACTTAACCGCGTAGGAATTGATATGAGAATAAAATTTAAGACGGACTCTAAAGCATATTTATTTTCCAGTTTATTCCAGTGCCCTTGTCACGATCCACAGTGCTTCAGGAGTTTTAGGCTACTGACTGTGCTTAGGTTGTTTGGTGGGGAGAGAATGGCAGGGAGTGCAGTCTTAACCACAATTCAGAATAGCCCAGAATAACCTCGGAACCTACGTAAAAGCTGTGGACCATCTGCCATTGGTAGAAACACGTGTAGAGATGCTTCTGTGGCTCATGTAGCGTATAATTACTTCACCTCTTTCATTGTTATACACACACACACACACACACACAAAAGAATAAAAACAAAAAGAGGCCGGGCGCGGTGGCTCACGCCTGTAATCCCAGCACTTTGGGAGACCGAGGCGGGTGGATCACGAGGTCAGGAGATCGAGACCATCCTTGCTAACACGGTGAAACCCTGCCTCTGCTAAAAAAAAAAAAAAAAAAATACAAAAATACAAAAAATTAGCTGGGCGTGGTGGCCGGCGCCTGTAGTCCCAGCTGCTGGGGAGGATGAGTGAGGCAGGAGAATGGTGTGAACCCGGGAGGCGGAGCTTGCAGTGAACCGAGATCGCGCCACTGCACTCCAGCCTGGGCGACAGAGTGAGACTCTATCTCAAAAAATAAAAATAAAAAAAAAATAAAAACAAAACGATAACATTGTTACAAACTGAGATGATTTGGATACCCCACATTGCCCTATATTTTAAAAACTTTTATTTTGGAAGATCTGAAATTTATACAGTACAAAAGCATTAGTAACAAGGATAATGAATCCTCAAGGAGATGCGACCAAACTTCAATTATTACCTCATAAAATCGTCTATTTTAGAGAAGGTGGAGAAAGTGAAGACTGAGGAGCTCTGGAGATGAACTGTCTGGGTTGAAAGTCCATCTCTACTAATTAGTAGCTGTGTCAACTTGGACAGTATTTCAATATGTTAAAGCGTTCTTACCTGTAAAATGGGGAGGTATGTACCTTCTTCATTAACTGAATTAACGTATGTGAAGTACTAGGTCCCCAGCATATGGTAGCACTCAATATGTTAGCTCTTACTGTCATTATTCTTTCAAATTCAGAGAGCCTCGCACACATCACTATCCTATCCCCACACCCCACCTCTCTTCCTTAATACTGCTAGCGTCTGTTTCCACTTAGTGAAGTAACTTGAAGGGAAAAGATTGACTTTCTGGCACCGTGTTTTGTTTTGGAGACAGTATCTAACTCTGTTGCCCAGACTGGAGTACACTGGCGCAATCTCCGCACACTGCAGCCTCAGCCTCCCAGGTTCAAGCGATTCTTGTGCCTCAGTCTCCCAGTAGCTGGGATTACAGGCGGCTGCTACCTTGCCCCGGCTAATTTTTGTATTTTTCGTAGAGACGGTTTTTTGCCTTGTTGGCCTGGCTGATCTTGAACTCCTGGCCTCGTGTGATCTGTCTGCCTCGGCCTCCCAAAGTGCTGGGATTTCAAGCATGAGATTTCAACCATTCCAACCGCTGGCACAGTTCTTTATAGAGATAAGATCATCTAAAGAGGGAATGGGGTGGGATTGGAAGGTAAGTGGTAGAGTTTTTTTGTTTGTTTTGTTTTGTTTTGTTTTTTAGACGGAGTCTCCCTATGTCGTCCAGGCTGGAGTGCGGTGGTGCGATCTCAGCTCACTGCAAGCTCTGCCTCCTGGGTTCACGCCATTCTCCTGCCTCAGCCTCCCAAGTAGCTGGGACTACAGGTACCCGCCACCACGCCCAGCTAGCTTTTTGTATTTTTTTCGTAGAGATGAGGTTTCACCGTGTTAGCCAGTATGGTCTCGATCTCCTGACTTCATGATCCGCCTGTCTCGGCCTCCCAAAGTGCTGGGATTACTGGCGCAAGCCACCGCGCCCGGCCGGTGAGTAGTAGAGTTGTTTTTGTACGTGCTCTCAGTTTAATCTAATTGAACATTTTTCTTTGCAGCTGAAAAATTTTGCAGTTCTTAAGTTGTAGGGCTACACATGATATACCCCATGTACACAAAATGTGTTGGGTGTGTCTCTCAGAGAAAAGTAGAGATTTAAAAAATTAGTATGATGCCACTAAGAATTTACTCCACAAACTTGTGTAACAAATGTCTTATGACTTTATATTTAATAATAAAATTTAATCTGGTTGTGTTCCCATCCCTTTACTGGTGGGAAATTAAATCTTAGTCACTATTTACTTTCTGACCTGTAAAAACTTGGGACAATGCCCTAGTCTCTTAAGTGGAACAGAAGATCATCTGGGGAAAGGCCCTGTGTCTTCAGTTGGTATCAGAATATGCTGTTCAAAGCTGTGTAGTCCTGGCAGTGGCTCCAAGATTCCTGAGACATCTTTAGCAGGGTATTCTCTCGAATTCTTGAGCTTCTTTAAATAAAGAAGATAAAACTGAGATCCTGTTCCTTTTCCAGAGTATTGCAGGGAGCCCACAGAATCCACAGACCTCCTCTTTTCTCTTCCTTCCTTCCTTCCTTCCTTCCTTTCTCTCTCTCTCTCTTTTTTTTTTTTTTTTTTGAGACAGGGTCTCACTTTGTCACCCAGGCTGTAGTGCAGTGGTGTGATCTTGGCTCACTGCAACTTCCGCCTCCTGGGCTCAAGCAATCCTCCAACCTCAGCCTCCTGAGTAGCTGGGATTACAGGCAGAAGCCACCATGCTCAGCTAATTTTTGTAATTTTGGTAGAGATGAGGTTTCACCATGTTGGCTAGGCTGGTCTTAAACTCCTGGGCTCAAGTGATTCGCCTGCCTCAACCTCCCAAAGTGCTGGGATTACAGGCACGAGCTGTGCCTGGCCTCCAGACCTTCATTTTCTTCATAGTCTTAGAGACATATGTTTTCTCTTCTCTGCTTTCAGTCTTGCCTTCCTACTCTCAAAAGCACTTGCCTCTTTTTTGTTCTCCCTTTAGGTGATCAATTTCTTCAGTCAGTTCAGAATTTTATTCCTTTGACCTTTTGTTATTAATGTATCACCATATTCTTGTAGGATTTTCTTTTCCTTCTAAGAAGAAAGTCAGGCCTTTGTGTTCCCATGAGTCAGGGGATTTGTATCACTGGTTCAAACATTGGCCCAATACCTCCAAGGCCAACCTCAGCTCTGGCTATTTTTCCTCTCATCATAGAGGACTTCCCTAGCCACTCTACTGCCAGCCTCCCTCCCATTACTTTCTATCACATCATCCTGTACATTTCTCTCTTTTTTTTCTTCTTATTATTAAATTTTTGTTTTAGGGACAAGGTTTCACTTTGTCACCCATGCTGGAGGGCAGTGGCACTATCATAGCTCACTGCAGCCTGGACCGCCTGCCTCAGCCTTCCAGGTAGCTGGAGCTAGAGGTGGGAGCCATCACAGCCACCGCATGTGTGTAATTTGTTTTAGGGGTCTCAATATTTTGAGCAGGTTGGTCTGGAAGTCTTGGGCTCAAGAGACCCTCCCACTTCAGTCTCCACAGTAGCTGGGATTATAGATGTGCCTCACCATACCCGGCATTCAACCCTTAAATTTATTTCATGACATTTGATACACTTTATTTTGTTGCAATTAATTAATTCATTTATTTTAAGACAGAGTCTCACTCATTCTGTTGCCTAGGCTAGAGTGCAGTGGTGCCATCTTGGCTCCCGGCAGCCTCCACCTCCAGGGTTCAAGCCATTCTCCTGTCTCAGCCTCCCATAGCTGGGATTACAGGCTTGCACCACCAGGCCTGGCTCATTTTTGTATTTTTAGTAGAGATGGAGTTTAACCATGTTGGCCAGGCTGGTCTCGAACTCCTGACCTCAAGCAATCTGCCTTGCCTTAGCCTCCTAAAATGTTGGGATTACGGGCATGAGGCACCCACGCCGGGCCTGATACATTTAAAAAATATCTTGTTCATTTCTTTTTTGTATTTTCTCCTCCCAAATCCAGAACGTCTTGTTTACTGCTACCTCCTGAAGCAGATTAAGAATACTCACAATAATTTACAAAGTTTCAACTATAATAATTTTTAAACAGGCTGGAGTGTAGTGGTACGATCTCGGGTGATACATTCATATTAAAAAGTACACAAGGAGGTTGGGCGTGGTGGCTCACGTCTGTAATCCCAGCACTTTGGGAGGCCAAATGGGTGGCTCGCTTGAGCCTAGGAGTTCAAGATCAGCCTAGGCAACATGATGAACCCCGTCTCTACTAAATATACGAGAAAAAAAAAATTAGCCGGGTGTCGTGGCGCGTGCCTGTGGTCCCAGCAACTTGGGAGGCTGTGACGGGAGGATCGCCTGAGCCCGAGAGGTGGAGGCTGCAGTGAGCCAAGATCGCGCAACTGCACACTCCAGCCTAGGCGACAGAGCAAGACCCTGTCTCAAAGGACAAAAACAAAAAAGTACACAAAGGCGTACGGTAAATGGTCTTCCTACCACGACGTGTTTTCCAGAAACACATTCCTCTCCTGGGAGGTAACTATTATCAGTTTCTTCACACCAGCATTTTTAATCTATGTCTACTCAATTTAGAATTTCTAAACCCTTCAGGATCTTCAAAAAACAAAATCGGCCAGCGATTTTAATAGTTCCAGTAAAGGTTTGAGCAGAGAAGTGGACTTTCTTCTTTTCCTCTTTTCAACTACTCCTAAGGACTCCTGGAGAAGAAAGAGCAAATATCTCTGCATCTCAATTTCTGGTCCGCAGGTAACCCAGTCTCAGTAGCTTGGTAGTTACCATGGCTCCCAGTGCTGTGCGTCTGACGTCATTCTGCGGCGCTGGCTGATGGCGCAATCAGTTCCGGCGTCCTGTGAGGGCGGGGATGCTGGGAGGAGGGTGAAATTTAGCCATCGGTGTGTGGCAGGGTCATGAAAAAGCGGCGGCGGCGGGAGAGAGGAGGAGGCGGCGGCGGGGCAGTGAAACTACGGTAGCTGCCCCCTGAGCTGGTGGTGTGGCTTTGTGGGGAGGGCGTAGTTCCTAATCCCCTTTCCGGGCAGCCGCCGGGGCTCGGGGCTGTGAGCGGCCGTCAGGCTGCCTCCCCGGGCCCCCTGCCTCCGCCATGTTCCGCAGGGCACGCCTTAGCGTGAAGCCGAATGTCAGGCCTGGTGTAGGCGCCAGGGGCTCCACAGCTTCCAATCCCCAGCGTGGACGGGAGTCTCCCAGGCCGCCGGAGCCTGCCACGGACTCTGCTTCCAAGCCCGCGGAGCCCACAGATGTGCCCACAGTCGATTTCGGTGGAGCGGAGCCCCAAGAAAAGACTCCTAGGAGCAGGTAAGAGCTTGCAGAGGGAAGAATTTTCATTTGTCCCGCCTCTCCGGGCATGTCACCTGGAAGCTGAGAAAATGAATTTTATCATAAGAGTCCGCTCTCGTTTGCAGTAAGCCTTTCAGTTGAGGCTTGATGAAACCACTCCAAACTGCAGTTTGGTTGTCTGACCTGCAGGGTGTGGCTTGTGTGGATTTTGTCACGGTCTATAGATTCTCCGAGAGGAGACCATGTCTTCAAGTGGTGGTGGGGAGAATCGGGGCATGGCAGTCCTGAAGTGAAGAATATCCACACTATTCATTTGAGAATTTAGGTCACTATAGTTTTCATCCTTCTGGAGTGCTTTGCAGGGAAGTGTTTTTGTCTTTCAATTTATAAAATATTTATTTTTTAAAGGAGAAGATAAGTATTGCTTTGGCTTTGCCGATTTATGTCAGTGAGTAAGAGTTCTGGTCACTTAATTGAAGTGTGCCTCTTTAACTATGGTGACTGTGTTTCCCGAATAGAGAAGCATGGCTTTAGCGTCATGTATCGTATTTGGATTCAGGACTCTTTTAGTCTACAGGTAAACTTTTCTCAGGCAGAATTTACTCATCTGCAAAATGGGAATAGTATTGCCTACTTGGAGCGTTTTGGTGCAGATTGGAGATAACTCATATAAACTACCTTGCAGGGGATATGGCAGAATAGTTGCCTACAAAAAGTTACTGGTTTTTTAGAAAGGTGATGGAGTAAATTTAAGACATGTTAGGCTAAGATGGCCTCTGTTTCTATGTATGTGAGGAAATCAGTAAACAGCCTTGTTAAGTGAAGTGAGATAGTACAAATTCTGTTTGTGCTGTGATAGGAAGGTGAAAAATTTATTTATTTTTGGAACATCTTCCTCTGTTGGCCTGAACTGGTGCTGAGTGTATGGTGTTACGTTGATAGTTCAGTGATGGTTAGTAATTTCCAAGTTTATTACATGAATCTGTTTCAAAATTTCTACACAGAAAGGAGATACCGATACTAGTCGCTGTTAAATTAATAAAGTTCTCAGAGATTTCGTTAATTATGTATGAGTGCGTGATGGTTGATAATTTAATAAATTGCCCAAAGATTGTAGTTTTGAGATATTTATGGTCAAGGATATTTAATTTTTTTTTTGAGTTGACATTTACGTTTGGGGAATATAATTTGTTTTTTAGTCACTTTTTTTGCCATTACTGACCCTGGGAAAGTGTTTTTTTTTTTTTTTTTTTTAAATTAGTGTTTTTTTAGATGGAGTCTTGCTCTATCGCCCAGGCTGAAGTGCAATGGTATGGCTCACCGCAACCTCCACCTCCCGGGTTCTTGCAATTCTCCTGTCTCAGGCTCCCAAGTATCTGGGACTACGGGCGTGCCCCACCACGCCCAGCTAATTTTTGTATTTTCAGTAGAGACAGGGTTTCACCATGTTGGCCAGGCTGGACTCGAACTCCTGACCTCAAGTGATCCACCTGCCTCAGCCCAAAGTGCTGGGGTTACAGGGGTGAGCCACCGTGCCTGGCCTCTTTTTATTTTTTTGTGGGTCTTTGCTAGTTGTAAAAATCTATAGGATATATATTCTGTCATTATGCATTCAACGTAATTGGGTGAAATGCAGATAATGCATGTATCACATTGGCATAACAGCTAAGATGGGAATTTAAATTGAAGTCTTCCTGGAAAGGTTATTCTATAAGGCATTTTCTAATTTTTTATAAGTAATTATAAAATAGGAAAAAAGTAGACTGTTTTTAATTATTGACTTATACCACCTCTTTTCTTGACTCAAGTTGCATTTATAGACCATTCCTGAAATACTTATATCTGAGGTATACCATACCTAATATACAATTTGGGGTGACTGAGTACTTTTTTTGACTGAAGTTTATTCTGATGGCTGTATAAGTAGCGTTGTACCTGACAAAATATAAATGATTTCTGCCTCAAAGGGAATTGGGTTTGGCTACTGTAACTAAATGTTTTTCTTCAAATACTGCAATACAGATATTTCAGAGGTTTGAAGTTTTGCATATTTGATTTGACTGACCTCGGGTTGATAAGTAAAGTAAAATGCCGGTAGTTTAGACCAGTTTAAAATGTCAGAGTGAATTAAAATTTTTTTAAATTTTATATATAAATTAATTATAAATTATTACTTTGTTACTTAGTAATTCAAATTAGGTTGATTAAGCTTTGTTCTGTAAGTTGGTTATTTGTTTTGAGGGAGGTAAGCCTATAATTATGTGCTCTAATGTGCCTAGGGACTTTATGTTTGAAAAAGATTAAGAGTCTATTAGAATTTATGTATATTTAAAAGATTTACTAAACAAATTTTTTTGTAACCTGTCATAATTATCATAAATCTCAAGTTACTAATTTTTTTTTTTTTAATTACGAGATTGCAGTTTTGGATTTTCACCAGACTAGGTTTTAAAACTAGCATGTGTAACAGAAGATTCATGTGCCCTCTTTTTTCTTTTTTAATTTCAATAGTACTGAAAAGACTGGTGGTGACAATGATGTTGAAGAATCCAGTAGATCTTCCTCTACTGTTTCACAGAGAAGAAAGCGAATATCAAGTACTTCTAGTCTGGTTAAGTCTAGTGTCAGTGTTCCTTCAGAATCTCATCCCTTACCTACAATTAATCAAGAGGCTCCACAGCCAACTGCCACTTCAACAAAAGAGAAACAGCCATGCTCAGACAGATACCGAATATACAAAGCCCAGAAACTGAGGGAAATGTTAAAAGAAGAATTGAGAAAAGAGAAGGTAAGGGAGGAGAATCAGGATTTTGATGTTGCCTTCTATTTATGTTAGTAAGGAATCATTGGGAAGAAAAGCATTTGTAGCATTTTGATGGGGGAACAAAACCACATAACATCCGTTAGTCAATAGAACATCCCTTCTTGTTAATGGATTGATTGATACACCGTGGAGTTAAATTATATTTTTCACTGATAGTAATTTTTACATTATTTATTTATGTTTTCAGTGTTTTTGGTGAGGACCACAAATAAGTTTCATACACATACACATAGATACACATACACAAACATATTTATAAAATAAACCTTCAGTCTGATTTTTCATATAAAGATGTCCAAGTGACAAGTGATATATTTATTTGAATTAAGACAAGTATAGGCCGGGCGTGGTGGCTCATGCCTGTAATCCCAGCACTTTGGGAGGACTAGTGGGGCAGATCACTTGAGGTCAGGAGTTCAAGACCAGCCTGGCCAACATGGCAAAACCCTGTCTCTACTAAAAATCCAAAAATTAGCTGGGCCTGGTGGCGTGCATGTGTAATCCCAACTACTGGGGAGGCTGAGGCATGAGAATTGCTCGAACCTGGGAGGTGGAAGTTGCAGTGAGCTGAGATTGTGCCTCTGCATTCCAGCCTGGGTGATAGAGTGAAACTGTCTCCAAGAAAAAGACAAATATAGTTGAGCAGAATGAATTGGTAATGTTTTCTAAATTGACTATGGAAAATTACAAGTGGGAAAAATTTGTGGTATGCATATATTAGAGTCCATGTTCTTTTTAATCTTGAGGATTGATTTCTTTTCTAGAAGGGCAGGTAACAGCAGTAGAGCATGCTGGCCCTGGAGTTAAATACTTAGGGATTGAATCTCAGCTTCATTTCTTTACTAGCTTTGTGACCTTGGGTAATTTAATTAATCTATTTCCTCATCTGTAAAATAGACCAATAATAGTTCAGGTTGAGCATCCCTGAAATTGAAAATGCTCCAAAGTCTAAAATGTTTTGAGTGCCAAAGTGATGCTCCAGGGAAATGCTCATTGGAGCATATTGGATTTCAAATTTTCAGGTTAGAGATGCTCAGCCAGCATGTATTCTGCAAATATTCAAAAATGTGAAAAAATCCAAAATGTGAATCATTTCTGGTCTCAAGTATTTCAGATAAGAGATGCTCAACCTCTGTCTAGCTCATTGGAGGGTTGTGAAGATTAAATGAGTCAATACATGTAAAACACACTTAAACTGGTGTCTTGGGCCTTGTGCAGTGGCTCACGCCTATAATCCCAGCACTTTGGGAGGCCGAGGTGGGCGGATCACCTGAGGTCAGGAGTTCGAGACCAGCCTGGCCAACATGGTGAAACCCCGTCTCTACTAAAAATACAAACATTATCTGGTCGTGGTGGTGCACACCTGTAATCCCAGCTACTCAGGAGGCTGAGACAGGAGAATCGCTTGAACCCGGGAGGCAGAGGTTGCGGTGAGCCAAAATCGTGCCATTGCACTCCAGCATGAGTGACAGAGCGAGACTCCGTCTCAAAAAAAACCAACCAAACAAAAAAACTAGTGTCTTGAAAATAGTAAGTGTCCAACCAGTGTCAGCTTCTGTTATGAATTATAAAATGCCTCTTTAGTTTTTTTTAAATTAAAGGAAGGCATTTTGCTTGGTGCTTTATATCTGTTATCTTATGTAATTATATCAACTATGTGAAGTAGATATCACTGTTTTACACAGGAGAAAACAAGCTTTCAATTTATGTCTTCTAAAATGTAAGCCTCACAACAATTGCTTGAACCTGGAAGGCGGAGGTTGCAGTGAGCTGAAATTGTGCTACTGCATTCCAGCCTGGGCGACAGAGCAAAGCCTCTAAAAATGTTTTATGGGTTGGGAATTGGGGGTGGGGGGATTAAAAAAAAGTTCTGTATTTTACAGAAACTGCTTATTTGCTTATTTAATTTATTTTGGGGAATTAAAGATTAAACATTTGCTTTAAGAATTTTACAAAATACACAGAATTTCAAGTCACTACAGGGTAAAAAAAAGCTGTGTAAGCATAAATTCTCAGTGAGCTATTAAGATGTTTAGTTAGAAGGCATCAGTAAGCATTTTATACATTGAGCTTTATTAGTTTTATTCTTTCGTTATTTATTTAGTTTTGAGACAAGGTCTCACTGTCACCCAGGATGGAGTGCGCTAGTATAATTACAGTTCACTGCAGCCTCAACCTCCCAGGCTCAAGTGATCCTCCCACCTCAGCCTCCCAAGTAGCTGTGGCTATAGGCATATGCCACCACATCCAGCTAATTTTTTTGTATTTTTTTGTAGAGATAGGGTCTCATTTATGTTGCCCAGGCTGGTAACTCCTGAGCTCAAGCGATCCTCCTGCCTCAGCCTCCCAAAGTGCTGGGATTATAGAAATAAGCCACTGTGCCTGGCCACATTGAGCTTTTATCTAGTCCTAGTCACTTTAATTGTTAAAATCTAAATACTGCCTGGGTGTGTGGTTCACTCCTGTAATCCCAGTGCTTTAGGAGTCTGAGGCAGGAGGATCACTTGAGCCCAGGAATTTGAGAGCAGCCTTGGCAACATAGGGAGACTCCATCTCTACCAAAAAAAAAACCCCACAAAATTAGCCAGGTGTTAGGCAAGCATCTGTAGTCCCAGCTACTTGGGAGGCTGAGGTGGGAGGACTGCTTGAGCTCAGGAGTTCAAGGCTGCAGTGAGCTATGATTGCGCCACTGCACTTTAGCCTGGATGACAGAGCAAGACCCCATCTCAAAAGCAGATAAATAAAAACTAAAAGCTATTGAGGGTAATGTGCTACAACTTTTTAATATTCCATCTACAAAATTACATAATTGGGGTGAGAATAATATTAAAGCACTTATAGTGAACGCAACAGTGGACTGTATATTTGCATATAGTACATCTGAAATTCTTTAATATTTATAAAAGTGGATCTGTGTGTTTATGTATACAGAAACAATGGAAAAACAAATATGCTATAAATGAAAGTCAGAGGCCACCAGATCGTTCAAAAATGACTATGAGAGACTTCATATATTATCTACCAGATAATAATCCAATGACGTAAGTAAAATTTATTTCTGCTTTACTATCTCTTTTTTTTTTTTTTTTTTGGAGGTGGAGTCTCGCTCTGTCACCCAGGCTGGAGTGCAGTGGTGCAATCTTGGCTCACTGCAACCTCTGCCTCCCAGGTTCAAGTGATTCTCCTGCCTCAGATTCCCAGGTAGCTGGGATTACAGATGCTCGCCACCACACCCGGCTAATTTTTGTATTTTTAGTAGAGACTGGGTTTGGCCATGTTGGCTTGCCTGGTTTTAAACTCCTTACCTCGGGTGATCCACCCGCTTCAGCGTCCCAAAGTGCTGAGATTACAGGCGTGAGCCACTGCGCCTGGCCTTCTGTTTTACTTTATTTGGGTATGTAGTTATATAAATAGCATTTTTATAGTAATTTTTTTAGTTTTCCAAAAGCATGTTGACAAAATTTGGAACACATATGTCCTTTTAAATAGAATTTCATAACAAAAAGTAGCAGTATTTCAAGTAACTGCTTTCTGAGGATGGTAGATTATGCCCTTTATTTCTGAGATTAAAAATAAATTTCCTGGCTGGGCGCAGTGGCTCATGCCTGTAATCCCAGCACTTTAGGAGACCAAGGTGTGTGGGCCGCCTGAGTCCAGGAGTTTGAGACCAGCCCGGGCAACATGGTGAAACCCTATCTCTACAAAAAGTACAAAAATTAGCCAGGCATGGTGGCATGTGCCTGTAGTTCCAGCTATTTGGGAGGCTGAGGCAGGAGGACTGCTTGAACCCTGGCATTTGAGGCTGCAGTGAACCATGTTCATGCCACTGCATTCTGGGTGCACTCAGGGTGACAGAGCGAGATCCTGTCTCAAAAAAAAAAAAATTTTTTTTTCTTTGTTATATTGGTTACCAAGGCATAGTGAAACCAACTAAGCCACTTTTCTGTAATCAAGATTGCAATTTTGGCCAGGCGAAGTGGCTCACCCCTGTAATCACAGCATTTTAGGAGGCCAAGGCGAGAGAATTGCTTGAGCCCAGGAGTTTGAGACCTGCCTGGGCAATGTAGTGAGACCCCATCTCTACAAAAAATACAAAAATTAGCTGGGCATTGTGGCGCACAGGAGGCTGAGGTGGGAGGATCACTTGAGCCTGGGAGTTCAAGGCAGCAGTGAGCCAAGATTGCACCACTGCACTCCAGCCTGGGAGACAGCGAGACTGTCTCATTTAAAAAAAAAATGTTTGAAAGGATTGCAATTTCTATTTTTAACATACTATAAACTGATCTAAAGGAGTGATGCAAGTTTTATGCCCTGCCTTCTAATAAAGACAGTAGTAGTGTGATTAATAAATCCTCCAAGAACAAAGCTTCTTTATTAAAGTTAGCCTGGGGTTTCTGAGGCAGGTTTATAATAAATCTCATTGTTGTATTGTTGATGGTTTAGCAGGTAGAGGTAGGAGTTGGGACAGTTCCTCAGCATAGCCCTTTTTCAGATTCACCAGGTCTTTGGCCCTGTTGAAGAAAGGGCCAGAAACCTCGGTTTTGAGTTGTTTAACATCCAGGAGTTGGAGCCAAGTCAGTCACCTAAGCTGCTTCATGCCTTGGGATTGGGAGCCTCCTTTCACTGAGAAGTTAGAGGATAAGAACATTCTCTGTTGGGCGTGGTGGCTCATGCCTGTAATCTCAGTGTTTTGGGAAGCTAAGGTGGGAGGATCACATGATCCCAGGAGTTTGACACCAGCCTGGGCGATATGGTGAGACCTCGTCTCTACAAAAAATTAAAAGACAAAAATTAGCCTGGTGTGGTGGCATGCACCTGTAGTCCCAGCTACGTGGGGGGCTGAGGTGGGAGGATTGCTTGAGCTCAAGAAGTAGAGGTTACATGGAGCTGAGATCACACCACTGCACTTCAGTCTGACAGCAAGACCCTGTTGTTGTATTAAAAAAAAAAAAAAAAAAGTATTCTTTACTTAGGACCTAACAAATTATTTGTATGTGATGACAAGCTTTTAACTGAAAAATTGATTGTTGGATTATACTGTCATTAACAAAATGCTGTGATATATCATTAAAAATTAGAAGTTAGAATAATTTTCTTCTTGCCTACAGATAGAATTGGGAAGATATAAATTAATAATTTATTAAAGATATTGTTATTTATGTTCAATAGTTCTTCACTGGAACAAGAAAAGAAAACTGAAAAGCCATCGACTCCAGTCCAGACAAGAGAGTAAGTATTTTATTTTTGAATATATTCTATTCCTACATTTTTTAAGAAATGAGATCAAATGGTGCTTCCTGTTATAGTTGAATTACATTTGATTGGGGTTGGGCACAGTGGTTCACTCCTGTAATCTCAGCACTTTGCGAAGCCAAGATGGGAGGATTGCCAGAAGCCAGGAGTTGAGACCAGCCTGGGCATCATAGTGACATTTTGTCTCTACAAAAAATGTAAAAATAAGCTGTGCATGGTGGTGTGTACATGTAGTCCTAGTTATTCAGGAGGCTGAGGTGGGAGGATCGCTCGAGCCCACACGTTCAAGGCTGTAGTGAACTGTGATCACGCCACTGCATTCCAGCCTGGGTGACAGAGCAAGACTTTGTCTCTTAAAAAAAAATTACGTTTGGTTGGGCTATTGTTTTTGTAATTTTAAAATTTTAATTTAATTTTTGAGACAGGATGTTGCTGTGTCACCCAGGCTGGAGTGCAGTGGTGTGAACATAGCTCACTGCAGCCTTGACCTCCTGGGCTCGTGATCCTCCTGCCTCAGCCTCCTGAGTAGCCGGGAGTACAGGTGTGTGCCACCACGGTTGGCTAAATTTTTTAGTTTTTTTTTTTTTTTTGAGATGGAGTCTTGCTCTGTCACCAGGCTGGAGTGCAGTGGTGCGATCTCGGCTCACTGCAGCCTCTGCCTCCCGGGTTCAAGCGATTCTGCTGCCTCAGCCTCCCGAGCAGCTGGGACTACGGCTGCGCGCCACCATGCCCAGCTAATTTTTGTATTTTTAGTAGAAACGGGGTTTTACCATGTTGGTCAGGATGGTCTCCATCTCTTGACCTCATGATCGGCCCGCCTCGGCCTCCCAAAGTGCTGGGATTACAGGTGTAAGCCACCATGCCAGCCTAAAGTTTTTTTTTTCATAGAGATAAGGTTTCACTATGTCGCCCAGGCTGGTGGTCTTGAACTTCTAAGCTCAAGTAATCCTTTCGCCTCAGCCTCCAAAAGTACTAGGATTACAGGCATGAGCTGCTGCATTTGGCCATTTTCCTTAAGGCTCAAATGAGCATGAAAATACTAACCCTGAAGGATTGTACTGAAAAGTTAATCAAATAATCTAGAAACTAATGCTATATAACTATAAGCATTATTATTATTATTATTTTTTTTTACAGATAGGGTCTTGCACTGTCACCTAGGCTGGGGTGCAGTGGTGTGATTAAACTCTTGGCCTCAAGAGATACTCCTGCCTCAGTCTCCTGAGTAGCTGGGACTATAGGCACGCATCACCATGCTGGGCTAATTTTTAAATTTTTTTTGTAGGGTAGGGTCTTGCTATGTTGCCCAGGCTGATCTCAACTCCTGGCCTCGAGTGATTTTCCTGCCTTGGCCTCCGAAATTGCTAGGATTACAGGCCTGAACCACCATGTCCTTTCTGTTTCTCTTTATTTTAAAAGAGAGTAAAGACTGCTTGGGCAATGCACGGTGGCTCACGCCTGTAATCCCAGCACTTTGGGAGGCTGAGGCGGGTGGATCGTGAGGTCAGGAGTTTGAGACCAGCCTGGCCAACATCGTGAAACCCCGTCTCTACTAAAAATACAAAAATTAGCTAGGTGTGGAGGTGCGCGCCTGTAATCCCAGCTACTGGGGAGGCTGAGGCAGTAGAATGGTGTGAACCCAGGAGGCGGAGGTTGCAGTGAGTCGAGATCATGCCACTGCACTCCAGCCTGGGTGACAGGGCGAAACTCCATCTAAAAAAAAAAATAAGACTTCTTACTAAATGTCTCGAGATAAAACTTGAGAAAATCCTCTAATTGCGTCCTTAATAACACATACTGTTTTCATTTGGATTATAGGGAAAGTTGGAAATAGCTAGAAGGTTGAGTTTATAATCATTTATTTTAAGTTTTATACTATTCAGGCACACTTTTCATGCCTTTGTGAATTAACTTATCTTTATATGTGGTAGGCAAGAAGGTAAGAGTACTCCTAATGCTGAAGATAATGAAATGGAAGAAGAGACAGATGATGGGCCATTACTGGTTCCTCGAGTAAAAGTGGCAGAAGATGGTTCCATTATTTTGGATGAAGAAAGGTATTTAGAAAAGAGAAAAAGTGAGATTGTGGTTACATGAGAACAAACATGCTTTGTCTAGTGAAAGAGGTCCTCTTTCTATATTGGCCTTTGTCACTTAGACCTTGACGTTCTTATTTGCATAATGAATATTGTAAATAGAAAAGTGGGTTAGTTTAATTTGTAAATTTTAGTAATTTTTATAACTATTTTGTATGAGAAGATGCCCTATCATCTATTAACCTAACACCATTGTTTTATCATCTTTACTGGTCACTGAGTCAGGCTGTTGAACTAATCATATGCTGTCTTCCACTGAGGATAAATTTCTAAGATTGACACAGTCTTGAAGTCAATATTCAAGTTCTCATATTATTAAGAGCTTATCCTGGTGTGTGGTGATAACTAATGGATATACAATGAAATGTAGGTTTAACATATTTTATGATTTTTGTTATGGTGAGGTATAATTCATCTTTTGGTTTAATTTCTCAGTTATAACATTAAATTTCGCACATTGGGCATTGTGGAATTTAGTTGTCTTAAGGGTTTTTTTTTTTAAAAGATGTAAATTAGTAAATGAATAAAGCAATGGAAGGTCTTTGAAAGTTTAGCCAGTGAAAAATAATTTTATAGCATTCACATTCTATAATTAAACATAAATGTAGTACTGCTAATAATAGTTGTTTTTGTGTGCTATTTTCCATTAGTTTGTGATGATGATTTTACTGGTCATTAAATAGTTAGAGCATATTTAACTGCTTTCTCTGCAGGAATGTAAAATATAAAGTGCTTGTGTTTTCCAAAATTTCCATGGAGTCCAGCACAGTAATACATATTGAATATCAAAGACATGTGGAAGTCAATAATACAAATACCTTTTTATAATACGTAGCCCAAAGATATTTTGTAAATATTATATTGCTGTTATGGATTTTGAAAATGAGTTGACATTTCTTTCTACCCTCTTGGAATCACATTTTAGGTAAAACTTAGCAGATGCTTGGAAAATACCCATATTTCACATAAGTATTATTATGCTTTTGATATGATTGCCATGCTAAACCTCAAAATATAACTATTTACATCTCATTTGCTATTTGTTTCCTTGTTTTTAGTATAGATCTATTTAAAAATGTGTTTATTTCAGTTTAACTGTAGAAGTTTTAAGAACAAAAGGCCCTTGTGTTGTTGAAGAAAATGACCCCATATTTGAGCGCGGTTCTACAACTACATACTCCAGCTTTAGGAAAAACTATTACTCTAAACCATGGTCAAATAAAGGTAACTAATTTTCATTTAAAAACGTGTAAGTTCTCTATTTGAAGTGAAGTGACTGTTTCTGAATTAAATCAGTTCTCCCCTAAGTACATAAAATGTAAACTACCATTTTATTCCAGCTAATTTTATTGACACCTCTATCTTATGCCCTCCATGGAATGGTATCTCTGACTTTGTCTTACAAATCTTCAAAAAAATTTTATTTTTTATAGCAACTGGGTCTCAGCCAGGTGCAGTGGCTTATACCTGTAATCCCTACACTTTGGGAGGTTGAGGCAGGAGGATCACTTGAGGCCAGGAGTTTGAGACCAACTTGGGCAACAAAGCAAGACCTCATCTCTACAAAAAAATTAAGAAAAAAAATTAGAAAAGTAGAGATAGGGTCTTGATTGATTGCCGAGGCTGGAGTGCAGTGAAACTATCATAGCTTACTGCAGCCTTGAACTCTTGGGCTCATGTGATCTTCCTGCCTCAGCCTCCTAGAGTAGCTGGCACTACAGGCGTGTGCCACCAAACCCAGCTAATTTTTTGAAAAAAAAATTTTTTTTTTTTGAGACGGAGTTTCCCTCTTGTTGCGCAGGCTGGAGTACAATGGCACGATCTCAGCTCACTGCAACCTCTGCCTCCTGGGTTCAAGCGATTCTCCTGCCTCAGCTTCCCAAGTAGTTGGGATTACAGGCACCTGCCACCACCCCCAGCTAATTTTTGTATTTTTAGTAGAGATGGGGTTTTATCATGTTGGCCAGGCTGGTCTCAAACTCCTGACCTCAGGTGATCTGCTCACCTTGGCCTCCCAAAGTGCTGGGATTACAGGCATGAGCCACCACACCTGGCCTGTGTTTTGGATTTTTTTGAAGAAATAAGGTCTCAATATGTTGCCCAGGCTGGTCTCCAATGCCTAGGCTCAAGCGATCCTTTGCCTCCCGAAGTGTTGAGATTATAGGCGTGAGTCGTTGTGCCCAGCCCAGAAATATTTTTCTGTTCTTTTTTTTTTTTTTTTAATTTCTTTCAGTCACTGCTCTGCTGAAAGAAATATTTTTTAAGAATTACCTTTATAGTCGTTTTGGCTGGAACGTTCCTCTCTGTCAAATCTCTACAGTAAATACCATTTAAATAAAAATTAACAATACAATATTTCCTTTTTTTTTTTTTTTTGAGATGGAGTTTCACTCTTGTCGCCTAGGCTGGAGTGCGGTGGCGCGATCTCAGCTCACTGCAACCTCTGCTTCCTGGGTTCAAGCGATTCTCCTGCCTCAGCCTCCCGAGCAGCTGTGATTACAGGCGCCTGCCACCATGCCCAGCTAATTTTTGTGTTTTTGGTAGAGATGGGGTTTCACCATGTTGGCCAGGCTGGTCTCGAACTCCTGACCTCAGGTGATCCGCCTGCCTCAGCCTCCCAAAGTGCTGGGATTACAGGCGTGAGCCACTGTGCCCAGCCAACAATACAATATTTCTAATGCGAATAATGTTCTACCTCAGATAATATTGTATAATAAAGCTTCTATAGATAAATATTATGCTGTTAATAATCTGTTGCATGTTGGTGCTTATTGTTTTTATTTTAAAAACAGTAGTTTTGAGGAAAAAATTCAAACAGCAGGATATAGAGTAAAAAGATTCTATACTTCCCTTCTTTCACTTCCCTGTACCTATTCTCCTGAAGTGTAACTTCTGTTAGTAGTTTCTTTTTTTGAGACCGAGTCTCACTCTGTCACCCAGGCTGGAGTGCAGTGGTGCGATCTTGGCTCACTGCAGCCGCCACCTCCTAGGTTCAAGTGATTCTCCTTCCTCAGCCTCCCGAGTAGCTGGGATTACAGGCATATGTCACCATGCCCAGCTAATTTGTGTGTTTTTAGTAGAGACGGGGTTTCACCATGTTGGCCAGGATGGTCTGGAACTCCTGACCTCAAGTGATCTGCCTGCCTCGGCCTCCCAAAGTGCTGGTATTTACAAGCGTGAGCCACCGTGCGTGGCCTCTTGTGTATTTTTCTAGCTACTTTCTTTATATACTACTTAGCACATCTTAGTTGCTTATGTAGTGTAACCCTATCCTGAGTATGACTCATAGTTTTCTTCAGAGCACTTTGAATAAGATCAGCTAGGCAGAATGAATGTCTTAAAAAAAAAATTCCAGATGCTTTTGTATGATTTCTTTTTCTTTTTTTTTGAGGTGGAGTCTCGCTCTTTTGCCCAGGCTGGAGTGCAGTGGCGCCATCTCAGCTCACTGTAACCTCCGCCTCCCGGGTTCAAGCTATTCTTCTGCCTCAGCCTCCCCAGTAGCTGGGATTACAGGTGCACGCCACCACACCCAGCTCATTTTTTTTTTTATTTTTAGCAGAGACAGGGTTTCACCGTGTTGGCCCGGCTGGTCTCAAACTCTTTTTTTTTTTTTTTTTGAGATGGAATTTCACTTTTGTTGCTCAGATTGGAGTGCAATGGCACGATCTCGGCTCACCGCAACCTCCGCTTCCCGGGTTCAAGCGATTCTCCTGCCTCAGCCTCCCACATAGCTGGGATTACAGGCATGTGCCACCATGCCCAGCTAATTTTGTATTTTTAGTAGAGATGGGGTTTCTCCATGTTGGTCAGGCTGGTCTCAAACTCCTGACCTTAGGTGACCCACCCGCCTCAGCCTCCCAAAGTGCTGGGATTACAGGCGTGAACCACCGTGAGCGGCCCTGGTCTCTAACTCTTGTCCTCAAATGATCTGCCTGCCTTGGCCTCCCAAAGTTCTGGGATTACAGGTGTGAGCCACCATGGCCAGCCTACGATTTCTTATACTGAAAAGTTTTTATTTATAATAAGGTGTTTTTAGGTATTGCATGGGGATCTTTCTAGTAAAATTAAGTACTGTCAAATTCTGTAAGATATCTTTTCTCTGAAATATTGATATAATTAATTTTCAATCATTCTAAATCTTTTATTTTCACAGAAACAGATATGTTTTTTTTAGCCATCAGCATGGTAGGAACTGACTTTTCTATGATCGGACAACTTTTTCCTCACAGAGCAAGGATAGAAATTAAGGTAAAGTAAACCCATCACATTTGTTGATTGGAAAGAGACCAAACATTACAAATGTTAGTAGTATTATTCGCTTACCTTTGGTTTAAATCTTAGTTCATCTTTTTTTTTTTTTTTTTTCATTGAGACAGAGTTTCACTTTGTTGCCCAGGCTGGAGTGCAGTGGCACGGTCTCGGCTCACTGCAACCTCTGCCTCCAGGTTCAAGCAATTCTCCTGCCTCAGCATGTCATGTAGCTGGTATTACAGGCACCTGCCACCACGCCCGGCTGATTTTTTTACTGTTTTAGTAGAGACGGGGTTTTACCATGTTGCCCAGGCTACTGTCGAACTCTTGAGCTCAGGTT
Source organism: Pan paniscus (assembly GCF_029289425.2). Lineage (NCBI taxonomy): Eukaryota > Metazoa > Chordata > Mammalia > Primates > Hominidae > Pan > Pan paniscus. The sequence continues at coordinate 43,840,294 of NC_073253.2, read as the reverse complement.
AATCCCCCCATCTTGGCCTCCCAAAGTGTTAGAATTACAGGCTAGAGCCACCATGCCCAGCCCTTTTTTTTTTTTAAACTGTTATGATGTTTTTGTTACATTTATCCCTCTTTATTGAAAAGTAATATTTATCAGTTCTGATATGGGTACAACCTTCTTTATGTTAGTTTCATATTTTCTTATGTCTTCTTCATTTCTAAAATGAATTTGAGGCAGTACCAATAAAAATGCACTGCAACTAAGATATAAGAAGAGTTACATAATGAAAAGAGAAGATAAATGTACCAGAGTACTTTGGTTAAGGGTAGCTTTTTTTTTTTTTTTTTTTTTTTTTTGAGATGGAGTCTCGCTCTGTTGCCCAGGCTGGAGTGCAGTGGTGTGATATCGGCTCACTGCAACCTCTGCCTCCTAAATTCAAGTGATTCTCCTGCCTCAGCCTCCCTAGTAGCTAGGATTACAGGCGCACACCACCACGCCCAGCTAATTTTTTATTTTTCGTAGAGAGGGGGTTTTACCATGTTCGTCAGCCTGGTCTTGAACTCTTGACCTCTGGTGATTCACCCACCTTGGCCTCCCACCAAGTGCTGGAATTACAGGCGTGAGCCATCATGCCCGGCTGAGGTTAGCTTTTTCAATGCAAAATGTATTTCAGAATTTCCTAGGAAAGCTTAAAGAGAAGAAATCTGAGTTTATACAGTTCTCATTTTCTGATCCGTTGCTTTCCTAGGCCCCCTTAACTCTGGGACAACCAGTGGCACTAATAACAACAGTGGTGTCAGTTACAGCTATTATATGCCCAAGAGGATGAGCTTTCTCTGTTTTTTAGTTTCTTTGCTTGAGAAACTTTATACAAGTTTTCTGGGTTTAAGTGCATTTGAGTGTCATCACACTATGTTGCCATAATGCATTCTCAATTGATAGTGAGATCTTTACTCAACCATGATTTACTCAATCATTTCTCATCCCTATCATGTTCATTACATTAATAAAAGGAACCATTAGGAAGGTATGTTTTTTCCACTAGAACTAAATTAGGCATGGATTGTCTGGGGACATTACATAAGGGGCATTGTACAGTATAATGAAATAGTCTTGTTATTTCTGCAAGAGATGAGGAACTTTATACTCTTCATGTTCATTTTCTAATGTTGATCTTTGATAAAAGAACAAAATGTTAAAATTCTGTGAAGGCTAGAAATTGATTTTCTGGAATTGGAGTGCTCTGCTGATCTGTGTAATTAATTATAAATTTGTCACTGGGCTATTTGTCTCAAAAATCATGTATATTCTTTTCCTGAAAGGTTACTATGGCTCTAGCAGGTCGTTGGGTAAAGTGTAGAAAAGTGAGAGTAGGCTGGGCATGGTGGCTCACGCCTGTAATCCCAGCACTTTGGGAGGCCAAGGCAGGTGGATCACCTGAGGTCAGGAGTTCAAGACCAGCCAGGCCAACATGGTGAAACCCCGTCTCTACTAAAAATACAAAAATTAGCCGGGCGTGGTGGCGCATGCCTGTAATCCCAGCTACTCGGGAGGCTGAGGAAGGAGAATCGCCTGAACCCGGGAGGTGGAGGTTGCAGTGAGCTGAGATTGTACCACTGCACTCCAGTCTGTGCAATGGGAGTGAGACTCCATCTCAAAAATGAGAATAGACTGTATTTAAAGCTACTGAATTACATTACCTTGATTTTCAAATATTGGACTAATGTTGTATTCCTGTATAAGTTCCATTTGGTCATAGTGTATTCTTTTTCTGTGTTGCTCTATTTTGCTACGTTTTCTTGAGGATTTTTTTGCTACTTTGTTCATAAGGGATACTGATTTGTAATTTTCTTTTACAAAGTCTGCCCTATTTTGATATGAGGCTTATACTGGTTACAGAAATTGAGCTGAAAAGTGCTCCCTCTTCTATTTTCTGAAATAATTTATTGAAGATCAGTATTATTCTGTCTTTAATATTTGGAGGAAGAGTTTATTTTATAAATATACTCTTTCATTGATAATTTGTATTTTCTCTCTCTTTTTTTTTTGGAGACAGGGTCTCACTCTGTCACCCAAGCTGGAGTGCAGTGGTGCTATCATGGCTCACCTCCTGGGCTTGAGTGATCCTCCCACCTCAGCCTCCTAAGTAGTTGGGACTACAGGCACGTGCCACAAAGCCCGGCTAATTTTTTGTATTTTTTTGTAGAGACTGGGTTTTGCCATGTTGCTCAGGCTGGTCTGGGACTCCTGTGCCCAAGTGATCTGCCTGCTTTGGCCTCCCAAAGTTCTGGAATGACAGGTGTGAGCCACTTGTCCTAGCCTCTTTTTTTCTTAATTCATCTTGCTAAGTGTTTATTAATCTAAACATCTTTTTAATGAACCAACTTTTCTTAATGTAATTTTTTTTTTTTTTTTTTTGAGATGGAGTCTCGTTCTGTAGCCCAGGCTGGAGTGCAGTGGTGACATCTGGGCTCACTGCAAGCTCCGCCTCCTGGGTTCACGCCCTTCTCATGCCTCAGCCTCCCGAGTAGCTGGGACTACAGGCGCCCGCCACCACGCCCAGCTAATTTTTTGTATTTTTAGTTGAGACGGGGTTTCACTGTGTTAGCCAGGATGATCCTATCTCCTGACCTCGTGATCCGCCCGCCTCGGCCTCCCAAAGTGCTGGAATTATGGGCGTGAGCCACTGCTCCTGGCTTCTTAATGTAAGTTTTAAGTTTCTAATTGTTGGTGTGTTTTTATTGATTTTTTTTTTGTTACTGTTTAGTACTTCCTTCCATTTACTTTGTGTTTGTTTTTCTAGCTTCTTTATTTATTTATTATACTTTAAGTTTTAGGGTACATGTGCACAACGTGCAGATTTGTTACATATATATACATGTGCCATGTTGGTGTGCTGCACCCATTGACTCGTCATTTAACATTAGGTATATCTCCTAATGCTATCCCTGCGCCCTCCCCCCACCCCACAACAGGCCCCGGTGTGTGATGTTCCCCTTCCTGTGTCCATGTGTTCTCATTGTTCAATTCCCTTTTCTAGCTTCTTAAGATGAAAACTTAGAGCACTGATTTTAAAGCCTTCTTTTCTAAAGTAGACATTTAAAGCTATACATTTCCTTTTTTTGACACAGAGTCTTGCTCTGTCACCCAGGCTGGAGTGCAGTGGCGGATCTCGGCTCACTGCAAGCTCCGCCTCCCGGGTTCATGCCATTCTCCTGCCTCAGCCTCCCGAGTAGCTGGGACTACAGGCGCCCACCACCATGCCCAGCTAATTTTTTTGTATTTTTAGTAGAGATGGGGTTTCACCATGTTAGCCAGGGTGGTCTTGATCTCCTGACCTCGTGATCCTCCTGCCTCGGCCTCCCAAAGTGCTAAGATTACAGGCATGAGCCACCATGCCTGGCCTGTACATTTCCTTTTAAGCATCACTAGAGCTGTGTCCCACAAATTTTGATTTTTTTTTTTTGAGACAGTCTTGTTCTGTTGTCCAGGCTGGAGTGCAATGGCATGATCTTGGCTGACTGCAAACTCCATCTCCCAGGCTCAAGCAATCCCCTGCCTTAGCCTCCCAAGAAGTTGGGACTATAGGTGCACACCACTATGCCCAGCTAATTTTTGTATTTTTTTGTACAGATGAGTTTTCATCAGGTTGCTCAGGTGGGTCTCTGACTCCTGAGGTTGGCCAGGCGTGGTGACTCACGCCTGTAATCCTAGCACTTTAGGAGGCTGAGGGGGGTGGGTCACTTGAGGTGTGGAGTCCAAGACCAGCCTGGCCAACATGATGAAACCCCGCTCCCATTAAAATACAAAAATTAGCCAGGTGTGGTGGCAGGCACTTGTAGTCCTAGCTACTCGGGAGGCTAAGGCAAGAGAATTACTTGAACCCGGGAGGGAGAGGTTGCAGTGAACCGAAATTGCATCACTGCACTCCAGCGTAGGCAACAGAGCAAGACTCTGACTCAAAAAAAAAAAAAAAAAAAAATGATCCACCCTCCTTGGCCTCCCAAAGTGCTGGGATTATAGGCGTGAGCCACCATGCCTGGCCCCCAGTATAAAATTTTAAGAATTATTAATTATTACTGATTAAGGTTATTAAATGCATAACACTAATTACTTGCCAGCTATTGGTAGTCTTTTTCGTGTCTAGTTCATCCAGGGAACTCTTAAATTACATCTTCAGCAGAATAATCCTTAAATGTACTTTATTTTAATTTTTTTTTGAGACAGAGCCTCGCTCTGTTATACAGTGTGGAGTACATGGGCATGATTACGGCTCACTGCAGCCTCTGTCCTGGCTCACTGCAGCCTCTTAACTGCTGGGCTCAAATGATCCTCCCACCTCGGCTTCCTTGGTAGCTGGGACTACAGGCACATGCCACTATGCCCAGCTAATTAAAAAAATTTTTTTGTGGAGACTAAGTCTCACTGTGTTGCCCAGGTTGGTTTCGAACTCCTTGACTCAAGCGATCCTCTTGCCTCGCCCTCCCAAAGTGTTGGGATTACAGGCATGAGCTGCTGTGCCTGGCCCTTCAGTGCACTTCATAAGCAAAATGGGAGCTTTTGTTTATGTACTTTTTTTGTATTTTGCTGTTCCTAATTTTATTCTGAAACTCAGTTTTACTCCAGGCCATAAATAACGTATTAACTTTGTAATGCACAGTTGTATCCAGTTCAGCAAAGCAGTAGTTCATCATCAGGCTGTATTCACCCAGAGGTTAAGAAAACCAGGATTGGTCACACCTTTTAAAACAAATCTATCTCATGTTATTTTCCAATGTGTAGTTTCAGCCTAAATTCTGACAATGAAGTTGTATGAATTCCTATCTGTGAGATGAGATATCTTGATTTTCAAAAGTAGCCAAAGGGAGTTCCTCACAGCTTACCTTTGCTTGGCTGAAGCTGAAAACTTTGTAACTTCATATTGCCAGTGATTTTCCCTTTGCCTTGAAAGAAGGAGAACTGAGGATTCGTTTTACCACTTCAATCACTAAAACCAGTAAGTCCTAGTCAGTCTTTGTGATTGTGTGGTCAGCTTTCTCATCTGAGTTGGAGTTGGAAAGCACTGATCCTTTTCTGTTCTTTACATGCACCACTAGGTGGCTTCTTTACCCCCTAGGCCATTCATTCTTCACCTTAAAGGCAAAAATACCACGGATTTTCTTCACAATCTGTCCACTTTCCTCTTCAGGCTTCCTCTAAATCTCTTTAAACACAAGATTTGCCTTAAATCCATTCCCTGTAAAGCTGGTTGGAGCAGCCTAATTTGATGAATTCTAAAAGAACTGGCAGCTTTGAGAAAACACATCTTGTGAAGTGTTAAAACCCCAGCTTCTCTAAGGCCTAAATTATGCTGCACGCCAACCTTTGCATCAGGAGCTTGCCTCTTTCTAGCTTCCTTTCTCAGCTGCTAGCAAAGTTCAGCACACTGAACCAGCTGTTTATTGGTTTATTATAAAGGATATTATAAGGGATACAGATGAAGAGATTCAGAGTACGGTCTGGAAGGGTCTTGAATGCAGGCACTTCTCCTGGAGGAGTTGGGGTGCACTGACCTCCCAGCACGTGGTTGCATTCACCAACCACGAAGCTCCTGAAAATCTCAGCCTTTTGTTTGTTTTTTCCGTAGCCCCAAATAACATGGCCAGCTTTGACTTTTTTTTCCCTTTTTTTTTTTTAGACAGAGTGTCGCTCTGTCATCCAGGCTGGAGTGCAGTGGCACGATCTCAGTTCACTGCATCCTCTGCTTTCCAGGTTCAAGCCCTTCTCCTGCTTCAGCCTCCTGAGTAGCTTGGAATTACAGGCGCGTGCCACCACGCCCAGCTAATTTTTTTTTTTTTTGAGATGGAGTCTTGCTCTGTCACCCAGGCTGGAGTGCAGTGGCGCGGTCTAGGCTCACTGCAAGCTCCGCCTCCCGGGTTCACACCATTCTCCTGCCTCAGCCTTCCGAGTAGCTGGGACTACAGGCGCCCGCCACCACGCCTGGCTAATTTTTTGTATTTTTAGTAGAGACGGGGTTTCACCGTGTTAGCCAGGATGGTCTCGATCTCTTGACCTCGTGATCTGCCCACCTCGGCCTCCCAAAGTGCTGGGAATTACAGGCGTGAGCCATCGTGCCCGGCCCCCCCACCCTTTTTTTTTTTTAAGTAGAGATGGGGTTTTGCTATGTTGGCCAGGCTCGTCTCAAACTTCCTTACTTCAAGTGGTCTGCCTACCTCAGCCTCCCAAAGTGCGGGGATTATAGGCATGAGCCACCGAGCCCAGCCTCTTTTTCCTTTCCTTTTCTTTTTTTTTTTTCGAGACAGGGTCTTTGTTGCCCAGGCTGGAGCGCAGTGGTGCAACCATAGCTCACTGCAAGCAATCCTCCTGCCTCAGCCTCCTGGACCACAGGTGTGCGCTACTGTGCTTGACTAAATTTTTTATTTTTTGTAGAGAAGAGGTCTTACTGTGTTGCCTAGGCTTGTCTCAAATTCCTAGGCTCAAGCAATCCTCCTGCTTCAGCCTCTCAAAGTGCTGGCGTTACAGGCATGAGACACTGCACTTAGCCCTATATATTTTTAAATTCACCTTACAGTGAACTTATTTTATAATAGTTTAATGAGGCAGCTGGTCCAGGTGCACTGGTGTTTACGACTAAATGATCACAACTGATTACAGATTTCTTTTTTAATATTAAAAATTTTTTTTAAAACCAACTGACCCATGTTCAGACAAATTTTTTCTTTTCTTTTTTTTTTTTTTTTGATATAGGGTCTCACTCTCTGTTGCCCAGGCTGGAGTGCAGTAGTGTGATTGTGGCTACCTGCAGCTTCAGCCTCTTGAGCTCAAGTGATCCTTCCATCTCAGCATCCCAAGTGCCCAAGTACAGGCATGTGTCACTATGCCCACCTAATTTTTGTATTTTTTTGTAGAGATGGGGTTTTGCCATGTCGCCCAGGCTGGTCTCAAACTCCTGGGCTCAAGCAATCTGCCGCCTCAGCCTCCCAGAGTGCAGGGATTGCAGGCTGAGCCACCATACCTGGCCCAGATAAATTTCTTTTATCCTACTCTACTGGCCTTAAAAACAAAAACAAACAGCCGGGTGCGGTGAGTCACGCCTGTAATCCCAGCACTTTGGGAGGCCGAGGCAGGCGGATCACCTGAGGTTGGGAGTTCGAGACCAGGCTGACCAACATGGAGGAACCCTGTCTCTACTAAAAATACAAAATTAGCCAGGCGTGGTGGCACATGCCTGTAATCCCAGCTACTCGGGAGGCTGAGGCAGGAGAATCGCTTGAACCTGGGAGGTGGAGGTTGCGATGGCCGAAATCATGCCATTGGACTCTAGCCTGGGTAACAAGAGCAAAACTCTGTCTCAAAAACAAAAAAAAAAACAAGCAAACAAAAAAACAGCTCTCTCTCTCTCTCTATAGATATATATGAGTCTTTTGTCTTTTAAGGAAATCGAGTAGAAAAAAGCTAGTTTTTAGCATTTAACTATATATTTACCATTTTTGGTGTTTTCATTTCTTCCTGTAGGTCCAAATGACAGGTCTGCTGTTGAAAAATTTTCTGAGCTTTCATTTATCTGAATGTTTTTATTTCAGCCTTTCAGCCTTGTTTTTGAATGATATATTTTGCCGGTTTGACAGTTTTTTTCTTTTTGGTCTTTTAAAGATGTCACTGTATCGTCTCCTGGCTTTCAGTGTTTCTGATGAAAAGTCGACAGTAATCATATCGTTCTTGCCTCATATATGATTAATTATATTTCTCTGGCTGTTTTCAGGATTTTTTTTTTTTTAAATTTTAGTATTCAGCTGTATGACGATGATATGCCTAGCTTTAGTTTTGAGTTTGCTCAGCTTCTTGCATCTTTTACTGTATTAGGGAAATTTTAAATTACTTTTAATAGTTTCTCTGTTTAATCCTTTCGTTCTGGAACTCCACCAACATAGTTTACCCCATGTGACATTCTACAGGTTACCAAAGCTCTGACCACCTTTTTCCAATCTTTTTTCCTCCATTTCAGTTTTGATAGTTTCTATTGTCATAGCATCAAGTTCACTGACTCTGTCTTTTGTCTTCAATCTGCTGTTAAACCCATTTAGTGAATATTTTATTTCTGATACTATATTTCTTATTTCTGTAATTTCCACCTGGTTTTTATTTTATTTTATTTTATTTTATTTTAGAGATGGAGTCTCGCTCTGTTGCCCAGGCTGGAGTGCAGTGGTGCGATCTTGGCTCGCTGCAAGCTCTGCCTCCTGGGTTTACGCCATTCTCCTGCCTCAGCCTCCCAAGTAGCTGGGACCACAGGTGCCCGTCATGCGCCCGGCTAATTTTTTTGTATTTTTAGTAGAGACGGGGTTTCACTATGTTAGCCAGGATGGTCTTGATCTCCTGACCTCGTGATCTGCCCGCCTCAGCCTCCCAAAGTGCTGGGATTACAGGTGTGAGCCACCGCACCTGGCCTCCTCCTGGTTATTTTTTATAGTTTCCATTTCTCTGCTGAGATTTCCCCATCTCTTCACTATATTTTCCTCTGAATCCTGAAACATCTCTATAATGAATGGCTCCTTTAACTTTTTTGTTTGTTTATTCTAATATCTAGATCATATTGGAATCTGTTTCTTTTTTTCTTTTTTTTCTGAGTTTGCTTGCCAGGGAATGGGGTCTTTTTCTTTTGACTTTTTCTTTTCTTTTCTTATCACATTTTCCTATCTTTTCTCATGTCATGTGGGTTTTAAAAAATAATTAATTTTTTGGTCTCTGTCACGGGTTTTTTTGTTTGTTTGTTTTTGTTTGAGACAGAGTCTCGCTATGTCACCCAGTCTAGAGTACAGTGGCATGATCTTGGCTCACTGCAACCTCCGCCTCCCAGGTTCAATCGATTCTCCTTCCTCAGCCTCCTGAGTAGCTGGGACTACAGGTGCGCACCACCATGCCTGGCTAATTTTTTTTTTTTTTATTTTGAGGTGGAGTCTCACTCTGTCGCCAGGCTGGAGTGCAGTGGTGCTGTCTCAACTCACTGCAACCTCTGTCTCCTGGGTTCAGGTGATTCTCCTGCCTCAGCTTCCCAAGTAGCTGGGACTACAAGCACGCACCACCATGCCCAGCTAATTTTTTTTTTTTTGTATTTTTAGTAGAGACAGGGTTTCACCATGTTGGCCAGGATGGTCTCAATCTCTTGACCTTGTGATCCACCCGCCTTGGCCTCCCAAAGTGCTGGGATTACAGACGTGAGCCACCGTGCCCAGCCTAATTTTTATATTTTTGGTAGAGATGGGGTTTCATCACGTTGGCCAGGCTGGTCTCGAACTCCTGACCTCAAGTGATCCACCTGTCTTGGCCTCCCAAAGGGCTGGGATTATAGGCGTGAGCCACTGTGCCCGGCCATTTTTTTTTTTTTTTTTTTTGAGGTGGAGTCTCGCTCTGTTGCCCAGGCTGGAGTTCAGTAGCATGATCTCAGCTCACTGCAACCTCTGCTTCCTGGGTTCAGGTGATTCTTCTGCCTCAGCCTCCCAAGTTGGGATTACAGGTGCATGCCACCATGCCTGGCTAATTTTTGTATTTTTAGCAGAGATGTGGTTTCACCATGTTGGCTAGGCTGGTCTCGAACTCCTGACCTCAAGTGATCCACTCACCTCAGCCTCCCACAGTGCTAGGATTATAAGAAGTGAACCACCATGCCTGGCCAACCGTGAGTTTTTTTGAAATTGCATACTAGGCCAGGCATAGTGGCTCATGCCTGTAGTCCCAACACTTTGGGAGGCCGAGGCGGGCGGATCACGAGGTCAGGAGATAAAGACCATCCTGGCTAACACAGAAACCCTGTCTCCACTAAAAATATAAAAAATTAGCCAGGCGTGGTGGCGTGCGCCTGTAGTCCCAGCTACTTGAGAGGCTGAGGCAGGAGAATGGCATAAACCTGGGACGCAGAGGTTGCAGTGAGCTGAGATCGCGCCACTGCGCTCCAGCCTGTGAGACAGAGCAAGATTCCGTCTCAAAAAAAAAAAAAAAAAAAAAGAAATTACATACCAGACATTGTGAATGATGTGTTGTAGAGTGTCTGGATTATGTTTTTTCTTTTTTTTTTTAAAGAGCAGTGGGCCAGGTGCAGTGGTTCACACTTCTAATCCTAGTACTTTGGGAGGCTGAGACGGGAGGATTGCTTGAGCCCAGAAGTTCAAACCCAGACTGAGCAACATGGCAAGATCCCATCTCTAAAAAAAAAAAAAAAAAAAAAAGCCAGGCATGGTGGCACATGTCCCCTAGCAATTCAGGAGGCTGAGGCAGGAGGATTGCTTGAGCCTGGGAGATCGAGGCTGCAGTGAGCTGGGATCACAGCACTGCATTCCAGTCTGGAAGACATCAAGACTGTTTCAATAAACAAAACAGAATAAAAAATAGTGTTGACTTTTGTTCTGGAAAGCTGTTAATTTACTGCCAACTTCTTTGTTCCTGTTAAGGCTTGTCTTAAAGCTTTGTTGAGGCACATCTAGACTGGTCTTTAATCTAGGACATCCTTTCTCCAATGGGATTTCTCATCTGATTTACAGAAAATAATTTGAATTACTATTATATTTTATTATTTTCTTCTTTTTCCAGAACAGTCTCATGGTAGGCGTGAGTTATTATTTTCTAAGTTCTCTAAGGATGGTTATACTAATACTATATTATTAATAGATAAGTGAGAGAAGGGAATGCATTGCATACAGTGGCTGCTTTAATGCATTAGTACTTAATTCTCATGCTACATCCCTGGTAGAGAAAGGCTACTCTAGGGTATCGTTTTTATCTCTAATGGTGATCTTTCTGGTGTCTGAGGTGAATGTATTTGGGTATTAATGAGGTCTTTCCATTAGGATGCACCTGAACTCTATTGTCTTACGGTGTTTTATGACTTTTAGCATCTTCCTTCTGCCTTCATTCCTTTAGCAGCTGTTCTCTTTTAAGCCTTATATTCTGGACATATGCAACCCATACTTAGGCCAAGGTACCATGGGGTATTTCCACCAGGCCTGTGAGGTACCCCTCTACACAGTTCCTTTTTAGAACTATGCTCCTAAAGATTCCCTACCTCTGCAGCCTAGTTGGATTGCTGTACCCTGTTTGGCCTTCACCTCCCTTTCCTTGGTTAGGAAATTGAGCCCAGGCAGAGAGCCAAGGTAAACATGGGCACATCTTGTCTGTTTTTCTTCTCTCTGTGATTGTAGTCTTGCTCTCACTATTGTCCTTTGCTTGAAAATAATTGATGCATATATTTTGTCAGTGTTAAAAGTCATTCGTGGTGGAGTTGGATATGTAGGACCTGTCCATAATGAGTTATTTTGCCAAGGCCAGAAGTGGAAATTATGGGATTTATTTTGTGATCATGGAATTTGGCCTGTTACTGGTTCTTACCTATGAAATCATTGACTAGTTTCAATATATTTCTTCGAGAAAGTTTTAAATTGTTCTGAATTACATTACCAATTAAGTAAAATATGAGGTAGCAGTGTTTTAGAATTAAATGCCTGAAGCCTATTGATATTTCTTTTAGGACATTTAATTTAGTGTTTATAGCCAATCATTTTTTGTGGAGGTAACATTTGTTAACTTTTGAGGAAATGTTTAAATAACAGTATGATCTTTTAAGGCAGAAATAAGATTATCTTTGAAAACTTCTGTATTGATAATAAGTTTTGTGAAGAAAAACAAAAGAATGGGAAAGAAGGGCAACCTGTACATTAGAAGATGTTAATGTCATATCAGGTTTTAAAAATATGGGCAAGGCTAAACTGTATCATCTAAGAATACACACTTGGGTCATAAACAATAAGGAAATACAAGAAAGTGATTGCTTTACAAGTCATATTAGTGGTTAAGTTCTTTTGAAGGGAGGAAGGGGGCATGAAGTACTTCCTTTGTTTTATGTGATATTCTCTCTCTTTTTTTTGCAATTAAAAAGCTTTATTTTTGTGCTTTTAATAAAAACTTGTAGATCACTGACATGTAGATGGGAAACACTGGCTGTTTGTTTCCTCTCCTACGATGTGTTTGCGTGATCAGACGTCTTCAGACACAAACTTATGCCCTCAGTCTTCCTAATGACCTTAGGATGGATTGAGCCTTAAGCCTTAAACATCTCCCTCTTAATGGAAGTAATCTGGTAGTAAACTGAGGACAGGGATTTTTGGGGCTGAGAAAAACGTGAGGAAATGTCCCTTAATATATAGAAGTTTGTCAGGATAAACTTGGCCTGCTTCAAAATTTCACTTAGTTGTTTCTCTATAGTCTTCTCTCCATGCTACTTGAAATATATTAGAACAATGATGTCAGAGGTTTAACCTGTTACGAATACTTAATTTTTTAAAAGTTAATACCAGTGAGCTTAATCATAGGTTTGATCTGCTTCCGTGTTTGTTGACTTTATTTTTTTCTGTCCTCTGTAAATCCAGCTTCCATTGCTGATTCATGCTATTGGTAATGAGAATCAAGAAGCTCATTAAAAATCTTTCATCCTTATTTTTAAAAAGCCAAAGGTTTAAGTAACTTGCCTATTGGCAAAGACATATTAAGTAGAGAGCAGTATGTTATTCCTAAGAGTTTCATTTTAATGCTTACTGCATTAAAAAAAAAAAAGCTTGTTTTATGGGAGAAAATTACCATAGGGTTTTTTGTTGTTAACAGAATAAATTTAAACGGGAAGAGAAAACAAATGGATGGAGAATAGACAAAGCATTCCGTAAGTATTAAGACCTCTTTTACAAAGTATTACTTGAAGAGCCTAAAAAATGACCAGTCTTTTGTCTTTGGCTTTAGTGTGTTTTAGATTTGTTTTGTTCCTGTATTGGCATTAAGAGGAAGCAGTCTGAAATTTTTCTGTTTAACAGTATGGGTCTGGCACTTGCTACAAATATATTGGCAGGAGATTATCCAGAACATCTAGGTGCAGGTAAACAGTTCTAAGTCCAAGAAGTTATGGAGGGATTGATGCCACCACTTCTAAGTGTTATTTATTCTGAAGGAACTGTATTGGAGGAGATAATTGTTTCTGGAAGACAGTACTATTAGTTATATAGATGGTTCTTTCTGGTTCTGAATGACTAATCAGTCATTCAGTCAATAACACTGACCACCTACTATATGGTAGTCATTGTTCTAGGTATTGAGCATGTAATGGTGGAAGATAAATGGCAGATGAGAATCCTGCATTTAGAGCCTTAAGTCTGATTGGATGGGGAAGAAATATAGTTGATAAGCATAATTTTAGGTAGTGATTCATTTCCAAAAAGAAGAAAAAAGAGAGGGTGGATGTTTAGGTCTCTTTTTTCCTAATGATCTTTGGATCATTAGGGAAGTTCTGTCTGAAGAGATACACTAGCATTTGAATTTAGATCTCATCTGAAGGAATGATAGATATCTTGCAATTTCTAACTAAAATCCTCATTAAAATTAACATTTTTCTTCAAGTCTAGAGAAAGATATCAAAGGATCTGTAAAGAAAAATACATTTACTGTTAAAAATAGTTCTTGTATTTTTTGATTAGAAGATAGGTCTTTTTCTTTTTCACCACACCTGTGGACAGGAATATATTTTTTGTGGATTTATAATTATCAGTATTTTATGATTCATAAATGTATTCAATGTCCATTTAGTCATAAGATTAGCCATAGTGCTAATTTTAGAAAAAAAAATACAAATGTAGACAGTACCTACATTATGTAGCATGTATATTTATTTTATGAGTAGACACTAAGGTAGGTGGGTGGATCCTACACCCAGTGTTTTATCCGGTCTTTAGGGAAACTGCTTTGAGGAATGGCTCTTAGAAGATCTGGAATATTGTGCTCCTCAGCCCATTCCATATTAGAGAAGTGGTCCTGAAACTTCATTAAGTGTAACACATTATAGTCAGAAAATAATTCATAAATCTATAAACAGTCTATTTGGATTGTGAAGCATTTTTATAGACCATTATAATAGATATCTTTAAAATTTATTGATCTTAAACAGGATACAGTGTTGTATGCCTATAGGCCCAGCTACTCTCAGGAGTCGCTGAGGCAGGAGGATCTTTTCAGCCGAAGAATTCGAGGCCAGCCTGGGCAACACAGCAAGATCCTATCTCAAAACTAGAAACAACTCATTGATTTGGAGGCTTTCTATTGGAAATTTTTTTTAAAAATTAAAACCTATATAAGTTTTTTGAGAGAACTTATGTTTTGAATTTCTCTGAGAACCATGTGGAGATCCTTTACGATTCTTTGATTGCTATGTCTTTCAGAATCATTGTGGAGAGTCAGAACAAATGAAGTCTGGGTTAACAGTGAAATAGGGTCTTCAGGAATCCCAGATTTGGGTTTAGTTTCCAGAGATTCTTTTTATTTTAGTATATACCTTCTTTTCTGAGGCTATCTTGTAATCAAAGCAGTCTTCGGCTTATGTGCATAGAGCACCATTTTCTCTACATTCACTTTAAGTTCAAGCAAGGATTTGCCTCCTGGTCTGGATTCATTCCTGGAGTGTTCACTGATTACTTTCAGATATAATGCTGTTGATAGGTATTTAGTGGGCATGTTCCTGATTAAATTCATTTACTTCCCACTTTGCTGATACTTATAAGAGTAAATGGTGAAATGGTTGTGATAAAGGTAGGGCATATGGTGGTGAACAGGCATTTCAAGGACTTCTCAGTCCATAAAAAAATTGATTTATATTTACACACAGCTCAAAGTGTAGTTCAAGTTTTGACAAAGAATATGCCTGTGTAACCACTACCCCAAACAATAGAGGAAATGTTTTCATCACTTCACAAGGTCTATTATGTCCCTTTCTGAACAATCAAATGCTGTCCTCTTGGCCCAAGGCAACCACTATTTTCATTTTAATCACCATAGATAGCTTAGTGTGTTCTAGAATATCTTATACATGGTATCATATAGTATGTACCCTAGTATCTGTTTTCTTCCACTCAGTATGTTTTTGAGATTCCCTCATATTATTGCATGTATCAGTAGTTTGTTCCTTTTGTTTTGTTTAAAACTAGTTTATTTGCAATAAACAAATTATTACAAATTTGTAATAAATTATTATTTGTAATAAACTAGTTTATTTGTTTCGTTGCTGAGTGGTGTTCTGATGTGAACTAATCTATTTCCCTGCTAAGACCAACCTATTCTGTTGCTGAGTGGTGTTCTGTTGTGTATTTGTTTTTCTGTTCTCCTACTGATAAACAAACCCATTTGCTTTTGATGTTATGATACTTTAAAAGCTAGAAGTAGCTTTTAAAAATAAAAACTTGAAAGTTCTTTTCCTTTTCTTTAAACAGAGGAAAAGCGCCCTTTTGACTTCGATTTTTTTGCTCATTTGCTTCAGAAAGTTCTTGCTGAAGAAGAGAAAAGAAAACAAAAATCTGTTAAAAATCACAGTTTAAAGGAGAAGAAATCCACCAAACCACGGAAAAATGTAAAAGGTATTGATTTTAAAAGGAAATGTGATAGTTTACTTAGTAATAATAAACTTGCAATATTGTCCCTCAGGCCTTTGAGAGTTCATGTGTAGCTCAGGTAGTTAAGGTCATCAAAGCATCCAGTTGGAGGGAGTATATGTTTTTTCAATCAACTAGTTATCTGGTCCAAAACAATAGCTTTCTTTTAAAATTTTTAACTGGCGTGATTGGGTTATTTCATATTTCTCTAGCATAGAGGATAGTTGTAGCCAGTCAAAGAGCATCAGAATTTGGAGTGTTGTATTTCATGTTGGATTATTTATTATCATTTTCCTCTGTAAAACAAATCTGGTATAAAATTCTAGGATTAAAAAAAGGAACTCTAATCTTCTGGGGTTGTGACTAGACTGTATTGGTTGAGCGTAATTTATTTCTGAAGGCTAATGTTGACTTGTAACAGGTAGAAATTGTATATATGTAGGTATTTTTATTTTTAGGCTTATGTTTTCTTAACTATTTGAACTCTGGTCTATGAGGACAATGTTTAGCTATAATCACATAAAGAAGACGCTTGGAACTATAGGGAACCTTATATGTTAGCTAGCTTACATTTTAGCCCCCTTTGTGTTGTTTTTTTCTTTTTTTCTGTTTTTTTTGAGACAGAGTTTCGCTCTGTTGCCCAGGCTGGAGTGCAGTGGCATGATCTCGGCTCACTGCAAGCTCCGCCTTCCGGGTTCACGCCATTCTCCTGCCTCAGCCTCCCGAGTAGCTGGGATTACAGGTGCCCGTCACCACACCCAGCTAATTTTTTTTGTATTTTTAGTAGAGACGGGGTTTCACCATGTTAGCCAGGATGGTCTTGATCTCTTGACCTCATGATACGCCTGCCGCGGCCTCCCAAAGTGCTGGGATTACAGGCATGAGCCACCATGCCCG
This sequence comes from Pan paniscus, assembly GCF_029289425.2. NCBI lineage: Eukaryota > Metazoa > Chordata > Mammalia > Primates > Hominidae > Pan > Pan paniscus. The sequence goes on along the minus strand of NC_073253.2, from coordinate 43,823,969 downwards.
GCCCTTTGTATTGGTTTTAATCACCAAGAAACAGCCCCAGAGATCGTAAGACACTTTTTCCTAAGGACTCACAGTGTGAGTAGTGGCAGAGGCAGAACTGAAACCTGGGATGGTGAGAGCCTGTGTTGGGGGTCCCCACGACCACCACCGGGGTTCGATTATCCACTAGGAAGACTAAGGATTCAGCATCCTCTTCCTGGAACATACAAAAATTTCGGATTTTCAAAAGGAAAGCAGTTCAGCATAAACCACATTGTACAGCTAAGGCACAGTGAGCCACTCTTATCAGTTAGGGTGGTAGGAACCCTTCCCAGAACCGAATTCTGAGACATGGCCCAAGGGCCAACCTTATAAGAAGGATTTTCAAAGGATAGCAGTCAAGCCTGCAAAATTAACTCTTTACTGTTCAAAGCTAGGCTAGAATTTCTTCTTCTGGGGCATATCTTTTAAAAAGTAGTATTGATAACTGCAAAATACCTTTATTCTTAGTAGTCTTTTTTTTTTACTTACACATAATCGTAGAAGATTATGTATCTTCTTGTGAGTATGTTACAGGTGATAACATGAGTAACTCACTGTATCTTACTTAATGTAAGAACTTTTTTTTGAGACAGAGTCTCACTTTGTTGCCCAGGCTGGAGTGCAGTGGCCCGATCTCGGCTCACTGAATCCTTCACTGCTCGAGTTCAAGCAGTTCTTTCACCTCAGCCTCCTGAGTAGCTGGAATTACAGGCATGTGCCACCATGCCTGGCTAATTTTTGTAATTTTTTTGTAGAGATGGGATTTTATCATATTGGCCAGACTGGTCTTAAACTCCTGACCTCAAATGATCGCCCACCTTGGCCTCCCAAAGTACTGGGATTGCAGGTGTGAGCCACCACGCCCAGCCAGAACTTTTTTTTTTTTTTTTTTTGAGATGGAGTTTTGCTCTTGTTGCCCAGGCTGGAGTGCCGTGGTGCCATCTCAGCTCACTGCAGCCTCCACCTCTCCAGTTCAAGCGATTCTCCTGCCTCAGCCTCCCAAGTAGCTGGGATTACAGGCATGTACCACCACACCCAACTAATTTTTGTATTTTTAGTAGAGACGGGGTTTCACCATGTTGGCCAGGCTGGTCTTGAGCTCCTGACCTCAAGTGATCTGCCTGCGTCAGCCTCCCAAAGTGCTAGGATTACAGGCGTGAGCCACCATGCCCAGCCCAGAGTTTTGCTCTTGTTGCCCAGGCTGGAGTGCAATGGTGCGATCTTGGCTCACTGCAACCTCTGCCTCCCGTGTTCAAGTGATTCTCCTGCCTCAGCCTCCCGAGCAGCTGGGATTACAGGCGCCTGCCACCATGTCCAGCTAATTTCTGTATTTTTAGTAGAAATGGGGTTTCACCATGTTGGCCAGGCTGGTCTCGAACTGCTGACCTCTGATGATCCACCCTCCTCAGCCTCCCAAAGTGCTGGGATTGGAGGTGTGAGCCACCGCGCCCAGCCTGTATTAAATGCATTTTCAATTTACAGTATACTCAAGTTATGATGGGTTTATTGGGATGAAACCCAGTGTAAGTCAAGGAGCATCTCTATATGTAACTGTTTTTGTTTAATAAAAATGAGATTTTATGTGTATCTTGTTCTGCTTGGTTTTTTAAATGCAACAATATGCTTTGAAATTTTTCACATGACTACATATAATCTTACCTCATTATCATTATTGGCTCCATGGATTTTTATATATTATTTAGTCATTTCCCATTAGACATTTTAGGTTGTCTTTAGGTTTTTTGTTCATACAAATAAATAATACAGAGGACATCTTTGAGTCTCTTTCCCACCTTTACAAATTTTTCTTTAGGTTGTTTAAATATTTATAGTAATTTCTCTTGTTTTCAGTGAAAAAAGTTGCCTGTGAAGCCGTGAATAATGATCCAGATGAGTCTATGAGTTCTAGAATTTCAGACACAGAAAGATCTCAGAAGGATGCTCAGACAGTTGAAGAAGAGTCTCTGACCTTATCAAGGGAGGATGCAGAGCAGGTTGCATTAGAAGTAGACCTAAATCAAAAGAAAAGAAGGAGGAAGAAGCAAGATGGAGCTAATGAACTGGGAGTAAACAATCTTTTAGAAAATGCCACTGTTCAGGCGGGTCCTTCTAGAGGAGAAAAACACAAGAGTAAGTTTCTTACATATTTAAAAAGCCTCTATATTACTTGAGAAGACATGTACAGTAATATGGTATGTAACTTAATTTTCTGTCTAGATAGCAATTAATGATGCTTATTAATTGGTTCTGTACTCATGGTACTGTGCTAAAGCTGTTTATTTTTAATTAAAGAAAAAGTTTATGTAAAAAAATTAAACAAATTAAAGTGGGGAGATTGTTCTCTAAAGTTTGTTTCTAAGATGTATCACCTCCTGTGCATTCCCATTAACTATGATTAGAAATCACATCTATATAGAGTTAAAAGTATGTTGCTATGTCTGTCAGTAAAGCACAGATTTTCATGTTGTACCTCTACAGAGCACCTCTGTGAACTCACAAGGGGTTAGTTCCTGTAAAAGAACTAGTGGAATATGTATTCCTTCCCTTTTTCTTTTTTACTCTTTGAATGCAAACATATTGCCACTTATGAGTTGCTTGGGGATGAGGGCTAAGAGTTTGAGGGGGAGTCTTGGTCCCTTTCCTTAAGAGTTCATATGTAGATTATTTAAAGCTGATAACCACGGAAAAGGTAGGAGCAGACCAGAACAACCTTTCTATAAAATTTATGTTTTCTGTAGTTCAGATTTACCCATCTGATTTTAATAAAAGAGTACTGGTAGCTAACGTAGTATGCTTTGTAGGCATCACAATATTATGCTCTTTTTTGGCTTATTGGAGTCATTACGTATAATGCAGAACAGCCTAATGATTCACAACCAGGTTTTTAGAAATCAAACAGACCTTGCTTTAAATTCCAGCTTTTTTACTTGCTTAAGTATTGCATTGGGAAAGTTACTTAAGATCTCTGAACTCAGGGGGTTCTCTATGAGGTTAATATTAATATCTTTTAATAGGATTGTTTCAAGTATTAAATGAGATAATGCATCTGATGGACTTAAGGGTTCCTGCCGCTTAGTAAGTACTTAATAAATGATAGCTATTACTGTGTTACTAATTAGTATACTTCTGAAGGAGCAAAAGAATAGTTAAGTCAACTTTTAGTTTCCCTACTTGACATATAAAATAAGCCACTTGAAATACTTAGAATTTAAGATAAAAGATGCTGCAAATTGCCCAAGAAGGTTGAGCTGATCCTCATATAAGTTAAGTTTTTATTATGGTCTAAAAATAAGATGTGTGCCTTGCAAATAGGGACTTGAATGTTGATTAAGGTTTTGTAGGAAAAGACAGTGTTATAGGTAAATTCCTTTGTGCTTTAAAAAAGATGTTTTTGCTGTCATTTTTTAGAATAACATGCATTTTGTATTTGTAGATAAATGTCAGGCTATAAGGCCTGAGCTAAAGGAAGGTGAATGCAGTAAGGAGCAGATGCTTTCCTGCACACAAAACATAGATGGCATTGTGGGTTTTGCCTCCACTGAAAAAGTTGAGAAAAGAACTGACCCCATCCTTTCATTAAGGTATTTTCTGTGTCTTTTCTGGTTTTATCCACATCTGTTGATTACTGAGAAAGGAGTGTTGAAGTCTCCATCTGTAACTGTGGATTTGCCTGTTTCTTTTTTTCAGTTCTATTTGTTTTTGCTCCATATATTTTGAAGCTCTGTTGTTAGGTGTGTACATATCTAGGATTGTTTTGTCTTGGTGAAATTCCCTTTATCATTATGTACTATCCTTCTGGTATTGCTCTTTTTTTCTGATGTTTACTTTGCCATTGTAGCTTTCTTTTGGTTGGCGTTTGCATGGGTTTATCATTTTCTATAATGATTTTCTCTATCTTTGGTTTTCGTTAGTTTGAATGATGTGTCCTGCTGTGTGTGTGTGTGTTTTTAAATTTTATTTTGTAATATAAAATCATGAGATTTACCCTCAGTAGATTTTTTATGTGTACTATACAGTGTTGTTAACTATAAGCACAGTGTTGTATTGCTGATCTCTGGAATTTTTTTTTACCTTGCATAACCGCACCTCTATACCTATTGAACAGCAACTCCTATTTCCTCCGCCTCCCAGCCCTTGGCAATCATGATTCTTTCTTTGTTTTGTTTGTTTCGTTTTGTTTTTGAGATGGGGTCGGTCTCTGTCACCCAGGCTGGAGTGCAGTGGCACGATCTCAGCTCACTGCAACTTCCACCTCCCAGGCTCAAGCAATCCTCCCATCTCAGCCTCCCGAGAAGCTGGGACCACAGGCATGTACCACCACACCTGGATAATTTCTTGTATTTTTGGTAGAGACGAGGTTTCACCATTTTGCTCAGGCTGGTCTTGAACTGAGCTCAGGTGATCCACCTGCCCTGGCCTCCCAAAGTGCTGGGATTACAGGTGTGAGTCACAGCGCCCAGCCTCATGCAGTATTTTTCTTTCTGTGACTGGCTTATTTCACTTAATGTAATGTCCTCAAGGTTCATCCATGGTGTAGCATATGAGAAGATTTCCTTTTTTATGAGCAAATAATATTCCAGTACATGTATAGACCACATTTTCTTTATGGACATTTAGGTTGTTTTTGTCTGTTGGCATCACTGAACATGGGAGTGCAAATATCTCTTTTGAGATCCTGATTTCAGTTCTTGTGGATAAATACCCAGAAGTGGGGTTGCTAGATCATATGGTAGTTCTACTTTTAATTTTTTGAGGACCCTCCATACTGTTTCCAATAGTGGGTACACCATTTTACATAACCACCAACAATGTACAGGGTTCCAGTTTTTTTCACATCTTCTTCAATACTTGTTATCTTTTATTTTATTAATAATGTCCTTCTGAACAGGTAGAAGGTGGTTTCTTATGGTTGTTTTGATTTGCATTTCCCGGATAATTATTGAGTTGAGCATCTTTCATAGCTGTTAGCCATTTGTATATCTTCTTTGGAGACATGTCTATTCAGGTCCTGTGCCCAATTTTTTACTTAGGTTATTTTCTTTTTTGCTATTGAGTTTTGAGAATTATTTATATAGTTTGGATTTTAGGACCTTATCAGAAATATGATTTACACATTTTCTCCCATTCCATAGGTTGCCTTTTCACTCTGCTGTTTCCTTTGGCGTACAGAAGTTTTTTAGTTCAATGTAGTCCCATTTGTCTAATTTTGCTTTTGTTGCCTATACTTTTGGTGTCATATCTAAGAAACTATTGCCAAAAACAAACTTAAAGCTGTTTACTATTTTTAAGCTTACAATTTAGTGGCATTATTTACATTTACATTGTTGTGCAGCCATCAGCACTATTTCTAAAGCTATTTTATCACTGGAAACAAAAAACCTGTACCCATTATGCAGTAATTCCTCATTCTCCCCTCCCTGCAACCACTGATAATCTCTAATCTGCTTTCTGTTTCTCATCCAAGTATTAATCAGGACCAGACTTGCTTAGTTTGAGATCAAATTAGGCTCATTGAGAGCGGTAAGGATGTAGACAACTTTCTGTCTCTATGACTCTGTCTAATCTAGATATTCACATAAGTGGAATCATATGCTATTTCTCATAGTTGTTTGTTCCTAGGTGACAGATAATCTAAAGTGTGAGTTCAGAGATACACCTAATTTCGTAAACTACACAAAACTGTACTCATGACTTTTTCTAATTTTTAAAATAATTAAAAAATGTTGTGACAGGTTCTTACTCTGTTGCTCAGGCTAGAGTGTAGTAGCGTGATCACAGCTCACCACAACCTTGAACTCTTGGGCTCAAATGATTCTATCACCTCAGCATCTCGAGTAGCTGGGACTACAGTCATGGGACACCATGACTGGCTAATTTTAAAAACATTTTTTAGTAGAGATGTTTTCCAGGCTGGTCTCAAACTCTGGGCTCAAGCAATCCTCGCACCTCAGCATGAGCCACTGTGTCTGGCCCTAGCTTTTTCTAATTTAGGGGAAAAACAACCTTGTAATGACTGTTAAAGTCCCAGTTCGTTTTGGAAAACAGAGTTGATTCTAAAATTGTCATGTACACAAGAATAAAGGCTCAAGAATGGTAAAGACAGTTTTAAAAAACACCAACTTTGGAGAGGGACTGTGCTAGTAGACTAATTTTCGAGCTAGAGTAACTAAAGCAGCATGGTATTGGTACAGGGTTAGATGAATTGACTCAGTGGAACTGAATATAGAGTTTAGGAAGAGACATTTAGGAATCTGTTACATGGCAGAGGTAGCTTTAGAAATTAGCGGGCAAAGATAGAACTAACTGTTCATTAGATTGAGCTGAGATTTGAAAAACATAATATTTGATCCTTGTGTTACCATATCCGCTAACTTCCTGATGGATTGAAGACTACATGTATAAAACAAATCTTTACAACTTTTAGAAGAAATGTAGAAAAATATCTTTGTAATGTGAAGGCCTCAGGTAAGACATTTCTATTAAGATGTAGAAAACACAGACTTTAAAAGATAAGATTGATAAGTTTGATGGTAGTAAAATTAAATACTTCTGTTAACAAATCCTCCATAAAGAAAGTAAAAGGCAAGTTACTGATCAGGAGATTTTATGTGTAATATCTAGACAATAAAAATATAGAGAGAACTCTTGCTGATAAGTCAGGAAAACATAAACACCTAGTAGAAAAAATGAACAAGAAAACAAAAAAAAGGTATGGCTAAATGTGAATATGTGTTGAAATGGTCAGTGCGTGGCTATCAGTTATATTATTGTTAGTTGAAATTTATTTTGTGACAGAGTCTTGCTCTATCGCCCAGGCTGGAATGCAGTGGTGCAATCTCAGCTCACTGCAGCCTCGACTTCCTGGGCTTAAGCAATCCTCTCACCTCAGCCTTCTGAGTAGCTAGGACTACAGGCACGTGCTACCACACCTGGCTGATATTTGAAATATTTTTTAATATAGTAGTTCTCACTTTGCGTAGGACTATGTTAACTCAACTTGAGCTTATTGGAGCTGTATCTTTGCTTTATTTGACTTTTGGTTACACAGTACCCTGCATAGCAAGGATTGCCTATATAAATTTTAATGAAAGCTAATTCCTAAATATTACTATTATTTTACGCATGTTTGATTTGTGAACCACATTTAATAATTTCTCATTTTGAAGCTTTTTCTTTTTTTGAGACAGAGCTTTGCTCTGTCACCCAGTCTGGAGTGCAGTGGTGTGATCTCCACCTCCCCGGTTCAAGTGATTTCTTTTGCCTCAGCCTCCTGAGTAGGTGGGATTATAGACCTGCACCACCATGCCCAGCTAGTTTTTGTATTTTTAGTAGAGACGGGATTTAACCATGTTGGCCAGGATGTTCCAAACTCCTGGCCTCAAGTGATCTCCCCGCCCTGGCTTCCCAAAGTGCTGGGATTACAGGTGTGAGCCACCTTGTCCGGCCTTCATTTTGAAACTTCTTGAGCATGTTCCTAAGCGTGTAAATTTGTGGCTGCTGCTTTCTCTGGAGGTACAGTTTTTATAACATGATGCAAGATGGATCATGGAAAAGCTAATGTAGCAGTTTGTATTACTCTATAATGTGAAGCAGCATCTTGCAAAATGGTGATTTTGTGTGTTTAAAATTTTTAAAAATAATTATAAAATATATATCATTAGGAATTCTTTTCTCTCTGAAATATTTTCATTTTTTTAGTAATCAACAAGATGCCACATCAGTAGCAACTGAGTCTTCAGAATCAAGCACTTCAGATTTGCCTTCATTCGAAGTTGGAATTAGAGCATTGTGTGAGGTGAATAATGCTGAGGGTAGTTGTATAGAAGAAAGAAATGTTGACCTAAAAAATAATTCACTGTAAGTATTTTATACGATAGGATTTATTTATAAAGTTTTGATAAGGTTCTTAAATGATAATGTTGCTTCATTTAGGGATTTGAGGGGATTATTAATACATACTTTATTAATAGTAGAGGGAATCATTTAATATGTAATTATACTGTAGTCTGTTCAGAGTGTAACATCAGGTGTTTTACTTTATATTTCTTTGCAGAAAGATTCTCTTTCATATCTTTTGTATAATAATGATACGAATTTTAGGAAGGTGGTAACTTATGAAATTCTAAAACAATTTGGAAGCCTAAATATTTGCCATGACATTTTACTTTTACTTGGTTTGAGTTATTTTTTATGCCTGGTGTCAAAATAATATTTTGATATTGGTGATTTCAAGGAAGTATATCTTCCAGTATGCAGATACTGGTTAAATTAGTATCTTCCCAAGAAACAATTAAAAGCATCATAAAAATCTCCCTTTGAAGAGGTATCTGAAGGTTTTATACTTCCTTTTAATCTTCCTTATAATTCCTCATCTCATATGGGCTTAAAAGCTATTAATAGTTTATGGGCTGGGCGCAGTGGCTCACACCTGTAATCCCAGCACTTTGGGAGGCCGAGGCGGGCGGATCAGGAGGTCAGGAGATTGAGACCATCCTGGCTAACACAGTGAAACCCTGTCTCTGCTAAAAATACAAAAAATTAGCCGGGTGTGGTGGCATGCACCTGTAGTCCCAGCTACTTGGGAGGCTGAGGCAGGAGAATGGCGTGACCCTGGGAGGCAGAACCTGCAGTGAGCTGAGATCACGCCACTGCACTCCAGCCTGGGCGACAGAGCGAGACTCCATTTCAAAAAAAAAAAAAAAGAAAGCTATTCAGTTCATAAATTCTTATTTTTCAGTGAAGTACTGTCACAATGGAAATCAAACTTAAAAATGTGAGTCTTTGAAATAGACAATACATTCATAGGGTTCAAACATCGAAAAGTATAAAAAGGTATGATTGAGCTCTCCCTCACACACACATACACATTTAAACATTTATGAATTTTTTTTTTTTTTTTAAGACAGGGTTGCACTCTGTTGCCCAGGCAGGAGTGCAGTGGTGTGATCATAGCTCATTGCAACCTCAACCTCCCAGGCTTAGGTGATCCTCCCACCTTAGTCTCCCAAGTAGCTGGGACTATAGGTGCTCACCACCACATCCAGAGATGGAGTCTTGCTCTTGTCACCCAGGCTGGAGTGCAGTGGCACCATCTTGGCTCACTGCAACCTCCGCCTCCCGGGTTCAAGGGATTCACCTGCCTCAGCCTCCCAAATAGCTAGGACTACAGGCACGTGCTGCCATGCATGGCTAATTATTGTATTGTTAGTAGAAACGGGGTTTCACCATGTTTGCCAGGCTGGTCTCGAACTCCTGACCTCAGGTGATCCACCTGCCTCAGCCTCCCAAAGTGCTGGGATTATAGGCGTGAGCCACTGCGCCCGGCCTTCCCATCATCATTTAATCTTACTTAATATTTCTTAAGTTTTATCCTCACTGTATTGTATTGCATTTCATCTTATCCTCCCTATTATGAGTTGCTACCTTCAATATATACCAAAATCATGTCTATTTTGAAGTCATTTTCTGGATTTTAAATTTGTTTCATTTATCTGTTTATTCATATGTTAGTACCACACTGTTTTAATTACTGATGATGAATGGTGTATTTTTAATATCAGATAGAACAAGTTAGTCTCTTTAAGTTTTCTTTGCTACTCTTGTTCTAAGTAAGCTCTTAAAGGAGTTCTTCCTAATTCTCAGTAGGTTATTTTAGAAGTTCATTTGGACATGACTGCATGTTTGATGCTATTTAAATAATGTTAATTTTTCAGGGAAATTGATCAAACAGAAAATGTTAAACCAATGTTGAGAGGTCGCTTCCAGAGACCTAAACCCAATTTGTCAAGGGCTGGGAAGAAATCAGTTCTTTCACAAGGCAAAACAGAGTCAGAGAGCAAGAATTCACATTCAAAAACTTCAGTTGAAAAGGTATGGGGTAAGAGATTTCATGGAAATTAAAATTATAAAAATTTTCTTTAGATAGTTGGGAATGAAAGTTGTTGACTTGAAATTACAAAGTACTGTTACTGATATTAAAACAGATACAAGAACTCACATTAACATTAGATTTGTTCGTATCTTATTAGTCTCCTGTTTACACATTTTCTTTAACCTGGGATGTAATCATTTCAGATATCCTCAGTGGTGATAAATCTGTCTTCTGTTTACTTCTATAAAATTTTTATTTAAAATATTTCATAAACCAGCTATATATTAAATTATGCCCACAACATTCTCATCTACACACAGGCAGTCTCATTTCTGTTTGTCTTTTACAAACTTTCTGTTTGTTTTTTCTGAGACAGGGTCTTGCTCTATTGCCCAGGCAACAGAGTCCAGGAGTGCAATGGCACTATTATGGCTCTCTGCAGCCTCGAAATCCTGAGCTCAAGTGATTCTCCCACATCACCCTCCCCAGTAGCTGGGACTACAGGTGTGTGCCACCAAACCCAGATAAATTTTTTTTTTTTTTTTGAGACGGAGTCTCACTGTCTCCCAGGCTGGAGTGCAGTGGCGTGATCTCGGCTCACTACAAGCTCTGCCTCCCAGGTTCACGCCATTCTCCTGCCTCAGCCTCCTGAGTAGCTGGGACTGCAGGTGCCCACCACCATGCCCGGCTAATTTTTTGTATTTTTAGTAGAGATGGGGTTTCACTGTGTTAGCCAGGATGGTCTCGGTCTCCTGACCTCATGATCTGCCTGCTTTGGCCTCCCAAAGTGCTGGGATTACAGGCTTGAGCCACCGCACCCAGCCTAATTTTCTGTTTTAAGTTAGCAAAAATTAGGAATGGAGTCTCACTGTGTTCACCAGGGTGGTTTCTAACTCCTGGCCTCAATTGATTCTCCTGCCTCAGCTTCCCAATGTGCTGGGGTTATAGGCATGAGCCAGCTCACCTGGTCAATAAATTTCTTTATTCTTTTTCTTTCTTTATTTCTTTTTTTTTTTTGAGATGGAGTCTTGCTCTGTTGCCCAGGCTGGAATGCAGTGGCACGATCTTGGCTCACTGCAGCCTCTGCCTCCCAGGTTCAAGCAATTCTTCTGCCTCAGTCTCCCAAGTAGCTGGGATTACAGACACGTGCCACCACACCCGGCTAATTTTTGTATTTTTAGTAGAGACAGGGTTTCACCTTGTTGGCCAGGCTGGTCTCGAACTCCTGACCTGATGTGATCCACCTGCCTCAGCCTCCCAAAGTGCTGGGATTACAGGCATGAGCCACCACGCCTGCCCTCTTCTTCTTCTTTTTTTTTTTTTTTTGACATAGGGTCTCGCCCAGTCGCCCAGGCTGGAGTGCAATGGCATGATCCTGGCTTACTGCAGCCTCTGTCTCCCAGGTTCAAGCTATTCTTGTGCCTCAGCCTCCTAAGTAGCTGGGATTGCAGGCATGCACCACCACGCCCAGCTAATTTTTGTATTTTCAGTTGAGACGAGGTTTTGTCATGTTGGCCAAGCTTGTCTTGAATTCCTGACCTCAAGTGATCCGTGCGCGTTGGCCTCTCAGAATGCTGGGATTACAGGCATGAGGGCACCATGCCTGGCCAATAACTTTATCTATGTATGCACACATTTCTATAATTTTTAACCATAATGTGTATAATGTTTAAAACCTTTTTCTTTTCTTTGTTTTGTTTTTGAGACGGAGTCTCGCCCTGTCGCCCAGGCTGTGGTGCGATGGCGTGATCTCGGCTCACCGCAACCTCTGCCTCCTGGGTTCAAGAGATTCTCCTGCCTCAGCCTTCCAAGTAGCTGAGATTACAGGCGCGCGCCTCTATGCCCAGCCAATTTTTGTATTTTTAGTAGAGACTAGGTTTCACCATATTGAGCCACCGCGCCCTGCCAAAACCTTTTTCAGCTGACCACGATGGCACACACCTGTAATCCCAGCACTTTGTGAGGCCAAGGCTGGTGGCTTACTTTAGGCCAGGAGTTTGAAACCAGCCTGGCCAACATGGCGAAATCCCATCTCTACTAAAAATACAAAAAAATTAGCTGGGCATTGTGACACACGCTTGTAATCCCAACTACTCGGGAGTTTGAGGCAAGAGAACCGCTTGTACCCGGAAGGGAAGAGGTTGCATTGAGCCAAGATTGCACCACTGCACTCCAGCCTGGGCAACAGAGTGAAACTCTGTCTCAAAAAAATAAAAAATTAAAAAAAAAACCCTTTTCCTCTGAAACTATTAATTTACATTTTTTTGGGTCCAATTGATCTTTTTAATAGCTGTGTCATGTTAACATGTTATTGATTTACCTAATCAGTTCTCTACTAATGGATGTTCAGATTGTTTCTATTTTTGTTTGTTTTTTTAACTCTTGTACATTAGAAGCAAACAGTTTTGTAAGTAAGGCTTTCTCAAGGAAACAAAGTATAAATTTCTAGAGACGGGTGGGATCGTTGGGTCAAATAATGTTTTAAATATTTTTGTGATTCTTGTTATGCATTGTCTTTTGTTATTTGTTATTTTTATTACTTTAAAAAATTTTCTGGTATGTCTGAGTCTCCTGAATTGTTATGCATTGTCAAACTGAGTCATAAATAATCTATTTACATTGCTAAATGAATCTTTCTGTTTCCTTATAACTTTTCCAGAATTCTATTATTAGAATTTTTTTTTAACTAAAACACTTTTTAAGATGTTGATTTGCTTCTTTTCCTGTTTTGTGAAATATCTTTTATCATAATCTTTATAGTACAGTTATATTATTCTAATCTTATGTTTATTGAATTGTAGAAAATTTGGAAAATACAGATTCATGTAAAAGTTAAAACAAAAATTACTTGTAATTTTTTTTCTTTACCTTTTTTCTTTGAAGTGTTGTAATCTTGTTTCTTTTTTTTTTTTTTTTTTTGAGGTTTAGTTTCGCTCTTGTTGCCCCAGCTGGAGTGCATGGTGTGATTTCGGCTCACAGCAACCTCCGCCTCCTGGGTTCCGGCGATTCCCCTGCCCTCAGCCTCCTGAGTGGCTGGGATTACAGGCATGCACCACCATGCCTGGCTAATTTTTTGTATATTTAATAGAAACGGGGTTTCACCATGTTAGCCAGGCTGCTCTCGAACTTCTGACCTCAGGTGATCCACCTGCCTCAGCCTCGGAAAGTGCTGGGATTACAGGCGTGAGCCACCATGCCCAGCCATTCCTTCTAATACTTGTAATTTCATTATTCCCATGCAACCAATCTTTTCACATATCTCCTTACAGATTTTCTTTTACACAACTGAATCATGGTTTCAATACAGTTTTGTATCCTTTGGTAATTAACATTTCAGAAATATTTTTCTGAAATATTTAGTGTGAGTCCATTTTTGTTAAAAAAAAAAATGTACATCAGGTGTGGTGGCTTACACCTGTAAGCCCAGCCCTTTGGGAGGCTGAGGCAGGCTAATCACCTGAGCCCAGGAATTTGAAACAAGCCTGGGCAACATGGCAAGATCCGGTCTCTACAAAAAATGAAAAAATTAGCTGGGCATAGTGTGCACCTGTAGTCCCAGCTACTCAGGAGGCTGAGGTGGGAGGATCACCTGAGCCTCGGGGGTCAAGGCTGCAGTGAGCTATGATCATGTCACTGTACTCTAGCCTGGGTGACAGAGCATGACCCTGTCTCAAAAAAAAAAAAAAAAATTCTCATCTGCATTTAGGATTTTTAGAAAATCTCCTCTAGTTAGAAGTACAAAAAATGAAGTTCTTATGTATTCATTTATTGAGATGGAGTCTCACTCTGTCACCCAGGCTGGAGTATAGTGGCGTGACCTCGGCTCACTGCAACCTCTACCTTTTGCGTTCAAGGAATTCTCCTGCCTTAGCCTCCCAAGTAACTGGGACTACAGGCACACGTTGCCATGCCTGGCTAATTTTTTGTATTTTAGTAGAGACAGTTTCACCATGTTCCCCAGGCTGGTCTTGAACTCCTGAGCTCAGGCAATCCGCCTGCCTTGGCCTCCCAAAGTGCTAGGATTACAGGCTTGAGCCACCGTGCCCAGCCAGTTCTGTTGTTTTAATTTCCATTTGTTTATTACAAAGTTTGAACTGTTTATTGTAAGCAGATAAATTGTAGCAAATTAAATTCACAGAACCACCTGGAAAAAGATAAAATGAATACATTGGACATTTTGAGAATGGAGACTGCAGAGAGAGAGAATCCAGAAGCTGAAACTGTATCTGTGTGAGTATTCAGGAAGTAGTAAAAAAAAAAAAAAGTAACTCTTAGGAATGATGGTAATAATTTGTTTTCTACTTAATAAGGTCTGAATTTAATTTTCAAGCAGCATACTTTAAGTTCATTTTCAACCATAGGTGGTTTTGAAACATTCATAATACTCTCTCTGCTTGATATTGCTTATATAAATTTTATGAGTCTATTGAGTTAGCCATTACATTTGAATGTTTACAATATATGCCCCTGGATAATTTTATTTATACTAAGAGATTTTTAAAGGGAATATTTAACTTGAAATAGAAATCTAAAATAGAATGTGAATCTGACTGGTGGATTCTGGGCTCTTCCAGGGGTTACCATTTATACTATGATTTGGGACTAATCCCCTGGAGTTCTACATTATTCTGTAGTATCCTTAGGAGTAGTAGTCTATGCTTGGCAGATGTAGATTTTTCCAAATTTGTAATAAAATTCTATTTAAAAGTGCTTTTTCAAGAGGGCTTCCAGGATTATGTCTTTTTTTTCTCTCTTTTTTTTTTTTTTTGAGATGGAATCTTGCTCTGTCGCGTAGTGGTGCAGTCTCTGCTCACTGCAACCTCTTCCTCCCGGGTTCAAGCGATTCTTCTGCTTCAGCCTCCCAAGTAGCTGATATTAGAGGCGCCCATCACCACACCTGGCTAATTTTTGTATTTTTAGTAGAGACGGGTTTAACCATGTCGGCCAGGCTGGTCTCGAACTTCTGATCTCAAATGATTCGCCCGCCTCGGCCTCCCAAAGTGCTGGGATTACAGGTGTGAGCCACCGCGCCCGGGCGGATTATGTCTTTTCAGGAAACTTGTGAATTATTTCATATTCCAAATGGTTTACTTATTCATGCCAGGGAGAAGGAAATTGGTGACTTCAAAATAAACATTAATTTTATTTCTTTGTGGTTCTAGTTTGGGTGAAAAAAATTGTCTGCAGGAAGGGAGTCAACTAAAGGCTTTAAGACCTGCACAAGTGAGGGGCCGATTGCAAAAGCCAAAGCCAAATGCAGGTAAAGCTGCTGAAAGAAAAGAAATTCTCATATCACAGGAAGAAATTGGGACCAATGTAGAGAAGAATGAAAATGAATCCTGTGCTGATAGAGATGTAAGTACTCTGATTCCTCCTCACATTTTTGGTAAGCAAGTACATGAGCCTTAATATAAGCTTCCCTTCACCCACATACTTACATACATACATACATACATTTATTTATTTATTTATGACGGAGTCTTGCTCTGTCGCCCAGGCTGGAATGCAGTGGTGCGATCTTGCCTTACTGCAACCTCTGCCACCCAGGTTCAAGTGATTCTCCTGCCTCAGCCACCTGAGATCGCGCCACTGCACTCCAGCCTAGGCAACACAGCAAGACTCTGTCTCAAAAAAAAAAAAAAAAATTCACATGATCTATAATGTTTTTGTATTTTTAGTTGTGCGACTGCAGGCTCACACCACCACGCCTGGCTAATTTTTGTATTTTTAGTAGAGACAGTGTTTTGCCATATTGGCCAGCTGGTCTCAAACTCCTGACCTCAGGTGATCCACCCGCCTTGGCCTCCCAAAGTGCTAGGATTACAGGCATGAGCCACTGTGCCCAACCCCTTTACCCCCTTTTCAAAACAGTGCTGCACAATTTGTGTGCATCATTTATTACATTTTTGGTCAAAATCTCATAGCCAGCAGCTTTGCTAGTTGTAAAGCCATTTTAGATTTTGGGCATTTACATGATAGATAATCTGTTTCACCTGACCTCATATTTGGACTTGCTTTTCTGTATCACTTAGTGGATGTTTGAATTAATCTTTTGTTTTGAAGAGATAAGTACATATGTGAGTTTTAACATTGGCTTAAACAGCATAAAGTGTTAAAAGCTCCCTAGTAAGATACAATTCCAAGAACAAAGACTGTGAATTTTAGATTATTTACGTAGTCTTTGTGATAAAGATAAAAGTTGTCATGTTTTGAGATTTCAATTTCTTATAATTCCCATGGTCTGTAGGCCAGGCATGGTGACTCATGCCTGAAATCCCAGCATTTTGGGAGGCCGAGGTGAGAGGATTGCTTGAGGCCAGGTGTCTGAGACCAGTCTGGGCAACATAGTGACACTCTGTCTCTACAAACAAAAATTTTTTTAATTAGCTGGGCTTGGTGGTGTGCTCCTATAGTCCCAGCTACTTGGGAGGCTGAGGCAGGAGGATCAATTGAGCCCAGGAGTTCAAGCCTCCAGTGAGCTATGTATAATTATGCCGTTGCACTCCAGCGTGGGTGACAGAGTGAGACCCTGTCTTAAAAAAAAAAAATTCTGGCCATGCGCAGTGGCTCATGCCTGTAACACCAGCACTCTGGGAGGCCGAGGTGGGCGGATCACGAGGTCAGGAGATAAGAGACCATCCTGGCTAACACGGTGAAACCCCATCTCTACTAAAAATACAAAAACGTTAGCTGGGTGTGGTGGTGGACGCCTGTAGTCCTAGCTACTCGGGAGGCTGAGGCAGGAGAATGGCATGAACCTGGGAGGCGGAGCTTGCGGTGAGCCGAGATCGCACCACTGCACTCCAGCCTGGGCGACCGAGCAAGACTCCATCTCAAAAAAAAAAAGAAAAAAGAAAAAAAAATTCCTTTGATCTATAATGCATTTATAGTAATCAAAAGAATTCAGAAAGATAGACCCCACAGGGGTATTTCTAACAGATGAAACCAAGGCAGTTACTTGTTTTTTGATTGGAAGGAAAAGAATGGGGCTTTGAGATATCCTAAAAGGAGTAACTCATGAAATTTTCTAAGATAGCTAAAGAAAAAACATTAAAAGTATTTTAAAGTCACCATTTTATAATGTTGAATTTTTTACCATTTTATACTTAAATTGGACAACATTTTCAATGAAATCTGTTAGGCCTCATTGTGAAACCTAAAACATTAGAAAAATTTGTTTGTTTTTAAGACTCCTCAACACATGGAAGATCAATCACGTAAAGATTTTGAAGAGGAAGATGTCATATTACAGCCTGAGAAAAATGATTCTTTTCAAAATGTGCAGCCAGATGAGCCCAAGGTTCTTAATGAATGTCTAAGGTAAGCATCATTTTGTTGATATATAATCTTTGGATTTTGTAAAAAGTTTTAGAACTCAATCAGTTTTTTAAAGCAGAAGCAATTTAGATGGATTTGTTGTCTGCGTGTCTAGTTATGTAGTGTTTAAAAATATAACTTCACCTTTCAAGAAAGTTTATGTTGTAGCCTTTATGTGAATTTCTCAGATGGTTTGAAGAAAGCTACTCATCATAAATTAGTACTTGAGTTAACATGAATAGCCTTATCACTTTATTTTATTTTATTTTACTTTTTATTTTTTGAGACGGAGTTTCACTCTTCTTGCCTGGGCTGGAGTATAATCTCAGCTCACTGCAACCACTGCTTCCCAGGTTCAAGCGATTCTCCTGCCTCCGCCTCCCGAGTAGCTGGGATTACAGGTGCCTGCCACCAAGCCCAGCTAATTTTTGTATTTTTAGTAGAAACAGGGTTTTACCATGTTGGCCAGGCTGGTCTCGAACTCCTGACCTCAAGTGATCCACCTGCCTTGGCCTCCTAAAATGCTGGGATTACAGGTGTGAGCCATCACACCCAGCCAGCTTTATCACTTAACATGCGTATTAAAGTATATGTTTATGTTCAAATGTAAAATGCTACTTATTTTTAAAATATTTGTTTCTTTGGAATTAGATTGAGCACATATTGCCTTTATTTAAGATTTATAAATTTTATTTAAAACTTATGTATAGAAACCCATACTGCTTATAGTCAAAGTCTTTTCTATTTTTTATTTCTTCCTTGGAGGGTACCAAGCCAGGCTGATGGAATTACTGGTATACTATTTCAGCTTTTCACTTTGGAAATGTTTAATGTGTGCAAAAGTGCAGTAGTGGACTCCCATATACCTGCTGTCCAGTTTCAGTAATTAATATTTTACCAGTCTTTACATTTAAAGGCTAGCCTATGCTATACTTTCTTACAGCTGTATTAGCCTATTTAAATAGTACCTAGCTGGGCATGGTGGCTCATGCCTATCTAGCTACATGGAAGGCTGAAGGAAGAGGATTGCTTGAGCCCAGGAATTAGAAGCTGCAGGGAGCTATGATTGGGCCACTTTACTCCAGCCAGGGCAACAAAGTGAGACAGACTCCTGTCCCTCCAAAAAAGAAAAGTACCTAACCTGAGAGTGAAAGCTAGGTTTCCTGAACTACTTTAAAGATCTTTATTGGAAGACAAAAAAATTTCTCTATTTCTTGTTGCCTTCACTATTCCTTTGTTTCTTATTCCTCCCCACTGCCCAGATTATTTTACTAATGTGCACACAGTCTCTAGGTAGAAGTTTGTATGACTACATTACTTGCTGCATATCTCTGATATGGATTTTAATTACAGTTAGCTAACAAATTGTTCTTTTTATTTATATTTTTTCAGTTTAAACTAGAGTCTATTAATAGATACTGTGGCTTGGTAGAAAATTAAACTTTTCTGAATGGGCTCTGGGTTTTAGAACACTGATGGACACTGTAACTAATACTCAATCTGATCTCAACAACTTTCCTCCCCATGGGCAGTGTCATTTCTGCTTTGTCATGTGATCTTTCTAGCCTTTGAGTCTCCAGAATCCTCAAAAGCAATTCTAAGATTCTGTGTTTTATCAAATTATACACCTATCTATGTCTAACAGAAAGTTTTCCCCCTCCCCTACTCCAAATATGTTGGCCTGTTCAAGATGCTGTGTAAGAGAGATAGTAGGAAAACAGTCTCTCAAAGAATGCATTAAAAATTCTTTAGGCTGGGCATGGTGACTCACACCTATAATCCCAGCACTTTGGGAGGCTGAGACGGGAGGATCACTTGAGGCCAGGAACTCAAGACAAGCCTGGACAACATAGCAAGACCCCATCTCTATTAAAGAAAAGGTACTTTATTAGATAAACTAGTGAATATTTCTTTGAAATTTAATCTTCTAGGTTAATTTTCCATCTTACCTACTTCATATAAATATTTTAAGTTTTTTGTCATGATTGGTGATGTTTGTTTGGAGGTTTATATATATATATATATATATATTTGAAACACACACACACACACACACCCCCCCATATTTTTTTAAAGACAGGGTCTTGCTCTGTCACCCAGGCTGGAGTGCAGTGGTGTGATCATGGCTTACTGCAGCATTGACCTTTTGGGCTCAATTGATCCTCTTGCCTCAGCCTCCCAAGTAGCTGGGACTACAGGTGCATGCCACCACATCTGGCTAATTTTTAAATTTTTTTGTAGAGACAGGGTTTCGCCATGTTGCCCAGGCTGGTCTTGAACTCCTGGGCTGAAGGGATCCTCCTTCCTTGGCCTCCCAAAGTGCTGGGATTATAGGTGTGAGCCACCACGCCTGGCCATGAATATTTTATAGATTCTTAAACTCCGTGTTTTAGAAAAACACATATGCAGACCTTAAAGCACATTTATAGTTTTGTGCTCATTCCATACCTTATTTTCTCCATTCATGGTCCTCTTGTTTTGCCTTTCTTCTCAAATTTGTGATCTGAGGAAAGTTCGTAGATCCACTGTATATTTTAAGTTGAGAAATAATCTAGTTCAATTTTATATCTGATATCCAGTCTCAGATACTGCCCTTCAGTTAATTCTGTACTTCTTTTGTTACTTAGAAACAATCAATCTATTGCTTTGCTGGAATGGCAGTTTAAAAAATCTAAGCACATAGAATATAATTATAACATTGCATATCTGTATCTTACAATCTGAACTGTTATGGAAATAATGAAATTATTAATAAAGCCTTTGCTTCAAGCATTTATATGTTTAAATAATATGCCTGTTTTCAAAATGTGACTTTATAAAGATAGTTTATCTCTTCCCATGATACCCAAACCAAGATTGCTAGCACAGTAATCTCACTAAAAGCTAGATGTTTCTGGATGGAGATGAAAAGTATCATAAATCAAAAAATGGAATGTGGTCCATTCAGGACTAATCAAATTAAATTTCCTTTATTGATTGCTGTTAATTTTACATTTAACGTTGTCAATTGCTAAAGTTAATGATGGATATAAACACTTCAGTTATGTAAACAAGTACAATTTGAAAAGCAATCTTATTCCTAAGGACCTGTCTTACAGTATCAAAAATTGCATTATTGAAAACAGTTATTTCAGTGAGGAAGGATAGTTTAGGACCTAAAGAAGTTGAAACAAGCAATAGCATACTTTTGTTGTTTTGTTTTTGTTTCTGTTTGAGACAGAGTCTTGCTGTGTCGCCCAGGCTGGAGTGCAGTGGCATGATCTTGGCTCACTGCAACCTCCGCCTCCTGGGTTCCAGCTATTTTCCTGCTTTAGCCTCCCGTGTAGCTGAGATTACAGGCGCGTGCCACCACGCCCTGCTAATTTTTGTATTTTGAGTAGAGACAGGGTTTCATCATGTTGGCCAGGCTGGTCTCGAACTCTTGACCTTAAGTGATCCACCTGTCTCAGCCTTCCAAAATGCTGGGATTACAGGCTGAGCCACCATGCCCAGCCTAGCATACTTTTAAGCAAATCTTTTGCTTATTTGTTTTGTTTTTTGTTTGTTTGTTTTGAGATGGGATCTTGCTCTCTTGCCCAATCTGGAGTGCAGTGGCATGATCATGGCTTACTGCAGCCTCATCCTTCCTGGGCTCAGGTGATCCTCCCACCTCAGCCTCCTGAATAGCTGGGACTACAGGTGCACGCCACCTCACTTGACTAATTTTTTTTTTTTTTGGTAGAGATGGGATTTCTACCAAAAACTCATGGGCTCAAGCCATCTGCTTCAGCCTCCTGAAGTGCTAGGAGTACAGGCATGAAGCATCATGCCCAGCTCAATACGTCTTTTTTAAAGCTGTTGAATGTATAGTTATATACCTGTTCAGTCCGACATGGCCGAATAAATCTAATCTAGTGTTTCATTTGATCTAGCTTTTGCCCAATATTAATAACTTTTCCTAACCAGTCATTTAAAAGCCCTTTCATTCATTTATATGTTTATTGATTTTACCCTCTATTATAATAAACAGAAAGCAAAACAAAAAGTGCTGCTGCTTTTCTGGAGAGCAAGGTGCTTGTTTTGGATAGTGGTTGTGTGCCCAGTAGCATTCAGCAAAGTATTATTGTGTATTTGGTCTGTCCTTTGATTCTTTACTTATATTATGAAATAACAAGCCTTTAGAGAACTATCTGTATAGGAAATCTCATATAAAATTGGTTTTAAAAGGTGAGGAGGGCAGACCTCATTTGTAGTCCTAAGACTTAATCTTGGTCAAGTCATACTTGTATCCAGGTATTTGAGGTGGTCAGGTCTATTATGGCAAAGCATTTGTCTGTGTAAAAGATAGAAGGGATGAAGAGGTAGAAATAGCAGACATACATCAATCTAGCTCCAATGCAGAGAACTGGAGAGTCTTTCACAGTCAGTATTTATAAATGGTAGTGTGAATGACAATTGGAAAGACACTGTTAGGATCAAATAGCTTCTATACTGATTGACCTTACTAGATATATATATATTTAAACTTATTGCTGTGATTTCAAAAGGTGGGATTTTTTTTCTTTTAATTTTTAAATTTTACCCAGCGATTCCTAGGCCTTCCTTAATTTTTTTGAATTTGAGAGTTTCTGGTGTTTCTGTAGTGATTTCTCAAACATCATCTCTTCAGCAGGCAGTCTGGTTTAAAACTTGATTGTGTGCCCCCCTTTTTTTTTTTATAGCGTTCAAGAGAATAATAAGGCAAATAAACTTAACCAAGTCCCAATTCTAAGGACTCGATTTCAGAAACCAAAGCCAAATATAGGAAGAGGAACTGGAAGGAGAGAAATTTCCTCAAAGGAAGAGGTACTAGAGAAGATTCTTGTCTCTGGGGAAATGGTGGCAGCATTGAGAGAAACCGTAAGACTAGACACCTCACCAAAGGAGATGGTACCAGCAGAGATTAATACTAAAGAAATGCAGTCAGATTTAAAAGAAACTGGAAGAAGAGCCATTTCTCCCAGGGAGAAGATTCTAGATGTGATTGATGTCACCATGGAAATGGAGACAGGTCTGAAAGCAATGGGAAGAGAGATTTGTCTAAGGGAGAAGACGCCAGAGGTGGTTGATGCCACTGAGGAAATAGACAAAGATTTGGAAGAAGCTGGAAGAAGAGAAATATCCCCACAGAAAAATGGCCCAGAGGAGGTTAAGCCTCTAGGTGAAATGGAGACAGATTTGAAAGCAACTGGAAATGAGAGTTCCCCAAGGGAGAAGACACCAGAGATGACTGATGCCACTGAGGAAATAGACAAAAATTTGGAAGAAACTGGAAGAAGAAAAATATCCCCAAGGGAAAATGGCCCAGAGGAGGTCAAGCCTGTAGATGAAATGGAGACAGATTTGAACGCAACTGGAAGAGAGAGTTCTCCAAGGGAGAAGACACCAGAGGTGATTGATGCTACTGAGGAAATAGATTTGGAAGAAACTGAAAGAGAAGTATCCCCACAGGAAAATGGACTAGAGGAGGTCAAGCCTCTAGGTGAAATGGAGACGGATTTGATAGCAACTGGAAGAGAGAGTTCCCCAAGGGGGAAGACACCAGAGGTGATTGATGCCATTGAGGAAATAGAGATAGATTTGGAAGAAACTGAAAGAGAAATATCCCCACAGGAAAATGGCCTAGAGGAGGTTAAGCCTCTAGGTGAAATGCAAACAGATTTGAAAGCAACCGGAAGGGAGATTTCCCCAAGGGAGAAGACACCAGAGGTGATTGATGCCACTGAGGAAATAGACAAAGATCTGGAAGAAACTGGAAGAAGAGAAATATCCCCAGAGGAAAATGGCCCAGAGGGGGTCAAGCCTGTAGATGAAATGGAGACAGACTTGAAAGCAACTGGAAGAGAGAGTTCCCCAAGGGAGAAGACACGAGAGGTGATTGATGCTGCTGAGGTAATAGAGACAGATTTGGAAGAAACTGAAAGAGAAATATCGCCACAGGAAAATGGCCCAGAGGAGGTCAAGCCTGTAGGTAAAATGGAGACAGATTTGAAAGAAATTAGAGAAGAAATTTCCCAAAGGGAAAAGGTGCTAGCAGAGATCAGTGCTATAAGGGAAAAGGAGATTGATTTGAAAGAAACTGGAAAAAGAGACATTCCCATGATGGAGAAAGTATCAGGAAAGATGGCTGTTGTTGAAGAAATGGAGGCAGATTTGAAAGAAACTGGAAAAGAAAATTTTAGAGAGAGAGGATCTGAAGAGATCTGTGTTACTGAGGAAAAGGTGGCAGAATTGAAACAAACTGGAAAAACAGACATTTCTCCAAGGGAAAACGAGCTAGAGGAGACCAGTACCTCAAGACAAACTGACACACATTTAATGCAGAGCGGTAGCAATGACTGCAGTGCTATGCCTTCACTAGATATTCAAGTATGTATTTTTCTGTCCTTTAAAAGTTTTTTGAATGCTTTTTTCAGAGGAAATAAATAATTCCATGATTATTTTGTCCTTAAGTCCAACAACACTTAAAAATCTCTAGAAGTCTAAAGTCTTTTGTAGCCCTAAGTTTCTATGTTTCAGTGCCTTGAAGAAACTGTACGTTCTTTTTTAAAAAGATAACTTAGGCTGGGCACACCTTTAAACCCAACACTTTGGGAGGCCAAGGTGGAAGGATTACGTGAGCCCAGGAGTTTGAGACCAGCCTGGGCAACATAGAGAGACCTTGTCTCTACAAAAAATAAAATAAAATAAAATAAAAATCAATAAAATAAATAAAAAATAAAATATAATAACAAGGTGTAAGTCTGTAGTCCCAGCTACTTGGGAGGCTGAGGTGAGAGGATCACTTGAACCCTAGAGGTTGAGGCTGCAGTGAGCCGTGATTGTGCCATTGTACTCCACCCTGGGTGACAGAGTGAGACCCTGTCTCAAAAAGAAATAAAACTTAATAATTTCCAACTGTGAAAAAGTCACTGTTATTATTATTTTTCTTTAAGTCAGATGGGCAAGGATCAAACTTTTCTTTTGGCTTAGGTTTGAGATCCCAAAAATGTCACTGTTCTTAATGTCATTTGAAGTTACTCTTTTAGGTAAAAAAAGAATAGGAAATTAGACTGAATTTGTACTAACCCTAGCGTGAACACACATTATTTCTTTTGGCCACATCTGTATCTGCTTTTGTTTCTTGCCCCACCTGACTTACTTCACTTCTAAAAGTTCTTTTTGTTTTTTCAAGTCACTTTGAAGTTCATGATCTTCTAACATTTTCAAGGACTTTTTTTTTCTTCTAACTTTTAAAAATAGATAATGACATTTGTGGTTTGGAAAAGTAATAATATGCAACATAAAAGGGTTTCCTGAATTCCAAGTTTTTAACATTTGGAAATTAAATTTTATTCAAAAATTTAAAACTTCTAAAGTTTTAAAGGAAAGTGTTTAGAATTTAGTAGACTTTTGTTTTAAATATATAAGATGTTTAAATACTCTTTTATTTGTGCTGATTTACTATGACTGTTCCTCTAGAACATTAGCAGTGAAGTACTGTCGATGATGCATACACCTGTAGAAGAAAAAAGAAATTCTGAAAAAGAAGTATCAAGTCACTTCAGTCATTTCAAGATTTCTTCACAGACTCATGAATCTGATAAAACAGAAGTCCAGGGGATTCAATCTCCAGATGTTCCAGAGCAGTTTTCAGATATTAATTTAAGGTACAAGTGTGTTTTTAAAGAAGGAGATATTAAGTTATAGTTGCAGATTACGTTAAACTAAGTGAGGTTTCAAGATATAACATATACAGGATAGTGTTAGAGCTTTTAAGATAGTTTTGGGAAGACTGGGAGAGAGGATTGAGGTCACTCTGACAGTCAGTTGTGAAAGTTACTGACATACAAAATTGTATGTAACAGTCTTAAATCAATACAGGTTTGATAGACTCATATTTTCTTTGTGCAGAGATGGTATAATTCCTAGGCTCATACCTGGATTGTACCACTCGTGGTTTTCAGGATCTGCCAGATAGTTCGATTTGTTTTCCTGTTAAGAATTAGAATTAGGCCAAGTATGGTGGCTCACACCTGTAATCCTAGCAATTTGGGAGGCTGAGGTGGGTGGATCCTTTGAGCCTAGGAGTTTGAGACTAGCCTGGGCAACAGGCTGTAGAAACCCCATCTCTATAAAATAAAAAAACAAAAACTAGCTGGGTGTGGTGGCACATGCCTGTAGTCCCAGCTACTTGGGAGGCTCAGATGGGAAGATCACTTGAGCCCGCGGAGGTCAAGGCTGCAGTGAGCTATGATTGTGTCATTGCACTCCAGCCTGGGGGACAGAACAAGACCCTGTCTCCAAAAAAAAAAAAAAAAAAAAATTAAATGTTTACCGCCAGTCTCTAAGGTTGTACTGAGACTCCGTTTCCACTGCCCCTTCAGTTCATTCTAAAGCTTGATAATCCTTGTTCCAAAAGCAAATCTCTTCCTCAAGAACAGAAGCCACTTGAAATTAAACCAGCACCTTTTGTGAGGAGCCGATTCAAAAGACCAAAACCAAACTTAGCAAGAGCAGCTTTGAAGAGAGAGACTACAGAATCAGAAAAAAATATATATGAGAAGAAATCAGAAACCAAGAAAATGGAGACTATTGTGATGCAAGAAAATAATGAACAAACTGAAACTCTCCCTTCTCAACATGTGAGTGATATTTGAGATGGAAGTTCTGTGTGGGTGTTTTTTTTTTTTTTTAAGTTATTAGGACTACTAAAAGCACCTGGCATTAAAATTTTACAAATATTTCTGTGTAATTTTTGCTGCATGTGATATTGCTCCCATGCTTAATCTGCCTCATTGTTCCACATAATTTGTGTAAGAATCTCAGATATCTGATAATGGGCAAGCGTGTTGTGGGAAAGCGTTCAGGTCTGGGCTCTGGTTCCAGTTCCAGCTATGTGACCATTGATTAAACAATTTTCTTCATAGAAAAAATGACAATAATAGTTTTTAATTTTTTTTATTTTTATTTTTTTGAGATGAAGTCTCACCCTGTTCCCAGGCTGGAGTGCAGTGGCACGATCTCGGCTCACTGCAACTTCCACCTCCCGGGTTCAAGCGATTCTCCTGCCTCAGCCTCCTGAATGCTGGGACTACAGGCGCGTGCCGCCATGCCCGGCTAATTTTTTTTTTTTTTTTGTATTTTTAGTAGAGATGTGGTTTCACTATGTTAGCCAGGCTGATCTCGAACTCCTGACCTCGTGATCCGCCTGCTTTGGCCTCCCAAAGTGCTGGGATTACGCTGACCCATGGCACCCGGCGAGAATAATCGTTTTTTATTTCACTCTGTTGTGAAGGTGAAATGAAGAGTTAAAAGCTTGATTTGCGTTAAAGGTGATATTTTATTTACTTTATTAACTTGGTCCATAACAGATTAAGATTGTGTGACATACCATCAAAAAAACATTGAAACGAAATGAATAATTATAAACTGAATGTTTTCCACATTCAGTGGAAGTCCTTTTTAGAATTAAAATTCTTATTTGATGTCTTAAAATAGCTCAGTACTTTACTGTGCATCAACATTTGTACTATTTCTCCTAAGCTTATATTCATAAAAGATAAGTTACATTTGTATTATACTTTCTGATTATAGAAATTTCAATTTGGAAAAATATATGTATTCTAAAAAGTAAGAGTCTTTTATAATGTCACGTCCCTTTCCCCCAAGTTAATCATACAGCAATTTTGAATATATCCACTTATACTTTTTCGTCTTACAGTTATAAAATAATAAAATGGGAAGGTATTTTTATTGTTTTCCAAAATGCTTTCTGATTTTTCCACTTACAGTATTGTGAGCTGCTTTTTAGATCAGTACAAAGAGATATATCTTCTTTTAAATGATTAGGTACTATTGCATTGTAAATAAATTAAAATTTATTTATTCCATCCCCTAATGATAGATCTGTTTTATTTCTGATTTTTTGTTTGTCTTTTCCGGTGAGGGAGGTGGTGCTTAAATTGTTACAATAAGTATTTTTGTGTGTGTATTTCTACTTGTTGAGTATTTATAAGATACATTTCTAGAAGTGGAATTGCTGGGAATTTAGAATTTTGGTATAGACTACCCTATTATTCTTCACGAAGATGATATCAGTTTATACTTGTAAAGTTCTTATTTCCTTATACTTTTAGCAACCGTGAATGAAATTTTTTTTCTGTCTTCTAGGATGAAGCTTCCCTAATGATATCAAGAGAAAAAGACACATCAGGTCACAGGAATGAGGAGGCTGTGATATTGCCATGTACACAGACTGAAAGGAACCTTTCACCTTCAAATTCTTGTGAACCTAAAGAGGAGTCTCAGTCAGCACCAGTCCAGAAAAATGACTCAGTTGTTTCTGTGGGGTAAACAGTGATTTTCTTTGACAATATAAAATAAGAGAGATACTTCTTTTAAATATTTCTAATTTTTATTGAGATATGTTAATGCATTTAAAAAGTGAACATAAAGAATATTGGTTTAATTTTATTGATATAGCAGACTGCCTAAAATATAATATCAGATTGAATTCAACACCTTCTAATGGTTGCCTGCTTATCTGCATTGTCAGCTGCGTAAGAGCGTATACAAAGCAATGCGTTTAAAAACTACAAGTTGAGCATCCCTAATAAAAAATTCTCAAATGTGCCACAATTTAAAACTTTTTGAGAGCTGACGTGATGCTCAAGAAATGCTCAGTGGAGCATTTTGGATTTTCAAAGTAGGGATGCTCAACTGATAAGTATAATGCAAATATTTCCAAATCTAAAAAAATCTGAAATCTGAAACATTTCTGGTCCTAAGCATTTTGGATGAGGGCTACTCAGCCTATATGTATATAAGCTATATATATTCATTACCTTTTAAAAAGTAGTATACACATAAGATAAAATTTACCATTTTAACTATTTTTTAACATACAGTGGCATTAAGTGTATTCACATTGTTGTCCCGTTGCCACCACCATTCATCTCTAGACTTTCTTTTTCATCTTCATAAAATGAAACTCTCTACCCATTAAATACTCATTCTCCTCTTCCAGCTCCTGGCAACCAACATTCTATCTGTATATTTAGCTACTCTAGGCGTATTATATAAGTTTATTACCTTTTAAGAATTGACATAACTGTTTTCTTTTGTAAAATAAGATGTTTATAATCAGAAAGCAATTTCCCTTTAATGGTACAAAGTATTTTTTAGAGCGTTTATTAGAGGAGATCCAAATTTTACATTTTTACATTAGTTTTCAGCTTTTTACAGTCAAGCGCCCTGCCTTTCTCCCTGTCCCCTTGTTTAGGACTAATAATATAAACACTTTCCAGCAAGAAATGAAGGAAAGTGTTATCCAAACTGCTCGACAAGTAAGGGGCCGACTTCAGAGACCGAGACCAAATATAAGAAAGACAGGACAGAGGCAAATAGTAGACAAAGGTGAAGCCAAAGGCATAATTAAGGAAGGAAGAACGATATTATCAAAAGATGAAACTGAAAAGAAAGTCTTAACTGTGGTGAGTTATTGTTATGTAATTAAATTTAGCCTTTTAATGCATTTAAAATGTCAAGTTATAGCTCAGACATAGCTTAGAAATACAGGCATCTGACACTTATTCTACTCAATGAATACAGTTTCCAGTTTTGTTTCAGATTTGCTCTTCTGGATTTTTTTTTAAGTGAAAATAGATTTATTTCTTTTCTAATTAATGAAGCTATTCATTGTAAAATGTTCCATTAGGACAAAATAATATAATAAATACCGCAAATCTTACTCTGAGATAACCACTGAAAACCTTTTGACATATCTTACTGGATCTATTTCCATGCACACATATGTGCACACTTATGCAAATTTAAACAATAAAGTCATTACGTACTATAACTTTCTGTTATTCACTGAATACTATGTTAAGTGGCTTTCTGGATCAAGAAATATGTTAGTTACATCATTTTTGCTGTATAACATGCTGTTTTGAGTAACAGTTTAATCTCTTATTGATGGATCTTTTGGTATTAGGGAAAAAGTCTAAGTAGTGTAATGTCTAAAAATGTTCATTTTAGGTAGTTTTTATTTTTCTGTTAAACAATGCAAAGTCTAGATTTAAAATAATCTTTATTTGAACCAAAAAGCTCTTTCTTAAAAAAAAAATTAAACTTTGTTTATTTTTAATTTCATAGCAGGTGACTATTATAGTTTTCAAAGTATTATGTAAACATATTACTGCAATAATCTTTGAAACTTTTCTCTGAACTAGGCATCCTTGTTTTTGGCAACAGAATGTGAACATTACATATCCAGTTTGAATCTAATTTTAAAGAATTAACCACCCATGGTGGTATCCGCCTGTAATCCCAGTTACTCAGGAGGCTGAGGAAGGAGGATCGTTTGAGCCTAGGAGTTTGAGACTAGCCTGGGCAGTATGATGAGACTATCTCAAAATAAATAAATAAAAATTTAAAAAAGAAAAGGGATTTTAAAAAACTAAATATCTTAATGGTGGAAATATTTTAAGAGGTATATTCTGCTATAAAAATAACATACTAATATGATTTTGTCTTTTCAGTCAGATTCTCAAATTGAAACTGAAATTGAAGTTCCATCCTCCGCAGTTCCAGAACACAGAATGTATGAAAATCAAAGTCAGGTGGTTCTTGTAGAAAACCTTCATGTTAACAAAACAAATGAAACAATCAGGTGAGTTTGCTTTTAATGAGAAAAACATAAGACTTTTCAAAGATAAAAGTTATATTTTTGCATAGTTGACTTTATATATTAATAACTTCACATCCTGAAAATGTTAAAAGGATAAAGTAATAAATACTTGTGATACTAGAGTCTTTTAAATCTGCTTCTCGAATACTGTATGAATTGCAAGGCTGATATTCTTTTAAGTATATGATATTCCCTTAAGTATATGTAATTTCTCTGAAAAGTTTGACAAGCATCCTACTTTTTGGTACCAAAACTAAATTTTTAATAGTAGACAAAGATTCTTAAGTTCTCTGTATCTTTTTTAGAAATTTAGGCCAGGCGCAGTGGTTCACGCCTGTAATCTCCCAGCACTTTGGGAAGCCAAGACGAGAGAATCGCTTGAGTCCAGGAGTTCAAGACCAGCCTGGGCAACATAGTGAGACCTTGTCTCTATAAAAATAACAAATAAAAAAAAGAAAAGAAGTTTATAACCTACTGACTAAAATTCATTAATAGGTAGTGCTATAAAGTATACTTAACAGTATACTATATTTAGAGGTAACTACATCGAAGCCAAATGGTAAGAATGATATCTTTTAATTGAGATGAGCTAGTAGGGTGAAGAAGTTTTAACATTACCACTTTTATTTATTACTTGCTATCTGCCTTCTCATTATTAAAGCAAGATGTGTTCTTTTCTTTAGTAAAAACGCCTTTCCTTTCTGTATGTAGTTCTTGGTCCATCTAACTTACTGTCTTAGTAACTAGAACATGTTGTAGTGAAGTATTTATTAATTTTCCTCCAGGATGTTTTCAGCACTTATGAATATACTTTAAATATTTCAGCTTCCTTTAATTAGGTAGAGTGACTTTGGCTTTCTGGGAAATGCAGAGGAGATGTTATTGTATCCTTTTTTAACCCTCTCTAGTTAGGTGAAGCTAGAATTTGGGCATGTTAGGTCATCTGTCAAAACAGGTGCTATTGATTTATATTTTCTTTTTATTATATTTACTTTTTGAGACAAGGTGTCTCACTGTGTCGCCCAGGATGGAGTGCAGTGGCGCAGTCACAGCTCACTGCAGCCTCAACTTCCTGGGCTCAAGCAATCCTCCCACCTCAGCCTCTCGAGTAGCTGGGACCACAGGTGCACACCATCATGCCTGGCTAATATTTTTGTATCTTTTTGTAGAGATGGGGTTTCACCATGTTGCCCAGGCTGGTCCTGAACTCCTGAGCTCAAGTGAACTGCCCATCTCGGCCTCCCAAAATCTTGGAATTACATGGTGAGCCACCGTGCCCAACCTCTGTTAATTTTAGATGCTTGAAGTAGTTTGCTTTCATTTAGACAAGTTTCTAATGTGAAGTTTTTATTTTAGTATGGATTACTTTTTTTTTTTTTTTTTTTTTTTTTTTTGGAGACAGAGTCTCAAGAGTGCAGTGGCTTGATCGTGGCTCATTGCAACCTCCGCCTCCTGGATTCAAGTGATTCTTGTGCTTCAGCCTCCCGAGTAGTTGGGATTGCAGGCACCCACCACCACACCCTACTAATTTTTGTATTTTTAGTAGAGATGGGGCTTCACCATGTTGGCCAACCTGGTCTCAAACTCCTGACCTCAGGTGATCCACCCACCTCAGCCTCCGAAAGTGCTGGGATTACAGGCATGAGCCACTGCGCCCAACCTGGATTACTTTTGTTTTCAATATTACAGCCCCTCCCCCCGCTTTTTGTCTTAAAAAGCCTTAAATTTTTTTTTTTATATATATAATAGTTATACATATTTTTGGACTACATGTGATATTTTGATACATTATACACAATATATAATTACCAGATCAGAGTAACTGGGATATCCATCACTTCATACTTTTATCTTTATATTGGCAACATAATTTTCTAGCTATTTTGAAATAATACAATAAATGATTGTTAACTATAATTTTTCCTACTGTACTATTGAATTCCAGAACTTATTCCTTCTATCTAACTGTATTTTTATACACACTAACCAGCTTCTCATTACTCCCTTCCCTCTTGCCTTCCTAGCCTCTGGTGAGCACCATTCTAATCCCTACCTCCATGAGATCCACTTTTTAAGCTGCTACATATGAGTGAGAACCAGCAATATTTGTCTTTCTGTGCCTGGCTTATTTCATCTAACATAATGACCTCTAGTTCCATCTATGTTGCTGTAAATGACAGGATTTCATTCTTTTTTATGGTTAAATAATATTCCATTGTGTATATATACCACACTTTCTCACTTTCTTTATTCATTTGTTGCTGGACACTTAGGTTGATATTATGTGTTGGCTATTGTGAATACCACTGCAGTAAACATGAGAGTTCAGATATCTCTTTGATACACTGATTTCCTTTCTTTTGGACATACACCTGGCAGTAGGATGGCTCAATCAAATGGTAGTTCTATTTTTAGTTTTTTGAGGAACTTTCATACTTTTTTCCATAATGGCATTCCTACTTTATATTCCCACGAACAGCCTATGAGTTTTCCCATTTCTCCACATCCTGACCAGTATTTGTAATTTTTTGTCTTTTTAACAGTAGCCATTTTAACGGCAGTAGGATATCTCAGTGCAGTTTTGATTTGCGTTTCCCTGATGATTAATAATGTTGAACATTTTGTCAGACACCTGTTGGCCATTTGTATGTCTTTTGAGAACTGTCTGTTCTCTTTTGCCTATTCTTTAATCAGATTATTTTTTTTTTTGCTATTAAGTTGTTTTTGTTCCTTATATATTCTGGTTATTAACTTTTGTGAGATGGATAGTTGGGAATTTTTTTCTCCCATTCTGTAGGTTGTCTCTTCACTTTGTTGATTGTTCCCTGTGCTGTGCATTGAAAAGTCTTTCTATATTGCTTTTATTTTAAGATTAAGGCCAATTTTTACTTCACATTAATTTTAGGTTCCCTTAGCCATTTTTTCAGTTTTTAAAACTGGATATTTTATTGAAATGTTTTTTACTAAAATGCATTACACTTATATTACAAATGCTATATTGGATTAGGTTGATGATTGATCTCAGAGCAATTTAACTCTGATAATGTCTAGGAAACATTACAGATGAATTTGTTTACATCATTCACTTCTCCTAATTACTAATTATGGGATGATTTTCTATGTATAATCCCTTTTTGATCTCAAAGAATTATAGAATTTTACCACTGAAAATAACCTTATATACTCATTTATTCCACAAACATTTTAGTGTCTGCTGTGCACCAGGCGTTGTTCTAAGTGCTGATGATGTAGGAATAAATGAAGAAAAAAATGCTGTCACTGTGGAGTTTATATTCTAATTGAGGAACAGATTATAAACGAGAAATAAGTTGAATAAATAAGTGATAAATCAGTAGAGAAAAATAAAGTTTTGAGTAGGGAGTGTTGTGACTGGGGATTCACTTTTTAATCAGCAGTGACCAGAGAAAGCTTCATTGAAAGGGTGCATTGAAGGCCGGGCATGGTGGCTCACACCTGTAATCCCAGCACTTTGGGAAACCAAGGCGGGCGGATCACCTGAGTTTGGGAGTTTGAGATCAGCCTGACCAACATAGAGAAACCCCATCTCTACTAAAAATACAAAATCAGCCAGCCGTGGTGGCGCATGCCTGTAATCCTAGCTACTTGGGAGACTGAGGCAGGAGAATCGCTTGAACCTGGAGGCGGAGGTTACAGTGAGCCGAGATCGCACCATTGCACTCCAGCCTGGGCGACAAGAGCGAAACTCCGTCTCAAAAAAAAAAAAAGATTAGTTTTTAATGCAGATCTTTCAGAGAACTCAAGATAGGTACTTATATATCCAGTTATTCTTTATAAATATTCAGGTTTATATTAGTTTTTTTTTTTTTTTTTTGAGACAGAGTTTTGCTCTTGTTGCCCAGGCTGGAGTGCAATGGTGCAACTTCGCCTCACTGCAACCTCCACCTCCCAGGTTCAAGTGATTCTCTTGCCTCAGCCTCCCGAGCAGCTGGGACTTCAGGCATGCACGACCATGCCCAGCTAATTTTTTATTTTTGGTAGAGATGGGGTTTTTCCATGTTGGTTAGGCTGGTCTCAAACTCCCGACCTCAGGTGATCCACCCACCTCGGCGTCCCAAAGTGCCGGGATTACAGGCATGAGCCACCGTGCCTGGTCTCTATTAGTTTTTAAGCTTCCTAATTCAGATCTTTGCCAGTTGCTAAAATATTGTCCAGGAAACCATTAGATAGCTATTCAGGTTACCTTGGGAGCTCTGGCTACCCTCTTGAATGCTAAAACGTCTTTTTCTTATTTGGCAGATACAGATGGATTATATTGAGAACCTTATGACATTGGTTGTCAGTAAACCCTTTTTAGTGAGAGTTCAGGCATGTGGTAGGAGAACAGACTCTACCCTTCAAGCCTACTTTAGAACTAGAAGTATCGAGTTGGTTATAACTGTCATATATTTGTTCATGCTTTGGGGGCCCAGTTGAAGGCATTTGTTTAAAGTGCCATTATGAAATCCATCTTCAGCTACTTGCCTTTTTTTTTTTGGTATCCTTTGATTTCTCTGAAAATTAAAGTAGCATGAAATCATATAATAGAATGAATAAATGAAAGTTTAAAAAGATTAATATTATTGTAAAACTTTTTCAGGCTCTATAGAAAATGGAAGCTATAAATGCTTTATAAGTTCTTCTTTTCATATCAGCAATGTGTGGTTTCATTTTACGTGCTTGATTTTATTGCCAATTTATATATAGTCCTTTGAACATAGAATTGATTTGTATCCAAAATTGTTTGATGTAACAGCTGTTATATCAACAAGAAATTCTGATTTTTGTTCTTCAACATGATTCATACTTCATTCTAGACATGAAAATAAACCGTATGTTCCTAGTTCAGCACAAATGACAAGAAGGAAATTCCAAAAGGCTAAGCCAAATTTGGGAAGAGCACACAGTAAGAAAGAGGAACCAGTTTTAGAAAAAGGCACAACAGATCAGAGCAAGGAAGGCAAGCCAGAAGATCATTTGCTGCAGAAAGGAGCTTCCAACACCCAGCTCCTTCTAAAAGTAAGTTTGGGCAAAAAAAAAAAAAAAAAAATTTTTTTTCTCAGTGAGGTCTGTTTTGTCAAGATCATGAAGAGCATGAGTAAAATACAGTTTTGACTGCCGTACTGTAACCATTTTCATGAAAAGTGACTTTCTAGTGTTGTAAAAGATGAGCAACCAACTGCTTGTAGATATGTGTAAACTTAGAGGTTTAGGCCAAACTACCAAACCAAATTAACATAGAGATTGTTTCTGTAGTAATACTAGCTAATTTCTTCTTAAATTTAAGGAAAAAGCTGAGCTTCTGACATCTCTGGAGGTTTCAGCAAGAAAAGATTGTGTAGGTTCCAAAGAGTCTGCTTTGGCAAAAATAGATGCGGAATTAGAAGAAGTTGGACCATCAAGAAGGGTTGGAGAGGAAACTGTAGGAGATAATTCACCATCTTCAGTTGTTGAAGAGCAATATCTCAATGAACTAGCAAGGTAACATTTTATTTAACAAAATGTTTCACAGTAAGAAATAAAAATCACTTAACTTTTACCTTAACTTACTGGTAGAACAAAATTTTTGGGTGTTGAGTCTGTTAGACATGGGTAGAAACTTGAGCAAAGAGTAGTATGTATGTATTAGCTAAGTAATTAAGGTGCTCATTCAAATGGAGTCACACACACAAATAAAGAATACCCTACTTCTATAGTTTTCGAAGAAAATGGAAAGAAACTTAAGTTCTAGAAACCAGCACTGCTCTAGTGGATTTCTGCTGCCTCCTTTTTCTTTTAACCTATCTGTTTACCCAGTAGGATAAACTAATACCACATTTGATCTCATATTCTGTATTTACTGGTCCTGTGTCTTATTTTGTTTTTGAGACAGTTTCACTCTTCTCGCGCAGGCTGGAGTACAATTGCGTGACTCGGCTCACTGCAACCTCCACCTCCCAGGTACAAGTGATTCTCCTGCCTCATCCTCCCGAGTAGCTGGGATTACAGGCATGCACCACCGTGCCCAGCTAATTTTTGTATTTTTAGTGGAGATCAGGTTTTACCATGTTGGCCAGGCTGGTCTTGAACTCCTGACCTCAAGTGATCTGCCTGCCTTGTCCTCCCAAAGTGCTGGGATTAGAGGCGTGAGCTACTGCGCCCAGCTGGTTCTGTGTCTTTTATCCCTTTTTCTTCTAATAATTTTCAGTTTTGTGTTTATTTTATCTTCACTTTCATATTACAGGAAAGAATGGTCCAGAGTTAAAAACTTACTATGAAAAATTTGTAGGTAGATAACTAAGAATTAACTCTGAGTGAGAAACTAGTAGTTAATTCCTTTTTTATTTTCACAGCATAAGATTTTAAAAGAATGGGTGGTGGGAATTTTCATTTTAATGACTGGAACTGGAATTTCACTCTAAAAGTTTGGTTTTCATTAAAATTATCCTTGCATACATATGACCTTATTGTTGTTTTGATTAAATATCTAGCTGTCCACAACCGTTAAAAGAAACAAGTTACTCTAAAATTGCCCTGGATGGGAAAACAACTATCTCTTCTACATCTGAGTATGAGAGAAATCGTGGTGAAAGGAGAAGTCATAAAAAGATCAAACCAAATGTCACCAGAGGTCGTGGATCAAAACGAGTTCGGGGTAAGACCCCTAAGAAGGAACCTAGAGCTTCCAAGGCCATGCTGGTGACTCTTCGGGCTTCCCAGGAAGAAGAAGATGATGCTGACGATTTTGAGTCTGACTATGAAGAAGAAAGCTATCATCTTGCTCCCGAAGAAGTAAACAAAGCTCCAGTATTTGTACCTGTTGGTCTCAGATCTCCTGAACCTGTTTCTGCTCAGATTGAGGAAACAATGGAAGAGGTTTGGTTTTTTTTTAAATCCTTGGTACTTTATCTTACTTGGTTTTCACCTCTTGTTTCTTTTAGGGGATCATTATTTCTTCTCTTAGTGATTATTAGGATTTGAAGAGTTCATTCTCTAAATAACCTCTACCAAATATAATTTGGGGCCTTGTATAACCTTTTGTGATTGCTCAGTCCCTATGGCCCAGGCCCAGCAAGGGAGTCAGTATAACAAAATGAGAGAAATCTGCTTACACTTGTACCTGGAAGCTGTTTAGTCTACTTTCTGATTAATCTTTCAAACATTTTGGCAGGTGTTTTCTGGTTGATAGAGAAGCTAGAAGGGACATACTTTTTTTTTTTTTTTTTTTTTTTAATTTGGACCAGACGTGGTGGCTCACGCCTATAATCCCAGCACTTTGGGAGGCCGAGGTGGGTGGATCATCTGAGGTCAGGAGTTTGAGACTAGCCTGACTAACAAGGTGAAACCCTGTCTCTACTAAAATACAAAAATTAGCTGGGCGTGGTGTCAGGTGCCTGTAGTCCCAGCTACTGGGGAAGCTGAGACAGGAGAATTGCTTGAACCCGGGAGGCGGAGGTTGCAGTGAGCTGAGATCGTGCCACTGCACTCCAGCCTGGGAGACAGAGCGAGACTCTATCTCAAAAAAAAAAAAAAAAAAAAAAAGAAGAGTGCTAAAATACATGTAACATAAAATTTACTATCTCTCTCTCTGTTTTTTTTTTTTTTTTTTTAAGACAGGGTCTCAGTCTGTCACCCAGTCTGGAGTGCAGTGGTGGGATCTTGGCTCATTGCAACCTCCATCTCCCAGGTTTAAGTGATTGTCCTGCCTCAGCTTCCTGTAGCTGGGACTACGGGTGTGCACCACCAAGCCTGATTAATTTTTGTATTTTTGGTAGAGGCAGGGTTTTACCATGTTGGCCAGGGTGGTTTTGAACTCTTGACCTCAAGCAATCCACCTGCCTCGGCCTCCCAAAGTGCTGGGATTACAGGCATGAGCCACCATGCCCAGCCATCTTACTCATTTTTAAGTGTACACTTCAGTGGCATTAAGAACATTCACATGTACGTGTTGTCATGCTACCATCACTACCATCCATCCACAGAACCCTTTTTTAAAATTAATTAATTTAGAGATGGGGTTTCGCTATGTTGCCCAGTCTGGTCTCAAACTCCTGAGCTCAGGCGATCCTCCCTCCTCGGCCTCCCAAAGTGCAGGGATTACAGGCATGAGCTACTGCGTTCTTTTTTAAGATGATTAAGACATCCCGCAATGAGTGGTTGTTCCCTAGCCTGGCAAAAAACCAAGATACAAGATACAAACACCTGTCCCTTGAGCCCCATCTCTATGCCGTCTGGCCTGGCCACTCTCAGGTCTGCCTTGCACCCCTAGCGAACTCTTTTTATTTTGTTAAAACTGAAATTCTATACCCATTAAACAATAACTCTCCATTCCTCCCACCCCCCCCAACCTTTTGGCAACCACTTTTCTACATCTTATCTCTTTAATTTGACTCCTCATGTAAGTGGAATCATACAGTATTTTTTTGTGTGACCATTTTATTTCATTTAGCGTAATGTTTTCACAGTTCATCTATGTTGTAGCTTATGTCAGAGTGTTCTTCATTTTCGAGGTTCAATAATATTCCATTGTGTGTGTGTATCATGTTTTGTTTATTCCTTTATCATCAATGGACACTTGGGTTGCTTCCACCTTTTGGCTGTTAGAAATAATGCTGGTATGAACATAGTTGTATAAATACCTCTTTGAATCTCTGCTTTTACTTTTTGCGGGATATACCCAGAAGTGGAATTGCTGGATGGTATGGTAATTCTTTTAATTCTTTTTTTTTTTTTTGAGATGGAGTCTCTGTTGCCTAGGCTGGAGTAGAGTACAGTGGCGCAATCTTGGCTCACTGTACTCCATCTCCCAGGTTCAAGCAATTCTTCTGCCTCAGCCTCCCAAGAAGCTGGGATTACAGGCACCTGCCACCACACCCAGCTAATTTTTTTGTATTTTTAGTAGAGGTGGGGTTTCACCATGTTGGCCAGGCTGGTCTCAAACTCCTGACCTCAAATGATCCATCTGCCTGGGCCTCCCAAAGTGCTGGGATTACAGGTGTGAGCCACTGCACCTGGCCTCGATCTTATGTTCATTCTATACTTAACTTTTCAAGCAACCTTTATACTGTTTTTCATAGGGCTGTTATCATTTTACATCCCTATCAACAGTGTACAAGCATTGCAGTTTCGCTACATCCTCACCAGTCGTAGCTATGTTGTAACTTTGGATAGTAATCATCCTAAGGGTTGTGAACTAGAGAAACGTGTTGAACATATTTAGCTTCCTTACACTTTTGCCTGTTAGTCTGCCATTCCAACTTTGTAACTTCAAAGTTTTCTGTTCTGCCTTAATTTTCAGTCACTTCTTTGGCTTACTGAGGAGCATATCTGAGTCAGTTTTGTGTAAGCATTCATGATAGTTTCTGAGTAATTTGAAATGAATCAGAGTTAACTAAGATAGTGGCAACAAAAAAAGAAGCAGTAAGAAACAGTAAACAATTCAAGTAATGTTTAAGATAATTAAGGTAAACTTTACATGTTAATGTAATTCCATTAAGAATTAACGGATTATCTGAATCTGTAAAGTCACATTTATGAAGGGAAGTCAAAATCT
This sequence comes from Pan paniscus, assembly GCF_029289425.2. Classification (NCBI taxonomy): domain Eukaryota; kingdom Metazoa; phylum Chordata; class Mammalia; order Primates; family Hominidae; genus Pan; species Pan paniscus. The sequence goes on along the minus strand of NC_073253.2, from coordinate 43,784,519 downwards.
ACTTTTATTCAGTGTTAATAATAACCTGGTAAATGTTTTAGAGTAAATGAACTAATAAAATGGTTGAAGCTAATTTAAATGATGCAAAATGAGGTTGTTTCTTACAATTCAAAGTAAAGATAGTAAATGTAAGCATTATGTGAAACCAAGAAAATGCAGAAGGAAGAGTAATTTTGTGGAAAGACATCTGGTTAATGCTGCATGAGAGTTCATTTAGCTATATATTTTGTGTTTTTCTTTCTTTAAGTGAAGGCAAATTGCTAGTGAAACTATCAGTAATTAATTTCTGAAAATTAGATTCCAGACTGTATCCCTGAATTAATACAGGCTATCTTTTTTAATAGCATTAATCATAGTAATTGACAAGGCTTTCCTTAGATTCTATTCCTTATGGCCAGCCTACTAAACAGGGAAATTCATATATATGTTAGAAAAAATGTTCTTTAAAAAGCATTGAGGCCAGGCACGGTGGCTCACACCTGTAATCCTAGCACTTTGGGAGGTTGAGGTGGGCGAATCACGAGGTCAGGAGTTCGAGACCAGCCTGGCCAACATGGTGAAACCCCATCTCTACTAAAAATACAAAAATTAGCTGGGCGTGGTTTTGGGCGCCTGTAATCCCAGCTACTCAGGAAGCTGAGGCAGGAGAATCGCTTGAAACCAGAAGGCAATGGTTGTGGTGAGCCAAGATCACACCACTGCACTCCAGCCTGGGCGAAAGAGCGAAGCTCTGTCTCAAAAAACAAAAGCATTGAAAGGCCAGACATGGTGGCTTACGTCTGTAATCCCAGTGCTTTGGGAGGTTGAGGCGGGAGGATTAGTTGAGGGCAGGAGTTCAAGACCAGCCTATACAACATAGCAAGACCCTGTCTCTACATTCAGTCAATAAATTAGCAAGGTGTGTTGCTGCGTATCTATAATCCCAGCTACGCAGAAGGCTGAGTGGGGAGGGTTGCTTGAACCCAGGAGTTTGAGGTTACAGTAAGCTACAATCATGCCACTGCTTTGTAGCCTGGACAACAGGAGGAGACAAAAGCTTTGAAGCACAATGGAATGTTTTTCAGTCCTAAAGGGATATAAAGTGTTGATATGTGTCACAACATGGATGAATTTTGGAAACCTTAGGCCAAGTGAAAGAAGCTAGTTACAAAGTATCGGATACTGTGTGATTCCATTCATATGAAATGTCCAAAATAAGGAAGTCCACAGAGACAGAAAGTAGATTAATGGTTGCCTAGGTTTTGGCAGATGGGGAAGAGAGGGGTTAAGGGAGACATAGCTAATGGGTATAAGGTTTATTTTTGAAGTGACAAAAATGTTCCACATTTGAATGTGGTGATGATTGCACATATCTGTGAATATCCCAAAATACATTGAATTGTACACCTTAAGTGGGTGAATTGTATGTTATGTGAATTACAAGTCTTTTTAAAAATAAACTGTATGATGCTTAAAAAACCAACTTTTACTTTATAGAATATTCCCTTTTCCCACCCAGTCCCAACTCTTCAAGAAGTATTTTTTCTTCTCAAATCATCTGAACTTTAAAATTTTTTTTGTTACATTTATTTACTTTTCTTTTCTTTATTTTTATTTTTTTGAGATAGGGTCTTACTCCATTGCCCAGGCTGGAGTGCAGTGGCATGATTTCAGCTTGCTGCAACCCCCGCCTCCCAGGCTCAAGCAATCCTCCCACCTCAGCCTCCTGAGTAGCTGGGACTACAGGTGCACACCACCACACCCGGCTAATTTTTTTTTTTTTTTATTTTCAATAGAGATGGGGTTTTACCATGTTGTCCAGGCTGGTCTCAAACTCCTGAGCTCAAACAGTCTGCCAACCTCAGCCTCCCAAAGTGCTGGGATTACAGGTGTGAGCTACCGTGCCTGGCCTATTGTTTTTAAATTCAGTTTTTTGGTGACAAGATCTTGCTGTGTTGTCCAGGCTGGCCTCAAACTCCTGGGCTCAAGTGACCTTCACACCTCAGCCTCCGAGTAGCTAGAACTACAGGCATGTGCCCCCGTGCTCACTTGAATTTTTTGGTTCATCCCAGTCCTGTCAGATATTACCAAAGATTTTTCTCTAAATTTTGTATCTGAGGAAACAGATGTGGTACATACAAATGTAATTATAACAAATATGTTGGCTGGGCACAGGGTCTCATGCCCATAGTCCCAGCACTTTGGGAAGCCAAGGTGGGCAGATCGCTTGAGTGCAGGAGTTCGAGACCAGCCTAGGCAACATGGCGAAACCTCATCTTTACAAAAAATACAAAAATTAGGCATGGTGGCACATGCCTGTAGTCCCAGCTACCTGGGGGGGGCTGAGGCGGGAGGATTGCTTGAGCCTGAGAGGTTGAGGCTGTAGTGAACCCTGATAGTGCCACTGCACCGCAGCTTGGGCGATAAGAGTGAGACTTTGTCTCAGAAAAAAATAACATATGTCTTGAAGGCAGATTCTCAGACTTGACTCTTTACTCACAGTTTCTACTCAGCCATACAACGTTTTATACTGTTTTTTTCTGTTAATAAGAGAATAGGCCCAGGCGTTGTGGCCATCATCGCACCACTGCAGCTGGGGTGACATGAGTGAGACCCTGCCTCAGAATAACAAAAGAAAAACAAAAAAATAAGATAATAAGAACCAGACTATATTGTATGTATTCTAGTAGGTAAATACCTTTTTAGTGCTCAGATTACACGGCTCTTTAAGTAATAGGACTCACAAATGAAGAGTAAATATGAGTGAACTTCTTATTTTACATGGCTGTTGCCCTGGGTATCAAGAATCGTGCAGGCTTTGGGGTTTTGGGAGAAGGGAGTTGGTGTGGGGGCAGTGGTATGATAAATATTTTATTTATTTATTTATTTATTTTTGAGAACAACTTGTCACTCTGTTGCCCAAGCTAGAGTGCAGTGGCACAATCTCGGCTCAATGCAACCTCCACCTCCTGGGTTCAAGTGATTCTCCTGCCTCAGCCTCCCCAGTAGCTGGGAGTACAGGCAGGCACCACCATGCCCGGCTAATTTTTGTATTTTTAGTAGAGATGGGGCTTCGCTGTGTTGGCCAGGCTGGTCTTGAACTCCTGACCTCAGGTGATCCACCCGCCTCGGCCTCCCAAAGTGCTGGGATTACAGGCATGAGCCACTGCGCCTGGCCCGATAAATACTTTTAAGGGCTTTCAACTCATTATAGATAGCATTTATAACCGTATATAATTAGTTGATTACATGTCTGCTTTTCTGTTAGATTGTGAATTCATTGAGGATAGGGACTACACTTATCTTATTTGACTTTATATCCCTGTACACCTAGCCTTCTATAAATGTTAACAGACTGAACAGAGAAATTAGGGGAAAGTAAGGACAAAGTGAAGAAAATGGAAAATGAAATGCCAGGCACTAAGAAGATGAGTCTTAGAAAATTTGCTTACTGGTTCTAATAGTCACAGCCACCTCAAAAATTTTAAATGTTTTACTTTTGCCAAGTTGCTGTCAGTCAATAAAAGAATTACTCCATTTCATTTTTTAAGTTATGTATGAATGTGGATTATTTCTTCATTTTAGCGTTTCATCTTACTTATTCATGTTGAAGATGAGGCTTTGTTTTGCTGTTTATAATATGCCAAAATGAAATGATAAAACTTTATTTTGACAGCTTGAAATAACTGTGAATGTCCCAGATGTAGGATGCATAGCTGTTGTTGAACATGAGCTACCAAACACAGATGTGACTACTGAAGAAATGAAACAACAAGAAAATTTGAGTGCACCGTTTGTAAGCATCCATTTTAATATGTTTTGGCCTTTTATTCTTTGTTTACTTTGAAAAGACTGGAGGTTCATTTTGATAGCTTTAGGTTTATAAACACTTTACTTAGCTAATTTCTCTTTGTAAGGAGCTGTTAGTCTGAGTAGTAAAAACTAGTGAAAGCAATGATTTTGTTTGTTTGTGGGCAGAACTCTTAATATCCTCATAGACTTTTACATTAAAATTCAGTTGCATTAAATTTATACTAAGTATAAACAAGTTAAAATATATTCTGTTGCGTTTTATTTGCACTCTTCCATTATTGGTATTTATTTGCCTTTGCAAGCGGAGGCTTGAAATTGTAACTTTTTAAAAACAGCTTTATTGACATATAATTCACACACCATATGATTTTCTCATTATTTAAAGTGCACAATTAAGTGACTTCTAGTATTGTGCAAACATTAGCACAGTCAATTTTAGGACATTTTCATCACCTCAAAAAGAAACCTTATTAGCAGTCACTACTCATTTCCTCCCAACCCTCCCTGGCCTGGGGAACCAATAATTTGCCTTCTGTCTTTATAGATTTGCCTGTTCTAGATGTTTCCTAGACATGAAATTATAAAATCTGATCATTTGTGTCTGGCTTCTTTCACTTAATGTAACATTTTTTACTGTTCATCTATGTTGCAGCATGTAGTGGTACTTCCTTACTTTTTGTAGCCTAATAATATTCCATGTGGATATGGTACATTTTGTATATCCATCCATTCATGAACATTTGGATTATTTTCATTTTTTGTGTGTTATACATAATGCTGCTGTAAACATTCATGTAGAAGTGTTTGTGTACAATATGATTTTATTTCTCTTGGGTACATTTCTAAAAATGTAATTGCTGAGTCATATGGTAACTCTATGTTTCATCAGTTGAGGAACTGCCAAACTGTTTTCCAAAGTAGCTATACCCTTTTACATCCCCACCAGCAGTTTATGAGGGTTCCTGTTCTTCCATGTCCTTGCCGGCACTTGTTATTTCACTTTTTTTTTGGTTCGGTGGATTTTTTTTTTTTTTTTTTTGAGACGACCTTGCATTGTCACCCAAACTAGAGTGCAGTAACACAACTGTAGCACACTACAGCTTTGATCTCCTGAGTGTAAATGATCCTCTCCACTCAGCATCCCAAGTAGCTGGGACTACAGGTGTGTGCCACCATGCCCAGCTAATTTTTTTTTTTTTGTAGATGTGGGGTCTTGCTGTGTTGTTCAGGCTGGTCTCGTACTCCTGTCCTCAAGTGATACTTTTACCTCAGCCTTCCAAAGTGTTGGGATTACAGGCATGAGCCACTGTGTCTGGCTTGACTTTTTGGATCTAGCTGTCCTAGTGAGTGTGAAGTGGTCTCACATTGTGGTTTTGATTTGTATTTCCTTGGTGACTAATGATGTCAGGCACATTTTATGTTCCTATTGGCCATTTGTATATCATCTTTGAGAAATGTCTATTCAAATCTTTTGTCTGTTTTTCTTTTATTGTGCTATTTGTCTTTTTATTATTGAGTTGTAAGGAGTCTTTATATAATCTAGATAAAAGTTGCTTAGCAGGTATATGATTTGCAAATATTTCCTCCCTTTCTGTGGGGTTGTCTTTTCACTTTCTTGATTTCCTTTAAAGCAAAAAGTTTTAAATTTTGATGAAGTTCAGTTAATCTGTTTTTTCATTTGTTGCTCATGCTTCTGTTGTCAGATCTGAGTCCTTTGTCAAACCCAAGGTCATGAAGATTTACCCATTTTTCTTCTAAAAGATGATTTTTGCTTTTACATTTAAGTCTTTGATCCATTTTGAGTTTATTTTTATACATGGATAACCTCATTATCCAACTTCTTTCTTTTGCATGTGGCTATCCATTTGTCCTATCACCATTTATTCGAAAAGACTATTCTTTCCCCATTGAATAGTCTTGGCACCCTTATCAAAAATCAGCTGACCATAGATGTATGGGTTCATTTCTGAATTCTCAATTCTGTTGCATAGATCTATATGTCTGTTCTCATGCTGGTGGTGCTATATTAATTACTGTTACTTTGTAGTAAGTTTTTTTTGTTGTTGTTGTTGTTGAGATGGAGTCTCGTCTGTCGCCCAGGATGGAGTGCAGTGGCGTGATCTCAGCTCACTGCAAGCTCCGCCTCCTGGGTTCACACCATTCTCCTGCCTCAGCCTCCCAAGTAGCTGGGACTACAGGCGCCCACCACCATGCCTGGCTAATTTTTTTGTATTTTTAGTGGAGACGGGGTTTCACCGTGTTAGCCAGGATGGTCTCGATCTCCTGACCTTGTGATCCGCCCGCCTCGGCCTCCCAAAGTGCTGGGATTACAGGCATGAGCCACCGCGCCTGGCTGCCTTGTAGTAAGTTTTTGAATTGGGAAGTGTGAGTTTTACTTTATTATTTTTCAGAATGGTTTTGGCTATTGTGGGTCCCTTTCAATTCCATATGAATTTTATTTTTATTATATTACTTTTTTTTTGGTACAGACAGGGCCTCCCAGTATTGCCCAGGCTGGTTTCAAACTCCTGGCCTCAAGTGATTCTCCCATCTCAGGTTCCCTAAGTGCTGAAATTACAGACATGAGCCACCATGCCTGGCCCCATATGAATTTTAAAATCAACTTGTCAGTTTCTGCAAAGCAGTCAGCTGGGAATCTTAGTGGGATTGCATTGCATCTGGAGATCAGTTTAGGGGGTAATGCAATCTTAACAGTGTTGAGATTCTTGATCCAGGAATATGAGATCTTTTCCCATTTATTTAGATCTTCTTTGCTTTATTTATGTGTATTTATTTTTTATTTTTAAGACAGGGTCTTGCTCTGTCACCCAGGCTGGAATGCAGTGGTGCAATCTCGGCTCACTGTAACCACCTCCCGGCTTCAAGCAATTCTTGTTCCTCAGCCTCCTGAATAGCTGAGATTACAGGCATATGCCACCACACTCAGCTATTTTTTTTGTATTTTTATTAGAAATGGGGTTTCACTATATTAGCCAGGCTGGTTTCAAACCCCTGGCCTCAAGTGATTTGCCCGCTTTGGCCTCCCAAAGTACTGGGATTACATGTGTAAGCCACCACACCTGGTTGATTTAGATCTTTTACTTTCAACAATGTTTTGTAGTTTTTAGCATATAAAGTTTGCACTTCTTTGTTAAATTTATTTCTAAGTATGTTATTTTTGTCACTATTGTGAATGGGATTGTTTTCTTTGTTTTTCTCTTTCTTTTTTTTTTTTTTTTTTTTTTTTTTTGAGACGGAGTTTTCCTCTTGTTGCCCAGGCTGGAGTGCAATGGCACGATCTTGGCTCACCACAACCTCTGTCTCCCTGGTTCAAGCAATTCTCCTGTCTCAGCTTCCCGAGTAGCTGGGATTACAGGCATATGCCACCACGCCTATTTTTTGTAGACACGGGGTTTCTCCATGTTGGTCAGGCTGGTCTCGAACTCCTGATCTCGGGTGATCCACCCGCCTCTGCCTCCCACAGTGCTGGGATTACAGGCATGAGCCACCGTGCCCGGCCTGGGATTGTTTTCTTAATTTCATTTTTGGATTGTTCGTTGCAAGTGTGTAGAAATAAAAATGATTTTTGTATATTAGCTTTATATCCTGCAACTTCTTTGGTGGATTCCTTAGGATTTTCTATTTGTCAAATCATGTCATCTGCAAATAAAGATAGTTTTACTTCTTTCTGTATTAGTTTCCTAGGATCACTGTAACAAAGTACAGATGCTCCTCGACTTATGAGGAGATGACGTCCTGATAAACCCATCATAAAATAACAATTTTTTTTTTTTTTTAAAGACGGAGTCTCACTCTCTTGCCCAGTCTGGAGTGCAATGGCACAATCTTGGAGGCTCACTGCACCCTCCGCCTCCCAGTTTCAAGTGATTCTCCTGCCTCAGCCTCCAGAGTAGCTGGGATTACAAGCGCCCGCCACCACATCCAACTAATTTTTGTATTTTTAGTAGAGATGGGGTTTCACCATGTTGGTCAGGCTGGTCTCGAACTTCTGACCTCAGGTGATCTGCCCACCTTGGCCTCCCAAAATGCTGGGATTACAGGTGTGAGCCACCATGCCCGGCCTAAAATAAAAAAATTTTAAGTCGGGTACTCTTTGCACCACAAACTTGATAGCTTATAACCACAGAAAATTCTCCAGGCACTTATGGAGATAAGAAAAAACAAAACAAAAAAAATTTATTCTCTCACAGCTTTAGAGTCTAGAAGTCTAAAATCAAGATGTCACCAATGTTGGTTTTCTGGAGGCTCTGAGGAAGAACCATCCCATGCCTTTCTCCTGCCTTCCGGTGGTAGCCGGCAGTCCTTACCATTTCTCAGCATGCAGCAGCATACTTCCACCCTCTGCCTCCATTACCACATGGCATTTTCCCCTTATGTATGTGTAACCTCTCATCTTATAAGGAAAGGACACCAGTCATATTGGATTAGCACCAACTCTAATCCAATATGACCTCATCTAAATTTGATTATATCTACAAATACCCCTATTTTTAAATAATGTCATGTTCACATTATTTGGGATTAAGACTTTGACATATCTTTCTAGGGGACACAATTCAACCTTTGATACTTTCTGACCTGAATGCCTTTTATTTCTTTTTCTTGCCTAACTGCCCTGGCTAGAACCTATAGTTCAAAGTTTAATAGAAGCGAGAGTGGGCATTTTGGTCTTATTCCTGATCTTAGGGGGAAAGTATCCAGTCTTTCATCATTTATTTTTTTCATAATTGAGATTTTATTGGTTGTGTTGAGGATCAGTACACAATTCTTCACATTTATACCGAAAATCTAAAAAGCCATGTATTGTAATTATTTTTAAAAGTTACTCTGGTGACTTTCCAGCTTAAAATTTGGAGGCAAGTTTTTATTAAAAGGCTATCAAGTACCGGTATCCTTACATGTTGATAAACTGTTACATACTTCCACAATTTGCAGTTAAATAGCATATATACTGCATACTCAAATTTTCAGTCTTTCACAGCACATTAACAAAATTATTAGGAAAACAGGACTACCACAACCAAAGATTTATAGAGTGCACACAATTCTGACAGGGAGAGCCATGATCAAGGAGTGGTTTTCTTTAGGAAGCAATTCTGCTAAAAATCAACATGGGCCCAAGCGCGGTGGCTCATGCCTATAAACTCAGTAATTTGGGAGGTGGGAGGATCACATGGTAGTTCAAGGCCAGCCTGGGCAACAGAGGGAGACTCTGTCTCTGCAAATATGTTTTTTAAAAGTTGGCCAGTCATGGTGGCATGCGCCTGTGGTCCCAGCTACTCTGGAGGCTGAGGCAGGAGGGTCGCCGGGGCCCAGGAGGTTGAGGTTGCAGTAAGCTGTCATCGCCATCACTGCACCCCAGTCTGGGCATCAGAGCAAGACTCTGTCTTAAACAAACCTGAACCAGGTCGAGCGCGTTGGCTCACGCCTATAATCCCAGCACTTTGGGAGACCGAGGCAGGCAGATCACAAGGTCAGGAGTTTGAGACCAGCCTGGCCAACATGGTGAAACCCCGTCTCTACTAAAAATATAAAAAATCAGCTGGGCATGGTGGCACATGCCTGTAATCCCAGTTACTTGGGAGGCTAAGGCAGGAGAATTGCTTGAACCCAGGAGGCGAAGATTGCAGTGAGTGGAGATTGCACCATTGCACTCCAGCCTAGGCAACAGAGCAAGACTCTGTCTCAAAGCCAAAAAACCAAAAAAAAAAAAAAAAAAAAAAAAGAACCAGAACCAAACCATGGAAATAAAAGTAACTTAAAAATTTCAAGACATCAGATACAGGACTGTGACTCCATATTGCCAGTTAATATGGTGGAATGTTAAGCTGATACCCAAGACAGTCAAAGCCTCCCATAATTCAATATCCCACACTGTTTTCTGGTTGTACCAAAAAATAAACAACTGGAAAATGATTTTTACCCTTAAAAGCATTTACACTTAAAAAATGGGATGAGGTGGGATTTCCTTCTTCTTAAAAATGTTTCTAGAGTTACTAAAAAACTTGCATTTGTGAAATAGTTGAGAAAAATATTCCTCTGGAATGTACAAGAAGGGAGACAGGGACTATTGTTAAGACATAGTATATGATATTAATCAGACTTGGCTTTTTTTCTCTCTGGGCTTCATCAGAGGCTGGACTTTCCTTGGTTTTTGTTTCTCTGTTTTCTGTAGGTAAATCTGATTTCTTGGTTAGCCACTTTGGTTTGTTTTCCCTTTGTTCCCCGTTTTTCTCTTGTTTGCACTTTTTTTGTCTGGAGATTTATCCTTTCCTGCTGCCTTTTTTGGCTTTGTTTCCACTTTTGCAGGAGCAGGTTTAGCTGACAGTCATACCAATCTCATCTTGGGCTCTTTCCTTCACCGCCCTTCTGCTGAGCTGATCTTCCTCTTGGGCATCTTGTGGTCAGGAGTGTGCATGCTGGGTGCCTGTGAGCTGCACCATGCTGAGAGCCTTCTCAAAGCTGGGCTGCCTGGCTGCTACCACTCCTCCCTTCCTGTCTTATCATTAAGTATGATGTTACCATGGATTTTTCATAAACGTCCTTTACCAGGCTAAAGAAGTTACTTTGTATTCCTAGTTTGTTGAATGTTTCTTTCATTAAAGGGTGTTGGAATTTGTCATATGCTTTTTCTGCATTTATGGAGATGATCATGTGAATTTTGTTTTTTATTGTATTGATTTTTGGACGTTAAACCAACCTTGCTTCCCCAGGATACATTCTAGGGTCATAATGTCTAACTTTTATACATTGTTGGATTCGGCTTGCTAGTATTTTATTGGTGATTTTTATGTCCATATTCATAATAGATATTGGTCTGTACTTTTCTTGTGATGTCAGGAGATGAAGTCCTACTCCCCTAGGGAAAAATGCTCTCCAGGTGGGACCTTGGGGACTGGGGGCCTTGTATTTTTGGGTGCAGCAGTTTGAGGTGGAGTCTTTGCCATGCTGAGCTGGGAGGAAGGAGAGAGAGCAGTTTTAGTTCACATAGACTCTCACCTTTGTTAGCAAATTTTCAGATTTTCTTGAACAGATATTTCTTCATTTGCTTTTTGTCGTTAGGATCAGTTTCAGAGGCTTTTAAATGTTTTGTTTTTAAAATCAGTTTCACTGAGGAGTGGGTCAGTGAAGCTTCTCAAGCTGTCGCTCTGGACATTGGTTCTGTAACTTCTTAATTTATTAAAATGCATTTAAGTTTTAAGCTACGTAGTAGTATAAAAATTTTGCAATACCCTTTAGTCCTTGGTTTCCTTTGGGTAAAAATTGGCAGCAGATATGACTAGAGTTGAAGGATTATGAAAATGAAGAAGTAAAGTAAGAATGGTAGACGTACATAACAAAATGATAAGAGTTAAAATTTGCACATAATACAAGAAAAAGATAAAGTCAGGAGCAAGAGACACAAGAATTTTGCCTTTAAATTATTTCTGTTCTTGCTGGTGAAATTTTGTGAATAATTATAAATTAAGACAAACCAGTTTACACTATTGTAGCTAAAAGTATGGAAAGACCTCTGAAAATGTAGTGCATGCTGAGAAACAGAACATGTTTGGGGAAATATTTAAGATGTTACTTATTTTTTTCCTTTTTAGGAAATGACCACAAGTGAACATATCCAAGATGAACCAGGTAACTGTTATCAAGGAAACTGCTAAGACTACCTTGATTAACACTAGTACAGTGATTTAATAGTGGGGATAATAAATGAATTAGTTTGCTGGAGAGTTTAACAAAAAGATTCAGCTATTGAATGTGTTGTCTCTGTGAGAAATGTGGATTCTTGGAATGTTATTTTAGAAGGTGAATTAAAAAAATGTTTAAGAAGTATTTGAGCATTTCCTCTGGATCTTCACAAATGGGAGAGCATTTTTCTTGAAGATATTATTTAATGGGAGGGAGGCATGGTCAGTGAGTCAAAACCAACAGTGATGATTTATTTATTTGTAGCATATAACCTGAACAAAAGACTACCTTAGTAAGGGATTAATGGCTCAGAGGATATTGGAATCTGCTACTAGGAGATAAACACCTTAATTAAAAATCTTTTTTAAGTGAACAGATTTCCAGATTCATTCTTTTGTTTTAATGTTGATATATTTCCTCACAAGGTACCAATGATGGAAGCACCGAAGCTGCAATAACTTTACTTACAATGGGAGATCTAGTATTGCAGTCAGAGATCAGTAGTGAACAGGGTGATGGTAAGAATGAAAGCTAAGTCCTATCAAAAATAGAAACTTTTAAAACCTAACTTAAGAAATTATACCCACATTTGAGTAATAACCCTTTTACCTTTGAAGTTGTCTCCATTTTGTTGTTCTTCCATAAAATATGATATGTATGTATTGATCCATCCACTATTTTACTACCGTTTAGGTGTAGTGACAGCTAATTCAAGATCATGCTCTTGGTTTATTAAGAATAATTTGTATTCATGGAATAGTTGTATTCATGGAATAGTTGTATGCATGGTAAAGGTAGTAAATACTACCTTTACCATCATAAATGTCGTTGGTTAACTGAGCTCATTGATCACTGATATAGTTTATACATGTGTCTTTTGCAAAGGAGTTGCTGCTTGGGATGGTATTCACAATTAGATGACAAATAGAGCACAAAGAGACAATAGCACTCATTGAAATAATTTAGTTTAAACTGTTCTCAGTTTGGACAGAGCCAAAAGATATATCAACCAAGATTTTTAATTTATTAGATGGAAATCACAGACAAGCGATAAATCTTTACTATCTCAATATCTTTTAATTGCATGAAATGAATAATTATACTATTCCTGGTAATTATTTTGCCTGGTTACCATTCATTTTATTTACTTATTTATTTATTTGAGACGGAGTTTGGTTATGAGTGGCCTACCATTCATCTTATTTATTTATTTGAAGCAGAGTTTCGCTCTTGTCACCCAGGCTGGAGTGCAATGGTGCGATCTTGGCTCACTGCAACCTCTGCCTCCCAGATTCAAGCAATTCTCCTGCCTTAGCCTCTCAAGTAGTTGGGATTACAGGCGCATGCCACCATGCCCAGCTAATTTTTTTATTTTTAGTAGAGTTGGGGTTTCACCATCTTGGCCAGGCTGGTCTCGAACTGCTGACCTCAGGTGATCTACCCTCCTTGGCCTCCCAAAGTGCTGGGATTACAGGCATGAGCCACTGCACCCAGCCTCCATTCATTTTAAGTATTAGACTTTTGGGCCAGATGCAGCAGCTCACGCCAATAATACCAGCACTTTGGGAGGCTGAGGCTGGTGAATGCTTGACCTCAGGAGTTCAAGACCAACCTGGGCAACATGGTGGAACCCCGTCTCTACAAAAAATACAAAAAATTAGGCAGGCATGGTGGTGTACACCTGTATTACTAGCTGCTTGGGAAGTTGAGGTGGGAAGATCGCTTGAGCTCAGGAGGTCAAGGCTGCAGTGAGCTGAGATCGCACCACTGCACTCCAGCCTGGGTGACAAAGTGAGACCCTGTCTCAAAAACAGATAAATAAAGACATATTAGACTTTTAGGCTTGGAACCATGTATTTATCAGGAAAGTCTCTGATTTGTGTTCTGTATAGGGCTCCTTTCTTAGTGGCAGAGTATTGCAGTACAACCTGTCAAAAACATATAGAACATAAAGTACATATAGAACATAAAGGTTTTAAAAATCTTAAATGCTGACAGTGCTGTCTGTCTTGAAATCCACCTGAGATTATATAATTACTGAAAGTAACAAAAGGACTCATTTTTACTAATAATCGGATAAAATTCCAGTCTGTAAGGATTATTAAGCTCACAACAGGTCAAATCCCTGGCATGAAATAGGGAGATCATAAATTTACAGCCAACAAGAGCAAAATGTATTTATTTCTAAAATCTTTTTCTATTGCTGCCACACAAATGAAGCAAACTTTAATAATACAGAATTTTACAATTACTAAATGTTGAGGAATTTATTTTGAGCATCTATAATTTGGTCCATTTTAATTTTCTGTTTTTTTTTTCTCTTCAGTAGGAGTATGTATACTTCCTCATGTTCATTCAAAGGATAAAAGCCATATTCCTTCTAGCCTAGATAATGTAAATCACAAAATTGTTCATGAATGTCAGGAACTTTCTTCACCTGTCATTACTACATCTCCTGCATCATTTGAAGAAAACAAGATTGTATTGGAGGAACAAAGTTCCAAAGAAGAAATAAGTTTAATGGAGAAAGTAAAGGAGAATGCTACACCAACCAGGTTTATTTTAGTATTCAATTAATAAATATTACTAAAACCACCATCAAATTAGTTAATAGCTTTGAGTAATGCTTGTAAATGTAAAGTAGGCAATGCTAATTTCTTACCCTTTAAAGATGGACTGATTTTGATTTTAGGTTAGTGGTTTGCATGTTTAAATTATAGTAGTAAATGTTGTGTATCTTTGAAGCTTTAATGAAATAGATTTATGTAAATGTCTCTGTTTTACAAATAAAGACTAAATTCTCTTCTGAAGACCTCTAGTAAAGTTACTACTTTGTAATTTTAGTATTAAGAAATGAACACTTGTAGACAGTGTGGCACCTAACAGGTCATTCACTCTATCAGTGCTAGACAGACTGTATTAATGTGAGAGAGCAAGATCTAACATGATTCATAAATTTCTCTATCTTCTGTTTTTAGGAATACAATTTCTAAAGTGACCAGTAATTTGAGAATAAGAAGTAGGCTTGCTAAGCCTAAACCAAATCTTGAGAAGACTTTAGGGACCAACAGACTTGATGATTATCAGAAAGTTTCCAGTTTGTGTGTAACCAAAGGGGCAGAAATGGAAACTCAAAGAGGTAAATTTTATTCTCTTAATATGTTGCAAAATCATTTTGACACAAGAAATTACATTAACATTTCAAAGAAATATTTGGTCATTAAATTGTTTTAACTTACAATAAAATAGTTTCAAATTAAAAAGTAAGACAAGCTATAAAATAAATATCCATAAATCTACCAATTGGTTTTAGTAATTAATACCATTTTGCTATATTTGTTTGATCAATTTTTTGTCCTTTTATTCTCTCTCTGTCTCTCTCTTTCTCTCATTCTCTCTCTCTCATAGTTGACCCTTGAGCTAGGGGCACTGACCTCCCCATTCAGTCAGAAATTTGTGTATAGGCTGGGTGCAGTGACTCACACCTGTAATTCCAGCACTTTGGGAGGCTTGAGCCCAAGAGTTCGAGGCCAGCCTGGACAACATAGTGAGACCCTGTCTCTTATGAATTGAAAACATATATATATATTCATGTATAACTTTTGACTCCCCAAAAACTTACCTACTAATGGCTTACTGTTGATCAGAAGCCTTATTGATAAGATAGTTAATTAACACATATTTTGTATTTTATTTGTGTTACATACTGTATTCTTTTTTTTTTTTTTTTTTTTTTTTGAGACGGAGTCTCGCTCTGTCGCCCAGGCTGGAGTGCAGTGGCGCGATCTCGGCTCACTGCAAGCTCCGCCTCCCGGGTTCACGCCATTCTCCTGCCTCAGCCTCCCGAGTAGCTGGGACTACAGGCGCCCGCTACCACGCCCGGCTAATTTTTTGTATTTTTAGTAGAGACGGGGTTTCACCGTGTTAGCCAGGATGGTCTCGATCTCCTGACCTCGTGATCCGCCTGCCTCGGCCTCCCAAAGTGCTGGGATTACAGGCGTGAGCCACCGCGCCCGGCCCATACTGTATTCTTATGATAAAATGGGCTGGAGAAAATTTAAAAAAAATTGTTTTTTCTGTTTTTTCAACTCATGTCCTTGAGCTGTAGAGAAATGAAAATGTTATGAGCCATAGAGAAATGAAAATGTTATTAAGAAAGTCAGACTGGGGCTGGGCACAGTGGCTCATGCCTGTAATCCCAGCACTTTGGGAAGCCAAGGTGGGTGGCTCACTTGATGAAACCGGACTGGGCTGGGCAACAAGGCAGAATCCCATCTCTACAAAAGTACAAAAATTAGCCAGGCATGGTGGTGCATGTCTATAGTCCTAGCTACTCAGGAGGCTGAGGTGGGAGTATCACCTGAGCCTGGGGAGGTTGAGGTCGCAGTGAACTGTGATCATGCCACTGTACTCTGGCCTGGGCAGCAGAGTGAGACTTCATCTCAAAAAAAGAAAAAAGAAAATCAGGCTGGGCACGGTGGTGGTGCACACCTGAAATCCTAGCCCTTTGGGAGGCAGAGGCAGGAAGATCACGTGAGCCCAGGAGTTTTGAGACCAGCTTGGGCAATATAGGGAGACCTTGTCTCTACAAAATAATTTTTAACAGTTAGCCAGACGTGGTGGCACACACCTGTGGTCCCAGCTACTCAGAGGTTTGAGCTCGCAAGATCAAGGCTGTCGTAAATTGTGATATTGCCACTGCACTCTAGCCTGGGTGACAGAGCAAGACCCTGTCTCAAAGAAAAATAAAAGGAAGAAAATTATAAGGAAGAGAAAATACATTTTCAGTACTGCATTGTATTTATCAGTACCAAAAGTTTATGTCATCTGTTTACAAGATGAAACATCTGTCTGAAATGGTGGGCAACCCCAACTACAGGTGTCAATCTGTAATACATATCAAGCAATTCAGCTTTTTCTTACAATGTTATGACTCTTCTCTGCTTCTTGGGAGTGCTTCCAGCATCATTAATGATACTTTGTGTGGGTCCCATGGGGTTATTCACAGTATTGCACTAAACATGATGAAAAATACATGAGAACCATGAGAGGTCACCTTTTCTAAAACCTCTCTCAACATGCAGTCTCAAATTACCTCTTCTATATAGAAGTCTTTTTTTCCCCGTTTGTGATATTATTCTTTGCAGTGCAACTCCTTTTCCAAGACTTCCTCTAAAGTGGAACTAGCCCAACCTCGGTGTACCCACCTCAAAGTCTCTTTTATATGTTGAGTTTCTAATTATTGATGCTAGTACCATAAAATGAGGATACAATTATCATGGCAGCCATGAGTGAAATATTTGTAGAACAGGATTTATTAATCATCTGTTTTACTGTTCAAAAATCTATTAGCTAGGACTTTCTGCCATGTGTATAAGCCTGATTTGTGGAATAAGAGAAGTTTGGAAGAGTCACTATATAGGAATCTTCCTTTTAAGAGGGCATATGTTTCTAATACAGGGATTTTAGCCGTATTATTTTGGTCTATATCGTAAGTGTGCTTTTTGTTTAAGAAACAGAGAAAAATGCTTCGAAAGCAACAGAATTGGAAAATAAAAACCTCGGACCAGTTACAACAGCAGAGAATAAGGATCAGAGCAAATTGGCATGTGTACATGGTATCAAAGGGACCAGTATTTCTTCAGAAGTAAACCTAACTGAAAGGTAAAAGAGTGAAGAGGTTCTGAGATTCAGTTTATATTGTTTCAGCTATAGCCTTAAGTTGTGGCTGTAAGAATTTGAAAAAGAAGTTCTGGCCAGGCGCGGTGGCTCACGCCTGTAATCCCGGCACTTTGGGAGGCCAAGACGGGAGGATCACGAGGTCAGGAGATCGAGACCATCCTGGCTAACACGGTGAAACCCCGTCTCTACTAAAAAATACAAAAAATTAGCTGGGTGTGGTGGCGGGCGCCTGTAGTTCTAGCTACTTGGGAGGCCAAGGCAGGAGAATGGTGTGAACCTGGGAGACGGAGCTTGCAGTGAGCCAAGATCGCGCCACTGCACTCCAGCCTGGGCGACAGAGCGAGACTCTGTCTCAAAAAAAAAAACAAACAAAAAAGAAGTCCTATTGCATTAAATATGTTTTAAAAGTTTGAAAACCATTGAATTAGATGATCTTTTACACACCTGACTCTAAAAATAATTCCATGATTTGCCTGATTTCAAATGACATGCATGCTAAACTCTCTTTCAGAAACGAAAATCAAGAAGAGAGCTCTCAGGAGGTTCACATGTTGTCAGTTGCTCCAGTTGCTTCCTCTGAGACAGGGCCCTGCACACTTGGTTTGGATAGGGGTCTTGGTGAAAATTCTGTTGAAGAGCCCCAGATAAAGGACTCTAAAGGAGACAGTGTGCTTACACTTCCTGTGCCAGAGGTAAAAGAATGTACAGTATAATAAGGGATAGCAAGGTGTTTTCCTCCATTAAAAAAAAAAAAGGTATAATTTACATACAATAAACTTCACCTCTTTTATCTTCATTTTTCTTTATTTCTTTTTTTTTTTTTTTGGAGACAGTCTTGTTCTGTTGCCCAGGCAAGAGTGCAGTGGTATGATCTCAGCTCACTGCAACCTCTGCCACCCAGATTCAACAGATTCTCCTGCCTCAGCCTGCCAAGTAGCTGGGACTACAGGCATGTGTCACCACAGCCAGCTAGGTTTTGTATTTTTAGTAGAGACGGGGTTCGCCATATTGGCCAGGCTGGTCTTGAACGCCTGGCTTCAAGTGATCCACCCGCGTTGGCCTCCAAAAGTATTGGGATTACAGGCATGAGCCACTGTGCCTGGCTAACTTCACCCTTTTTAGTGTACAGTTCTTCAGGTTTTTATAACTATGCAGTCATGTAACCAATACATGAACAGTTCCATAAAAAGTTCTCCAAGTGAGAGAAGCCTTGGACTTGAAGAACATGTATACATTATCCAGTTAAAGGGAGAGGAACGTGTGTGTAAAGAACAGGTGTGGACCGGTTGCAGTGGCTCACACTTACAATGCCATTAAAAAAAAAAAAAGCCAGGCATGGTGGCATTTGCCTGTAGTCCCAGCTACTCAGGAGGCTGAAGTGGGAGGATCATTTCAGCCTGGGAGGTAGAGGCTGCAGTGAGCTGTGGTCGCCATGCACTCCAGCCTGGGAGACAGAGTGAGACCCTGTTTCCAAGAACAAACCAGTATGAAACAGCACGTAAGTAGTATGAGTGGAATATTAATGAAGAAAGTGATTAGAGATGAACTTAGAAAGATAGCCTGCAGACAGATCATAAAAGGATTTTTATGACTTGCTAAGGAGTTTGGTTACATTTAAAGTTACGAGATTCCTTACCCCACCCTGACTTTTTAATTTTTACTTTTTATTTTGAAAAATTTTAAACTTAGAAGTTAGAAAAATCTTACAAAGAATTATCCCATACACTTCACTTTGATTCATTAATTGTCAATATTTTGCCTCATTTGTTTTTTTACTCTGTCTTGCTCTCCATCTGTATAGATAAATACTTGGCTGGGTGGGGTAGCTCACGCCTGTAATCCCAGTACTTTGGGAGGCTGAGGTGGGCAGATCACCTGAGGTCAGGAGTTCAAGAACAGCCTGGCAAACAAGGTGAAACCCCATCACTACAAAAATACAAAAATTAGCCAGTCGTGGTGGCATGCACCTGTAATCCCAGCTACTTGGGAGGCTGAGGTGTGAGAATTGCTTGAACCCAGGAGACAGAGGTTGCAGTGGCCAAAGATCGTGCCATTGCACTCCAGCCTGGGCGACAGAACAAGACTCTGTCTCAAAAAAAAAAAAAAAAAAAAAAACCAAAAAACTGAATCATTTGAAAGTAGGTTGAGTCCATAAATACCTCATCTTGTATCTAATAAGGACAAGGAAGTTCTGTTACAGACAAAGGACAGTACTGTTGTCACACTCAGTATTACTACACTATTTAACATTGTCTCAACAATATGTAATATACAGTTTCATTCCAGTTTCCCTAGTTGTCCCAATCGTGTCCATTATAGCTTTTTTTCTTTTTGAGACAGAGTCTTACTCTGTCACCCGGGCTGGAGTGCAGTGGCACGATCTCTGCTCACTGCATCCTCTGCCTCCCAGGCTCAAGTGATTCTTGTGCCTCAGCCTCCCA
Organism: Pan paniscus; assembly: GCF_029289425.2. NCBI lineage: Eukaryota > Metazoa > Chordata > Mammalia > Primates > Hominidae > Pan > Pan paniscus. The sequence continues at coordinate 43,764,900 of NC_073253.2, read as the reverse complement.
AGTAGCTGGGATTAAAGGTGTGTCCCACCACACCTGACTAATTTTTTCGTATAATATTTTTAGTAGAGATGGGGTTTCACTATGTTGGCCAGGCTGGTCTTGAGCTCCTGGCCTCAAATGATCTGCCCACCTCAGTCTCCCAAAGTGCTGGGATTACAGGTGTGAGCCACCACGCCTGGCCAGCTTTTTTTTTCTTTTTCTTAAATTCAAGATCCAATCAGGGCTCTCACATTGCATTTGATTATCCTTTCTCCTTATTTTATTTTAATCTAGAGTATTTTTCTTGTCTTTTTGTTCACAGAAGAGAAAAAGCAAGAGAAGTTTAGACCAGTCTAGGCTGGCCTACAGTTTGGATTTCTTTTTTTTAATTGCTTCCTCATTACTAGATTCAACTGATATATTTTAGGGCAAGATTACTATATAGGTAATAATGTGTTCTTCCTTTTATATCACATCGGGAGACATATAATGTCAGTTTGTCCCATTATTGGTGATGCTGACTGATCACTTGGCTAGAATGGTACCTACCAGATTTCTTCATTATAATGGCATCTTTTCCATTCTGTATTAGTAATTTGTCAAATGAGACCAACGCAGCAAGCTGTTACCCTGTAGTTTTAATATCCACTGATGATTCCTGCCTTAATCAGTTACTGACATTGTTGGTTACAAAATGAAAGTTTTAAGATTTTAAGCAGGCTGGGCACAGTGGCTCACACCTGTATTCCAGCTCTTTGGGAGGCTGAGGCGGGTGGATCATGAGGTCAAGAAATTGAGATCATCCTGGCCAACATGGTGAAACTCTGTCTCTACTAAAAATACAAAAATTAGCTGGGCATGGTGGTGTGTGCCTGTAGTCCCAGCTACTCAGGAGACTGAGGCAGGAGAATTGCTTGGACCCAGGAGGCGGAGGGGCGGAGGTTGCAGTGAGCCGAGATTGTGCCACTGCACTCCAGCCTGGCGACAGAGCGAGACTGTCTCAAAAAAAATAAAATAAAATAAAATAAAATAAAATAATAAAATATTTTAAGCAGTAGAAGCCCGGCATAGTGTCTTACACCTATAATCCCAGCACTTTGGGAGGCCTAGGTGGGTGGATCACTTGAGCCCAGGAGTTTGAGACCAGCCTGGGCAACATGGCAAAACCCCATCTCTACCCTCGAAAAATACAAAAAAATTAGCCAGGTGTGGTGGCGTGCATCTGTACTCCCAGCTACTCAGGAGGTTGAGGTGGGAGGATTGCTTGAGCCCAGGAGGCGGAGGTTGTGGTGAGCTGAGAGATTTTAAGCAGTAGAGAATTACAGTCAGGATTGCATTTTAGAAAAACCACGTTTGTGGTTTTTTGGAAAACAGGAGGGAACCATACTGCATGCAGGGAAAGCAGTTTGCCTTCATTCAGATGTCACCTACTAATAGTACAATGGCTGGTGTGATGGGAGTAGAGAAAAAGTTGTGGGGTTTGGGTCTCCCTATCCTGTCACTTCAAAAATCATTTCATAAAATGCACATATTTAACAACGTAGTCAGGATTCTTTGTATTAATATTTATTTAAATGAATCAAAAGTTTATTGGAACAGCCTAAAGCTTCAAACACTTGAAAACTGTATATGGTTAGATGTTGTTGAGTTAATCTCTTCACTATATCATATTGACAGGAATAACTTTTTAAATGTAAGATTTGGCCAACCTGACTCTTTCATTTTAATTTTTTATGGCAGTATACACCAACAAGTATTCCAGAAGTCCAACAAGAGAATATAATCAATCCTCAAGACCTAACAGGTACGATAATATGCTTCAGTGACATGTCATAGAACTTAGTTGTATGATTTTTACCCCTTATTTAACTATGGAAAAACATAAAACAGTTGTATTTTAGTCTATGCTGGCCTTAAATTTAAAAAGTTTTATAGAAACACCTTGAAGTATTTTGCGTATCAGTTTTGTTTTTCAGAGTCATAAATCTTCTCCCTAGTATATCACCTTTATCCTTTATGAAATTACTTCTTGGGCCAGTCATGGTGGCTCACTTTGGGAGGCGGAGGTGGGTAGATCACTTGAGGCCAGGAGTTCGAGACCAGCCTGGCCAACATGGTGAAACACCATCTCTACTAAAAATACAAAACTAGCCAGGCACGGTGGCATGCACCTGTAATCCCATCTACTTGGGAGACTGAGGCACAAGAATCGCTTGAACCCAGGAGGCGGAGGTTGCAGTGAGCCGAGATTGTGCCACTGTATTTCAGCCCGGGCGACAGAGCAAGACTCTGTCTCCCCCCCCGCAAAAAAGGAGGGAACTTACTTCCTCAGGCTGGGGGGTTGTTGGGGGGAGCATTTATTTATTTAGTCTTGATGATAAGTTGTCCTGAGACTGTCTTTTTAGAAATGAAATAAATTAATGATACTCTGTTATTTCATAGTTGAGCTTTTTTATTACTAACTTTTAAACTTTGATAGTGAATCTAGTTGCTAATGTACCTCAAGATGGAGAAGATGAACAAGCCTTTATTTTAACTCTGGTGGAAATCCCAACCAATGCAGTAGAAGAATTTACTGATGCCACTGCACAGTTCATGCCAAACCCTTTACTGCCAGCTCCCATATTGGTCAAATCAGTGAATACCGAAGAAAGGGGTGACATGAGGTAACGAATGAGTGAAACTGTTTTTGCTAGGAGGAAAAGTGATTTATGAATTAAGTAGCATTGATTGAACAAACCATTCACCAATGTTAGTTGTTATTGTTGTGGAGATCTTATTTATCATTTATGTGGTAAGTTAGAGAAGAAATGTAATGTGGTAGATTTTATATCTGATAAAGATGCCACTTAAATGTTTCATGTATTAGTTTTGTATGAAACTTGTTTATTAAGTTATTTTGAAAGCTAAAAAAATTAACAGTCTAGATCATAAAGTGATACCTGTTAAAAGTGTGGTTACTTTGTATAAACATATACATATGAAACTGTGAAATATGCATTCACAGAAAGTTGTGAAAATAGTACAGTGGTAATAAATATAGTTTTTTTTCTTAAGAGACAGGGACTTGCTTTGGTGCCCAGGCTAGAGTGCCAGGCTAAAGTGTAGTGGTGCCATCATAGTTCACTGCATCTTTGAACTCCTGGGTGCAAGAGATCCTCCTGGCCAGGCGTGGTGGCTTGCGCCTTTAATCCCAGGGCTTTGGGAGGCCAAGGTGGGCAGATCACCTGAGGTCAGGAGTTGAAGACCAGCTTGGCCAACATGGCGAAACTCCATCACTACTACAAATACAAAAATTAGCTGGGCATGGTGGCCTGCGCCTGTAATCCCAGCTACTCAGGAGATGGAGGCAGGAGAACCACTTGAACCCGGCAGGTGGAAGTTGCAGTGAGCTGAGATTGCACCACTGCACTCTAGCCTGGGTGATAGAGTGAGGAAAAAAAAAAAAAAAGATCCTCCTGCCTCAGCCTTTGAAGTAGCTTCTCAGCTACAGGTGCGCACCACTGTGGTTAGCGAATTAAAAAAAAATTTTTTTTTCTTTTTTCAGAGGTAGAGTCTTGCTCTGGTACCCAGGCTTGTCTTGAACTCCTGGCCTCATGCATTCCTCCCACCTTGGCCTCCCAAAGTGCTGAGATTACAGGCATGAGCCACTGTGCCCAGCTGTTCTTGATACTCTTATTTTAATTCTTTATTTTAGAAGTAAGTTATATCTTAACCACCATTAATTAAGATAATTGTCCATTGTGTAGCATTAGAAATTGAAGACTTTAATATTTTTATTTTTGGAGACAGAATCTTGCTCTGTTGCCCAGGTGGAGTGTAGTAGCGTGATCTCAGCTCACTGCAACCTCCACCTCCCAGGTTCAAGTGATTCTCGTGCCTAAGCCTCCCAAGTAGCTGGGACTATAGGTGCGTGCCACCACACTGGCTAATTTTTTGTATTTTTAGTAGAGACGGGGTTTCACCATGTTGACCAGGCTGGTCTCAAACTCCTGGCCTCAGGTAATACACCTGCCTCGGTCTCCCAAAGTGTTGGGATTACAGGCGTGAGCCACTGCGCCTGGACTAGAAGGGACATTTTAGGTTAAACGTTTAACTTTACAATTAGGGAAAATACTATTAAATATTCAGATTTAATTCAATATTATGGAATTTAAGTTATAAGCCCTTAAGAATGAATGGAGCTCAAAACTATTAATAGCATTTTTGGGGCCATGGCCATGTATCTCTTAGTTTGGAGTTTTTTGGTTTTATTGGAATTTTCATTGGAATACCTCAGCCTTTAACTTTATTATTGGAAGGATTTCTAGGATCCTTTAAAAAAAAAAGTGTTAAATAACTTCTAATTCAGTAATTTAGTATGTATTTCTTTTCTATGCAGTATTTGTTTACCAGCAACTTCAGTTGGTCAAGATGCCATGGGTTTATCTATTTCTGGAAGAGATAATTCTAAAAAGCCTCCTGATAATTTGGATCTTGTATCTAGGAAGAGATTTCAATGCAGGCTTGATAAAAATGACCACATTCCTCCTGCCAAAAAACGTTCACTCACTTTAAGAGATGACTGTCAAGAATATACCTCTGAGGTAAGGTAGAATCATTAAGTAAGATGGCCATATTGCAACAGATGTTTCTATTTTTTCCTTTATTCTCTTTAAACTTTTAGATGTATATAAAGATAGTTCTGACATTTATCATCATAAGTTATTCAAGTAAAACTGGTTTTGGATTATCACTTTTAACCAATGGTAAATGAAAATTGATGAAGAGTAATCAAGAAACTTATTCCCAGCTCTGTATTGGTGGCTAAAAATAAGACCAAAAGCATTATATATGTCTGGATCTTGGCTCTACCACCTAGTAGCTGTAACACCTTAGGCAAGATACTTCACCCCTCTCTCTGATCAGGTTTCCTAATATGTAAAATGATAATACTAATATCATCATCATCATCATCATGCTTAAAGCTACCCATTGCTTTTAGGAGTAAAACCACAGCCTTTAGTGCCCCACATTGTCTTGCTGATTTTCGTCTCTAGTCTCATTTTGTGCCAGCTTCTGCCTCACTTTCTGGCCACACTGGCCATCTTTCAATTCCTTAAATGTCCCAGGACACTTCATTTGATGTACCTTCTGTGTGAAACATTCCCTTGAAAAACATACAGACTTCTTTAGTTCAGTCATCAGTGCCTCAGGGAAGTCCGGCCAGACCATGCAAATTCAGTCACTAACCACTATGTTGTAGGTTTCCTAGTACCCTCTTGTTTTTATACTCATCTAGTACTCATCATAATTTGTAACTACACTATGGAAAAGTCCTTTTAAAATCCATGTTCTCAAAGAGAAAGCTAAAGACCAATAGTTCTTGAGTAATAGTTGACAAAGAGCAAGTGTGCTTTTATATATTTGGTGAGTAAAAAAATGGCATATCCCAGAACTGTTTTATTTTCTCTTGTTATGGGTAAGATTGAACATCTTTTCATATGCTTAAGAGCCATGTGTATTTCCTTTTCTGTGAACTGACTTTTCCTTTACCCACTTTTCAATTAGATTATTGATCTTTTTCTTAGAGTACTGGAAGAACTCTTATATATGTCTGTGGTAATGAGTTGCAAATCTTTTTTCCCAGTTTGTCATTGTCTCTTGACTCTGCTTTCTTTGTTGTTGTTTTCTCATGCAGAACTTTTGGATTAACTTTTTATATGAACATTTCCAGACATATTAAAAGATAGACTAGGTATAATGTGCCCCCATGTACCAGTCACCCAGTTTCAATAATTTATCAGCATTCCATGCAGACATTATTTTGTTTTGTTTTAAAAATATCTTTAATGACATGGACAAAAGACCATAGTACTTTACTAAGTACAAAAGTAGGTCACCAGACTATGATACGCCATTTAAAAAATGGTAGTTATACAGTGGTGTGAATATGTAAGAAAAGTACAATGTCCATTTGGCTTATTTGTGATTTTTATTTTCTAAACTTTGTTTTTAGCATTTTAACAATTTTTTTAAAATTGCTTTTACCAGTTGAGTATCCTTTATTCGAAATGCTTAGGACTGGAAGTGTTTCAAATTTCAGATTTTTTTGAATTTTAGAATAATTGCATTATACTTACATTTGTATTATACTTAACAGTTCCACATCCCAAACCTGAAAAGCCAAAATCTGAAATGCTTCAATGAGCATTTCCTTTGAGTGTCATGCCAGCACTCAAAAAGTTTAGAATTTTGGAGCATTTCGGATTTTCAGCTTTGGGATGCTCAGCCTGTACAAAATTGTAGGATACACATACACTGTATTCAGATAGAAGACATTTTTTATTTTCCATAATCAGATTTATCAGTCTTTTTGTGTATGGCTTCTGGAGATTATGTTATACATTGAAAGTCCTTTGAGACTTAAATTTCCTAGTTAATGTTAATATTACTGATCTGTTGCGAATTTGATTTGGTGTAAGGAATAGGGCCAAGTTAATTTTCCTCATATGACTTTTACCATTTACTGAATAATTCATCTTATTTCCACTGATAGGAAATTCTGCTTTTATCAGTAAGACAGTAAATCTTCATATTTGTTTGGATATATTCCTAAAACTTCCTTTTCTTTTATGTTGATTCACCTATTTGTTCTGGGGCCAGTATCATCATACTGTTTGAATTTTTGTAGTTTTCTTTATTCTTTTTTTTTTTTTGAGATGGAGTTTCTCTCCTGTTGCCCAGGCTGGAGTGCAATAGCGTGATCTCAGCTCACTGCAACCTCCACCTCCCAGATTCAAGTGATTCTCCTGCCTCAGCCTCCCGAGTAGCTGGGATTACAGGCAGGCGCCACCACGCCCAGCTAATTTTGTAATTTTAGTAGAGACAGGGTTTCTCCATGTTGGTCAGGCTGGTCTCGAACTCCTGACCTCAGATGATCTGCCTGCCTCGGCCTCCCAAAGTGCTGGGATATTACAAGCGTGGGCCACTGCGCCCGGCCGAATTTTTGTAGCTTTATGATGCACTTTGGTATCTTATAGGGACAGTATCTCTCCCAAACCCATACAATTTTCTTCTTTTTTCAAGTTTCTCCTCATTACTTATATGTTCTCAAATTAATATGAATTTTAGAATTAACTTGTTTAGCTCTTTAAAAAAGAGTTCTATTGGTATTTGTATTTGAATTGTATTAACTTAGATTAATTTAGGGGAAATTGACAGCATAATTATAATATTGAATCTTCCTATTCAAAAACATGGTATGTCTTTCCATTTGTTTAAGTCTTGTTTTGTGTCTTTCTATTTTATGTTAAACTCTTCTTCATATAAATCTTACACATTTCTTATAGGTTACCCCTATGAGTTTTATCTTTTTTGTTGCTATTATCATTAAGTTCTTTTCTATTTAGAGAGCTTACTGAGTTCCCTCATTGTATGCAGTAATTTTTCAGTTGGTTCTCTTGGATTTTGTAGGTAAACAGACATACCATCTGCAAATATAATTTTAATTCTTCTACTTTTTGTAGTTCTATTTTTTTTGTAATTATAGTGGCTAATATAACTAAAAAATAATATTAAAAAGTGGTCCCAATAGTGCACATCTTTTTTTTTAATTTCCGATTTTAATAGGAGAACTTCCAGTGTTTATTATGTGGGATGCTAGCTTCTAGATTGCAGTAGTTATATTTTATAGTGTTAAGAAAATATCTGTTCCATTTTATAAGTTTTTTTCAAGAATGAATATCATTGGGTACCTTTTGTATAAATACAGATGATTTTTCTCCTCAGGTCTGTTGGTTTATATTAGATTTCATAGTGTCAGATCATCTTTGCATTCCTGAAACGAGCTCTACTTGATTGTGATGTAGTAGTCTTTTGATGTGCTGCTTGTACTATTTCTTTGATACTTTTGCACTGATATTGAGACTGATTATAAAAGGCAGTTAGCAGCTTTCTCTCTTCCAGTGGGCTCTGGAACACTTTAAAATAGTAGCAATATTTTTGCCATAAATGTTTAGTAGAATTCCTCTAAGAGCTTTTTGGGAGATAACATAGTTTCTTTACTTAAAGAAAAAAAGGAAATAAAATTAATTTCAGTTTTACTTGATAAATTTCTAAATTTTTTTGTAAATTTTCTTAAAACAGGTGCACTCAAAGGAATTAACAAATGTTTTTGAAGAAACAGGTAAGTGAAATACATTTTAACATGATTGCATTTTGCTAAATACTCCTGATTATTTGGGATATACCTTGTTCAAATATGAGATTGAAACTGAGTATTACTTTTCTCTAAGAGTAATACTTGTATTATCAGCACTTCTTTCCTGCAAAGGCCTTGGATTTGGCAGTTTGGTAGGCAAAAGAAGGTCTTTTCATCCTGTCATCAGTTGAAGACTATGTGGCTACAAGGATTTTCTATGTAAGCTCAATAACTACACTTTAGGAGTTAGCTGAGTGTAATGGCTTTTTTTCTCCCCCGCCCCCCCGAGACAGGATCTCACTCTGTTACCTAGGCTGGAGTGCAGTGGCACAATCACAGCTCACTGCAGCCTCCACCTCCCAGGCTCAAGCAGTCCTCCCACCTCAGCCTCCTAACTAGCTGGGACTACAGGCATGCGCCACTATGCCAAGCTAATTTTTTTTTTTTTTTTTTTTGAGATGGTGTCTCGCTCTGTCGCCCAAGCTGGAGTGCAGTGGTGCGATCTCGGCTCACTGCGCTCAGAACCATTCTCCTGCCTCAGCCTCCCTAGTAGCTGGGACTACAGGCACCTGCCACCATGCCCAGCTAATTTTTTGTATTTTTAGTAGAGACAGGATTTCACCGTATTAGCCAGGATGGTCTCGATCTCCTGACCTCGTGATCTGCCGGCCTCAGAATTTTTGTATTTTTTGTAGAGACAGAGTTTGTATTTTTTGTAGAGACCATGTTGTCCAGCCTGGTCTTGAATGTATTTTTGTAGAGATGGGGTTTCGCCATGTTGCCCATGCTGGTCTTGAACTCCTGGCTTCAAGCAGTCTGCCCACCCTAGCCACCAAAAGTGCTGGGATTATAAGCATGAGCCACCACCTGTGGCCTATAATGGCATTCATAATAGGTTCTTTACCCTGAAAATTAGTTTAGTTCTAGAGATTTTTTCAGGCTTAAGCCACCTATGGAAGCTGAAAAGATCTTAGAGTCTTCTATTTTTATAGGAATCTAAAATTTCTGTGGGACATTAAACCACTTAGGATCTATTTCCCTCATGACTAAAGCCGCCAGTCACATTTATCCTGTGTTTATACAACTCTGTTTTTCATTTCTTTTATGACATTATTTCTCTTTTCTCTCAAAGTTAGGCTTATCATTCACACCTAAAGCCATTGCTTTACCATGGCAATGGCACTCAAGAATAAAAATGTTGCTGATGGCATCTTACAGAGTTAGAGTTACAAGATAGAGAAGGGTTTGATAACCTATGATGGTTCTGGTTCTTTAAAAACACTTATAATGGGCCAGGCGCAGTGGCTCATGCCTGTAATCTCAGCACTTTGGGAGGCCGAGGTGGGTGGATCACCTGAGGTCAGCCTGGCCAACATGGCAAAACCCCTTCTCTACTAAAAATACAAAAAACTAGCCAGGCACCACGCCTGGTGGGCGCCTGTAATCCTAGCTATTTGGGAGGCTGAGGCAGGAAATTGCTTGAACCTGGGAGACGGAGGTTGCAGCGAGCTGAGATCACACCATTGCACGCCAGCCTGGGCGACAGAGCAAATCTCTGTCTCAAAAAACAAACAAAAAATACTTGACTGGGCGTGGTGGCTCACACCTGTAATCCCAGCACTTTGGGAGGCCAAGGCAGGTGGATCACCTGAGGTCAGGAGTTCGAGACCAGCCTGGCCAACATGGCGAAGCCTCATCTCTACTAAAAATACAAAAATAAGCTGGGCGTAGTGGCGGGCACCTGTAATCCCAGTTACTCGGCAGGCTGAGGCAGGAGAATCACTTGAACCTGGGAGGCAGAGGTTGCGGTGAGCCGAGATTGCGCCATTGTACTCCAGCCTGGGCAACAAGAGCGAAACTCTGTCTCAAAAACAGAAACAAAAACAACAAAAAAACCCCACACATATAATGGGCTGAGCACAGTGGCTCACACCTGTAATCCCAGCACTTTGGGTGGCCAAAGTGGGTGGGTCACTTGAGGTCAGGAGTTCGGGAGCAGCCTGGACAACATGGTGAAACACTGTCTCTACTAAAAATACAAAAATTAGTTAGGTGTGGTGGTGCATGCCTGTAATCCCAGCTACTTGGGAGGCTGAGGCAAGTGAATTGCTTGAACCCGGGAGGCAGAGGTTGCAGTGAGCCGAGATCGCGCCTCTGCACTCCAGCCTGGATGACAGAGCGAGACTCTGTCTCAAAAAAACAAAAACAAAAAAACTCTTATAATGTTAATACAGTCTTAGACTTAATTGTCCCAACTTTGACTGTGAAACTGTAATCTGGTTACAGTTTACAGCCTCTAGAGATGTTCTAAGATTGCTCCCATCCATCTGCTCTCCAATAAAAGCATTAAGCAAAGCACAATACAGTGAAGTGTGAGTGAATCTGTTCTATGCTGTCTTTAATTAGGTTGTTTCTTTTAGCAGGTATCCTTATCAACTTCATTCTCCCTTCACAGAGCTAAAACACTGTCTCTGAGAACAAGGCCTTAGCTATACTAAGGGAAAACAGGTTTTTTATTGAGCAAGAAAGCTTTAGTTATTTTGTCCTAATCTTTGGCTACTTTGGCTTTTGTCTACTATTTAGTTAAGGAAAGAGAATTCTTTAGCTAAACTTGAGTATTTGAGAGTCTGTAGGTTTTACTTTTCAGGAGACCCCAGGTACTTGAGTTACAACCTATATTTTGGATTGGTTTGGTTTCTAAATTTTAACAAACCTTAGATTTTTAAAAAAGTAATCACTTTCCCATTTTGATTGCTCAAGAAATATTTCTGGGAAAATATTTTCTAGGCCAAAATATATTGATATAACTATTTTGTTTCTGAATGCAGAAGCTGTTAGCATACCTTTTAACCAATTATAATATTCTTAATAATCCAAGTAACTCCACTAATGATAATTTAGCTTACTCTTATTAGGGTAGACTGTTTATTATAGAATACCATGGGTTTCTTTTCAAATGCTGGGATTACATGGAGTGTATTAACTTCAGTATCCTTGCTTTCCATTTGCTCTTTTTTTTGAAGGGGAGTCTCACAAGGGACAAGATATTTTTCTTACCTCAGGAAGCACACTGACAACTCCAGAACCTCAAAGACAGCAAGTTGAAGCAGCTTTTCAGAGTAGAGGATCTAGATCTCCTGATGCATGCATAGACAAGAATGTGCCTCAGTTACCTCAGGATGAAATGATTGTGTCTGATAAGGAAGAAAGAACTGATGCTGCTCCTAAGTCTCAGCAAATGGATAGCAGAACATCGTCTTCTAAAGCCTCACTATCCAGGTATCATGAACAAATCTTTAATAAGTGTTTTGCTCTGTGTCTTACTAACTATAACCTATACAGAACAGATTAGATCCAGTACTAAGGATGGTGTTTAATAAACATATTCCTCCATCAGTAATGTAAAGGAAAAAGTTTCAGCCAAGGAAATATAGTAATATTGCAGATACGCATTCTGTACAATAAGAGCCTAAGTTTAAGTGCTAAAACTTTGTTTTAGATAGAAAATCTTTAGCATATTTTGTACACTTATTTTTTTAGATTATCCATGGTTATTTTGATCATTATATAATCTACCATGTTCAGTAGCTACTAATGCACATATGTATGGATGCTGACATCAGAAGTTGTTTTACTGAAGTCCCAAATAATGTGTCATTTTTCTCCCTTGTGACAAACCAGAGGTAAACCATGGCTTTCTCCCCATAAGAATAGGTGTTGGAATTTAAGCAAAAGCCAACTTCTCTCACATTTTCCTCATATTCTAGAAGCAATGATTATCAATAATGATTGGCTTGTCAGCAGCATCCAGAAGATTAATGTGGTGTTGCTGAACTGAAAGAGGTGGGGGAACATGCACTAGTCTCCACTAAGGGGAAGGGGTCGGGGAAAGGACACATGTAGCTTAAAAGACATATTTAATAGATGTGTTGTTTTTGTTATCTAAATTATAGAAGGTAAAGCTCAGTGGTATCTCTTCTGGCCTTAGATATGTGCTGAAAATAGAATGAGGCCCAGGTACAGTGGCACATGCCTATAATCCCAGCTACTCAGGAGGCTGAGGCTGGAGTTTGAGATTGCAGCGAGCTATGATTGTGCCTGTGAGTAGCCACTGCACTCCAGCCTGGGCAACATAGCCAGACCCGTCTCTGAAAAAAGAAAAAAAAGGCTGGGTGCGGTGGCTCATGCCTGTAATCCCAGCACTTTGGGAGGCTGAGGTGGGTGGATCACCTGAGGTTGGGAGTTCCAGACCAGCCTAACCAACATGGAAAAGCCCCATCTCTACTAAAAATATAAAATTAGCTGGGCATGATGGCACATGCCTGTAATCCCAGTGACTCAGGAGGCTGAGGCAGGAGAATCACTTGAACCCAGGAGGCGGAGGGTGCGGTGAGGCGGAGGGTGCGGTGAGCCGAGATTGTGCCATTGCACTCCAGCCGGGGCAACAAGAGCGAAACTGTCTCAAAAAATAAACTAAACTAAAATAACAACATCATGAGAGTTTGGATTAAAACAGGTTGAGAAGCAGTGTTCTAGAACGGAAGTCAGCATTTTTTGTAAAATGGCATTTGTATATATTTTAGGCTTTGTAAGCCATGTGGTCTCTGTTAACAGCTATTCAGCTCTGCAATTACAGCACAAAAGCAACCATAGACCATATGTAAACAGATGAACATATCTGTGTTCCAGTAAAACATACTCACAGAATTGGGTGGGGGGCTGCATGTGGCCTGTAGAGCATACTGTGCTGACCACTGTTCCACAGCTTTGCTACTCAGAGTGTAGTCCTGACAACAGCAGTATGGACATCATTTGAGAACTTGATAAAATGCAGAACTCAGGCCATGCCCGCTACCAACTGTGCGAATCTTCATTTTAATAAGATCCCCAAGTGATTTGAATGCTAGAGATGTTCTAGAGACCGGGGTCCTGCTAATTTTGCCCAGGCTGTTTTTGAGCTCCTGGCCTTAAGTGGTCTTCCCAACTTAGCCTCCCAAAGCAGAAGCAGGTATTAAGGTTGTGTCTTGGCTGGGTGCGGTGGCTCACGCCTGTAATCCCAGCACTTTGGGAGGCTGAGGCGGGCAGATGACGACGTCAGGAGTTCGAGACCAGCCTGACCAACATGGTGAAACCCCGTCTCTACTACAGCTACTTGGGAAGCTGAAGCAGGAGAATCTCTTGAACCCGGGAGGTGGAGGTTGCAGTGAGCTTAGATTGCGCCACTGCACTCCAGCCTGGGTGAGAGTGAGACTGCGTCTCAAAAAAAAAAAAAAAAAAAGAATGTGTCTTCCTGGGTATTCTTGAATATCGTTACATTTGTATTTCTAGACCTGGCAGAAGACCCCTGGGATTTTTATCTTTAATATGTTCAAAGAATAGTTTGGAGTCTGATGAACCTATGCAAGTCCATAGTAAGAAACGCTTAAAACCTCTTATACCTGGATTAAGAAAGAAATTGAAAAGATCTAATCCATTCAATGAAAGCCAGGAAAAAAATCGAGAGTCCTCTGATCTGCTTCCATCTCCAAGTGTTATTACTACTCAATCTGAGAATATTAGCAGCTCAGCAACTCAGGTATGTGATAACTACTTTATTTTATAGTTTGTATGAGATGGGTTGGATATGAGATTCAACTAGGGAAAACATAGTAATTTGTTATTTTTATTTGATGTCAGAAATTATTTTAGAGCAACTCCCATCCTTCTCTCCATCGTGTTCCTCCATAATGGAAGAAGAAAAGGTGTTGAGTCAGGAAGTTACAGTTAGGTTAGTACAGAGCCATTGAACTAACCATAAATGGACACTTAATAGCCATTCCTTTAATCTAGAGACCCTTCTGACTTGTGGAAGCAAAAGGAAGCAGTGCTGACACCCACAAGAATTTAAGGAACTGTAAAACTAGAATTTGTTGACATGTTTCATTTCTATGTCTCCTGAAGCTGTCCAATGGCAAGTATTGGGATGGAAAACTCTGTAAACCTGTATCAAAGACTTTGTAAAAATATTGGGGTGACTTAAGATCTTGACAAAGAGAAGGCTGGTGAGCATCTATTGAACAGCATGAGCCTTTGGAAGGGGTACTTTTGTAAAGAACATCTTTAAACTTTTTAAAAACATTTTGTATTATTTGTTAGAATTATTTTCTGAGATCAAGATTGTATCAGTCTAGCTTATCATTGCCAAAGTCGTGGGTTTTGTTTTTTTTGTGTGTTTGTTTTGAGACAGAGTCTCACTCACTCTGTCACCCAGGCTGTAGTGCAGTGGCGTGATCTTGGCTCATTGCAACCTCCATCCCCTGGGTTCAAGTGATTCTCCTGTCTCAGCTTCTCGATTAGCTGAGCTTACAGATGCATGCCACAACACCCAGCTAATTTTTGTATCTTTAGTAGAGGCGGGATTTCGCCATGTGGGCCATGCTGGTCTCAAATGCCTGGCCTCAAGCCTTGGCCTCCCAAAGTGTTGGAATTACAGGCATGAGCCACTGTGCCTGGCCTGTAGTGTTATTATATTCAGGGAAAAAGGCCCTTTGTGATAAAGATTGCAATTTTTTTTTCTCTGTATGTCATTTGTCTTTTGATTTTATTTATGGTGGTTTTTGTCAAGCAGACATTTTTTATTTCTGTTTAATTTGTCCATCTTTTATAGCTTTCTGCTTTCAGATAGTTTAAAAAGGTACTCTTCCCAGCTGGGTGCAGTGGCTCACGCCTGTAATCCCAGCACTTTGGGAGGCCAAGGCGGGCAGATCACCTGAGGTGAGGAGTTTGAGACCATCCTGGCCAACATGGCAAAACCCCATCTCTACCAAAATACAAAATTTAATCAGGCATGGTGGTGTGTGCCTGTAGTCCCAGCTACTTGGGAGGCTGAGATAAGAGAATTGCTTGAACCCGGGAGGTGGAGGTTGCAGTGGGCTGAGATCATGCCATTGCATTCCAGCCTGGCTTTGTCTTAAAATAAATAAATAAATAAAAAGGTACCCTTCCCCACCTACCTCCGTCCAGAATTATAAAAGTGTTTTTCCATGGCATTTTTATAGTAGAGTTTTTTAAAAAATACTTTTACATTTAAATCTTTTGATCCATCTAGAATTTGTTTTGGTAAGGTATTGGTCTGACTTTTTTCCCCCTGAGATGGTTATATAGTTGTCCAACATCATTTATTTAATAATACAATAACTGTTTTTGATATGGCGCTTTTATCAGATGCTAAATTTCTGTATATATTGGGGTTATTTCTAGTCTTCTGTTTCATTGATATATCTGTCATTCGTGTGCCAATACCATGCTGTCTTAATTTGTTTATAGATTTGTATGTATGCTAATTTCTGATAAGGTATCTTTGATATGTTTTCTTTAGGTGCTGTTTTGTCATGGGTCTGTCTATTCTTATGCAAATAATTACAGTATTTTTACTTTAATTATTTAGTGACAGATTTAACCATATTATCTTTTTCTTTATTAAAATTTTTCATGGAAATTAGGATGAAGTAATGGATTATGGGTACACTGTAATTTACCTAATTATATCTAGTGTGGTATATTTAGTTGCTTCCAATTTTATTATTATAACTAATGCTATAAAGGTTATCTTAGTCATAAAACTCCTACTATGTTTAGGATTATTTACTTAATGTAACAGCATAGAAATGAAATTTTTGGGTCAGTGATTATGAACATATTTAAAGCTCAATATTTATTGCCACGTTGCTTTTCAAACAGATCATATCGGTTTAGACTGCTATATATACACACACACATATATATAAATGTTGTATTACAGTTTTATTTTTACTTTATTTTTATTACCTTTTTAGGTTTCTTGTGATCAGCCCTTACTGAAAGAAGGATATAAAAGTGCCCAAAAGCGGGCCCCTCAAGGGGAGCCAACCACAGTCTCTGAATATTTCTTCAATGATATCTTCATTGAAGTGGATGAAACAGAATAAAACAATCTTTTCTGTTTTTCTTTTTTAAATTAGGTCTAGGATTTCCAGAGTCAATTACATCAACAAAACAGTATTTAGAGCAAAATATCACTGTCTTATTTTTCTTTAGGTTGATTTTGAATATTTAATGAGCTTGATTTGAAGCTTTTATAATAGTGGAAAACATTTCTGAGGTTCCTTTCATTCTGACTGATTCAGCATTTTGCAGATAGCAAGCAATTAAGACTGCTTTCTCAGACAGAAATAACAACTCTTGTTTACATTTTGACTCTTCCTGTGCTAAGCACACATGGACATTTGGGAATGTTGTGGATGTATGTCTCTGTATGAATTGCAGTGCAGACAGATTTGGGGGTTAATTGTATCATATTTAACATTTAGCAACTTCTTTTGTGAAGATTTTTTATTTTTCGGGGGAGATGATGAAGGATGAAGGCTTTTTCATTTGCTTCTAAGTACAGTCATGTATCGCATAACGAAGTTTAAGTCAATGATGGACCACATATATTAATTACAGTGGTCCCATGCAATTAAAATGGAGATAAAAAATTCCTATCAACTAGTGACATTATAGCCATCATAACACAGTGCATTGCTTTTTTATGTTTAGATATGTTTAGATACACAAATACTTACTATTGTGTTACAACTGTCTACAGTACTCAGCATAGTAACACATTGTAGAGGTTTGTAGCCGAGGAGCAATAGGCTATACCACATAGCCTCAGTCTGTACGGTGTGTAGCAGCCTGTACCATCTCAGTGTTTGTAAGTACACTCTGCGTTGTTTCACACAAGATCACCTAACAAGGCAATTCTTAGAACATGTAGTTAAGGGACGTGTGACTATATGTGAAAACAAATTGTCAAACTTCACTTTAGTATGGCAAATGTTAAAGAACTTTTCTATTATCAGCTGTTTGTCTGACTGAAAAATACATATTTTTCTAATTCATGGTGATGTAACATTGGTCCTAATTGAAAAACTAGTATTTAAACATAATTATTTATAAAGATGACACATCAAAGAGCTTATTTATTTTTAAATTTTTTATTTAAAAGGATATTCAGTTTTAGCTATTTTTACCCCTCAGATTGTAGATAAAGAAGGCATTAACAAATTTATGTTTGTCTCCTTTTTCTGTTTAATTTTAAAGATATTTAAAATGATATAACTAAAAATGTTTGGCTGGTGTATATGTTTTGAATGCCTTTTTTCCCTCAGTTTAGTATATTGACTTTGTACTGTGAATTTTTCTGCTTTTCTTGGATAATCTCAGGATTTTCATGAGGATAGGGGGAACTCAACTTTATTTATGAGACAAAATTTCCATACAAAGCTCAATCTCCTTTATACACCCACAGACATAATATTAGTTTTTAAAAAGCCAATTTCTTCATAGTTTTTTCCCATTAAATTCTCAAGGAACACTTGGATCTTTAAGCATGGAACATAATCATGATGTTAAAAACAGAGAAAATAAGGCTTTATAAAGTTAATGATTATCATCAGTATGAATTTAAGGTTTGTTTTAATTTCAAGATTTGATTTTTTATACGTGTAATTCTATTATCTACCCAAGCAGATCTGTAGTGGTTCCAATTAGACTTCTCAAACAGCAAATTTATCCTGATTTTATTTGAAAAGCCTCTTGGATTGATAGTATAGTAGCTCAGGCATTGGAAACTTTCTGCAAACTGTTTTGGGTTTGCAGGCCAGATGGTCTCTGTGGCAGCTACTCAGCTCTGCAATTTCAGTGTGAAAGAAGCCATAGACAGTACTTGAATGAAGGACTGTGGCTGGATTGGCCTTTTAGTTTGACCCCCTACATTAGGCCCCAAATTTTCTTACCCTGAGGTGCTGATATCTGTATGGATGAGTTATTTGTCACTAAAGTTATGAGTTGTGCCTAAAAGTTAAAACTGTTGATTGTATTATGTAATGATCAGTATTTCAGTTGGGAAGATATTTTACAGTCTAGATAATTATGTTTGTATATTGAAAAAATGGTGGCCAGTTTTTAAGTTCCTTAATAGAAGAGAATTATGTCTCAGCAGATATAACAGTAATGCTAATTTATTGAAACTACTGCTGTTAGAGCACTTCTTATTCATTGTCTTTTAGTGAAATTTATGGCGTAACACTTTGTCAGAGAGGAGGCTATATAATTCGGAGCGGAAATTGTCTATAAGTAGGCATTTATTTCATGATTGATATGTCACAGAAATCATGGTAGTAAATCACATTGCTATTTGAATACCCTGTTTTTGTAAGTTTTTAAAACTCATATTCTGAAAAGATTTCATTCTCTTAGTGTTAGCTTGGGAGTTAGATTGCCATGATTAAACTATTATTTATCCTTGTGTAATATTAATTTTTAACTTTAACATCTGTTTCTTTTTAATCTATAATAAGCTAGTTTTACGGAAAATGGAATTTCTTACTATATAAAGAGTACAGAGACTCATTGTATTAGAGAATCAAGTCAGCCAGCTAAAGTATCCTACTGTTAAATCCTTAAACCTAATTTTGGAAAAGAGAAAGTTAATCAATGTATTTACCTTACATGTTGGAAAGAACTATGTTAGGTCTGATTCATGTAAAGAAGATGTTGCAAAGAATTTATTTCACAAATTTTAAAGGAGATATGAGTAAAAGTTTTTATCTTTTCTTGACTTTTTCTCCTGAACACGTATGTCTTAGCAAGTGGTCAACATGAGGATTTGAACGCCTAATTGTTGGTAAATGGTTGAGGCATGACAAAAATATTAATATCCACTGTTTACCATCATGTTATTTGAAACAAAAGTGACCATGTATACTATCTTGCTTGAAGAAGTCTTTGACAGAAAAAGCAATATCATGTCATTTATAAATTTTCTTGTTCTAAAGAAAGCAGTTATATATATATAAATTATGTAAATAAAAGTTATTTTATATCATTTCTGTTGTGTCCTTTTAAGATGACCAAATAAAGAATTGGCTGGGTATCGTGGCTTACACCTGTAATCCCAGCACTTAGGGAGGCCGAGGTGGGAGGATTGCTTGAGCCCAGGAGTTCAAGACCAGCCTGGGCAACATAATGAGACCTCATCTCTACAAAAAGATTAAAAATCAGCCAACTGTGGTGTTGTGTGCTTTTGGTACCAGTTACTCAGGAGGCTGGGATGAGAGGTTCGCTTGAGCCCAGGAGGAGGTTGAGGCTGCAGTGAGCTGTGATCGCCCCACCACACTCCAGCCTGGATGACAGAAGAAGACCCTGTCTTTGTGGGGAGGAGAAAAATTTTTGACAGGTGTGCATGTCGTTATTTCAAAGCTGTAGGAGTCTGCAATGTGATTGTCCTAATAGTATTTGGAAGAGACTCCACACAGCATCTCTGTTTGCTACAGCATCGCATCCTGAATCTGCTGGAGAGCACTGTCTTACATTGGGTTTCACTAACAATCGGCAGTCTTACGGGCTACCCAGTAAGTAGGTTGGGGTAGTATTCCCAAATATATTTTATCTCAAACTCAAAGGGCGACTTCAAACATTGTTGCTTCTGTCTTGATGGTGGCCAGTGCAGGGTGCAGAATTTTGTCTCCCTCTCCCTACTACCTTTGTTTAAGAGATGGGGTTTCGCTTTGTTGCCCAGGCTGGAGTGTGGTGGCGTGATCATAGCTCACTGCAGCCTCGAACTTCTGGGTGCGAACAATCCTCCCAGGCAGGTGAGCCGTCATGCCTGGGTAGCTTGTTTCTTCCCTTTAAAAATAGATCCCATGTCCTCAGACCACTAGACCCTTAGGAGATTCACCTATGTGGCAGGCTCCTGAACTTTAACAGTATTTACCTCCCAACCTCTTATATACGTATGTCTTCCTAAGACATCTAGCTGCTTGCTAATTCTTGCTTTCCAGCTCCAATTAGCATAAGGTTATCCATGTCACATTTCATTTTTTGGTCAAAAATCAAGAAAATAAAAGTCTCTCCAGACTATATAATGAAAGAAAATGAGGGTATTCATATCACTCTGAAGTAAGACAGTAAAATCAGTTGTCCCTGCCACAATAATTCAAGTTCTTTTAATTTTTCTTACTGGAATGGAAAATGTTGCATTTTTTTCATGGCACTAGCTTTATTCCAGGTATTAGGAGTTGTGCTGATTTGGTCTAATAAAGGTACCAATCGCCAACTGCAGCTGTGATTGACATCATCATTTGTTAAATCTGCGATAACTTATTGTCATTCCCCAAGACCAGTGGTTCCCAAATTTTATTGCACATCAGACTCACCTGGGAAGCTTAAAAAAGTTTCTGTGTCCAAGTGATATCCCTTATTGTTAAATCAGTGTCTGGGTGCAGTGGCTCATGCCTGTAATCCCAGCATTTTGGGAGGCTGAGGCGAGACATAGCGAGACCTTATCTCTACAAACAAAACAAAGCAAAAACTAGCAGAACATGGTGGTGTGTGCCTGTGGTCCCAGCTACTTGAGAGGCTGAGGCAGGAAGATTGCTTGAGCCCAGGACTTCAGGGTTGCAGTGAGGTATGATCGTGCCAGCCTGGGTCACAGAGTGAGACCCTGTTGCTAAAAAACATTAAAAAATAATAGGGCCAGGCACAGTGGCTCACGCCTGTAATCCTAGCACTTTGGGAGGCCGAGACGGGAGGATCGCTTGAGCCCAGGAGTTTGAGACTAGCCTGGGCAACATGGCAAAACCCCTTGTCTACTAAAATGCAAAAATTAGCCAGGCGTGCTAGCACGCGCCTGTGGTCCCAGCTACTGGAGAGGCTGAGGTGGGAGGATCACTTGAGCCCAGAGGTGGAGGTTGCAGTAAGCTGATACTGTGCCACTGTACTCCAGTGTGGGTGAAAGAGGGAGACCCTGTCTCAAAATAATTAGAAAACACACACACACACACTTGCAGTGCCTGGGGGTGGGCGTCAGACATCACCATTTAAAAAAAAAAATCTGCAGGTTATTCTAAGGTGTAACACCAACACCAACACACAAAACAAAAAAATGTGAAACATTGTTCATTCGGACCTGTCTGACTTGAACAACTGGCCAAGCTGGTGAATCAAATGGAAATGTAGTAGGAATCAACAGATCCCACTCACTATGTGGGTCAGAGAATGGGGGTGGTTTAAACCTTCTACTTGGCCTTTCCTTAATGCCTTATCTCATGGGTTAAGGAAACTGTGTGATGACTCTGCTATATCCTACTTCTGTGTATTCTGGGACTGAGGAAATAATTACAGGATGGGCTCCTGTGAGAAGTCAGACCAAGAATCCATCTTTCACGCAACCTCCATTAGCCTTCACTCTGAAAACTGGATCACAGAGGCTTTTAAGGTCTCTGGAAATCAGTATAATTTCAGAGTCACTATCTTAATAACCGTGAAATAGCTGAGTATTTTTGTTTCCCCAGTGCAAAGACCCTGATGAATAACCATAGTTCTCTCTGCGGAAGGCTTGGGGGAAGATTTATGGTATACCCATGAAGCCACAATTACAAAATCCTTCCTCAGAGGCTCCCGTCTGCCCCCTCAGTCAAGGGACTTTGGGTCTATAACCTGATTTATTTAGTCTGGAAACTGGATATGAGGCTTTCTCCACTATGGAGACTTGAGTTTGGTTCTTGCACAACAGACCTAGAATTGTTTTGTCTATAGGTGTCATGCAACACTTTAGAAGGCTGTCAGTCTAACAGGAACCTTGGGATCAATTAGCCATCATCACAGATCCTCACATGTAAAAATACACTATGTCAATCCTTTGCTATGGCTTATTACAGTAATTGTGCCTACCTGGTCTAAAACAGTTCGGCATTGCTGCCTGGCTTCTTCCAGTATTCCCAATGAGGTCAAGGGGCCTAATTCCTTGGCAGTACCTCTCACCATCATCTCCAGCCTGCAAAGGACAACCATCACAGTGGCTGCATCAGCTCTTTAAAGAGGCTTATGCTTCTGTTACCAAGACTTTAAAGAAAAGAGTGTCCTCCAGGCCCTCTTGGGAGTTACGGTTAGGGGGTGTCTGAATAAGATGCACATAAATACAGCCAGTCCCCCTTTATCAGCAGGTTCCATATCCTGAGATTGAACCCATCAAGGATCAGAAATATTTGAAAAATAAAACATAAAAATAACAATACAACTATAACAAATAATACAAATAAAAAATAAGTATGACAACTATTTATATAGCATTCATATTGTATTAAGTATTATGAGTAACCTAGAGATGATTTAAAGTATATAGAAGAATAGTGCTATGTTATATGCAAATACTATCCCATTTTATTTTATTACTTTTTGATACAAAGTCTGGCCCTGTTACCTAGGCTGGAGGGCAGTGGCACGATCTCAGCTCACTGCAGCTTCGACCTCCTGGGCTCAAGGGATCCTCCCGCCTTAGCCTCCCAAGTAGCTGGGACTATAGGTGCATGCCACCATGCCTGGCTAATACTTATATTTTTTGTAAAGATGGGTTTTTGCCATATTGCCCAGCTGGTTTTGAACTCCTGAGCTCAAGTGAACCAACTACCCACCTCGGCCTCCCAAAGTTCTGGGGTTACAGGTCTGTGCCACCGTACCTGGCCCCTGGAACCAATTTTTCTCAGATACCCAGGGACAACCGTGAATCCATTCCAACATCCTCATTTTCCTGAGTCTTCAGATGGCTTCCTGTACATGGCTTCCTCTGTATAGTAGTGAGCATCAGAATCAACTTGGAGGGCTTATTAAACACGGATTGCTGGGCCCCAATCCTGAAGTTTATTTATTTTATTTAATTATTTATTTTTGAGATGGAGTTTTGCTCTTGTTGCCCAGGCTGGAGGCAATGGCAAGATCTCAACTCACTCCAACCTCCACCTCCTAGGTTCAAGAAATTCTCCTGCCTCAGCCTCCCGAGTAGCTGGGACTACAGGCATGCACCACTATTTCGTATTTTTAGTAGAGGTGGGGTCTAACCATGTTGGCCAGGTTGGTCTCGAACTCCTGACCTCAGCAGGTCCAACTGCCTCACCCTCCCAAAGTGCTGGGAATATGTTGGGAGCCGAAAAGGCCAAAGGGATTGTGACCAACTCAGCATTCCACTGGAGGCTACATTATCAAACAGCAAACTGGTTATCATGAATACAGAATGTGGGCAAACTCACTTCTGTGCCTGCCCCAGAAAGTTTGCTGAGGGCCATCGCTCCCTGGCCCCGGCTCCTTGAGGTTATCTACTGGGACATCTAGAGCCTATTGTTCGAGGAATGCAGTCTTGCAAGCCTACTCTGGACCGAGCAGCTGACCTCTTCTTCCACACCCCTTCTCACTGTCTCTTTTGCCTAATAAATACGGAGGGCTGTGTAAAGCTCAGGGCCCTTGTTCACTAGAGACAAGGTGTCCCCTGACCCTTCTTCCAAACATATTCTTTTGTCTCTTGTCTTTATTCCCGCATTCATCCCCCTTTGTTCAGTCCACCAGGGATCCTGGCAGGCTACAAGTGGTGCCTCGAACAGCAACAGAATCTGGTGCTTTACAAGTGGCGTCCAAACACAGGGGCTTCGAGGATGTGAATGAAGAATGTCTGCTGGAGCAGAGGAACTGAAATTGACAAGGCGAATGGGGACCCCGGGATGAGTCTGCTGGCAGCGGATATAAGGTCAGTGCCCTAAAGAGGTACTAGGAGCAGTGCTTTAAAGAAGTACTGGGAACGGGAAGTTTTCTGAATCAGGGTAACATGGAGCAGAATTTGTTTATTGAAGGAAAACATTATGTGCAGTTGCTTAAAGTTTCGTTGAAACAAACTGGTGCTCGGGTTAGTTCTCAGACATTCATTAAGATGCTACAGGAGGTTATTACGCATAACCCATGGTTTCCATGGCTTATTAAAACTCTTGATGTGGAAAATTGGGACAGAGCAGGAGAACGATTAAAACAGGCTCATGAAAAAAGGTCTTAAAGTTGATTCTTCTGTTTTTTCCACTTGGAGTTTAATTTGTACTGTACTTCTACCATTATCTCCTTATTATTCTGTGGGACAGCAGGCTGAGTCTAAAAATCTGAAAGAATCTGTTGTCCCACCCACAGCTCCAGTTGAAAATAAAAAACAGGGCCAGGCATGGTGGCTCACGCCTGTAATCCCAGCACTTTGAGAGGCCAAGGCGGGTGGATCATTTGAGGTTGGGAGTTCAAAACCAGCCTGGGCAACATGGTGAAACCCCGTCTGTACTAAAAATACAAAAATTAGCCGGGCGTGGTGGCATGTGCCTGTAGTCCCAGCTACTCAGGAGGCGGAGGCAGGAGAATGCTTGAACCCGGGAGGCAGAGGTTGCAGTGAGTCAAGATCGTGCCACCACACTCCAGCCTGGGTGACAGAACGAGACTCTGTTTCAAAAAAGAAAAAAAGAAAAGAAAAAACAGGAGAGGGAGGATAAAAATTGGCCTATACCACCTGCTCCAGTTGCAGAACCATCTGCACCACCTCCTTAGGTAGCAGAAATAGAGACCCCAATACAAAGAATTTTACGCTCTGCTGCCATAGCTGGAGAGTCCTTAGGACCTTGTGCTTTTCCTATTTCCATAAGGCCTGATCCAAATAATGCACAGCAGCTCATTCATGAACACACTCGACTAGAGTTTAAGTTGTTGAAGGAATTAAAAGTGAGTGTGGTAAGTAAGGGCGTACAGAGCCCATTCACCTTAGGATTACTAGAATCTGTGTTTGGTGCTATGCGTCTTTTACCCTTTGATGTAAAACAATTGGCGTGAACTTGCTTGTCTGCTAGTGCATATCTGACGTGGAATTTAAATTGGCAAGAACTGTGTGCAGACCAGGCTAGACAGAACCGTGTTGCTGGACCCGGAGACATTACAGAGGATTTGCTATTGGGTAAAGGCCCTTATTCAGACCTGGAATGTCAAATGGCACTCCCAGATACTGCTTATCAGCAGTGTGTACAGGCCACTAAACGTGCCTGGGCCACAATTCCTGAAGAGGGAGTCCCAGTACAGTCCTTTTCACGTATCATGCAAGGGTTGCAGGAACCCTATGCACAATTTCTTGCAAGATTGCAAGAGGCAGTGAAGCGTCAGATTCCTCATACCGTGGCTGCAGAAATGCTAACTTTAACTCTAGCTTTTGAGAATGTAAATGCGGATTGTAAATGTGCCCTGGCACCAGTGAGGTGTACAAAAACTTGGGAAATTTTCTCAGAGCTTGTCAAGATGTAGGAACTGAGCTTCATCGATCTACAATGTCAGTGCAAGCAATGGCTAATTTAGCTGTTGACAAATCTAAAAGGAGCCAAGGGTCAGACCCTAAAATGGGAAAATATTATAATTGTGGAAAAACTGGACATTTAAAAAAGGAATGCCGCCAGATCTCAGGACAGAAAGGATCTTACAATGCAGTTCCTCCCCCAGCAGAAAAAAATGCCAGGACTTTGTCCTCGCCGTAACAAAGGAAATCACTGGGCTAATCAGTGCCGCTCAAAATTTCATCAGAATGGCATCCCCCTGTCAGGAAACGAGACGGGGCCTGGCCCTGGGCCTCTCAAACAATGAGGGCATTCCCAGTTCAGACCACAACCCCATTTTAGGGATGGGTTCCCAGAGGCACATTGGTTCCCTAACCCCAGGAACACCAGGAAATATAGGATTAGATCTACCCGCTAGAGAAAGAATCATATTAGTTGGGGGAGACAAACCCATCAAAGTTCCCACTGGTATTTGCGGTCCTTTACCCACAGGATACATGGGACTAATTTTAGGCAAAAGCCGTCTTAACTTACAGGGCATTACTGTAGTCCCAGGAGTGATTGACTCTGATTATGAAGGAGAAATTCAAGTAGTTTTAATGTCACAAGATCTTTGGGTTTTTGAACCGGGAGAATATATTGCTCAATTATTGCTTATTCCCTGCAAATTACACCCTTCTCCACGAAAGGAGAAATGAGGAAATAAAGGGTTTGGGAGCACAACTACACGGGAAGTCTGTCCCAACCAATAGCCTCTAATAGACCCACCTGTGTAATACAAATTAAAGGAAAGAAATTTTATGGGCTTATGGATATGGGAGCTGATGTGTCAGTAATATCTAAAGACAATTGGCCCCCATCCTGGCCCTTGCAATTAACTTCTGCGTACTTACTGGGAGTAGAAACAGCTCAAAGTGTTCAACAAAGTGCTGAGATTTTACCTTGTCTTGGTCCGGATGGACAGTCTTGTACTTTTCAGCCTTATGTCGCAAATACAGCTATCAATTTATGGGGTCGAGACTTACAGCATGGGATATGAAACTTACAAATGAAAACTTTGATAACCCAGGATTTAAAATGTTGAAGAACATGGGATATCACAGTGGAAAAGGTCTGGGGAGGTTCCTACAATGAAACCCTAATCCAATATCAATAACTGGAAAAACAAATAGAAAAGGGCTAGGACCTCAGGATTTCTGATGGAGGTCATTGATATTTCTTCTCCACTCTCTGCCTTACCATTAGAATGGCTCAGTGACAAACCCATATGGGTGGATCAATGGCCCCTATCTCGGGAGAAGCTGACGCAACTTCAGCAGCTAGTAAAAGAACAATTGGATGCAGGACACGTAGAGGAGTCAGTTAGCCCCTGGAATTCTCCAGTGTTTGTTATTCCAAAAAAGTCCAGAAGTTGGTGACTGCTGCATGATTTAAGAGCTATTAATGCAAAAATTCAACTGATGGGCACCTTACAGAAAGGTTTACCATCTCCAGCGGCTATTCCAAGAGACTGGCCTCTTGTAGTAATAGATCTTAAGGACTGTTTCTTTACTATACCCATACACGAGAAGGATAAGCCTCAATTTGCCTTCTCTGTGCCTTCTATTAATCAAAGAGAACCTGTTTCTCGTTATCAATGGAGAGTTTTACCCCAAGGCATGCTTAACAGTCCTACGCTATGTCAGCATTTTGTAGGACAGGCATTAAAGGAGCCTCGGAATATGTTTCCTACTGCTTACATCATTCATTTTATGGATGATACTCTTTTGGCCGCTCCTACAGATCAAATATTGCATCAATTATTCAGAGAAGTAAAGCAAGCTCTTGTTAATTGGAATCTCAACATTGCTCCAGAGAAGGTACAAACGACTTCCCCATACCAATACTTAGGAACTATTGTTACAGAGAGAAGATCGACCAGAGTCACAATGACATCAACCCCCATAACCTGGGACAACTCAAGAAAACTACGCAGGAAGCTGAGAAACTACTGGAGTGTCAAGGCCAGACAAAAACCCCTGATTCCATGTTCTTGGCCATGTTAGCCATAATATCCTGTGCAGTATGTTTTTCCTGTGCAGAGGCAAAAACATATTGGGCATATGTTCCCAAGCCCCCAGCAGTATGACCCATACTTTGGAGTGACACTCCTCCTAAGATTTATCATGATTAAGGAGCATGGGCTCCAGGACCCCTAACTCCACCTGACATAGAACAGTTAGACTCCCAGAATAATGTCATTAATTATACCGCTCCATTGGAAGGACTTCCTTTGTGTGTCACCACAAAGACATCACTCAGCCATAGCTGTCTTACAGTTCAAGCTCACACATGGTTGAGTCACTATGGGAAAATCACGTACTTATTAAGTCTTGGTTATATTAATGTAACTGGTGTGCTAACCAACCATTCCTGGCCCAATCGCCTTCATTGTGCTGACTATACAGAATGGATTCCCTTCAATAGTTCCTACCCCCCTCCATAGACCCAGTGTCCTGGCCCACTGGCTAGAAAACAATCTATGTTAACTGGAGACATTGTGGATTGGGGACCTAAAGGTCAATTAGATGGAAAAGAAGAAAATCAGAAATCATGGCACAAACTTTGCTGGCATTGGTGGCAAGCTTTTAATGCTTCTTCTTTATATAACACTGGGATCCAATCCCAGTCGGCCGCCCAGATTGCTTGGCATGGAGCAGGCTTTAGCCCGCCTCTTCCTCAGTGGCATTATCTAGGGAGGAAAGGACCAATTCAAGAGATGATATGGAAGGCAGCATTCCCATTTATGAATGGCAACATCTGGGTTGTAGTACTATCCAATAATAGCAATAGTAAGCAACACAGTCTTAATGTTACATTTGTAAAGAATATCACCACTCAATTTACAGTTTGTGTTTTTAATCCTTATGTGTTTTTGGCAGCTAAGAAGGACCAGCTCCAGGTAAACAATACCCAATTGACCTGTAAATCTTGCCAGTTATATCACTGCATTAATCATAGCACATTGCAAACACATAATATCTCTACTTTGATGATTTTAGGTTGCATCCCTGTGCTATGGATTCCTGTTAATCTGTCTGAGCCATGGGCTGCCACAATTGCTTTACATTTTGTGAAACTTCTTCTAACTCAGTTTACTCATTGTGTCCGTAGAGGCTTAGGCATGATAATTTTTGCTATTGTTTACTTGGTCACACTAATAATTTCTGTCGTGATGTCCTCTGTAGCTTTGCATAGTTCTATTCAAA
The DNA here is from genome assembly GCF_029289425.2 of Pan paniscus. Lineage (NCBI taxonomy): Eukaryota > Metazoa > Chordata > Mammalia > Primates > Hominidae > Pan > Pan paniscus. The sequence continues at coordinate 43,736,317 of NC_073253.2, read as the reverse complement.
CAGCTCAGTATGTGGAGAACTGGACACGCACAGTCAACCAAGGGTGGCTACTTGAGAATAAAATTAACACTGAGTTACAAACTGAAGTGGCAGTGTTATAATCCACGTTTCTATGGTTAGGGGAACAAGTACAAAGCTTGCAATTGCAGCAGTAATTGTGTTGTCATTTTAATCACACTCATATTTGTGTAACCAACTTAGAATATAACCAAAGTGAGTATCCGTGGGACCTTGTGAAAGCCCATTTGCAGGGAGCTTTCACATCCGACATCACCTTTGATATTGGTGAATTACAAAACAAAATTCTTGATTTAAATAAACAAATTCAAGAGTTTCAGCCTTCTTTAGAAGACTGGACTGAATTCCAGCCAGGCCTGGAGAGCGTCAACCCTTGGACCTATCTAAAGCACCACATTAACATCTTATATATAGTTCTTGGAATAATGTTGTTTTGTCTCTGTCTTCTGTTCATAGTCTGTAAAATCGGATGGACTGCCAATCGGAGAATGAAAGCTACCCAGCCTGGCCTTACATTCTTTCACTTAATACATAAACAAGAAGGGGGAAATGTTGGGAGCCAAAAAGGCCAAAGGGATGGTGACCAACTCAGCATTCCACTGGAGGCTACATTATCAACAGCAAACTGTTTATCATGAATACAGAATGTGGGCAAACTCGCTTCTGTGCCTGCCCCAGAAGGTTTGCTGAGGGCCATCGCTCCCTGGCCCCGGCTCCTTGAGGTTATCTACTGGGACATCTAGAGCCTATTGTTCGAGGAATGCAGTCTTGCAAGCCTACTCTGGACCGAGCAGCTGACCTCTTCTTCCACACCCCTTCTTACTATCTCTTTTGCCTAATAAATATGGAGGGCTGTGTAAAGCTCAGGGCCCTTGTCCACTAGAGGCAAGGTGTCCCCTGACCCTTCTTCCAAACATATTCTTTTGTCTCTTGTCTTTATTCCCGCATTCATCCCCCTTTGTTCAGTCCACCAGGGATCCTGGCAGACTACAAGTGGCGCCTCGAACAGCGACAGAATTAGGTGCTCTACAGGATTACAGGCATGAGCCACCACTATGGGCCCCAATCCTGAAGTTTATGATTCAGCAGATCAGCCTGGGGCCTAAGAATGAGCATTTCTAACAAGTTCCCGGGTGAGGCTGATGCCACTGGCCTGTGAGCACGATTTGGGAATCACTGTTTTATAGCAGATTCTCAAACTTGGCTGCCTACTGGAATCACCTGAGATGTTTAAAAGAATACTCATTCCTAGGTTCCAACATCAGAAATGATCATTTAACTGGTATGGAGTGCTTGGCTTGGGATTCCTTTAAATAGCTTTATTGGCTATATTTGACACACAAACTGCATATATTTAGAATACAATTAAATTTTAATATATGTGTACACCCATAAACCATCACCACAATAATAATAATATATCCATCATTTCCAAAGTTGCCTCTTCTACCCTGGCCTCCTGCTCCTCCCTCTCTCCTGAACACCTCCCAGATCCCAAGGTAACAATCTGCTTTTGGTCACGATGGATAGCCTGCATTTTCTAGAATTTTATATAAATGAAATCATATATACCCTTTTTCCTTTTTGGTTTCACTTCTTCCCTTTAGCATGATTTTTTGTTTGTTTGTTTGTTTTTGAGACACAGTTTCACTCTTTTTGCCCCGGCTGGAGTGCAATGGTGCAATATTGGCTCACTGCAGCCTCTGCCTCCGGAGTTCAAGTGATTCTCCTGCCTCAGCCTCCCAAGTAGCTGGGATTACAGGCGCCCGCCATCACGCCCGGCTAATTTTTGTATTTTTAGTAGAGATGGGGTTTTGCCATGTTGGCCAGGCTGTTCTCGAACTCCTGACCTCAGGTGATCCATCTGCCTCGGCCTCCCAAAGTGTTGGGATTACAGGTGTGAGCCACCGCATCCAGCCTTAGCATGATTATTTTGAGATTCATCTACCTTGTTGAATATATTAATAATTTATTCTTTTTTAAAAATATGGTTTAATCTTTATATTTTGTATGGCTTTTCTCATAAAGTGGATATATTGTATTTTTTAAAGGTTAGCCATATAGCATAAGTATATACCAAGTACTCCTTATTTCTAGTCTCTTTGTTTCTTTCCCAATCTCCTCTTCTCCTCTCAACATGTTTCAATTTGACTATAATTCTTTTTTTTTTTTTTTTTTTTTTGGAGATGGAGTCTCACCATTTGCCCAGGCTGGCCTCAAACCCTTGGGCTCAAGTGATCCTCTCACTTTGGCCTCCCAAGTAGCTGGGACAGTAGGCACAAGCCACTGCACATAGCTTCTTTGAAATAATTTTAGACTCACATAGAAGTTGCAAAAGTAATACAAAAAGTTCCCCTTATATCCTTCAGTTTTGCCCCATGATTATGTAAGTGTAAATAAAAATCTAAAAACAATTAAAAATTGAATTTTCCTAGAAAAGAAAGAATCCCCCAATCTGTCTTCAGAGCGTTTACTTTAGAAAACTTGTAATTGTGAATTCCTTCTCTGCCCTTTGAAGATGTATTTACATCTTCTTTTATGAGGCTCGCTCTTTCACCAGCCTAGAGTGCAATGGCACAATCTCGGCTCACTGCAACCTCCGACTCCCTGGTTCAAGCTATTCTCCTGTCTCAGCCTCCCAAGTAGCTGAGATTACAGGCACGGGCCACCATGCCCAGCTAATTTTTGTATTTTTAGTAGAGACGGGGTTTCACCATGTTGGCCAGGATGGTCTCAATCTCCTGAGCTTGTGATCCACCTGCCTCCACCTCCCAAAATGCTGGGATTACAGGTGTGAGCCACCATGCCCGGCCTACATCTTTTTTTAAATAAGCTTAATAACCCATGAGAAAGGTGTTAGTTTAAAAAAAAAAAGATAAATAAATCTCTTGTCATTTTTTTTTCCCCAACCCCATAATCTTATCCTTAAGGACCTGGAAGCCTTCTCTTTGAAATGAAATCATCGAGGGAAATAGCATTCCTATTTCCTAGTCCTATGGAAGGGTAGGAACCTAACTTCAGCTGGCACCTGTTAAGTTACAAACCTACCATAAAGACATAAGAAATTTAATTTTCCTTTGGATAAAGACAATTAACAAACACAGGTGACTACTCCGATTCGCAGGTGACAGGTGGTGCTGTGAAGTCATCTTATTTGAGGACTAGTTGTTTATCTTGAAAACATGTATGACATGGGTTGCATCTGCCTGGTTATATAAAGGGGTGAGTGTTTTTTATTTTTTTGAGACAGAGTCTCAGTCCGTCACCCAAGCTGGAGTGCAGTAGCGCAATCTCAGCTCACTGCAACCTCTGCCTTCCAGGGGTGAGGGTTAGGTTCTGTCTTTGCAATGTCTTTAGCAGATTGCCTGTAATGCACATCACATTCTGGTTTGATAGGTTTTCAAATACTAAAATTGTTTTTTTTCTCTTCTACTTTAATGGAGAGGTTTTTTGTTGTGGCAGGAATTTTTGTCTTAAATTATATTTCCCCAAGAACATCTTATATAATCCTAGTACAATGATGAAAACCAGGAAATTGACATGTGCGCAATACTATTAACTAAAGATTTTATTCAAATTACAGCCAATTCTCAATATCCTCAAGGATTGGTTCCACAACTCTCCTTCTCCACCAAAACCCCCGGATGCTCAAGTCCTTTATATAAAATGGTGTGAGCATATGTCTTATGCATGTCCTCCCATGTACTTTAAATTTTCTCTGGATTATTTCTAATAACTAATACAAATGCGAATGCTATGCAAATAGTCATTATACTGCATTTTAAATTTGTATTTTTTTATTGTATTGTTGCGTGGTTTTTTTTTTTAAGACAGGGTCTCAACTATTGCCCAGGCTGCAGTACAGTGGTGAGATCGTAGCTCACTATGGCCTCGACCTCCCATGGCTTAGGTGATCCTCCTGCCTCAGCCCCCGAGTAGCTAGAATTACAGGCTCCACCACTCCCAGCTAATTTTTGTATTTTTAATAGAGATGGGTTTTTCGCCATGTTGCCCAGGCTGGTCTCAAACTCCTAGGCTCAAGTGATCCGCCCACCTTGGCCTTCCAAAGTGCTGGGATTATAGGTGTGAGCCACTGCGCCTGGCCTGTATTGTTATTTTTTTATTGTCTCTTCCCACCCAATATTTTCCATCTGTGGTTGGTTGAATTTGCCGATGTGAGACCTGGGGATACAGAAAGCTGACTACATATCATGCTTACAGGCAGTGCATGTGTATATACAATTCCATGAAATTTTATCCCATGTATAGGTTTATGTAACATCACCATAGTCAGGGTACAGAGCTGTTCCATCACCCCAAAAGTCACTCTCATGCTGTCAATTATAGTCATTCCCTCCCCAGCTCTAACCCTTGACAACCACTTATCTGTTCTCCACTACAACTTTTTTTTTTTTTTTTTTTTTGGTCACCTAGGCTGGAGTGCACAGCTCATGGCAGCCTTGACCTCCAATGCTCAAGCAATCCTCCCATCTCAGCCTCCCAAGCAGCTGGGACCACAGGTGCATGCCACCACGCTCAGCTGTTTTTTTGAAAAAAGTTTCTGTAGAGACTGGGTTTTGCTATGTTGCCCAGGTTAGTCTCCAACTCCTGGGCTCAGGCGATCCCCCACCCCTGCCTTGGCCTCCCAGAGTGCTGAGATTACAGGCATGAGCCACCATGCTGGGCCCACAACTTTTCATTTCATTAAAATGGGATCATACAGTATGTAACTGTGCAATAAAGGGTTAATTCAGCAGGTTTGGGTTGTACACATTCCAAAGAAAGAACTGACACTTGACCAGTTCCTTAACCTATAAGCCCTTGAAATAAATGTCCTGCCTTTTAAGAGTTTTTGTATACCTGGGGCCTTCAGCCATGACAGATAGTTTATGCTAATTTTATGCTGATTTAAAACTGTATCCTTTCACTGTAATAAGCCATAACTGAACATAGCTTTTCTGAGTTCTGTGAGTCTTTCTAGTTAATCATTAAGCTTAAAAGTGGTCTTGGATAACCTTTAGAGATTGTGCTTTACATAAAATCTAACTTTTTTTGTTTTTGTTTTTGTTTTTTAAGAGTTGGGGCCTCGTTCTGTTGCCCAGGCTGGAGTGCAGTGGTGCAATCATAGCTCACTGCAGCCTTGACTTCCTAGGCTCAAGTGATCCTCCCACCTTGGCTTCCGAAGTATCTGCAACTACAGGTACGCGCCACTATACCAGGCTAATTTTTTAAGAGTGGGGCCTTGCTGTGTTGCCCAGGCTGGTCTTGAACTCCTGGGCTGAAGGGCCTCAGCCTCCCAAGTAGCTGGGATTGTAGGTGTGAGCTACCATGCCCTACGTCATTTTTATTGCAGGCAGTATTGTGTCATATGGATTTACCATAATTTGCTTATTCATTCATCTGTTAATGGACATTTGGGTTGTTTAGAGATTTTGTGTATTACAAATAAAGCTGTTATAAATATTTTTGTTCAAGTTTTTGTATGCACACGTAATTTTATTTACCTTGAGTAGATTCTTATAATAGTGAAAAGTAAAAAAGCCTTTATCACAGCTTGGAGTCTATTATCTTCTGTAGATGCAGGGCAGTTTGGCTGAGAATCAAGCCAGGATTTGACAAGAAGGGAGTTGAAGGGTCAGTGAAAGGTACAGTATGATATAAGGACACTACACAGGAAGGAATGGAAAGCTGAGAAATAGGATGGACACATTTGGGCAGATGTGGTCAAGACCCAGACTCTCAAATGCCCAAATCCCCTTGAGCTTTTCTCAGAGTGGAGGCAACCTACCCTCATATCCACTCCCCATTCCTGACCAGCCTTTCCCTGTGTAAAAGGCACTTAGTCGCTTCATCTGGGGCAGTTGCCTTATGAGCTGATGCTAGTTCTCGTGAGGGACTGATCCTACCCTGCCTCCTTGCCTCTGGATCTTAACAGAAGTTAGTTATTCCAGTGCAAACCAAAAAGTACTGAACGTGGCCCAGAAAGAGACAGTTTCTTGCCAGTGTGTATTGGCAAGAGTTAGGGAATATGGAAATGGATTGTTATGCCAAGGAAAACAAATATAAGGTTGGATTGGGATAAATGTATAAACATGAGTGCATGTGCTGGCATGTCAGTCATGTTTTCCAAAGATAGTCACACAATGTCTCTCATCTTTTCTACCAGTGGCCTTGACACTCCTTCCATTGAGTGGTGGGGTCTATGTCCCCTCCCCTTGAATCCAATAGAGTACAACCAAACTAATACCATGTGATATCCCAGGTAAGGTCATTAAGTTTCTACAGAAGAGACTTGATAGCAAAGGAGAGCCTGCCAGATCTAACTGCTCATCCTGACCTCCCAGCTTCTTGCCTGGCCTTTAAATAACCCTCCCTTAGGTGTCCTGGAATGTCTCCTTGCTCTGATTCTAGAGCAGTTACTTTTTATGTATTCATTCAACAAATTTAGCGTCTGTAATATGCCCGGCATAGGCCATAAATGATGACACTGACAAGACCCCAAGTTGGAGAAACTAAATGAGCCCTAACAACAAGTGCTGACCCGAGCCACAATAGAGGCCTGTTGAAGGGAGAAAGAGGTAATGAGGTGGGGTCAGGGAGGGCTTCTGGAGTAGGAGATTCCTGAGCCAAGTCCTAAAGGATGTGTCTGGGCTCACCAGGTGGAGAAGATGGAACGGACAAGTCTGGTCGTGGAAAGATGCCCTGGGCAGAGGGAACGGTGCGGATAAAGGAAGGAGAGCAAGTGGAAGATGGCAGCCAATGGGAATGAGCAATGCATGGGAAGGAACTGAGGGTGAGAAGAAAGGCAGCGCACCAGGCTGCAGAGATCAGCCCTGGCGGTTACATTTTTCAATTAATTCTCTTATTTTTATTATATAAAACATTATTTTGGCCAGGCGCGGTGGCTCACGCCTGTAATCCCAGCACTTTGGGAGGCCGAGGTGGGTGGATCACGAGGTCAGGAGATCGAGACCATCCTGGCTAACACGGTGAAACCCCGTTTCTACTAAAAATATGAAAAATTAGCCAGGTGTGGTGGCGGGCACCTGTAGTCCCAGCTACTCGGGAGGCTGAGGCAGGAGAATGGCATGAACCCGGGAGGTGGAGCTTGCAGTGAGCCGAGATCGTGCCACTGCACTCCAGCCTGGGCGACAGAGCGAGACTCCCTCTCAGAAAAATAAATAAATAAATAAATAAATAAATAAATAAATAAAATAAAAACATTATTTTACTTTATTTTTATTTTATTTTTATTGTTTTTTTTAGAGACAGGGTCTAGCTCTTGTCACTCAGGCTGAAGTGCTTGGCAAGATCATGGCCCACTGCAGCCTCAAACTCCTGGACTCAAGTGATTCTCTCACCTCACCCTCCAAGTAGCTAGGACTACAGGCACATGCCACTGTGCATGGCTATTTTTATTTTTCAGAGACATGGGCTCACTATGTTGCCTAGGCTAGTTTCAAGTTCCTGGCCTCAATAAAACATTATTTTAAAAAATCAGAGATGGCAAAGATTATGTTCCTTGTAATCTCAATAGTGGGGTAGAGAGACACTGGACACTAACAGATGCTAGGTGACTGCTTTTGGCCTTCTGTGCATTTGCACTTCACCTTTTGCATTTTTCTACTTAGCTGTTCTGGGAACATTATACATTTCCAAAGAGCTTCTTGTAACAAAAGTTACAAGAAATAAGAAACATGTATGACTTTTTTTTTTTTTTTTTTTTTTTGAGACAGAGTCTTGCTCTGTCACCCAGGCTGGAGTGCAGTGGTGCCATGTCGGCTCACTGCAGACTCTGCCTTTCGGGTTCCAGTGATTCTCCTGCCTCAGCCTCCCAGGTAGCTGGGATTACAGGCCCGTGATACTATGCCTGGCTAATTTTTGTATTCTTAGTAGAGATGAGGTTCTACCATGTTGGCCAGGCTGGTCTCAAACTTCTGACCTCAGATAATCCACCCGCCTTGGCCTTCCAAAGTGCTAGGATGATAGGCATGAGCCACTGCACCCGGCCAAAACAGGTATGACTTTTAAAGAAAGCAAGGAATCATATCCTATTGTGTCTTCTCTGTCTTCGGGTGGTGATTTTAAGTACTTTGCATCATTGAAGAACTATTTAGAGAAAAATAAAGTGTGGCAATTAAAATATCAAACACTCTCTTCTGATACCCTGATACATATGAAAAGTCAGTTTTTACTGGCCTTTTTTTCTGTTGACCATGGGAGGCAAGCACAGTGTAAATCATACCTTTGCAGTTTAGCTCATGCTTTCCTCCATTTGCACAAAGCCTGGCCATGTTCATTGCTCAGTCCACTCTCAATGCTTCTGCAAGGCTCAGCTGCAACCCTTTCCCAATTGCATTCTGTTCCTTTAATGTCTGTCCTACACAGTTCAGCAAGAAATCATGTGGCCATTTGTATTATTTTCTTATAAGTACCTTGAAGTCTGAAACTAAGTTTACCTCCAGGTGTAGACGCACCCTTTCTCTACCCCATCCTCCCCCTTTACTCTGCCCCACTAAGCAACCAATGGAGTAGAAGTAGTAAGTGCTCAATAAATATGTGAATGAAAAACCTTAAGTTCAAGGCATTTTGTATAGAATGTTTTAATTTTTATGGGTATATTTGGAGTCCTTTATTTAAGACCACAGTGCTGATGTCCACAATCTGTCACTACATAGTGCCTGGCGTGGTGGCTCATGCCTATAATCCCAGCACTTTGGGAGGCTGTGGCGGGCAGATCGCTTGAGTCCAGGAGTTCAAGACCAGCATGGCCAACATGGTGAAACCCCTACAAAAATAAAAAATTAGCCGGGCTTGGTGGCACGAACCTGTAGTCTCAGCTACTGGAAAGGCTGAGGTGGGAGGTCAAGGATTCAGCGAGCTGTGATCGTGCCACTGCATTGCAGCCTGGGCGACAGAGTGAGGCCCTGTCTCAAAAAATGAAATAAAATAAAGTAAAAAATAAAGAAAAATAACTACATAGCGAAAATAATCAGAAGAATGTTTAAGGTCTCCAGTGAAAGGACAACAGGCTTGTTGTGCTGTTCGAAAGCACGTGTTAGATGCGATTCACCCATGTTGTTGGTGTGTCACTGGGGGTTGTGACTGCAAGTTGTCCAGGTTCTTGGCATTGTGAACAAAGAATTGGACAAAACGCCCAGCAAAGCAAAGAAAGAACAAGGCAACGAAAGAACGAAAGCAGGGATTTACCGAAAACGAAAGTGCACTCCACAATGTGGGAGCGGACCGAGCAGAGCTCAAGGGCCCGGATATAGAATCTTCTTGGGTCCAAATACCCACTAGAAGTTTCCTATTGGCCATTTTATGCTCACCTCAAACCCGATTGGTTGCAAGAAGCAAGCAATCAAAGGCTAGGGTGAAATTACAAAGTTATACTTCTATGCAAACGGAGACTGGACACCCAATCAGTCTGATTGGTTGTGGACAGCAACCATTCAGAGGCTGGAGTTAAGGTTCAAACTTGGCAAAGCAAGCCTCCACCAGCAGTAAGTGATTTGTCGGCGACAGCCAATTTCCTATCTGCCCTGCGGAAAAGGTGGGGGGTTTGCAAAGGGAGTAGCCTTTGGTTCTTTTGTTACTTAGGCATGGAAAGTTAGGGTTTTCCTTTCAGTTTAGCTCTAGGAAGTCAGCGTGAGACAGCCTTAGGTTCCCTGCTTCCAGACTTATTCTCCTGCCTTAGGTACAGTCACTATCGTGATATTATCTATCGCTGTCAACACAACACCAATCCAAGCCCAACCGCAGCTCTCTCAGTGCCGCACCGCTTCGTGAGGGTCGATCCGCCGGGGAGACCTGCTCTCCTGCGCTCGGGACTAGACGCGACCTCGCGGGGCTGAGGCTCTGTCCCTTATTGGCTGGGTCAGGGGGCGTGGCGCGGCTTGACCAATCGCGGGCGGCGCGCTTAGGCACGTGTGTGGACAGGCCTGAGAATCAGAGAAGCCTTCTCGGGGGCTGCAAGAACCTGAGCTCAGCCTCCGCCCCAGCCAGGGAAGCGGCAGGGGAAAGCACCGGCTCCAGGCCAGCGTGGGCCGCTCTCTCGCTCGGTGCCCGCCGCCATGTGGGCCGCCCTGAGGTTAGCCCTGCGGCCGTGTGCCCGCGCCTCTCCCGCCGGGCTGCGCGCCTATCACGGGGACTCGGTGGCCTCGCTGGGCACCCAGCCGGACTTGGGCTCTGCCCTCTACCAGGTAGGCTGAGCGCCCCGGTGGCCTGGCCGCCGGTGCCAGGCTAGGAAGCAAGTGGAGGAGGGGCACGCTTCAACAACTGCTGCTCTCTTGTCCGGAGCCCCAGTTGATTCTGTGACGCGCGTGAAGTTTGAAGAAGAAAATCCTAACAGATACAAGAAAGTTTAGTTCACTTTTAGAGCTGGCACTGTACTTTGTGTCTTTGAAATCAGTGGTTCTTAAAGCCTGGTTTAGAATTGCTACCTGGGGAGCTCGCTGAATAGCTGCCTGAGCCCTACTCTGGACCTTGTGGGTGTCAGGTGGAGTCGCTGTGTTTATGTTGTTAGTGAACTCATTAGGGGACTTTTGGCAGCCAGCTTTGGGAACCACTGGCCTAGAGCAGCCCAACGAGGGGCGCTGTGCTTAGGAAATTTGAGTTTAAAAGTTGATTATGATGGCCGAGCCCAGTGGCTCACGCCTGTAATCCCAGCGCTTTGGGAGGCCCTGGCGGGTGGATTACCTGAGATCAGGAGTTCGAGAACAGCCTGGCCAACGTGGTGAAACCCCATCTCTACTAAGAATACAAAAATTAGCCGGGCATGGTGGCGCGCGCCTGTAATCCCAGCTACCTGGGAGGCTGAGGCAGGGGAATCGCTTGAACTTGGGAGGCGGAGGTTGCAGTGAGCTGAGATCGTGCCATTGCACTCCAGCCTTGGCAACAAGAGCGAACTCTGTCTCAAAAAAAAAAAAAAAAAGTTGGTTATGTTAATAGAAAATATCCCACAGTATCTTTGAGTGGCTTTTCTTGGAATTAGGAGGCATCATAAGGCCAAAAAGCTCAAAACTTGTGAAATATCAGAGCTGGAAAATTTCATTGTGTTCCCACGATTTCTAAGCCTATACAGATAACATCTAAATAGTGCAAACAACACACAATTGTTTGTCAGTCCAGAATGTTTAATTCAGAATTATTAAGTGGTTATTGTGGTCTAGGCACTATTTTAGATATTTGGTATGGATGCGTAGGAATGGAACTAATAATTTTGTAGGGAAGATGGACAAGAAAGCAGGTAACTGTGGTACAGTGTGAGAAGGGTTGTCTAAAGCTTGAGAAGGTGGTTACAGAAAGCTACCGATAGGAAGTAATGGGTGAGATGAATCTTGGGTAAGAGCTGGCCAAGTTCAGGGTGCAGGATGGAAGGTAAGACTGTATAAACCAAGAGAGTTACAAGAACATAGGTACTGAGTTATGAAAGTGTATATCTGGTGTGAGGACTTGAATTCCATGTCTAGGGCATGGAATTCATTGAATAGTGTCTGGTGATGGGATTGATTGATTATGGGGCCAGATAGAGGAGGATCTTCCATGCAAAAGCCACATTTAGATTCCATTTGGCAGGTTGTCCATTAAAATATTTAAGTAGATAAGTGGCATGATCCTATGGATATGGTAGAATCATCAGTGTGGTGGCAATGTGGAGGATGGATTGATGTAGGGAAAAGACTAGACCTAGGTGACAGTGGAGAGTTGAGTCTTGAGATGGAGTCAAAGTTAGAGTTGTATGTAGGAGGGGGGCATAGATACCTGAGGAGCAAAGATTATAGAGTTAATAACTGAGTGGAAGGGGAAAATGGATGACTTTGGAGTTTCCAACTGGGCAGAATATTTAGGTAGGTGGAACTGCCATTAATACAAAGAAGGCTTTGGTGATGGGTTTTGTATGAATCACCTTTTGCTAGGTTGCGCTTTGTGTAACAAACAATCAAAAAATCTCAGTAACTCACAACAGTAAATATTAGTCTCTCACTTGATTTTGTTTTGTTTCTTAATCTCTCACTTGTGTTGGTGGCCTTTGGTTAGCTGCTGCTGTGACTGTTCCACTGCAGGGTAGGTTCAGGTCTGCTCCATGTGTCTTCCCATTCCTGGACTGAGGCTGAAGAGCAGCCCTGAATTAAACATGCCCTTCTCATGGCCGAAGGCACAGGAGCAAGAGGCTGAACACAAATTGGATTTAAAATTCTTGCTGGCATGTGATGAAATTAATGTGTGCTCACATTAGACAAAGCAAGTCCATGAGGGTGGGGGAGAATGGGATGAATGATCCAGTTTAGCTGTGTTTCCTGATTACAAATAAAAGCAACTATAATAAGTAATAATAATGGCAGGAATTTTATAGTGTACCCATCATTTTTCTAAAGGCTTTATGTGGTTTTACTCATGTATTTATCATAATGATCCTGTGCAGTAGGCACAATTGTTATTTCTGTTTTATAGATGGGAAAACTGTGGTATATAGGGTCCAAGAAATTTGTCTGAGATAACACAGAGCCTGAATTTGAAGCCAGGTGGTCTGGCTCATAACTCTTGAGTCCAGGGTCTTAACTGTTGCTCTATAATGCTTCTCACTCACCCAGCTCTACCTAGGTGGGTTCTATGGTTGAAAAGATGGGGTGGGAAACTTGTCAGTGGCTCAGCTCCAATTCATTATGACTGTCAGGCACTAACCTCTGTGGTTGCTCAGCTTCACAAGAAAATTACTAGGTTGTAGAATGTTGTTTCGCAGGTGATTAAACACACACACACACACACACACACACACACACACACACATACCTGGCATCCTGAGAGATCAAGATTTGCCAAATGCAGTATCAGTAAGTAGGGAAACTGAAAGTTGAACTTTTGGTTTTGCCACTAAACTACACTGCCTCTTGGTTAGTGAGTCTCATCCTAAGGAGGCTAGGTTGGTTGGTTGACAAAGGATTGCCTGGGAGGTGAACTATAGCCAGTACTGGCTCTTCTGTGATTTAAGTCTGATGGACTGAGCTTGGCACAGATGTTGCCCAGTCTGTAGAGGCAAATGTCAGCTTCAGTGGGTCAGTGCTTTTCTTCTTTGACCCACTGGTTGCTTAAAAGTACGTTGTTTAATTTCCATATATTTGTGAATTTTCCAGTCATCCTTCTGCCATTGATTTCTAGTTTCATTCCATTGTGATTGAAAGGATACTTTTGGGCCAGGCATGGCGGCTCACGCCTGTAATCCTAGCGCTTTGGGAGGCCGAGGCTGGTGGATCACCTGAGGTCAGGAGTTCTAGACCAGCCTGGCCAACATGGTGAAACCTGTCTCCACTAAAAATAAAAAAATTACCTGGGCATGGTGGCGCACGCCTGTAATCCCAGCTACTTGGGAGTGTGAGGCAGGAGAGTCGCTTGAACCCGGGAGGCGGAGGTTGCAGTGAGCTGAGACTGTGCTACTGCACTCCAGCCTGGGCGACAGGGCCAGACTCCGTCTCAAAAAAAAAAAAAAAGGATACTTTGTATGATTTCAGTCTTTTAAAATTTATTAAGATTTGTTTTGTGGCCTGACATGTAGTCTATCTTGGAGAATGTTGCCTGTGCACTTGAGAAAAGTTACATACTTTTTTCTGCTGTTGTAGGGTGACAAGTTCTGTATATATGTGTTAGCTCCAACTGGTTCTTTCCCTAATACCATGCTGCTTCCTTGTTTTTTATTTTCTGGATTTTGCAGAGCAAGAGAATGTAGCAGAAATCATGACCCTCAGAGCTCTTGGAGCTGTAGAAAATAGGAAATAATGGAGATATACTGTAAACTGAATATTCATCTAAGTTTGAACAGTTAGGAAGTTGCTTAGTGTTCTGTCAAACAGAAGGAACTAAATAACTAGAGATGCTAATCACATGGGGAGCAAAATGTATTAGTGGGCCAAGTCTGAATTTCAAAGATAATTAGCTAGTTAAGTATTGTTCTAAAGTAATATGCTGACCAAACAAAATTTAAAAATACAGAAGGGTGAGAAGTTAGTCCCTCTACCTCTTTTCTACTTCTCACTGTCAATATTTCCTTGTGTATTACTTAATTTGTGTATATATGCCAGCATAGAGTTTTGTTCTGTTTTTTTTTTTTTTTTTTTTTTTGAGATGGAGTTTTGCTCTTGTTGCCCAGGCTGGAGGGCAATGATGCAATCTTGGCTCACTGCAACCTCCGCCTCCCGGGTTCAAGGGATTCTCCTGCCTCAGCCTCCCGAGTAGCTGGGATTACAGGCAAGCACCACCTTGCCTGGCTAATTTTGTATTTTTAGTAGAGACGAGTTTTCTCCATGTTGGTCAGGCTGGTCTCGAACTCCCGACCGTAGGTGATCTGCCCGCCTCGGCCTCCCAAAGTGCTGAGATTACAGGCGTGAGCCACCACGGCCGGCCGAGTTTTGTTCTTTTTACTAATTTATTTATTTATTTGAAACAGTCTTGCTCTGTCGCCCAGGCTGGAGTACAATGGCACGATCCTAGTTCACTGCAGCTTCAAACTCCTGGGCTCAAGAGATCCTTCCACCTTAGTTGGTCAAGTCGCTGGGACACACCACCATGCCCAGATAATTTTTAAATTTTTATTCTTTTTGTAAAGATGGAAGTCTCCCTATGTTACTCAGGCTGGTCTCAAACTCCTGGGCTTAAGCGATGCTCCTGCCTCCGCCTTCCAAAGCTCTGGGATAACAGACATAAGCCACCACACCCAGCCTGTTCTTTTTAAAACATAAAATAGGATCCTTGGCCAGGTGCGGTGGCTCATGCCTGTAATCCCAGCACTTTGGGAGGCCGAGATGGGCAAATCACTTGAGGTAAGGAGTTTGAGATCAGCCTGGCCAACATGGCGAAACCCGGTCTCTATTAAAAATACAATAATTAGCTGGGCATGGTGGCACACACCTGTAGTCCCAGCTACTTAGGAGGCTGAGGCAGGAGAATCGCTTGATCTCGGGAGGCGGAGGTTGCAGTGAGCCGAGATTGCACCATTGCACTCCAGCCTGGGCAACAAAGGGAGACTCTGTCCCCAAAAATAAAAATACAAAATTAAAAATAAAAATAGGATCCTTTTTCTCCCTCTGGGATTTGTTTTTAAGTGTACTTTGTCAGTAAGCAAGCATTGGTTGGAATCTCAGATAGTGACTGATGGGACAGGAAAAATAAGATGGTATTCTAACCTTCAAAAAGCTTATATTCCTTAAAATAGGAAAACAAATAGAGATCAGTTTAAGTTCAGAACGTGTTTAAGGAAGAAAGATGTTAAATTGAGTGGGAGTGGCCAGAAGTAGAGTTGAAGATGAGATAAAACATGAATTAAGCTTACAGAGGAGTAAGATATGGAGAGATGGACAAGTGGGGTGGTGAAGAAGAGCTTGAACAAGACAGGCAGGGGTGAATCTTTTCCATACGATCCAGTGGCCCAGCGTGGCTGCCACAGATGGGGTGGCCCAGTGTGGTGGCCACACAGAGTTGGCACAGACCACTGGTTTTTTTTTTTTTTTGACCTTTATTTTGGTAAAAAGGAATTGCTTTCTAATATTTCTCTCCCCTGTCTCCTCTATTTCTGTTTTAGGAGAACTACAAGCAGATGAAAGCACTAGTAAATCAGCTCCATGAACGAGTGGAGCATATAAAACTAGGTAAACACAGCATTTATTCCACAGCTTATGCCTTTACTTAAGATGTCCTAAAATAGTTATTGCTTTTAGGAAAAATACTGGAATTAAGCTTTTGATTTTTTTTTTTTTTTTTTTTGAGATGGAGTCTTGCTCTCTTGCCCAGGCTGGAGTGCAGTGGCGCCATCTCGGCTCACTGCAACCTCCGCCTCCTGGATTCAAGCCATTCTCCTGCCTCAGCCTCCCAAGTTGTTGGGATTACAGGTGCCTGCCTCCATGCCTGTCTAATTTTTGTATTTTTTAAATAGAGACAAGGTTTCACCATGTTGGCCAGGCTGGTCTTGAACTACTGATGTCAAGTGATCCATCTGCCTTGGCCTCCCAAAGTGCTGCAATTATAGGCGTGAGCCACTACTCCTGGCTGAGCTTTTGACTCTTAAGACTATGCATTTGTTGGTATGCAGGCATTTAATTTTATTTTTCCTATTACTTGGCCAGTTTTTCTCTTCATAGAGTACTACCACTTTTGGGGGGAAAAGTAAAGATTCAAATTCATAAATTTTATGAATAAATAATTTATTTTTAATTTTTATTAATTTTTTTTTTAAGAGACGGGTTCTTGCTCTATTGCCAGGCTGGACTGAACCCCTGGCTCAAGCGATCCTCTCATCTTGGCCTCCCAAAGTGCTGGGATTACAGGTATGAGCCACCACACCTGGCCAGTGATTTCTTAGTAGGCATTTAATATTTCCTCCCTAAGTGCTGAATCTCAGATGGAAAGCATTCTTCATATTTGATAGACTGTTTCAGATAACTTTTATCAACAAGTATATAATACTTAAAATTGTATATAATACTTTTAATGTAAAATTTTACATTTAGCGTAGAGTAGTTTAAATACTGGATCTCAGGAGTATAAAAATAGTGAAGAAGACTGGATATGGAAAGTATGGTCTAGAATTGCTTATTTACTAGTTTATTTAGAGACAGGGTCTCCTCACTCTGTTGCTCGGGCTGGACTCGAAGTCGGGAGCTCAATTGATCTTCTTGCCTCAGCCTCCCAAGTAGCTGAGACTATACCTGTGCCCCTGTACGCAGCTATGGAATTCATACTTTTGAAGCCATTTTAGATCAAGGTGTTGTCTCCAGAAAAAGAATTCAAACTCTTGCTGAAATGAAAGTGTTTTGTTAGGGGTGATAACTCAATTGTTATGCCCATTTTGAGAGTTTGATTTGGTGAACTCACTGTCCCCCTTAGACATTAAGATGGTGGGTTTTGGGGCCAGGCACAGTGGCTCACGCCTGTAATCCCAGCACTTTGGGAGGCCGAGGTGGGCGGATCACATGAAGTCAGGAGTTCGAGACCAGACTGAGCAACATGGTGAAACCCTGTCTACTAAAAATACAAAATTAGCTGGGTGTGGTGGCGCATGCTTGTAATCCCACCTACTCGGGAGGCTGAGGCAGGAGAATTGTTTGAACCTGGGAGGCGGAGGTTGCAGTGAGCCAAGATGGTGCCATTGCACTCTAGCCTGGGTAACAGAGCGAAATTCCGTCTCAAAAAAAAAAAAAAAAAAAAAAAAAAGAGGTGGGTTTGACTCAATGGAGGGGTGAGGAGTCCTGTGGCATCAGGTGCCTGCTGGGGATGGTGGATGCTGAGGAACCGTGGTGCAGGCTGGTGGCCACAGGAGGGTAGAGGACTGAGCCGGACTCCCTGGGGAAGGAGGTAGGGAGAAGGGGGAAAGGACAAACTTGGCTGTCACAGCTTTGCCAAGAATTAAATGTCAGGGGAGCTTAATTATGTGCTCTGTGAGCCTGCATCAAGGATAACCCTCTTTCTGGTTCTTCCTAATAAAACCAGAATTCACCAGCTGCTCCAAATTGTAAGGCCCCACTCTAGACAGAATTGCTAAAGAGCGATGTTGTCTTAAGTCTCTTTTTTTTTTTTTTACTGAGACGGAGTCTTGCTCTGTCACTCAGGCTGGGGTGTAGTGGCGCGATCTCAGTTCACTACAACCTTGGCCCCCCGGGTTCAAGCGATTCTCCTGCCTCAGCCTCCCGAATAGCTGGGACTACAGGCATACACCACCACACCCAGCTAATTTTTCGTATTTTTAGTAGAGATGGGGTTTCACCATGTTGTCCAGGCTGGTCTCAAACTCCTGGCCTCAAGTGATCCGCCCACCTCAGCCTCCCAAAGTGCTGGGATTACAGGCATGACCCACCTGTCACTTTGGGAGGTCAAGGCAGAAGAATTGCATGAAGCCAGGTGTTTGAAACCAGCCTGGGCAACAGAGTGAGACCTCATCACAAAAATTTAGCTGGAGTGGTGGCACATGCCTGTAGTCCCAGCTGCTGGGAAGCCTGAGGTGAGAGGATCACTTGAATTTAGGAGTTCAAGGCTGTAGTGAGCCATGTTGTTGGCACCACTGCACTCCAGCCTGGGTGACAGAGTAAGATCTTGTCTCAAAAAAAAAAAAAAAAAAAGGTCCTACTTGGAAGATCGTTTGAGATTATTTTCTTGCCTAAATAAACAAAGAAATAGCTTTCTGAAATAGCTGAACATTTCATTAGACAAAGACTCTATTAAGATGAAATTCTTGGGCACCAATAAAAATAAACTAATGTTTTAATTATTAAAGGTACAATTTGATACTTCTGTTCTTGCTCCATTACCTTGGTTTGCCGAGAGTGGGTTATAGATATTCCCAAGAATACTCCAGTGGGCTCTTCAGTTATAATTTTCTTTGTCTGTCATGATGTGAGCAATGTTGAGAAGCACTGAAGACAATCTCTGAGTCAAGGAAGGGGACTTTTAAATTGCTAAAGTGTTCAACTCACCCAGTTGCAAGCCTAAAAAGTTACGGATCACTAATGTCATCTTTAGGTAAATTTACTGCACTTATCATGGAAGTAATTTCTAAAATTTTATTTTTACCTGGTACAAATGAAGATAGGAATTTTCCAGATCTATCATAGCATGTATTTAATAAATGTGGTGGAGATGAGGCAATATTTGCAATATGTGAGCTGCAGAGAAAATACTCTGTAATTTATGTAACTACTAGTGAATTCAGAACATAGACTCTAGGATATACTCTAAAATCAGGGATAGATTGATTTTTTTTTAATACCAGTTTTTACATTTACTTCAGAAAATTGGCAACTTGTAAGTTGAGTGAATGATTATTAGCCTTTTCTCAGAGGATATGTTGAACTTTTAAAAAGTGCTATATTTTGGATTAAGTATTATGTTTTTCTGGCATTGAGACCTTTTTATCGTGTCAATCTAATCTAATCTAATCTAATCACATTTCTATCATAGGAGGTGGTGAGAAAGCCCGAGCACTTCACATATCAAGAGGAAAACTATTGCCCAGAGAAAGAATTGACAATCTCATAGACCCAGGGTGCGTACATAGCCAAGTACTGACTCAAAGTGTTCTCTGTTCCATAGTACTTTATTAGACAGTCTTGTAAATCAGTTATTTTGAATTCTAGTTCTCATCGTAAGATTCAGGAACATGTGTTTATTGAGAGCCTACTATGTGTCAAGCACTATGTGTTGACATGTTTATTGAGAGCCTACTATTGGTCAGGTACTAGTGATATATCAGTGACCAAAACAGACACAGATCTTTGCTCTACTAGAGTTTACATCATAGCAAAGGGAGACAGAAAGCAACAGTAAAGACTGTTAACTTCTGGCTGGGTGTGGTGGCTCACTCCTGTAATCCCAGCACTTTGGGAGGCCGAGGTGGGCGGATCATGAAGTCAGGAGATCGAGACCATCTGGCTAACATGGTGAAAACCCGTCTCTACTAAAAATACAAAAAATTAGCTGGGCATGGTGGCATGTGCTTGTAGTCCCAGCTACTCGGGAGGCTGAGGCAGGAGAGTCGCTTGAACCCCAGAGGCAGAGGTTGCAGTGAGACGAGATTGTGCCACTGCACTCCAGCCTGGGTGACAGAGCGAGACTCTGTCTCAAAAAAAAAAAAAAAAAAAGATTGTAAATTCTGTAGTGTGTTAGTAAGTGACAAATGTCATGAGAAAAAGAAAAGGTGGCCCAGGGTAAAGGAGAGGAAGATACAGGGCAAGTTGCAGTTTTAAGAGGTGGTGCCAAGGTAGGCCGCATTGAGAAGGTGATGTCTGAGCAAAGATTTAAAGGAGGAGAGAGAGAGAGAGAGCCTTGTAACTCTCTGGGGAAAGAGTGTTTCAGGCAGAGGGAATGGCCAGTGCAAAGGCCCTGAGGTGGGAGTGTGCCAGATAATGCTGGTATGCTCAAGGGGCAGCCAGGAGGCTGGGGTGGTTGTGGTGGAGGGAGTGAGGGGAGAGGAGTAGGAGATGGGTCAGATCCTGTATGGCCTTGTGGGTTATCATAAAGGTTTTGGTTTTCACCATGGAAGAAATGGGGAGCTATTGTAGGGTTTTGAACAGGAGATGATTATGATCTGACATAGCTTAAAAGAGTGCTTCTGGCTGCTGTGTTGTGAGTAGATGGAGCAGCAAGGGTGGAAGCCCTGTGACCAGGTAGAGGGCGATTGCAAGGATTTGAGGGAGACGTGATGGGGACTCAGCATAGGGTAGTAGTAGTGGTGGTGGCAGGAGTGCAGCGTTCTGGATGTATTGTGAAGACAGAGCCAACCCAACAGGATTTCCTGAAGGATTGGATATGGAGTGTAAGGGGGAGAGAGGGGTAAGTGAAAACTCCCAAAGTATTTTTTCTCCTGACACGTGCACACACATCCAACCTGGAGACAGCACTGTTAACACCTAGTATATTATCCTTCTAGGCCATTTGTATGCATATATATATACCAGACACCTACATTTTTTAAAAATGCAAATGAAATCGTACTAAATTTGCTGTTTTGTAGCCAACTCTCTTTTTTCCCTCCTAATGTATCTTGACCATGTGAGTAAGTGAGAGGCAGACTAGTGGTTAAGAGCCTGGCCCCTGGGGCAAGATTGCTTATGAAGCTCCCGGCTCTGCCCCTTACTTACTGTGTAACCTTAGACAAGTGACTTGATCTCTGTGTGTTTCAGTTTCCTCATCAGTAAACGAGGGTCACAATAAGATCCACCTCAGAAGGTGGTTCTAAGGAGGACATGAGTGAGTGTTTCTTTTGAGACGGAGTCTCATTCTGTCACCAGGCTGGAGTGCAGTGGCGCGATCTCTGTTCACTTAACCTCCGCCTCCTGGGTTCAAGCGATTCTCCTGCCTCAGCCTCCCGAGTAGCTGGATTACAGGTGTGCACCACCATGCCCAGCTAATTTTTGTATTTTTAGTAGAGACGGGGTTTCACCATGTTGGCCAGGATGGTCTCAATCTCTTGACCTCGTGATCTGCCCACCTTGGCCTCCCAAAGTGCCGGGATTACAGGCATGAGCCACCACACCAGGCGATAAGTGAGTGTTTCTAAAGCCCTTAGAAGAGAGCCTGGTACTTGGAAAGGATTTTTATTTTAATTAATTAATTAATTAATTATTTTTTGAGATGGAGTTTTGCCCTGTTGCCCAGGCTGGGGTGCAGTGGCATGATCTCAGCTCACTGAAACCTCTGCCTTCCGGATTCAGGTGATTCTCCTGCCTCAGCCTCCCGAGTAGCTGGGATTATAGGCACGTGCCACCACACCTGGCTAATTTTTTTTTTTTTTTTTGTATTTTTAGTAGAGATGGGTTTTCACCATGTTATCCAGGCTGGTCTCAAACTCCTGACCTCACGTGATCTACCTGTCTCAGCCTCCCAAAGTGCTGAGATTACAGGCATGAGCCACCGTGCCTGGCCATTAGTTGTTTTTTGAGACAGGGTCTCATTCCGTTGCCCAGGCTGGAGTGCAGTAGCACAGTCACAGTTCTCTGCAGCCTTGGCCTCCTGGGCTCAAGTGATTCTTCCACCTCAGCCTCCCAAGTAGCTGGGACCACAGGCATGTGCCATCATGCCCAGCTGTGTTAAAAATTTTTTTTTTTTGTAAAGATGGGATTTCCCCATGTTGCTCAGGCTGGTCTCAAACTCCTGGGCTCAAGCAGTCCACCCACATGAGCCCCACAAAGTGCTAGGACTACAGGCATGAGCCACCCCACCTACCTCCAAAAGTTTTTAAGAGATGGGGTCTTGGCTGGGCGTGGTGGCTCATGCCTGTAATCCCAGCACTTTGTGAGGCCGAGGTGGGCAGATAACCTTCAGGTAAGGAGTTTGAGACCAGCCTGGCCAACATGGTGAAACCCCGTCTCTACTAAAAATACAAAAAATTAGCTGGTTGTGGTGGCGCATGCCTGTAATCCCACTTACTCGGGAGGCTGAGGCAGGAGAATCGCTTGAACTCAGGAGGTGGAGCTTGCAGTGAGCTGAGATCGCGCCACTGCACTCCAGCCTGGGTGACAGGGCAAGACTCCATCTCAAAAAACAACAACAACAACAAAAAAGAGATGGGGTCTCACTATGTTGTCCTGGCTGGCCTCCAACTCTTGGGCTCAAACAGTCCTCTTGTCTCAGCCTCCTGAATAACTGGGATTACAGACTTAAGCCACCACACCCATTTTAGATTTTTAAAAATAGATTTTATATACAGCATGTGTATTTGAAATATTGTCCCATTGAGGAAAAATCTTTTCCTTTTCCATGTGTAACTGTTTAAATGTGTAGTTTTTAATGACATTAATTCAAACAACATCCTTTCTTCACTTTAGGTCTCCATTTCTGGAATTATCCCAGTTTGCAGGTTACCAGTTATATGACAATGAGGAGGTGCCAGGAGGTGGCATTATTACAGGCATTGGAAGAGTATCAGGGTGAGTATTCTACTTGTGCTTCATAATGTGGGTTGAGAAGAAGACTTTGATGAGGCACAGGCATCCAGCACTCACTTTGCATATTAGCATGCGATTTGTATGCTATTTATATTATGTAGGACTGGCTGGGTGTGGTGGCTCATGCCTGTAATCCCAGCACTTTGGGAGGCTGAGGTGGGTGGATCACCTGAGGTCAGGAGTTTGAGATCAGGCTGGCCAATGTGGTGAAACCCTGTCTCTACTAAAAATAAAAAAATAAGCCGGCATGGTGGCACACGCCTGTAGTCCCAGCTACTTGGGAGGCTGAGGCAGGAGAATCGCTTGAACCTGGGAGGCAGAGGTTGCAGTGAGCTGAGATGGAGCCACTGCACTCCATCCTGGTGACAGAGCAAGACTCCGTCTCAAAAAAAAAAAACAAAAAGATGTCTTTCCATGGAGACAAGGGCAAGGAAGGAGACCAGTCTTTATCTTTTAACTAGAGATGCTCTAGTATTGGATATTATGGCTGAAAAAAATTCAGTCATTTAATAGGTATAAAGTAGCACTTAATTATAAATTCTTTCTTTTTTCCTTTTTTTTTTTTTTAGAGATGGTGTCTCGCTCTGTTCCCTAGGCTAATCTCGAACTTCTGGGCTCAAACGATGTTGAATATAGGCTAGCACATCATTATAATTTTTTTTTTTTTTGAGTTGGGGTCTTACTCTGTTGCCCAGGCTGGAGTGCAGTGACATGATCATAGCTTACTGTAGCCTCAAACTCCTGGCATCAAATGATCTTCCTGCCTTGGCCTCCCAAAGTGCTGGGATTACAAGCATGAGCCACTGCTCTGGCCTTTATTATAATTCAAATTGACCTTTCTTACGTAAAAATTGTTGAACGGTTTATATCATCACTACTCTTTCTCTGACAAATGACAGATGAGCTGGATTTGCTCAAATTAAGCAAAAAAGAGGATATATTGATTCTCTTATCTGGTGAGTCTGGGCATGGCTGGATCTGGGAGCTCAAATGGTCTTAGGTATTATTAGGTCCCAGGCTGTTTTCTACTCCTGGCCCTGACTTGCTGTGTGTCAGCTTTGTTTCTAGGCAGCCTCTCTAAATCCAGAGGCAGCGATGGTCATAGGCAGTTCCTGGTTTATATTCTATAAGTTTAGCAGCTGCAGTGGAAGGCAAGATCCGCTTAGGCTTAGAGCCTGTCCCATTGCCAAGCCTCAGTGGGAACTCTGGGTAGAAAGACCTGGTCCCTGTGCCCCCCTTTAAGGCAGGCTCTGGGGTCAGTCCTACTTGAGCCACCTGGATTAAAGATAAGAGGCAGTTTCTGAAAGAAGGTTTAGTTTTGTTGCCAAAATAATAGATGCTGGGTAGGCAAAACCAATAGAAATGCAATCTAGTATTTTTGTGGGCCAATTTGATTTCTCATCCTGTAACAAGTCTGTGACCTTTAATAGACAAGCAGATATGGCTATGTCCCTTGTCCATGGTCACATAACTAACAAGTTGGCAGAGCCAGAATTTCAGTCTAACTTTGTCTGACTTCACAGCCTGGCCTCTTTCCAGTACCAGAGCTTCTTAAACTTTCTAGCGTAGCACCCCCAGTGGTAGGAAGTATGAGCACACACTCTGCAGTGTGAGGTTATGGCCCAGCAACCTATGAGAAGCCTACATTTCCTTTGAAGTCTAGTTCGTTTAATGTTAAATCATTAAAAGTTTGCATTCTACTCTATAAAATGTTCATTGCAGTGCAGAAAAAGGTTTTATATGACCTAGGGAATAAAATTGATGCTCAAAGAAGAGTCCTGTTTGTCTTGTGGCGAGCCCTGCTGGCCACATATCCTAGTATGAGAAGCTCAACACTACCCTGTGCTGGGTGTTCAGTTGCCGTTCTCTATTTTCAGCAGGGATTTAATGACTCACTCTTTAGAGTTGTAGGCAGCATAAAGTGTGGTAACACAAACATCAGAAACATAAAGAAAATTGAATTTTGTAAAGAGCACACTGTTGTCATCTCAGATTTCAAGGGTACCTCTGACCTTAAGGTTTCCTGCCAGTGCTGTGCAGTTTCCCCAGCCAGCCGTGGTTGTTGGCCGCCCTGCTCTTTGTGACTCATACCCAATAAACTGGTTTTGGTGAGAAAGGGCACTGTTGATGACTCAGGATACCTTTCATGTGTTTTTAGTATATTAAAGTTTGCATTCATTCTGACTTCACTTAAGATGAACGTTATATTTTAGACTACTTTTAGTTTTGTAGAAAACCATGGGGCTGTAATGTTGAAGAACAAGAATACAAAAAATAAATCTTAGTACTAAAGGTCAGTTTTCATTTTTGCAAAATACCCTCCTAAAAGGAGACTTTGAAGGTTTATTATGAGGGAATTCTTTTCCCTTGAGACTTGGATTTTTTTTTTTCATTATTATTTTCATCTTGTTAGGACCTTTTCATTCAAAGAACCATTATGACACAAGGCTTAGGTTGTTAGTTTTTTATTACTAATCTAGGACTGATGACTTTTCAAAAACCAAGTGTGAGTTTATAAACTTGTTAAAAGTAATTGTTTTGTATTATATAAATTAATATGTGAACTGTGATTAAAGTTTGCATTTATATCCTAAGACTGCTGTCTGCTAATGGATGTTAATAGTGATACGTACTAGAAGTTGAAGGTCGTATTGGGGTATCTTGTAATGAGTGTAATTAGTTTTGAAGAAATCTCTTAAATTCTCTCTCCAATGAAATTTCTGCCTTTCAGAGTAGAATGCATGATTATTGCCAATGATGCCACCGTCAAAGGAGGTGCCTACTACCCAGTGACTGTGAAAAAACAATTACGGGCCCAAGAAATTGCCATGCAAAACAGGCTCCCCTGCATCTACTTAGGCAAGTCACAAGAGTGGTAAAATAAACTATTATTAGCTGGTAAAATGCAAGATAGTTTGGAAGGCTGTATGTATTACATTTGGGATGGGTATTTTATAAACCTGTTGATTTCTGCCGTAATTATAAAGAAACACAGGTTCTTTGCTGAAAACTCTGGGGGAAAGTAAACAAGAACTATTCATAGTACTAGTGCATAATACTCATACATTTTGACGCATGCCAGTTGTGTTGTGTGGTTTTTTTTGTTCTCTAGATCCTGTTTTTCTTTTAACTTTATGGATCATACTATGAAAAAAGTAGTAGCAAATATTTATATATCTCTTGAGTGCCAGGTACTGACTTAAATGTGCAAGTATTATATAATTTGAGCAGATGTAATTTAAAGTAAATTTAATTTCCAGTGAAAGTAAACTTATATTTGAAATTAAAACACATTTAAATCAAAGAACCTGAAAGCAAAGCAGTTTAAAATGGGCCTTTCCTCTGGGCGCGGTGGCTCACGCCTGTAATCCCAGCACTTTGGGAGGCCGAGGCAGGCGGATCACGAGGTCAGGAGATGGAGACCATCCTGGCTAACACAATGAAACCTCATCTCTACTAAAAAAAAAATACAAAAAATTAGCCGGGCGTGGTGGCAGGCAGCTGTAGTCCCAGCTACTTGGGAGGCTGAGGCAGGAGAATGGTGTGAACCTGGGAGGCGGAGCTTGCAGTGAGCCGAAATCGTGCCACTGTACTCCAGCCTGGGCGACAGAGAGAGACTCTGTCTCAAAAAAAAAAAAAAAAAAAAAGGGCCTTTCCTGATACTGGGTTAGTGTGGTAAAATTCCAACATATGTTGTTCATGTATGCAGGTATTTGAACGGGTACTGATGTAGAGGTATTTTTTGTTTTGTGTTTTTCTGTGAAGTTGAATTTACCTGATTAACTCACAATACGAACTGCTCTGCACATAGAGAAAACAGCAAATGAGGCCCAGCTGCTTGCAGGTGCTGTGCCGGTCTTTATAGGGGATACAGTGAGGAGGATTTTGTTGTCTCTGTCTTCAGCGAGCTCATAATGAATTGGACACAGCATATAATGTGCAACCAACAAAAGACTTAATGGTTGCAGATTCTGAACTAAGTGCTTTCTATGCATTTTTCAAGTCATCCTAATATATGATATGGCTCCTTTTTTTATCTTCATTTCATGGGTAAGGAAACCGGGGCATAGGATGGCTAGGAAACACACCTATAATCACACAGCTGTGAAGTCATGAGCTCTGCTTTGAACGCAACTGACCTGTGTACCCACCACTCCAATCTGCAATGAAAACAGTATCAGAAGCCAATATGTATAAATTATTATATGAATTCTGTGGATGGCTTTTGTATTGGTTTAGAAGAAGGAAAGATACTTTTCCACCTTAACTCTTTAAGAACTTATGATGTTTCTGGGGCTTTAGCTGGTCCTCAAAGGAGAGAAGGTTCTAAACATTTCGAGGAGAATTTTGCACAGAGGTAGGAAAGCCTGATGGGTTTGGGGCAATGAATCCTTTTGGCTGCATTGGGGGTTTGGAGAACGAGGCTCTATAACAGTTTAGAAAGACAGGGCAAGTTTTTTGTGAATGTGATTAAGAACTGATGCTGTCATTGATACAAGTTTCCCTCTGCGTAGCACATTTAGTTCATAGAGATGCTTATGTTTCTCATTTTCCTTGTCTTCAGTTGATTCGGGAGGAGCATACTTACCTCGACAAGCAGATGTGTTTCCAGATCGAGACCACTTTGGCCGTACATTCTATAATCAGGCAATTATGTCTTCTAAAAATATTGCACAGGTAATTTCTCATGAATGAAGTGTACACTGGTGCTTTTTACTCCAAGTATCTTTACGAATTAGGTACTCTGGGATGGCTTGAAAGTAAAACAGAATTTAACACAAAATCTAATCTTTTTTTTTTTTTTTTAATACTTTAGGTTTTAGGGTACATGTGCACATTGTGCAGGTTAGTTACATACGTATACATGTGCCATGCTGGTGCGCTGCACCCACTAAATCGTCATCTAGCATTAGGTGTATCTCCCAATGCTATCCCTCCCCCCTCCCCCCACCCCACCACAGTCCCCAGAGTGTGATATTCCCCTTCCTGTGTCCATGTGATCTCATTGTTCAATTCCCACCTATGAGTGAGAATATGCGGTGTTTGGTTTTTTGTTCTTGCGATAGTTTACTGAGAATGATGGTTTCCAATTTCATCCATGTCCCTACAAAGGACATGAACTCATCATTTTTTATGGCTGCATAGTATTCCATGGTGTGTATGTGCCACATTTTCTTAATCCAGTCTATCATTGTTGGACATTTGGGTTGGTTCCAAGTCTTTGCTATTGTGAATAATGCCGCAATAAACATACGTGTGCATGTGTCTTTATAGCAGCATGATTTATAGTCCTTTGGGTATATACCCAGTAATGGGATGGCTGGGTCAAATGGTATTTCCAGTTCTAGATCCCTGAGGAATCGCCACACTGACTTCCACAATGGTCGAACTAGTTTACAGTCCCACCAACAGTGTAAAAGTGTTCCTATTTCTCCACATCCTCTCCAGCACCTGTTGTTTCCTGACTTTTTAATGATTGCCATTCTAACTGGTGTGAGATGGTATCTCATTGTGGTTTTGATTTGCATTTCTCTGATGGCCAGTGATGATGAGCATTTTTTCACATGTTTTTTGGCTGCATAAATGTCTTCTTTTGAGAAGTGTCTGTTCATGTCCTTCGCCCACTTTTTGATGGGGTTGTTTGTTTTTTTCTTGTAAATTTGTTTGAGTTCATTGTAGATTCTGGATATTAGCCCTTTGTCAGATGAGTAGGTTGCGAAAATTTTCTCCCATGTTGTAGGTTGCCTGTTCACTGTGATGGTAGTTTCTTTTGCTGT
This sequence comes from Pan paniscus, assembly GCF_029289425.2. Taxonomy (NCBI): domain Eukaryota; kingdom Metazoa; phylum Chordata; class Mammalia; order Primates; family Hominidae; genus Pan; species Pan paniscus. The sequence continues at coordinate 43,708,095 of NC_073253.2, read as the reverse complement.
GCAGAAGCTCTTTAGTTTAATTAGATCCCGTTTGTCAATTTTGGCTTTTGTTGCCATTGCTTTTGGTGTTTTAGACATGAAGTCCTTGCCCATGCCTATGTCCTGAATGGTAATCCTAGGTTTTCTTCTAGGGTTTTTATGGTTTTAGGTCTAACGTTTAAGTCTTTAATCCATCTTGAATTGATTTTTGTATAAGGTGTAAGGAAGGGATCCAGTTTCAGCTTTCTACATATGGCTAGCCGGTTTTCCCAGCACCATTTATTAAATAGGGAATCCTTTCCCCATTGCTTGTTTTTCTCAGGTTTGTCAAAGATCAGATAGTTGTAGATATACGGCGTTATTTCTGAGGGCTCTGTTCTGGACTGATCTATATCTCTGTTTTGGTACCAGTACCATGCTGTTTTGGTTACTGCAGCCTTGTAGTACAGTTTGAAGTCAGGTAGTGTGATGCCTCCAGCTTTGTTCTTTTGGCTTAGGATTGCCTTGGCGATGTGGGCTCTTTTTTGGTTCCATATGAACTTTAAAGTAGTTTTTTCCAATTCTGTGAAGAAAGTCATTGGTAGCTTGATGGGGATGGCATTGAATCTGTAAATTATCTTGGGCAGTATGGCCATTTTCACGATATTGATTCTTCCTACCCATGAGCATGGAATGTTCTTCCATTTGTTTGTATCCTCTTTTATTTCCTTGAGCAGTGGTTTGTAGTTCTCCTTGAAGAGGTCCTTCACATCCCTTGTAAGTTGGATTCCTAGGTATTTTATTCTCTTTGAAGCAATTGTGAATGGGAGTTCACTCATGATTTGGCTCTCTGTTTGTCTGTTGTTGGTATTTAAGAATGCTTGTGATTTTTGTACATTGATTTTGTATCCTGAGACTTTGCTGAAGTTGCTTATCAGCTTGAGGAGATTTTGGGCTGAGACAATGGGGTTTTCTAGATATACAATCATGTCATCTGCAAACAGGGACAATTTGACTTCCTCTTTTCCTAATTGAATACCCTTTATTTCCTTCTCCTGCCTAATTGCCCTGGCCAGAACTTCTAACACTATGTTGAATAGGAGTGGTGAGAGAGGGCATCCCTGTCTTGTGCCAGTTTTCAAAGGGAATACTTCCAGTTTTTGCCCATTCAGTATGATGTTGGCTGTGGGTTTGTCATAGATAGCTCTTATTATTTTGAAATACGTCCCATCAATACCTAATTTATTGAGAGTTTTTAGCATGAAGGGTTGTTGAATTTTGTTAAAGGCTTTTTCTGCATCTATTGAGATAATCATGTGGTTTTTGTCTTTGGCTCTGTTTATATGCTGGATTACATTTACTGATTTGCATATATTGAACCAGTCTTGCATCCCAGGGATGAAGCCCTCTTGGTCATGGTGGATAAGCTTTTTGATGTGCTGCTGGATTCGTTTTGCCAGTATTTTATTGAGGATTTTTGCATCAATGTTCATCAAGGATATTGGTCTAAAATTCTCTTTTTTGGTTGTGTCTCTGCCCGGCTTTGGTATCAGAATGATGCTGGCCTCATAAAATGAGTTATGGAGGATTCCCTCTTTTTCTACTGATTGGAATAGTTTCAGAAGGAATGGTACCAGTTCCTCCTTGTACCTCTGGTAGAATTCGGCTGTGAATCCGTCTGGTCCTGGACTCTTTTTGGTTGGTAAACTATTGATTATTGCCACAATTTCAGCTCCTGTTATTGGTCTATTCAGAGATTCAACTTCTTCCTGGTTTAGTCTTGGGAGAGTGTATGTGTCGAGGAATTTATCCATTTCTTCTAGATTTTCTAGTTTATTTGCCTAGAGGTGTTTGTAGTATTCTCTGATGGTAGTTTGTATTTCTGTGGGATCGGTGGTGATATCCCCTTTATCATTTTTTATTGTGTCTATTTGATTCTTCTCTCTTTTTTTCTTTATTAGTCTTGCTAGCGGTCTATTTTGTTGATCCTTTCAAAAAACCAGTTCCTGGATTCATTAATTTTTTGAAGGGTTTTTTGTGTCTCTATTTCCTTCAGTTCTTCTCTGATTTTAGTTATTTCTTGCCTTCTGCTAGCTTTTCAATGTGTTTGCTCTTGCTTTTCTAGTTCTTTTAATTGTGATGTTAGGGTGTCAATTTTGGATCTTTCCTGCTTTCTCTTGTGGACATTTAGTGCTATAAATTTCCCTCTACCCACTGTTTGAATGCGTCCCAGAGATTCTGGTATGTTGTGTCTTTGTTCTTGTTGGTTTCAAAGACCATCTTTATTTCTGCCTTCATTTCGTTATGTACCCAGTAGTCATTCAGGAGCAGGTTGTTCAGTTTCCATGTAGTTGAGCGGTTTTGAGTGAGATTCTTAATCCTGAGTTCTAGTTTGATTGCACTGTGGTCTGAGAGATAGTTTATTATAATCTCTGTTCTTTTACATTTGCTGAGGAGAGTTTTACTTCCAAGTATGTGGTCAATTTTGGAATAGGTGTGGTGTGGTGCTGAAAAAAATGTATATTCTGTTGATTTGGGGTGGAGAGTTCTGTAGATGTCTATTAGGTCCGCTTGGTGCAGAGCTGAGTTCAATTCCTGGGTATCCTTGTTGACTTTCTGTCTCGTTGATCTGTCTAATGTTGACAGTGGGGTGTTAAAGTCTCCCATTATTAATGTGTGGGAGTCTAAGTCTCTTTGTAGGTCACTCAGGACTTGCTTTATGAATCTGGGTGCTCCTGTATTGGGTGCATATATATTTAGGGTAGTTAGCTCTTCTTGTTGAATTGATCCCTATACCATGATGTAATGGCCTTCTTTGTCTCTTTTGATCTTTGTTGGTTTAAAGTCTGTTTTATCAGCGAGTAGGATTGCAACCCCTGCCTTTTTTTGTTTTCCATTTGCTTGGTAGATCTTCCTCCATCCTTTTATTTTGAGCCTATGTGTGTCTCTGCACGTGAGATGGGTTTCCTGAATACAGCACACTGATGGGTCTTGACTCTTTATCCAATTTGCCAGTCTGTGTCTTTTAATTGGAGAATTTAGTCCATTTACATTTAAAGTTAATATTGTTATGTGTGAATTTGATCCTGTCATTATGATGTTAGCTGGTGATTTTGCTTGTTAGTTGATGCAGTTTCTTCCTAGTCTTGATGGTCTTTACATTTTGGCATGATTTTGCAGTGGCTGGTACCGGTTGTTCGTTTCCATGTTTAGCGCTTCGTTTTTTAGGGCAGGCCTGGTGGTGACAGAATCTCTCAGCATTTGCTTGTCTGTAAAGTATTTTATTTCTCCTTCACTTATGAAGCTTAGTTTGGCTGGATATGAAATTCTGGCTTGAAAATTCTTTTCTTTAAGAATGTTGAATATTGGCCCCCACTCTCTTCTGGCTTGTAGGGTTTCTGCCGAGAGATCCGCTGTTAGTCTGATGGGCTTCCCTTTGAGGGTAACCCGACCTTTCTCTCTGGCTGCCCTTAACATTTTTTCCTTCATTTCAACTTTGATGAATCTGACAATTATGTGTCTTGGAGTTGCTCTTCTCAAGGAGTATCTTTGTGGCGTTCTCTGTATTTCCTGAATCTGAGCGTTGGCCTGCCTTGCTAGATTGGGGAAGTTCTCCTGGATAATATCTTGCAGAGTGTGTTCCAATTTGGTTCCATTCTCCCTGTCACTTTCAGGTACACCAATCAGACGTAGATTTGGTCTTTTCACATAGTCCCATATTTCTTCGAGGCTTTGCTAATTTCTTTTTATTCTTTTGTCTCTAAACTTCCCTTCTCGCTTCATTTCATTCATTTCATCTTCCATTGCTGATACCCTTTCTTCCAGTTGATCGCATCGGCTCCTGAGGCTTCTGCATTCTTCACGTAGTTCTCGGGCCTTGGTTTTCAGCTCCATCAGCTCCTTTAAGCACTTCTCTGTATTGGTTATTCTAGTTATACATTCTTCTAAATTTTTTTCGAAGTTTTCAACTTCTTTGCCTTTGGTTTGAATGTCCTCCCGTAGCTCAGAGTAATTTGATCGTCTGAAGCCTTCTTCTCTCAGCTCATCAAAGTCATTCTCCATCCAGCTTTGTTCCATTGCTGGTGAGGAACTGCGTTCCTTTGGAGGAGGAGAGGCGCTCTGCGTTTTAGAGTTTCCAGTTTTTATGTTCTGTTTTTTCCCCATCTTTGTGGTTTTATCTACTTTTGGTCTTTGATGATAGTGATGTACAGATGGGTTTTCGGTGTGGATGTCCTTTCTGTTTGTTAGTTTTCCTTCTAACAGACAGGACCCTCAGCTGCAGTTCTGTTGGAATACCCTGCCGTGTGAGGTGTCAGTGTGCCCCTGCTGGGGGGTGCCTCCCAGTTAGGCTGCTCGGGGGTCAGGGGTCAGGGACCCACTTGAGGAGGCAGTCTGCCCGTTCTCAGATCTCCAGCTGCGTGCTGGGAGAACCACTGCTCTCTTCAAAGCTGTCAGACAGGGACATTTAAGTCTGCAGAGGTTACTGCTGTCTTTTTGTTTGTCTGTGCCCTGCCCCCAGAGGGGAGCCTACAGAGGCAGGCAGGCCTCCTTGAGCTGTGGTGGGCTCCACCCAGTTCGAGCTTCCCAGCTGCTTTGTTTACCTAATCAAGCCTGGGCAATGGCGGGCGCCCCTCCCCCAGCCTTGCTGCCACCTTGCAGTTTGATCTCAGACTGCTGTGCTAGCAATCAGCGAGATTCCGTGGGCGTAGGACCCTCCGAGCCAGGTGCGGGATATAATCTCGTGGTGCGCCATTTTTTAAGCTGGTCCGAAAAGCGCAATATTCGGGTGGGAGTGACCCGATTTTCCAGGTCCGTCCGTCACCCCTTTCTTTGACTCGGAAAGGGAACTCCCTGACCCCTTGCGCTTCCCAAGTGAGGCAATGCCTCGCCCTGCTTCGGCTCGCGCACGGTGCACTGCACCCACTGTCCTGCGCCCAGTGTCTGGCACTCCCTAGTGAGATGAACCCGGTACCTCAGATGGAAATGCAGAAATCACCCGTGTTCTGCGTCGCTCACGCTGGGAGCTGTAGACCTGAGCTGTTCCTATTCGGCCATCTTGGCTCCTCCCCAAAATCTAGTCTTTTTCCACAGAGAGTATCTAAAGGTTGTCTCCAATTAGAGCTTTTTATTAACTATAGGAATACTCCTATATTGTAATAAGATTATTAAAACAGGTTTTAGGCCAGGCGCGGTGGCTCACGCCTGGAATCCCAGCACTTTGGGAGGCCGAGGTGGGGGGATCACGAGGTCAGGAGATCGAGACTATCCTGGCTAACACGGTGAAACCCCGTCTCTATTAAAAACACAAAAAATTAGCTGGGCGTGGTGGCACGTGCCTGTAGTCCCAGCAACTTGGGAGACTGAGGCAGGAGAAATGCTTGAACCTGAGAGGCAGAGGTTGCAGTGAGCTGAGATCGTGCCACTGCACTCCAGCCTGGCGACGAAGTGAGACTCCGTCTCAAACAAACAAAGAACAGGTTTTTAAAAGGAAAACAGGGTTTAAAAAGAAAGGGCTCCAGTAATTCCTTTTTTAGGGCTATACCCTAGGGAAACTCTGATATATGTATGAAGAGATACTTAGAAGAATAGTTCATGGCCAGGCACCGTGACTTGTGCCTGAAATCCCAGCACTTTGGGAGGCTGAAGTGAGAGGATCACTTGAGGCCAGGAGTGAGAGACCAGCCTGGGCAACATAGGGAGACCCCGTCTCTACAAAAAAATAAAAAATTAGCCGAGTGTGGTGTGGCACATGCCTATGGTTCCAGCTTTCAGGAGGCTGAGGGAGGAGGATCACTTGAGCCTGGGAGTTTGAGGCTACAGCGAGCTGTGGTTGCACCACTGCACTCCAGCCTGAGAAACAGAATGAGACCCTGTCTCAAAAAAGAAAAAGAAAAGAAAAGTTCATTATAGCATTGTTTGTTAGAGCAAAAGTTAGAGAATAACCTAACTGTTCATTAATGGGAGATTAATAATACAGTTTTTGTCTGTTAAAAGGAATGAACTAAAATTGCATCTGTCAATATAAGTCTCAAAAAGTAGATTGAGTAAAAAAAATAGTAGAATCAATATATGGCTAGTTACTATGTATGTAAAGGTTAAATACATCAAATCCTACTGTATATTATTTGTGTATAAACATGCACGTGGGAGCGATACACTCAGCTTTAGAACAGTGGTTGCCTCTGAGGTGGGAAGGAAGAGACAGGGATGAGGTAGGAGGTAGATAGGCGCTTCAACTATATCTCAAATACTTTATTCCTTTTTTTTTCTTTTTTTTTTTTTTTGAGATGGAGTCTTGCTCTGTTGCCCAGGCTGGAGTGCAGTGGTGCTACCTCGGCTCACTGCAAGCTTTGCCTCCCGGGTTCACGCTATTCTCCTGCCTCAGCCTCCTGAGTAGCTGGGACTACAGGTGCCCACCACCATGCCCGGCTAATTTTTTGTATTTTTAGTAGAGACAGGGTTTCACCACATTAGCCAGGATGGTCTCGATCTCCTGACCTCGTGATCTGCCGACCTCGTGATCCGCCCGCCTCGGCCTCCCAAAGTGCTGGGATAACAGGCATGAGCCACCGCGCCTGGTCAAATACTTTATTCCTTAAAAAAATGATCTGAAGTAAATTTTGCTTAATGTCAAGATTTATTAAGACTAGGTATTAGGCTAATGGATGTTTGTTATTCTGTAATTTTTTTTGCATGGTTGGAATATTTATAATACAGATGCTGCTATTGTGTTTTCATTTCTTTTTTGGATTTCTTAAGTTTATAATATTTTTATTAATATTCTGATTATACTTGCAATTATTATATATCTTTTTGATTTTTCTATCAACATAGTTGGTTGTAATTGTTTATGGTATATTTTACTGTTACACAGTGACCTTGCCTACCTATATGCTTTATGTATCTAAATAGAAACTTCGGCTTTGCTTACTTTTGCACAGATGGCCGTTGCATTATCTATATGAAATTCGTATTGTGGTCTCCATTTAATCTCGTATTATATTTTTTTCTTTTAGAGAAACAGGATCTTGCTATGTTGGCCAGGCTGGTCTCAAACTCTTGGCCTCAAGGATCCTTCTGCCTTAGCCTCCCAATGTGCTGGGATTACAGGCCTGAGCCAACATGCTGGGCCTGGTGTTACAATTTTTATAGCTTACCTTTTATTAGTTTCCTAGGGCTGTTGTAACAAATTATCACAAATTGAGTGGCTTAAAGCAACAGCAATTTGTGTATTTATTTAGAGATGAATGTCTTGGTATGTTGCTCCAGCTGGTCTTGAACTCCTGGCCTCAGATCATCCTCCTACCTTTGCCTTGTGAGTAGCTGGGATTATAGGTGTGAGCCACAATGCTTGGCTAACAGAAATTTATTCTGTGAAGTTCTGGAAGCCATAACTCTGCAGTCAAGGCAGCAGCGGGGCTGTGCTTCCAGGGGACATTCTGTTCCTTTCCTAGCTTCTTCCAGCTCCTGGTGGCTCCAGGTATTCGCCTGGCTTATGGCTACCTCCCTCCCATGTCTGCCTCCATCTTCACGTGACCTTCTCTGGGTATCTGGGTCTTCTCCTTCTCTGTCTTATAAGAACACTTGTCACTGGATTTAGGGACCACCCAGGTAATCCACAAGATTCTTAATTATATCTGCAAAGATTCCTTTTTCAAATGAGACCATCTTTACAGATTCTGGGGATTAGGATGTGGCTATATCTTTTTATCTTTTGTTGGGGGAGGCTACTATTTAAGCACTATAGCCCTCTATCATCTAACATGTTCTTTGCTGTGTCTTTCTGCTGCCAGGTGGAGTCTCTATTCCTGTGGAACTTTGAAGTTTAAAGTGCTTTAAAATCAGATCTTTTAAAAATCAAAAGTGTACTTACTTCTTGTAATAAGCAATACCTGCTTATGATAAAAAACTCAAAATGTCTGAAGGGCATTTGACTGAATGTCTGTCTTCCTTTTACTTATTTTATTTTTGTTTTTTAAAAAATATTAGGGCTTGGCATGGTGGCTCATGCCTGTAATCCCAGTACTTTGAGAGGCCAAGGCAGGAGGATTGCCTGAGCCCAGGTGAGACCAGCCTGGGCACACACCCGTGGTCCTAGCTGTTTGGGAGGCTGAAGCAGAAGGATTACTTGAGCCCAGGAGGTTGAAGCTTCAGTGAGCCATGATTGTACCACTGCACTCCAGCCTGAGTGACAGAATGAGACACTGTCTCAAGAAAATATACATATATTTATAATATATATCAAAGAAGGAAGGTGGAGTAAGTACTAGTGTTTTCAGTATGAAGAAAAGTGCTCACACATAGCCGGACATCTTCAGTGCAGATTTCAGGTTTAGGGCTCATATATTCAGGAAGGGGTCAGAAAAGATACTATGGAGACTCAATGTATGATAACAGAAATTTCTTTTTAAATTCCAAGAGGTTCATATTATATATCTAATTCATATTATATAGTTCATATTATATATATATGGTTCACATTATGTATAACGTATATAATACACACACACACACACACATATATCAGTATTTCTTTGAGCTACTTCTCTTAGCCTTTATTTTTTTCTATTTCCCTTAAATAGGAAAGGAGGTTTAGGGTTAAGGTTTGCCTTCTCATATTTTAATGAACCGTATTTTTAAGTTTCCATAGTATCTGTTCTGAGCCTTTCCTGAATATATGAGCCTAAACCTGATATCTGCACTGAAGATGTCAGGCTATGTTTCTCCTCTTCTCAAAACCTAAACCCGTCATTTATGATTTTAATACTAACCTCTCCTTTTTGCTTCATCATTTATTCCCTTTCTCTTACTCTAATTAATTTTCTTGGGCAAGGCACGGTGGTTCACACCTCTAATCCTAGCACTTTGGGAGGCTAAGGTGGGAGATTGCTTGAGGCCAGGAGTTTAAGACCTAACGTGGCCAGCATAGTGAGACCCCATCTCTCTCTCTCTCTTTTTTTTTTTTTTGAGATGGAGTCCTGCTCTTGTCCCCAGGCTGGAGTGCAGTGGCGTGCAATATTGGCTCACTGCAACCTCCGCCTCCCAGGCTCAAGGGATTCTCCTGCCTCAGCCTCCTGAGTAGCTGGGACTATAGGCACATGCCATCATGCCCAGCTAATTTTTGTATTTTTAGTAGAGACGGGGTTTTACTATGTTGCCCAGGCTGGTCTCGAACTCCTGAGGTCAAGTGATCTGCCCGCATTGGTCTTCCAAAGTGCTGGGATTACAGGTATGAGCCACTGTGCCCAGCCCAGACCCCATCTTTTAAAAATGAAAAAACAATTTTTTTATCTGCTTATTTTTCTTCTCACACCCCAAAATCACGTTGATACCTTTTCTTTAAAGGAAACAAAAAAAGAACACCAAAATGATGCCAAAAGATAAAGACCTTTTCTAGCTTCTGCTGTTTTTGAAGCTTTTCTCCCTACCTGGGTGGCTACATTTTTTTCCCCCTTTGAGATGGAGTCTCACTGTGTCATCCAGGTTGGAGTGCAGTGGCACGATCTCGGCTCATTGCAACCTCCACCTCCTGGGTTCAAGCAATTCTCCTGCCTCAGCCTCCCTAGTAGCAGGGACTACAGGCATGCACCACCACACCTGACTAACTTTTTTGTATTTTTAATAGAGATGAGGTTTCCATATGTTGGCCAGGCTGGCCTTGAACTCCTGACCTAAGGTGACCCACCCACCTCGACCTCCCAGAGTGCTAGGATTATAGGTGTGAGCCACCGCGCCCAGCCAACATTCTTAAGGATTGGCACATTGTCTTCATTCTAACTGCTCACTCCTTCAAACCTCCATGCCCTACGAGAGTTTCACCAGCCTAGAGACCAGATTCCCACTCTGCACAGCCTTTTGGTATCATCATTTTTTCCCTTTTCGTGAAATTCTCCTTATGCTTCATGCCACTGGGGTGCCCTTATTTATTTATTTATTTATTTTAATGATTTAGCCAGATCTCATTACCTGTCATCTCCCCGATCTTTATCTAGTCTTGACCCCCTCTACATCTCTACTTCTGAACCTCAGGGGTTCTGCTTTCTCAGTCAATTTCCTGCTGGTACCTTAGTGTGAAATAATAAGAAATATACACATTGATCTCTGTCCCCAGTTCCAGGAACAGAGCTCCTAAAATCCTCATAAGTTTCTGAGCAGTAGGGGCACTAGGAGGCTCTTTTGTTCCAATATTTGGTGTCTGCCCCAGTTCCTCCGACAGAGTTCCTAATACCCTTGTAGATAGGAGTACTAGAAGAATCTTTTGTTCTATGATTTGGTCTTTGACCCCCATTCTTGTCACAGAGCTCCAAAATCCCTTGGAATTTCCTGGGTGATAGGAGCATCTTTTATTCTGATGAGGCGACTCTTAGTGGGCTCCTGGATGGTGCTGGTCACCAGAAAGACCAAGCCATGACCATAAACTTGGAGCTTTCAGTCCCAGCCCTATCCTTCAGGGAGGGAGAGGGGCTGGGGATTGAGTTAATAATTGACCATGCCTCTGTGATGAAGCCTCCATAAAAATCCCTAAATGGTGTTCAGAGAGCATCTGAGCTGGCAAACTCATCCAAGTGCTAGGAAAGTGGTGCATTCCCACTCCGTGGGGACAGAAGCTCCAGCCCTCAGGACCTTTGCAGACTCGCCTTATGTATCTTTTCATCTGGCTGTTCATCTGTATCCTTTATGATATCCTTCCTAACCAGTAAATGTAAGTAAAGTGTTTCCCTGAGTTCTGTGGGCCACTCTTGTAAATTAATCAAACCCGAGGATGGGTAGTGGCAGCCCTGATTTACAGTCAATCCGAAATATAGGTGACAACCTGCTCCTTGTGGATTGGCATCTGAAGTGAGGGCCATCTTGTAGGACTGAGCCCTTAGTCTGTGGGATCTGATGCTGTCTCTAGGTAGACTGTAAGAACTGAATTGGATTAGAGGACAGCTGGTGTCTGCTGGAGAACTGCTTGGTGTGTGGAGAAATACCCCCACATATCTGGTGTCAGAGGTATTGAGTGACTGTGTCAGACAGTAGGAAAAACACTTTTTCCTCTGTCTTTTCAGACTTAGGTTCAAACTAGACATTGAACACATTAACTTCCCCTACTCATTTGTTCCCTCACCTGAGTTCCCATCTACTGCTAGCACTACCTTGCTCTTTCCCTAGGACTTGATGTCATCCTTGGCTCTTTTCTCTGCATTTTCCCTTACTTAATCCTTTTAGGTCAAAAATATACATCTTTGGCATTTTTGTATCCCTGGCAGTTGCTCTGATGCCGGGCACAAAGTGAACACATCCTAAGCCTTTGCCTAATATACTGATGAGTCCTGTTGGTTTCACCTTTGGGCAGTTCCTCTCCACTCTGTTCCTACTATCACCCCCAGAGGTAGCTCAGGCCTTTGTTACCACTAGACTGTGGCTCTAGCCTCACCTGCCTGGTGTCGCTGTCTGCCTAGTCTATCCGTTCCCATACAGTGGACACATGCTGCAAGGTTATTCTTTATGTGGCCCTCCTGTTACTATTTGCTACAAAACAAAGCTCATACTTCTTAGCCCGATACTTAAGCCCCCGTGTGATCGGATTTCAACCTAACTTTCTAGCCTTATTGCTCCTGGACCCTAAACTGTAGTCAACCTGATGCAGTCACTTGTCTCCATATATACCATAGCCTTTTTTGACCATCTGCTCAGGCCCATGCTGGTCCTCTTTCCCCTCATCCTCCTGGGTCGGAGTCTCCAACCCATCTTCCAAGACACATCTCAAATGCCACCCTTTTAAGGAAATCCCGGAATCCTTTACTGGAAGTAATATTTTCTTCCTCCTAGCTCCCATAGTTCTTGTACTGTGCCTTACTAATAGCATTTGTCCCTTTAATCTAGATATATCTGGACTAATTTCCTCTACTAGTCTGTTAGCTACTTGAGAATAGGGACAATTTAGATGAATTTTTATATCCTCACACATTTCCCTGAGATGGTACTTACTTAATATTTATTAAAAGATAAATCTCCTTATAACTATTAAAGTTGTAATATGATAGATATTGAGTGGTTCTGTTTCCTAAGTTTAATGTTTGTTTTGTTGTTTATTTAAGACTTTGGTTTAGACAGACTGATAAAACAATTCCTTATATTTATTATATAAGTTAATCACTTCTAACTTCAATTATGTTATGTATTTATTTCGATAGTAAGCACCAGCTTCCTTACTCAAATTTAGTTGTTTTTCTCTCCAAGGTTGGTTTTTATTTAATGTTACTAGCCTTGCCCATTGTAAATTCATTTACCTAGTTATTTCAAAGAGTATGTCTATTGGCAATCATACCTGTATCGTTTTCTGTATCTTTGCTGCTATAAAAATGTGGACAGATTACTATAGACCTTCCAGGTTTCAACATTTTCTTTTGCTCTCAAGGAGAAAAGATAGTTAAACTAGGTACTTACTTTTATGTTCTCTTCTGTTTCATCTTTCCTTCATGGCAGGTTTTAAGACCCCTTAATCGTTTCTGGAGTTTAAAGAGTTGATGTGTGGGTGTCTGGTGGTCTTTCTTTGAGTCTCATGTCATGAGAATGCCTTCTCTGGGCCTTCTCCATATCTGAGGCCTGATGACATGATGATCTTTGCAATGTTCTTCTTTTATTTTCCCAGTGGTGCAGTTTAAATGTGTCCCCCAAAAGTTTATGTGTTGGAAATGTGATTGCCATTGTGGTGATGTTAAATGGTGGCACCTTTGGGAGGTAATTAGGTCATGAGAGCTCTGCCCTCATGGATGGATTAATGCTATCATTGTGGGAGTTTGGCCTTCGTTTGCTCTCTGTCTCACACACACTTGCCCTCTCTTGCCCTCCCACCTTCTGCTGTTCCACCATGGGATGACTGTCAGATGCCAGTGCCATGCTCTTGGATTTCCCAGCTTCCAGAACTGTGAAAAGTAAATTTCTTTTTTAAATTCTTTCTTTCTTTCCTTCTTTCCTTCTTTCCTTCTTCCTTCCTTCCTTCCTTCCTTCCTTTCTTTCTTTCTTTCTCTTTCTTTTTGTAGAGGTGAAGTCTTGCTGCTCAGGCTGGTCTTGAACTCCTGGCTTAAGTGATCCTCCCACCTCAGCTTCCCAAAGCATTGGGATTATAAGCATGAGCCACTATGCCAGGCCAAATTTCTTTTCTTTATCAATTACTCAGTCTTGGGTATTCTGTTATAGCAGCAGCAAACAGTCTAAGACACCAATTACGGTTTCCATGTCTGGCTTTTTAAGTGTGAGACTTAGAATCCTCCTCAGAAGTGGGATCTTCATGTGTGTTTTCTTTAGGTCTCACATTACTTTTGATTTTTATAATTGAGTGATAGTCTAGTTTGCTGTAGATTGATCTTTGCTCTGGTGCATTGGTTCTCTTTCTTGTTTTAGTATAAGCAACAAGGTTTTTGTTTGAATGAACAGTTTGTTTCTTCTGAAATAGGCATCATTCATCTAGCCATGCTTAGCTGCAGTTCCTCAGGCCTTTCTCTTTTCCTTTGTGTTGTATTCTGCCTATTTTCACTTCTTTTTGGAGACATATTTAAAATTATTCTCAGGTTTCCCTTTCTCCCCCCTACCTTACCTCCCTCCTCCTCCCCACTTGCCTTAGCTTATTATTTTTGAAATGTATCTTGTTGGTTTTCACTGTTTTGACCTTGGTAATTGTTTTGAGGAGCTTAGTTAGGATAGGTACTGCATCCTTTTTCTTTTTTTCTTTTTTTTAAAGACAGGGTCTCACTCTGTTGCCCAGGCTTGAGTGCAGTGGCACAATCACAGCTCACTGCAGCCTTGACCTCTCAGGTTCAAGTGATCCTCCTGCCTCAGCCTCCCAAGTGGTTGGGACTTCAGGTGCACACCACCTTGCCTGGCTAATTTTTATTTTTATTTTTGTAGAGATGGAATCTCACTATGTTGCTCAGGCTGGTCTCATACTTCTGGGCTCAGGGAATCTTTCTGCCTTGGCCTCCCAAAGTGCTGGGATTACAGGCATGAGCCAATGTGGCCTCTCGTTGTTTTATTTGTTTATTTATTTTTCGGGACAGGTCTCATTATGTTGCCCAGGCTGGTCTTGAACTCCTGGGTTCAAGCAATCCTCTTGCCTCAGCCTCCTGAGTAGCTCGGATTACAGGCGTGTGCTACCCTGCTTGACTTGTTTTAAAAATGCATTTCAAAGCAGGCACGGTGGCTCACACCTGTAATCTCAGAGGCTGAGGCGGGCAGATCACGAGGTCAGGAGATCGAGACCATCCTGGCTAACATGGTGAAATCCCATCTCTACTAAAAATACAAAAAATTAGCCGGGCATGGTGGTGCGTGCCTGTAGTCCCAGCTACTCGGGAGGCTGAGGCAGTAGAATCGCTTGGACCCGGGAGGTGGAGGTCGCAGTGAGCCGAGATCACGCCACTGCACTCCAGCCTGAGCGACAGAGTGAGACTCTGTCTCAAAAAAAAAAATGAATTTCAACCTGTGATGGAGATGGATAGGGCCTAGGAGAAACAAAATCACTGTTTGATTTCTTTGAGGCTCTCTGACAAAAAGATTGAGGAGGAAACAGAACATACTGGATAAGACTGACTTTTTGGATTCTTTGTGCATTTCAGTCTATCCATTTGGCATAGGTAAGCATGACTACTATCAAATCAGTGGTATTGATCAGTCAGTATAGTTGATAACGTTCTTAAATTCTTGACAGCTATTGAATTGAGATGTATATTTTGTGGCTTTTATTTTTTAATGGTGGCTCTTCAGGTAGGGGCAGGAAAAATGGGATGTGGGCAGTAATATCTGCTTTCTACTTTGAATTGAAAAAGAAGTAAGGTGACAGATTTAAAAAATTATTATATTTTTAATGGCTTTTCTATCAAGCAGTTGGACCTTTTTTCTCCCTCCAAGTTATATTACATTTATCACAGCATTTCTATGAATTGGATAGTATTCTACAATTTTGCAGGGAGGAACTGAGGTCTAGAGTTCACCTAGCTTTTCAGAATTAGATAAAAAATCTCTTAGCTCTCTGTCAGAGACCCTTTCCATGGGGCAGGCTGCTGACCTACAATATGTAATTTGCTTTTGGTGCAAGGAGACCCAGTCTCTATTTGTTTAGGCAAGACCTAGAGGGTAATGAAATTCAATCTAAAGCTTTTCCGGATGATTACCTCTGTTTTGTAGCATCTCATTTGCTTTTGCTTGGAAATGTTGCCTGTGCCTTCTGTGGAGGGGATGACAAGTATTGTTACTGTCAGGTATGTCTCATCCTCATCCTTCTTGCACGTTCTTACTCTTGATTCAAGTCTTAGAATCACCTCACCTTGCAAGAGTGATCTCTGTTTGTTCCTGTCACAGAGCAGGCCCATCTCACTGGTGACTGGGTGGACGGTAGTCTCTCAGTGGAGTTCTTTGGAGTTCACCTCTGTCCCGATGCAGATGCAGGTCCCTGTGATGTCTGTCCTGGTACAGTGCCTATGTTGTGCCACATCACAAGCCAAATCTCTGCCTCTGAGTCTGGTCAGAAAAGTTTCTGGTCATGCATCTTATGTCTTTTCAGTGTCCTCAGGTAACGTCTTTGTGGTACCACCAGTGAATGCTTTGGGACATGGCAAGTTGTTAATGCTGTTTGGCCCTGGGATCCCTGTGCTTTGTGAGAGGAAGAAGCAGATACAGGAAGAAGCAGATACAGCTGGGCACGGTGGCTCATGCCTGTACTCTCAGCTTCTTAGGATGCTGAGAGGTAGGAGGATTGCTTGAGCCAGGAGTGCTACCTGGGCAATATTGGGAGGCCTCATCTAAAAAAAATAAAAATAAAAAAGAAAGCAGACACAGTGGCAGAACTCTTGTTCCATTCACTTTGTCACCTTTTGTGAGTAAGTGAATGACTCAGAACTAAATGACAAGGATTATTAGTTGGGCGTGGTGGTGCACCTGTAGTCCCAGCTACTCAGAAGGCTGAGGTGGGAGGATCTCTTCAGCCCGGGAAGTCAAGGCTGCAGTGAGCTGTGTTTGTGCCACTGCACTCTAGCCTGGGCAACAGAGTCTCAGAACAAAAAGAGAGAAGAGATTGTATGACATTGAGTGACAGTGACTAATCATTAATTAGTGAGCTCTTTTATCTCTGTTTTTTAATTTAATTTTTATTTCTGTCATCAGAATTTGCTTTTAGCAATATTAAGATTTTGCCTGTTGATTACCAGAGGCTGGGAATGGGAGTAGAGGTTGGGGGAATGTGAGGATGGTTAATGGATACAAAAAAAAAAGAAAGAATGAGTAAGACCTATTATCTGATAGCACAACTGGATGACTGTAGTCAATAATAATAACAACTGCACATTTAAAGTAACTTAAAGTATGTAATTGGATTGTTTACAACTCAATGGATAAATGCTTGAGGGGATAGATACCCATTCTTCATGATGTGCTTATCTCACATTGCATGCCTGTATCAAAACATCTCTCGCTGGGTGTGGTGCCTCATGCCTGTAATCCCAGCACTTTGGGAGGTCAAGGTGGGAGGATCGCTTGAGCACAGGAGTTCAGGACCTGCCTGGGCCAAGTTTCTGGTCATTCATCTTATATCCTTTCAGTGTCCTCTTAGTGGAGAATGCCATAGAATTTTCTTTCTAGGGTTTCAGATCACTTGTCCAGTGAGCTTTGTCCAGTGTAGGCTCATGTAACGTCTTTGTTGTACCACAGATGAATGCAACATGGCAAAACGCCATCTCTACTAAAAAAAAAACAAAACAAAACTCAGGTACCCCATAAATATATAGACCTACTATGTACCCCCAAAAATTAAAAATAAAAACAAGATTTTGCCTGTTAGATACTTGTTTGAGAATTTTGACTCCTTTGTACTTATTTTTTTGACTCATTAAAAAATTTTTTTTACAGCTTCGTTGAGATATAATTCAAATATCATATAACTTACCCATTTGATGTGTACAATTCAATGGCTTTTAGGATATTCACAGAGTTGAATGAACCAATTTTAGAATATTTTCATTCCCCCAATAGCAGTCACTCCCCATTTCTACCCAGTCCCCTGCAGCCCTAGGCCACCACTAAGCTACTTTCTGTCTATAGATTTGCTTGTTCTGGACATTTCATGTAAAGGGAATCATATGATAAGTAGTCTTTTGTGACTGGCTTCTTTCACTTAACATAATGGTTTCCTGGTCTTGAACTCCTGGCTTCAAGCAGTCTTCCTGCCTTAGCCTCCTGAGTAGCTGGGATTACAGGCATGTGCTACCCTGCTTGGCTTGTTTTAAAAATGCATTTCAAGGCAGACGCGGTGGCTCACGCCTGTAATCCCAGCACTTTGGGAGGCGGAGGTGGGCGGATCATGAGGTCAGGAGATCGAGACCATCCTGGCTAACATGGTTTCCATGTCTTGCTCCTGGTTTTCCTTCGCTCTCTGGGGTGGCACAGAAAGTTGTACATATTTCTGCAGTACGTTTCATAAACTGTTCATGAAAAAAGAAAAAAAAAGTTCTACATATCGTCTGCCATCTCTGGAATAGTTGAACAGGTTAGATAGGTTCTTTGAAGAACAACGATAGAAAAGTACTTCCAAACAAAGTCTGTCTCAAGTCTTCAGATGCACTTCAATTGTAGTCACTTAAGACAGATGTTTTTTGATCTCTGTATTAATTGTCCTATTGTAGCAGAACAAATTGTCCCAAAACTTGTGCGGTGTAAAACAAGACACATTGATTATCTCGCAGTTTCTGTGGGTTGGGAGTCTGGGCGCAGTGTAGCTCTGGGTCTCTCACGTGGCTGCAGTCATCTCGGAGCTTGACTAGGAAGGACCCACTTCCTGGCTCACTCCCA
Source organism: Pan paniscus (assembly GCF_029289425.2). Taxonomy (NCBI): domain Eukaryota; kingdom Metazoa; phylum Chordata; class Mammalia; order Primates; family Hominidae; genus Pan; species Pan paniscus. Next base: position 43,690,314 of record NC_073253.2, on the reverse strand, counting down.
TGGCTGTTGGCAGGGTCCAGCGCTTTGCAGGCCTGTTTCTTATGAGCTGCTGGCCAGCGGCCTTCCTCAGTTGCTTGCCATACAGCCTCTTCCTAGAGCATCTCACAGCACGTCACGTGACTTCATCAAAGCGAGAGAGTGAGAAGACAAGAAAGAGGGCCAGGAAGAGCAAGAGGGCCAGTAGGATGGTAGACAGTTTCTCATGACCTGACCACAGAGGTGACAATCCATCACTTGCCATATTCTCTTTATTACAAGTGAGTCACTGGACCCACCACATATTCAAGAGGAAGGAACTGCACAGAATGTGAATACCAAGTCACGGGTTTGGGGGGACCATTTTAAAAGCCTGGTTACCAGAATCTCCTGTCCTTTTCTGAGCTTGTGTAGCTAGTGTCAGAGAGGTGGATTGCTGGTTTCCTTGGTTGTTGAGGAACTGTGGAGAAACGTGTGGGAAGTGCCCTTAGCCATATGGTAAAATTCCCGGAAGTAGATATGCCAATAATTTGTCAGCTATTCCCTTGTGAGACTTTTCTAGATCTCTCTTCCATCCTTCTTCCCCTACTCAAATGGTGTCTTAGTCATTTCCAGCTGCTATACCAAATTATCATAGACTACTGGGTGTCTTAAAAAACAGACATTTATTTCTCACAACTCTGGAGGCTGGAAGTCCCCAGAGATAGGGGTACGAGCCTGGCCTGGTTCTTGGTCAGGGCCCTGTTCTTGACTATGTTCTCACATGGTGACCAAAGAGATCTCCTGTCTCTTCCTTATAAGGGCACTAATCCCATGGGGAGGGGGGGCCCTACCTCATGACTTCATCTCACCAAATTACTCCCCAAAGGCCTCTGCCTCCGCATACCATCACTCTGGGGAGCAGGGCTTCAGCAGATGAGTTCGGAGGAGACACAAACATTCAGTCTGTAGTAGATGGTATGATGGCATTTAGTTTCATTTCTCTCACCTTTGTCTTACTACATTTCTTTCTTCCTTTCTTTTTCTTTTTCTTTTTTTTTGAGACTGAGTTTTGCCCTTGTTGCCCAGGCTGGAGTGCAATGGTGTGATCTCGGCTTACCGCAACCTCTGCCTCCCGGGTTCAAGCCATTCTTCTGCCTCAGCCTCCCGAGTAGCTGTGATTACAGGCATGCACCACCGTGCCTGGCTAATCTTGTATTTTTAGTAGAAACGGGGTTTCTCCATGTTGGTCAGGCTGGTCTCAAACTCCCAACCTCAGGTGATCCGCCCACCTCAGCCTCCCAAAGTGCTGGGATTACAGGCGTGAGCCACCACACCCACCCCCTGCTTTCTTTCTTTCTTTTTTTTTTTTTTTTTTGAGACGGAGTCTTGCTTTGTCGCCCAGGCTGGAGTGCAGTGGTGTGATCTCGGCTCAGGGCAACCTCCGCCTCCCAGGTTAAGTGATTCTCCTGCTTCAGCCTCCTGAGTAGCTGGGTTTACAGGCATGCACCACCACACCCAATTAATTTTTGTATTTTTAGTAAATACTGGGTTTCACCATGTTGGCTAGGCTGGTCTTGAACTCCTGGCCTCAAGTGATCCACCCACCCCCACCTCCCAAAGTGCTGGGATTACAGACATGAGCCACTGTGCCCAGCCTGTCTAACTACATTTCAACACAATAATTCCTCTTCCTCTGTTTCCTCCCTGACCTGCCTCCCTCATCTTGGTCTTTGAATTCTTGCTGACAGTTGCTTTCTCCTCCTTTTGCTCTCTGGTTGTTTTCATGGGACTCTGCCATGCCTGCTTAGTTCTTTAGGTATTATTTTTGAAAACTGTTCCTTTTTAGATTTGACATCACTGTGACTCTTCTGTAAATTCCTTGACTGTATTTCTTTTTGGATACTGAAATAGTTTGAGCTGAACTCAGTGTTCTGGTACAGAGAACAGGATGCTAAGGTAAAATTGTGTCCTTTGCTCCCCACAGAAATTTGAAAAAGAAAGCCCATAAAATGTTTCAAACATGCAGAAAGTATACAGAATAATAGAACTGAATGCTGGTGTGCTCACTACCTGGGTGTATTAAGTGTTAACATTACATTTTGTTATCTTTGCCACAGATTTGAAAAGAATGGACTCATTTAAAAGTTTATTTATGTGTTCAAAATATATTGATGGACATGTTGGTTATTTACATATTTTTGCTATTGTAGCAATGCTATGTGAGTGTTTCCCTGTGCTCATAGGCAAGTTTTTGTAGCCATAGATAATCTGTAACACAAACTTCTGGGTGATTGATAAGCAAAACTGTAAGTGATAATCACTTCTGTAATATGTTGACAAATAAATGTTGAAGCCACTTTCAATAACATACATGAAAGCTTTAGTTGAGGAAGAATGCTTTTTGTGTTGGCCATTTAGATGGAAAAATGCTAACTCATGTTACCTTTCATCTTTTGATTATACCAGTATGGCATGCTGTTTTTCAGAACATGCTGTTTGCATGCCTGTAAGGAAAACTGATGGAATATTGGAATTAGTAGCAAAAATTGCTTTCATATGATAATTTTAAAAATATTCATTATATACTTTATTTTTTCTTGGTGGTATCGTTCAATCCTATTTAGGAGTCATCAGCCAAACCTATATTTATTATTCTTTGTACCATCCTAATTTCTGAGCAAGATTTTTTTAAAGCTTTTTATTATGGAAAATTTTAAACACACGAAACTAGAGAAGATAGTACTGTGAACCCTATGTACACATCACCCAGCTTCAATACAATCGACTTTTCTTTTGAGGAAGGCTTTAAACTGCAATCTTAACATTAGTTTTATATTTAGAAAGTATTACATCCAGTGTAACACAAAATATTAATAACATCCATTTGAAGAGTTATTTTAGTATTCCTGTGAGGTAACTGGCAAATGTTTAGAGGACTTATTATTATTATTAGACATAAAAGTTATCCTTTTAATACAGTTTTGCAAAATTATAGGTATATTGTGGATTTCTTCTCTCCATTAGTTTTTCAGGCCAGTAGTCTATCAGGCCAGTCTTCTCTCTGACAGGGAGATTGTCCATAAGTTTTGTAAAAGTGAGACATAAGCCCTTCAAAATGTTTTGATACAAGAAGTCAGAAAACTATTTCAAACATTTAGAGGACTTTGTTTTTAAAATGATGTTCAGGGACCAACCAGTAATATCCCCTGGTCACTGCAGTGTTTGTGGGATTCTGGATCAAACACTATAGAAGTCACTGCATGAGCTGCATCTCATGTGTTTGTCGTGTGCTTGGATTCCAGATCGCAGTGGTCATGGGCTCCTGCACCGCAGGAGGAGCCTATGTGCCTGCCATGGCTGATGAAAACATCATTGTACGCAAGCAGGGTACCATTTTCTTGGCAGGACCCCCCTTGGTAAGAACATAAGAACGTTGGTCGATGGAAATTAAATATGCATAACATAAAATACACCATTTAAACTATTTTTTGATGTTTTAAAAAATATTGTGATAAAATATGCATAACATAAAACTTACTGTTGTAACCGTTTTTCAGTACAGCTTGGTGACGTTTAGTATGTTCATATTGTTGTGCAACCATCACTACCATCTATCTCGAGAACATTTTCATCCTCCCCAACTGAAATTCTCCCTATTTCTGTCACCTCTGCCACCTCGGCACCACCATTCTACTTTCTGTCCTTATGAATTTGACTATTCTAGGTATCTCACATGTCAGTGGAATCATATAATATCTGTCCTTTTGTGATAGATGTATTTCACTTAGCAAAACGTCTTCATGGTTCTTCTATATTGTAGCAGATGTCAGAGTGCCCTTCATTGTTAAGGCTAAATAATGTTCCATTGTATGTATACACTGTATTTTGTTTATTCATTCATCCATCAATCGATATTTGGGTTGCTTCCACTCTCAGGCTATTATGAATAATGCTGCTATGAACATGGGTGTACAAATTTCTATTCAAGTTCCTGCTTTCATTTTTTTGGGTATATACCTGGAAGTGAAATTGTTGGATCATATGGAATTCTATGTTTACTTTTTGAGGAATCACTTCATTCCTTTTTATGGCTGAATAATATTCCATTGTATGGTTATGCTGTGTTCTAGCTATCCATTCATCAGTTGATGGGCATTTAGGTTGCTTCTGCTTTTGGGTATTATGAATAACGGCGCTTTGAATGTATAGGTTTTTGCATGGAAATGTTTTTATTTCTGTGGGATATGTACCTATGAGTAGAATTGCTGGATCATGTGGTAGCCGTGTTTAACATTTTGAAAAACTTCTAATCTATCCAATACATGTTTTACATTTCTACCAGCAGCATGTGAGGGTTCTGATTGTTCCACATTCTTGTCAACACTTGTAATTGTATGTTTGTCTGATGACAGCCATCTTTGGGGGTGTGAGGTAGTACCTCATTTTGGTTTTGATTTGCATTTCCCTAGTGACTAGTGATGTTGAGGCTTTTTTTTTTTTTAATTTTTTTATTTTTATTTTTTATTGAGGCAGAGTCTCACACTGTTGCCCAGGCTGGAGTGCAGTGGTGTGATCTTGGCTCACTGCAACCTCCACCTCCCAGGTTCAAGTGATTCTCCTGCCTCAGCCTCCCAAGTAGCTGGGATTACAGGTGCACGCCACCACTCCCGGCTAATTTTTGTATTTTTAGTAGAGACAGGGTTTCACCATGTTGGCCAGGCTGGTTTTGAACTCCTGACCTCAGGTGGTATGCCTGCCTCAGCCTCCCAAAGTGCTGGGATTACAGGCATGAGCCACCGCACCTGGCCAAGGCATCTTTTCATGTGCCTGTTGGCCATTTGTATGTCTTCTTTGGAGACATGTCTATTCAGATTCTTTCTCATTTTTAAATTGGGCTATTTGTCTTTTTATTTAGTTGTAAGAATTCTATATGTGTTCTGAATACAAGTCCCTTATTAGATTTGCAAATATTTTTGCTCATTCTGTAGGTTGTCTTTTTTACTTTCTTAGTGATGTCTTCCCTTGAAGCACAAAAGTTTTAAATTTTGATCACATCCAGTTTATGCATTTTTTCCTTTGGTTTCTTGTGCTTTTGGTGTCTTATCCAAGAAGCCTTTGCCTAACCCAAGGTCATGAAGATTTACTCCTCTGTTTTCTTCTGAGAGTCTTATAATTTTAGCTCTTGCATTTGGGTCTGTGATCCATTTTGAGTTAGTTTTTGGGTGTGGGATAAGGAAGGGCTCCAGCATTGCTCTATATGTGGATATGCAGTTGTTCCAGCATCATTAGTTGAAAGGACTCTCCTTTCCCCATTGAATGGTCTTGGCAGAAAAAAACTTTTACTTATTTTTTCTTTTACCTCAGCTATACAATTGTTTGACTCAAGGTCAATAACAAGTTAATAAGCTGTTAAGAGAAAGCAGCAAGATTCCTACAGTGTATTAACTTTTGTGTAAAATGGAGAGAAATATACATTTGTATACTTCTATATGCATAAAGAAGTTCTAGAAAAGATACAAAAATACTGCTTAAAATGTAGAGGAGAGGAAACAGGGTAGAAGAAAGACCTTTGATTTTTTTGAGTCCGAGACTGGGTACAGTGGCTAATGCCTGTAATCCCAGCGCTTTGGGAGGCCGAGGTGGGTGGATCACTTGAGATCAGGAACTCGAGACCAGCCTGGCCAACATAGTGAAACCCCGTGTCTCCTGAAAATACAGAAATTAGCCAGGCATGGTGGTGTGCGCCTGTAATCCCAGCTACTCTGGAGGCTGAGGCAGGGGAATTGCTTTACTGGGAGGTGGAGGTTGCAGTGGGTTGAGATTGCGCTACTGCACTCCAGCCTGGGCAACAGAGCGAGACTCCATCTCAAAAAAAAAAAAAAAAAGAAAGAAACAGAAAAGGACAAATATATGATTTTACTTCTAATGAAATATTGAGAATAGGCAAATTCATGGAGGCAGAAAGTAGATTAGTTGTTGCCAGGGACTAGGAGGAGGGTGGAATGGGAGTGACCGCTAATGAGGATGGGGTTTCTTCTGGGAGTGATGAAATTTTCTGGAATTGGGTAGTGGTGATGGTTGCACACTTTGTGCACTTTGTGAATGTACTAAAAGCCACTGAATTGTATGCTTTAAAATAGTGAATTTTATGGTGTATGAATTCTATTCCAAAAAGTTTGTTGCTTCAAAAATTTTTCCAAGAATCATCTTTGGTTATGGAATACTAATACAAATTCATTAGAAAGAATGTGTTAAATAGAGCTTATGTTTTGATGTAAAATAAGTATATTTCCCAAAAGAGGGTGTTAATTTTTAATAACTTTTACTGAAGATCAGGTAGGCCTGAAGGGCTGCCATTTCAAATGTAAAAGTCTTAAGGCATTATTTTAAAAGCCTGCAGCCATTATTATTATTATTATTATTATTACTATTTTAATTTATCTCTTGTATGTGATAGCTGTCATTTGTTAATGAGAGGAAAATGCACTCAAAATTTACCTTTGTATAGTAAAAGGTACAAACTTTCATGGGCCATTCTTGTTTATTTTTTGACTAGAAAATGAGTAAAGATATGACTACAATTTGAAAACATCTTTTTGGAAATACAGGCAGATCATAATAGTGGAATAATGCGAAGGGTTTTAGAGAGAAGATTTTGTCTAAGGGTCAGTAGTTACAATGTCCATTCAGTTAACTTGTACCTTATAAAGAAGCCACTTGGCAGCCAGGGAAGCCTGAAGTTCTGTTGGAGAACTGGACCCCATCCAGCAATCCACCTTTGAAAGACCATGTTCACGGGGAGAAAAAGGCAGTAGCAGCAGCCTCATCCTTTAGAGAATTCTAAATTCTGACGCACGCTTGACCGAATGTTGAGAAAGGGCTTTGAAGGGTTTGCACGTAGTGTGGGGTGTAGTGCTGTAGCTTTTAGTAGCTTAGAGTAGTTGAAAAAAACAGATAGTAAGACAAGTTTTTGAAGGAGCTTTTTGTTCTCCTGTCTTTTGTTTATCTTTTGAACTTGTCATTTAGTCAAATGAGCTGTTTTAATTTTCTCTTTGACTTCTATCATCTTTGCACCTATCACACTATCAAACGTTGTGGGTGTTCAATAAATATTAACTGATGACAAATTCTTATTTTTTTTTGGTTGATATTAGTCAGATCCCTGAAAATAAATATAATTTATCTGTTGTTTATTCCTTTTTGCAACTTTAAATATCCAGACACCTCTTATAATTTGTTATTGTCTGGACTGAATGTTATTTTACACTAAATGTTTTGGAAGGAAAAGAACCAAGAATTTAGTTCTGGGGGTGGAATAATTGGAGGTGAAAATTTTAACTAACTCTCTCTGCAGAAGGATATTTAAGACAAAGCTTTTGATGTAGAGAGTATAAGTTGTTTCTATGCTGTATTTTCTTTTCTTTTTTCTTTTTGTTTCAGGGCTCCCCTCAAGAAAGACTTTTTCTTTACCTTCAACCTCTCTGTGCTATATTTTAGATTAATGTTCATTATTCTAATAAAAGGTTTTCTTATTTGAGTTGATTAATTTGTTTCTTTTTCTTCAAAGAAGTAGGAATCAATAAATAATTCCTAAGGGGTTGGATTGGCATTTAGCCTTAAATTATTTTTCTTTCTTTTTCCTGGTAGAATTTCTCTGGCTATAATTAAGTTATTCTTAATTTATTACTGGGGTTTGTTTCTTTTTGGCCACATTCTGCTAGATCTTAGGTTTAGGTAATCTTGGAGATTTTTTTCCTACCTCTCTTTCCTATGCAGAGTTTGTGATAGTAAATGGAATTTTTCAGCATGTTATTGAGTATTCAAAGATGAATAAATCACAGTTCCTGCCACCAAGGAATTCACAGCATAGAGGAGATGACAGACATAACATGCACATTACTGAACTACATTCTGACACATGCCGTGTTGGAGGTGTAAGTGCAATGCCCTTGGACCGTGGATAGGCAGGCAGTCCTCTATTAATACCATGGAGAAGGCCTGGGCGGGTCAGGAAAGCTGTGTAGAGGAGGCAACTTGAGGTGGGACTTGAAGGGTAAGTGGGAATTCGTCAGGTAGGTGAGAAGAAGAGATCCCAGGCAGTGGGAGGAACACACACACAGACACAAAGTCTTGACCACATGTGTCAGGGCAGCATGACATAGGGAAAGAGGATGGCCTTTCAGGTCTTTCAAGCTGGAAACGTGTGGGCTCGAATGAGACTCCATTGCTTGCTATGGACTGTAAGCAAGTTCTTTGTGACTCTGGGCTTAGATTTTTCACCTGTAAGAGTAAAGATAATAGTCTCCAGGTTTCCTAGGTGCATGAATGAGAAAGCACAGTGTTCTTTAGTTCTATGGAAGAAAAAGTATAGGTATAGTCAGGTGAGGAGTTGTGCATGTTGGGGAAGCATTTTTATATGTCTGATGGACCGATTTCACTGATGATTTTTATCCTTGTTGTAGGTTAAAGCGGCAACTGGGGAAGAAGTATCTGCTGAGGATCTTGGAGGTGCTGATCTTCATTGCAGGTGAAACAGAAATGGTTGTTTCTTTCCGGGATTGAGTGTCATTTTGTTTGTTTGTTTAAAAGAAGTTTTACGTGTTTGTTTCCAGTGCTAAACTTGCCAGACCACATCACAGTTTATTTGTTCTTGATCTGCTGGTTTAATATTCAATTCTTTGAACTGTAGAGTTGCATTTCCAAGCTAGAGCATCAGCCAAGAAGGACTGGAGAGACAGGTTTCTTATTTATTTGACAAACATTCATTGGGCACCTGTTATGTAGCAGGCACTGTTCTGGGTGCCTGAGATAAGAGGTAGATACTATCTTTGACTTCGAGGACCTTATATTCTAGTCAGGGAGGTGGGCAATTGCAAGTAATTGCACAAAATTATGTAAATGTGGCTGATACGCGATAAGGCTTACAAAGGAGAAGAGGGACAGCGTAGAGGAGGTGGGTCTACCCTGGGGTGTGCAGTTAAATGTTTAGTAACTGGTTCTCTGGGGAGGAAAAAAAGCCCCGATTTGTGGCATTTGCCAATTTCTGTGGTATGAGTGATCCCACCATGGCTGATTTCAAGCTGCCAACATGATGCCTCTATGTGGAATCAGACACAGATGCACGTAGTTGGCTCTTGTGAGTTAGCTGTGAGCTGGCTTCGTCACATTGTTGGCCTGACCATGTTAGGTTAGAGTGCAGGGGTAAGAAGACCCTCTACCTCCTAGAATGTTGTCAGAAGTCAATGAGATACAATACATGTGGATTGCTTTAGAATGAAACTATACCTGCTTTTGATAAGTTAGCTATAAATGTTGGTTGCCATTATGATTATTTTCTTGTTTGTCATCATAGTTGCTCAATAAAGGTTTTAGACTTTTTTTTTTTTAGGAGTAATTGGGAAACAATTGAGGAGGAGGGTTTTTTTTCAGTTATATATATATATATATATATTTATATTTTTTGTAGAAACAGGTGTCTCACTGTATTGCTCAGGTTGGTTTAAAACTCCTTGCCTCAAGCAGTCCTCCTGCCTTGCCCTTCCAAAGTGCTGGGATTACAGGAGTGAGCCACTGCACCTGGACTAAATTTTTAAGCAGTTTGACTATTTAAAAAAAGTAAAGCTGTAGGCAATATATTACGTTAAGGGTGTAGATTCTGGAATTTAACTTCTGTTTGCCTCCCCTATTCCCCTTGGGACTTAGACAAACTGCTTACCCTATCTGAGTCTCATTTCCTCATAGATAAAGTGAAAATTGTGAATAGTGCCTGCCTCATAACACAGCATCTACTACATATAACAGTAATAACTCTATTACTGTTATTCATAATAACCTGTTTAAAATTGTGAGGAAATGATTGGGGGTGATGAATTTTTTTTGGAAAGTACCATGAAATTTATTAGTCACAAGTGGCTCTGTGTTCTCTCAAATGCATCTTTATACCTCTCTTAAGTCATCCTTAAGAGCTAATTTGACACAAAGACTTATATATACAGTGTCTCATTAAAGGTTTTCCTTTCCTGCTGTTTTGGTAAATACTAGACAGTTTTCATAGAAAAGCATTTTATTTTAAATATTTACTGATTTAGAAGCTGTTCCTTCTGCTTCTATTTGACTTCTGACAGTGTAGTTATAAGTCAGCATTTATAACTGGTATTATGTATGAAGCATTTAAAATATGTGGTCAGTCATAACATGATAAAATGTTGTATTAAATTAAAGAAACTGAAAAAGATCTACCATTTGCGAGGCATCTGTGGGCTATGAAAAAGAGTAAACATGGTCTCTGCTTTTACTCAGGAACTCCCAGTCCTAAAGTAGAGTGTCATGGAATCACTGAGAGCCTAGCTCTAAGATATGTCTCCCAAGGAGTTTGGTGTTTTCCCAGGCAAGCCATAAAAATTTAGATTGCAGCAGCTTAGTCCTTACTCATAAAATGAACAAATTATTTTTTTCAGGTATGTATTTTTGACTGACTTTACAGAGTTTTAAATACTTTATTAGAAAGTCATAGTTTATCTACATTTATCTACTATTGAAATAACAGGCCATCTAATTGGGACAGGACTAATAACCAGAGCAAGCCCGTACTTCGTTCACTGCACTTGAAATTGAACAGGAACTTCCATGGCCCATGCCACAGAACCATTTTACTAGTTCCGATTTTTACCCATAATCCAAGGGCCAATGTATTCAAGCCTTTTCATTTGTTGCCTGTGATGGCTTACTGTCAGTGTAACTTTGTAGGGAGGGGGCTCAGAGTTCTCTCAGAAATGAGAGGCCAGAATTGGCATCTCCATTAGGAGCTCAGTTACGTACACAGTTTATGCCGTAACCAACTACATCATGAAAGTGTGCCGTCTGTGGTTGGCCTTCATCACACGCAATTCTGCTTAAGGTACAGGGGATGAGTACTTAATAGAAGCCTTTGTCAGCAAGGCCCCTTGGTCTAGCTGAGGAAGGTTAAGGTTAGAAAATAGAAGGCGGGGGTTCTTAGCTACTTGTGGTCTTAGGTGAAGGTACTTAACTTATGCGTACTTCAGCTTTTCCTGTTTGTAAAACAAAGGGAATACAGTTTTGCCAGGGTTCTTAAAAGGACTACTTAAGATGACATTTATTAAAGATGACAAATTTTTTAAGTGTTTTAGAAGTAAAAGTGCTGTCATCTTTAGATGAGAGAAGATACTTGGGTCTTGAGATATTTAATTATTTTCCTTTTCCCTGTTCTGACGAGTTTAGTTTGCTTATTCTGTAGAAAGTCTGGAGTAAGTGACCACTGTGCTTTGGATGATCATCATGCCCTTCACTTAACTAGGAAGGTTGTGAGGAATCTAAATTATCAGAAGAAATTGGATGTGAGTACGATATGTTCTTATATCTTTTATTTTCCTGAAATGCATTTTGACTCACTGCACCTTGAAATCATGTCTTTAAACAGGTTAACATGATCTGTATTTCTGCAGGTCACCATTGAACCTTCTGAAGAGCCTTTATTTCCTGCTGATGAATTGTATGGAATAGTTGGTGCTAACCTTAAGAGGAGCTTTGATGTCCGAGAGGTATGTGAAAGTGGAACTGTGAGCTTTTTGACCAGCTGTGAGTCTCTTTGTATGTGTATCTATTTGCAAAGCTAAAGTTTGTTAAGATATGTTCATGCCTAGAAATAGATGTGGATCTCAGTAAGGAGTGACATATGTGGCAATGATACCTTTCCATACTGTGGATATCATTGGCACAGAGTAAATACTAAAAGAGGGGAGTGGGGGACCTCAATGATTGGAAAGTTTTCATTGCGCAAAAAGTGTGATTTGGTCATAAGTAAGACTCCATGTCCTGTGCACATTATGAATGATGTAAGGCAACTTAACAATTGTCAGCTATTTCTTTTCATTGTTCTTATTTTGGGAAATGGATGAAATGTCAGTAAGTTGTTGGAAGAAAAAACATACCCTTTTAGATCAATATGACATTTGCAATGATTAGACCTGATTACAGTTGAAAATGTTGCTATGGTTACACATTGTCGACATAGTGTTCTGTAATTTAGATGGACAACTTTTAGGGTTTAGAGCATATAGTCTTTTATTTTGTTCAGTATCCATAGTTGGCAGAGTAGTTTTTAAATTAGGAAATTATCTTAATATCAAATTCTGTACTGGAAGTTTTAATATTTCAAATTATATTTTCCCCTTGACTATAAAATATTATATATTAGTTGTGAAAAATATAGAAAATACAGAAAAGAAAAAAATTAAATTGCATATAATTCCACCCTCTAGAGAAGGTGGCTAATATTTGGATGTTTTAGGTTAATGTGTATATACGCACATTTTTATGTAGTTGAGATAGTCCATACGTATATTTTTTTATTTTACTTTTTCTAGTTTAAATTATAAACATTTTCCCATGTCTTTAGAAATTCTTCATGAAATATTTTCTACGGCTAGATCTTAATTCCTATAATAGTACTTGGCAACATGATAAGTAATCAGTAACTATTTTCTGAATGCATTGATGGATATAACGTTCTGTTGTATGGATTTATTTAGGCAATACCCCAGCATTGCTAGTGGGTCTTAAATCCTGGATTTTATTGAGCTTCAAGTGATACTTCACTTTAGCAAACGTGACTTAGTTAATTGTAAATTTTTAAATTAGGTTTTTAGTTTGACTTTTAATTAATTATAAGCACAGGAAAAAATGGTACTTAAACTCTGACATACTTGAAACATGTGTTGGGCCAGGTGCAGTGGTTCATGCCTGTAATCCCAGCACTTTGGGAAGTGGAGGCAGGCAGATCCCTTGAGTCCAGGAGATCAGCTGGCTAACATGGTGAAACCCCATCTCTACTAAACATACAAAAATTAGCCGGGCGTGGTAGCACATGCCTGTAATCCCAGCTACTCGGGAGGCCGAAACAAGAGAATCTCTTGAACCTGGGAGCAGAGGTTGCAGTGAGCCGAGATTGCACTACTGCACTCCAGCCTGGGTGACAGAGTGAGACTCTGTCTCAAATAAATAAATAAAGATAAAAATAAACAAATAAATAAAAGAGAAAAATGAGTTGTTCCAGGTAGCCAAGTTCTCTGGTTGGCTGAGAATTCACCCTTTTTCGTGTAACCACTGCAACCACTGCTTCCCAGGTTCAAGCGATTCTCCTGCCTCAGCCTCCCGAGTAGCTGGGATTACAGGCACCCGCCACCATACCTAGCTAATTTTTGTATTTTTAGTAGAGGCGGGGTTTCGCCATGTTGGTCTGGCTTTTCTCGAACTCCTGACCTTAGGTGATCCGCCCACCTCAGCCTTCCGAAGTGCTGGGATTACAGATGTGAGCCACCACACCTGGCCAATTAATACATTCTTTTAAAAAAAATGTATTAAAGTTATAGCTTTTAAGTTCAGCTTAAAGATACATTATTCTATGTATAAGTCTAGGAAATTTTAACATTTCCCCCCTTCTTCCTAAGAAATTTTCAAATATGCTGAGATGTTCAAAGAATAATACAATGATCACCTGTATATGAACCTCATAGAGTCAACAATTGTTAGAACTTGTGTCATTTGTGTGTGAAATACATTTTAAAGCACAGGCACACCTCAGATACATTGTGGGTTCAGTTCCAGATCACTGCAATAAAGTTAATATCACAATAAAGTGAGTCACATGAACTTTTTGGTTTTCCAGAGCATATAAAAGTTATATTTATACTATATTGTAGTCTGTTAAGTGTGCAGGAGCACCTTGCCTTTAAAAAGTACATACATTAATTAAAAAATACCTTATTGCTTTTAAAAATGCTAACAATCATCTGAACCTTCAGTGAATCATCTTTTCCTGGTGGAGGGTCTTGCCTTGATGCTAATGACAGCCAACTAATCAGGGTGGAGGTTGCTGAAGGTTGGGATGGCTGTGGCAATTTCTTAAAAGAAGACAACAATGAAGTCTGCCACACTGACTGACTCTTGCTTTTATGAAATATTCTCTGTAGTATGCAATACTGTTCGCTAGCATTTGATCCAGGGTAGAACTTTGTTTTTTTTCAGACTGAGTCTCACTCTGTCACCCAGGCTGGAGTGCAGTGGCGCGATCTCGGCTCACTGCAAGCTCAGCCTCCTGGGTTCACGCCATTCTCCTGCCTCCCGAGTAGCAGGGACTACAGGTGCCCGCCACTGCGCCCGGCTAATTTTTTGTATTTTTAGTAGAGACGGGGTTTCACCGTATTAGCCAGGATAGTCTTGATCTCCTGACTTCATGATCTGCCCGCCTCGGCCTCCCAAAGTGCTGGGATTACAGGCGTCACCCACCGCGCCTGGCCCAGGGTAGAACTTTCAAAATGAGTCAGTCCTCTCAAACCTGACTACTGCTTTATTAACTAAATTTATGTAATACTCTATATCCGTAGTTGTCATTTCACAGTGTTTGTAGCATCTTCACCAGGAGTACATTCTATCTCAAGAAACTTCTTTTTTTGCTCATTCATAAGAAGCAGCTCCTCATCTGTTCAAGTTTGAACATGAAATTGCAGCAGTTCAGTTACATCTTCAGACTCCACTTCTAACTCTAGTTATCTCCACCACATCTGAAGTGACTTCATCCATTGAAATCTTGAACCCCTCAAAGTTACCCATGAGGGTTGGAATCAACTTCTTCCAGTATCTTTAATTTAATTAAATATCCTTAATGTTGATATTTTGACCTCCTCGCATGAATCGTGAATATTCTCAATGGCATCTAGAATGGTGAATCCTTTCCAAAAGGTTTTCGATGTACTTTGCCCAGATCTGTCAGAGGAATCACTATCTATGGCAGCTATAGCCTGAGGAAATGTATTTCTTTTTTTTTTTTTTTTTTGAGACAGAGTCTCGCTCTGTCGCCCAGGCTGGAGTGCAGTGGCGCAATCTTGGCTCACTGCAACCTCTGTCTTCCAGGTTCAAGCAATTCTCCTGCCTCAGCCTCCCAAATAGCTGGGATTACAGGTGCACGCCACCATTCCCAGCTAATTTTTGTATTTTTAGTAGAGACAGGGTTTTACCATATTGGTCAGGCTGGTCTTGAACTCCTGACCTCAGGTGATCCACCCGTCTTGGCCTCCTAAAGTGCTGAGAATACAGGTGTGAGCCACCACGCCTGGCCCAGGAAATGTATTTCTTAAATAATAAGACTTAAAAGTAAAAATGACTCCTTGCTCCATGGGCTACAGAGTGGATGTTATAACAGCAGGCATGAAAAGAACACTCATCTCTTTGTGCATCTCTGTCAGAGTCTTGAGTGACCAGGTATATTGTTAGTGAGCAGTAATATTTTGAAAGAAATCTTTTTTTCTGAGTAGTAGGTCTCAACAGTGGCCTTAAAAATTCATTAAACCATGCCACAAATACATATGCTGTCATCCAGGGTTTGCTGTTACATTTATAGAGCACAGGCAGAGTAGATTTAGGATAGTTCTGCAACTTAAAGTCACCAGCTGCATTAGCCTTTAACGAGAGAGTAAGCCTGTCCTCAGACGACGTGCACTAACCTCTCCCCAGCTATGAAAGTCCTAGGTGGCATCTTCTTCCACCAGAAGGCTGTTTCATCTACACTGAAAATCTGTTGTTTAATGTAGCCACCTTCATCAATGATCTTAGCTAGATCTTCTGGATAACTTGCTGTAGCTTCTGTAATACATCAGCACTTGCTGCCTCACCTTATACTTTTGTGGTACAAATGGCTTTTTTTTTTTTAAACCTCATGAACCAATCTCTGCTAGCTTCAAATTTTTCTTCTGCGACTTCACCTATCCAAGCCTTCAGGGAACTGAAGAGAGTTAAGACCTTGCCCTGGATTAAAGGGAATGTTGTGCCTGGCTTGATTTTCTATCCAGACTACTCAAACCTTCTCCATATCAGCAACAAGGCTGTTTTCGCTTTCTCGACATTATGGATTTTTTGTGAAGATAAGTGAATGTATTTTATGTGGCCTGGTGGTGGTAATTGTAATGCAAATACAACATAGTTTTTCACTAAATGGTCCTAAATTGCTGTGCCGTTTGAGCAGCCGTATCTCTGTGTGGAAGAATGATAGTTGTTACGTGTTGATTGCTTGTTAAAGGTACAATTTTTACAGGTATATAGCACCCAAAACAGATAACTTACATTCCCATTATATTATTGGATTTTTTAGGAAAAGAAGTAAAAAATAATTCAGAGTAAACTTTTACTTGATGGTGAGAAAGATGTTGGGAAGCATTCACTCAGTTTTCAGGCTTTGCATCATACAAAACAAGATTTTGATTGATGTGGCAGACAGAAAAAGGGAAGTGCAAACTATGTAGAAAAATAGTATGTATCATCTAAAATAGTTTCTGAAATTGAAAATATGCTTCCTGTTTAGAACTCCTTACAGTAGTCCTGATATATAATGATAAGCCCCAGGGATAAACTATTTAGTAATTTCCACTCCTTTATACATATGTGGATGATCCTTCAAGTATACCAGATTCAGAATCAATGAGTCTTTATTAAGTGCTTAATAATAGTGATAGCTACACTTTAATGAGAGCCTGACAGTATGCTTTAGTTAGCACTTTATTTTTATTTTTTACTTTTTTATTTTTCTTTTTTCTACCCTGTTAACTGATAGTGCTGTTTATCCTTTTATTTTTTTTTCTAATTTATTATTTCTTGCTGAAAGGAATAGTTAGCACTTTTTACATTTTTTTTTTTTTAACAGATGAGGAAACTGAAGCTTAAAGAATTTTCTAGTTTCTCAATGGGAGAGCTGGGAGTCAGAGCTGGCTTTTCATCTCAGCATGATTTTTGTAGGTTCCTACTTCCTTACAAGTAGATCATATCTTCACAGCTCTTCTGTTCCATCATTCCAGAAGTGAGAACTGAGACTCAGAGGGGTGAAGTGACTTACTCCAGGGCATACCAGTCATACTTGATACCTTAGATTGGAGCCTGTGTCTTTTGACTCTGAGCCCTGTCTCTACCCAGCTTTCTGATTGCATCCCTGAACCTCTGCCGTTACATTCGAACAGTCCTTGAAGCTCTAAGTCTAGCAACCAGCCCTTGGAGCCTTTCCTGCTTTTCTTGCATGCAGCATGGTGCTGTTGCTTGTATAGTGAAGTATAAAATCAGAACCCAGAATGACTTCAGGGCATTAACCAGGCATGTCAAATGAAATTCTAGTGAGATTTTCTGTGTAGTGTGAAATTTTGTGAAAGTGACAACTTCACTGTGAATTGTTTTCCTATAAGTAACTTTAATACAAAAATTCTTTTGTAATATAATTTCTCAAGGCCATTGTTGTTTTTCCTCTTAGGTCATTGCTAGAATCGTGGATGGAAGCAGATTCACTGAGTTCAAAGCCTTTTATGGAGACACATTAGTTACAGGTATAAAGGTGAAGAATTGAAAATACGAACATTTTCTGCTGCTTTGAAAATCAGGAATCTCTTGTTTCAAGACTTTGATACACTTGACATGGGCTTTGTTGTTGAGAGCACTACAAATGTGTGAGCCAGTTTTAAAAGGAACTGCTTTATAAACATAATTTGTAGCTTAATGGCTTCATGGATCCAAATAGTTTAAAATGTTAATAGCTAGATGCTGTGGTGTGGGTCCCTATCTGTGACTTTGTGACATTAGTTGTATAAAAAGGTTCTTGTAGTAAAATTAGTAGAAAATACTTGTAGTCCTTTTTGTTTTTCTGGATAACAATAATTATTTTGAAAATTTCAGCACTGTTTCCTTTGTTCTTTACTGTCCAATTCAACGAGGAAGTTTTATATTGTGTTTAGCTTCCCAGAAGGATATAAAGTGAGTTAAACCTTCTCACAGCCTCTGTGTAGGTCTTAAGCTGATTCATGCAGACACTAGATTGAGAATTCAGTATATCACGTCAGGAAAAACAAAATAAGGATGTTTATAAAAGTTAATTTTTTAAATCTAAGCTGTTTAGTTTATAGGCCTTTGAAGAAAAGTTTTTGAGATAGATGCTAGACCCATAATAATCTATTTGGGACAAATGGAAGAACAAATTTTGTGAATTTTACTTGTTCATAAAAAACTTGAAAATATAGTAGTTAGTCAAAGGTAATACCAGAGTAGGAAAAAAACTAGCTGCAGAAATCCAAATTGCAAATATACATTGAGGCTTAAGGATAAATCACAGTACTTTGTCCTAGTTTGATTTGTGAACAAAAGAAGGGTTCACACTGGGAGTAGAATTTATGTTTTTGTACTTAGGTGTTTAAGTGATTAAAAGCTTTTTGTTTGATATATAGACAGGATTTGTCACCAAATTGTTCAGAATGTAACAGTCATTGTGTAGCAGTTTAAAACAAGTCAAAGCCATTTCTGCCTTCTCTAAAGATGGATGGGCTGTCTTTGTCATCTGCTTTTATGGATTTGCCTCCTACTTGCTAAGAGCCCTGTGGCACTCTTATCCCCTAGAATACACAACCTGGTTTCTTCCATCTCTTGACTGTACTGGAGTTCAAATACATTTAGGGACAGAGAAGGGGAGTGAGAAGGAGAAGAAGGGAATGAGAGGCTGGTGGTGGGAGGTGGGGGTGGGGGTGGCGGATAAGAAGGATGGGAGGAATGAGAAGGTGGGAGGCATAAAGGGTGAGGAGGTGAGAGGGAAGGACAGATTTTTCTGGTTCTCAAATGTCTCTGGAAGTTCCTCAGGCTTTCCTCCTGCCTCAGCACTTACCATGTGTAGCCTCTAGTCGTTTCTTGGACACTGTGCTTTCCCGTTTGTAACTCAGGTTTGATCAGGCAGTTGGTGAAGACCCTCCCTCTATGGGTGTCCCTAGTAGTGTGGGGACATGTTCCCTACTCAGCGCATCCTGTCTGTGCCTGGAGATCCCTAAGTGGGGCCTAGTGTGGGTTGAATCTAAGTAGTTAACAGGGTTGCGCATTTGCAGGGGCAGCATCTTTCCAGTGAGTGATGTGTTAAATTCCCATGTCTTTGTGCAGTGAAGCAGGACTAAGAATGGATTGCTGGACTTTGTGGAAGTTTACCCCTTTCTGAATTGCTTCTGTAAGTGGCAGTGCCATTTAGGATGTACTGCATAAGTTTTTGGCTGGGATTTTAGGACTGAAAGACATGTAGGTGGCCATCAAATCAGGGTTTCATTGTATCACATTAAATAAACATGATAAGTTAGCCAGGTGTAGTGACTACTGGGGCCTATAGTCCCAGCTGCTTGGGAGGCCAAGGTGGGAGGATCACTTGAGCCCAGGAGGTTGAGGCTGCAGTGAGCCATGATCTCGCCATTGCATTCCAGCCTGGGCGACAGAAAAAGACCCTGTCTCATAAATAGATAAATAAGAACATGATGATTTTTAAAAAGTCATAAATCCAGACAAAGCCAGAGTAAAGAAGAAAAAAAAAAACAAATCTTTAAAGATTCAGGCTGGGTGTGGTGGCTCATGCCTATAATCCCAGTACTTTGGGAGGCCAAGGTGGGAGGATCACTTGAGCCCAGGAGTTCCAGACCAGCCTGGCAACATAGCGAAACCCCATCTCTACAAAAAATACAAAAACTAGCTGGGTGTGGGGGTGAGTGTCTGTAGTCTCAGCTACTCAGGAGGCTGAGGTAAGAGGGAGGATCACTTGAAGCCTGAGAATTTGAGGCTGCAGTGAGCCATGACTGTGCTACTGTGTTCCAGCCTAGGCAACAGAGTGAGACCTTGTCTCAAAAAAAAATTCAGTTTTCTGGCTTATCAGTATGTTGATACTCTCTCTTATCTGTTAATTTTTCTTCAATAATTATTTTGATATTAAAAATGATATTTTTATAGTATCCCTAGTGTCTGGTACATACTAGACACTCAGATATATTAAATGAATAAATGGATATACACTAAGCCAATTATTTAATCAAATCAATCAAGACAAATGGATAACTCTACATGTATCATGACCCTTTCTAGAAGCAAAAGAAACCAGAGTCTAGGACCTTAGGAACAAGAAGATTGTGACATGAGCTGTTTTATACCATAGACAAAATCTCTTTGCATTTTAAACTTGGATCTGATATTAAAGAATGTGTAAATATGCCTCTTTCTTGTGAATTGAAGCCCTTGGAAAAGCACAAAACATAAATCTTCTTTGAACTTTCTTTTGAGGATTTGCTCGAATATTTGGGTACCCAGTAGGTATCGTTGGAAACAACGGAGTTCTCTTTTCTGAATCTGCAAAAAAGGCAAGTACTGTTAAAAATATTTCAAGATTTTCTGTTTTAATTTAACATAACGTTGAAGGTCAAATAATGAGTTAAAATTTATTGCATAAAAATGCTTAACTAGATGCCTCAGCAACCAGAACACTGTGTGCGCGGGCGTGTGTGTGTGTGTGTGTGTGCATGCGTGTGTATATATGTGCATGTATGTTAGTATTTGAAACAGTTTTTATGGTGGTTTACATTAACGTGCTGTGACGAACCATCTGGAGCACTATTAAAAATGTACTCATTTTAGGAAAATTCTCCTAAGATACTTGAGTTATAATTGCTATAGAGGACATGTACATATTCTCAGTTGATAGAGAATACTTGTCCTGAAAGTGCTTCATGTCCTGGAGGGACTCAGAGGTCTCATGGTTCAAAGATTCAGGTGGTTCTGAGACATGATCTGTTTATTCTCTTCTATCCCATTATCGCTTTAACTTTATTGTATTTTTACTTTTTGGAAATGAGAATAGTGGGTCTTTGTTACTGGAACCGTGACTTTAAAAAAGGAAGTTCTTTTTATTTATTATTATTATTATTTAATTCAATCCTCCAAGACATCAGAAAAAAGAGGGAGTTCTTGAATATCTTTTGGCTTAGTTATTATTTGATTTCATATATCATCTCAGATTTACCTAAACTTGGATAAATGTAATTCATATACTTATTTGATAAAAATGTCTTTTAAAAAAATTTTAATTCACCAAACTACTTCAGGAAATAAAATGTTTCCTTAAGAAAAAACGTGTTTAGTATTGCGTTTTCTCTTGAAATAACAGGGTAAAAGTTCTCTTTATTGATGCAGGTAATAGGCAGTTAAGCTCTTTCATACCCTAATTGAGGAAGAATTTGTCTTTGGTGACATTTTTTATCAATAAAATTGGTTTCTGTATTCTGCTATTTATTATTACTCCTTCAACTTGATTATAAAATGAGAACAAGAAATTAAAAGTAAAAATAAAAAATCACTTATAATTATACCATAAATAGCTTTTAGTAACATTTTATTATTTTTTCTTAATAGTTTCCTTTTTTAAAAAAATTGATATGCTATATATAGAGAGGTTTTGCATGTTTTCATTTAATAGTATATAGACAGTATTTCTCAAAATATTAGATATTCCTGAAATAATGACTTTTAATGAATATATAATATACTTATTTCAATAGAGGAAATGTCAGACTGAGTCCAAACAAACTCTGCCTGGCTTTATTTGTCAGCTTGGTACAAATAAACCCCAGAGGAGTTATGTTTGGCCTCAGCCTGACGTTTCATTTGTTGAAATAAGCCCCAAAGGTCTATGTGATTTTCTCATTCTTGTAAACGTAGTCATATTGAAGTCGAGCAATTACTTTGCAATTTTATACCTGACAAGGCATTTCCAGCAGAAGTAAAGAGAAATTCAGATAGACTAAAACATAAAGGAAATGGTTTATAAGAGTTTCCTAACTCATACAATCTTTAGGGAAGAAATAGTTGTATTTTTGTATCATTAAATAATTTCCTAAACTCAAGGTTAGAAGATTTCTATTACTCATCTAATCTAAAATCCCATTTATCTGGGGAATGTTGGCAAGGATGATATATTTACTATAATCCTGATGCATTAAAGAATTTCAGATGATCATCAAAATGGAAATGTCATCTTCATATCCCAGGAGGGTTTATATTCTGGCTTTTCTAAAGTGGAGAGCTAGAGAATTGTCATATAGCAGAGTTCAGCAATTCTCATTCGCATCAGTTCTTTCTTTTCTGTTACTTAAGTTTCACTTGCTGTTTACAGTGTTAGTGATTGACCTCATCCTTGACGCAACAATAGTCTTAGAGCCATGTGCCAGTGATTATACAGGTGATTGTGCAAAACTAGTGTAGTACAAACCTACAGTTACATATCCTATTGATAATGGAGTAGCACTGTACTATTACTGTTACTCTTTCTATAAGGTAAGACTAGCCAAACAAAGGGTATTCTTAGCCAGGAGTGGTAGCACACACCTGTAGTTCCAGCTACTCAGGAGGCTGAGACAGGAGGATTGCTTGAGCCCAGGAGTTTGAGGCTGCAGTGAGCTATAATTGTGCCACTGTACTCCAGCCTGGGCAACAGAGTGAGACCATGTTTCTTTTAAAAAAAAAAATTAATAAGAAGAGAAAAAATTTTAAAGGGGAGTATTCTTTCTTGTCTTTGGCTGAAGTTGTGGTGTTTGTAGAATGCATGATGATAATAGAGTTAATTCCCTTTTAAAAAGATTTTTATGTTATTTGCTTATAGGGTACTCACTTTGTCCAGTTATGCTGCCAAAGAAATATTCCTCTGCTGTTCCTTCAAAACATTACTGGTAAGAAAATAGCTTAATCAGTTTGGTTGTATTGATTCCAGAGCTGTACCATCAGTGTGGCTCATGTATTGGACAGCACACATGTAGACCACTTCATCAGAGCAGGAAGTTCTACTGGACATGCTCTTTCTGGAGGCCCTTTAAGAGTTAGCACTTTTCTTCATGTGTGTTAAATATTCTGAGGAGATTATCCATATTTTCTTTCCCCCAAGTAGCTGGGCCTACAGGCATGTGCCACCATGCCTGGTTAATTTTTGTATTTTTGTAAGACGTAGTTTCACCCAGACCATGTTGCCCAGACTGGCCTCAAACTCCTGAGCTCAAGCAATCTGCCCGCCTTGTTCTCCCAAAGTGCTGATACTACAGACATGAGCCACGAGCCACCACACCTTGCTGATTATCCATATTTTCTAAGTGAAGCTATTTCTGAGTTATGTACCTGATCAGCATTCACATGGCCACCGTTTACTCCTGTGTGTGCACAGCCACACACCCAGAAAGCAGCAGGAGCATGATCTGATCACTGCAGAGAGCATCATGCTTTTCCTAGGACCCTTTTCCTCCTCAAGATTTCAGGCACGTGCTACGGTCTTCCCTTTTATTGTACAGTTAATTCAACTTAAGTAACATCATTTTAAAATGTATGTGTGTACCCTGAACCAAAGTCTGGGGATTTGAGTTTTGGCCCCAAAGAATGGTATGACCAAAGTGAGATATGTCACCTCTCTGGACTTTACTCCAGAGATGACCTTAACATGGTGGATAAATTGATTTTTAAGGTCTGTTACGGTTGAAGAGTGAATTCTCTGATTCTCTGGTATCCTTCATTATATGTTGCAGAGTGTCTGAGATATACAGGGCACTCAGATATGTTGGTTAGCAGAAAACAGCCTCCCCCATCCCAGGCTACCTCAGCTTCAAAGGAAGGAGAGGCTCTTAGTACTTGTTGGGATCATGCAAGCCTCTTTGAGAAGGAAGAGTCAGGCTCTTGGCAGTCAACAGGGCTTGAAATAGTACTGGTGCTAAAGCGTCTTCATCCTGTGAGCTACTTAGGTTCATGATATTTGGTTAGATGAGTGTTGAGAGAAGTTATATCCAAATGGCAGCCTAAGAGGGTCCTGCATGGCAACTTATGTAAAAGGGCAGATAGAAAGGATTCTGAAGCCTAACTATACCAGAGTTCTTGTTTTTAATAATGATTCCTGGATTGTTAACCACCAGGCAGTTAAAACTCTGTGGTTTGAAGATATCTACATTTTTGTTTTGTTTTGGCCCTGTTGGGTTGAGTTTAGTTTTTCAGCATTGCATTTGAGGTTCCTGTGGGATAGTCACCTGGAGGCATATAGTAGGCAGGTGAATAAGTCTCAGCACAGGAGAGGTGTTTTAGGTAGAGATGCAAATGTAGACATCATCAGAATATGGAGGTAATTTTAAAGCTGTGGGAATAGATAAGAACCCCCCTGAGAGAACAGAAGAAGGTTCAGTGACAGTCTTCGAGTACCTCTGATTTTTTCCTTTTTCTTCAAGAGTAAAGGAAGATGGGGAGCATGATTATGCAGTTTTCTTAAGATGGGAAGGAGAAGGATTTGAGAAAGCGAAGTGAGATGCCTCAGTCTTCTTTTTGAAGGCAGGATCCCCTCCAGAGAATAGAGGGATGGTGGGTCGGGTTGGGTGGGGTGAGAACTTGAAGACAGCTGATATTTGAAGTAGGTATGGTGGGAATGTTACAATGGAGTCAAGGCTGGGGAGACTGAGGAGTTTCTGAGCTTTTCTGAGGGTCCAGCTGAGTAGGATAGCTGCAGGAAGCAGATGGTGCCAAGTAAAGGGCTGTGCTGCCATTCCTGTGGTGACTGCAGAAGGCACACGTGCTCTGGAGGAACTGGTTGGGTTGAATTGGATGACCAGATACTGGAGTTTGGCAAACCAGGGATAGTGGCAGTCAATGAGGCAGGTGAGTCTGCAGGTCCACAGATGGAAGAAATGCCTTTGCTGGAGACTTGCGGGGTAAGGAGACAAGCGAAGCCCGACTCAGTGTTATAAGGCAGAGAAAGAGGAACCCAAGTTCTGGAAGGCAGTGAAGTTGCAGAGCAGCCTCCACAGAGCTAGGGGCTTGAAAAAATAGAAGGATCCTGTATTGAAATGGAAAAATAGTGTTTTTTTAACCTTGCTATTGAGTCACTGGCAGGGACTGTTAGCATCTCTATGAAACATTCATCTTTATGTCTTCAAAGTTTCAAAGCATCACTTTAGAAAGAACAGTCTGTTTTAAAACCAGGTCAGTGAAAGCTAAAGCCCTCATAGTTGGGCTCATCACAGCACTTTGTCCTTAACTAGCCATGTCACATTCTTTTCAGCATCAAGCTGCTTCTTTGACATCATCTCCTTTTTAAAATTTTTATTTATTTATTTTTAAATAGAGGTAGGGTCTCGCTTTGTTGCCCAGGCTGGTCTCAAACACCTGGCCTCAAGTGATCTCCCACTTAGGCTTCCCAAATTGTTGGTATTATGGGGGTGAGTCACTGCACCCAGCCAAGATCATCTCTTGAAGATAGATTGCATCCTCATATTGTTTGAAGGTTTCTGTGTGCATCCAGATGAACTGCTTTAAGAAAATTTAGAAAGTGATTAGAGAAAATTTTATTTTATCCTTTTAAAGCAAACTTTTTAACGGTATGTTTCACATATAAACATTTTCTTAAGGCGAGAGGCATTTAGTAAGATGAGTTTAGTAAAACAACATGTCCTTTTGGTGGAATTGCGTTCCGCATATTAATCCCATCACCCAGAGGCTCTCTTTCTGATCTTTCTCTCAGGATTTATGGTTGGTAGAGAGTATGAAGCTGAAGGAATTGCCAAGGATGGTGCCAAGATGGTGGCCGCTGTGGCCTGTGCCCAAGTGCCTAAGATAACCCTCATCATTGGGAGCTCGTATGGAGCCGGAAACTATGGGATGTGTGGCAGAGCGTATAGGTAGGTGTCATGATTTTCTCTGAAACAAACAAACATGCTTCAAGTATAAAATACATGGTCAGTTTATTTCAGGTGTATTTGAAATATAGAATGCCATTCCCAGATCTCAATCAATTATACCGTAATTTGTATCATTTGGAGGGGTGAAATGAAATTTAATGCCAAAGGTGTTATTTGGAAGAAATCTACAATGGGAGTCAAGAAATACTTGAAATGGCTGATAATGAAAATGCCACACATTAAGATTTGTGCAGTGCAGCTAAAGTCTGGCTCTGAGAAAGGTGGTATGTAGCCTTAAAGGCATATACGGGAAAAGAAGCAAGACTGCAAGTCAGTGAGCTAAGCCTTCATCTGTGGGAAGTTCAAAGAACAGCACGTTAAACCCATGACAAATAGAAAGGACATAATGAAGAGCAGACATCAGGTAGAAGAATCAGTATAGCCCAAAGTTGTTTGGTTTGAAAGTTCAACAAACTTGATAATCCTATGCTTAAACTAAAAAATAAAGAGAGACAGCACATATAACCACTATCAGGAATGGAAAAAAGGACATGACTGTAGATCATGAGAGGATATTATGAACACTTTTATACCCAGAATTACATGGAGAACTTAGAAGTCCCATCTGTGCTCAGGCCCCTCCTCTGGAGTCTAGTCTGGGGTGTGTTCCAGGCATTTGTATATTTGTGAAAGCTCCACAGATGATTGTAATGTGCAGCCAGAATCAGGAACCACTAATTTAAAAGGCAAACATGGGCCTCTGAAAATCTATGTTGTATATTGACTTAATTTGTTTATTCTTCCTTTTCTTCCCCCAGCCCAAGATTTCTCTACATTTGGCCAAATGCTCGTATCTCAGTGATGGGAGGAGAGCAGGCAGCCAATGTGTTGGCCACGATAGCAAAGGACCAAAGAGCCCGGGAAGGAAAGCAGGTCGGTGTCGTTTTCTCTTGTTTCTCTCTGGTTTTGCCTCTCACCATAAACACCCTGGAGCCAAGGAGCAGCGTGCCTGGAAGCCCTTGGTGTTCATGGCTGGGGACCTGGCGCACACTGCCTGGCCATATTTAGACTGTGCTGCCCTGGAAGTTGTTCCAGCAAATCACATGATTTCTGTCCTTTATCTTTTTAAAGCCATTTCATTTGGGGTACTTTCTTTGTGGCCATTTAAAATTGTTTCAGAATTTCCAAGAAAACACTTTTTTATTTTATTTTTATTTATTTTTAAAATTTTTGAGACAGAGTCTCCCTCTGTCACCCAGGCTGGAGTGGAGTGCTGCAATCTCGGTTCACTGCAGCCTCCACCTCCTGGGTTCAAGCAATTCTCATGCCTCAGCTTCCTGAGAAGCTGGGATTATAGGTGTGTGCCACCACGCCAGGCTAATTTTTGTATTTTTATTTATTTATTTATTTATTTATTTATTTATTTATTTATTTATTTATTTTTGAGACAGAGTCTCGCTTTGTCGCCCAGGCTGGTGTGCAGTGGCACGATCTCGGCTCACTGCAAGCTCCGCCTCCCAGGTTCACGCCATTCTTCTGCCTCAGCCTCCCGAGTAGCTGGGACTACAGGTGCCCATTACCATGCCCGGCTAATTTTTTTGTATTTTTAGTAGAGATGGGGTTTCACTGTGTTAGCCAGGATGGTCTCGATCTCCTGCCCTTGTGATCCACTCGCCTTGGCCTCCCAAAGTGCTGGGATTATAGGCTTGAGCCACCGCGCCCGGCCTAATTTTTGTGTTTTTAGTAGAGACAGGGTTTCACTATGTTGGCCAGGCTGCTCTCAAACTCCTGACCTCAAGTGATCTGCCCACCTCCCAAAGTGCCGGGATTACAGGTGTGTGCCACCATGCCCAGCCAAGAAAACACTTTAGAAACTGACAGTAAGTATCTGAGGCATAAAGATGTTTGATTCTTAGTCATTTGTACTTAGTGAGATTTAAATAAGTCTGATGTACTACTTTGATTTTATGACCAAAAGCAGCAGAATTTTGTTCTTTCTATTTTACTTTTAGATTGTTGTTAAGGATACCCTGAGTGGGAGGGCTCCGTCATCTATTGAGAATTGAATAACATTATCCTGTGTATAAATGAAGAAAAATGGAAAGGGCAGTGGAAACTTGATGAAAGGCAGATCAGCAAGCGGCTGCTTTTAAAATGAATTCTTTTGTTTGTGTCTCTGTTGGAGATTGTTTTGAAATTTTGCATTAATTTTTATTAGTTACAACTTTTAACTCCTGCGTAAGCACCAAGTATGAAGATGATGGATGTGTGTTCCTGAAGTTGCTTAGGTGCACTGTTGTCTCATTATGGGAAGGGATGGAATGGAGGGAGCCCTGTCTGCTCTGTGCAGGAATCATCAGGTCTTCTACCTAGATTGTGGAGTGAGGTACTGCCTCCCTGAATGCATCCATCCATGCCTCACATCCCTAGTTGTCTTTTCCAAGCACTCGGAACTCTGGAGACTTACATTGAGGTTTCAGATTCACTTTAGTACCTACTAGTATCAAAGGAAACAGATAGCTTTGCTTTTGTGCGAGTGGTTGGGGTGTGGGTGTGTGGGTGGGGGAGGTGAGATATGAAATTCTACCTGATACTTCAAAGACATGTCTGAAACTCTATGAAGCCTAGCATGGTGATCTCTTATTAAGTAGTTATTCTTTGATTACTTCAATATACAGATACTTGAATTCATTCATTTTTATATAGGAAAGGAAAGCACAGTGTGTTAATGGTTCTCCCTCAGAATTTGTGACCTAGAAAATGATATTAAGGTATTAGCATATTTACGTAAAAGAAGGTAGAGTTTATTTGGAATAAGTCTTTGTTTCTGCTGTCGAGTTGCTTTTTGAGTTGAAAGTATTTTTCAGGGTTTCAAATTAAGTTCTGCAGATTTTTACATCTGAATTAATTATCACTTGATCCTTGTAATACTGATGGGAAGGCTGTGAAATTCTTAATTAGGGGAAAATATCTCTCAGTTCTCTGGGAACTTGACTGAAAAGGTTATTCAAGATTTGGTTGGTATTTTACCCCTTTAAGCTTAAACATTTAAGCTTAAGTTTTAAATTTTGGCTATTTTAAATGAGAATCTCATACTTTTCCACGTTCTTAACTGGAGGTTGCTAAGTGTAATGCAGCCCTTTTGTTGGGTTGTATAATTCACATCTATTATTGTACCTTGCTGTGATACACAGTACCCTGGGCTTTCACCTTACGTGAAATAGCCTCAGGATATTGTCTCTGTTAGGAGAGATGGGATGGGGCACTAACTTGATACTCATGTCTTAGGTGAGAGCGTGTATGTTAATGATCACTTGTAATTTATACATCACTATGCACATGTTAGATGTAACATTATTATTCATGACATCTGTTGTTTCTTTTGAATTGAGATGATCTAAACAGGGCCAGTTGTTCACTGAAGCTGACTTACTCATGGCCTCTTTTCCTTTAGTTCTCCAGTGCTGATGAAGCGGCTTTAAAAGAGCCCATCATTAAGAAGTTTGAAGAGGAAGGAAACCCTTACTATTCCAGCGCAAGGTGGGGGCCAGAACATCACTAACTCTCTGATGGGTGCAGATGGCAGTCAGGGGAACAGCTTTACAGAGCTCTATGTAGTTGAGATGGTCCAGCATTCATAGGAACTGGAAAATAACATTTGGACACACTTAATTTTGTACTGTTGTTTCTTTACAATCTGAATGGCTATTGCTGAAATGCCACCCCTCCTCCCAGCATCCCTGCACTGTGGACTCACCACCAGTGGTCTGATTCTCGCTTCCCTTGTCTTCCCCCTAGTTGAGGTGTCTGGGGCCTGGAGGGGTCCTGCAGCCCGAGGTGGGCCATGTTAGGAGCCGAGAATAAGTTATAAGCTTGGCTGTGTTACTTCAGCAGTTCTAATTTTTGGTTAAAAACCCCTCTCCTTGATCATTTTGTTTTTACCCCATTTTAAACATGAGATTGGTTGAACACTTACTGGCATTTGTTGACAAGTATGCTTGTACGTTTGAAAGGTGATTAGTCACTGCCAGGGTCTGTGTGTCAGCGCCAAATAATTACCTCACAGACCATTGCCGCTGTTGGCTCTGTTTTTTTCTTACACCACTTAATGAGGTAATAAATTATCATGCCTGTCCCAGCTGAAGACCTGCTGGTGCCTGCTTTCACATCTTTCTTCAACAACTTTAGTGTTCTGCATTCCGAAGACTGATCTAAGCTTCATGTCTTCCTTTCATGCCTTGGGCAGATGGAAAAAAGAAAGTAACTCTTTCTGCATCTTGTAAAATTAGCTTATGTTGTAATTTATGCTGGCGAAGGCAAACTGGAGAGGAGAGGGGAGAGAAAAGAAAATCAGGCCAGGCACAGTGGCTCACACTTATAATCCCAGCATTTTGAGAGGCCAGGGCGGGCAGATTGCTTGAGCCCAGGAGTTCGAAACTAGCGGGACAACATGGTGAGACCCAGTCTCTACAAAAAATATACAAAAATTAGCCAGGCGTGATGGTGTGCACCTGTAGTCCCAGCTACTCAGAAGGCTGAGTCAAGCAGATCAGTTGAACCTGGGAGGTCAAGGCTGCAGTGAGCCGAGATCATGCCACTGTGCTCCAACCTGGGTGACAGAACAAGGCCCTATCTCAAAAAAAAAAAAAAAAAAGCAAAAGTTAGAGTCCATTACAATCATTTGAATGGTTCCTTGGTGGATACAAAGACAAAACATACTGATTTTCAAGAACATAATTAGTTTGAGGAGGTAAATAATACCATTTGGGTGTGTGTATGTGTTTTTGATTTTGTTTTCTTTAAAGACAGAGTCTCACTCTGTTGCCCAGGTTGGAGTGCAATGACGTGATCTCAGCTCACTGCAATCTCTGCCTCCCGGACTCAAGCGATCCTCTTGCGTCGGCCTCCAAAGCTGGGACTACAGACATGTGCCACCACGCCTGGCTAATTTTTTTGTATTTTTTGTAGAGATGGCGTTTCACCATGTTGGCCAGGCTGGTCTTGAATGCCTGAGCTCAAGTGATCCTGCCTCGGCCTCCCAAAGTGCTTGGATTACAGGCGTGAGCCACCTGTAATCGTGGCTGGCCAATATTTGGGAATTTTTAAAGGTTTTTTGCTAAATATATATTTTTACAAACAAATTTACAGGTATATTTTATTGTGGTGGTTTGATTCATTTAATTAAGAACAAAATATTTTATAGTCTTTGAGAGCTAAATATGTTCCTGATTTTATCATCGTGTAAACAGACATATAGTAGCCAGTAAATGGAAAGAAGCAATAGAAAGCCGTATAAGAGGTTTGAGATGAAATATAAAATATATATTGTTAAGCTTTTCTATAGTTTTTTTTTTCCACAAAAGATTTTGACTGAAATACACAGGGACAGCTGAAATATTAAAGTTTGAAAAATTGTGTATTTTGTGTGAGCTGTTAGCTTGTTTTTCAGCCCTGGCTAAGATAAGTCATCTCTTGAGAAAGATTGCATCTTTTATTATTTTCATACTAACATTATTATTATTTTTTAATGGATTACATTCAAGACAGAAGAGTAAATGGCCCAGAGAGACTTATCTTTGGAAATAAATGTTAACAGACAGTAAAGTTTTCTGTGGATCTGTAGATTTTTTTTTTGTTGAGACAGAGTTTCTTGTTGCCCAGGCTGGAGTGCAATGGCATGATCTCGGCTGACCACAACCTCCGCCTCCTGGGTTCAAGGGATTCTCCTGCCTCAGCCTCCCGAGGCAGGAGATTACAGCTGGGATTACAGGCATGTGCCACCACGCCTGGCTAATTTTGTATTTTTAATAGAGATGGGGTTTCTCCATGTTGGTCAGGCTGGTCTCGAACTCCCAACCTCAGGTGATCCACCCGCCTCGGCTTCCCAGAGTACTGGGATTACAGGCGTGAGCCACTGCACCTGGCCAGATCTGTAGATGTTTAACCCTTCTGTTGAAACAGCTGGTGGCATGGAGACAGCAGCTTTCTTTCAAAGCTGAAAGGATTTCCAAGCCAGTTTATGATACCTTCCTTGGGTTTAGTAAATCTCAGCTTCACAGTAAAATTCCCTGGCCTGCTTAGGTTTGAACATGGCTAGATCTGTCTTTTCAGAGACAGAGCTTGTTATTATCAGTTACTGGAACCTACAATGTTTTCCTTAATCCTAATAGGTTACATATGTAGCGTGCCAATTTGCTTCTGCTCAGTTGTTTTTATAATCAAACTTTTATCAGGCATTTCATTAGTGCCTCTTACCTGGGGCAGTCTTTTTAATAAACATTATTAAGCAGCCCCTTCATCACTGTGCTTACTGTGCTGCAGGCTTCAGAGGGAGTGTAATCAATTCACCTGGTTGCAGATGACAAGAGTGGCTTCCTTTTTATTGGATGTTGATACTTTAGGGTCCCTATTATGAATGTTTTATGAGCAAAGATTTGATTCATGTCTGTCAGTGTAAGAATGGTTTAATAATTGATGCCAGGTTCAGATACTGAAGGGAGTTTATATAAAAAAAGCAAACTGCCACCTACTAATAACCTTTAAAAAGTAATATTTCTCAGTCATTTTTCCTTATACATTTGAGGTTGTCAATGAAAAGGAAACTAAAATTTCTACTTAAAAGTTTCTTCTGCAAGCAGTTTAAAGTTATTGTTTTTCCTATTGTAGCAAAAAATAAAGACCTACATTTGAAGGTATCTATTTTATTAATAAAATGTACTGAAGCCGGCCGGGTGTAGTGGCTTATGCCTGTAATCGCAGCACTTTGGGAGGCTGAGGTGGGCGGATCACCTGAGGTCAGGAGTTCGAAACCGGCCTGGCCAACATGGCGAAACCCCGTCTCTTCTACAAATACAAAAATTAGCCAGGTGTGGTAGCGCACTCCTGTAATACCAGCTGCTAGGGAGGCTGAGGCAGGAGAATTGCTTGAACCCAGAGGGCGGAGGTTGCAGTGAACTGAGATCGTGCCACTGCACTGCACTACAGCCTGGGTGACAGAGCGAGACTCCATCTCAAAAATAATGATAATAATAAATAAAATAAAATGTACTGAAGCCTATTCAATAATTTTCATAGTTTCTTAAGAGTTTGGATGGGGGTTGGGGAATATACATTTTCCAGTAAAGTTTGAGGTTATTACCTGGGTATATGTGGTTCTGCATATTAATGACAGAATACACCAACTTGGCTTATATATTTGTGTGGGAAGAAAAGGAATAGGAAAATTTTTCCTGAAATAAGTAAACGTATTGTCAAATTAGGGGTTACTTTGAGATCTCTTATAAAAGTAGTTCCTCAAGCCTTAAGCCTGACATGACATTCTGTGGTGGCCTGGGATGAAAGTCATATCATTTTTTTCCACGTTTTCCCCCTCTGTCTTGAACATAGTTTCTGTTGTGAGATTATGGTACATGGATGCTAATCAGTAGATCCATATATTACCTGAAGGAAAACTTCCTTGGCATTTCTGCACGTGGAAAGTGTATAAATGGTAGTTTGGTGGTAAATTCATAACTCTTTTTTTGTTCTTTTGTCAGGGTGTGGGATGATGGGATCATTGATCCAGCAGACACCAGACTGGTCTTGGGTCTCAGTTTTAGTGCAGCCCTTAACGCACCAATAGAGAAGACTGACTTCGGTATCTTCAGGATGTAACTGGAATAAAGTACCGAAAATTAACACATGTAGTAGCCTTAAAATTTTAGACTTCTCGAACATGAGGCTATTACAGTAATTTTTTTAACACTGTGCATTGTACTTTTCTACCTTAAAAAAATCAGTGAGGATATTTATTTAATGAACATCAATTCCTTTTAAATTTTCTTAGAGAAATTTCTCTGTGGCTCAGTTTTACCACCCATAAAGCGGAGACAGTAATTTACGGTTATCCTTTCTGACCCACAAAGTATGAAAAGTTCTGTAATCTGTAAACTCAGTTCTGTAATCTGTATTATTGAGATGATTAATATAAAGTTGTATTTTCACTGAAATGATTGTTTTGCTGGTTATGCTTGGTGATATTTTAGCGGGCTTATTTTTGAAAGGCATCTGTTACTTCAGTGGCATAAAGTGCCCTCACACTGCTGTGCAGCCATCACCACCATTCATCTCCAGAATTTGTTCTCAGTCCCAAACTGAAACTATACCATTCAAACAACAGCGCTCCCCATTTCCCCCTCCCCCGAGCCCATGACATCTCCTTATTATTATTATTTTTTTTGAGACAGGGTGTTTCTGTTGCCCAGGCTGGAGTGCGGTGGCGTGATCTCGGCTCACTGCAGCTTCCACCTCCCGGGTTCAAGCGATTCTTGTGCCTCAGCCTCCCAAGCAGCTGGGACTATAGGCACGCGCCACCACACCCAGCTAAGTTCTGTATTTTTAGCAGAGACGGGATTTCACTATGTTGCCCAGGCTGGTCTCAAACTACTGACCTCAAGTGATCCACCCGCCTCGGCCTCCCAAAGTGCTGGGATTACAGGTGTGAGCCACCGCGCCTGACCACATCTCCTTATTCTTAAATGTATGTGTTTCTCATGG
Source organism: Pan paniscus (assembly GCF_029289425.2). Taxonomy (NCBI): domain Eukaryota; kingdom Metazoa; phylum Chordata; class Mammalia; order Primates; family Hominidae; genus Pan; species Pan paniscus. Next base: position 43,656,292 of record NC_073253.2, on the reverse strand, counting down.
TTTGATTTATTCTTGCTGGGCCATTTCAGCCCCTGTCATGGCTTCACTCGCCATCTAAATGCAGATGATTACTGCCTTGACAGTTCTTAACCCAGCTCTCCCCTGAGCTGCAGGCCTGCATATCCAGTAGGTCTACTGGACATCTGTACTGGTTGTTGTGGAGGAACCTCTGGCTTGCTCATTAAGCCCTACTGATTTTCAGTATCCCCTGAATTTCCCCACTTACTTTTGTCTTTCACTATCGCAGGCCTTAGAAGAGGTCTACCTGCCTCCAGTCTTAGCTAGTCCAGTCTACCCCCTGGAGTTAGAATGGCCATCCTGAAGTGAAGAGTAATGTCACGTTACTCCCTTCAGTGATTTCTTGTAGAAGTGCCAATCCCTGAATGCCACCAAGATCTTAATCTTCACATCTTTAATCTTATCTCTTTGACTCCTCTTTACACCGGAGAACGGCTCCAGCTGTTCTAGCTCTCTTTCAGTTCTTTGAACCTTCCCACCTTAGGGTCTATAAGGTTCCCTCTGCCCAAATTGTTCTACTCTCCCTTCTTCTTCAACACATCCTTCAGTTTAAGCACTTGCTTCTCTCAGTTTAAACTCCACTTCCTTAGGGATGTCTCTGTGACCTCCCTGTGCTGGATTAGCTTCCCTACTCTATGCTCTTGTAAAACACTGTCTACTTCCTTTGTCATAAACTCATCATTTTCCTATAAACATTAATATTGTCCTCCTGCTAGAATGTAAGCTCCGTGAGAGCGAGGATCCTCCTGTTTACCCTGTACCTCCAATGTCTGGCACTTGTAGGTGCTCAAATATTCGTTGAATGAATGAAAAACCCATATTGTAATTGATGTCCTCTGGCCACATAGTTTTAAAATTAGGTGATTGATTATATGACCGAATAGAACTATCAAATGTTTTCCTAATAAAGTCAATATTTCAAACATTTGTGTGTGATATTTAGTATTTTAAACATTTGTGTGTGATGTTCAATGTGTACCAGGAAGTCAATTTAGTTTTTGTGGGGAGAATACAGATAGATGATCAAATTCAGTGGTAGGTTACATTTTCAGAAGCAATATATTAAGTATATTAAAATAGTAATATTAAAATTTTAATGAAAATGCACATCTATGTCAAAATGATTTTCTATATAAAGACTAGGTAATATTCCTTTGGTAGGAACCATTAACAAGTCAAGGATTCATGGATATTTTAGGACTGCTTTTGCTTTTCTGGGAAGAAACTGTCCATCAATAAAACCACATTTAAGTGAATTGGATTTTTTAAAACTTATTTTTCTAGAGGCAGGGTCTTGCTATGTTGCCCAGGCTGGACTCAAACTCCTAGGATCAAGCAATCCTCCTGCTTCAGCCTCCCAAGTAGCTGGGACTACAAGCTTGCACCACTACGCCTTGCTCTATTTTGTATATTTTGTCCAACAATAAACATTTATAATTGTCTTACCAAAATAGGTAATACTTTTTAAACATTTTGACTATCATAAATATGAATTCCAGCAAGGATAATATGAGCTACTTGGAATTTGAAGAAATATACAAGTTAGTCTCTAAATTTGCCCCTGTTGGTACTTAAAGAATGAAAAAGACAAGATTACTTCTATTTTTCAGTTTATAAGAAAAGTATTTTCAAATCGAATTTGTTAAAAAAAAAAAAACAAAAAACACTTCTGCACCAGCAGAAGGCACTATTGAGTGTTTGAGTGACACCATCATTTGCCAACATGCTTATGTGCATGTCTCTCCAGAGAGAGGCCATATGTTTCCTTCACAGGGATAAATCAAAGCAGGTTTTGGAATGATACATTAATAAGATTATTTTTGAGAGGCCACATTAGTTCTAAAATGCATTGAGTTTGGTTTTATGGAAGATTAAATCTCCACTAAGAGTCTTGGCGATTTTTTTTTCTTAGTGATCTTTTAATGATTGGTTCTGAAGTTTCATATATGGAAAAATGGCAAGAAGATGAACTAGGTTATCATAGCCTAGTGTCATTCATAACATTTCCCTTAAAATGTTACAATTAAGTACAATTAATATTTAATGATGACATAGATTTTAATCATTTTCGACAAAACGTTTTGTGCCTTTCCACTAAACACTTAAAAATAGTTTGTTTCAGCGGGGCACCCTGGCTTAACACCTGTAATCCCAGCACTTTAGGAGGGTGAGGCAGGAGGATTGCTTGAGCCCAGTGGTTGGAGAACAGCCTGGGCAACATAGCAAGACCCTGTCTCTACTTAATAAATAAATAAATAAGTAAATAAATAGTGCTTTTATTTTATGTGCTTCAAATTCTCTTGTATCTGGAATCAGGATCCTGAGATCTAAGTTGTTCTTAGGGATGAATGAAATTTCTATGCCCCTTTTACCTTTCTAGGCAAATGTACATTCCATCAAGTTGACTGTGTAACTTACCATCCACATTGGGGCTTTTGAGAGTGAGAAAAAGGGGGTCTTAATAATAACTACACTGGGAAACAGGTCTGAACTGGGACCGACTCATCCCAGTTTGAACTGGGATGTGTGCTCGCTGCCTGTAACATCATCATGACTGAATACTTTGTTTGCATATCAGCTTTTGAAAATTCTTAGAAGCCTTCGCTCCAGATACCTGCTTCATGACTTTTAATATAGATTTCAGTATGATACCAGTCACATAATATGTGTGCATTAGCATTCTAGGGAGTCATTTAATTGACCCTAGAGGAGAGTTTACCATAGGGCAGGGATGATTTTGTTTCCCAGCTGTTAGTTTTCTGAGATCAGTGGTTCAATATGTCTGGCAGCTTTTTCTTTCACAAACCAAGTCACATGTTTGTGCTACTTTTTAGGGTAAGCAAGAGAAGCATTTTTCAGGGAGAATAAGGTCTTAGAAGGTGATGATTTCACAGAGAAGTTATTGCAAGGAAAATATACCCAGAACCAGATGTTAGAAGTAAGCTGGAGTAGAAAAAAAAATTTTTTTTTTTTGAGTCAGGGTCTCGCTCCAGTGCCCAGGCTGGAGTGCAGTGGCGTGATCTTGGCTCACTGCAGCCTCTGCCCCCTGGGCTCAAGTGATCCTCTCACCTCAGCCTCCTGAGTAGCTGGGACTCGGGCACATGCCATCACATCCGGCTAATTTTTGTATTTTGTAATTTTTGTGTTAGCAGAGATGTGTTTTCGCCGTGTTGCCCAGGCTGGCTTCAAACTCCTGGACTCAAGTGACCCGTCTGCCTCGGCCTCCAAAAGTGCTGGAACCATTGTGCTCAACCAAGAAAAACAATTTTTTTAAGTGTAATTCAGTAAGTGTTGATTGTAAGAAGTGAACTCAGAAGAAAAACAGGTAGAATTTTAGAATACTCAGACTAATTTTAAACGTTCTTGTAGAAAATGTATTCAACATTTTTCAGCCACAGCACTGTTAATGACATTCCTTTATCTACAGGATAATTAGAAATAATTTTTGTCTTAAAGTTATTTGTAATCTAAAAATCTAACAATGTTACTTGCGGAAAATTTAGGAAGACAAAGTGAAGAAAATAAAGTGAAAAAAAAGCTTCATAATCTCACTACCTAGAGATAACTGCTATTAATATTTTTCGTGTACTAGTCTTTTTCTATCTTTAAGAATTTTTTTTTTTGCAAAAATGCTGTGTGCTACATGTTATTCTGTAATCTGCATTTCACTTAATGTATTGTAAATATAATGACCTGTTTACATGAAATTTAATATTCTGCAAATTTTTTTTCTTTTTTGAGATGGAATCTCACTCTGTTACCCAGTCTGGAGTGCAGTGGCGTGATCTCGGCTCACTGCAACCTCCGCCTCCGGGGTTCAAGTGATTCTCCTGCCTCAGCTTCCTGAGTAGCTAGGACTACAGGCGCACGTCACGACACCCAGCTAATTTTTGTATTTTTAGTAGAGACGGGGTTTCACCATGTTGGCCAGGCTGGTCTCGAACTCCTGACCTCAGGTGATCCACCCACTTTGGCCTCCCAAAGTGCTGGAATTACAGGTGTGAGTCACCGCACCCAGCCTAATATTCTGCAATAACTCTGATGTTGCATGATAATGCAGTGCATGAATCCTCCCTTTGATTTAACTACTCCCCTATTGTTGTACCTGTAGGTTTTTTCTGGTTTCCCACATTACAGATAATGCTGCAGTGAACATCTGTTTAGTTTCTTTACATATCTGTGATTATTAGGTACATTTTTAGCAATGGTGTTGTTGGATAAAAGTGTACAGGTTAAAGTATACACAGACCTTTAAGACTTGTTGGTAAGTTTTGCTCTATAAGTGTATATTATGGTATTTATTGCTGGATGTAATGGTTACCGTGGTGTTTTTAGATACAGAAATAGCTTCCCATAGAATTAAATTGTTTAGCATAAACCAATGTTTTCTTTCATTGTTAAAAGTTGTGTCTAGGCTGGGGCATGGTGGTTCATGCCTGTAATCCCAGCACATTGGGAGGCCGAGGCAGGCAGATCGCGCGAGCCCAGGAGTTTGAGACCAACCTGGGCAACATGGCGAAACCCTGTCTCTACAAAAAAATAAAAATAAAAAATTAGCTAGGCATGCTAGTGTGTGCCTGTAGTCCCAGCTACTCAGAAGGCTGAGGTGGGAGGATCACTTGAGCCTGGGAGGCCAAGGCTGCAGTGAACTGTGATCGTGCCACTGCACCCCAGCCTGGGCAACAGAGCGAGACCCTGTCTCAAAAAAAAAAAGCTGTGTCTAAGTGACCATGTCACATTAGCAACGAGTTGTGAAGACTGAGCATTAATGCATGGGAGGTCACGGTCGTGGAGAGAACACTGGGCAGGGTGTGGACCAGTTTCGCTCTAGTTCAGCTACTAACGTGCTGTATGAACCTGAGGAGGATGGGAGGGGATTAAAATCAGCCTTTCTGGCCCAGCGATTGTTTTCCTTCCCTCCTTCTACATGCCTAAGTCTTTTCTCCACCTCTCCAGATTCCCTCTTTCTCTGCTAGTGGATGGTGCTAGGGAAGGTGGGCCGAGGGGTGAGGACTGGGCGGAAGGGTAGATAGGGTATGCTGAGAGCCTTTTTTATTCCACAGGAAAGCATGTACCTCAGGGCTCGGTGGGACTCATGGTGGCAATCATTTACCAGGAAGACCCATTCTCCAGTTGGTCACAGCTTGTTTTGTTCAAATGAGCATACATTTACCAAGGGCTCACTACGTGTCGGGCTTCGGGATGGTACACAAAGATAAGAAGACGTGGCTCCTGGCCTGGTGCAGTATCTGGTCAGTGACTTGAGGGTTATCTTCAGCCTCTTGGTACCCCTCTGTCTTCTTTTGGTAACTGTACTTTCATTCTCTTTGGGAACTACCCCTCTCCTGTTCTGCACAGTCTTGGCCAGTGTGGCAAGCAAAGAGCCCTGGACACCAAGGGCTGGACACATGTTGAGGCTTGGCCAGGTGGACTCTCTCAAGTGCTTTGACTCATTAGCAGAGAGACAAAGATGGAAGACGAATGACACTGAGTTCAAGTAGACCCGAAGAAGCTGTTCGTTCACTTACCTCTGCTCCAGGGTCCCTGGCACAACCCTGATTACTGAGAATCTGTGAGTCAGAGGCATCTGTATCCTTCCAACAATCTTATTTATTGATTTATTTAGCAGAGTCATGTTTCAATGCTTGTAGCAACCAACCCTACCTGGCAACATGTTCTTCTGCAAGCCAGAGGTTACAGTAAGTCACTCTATGTTTTCAAACTTGGTGAAAGAACGATGGTATAGACAGAAGAGTAAACTGAGAATTTTGGTCCTCAAATACACAGAACATTCAAAGGAGGAGGGTTGTGGCTTCTCACCACCATCCCCAGTGAGGATGGATTGAATGTTTATTTTTTAAATGTAAATTAGTTAATGATTGATTGAGACAGGGGCTTGCTCTGTCATCCAGGCTGGAATGCAGTGACATGATCATAGCTCACTGCAGCCTTAAACTCCTGGGCTCCAGGGATCCTGCCATCCAGCCTCCTGAGTAGCTTACAGGCATGGGCCACCATGTGGGGCTTCTGGATCAAGGTTTTAAATTGTCACAAGGGCAACTCAATTTATTGCAATGTTTTGATCACTGAAATATGTCACTGAGCAAGATGTTAGGTTACTTTTAATTGGAAATCTGGCTAAAAATCTGAAAGTCTACCACTGGGGATAGTTTAAAGACAATCATACCAGGAGACAGAAGGTAGTGACTTCTTGGGTAGTCTTAAGTGGCTTTTGTATAGCCTTAAGGCCACAGTGATGGTCTTATGAATGATAAACGAATTGTTGCCCAGGCTGGTCTTGAACTCCTGAGGTCAAGTGATCCGCCAACCTCAGCCTCCCAGTGCTAGAAGCGACTGCGTCCAGCCCAGAATGTGCATTGCTAACAAGTTTTCAGCTGACACTGATGCTGCTGGTCTGGGGATCATGCTCTGAGAACCACCACTCTCAATGATCTCTAAATCCCTTCCTAGCTCCAAAATGTTAGGATCCTAAGATAAATTTCTGCTTTGGTGATATTATCATTCTTGCATATTTGCTAGGTAATTGTACATTTCTCTCCCCCATTTTCAGGGAAGGGTGAGTTTGTATTAACTTCTCGGTAAGTAGGTGTTCTTTTAGATCAGTGATTCACAGCCCAGACTGCACATTAGAATCACTTGAGAAACTTTGAGTAAGAAAAATCCTGACCAGGTGCAGTGACTCACGCCTATAATCCCAGCACTTTGGGAGGCCGGAGGGGGGTGCGTGGATCATGAGGTCAGGAGATTGAGACCATCCTGGCCCATATGGTGAAACCCCGTTTCTACTAAAAATATGAAAATCAGCTGGGTGTGGTGGCGCATGCCTGTAATCCCAGCTACTTGGGAGGCTGAGGCATGAGAATCGCTTGAACCCAGGAGGCAGAGGTTGCAGTGAGCTGAGATCATGTCACTGCACTCCAGCCTGGTGACAGAGCAAGAAATCTGCCTCAAAAAAAAAAAAAAAAAAAAAAAAAGGAAGAAAAAGAAAAAATCCTGAGGCCCTGGCTGCATGCCAGGTGAACTAAACAGACCTGTTCAGGTTAGGACCCAGGTATCAGTAGTTTTTAAAACGCTCTCAAGTGACTCCAATGTGCAGTCAAAGCTGAGAATCACTTCACAGGGGAAGGCTAGATCAGTAGATTTCAAAATGGGCACCTGTTCATTTCAAGACACTTTCATGAATTTAAAATCTTAAATTTTACATTGTGTATAGTTTTTCCAGATAGAGCTCACAGCGCAGATAAAAGTTGGCCTTATTTTGGTTTCTTGACCTACCTCGTTTCAGGCAAACTGCTGGAAGTGGGTACCGATAGCTAAACATTTCTAAAGAGATCCCTGGTGATGGAAAGAAATGAGATCAGAGCAAAAACAAACAAGCAAAGACAAGGATTTTATATAATGGGCCATCACAGTAGCTGGCATTTTGCTTCCAAAGGATCATCTCCAGAGTCATTTCTTTCTGCTCTGGTGGCTTTGTTGTAACTTCTTAGTGGATTAAACAGAGGGTTTAGGTCTCTGAGGATTCTTGTCCATTCATTTCCAGCCGACCATGACTAGACTCTTAAAAAAGGGAGTATTAGGCCAGGTGCAGTGGCTCACACCTGTAATCCTAGCACTTTGGGAGGCCAAGGTGGATGTATGGCTTGAGCTCAGGAGTTCAAGACCAACCTGGCCAACATGGTGAAGCCCCATCTTTACTAAAGATACAAAAATTAGCCAGGTGTGGTGGTGCTTGCCTGTAGTCCCAGCTACTTGGGAGGTTGGGGAGGGCAGATCACTTGAGCCTGGGAGAAAGAGGTTGCAGTGAGCTGAGATTATGCCACTGCACTCCAGCCTGGGTGACAGAGTGAGACCCCTGTCTGAAAAATAATAAAATAAAATAAAATAAAATAAAATAAAATAAAATAAATAGGAAATATTCATCACCAACATGGATGACTGATAACTTGAGATTATTATCTTTTTTTTTTGAGACGGAATCTTGATCTGTCACCCAGGCTGGAGTGCAGTGGCACGATCTCGGCTCACTGCAACCTCCACCTCCCGGGTTCATGCCATTCTCCTGCCTCAGCCTCCCGAGTAGCTGGGACTACAAGTGCCCGCCACCACGCCTGGCTATTTTTTTTGTATTTTTTAGTAGAGACGGGGTTTCACCGTGTTAGCCAGGATGGTCTTGATCTCCTGACCTCGTGATCCACCCGCCTCGGCCTCCCAAAGTGCTGGGATTACAGGCGTGAACCACCGGGCCCTGCCATCTTTTTGTTTCTTATTGTGGTAAAATACATATAACATAAAATTTCCCCTCATAACCATTTTTAAGTGTACAACTCAGTGGCATTAAGTATTAATACATTCACATTGTTGTGCCACTGTCACCGCCATCCATCTCCAGAACTGTTTCCTCATCCCAAACTGGAACTCTGTACCTATTAAAAAGTCACTCCCCATTCTCTCCTTCTCTTCAGGCCCTGGTAACCACTATTGTACTCTCTATCGCTGTGGATTTGCCTATTCTACCTCATATGAGTGGAGTCATACAGTATTTGTTCTTTTGTGTCTGGCTTATTTCACTGAGTATAATGTCATCAAGGTTCACCTAGAGATTATTTTTTGATCAAATATATTCGTGTCACAATTAAATTGGGTCCATAAAGATGTCAGTCTCATTTCAGTTAAACAAACACACAAGTGATGAAAAGAGCAATTATTTCCCCTGAGCTTTTAGGAAGCCCCTGGGATGGGCTGGTGTGGTGTGCATTTAGTCCTGCTTCTGGCAACTGTATCCTCTTACTTGCTCAGTCCAGAAACGTGAGTGTCATTGTGATTCTTCCCTCTCTCTTACCCTGACATCCAGTTGCTCTATAAATCTCATTGATTCTGCCTCATCAAAAGCTAAGTCCTCTTCTGTTATCACTGAACTAGCCTCAGCGTAGGCCTTTATTCTCTCTTGGATCAGTGTAGAGCCCCCTAACCAGTTTCTCTGGTTATCGGCCATCAGCCATTATTTCATGAATACACCCAACAAATATACTGCATGAACATTTCTCATCTGGCCTTGAGCCTGTCTCTTCAATTACCATCTTCTGCATAACCCCTTGAGCCATCTGTCTCAAACAGATCTGATTTTACCCAAGTTTGTCTGACTCCAGAGCCACGCTTTCCCCAGTCCACTCACAGCCTCACAATAAAGGATGGAATAAAGATTCAAAACTCTTGAAAGGTTAAATTAAGGGCTCAGAACAACGAGATGAAATTTAAGAGTAATAAATACAGAATCCTATCTCTAAACTTAGGAAAATAAAGAGCTTACATACACAACTGGGGAAATCTGGCTTTGCAATAGTTCATATGGAAAAATAAAATGATCCTGGAGTTTTGTCAACAAGCTTGACGTGGGTTAATGCTGTGACGACATGCCTCATGATAGCTATTTCTTTTTCTCTTTCTCTTCCCTTCCTTTCCTTTCCCCTCCCCTCCCCTTCCCTACCCTTTCCTTCCTTCCTTCCTTTCTTTTCTTTCTTTCTTTCTCTTTCTTTCTTCTCCTTCCTTCCTTCTCTTTCTTTTTTCTTTCTTTCTTCTTCTTTTCTTTCTTTTCCTTCCTTCCTTCCTTTCTTTTCTTTTCTCTTTCTTTCTTTTCTTCTTTTCTTTCTTTCATCTCTCTCTCCTTTCATTTTTTTTTTTAATAGAGTCTCACTCTGTCGCCCAGGCTGGAGTGCAGTGGCACGATCTCAGCTCTCTGCAACCTCCACCTCCCGGGTTCAAGCGATTCTCATGCCTCAGCCTCTCCAAGAGCTGAGATTACAGGCACATGCCACGGCACCTGGCTAATTTTTATATTTTCAGTAGAGGCAGCATTTCACCATGTTGGCCAGGCTGGTCTCTAAATCCTGACTTCAGGTGATCTGCCTGCCTTGGCCTCCCAAAGTGCTGGGATTATAAGCATGAGACACCGCACCAGGCCTTTTAAAAAAATTTTCGAAATGGAATCTCACTATGTTGCCCAGGCTGGACTTGAACTTTTGGGCCTCAGTCTCCTGAGTAGCTGACAGGTGTGTGCCACCACACCCAGCTTAGCTATCCACATTTTAGACTGTACTAATTAAAAAAATGTATCCTGATCATGGGCCATAATAATCTCTATTCTTTGGGCTGATCATTGCCTTCAGCTCTGTAAGTCATATTCTTGGAAGAATATTAACCAACTAGAGGGCATGCGGGGCAGTGGTTCTGAAGCCTGAGTAATGCCCCACGGCTGTACTAGGAGAGTATATAAAATATAGAGATTCCTGGGACCTACCCCTGGATATTTTCAGGTGATTCTAATACATATCTTAGATTGGGTATCACTGATCTGGAGGACACCAACGACATGATGGTGAAGATACCGAAGGAAGTGGGTGTTTAGCCTAGAAGGAAAGGACATGGGGAGGTGAAAATAGGCATTTCTAATCTCTGAAGGTCTGTTATTTGTAAGTTAAGATGGCAGAATGAGGAGAAGGTGTGGTGTTCAGGGAAGTTTTCATAAGAATTTAGTAATACTGGCCGGGCTCGGTGGCTCACGCCTGTAATCCCAGCACTTTGGGAGGCCGAGGTGGGCGGATCACGAGGTCAGGAGATCGAGACCATCCTGGCTAACACAGTGAAACCCTGTCTCTACTAAAAATACAAAAAATTAGCCAGGCGAGGTGGCGGGCGCCTGAAGTCCCAGCTACTCGGGAGGCTGAGGCAGGAGAATGGCGTGAACCCGGGAGGTGGAGCTTGCAGTGAGCCGAGATCGCGCCATGGCACTCCAGCCTGGGGAACAGAGCGAGACTCTGTCTCAAAAAAATAAAAATTAAAAAAAGGAATTTATTAATACTGAGGACTGCATGGTTATGGACCAGACTATCTCAGGAAAGAGTAAAGAGGAGCCCAGATGTCAGGGATGCTGTAGAGAAGTACTTCAAACTTGAATGCTTGAATCCCCTAGGGATCTGATGCAAATGCAAATTCAGGCCAGGTGCGGTGGCTCACGCCTGTAATCCCAGCCCTTTGGGAGGCTGAGGCGGGCGGATCATGAGGTCAGGAGTTTGAGACCAGCCTGGTCAACATGGTGAAACCCCATCTCTACTAAAAATACAAAAATTAGCTGGATGTGATGGTGTGCACCTGTAATCCCAGCTACTTGGGAGGCTAAGGCAGGAGAATTGCTTGAACCTGGGAGGCAGAGGTTGCAGTGAGCCAAGATTGCACCACTACACTGCAACCTGGGAGACAGAGCAAGACGTTGTCTCAAAAAAAAAAAAAAAAAAGCAAATTCTAATTAGTAGGTTTGGAGTAGGGCCTGAGATTCTGCATTTCCTGTGAGCTTTCAGTGATGCCAGTGCTACCAGGCTGTGGATTGTGCTGTAGTAGAAGGCCGCAGTAGGCGATTCCAGTACCGGTCTAGGCCAGGTGAACTCAGTGATCTCTCAGGTTAGAGAGGGTATTCAGCAAAGTTAATTCAAGATAGAGAAAGCATCTAGCAACACTACATTGGAATCCTTGAGAACTTTTGGTGTGGAATATGCTTTAATTAGGTTAGTTTAATTCTTTCATTTTTCTAGAAACTAGGTATTAGAGATGAGTGATCAAGAGCATAAGAGCATAAGCTTTAGAATAAAATAAACTTGAGTTTATGCATTGCCCTCACCATTACTAGGATTATGAAGCTAGAAAGTAATGACCCATCTGAGCCTCATTTCTCCATCTGTAATAACCTCTCACTGGTTTTAATTTTTTTCTTTAAAGACTGGGTCTCAGTCGTTGCCCAGTCACAATCACTGTAACCTCAAACTCCTGGGCTCAAGCGATCCACCTGCTTCAGCCTCCCGAGTAGCTAGGACTATGTGTGCACCAGCAAACCTGGCTAAGTTTTAAAATTCTTTGTAGAGTTGGGGTCTCACTGTGTTGCCCAGGTGGGTCTTGAACTCCTAGACTAAAGCAATCCTCACAAAATGCTGGGATTGCAGATGTGAACCACCATGTCTGGCTTTTTATATGAGTATTTATTGTGTTACTATATGTAAAGTACTTAGCATGTGTATGTGCTCTTCATTATGATTTTTATTAAGTTATTAATTTAAACAAGCATCAGCTCTGCATTGCTACACTCCCTACTCCTCCTGTGCTCTTGGAGTATTCTTGAGAACTCTGTAAATGTCATGGAGCACGACGGTGAGTTCTCAGAAGCCAGGCACTCTCCCCATATTTCTGTAAGTTTACTGGAAATACCTTTTTATGTGTGTCTCATGTCTTGACGATTGGCATTTTCTTGCCTTCACCTTCACAAATTGAGAACTAAATATTTTCTCTACATATTTTGATCAAAAGTATCCGTGGATATAATTTGATTTCCTGGACTCATTGCCATTTTTTGGATTTAGTGTTATCATAGAGCGGGTGTCTGTTAGGTGTCTGCCCAGCATCTGTTCCTGTTTCTCTCCTGCAGAACTCCAGTTGTTTTTTCTTTTGTTATTCATACCTATAAATGAATCCACATGCCTTGGGAAGCCAGTTAACCCACAGCTCCAGATGGGCCTGACTGGTGAAAAACTTCCCATTCTCTTTTCCAGGGATTGGCATGAAGGTATGTCTGTTGAGCGGTGGTTGTAGGAGACATTTCTTTGCCCCAAGGAAAAGCTAGAAAATTTGATCTCTTTCTTCTCTGGGATCTGGTCATGTGGACATGTGACTCTGGGATCTGTGAAGCCTTGTTGCTGCCAGTTGGAGGATGAAGCCAACACTGAGGAGGCCGAGCAGGATGAGGGATCGATCTCCTTGATCCTGCCATTGAGCCATGGACCCACTGCCTTGAAGCTGCATCTCTGAACTTTACACTGCGTGAAATAATACATATCTTTAATGTTTAAGCCATTTTAGTTGTGTTTTCTATTACTTTAGCTAAAAGTACCATTACTAGTACTGATGTCTCTGCTTTCAGCGATGCAACCCAAAAGCAGTGGGAGGATTAAAAAAATATTCTGTAATCGCAATGAATTGGGGAAGGAATTTTCTCCTCTTGTAAGAAAGAATTACTTCCTAAAAAGTTTCTCAGAAGCCATTTTTTGGAATGTAACTCTAAAACCTTTCTTAAAATAGAAACTATCTACATACCTGTATTATGCTTGATATGTTTGATCTATATCTCTCGACTTTTTTTGAGACAGTGTCTTGTGATGTTGCCCAGGTTGGATTCAAACTCCTTGACTCAAGCAATTCTCCCACCTCAGCCTACTGAGTAGCTGGGACTACAGGTGTCCACTCCCATGCCTGGCCCTATCTATATTTTTTGGAGAGGTGACACATAAAGTTAGTAAGCATATCATAATTGGGGACATATCAACTCACAGAAAACAAACATTTCAGGATTGTGTTAGTCTGTTGGTGAATTCTTCTCTTTTTCCTCCTCCTTCCTCTCTTTCTTTATCCATACTTTCTACATAAACATTTTGGGATAAAATTTGAGAAGGAATATTTTAAAATGTGATTTGCAAGCTGGATCAGTTTTAAGACCGAGTTTGCTAACCCTTGATTATCTCCCTGTCCACATCTTTTCCATGCCTGCCAGCAGGGAAGGGGCATGAAAGCAACGAAGGCCTTTTGAAGGGTGCTCCCATCCACACCTTTATCTCATGGCCATTAAACCCCAGGCATCCATTCTGGACTCTGGTTCTTAGTGGAAGACGTTTCTTTCCTGCTAACCATACAGATTGGGCTTAGTGCAATCTGGGGCTATTTATGTCTCCATATCCCAAGGCAATGATGATAACTGATGGCATAGTGAATCAAAGAAGCCATGTTAGTGTGCTGTCCCACTGCTTGACAGCTGTCTGAGGGATTCACTTATATACTCTCACTGCTGGAGCTTCAGCAAAGGTGACTCTGAAATTGCATGGTGAAATTGATCCTGGGCCATTCAGTGAGGAGACTCACGCATGTGGGAGGCTCATCTCCCAACCAGTCTCCCACAGTCCTGAGTCCCACCCCTCCCCCGCCCTCCAATGCTCTCTTCACATTGCAGACCCTCCTGGCACTCTTAAAAATGATTTTTGGTCATGCCACTCTCTTTCGCTTAAATACTTTTGTTAGCTCCCTGTCACTTAGGGATAAAATTTAAATGTCTTTCCTTGGCATCCCTGAGTGTTTTGAGCCTGGCTTACAATTTAAAAATTTTTTAGAAAATCAAATAATACCTACCATGGTTAAAAAATAAATAAAGAGGCTCAAAACAGTCCCTTGATCCACCTTTCTCATCATCCTTTATCCATAGAGACCCTCACTTTTTTATTTTTAATTTTCGTGGGTACGTAGTAGGTATATATATTTATGGGTTACATGAGATATTTTGATACACGCATGCAATGTGTAATAATCACATCAGGGTAAATGGGGTATCCATCACCTCAAGCATTTATCCTTTATGTTACAAACAATCCAATTATGCTCTTTTAGTTATTTTAAAATGTACAGTTATTTTTGACTATAATCACCCTATTGTGCTAGCAAATACTAGGTCTTATTCATTTTATTTTTGGTACCCATTAAGCATTCCGCCTGTACCCCCGAAACCCACTACCCTTCCCAGCCTCTGGTAAACATCCTTCACTCTTTATCTCCATGAGTTCACTTGTTTTACATTTTAGCTCCCACAAATAGGTGAGAACATGTGAAGTTTGACTTTCTGTGCCTGACTTATTTCACTTAATATAATGACCTCCATTTCCATCTATGTTGTTGCAAATGACAAGATCTCATTCTTTTTATGGCTGAATAGTACTCCATTGTGTACCACATTTTCTTTATTCATTCATCTGTTCATGGATAGTTAGGTTGCTACCAAATCTTGCTATTGTGGATAGTGCTGCAATAAACATGGGAGTGAAGATATTGCTTTGACATACTGATTTCCTTCGTTTTGGGTATATACCTAGCAGTGGGATTCTAGACCATATGGTAGCTCTATTTTTAGTTTTTTGAGGAACCTCCAAACTGTCCTCCACAGTGCTTGTACCAATTCACATTCCCACCAACAGTGTATGAGGGTCCCCTCTTCTCCACACCCTCACCATTGTTGGTTATTGCCTGTCTTTTGGATAAAAGCCATTTTAACTTGGTGTGAGGTGATATCTCATTGTAGTTTTCATTTGGATTTCTCTGATAATCGATGACATTGAACACCTTTTCATATAACTGTTTACCATTTGTCTTCTTTTGAGAAATGTATATTCAGATCTTTTGCCCACTTTTAAATCTGATTAATAGATTTCTTCCTATAGAGTTGAGCTCCTTATATATTCTAGTTATTAATTCTTTGTCAGATGGACAGTTTGCAAATATTTTCTCCCATTCTGTGGGTTGTCTCTTCACTTTGTTGATTGTTTCCTTTGCTGGGCAGAAGGCTTTCAACTTGGTGTGATCTCATTTGTCCATTTTTGTTTGGTTGCCTGTGCTTGTGGTGTATTACTCGAGAAATCTTTGCCCAGTCCATTATCCTGGAGAGTTCCTCCAGTGTTTTCTTTTAGTAGTTTCATAGTTTGAGGTCTTAAATCTAAGCCTTTAATCCATTTTGATTTGATTTTTATATATGGCAAGAAATAGGGGTCTAGTTTCATTCTTCTGTATATGGATATCCAGTTTTGCCAGCATCATTTATTAAAGAGACTGTCTTCTCCCCAATGTGGATTCTTGGTACCTTTGTCAAAAATGAGTTCTGTAGATGTGTGTGTTGTTTCTGGGTTGTCTATTTGGTTCCATTGGTCTATGTGTCTGTTTTTATGCCAGTACCATGCTGTTTTGGTTACTAAAGCTCTGTAGCATAATTTGAAGCCAGGTAATGTGATTCCTACAGTTTTGTTCTTTATGCTCAGGATAGCTTTGGTTATTCTGAGTCTTTTGTGGTTCCAAATAAATTTCAGCATTGTCTTTTCTATTTCTGTGAAGAATGTCATTGGTATTTTCATAGGGATTGCATTGAAACTGTAGATTGCTTTGGGTAGTATAGACATTTTAATAATATTGATTCTTCCAATCCATTAACATGGAATACTTTTCCAGTTTTTGGTGTCCTCTTTACTCTCTTTCATCAATGTTTTATAGTTTTCATTATAGAGAGCTTTCACTTATTTGGTTAATTTCTAGATATTTAATTTTATTTGTAATGATTGTAAATGGGATTACTTTTTCAATTTCTTTTTCAGATTGTTCACTGTTGGCATATAGAAATGCTACTAATTTTTGTATGTTGATTTCATATCCTACGACTTTACTGAACTTGTTTATCAGTTCAAATAGTTTTTTGGTGACATTTTAGGTTTTTTTCAAATATTAAATTATATCATCTGCAAACAAGAATAATTTGACTTCTTTCCCAATTTGGATGCCCTTTATCTCTTTCTGTTGTCTGATTGCTCTAGCTAGGACTTCCAGTACTATGTTGAATAACAGTGGTGAAAGTGGACATCCTTACTGTATTCCAGATCTTTGTGGAAAGGCTTTCAGTTTTTCTTCATTCAGTATAATACCAGCTGTGAGTCTGTCATATATGGCTTTTATTATGTTGAGGTAAGTTTCTTCTATACCGAGTTTTTTGAGTGTATTTTTTTTATCATGAAGGGATGTTTAACTTTATCAATTGCTTTTTTCAGCATCAATTGAAATGATCATATGGTTTTTGTCCTTTATTCTGTCGACATGATGTATTACCTTGATTGATATACATGTGTTGAACCATCTTGCATCCCAAGGATAAATCCTATTTGGTCATGATGAGTGATCTTTCTAATGTGTTGTTAAATTTGGTTTGTTAGTATTTTGTTGATGATTTTTGCATCAATATTCATCTGGGATTTTGGCCTGTAGTTTAGTTTTTTTGTTTTTGTTTTTGTTTTTTTTAAATATGGTCAGGATCTCCCTATGTTGCCCTGGGTGATCTTGAACTCCTGGCCTCAAGTGATCCTCCTACTTTGGCCTCCCCAAGTGCTAAGATTACAGGTGTGAACCATTGCACCTGGCTAGTTTTCTTTCTTTCTTTCTTTTCTCTTTCTTTCTTTCTTTCTTTCTTTCTTTCTTTCTTTCTTTCTTTCTTTCTTTCTTTCTGTTCTTTCTTTCTTTCTTCTTTGTTTTTCTTCTTCTTCTTCTTCTTTTTTTTTTGATACGGAGTCTCTCTCTGTCACCCAGGCTGGAGTGCAGTGGCGCCATCTCGGCTCACGGCAAGCTCCGCCTCCCGGGTTCACGCCATTCTCCCGCCTCAGCCTCCTGAGTAGCTGGGACTACAGGCGCCCGCCACCATGCCCGGCTAATGTTTTTTTTTTTTTTTTTTTTGTATTTTTAGTAGGGACGGGGTTTCATCGTGTTAGCCAGGATGGTCTTGATCTCCTGACCTCGTGACCCGCCCGCCTTGGCCTCCCAAAGTGCTGGGATTACAGGCTTGAGCCACGGCGCCTGGCCTCTCTCTCTCTCTTTTTTTTTTTTGGTGTGTCTTTGGCTAATTTTGGTATCAGGATAATACTGGGCTTGTAGAATCAGTGTGGAAGTATCCCCTAGTCCTCCATTTTGTGGAATAGTTTCAGTAGGATTGGTATTCACGCTTCTTTAAATGTTTGGTAAAATTCAGCAGTGAATATTGGGTCCCAGGCTTTTCTTTGCTAGGAGATTTTTGTTATGGCTGTGATCTCATTGCTTGTTACTGGTCTGTTCAGATTGTGTATTTCTTCATGGTTCAATATTGGTAGGTTGTATGTGTCCAGGAATTTATCAATTTCTTATGTTTTCTAATTAGTTGGCATACAGTTGCTCATAATAGCCTTTAATAATCCTTTGAATTTCTGTGGTATTGGTTGTAATGTCCTCTTTTTCCTCTATGATTTAATTTATTTGGGTCTTCTCTCCTTTTTTCTTAGTCTGGCTAAAGGTCTGTCAAATTTGTCTATCTTTTCAAAAAACCAACTTTTTGTTTAGTTGATTTTTTGTATTGTTTTCTCCATTTCAATTTCATTTATTTATGCTCTGATCTGTATTATTTCTTCTACCAATTTTGGGTTTGGTTTGCTTTTGACTTTTCTAGTTCATTAAGATACATCAAGTCAGGCACAGTGGCTCACTCCTGTAATCCCGTCACTTTGGGAGGTTGAGGTGGGAGGATCACTTGAGCTCAGGAGCTCAAGACAAGCCTGGGCCACACAGTGAGACCCTGTCTCAATAAAACATCAAAAAAATTATCTGGGCATGGTGGTGTGTGCCTGTAGTCCCAGCTACTTGGGAGGCTGAGGTGGGAGGAATGTTTAATTTCCGTGTGTTTTTATAGTTTCCAAAATTCCTCTTGCTGTTTATTTCTAGTTTTATTCCATTTTGATCAGATAAGATACTTGATATTATTTCCATTTTTTGAATGTTTTAAGACTTGTTTTGTGGCCTAACATATGGTCTGTCCTTGAGAGTGATCCATGTACTGAGGAGGAGAATGTGTATTCTGAATATCCATTAGTTCCATTCAGTCTACAGTGCAGATAAAGTCTGATGTTTCTTTGTTGATTTTCTATCTGGATGATCCCTCCAATGCTGAAAGTGGGGTGTTGAAGTGTCCAGCTATTATTTTATTGAGGTCTATCTGTCTTTTGAGCTCTAATAATACTTGCTTTATATGTCTTGGTGCTCCAGTGTTGGGTGCATATGTGTTTACAATTGTTATATCCTCTTGCTGAATTAACCCTTTCATTATTATATAATGACCTTCTTGGTCTCTTTTTATAGTTTTTGTCTTGAAATCTATTTTCAGAGATACTTACTTTTAACCATTTCTATATTTTGTTCTTTGGTGATTACAATATCCCTATATGAATGTCTATATTACAATTTCATGGCTTTTCAACCTTAGAAATTTTCTATTTAATTTTTGCTGTGAAAAATCAACATTTGAGTTTAGTTACACAATCAACCCCCTCCATTCTCCCCTCAATATAGTTATAATACCACAGATTCATCATCTTTTATCCACAGTTTTATCATTGAAAGGCCACTAAGTCTCAAAGGTTTTCTTGGTGGTGGCAGAGTAAGTTTGGTGCCCAAACCAACTTCATGTCAAATTCAATCTCTAAACTATCTTACATGTACTTAGTTATGATAAAGTGTCTAGTGAAGCAAGTGCCTTTGGGGAAAAAGTGGCTACTGCCCCTGACCATTGTGTCAGTAATGATGACTACAAAGGGCACTATCCTGGGGTGGATTCTTCTGGGTATTTTAGAGAAAGCAAATGGCAAGCTTAGATATTAAAATTCTCAGCTCTAGTAATAGAGAACAAGAGAACTGTCTCTCTCTCCCCACAAACACACACACACATACACATGCACACATGCACACACACACACACACACAGAATTGTGACTGGGGGTTAACTCAGAGGTGGGCTGCAGGGATGTGGTGCTAGGCATAATCGTTTCCGCTAAATAATACATTCCTAAAATAATCTCTTATTTCTTATAGCTGCAGAATCAATCTTGCTGAGGACAAAATTTAACTGACTTCGCAGCCTTGCCATGTCTCTGTTATGAGAGTTAGGACATTGATTGAGAAGAATGGGATATCTGGTAGGCTTAGATGAAGCTGAGAATCTTAAGTCCCCAAGTTTCTGTGAGCTTTCCTTGTTGGTGGAAGCAGGCTACCCTTCTGTAGACTAGCCTTTCTCAACTTTGAAGACTTTATAGTAATCTTACCTGGGGGAGTTTCCTTATAAGAGAATATCTGTTGTCCTTAAGATCCACTTCAATCTCCCCTTGTTGTCTCCCTAGATCAATAACTAGGGAGACAAGTATAAAGTTTGACATGGGAGGCAATAGCTAATCCTGCAGAAGAGTTGCGGAAACACAGTTGAAGACATAAAAGATGCAAGGTGCTAATACTTATCTCATCCCTGTTGAACTTGTCTCTTTGGCCTTTGCAGAAGGCAGAAGAATCTTGGAGAATGACCATGGGTGATGGTCACTCATACTTGACTTCCATTTTACCTGCTCTTGCAGGTATGGTATGCATACTGGAGCAAATTAATACAGCTCCTGGCACCTGGTATGCAGATATTGACCTGGAAAATGTTTTTTTTCTCTTTACCAATTTGCAAGTATCACCAGAAACCATTTGCTTTTAACTGGCAGGAACAACAGTACACTTTCATAGCCTTTTCTCAGGATTACACTTCTGAGACGTGTAATCAGAAGCAGAGTCCTGCTTCTGTCATAATGTAGTTCACAAAAGCCTTGGTCATTTTGACATGCCATACAACATTATGATTTTGATGACTATGTTAATTAGACCTGATGAGAAGGAAGTGGAAAGTACTCATGATACCTAAATGAGACAATTGTGAAGCCATGAGAATTGAGGGGTCTGTCTCCTCAGTGAAGTCTTCTCAGGGAAGTCTCCTCAGTGAAGTTTCTGTTCAGTTCACACACCCTCCTGCAAGGTGAAAGGGTTGCTGTACATTTCAGCGTCTACCAAGAAGAGGAGGCATAACACTTGGTAGGCCTTTTTGGATTTTGGAGGAAACATATTTGAAAACGCTATTTCCACCTTTTTCCTTGTAAACTTTCAGTTTGCAATGAGTAACAGAGCAAGAATAGGGGAATCATCTGGCTGTATAAGGCTGTGGGAGAGCATTGCTTGGTGAACTGAATTTCAGCTGATTCCTGTTCTAGATCTCCTTGCTGCCCTTTACACATTCTGGTCACTGAGTTTGGAGCCTATTGTAGTAGAAAGGATTATGCCTGGCACTACATCCCTGCAGCCCACCTCTGAGTTAACCCCCAGTCACCATTCTGTGTGTATGTGTGCATGTGTGTATGTGTATGTGTGTGTGTGTTTGTGGGGAGAGAGAGACAGAAAGAGAAAAAGACAGGGTCTTGCTGTCTTGCTCAGGCTGGAGTGCAATGGTGCAATCATAGTTCACTGCAGCCTCGAACTCCTGGGCTCAGACAATCCTCCTGCCTTAGCCTCCAGAGTAGCTGTGACTACAGGTCACAAGACCCAGCTAATTTTCATACTTTTTGTAGAGATGAGGTCATTTCTCTCTATATTGACAGTTTCTTATCTGAAGTACCTGCCTCTCTCTGCTTCGAGTCTGCTTGGAGGCTTTCTCCTATGCTGTGAGAGCTTTTCTCAGTGTGCAGGGCAGCTTGGAGGTCTTGGGGACTTTTTTTTTTTTGAGACAGAATCTCACTCTGTCACCTAGGCTGCAGTGCAGTGGCATGATCTCGGCTCACTGTAACCTCCACCCTTCAGGTTCAAGTGATTATCGTGTCTCAGCCTCCCAAATAGCTGGGATTACATTTATGCACCACCATGCCCAGCTAATTTTTGTATTTTTAGTAGAGACTGGGGTTTTGCCATGTTGGCCAGACTAGTCTTGAACTCCTGGCCTGCCTTGGCCTCCCAAAGTTCTGGGATTACAGGCATGTAATGTGATCTGCCCACCTCGACCTCCCAAAGTTCTGGGAGGCGTGTAATGCCTCCAGGGGCAACAATCAGCCTGCGAGAGATGGAAGTCGTTGCATAAATCTTCTGGCTCCCTGGTATTGCTGTGAGATGACTCTGAGATGTGTTCTGTATCCTCCAGTGGACTTGAGCTCTCTAGTTGCCCACAGCAGCAATCCTCATATTAACATGGACTCTTGGCTTTTTCTTTCTTTCTTTCCCATTTCACTTTGCCCATTCCCTCACTATGCTTTTTGGAGATCACCTGCCAAATAAACTACATGTATAGAAGTCTTTGTCTCTGAGTCTGCTTTGGGAAACCGTAAACTCCGGCCTCTGTCAAGAGCTCCGTGTATAGATTGAGGCTTCCTCAGCTCTGTTTCATGGGTCAACATCCTTTCCACTGCTTTCCAGCTTGATGAATTCTTCTGTACACAAACTGATGACCTCTCTCCTATGCTCTTTGTTTTCGTTAGCTTATTCCTTATATGCTCCTTTCTGTCGTTTTATTGGCATATAAAGAGGGTGAGGAACCATATAGCTGTGCTTATTTGGCCTTCAGTCAAAGCCTACCTTATCTCTTTAACCTAAGTTCCTATTCCTTCATCTTCTGTCCACAAGCTAACCATCATGGGACCCTCAAATCTATTTCCCTTTTTCAAGCCTTTGCATATGCTCTCCTCCTACCTGGGATTTCATTCTCCTTATCATGGCCAACAAACTTTCTGGCTTTTCCTCAAAATTCTGGTCAAAGGGTAACTCTTGTATTAAATTTTTCCTATTTTTTCTCTCTGTCTTCAAACAGTTAATATTGATGAATTCCACATCTATGTCCTTTAGTTGCCTGCATGTTCTGCAAGAACAATGTCTCTACCTCTTTGTTTCCCACTGTATTCCCAGTCACTGGCACAGTGCCTGGCCTGGCTCAAATATTTGTTAAATGAGCAAATAAATCCATTCCTTAAGGGTAAGAAAGCCAATTTAGGTGGACATGTCAGCACCTGGAACTTAGCTGGTATGCAGATTGACCTCTGTGGGGTCATTGTAGGAGAGCTATCTATTTCCAACCACTCTTTAGGGGAAGTGCTTACAAGATGGACATTTGGAGTAGTCAGTGAGAGACTGAGATGACAGCAGATGTGGTGGTAGAAATATGAGCAAGAAGTCAGGTTACTGTGCTCTGCCCCAGGTTTTGTCTATCGTCACCTTGGAATTGTTGCTAGGAGTGAGATGATTCTGTGATATCTCAATTTCCAATCATTTATTTACCAGAGGCCATCTGGTGTGCATGTTAAGAGGTGTAGTAAGGCTGGGTGTGGTGTCTCATGCCTGTAATCCCAGCACTTTGGGAGGCCAAGGTGAGAGGATTGCTTGAGCCCAGGAGTTCAAGATCACCCTGGGTAGCATAGCAAGATCCTGGTCTCTACAAAGCAATAAAAAATTAGCTGGGTGTGGTGGTGCACGCCTGTAGTCCCAGCTACTTGGGAGGCTAAGGTGGGAGAATCACTTGAGCCCAGGAGGTCAAGGCTGCAGTGAGCCAAGAATACACCATTGCAATCCAGCCTGGGTGACAGAGCAAAATCTTGTTTCTTAAAAAAAAAAAGAGGAGCCAGAGTGAATCTTGGGTTTGAATCCTCACCTCTGTCACTTGCTAGTTTTGTAATTTTGGGGCAAGTTACTCAAACTCTCTTTGTCCCAGTCTCCTTATCTGTTGTGAGGATCGGGTGAATACATATTACATATTATTATATTACATATTTGTTATGTATTACTTATTTTATATATGTATCATATACAATCATTTTTAACCCATGTAGGGCACATACTGAACCCTGTGTAATTTTGGCTATTGTTAATATAGTAATTGCTAGGTGAATCATGCAAGATTTTAGGAGAACAGGTGGCTTGCCTGAAGCCACCAAGGGAGTCTGGGCTGCGTCTTGGGTGGTAATCTGTATATTCTGGGATTCAAGGACCATTGAAAAAATCTTAGCTGCCAGAGGATGCAACAACTGGCTGCACCTCACTGAGCAAGAGGACTTGTCACAGAGTCAGACCTATGCCTGGATCCAAGTAACAGGATGAGATGATTCAGAAAGTCTGTCTGATTTCCGTCACTGGAGTTCTGCTGTGTATTTGGCTTCAACAAGTGAGTGTTCCCTGAAGGGCTCATTCAAGTCCAAGTCATTGTGTTTTTGTTACTATGGACACATGGATGCAAAAGGAACTGAGACTTAAAAAAAGATCCCTTGATATTGAAAATGTCAGCATGTTTCCTTTGGTTATTGATATTTGAAACTATTAAAAAGTAAATCCAAAACTATTTCTTCACCAGTGAAAACATTAAATGAAAATAAAGGTGATTAGTGTCAAAGTTGTAGGACCCAAGCGTTTCTGGTTAGGTCGTGGGCTTATGATGAGGATGCTTGGATTTCGCATAGTTCAATTCTCTCTTTGGACCTCTCTGGACTATTTGTCTATGTCCATTTTCTTTAGGAGTTTTCTCAGGTGGGTTTTGTTGCCCCCATATTTTGAGTCGAAGGGTGGGACCAAGGAATTAGACTAGAGTCAAATGGTTAGAGGATATTTCTATTCCTGGAATAGCAGCAGGTAAAAATACTGGAGAATTCTGGCAGCATCTCTCAATGATCCTTTCTTTAAATATTAGTTATTGCTTTGATTCATGTGTTCATTGTGTTATGCTATATTTTTGTTTTAATTGTTCAGTGGTTGCTCTAAGGTTTACAATATACATCTTATCATATTCTCCTGCAAATAATATTACACTACTCCTTAATACTTTAAGAACCTTATAATAGTTTGCTTCCCTTCTATGCCATCTTTTGTGCTATGATTGTCATATATGTTACATGTGTTATAAATCCCAAAACTCATTGTTATGATTATTTGCTTTAAATGATCTTATAAAGAAGTATACTTATTTTATAAAATAACAACAAAAAAGTATTTTATATTTACCCCCAAAGCTTCCATCTGATACTCTTCATTCCTTTGTTTAGATCTGAGTTTCCATCTGGAATAATTTTTCTTCAGCCAAAAGAACTTCCTTTAACAGTTTTGTTTTTTGGTGATGTGGATCTGCTAGCAGCAAGTTCTCTCCACTTTCATTTTCCTGAAAATGTCACCTTCTTTTTTAGGTGGGGGCAATAATAGTTGGTTCAATATGTGTATCAATAGAATAAAATATATTTATATGTTATATATAATGTTTGTATATACATTTTATATTTATATATTTGCAACTGTTTATAATATTTCAGAAGTATATTTAAAGGCATTTACTGTACATCAAGTGGAAAACAGTAGTTTATGGAGCTGGATATATAGTATAACGCTATTTCTTCTACAGAAGTTATATATGTATATTTAATTACAGAAAAGCCTGGCCAAGTGCGGTGGCTCATGCCTATAATCCTAGCATTTTGGGAGATTGAGGCAGGAGGATCACTTGAGCCCAGAAGTTTGAAACCAGCCTGGGCAACATGGTGAAACCTTGTCTCTACAAAAATACAAAAAAATAGCTGAGTGTGGTGGCGTGCATCTGTGGTTCCAGCTACGTGGGGGGTGGTGGTGGGGGGGGGTGGGACTGAGGTAGGAGGATTGCTTGGGCCCAGAAGGTTGAGGCTGAAGTGAACTATGGTGGTGCCACTGGGCTCCAGCCTGGGTGACAGAGCAAGACCCTGTTTCAAAACAACAACAACAACAACAACAACAACAACAACAGAACAAACAAGCAACCGAACAAACAAGCAACCAACCAAACAAAAAAACCAAGAAGGAAAGAAAGAAAAAGCTTGACACTATATACATGAGCATGTAAGCAGTGGCATATCAATGAAGTATCATGAAGTACTTCTTTTTGCTTATTGGAATTTTCTGAGATTTCTGAAATGAATCTGTATCATTATTGTAATAAGAAGGCATAATTTGTTTGTTACAGGCTATTTGGTTTTTTTCTTCCAATCCTTTCACAGTATTAAAATGCATAGCTTAACAAAATTTGCTTAACAGTAAATGTTGAGGATCGCTTGAACCCAGGAGTTGCAGGCTGCAGTGAGCCAAGATTGCACTCCAGCCTGGGGAACAGAGTGAGACTCTGTGTCAAAAAAAAAATTTTTTTTTTAGTATGGATTACATCATGGAGGACGGGAGGCAGGACTAGATTGCAGCTCGAACTTGGAGGGACAGAGCAGCATGTGGAGGCTTGCATTGTGAATTTTAGCTCCAGAACAACTGCAGGAATAAATCAGGAAACCTGAGAGGACCCACAGACCCACTGAAGGAAGCAGATTGCTCCTACAGGACCTGGGAGACACCCCAAATACAGTGAGTGCCCAAGCTGTGGAAGTGGGAAAGGGAGATCATCTGCCCCCAAACACACACCCTCACTGGGGAAACTGAAGGTCTAGTTTATAGGAGAAGATTTCGACCTTACAAAGAGCTGAGGAAATTTAGAGAGCTGAGCAAAATACAGGGATAGAGGAAGCAGTGGGAAAGGCCCTGTGAGCTCACTGGTCCTCAAGCAGGCCATTCCTGCCTGGCATCACAGGGATCCCTTGGGAGGGTGGTCAGAGGCATGGGGGAAATGCCACAAGGAGAAGGAAGTCTCCAGCTGAAATTTGTAACAATTTGAACTGGTCAAGAAGCCTCCTGGCCAGATCTCAGGGGAGGGCATGAATCCGGAGTGCAGACTCCACAGGCGGGGGAAGAACTGAAACCCTACTTTCTTTCCCAGCTGGGAGGTGGGTAGCCTGGGGCAAGTTCTCAGCCCTGCTTGCCCACTGCCTGGAAACAAGCTCAGTGCTGTAAGAGAGGGCATGGTGGGAGTGAGACCAGCCCTTTGGATGGCATGGGAGCTGGGTGAGGCCTGTGACTGCCGGCTTTCTCCCACTTCCCTGACAACCTGCGTGACTCAGCAGAGGCATCCATAATCCTCTTAGGTATATAACTACATTGACCTGGGAACCTCACCCCAATCCCCCACAATAGTCACAGCAAGACCTGCCCAAGGAGAGTCTGAGCTCAGATATGCCTAGCCCTGCCTACACCTGATGGTCCTTCGCTATCCACCCTGGTATCTGAACACAAAGGTCATGTACTCTTGGGAGTTCTAGGGCCCCACCCACCACCGGTTCCTCCCCATACTACCACAGCTGATGCTCTCTGCAAAGCACCACCTCTCCTCAGGAGGCCAACCAGCACAAAAATAGAACATTAAACCACCAAAGCTAAGAACTCTCACAGAGTCCATTTCACCCCACTGCCACCTTCACTGTAACAGGTGCTGGTATCCACAGCTGAGAGACCCATAGTAGGTTCACATCACAGGACTCTGTGTACACAACCCCCAGTACCAGCCTGGAGCCTGGTAGACTTGCTGGGTGGCTAGATCCAGAAGAAAGATAACAATCACTACAACTTGGCTCTCAGGAAGCCACACAGATAGGAAAAGGGAGAGAGTACCACATCACGCGAACATCCATGGGACAAAAGAATCTGAATGACAGGCTTCATCCCTAGACCTTCCCTCTGACAGAGCCTACCCAAATGAGAAGGAACCAGAAAACCAACTCTGGTAATGTGACAAAACAAGGCTCTTTAATATTCCCCCAAAATCACACTAGCTCACCAGCAATGGATCCAAACCAAGAAGAAATTCCTGATTTCCCTGAAAAAGAATTCAGGGGTTAGTTATTAAGCTAATCATGGAGGCACCAGAGAAAGACGAAGCCCAATGCAAGGAAATCCAAAAAATGATATAAGAAGTGAAGGGAGAAATATTCAGGGAAATAGACAGCATAAAGAAAAAACAACAAAAACTTCAGGAAACATTGGAGACACTTATAGCAATGCAAAATACTCTGGAAAGTCTCAGCAATAGAATTGAACAATTAGAAGAAAGAAATCCAGAGCTTGAAGACAAGGTCTTCGAATTAACCCAATCCAACAAAGACAAAAAAGAAAGAATAAGAAAATATGAATACAGCCTTCAAGAAGTCTGGGATGTTAAATGACCAAACCTAAGAATAATTGGTGTTCCTGAGGAAGAAGAGAAATCTAAAAGTTTGGAAAACATATTTAGGGGAATAATTGAGGAAAACTTCCCCAGCCTTGCTAGAAAACTAGACATCCAAATACAAGAAGCACAAAGAACACACGGAAATTCACTGCAAAAAGATCATTGCCTAGGCACATTGTCATCAGGTTATCCAAAGTTAAGATGAAGGAAAGAATCTTAAGAGCTGTGAGAAAAAAGCACAAGGTAACCTATAAAGGAAAACCTATCAGATTAACAGCAGATTTCTTAGCAGAAATCCTACAAGCTAGAAGGGATTGGGGCCCTATCTTCAGGCTCCTCAAGCAAAACAATTACCAGCAAAAAATTTTGTATCCAGCAAAACTAAGCATCTTATACAAGGGAAAGATACAGTCTTTTTCAGACAAATGCTGAGAGAATTCGCTACTAACAAGCCACCACTACAAGAACTGCTAAAAGAGCTCTAAATCTTGAAAGAAATCCTGGAAACACATCAAAACAGAACCTATTTAAAGCATAAATCTCACAGGACCTATAAAACAAAACTATGATTTGAAAAACAAAAACAAAAAACCAAGATACACAGGCAACAAATAACACGATGAATGGAATGGTGTCTCACATTTCAACACTAACATTGAATGCGAATGGCCTAAATGCTCCACTTAAAAGATGCAGAACTGCAGAATGGATAAGAATTCACCAACCATCTGCTGCTTTCAAGAGACTCACCTAACACATAAGGACTCACATAAACTTGAGGTAAAGGGGTGGAAAAAGGCATTTCATGCAATGGACACTGAAAGCGAGCAGGAGTAGCTATTCTTATATCAGACAAAACAAACTTTAAAGCAACAGCATTTAAAAAAGTCAAAGAGGGTCACTATGTAATATTTCCAACAGCAAAATATCACAATCCTAAACATATATGCACCTAACACTGGAGCTCCCAAATATATAAAACAATTACTAATAGACCTAAGAAATGAGATAGACAGCAACACGATAATAGTGGGGGACTTCAATACTCCACTGACAGCACTAGACAGGCCATCAAGACAGAAAGTCAACAAAGAAACAATGAATTTAAACTATAGCTTTGAGCAAATGGACTTAACAGATATATACTGAACATTCCATCCAACAACCACAGAATACACATTCTATTCAACAGCGCATGGAACTTTCTCCAAAATAGACCATATGATAGGCCATAAAATGAGCCTCAATAAATTTAAGAAATTGAAATGATATCAAGCACTCTCTCAGACTATAATGGAATAAAACTGGAAATCAACTCCAAAAGGAACCTTCAAAACCATGCAAATACATGGAAATTAAATAACTTGCTCTTGAATGATCACTGGGTCAAAACCGAAATCAAGATGGAAGTTAAAAAATTGTTTGAACTGAATGACAATAGTGACACAGCCTATCCAAACCTCTGGGATACAGCAAAGGCGGTTCTAAGAGGAAAGTTCATAACCTTAAATGCCTACATCAAAAAGACTGAAGGAACACAAAGTGACAATTGAAGGTTATATCTCAAGGAACTAGAGAATCAAGAACAAACCAAACTCAAACCCAGCAGAAGAAAGGAAATAACCAAGATCGGAGCAGAACTAAATGAAATTGAAACAAGAAACAATACAAAGGATAAATGAAACAAAAACCTGGTTCTTTGAAAAGATAAATAAAATTATAGACCGTTAGCAAGATTAACCAAGAAAAGAAGAGAGAAAATCCAAAAAACCTCAAAAAGAAACAAAACGGGAGATATTACAACTGACACCACAGAAATACAAAAGATAATTCAAGGCTCCTATGAACACCTTTACACACATAAACTAGAAAACGTAGAAGAGATGTATACATTCCTGGAAATACACAACCCTCCTAGCTTAAATAGGAAGAATTAGATACCCTGAACGACCAATAACAAGCAGCGAGACTGAAATGATAATTTAAAAACTACCAACAAAAAAAGTCTGGGACCAGAAGGATTCACAGCAGAATTCTACCAGACATTCAAAGAATTGGTACCAATCCTATTGACACCATTCCACAAGACAGAGAAAGAGGGAACCCTCCCTAAATCATTCTATGAAGTCAGCATCACTCTAATACCAAAACAAGGAAAGAACATAGCCAAAAAAGAAAACTACAGATTGAATCCCTGATGAACATAGATTCTAAAGTTCTTAACAAAATGCTAGCTAACTGAATCCTACAACATATCAAAAAGATAATCCATCATGATCAAGTGGGTTTCACACCAGGGATGCAGGGGATGGTTTAACATACACAAGTCAATATATGTGATACACTATATAAACAGAATTAAAAATCACATGATCATCTCAATAGACGCAGAAAAAGCATTCAACAAAATCCAGCATCCGTTTATGATTGAAACTCTCAGCAAAATTGGCATACAAGGGACATACCTCAATGTAATAAAAGCCATCCATGACAAACCCACAACCAACATAATACTGAATGGGGAGAAGTTGAAAGCATTCCCTCTGAGAACTGGAACAAGACAAGGATGCCCTTTCTCACTGCATCTCTTCAACATAGTACTGGAAGTCCTAGCCAGAGCCATCAGACAAGAGAAAGAAGCAAGGGACATCCAAATTGGTAAAAAGGAAGTCAAACTGTCACTGTTAGCTGATGATATGATCATTTACCTCAAAAACCCTAAAGACTCCTCCAGAAAGCTCCTAGAACTGAAAGAAGAATTCAGCAAAGTTTCCAGATACAAAACTAATGTACACAGTTCAGTAGCTCTGCTATACACCAACAGTAACCAAGCAGAGAATCACATGAGGAAGTCAACCCCTTTTAGAATAGCTGCAAAAAATAAATAAATAAAATAGGAATATACCTAACCAAAGAGGTTAAAGACCTCCACAGGGAAAACTACGAAACACTGCTGAAAGAAATCACAGAAAAAAACAAACAAATGGAAACATATCCCACGTCATGGATGGGTAGAATCAATATTGTCAAAATGAGCACACTGCCAAAAGCATCTACAACTTCATTGCAATTCCCATCAAAATACCATCATTCTTCACAGAATTAGAAAAAAACAATTCTAAAATTCGTATGGAACAAAAAGAGAGTCCACATAGCCAAAGCAAGATTAAGCAAAAAGAACAAATCTGAAGGCATCACATTACCGATTTCGAATTATAGTATAAGGCCATAGTCACCAAAACAGCATGATACTGGTATAAAAATAGGCATATAGACCAATTGAACAGAATAGAGAACCCGGAAATAAACCCAAATACTTATAGCCAACAGATCTTCAACAAAGCAAACAAAAACATAAAGTTGGGGAAAGGACACCCTTTTTAACAAATGGTGCTGGGATAATTGGCTAGCCACATGTAGGAGAATCGAAACTGGATCCTCGTCTCTCACCTTACACAAAAATCAACTCAAGATGGATTAAAGACTTAAATCTAAGACCTGAAACTATAAAAATTCTAGAAGATAACTTTGGAAAAACCCTTCTAGACATTGGCTTAGGCAAGGATTTCATGACCAAGAACCCAAAAGCAAATGCAATAAAAACAAGGATAAATAGTTGGGACTCAATTAAACAAAAGAGCTTTTGCACGGCAAAAGGAACAGTCAGTAGA
This sequence comes from Pan paniscus, assembly GCF_029289425.2. Lineage (NCBI taxonomy): Eukaryota > Metazoa > Chordata > Mammalia > Primates > Hominidae > Pan > Pan paniscus. The sequence goes on along the minus strand of NC_073253.2, from coordinate 43,625,065 downwards.
GTAAACAGACAAGGCACAGAGTGGGAGAAAATCTTCACAATCATACATCTGACAAAGGACTAATATCCAAAATCTACAACTAACTCATATCAGCAAGAAAAAAACAATCCCATCAAAAAGTGGGCTAAGGACATGAATAGATACTTCTCAAAAGAAGATATGCAAATGGCCAACAAACGTATGGAAAAATGCTCAACATCACTAATGATCAGGGAAATGCAAATCAAAACTGCAATACGATAGTGCCTTACTCCTGTAAGGATGACCATAGTCAAAAAAAAAAAAATAAAGTAAAATAAAAAAACAATAGACGGTGGTGTGGATGTGGTGATCAGGGAACACTTCTACACTGCTGGTGGGAATGTAAACTAGCACAACCACTATGGAAAAGTGTGGAGATTCCTTAAACAACTGAAAGTAGAACTGCCATTTGAACTGCCATTTGATCCAGCAATCCCACTACTGGGTGTCTACCCAGAGGAAAAGAAGTTATTATACGAAAAAGATACTTGCACATGCATGTTTATAGCAGCACAATTCGCAACTGCAAAGTCGTGGAATCAACCCCAAAGCTCATCAATCAACAAGTGGATAAAGAAACTGTGGTAAAAGGAATGAATTAATGACATTCGCAGTGACCTGGATGAGATTGGAGACCAGTATTCTAAGTGAAGTAATTCAGGAATGGAAAAGCAAACATCGTATGTTCTCACTGATATGTGGGAGCTAAGCTACAAGGACCCAAAGGCATAAGAAAGATACAGTGGACTTTGGGGACTTGGGGGGAAGGAAGGGAAGGGAGCGAGGGATAAAAGACTACAAATAGGGTGTAGTGTGTACTGCTTAGGTGATGGCTGCACCGAAATCTCAGAAATCACCACTAAAGAACTTACTCATGTAACCAAACACCACCGGTACCCCAATAACTTATGGGAAAAATTTTTATATTACACATATTAAAAGTGAATAATAACAAAAACAAAAACAAAAAGCGTAAATGTCATTTAGGCTTTCTCCTAATAATGCACATGTTAATTGGTAGGATTAAAATTAAAGCGTATTTCTGGATTCTGGTCTTTGAAAATAAGGATTACAGGGGAAAACTGGGCAAACTATTTAAGACTACTGTGAAAACTGAAAAAACAGCGCATTGACTTCATTTCCCCCTCAAAGTTGCAACATCAGCCCAGGAGTCAGAGCACTGAAAAGGCTTTAGTCTGTAGGATTAAAGCCTAAAATATGTGCAACAATGAAATACATGATCTGCACACTTAGGTCAGTTTCCCTATGAGCAAACATTCCACGTTGTTTCTAAAGCACTATCATCATTAATAAACTCTCATAGGCTCTTTTTATGTATAAGAATTGGTATTAGGAAGATAAATAGATACTTGCCTATTTCTACAGGAATTCTGCCATCAGAGTAGGGGATTATTTCCCATACATTCTTCATGTTTCAAGTTTTATTCACCTGCAATATTTAGGGATATTTTCATGAACATAGAATTCTATCTTGCTAATTTTACCCCAGTATTTTATAGATGGCATTTCTTTGCCTTCTGGCTTGCATTTTTTTTAATGTTACTGGTAATTCTTACCTTGTCTCTTGTATATAATGTGTCTTTTTTCATGGGTTGTTGAATTTTTAAAAAATCGTTGATGTGGCTTTCTTTATGCTTCTGATGTTTGAAGTTTGAGTTTCTTGGATCTATGGATTTATAATTTTCATAAATTTTGGAAACTTTTTGGCTGTTATTTCTTTGAATATTTTTATGCCCCTCTGCCTTTTTTCCTGAAATTCAAATTCTATGTGTGTTAGCCCGCTTGGTATAATTCTATGAATGAAAGGCTGTTCATTTTTGCCAGACTTTTTTGGGTGTGTGTGTCTTCTGTGCTTCAGTTTGGATAGTTAAAATTGTCCTGTTTTTAGGTTCATTGATCTTTTTATTGGCAGTGTCCTAAAATCTTTTGTTAAGCTCCTCCAGTGAATTTTCATTTCAGATATTGTGTGTGTGTGTGTGTGTGTGTACCAACTGAATATATATATTCAGCTTTGAAAGTTCAATTTAGGCTGGGCATGGTGGCTCATGCTTGCAATTCCAGCACTTTAGGAGGCCAAGGTGGGAGGGTCACTTGAGGATAGGAGTTAGAGACCAGCCTAGGCAACATGTTGAAACCCTGTCTCTACAAAAAATTAAAGAAAAAAAAAAAAAGCCTGGTGTGGTGGCATGTGCCTGTAGTTACAGCTACTCAGGAGGCTGAGACAGGAGGCATGATTGATCCAGGAGTTAGAAGCTTCAGTGAGCCATGATCCTGCCACTGCACAACAGCTTGGGTGACAGAGTGAGACAGGGTGAGAGACCCCATCTCTTAAAAACATAGTTCTCTCTCTCTTTTTATGTTAATATTTTTCTTTAATTTATATTTATAATAGTTGCTTTAAAGTTCTTGTCTGTCAAGTCTGTCAGTTTTAGACTTTTTTTTTTTTTTTTTTTTTTTTTGAGACAGAGTTTTGCTCTTGTCGCCCAGGCTGGAGTGCAGTGGCATGATCTCGGCTCACTGCAACCTCCGCCTCCCAGGTTCAAGCAATTCTCCTGCCTCAGCCTCCTGAGTAGTTGGGATTACAGGCACCCGCCACCATGCCTGGTTAATTTTTTTGTATTTTTAGTAGAGACGAGGTTTCACCATGTTGGCCAGGCTGGTCTTGAACTCCTGACTTCAAGTGATCTGCCTGCCTTGGCCTCCCAAAGTGCTGGGGTTACAGGTGTAAGCCGTGGAGCCTGGCCTAGACTTTTTTATTGTGTACATTTTTTCCTCATTATGGGTCACATTTTTCTGCTTGTTTTGCATGTGTAATAATTTTTGATTAAATGCTAGGTATTGTGAATGACACATTGGTGCTTACCTGGATTAAAAAAGTTTTTTTAGTGGAAAAGCAGAATGGCTTGGATCATTTATTGAAGTGGTGCCACTAATAAAGGAGAGGTGAGAGCCAGACTGGATGGAGAAGAGCTGCCAAGAACTGGAACACTGGAGCACCTGCAGAATTTAGTCCTTCACCACAGTCAGTGCAGACAAGCTCCTGAAAGGAAATAATGCTGCTCATTGACTTGCACCCTCTTAAGACAGTCCTTTGGCTTATTAAATTAAAACTCCAAGAGGAAAAACTACTTACTCAGCACTCAGGTGATGGGTGCACCAAAATCTCAGAAATCACTACTAAAGAACTTAGTTGTGTAACCAAGCACCACCTGTACCCCAATAACCTATGGGAAAATTTTTATATTACACATATTAAAAAGTAAATAATAATAATAATAAAATAACAATATAATAAAATAATAAATAAGGAAGATAAAAGGAAGACCACTGTTCCCTGAAGGTTAACTAGAACAGCTAGGGTCCTCCAAGGAGTGGATGAAGTATCCTAACAGGGCATATTGGGCAATGCCAGCTGCAAAGAAGAGGCCACCCATTGATCCATATTTAGGGAAAAGAGAACCGTCACTAGAAAAGCACCATTTCCAACCCCACGTCACAGAGCCAATACCCTGCTTGTGAGATGTCAGCTCTACCCTGGCAAGTGTAAAAGGCAGACCAGAAAAATAAAAAATCTACACAAAGTCAAACACCAGAGAATAAAAATATAACAAAGACCAGAAAATTAGTGGAAATGAAGGAAGGACAGATGAAAAATACAAACCATATGGGGACAAATGAATGTTAAGAGTTTGCCCAAATGCTTTCTGCATTGACTGTTTTACAGGCATCTGCCTGAACCTGTGGCTGAGGCTTGGAAATATTTTTGCCATATTGGTGATAGGGTTTTTAGGTCATAAAATTATGTCAATCCTGGAACTTATTCTTTGTAATAGAGACTGTCCTTGAAAAATTCTCCCAGCTCTCCCAGTTCTCCCTATTGCCCTTCTTTACTTAATTTATCACCATAGGATATATGACATTTTGTATTTATTTGTTTTATGTATGTCTTTCCCAAGTAGAAAATAAGCTCCCTAAAGCATGAATGTTTTTTAACAGCACACTGATGACATATCAACCATGAAATTGTAAAGAATTTTATGCCTTTCAAAATAAATATTGAGATGAGTATTAAACCCATTGGCTTGCTCCCCACCCCCAAATTTTCTTTAGAGAATGTTGGGTTTTGATCAGCAGGCATTTAATTTGCTTGCTCATCAGCTTTATCATTTTGAGTCTTTTTCTTTTAATTAAAAAAATTTTTTAAGAGATGGGATTTCCTTATGTTGCCCAGGCTAAAGTGCAGGCTATTCCCACGTGTAATCATAGTGCACTACCACCTCAAACTCCTGGGCTCAAGTAATCCTCCTGCCTCAGCCTCCAGAGTAGCTGAGACTGCAGGTGTTCACCTCCATACCTGGCTTCAGGCTTGTTTTTAAGCATGATTAGGATGAGTCTAGAGTTACTCTAGGGCTACGTTAGCTTATTTTTCCAGTGTCTTCTTTCTGGGGTCTTTGTTGATTACTCTGGGTTTTCAGCAAGTTCTTTCCACAAGGTTGGTTGAAATTCACATTTTCCCAATCCTGTGTAAGCTTTCCTAATTGTTTATTTTTTAAAAACAAAGTTATGGCAAAATATGCATATCATAAAATTTACCATTTAAATAATTTTAAAGTGTTCAGTTCAATAGTGTTAAGTATATTCACATTGCTGTGTGGCCAATCTCGAACTTTTTCATCTTGTAAAACTGAAACTCTATACCCATTAAACAACAGTCCTGCATTTTCTCCTCCCCCTATCTCCTGGCAACCGCCATTCTAGTTCTGTTTATATGACTGTGACTGCTCTAGATATGTCATATCAGTGGAATCATACAGATTTGTCTTTTTGTGTATTTGTTCAGTTTTTTTTTTCTTCTTGCTAGTGTTTGTTATTTCCCTAGTGATTGTTCTTTGCTGGGCTTTATGGAGTTTTACCCTACATATCCATCACATTCAGCCAGAGTCCCCAGGGGTCCCTTAGGCAGATTTCCGGAGCTCCCTCTCCGCCTAGCTCCCACACATTTCAGATGTTTCTCTTCCACACTCTGAGCTCTTTATCTGCAGCTCACAGTGACCTCTGTACTCTGTGTGGCTTCCCCTCCCTGTGCTGGGGTCTGATTAGAGGACTCATCTGCTTGTTTTTCTCTTCTCTAGGATCGTAGCTCTGTACTGCCTGCTGTTCAGCATCTGAAAGTATGTTTTTGGCCAGTATTTTAGTTGTTTCCAGTAGGTACAGTCGCTATTAGTACCTTTCTTGTGACATAAATCCATATGGCATACAAAAAATCTTTTTCCTCTGGCTTCTTGAGGACAGGAACTATCGCTCTCCTCCTCCCTTTTTCTACTTCTCCTCCTTCACTGTCTTCTTTATTATCTTCATAGCTACCACCGAGGGAGCTCTTTCTGCAAGCTTGTCACTGTTCTATGCAGTATTTCATTTAGTTCTTATAACAATTCTACAAGGTGAGTATTGTTTTACAGATAAGGGACCCAAGGCTCATATAGAAATAAAATGCTCAAGGTCTCATTGCAATATGTAGCAGAGATGAAATTCAAGCCTAAGACTTTCTCATTCCAAAGCCTTAACAGTTATACTAGTAGCTCTCATTCACTGATCACAAGATATTACATTTATGAGGATATACCCAGCAGGGTTCTTTTAAACAAAATAATTAATTAATGTTAAAAATTGACAAAATAGTATATCTTTATGGTGTACAATATGATGCTTGGATATATGCAAACATTGTAGAATGCCTAAACTATGTTAATTAACACATGCATTATCTCACATAGCTTTTTGCACTGAGAACATTTAAAACATACTCTTTTGGCAATTTTTAAGTAGACCATATATTTTTAGTAGCCATAGTCACCATGCTGTACCATCAGAGTTCTTGATTGGAAATGATGAAAGCCAACTCGATCAGCGGGTATTGGGTTCATTCCTAGAATCAACAAGAGTAGGGCGAACCTGGCTTGAAAGACGGGCAGGAATGAAGCGGGGCCAGGTGGCAGGAAAGGCGCCAGGGCCCTGCTCCAGGACACCCCGCCCAGGATGCTGCTGCCATTGCCCTTGCATGTTTGGCCAGTCCCTTGCACAGCGGGTGCCGCAGCTGCCACTGCCAGAGTGAACTCTGAACTGCTCTGCCTCTTTGCAATTGTTGGTCTAGAGTGAGGGCTCCAGTTGTCTGTGGCCCAGAGGTCATGTGTCCCAGAGAACAAGCACCTCACCTTAGGGCTTCTGTGGAGGGAACTGGGGCCCTGCCTTCTATCAAGACATCTACAGTGGTGAATTTCCCAAGCACATGAAGGTGGTTTAGATGCTGGGAGGCCAAGAAGACAACAGTTGATGGTCACTCCAAGGATCATATACTTATTTGTCGAATGACTGGTCAGCTTGAGGCTGGCTTCTCTTTTAGACTTACAAGGAAAAGAAAAAAAATTTTTTTTAGGTTTGCTTTCTTCTTTTCTGACAAAGCCAGCCCAGCACTTACCTCACTTCTTCTTCTCTTTTTAAAGTGCTTCTCATGTTGCAACATTGTAAGAAAGCAATCCCATAAAACCAAAGTCCTCACATTCTTTCAGCTACTTTTGTCTCTATTATGTTACAATAGTTAGATTTCAAAAATGGTAGCTACCATATCCTTGGCACTGAAACAAAGTACTTTACACACATGACCTTGTTTAGTCTTGGCAATAGCCCTAGGAGGTGTGGTGATTAATAGTCTTAGCAGCTCTCCTTTATACATCAGGACCCTGATACTCAGAGAGGATTCAAGATCCTAGCTACTAAACAGTGCAGCTGAATTTGTGACATGTTTTCCTTTTGTTTATTTTTTTTGCTTAATTTTTTTTGAGAAATTAAAAAAATTCAGAAAAGTCCAAGGAAAAATAGAATAGACACCTGTATTTCTATCAACAAGAATTAACTATGTTAATTTATATTTGTCTTCTAGCTTTCCTTTTTAAAGAGATAAAACATTAGAAAAACAGTTATGTTTTTTTTCGTCATCTCTTTTCCTCCTCCGGTGCACTTTCAAATACTTTTGCATAATATATTTATACATTAGTAGCCAATGCATGGTATTATTTTTAACATACGTGTGCTCTTAAAGTTTTTGTAAATGATATGTGAAATTCTGCATCCTGCTTTTTTTCTGCTCATATTTTATTTTGACATCTCTCCATGTTAATTCATGTAGAGAAACAGACAACAAAGTGGTTAAGATCACAGGATCTAGAGCCAGACTGCCTGGCTGGGTTGAATCCAGCCCTACTATTACTAGTTGTGTGACTTCGGACACATTTCCTGTTTTCTCTATGCCTTAATTCCTTTATCTGTGAAATGTGGACTCTAATCGTGTCTTCTTTGTTAGGTTGTTGAGCAGATTGAGTTAAAAACATGCAGAACACTTAGAACAGTGCCTGACACAGGAAACACTCAATAACCGATATTTGCTGTTGTTATTAAAGATGGCCCTGCATCCATCTGTAAGACAAATGTTGAATTGTTTATATTCATTTCCACCAAATTCCTCTTGTTTTCTTTAGCAAGCATCACCAACATTGGTGCATGAAGGTGAACTTGAAATCACTAGCCACTGAGCAGAATTTGTCCATTTATTCCATTGTGAGCTCTTGATAAGTGTGGGCTATTGTCATTATCTTAGTCACTTCTTTTAACTCTTGCATAACCTTCCATCGTATCCATTCATTTCCTTAGGGATGGACATTTAGGTTGTTTCTTATGTTTTTCTATTAAAACCAATGCTGCAATCTTCATCCAGGTACATGTCTCCTTACACACCCTTGGGCATGTAGAATTGCTGGGTAGGGATTGAACCCAGGCCTCCTTAATGCCAAAGACCTTATGTTGCTCCCACTTACAGAGTCATATGTAGAGACAGACAGTAAATTTCGAGGGTGATGATGATCCATGGCTAATGGAAAAATTTTTCAGAGATGCACATTATCTCTAAGAGATCACTCAGAGGGGCCTTTGGCGGGGGAGATATTAAAGGTCTCCTTACCTCATAAATGAACCCACAATGAATATTTAGCTGAATGCAATACATATTAAGACAAACAAAAAATGTTGTACAGGGATATTATCAACATGAATCGTTTTTATTGCTCCCAAATTAGAGTTTATTAGAAAAAAATACTTTTTTTAATTTTTAGAAATTTTATTTATTTAATGGACATTTAATCATAGACATTTGTTGCAGAGTTGAAAGAGTGGTGATTTGTGCAGGCAAGATGCATTGAAACAGTATTTCTTTTTCAGTCTGACTGAAAAAGTCATATTACTGAGCCAAGAACTATTTAATTGTCTGTACATCAAATAGCTCAATAAAGTATTGGATGGTATGACTAGACAAGTGGAGGGATATTTCAAAATGTCAAATTAGTGAAGAATTGTAGAGAAGGAGAAAGAAAGGAGACAGACAGGAGAAAAGAAAGGAGGACTTCATTGGTGGCAGAGGTGGGGCAGTAGCGGGAAGTCCTGGCTTGAAGGAAGGAAGTTCAACACCCGAGAGAGGACGGTCTGTTCTCTTATCAAGTTCATCTCCAGGGACAAACTCTATAATTTCCCCCAAGCAGACCCTTCTCAGCTTTCAGCAGCGTAAAAAAAAATGTGGAAATTCAGATTCAGTCCCATTGCTTCTTCTTTGGGTCTCTGAGGACTCAGATGGCAGCCTGAAGGCAGGTCTGGGAGCTGATATGTACCTTCCTGAGGCCCCGTGGGGAGAGGACCTGTTGCAGACTCTGAGCCTTTCCCTTGGTCCTCAGTCCCCCTCCCTTTCTTTTCCCAAGTCCTTGGCCTTCCGAGGTAGAATAATGCTCTCCATTATTCCACCCAGTGCCCCAAAACACCTGCGGTGGAGCTGAGGTGCCCTGCGGTCAGAAGAGCGCCCCTGGTGGTGAGATCCGGAGCCAGCTTGCCTGATTTTGCCGTCCCAACCTGAGCTTCCTTTTCCACACCAGAGAAAGGGCGCAAATCAGAGCCCTCCTGGCCTAGAGCTGCTGAGTGGCGGGTGAAGGGCTCGGCGGTGTCTGGCGTATGCCACGCCACATGCTTCCTGGAAAGCAGCAAGCGGGGAGTAGCCTCAGCCTGTGAAAATTCAGGGCATTGCTTTGGCTCGTCCCTGTCCCTGACCCTAACCTTAACCCTTATGTCTGAAGTAGTTTGAGAGGGAGACACAGGCCTTCCCAACAAATGGGCCCCTTTATTCTTTGAGTCGATGGGAGGCCAGGGCGGCCAGATCTCCCACTCCAGGCAGGTCAGTTCTCGTCAGGAGCAGCCTGCGTCTTTAAGGTCATAGCTGTTATTCTTGGAGTTATTTATTTATTTGTCAAAGTCTCGCTCTCTTGCCCAGGCTGGAGTGCAGTGGCGCGATCTTGGCTCACTGCAAACTCCGCCTCCCGGGTTCAAGTGATTCTCCTGCTTCAGCCTCTGGAGTAGCCAGGATTATGGGCGCCTGCCACTACGCCCGACTAATTTTTTGTATGTTTTTTTTTCAGTAGAAATGGGGTTTCACTATGTTGGCCAGCCTGGTCTCGAACTTCTGACCTCAAGAGATCGACCTGCCTCAGCCTCCCAAAGTGCTGGGATTACAGGCATGAGCCACCGTGCCCAGTCGGAGTTATCTTTAGTGACCTCAGGATTAGCCAGCCCGCTGGGGTAAAGGGGTGGGTTTAGAAGCTTGCTTTAAAGGTGTAGTCAAAGGCAAAGAAAAGCAAACTATGCTTTTAAGTAATGCATTTTGAGGCAGGGCGCGGTGGCTCATGCCTGTAATCCCAGCATTTTGGGAGGCCAACGTGGGAGGATCACTTGAGCCCAGGAGTTCAAGATCAGCCTGGGCAACATAGTAAGACCTCCATCTCTATAAAAAATAAAATTAAAAATAAAAATTAGCTAGGCATGGTGACATGCACCTGTAGTCCCAGCTACTTGTGAGACTGAGGCACGAAGATTCCTTGAGCCCAGGAGTTGGAGGCTGCAGTTAGCTGTGGTCACATCACTGTACTCCAGCCTGGGTGAGAGAGCGAGACCCCATCTCTTAAAAAACAGCAACAACAAACAGACACATTTTGAGGAAGGCTCACAGCTTAGGCATTTTGTTCTGTCTGTGTGACCCAATTACAATGAGGTTAATCATTTTCCTTCTCCTTTCCTTTCTCCCTTGGCCTATTCTTCAGACAATGTCTTATTCACAATTATCCTGTCAGTCACTGTTGTGATAAGGATCATGCTTTCTATGACTAACAATAGGCAATAAATTAATAACAATATCCACAGATATGTTTCCTGTGCAACTCCTTGGTTTCTGTTGCTACACATTTTAGTTAAAAATAAATCACTTAGAAAAAGAAAGAAAGGAATAATTAGTCTACAAGAAACAAAAAAAGAAATACCGCAAAATGTAAATCCCAAGCTTATAGCAAATTTCACAGAATTTCACACTAAAAAGCAATCAATTAAATAGATAACCTTTTTAATGATAATCAATATGATTTATGAAAGACCCTGAGCATACAAAATTCATGGAGGATAGAAAATGAATAGATGAAAGAATAGCGGATAAATCATACTTTATGAGTGTTAGGTCTGTTTATACCTTCTTGATAAATAGCTTTAGACATAAATTTAGAGTTTTTTAAATGAAAACACAACTGAAATCCCTTCTCATTCTATTCTTTCAGGAAGGCAGGGTGGTGAGTAGATAGGACATGGGCTTTGGAGTTGATCTGCTTTAAATCCAGGCTCTAGCACACAGGTGACTGTGTGACAGGAAATGTATTATGTATTCTACCAACTCTGCTATTTCCCGTCCATAAACCTTGCAGGCTGCTGTATGTTAGACATGCACACACAGATGTGTCCATATACATAGGCATGTCCATGCACACATGTATTGATAAAGTATTTAGATATGCTTCCCAAGATTCATCTGTGTATGGGATTCAGCTGATCACCCCTGACTGCACGAACATCTGGTGAATACATTACAAACCATTCCTGCTGGTTTATAAATGGTGACAACAAATGACAATTAGAAATGCTTATAAATACTACAAGCATTTCTAAGTCTTTACTTAATCCTAAAAAATTAGAATTTCTATAATGTGTATAACATTAAATACTTACCATTTATTTTGATCTCAACAGTGTGTAAAGGTGTTTCTATGAATTATACATGATTCTGACTGTCACAGGATCAACTCTTGTCTGATCTGTTAATCCCTTTGTTGTTGTCTTTTTTTTTAAATTGTATTATTTTTATGCAATTATTGTTTACTCTCTCAAGAGTTCAGCCATTAGGATCATTAAACATTTGATGTATCAGGGCATAGAGGTCCCAAGCATGGACTCTGAAATCAGAGTGCTAGGGTTCAAGGCTGTATTAGTCCATTTTCACACTGCTATGAAGAACTGCCTGAGACTGGGTGATTTATAAAGGAAAGAGGTTTAATTGACTCACAATTCAGGATTGCTAGGGAGGCCTCAGGAAACTTACAATTCTTGTGGAAGCCGAAGGGGAAACAAGGCACCTTGTTCACAAGGCAGCAGGAAGGAGGAGTGTCAGTGAAGGGGAAAGAGCCCCTTATGAAACCATCAGATCTTGTGAGAACTCACTCACTATCATGAGAATAGCATAGGGGAAACTGCTCCCATGAGTCAATTACTTCCACTTGTTCTCTCCTTTGACACCTAGGAATTATGGGAATCATGGGGATTACAATTCAAGATTAAATTTGGGTGTGGACACAAAGCCTCAGCCATATCAAAGGCTCAGCTCTGCTACCTTCAAACTGTGTGACCTTGGGCAAATTACTTAGCCTCTCTGGGCCTTAGTTTCTTCATCCACAAAAATGGCATAACATAGTCTTTTTAGGAGAACTAAATGAATTAATCTTCATAGTGCATGGCCCTGTTCTGAACTGTAATTGCTATAAAAATCTGAAAGAATGAAATTGTTAATTTTCCTAATGATTAAAAATGGATAAAGAAAACACTTTATTATTATATTTGTAACTATTAAGATACTAGTAGTAACTATTAAGATACTAGTAATAACTATTAAATTAATAGCTATTAAAATATTAATATAGTGTACATTATTCCTGATATAGCTATTTAAGAGAAATATCTATGTAAAGTATCTGACACTCAACAGATATTCAGTAAATAGACATTTTTTATTATTGTTATTCTCTCAGGAAAGAAACTTATGCTAGGTTATATTTAAAAGGCACTGATTAGATTCAGCTCTCTCTATGGAGCTTTGAATGGAAACTTTTTTTCTTTTAAAAGTACAGTGTTTTCAGGTTCAGGAAAAATGTGATGACTAAACTGAGTCCTGTTAATGTGTCAAAGCCAAGTCATCAGGTGTCCTGGGTGGCAGGAGGGCAGGAGGCCCTGTGTGGCAGATGGGTGATTGGAGTAGTATGAGTAGGTGACAGGGGCCTTTGAGGCTTTTGTCCTCCTGCTCTGGTTTTCTTACCACTCCTTCAGGTCCTATTTCTGAGTGGAGCAGCAGCCTTGAGAACTATCTGCCTAGGGTGGCTAGTGATGAGGCCGTCTAGACGGTGGCAGCATGGCAGTGGATGGCAGTGGATGGTGGCTTCCAAGCTGTTACCTACCCTGGCCTCCTTGCATAGAGATGGTCACAGGAAGCATTGCCGAGCCGTGTGATAAAGGCCCAGGCTCTACCACTCAGAAGTTGTATGGCTACCTAACTTTTCTCAGCCCTAATGTCCTCATCTGAAAATGGGAGAGTAATCCCTACTGCTTGTTTTAAATGAGAAATGTCGGCTGGGTGCGGTGGCTCATGCCAGTAATCCTAGCACTGTGGGAGGCCAAGGCAGGAAGATACCTTGAGCCCAGGAGTTTGAGACCAGCCTGTGGGCAACACTGGGAGACCCTGTCTCTATTAAAAAAAAATTACTTAAATGAGAAATGTTTGTGCTTTGCTCAGTGCCTGGGCCAGAGTAAGGGCTTTGTTAGTAGTAACACAGCGGTGTTCTGATGTAGTAGCGCACACAGTGGGGTTCTGATGGCAAAATCTATTGAATATCCCCAATGGTGCTAATGCATCTTTCCTTCAGAGTTCCTGTTCAATAAGCTGCTCCATGCTAGCCTAGAAATTAATTAAGTTTTTATCTCCTTTACCTTTTCACTATAAATTATAAAAGAATTTTCTTTTTTAAATTTCTCAAATGCTACATATTTTAGAACTAGCATTTCCCCGGTGGACACAGTTATAAAGGAATAAGCTCTCTGACAGTAAGACCCAGGCTTAGTTCAGGGAAATGGTCCTTGAGATGAAATCAGTAGGTATTACCAACACCCATTTCAGCTCAATCTGTCTGATCCCCAGGAAAAGAGATCTCCATCATTTCATTCTGGAGGTATCAAATCAGTATTTTCTGGACCTCAGGATGAAGCCCTTGCTGTATGGTGTTAAAGTTCAGCGCTTAGGTCATGTCCGATGTCATCCAGCTGTCCACAATCACTCACTGCACTGTCAGTAGCTCTGGTCACACTTGATGTCCTGAGTGCCAGTGGAAAGTTTGTCCCCAAGGCTGACTTGCTGCAGGCTTATGCAGGATTCTCTGGGCAAAGGCTTAGGAGTAAGGGGCTGGGAGTTTAAGATCTTAGAACAAAGCCCAAATTGTACCTTACAGGAGATGCTCTTGAGCAGGTTTGTGTCTCCCTCTGCGGAACCCAAGATGTGTTCCTTCAATGAGCATGTGTGTGACAGGCTGCCCATGAGGGGTGTGGGATGTGGAGAGAGGGGAGAAAGGGGCTTCTACTTCCCTCTAGTCAGCTCTCAAAAGGCTTTCCTGGAGAGGGGAGGGAACCCAGGAGTGCAGCTTCAAAGGAACCCTGAGATACGCTGGATGTGCCAGGGTCTATGGGGCATCGGTCACCTGCTGTGCTGTGACCAGGTGAGGGGTGGTTGGCTGCAGACAGCGCAGTCCTGGCATACAGGGGAGGAGATGGACAGGGGTGCACATGCGCAGATGACTGACCTCTCGCTCATTCCCTCATTCAGAACTGTTCACTCCGTGGATGCTCTGTGCCTGTGCCTGGCACTTGTTGTCTTTACAGTCTAAGGAGGAAGATAAACATTTAACAATTAAACAAATACATCAGGCTGGGCATGGAGGCTCACTCCTGTAATCCCAGCAGTTTGGGAGGCCGAGGCGGGTGGATCACTTGAGGTCAGAAGTTTGAGACCAGCCTAGCCAACATGGTGAAACTGCTGTCTCTACTAAAAATACAAAAATTAGTTGGGCGTGGTGGCATGTGCTTGTAGTCCCAGGTACTCGGGAGGCTGAGGCAGGAGAATCGCTTGAACCCAGGGGACAGAGGCTGCGGTGAGCCGAGATCATGCCACTACACTCCAGCCTGGCTGGCAAAGCAAGACTCCGTCTCAAAAAAAAAACAAAAAACCAACAAAAAAACACCAAAATACATCAATCACAGACAGAAATAAGTGCTCTGAAGAAAATGGAGTTTTGTGATAAAGAATAACAAAAGGCAAATATTTTTGAGCAGGTGGAGAAGGCCTCTTTGAGGTGATATTAAGCAAAAAACTTAGAGAATGAGAAGAAATCGTCTAGGAGTAGGTGTGGGTCAAGGGGAATGGCATGAAATAAGATGAGCTGAGGCCCACAGCCTAAGAGATGCTCATAAATGAGTGAAGGTGGAGAGGTTGGCAAGGGCCGGATCACCCCCAACTTGCAGGCTGTGTAAGGAGTTATGAATTAGCACTGAAGGGATTTAAGCAAGGGAACCACAGGGCTCAATGTATGTCTAAAAAAGGCCCCTATGGCTGCTGTGTTGGAGACTGGGACTTGAAGGAAGCCAGATGCACAGCTTCTGAGTTGAGTTTTCCTCTTCTCATATTACACTGTCCTGTCGTTGTTTGGTTCCACCCCTCCGCCGCTGACCTCCCACCACACACCCAGCAGCCTCGCCATTGCTAAAGGACAGAGAAGTATTTGTAGCCCTCCATCAGCAGCCCTGACCCACAAGGCAATAATTGCTTGCTAATTAGATCAGCTGTGACGGATCTTCCTAGGAAAGGGGTG
This sequence comes from Pan paniscus, assembly GCF_029289425.2. NCBI lineage: Eukaryota > Metazoa > Chordata > Mammalia > Primates > Hominidae > Pan > Pan paniscus. The sequence continues at coordinate 43,609,937 of NC_073253.2, read as the reverse complement.
TAGGTCCTGAGCCTTTGAGTCTAAGTATACTGTTCCGAAGGGGACCTATTTGGGCATCAAAATTCTTTGTTTAAAAAGAATCAGTTATATCAGTTCATAGTCTTACCCACTCCACACTGGCACGAGGGACTCTGGACCAGAGACGGCTTGGTGAAGAGATACAGAGCAGAGAAGTATTAATGAAGAGCAGTCTAACTCATGGTGAGATGTTATCCCCTCAAGCAAACTTGGTACACTATTTTAATACTGTGGGGAGCTTGGGCAAAAGGCTGTGTATTGTTCAGCTTTTCCTCCCCAGGGCCTTAGGAGGATGGTTGGAGAGAGAAATCTCTGCACGTTTGAGGAATTAAACTGAATGTAGACAGATGTTGTGAAAGATGGGGAGCCCTGACTGTAGCTACTTTGTGGAATGCAAGGACCACCAAGATGAGATGGGAAATGTGATCTTGGAACTGGCATGGGTGCTGGAGGCAAGACGCGGTTTTGCATAAAGAGGCTGGTAGAAAGTGCTTTGGGTGACAGTTCATCTCCTGGGTGACATTTGTATATCTAAAGAGGATGGAAAGATGAACAACACAGTCTATTCTATGAGGATAATTATGTCAGGCGACCATATGCAGACTGCTAAGTTGTGGCCTTCCCATTCCAGTGGGCCAAGTGGCAGGCGATATAGTAATACTGTGATATGTTTGAGGTGTGTGGAAAGGCAGGCAGAATTCAGAGGGCGACAGGAATCACGACAGCCTTGGTACGACACTAGCAGGAAGAAAGAGCTATGACTGAAGAAGGCATTTGTCACCTTTGTTCCACACACATAGAATGACAGTGTAGTTGTCAGCTGTTGCAGATAAAGGGAAATTAGAATTACATTAGATAGCTGGAAGAACTCTCCAGCTGTAAGAGTTTGGAGAGGCTGTGATTAGATTACCAAGCGGAAAAAAAAAATGGTTGCCTTATGTGACTGGGAATTTGTGAGTTGCATGCTATGTGCCAGGTACGGTAGTCATTGTATCTGTCATTGCAACTTCACGGAGCTGGTATTTTTATGCCCATTTTATGGATGTGAAATCTGAGGCCCATGATGGTTTGGTTTGCCCGGTGTCATACAGTGGGTAAGTGCCTGGTTTCAGTGCCTGTGTTTCTTCACCCACGCTCTCTAACTGGTGATTTTAACAAAAAGCCTCCACAATGATTTTTAGGGGCTTAGTCATTCCCCTATTTATTTTTATTGGGTTTCCTCCAAGCCCTTAACCAGTGGCATATTCCTAAGAAGCCCTGGTAAAGCTTCTTAGGGCCAGGGCCACCCATCTTGGTTATGAGGACATTCCTGTGTCTTCCCTGAAACCACGGTCTTGCTAAATGTCGACTGAAAACATGTATGAATGAGACCTCCTCCGACCCCTGCCAATTGATGGGGCCCAACATTTAGCAGGTCATGCAATCAAGCTCTGCAGATGGACGTGCTCTTTCTTTCCTCAAGAAAGAGATATCCAGGCATCTGAGGACTTAGCATAGAAAAAGCTGTAGGTGGGAACAAAGGTGGCCACATTGTACATCTTCAAAGAGTTTAAATTAGTTGTGTAATTTTTTAAAAAGTTTGGGAAACTTTCACGTAAAAAAAGTCTTCATCTCCTTTTGAAAAACTAGAAGCTCCACCATTCTCTGTTTCCTGGTATCTGGCACTCTTCATTCCTTACCTTGCTTGTAGAAATCAGAGTTTGTAACCCTTAAGCTAGAACAAAGCTAACTGACCCAAATGCCCAGCTGATGTTCTGTGCATAAGCACCAAAAGAGTCATACTGATCATTGAAAGTACGAGATACTTCCTGCTCCCATCTGGGGAGCTTTTAAACTACCCTTACCTGGGAACTGCCCTGCACCAATTGAATCAGTATCCCTGAGGATGGGGTTCATACTAGTATTTTCCTTTTTTATAAGCTCCCCAAGTGGCTCTAATCTGCAGCCAAGTTAGGAAGCTCCGCTTTAGGGTTTCCCCATAAATAGCACTCCAGGCTTGGGTCTCTGTCAGAGAGATGAGCTCCTGAAATCTTGTATGCAAAGTGGCTGTTTAGTCTGCTCCCAGCATCTCTTAGGTGGCCCCATTCACCCTGTCCTGACAAGCAACTGGGTCTTTATGACTTTTACGTCTATGCTTCCAGAGTTAAGACATGTTTTTACAGAATCGTGGGTGGGGAAAGAGAATAGATGAGGAATGAACCGAGAATTATTTCCTTTTTCCTTTGAAATGCTTTGGACATTAAGACTATCATATGGCAAAGCTTAAACTTCCTAGGAAACAAGTAATGACATTTTGAAGCCACTTGCTCTTTAGGTGCATCCTTGCTTCAGAAGTAAGACACATAATAAAATATAAAACAAACGTGACAGGTTTCTTTGAAGTCTTTTTCATCTCCTGAGGAGAAATTTTCATCAGCAAGCATTGGGAGAGCTTGGTCTCTGTGGGTGTGTGACGGCCGCTCTAGGCGAAGCTACAATTATATCCATTCCAACCAACCCCCGCTGCAGGGTGCTGGGCAAAGGCCATGTCCATCAGTGATGTCTTCATCCAGGGCTACCCTGGTCAAGAGTGCAAATGGCAGAAAATGACATTTGCGTCTGGGCAAAAAGCATCATAAATGTTCACAGCTGTGGCTCCTCAGGGTCTTCCTTATCACTCAGGCATGGTCGGTTTTGTGTTCACTCAGGGTGAGACCTTTGCTCTTCCATCAGCCAGAAGGCTTCCAGGGCCTCCTCTGTCTGCTCAGAGGGAAGATATTTGCTGGAGCACCAAGACAGGTCTCAGTCCAAAGTTCAAGGTCTTTGTCATAAAGTGGCCAGTCCCGTTTCACATTTGGAAAGTCAACGCTTGCACTTGGAGACTCAGCCTGACATTTATTTCCAGCTTCCCATGGAAAACAACTTTGTTTTTCAAGAAACAAGGAGGATCTTAACCACTAGAGAATCTCTTTTACAATATTTAAAGATTTTTTTTAGAATTCAAGTTTTATTTTCTCTTTTGCTCCTTTTTCTATCTCCTTTAAAAAAATGATAAAATTGGTAACAAAGTAGAAGGGCAATGTAAATTAAAAAACACTAGGTTTTCAGAGGATCTGGATTCAACCTCCTTCCCACTTACCTGGGGACCTGCATACAGTTACTTAAATAATCAGTTTTATCACCTGCAAAACTGGGAGCAGAATGTCTGCTCAAGGTGAGGATAAATAAGTCTTTCATCAAGGTTTGATGATTTACTATTTAGGGGGCTTATCTCTGCATGCCAGGAACTCTTGGGAAGCCCCTTGGAGTGTGTTCACGACCACTTAAATGAGAGGACAGTGGAAATCTCTGCTGAAAAAAGAATGACTTGACTTTATCCATTTATACTGGCTTAGCTATGGAACTGTTCATGTTTTACAAGGGCTGGTCTTGAAATTTTGGGCTCAAGAGATCCTCTTGCCTCAGCATCCCAAAGTGCTAGGAATACAGGCATGGACCAAGAATGTTATCTGATGAATTTAGATTAAAGAGAGAAGAGGAGTGACATTGACACTCCTGTGTGGTGCCTGGGTAGCCCTGAATAAGCCTCATCTTGGCCAGTCCCTTGCCAAGAACATCTTTCCTTTCTTCCCTGCTCAAACGAACAATTCCACCCTTTGAAGCCTAGTTCATTTAATAACCTGCTTTTTCGATTGCCCCAGCCTAAAGAGCTTGCCTTTTCTGCACTTTTAATTCACTCATTGTCATTTATGATTGATGATTTATTTAACTATTTAATTAGTGATTGATGTCCTAGATTCCATTTTAATTGAATGCAATTTGTCTCATATTGCTGTTTAATTTTTTCATTTATCTCTGTCTAGTGGAAATGGCAGTGATCTGAATTTTACTTTTGGCTTTACTTCAAACTATGTATCCTGAGAAAGATAGGTAACCTTTCTGGGCTTCAGAGCCCCAGTTATAAAACTCCATAATTCTGTTTCTTACCTTACCACTCAAGCTTAGTTTCTTACATGATTCTTGTTGATTTGTTTTATTTTGTTGTCAGAGTCATTGTAGTAGGCTGTTTCTAACATGGTCCCCCATGATCCCTGCTTCCTCTTATTCACACCCTTGTGTAATCCCCTGCCCTTAAGTGTGGGCTGGACTCAGTGAATTGAATATGGTAAAAGTGATGGGATGTCAAGTCTGTAATTAGTTTGGAAGAGACTGTGACTCCTGTTTTGTTAGTATCTTCTCACATGCTTGCTCTAATGGAGAGGGTGACTTAAAAAGGAATTGAGAGTGGCTTCTGGTCAAGAGTCAGCAAGTAACTTAGTTCAACAGCCTGTGAAGAACTGAATCTTACTAACAACCACTGAGTTATCATGGAAGCGGATCTGGTCCCAATTGAACTTTGAGATAGCTGAGCTCTACTTAACACCTTGTGATTGTAGTCTTGTGAGAGACCCTAGGCTAACACCTTAATTGTAGCCTCATGACAGATTTTAAAGCAGAGGAACCCGCTAAGCCATGCCTGAATTTCTGCCCACAGCCATGCCCACAGCAATGGTGAGATACTAAATGTGTGTTGTTTGAAGCCACTAAGTTTTTGATAAATTTGTTATGCAGCAGTAGATAACTAATACTATCTGTGAGATATCTACCTGTATTGATCAGATTAGGCTAAATTATGCTGCAGTAACAAATGACCAAAAATCTCAGTAGCTTACATCCACAAAAGTTTATTCCTTACTCACATTATATGTCCATTGAAGGTTGGCTGTAACTATGGTTAACATTTTCTTCCCTTCAGAACACTCCAGAACTCAGGCTGACAGACCTGCCTCTATCTGGAACATTGCAAATCATCCTGGAAGAGGAAAAAGAGAGCAGGGCAAAGTATGCGTTGGTTTTTACAGCTTCCGCATGGAAAGGTTATATCATATATCTACTTGTATTTCATGGGCCAGTGCTAGTCACATGGTCACATATCAGTTCAACAGGGCCCCAAAGTATAATCCTCCTCCAAGAAGGGGCGCTACATATTTGTGAACAGTGACACAGTGTAAATGGTACATGGTCAGAGGGAGTGGTAGCCTTGCCGTGCTATGATGTACAGAAAAGAGAAGGAACAGCTTACGTCCACAAATGGATGTGTATAGAAAGCCCAAGTCTTGTCTAAGAGACAAGGCTATGATTGAAGAGCTATCTTTCCTAGAGAAGAGTGAAAAATTAAGGGAATGTGAAACAGTAAGGGAAGTTGACGGTTTTTACCAGCCCCATAGTCTCCATTGTCACTTCCCTAAGATCCCCCACAACCAGCGAACTCTCTGTGACAAATGCAGCTTCAAGACATGCCCCCTAGCACCCTTCTTCTGATTGGTTAGATTGCCTTCCCTAAATTCTCTAAGTTTTCTCTGTATAGAAATATAAGCACCTCCCTTGTCTTTATAACTTTATGAATAATCCTGTTCATAAAGTTAAACTGTGTTTTCATACAACTGTCTCGCGGCAGTCAATTAATGGGAGAGGAAACCTGAAACATGGTCCTGGGCAAGCCTGCCATCCTATGGGCTTCAGTCTTCTCAAAGTCCCACTCTAATCTCGCCTTCCTGAGTAATAAGCACAGTCCCTGTGGGCTTTCCGCAAATGTTGGAGGAGCTTAAGGAGTGATTGCTAGCTCATCTACCTCAGAGGCCTCACCAGGCTGGCTTTAGAGAAGCAGCTTCATGGGAAGTGTTGAGATCTGAATGGTAATACATCTAGCTTGCAGAGAAGCTTGCAGGAGAAGTCAGACCCTGACTTAGCTGGTAAGCCAAGCCAACATGATGAATCTATTGCTAAAACCAGAATCAGATTAAACTTCTCCTGACACACAGCAGATAAACGTCAGGGCCAGAAATCCCCTAAAAAATAAAGGAGAGACTGGTTGATGATCCTTCCTCCCATAAAATATACTTTTGCCCCCAGGCCCTGCCTCTCTGGATCATGCCAGATGGTATTCTGTTTTTCCTGAGGTTATAATTTATGTCAAAAGAAATAGACCTCACTTAGATGAGTTCTGAAGGAAGCATAGAGGAGTCTCAGAATTGTGGTTTAAAAAGTGACCTTAGATGCCTTTAAAGACAAACTCCTGTCCTGCACAGGAATAATTTTCTCCAAGTCCATAATCTAGGCCATCAAAAACACACTGGAAATTGGTGATCAGGGACAAGATTTAAACTCCCCAGGATTCTTTAGGATATGATCCTACCCAAGTTTCTTCCCCCTCGTATTGCACCATAGAGTGTGAGGGGAAAGCATTGCAGTAGAAGTCTGTGGCAAGAGTGTGGAGACTATACCTCTTCCAGTGACACAGCAAGTTTTGCATTTAGAAAAATTGTTCCATCTTGCAATTGAAATGCACTTAGTTGTCAGAGGAACTGTTGAGAGAGGCCATAGTCTATACTTCAGATATCCTGCTTCTGAGACTGGCTAGCTGTTAAACAATTTATTCCTCTCTGGCACATTTTTTTTTTTCCTGGTATGAGGATGATAGTGGTGTTTCTAGACAGTAAATTGTCAGTGCTTCTAAAGTGCTTGGTGCATCACAGATTATGTACTTTACTGAATGGTCATCTAGTTAGTGTCTACAGGTTATCTTTCATTTCATAGCAATTAACTTTCCCCTATACATCTGGTTATCAGGCACTATAATAAATACTGGGAATATAAGAGTGATTAGATACATTCCCTGCCCTCCAGGATCTCCTTGTCTAGCAAGTGAGATAGATATATGATCATATGATGGAACACATTAGATGTATCAATAAATATGTGTATAAAGATCTATAGAAACAAAGACAAGGCAGATCTCGTGGTGTGATGGAGCCGTGATGAGGAAGACTTCAGATAGAATGTGTCTCAAAGTATGAGTTTTTTTTTTTTTTGAACAGATGGTTCACAAAAGAAGATATATTAATGGCCAATAAACATATGAAAAGATGTTCAACATCATTAGCCATCAGAAAATTGCAAAATAAAACCACAAAGACATATCATTTCACTCTCACTTGATTAGGTAAAATTATAGACCAATCGTATCAATGCTGGCAAAGACATAGAACTACCCTAGCCTACTGGTGGAAATATAAAATGATACAATGACTTTGGCAGTTTGTTAAAAAAATTACACATACATCTACCAAAAGAACTAGCCATTTCACTCCTAAGCACTTACTCAAGAGAAGTGAATACATACGTTCATAAAAAAACTTGCACATAAATGTTCATAGCAGCTTTGTTTGTTATATCAAAAACGGAAACAACTCCAATGTCCATCAACAGATGAATGGATAAACAACTGTGATATATTCACACGACGGAATGCTGCTTAGCTATGGAAAGAAATGAGTTATTGATACACACAATAACATGTTTGAGTCTCACAATAATTATGCTGAGTGAAAGAAGCCAGACAAAAAAAGTACATATCGTATGACTTCAATTATACAAAATTCTAGAGAATGCAAACTAACCTGTGATGATAGAAAAATGAGTCAGTGGTTGCCTGGGGACAGGATGGAGGAAGGATGGATTGCCAAGGGGCAGAAGGAAACTTCTGAAGGTGATTGAAACTTTTATCTTTATTGTAGTGATGGTTTCACAGTGTATATATGTGGCAGACATAAACTAAGGTGATGCCAGTGATCTCTGCCTTTTGTGTTCACCCCTTTGTGTGATCCCCTTTCCTTGAGTATGGATGGGAACTGTGAATTGCTTCTAACCAATACAATATAGCAAAAGTGATTGACTGTTACTTCTGCAACTACATTACATTATTTAAAGCTCCATCTTTTTTTAAAAAAATTATACTTTAAGTTCTGGGACACATATGCAGAATGTGCAGTTTTGTTTCATAGGTATACATGTGCCATGGTGGTTTGCTGCACCCATCAACCCATCATCTACATTAGGTATTTCTCCTAATGCTATTCCTCCCCTACCTCCCCACCCCCCAACAGGCCCTGATGTCATGTTCCCCTCCCTGTGTCCGTGTGTTCTCATTTTTCAACTCCCACTTATGAGTGAGAACATGTGGTGTTTGGTTTTCTATTCCTGTGTTAGCTTGCTGAGAATGATGGTTTCCAGCTTCATCCACGTCCCCGCAAAGGACATAAACTCATCCTTTTTTTTTTTGAGATGGAGTTTTGCTCTTGTTGCCCAGGCTGGAGTGCGATGGCGCGATCTCTGCTCACTGCAACCTCTGCCTCCTGAGTTCAAGTGATTCTCCTGTCTCAGTCTCCCGAGTAGCTGGGATTGCAGGCACCCACTACTACGCCCAGCTAATTTTGGTATTTTAGTAGAGACAGGGTTTCACCATATTGGCCAGTCTGGTCTTGAACTCCTGACCTCAGGTGATCTGCCCACCTCAGCCTCCCAAAGTGCTGGGATTACAGGTGTGAGCCACCGCCCCTGGCCTGAACTCATCCTTTTTTATGGCTGCATAGTATTCCATGGTGTATATATGCCACATTTTCTTTATCCGGCCTATCACTGATGGGCATTTGGGTTGGTTCCAAGTCTTTGCTATTGTGAATAATGCTGCAATAAACACACGTGTGCATGTGTCTTTACAGTAGAATAATACTTTGGGTATATACCCAGTAATGGAATTGCTGGGTCAAATGGTATTTCTGGTTCTAGATCCTTGAGGAATTGCCACACTGTCTTCCATAATGGTTGAACTAATTTACATAAAGCTCCATCTTAGCAGACTGCACTTAAAGACTCACCTTTTGTCCTTAATGAAGTGGCCATATTGAGGGAACTCAGGTGGTAAAGAACGAAGGGTGGCTTCTAAAAACTGTGAGTTGCCTCTTTAAAACCTGAGGGTGGCCTGCAGCCAACAGCTAGCAAGAGGTGGGAGCCTTTAATCATACATCCACAAGGAAATAAATTCTGCCGATAGGAAGCATGAGGTTTTTAGATGTTCAAGGTGTGGTAAAGACATTCGAGGACTAGGAAAGGGCATGAACAAAGGCAGACACATGTGTAGTCATTAGTGCTGTTCCATAATGTTTGCATTCTAGGTACTTGTTAACACTGTAATTCTTAGTCCTTTTGACTTTGGTGGAGCTGTGTGGTTACTTCAGGCTAATGAGTTGGAAGGAAAAGTGAAGTATCACTTATGAGTCAAAGCTTTTAGTTGTTCATTAAAGACTGTCCAGAACTCTTTTTTCCATTTGGAACAAAATTAGCCACTTTAGAGATAGTGGATGATCTGTCAGTCTGGGTCCCTGAGTGACGATGAATAGAACAAACTCTTTTTTCCATTTGGAACAAAATTAGCCACTTTAGAGACGGTAGATGGTCTGTCAGTCTGGATCCCTGAGTGACGATGAATAGAACACTCCATCAATTCTTGATGCACATGGGACACGAGTGAGAAATATACCTGCATATTTTTTAAGTCACCAAGATTTGGGAGTTGTTTGTTGTAGCAGCATAACCTAGTAAATTCGGTGCAAAATTAAGAAATAAGGCTGATGTACCTACAAAGTAAAATATATCTGATGGAACTAGTTGGGAGCAGAGAAAAATGAGATTAGAAATATGGCCAGAACCATATTATAAGAAACTTCAACACCATGCTGAGAAGTTGACTTGAACCTATAGACAATGAACAATCACTGAATGCTTCAAAATTGCTCCCTATTAAGTCATATAGTTAATTTCTTGGGTATTCTAATCAGCTGCTTTAGTGCTAGTTTTACACTCTCTGTAAGCTTAGGAGATCTGGATCTGGAAAAGTTAGAGAAGAAGAAGGGGTTAGCGGTGGCATGTAAAGTGTGGGTTTGGCATGCCACCCCTGCCGCACTCCAAAAAGGTGTGCTGTGCTGGGATCCAGATAAATGTTTCCTTGTCCTAGGAAACAGTCTATCTCTTGGTCAGTGCTATCTCCCTATATCTGAAAAGGACCATTTTTCTCAGGCTAGACCTTTAGGTTAAAAGCTTGTTTTTAGTATTAGTTTTTGAAAAATGAAATCTTTTGGGTTCACCTGTGCTCCTACCACCTGTTTATTGGATCCAAATTTGGAACTATCTATTGCCACTCTGGATTTTCTTTTTGTGCTCCAAAGTTCCTTTTCAGGCTTGTTTCCCATTATGCTTCCCCGTCTCTCACATTCCCATGCACCCTGCTCTCCAGCAACCCAGAGCACTCAGTGCTCCCCAGATCTCCTACCTTGATAACTTGACTTTGCTGCCTGCCCACCCCCAAGGCCCCAGAGTGAGATGTTTGCTATTTTTGGAATTCTACCCATCCTCTAGGACTCAGTAGCTCATTCAAAGGATGCCCCTTTTTCACGAAGATTCCCTCTTGTGGCAATGAATCTCTGACTTCTCTGGGCTCCTCTTTCTCTAGTAGGACCCTCATCTCACTAAGTCATTGTATTTTAGGAGTTTGTGGACGTGGGCACAAATGACTAGACCCAAAGATCCTCAAGGCGAGAACTGTCTGGATTATCTCAGCAGTCCTCAAAATACTTAGCAGAGTTGTGAGCATATAGGGCACCCAGATTTTAAAATTAAGTCTTGAAATGGAAAGCTTTTCAATTGGAAGCTTAAAAAATTGACTGAAAAGCTTTGTTTAATTTCGCCTGCTTTGCTCCTTCAGAAGCAGTCTGTAAAGCACACGTTCTTTGCTGCTAGATCTCCACCCCTCCCAATTTAGAACCGACTCCAAGTGTCCTTTACTTACAGGTTATTTTCTTTCAGATAGTGATAAAGATGTTTAGTTAGAACACAGTGAATAGCAGTTCCTTTGGAAGGCTATGGCTTGAAAGTAAACAGAACATAAATGTCAATGGGAATTAATCTCTCTTCTGCAGGGAGGAAGAGTGGAGAGCAAACAATGTAGAAATGAAAAAAAGTCACCCAAGAGATTGCATATGTATACCAAAGAGAACAGAGTGATGTTTAACTTGGAGAGTGATGTTTAACTTGGAGGAAAGTGCAACTAACACAAATAAGGAGAAATAGTCTTAAATACGAATATTTAGGAAGTCAATAAAACTGAGGACTTACCAAAATTTAAATTGAAATTTTAAATTTTTATTTTATTTTTGTCACAGGGGCTCACTTTGTCACCCTAGCTGGAGTGCAGTGGTGGTGTGATCATGGCTCATTGCAACCTCAACTTCTTGAGCCCAATTAATCCTCCTACCTCAGCCTCCTGAGTAGCTGGGACTACAGGCATGTGCCACCACTTCTGACTAAGTTTTTTTTTCTTTTCTTTTTTTTTTCTTTTCTAGAGATGTGGTTTCACCATGTTGATCAGACTGTTTTTTTGTTTTGTTTTGTTTTGTTTTTGAGACACAGCCTCGCTTTGTCACCTAGGCTGGAGTGTAGTGGTGTGATCTCAGCTCACTGCAACCTCTGCCCTGCTGGGTTCAAGTAATTCTCCTGCCTCAGCCTACCAAGTAGCTGGGATTACAGGTGCATGCCACCACGCCTGGCTAATTTGTGTATTTTTAGTAGAGATGGGGTTTTGCCATGTTGGCCAGGCTGATCTCAAACTCCTGACCTCAGGTGATCCACCTGCCTTGGCCTCCCAAAGTGCTGGGATTACGGGCATGAGCCATTGTGCCCAGCCAGACCAGACTGGTCTTGAACTTTTGAGCTCAAATAATCCTCTTGCCTCGGCCTTCCAAAGTGTTAGGATTACAGGTGTAAACCACTGCACCTCGCTGAAATTGAGGATGTTTTACTGTTGAACAAGACTTGGTTGGGGTGGGGGATGGGAGAGGAGGGTTAATGGTTAACAAAGTAGTCTGATATTTGGGAAATACGACAACCTAAGAGGCCACTGTTATTCTGAGTTACATAGGAACAGAAATTATTCACAACTGAAGGAGAAAGGAAGGGAGAGAGAAATACTAAAGCTTAGGAAAAAACATCACTGTGGTGTTAAATTCTGCCATGACCTTCTCATTACTTAAAATCTTAGGGCTCTAGGGTTCTAATTTAGTAATATTGAACACATATGTTTTAAGGGGTGTGTGTGTGTGTTTTCTTTTTTCCAAGAACAATACAGACATCGTTTTCTTGCCAAGTCACAAATCAATTGATGGGTTATTTTTATAGTGAAAAGTTCAGGACTCCAAGAGTTAGGCATGAGAAAAAAGAGGTTTTTAAAATGTTCTCAGATAGCAGTATGTTGTAAGTAGATCTTGCTGGCACTGGTTTCTTGGCTGTCTGCTTATGAGATTTCTTTACTTGAGCTATTTCAAAGAGCAGGACTGGAGGCCTACTCTATCTCAGAAAAGATGATTAAGAGAGATTTGTTCACATTAAATCTCCAAAGACCCATCCTGGCCATTGCTTCTCTTTCATGAGGTGACCTGCCTCCCTTTTCTATATCTGGGGTGAGAAGTAGTAGTTAAATTCCATATGATTTTAATTGCTTGGGGCATCAATGATGGGCTTTTTTCCCCTAATGGAGTCATTACAAAGTAGTAAGAATATACAAATTTTCCTAACAGGGCATAATATGAAGACTGTGGAATGTCTCATGCTTTTGTTTCTTTTTGAGTTTTAACTTACATAAAAGTTGTCTTTGGGAAGAAGATAGCCTGGAATTTACTATACCATGCTAGCTAAAGACAGTTTAAAAGTCATTCTGTTCAAGATGAAAAAAAGCCTGTGGTATGTAAGTGACAAAGATGCCCCTGACTTGTTTCACAGGATTTTCCAAGAGTCCTTTCCCTAACCCCTTAACTAAATGTGCCCTCCTTATAAGAAAATGATAGCACCAACTCAAGTTCAGCAAGATTTAAACTTTGGATTTTTTTCCAATAGAAGTAGCACAAAGGGAAAGTTATTACTTGTGTCTGGGTAGAACAAAATTGGAGAGAAAGTATTGCATTGACAATATCTACATCCTTCAGGAAGAATAGGCTAAAATCTTATTTGAGATTATTTTTCTTCTGAAGCTTAGAATAGTTTAAAGATCACTGGAGATGGTTTTTGCAGTGAGTGTCAATATATCTCTGTAAGGTTTTAACAGTAAAACGTGCTGCCACTGAAGTTTTCTTGTGCAGAATCAAAAGGTATGTGTGGAAGGCAGAGCTGAGGGAGGTGTTAGATACATTTTCAAGTTGGGTTTACCCCACAGCAAAATATTTTGAGGCTGTTAATATGTGTGCTATTCATTCGAAGAGATATCACTTCTTGAATTGCTTCCCAGTGAGTATTTGAGTACCAATTAAATACTTGATAGTTGAAGTAACCAGGCATATATTGTGTATTAAACTATCTTAATGACCCACATAATCTGCTACGCAATAAATTTGTGGGAGAAAAGTATTGATAGATGGTTTGGATTGAGTAGTCATAGACATTTACACTGAGATTTAAATAACAGAAGTAGTGAGCCTTTTGGAAATACAGGAAGACCTTTCAAGGAGGGGTAAGTGCAAAGACATCAAAGTATGAATGAGATTGGCCTGCTAGAGGACCAGAAAGAAGGCCATGTGAGGTTGGAGTGGAGGAGTCTGGGGCAGAGTGGTAGAACATGAGGTGGAGAGGGGTGAAGATCATATAATGCTTTGCAAGTCAGGATGAGGAATTTAGATTCAGTGCTTAGTAAGATTAGCAGTCATTAGTGTATTTTAAGGGGAAAAATACTCTGGTTGGTGGTGAACTATGGAGTAGAGGAAGGCAAGAGAAGATAGGGTGGGGATTAAGTGGTAGACATTAAGTTGACTGGGGCAGCTGTCTAGGACTGGGTTGTAGTAATGGGGATGGAGAAGAGTGGATGAATTTAGGAACAGTTGAGGGAAAGATGGTGTGGTGAAGGAAGCCAGATGAGCAAGCAGGTCTAAGTGGGAAAGCATTGCTTTTCCTACAGGAATTTTCATGTGCATTCAGGCTGTAAGGATCTCAACTTTTAAAAAAGCCACATTGTTCTCCCAAGTTGTTGGGGAGCTGGTTCACCATTGACTTCTGATCTCTGGAGATATTTTCATAATCATGGAGCTGTCTTTCTTTTCACTCTTTTACTCTCTTTCTAGACAGGCTTCTTGGATACCAGGGGTTGGTGGTGGGTGGGGGGAGGTTCTGGGGATGGTTAAATTTGCCTGGGCAGCCTCAAAGTTCAAAAAGGAGGGACAGGGAAGCTTAGCTAAGAACCAGGAGTTTGACATACTTAATCTCTCATTTCATCCTACTGATGACTTTGTGAGGTATATCTTTTTAATCCTAGATCTACAAAAGAGAAAGCTGAGGCTTGGAGAGGTTCTTCATTTTGTTCAAAGTCATACAACTTTTACGTGGTGTAGCCAGGATGGGAACCAGAGCCTGGCTCTCTGCACTTCCAACACCACTGCTGAATCCGGGTTTGTCTGTTTTCCCTCTCTTCTTTTAACTATTGTCACACAGATTCCATCATAGAACCCATCACGTGGAGGGCCACTATTTATCTGTCTTTTGTATAGTATGTTTGCTTCCCCTACCCCACAGAGTAAGGTGCTCAGCAAAGGTGGCTGTCTGGAGGCAACACCCCCTTCTCACCGCTACACTTGGGGTTGGGGTGCGAGGCAAGGCAGGGCTGGCGAGGTGGATGTTGCAGCTGCCACCACTGCTAGGTGATGGGAAACGACTCTCCTGCCTGTGCATTGACCCGAAGGCATTTTCCATTTCCTAGGCCCCTCCCGCTTCCCGTCCCTCACCTCTAGCCCCTCGGCTTCAGCTCAGGCCCCTCGGGGAGCATCCCTTGCCGTGAGACTGACAGCCTTTGGGGGCGCAGGGTCCTGTTCTCTGCGCTCTAGCCCATCTGTGTGCAGAGCCTCGTTCCCAGGCGCCTGGAGCCCGGCGGGCATTGACGTCAAGCGCCGGCAGAGCGCTGCCTACAGACGGTTGACCCGGGCCCTCCTCCACACCCCCTTCCTTCTTCACCTCCTCCCTCTTTCCTGCACGGGGGCTCGGGCTCACTATAAAAGGTGGGAGCGCGTGGTGCCCCAGCAACGACGAGTTTCAGAACCATGGAGAGCTCCCGCGTGAGGCTGCTGCCCCTCCTGGGCGCCGCCCTGCTGCTGATGCTACCTCTGTTGGGTACCCGTGCCCAGGAGGACGCCGAGCTCCAGTCCCGAGCCCTGGACATCTACTCTGCCGTGGATGATGCCTCCCACGAGAAGGAGCTGGTCGGTATTCCCCTCGCTCTCGACCCCCTTGAGCTGTCGCCTTGTCTCTTCTCTTGCACGCCTCCCTCCTCCCCCCACCCCCACTCCTATTCCCAGAGTCAGGGCGCGGGGAGCTGAGCGCAACGCCCAGGCACCCACTGCCATCCGAAGAGCGTCTCGAGCTCACGGGCTCCTGGCAGTCTGTTGAGCGAATCCCTCATCCCGGCCCCTCTGAGCAACAGGGGCCCCAGCGGCTCAGAGACCCGCGGTCAGTACCTGGGACAGCGTCCGCTAAGTTTCCACCCCTCAACCATTCCCTGTGTCCGCGGAGTCCCACCGCAGAGTGCGTGTGGGTCCGGGGCTCCTTATAACTAGGGCTGGAAGTGCGCACCTGGGCTGGGCTCGCAGCCAAGGCGGCAACTTCAGGCTCCGAAGCGGTGTGTTGCAGATCGAAGCGCTGCAAGAAGTCTTGAAGAAGCTCAAGAGTAAACGTATTCCCATCTATGAGAAGAAGTATGGCCAAGTCCCCATGGTAAGGTTTGTGGTCACTCCCTTCCCGTGTTTTTCCAAGAGAAAGTACACCGCCTTGAATCGTACACACAATCTTCTCCGCAGGATGTGGCTAAATAACTTAGGTAATGGGCTTGCAGGATTCTGTGGGCTCCTTCTTCCTTCCCGGGTGAGGAAATGGGAAAGCAGGAACAGGGGTTGTAAGAAAGTGTAAGTCTATTGTTTGTTGCTCAGGAAAAAGGTCTGATTTTTTTCCCCTCTGAGCGGGCAAGAAAAGGAGCCAGGAAATGTGATGCTCCCCTTCCCACGCTCCCCAACCCTCGCCACTTAAAGGTGGAAGAAACTAGGATAAAACTAATAATGTAAGTTTCTTTAAAAAATGTACTCTCACTGAAGTTACAAGCACAAGGCTCCCTGTTTCAGATCTGATTGTACGTAGACCTCTTGTGATGGTGATGGGGTCCAATTGCCCCTTTCAAGAGACAGAAATTGCGTTGACTGTGAGACTTGCCTGTTGGGAACCTGGGTTTGTTCATACTCGATGACCACACATTTTGTTGTTTCAGTGTGACGCCGGTGAGCAGTGTGCAGTGAGGAAAGGGGCAAGGATCGGGAAGCTGTGTGACTGTCCCCGAGGGACCTCCTGCAATTCCTTCCTCCTGAAGTGCTTATGAAGGGGCGTCCATTCTCCTCCATACATCCCCATCCCTCTACTTTCCCCAGAGGACCACACCTTCCTCCCTGGAGTTTGGCTTAAGCAACAGATAAAGTTTTTATTTTCCTCTGAAGGGAAAGGGCTCTTTTCCTGCTGTTTCAAAAATAAAAGAACACATTAGATGTTACTGTGTGAAGAATAATGCCTTGTATGGTGTTGATACGTGTGTGAAGTATTCTTATTTTATTTGTCTGACAAACTCTTGTGTACCTTTGTGTAAAGAAGGGAAGCTTTGTTTGAAAATTGTATTTTTGTATGTGGCATGGCAGAATGAAAATTAGATCTAGCTAATCTCGGTAGATGTCATTACAACCTGGAAAATAAATCACCCTAAGTGACACAAATTGAAGCATGTACAAATTATACATAATAAAGTGTTTTTAATAATTGCCCATAGTGCACTGCTGTTTTCATATAAGTAATTTAAGTGGAAATGGTGAGATTAATCATGCTGTCGTTTTCAAAGAAAAATATTTTAAAAATAGCAGCCTATTGGGAGAATGGCACCTTAGCTCCAAGGAGTTTTGATCGTTAATTAGAAGTTTGCCAAGCCAGTTTTAGTATACTCTATTTTTCTTTGATTGCAGCGATGTGGTGTGTGTATGTGTGTGTGTGTGTGTGTGTGTGTGAGAGAGAGAGAGAGAGAGAGAGAGAGAGAGAGAGAAAGAGAGAGAGATGAATGAGATGGAGATGGTTGGAGTTGAGGTTATATAATTTTGTTTATTAAAACCTTTAGCCAGACCCTTTACTTTAAACAGTGAGACCAATAAAATATAAACAGTTTCATGTTTTAGTCACATTAAAAGCAATTTGAAAAATTAGAAATTTTGTTTTGACAACTCCCTTATTAGAAAATATACATTGATTTAAAGATATGGGCTGTTTAGGGTTGTTATTTGTCTAAAGACTCCAAGGTTATAAGACCCATTCATTCCCACAAGTAAATTCACACTCTTGGAAAAAATTCTCTATTCCAGGAGAAAGAGTCATTTCAGAAAATAGTTTTGAGGGGAACAAATAAAAATTGGAGGAGGTGAGAATTCAACTCAAGAAATTAAAACATATTAAATGTAAAGTTAAGTCGCTTTTAAATATTTCTGAGTGCTTATTTGAGGTCACATTTCCAAGGGTTTAAACCAGACTAAGTAACATCTAAGTAGCAGCATCATGAGAGAAATAAATGTTAACAGCTTCATAATCCAAACTCAAGAGGCACTTGCATAATAGCAGAATTGAAAAATAAAGCCCCTCCACCGATTCATAGGGAGTTTTCTGACAGAAAATATTCTTATACACAGTTACCATTTTCAGTGTGATTATTATTATTAGCATGCCTAATCTTGCAAGATAGATATTATTACTATTTTTCAGAGTAGAAAACAGAGGGCAAGAGAATTATGGAATTTGCTTACATCATATAATCCTAAATAATAATTTTAGCTGTAATCCCTTTGACTCCAAAGATTTGTCCTTTTTCTCCATGTCACTTAGGCAATCAACAGACTGGGCTTTGAATTCCCCGGAAAGCACATCTTTCCTTAATAAAAATTGCTCACTGGGGGCCAAGGTGTATTTTTTGGGGCTGTGCTTCCGTTTGAATTCCCCTACACAAGCCTATATGTGATTAGAATGTGGTATTTTTGTTTGTTTGTTTCTTTCTTTTTTTTTTTTTTTTGAGACAGGGTCTCACTCTGTCACCCAGGCTGAAGTGCAGTGGCACAATTACGGCTCACTGCAGCTTCGATCTCCCAGGCTCAAGTGATCCTCCCACCTCAGGCTTCTAAGTAGCTGGGACCACAAGCATGCACCACCATGCCTGGCTAACTTTTGTATTTTTAGTAGAGACGGAGCTTCGCCATGTTGTCCAGGCTGATCTCAAACTCCTGGGCTTAAGTGATCTGCCCACCTTGGCCTCCCAAAGTGCTGGGATTACAGGCGCGACCCACGTCGCCCAGGCAGAATGGGATATGTTTTAATTTTTAATAAGTGCAAGTAGTTATTTAATAGTTTCACAGTCTGCTACTTTTCCAGAAATCATTTCAGTTAGAATATTCTTGAGCCCCTTAACTATTCCTATCTACCATTCCTAAATAAGTCAGATCAGGAAATTGCTTTAGTGAACAGGCAGGACCGTCAGGGCTAACACACAGAACTGCCTTCTCTCCTTATTATTTTTTTTAGAGACAAGTTCTCACTCTGTTGCCTAGGCTGGAGTGCAGTGGTGCCATCCTGTCTCACTGCAGACTCAAATTCCTGGGCTTAAGGAAACCTCCCACCTCAGCCTCCCAAGCAGCTAGGACTATAGATGCACGCCACCACACCTGGCTGATTTTTTAAAATTAATTTTTGGAGAGATGGGGTCTTGCTTTATTGCCCAGGCTAGGTCTTGACCTCCTGGGCTCAGGCAATCCTGCCTCTGCCTTCCAAAGCACTGAGATTACAGGTATGAGCCATCACACCTGGCCAGAACTGCTTTCCCTTTTAGCCTGGTGTGTTTCCCCAAAAGCAAGAGATGCTGGAGGAATCTGGAGTTCAAAGAAAAGAATATAAACTTGACTCTAAACCTTTTTAGCTTGTTCCCCTCACCCTTGCCTTTATTCTGTCATCCCTCCTTTCTTGTTTGATAAGACTAAGGGATATGGACAAGTGGCTATAGGAAATTGGTAATGGGGAATCTGTGGGCTCTGTATGAAGAGGCTTTTTTTTTTCCAAAAATTTTGTCTGGGGGCCCAGATTTTCAGTTAATGGTGCTAACATGTTCTGCACTAATGATAGCAGCACTTAATTTTCGATGGCTTGTTAAAAGTAACTTTGCCTTCCCATTTTATCAATACTGGAGTGATCAGTCTTGGTGAGTATTGGGGTAGAAGATCAGAGCTGGAGTCCAAGGTTCTGCCCTGTCATACAGTCATAGCTGCTGATCCCATGGGGTGAGTGGCTCATACATCCCATAACCCAAGGGCCAGGTTCCTTTCTCAGAGGTTAACATCTAATCCTATATCCTGGACATTGCTCAGCATGCAAGAGGCAGTGGAAAGTCACACACCTGCTCTTGCTCTTGTCCCCATCATGAGTCCCCCCGCCCCCTTAAATGATGTTGTAGACAGGCTATATGTGCTGCCTGGTCATTCACCTTGTCTGCTTGATAGTGGTACATTTTACTGATAGATTTTATAATGACATTTTTCCTTGCATGGGATAAACTCCGCTTAGTTATGACAAATTTTATAACACATTATTGGCTTCTATTTGTTGGTATACCTACTAGAAATTTTAAATCTATGCTTCTAAGAAAAATTGATTTGTAATTTTCTTTTCTTATACTGTCATTGCTTAGTTTCAGTGTTAGACTGTAATAGCTTCAAAAAATGAATTAGGAAGTTTGTTTTCCCCTTCCCTTTCCTTGTCTTTTGAAACAGTTTGTAAAGAGAGATTATCTGTGACTGTTTGGTTAAATTCTTTTGTGGGCGGAAGACTTTGATTACTGAGTCAATTTCTTCAATGATTTTTTAAATGACCTTGGAACTATGACTGGGGATAGATGAGACATGAGAGATTTGCACACTTCATTTTGACTTAATTTAAATCTAGTTAGGAAGGGTGTTAAAAAAGATCTAAGAATAGAATAAGGAAGAGCTAAGTTTTTGAATTTATAAATTGAAGGATAACTTTAAAACCCAAGAAGGCACTTGATTAATCTTTGCTGTGCATAAAAACTACTCTCAGAGATACAAAACCAACCAACCAAACCACTCACAGAGATAACTATTGGTTTATTCTGTTTTCTTGAGTCCATCTTAAAGGTTGTATTTTTTCTGGAAAATTGTCTTTTTCATTTAAGTTATGAAATTCACTGGCATTGGATTCAAATCTATTCTGTAAGTATAATTTTGTCCCACTTTCATTTCTAACATTGCTTAAATACTCTTTCTCTTTTTTGGGGGGATTTGTATATTTATTGGTCATGTTTTTGTGTTATTAATCCTCTATAGTTGCTTTGTTTTCTAACTTACTGATTTCTGGTATTATCTTTGTTTCTTTCTATTTTCTTAGGTTTTACTTTCTAGTTCCTTGAAAATTAATTTATTCCCAATAGTTCGGTGTTTTAATACATATTTTTAAAGTTGTAAATTTGCTTTGAAGTAGCAATTCTTTAGTGTAGTGGTGTTATTATAGCTTACTGCAACCTCGAACTCCTGGACTCAAGTGATCCTCCTGCCTTAGCCTCCACATTAGCTAGAACTACAGGTGCACATCACCATACCTGGCTAATTTTTATTTTCATTTTTTGGTGGAGATTTGTTCTCGCTATGTTGCTCGGGCTGGTTTTGAAATCCTGGCCTCAAGAAATCCTCTTGCCTTGGCCTCCCAAAGTGCTGGGATTAGTGGTGTGAGACATTGCACCTGGCCCTGAAGTATCACTTCTGATGTGTATTAGGATAAGTGATACTAGCCATTGTAACCAATTACTCCAATACCAGACCCAAATCAGATTCTGACATTGGGGTGTGGGGCTTCCTTATGTGAATCTCCTCCAACAACGACTGTGGGGGTCTAGATTTCTCATTTTGGGGTGCATATATATATATATATATATTGTTTTTGTTTTGTTTTGTTTTGTTTTGTTTTTTTGAGACGGAGTCTCATTCTGTTGCCCAGGCTGGAGTGCAGTGGTGCGACCTCGGCTCACTGCAACCTCTGCCTCCTGGGTTCAAGCAATTCCCCTGCCTCAGCCTCCTGAGTAGCTGGGACTACAGGCACACGCCACCACACCCGGCTAATTTTTTTGTATTTTAGTGGATATGGGGTTTCATCCTGTTGGCCAGGATGGTCTCGATCTCCTGACCTCGTGATTCACCCACCTAACCCACCTTGGCCTCCCAAAGTGCTAGAATTACAGGTATGAGCCACTGCGCCTGGCCTCATGGCATCTTTATTTGGATGTGTAGTAGGAGTCTTTGAGTTGAGACTCCCTTTGCTTTCTAGCCTCTTTTAAAATAATCTGATATTTCATATCCAGATTTTTAATATTTAAATTTGTATATACTTCACTTTAGGAGTGATTTGTTAACATTTGCCTTAAGCTTTGCAACCACATAGCAACAATTTTCTTTCCCTAATTCTAAGTTTTATTGTTCATCATTGATTCTTTTATAAAATCATCTCAATTCTTGAGTTCTTAATTTTAATGAATTGCAGTCTTTCTTTAAGTAACCTTTTGAGGGTGGGTACTTGGGTATTATGTTTCTGAATCTTTGCATTCTTGAGATTGGTTTTACTTTGCTCTTGCAAGGAACTTTTTTTGTTTGTTTAAATAACAGAGGTATCGAAACTCCTTCCCATGCGATTAGTCCATTGTTTTCTGGTATTGGGGTAAGGGAAATCTTTCACTGTAGTTGCCTTTTTTCCCCCAGGTATCTTGTTTCTTTCAGTCTCTGAGTAGGTATTTTTTCCTATATTTGAGCTTCTTATATGTCACTCAGGGTATCTTGGTATAGGTCTGTCTCTGTATCTTTTCTGAATCTTGTTGAGTCCTTTCAATGGAAACATTCAAGATTTGCTTTGGGTAAGTGAAAGGTATTTCTCTCGTTTCTTTGCTTACTGTTTCTCTGCTGTGTGCTCAGTTTCTTTCGGGGATTCCTTTTACATAAGTGTAGGCTCTCTCATATCCATGTTTATGTGAATTGCATCTTTTCTTTTCTCCTTTTCATCTTGGTGTTTGTCCTCTGAGTCCTGGGGGAAAAATGTTGAGACTGTTCTCTAATTAATAGATTTGGTTTTATTCAGTAAATAATCTACAGTCTACTGGATAAGTATCTACAATCATTTTCCCAGACCCCCTTTTCTCATAGTTCTGGTGTAAAAAGGAAATACTCCTGAAAGGCACAGACCACTCACTTACGCAGACTTCCCAGGGGGTGGGTTTTCCACAGCCTCTTTTTCGGTGACTGCAGAGAAGTTGAGCTATGAGGGCTCTGTAGGGAGATATTGGGACCAGATTTATCACATTTTGTTGATACCTGTCCCTGGCTGGAGATCTCAAAGGCTAGCATATGCTCTCAAAGAGAGAGAGGGTACCACGGCTCTGAGATGGGACGTGGGAATGGTACCTCTTGTTCTTTAAATCACGTTATGATTACAAGAGCAGTGGATTTTTTTTACATAAGCAGTAATAAAATCCTGTGTTCTGCATTGGGGAAGGGTTGAAGAAGAGAAGACATCTGGAGAAGGAATTTGGGGAAAAACATAAATATCTAACTAGCATTTATTAAGTGATTTGCTGTGTGATGTATATTGGAAACCTCTCTTCCTGTTCTCCAATGAGTTTTTCAGTAAATTATTTGTTACTTCAAGTAATAATTAATGTGGTTTTATTGAAAAAATTGCTAGGCCAGATGCAGTGGTTCATGCCTATAATCCCAACAGTTTGGGAGGCCAAGGTGGGCAGATCGCTTGAGCCCAGGAGTTTGAGACAAGCCCGGGCAACATGGTGAAACCTCACCTCTACAAAAAATACAAAATTTAGTGAGGCATGGTGTCATGTGCCAGTAGTCCCAGCTACTCAGGAGGCTGAATGAGAGGACCTGAGCCTGAGGAGCTCTAGACTGAAGTGAGTTGAGGTTGTGCCACTGCATTCTAGCCTGGGTGACAGAGTTGTACTCTGTATCCAAAGTAAATAAATAAATAAATAAATAAATAAATAAATAAATAAATAAAAAGTGGCTTATCAAATTTATTTCCTTTGACCAATATCCAGTATAGCAAGATAGATATATTCATTCATTCATTTGTTCACTAATTCATTCATTCACCCCTTTATTTGTTATTCAACAGACATTTTCAAGCACTTTTTCTGCGTCAGGCACTGTGGTAGGCTCCAGGGATACAGCAGAGAAGAAAACAGTAAAGACTGTCACCTTCAAGGAGCTTATGATGTTATGTAACAAGAAGGCTCTGTGTAGGAGGGACCCATAAAGGTGAACCTATGGAGGGAGAAAGATTCCTACTGTGGCATTGAATTCCTCTTCCCTGGGAATTTGTCCTGGTCCTCTCTTCTCTCGCCTGTTCCCACACAATACTCCTCCCTTTCATTTCCCCAGGTTGTCTGGATCCCTTTGGTTTGTGTATCTTAGCTGCTGATATTGGTTTCCATCCCTTTGGTTCTGATAACCCATTTTGGATAGACCCTCCAGCTACTCTTCCGCCTTGATCTAGTGCAGTTCTCAATTTTGCCCGCTGGTTTCCAGTTTCTGTGGTTGCTGTAAGAGACCACCCCCTACCCTTAACTTTCCAACAGGTATCTGGAACCAGTCCTAATTCCCACATAGCCATTCTGTAGGGAGAATCTGATTGTATCCACCATCTACAAGAGGGACCCACCCCCAGTTTTAATCCATGAACACTTCTGTGTGAAAACCCAGCCCATTTGGATGAGAACAGCCAAAGCTATGTGTGCAGACTCCAGAAGGCAGAGCTACATACACATGGCCTTGCTTCTCTGCCCACCATCCCTGTTTCCCCAGAGCACTTCTATGCTGTCACCAAGGACAACTGCACCCAGGGCTGTCTGATCTCTGGATGATTGAAACCATTAGTAATTTACCCAACTCCGGCTGCTGCCTTTCATTAATTATCACTATGCTAATGATGTCCCTCAGGAAAAGGAAAAAATAATAATTCTCCCTCCAATGTAGGCTGTGCAGAGACAGAACATCTTTCATAAATAAATCAGGGGTGGATGTTTTGCCTTGAATTCCTTTGAACTCTTCCCTCACAGAGACAGAGGATGTGGAAGTGGGCGTAATAGGATCAAATGAAGCAGGTGTTTAGCCTGTCTGTTCTTTCAGCTAGGAGGTGGGGTCACCTTTACTTATATGCATTTCTTAGTAAAGGCAGAGACTTTCTTAAAATGTAGCAAAAAGAACTGGATACAGCCCTCTAAAACAAAATTGTCTAGTAAAACCATGGATGCGTAAAGCCACTGATACCCTGTTTAAATCACTACACTTGTGATTTAAGAAGACATTTCCCCCCATTTAATCTGACCTTGTAGACTCAAGGAGGACTAAATGAATTAACATATATGAACAGCACCTGAACACTATAAGAACTCAATAAGGGTTAGCTATTCCAAAGAATAAAGCAAAGTTCTGCAGCATTTTCTGGGCTCTCTGAGTTTATGAGTGGCGTCTATAGCGTTTGTTCCATGACGTGTCTTGTAGACATGGTGGGACATAATGATGGGGTTTCCCTATTGAATCTGAGCAAGAGTTTGGTCACTCCTGTCCTGTTAGTAAGAAGGAGCAGGTAGACACAGAGTAGACTTTCAAGTGGGATGTCTAGATCAAGACAGACTTAGGGCACTTGAAGCTAAATGCTCTAAAAATTTTAGCAGCCCTTTGGCTGTAGTGGGTAGTTAGTTATTGTAGAATCCTAAACTTGTTCTGGAATTCTGAAAATTTTATTGAGTAGTGAGAGGAGACCATGCATTCATCCAATAACTCCTTGAATAACAAGCATGTTACTCAATTCATGGTGAAAATTTTTCTTTTTTAGTTTTTTATTCCTAACTTTATTGCTATTTTCACAAAAATTGAATAAAAGAGAAAATAAGAAGAAAATCATCACTCCTGTTCATTTTTCAAGACTTTGGGGGCTCTTTTCCTTCCTGAATCTTCCTTATGAGGCTGAATCTTGGTATTCTCTGTGAGTGTTCTTTTTTGGCCTTTTAAAAAATTATAGGCCAGGTGTGGTGGCTCACACCTGTAATCCCAGCACTTTGGGAGACTGAGCCCAGGAGTTCGAGAACAGCCTGGGCAACATGGCAAAACCCTGTCTCTACAAAAAATACACAAAATTAGCTGACTGTGGTGACATGCACCTGTAGTTCCAGCTACTTGGGAGGCTGAGGTGGGAGGATCACCTGAAACTGGGAGGTGGAGGCTGCAGTGAGCTGAGACAGTGCCACTGCACTCCAGCCTGGGTGACGGACTGAGAATCTGTCTCAAAAAAATTATAGCAAAATATACAAAACATAATGTTTATCATTTTAATCATTCATAATTGTACAATTCATTGGCATTAAATATATTCACAATGTTATGTAATCAACACCATTATCTATACTCAAAACTTTTTCATCACCCCCAACAAAAACTCTGTACCCATTAAACAATAACCATCTCTCTAGCTCCTGGTAACCTATATTTTACTTTCTGTTTCTATAAATATGCCTATTCTAGGTAACTCATATAAGTGGAGTCATACGACATTTGTTCTCCTGTGTTTGGCTTAGTTCACTAAATGTGTTTTAAAGGTCCATCCATTTTGTAGTATATATTAAACTGTCATTTGTTTTTATGGAAGAATAATATTCCCTTGTATGTATACACCACATTTTGGTTATCCACTCATCTGTTTATAGGCACTGGGTTGTTTCCACCTCTTGGCTGTTGTGAATATGCTGTGAAGAATATTGTAATACAAATATCTTTTGGAATCCCCCGTGTGTGTTCTTGCTGGAGCTGGCCCCTTTGGAATGCTTCCCTTCCTCAATGCGATGAGATGGGTTGGGAGCCTTCTGTCCCCTGGGAGCCTTCCTCTTCCTCATGGCTCTTGGAAGACTTTAGGGGAGGTAACTTTAGGCTGAAACTGAAGACCTTAGGGAGAAAGATTCCCCTTTTCTTTATTATGTTTCCCCACAGGTTTATCTTTCCTTTTTTCTCTTCTCACCACTGGTGAGATCTCAAGGAACTAAGACAGAGTATGAGCCTAGGGGCAGTGGAAATAGGAGGTCACTGAAATGGTTTTTAATTAGGTTAACTCAAGTCATATTAGACCAGCCAAAGCACAACCTTTTGAAATACAATTCAGTTTACCCATCCAGGCTTCTACAGAGAAGGTTGAAGGCAAGGTGATACTTGGTGATACTGCTCTGACTTTATTGTCTCTGTTCATTTCTCTTATAGGAAACTGGTTGGGGCTCTAAGGCCTGCTTAAGCCTTAGCAGGCAGGTGCTAGACAGTTTAGGGGTCTCATTCACTTTTTTCTATTTCTTTCTTTCTTAGTCGCTTGACTTACATCTGGTGTATTCTGCAGAGTGACCTGGGTATATCCTCAGGGAAAGCCCTACACAAAGAGTGGGGCTCCTGCATTGGAAGAGACCTTTCAGGGACACTTCAAACCATGCCTGCAGCTGGAAGCTGTTGGGCAGTGCCCACTATGGAGCTGGTCATATTTGAGTTTTGAGAGGAGAGGAAGCAGTTTCTGGGTGAGGGCAGGTTTCTTACTGATCTCAGACTGTCAGTGAAGGTGTGTTTCCTTGTAGGTGAAGGCTTAGGTAGAGATCAGAGCTCTCTTGCACTAGGTAGAATCTAGAATCTGGTTTTTATGAAGCCAGAGATCCATTCTGGGGCCATAGTAGGCTTATCTAGAACTGTAACTGGCAGGGCAGTCTCACTTTCTTTTGCAAGGCCATTGCAAATGGTAGAGGATTCTGATGGCTGCCTCTAGTTAGTGGGATCCAGTGCTGCTGCTCATTTCTAGAACTGCAACAGGCTCCCCTCAAACTGGACTGGGCTTCTTGGCTTGACGCCAGATGTTTGATGGATTTTTTTTTTTTTTTTTTGCCCTGTTTCTCAACCTGTTTTCAGCAATCTTCTTTCTGGTCTGTCACTCTAGATAAAATAGATGTTTCTGCAAAAGACAGATGCATCACAAAGGGAATGCATATGTTCATAGTGTCACAAAGAGATAATACATTGAAAAGACTGATAAGGCCAGATACAGTGGCTTACACCTGTAATCCCAGCATTTTGGAAGACCACGGTGGGAGGATCACTGGAGGCCAGGAGTTTGAGACCAGCCTGGGCAACATAGCAAGACCCCATCTTTAGAAAAAACAAAAAATTAGCCAGGCATAATGGTGCACACCTGCAGTCCCAGCTGCTCAAAAGGCCGAGGTGGGAGGATCACTTGAGCCCAGGAATTTGAGGCTGCAGTGAGCTATAATCATGCCACACACTTCAGCCTGGGCAGCAGAGCAAGACCTTGTCTCAACAAACAAACAAAATTATTGAAACCAAAAAAGACAGATAGCACAAAATTTGGACTCTGACAGTCTGGGTTTGAGTACTAGCTCCATTATTATTTAGATAGATAATCTTGGGCAAGTTATTTAACTCCTCTGAGCTTCATTTTCCTCATCTATAAAATGGGTATATAAATAATAACATTTAGGATTGTTGAGAAAATAAAATATTAATGCATGTTAAGTACTTAAAACAGTGCCTATTTAAGTATGTGGTTTTATTTTTTAGTGATGGGTTACCACTCTTTCCCTCAGTAACTTCCCAGGGATAAGGACCATGTCTATTTTGCTTACCACTGGATCCCTAGAGATAAGCACAATGTCTGGAACAAAATAGAAGTACAATAAATATTTGTTGTATGAGAGGATACTTTATAATGGTTCAATGTTCTTAAAAGTCAGAAGAATAAAATAGTTGAGGAAGTGCAGGGTTTTGGAGTTAAGCACATGGCCAAGGTTATGTTGTGTTTCTGACTTCCTGAGAGACAGGCTTGTCACGTACCAACAGCTGCAGCAAGACCTTGTGTTCTGCTCTTTCTGGAGAAATAGAGAAACAGAAAAAGCACAGGAAATGGAATTGTGAGGGATGATTGTTATGAGGGTCTGTGTGCATGGCTTACAGGAGAATGCAAATTATGTTTCCAGGTGGAGTCTAACAATCAATTCAGAAAAATCAAGGTTAAAGGGGAAATGAAAATGATACTGGAGATTTTAAATAAATGAGATGGGCATAAAGGAAAGAAGTGGCCTTCAGGAATGGAGGCATTACCAGTATACTTATTTTTTTTTTGACAGGGTCTCACTCAGTTGCCCAGGCTGGAGTACAGTAGCATGATCACAGTTCACTGCAGCCTCAACCTGCAAGGCTCAAGCGATCCTTCTACCTCAGCCTTCCAAGTAACTGGGACCACCGGTGTGTGCCACCATACCAAGCTAATTTTTAAAATTTTGTTTGTAGAGATGGGGGTCTCACTATATTGTCCAGGCTGGTCTCGAACTCCTGGGCTCAAGTGATCCTCCCACCTCGGCCTCCCCAAATGCTGGGATTACAGGTGTGAGCCACTGTGCCGTGCTGTACATTTCCAATGGGCTAGTTGGGATGCCTCTACAGAGGAGCAGATCTCTCCACCCCCAGGACATAGGAATCT
Organism: Pan paniscus; assembly: GCF_029289425.2. NCBI lineage: Eukaryota > Metazoa > Chordata > Mammalia > Primates > Hominidae > Pan > Pan paniscus. Next base: position 43,581,335 of record NC_073253.2, on the reverse strand, counting down.
TAGTGTCACAAACTTTTGTCAGCTATGTCTTCCAAGGGAGCTTTTTGATTGTACCCATTGGACTCTCCACAACAGACATGAATTAAGTGATATCCTAGTAATAATAAAAAATAATTACTTCTGATTCCCTACTCACCCCAGTCCTCACTTTATTTTTCTACAATCTTCCCCTAGATAACACTAAATCTCTATTCTGGCCCATAATAACAGCAATGTGAGTCTATCCTCTAGACAGCAGCATTAAATGATTGCTGGAAACATTATACTGGAAAACGGGTCCTTAGGTTTTAAGCTGAGTGGTGATTGAGTTGGTTCATGAATTACCTCTTTTGCCAAATTCTGTATGTCAGGCTCAATCTGGTTGTTCTTGGAAACTTAGGAAAAATTAGATGTAAGAGAGGCTTAGGTTTGAAGCAACCTAGCTTCGGCAGAGCAAAGTGAGCTACATTTTGAAAGACATCCCGGGCCGTGGCTGCTACAGAAAGAACCAAGCTCCTGATGGCCATTTGGGCAGTGACTGGGCTGAATTAGCAGAAAGTGGGTGGGGAGAGAAACTTTTCTTAGCAGTTTAATTCGTGCCTTAGTTCATTTGTGTTGAGACTGGGTAATTTATAAACATTAGAAATTTATTTCTCACAGTTGTGGAAGCTGGGAAGTCCAAGATCAAGGCACCAGCAAGTTTGGGGTCTGGTGAGGACCTGGTCTCTGCTTCCAAGATGGTGCCTGGTTGCCGTGTCTTTTGGCGGGAATGATTGCTGTGTCCTCATATGGAGGAAGGGTGGAAACAAAAAAGGGCCTAGCTAGTGCCCTCCAGCCCTTTCAACAAGATTGCTAATCCCATTCATGAGGGCTGAGCTCTCGTGACAATCACCTCCTAAATGTCCCACCTCAGTACTATCACATTGGTGATTAAGTTTCAACATATGAATTTTGGGGGACACATTCAGACCATAGCATCATGCAATTCACACATTTAAAGTGTGAAATGGTTTTTAGTATATTCACAGAGTTGTGCAACTATCACTATGATCAAACTTTGATCCCCCCCAAATAAATGTTTTTAAATCCCTAAAAGAAACCCTGTAGTCATTAGCAGTTACTTCCCATTCCCCACTCCCCCAGCCTTAGGCAAACGACAAATCTCCTTTCTGCCTCTATAGATTTGCCTACTCTGAATATTTCATATATAAATGGAATCATACAACACGTGGCCCTTTGTGTCTGGTTTCTTTTACTTAATGTTTTCAAGGTTCATCCATGTTGTAGCATTTATCAGTACTTTATTCCTTTTAATTGCTGAATAATCCATCGTATGGATAGGACACATATAAGTCACCTGCTCATCAGTTGATAAACACTTCAGATTCTTTCTATTTTTGCTACTGTGGAAAGTGCTGCTATGAACATTCACATGCAAGTTTTTCTGTGGACATGTGTTTGTATTTCTCTTGGATATATGCCCAGAGTGGAATTGCTGGATCATATGTATGTTTAACCTTTTTGAAGAACTGTCAAATAGTTTTCTAACGTGGCTGCATCACTTTATAATCCCACCAGAAATGTGTGGGGTTTCCAATTTCTCCACATTCTTGCCAAAACTTATTATTGTCTTTTTTTAAAAAAAGTATAGCTATCCTAGTGGTTGTGAAGTGGTATCTCATTGTGGTCTTGGTTTGTATTTCCTTAATTACTAATGATGCTGAGCATCTTTTTATATACTTATTGGCCATTTGTATATATACATTTTTTTGAGAAATGACTCTTAAGATCCTTTGCCCCCTTAAAAATTAGATTATTTGTCTTTTTATTGTTGAGTTGTAAGAGTTCTTTATGCATTCTGGATACTAGTCTCTTACACATATAATTTGCAAATATTTTTCTCCTCTTATCTGGGTTGTATTTTCACTTTCTTGACTGTGTCCTTTGCAGCATCAAAGCTATACATTCTGATTTAATCCAACGTATCCATTTTTTCTTAATTGCTTCTGCTTTTGGTGTCATATTTATGAAACCATTGCCTAAGCTATGGTCACAAATAATTACTCCTATGTTTTCTTCTAGGTGTTTCTATTTTTAACGCTTACATTCTGGTCTCTATATTATCTATTGCTGCCGTAACAAACAAACAACCACAAACTTACTGACTTAATGCAAATGTATTATCTTACAGTTCTGAACGTTAGAAGTCTGAAATGGGTCTCACTGGGCTAAAAGCAAGGTGTTGGCAGGGCTGTTTTTCTTCTAGAGGCTTTGGGAGAGAATGTGTTTCCTTACCTTTTCTAGCTTCTGGATGCCACTCACTCTGGCTCATGGTTCCTTCCTCCATCTTTAAAGTCAAAAACATCAGGCTAAATCTGTTTCATGCTGCCATTTCTCTAGCTCCCTCTTCCAACTTCCTCTTCCACTTTTAACAACCCTGGTAATTACATTGAGCCCACTTGGAAATCAAGGATACTTTCCCTATCTTAAGGTCAGCTGATTACCAACCTTAATTCCATCTGTAACCTTAATTCACTTTTGCCATGTGTTCCATGAAAGAGCCATATATGCAAAGCAGTCCCTAAATACAGAAAGAGCCAAGAAACCAAAGAACATGGCAGACAAATTCAGTGTGTCAGTAAACAATGTTTTATGGGGGGAACTTACAGATGGAAGTGTGGTCTTGGGTGGCTGCAAGACAGGTAGATCTTCACACCTGTTACTCCTCAGTTCCAGGGAAGAAGTATACCACAGGGAAGGAGTGTGCATGCTCTATATGCAATTAGACAATTGAAGGCAGACCTCCAGAATAGGCAAGAATGCTATGTGTGCCGTAGCCTATAATTTGTGTGATAACATTAATGTTGTTTTGATCTGGAGTAGAATCGATAGCAAATACATTTTCTCACACTAATAACAATAAATTAACTAGGAATTCATGAAGCTAGGGTTAATCAGAAGTCAACATGGCAGATTAGCATCCAAGATGAAGTACTTTTGTTTCCAGATATGTTACTTAGTATTTTATAAGTTCTGGGGATTAGGACATCTTTTGGGGAAGGTATCGTTCTACCTACTATAGTCTATGATCTATCTTGAGTTAAATTTTATGTAAGATGTGGGGTAGGGGTCCAACTTTATTCTTTTACAAATGGATATCTAAGTTGTCCCAGCACTATGACTATTCTTTACCCACAGAATTGTCTTGGTACCCTTGATGAAAATCAATTGGCTGAAAATGTAAATATTTTCTTTCTTTCTCTCTCTCTCTTCCTTCCTTCCTTTCTCCTTTCTTTCTTTCCTTTTCTCTTTCTTTCTTTCTTTCTTTCTTTCTTTCTTTCTTTCTTTCTTTCTTTCTTTCTTTCTTTCTTTCTTTCTTTCTTTCTTTCTTTCTTCTTTTCCCTTTCCTTCCCTTCCCTTCCCTCCCCTTCCCTTCCCTTCCCTTCCCTTCCTCTCTTTAATTTTTTGAGACCGCTTCTTGCTCTGTCACCCAGGCCGGAGTGCAGTGGTATGATCTCGGCTCATGGCAACCTCCAGCTCCCAGGCTCAAGTGATCCTCCTACCTCAGCCTCCAGAGTAGCTGGTACTGCAGGCACACACCACCATGCCTAGCTAACTTTTGTATTTTTTGTAGAAATGAGGTCTTGCCATGTTGCCCAGGCTAGTGTCGAACTCCTGGGCTCAAGCAAGGCCTGCCTTGGCCTCCCAATGTGTTGGGATTACAGGCATGAGCCACTGCACCTGGCCAGTGAGTGTTTATTTCTGAGTTCTCAATTCTATTCAATTGATCTATATGTATATACTTATGCCAGTGTCACACTGTCTTCACTACTGTAGCTTTGCAGGACATTTTGAAATCAGGAAGTATGAGCCCTCCAACTATGTTCTTCTTTTCAAGATTGTTTTAGTCATTATGAACGCTTTGCATGTCCACATGAATTTTAGATCATCTTGTTAATTTCTGCAAAAAGAGCAGCTAGAATTTTGATAGCAACTGCACTGAATTTGTAGATAAATTTCAGGAGCATTACCATCTTAACAGTTTCTTCTGACCCATAAATGTAGATTGTTTTTCCACTTTTTGAGGGCTTCCTTAATTTATTTCAATAATATTGTGTAATTCTTAGAGTACAAGTTTGCATCTCTTTAAATTTATTTCTAAGTACTTTATTATTTTTGAAATTACTGCAAATGGCACAGTTTTCTCTTCTTTTTTTTTTTTTTTGAGACAGAGTCTTGCTCTGTCACCCAGGCTGGAGTGCAGTGGCGTGATCTTGGCTCACTGCAACTTCTGCCTCCCGAGTTCAAGTGATTCTCCTGCCTCAGCCTCCTGAGTAGCTGGGATTACAGCTGTGCACCACCATGCCCAGCTAATTTTTGTATTTTTAATAGAGACAGGGTTTCACCATGTTGGCCAGGCTGGTCTCGAACTCCTGACATCAGGTGATCTGCCCGCCTTGGCCTCCCAGAGTGTTGGGATTAGAGGTGTGAGCCACCGGGCCTGGCCAAATGGCACAGTTAATTTCATATTTGGACTGTTCGCTGGTCTTTAGTGATATTTCTTTGGAAAATTTCAATGTTTCTCAGCTGTGCCATGGAAAAGGAAGAAAAAAATGTCTTTAATAGGCCAGCATTTTAAAGGAAATTGGTGGAGAATAGAGTATCTGTGAGGCTGAGGGTATCAGCAAAAGAATAAGAGCTCAGCTTTAGCTGCAGGGTTGCCATATTGCACAACTCCACGGAGTACTGTTCTCGTTGAATTCTGTATGAATGGTGCCCTCTAAAGTTGTACAACACAGGTAGTCCTCATTCAGCTGACCCTTGCAACTACTATTTATAGAGTTCTTATGAACTAGGCACTTCATATGCATGGTCATATTTAATCATCCCAAAAAATGTATGGCATAGATCCTTTCTTCGTATTTACAGATGAAGGAACTGGGGCTGAAAGAGTTCAGTGAGTGAACTTAAAGTCTCACACACCTGGTGAGTGGCCAAAGGGGATTTGAACCAAAACTTGTGACTATAACTACTGCGCTCCTTCCACCTGAAGATTTTTTTTTTTCTGAGTTCCTTTCTATTTAAATCCTGGCAGACTCTAGGCTTTACTTAGAGAGGAAACTGCTCTCTCAAACCAACTGTGAGGACTGTAGGTGATTCATCGTTCTAAGTTATAGATTTTCGTCTAATGAGAAGGATTGTTTGTGTGTTGGTTTCTCTGCCTAGACAGATCCCTTGTCCTTACCTACTGGACTGGGGTGTGGCTCTGCCCTTCCGGATAGCTGAGCCAAGCCACCAGCTTGGTCTAACACAACTTTCAATGGCCTCCGTGGTCACTCTGAATCTGGTCAGACCCAAACCCCACTGCTCAGGCTGGCTCCCACAAATATACCCAAGTTTTCTGTCATTATGGATTTATGATTTTGTTTTTTGCAGGTGCTTACTTCCTTGACATGAAATTAAGTAGGCTTTATTTATTTATTTATTTATTTATTGGAAGGAGTTGGGGCTTCTAAAGACTTGAAGTTATCACTAAGGCATAAGAAAGGTAGAAAGAGAGAAAAGAAGAGAGAAACATGAAGCTCCCAAAGGGCCTTGGTGCTGGCTTGGGTAGAGGAGACGATATATTTGAGGATTTTATTAAAATAAAAGTAGATAAATTGCTTGGTGATGACTCAGGCCACTTTTGGTTGAAAAGCAAAACCTGTGAACTGAGGGGGCCTCAGTATCCCGGCATGATGCTGCTTAAAAAAAAAATCAGCTTCTATTTCCCATTGTATTTTGCAACTTTGATGATTGATTATCTCAGCATCAAAGATGAAATATCTACGCACACAGAAAATGAGAGAAACAGTCACAGAACTTTCTCTAGCAGTTAATAACACAGTAAATGGATTTGGGGCTCTTTTCTTTAAAGGTGAACCAAATTGTAGGAGTCTCTGGGGCCTGAGGAAGCTGAGGGCTTTTTTGACCCTGACCACTGCTGATGTCATCCAGGTTTCTGCTTGTCTTGATTAGGCTGAGAATAGCCAAACACTACTCATTGAGACAGATATTGATTTTGGTCAGGAAGTTCTGTCATTGGCAGTAATTACAATTGCTTGTTTTAATTTATCAGATCAGGAAATCTAATAAATTTTCCATGAGTCCTTTCCCCACATTTGGTTGGTATGTAGAAAATATCTCCAAGTTATTTCTGAGAAAATGTGCCACAAAACAGGACTTAGTTATGAAATGAAAACTCTTGCTTTCCTCCTCACTGATACCATTGATGGGAAACCACCTTTTTAGTGGTATGGCTTGGGAGGAGCAACTTAATCAAGCTGCTTAAGTAAGCATCATACCTCCTTTTCTACACTTGTAAAATGAGAAGAATAATTGTACGTAGCTTTTTTTGTAAGAATTAACCAAGTTTATTCATTAAAAACTCAGAACACAAGAACACATAGTAGGCACTCAATAAAAGTCAGCTGTCTTTGTTGCTATTAACATTAATGAAAACACAAAAAGGCCTCTAAGACATATGTTGTGGATAATAGAAGTGGGTTATTTTTGAGGTTTGGTACTGAGGTGGTACAGAAATGTACAGACGGTTTGGGGAATAACTGAGAATAGCAAATTGAATTCCATATGTGGTGAAGATAAAAAGAAACAAACTTGTCTAATTATAAAGCACTGCATGTTTATTGTAGAAAACATATTTTATAGAGAAAGAAAAAAACATATTCAAACTCTACAACCCAGAAATAAGCACTGTTAACATTCTTCTATGTTTTCCAGATTTTTTCTTTGCATCTATAAATGCATGAATTTTAAAAATATATTTGAAATTCTGTGATATATAATTTTAATTTTTCTATTTTATTTTCTTTACTGTTATATATGATACTTCAAAATAACATGACATGTATATAATTTATAAAGCATAATAATAAAATGAACATCCGTGAATCTAGTTTAAACTTTATGTCACCCCTCTATCCCTGGAGGCAACCACTATTCCCGATTTTGTGTTTTTTATTCCTTTGTTTTTTAAAATAAAAGTTTTTTTAAAAATTATGTCCACATAATATATCATTTGTTTCTGAGTTTTATAAAAAGAGCAACATACTGTCTGCAGTCTTCTTGAAATTACTTTATTAAAAACGTCAATATTATACTTCTAAGTTTTATCCCTACTGTTTTATTTGACAACACATCGTTTCCAGTTTTGTATAGTATTCTATTGTGTGTTTATACCATCCTTTACAAAAGTCCATTCTTCTGCTATTAGAGTCCATTCTTTCGCTATCACAGAGTCTGCAATAGACTTTCTCATACACATCATTTAGGGCAGTTTTGGTATCATGTGGGAAACAGTTAGAAATGCATATTCTTAGACCTCATACAAGACGCATTGAATCAGAAACTCTGAGGTGGGATACAGAAATCTGTGTCTTAACCAGCCCTCCAGATATTTTGATGCTTGCAGACAACTACTGATATTGGGAATTTGTTTGGGAGTAGAATTAATGGGTCAAAAGGGTGTCTTAGTTCATTTTATGTTGGTATAACAGAGTACCACTGGCTGGGTAATTTATAAAGAAAAGAAGTTTATTCAGCTCATGATTCTAGAGGCTGGGAAGTCAGAGAGCATGGCACTGGCATTTGGTGAGAACCTTTTTGCTGTGTCATAACATGGTGGAGGGCATCCTGTGGTGAGAGGGCAAGCACATGCCTGTTAGCTCAGGTCTTTCCTCTTCTTATAAGGCCATCAGTCCATCATGAGGTTCCCACCTTGATGAACTTACCTAATCCTAATTATCTCTCAAAGGCCCCACCTCCAATCGACTTATGAATTTGGGGACTAAGTTCCCCATACACAAAATTTGGGGGGCATATTCAAACCATAGCAAAGAGTATATAAATGTCCAACTTATAAGACTATGGCTGTTCAATACTGTGGCCACAGGTAGCTACTGAGCACTTGAAATGCAGCTACTATTAATGATGAACTGAATATTTAATTTAATTCTAATTAATTTTAATTTAAATACTGAAATGTAGTTATTGGAAAATTTTTAAGTATGCTTGGAACAATTTTAGTATGTCCATGACTTTTTCAGCTGTCAGTTTTATAAAATCTAAATAGAGATCAAAGATTTCCAGTGATAATTCAGCCTCTGAATGTGTAAAATGCATCCTGGATATGATGAAAAAAATCTCAATAATTATTTCAATATTGATTCCATGTTAATAATATTAATAATAATATTTTAATATATTACTAAAATAATATTATTTTAGATATAGTAAAGTATAATATATTATTGCAATTACTTTCATTTGTTTCTTTTTACCTGTTTAATGTGGTTACTCAAAAATTTAAATACTGACTTATAATGCTAACAAGTTTTTCAAATGGTTGCATCAATTTACACTTTCACCATCATTGCATGAGAGTTCCTGTATACTGATAAACTTTATATTCTTCTCTTAACATTGAGAATTGTCGTATTTCCTAAGTTTTGCTAATCTAGTAGGTGTAAAACGCTACCTCATTGTGTTTTAATCTGCATTTTACTACTTTTTAATTATCTTGAGCATTTAAAAATATTTCCAGTTATCACTTGTGTTTTCTCTTTTGTGAAATAGCTATTCCTGTGATTTTTCCTTTTTTCTATTGGATTTTTTGTCTCTTTTATTGATTTGAAGAAGTAGTAAAACTATATTCTGGAAACTAATCCTTGGCTGGTAATATGTGTTGAAAATATGTTCTTCCAGGTTATGGCCTGTCTTTTCACTTTTCACTTTCTCTAATGGCATTGGAGCTTTCATAGAAAACAAATGATGACCCAAAGAAGTGGATAGACCTGAGATCTCATATACCATTTCAACAAAGAAAAATAAATTGTGGAGTTGTGACAAGACAAAGGAAAAAGGAGTTTGGGCTAGGGATGATAACTTTTGGGAAAGTGACCAGGAAATATGTGGGTGAAACTAATGCAAGATAAGGGTTATTTCAGTAGGTTTCTTTGTACAGATTAAACTTGGTATCAATGCTCCATCTCTGGTGATAAGAATACAACTTGTTGGCGCAGGAAGGGTACCTTTCTCATGGGAAATTTTATGACCTGCTTTTAGGTAGAAAGGAGGTGGTCAGAGAGCCCTTCTTGAATCTGCTGTTTCTCAAGTGACTTCAGCTCAAAATACATCAAAGTGGCATATTTTGGAATAGCATGTTCTGATCCTTTACAGCATCAAAACTTGTAGAATGGAACAAAATCCCTGAGACAATCATGGCACACTCTTTTAAGAAATGTTGCATCACTCATTTTCTCAACAGCACAAAAAATAATATTATGTAAAAAAGCCACAGACACTGACAACTTGAAGTTGAAAAATAATTGAATGATACTATGCTGATAAAACTGTACCCAAACAAGCCTAAAATAAGTTTTAAAAACATTTACATTTTCCCTCTTCTGCTCTTGATATATAAAAAACAATGCATAAAATCAAGTGTCTTTTATTAAATGAAATATACCTTCTTCTTTCTACTTGGGTTCATTTCACTATTCTTTTCTAATATCTTATGTTGAATACTTATAAGCTAGAGTAACTTCACAGTGCTGTTTTCCTAAGCCCTAATCCTATGGGGTGAAACGGTGAGAGTATCATGGTACCTGTAATGCAATGGGGAGCATTCAAAAGAACTTTGAAATTAAAAGACTCTAAACTTGTATGAAACTTCTGGGATCTGTCTATCCTCCCCTTCAGAGAGAGCGATTACTCATCCTGAAATGTAAGTAAATCTCCTCCAGGAAAGGAGAAAGAGGTCTTTATCTTTGTTACCTTGGGTTATTTCTAGGGAGTGAGATGTCCCTAAGCTTTACTACCCTGAAATGTCTCCTTATGCAAGCATTGGCTGTAAATGCCTTCACTCAGAGGACTCAGGCTGTGCAGGAACATGAGCTATTCATGGAGAATTCATGGCCATATGTTTCCATCTAAATATCGCTTTCGCTACATGACAGTTTTATTTTGTTTTGTTTTAAATATAGATTATAAATATATTTACAAATATACTTATATATTTGTAAAGCAATGAAAGAATATATTTATAACTTTATTTGCTTATCTTTCCTTTTTTTTTTTTTGCATCCTAGTCTGTCTTCATGGAAAAAAGTCATTCTTTCCAAAGTTTGCTCTTTATAATTTTTTTAAAGTGAGTATTTGTTATGTGGTAAACTTCCTCCATTATGAAACTTTAGGTCTTATTTAGATTTTAAGGACAATGTTGATTTATTTTAAAAGAGACAACTGACCTTGTTAGGTTCAGGTCTCAAGTTTTGGCCTACTTTCTGTGCACTGTGGTTCCTGCGTCAGTTCTGTTTTCAAAGCCTCTGCAGTACTATTTGGATCTGTCCAGCATATACGCTAGCCCATCTGGGACCGAGGAAGTGGTCTGCCTTACAGTGCAGATCTCAAAGCTTTTAATACACTGCTTAAGGTCAGATCCATGCACACACAGCTTGGAGTTGAGCCTGCAGTTTCATGCACACTTTCTGTTTACTCTCTCGAGTTCTTTCTTCTCCGTGATCTCTGTAACATTTTCCAGCTGACTGGGGCCTCCGTTCTTAGTCTTTGGGCTAGAAATAAGGGGTCTTCTTTTCTTTCTTCTGCTCTATACTTCCTTTTACTGCATCTCTGTCCAAGGATCCAAGGACAAGCAACAGGAGGGGAGAGAGAGAGAGAGAGAGAGAGAGGGAGGGAGAGAGAGAGAGAGAGAGAGAGAGGGAGAGAGAAACAGGAATTAATTCCATGCTCTTGGAATCACAATTACTCTGGTCAGAGAGAAGGATTCCTCTCTTTCAGACTGTAAGTAACTGCTACCACTGTTGCTGCTGCTATGGGTAAGAAAAAATGGAAAAAAGAGAAAAAGAACAAGGATTTCTCTCCTACTTTCTCTGACCTTTAGAAATCTCCTTTCCCACTCCTTAGACCAGAAGGAGAGGGGTTCTCTTGGAGCTCTTCCTTTCCTCACCCAGTTTTGTGTTGCTTTTGAATCTAGGCCAGGAGATATTAGAAAGGAAAAAAAAAAAAAGGGGAAACTCACTATCAGATCAATTCTTAAAATTTTGGCATCCTTCCTCAATCTTTCTGTTATCTCTTATTTACTTTTCATATTCCTGAGACAGCTGCTCATGAATTCTGCCCATTGTTTTAGTTCTGTTCAATGAGAGCAACAGAGTCAAATTGTTATAGTAGGTAGCTAGTCAGACATGAGCAGGGCAGGGCAGGGCTCCTGCCACCCCCAGCCAGGAATGTCAGGTGACCATCAGGTAATGGTCAGGCAGTTATTTCTCTAAGATAGTAATTGGCTGCAGCCTGTGCCAGGGAAAGGCAGTCTCCCAACAGGTAGAAACACCTAAAACTGGTGATCAGCAGCTTCCTGACAAGATCTCAGGAGTTAGGTGAGTGGGTTCAAGCATGTGCACTAAGAGGCAAAATGGCAGAGTTTAACTGGTACATGACCTTCTAGGAACATTCCACTGGTAAGGGAAGAATATGCCTCAAGTGAGCATGGGTACGACTCCAGTAAACACACTGTGCATGTGGCCCCTCCCAGGTACTGGAAGGCCACTGTGAATGCTTACAGACCATCCCAAGGGAAGAACAGCAGGGGAGAAGTCATGCAGAAAGAGAGCCAACATAAGAAACCCCAAGTCAAAGGTCGAACCGTGCGCTGGCTCTCTCCAGTCGCCTGCTTGGCCCTCTTCCAAGTATACTTTACTTCCTTTTGTTCCTGCTCTAAAGTTTTAAATAATATTTCACTCCTGCTCTAAAACTTGCCTTGGTCTCTCACTCTGCCTTATGTCCTTCAGTTGAATTCTTTCTTCTGAGGAGTCTAGAATTGAGGTTGCCGCAGACACCTGTGGATTTGCTGCCAGTAACAAAATGTACTCACTCTAAATTGTCTGGAATCAGGACCAACTGGTATTCTTGAATGATAGTTGCTTTTGAGCACACAGCTCTAAGTTGATAGTTATTTCTCTTTCTTTTCTAAATACCCATTGTTGCTGTTGAGAAATTTTCTTTCAGTCAAACTGTCATTACTTTGAAAGTAATCTACCAATTTTCTCTGGCTACTTTTCAAAATCCTCTCCTGTCCTTTTGGTTTTCTTTCACCACAATATCTGTAGGTGTGGATTTCTTTTTTCTTTTTGGGATGTGTTGTGTTTCCCGGATTTTTGGATTCATGTTTATCATCAATTTTGGAATTTTTAATATTCTTTTTTTTTTGAGACAGGGTTTCACTCCTCTTGCCCAGGCTGGAGTGCAATGGTGTGATATTGGCTCACTGCAACCTTCGCTGCCTCCCGGGCTCAAGCAATTCTCCTGCCTTAGCCTTCTAAGTAGCTGGGACTACAGGCAGGTGCCAAGGCACCCAGCTAATTTTTTGTATTTTTTGTAGAGATGGGGTTTCACCATTTTGCCCAGGCTGGTCTCGAACTCTTGAGCTCAAGTGATCCAGATTGCAATGATCTTTTTCCTGAATTACTTTAATAGCCTGGTAACAGGTATTATCTCCTCCAAGTCATTCTTCACAATGTAGGAACAGTCATCCTCCAAAATGGCAAATCTGATTATTTCTTTTTCCTTAATGCAGATGTCAAGCATGGAGCTCAAGCAGCCATGATCACGAGATTGTGAGGCAGTAATTCCAGTAATGTGATGAAGTAGCAAGAGATAAGTAAGTCCAGGTCAGTGAAGACTTCGTGGGGCTGACATATGAACTGAGAAATGCCCACTTTTGGACTTTCAGCTAAGACAAAAATAAACTTACCTCTTTTTTTTTCCCCAGGTATCTGTTACTTTCCCTATTTTGCAATACTTAATGGGTACATACAATCTATCAACTCTTCTCTCTGGACCTGCGCATACACTGCTCCATCTGCCTGAAACAATCTTTCCCTGGTTAACCACCTACCCACTGCCACCTTGGAGAACAGCTACTCATAGTCACCCTCAGATTATATCGTTTTCTCACCCATCTCATCCTCTTCCTTCCCGTTTCACCACCTCCCTTCAACCTTGGTGGGCTTTGCCCATCTGTCTGCTTGACAGGACACCCCTATTGTTACCTTTGACTGGACTATTAGATGACATCTCAGTTACTTACCTTTTATGTGCTAGAATTAATTTCCTAGCTGGAGTTGTCCCCATGACCTGAAGCTGAGTGCCTGCTCTACCATGCGAGAAGCTCTATTGCCAAGGCCTAGGCCTGTTTTGGGGGCTTCTCTAGCCAATGTCAATGTCCCATTCCTAGTTGCATTCTGAAATATAACATCTGAGTTCACAGTATTGTCTTAAGCTATAATCACTAGAGAGAGCTCTATTGGTGTTGTGGATGCCTTGCACCATGCCTATTACTTGGGAGAAGCACAGTAAATAAGTGATGGTTCCCTAGGATGACTGCATAGACACAGGAATGTTTGTTTCGGCTTAATGATAACACTAATGATGTTGCCAGTTGTAAAGGAAGGAACACTGCTCCTTCTTCGTGCCACCTGTGAGTATATACCTCTATCTATCTCTCCAAAGGGAGATAACTTGTTAATCTGATGATGGAACAGAGTTCCAGACAATTACTGGGAGGTGAGGCAATGTGCCTTGAAGGGTGCCATCTTTGGTTCCACCACTCCTCTCTTGTTTACACTTTATTCTGTATGCATTTCTTTCTCTTTCATGCTGAGTCCAAGAAATTGGATGATAGCATGCTGGGTGGTCCTGAAAGTTCATCCATCTCTTTATAGCTCTCTGAAAGCACATCTGAGCTTGATAATCCCTAGATTTAGGTTTGGCAGGGAGGTAATAAGTCCTGCTAAGGTCTCAAGCAGAATCGACTTGTTCTAATTCACCATTTATTTATTTATTATCAGTTTTTTTTTTTTTTTTTTTTTTTTTTGCAGAGATGGGGTCTTGCTGTGTTATCCAGGCTGGCCTCAAACTCCTGGCCTTAAGTGATTCTCCCTCCTCAGCCTCTCAAAGTACTGGGATTAGAGGTGTGAGCCATTGCACCGGGCCATATCTCAGTGTTTTGTTTTGTTTTTGTTTTTGTTTTCTTTTGAGACAGAGTCTCTCTCTTGTCACCCAGGCTGGAGTGCAAAGGCGTGATCTTGGCTCACTGCAACCTCCGACCCCCAGGTTCAATCAATTCTCCTCCCTCAGCCTCCCTAGTAGCTGGGATTACAGGTGCCCGCCACCATACCTGGCTTATTTTTGTGTTTATAGAGTTGGTGGCCAGGCTGGTCTTGAACTCCTGACCCCAGGTGATCCACCCACTTTGTTCTCCCAAAGTTATGGGATTACAGGTGTGAGCCACTGCGCCCGGCCAACTCAGTATTTTTAATGGAGCTCTTTTCAAAACATCAGGCATTTGAGAGCAATTAATAAAATGATTTTTTATTCTCATATTGCTATTGCACCTTGCATATATCTTCCTGGAATCTTACTGTAGGAAACAAATGTGATGACAGGGCAGGATTTGTCATTCCTGGGTCTTTGATCATATGACCACAGATAGAGTTGAATGCAACCATGCTCTTCTTTCCAATAATCATGGTGACATAAGAACTCATGCAGTTATGGTTCGCAGCACTGACTGGCTGCTGCTGCTGCTTCTGAAGGAGAAGGAATAGAGAAGGAAAGAGGGAAAGATATTGTGAGCTGCCAAAGGTCAGGTCCTTGTAATTAGAATGTGGTTCATTACTGAATGCCGGATACAGGTTCGGTAGGTTACCTGCAGGAATATTTTTTGTGATCCAAAGATGGTCCAATTTCGCCCAAGAGAGGACCAACTTATTTTAAGTGACTCAAAGCTAGATGACAAATGGAGAGATGCAAGTTAAAAGACGGGCTTAGGCCAGGCACGGTGGCTCACGCCTGTAATCCCAGCACTTTGGGAGGCCAAGGTGGGTGGATCACCAGGTCAAGACACAGAGACCATCCTGGCCAACATGGTGAAACCCTGTCTCTAGTAAAAATACAAAAATTAGCCGGGCGTGGTGGCGTGCACCTGTAGTCCCAGCTACTCAGGAGGCTGAGGCAGGAGAATCGCTTGAACCTGGCAATCGGAGGTTGCAGTGAGCCAACATTGTGCCTTTGCACTCCAGCCTAGTGACAGAGAGAGACTGTCTCAAAAATAATAATGATAATAATAATAAAATAAAATAAAATAAAATAAAATAAAATAAAAGACTGGCCTAAAGCTGAATTTTCCCCACCATTTGGGTGGGCGATAGTCTTCACCAACCATTTCCGTTGGCCATGAGCCTCTCCATTGTCCCCTGCATCAAAAACAAACTCCATATAAAACCTCAGCAGTATTAATGGAATGAACACCACTGTGTTTGGTGGGCTGTCAATGAGGTGATGATGTCTGGCTCTTATTAAGCATCCTAAGTCAATTACTGATTGGCAGAAATAGAAGCACAGCATTATTTAGTTATGATCAGTGACGATACAACCGAACGACCTTCACACCCCCTGGAGGGCCACAGTGCTGACAGGCCTGTGGGTGTGTGCATCCTCTGAGCTGCCTGCGGGGAGCTGCTGATGTCTCCGAGGAGAGGCGGCGGATGTGGGCTAACAAGGACGTGCTGTTCCACACAGGGCACCCATAAAGTGCTGCCAGGTCTCTCATTAGGGACTCCTCAGCCCGGCCCTTTCTGGCAGGCAGCCAGTGTTCTCATCCACAAAGGAAGAAGGTGAGGCAGACAGAAAACAAAGTCCAGAGTGACCTTGGGACAAAATCAGGGTTGGGACTCAGTGTTCCCACGGCCTGTGCCTGGCCCGTTCTGACGCTTGGCAGCTGTTTACCTGAGTGGGTGGCATGTTCTCCGCCCTCACTTGAATCATTCTTCCCAGTAATAGCCTCTGGCCCAAGTAACTCAGAAAAGTAACTGGTATGGCTTTGGTCCTGATGCTGGACTTGTTAAGATGGTAAGAGGAGATATTTGTGTTTATAACTAACTTAGCATGATTTAGTAAGGCAGATCACTTGGGCCATGTTATCTATATTTCTGTATAATATTTTATCTTTTGCCTGCCTGAGGATTATGGGACAGGCCAAGAAAATGGATATAGCAATAAAAGATCCATACCCAGGATCTGAAGAGGCAGATAGAATCTGATCATTGGGGGTACTTAGCAACATGCAGCTCTCGAGGAAGGAG
Organism: Pan paniscus; assembly: GCF_029289425.2. Taxonomy (NCBI): domain Eukaryota; kingdom Metazoa; phylum Chordata; class Mammalia; order Primates; family Hominidae; genus Pan; species Pan paniscus. The sequence goes on along the minus strand of NC_073253.2, from coordinate 43,565,136 downwards.
GCCACCACCATTTCTTAGAGATACAGATATTTGGGTTGATGGGCTGACCAGTCCTGTCTATTCCCCTGGAATGGAGTGACTAAGGGCAGGAGAGAGAGGGCTGGGGAGCGAGCAAGGGCACATACCTATAGAGAATAGTATCCTTTGGTCCAAGCTGCATCCATCTTCAGTTCCAGTGGAGAAACTGAGGCAGTTTAGTAGCTTTGCCAGGGCCAAAGATGATCATAGCCTTTCTGTATATCCAGGTTCTCAGCAGGGGCTCTGGTTTGGTTTCATTTCTGCTTCATTTGTGGGGAAATGGTGACAACAGACTCGGGGCTCATCTAACTTTTCTTGAAGCTGCAAACAGGGCTGGAATACCTCCTGCTGCCTCCTCTGCATCCGCCAGGCTTGGTTCAACACCTATCAGACCTTAGGGGATTGTCCACAGGCTTACATTAATTACAGAGGACCATTTCTTTCATCTGAGCACGTCAAAGACTTCTACAAAGCTCAAGGAGTGTGATGTTGTCTTGTGGACTTTTTTTTTTTTCCAAGTCCTCTTGGAAATCACTTTTAAAAAGTTGACAACAGGAAATTGTTCCTTGGGTGATATATGACACACAGCATTTTCCAACATCCCCAATCATTCATTATAGATTGGGCCACAGGCAGCGTGGGTTTGGCTTGGTCCCGGAAACTTGTTTCAAGCCTATTGTCTAGTCATTGGTGGGATCATCTGGGTCTGAGGAGCTACAGGCAGGCTCTGTGGGGAGGATGTGGAGGGAGGGAGGTGAGAGAAGGTTTGTCATGACTGCATTCCAGCAAGAAAATTATTGTGGCCTGGAGGCAGCTCTCATGTTTACCCTGGTAAGTGTTTGAATTTTCTGTTGATTTGTAATTGAGATAAATGGATTGAGATGTCTGTTCACATTATTTTTAAAAAGTGATGGGCTCCCATATTGGCAGATGCATTGAGGCACTCAGCAGGGTCAACTGGGACAGTGCTTCTGAGCAAAGTGTAAGTATGTGTTATTAGTGCTGTGGCCCCAACCTCTTGGCACGCTTGGGGCTCTCAAGGCAGAGGGGCAGAAGGCAGGGAACAGACTAAGCTGGCATAGGGCAGTGGTGGGATGGGGAAGGGGACCAGTAGGGACCAATGAGCTGGCAGCAGCAAGTTCCTAATGCAAGGTGGAGTACTGACACGTTTGGTTTTGCCATCACCCACGCCTGAGGTAGCCAGAAGTCAGGGCTTCCAGGAGATGGCTGCAATTCTTGGTCATAGCTAAGTGTCCAAGGTACAAATCAGAGATTTGCCTCAGCTAATGTAAGGAAGCAGGGACCAGCCCCAAGAAAGCGAGCTGGCAGGCGGTAGCTGAGAGGGTCCAAGCCTCCAGTTCCTGAGGCTGGGGGGCAAGGGGCTGGGCCCTAGATTCAATGAGGTTACAGCTAGGAACTGGGGACATGAGGAAAAGGCCTACGAAGTAATCTGACTGTGTATCCTGGGCATGAGGTAAGCACTGTTTGCTTTTTCTGTGGGCTCCAGACACAGGCAGCAACCATTCCTGGTGGACCAGCTGGTTTAGGAGGAGTTCCTCCTCTTCTTCTCCTCCCCCTTCCTCTCCCTCTCCCCCTCCCTCTCCCCCTCCCTCTCCCCCTCCCTCTCCCCCTCCCTCTCCCCCTCCCCCTCCCTCCTCTTCTCCTTCTCCTTCTTCTTCTTCTTCTTCTGAGATAGGATCTCATTCCATTGCCTAGGTTGGCACAGCCTAGAGGACAATGCGATCATAGCTCAACTGCAGCCTCAAACTCCTGGGCTCAAGTGATCCTCTTGTCTCAGCCCCCTGAGTAAACAGGATTACAGGCATGCACCACTACTCTTGGCTAATTTTTAAATATTTTGTAGAGACCGAGTCTTGCTACGTTGCCTAGGCTGTTCACGAACTCCTGGTCTCAAGCGATCCTCTCACTTTGGAGGAGGAGCTCTGAATGTTCTTTCCAGCCCAACGCCTTATGGCCCACAGCTGGACTAACCAGGCCAGGCTGCAAGCCCTACCAGGGGGCAGAAGAAAAAGAACTCCTTCTCTGCAATGTGTTGCCTGCCTCTTTCCATCAAGTGACATTGTCTCTCTAAGGCTGCCTCATTGCAGAGGACGTGAAAGGCTTCTCTCCCTTCCCTGCACTGTGCCCTTCTCTCCAGTTACTCTGCAGAGCACCCCTGCCTTCTTCAAATCTCTTCTCTCTTGACACATTCCTAGTTTTAGTTTTATTTCTCTGGCTGTTTGTTTGCATCGTCTCTGGATCTCTTTGCTCTGCCCTGCCGTAAGTGTAGGGTCCCAGGGTTCAGTTATAGGTGCGTGGTCTCACCCCACTCTCTGCCTCTCCTTGTGTAATCTGATCCCTTCCCGTGGCTCTTGTATTAGTCAGTTTAGGCTGACATAACCAAATATCATAAACTGGGTGGTTTAAACAACAGATACTTATTTTCTCACAGTTCTGGAGGCTGAAGTCTAAGAGTCAGTGAGGTGTCAGCACAGTCAATTTCTGGTCATGGCCCTCTTCCTGGCTTGTAGGCCACCTGCTGGCTGTGTCCTCACATGGTGGGGGCTTTGGGGGTTGGGGAGAGCCAGCAAGCTCTCTGGTGTCCCTTCGTATAAGGGCACTAATCCCAAATGAGGACTCCACCCTCATAGGCTTATCTAAACCTAATTATCTCCTAAAGGCCCCATCTCCAAATACGATCCCATTGGGGGTTAGGGCTTCAACACAGGAATTTTTTGGGGTCACGATTCCTTAGGTAGCAGCTCTTTTTAGTGAGTTCCTAATGCATATCCTTAGCCCAGCATTCTGTCCTGAGTGATTCATCTATATTTCTAACTGGAACATTCTGACATGTAGTTGATCCATACACCCACAGGAGTCTCACACAAAACACATTATGTTCTGCTCAGACCAGCCACTTCTGCCATGTTTCCTAGATTAATTTATGGCACATAGTTTCTCTAGCATAAGCCTCTTCCCTGTGGCATGGTATGGCATAGTACTTTGGGATTTATTGCCCTCTCAAGTTTGACTTTGGGCAGCCCAGAGTAGCTTTCCACCACGGCTGGGGGTAGTCATTCCGAGCACAGCAGTTACACACCTGCACAGGGCCGCAGCTGCACCTCTTCCATCTACTCCTGCTGATTTGACTCTTAAGGGCTATGGTTCTCAAGGGAGACTAACGTGGGAGGTTTTAGAAAATACTGATGCCTGGACTTCACCCTGGACCAAATGAATCCATTTCTCTGGGAGGGTCCCTGGCATCCAGAGGTTTCACAGTGAGAATGAAGAAACTGTGCTTTAAGCCACTCAGCCTGGGCACCCACATGCATGTGTCCTATGGCTGTTATCGCAGGTTGGGACCTCCCTCTCTGGAACAGCAAGCTCCCAGGGCTTGCCTTGCTTCACTCTCCACCTCTCTATCTTTCCAGATCTATCCATGACCTAAACTATAGGCTGCCTCCTGTCTTTGGTCCTGGCCCTGCCCTTTGAACTTGTCAGCTGATCCACATCACCTTGACTGATCATGACACACTCCAAAGGCTTCAACTTCCTCCCATCTCCAATCTTTCCCTGGCGAGCTGATCTGGTCTTGCTTAGCCCCTTTCCTCTGCAGGAGGATCTGGACATTTCTTTGCTATCTTCTAAAAAATTCACCATCATTACTGCACACACGAGGATGTTTAATACTTGCTGTTGCTGTCAGAGCCCAAAACTGATTTTGACTATTATTGAGTCCCGCTGATAAAATCAGCAGCTATTTTTAATGACCAATTTCCTTCTTTGTTTGAACTGCTTATTTAGAGGAGGAAAGACAAGGTATGTGGCTTTTATCATTTGGCAATTTTCTGTGCTTTATTCTAGGTGTACAACACACACTAGGGGCAATATGCTAACCCCAGCACTGACTTGGACAAGAGTTTAATTTAGATTGTGGTATCAGATTGTGTTTGCTTTCTGAAAACTGACTGCACTTTGAGACCTGTAAACAATAGTAAATCCTACAAAATTAAATGTTAATAAGAAAAGCAACCCAGTAAAAAAAATTGGCAAAGGATATACACAGGGAATTCACAGAATATGAAATAAAAAATTACCAGTAAACATGAAAACATGCTTATTGTCACATATAAGCAGGAAACTACAAATTTAAAGGCATCATTTTTCACTAGATCAGTTGTTGGCAAGGATATGGGGAAATGGATAGATACAAGGATTTACATATATCCTTTTTTTTATTACTGGCGGGATTGTAATATAGGACAATTTAGGATTGTACTATATTCTGGAGGGCAATTTATCAATATATATTAAGATTTTTCTCAGTATATATTTAACTTTTTATCAATTTAAAATTTTATTTTGATTTGGAATCATTTTGGTAAATCCATTTTCTCCTGAGCATCTTGGGATCAACAACTGGTAAAACTGTCTGGTGTAAGATTCTAAATGACATCTCTTATTAACCCTCACCCAGAAATATTTTAAGCAGTATTTGACCAGAGCCATGAAATAGATCCACTTGCTTATTTTATGCATATAAAAAAGGAAAATAATTGGAACCCTTTGGTTTGTCCGTTTTACTTAAAGAGCCCACACAATGTTAGACTTTTTAGAGTAAAGTTAGAATTAGTGTTCTGCAATGGAACTTAGCAAACTTTCTCTGTAAAAGACCAGATTTCAAACATTTCAGCCTTGGTGGTCTATGCAGTTTCGGTTGCAGCTACTCACTTCCGCTGTAGAAACACGAAAGCAGTCCCAGATAATATGTCAGCTAATGAGCAAAGTGGTGTTCCAATATAACTTTATTTACAGATACTAGAAACTGAATTTCATATAATTTTCATATGTATGATATATCATTCTTCTTTTGATTTTTTGCCGAAATGTTAAAAAAATGTAAAAACTCTTCTTGCTTAGGGGCCATACAAAATCAGGCAGTGGGCTGATTTGGCCTACAGGCCTTAGTTCACCAAGCCCTTATTATACTTCTTAAAAATTAGAAATTGCTGGTGCACTATTTATTGTAACTTAAATAACTAACCATTATTCCAAAGAAGACATTAAAGGGCCACTTCTGAGCAAGCAAAATGAGTTCCTTTACAAATACTTTACATTTATTATTTTGTTAAATAAAGATTCGGTTTTAAAAAATTTCATCTTATGACCCATTTTTGTACATTCTTTTCTTTGAATTAGTCCTCAAATCCATTTGTATTGTCACTCCTATGGATAATTTATAGGTCAGTATCAAACCAGGACAGCTGATGGTGGTCATCTGAGGCAGCCCATTCATAAGGCTCTAGGCATGTCCCAGATCTGGCAGCCAAATAGCTGGCCGGTCACCATCAGGATAAAGGTCATGATCTCTGTTCCACACAGGCCCATCCTCAGGGCATTCTGCCTCTATCCACAGCCAGGGTCATCCTGAAAATAACCAACGAAGTGTAAGACCAATGGTCTCATTCTCAGCCACTGGCTCCATTCTGAAGAGAGAGCTAGTCAATTCATCTGAAAGGCAGTTTAACCTTATGCATTTGGAACAAAACTGTAGCCTCAAGCTGCCATTCTTATTTTTAGAGTGGAGGAATTGTGTCAAGAGTTATATCTCCTTAAATTTCAACAGCTTACACGGCTTCCTTGTCCAGAGCAAGTTCATAGAGAGGTTATTTTACTCAACCAAATAAATGTTACGTTCTTGGTTGTTATAGGAATCGTCCTCACTTTGGGAGGCGGAGGCAGAGGTGGGAGGATTGCCTGAGGCCAGGAGAACGAGGCCAGCTTGTGCAACATAGCAAGACCCTGTCTCTATTTAAAAAATAAAAAATAAAAAAGTGGCTTCCTCTAGATTTTTTCTTATGTCAACCAGGAAGCACACTGATGATTCTGGCTAGAGATGGGCTCCAGATATATGTAAAGATACTGGGGTTCTACATTTTTAAGAAACTCAGCACAGCATAACCAGGCTGCTGAAGATGCTGTCTCATTCATTTAATAATAAGCTGACTATTATGAAAAGGATGGAATGCAAGCTCTAGGGTTTCATCTGAGAAATTCAAACCGATTGTTCTTTAGAACTATTTTGGAACTTGAAGCAATCTTTCAGGTGGTACAATTAAACAGGAAAGAATGGAAAGTCTTCATGGCACTAGTGTTCAGCTTCTAGGTTTACATGTGGTCAATCTGTGTAGGATGAATTCTTTCTAACCTTACTTGCAATAATTCAGCAATATTCAGGTATGCCCAGTAGATACAGAGGAGTTGAGAGACATTTGTGTTTGCTGTCCTTCATGCTGGTGACTGTGGGGACATCCCTGAGCCCACACCTGTGGTCTTCATCATACAGGCGATGGTCTGGAATGCTCTTTCCCTTAATTATGGTCTCTTGGTCACAGTTAAATTACCACACTCACCAGCTCATTGATCTCTGGTGAAGACTACTGTTGCGCTCATATGAAGCTGTGCCTTTTGCCCAGAAAATCGTGCATCTTTGTGTGAACAGTATGTCATTTCACAATTTGTCAATTCCAGTCAGTTTGCACTTGCCCACTGTCATTCTCCGGTGGGTGGAACACAGTGGTAGCTGCAGAGGGCATGCATATGGAAGAAATAATGATTGGTGAGTGGAGCCCTTTCCATCCTGGCTCAAGTGTGCAATGGAGTCAGGGACTCAGGCTATGGCTAAACAGGGTCTGTTTAAGGACCAACATCAGGACTAAACATCATTCCATTGTGTGTGCATCTTCATTCTTATCCCTCATCTTGGCAGTTTAATTAGTTTTACGGCGGCATGTTTTATCACCTATAATAGTTCAGCCAGACACTGGCCATTAATTGGAAGAGCTGCATCAAGCTGTGTAGATGGGACCCATAGACTCCCATCATGTCTCAGCTTGAACTCACTGAGCTTGTGTCATTACATACCGCCCAACCACCAGCCACTTATTGAGTGAACGACAGAAAATTTTTGATCCTATGTCTTCTGTAGGATCTGGATGGTATCACATCTACTTCCTCAGAATGTCCTGTATCACTCAGAGAAGGAGCAGTTATTGCAGCCCGACAATGGATCCCTGTGTGGAGGTGGGTTTGTTGCTGCCTGTGACTAGCAGCTCCTTTTCTGATGAGCTCCTTGGCTATGTCCAATTCTACCAAAGCAGCGTGAGTAGACTTTTGTTCACTGAGGGTTTTCAAAAAGCTATTGTGGAGCCCACTTCAGAAACTCTCAAGGGAACAGGGTCTGCCCCCTGTGCAGGCGGAGGTGTCCTAGACATGTTGCTGCTGGGCTCTGTGGACCTTTTCCCACCTGCTCATCATGTCCAAGGTCAGGTGGAGAGAGGCATAAAATCATATTGAAATTTTAAAGTTGTATATCTTATGTCCAGCAATTTTACTTCTTAGAACGTACTGTGGCAAAATATTTACAGATGTGCAGCTATTCAGTGCAATATTATTTATGATAATAAAAACTAGAAACAATCAGCTGGGCCTGGTGGCTCACACCTGTAATCCCAGCCCTTTGGGAGGCTAAGGTGGGCAGATCACTTGAGGCCAGGAGTTTGAGACCAGCCTGGCCAACATGATGAAACCCTGTCTCTACTAAAAATACAAAAATTAGCCAGGTGTGGTGGTGCTCACCTGTAATCCCAGCTACTCAGGAGGCTGAGGCAGGAGAATTGCTTGAACCTGGGAGGCAGAGGTTGCGGTGAGCTGAGATCATGCCACTGCACTCCAGCCTGGGTGACAGAGTGAGACTCTGTCAAAAACAAACAAACAAACAAAAAACCACAAGCCAGACACAGAAAGACAAGCTTTGCATATTCTTATTTATTTGTGGTAGCTAAAAATTAAAACAATTGTACTCATGGAGCTAGGGAGTAGGATGGTTACCAGAGACTGGGAAGAGTAGTAGGGGGAGGTGGAGGAAGTGAGGAGGGTTAATGGGTACCAAAAATAGAAAGAATGAGTAAGACCTAGTATTTTCTAGCACAACAGAGTGACTATAGTAAAAAATAATTTAATTCTACATTAAAATAACTAAAAATGTGTAATTGGATTGTTTGTAACACAAAGGATAAATGTTTGAGGAGATGGATACCTTATTTACCATGATGTGATTATTACGCATTGCATGCCTGTGTCAAAATATCTCATGTACCCCATAAATATATACACCCACTATGTACCTACAAAAATTAAAAATAAAAAACAACCCAGAATAGAAACAGTCCAAATATTCATTGGCAGGGGAGCACTTTAATGTGAGCACATAGGGAATGGGTACAACAGGTGCAGAGGATGAGGCAGATCCATAGGTTCGTAAAGCTGCATGAAAAGTATCTGCAACCCACTGCCGACTGAACAACAGGAAAGTCAAGATCCATAGGAGGAGTCTGATGCCATTTCTGCAAAGTATCAACTAATAACAACAGCAAGAGGGTCGTTGCTGCTTGGATCCACAGCAGTGTCCAGAGCTGTTCTGGAGCCATGTGCCTGCTCTGGATGCAGGGCCACCAGTTCTCAACTGGAAAGTGAGACGATAGTGAGGAATCTGTTTAGCATGAGAGGCATTATTCTAAGGAAAGCAGCTACGGTGAAAATCTTGTGTGTGTGGAAAGGAATAAAGGTGCCCCTCTTGGGTGTGAAGAAGGCTGTGCCACAGACAGGAAGAGGACTTACTTGTAGACGTATCCCCAGAACCCCCACCCCTAAGAAACGTCATATTCACCACTTCCAGAATCACAGACTTGGCAGGGCTTAATCATTTTTATTTTAGCAGCTCTTGCTTTTAATGTCTGATTCATATGGGAAGAGCAGGGAAACAGGCCCAGTCTCTGGGGTCATGGAGTCTTTAACCTCACGATGAACCTGCCGTGGAAGAAAGAGTTGTCACGTTGAACGCTGGCCTTGACGCAGTTCTGAGTAGTCCTGCTCTAAAATGCTGAGGCCAGGCACCGAAGAGACTGGTCTTCCACTGCCCTCTGCAGCAGAAAGAGAACACCGCAGTCAGGGACAGGATCTACCCAAGCCATATAGGTGTTTCAGCTGTGATTTTTTATTTTCTAAATTGACAAATAAAACTTGTATATGCTTATAGTGTATAACATGATGTCTTGATATACGTAAACATTATGGTATAGCTGAATCAAGTAGATTAACGTATGCAGTACCTCACATGCTTAGCATTTTTTTTGTGCTGAAAACTTAAACTCTACTCTCTTAGCAAACTTCAAATATGCAATATATTATTATTAACTATAGTCAACATGATGTGCAATAGATCTCTTGAGCTTATTCCTCTTATCTAACTGAAACTTTGTGTGTCCCCAAACAGACCCCCACTTCCCTGCCCTCCAGCCCCTGGCAACCACCATTCTACTCTCTACTTCCATGAGTTCTACTTTTTGAGATTCCACATATAAATGGAACCTCTCATGCAGTATTTGTCTTTCTGGGCCTGGCTTATTCCACTTAGCATAATGTCTTTCAGGTTGATCCATGTTGTCACAAATGACAAGATTTTCTTCTTTTCAAAGCAGAATCATGTTCTATTGTGTATATATACCACATTTTCTTCACCCATTCATCCATTGGTGAACACTGAGGTTGATTCCTTAACTTGGCTATTGTAAATAGTGCTGCAATGAACATGGAAATGCAGATGTCTCTGAGACATACTGATTTCACTTCCTTTGGATGTACACCCAGTAGTGGGGTTGCTGGATCATGTGGTAGTTCTATTTTTAATATTTGAGGAAGCTCAATACGGTTTTCCATGATGGTTATACTAATTTACATTCTCACCAACAGTGTACAAGGGTTCCCTTTTCACCACATTCTTACCAACACTTGTTATATTTCATATATTTGATAATAAACATTCTAACAGATGTGAGATGGTATCTCATTGTGGGTTTGATTTGCCTTTCCCTGATGATTAGTGAGTGAAGTGAGCATTGTAAAATATACCTGCTGGCCATTTGTATGTCTTTTTTTTTTTTTTTTTTGAGAAATGTCTTCTCAGGTCCTTTGCCCATCTTTTTTTTTAAATTTTATTATTATTATACTTTAAGTTCTAGGGTACACGTGCACAACATGCAGGTTTGTTACATATGTATACATGTGCCATGTTGGTGTGCTGCACCCATTAACTCGTCATTTAGCATTAGGTATATCTCCTAATGCTATCCCTCCCCTCTCACCCCACCCCATAACAGTCCCTGGTGTGTGATGTTCCCCTTCCTGTGTCCATGTGTTCTCATTGTTCAATTCCCACCTATGAGTGAGAACATGAGGTGTTTGGTTTTTTCTCCTTGCGATAGTTTGCTGAGAATGATGGTTTCCAGTTTCATCCATGTCCCTGCAAAGGACATGAACTCATCATTTTTTATGGCTGCATAGTATTCCATGGTGTATATGTGCCACATTTTTTTAATCCAGTCTATCGTTGTTGGACATTTAGGTTGGTTCCAAGTCTTTGCTATTGTGAATAGTGCCGCTATAAACATACGTGTGCATGTGTCTTTATAGCAGCATGATTTATAATCCTTTGGGTATATACCCACTAATGGGATGGCTGGGTCAAATGGTATTTCTAGTTCTAGATCCCTGAGGAATTGCCACACTGACTTCCACAATGGTTGAACTAGTTTACAGTCCCACCAACAGTGTAAAAGTGTTCCTATTTCTCCACATCCTCTCCAGCACCCGTTGTTTCCTGACTTTTTAATGATTGCCATTCTAACTGGTGTGAGATGTTATCTAATTGTGGTTTTGATTTGCATTTCTCTGATGGCCAGTGATGATGAGCATTTTTTCATGTGTTTTTTGGCTGCATAAATGTCTTCCTTTGAGAAGTGTCTGTTCATATCCTTTGCCCACTTTTTGATGGGGTTGTTTATTTTTTTCTTGTAAATTTGTTTTAGTTCATTGTAGATTCTGGATATTAGCCCTTTGTCAGATGAGTAGGTTGCAAAAATTTTCTCCCATCCTGTAGGTTGCCTGTTCACTCTGATGGTAGTTTCTTTTGCTGTGCAGAAGCTCTTTAGTTGAATTAGATCCCATTTGTCAATTTTGGCTTTTGTTGCCATTGCTTTTGGTGTTTTAGACATGAAGTCCTTGCCCATGTCTATGTCCTGAATGGTATTGCCTAGGTTTTCTTCTAGGGTTTTTATGGTTTTAGGTCTAACATTTAAGTCTTTAATCCATCTTGAATTAATTTTTGTATAAGGTGTAAGGAAGGGATCCAGTTTCAGCTTTCTACATATGGCTAGCCAGTTTTCCCAGCACCATTTATTAAAGAGGGAATCCTTTCCCCATTTCTTGTTTTTGTCAGGTTTGTCAAAGATCAGATAGTTGTAGATATGCGGCATTATTTCTGAGGGCTCTATTCTGTCCATTGGTCTATATCTCTGTTTTGGTACCAGTACTAGAAAAGCAAGAGCAAACACATTCAAAAGCTAGCAGAAGGCAAGAAATAACTAAGATCAGAGCAGAACTGAAGGAAATAGAGACACAAAAAACCCTTCAAAAAATTAATGAATCCAGGAGCTGGTTTTTTGAAAGGATCAACAAAATTGATAGACTGCTAGCAAGACTAATAAAGAAGAAAAGAGAGAAGAATCAAATAGATACAATAAAAAATGATAAAGGGGATATTACCACCGATCCCACAGAAATACAAACTACCATCAGAGAATACTATAAACACATCTACGCAAATAAACTAGAAAATCTAGAAGAAATGGATAAATTCCTCGACACATACATCCTCCCAAGACTAAACCAGGAAGAAGTTGAATCTCTGAATAGACCAATAACAGGCTCTGAAATTCAGGCAATAATCAATAGCTTACCAACCAAAAAAAGTCCAGGACCAGATGGATTCACAGCCGAATTCTACCAGAGGTACAAAGAGGAGCTGGTACCATCCCTTCTGAAACTATTCCAATCAATAGAAAAAGAGGGAATCCTCCCTAACTCATTTTATGGGGCCAGCATCATCCTGATACCAAAGCCTGGCAGAGACACAACCAAAAAAGAGAATTTTAGACCAATACCCTTGATGAACATCGATGCAAAAATCCTCAATAAAATACTGGCAAACCGAATCCAGCAACACATCAAAAAGCTTAGCCACCATGATCAAGTGGGCTTCATCCCTGGGATGCAAGGCTGGTTCAACATACACAAATCAATAAATGTAATCCAGCATATAAACAGAACCAAAGACAAAAACCACATGATTATCTCAATAGATGCAGAAAAGGCCTTTGACAAAATTCAACAATGCTTCATGCTAAAATCTCTCAATAAATTAAGTGTTGATGGGACATATCTCAAAATAATAAGAGCTATCTATGACAAACCCACAGCCAATATCATACTGAATGGGCAAAAACTGGAAGCATTCCCTTTGAAAACAGGCACAAGACAGGGATGCCCTCTCTCACCACTCCTATTCAACATAGTGTTGGAAGTTCTGGCCAGGGCAATCAGGCAGGAGAAGGAAATAAAGGGTATTTAATTAGGAAAAGAGGAAGTCAAATTGTCCCTGTTTGCAGATGACATGATTGTGTATCTAGAAAACCCCATTGTCTCAGCCCAAAATCTCCTCAAGCTGATAAGCAACTTCAGCAAAGTCTCAGAATACAAAATCAATGTACAAAAATCACAAGCATTCTTATACACCAATAACAGACAGACAGAGAGCCAAATCATGAGTGAACTCCCATTCACAATTGCTTCAAAGAGAATAAAATACCTAGGAATCCAACTTACAAGGGATGTGAAGGACCTCTTCAAGGAGAACTACAAACCACTGCTCAAGGAAATAAAAGAGGATACAAACAAATGGAAGAACATTCCATGCTCATGGGTAGGAAGAATCAATATCGTGAAAACGGCCATACTGCCCAAGGTAATTTATAGATTCAATGCCATCCCCATCAAGCTACCAGTTACTTTCTTCACAGAACTGGAAAAAACTACTTTAAAGTTCATATGGAACCAAAAAAGAGCCTGCATCGCCAAGTCACTCCTAAGCCAAAAGAACAAAGCTGGAGGCATCACACTACCTGACTTCAAACTATACTACAAGGCTACAGTAACCAAAACAGCGTGGTACTGGTACCTTTGCCCATCTTTAAATTTGGCTGTTTGTTTGTTTACTACTGAGTTGTTTAGTGACTTTTGTTATCAGGAATCTCTTTGCTTTCTCTAATTCTAGTATTTTGATTTCTTTTGCATGTTATGCATGATCATTGCAATGTACTGAATGTTTGTCTCACTTTCAAATTCATATGTTGAAACCCTAATCCCAATGTATTAGGAGGACGGGACTTTGGGAGATAATTAGTTTATGGAGCCCCCATTAATTAGATTAGTGTCCTTATAAGAAGTGGTCAGTGATCTCTCTTTTTCTTTGCACTAAGTGAGGATACAGCAAGAGGTCAGCCATCTGCAACCTGGAAGAGAGCCCTTGCCAGAACCTGGCCATATAAGCACCCTGATCTCAGACTTCAAGCCTCCAGCACTATGAGAAATAAATTTCTGTTGTTTGTAAACCAACCAGTCTATGGTAATTTGTTACGCAGCCTGAACTGATTAAGAAATAACTTCATTAAATATTTCAGAAGAATAAGTATCATATTTGTGGCAACTGAACCTCTATTGTTATTTTCCACCTTCTTCTTCCCTGACTCTTTGCACACAGGAAGATGTTTCAGGACCATCCGAGTTCATATGGGTCATATGATATGTTTTGGTGACACGGTGTAGTGGTGCCGGTCACCTAGCTTGACTTAGCTTGGGTCTAAGTGCTACCTTCCCTATATCTTGACAGTGGCTACTGCTGAATCAACAGGTGTGACAGTGTAAATGGCCGAAGGAGGGGTGGAAGGACCTTGCACTTGGCAGTTCAACAGACAGTTTGTGTGCAGTAGTGTAATGTCCACTTATTTCACAGTCTGGAATCTTTCTATGCTCCTTGTGGGGGCAGACCTCTTTCTATTTTCCGCGAGGACTGTAGTCAGTCTGCAGAAGTCCAGCACTTTGTTTCTCAGTCCATCCCTACTGATGATGCAGCCTAGACTTTGGGGAATGGTCTTTTCTTATCGTTAGTTACACTATTATTACCAATATATAGTCCTTTCCATTTTGTTGGATACTTTATGAGAAATTGGAAAGAGGGGTTTCAGGTACTGCTAGTCTACCTTGTGATGCCTTATCTGTCATCATTGGTTTTATTACTATAATAATGGAAGCATTTACAATCTTAATGCCAATATGTCACTTGGAGGCCCAGGTCTAGTGCCCCAACTGTCTCCCCTATATTGAAGTTGGCTAGTCAAACTCCACAGACACACACAGAGCATCCAGTCAGCTGTCTTGGTGGTGGGAAAGACCTGACAGGGATAGAACAGCAGGAAAAACTCTGGCTGGTCACCTGGTCTCCCATTAAGTATAAATGCACAATCAAAAATCATGCATTTTGGATGTAATTATCCTTTTAACAACAAGACTAAATAAACAGTCGGCAGAAGCTAGGAAGTAGAATGTTCGAGGAGGAGAAGAAGGGTGGAGCTGCTAATATATTTCCCTCACATGATAGGGAGTTAAGAGATACCAGTGTGAACCAAGGGATAAAGATATAAATTTATAAAACAACATAAATGATTGGTTTGAAATAAACTTTAAATTGTACTGAACATTTAGTTAATTTTCCTCTGCTAAACCATGGTAGGAAATTGTAGTAGGAAGATCAGATTAATTATAGACAAAATAAATAAATTAGATTTCCTCATTAAATCCAAATTATAGTATAAATTAAGTACTACCCTGCTATATGATAATTTTTTAATAGACACAAACAAAACCATGTCAATATTTCCAGTCACCAACAGAAAATGGAAGCAGTTTTGAGCAGGCATTTTAGCTTTCACTATTCTGAAATATGTTAGCTATAGACTCTGTTTGCTGAGTGTAGTGATGTTTTGTAAAATTTTTAATATATAATCTTTAATACAATCATGTCTGAAAGTACAAAAGCAGAGTATTACATTTGCTAGTGAGAAAAGGCTGATGATTATGATGAAAATGAAAATCAAGATAATTTTACACATTCAAAACAATGATAAAATGACAAATTCCACATGTAAATATGAAATAAATTGTTCAATAAGAGACTGTTCCTCATGAACAAAGTCAATCATGCAAAATGTATAAAGTGCTGTGCTTATGCAATTGACAATAACGAACAGGAAATGAATAAGAGTCACAGATGAATTAGAAAATTTTAAGAGCTGTCATTTTAGAATATTGTCAATAACAAGACTGATGTGCTTCTCTGGAGTAGGCTCTTTAAAAAATTCCTTATAATAAGATATGTTGGTAATTAGGCCCTCAAAGGAAAAACAAATCTCTGATTTGTAACATTTGCCAATTTCTATGGTGTAAATACTCCCAGCATGGCTGATTTCAAACAATGAGCCTGACCTCACTAAACTTGGAGCTGGGGAAAGATGTGTAATAGGTTCCAAAGCCAGCTTGAGCTGGCTGCCACATGACACTGGACTGAAGGATTTTCTAATATACTTCTTGTTCTCTGCACTGGACAATGGCAAATCACACCTAGATGCTATTCTACTGTTTTTTGGCTTTTATGGTGAGATAATTTTTTTCTAGGCATTGGCATACTTATGACTTCTGCTTATATGTTTTATGGGGTGGATACAACCAAGTGATTCCCTCAGAATGGGAGGGGCTCTGTCCTCTTCTCTTACTTCCCTGGGAAGAAATTATTGGCCATAGTGGCATTTGGGGCATCTAAGTGTAACTTTTACCTCATTTGAGGTGGATTTATTGGGAAATTCTTTTCCTCTTTATTTTAAAAATATATTCATTAAATCAGTAAGAAAGCATAATTTCTGGACTGAGATTTCTCATTGGAATTTGGCAAACATAAAATGACCTCATCTCTTGTTGAGTTTAGTATAATTTATTTTCGGAAAGATGGGTACTCAAGAGCAATAAATAAAAATCACAATGTTCTAATTCCCCATGTTTCCCAAGAAAAAGAAAAAAGTCATTAAGATCCCCTAACAATGGCCGTGGGATCAGCATCAACACCAGATGCCTATTGACCTATTGTTAATTTCAGATAGGGCTAGGAGTTGGTTTGAGAGATTACAGATTAAACATGACAGAGGGGCTGCTGCTGCAAATATTGTTGCAAACTCTGCATGCCTTGGATGGTTCCAAAGGCCCAAGCCTCACTGGAATCTGCTTAACATTAAATTAAGTCCTGAGGTGGGGAGAAGGAAGACCACGTGTCTTAGGCGGGCTTTCCCAGGTGCGGATACTGAAGTTCCTATGAGAAACCGGTGAGGAGCAGGGGAAGCAGGACAGGGAAGCGGAAGTGTGTGATTTCAGGTAAAGCCCTGCGGGAGGTAGCTTTGGCTTGATGTATCCGAGGAACCCTGGTGGGTAAGTTACCCTGAGAGTTTGATCAGACTCAGGCCAGGGAGCTGGGTTTCATATTCCAATACAAGTTGATCATTGTCTAAGGGCCAAACAAGGAGATGTAAATTCCCAAGTGTTCCTTGTTTTCTGCCTGTTGTGGCAAAGTGGCCTTGTAGCCTGATGGCAGTCCTCTAAAAGAGCCACAGGTATGGGCTGTTAGAAGTAAAGACACACGGAAGCTGGAGGAGTGCACACACACCACACACACAGATCCCAGGAGTTCTGGTTGGAACACGAAGGTGGTTTACACCGTGGTTGCTAAAAATTCTGTAGAATACTGTTGGAGATCATTGAGGCGGTGAGAAGGAGGTGGTGTGGATGACACCTGCCTGAGGAGATTTTCAATGTGGATGCAACAGTTTAATTTTAGAAGATGCCTGATAGAGTGTAGGTAAAGCAAAGAGAACAGCACAGCCAGTTTTAAAGCTTCGGGAGCCCTGCTCACACATGAGTGTGATGGCAATCCATCCAGGGACTGCAAGCTTGGACCCTTCTTGATTATGTTTTACTTACTGACACACACACTTATGAAGAGCTTCTGGAACTAAGTAGCTGCTTCTTTGTGAGTGGGAGGAGGCAGGATGAGCCTTAGAAGTTGCTCCTTAGGTCACCCCTAATATTTACAGGACCTGGGGCTGAGCGTTCAAGGTTAGATAAAATAAGTTCTAACACTTACTTTGACAAATATGATTTCAAAATAGTCTGGAAGGCCAGGCTCAAATTTTGAATTTTCAAACTCCTTGGAGTTTCATGCTGAAATGTGGTGGCTAGGAGAAGGCTGGGCCCAAGCTCATTGGCCCCCACCTGAGCCCCCTTCCCTTTCCATCACTGTCTCCTTCATTGCAAGCATCTTTGAGTACATGTGTGTGGATGCCCCAACTGGAATGTCCAGAGCCTCTGCAAATAGCTGCCCTGGACATTCTTTGGGCTTGGGAGTGTAAATACCAGTGGTGTGGTTTACCCCTGGGAGGATGCACCTATGGACAAGGCCTGTACAGGTCCTGCAAGCAGGCTTGGGGTTGTTTGGGCAGAGAATTCAAGGCTCTTGAGCATCTAGGATGTGGTCTAGAAGGGCTCTGGGTGGGCACATGCCCTTGGTCTTGCAGATTCCTCTTGTGGTAGAGACAGACATAATCCAAAAAAATGTCAGAGTGGGGCTTTCTAAAACACAAGGTCCAGGTACCGGGAGATACTGCTGAGCGGTGTGATTTTAAGTCACAGTGAAGCTTATCATGAAGAACTGGACCATGGAGGTAGGGAAAGATGCTACTTCACCAATAGGTCGTTTCTCAAGATGACTGTCTGGGAAATAAACTGTGAACAGGACACATTGGTCTATCCCTTAAAGACCTGAGTGGATTCTTTGATTCATACTGAAGTAGATAGAGAATGGGGTCAATTGCAAATACCACCTGCCTGTCACCTTTCAAGGAGTGTGGATAGATTTTGCCTCATTTGAGAACGAGTAAACATCAGCAACACATGAGCCCAGTAAAAAATACTGCAGAACAATGGATAAAGGACAGTACTCTGGAACCTATAGAAAGATTCTATCTCTGAAGAGCCTATAGGAACAGGAAGAAAATTACAGGAGATTGTTTAGAATCTGCAATAATAGAATTCAGTGAGGCATTGTGTTGTGAAACAGGAACATAACACCATGATGAGACAACAGGCTGAAAGAAGACAGCATGTTGAGATATGGAAGGCTTTCAAGTAAACCAAGAGCACAATAACATGATCAGTACCTAACTGTAAATCAGAATCAGTTATGTACTGAACAAATTTGAGAAACTTTTCTAGGGTGCAGAAAAAAATGCACAAGCAGAAGGAAAGAGAGAAAATGAAACCTCTAACATTTGATTACTTTGTGTTTCTAGGGAAGACAGCATAACACATGGAATAGAAGCAATCATAAAAGATGAAATAAAACCTAAGTTTGCAGGCTGCAGGGGTTCACTGCATTTCAGATGAAAACAGAAGAGATCCATATCTACATATATTCAAAGAAAAATTTTGAATTATACAGATTTTTAAAAAGTCCTATAAATCTATTTAGAAAAGATAATTTATCTGTCAATTGCAGGAATTATTGAGTAGTTTTTTCTCCTAAAAGCACTCTGATGCTATTTTGGGAAACTGACTGCTCTCTACTTGAGTCATTACAATGGAACCATAAGTCAAGATATTTTGTCCTTTCCTGCCAAGAAATGGGAATGCAACCTGAGACTGACAGGAGTGTCTCTCTGGAACTGAAACTTTAGCAGAGCAATAAAATGACAGAATATAGTTGTATCTGCTCATTCATCCTAGTTGCAATGCCCTAATGTCTTTTATCACTTCTTACAAATTCTAGGATTGGCCCTTGTTTCTTTTTCAAACCTGTTGGGTTACCTTTTCTAGGTTCTAAGTTCCCCTATATTCTGCTTATAACTTCCACTTTTGCTCCAGTTGGCAAGATACCCTAAGAGAAAGGTAGATTTTTGAGGAGCGGGGAAACTGGCCAGAATGGGGAAAAGGGGGAAAATTCGCTTTCATATTGTGGGTTAGTATCCCAACAGTGTAAAACAACTGTTATGTTCCCTCTATGTGCGCCAGAAGGTGGTGCTCTGAAAAACTGAGTAGCTGATGGCAAAAAATAATTTAAACATTCTGGAACAACAGGGTAGGATGGCTGCTTCTGGTGGCATTGAATAACATAAAGCAAGAGAATAGCAAAATCAGATCTCTAAATTATCACATCAGGCTAATTTTCTGTGGCCTTTCTGTTTGGGTCTTCAAGACTCACAATTACTGATATAATCATGTTGCTGTGGGCATATTTCATATGACCTTCCTTCCTTATTTTATTAGTTTAGATAAGCTGTGAGTGCATTAGACCAGACGGTTTAGCTGTTGGCCATTTTAATGATAGTTTTTTTTTTATTTTTTGAGACACTCTTGCTCTGTTGCCCAGGCTGGAGTGCAGTGGCATGATCTTGGCTCACTGCAACCTCTGCCTCCCAGGTTCAAGCAATTCTCATGCTTCAGCCTCCCAAGTAGCTGAAATTACAGGCGTATGCCACTGCGCCTGGTTAATTTTTGTATTTTTGGTAGAGACAGGGTTTCGCCATGTTGGCCAGGCTAGTCTCAAACTCTTGACCTCAGATGATCCACCTGCCTTGGCCTCCCAAAGTGCTGGGATTACAGTGTGAGCCACTGCGCCTGGCGAGAGAGTTTATTTATTAATTTACTTTATTTATATTCTACACACACACACACACGGACACCCCTTTACACATACTCCTGGGAAAAATGCAGGGAGCAGAGCACACAATTATGGAGGTTTGAAAATACCTTCTTTTTTTCTTTTCTCTTTTTAGCTACACCTGCTGGAATGGGAGTATTTTTAAATATCTTCTAATGACATCAGCAAATAAACAAAAGTTGTGTTATCTTCACAATCACTATATGCTAGAAGGCTTAAAAAACTTCAGTATCTACAGAATTTGGAGGGAGACAAGTAAAGTTTAAAAGAAGCAAAGTTGTCTTTTGTGTGTGATGGCAATAGAAAGTTATTCTTAGACGTGTATGGGCGCAGGAATCACACCATCCACAGTACCTTCTTGAAAAAACTGCTCCAGCCAACCAAGAGAAGCAAACTGGAGAGCTAAATAAGGGCAAGCATGGTCTGAAAGGACTTGTGGTTCTCACCTAAGCCTAATCCCAAACCTAACTGTAACCCTGCACTCAGGACCCCTGTGGAGTGTTTATTTTCAGGGGGATTTTGCAGGCAAAGGTGAAGCTTGGTCCAGCAGTGCTTCCTCAAGCTGCTTCCTCGCCCTGCTGCTCATTTCCTGTACCAGGAAATGTGTCTCTCACCATACATCCTTTGCTCCCTGGTGCAGCTAGAATTTAAAGCTTTGTTTGGTGAACATAGGCAATTTGTATTTTGTTTATGTATTTGCAAACAAAGCTAATCTGTACAGAGGGTAATGATTCAGTGCTGAGAAATAAATACATTTTCCCCTGATTCCACCAAGCAGGATGCTTAATGAAACATAATGAACTTTTTTATTGCCAAGCCGAGTAATGATTTTCTGAGTCTTTAAAACTTATATTGGAGGATTTTATCCTACAAAAATAAAAGAATTAGCTTATAAGGATATGTATAAAGATACACATTGAATGTGACAAAGCAAAGTAAAACAACTTGAATGCCATCAATAGGGAGTGATTGAATAAACTGTGGCATGTCCAGATTTCTAGAATATTACATAGCTACTAATAAGGAGTTCGATTTATATGCAATGACCGATAGGAAAGGCCACCAGCAAAGTACATTGCAGAGAAATGTATATAAATGATTGTATTTTTTGTAAAATCAGAAAAGCCTTTTATTGGTGTGAATATTTTCAGTTGTGTGCATTCATATGAATGTAGAAAAATGTGGACACTAAATTAACATTTCTTGTTTTCAGGAAGGGATAATAGCAGGAGTGAGAGTCACGGGAAAGGCAAATGTTGGGTTTTTCTTTGATACTCAGGATTTTTTTTTCTTGGAAAATAAGCGGCAATACAAGCATGTATTGTTTTTTCAGTTTGAAAGAAATCTGATAGAGTAGATAATAAAGATAATTTATCTTGAATGAAATGACTTCAGTATTTTTTTAAATTGAGAAAGATAAATACATGACCCAGGGACAGAAGTGATGTCAAATTCCTTTGCACATCATTTTCTATCTATGATTTTCTATCTATGATGTGTATCTGCTTAAAAATTACTGTATATTAATTGTTCTCTACTTGATCATTTATATACCATATAATCCAGCCTTTATATGTGTGCAGTTTGGTGATTTTTACTATACTTGGAATGGTGCAACCTGCAACCATCACCACTATCTAATTACAGAACAGTTTCATCACCCCAAAGAGAAATCCTGCACCCATTAGCAGTCATTCTTCATTCTCTGCCCTTCCACCCATCCAGACCTGGGCATCTACTTCTGTGTGTATGGATTTGCCTATTCTGAAACTTCATATAAATGATCCTACAATATGTTGCCTTTTGTGTCTAGCCTCTTTGACTTAGCATAATGTTTTCAAGGTTTATTCATGTGGTAGCATGTGTCACTATTTTATTTCATTCCCATTTTTTTTTTTTTTTTTTTTTTTGAGACGGAGTCTCCCTCTGTCGCCCAGGCCGGAGTGCAGTGGCTCGATCTCTGGTCACTACAACCTCCGTCTCCCGGGTTCAAGCGATTCTCCTGCCTTAGCCTCCTGAGTAGCTGGGATTACAGGTGCCCGCCACCTCACTTGGCTAATTTTTTTTTGTATTTTTAGTAGAGATGGGGTTTCAGCATGTTGGTCAGGCTGGTCTCGAACTCCTGACCTCTTGATCCGCCTGCTGTGGCCTCCTAAAGTGCTGGAATTACAGGCGTGAGCCACCGCGCCCAGCCATTTCATTCCTTTTATAGACAAATAATATTCTCTTATAGTGGCATATTACATTTTGTTTATCCATTCATCAGTTGATTGACATTTAAATTGTTTCCATTTTTTGTCTATTTTGAATATGGCTGCTATGAACATTTGCGGACAAGTTTTTGTGTGGACACATGTTTTAAATTTTTTTTTGTATATACCTAGGAGTGAAATTGCTGGATCATGTTAGCTCCATGTTTAACATTTTTTGGAAACCATCACATTGTTTTCCAAATCAGCTGTGCCATTTTGTAATACCACAA
Source organism: Pan paniscus (assembly GCF_029289425.2). Classification (NCBI taxonomy): domain Eukaryota; kingdom Metazoa; phylum Chordata; class Mammalia; order Primates; family Hominidae; genus Pan; species Pan paniscus. The sequence goes on along the minus strand of NC_073253.2, from coordinate 43,542,868 downwards.
AGAAAGTATGAGGGTTAAAATGTCTTCATATCCTTGTCAACACTTGCTATTTTCTGTTTTTTCAATTGTGGTTATCCTGATGGGTATGAAATGGTTTTGATTTTCTTTTTCCCAATGACATGCCGTTGAACATTTAAAATGTTCTTTTGGTTGTTTGTATTTCTTCTCCAAATAATTGTCTTTTCAAATTCTTTGCCCATTTAAAATAGTTGAGCTCTTTGTCTTCTTCTTATTGTTGAGTTGTAAGAGTCCTTTGCTCTGTATAGAAGTCCCTTGGCAGCTACATGATTTGCAAATATTTTCTCCCATTCTGTGGGTTCTCTTTTCATTTTCTTGACAGTATCATTTGAAACACAGAAATTTTAAATTTTGATGTAAGTCCAATTTATCTATTTTTTTCTTTTCGTGCTTTGTGTTTTATCTAAGAAACTACTGCCTAATCCAGGAAGATTTAGTCCTGTAAAATTCTTTCTTCTAAGAATTTTACAGTTTTAGCTTTTACATGTAGGCCTATGATCCTGAGTTCATTTTTGTCTTTTTGAGATGGGGTCTTGCTATGTTGCCCAGGCTGGTCTCAAGCTCCTGAGCTTGAGATCAGGGATCCTCCTGCCTCTCAGCTTCCTGAGTAGCAGGGACTACAGGTACATGTCACTGTTTCTGAGTTAACTTTTTTATATGGTGTGAAGTAGAAGTCAAACTTTATTTTTGGCATGTAGATATTCTGTCGTCCCAGCACCATTTATTTAAAAAAAACTATTCTGTCCATATTCAAGTGTCTTGTTACCCTTGTCGAAAATCAGTTGATGATAGGCATCCAGGCTTATTTCTGGACTCTCAATTAATTCTATTGATCTGTTTGTCTATCTTTATGACTGTACCATACTTTATTACTGTTGCTTAGTAGTAAGTGTTGTAAGTGGGAAGTGTGAATCCTCTCAATTTTGTTCTTCTTTTTAAAGATTTTTTTTTTTTTTTTTTTTTTGCTATTCTGGATCCCATGCAGCTGTATATAAATTTTAGGATCAGCTTGCCAATGTCTGCAAAGAAACCAGGTGAATTTTTATAGAGATTACATTGAATCTGTAGAACAATTTGGGAAGTACTGCCATCTTAACAATATTAAGCCTTCCAATCCATAAACAGGGGATGTCTTTCTATTTATTTAGAACTTAAATTGCAGTATACAAGTCTTGCACTTCTTTTGTTAAATTTATTCCTAAGTATTTTATTCTTTTTGATGCTATTGTAACTAAAACTGTTTTCTTAATTGCAGTTTCATGTTGTTCATTGCTAGTGTATAGAAATATAGCTGCTTTTTGTATATTGATCTTGTGTTGTGAAACTTGCTGAACACTTTAATTAATTTTTATAGTTTTTTTGCATTCCTTAGGATTTTCTATATACAAGATCATGTTATCTCTGAGCAGAGATGGTTCTACTTCTTCCTTACAATTGGATATTATCTATTTCTCTTGCCCAGGCAAATTTGTGTTCAGTACAACATTGAATAGGGTGGTAAAAGTGAATACTTTTCCTGTTTTTAATGGTAGGGGGAAAGCATTCAGTCTTTCCCTATTAAGTATTATGTTAACTGTAGATTTTTTAAAAGATGCTCTTTATTGGACTGAGAAAGTTCCCTTCTATTTCTACTTTGTTGAATGCTTTTATCATGAAAGGGTGTTGGATTTCATCAATTTTGTCTTCTGTATCTATCGAGGTAATCATATGGGGTTTGTTCTTTATTCTATTAATATTGTGTATTACATTGATTGTTTATCAGATGTTAAACCAATGTTGCATTCTTGTGATAAACTCCACTTGGTCATGGTGTATAATCTTTTTGTGTGTTGCTGGAGTCAGTTTGTTAGCATTTTCTTGAGTATTTTTGCGTTTATATTGTGCTAGTCTATTTTGCATTGCTGTACAGTAATACTTGAGATTGGGTAATTTATAAAGAAAAGAGGTTTGTTTGGCTTGAAGTTCTGCAGGCTGTACATGAAGCTAGTGCTGGCATCCGTTTCTGCTGAGGTGCTCAGGAAGCTTACAATCATGATGGAAGGTGAAGGGAAGCCATGACAAAATGCCAAAAGCAATTGCACCAAAAGCAAAAAATGACAAATGGGATCTAATTAAACTTAGAGCTTCTGTACAGCAAAAGAAACTGTCAACAGAGTAAATGACCTACAGAATGGGAGAAAATATCTGCAAACTATGCCTCTGGCAAAAGTCTAATATCCCGCATCTACAAAGAACTTAAACAAATTTACAACAAACATACAACCCCATTAAAAAGTAGGTAAAGGACATGAACAGACATTTTTCAAAAGAAGACATACATGCGGCCAACAAGCATATGAGAAAAAGCTCAGCATCACTGATCATTGGAGAAATGTAAATCAAAACCACAATGAGACACCATCTCACACCAGTCAGAATGGCTATTATTAAAAAGTCAAAAAAATAACAGATGCTGGCAAGGTTGCAGAGAAAAGGGGACGCTTATACACTGTTGGTGGGAGTGTAAATTAGTTCAAATTATGGAAAGCAGTGTGTGAGTCCTCAAAGAGCTAAAAACAGAGCTACCATCTAACCCAGCAATCCCATTACTGGATATATACCCAAAGGAATATAAATCACCCTACCACAAAGACACATGCGTGCATATGTTCAATGCAGCATTATTCACAATAGCAAAGACATGAAATCAATCTAAGTGCCCATCAATGGCAGATTGGACAAATAAAACATGGTACATACACACCATGGAATACCATACAGCTATAAAAAAGAATGAGATCATGTCTATTGTGGGAATATGGTTGGAGCTGGAGGCCATTATCCTTAGCAAACTAATGCAGGAACAGAAAACAAAATACTGCATGTTCTCATTTACAAGTGGGAGCTAAATGATGAGAACTCATGGACACAAGGAGGAGAACAATAGACACTGGGGCCTGCTTGAGGGTGGAGGATGGGAGGAGGGAGGGGATCAGAAAAAATAACTGTTGGGTACTAGGCTCAGTACCTTGGTGGTGAAATAAGCTGTATAACAAACCCCCACATGTACCCCAGAGCCCCCTATATAACAAACATGCACACGTACCCCAGAACCTAAAAGTTAAAAAAAAAAGAGTGTGTTCTTTAATTTTCATGGTTGTATATTTCCCAAGTTTCTTTCAGTCATTATTTCTAATTTCATTCCGCTGCGGTTTGGGAACATATTCCGTCTATTTTTAATCTTGTAAATTTATTGAAGCTCATCTTATGGCTTAACATATGGTCTATTCTGGAGAATTTTTCATGCGCATTTGAAATTATTTGCTGTTGATGGGTAAATTGTTCTGTTAGATCTAGTTGGTTTATGATGTTGCATATTCCGTTTTTTTTTTTTGAGATGGAGGAGCACTCTCTCACCCAGGCTGGAGTGCAGTGGTGTGATCTTGGCTCACTGCAACCTCCGCCTCCCTGGTTCAAGCGACTCTCCCACCTCAGCCTCCCAAGTAGCTGGGATTACAGGCGTGTGCCACCACACCCAGCTAATTTTTGTATTTTTAGTAGAGACGGGGTTTTTGCCATGTTGGCCAGGCTGTTCTAGAACTCATGACCTCAGGTGATCAGCCCACCTCGGCCTCCCAAAGTGCTGGGATTACAGGCTCGAGCCACCGCGCCTGGCCTGATGTTGTATATTACTTTGAAATGTTGGCTTGTACAATCTTGGATATATTACATAATTGCAATTATATAAAAATTCTCAGCAAAATATTGTGAGGAAACATAAAGATTTTAATAATTACCTAGTGAGACTATGGATGGCTTTCCCTCCTTATTCTCTTTCTCTGTATTTTTCAAATTTCTTGCGATGAGCATATATTTTCAAATAATGATAAAATAAACTCCAGTTTATGAATCAGTCAGGATAGAAGAGTACATCTGGGAAGGCTTTCTGGAGGAGGTGATAAAATTGTGGTAAGATTTATCCAGACATATTTGTTACCCTGAGCATTGTGCAAACAGCAGGTCCTCTGTAGCTGTTTGCTGAGTTGAAGATAACAGTTTTGTGAGGATGATTTGAATTTCCATCTGTTCAAATATTAAATATAAATATAAGGAGTTGACTGGTTACTTTAGCTTTCACACTAAACTTGTAGTGTTTGGGCAGCTCATAAGTAAAATATCAGAAAAAAAATCCCTAAGAATTGGAATCCTCAATCTTTGAGATGAATTTCCTAATATATGCCAATAGCCTTTTTTGCTGTTGCCAGTTTTAGTATTTGGCAGCTCCATAGTCAATATTTTTAATTTTATGTTGGAGGAATCTTAATTAAGTAAAGTTTTGCAAAGTTTTGCTGGATATATTTTGCTAGTTGTTCAACATATTAGGTCCTTTTTAGTTCCCCCTCTATGAAATAATTATGCTTACTTGTTTGTGATTACATTAGAGAGTAACAAAAACATTTATTAGTTTATATCCACATTTGGTCTAAAGATTTGCAATGGATTGAAGAAGGTAAGGTTATTTCCTATAACTTTCAAGAACTTCTTTAATGTACATTTTGCAAAGCTTACAGAGAGTGTGGCTCTGCTGTGATTTCTAACAGCTCCTTTTTGCTCACAGGCAGAGTAGCTGTGGAATCAGCTTTTCTGAGTACTAGGATTGGGTTGTAAATTGTAGTGCCATCTGCAAATAGACTAATAACATGTGAGGCAATGCCAGTTTTTATGCCTTATAATTTGGGATGATTCTCATCACAACTGTGAGTGGCTCTATTGTGAAAGCAAAAGGAACAAATAGATTATAGTCTCATTTCTCTGTAGACTGCAGTCCAGACTGCAAAATTTATTTTAGAGCAAGCTTTGGCTTCCTTACACAGATAAATAATCACCTAAAATACAGTTCTTCCAAATCATATTTTCTTTTATTTCTGAAGAAATATTCCCTCCAGGGAGCTTCTACTGCATGGTCACATTTATGCTGTTTATGGTAGTAAATTAAATTAAAATTTCCTTTATTTGTGTTTGCCAAGTTTCTGTTCCTAATGTCTGCTGTGTTGGGGAGTGACAGGAGTCTATAAGACTGTTTTTGTTGTTGTATCTCTATTGAGTTAGAACAAGAGCAAAAAATAGACATTTTTCTATTTGCTAAAATGCACAGTGACAATCCAAACAAAAATAAAAATCGATGAGGATCCCATTTTGCCCCATTCTCTTGCTGCTGTTAAGATTTTCAATAATTTTTTTTCCGATTCCTTTTTCTTTGATCAGATATTGAAGTCAGAGTGAGAGTTTTGGATTCAATGAATTTCAGACAAATGGTTATATGCCTAAGAAAGGTAAATGACAAGTTCTTTTTCTTCCCTTTCAAATTCTCATGGTATCTGTTTTACTTACACAGGAGGAGAGAGAGAGAGAGAGTGTGTGTGTGTTTGTGTATTCGTATGAAACTAGAAGGAAATATTGTACATTGTACAGTTGAAAATATTTGGCCTGCAATTTTATTCTTTATTTTGTCTCTAAAAGTTTATCATAGAAATTTCTTTCAGTTGTTAACTGTGAGTTTCAGGATACCAAGAGGGCTGCTCCACACCAAAAAAAACTGATGGTTATGTCTACATTAAGTTTTAAGACTGAATGTGTCAATTCAAGGGCTGGAGGAGACATAGAGGTGTCCTGGGCAGAAAAATGATCTGATGCACCTTCAAACCAGTGTTCTTGAGATGTTTAATCAAATTTATTGAGAAGAAATGCTGATCATTCTGCCCTTGGTTTGTTTAGATCTGGCCCCAGACTTGCAAATTATACTTGGCATAGCAAAGATTCTGCAGTGAATCAGATCAGCCTCTTTTGCTTTTTAGTGGAAAAAGGAAAGAATAATATGAAAAACACTTATGTAACCACCACCATACAAAATTATAAAAGTGTTTAATATTTGGACATAATTGCTATATTTCCTCTTCCTCTTCTTCTTCCTCTACTTGTTTTTTTTTTCTTAAAAAAGGAAAATATTACATGAAAGTGAAGGCCTATATATTTTCCACTTTCCCCAGCGGCAACACTATCAAGAATTGGAGCATCTATACATTTATACTTTTATGAATCTGTGAACAATATGCAATGCTGCTGTGTGGTTTTGAAGTTTACATGAAGTACATACGCTTCACTCAATACTCTGTAACTGGCTCTTTTCTCTAAACATATTTTCAAGCTCTACCCACGTAGATCCAACTGGCTAATTAATTTTAACTGCTATTTAGTATTCCATTGTGAAATAACACCACACGCAATTTATCTACTCTGATTGATGGATTTTAAGGTTTCCCAAATTTTTCACTATTACAAGCTATTACTGCATTGCTCTTAATATTTAACCATTTAATATGATAATTGCTGATGATTTTTGGTAAAGACCCTTTATCAGATTAAGAAAGTTCCCTTATGGGGAAAGGAGAGAGGGAGGGTGACAAGGGCTGAAAAACTGCCTATTGGGTCTTTGCTGAGTACCTGGATGATGGAATCATTCGTACCCCAACCCCAGGGTCACAACATACCCATGTAACAAATCTGCACATGTACCCCCTGAATCTAAAATAAAAGTTGAAATTATAAAATGAAAAAAGGAAATTTCGCCTCTATTCCTTGTTGGCTAAGTGTTTCAAACTCTTCTTACAGTCAGTTTTATCTTCCTACTTGGGGGTTTTCCTCCCAAATGCAAAAAGCTTATCACAAATGTTCCTTCAGATTAGATATAATAGTCTGTCTGAAATAGAGATTTCATGAATTCATTTCATTATGCTTTCCTTGATGTTTCAGTTCTCCTGGTTGATTGGTGCCCTGGAAAGCTGCCCAAATAACCCATCCCTGCATCTGCCTCTATCAATTTGGGAAGTCAACCATTAGAGTATTCTTTTAATATCCAGTTTAAGAGCTAACTTATAAGTTAAACAAAGACTTCTATTTATTTTATAAGAATTCTTAAATTTTTGGGGTAGGAATATTCTACCTAAAAACAATGCTTAGCTTAAAGAAAAAGGGAACCTCTCATAGAAAAAAAAATTGTCATCACAGACTGAGATATTTTTGCCCCCTAAAGCAAAAATGCTACTTACTTTGGACTTAGTATACTATTTTTAAAATTAAGTATAAAAACACATATCAGACCTGAATTTTAAAAAGTAATCTTACTGTAAATACAAGAAAAACTAGATATTTAATAAGGTAAAATGACAGAATGAAATTATATATTTACCATATCTTCAGTACATTTTGTGCTGCACAATGCACTTGCAATTATATAAAGCATTCTGTGTGTGCTATGTATTATTATTATTTTTTTTTTAATTTATTTATTTTATTGATCATTCTTGGGTGTTTCTCACAGAGGGGGATTTGGCAGGGTCATAGGACAATAGTGGAGGGAGGGTCAGCAGATAAACAAGTGAACAAAGGTCTCTGGTTTTCCTATGCAGAGGACCCTGCGGCCTTCCGTAGTGTTTGTGTCCCTGGGTACTTGAGATTAGGGAGTGGTGATGACTCTTAACGAGCATGCTGCCTTCAAGCATCTGTTTAACAAAGCACAACTTGCACCACCCTTAATCCATTTAACCCTGAGTGGACACAGCACATGTTTCAGAGAGCACAGAGTTGGGGGTAAGGTCACCGATCAACAGGATCACAAGGCAGAAGAATTTTTCCTAGTACAGAACAAAATGAAAAGTCTCCCGTGTCTACCTCCCTCTACACAGACATGGCAACCATCCGATCTCTCAATCCCTTCCCCACCTTTCCCCCGCTTCTATTCCACAAAACCGCCATTGTCATCATGGCCCATTCCCAATGAGCTGCCGGGTACACCTCCCAGACGGGGCGGTGGCCGGGCAGAGGGGCTCCTCACTTCCCAGTAGGGGCGGCCGGGCAGAGGCGCCCCTCACCTCCCGGACGGGGCGGCTGGCCGGGCGGGGGGCTGACCCCCCCACCTCCCTCCCAGACAGGGCGGCTGGCCAGGCGGGGGGCTGACCCCCCCACCTCCCTCCCGGATGGGGCGGCTGGCCGGGCGAGGGGCTGACCCCCCCACCTCCTTCCCGGACCGGGCGGCTGGCCGGGCAGAGGGGCTCCTCACTTCCCAGTAGGGGCGGCTGGGCAGAGGCGCCCCTCACCTCCCGGATGGGGCGGCTGGCCGGGCAGGGGGGCTGACCCCCCCACCTCCCTCCTGGACGGGGCGGCTGGCCGGGCAGAGGGGCTCCTCACTTCCCAGTAGGGGCGGCCGGGCAGAGGCGCCCCTCACCTCCCGGACGGGGCGGCTGGCCAGGCGGGGGGCTGACCCCCCCACCTCCCTCCCGGTCGGGGCGGCTGGCCTGGCGGGGGGCTGACCCCCCCACCTCCCTCCCAGACAGGGCGACTGGCCGGGCGGGGGGCTGACTCCCCCACCTCCTTCCCGGACGGGGCGGCTGGCTGGGCAGAGGGGCTCCTCACTTCCCAGTAGGGGCAGCCAGGCAGAGGCGCCCCTCACCTCCCAGACGGGGCGGCTGGCCGGGCAGGGGGCTGACCCCCCCCACCTCCCTCCCAGACGGGGTGGCTGGCCAGGCGGGGGGCTGACCCCCCCACCTCCCTCCCGGACGGGGCGGCTGGCCGGGCGGGGGGCTGACCCCCCCACCTCCCTCCTGGATGGGGTGGCTGCCGGGCAGAGACGCTCCTCACTTCCCAGACGGGGTGGCTGCCGGGCGGAGGGGCTCCTCACTTCTCATATGGGGTGGTTGCCAGGCGGAGGGTCTCCTCACTTCTCAGACGGGGCGGCTGGGCAGAGACGCTCCTCACCTCCCAGACGGGGTCGCGGCCAGGTAGAGGCGCTCCTCACTTCCCAGACGGGGCGGCGGGGCAGAGGCGCTCCCCACATCTCAGACGATGGGCGGCTGGGCAGAGACGCTCCTCACTTCCTAGATGGGATGGTGGCCGGGAAGAGGCGCTCCTCACTTCCTAGATGGCATGGCGGCCGGGCAGAGACGCTCCTCACTTTCCAGATTGGGCAGCCAGGCAGAGGGGCTCCTCACGTCCCAGATGATGGGCGGCCAGGCAGAGACGCTCCTCACTTCCCAGATGGGGTGGCGGCCGGGCAGAGGCTGCAATCTCGGCACTTTGGGAGGCCAAGGCAGGCGGCATGCTTTGCCGGGTGGTCAGAGCTATTTGCCCATAGTCCGTAGCCCAGAGCCGGGGCTGCTCGGCTCTCCGTCCCGGGGGGCCGGGGCCGGGCTGGAGGCGTGCGAGCCTCTCATCGCCGCCTCCCAGCGCAGCCACCCGAGCCGCCGCCGCCGCCTCCCTCCATGGCTGCGGCGCCGCCACCCGACAGCTCGTCTGGCTCCAGCCCGGTCTCCGTGTCCCTTTTTTTTGTATTTTTAGTAGAGATGGGGTTTCACCATGTTGGACAGGCTGGTCTCAAACTCCTGACCTCACGTGATCGGTCTCGCTATGTATTATAATTGTTGTTAATTTGAGATAACTGAAAATAGGAATTGCATAGACAGTAAATATTTTACGTTTTCTCTTTGACTGAAAGTAGGTGACACTTCCTGTGGCTGCCATTTCAATAGTCCCCACTGTATGGCAGCAGCAGCCTGCTCAATCCACTAGTATCCACCGCAATCAATATGGCATTCTTTCCTTTTCTAGGAGCCAGAAAGCCTGTGATTATGTTCATTATGTGATGGAAGAAAGGATGGTATTTAGAGTAAGTCCCTCAAGATACAGCATTGTATAGTCACAGTGATATTGACGCACGTATCATAATGCATATATCCTTCTAATTTCCTTTTTCCCCCCAAATAAGTACATTCTTCTATCTCTACAGACAACTGTGTTGTACAAGTAACCTTCTTATATCAAATCCACTAGAACATGAGCCAAGATATTGTCAGATATTAAATAATACGAGAAACATCGCCACTCAGAGATGCTGCTAACTACCACTTAGGTAAACAGAAACGTCAGTTTGTGAATGCTTTTCATATTCACTGCAACATTACTTTCTAAGGCATGCGACACTGAAGGAATGTACTCACACTTATGTAAGGCTATGAAGCTGCCATATTATGCACGCTATTCTCATGGATGCCTGCTGATGTTCAGAGATGGCTAAGATGCAGAATATTTCTAACCTGTATTGGCAACTCAACCCATAGTTGAAATGGCTTGGGCTTTCCTAAGATAAACAACTGTGGAATCGGGCCTGGCATTAGGGTCTTTATTTAAGAAGACACCCAGATCTGCTTTAGGAGCCCTCTGCTTCATATATTCCTTCCAATGGTGAGCCATGATCTTTGAAATCCCAAATATTAGCAATGACTTAAGATCTTTCTGGAGAGAAGAGTGCTTTAACTGGATTAAGTTTAGTTATCAACTTAATGCTTTTCAACTAGAAAAAGTTGCATTTTTCCAGTCACAGGGACACAGTAGAGTGTGCTAGGTGTGTGGCAAAGCACAGGATAATGTATGTGACATATTTTCTTGGTGGGTCATATTTGGTCATTGAGTGATATAACACATTGCTGTTAAGTTCTTACAAATAGACCTGGAATAGAATGCAACATTCACATGAATTTTATGACAAAATGTGAATCTTCAATTAAGTTTCCTGCTTGCAACAGACTGCTTCTTACCTTACAACTTCCAGATGCTCTGGGGCCACAACTTTCTCTCTTCTACCTTAGTAGACTTCTAGGAAATTTGGGAAGTACCAAGTTAGCTTGGATTTATTTTACATTAGCAACTACCTGTAATCTACAGTACAGATAACAGTGGCAATGAAACAAGGAGGAATAAGTTTCAAATGGCAGGTTGGTATTTAGGAGGACAGGGCCTTGCATGGCCCTAACAGGGCACCATATTGAGAGTCTTGGGCCAGAAGAGAGACAGCATAAGGGACTGGCTGCCTAAAGAGGTCAGTTGCACCACGTATTTCCCAATTTGCTCATGAAATGCTTGGGACTCTCTTTGGTCTCTGAACCTCTAACTCTGGTATTTTTTCTGCTTGCTTTGGTTACCTCCCTAATTAAGTGACTCTCTAACTGCAAAGGAGCCCATACCATCTTAAATGTGAATACTTAGCATTTGTATTCCTCCAGTCTAGGTCCTACTTATTTGGGATGGTCCTGCTCAAGTCTCAAGGCTTAGATTTGGAGAGAGTTAGAGATACTCTGGCACACGCACTTTTTTTTTTTTTTTTTTTTAAGACTCATTCTCACTTTGTCACCCAGGCTGGAGTGCAGTTGTGCAATCTCATTTCACTGCAGCCTCAACCTCCTGGGCTAAAGTGATTCTCCCACCTCAGCCCCCCAAGTAGCTGGGACTACAGGCACTTACCACTATGCCCAGCTATTTTTTTTTTTTTTTTGTATTTTTTGTAGAGATGAGGTTTTGCCATGTTGCCCGGGCTGGTCTCAAACTGAGCTCAAGCGATCCACCAGCCTCGGCCTCCCAGTGTGCTGAGATTACAGGCATGAGCCACCACGCCCTGCCTGGCACACACTCTAAAGCCTTCAGGGGCTTCCTAACTGAGCTCCTTCCCATGGCCTGCCAGGCCCTCCATGCTCTGGCTCCTGGGTGCTCCTCATTTCCTGCCACTCCCCAACACTCCTGGTGACCCAGCCACACTGGTCTCCTTGCTGCTCATCGGACACATTGCGTCGTTCCTATCTCAGGGCCTTTTCCTCCCTGCTGCTTCTTCCAGGAATGCTCTTCCCACAGCTTTGAGTTTGGGTTGCTCCCTCACTTCATCCACACCCCTACTCTAATATTATTTCATCAAAGAGATCCCCCTAGCCTCCCTTTCTGGCACCCCCACTGCAACTCACTATCCTTTTACCCTGACTTACTTTTATTTGTAGCCTGTATCACTACCTACCATGTAACTTATCTATTTATCTGTTTATCATCTGCCTTCCCCTTCTTCCCCACCACACCATAAAATCCATTAGGACAAAATCATTGTCTTTTTCAACACTGTATCACCAGGACCACAAAGTGCCTGAATTATGGTCGGTGCTCAAAAGGGATTTGTTATCAACTGCGCTCTGTCATTTTACACATCAGATACTGAGGTCAGGCAAGGTATAAAGAGAGCAGGGGCAGGAGCAGTGGCTTCCCCTCTGACTGCTCCCACCATGCCAACCATTTCTATTTCTGAGCATGAGTAGAACTCACTACCCATACCCCGCCACCCCATACCTGACTGTGTACTGCCTTGTCCTGGTCTCGAATCACTACAAATCACGCTTGGCATGTTTGTATCGAAAGCAATGTTTGCTTTAGTGGGATCTGGCAAACCCAGGGTCCCCAAAGACCACTAAGCAGTCACCAGCACTGAGTTTTAGAAATGGCTGGCTTGTTTTATTACCAGTTAATAGCATTTGTATTTGTGCTTTTGCAAATAACCATGAGAAATCAGTCATCAGGCATGAGTGATATGAGAAAATTAAGGACAAGGTCCTAAAAAATGGGCTGGGGATGAGGACTACGGTTCAGTAACTGGATCAAGTGTGTGAAGACTCAGGGGAAAGAATTTACATGGGGTATATGCTGTTCAGGAAGGACTAAAATTCGGGGCCAGATGCTACTGCATCTCCTCCTCCCCCACCACACACACACATTCGAAGGGCTATGGAGGGCATCTTTTTTATTTAGGGAAAATTATCCCATTTCATTCATCCTACAAACATGAGGAGTGGCTGTGTTTTCAGCAGTGCCGATGAAAATCCCAAGTCCTGGGTCTCTGAGAGATACTTTCTTATGTGGTTAAGAAGAATCAGGATGCATAAACTTGAATCCTGCCTCTACCATTTATTTGCTCTAAGATCTTGGGCAAGTTATGTAAAGTTCTCTCTGTTTTCTATCTGTTAAATGGAAATAAAAATGATACCAGTTGTATGGGTTGTTGTTGAGATTAAATAAAGAACTGCTGGTAAAGTGCTTTTTACATTATCTGCCAAGCAGAAAGGGCTCAATGCATTTTAAATAAGTAAATATATATCCCTGAGTAAAGCAGGGAGGAACCAGCCCAGCCAATGGCTTCCCTGTTTTCAAAACCACTCTGCTTGTCCTTCCAGAGGAATAAGACCAAATTCCTGGGGATTTTGGTTCACTCCTTGGTCAGCAACCCTGCAGATTTATTTTTTCTAGTCATTTCAGGCTCTGTGTCTAATGATGCCAAGTTACCTGGCTTTATGGTGAGTATGAAGCCGAACGCTAACTGCGGAAACTCCCCGGGCCAGGCAAAGCCTTGGAAAGTGAAAGTGGCTGTGAAGGCAAAGGTGCCACCTGGTCTTTCCCTAGGGAGAGCAAGACCCCAAACTGATCCTTATCATGAGATTCTGGGTACTGAGGTGAACTTGGGCTTGCAGCTTTGCAGTGAGTTTGGAGCCCACCTCTTTGAAGGCAGATTTCATGCATGCTTTCTTTGTGTAAAGTATTTTGAGAAAGTAGATGTATTTGAAGATGTTAATTTGGGCAGAGGACTATCCTCAGGTAATGCTGGGTGCACTTGTGGGAGTGGGGCCAAGCACCAGCTACTGCAGATAAATGTGCTGGCTCTGATCTCTGGTACCTCTGTTGAGTGACAAGCTCTTACAGAAACAAAGGAAGTGGCGGTATAGCAGGGACAGTCCCTTGTGGGGACTGTAAATGGCTGAGACTGCTACCATCTGCTCTTCTCGATTCAAATATTTAACAGGAGGTTGAAAACACAGAAGTTCCCATGAAATTACCAGTTTTTTTCCCCCGAACTTAATTTCTGTCAAGGAGAGGGAGGGGTCCCTTGTGTTAAACGTCTGCTTTTCAGTTTTCGAGACTGCCAGGAGATGGCGCCAGGGCTTGGTTCTTAATGGGTTCCTTAGCGCACCAAAGAAAAGACATGCTCGGCGTGGGGATGGAGGCCTCCGTCTCGGCGTTTCCATGTAACTCGTTTCTCAGGAAATCTGAACAGAAACCCTGGCCTTGGCATTCCTTGGGTTAAATGGGCTTCTTTTTTTCATCTGGCCGGGAATTGAGTTTCTGGTCGTGGCGCGCTACATTTTCAGTCATCGATTCTCCTCAGAGGGTCGCACGACTGATGTTGTCTCTGGACATATGCTAATAAGAAACCAGAGAGAGCTCGGAGAGGGATTTTGAATGCATTAGAACTTTCCAGCGTGTTGCATAAAAAATAGAAAGTAGAGGTCATGTTATTTGGGAAATAGTAGACGTGTTGTATCATACCGTTTTTTTTCCTTCTTTTCAGACCCTTTTCACTGATCTGTTGCTCTTAGCCCAGAAAACGGTATAGCTGATGCCAGAAATTACAGCACGTTCTGCTAGGAAGTGTTTACACTTCAGGGCTGAACTCCTAGCACGATTAATAAACATCACCACCACAACATAAGAACGACTGAGCATGTGGTACCTATCCGCTCATTTAACCCTTACAGTAATCTGGGATATGTCCTTTATGATGTACTTTTTTCAGGCTAGAAAACTGAAGCTTAGGTTCAATAATTTGCCTAAAGTCATTCGACGTGTGATCAGAAGAGTAGGGATTGAAACTCAGACCATCTGACTCCAGGCCCATGAGGTTGTCCCCGGCACCCTACTAGAACAGCAATTTTGGGGGTAATGGGGCACCCCGGAGGCAGTGCTCAGTGGTTCCAGGTAGCTTGGTGTGCAGAGAGGCACCCAGGTATAGAGATGTGGTAGTCGTTTAGTGTTCACTGGGGACTCAGCGCTGTGTCATGTCCTGTGGCTTCTCTCAACACCGTGTGCAGAATCCAAACTTCCCCAGGCCTGCAAGCTCTGAGCTCTGTTCCCCTCGCCTATCCTGCTTGGTCACCCTCCAGGCATCTTTCTCCTTCCAGAACTTGCCAAGCCTATTTCTGCCTCAGGCTCTTTGCACCTGAGCTCTCTTCCCTCAACTCCTCACTGGCTGGCTCTTTTTCCTCAGGACTCAGCGCAGACAGCCCTTTCTCACCCCATGATGTAAGGAGGCTCCCTCTGCCTCAAGGCCTCCTGACTCCTCACTCTATTTTATTCCTTTATCGTACTTGTAATGATCTCTAAGTATCTTGTTTGCCTGGGTATCATCTGTTTTTCTCTCATTGGAATGTAAACTCCATGAGGAGGGGATTGGACAGTCTGGTTCATTGCTGTATTCCTGGAACCTAGAACATGCCAGAAACAAAGGAGGTGCTTAATAAACATTTATTGAATAAGTATGATGGGGGAATGTGATAAAAGCAGCAGGAGTTGTGGTCCCACCTGTCGGGAGGCTCACAGGACAACGAGAGAGCCCAGGTTGGCATGAAACAACTGAAGATCAATCATGGCAAGGGTGGTAGTGGCCCAGAATAGTGGTTACAAAAACAGATTCTGGGGCTTACCCACCTTGGGAGGCTGAGGCAGAAAGATGGTTTAAGCCCAGGAGTTTGAGAACAACCTGGGCAACAAAGTGAGACCCTGTCTCTACAAAAAATAAAAAAAATTATCCTGGTATGGTGGTGTGACCCTGTAGTCCTAGCTACCTGGGAGGCTGAGGTGGGAGGATTGATTGAGCCCAGGAGGTCGAGGTTGCTGTGAGTTGTGATTGTACCACTGTACTCAAGCCTAGGTAACAGAGTAAGATCTTGTCTCTAAAATAAAATAAAATAAAAATAAATAAATCCTGACTCCAGTACTCACTGGCTGTGTGATCTTGGCCAAGTTATTTAGCTCTTTCATGCCTCACTTTTCTCATCAGTAAGTTGAAGATAATAATATTAGTAATATTAATACCCACTCATGGAATTGTTTAAGGATTAAATGAGATATATATGAGTGCTTGGAATGGTGACTGGCACATAGTGCTCTATAAATATTTTTTAAGTAAATAAAGGTATAATTAAGCAGAAACCTATGGCCTTAGAAATTCAGAAAAATGAAAATGCCAGTGTTGGGGAAAGCCCTGTTTCTTGGAGGTGGTTGGATTTGGATTGAGGAAGACAGGGAGTCTGAGGGGATATTTGCACTTGCTCTGGTCCCTCATTTCTATGTAGATATCTATTCAAGAAAGATTTGTTTATTGATTTATTTTTGTTCAATAAATATTTATTGAGCATTTATTATGTGTCAGTGCCTAGGATGTAGCAATACAATTGTAAACAGTACAAAATGAATTTCATTGATTTTAAAAATTTTTTTTCTTTTTTTTGAGGAAGATGCTCTTTTTTCTCATTTCTTGAGTTGGATTCTTGACTTGTATACTTTCAGGAAATATTTATTAAGCATGAGCAAAAAATGGTTAGTAAATCATCCCTCCCAGCCCCACCCCCAAAGTATGCTAAGAATTTATTATATATAATGGGAGTTTTTTCTTAAAAACGTTAGTATTGTTTGGACTTAACATACAGAATGATGCTCTAGAAAACCATAGCCTCTCTTCTTCCTCCAGCTACAGTCTTTCCTGTCCCAGTTAGGGTACAGGTTCTGAGATGAACCTCGACTGGCTCTAGGTGACTCTGCTGGAGAGAAGTTCAAATTCCTCACTCTCTCCTCTTAGTTCGATTCAACCAACATGCACTGAGAGCTAACTTTATGCAAGGCAGACATGCGAGTGTAGAGAGGGTAATAAAAATGACATCCTTGATAACACAAGCATCTAGAAGAAGTTTAGAATGAATAGTGGCCCCAGGCCTGCAGTGCAGACAGGAGCCATGATGGGAGCCAGAGGGGAACGGACAGAAGGCCCAGGCCCAAGACGGGACTTCATGCTGCAGAGTGAAACTGGCTCCCAGTCCCCAGGTGGAGGTGGCTCTGAGAGATGACAGTGCCTAAAAACAGCAACAACATTGAAAACACAATGAAATGCTCATTTTTATGTCAAGGGAGGGTGAGTTTTAGAGAAGGGCTTTGTGCATTTTCAACAAGGTGGGAGATAAATGGAAAGAAGCCTTCTCTTGGCTGTAAAGACAACATGAAAGCTTCTCTATTGATCCAAGGGAAATAATTACAGTGATATCCTGAGAGAGTCAATGGACTCCCAACATAGAATTCCACTTCTGATTTATGCAATCTCACCCGTTCCCAACACATGGCCTAGGGACACAGTGGCAAATAATAACATTTAATTAAAACACATAAAACAGAAGCATCAATGACAGCCACGTCAAAATCAATATAATGCTAATTTCTAAAGATGGTGCTTGCATGAGGTCCAGGGGGTCAGCAGCGAGGGATTTCACGACAAAGAGCCTTTGTGAAAGGAAGCAGACTTCCATTTCCTGTGGCTGGAGTTACAGACCGCAGAGATCCTATAGCTCAAATCCCTCACTGCACAGAAGATAAACCGAGGTCTGGAGAACTGAGAATTTCATAATAGAGTCAGTAGTAGCATAATAATCTGACTTTTAGGCTTGTGTTCTTTGTTCCTGTGTCATTCTCCCTTTAAGTCTCAGAGTTCTTGGTAGGAATGCCCTCTCACTTCAGATGGAGTGCCGAAGTCAATGGAAGAAAGCCACCCATCAGTGGCACAGGTGTCTCTAAACCTGACAACACATGACATCTTCCATGGCTGACTGCATCTCAACAAAGGTTTTTAATCGGCAGCCTACAGTGTGACGTTTCTAAGTCAAATTGCTTCTTTGTGCCTGCAGGTCCCCTTCCTGTCACTTGGATTTGGGCAGAGAGCTCACAACCTCAGCTGCACCATCTGCTTTCTCAGAGGACAAGGAGACCCTCATGGCCCAGAAGAAATGGCAAATGAAACAAATTCTCCTTGAATTCATGTAGAACATAATTCTGCAACAAATAGAATTTCCTTTTCATCCAAATAGATCACTTGGGTGATAAATGTTAGAAACTGAGTAGGTTGCATGGGGTTAAGATTACATTGTGTTTTCATCAGTTCCCAGCTCTTGGTCTGAAATTTGGGCACAGAGTTCTGGAAACTCTGACTTTTCAAGAAGTTGCTTGGCATTGTTCTCTTTGACTAAAATGGAAAATGGGAGATGCTTCAAGTCTTAATTGCATTTGCAGTCTTTGGTAGATCTTATCAAATTGCAATTGTGAATAATCTTTGGGGTTGCAGAAGTGTGAGACTGAGGTGGTCGTGGAAGTATAGACTCCAAGATGGCTGATTTCTACTCAGTAGCAGACTCTGTCTGAAAATGCTAACTTTACCCTTGCTCACAGACTGGAGAACAGGCAACATGGCCTGTGCCCTTCTGGTTATTTGGTTCTCTGTGTGAAGGTGTTGGGTAGAGGGTGTCACTGTGCTGGCGGTCTTACAGCATAAGCAAACAGATATCTCCTTTTAAGAGCTATTGGACTGGTGACCATAGAAAACTGGAAGTGCTTGGCAAATCTTGTCTAAATCAGGGGTTCTCCCAGACTTTCTAAATAAAGGGCTTAGGGCTGCCAATCTGGTTCAAAGGGGGGCAGCTAGGGACTTGTTCTGCAACAGAGTTTGCATAATAATTTAAACTACCATTGACTGAAAATTTATTTTGCAGTGAGAATGCTTCATTTAATCTTCAAAACAACCCTATGATGGATGTTTTATTATTAACCTTACTGTACTGATTTCCAGTTGAGGCACTGTGAGTAACTTGCCCAAAGTCATACACGGGTGGTGAAGAAAGGACTTAAGCCAATGTAGTCTTACTCCAAAATCTATATACTTGTCCATTATACAACCCTGCCTTTTAGTTGTGAGCATGATGTCTATTACTTAGATGTGATGCTTATTTGGGGTGGCTGATGGAGATGATGGGGGTGGTAAACTTCCTCCACCCAAGCCACTTGTCTGAAGGTTTTTAGCTGCATTTGTTTACTCTGGAGAGCTTAGTCTGTAACTGAAAACGGGATGAATCCAAGCAGGTCTGCTGGTGAACCAAGAACCTGCTGGAGCTATCAGTGATGAAAATCAGGGAGAAGAGCTAGGTACAAACATCCAGTTGTCAGAGTTTAGCTAATAGCGCAGGCACTGTCTACCAAAGAGGTAAAAACTAGCCAGCAGAGTGGTAGAGAGAGTTCCTGGCATGTAAATAATTATTTTTCTCTGTCTTTGTCACAGACATACAAAGTATTTCAAGGGAACCTTGTTCAGGAACCTTAGAAGGGCCAGTTGAGGCTGTTCCTCTCCTTGTTTTAATATTTGAAGCAGACTGAAGAGAACATTTGTGGCTAGTGCTGCAGAAAAAAATCACCAATGGCTGAAAAATAAATCAGTTGAACAGCTTTTGGTATCAGGATAGCTGTTGGACCTGGAGCTGTGGATAAACTTTAAGGGTGATGATGTCAAATTAGGAGATTCACAGATTTAATTCTATTGAAGGAGAGAACCCTTATGGGATTAACCAGTCTTTAAAAAAAAGTTGACTGGTGACAAAAATACCTAATTGTGGATTTGCAAAAATGTTTTATTTATTAAAATGATACATGCTAATGAGGTATAAGAAAAAATATTTACAAAGAAGAAATTCCTTCATTTATTCTACAAATAATTTTAAAGTATCTACTATGTGCCAGATACGGTTTAGGCACTTGGGACTCAGCAGTGAACAAAACAGACAAAAGTAGCTGCCCTTGGGGAGCTGAACCCCTAGCACAGGAGGCAGATATGAAAGGTAATAATTAAGTAAAGTACATAATTAGTGTATGAGAAGATGGTAAGTGGTATGACCAAAAAAAAAAAACAAAAAACAAAAAACAAAAAAAGAAAGTAACAGAGTAAGGGGGAAAGAGAGTTGAGGCAGAGAAAGGAGCAGCTTTCTAATTTGAAAGGATGGCTGAGATAAGCCTCTTTGAAAAGGTGTCAACTGAGCAGAGACTTGAATGAGGTGAGAGTGAGGCTTGGAATATTGATGGGTAGGATGTTATGGGCAGAGGCAATGGCAGATGCACCAACCCTAAAGTGAGAAAAGTCCCCTGTGCCTCAGGAGATGGGGTCAGAGAAAGAGTAGGCAATGGTGAGGTCAGAGGCAATGAAGACCAGGGCATAAGTGAAATGGGGGCCCTTGGAGGGTTTCATCAGAGGTGTGAGATAACCTGACTTTGTATTTTAAAAGGTTTATTCTAGAAGCCATGGTGGGGGAGCAGGGGACAAGCAGGGAGACCAGTCAGGAGGTTCATACTGTCATCCAAGGAAGAGAAAATGGTGGCTGGGACAAGGGTGGTAGCAGTGGAGATGGTAAAAGGGGCCAGGATTCTGGATAATCTTGAAGTTACAGCCAATATAATTTCTGAGGGACTAGGTGTGGCAGATATAAGAAAAGGAAGAGTGAAAAGATGATACCAGCTGGGCGCAGTGGCTCTTGCCTGTTATCCCAACACTTTGGGAGGCTGAGGTGGGTGGATCACTTGAGGCCAGGGGTTTGAGACCAGCCTGGCCAACATGGCAAAACCCTGTCTCTACTAAAAATACAAAAATTAGCCAGGTGTGGTGGTGCACACCTGTAATCCCAGCTACATGGGAGGCTGAGGCATGAGAATTGCTTGAACTTAGGAGGTGGAGGTTGCAGTGAGCTGAGATCGCCCCACTGGTCACAAAAAAAAAAAAAAAAAAAAAAAAAAAAAAGATTACTCCGGATTCCCGGGCAAGATGGCTGAACAGGAGCAGCTCTCGTCTACAGCTCCCAGTGAGGCCAACTGCATTTCCAACTGAGGTACGAAGTTCATCTCATTGGGACTGATTAGACAGTGGGTGCACCCCAAGGATGGCAAGCCAAAGCAGGGTGGGGCATTGCCTCATCCAGGAAGTGTAAGGGGTCAGGGAACTCCCTCCCCTAGCCAAGGGAAGCCGTGTGGGACTGTTCCTTGAGGGACAGTGCTATCTGGCCCAGATACTATGCTTTTCCCACTGTCTTTGCAACCCGCAGACCAGGAGATTCTCTCAGGTGCCTATACCACCAGGACCCCGGGTTTCAAGCACAGAACAGGGCGGCCGTTTGGGCAGACACCGAGCTAGCTGCGGGAATTTCTTTTTTGTACCCCAGTGGCGCCTGGAACGCCAGCGAGACAGAACCTTTCACTCCTCTGGAAAAGGGGCTGAAGCCAGGGAGCTGAGTGGTCTTGCTTAGTGGATCTCACCCCCATGGAGCCCAGCAAGCTAAGATCCACTGGCTTGAAATTCTCGCTGCCAGCACAGTAGTCTGAAGTTGACCTGGGATGCTTGAGCTTGGTGGAAGGAGGGGCGTCTGCCATTACTGAGGCTTGAGTAGGTGGTTTTCACCTCACAGTGTAAACAAAGCCACCCTGAATTTCGAACTGGGTGGACCCCCTGCAGTGCCACACAGCCGCTGTAGCCAGACTGCTTCTCTAGATTCCTTCTCTCTGTGCAGGGCATCTCTGAAAGAAAGGCAGCAGCCCCAGTCAGGGGCTTATAGATAAAACTCCCAGGGCAGCTGTGGGATCTGCTTCAGCAGACTTAAACGTTCCTGCCTGCTGGGTCTGAAGAGAGCAGCGGATCTCCCTGCACAGCGTTCGAGCTCTGCTAAAAGACAGACTGCCTCCTCAAGTGGGTCCCTGACCCCTGTGCTTCCTGAGAGGGAGAAACCTCCCAGCAAGGGTCGACAGACACCTCATACAGGAGAGCTCCAGCTGGCATCTGGCAGGTGCCCCTCTGGGATGAAGCTTCCAGAGCAAGGAGGAGGCAGCAATCTTTGCTGTTCTGCAGCCTCCGCTGGTGATACCCAGGCAAACAGAGTCTGGGGTGGACCTCCAGCAAACTCCAGCAGACCTGCAGAAGAGGGGGGTGACTGTTAGAAGGAAAACTAACAAACAAAAAGCAATAGCAGCAACATCAACAAAAAGGGCAACCATGCAAAAACCCCACCTGAAGGTCACCAACATCAAAGACCAAAGATAGATAAATCCATGCAGATGAGGAAAAACCAGTGCAAAAAGGCTGAAAATTCCAAAAACCAGAATGCCTCTTCTCCTCCAAAGGATCACAACTCCTTGCCAGCAAGGGAACAAAAGTGGATGGAGAATGAGTTTACAAATTGAAAGAAGTAGGCTTCAGAAGGTGGATAATAACAAACTCCTCTGAGCTAAAGATGCATGTTCTAATCCAATGCAAGGAAGCTAAGAACCTTGATAAAAGGTTACAGGAGCTGCTAACTAGAATAACCAGTTTGAGAAGAACATAAATGACCTGATAAAGCTGAAAAACACAGCATGAGAACTTTGTGAAGCATACACAAGTATCAATAGCCAAATCAATCAAGTAGAAGAAAGGATATCAGAGATTGAAGATCAACTTAATAAAATAAAGCATGAACACAAGATTAGAGAAAAAAAATAAAAGGAACAAACAAAGCCTCCAAGAAATATGGGACTATGTGAACAGACCAAACTTATGTTTAATTGGTATAACTGAAAGTGACAAGGAGAATGGAACCAAGCTGAAAAACACACTTCAGGATATTATCCAGGAGAACTTCCCCAACCTAGCAAGACAGGCCAACATTCAAATTCAGGAAATACAGAGAACATCACAAAGATACTCCTTGAGAAGAGTAACCCCAAGACACATAATCGTCAGATTCACCAAAGTTGAAATGAAGGAAAAAATGTTAAGGGCAACCAGAGAAAAAGGTCAGGTTACCCACAAAGGGAAGCCCATGAGACTAACAGCAGATCTCTCTGCAGAAACCCTACAAGCCAGAAGAGAGTGGGGGCCAATATTCAACATTCTTAAAGAAAAGAATTTTCAACCCAGAATTTCATATCCAGCCAAGCTAAGCTTCTTAAGTGAAGGAGAAAGAAAATCCTTTACAGACAAACAAATACTGAGGGATTTTGTCACCACCAGGCCTGCCTTACAAGAGCTCCTAAAGGAAGCACTAAATATGGAAAGGAAAAACTGGTACCAGTAACTGCAAAAATATACCAAATTGTAAAGACCATTGACACTATGAAGAAACCGCATAAACTAATGGGCAAAATAACCAGCTAGCATCATAATGACAGGATCAAATTCACACATAACAATGTTAACATTAAGTGTAAATGGGCTAAATGTCCCAATTAAAAGATAAAGACTGGCAAATTGGATAGAGTCAAGACCCATCAATGTGCTGTATTCAGGAGACCCATCTCACATGCAAAGACACACGTAGGCTCAAAATAAAGGGATGGAGGAAGATTTACCAA
Source organism: Pan paniscus (assembly GCF_029289425.2). Classification (NCBI taxonomy): domain Eukaryota; kingdom Metazoa; phylum Chordata; class Mammalia; order Primates; family Hominidae; genus Pan; species Pan paniscus. Next base: position 43,519,729 of record NC_073253.2, on the reverse strand, counting down.
GCATATGGAAAGCAAAAAAAAAAAAAAAGAAAAAAAACAAAACAAAACCAGGGGTTGCAATCCTAGTCTCTGATAAAACAGACTTTAAACCAACAAAGATCAAAAAAGACAAAGGACATTGCATAATAGTAAAATGTTCAATGCAACAAGAAGAGCTAAGTATCCTAAATATATATGCACCCAATACAGGAGCATCCAGATTCATAAAGCAAGTTTTTAAAAAAAATTTTATTATTATTATACTTTAAGTTTTAGGGTACATGTGCACAACATGCAGGTTTGTTACATATGTATACATGTGCCATGTTGGTGTGCTGCACCCATTAACTCGTCATTTAGCATTAGGTATATCTCCTAATGCTATCCCTCCCCCCTACCCCCACCCCACAACAGTCCCCAGTGTGTGATGTTCCCCTCCCTGTGTCCAAGTGTTCTCATTGTTCAATTCCCACCTGTGAGTGAGAACATGTGGTGTTTGATTTTTTGTCCTTGCGATAGTTTGCTGAGAATGATCGTTTCCAGTTTCATCCATGTCCCTACAAAGGACATGAACTCATCATTTTTTATGGGTGCATAGTATTCCATGGTGTATATGTGCCACATTTTCTTAATCTAGTCTATTTAGTTGTTGGACATTTGGGTTGGTTCCAAGTCTTTGCTATTGTGAACAGTGCCGCAATAAACATACATGTGCATGTGTCTTTATAGCAGCATGATTTATAATCATTTGGGTATATACCCAGTAATGGGATGGCTGGGTCAAATGGTATTTCTAGTTCTAGATCCCTGAGGAATCACCACACTGACTTCCACAATGGTTGAACTAGTTTACAGTCCCACCAACAGTGTAAAAGTGTTCCTATTTCTCCACATCCTCTCCAGCACCTGCTGTTTCCTGACTTTTTTTTTTTTTTTTTTCAGTATTTATGGATCATTCTTGGGTGTTTCTCGGAGAGGGGGATGTGGCAGGGTCATAGGATAATAGTGGAGAGAAGGTCAGCAGATAAACACGTGAACAAAGGTCTCTGGTTTTCCTAGGCAGAGGTCCCTGCGGACTTCAGCAGTGTTTGTGTCCCTGGGTACTTGAGATTAGGGAGTGGTGATGACTCTTAACGAGCATGCTGCCTTCAAGCATCTGTTTAACAAAGCACATCTTGCACTGCCCTTAATCCATTTAACCCTGAGTTGACACAGCACATGTTTCAGAGAGCATGGGGTTGGGGGTAAGGTTATAGATTAACAGCATCCCAAGGCAGAAGAATTTTTCTTAGTACAGAACAAAATGGAGTCTCCTGTGTCTACTTCTTTCTACACAGACACAGTAACAATCTGATCTCTCTTTCTTTTCCCCACATTTCCCCCTTTTCTTTTTGACAAAACTGCCTTCGTCATCATGGCCCTTTCTCGATGGTTGCTGTCTCTTTGGAGCTGTTGGGTACACCTCCCAGACGGGGTGGCCGGGCAGAGGCGCTCCTCACATCCCAGACGATGGGCAGCCGGGCAGAGGCGCTCCTTACATCCCAGACGATGGGCAGCCAGGCAGAGGCGCTCCTCCCCTCCCAGATGGGGCGGCCGGGCAGAGGCGCTCCCCACCTCCCAGACGGGGTGGCCGGGCAGAGGCGCTCCCCACCTCCCAGACGGGGCGGCCGGGCAGAGGCGCTCCCCACCTCCCAGACGGGGTGGCCGGGCAGAGGCGCTCCCCACCTCCCAGATGGGGCGGCGGCCAGGCAGAGGCGCTCCTCACTTCCCAGATGGGGCGGCGGCCAGGCAGAGGTGCTCCTCACTTCTCAGACGGGGCGGCTGGGCAGAGGCGCTCCTCAGTTCCCAGACGGGGCGGCCGGGCAGAGGCGCTCCTCACCTCCCAGACAGGGTGGCGGCTGGGCAGAGGCGCTCCTCACATCCCAGACAGGGTGGCCAGGCAGAGGCGCTCCTCATCTCCCAGATGGGGCGGCCGGGCAGAGACGCTCCTCACTTCCCAGATGGGGTGGCTGGGCAGAGATGCTCCTCACTTCCCAGATGGGGCGGCCGGTCAGAGGCTCTCCTCACATCCCAGACAGGGTGGTGGCCAGGAAAAGGCGCTCCTCACTTCCCAGATGGGGTGACGGCCGGGCAGAGGCACTCCTCACTTCCCAGATGATGGGTGGCCAGGCAGAGATGCTCCTCACTTCCTAGACGGGGTAGCAGCTGGGCAGAGGCGCTCCTCACTTCCCAGACGGGGCGGCCGGGCAGAGGGGCTCCTCACATCCCAGATGATGGGCAGCCAGGCAGAGATGCTCCTCACTTCCTAGATGGGGTGGCGGCCGGGCAGAGGCTGTAATCTTAGCACTTTCGGAGGCCAAGGCAGGTGGCTGGGAGGTGGAGGTTGTAGCAAGCCGAGATCACGCCACTGCACTCCAGCCTGGGCAACATTGAGCATTGAGTGAGCGAGACTCCTTCTGCAATCCCAGCACCTCGGGAGGCCGAGGCAGGCAGATCACTCGAGGTCAAGAGCTGGAGACCAGCCCAGTCAACATGGAGAAACCCCGTCTCCACCAAAAATACAAAAACCAGTCAGGTGTGGCGGTGCATGCCTGCAATCCCAGGCACTCGGCAGGCCGAGGCAGGAGAATCACGGGAGCCTGAGGCAGGGAGGTTGCAGTGAGCTGAGATCACGGCAGTACAGTCCAGCCTCGGCAACAGAGGGAGACTGAAGAGAGGGAGAGGGAGAGGGAGAGGGACAGAGAGAGGGACACAGAGAGGGAGAGGGAGAGCTGTTTCCTGACTTTTTAATGATCGCCATTCTAACTGGTGTGAGATGGTATCTCATTGTGGTGTTGATTTGCATTTCTCTGATGGCCAGTGATGATGAGCATCTTTTCATGTGTTTTTTGGCTGCATAAATGTCTTCTTTTGAGAAGTGTCTGTTCATATCCTTTGCCCACTTTTTGATGGTTTTTTTTTTTTTTGTAAATTTGTTTAAGTTTTTTGTAGATTCTGGATATTAGCCCTTTGTCAGATAAGTAGATTGCAAAAATTTTCTCCCATTCTGTAGGTTGCCTGTTCACTCTGATGCAGTTTCTTTTGCTGTGCAGAAGTTCTTTAGTTTAATTAGATCCCATTTGTCAATTTTGGCTTTTGTTGCCATTGCTTTTGGTGTTTTAGTCATGAAGTCCTTGCCCATGCCTATGTCCTGAATGGTATTGCATAGGTTTTCTTCTAGGGTTTTTATGGTTTTAGGTCTAACATGTAAGTCTTTAATCCATCTTGAATTAATTTTTGTATAAGGTGTAAGGAAAAGATCCAGTTTCAGCTTTCTACATATGGCTAGCCAGCTTTCCCAGCACCATTTATTAAATAGGGAATCCTTTCCCCATTGCTTGTTTTTGTCAGGTTTGTCAAATATCAGATAGTTGTAGATATGTGGCATTATTTCTGAGGGCTCTGTTGTGTTCCATTGGTCTACATCTCTGTTTTGGTACCAGTACCATGCTGTTTTGGTTACTGTAGCCTAGTAGTATAGTTTGAAGTCAGGTAGTGTGATGCCTCCAGCTTTGTTCTTTTGGCTCAGGATTCACTTGGCGATGTGGGCTGTTTTTTGGTTCCATATAAGCTTTAAAGTAGTTTTTTCCAATTATGTGAAGAAAGTCATTGGTAGCTTGATGGGGATGGCATTGAATCTATAAATTACCTTGGGCAGTATGGCCATTTTCACAATATTGATTCTTCCTACCCATGAGCATGGAATGTTCTTCCATTTGTTTGTATCCTCTTTTATTTCTTTTTTTTTTTTTTTTATTATACTTTAAGTTTTAGGGTACATGTGCACATTGTGCAGGTTAGTTACATATGTATACATGTGCCATGCTGGTGCGCTGCACCCACTAACTCGTCATCTAGCATTAGGTATATCTCCCAATGCTATCCCTCTCCCCTCCCCCCTCCCCACCACAGTCCCCAGAGTATGATATTCCCCTTCCTGTGTCCATGTGATCTCATTGTTCAATTCCCACCTATGAGTGAGAATATGCGGTGTTTGGTTTTTTGTTCTTGCGATAGTTTACTGAGAATGATGGTTTCCAATTTCATCCATGTCCCTACAAAGGATATGAACTCATCATTTTTTATGGCTGCATAGTATTCCATGGTGTATATGTGCCACATTTTCTTAATCCAGTCTATCATTGTTGGACATTTGGGTTGGTTCCAAGTCTTTGCTATTGTGAATAATGCCGCAATAAACATACGTGTGCATGTGTCTTTATAGCAGCATGATTTATAGTCCTTTGGGTATATACCCAGTAATGGGATGGCTGGGTCAAATGGTATTTCTAGTTCTAGATCCCTGAGGAATCGCCACACTGACTTCCACAATGGTTGAACTAGTTTACAGTCCCACCAACAGTGTAAAATTGTTCCTATTTCTCCACATCCTCTCCAGCACCTGTTGTTTCCTGACTTTTTAATGATTGCCATTCTAACTGGTGTGAGATGATATCTCATAGTAGTTTTGATTTGCATTTCTCTGATGGCCAGTGATGATGAGCATTTTTTCATGTGTTTTTTGGCTGCATAAATATCTTCTTTTGAGAAGTGCCTGTTCATGTCCGTCGCCCACTTTTTGATGGGGTTGTTTGTTTTTTTCTTGTAAATTTGTTTGAGTTCACTGTAGATTCTGGATATTAGCCCTTTGTCAGATGAGTACGTTGCGAAAATGTTCTCCCATGTTGTAGGTTGCCTATTCACTCTGATGGTAGTTTCTTTTGCTGTGCAGAAGCTCTTTAGTTTAATTAGATCCCATTTGTCAATTTTGGCTTTTGTTGCCATTGCTTTTGGTGTTTTGGACATGAAGTCCTTGCCCACGCCTATGTCCTGAATGGTAATGCCTAGGTTTTCTTCTAGGGTTTTTATGGTTTTAGGTCTAACGTTTAAATCTTTAATCCATCTTGAATTGATTTTTGTATAAGGTGTAAGGAAGGGATCCAGTTTCAGCTTTCTACATATGGCTAGCCAGTTTTCCCAGCACCATTTATTAAATAGGGAATCCTTTCCCTATTGCTTGTTTTTCTCAGGTTTGTCAAAGATCAGATAGTTGTAGGTAAGCGGCATTATTTCTGAGGGCTCTGTTCTGTTCCATTGATCTATATTTCTGTTTTGGTACCAGTACCATGCTGTTTTGGTTACTGTAGCCTTGTAGTATAGTTTGAAGTCAGGTAGTGTGATGCCTCCAGCTTTGTTCTTTTGGCTTAGGATTGACTTGGCGATGCGGGCTCTCTTTTGGTTCCATATGAACTTTAAAGTAGTTTTTTCCAATTCTGTGAAGAAAGTCATTGGTAGCTTGATGGGGATGGCATTGAATCTGTAAATTACCTTGGGCAGTATGGCCATTTTCACGATATTGATTCTTCCTACCCATGAGCAAGGAATGTTCTTCCATTTGTTTGTATCCTCTTTTATTTCCTTGAGCAGTGGTTTGTAGTTCTCCTTGAAGAGGTGCTTCACATCCCTTGTAAGTTGGATTCCTAGGTATTTTATTCTCTTTGAAGCAATTGTGAATGGGAGTTCATTCATGATTTGGCTCTCTGTTTGTCTGTTGTTGGTGTATAAGAATGCTTGTGATTTTTGTACATTGATTTTGTATCCTGAGACTTTGCTGAAGTTGCTTATCAGCTTAAGGAGATTTTGGGCTGAGACGATGGGGTTTTCTAGATAAACAATCATGTCATCTGCAAACAGGGACAATTTGACTTCCTCTTTTCCTAATTGAATACCCTTTATTTCGTTCTCCTGCCTGATTGCCCTGGCCAGAACTTCCAACACTATGTTGAATAGGAGTGGTGAGAGAGGGCATCCCTGTCTTGTGCCAGTTTTCAAAGGGAATGCTTCCAGTTTTTGCCCATTCAGTATGATATTGGCTGTGGGTTTGTCATAGATAGCTCTTATTATTTTGAGATATGTCCCATCAATACCTAATTTATTGAGAGTTTTTAGCATGAAAGGTTGTTGACTTTTGTCAAAGGCCTTTTCTGCATCTATTGAGATAATGATGTGGTTTTTGTCTTTGGTTCTGTTTATATGCTGGATTACATTTATTGATTTGCGTATGTTGAACCAGCCTTGCATCCCAGGGATGAAGCCCACTTGATCATGGTAGACAAGCTTTTTGATGTGCTGCTGGATTCAGTTTGCCAGTATTTTATTGAGGATTTTTGCATTGATGTTCATCAAGGCTATTGGTCTAAAATTCTCTTTTTTGGTTGTGTCTCTGCCAGGCTTTGATATCAGGATGATGCTGGCCTCATCTAATGAGTTATGGAGGATTCCCTCTTTTTCTATTGATTGGAATAGTTTCAGAAGGAATGGTTCCAGTGCCTCCTTGTACCTCTGGTAGAATTCGGCTGTGAATCCATCTGGTCCTGGACTTTTTTTGGTTGGTAAGCTATTGATTATTGCCTGAATTTCAGAGCCTGTTATTGGTCTATTCAGAGATTCAACTTCTTCCTGGTTTAGTCTTGGGAGGATGTATGTGTTGAGGAATTTATCCATTTCTTCTAGATTTTCTAGTTTATTTGCATAGAGGTGTTTATAGTATTCTCTGATGGTAGTTTGTATTTCTGTGGGATCGGTGGTGATATCCCCTTTATCATTTTTTATGGTATCTATTAGATTCTTCTCTCTTTTCTTCTTTATTAATCTTGCTAGCAGTCTATCAATTTTGTTGATCTTTTCAAAAAACCAGCTCCTGGATTCATTAATTTTTTGAAGGGTTTTTTGTGTCTCTATTTCCTTCAGTTCTGTTCTGATCTTAGTTATTTCTTGCCTTCTGCTAGCTTTTGAATGTGTTTCCTCTTGCTTTTCTAGTTCTTTTAATTGTAATGTTAGGGTGTCAATTTTAGATCTTTCCTGCTTTCTCTTATGGGTATTTAGTGCTATAAATTTCCCTCTACGAACTGCTTTGAATGTGTCCCAGAGATTCTGGTGTGCTGTGTCTTTGTTCTCGTTGGTTTCAAGGAACATCTTTATTTCTGCCTTCATTTCGTTATGTACCTAGTAGTCATTCAGGAGCAGGTTGTTCAGTTTCCATGTAGTTGAGCAGTTTTGAGTGAGTTTCTTAATCCTGAGTTCTAGTTTGATTTTACTGTGGTCTGAGAGACAGTTTGTTATAATTTCTGTTCTTTTACATTCGCTGAGGAGTGCTTTACTTCCAACTATGTGGTCAGTTTTGGAATAGGTGTGGTGTGGTGCTGAAAAGAATGTATATTCTGTTGATTTGGGGTGGAGAGTTCTGTAGATGGCTATTAGGTCCGCTTGGTGCAGAGCTGTGTTCAATTCCTGGGTATCCTTGTTAACTTTCTGTCTCATTGATCTGTCTAATGTTGACAGTGGGGTGTTAAAGTCTCCCACTATTATTGTGTGGGAGTCTAAGTCTCTTTGTAGGTCACTAAGGACTTGCTTCATAATAGACAAACAGAGCCAAATCATGAGTGAAGTCCCATTCACAATTGCTACAAAGAGAATAAAATACCTAGGAATCCAACTTACAAGGGATGTGAGGACCTCTTCAAGGAGAAATACAAACCACTGCTCAAGGAAATAAGAGAGAACACAAACAAAAGGAAAAACATTCCATGCCTATAGATAGGAAGAATCAGTATCGTGATAATGGCCTTACTGCCCAAAGTAATTTATAGATTCAATGCTATTCCCATCAAGCTACCATTGACTTTCTTCACAGAATTAGAAATAACTACTTTAAATGTCATATGGAACCAAATAAGAGCTTGTACAGCCAAGACAATCCTAAGCAAAAAGAACAAAGCTGGAGGCATGAGGCTACCTGACTTCAAACTATACTACAAGGCTACAGTAACCAAAACAGCATGGTACTGGTACTAAAACAGATATATAGACCAGTGGAACAGAACAGAGGCCTCAGCAATAACACCACACAGCTACAACCATCTGATCCTTGACAAACCTGACACAAACAAGCAATAGGGAATGGATTCCCTATTTAAAAAGTGGTGTTGGGAAAACTGGCTAGCCATATGCAGAAAACTGAAACTGGACCCCTTCCTTACACTTTATACAAAAATTAACTCAAGATGGATTAAAGACTTAAATGTAAGACCTAAAACCATAAAAACCCTAGAAGAAAACCTAGGCAATACCATTCAGGACATAGGCAGGGGCAAAGATGTCATTACTAAAACATCAAAAGCAATAGCAACAAAAGCCAAAATTGACAAATGGGATCTAATTAAACTAAAGAGCTTCTGCACAGCAAAAGAAACTATCATCAGAGTGAACAGGCAACCTACAGAATGGGAGAAAATTTTTGCAATCTATCCATCTGACAAAGGGCTAATATCCAGAATCTACAAGAAACTTAAATTAACAAGAAATAAACAAACAACCTTATCAAAAAGTGGGCAAAGGATATGAACAGACACTTCTCCAAAGAAGACATTTATGCAGCCAACAAACATATGAAAAAAAAGTCATCATCCCTGGTCATTAGAGAAATGCAAATCAAAACCACAATAAGATACTATCTCATGGCAGTTAGAATGGCGATCATTAAAAAGTCCAGAAACAACAGATTCTGGAGAGGATGTGGAGAAATAGGAACGCTTTTACACTCTTGGTGGGAGTGTAAATTAGTTCAACCATTGTGGAAGACAGTGTGGCAATTCCTCAGAGATCTAGAACTAGAAATACCATTTGACCCAGCCATCTCATTACTGGGTATATACCCAAAAGATTATAAATCATTCTTCTATAAAGACACATGCACACATATGTTTACTGTAGCACTATTCACAATAGCAAAGACTTGGAACCAACTCAAATGCCCATCAATGATGGAGTGGATAAAGAAAATGTGGTACATATACACCATGGAATACTATGCAGCCATAAAAAAGGATGAGTTCATGTCCTTTGCAGGGACATGGATGAAGCTGGAAACCATCATTTTCAGCAGACTAACACAGGAACAGAAAACCAAACACTGCATGTTCTCACTCATAAGTGGGAGTTGAACAATGAGAACATATAGGCACAGGGAGGGGAACATCACACACTGGGGCCTGTTGAGGGGTGGGGTCAAGGGGACAGATAGCATTAGGAGAAATACTTAATGTAGATGATGGGTTGATGAGTGCAGCAAATCACCACGGCACATGTATACCTATGTAACAAACCTGCACATTCTGCACATGTATCCCAGAAGTTAAAGTATACTAAAAAAAAAAAAAGAAAAAAAAAGATTGTTTTACATTTTTTGGCTTGAACAATTGAATGGTTTTACCTTCAACTGTGATGGAGAAGACTGTAGGTAGAGCAGATTTTTGAAGGGAATATCAGTAGTTCAGTTTTAGACATATTAAGATTGAGAGATTCACATGATGTTGAACAGGCAATTGAATGGATGGATCTGGGGTTCAGAAAGAGGCTGGGCTGAGTTGTTAGCCCTTAGATAAAGTCACGAGCCAGGTGTGGTGGAGCATGCCTATAATTCCAGCTACTTGGGAGGCTGAGGCAGGAGGATTGTTTGAGCTTAGGGGCTCGAGATCACCCTGAGCAACATAGCAGGATGCCTGTCTCAATATATATATTTTAGGCCAGGCGTGGTGGCTCATGCCTGTAATCCTAGCACTTTGGGAGGCAAAGATGGGCAGATCGCTTGAGTTCAGGAGTTCGAGACCAGCCTGGGCAACATGGCAAAACCCCGTTTGCAAAAAATACAAAAAATTAGCCAGGGCTGGTGGTGTAGGCTGCCTGTAGTCCCAGCTACCCAGTAGGCTGAGGTGGGGGGATCACATGAGCCTGGGGATGTCGAGGCTGCTATGAGCTGTGATCGCAACACTGCAGTCTAGCCTGGGTGACAGAGCAAGACCCCATGTCAAGAAAAAAAAAAATAATATATATATATAGAAAGAAATAAATAAAGGAATGAGATTAGATGAAATTACTAAAAGAGTAATGATCAGTACTAAATCCTATCATCTAGAGATAGGCAAGGTTAATACGACGGCAGTTTCTTCTTCAGATTTATCTTTCTTGTATGTAATTAAATAATACAATGTATGCCTTTGTTACAGTCACAATAATGCTTCATAATACACCAACTAACATTCAATGGCTTATAACACAGGTTTATTTTTCTTGCGCGTGGGTCTATGATTTGGCTTGAGTACCTTTTCTTAGATTGTGGGTTAATTTGGCTTGGTTCAAGATTTGGGTTGGTTTCATTCTGCTTCACTTGTTTTTACATTCCTCTTAAATCAGCAGTTTCCCAGGACATATTTTTCTTGTGGCAATAGCAGAAATGAAAGTGTGTGAGCAGAACCATGTAATGCCTCTTAAGGGCTTGGCTTAGAACTGACACATTGTCACTTTTGCCTCCATTCCCTTGGCCAAAACAAATCAAATGGTCAAGCTGAAGATTAATGGTGATGGGAAATGCACTCTCCCGACTCCAGTGTACTACAAGGTCACATGGCAAAGGAGAAGTGAAGAATTGAAATGATAATCAAACCTAACATAATACATAACACAGAATTTCATGTATTGTTTACATAAATGGGATGACAACATATATACCATTTTGTACACCTTTTCAGTACACAGACATGCCCCTGGGATAATGTGAGTTTGTTTCAGACCATTGCAATAAAGTGACTATTGCAATAAAGCAAGTCACATGAGGTTTTTGGTTTCTAAGTGCATTATAAAAATTATGTTTATACCATAATGTAGTCCAGTGTGCAATAGTATTATGTCTAAAAGACAATGTACATACCTTAATCAAAAATACTTTATTGCTAAAAATGCTAATGATCATCTGAGCCATCAGTGAGTTGGCATCTTTTTTGGTGGAGGGTCTTGCCTCAATGTTGATGTTTGCTGATTGATCAGGTGGTGGTTGTTGAAGGCTGGAGTGGCTGTGGCAATTTTTAAAAATAAGACAACAATAAAGTTTGCTGCATCAAAGGACTGTTCCTTTCATGAAAGATTTCTCTGTAGCATGTGATGCTGTTTGATAGCATTTTACCCACAGTAGAACTCCTTTCAAAATTGGAGTCAATCCTCTCAAACCCTGCTGCTTCTTTATCAAGTTTACAAAATATTCTAAATCCTTAGTTGTCATTTCAACAATGTTCATAGCATCTTCATCAGGAGTAGATTCCATCTCAAGAAATCACTTTCTTTTCTCATTCATAAGAATCTTTGTTGGTTAGTTTGATCATGAGATTGCAGCAACTTGGTCACATCTTCAGGGTCCACTTTTAATGCTTGTCATCTTGCTATTCCACCACATCTCCAGTCACTTCCTCCACTGAAGTCTTGAACCTGTCACGGTCATCCATGAGGGTAGGAATCAGCTTCTTCCAAACTCCTGTTAATTTTTTTTTCTAGAGACAGGATCTCACTATGTTGCCCAGGCTGGAGTGTAGTGGCTATTCATAGGCATAATTATAGCCCACAACAGTCTTGTGGGCAATCCTCCTACCTCAGCCTCCTGAGTAGCTAGGATTACAGGCATAAACCATTGTAATGGCTTATTAATGTTGATTTGTGACCTCCCTCCACAAATCACAAATGTTCTTAATGGCATCTAGAATGGTGAATGCTTTACAGATGGTTTTCAATTTACTTTGCCTAGATCCATCAGAGGAATCACTATCTATGGGAGCTATAGCCTTACAAAATGTATTTCTTAAATAAGACTTCAAAGCCAAAATTACTCCTTGATCTGAAGAATGGATATTTTGTTAGCAGGTGTGAAAACAACATTAATCTCCTTGTACATCCCTGCCAGAGCTCTTAGGTGACCAGGTGCTTTGTCAGTGAGCAGTACTATTTTGAAAAGAATCTTTTTTCTCAGTAGATTTCAAAATTGGGCTTAAAACATTCAGTAAACCACGCTATAAACTGATGCGCTGTCATCAGGCTTTGTTGTTCCATGTGTAGAGCACAGGCTGAGTAGATTTTACACAATTCTTAAGTGTCCTGGGATTTTCAGAATAGTAAATGAGCATTGGCTTCAACTTAAAGTCACGAGCTGCTTTAGCTCCTAACCAGAGTGTCAGCCTGTCCTTTGAAGCTTTAAAGCCAAGTGCTGACATCTCCTCCCTAGCTATGAAAGTCCTGGATCTCACCTTCTTCCACCCTAAGGCTGTTTCATCTGCATTGAAAATCTGTTTTTTAGCGTAGCCACCTTCATCAATGATCTTAGCCAGATCTTCTGGATAACTTGCCGCAGCTTCTACATCAGCATTTGGTGCTTCACCTTGCATTTTTATATTATGAAGATGGCCTCTTTCTTTAAACCTCATGAACCAACCTCTGCTAGCTTCCAGTTTTTCTTCTGCAGCTTCTTCCCCTTGCTCTGGATTAGGTTTTGGCTTAGGGGAATGCTGTGGCTGGTTTGATCTTTTATCCAGACCACTCAAACTTTCTCCACATCAGCAATCAGGCTCTTTGGCTGTCCTATCATTCGTGTGTTCACTGGAGTGGCACTTTTAATTTCCTTCAAGAACTTTTTTCTTTGCATTCACAATATGGCTAACTGGCACAAGGGATCTCACTGTCAGCCTGTCTTGGCTTTCAACATACCTTCTTCACAAACTTAATCATTTCTAGCTTTTGATTTGAAGTGAGAGACACGTGACTCTTCCTTTCACTTGAACACTTAGAGGCTATTGTAGGGTTATTAATTGGCCTAATTTCAGTATTGGTATGTCTTTGGGAATAGGAGGCCCAAGGAGAAGGAGAGAAGTAGGGGAATTGCTAGTTGATGGAGCAGTCAGAACACACCCATTTATCAATTAGGTTTGCCGTCTTATAGGAACGTGGTTCTTGGCATCCCAAAACAACTGCAATAGTAACATCAAAGATCATTGGTCACAGATAACCGTAGCAGATATAAGAGTAATGAAAAAGTTTGAAATTCTGTGAGAATTATGAAAATGTGACATGAAGGGAGCACATGCTATGAGATAAATGGCACCAATAGATTTGCTCGACCCACTGTTGCCACAAACCTTCAGTTTGTAAAAATCGCAATATCTGCAAAGCACAATAAAGCAAAGCCCAATAAAAGGAGATGTGCCTGCATATTTTTTCATGTCAATAATACTTTTAGTACCAGTATGTATTCTATTATACAGATGTACAATAAGTTATTTGGTGAATCTCCTATTTACAAACATTTAGGTGGTTCATGATTTTTCACCACTACAAATAATGCTAAATGAATAATTCTATACATATTTCTTGACACAATTTGTGGAATTGCAACTTTGGGTAAATTCATAAAAGTAGAATATGTAAATTAAGGTGTGAACCTGCTGGAAATTTGGAACCATTTTGAAAAATTGTCATTCAGAGATGTTATATGAGTATATACTCCCATCCATAGTATGCAAAACTGCCCTTTTGCCAACACACTTCTCAATATACAGTATTAGCAAACTTTTTTTTGCCAATCTGAAAAGTGAAAAATATTTGTTCTTTATATGTTTGATGATTAATAAAGTTGAATTTTTTTACCTGTATATTGGCCAATTGCTGTTTTTTCTTTTGTGTATTGACTGTTAGTCTCTCCTGTATTTCTACTAATGTCAAAATGTTTTTCTAATTGATTTTTTAAAAACTATTTTCATATTAGGGCTATCAACGTATTGTCATTTTGTTAAAATATTTGTGGTAGTTTTTGAAAGACAGAATGTGTTAGTTTCTTACTTGTTATAGTTTGTTACTATAACAAAGTATCACAAGCTTGTGGCTTTAAGTAACATAATTTTATTCTCTTACCATTCTGGAGGCCAGAAGTCCAGTTTCACTGGGCTAAGGTCAAGGTGTTGGCAGGGCTAGTTCTCCCGGAGGCTCTGGGAGAGTGTTTCCCTGTCTTTTCTAGCTTTTAAAGGTTGCCGTGGCATTTTTGTCCTGTACCCCTTCCTTGCAACACTTCATGCGTCTGTCTCCACATCTCCTTCTGAGTCCTTTGACCTTCTTGCCTCCCTCTTATAAAAACTCTTGTGATTATGTATAGGGCCCACCTGGACAATTCAGGCTACTCTCCCCACCTGAAGATTCTTAACTTAAAGGACATAGAATATCCTTTTTCTGTATAAGGTAATATTCACATACATGAATATCTTTGAGAGGCAATTATTCAGCCTGCCACACAGAATATTTAATTTTTAGGTTGTTCAGTCAATCATATAATCAAATATAATAAGATTTTTGTTTGTTTGAGACGGAGTTTCACTGTTTTTGCCCAGGCTGGAGTGCAATGGTGAGATCTTGGCTTACCACAACCTCCGCCTTCCAGGTTCAACAATTCTCCTACCTCAGCCTCCTGAGTAGCTGGGATTACAGGCATGCACCACCACACCCGGCTAATTTTGTGTTTTTAGTAGAGACAGGGTTTCTCCATGTTGGTCAGGCTGGTCTCGAACTCCTGACCTCAGGTGATCTGCCCACCTCGGCCTCCCAAAGAATATTTTTTAAATAGTCTTCTGCTTTTGTGTCTTGCTTATAAAAACCTCTTTCACTCCAATTTTTATAGTCAGCTAAATTTTATTTTAGGATTGCTATGATTTTATGGTTTTAATGTTTTTAATAGTTTCATTTTTTTGCATCTAAGTCTGTGATTCATCTAGAATTTATTTTGACATAAGAATGAGTTAGGGATTCATTTATATTTTTCAAATTTCTAGCCTGTCTCCAACACATCATTGAATAGTCTATATTTTTCTTACTGATTGTAAATGCCATCTTTATCACAGGATAATTCACTTTTTGAGTTAATTTCTGCAATCTTTATGCTTTATGTTCCATTTTTCTCTCTTCCTGTATCATTATTGCAATATTTTAAAGTTATATATCACATCTAGTAAGTCAAGTTACTTCTCATTATTTTTCTTTTTAGCATTTTTGACTACATTTATATTCTTAAAAGTTATGAATATATATACACACATATTATGTAGTATATAGATGGCATAAATGGTATTAATAAGATTAACACCCATGTTCCCACCACCCAACTTAAAAAATAAAACATTACCAGTGCCTTTGAAGCTCCTGGCTCCCTCACAACACCTCTTATAAGAGGATACCCTGTTATGAAAGTTGAATTCAGCATTCCCTTACTTTTCTTTGTAGTTCTAACACATGTGAACCCACTTAAAATCATCCTTCTTTTTAAAATCTGGCTCCTGCCAAGTCTCTTGACTATGCAAAGGAACCATTAAGCGCTTGTTGTGATTCAGTGTAGATTTTTGCCTAAGGTCATCTCTGTTTCTGATAATTGTAAACAGGAGAGGCAATATTTAAAGTTTGGTATCCAGGCCATTTTTAGGGGTTTAAATTCTGGGTGGCCAAAACCCAATAAATGTCCACAACATTTAAGAAAGGGGTTGGTAGCCATTGAAAGTTAACCAACATTTTTTCCAATGCTGGCCAATGCTGTTAAAATGGGTTTCTTTCCTTGTATCAACATTGATATGGTTGTTTTGATGAAGTGATCTTGACCTAGGAATGTTTTTATGCCACTAAAAGCAAGTAGTTAAGATTGTAGCTTAAAAAAGGACAGAGTAATTCCAC
Source organism: Pan paniscus (assembly GCF_029289425.2). Classification (NCBI taxonomy): domain Eukaryota; kingdom Metazoa; phylum Chordata; class Mammalia; order Primates; family Hominidae; genus Pan; species Pan paniscus. Next base: position 43,504,132 of record NC_073253.2, on the reverse strand, counting down.
TTCTGTGAATTCATCCTTCGGATATACTTGCATAGGTACAGAAAGAATTTGTACATGCTTATTCATTGTAGCATCACTTGAAATAATAAAAGATTGGAAGCACACAAAAGTTTATAATAGAGACTGGTTAATCATAGTATATTTGCACAACAAAATATTATGCAACAATGAAAAAGAATGCACAGAACTGTATACATAATATGCTACTTTTTATTTAAAAAGTGGTGGGGGGATAATACATATTCTAGACATACTTATAAAGAAACTCTACGAATTCATAGGAAAATAAGAATAGTAGTTACTTGAATAGTGAAAAGCAGTTGGATAGAAGACGGTAGTGAGAAGACTTTTCGCTGTAGATATTTTTGTTTTAAAAATATGTTTGAATCAGAAGAATGCATTGCCTATTTGATGCCTAACAGTGCTCCAGCCCACATATCTTCTGTGAACCTCACCCTGTCCTGGAGGGATATTTGTTTTGCGTGCTATTTTGGTAATTAAAACATGATGTAGTTGTTATGAACATCTCATTCAAAATGTCACCTCTTTTGCCTGGACCAGTTCAACAGAGATGTGAACAATGAAACTAAATTTCTCCCCACATTAAGAAAGCTCTGGGTGTTTGGTGCAAGATTTTATCCATGCACATTTTCACTCAACCGACGAGTAGACATTTACTCAGACATTCTAATGTGTTGGCCCCTTTGCTGGGTGTGTTTGGCTTTGTATTTAGACAGATTGTGCTACTCATTAGTGAGCATTGATGGGAGAGTTCTTAGCTTGGTGGCAGGGCACCATCTAGGAAGTTGCTGCAGATGTGGATCTGGACTGGGAGCTGACAGTGAGGAGGAGGTAGGGCGAAGGGCTCTCTTGAAGCCCCTTTCAATGAGACATTTAAGACTGTCTGTCCAGCCACCACTGGCAGGCTCAGAGAGGAAATTTTTATCTAATCTGTGTGAATCCTGTTTCCTGCTGTCTGAAATGGACTTCACCTTCAAAGATGTCAGAAGCAGATTAAGAATCACACCAAGGCAAAGTAACAGCAATGACTTCTATTTTTTCAAAGAGCAAAATGCTGGTTGTTAATTCTAGTTGCATACTGAATTATTAGCTAAATTTGTTTTGTTGTGTTGTACCCTTTCAGCTCAGAGGTATATTACGATGATAAAAGTACAAAGCCCCACTTTGCTGTTGAATAGTTTGAGCTGATAAATACTGGCATTAGGGGGAATGGAGGGAGTTGCTGAGGACCCAGGCAGGATTTCTGTTGTTGTTTTTGTAGGTCCTCTTAGGGTATCTACAGCTGTAAAAAGAGTCTTGGGAATTGCAGAAACAAAACAATGATGTAATCCCAGCCGCTTGGGTTATTTGTTATGCCAGAAAGAATTTTCTCTGAGATTAAAGGATGAAATTGTCTTATATGTAAGAAGATTAGGTCACAGTTTACTCTAATTTTGGGAAACATTACGTCTCAAAACTGATGCCTGATGTCTCACCATTAGCAAAATCACTCTTTGGCAGTGATACTACTTCTAATTAAAATACACATGGACATTGATGGAGAGAGCAGGTCTTTGTTAGTGGCTGGTGGCAGGGGACTAGGTGGGAGGGTGAGTGGAGTGGGCAGGGGATTCTGAACAATGGGGTTGGGGGCCGAGCACTGGGTGAGGAACAGAATATACAGGGAATCTTCAAAGGTAAGGGGGTGGGGACAGCTGCTAAAAGAGGTAAGAGAGGAACTAAGGCAAATTTCATTTGCTTTCCGATATTGAATTTGGCATAGGAAAGTCTGCATCAAAGAAAGGGTGAGGCAGAAGCTTAATATGTGCTTTTCCCATTGCTCCTATATTGCAAATTCTTCATAGGAATGTACTTCAGAGACCTTGTTTACTTGCCTGACGTATATTGTTATTAGAGATCTTTGGATATTGAAGTAATTGAAAACTGCAATGTGAGGACACACTTAATATTCTTGAGGCACAATGCAATCTTAGAGATGCTCACTTATTTGAAAAGACACCTGGGGGATTCTGGCACTTCTTGGTTCAGCTCAGCTGCTCCGTGACTGAGGATTATGACTGCAGGTATCACTGAAAACTGGAAACTTAGCCAATTAATTTTTATGGCTTGATATTAACAGTGTTATTATATGTGTATAAACACCATGTGCTCACGTTGGGAGAAAGAGTGATCTTTTCCCTTTAACAAAGGATTCTTTCATGGCAGTGGTGACAAAGTGGCAAGGAGTCAGTAGGTGTTGATGAGAGAGGCAACACTGGCTTTTATCTTTGAAATCATTATTTTCACTTTGCATCAAGGTTAGAAAACCATGCATAACTTTTTGGCTAGTACTACAATAGCCTTTAAATATGTAGGTCTGCCATGCAAAATTATATGCTACACAGAAAACAAATCCATCCATTCAGTGTGAGCCTATCATGAGCCAGGTGCTGTGCTGGGTGTTTGAGATGCGGTGATGGACAAGAACAGATCCAGTCCCAGCCCTAGTAGAGTTTATAGTCAGTCAGGGAGATGGATGTTAATTGAATAAACAAAAACAAACATATTGTTTCAAATTATGGTAAGTGCTATGAAAAATAGGTACACAACTGTATGAAAGCATATAATAAGGAAAGGGATGTTTACATTGAGATCTGAAGAATGAATGAGTTAACCAGGTGAAAAGGTACTTGGGGGTAGGAGGTGGGAGGGAGGGCACAAAGAACATTCCAGACATAGAGGAGTTTGAGAAACTGAAAGACTAGTGTTTCCAGAGAGTAATTCTTTGTATATAACTTTGGCCATGTCATTGAACTTGATTGTGTTTTCGGTTTCTTATGTGAAAAATGAAGGTTTTGATACTGGCTCCCTATCATGATAAATAGCAACTGTCCCATAATTGATGAAAAATTGAGTCACCCTGTTGAATTCTAAAATGAAAGGTGCTTTAATGGCGTGAGCCCTGCCAAAAGCTACATCCAAAGAAAAAACACTGCTGGCTTGGCACTGAGCTCAGCTCTATGCATGCAAATAGATAATAAGAGTCCTTTAATTATGTTTTGCTTTGTGATGAAATCGCAATTTAATTTTTCTGTAAATCAGAACTTGATTCCTGTAAAGTGGAATTGTGAGCTTCATTCACTGGTCTTCTATCTGCCTGGCCTGGATGAGTCAGCAGGCCCAAATGGGTTAAGTCCATTATATTCCAGCACACAGATAAAGATGTTGCTCTTTAAAAGGTCATTACTCAGAAAACCAAAATAATTTGCCCCTATTACCTTGTTTAAAAAGAACTAGCTTTATTTTAGACTGAGATTTATCTGCATAGACGTTTCTAGCCTTATGTATTGTGTATGCTGAGCTAATTTGATTTTGCCAAGAGTCATTTGTGAATTTCTCTGTGAGCTGCTGATTATTACACACAGCTTAGGGCCTGGTTCATTTTAAACCAGGTGAGTATGCAGCAAAAATGAGCCCCTGTGCAAGGGTTCATTTTAGTGTAGAAGCAGGTCCACACTTCACCAAGAAACGGCCTCCACAGTGAAAAAGAGGCTGAATTCAGTCCTCAGAGCCTCCTTGCCTTACTGTTTGTGACAGAGGCGCAGCTCTGTGGCCAAAGGTGCTGCCGATCTCCTCCCCGCTGCTGCCACGCGAATGATCAGGCAGTGTGGCAGCTCCCTCCCTCAGCCGGACACTGCCATTCCCCACCTGGCCTTTATGACCCTTGTGAAAAGAAGCCCTGAGCTGGACCGCCCTGCCCACTGGAGAGACTGATCCATCACCTAAGATTGTGTGCTCGCCCCTGAGGAAGAGCTGTGGGCGACAGCTACTTCAGTCTCTGGCATCTCAGCCTCCCAGCCAATTAACTCTGGGAGTTGTTGGCCAAGTAAATCAAAGGGCAGGAAACAGGCTAAAATTAGATGTGGAAGGGAGATAAAACCACAGCTCTTTTGAACTCAAAAGCATCCATTAACCCAATCGCACAAGGTATATATTTTTTGTTTCTGTTTTCTAACGATATTTTGCTTCAAACGACAGTTTGTATCAGGTAATAGTTCAGTTGATTATAAAGATTTGGGGCTTTAAAAATAGTTTTCCTTGACTGCTAGACTGGGAAATGAGAAGCCATGCTCCTGTGGGTTACTGTGGCTCAGGCTGATTTGTGAAGAGGATGGTGGGGGTGGTGAGAAAGTTTCATCTGCATTGATGGGAATGACATGTGAAAGTCCTGTGTGTAAAGGGAGGAGAAAAGATCTTTTCATGGGGTGTTGGAAGGTAGCAGGAAATTCTAAAGCCCCTTTTAACCACTGACAATCAAACATACTCGGTCTCCTCTCAGTTTAATTATAAGGTTGTCTTGAGGCCTGTTCATAAGATGTTGACAAAGTATTGTTTTTGTATTCTCCTGCTCATAACTGGGGTTTGGTCCCTCTCTCTCAGGTAGCTCATTCCAGGGAGGGGGCCCTTGGTTTTCTCCTCTTATCCCAGCCTGTAGGGTGCCTCAGGCTCTGCAGCTGCAGCGACTCTGCACACGCCAGGGAACAGTTCCCTCTGGTGACTTGTTACTCTCACTGTTTACTTTTGTAAATTCTCAAACTTTCTTTTTATGTGTTAGTTCTCAGCTAATTTTTTTTTTTTTTTTGAGATGGAGTTTCATTCTTGTTGCCCAGGCTGGAGTGCAACGGCGCGATCTCAGCTCACTGCAACCTCCATCTCCCCGGTTCAAGCAATGCTCCTGTCTCAGCCTCCTGAGTAGCTGGGGTTACAGGCGCCTGCCACAATGCCCGGCTAATTTTTTGTCTTTTTAGTAGAGATGGGGTTTCACCATGTTGTCCAGGCTGGTGTCAAACTCCTGACCTCAGGTGATCCACCTGCCTTGGCCTCCAAAAGTGCTGGGATTACAGGCGTAAGCCACCATGCCCGGCTAGTTCTCAGATATTTGCAGGTGCCTCTCATTTACTCAGAACTCCTTATGAAGTAAGCAATATTGGCCCCATCTTGGAGGAGAAGGGAGAAGGGAGGCCAGGGCATAGAGAAGTTAAATGTATGATTCAATGCGGTGCAGCAGGCAACAGTAGATCCAGGCATGGAACTTGAGGCTATCCCAGTCCAGTCCTCATCCCCACTGTCTACTTGTTTTTTCCTCCAAAAACCACTCTGTAGGTTGTAATTTTGGCACATTTTCCACCTCCAGTTAGATCTTCACTTCTAAAGCTAAGTGAGACCTGAGACCCATGTAGACACCCAAGAAGCTTGTGGAATCTGATGCATTTGGCTTAGACTTCTGACATGTGTGTTCATTCCAATATCACATAATTCACATAATATTCTGCTTTCTTCTTTTTCCCAATTCGATTCAAATATTTCCAAGTCAAATTTCAGTGTAACTCCCACCTCCCCCTATGAAGACACTGCAACCTGCATGGATCTCTTTCCTCTTATGGTCAGGGGCCAATTTAGCATTTCATCATTCTTTTCTGATTTCATGGGGATGATGTAATCTCTTCTATTTTCTTGAGGACAGGGACAGTATCTTCCTCTACTTTTGACTTTCCGGTGATAACTAGAACAGTGCTAGGCAAATTAGGTGCTCGATGAGTTAGTTGGCCTTTTTAGTCCTTGGGATAATTTTTACATTGAAAGCAGTTTGGATATAAAAGGGCCAGTTGAAAAATGTGATCAAAGCTTCAACAGCCATAGGCCTATAGGCTGGATTAACCTGTCTCATTCATCTCAGATGCTCTATTTGCATTTCTGTGACCTTTCGATAATGATATTAAATCACGATGAAGCTTTGGGTCTTACCACAGTTCTCAGTTTCAACTTTTAGACATTGGAACTTTTTTTATTGTCATGTTTCTTTATCATTCACCAAATAAGACTATATACATTAGTGCATTCCATAGTAGGGATACCAGAGTTGAACACAAGTCCATTATTCTGAGTCCAAAATGCCTTCCCCTTCACCACTCAGAAAATCAGATTGACTAGAAAAATTCTACAATCAAAATCTGGCTTGTATGGAAAGAGTATGGGTATGTGGTGGGGAGATAAGAGAAGTTGGTTAATGGGTACAAACATACAGATAGATAGATAGATAGATAGATAGATAGATAGAATAAATTCTAATGTTTGATAGCAGAGTAGGGTGACCATAGTTAATGATAATATATTATATATTTCAAAATAGCTTGAAGAGAGGACTCAATATGTTCCCAACACAGACAAATAATTAATAGTTGTGGTGATGGATACCCTAAATACCGTGACTTGATCATTGCAATTCCATGCATGTAACAAAGTATCACATGTATCCCATAAGCATGCACAAGTATTATGTATCAATTTAAAAAATCTGGCTTGTAAATATACACTTTTTTTAACTTTTATTTTAAGTTCAGGGGTACAAGTACAGGTTTGTTACATAGGTAAACTTGTGTCTTGGGGGTCTGTTTTACCAATTATTTCATCATCCAGTTATTAAGCCTAGTACCCATTACTTATTTTTCCTGATCCTCTCATTTGAACTTTGAAAGCCAGAATTCAGGAAAAACTTGGTCCATATTTATTTTAAATGCAGATTCTCAGGTCCCACCCCTGCCATCAGAAAAAGAATCTCAGGCTGGGCTTGAGATTACCTCTCTAGGTAATCTTAATGTGCGTTAAAGTCAAATAAACACTATTTTATGGCATTTTTGTTACTGAATAAGATGTGATGTGATTTCAAGCACATCCCTAGAGAGTATTAAATGGAGGATTCAGGGAAATTAAGTATCTGGGTGACTCAAATGTTTTATATTAAAATGTGTAATGCATCTTATTTGCTAGCCATGGCTCATTTATATGGTCTCATGATCCTCACTTCCTAGTACTTTTTAGGTACAGCACACTGAATATGTGCTTGAATCTTTAAACCAATATCATCAGCTCCAGAGTAAGTGTTGGGAGTCACACTGGGAGACTTTGGAAGTGCTAACATGGGATTTCAGTTTGACTGAGAAGCTCCTTGGATTTTCCAAGGTGAATTTTTTTCTGCTTCCAGTTTAGATTAACTTTCTCTCAATTTTTATAATAGAAAGATCACAAAGAACTGACTCTTTCCTACAGCTGTTAAAGATAGCGAATTAGGATAGGTGTGAACTGGTAGCTCATTAGCCCCTTTGAGTTTCCCAGCTGCAAAGGTCAGGGCAGACTAGCTACTATCACAGGGTCAGAGTGTGAATGGCAGCTGGTCAGGAAAGATAAATATGACAAGATGTGGAGCAAAGCAAGGTTATTATTACAAGAGGTGTCACCCAGATAATAATGCAACTTAACCAGTGAAAAATCACTCAAATCATGACCCAGCCCAAAAGGAAAATAACCCCTATGATTTCAGAATTTATTGCAGCATTGTGATTGTTTGCCCGTTAACATGTCACTTGCGGAACGAAATAGTTGGGAATGCTGACTATAAAATGAAATTGTTTTTTAATTCTTCTCAAAGTATTCTAAGCATTATGGAATGACCAGTTTATTAGGTCTCTGGGGAAATAAATATGACTTACATCCTCTTTGAAATGTAGACCCCACCATTCTCTTTTTCTTCTCTCTCTCTCTCATGCGTGCGCTTACTCTGTTTTTATCTCTTTTTCTATGTCTCCCCAAGCTCATGAATAATGTTCTTAGGAATCATTGAAGAACCATGCTAATGAGGACTTGAATTTCCAGTACTTTACACAATGTAGCTTATTCTTGTTGACAGTACATCTCTACTGTGGCTCTATTTGGAAAGAATGCCTTATTCCAGGAAGAAGGTCTTCATGAACCTCTGGAACTTCATCTTCCATTTTATCATTTCACCACTTCATGAGATGGAATACTGCAGTTGTTCAGATCGAAATATCATATGGCCAGCATCGTCCACCATGCAATCTCATTCAACTTTCATTAAAGTATCACAATAGCACAGAAAATGAAGACAGAGAAAATAGGGAAATTCTGCCTTAAAAAGAACAAAAATGGATGACACATGCCAGATTTTTGGAGGAATCTCTGCTCATCATGTGAGAGATAAATGGAGTAGATTTGAGGAATGCCTTATGGCACACCCAGGTTTTAGGTCACACAAGAGTGACACATGAAAAATGTAGAGTCTAGACCTTCTCTGTTCTTTACTCCCTTAGGCAGAAACCCAAGGTTTGTGTCCATCAGAATATAGTGTAGCTGCCTTATCTTGCAGGTGTTGACCCATTAAGTGGCCAAGTACTCTTTTCCCATCACTTCCGCAGCCCATTACCTCATTTTTCTGCATGTATAAGAGGGAGCAATCCCAGACAACAGTGGGAGGAATTAGGAGTGTGTAGTTGATTAGAGATTGTTTATATTTTGGGCCACGCATGATGGCTCACACCTGTAATCCCAGCACTTTGGGAGGCCAAGGTGGACGGATCCCTTGAGTCCAGGAATTTGAGAACACCCTGGGCAAGGTTAAGGTCTCCCAGCATGGGAGACCCCATCTCTACTAAAAATACAAAAAATTAGCTGGGTGTGGTGGCACATGCCCGTAGTCCCAGCTACTTGGGGGCTGAGGTGGGAGGATCACCTGAGCCGGGGCTGTAGTGTGCCGAGATCACATCATTGCGCTCCAGTCTGGGTGGTGGGAGTGAGACTTGGGAGAGAGAGAGAGAGAGACTGTCTGTATTTTTGTAGGAGTAATGTCTTACCTTGGTTTGGGTTTTCCCAGCAGCAGACATTGAGACAGTAAAGCCAATCACTTTTTTGTGGGGTGGGTGATGGAGGAAGGATCACAAAAGGTGTGGTAGGGAAGAAATGACCCAGGGGGAGAGGGCAGCAAATAATGGTTCTTACAAAACAAGTTACTGCTAAGGTAATCAGAGTTTAATCTCTCTGAGGAACACTGACTGGTCGTCTAAAACATGGGCCTTGGAGTTATCCCACCTAGGAAGTGAGGGAACTGGGATATTTATACTCCAGTTTCCATCAGTTATTAATCAAAGGCTGCTCCTGGGGCCATGGTGTAATTTCCCTGGCACATCTGGCCTGCTGTGCACAGGAGCAGAGTGGCTCTGTAGGTCAGAGGAAACCCCCAGGCAAATGAATCTAGGCGCTGACAGGTAGAAGGTTAGTGTGCTCTGCAGTGTTAAGGGTGAGGGGCTCTGGGCAGGGCACTGACAGTGTCAACTGCAGTCAAGACCTTGTTCCACTCAGATCCACCTGTGTCCTGTGTTAGGCTTACTCTATCCTATCACTGCTTCTTCAAGGTCACAAATAAACATTAAAAAAAAAAAAAGACAACAGGAGCATTAGTGGGCCAGGATCTCACTGTCTACTGCTGCAGTCTTTCCCATGATGTTCATTGATCAGCTCTCTTCTGTTCTACCCTTTGTAGACCCTCCAGCCCCTTGGCCAGCATTTCTACTGGTTTAGATTGCTTACCTTGTGGAATAACGCAGACCTTTGTCTCTGAGAGGTCTAAGTCCCAGATTAGGAGGGATTTTTTTTTTTTCGATGCAATCCTATGTCCTGGCAGGTCTGATATTATCCATGCCATAGAAGGCAGTGCTGGTTGCACAGTCACTTGATGTCCCAAGCTCAGGTACTCAGTCACTTCGTGGCCACAGCAGCACTCAGAAGCTGCTTTCTGAATGAAGAGTTGTCTTTTGTGGGTGGCATGGACTTGCTCTAGACCTCTGGGGCTCTCATTGTGGTTCTCCCATTGAGGCTTGTCAAAGATTCTAGTGAGTCTAGCAGCAGGGAATCTTCTGGGTCACAGAGCTAAACACTAGAGTTGCTTGTGCCACAACCTGGACCAGTTCCAGTGCCCTCACTTGCTCCATGCCTACTCTATTAGTTTGCTTGGGGTGCCATAACAAAATACCACACACTGTGTGGCTTAAACAGCAAAAACCTGTCCAATTCTGGAGGCTGGACGGTCTGAGGTCTAGGTGTCAGCAGGTCTGGTCTCTTCGGAGGCCTCTCCCTGGCTTGCAGGTGGCCCGCCTTCTTGCTGTGCCTTCTCAGGGACTTTCCTCTGTGCGTCAGCTTCTTGGCACTTCCTTGTGTGTCCAGGTTTCCTCTTCTTATAAGAACACTAGTCAGACTGGATTAGAACTCATTTTAATGAACTTATTTTAACTAATTCATCTCTTAAAGGCCCTATCTCCAAATATACTCACATTCTGAGGTACTGGAGGTTAGGGTTTTGACGGATACATTTTGCAGGGACGCATTTGACCCATAATACCCACTCAAAACCAGAAGTGTTCTGACTCACTACTAAATGAGTTGAAGCAGTATTCACAAGTGTGGTGGATGTGGTCTCCAAAATCTGAAGAGGTCCACTGGGCATTGTACCACTTTCTTAGTGGTAGGAGGTACAAAGTGCACACATTTGTTCGCCCCTTGGAGGAGTGACCTGGCATGTCTCAAACCACGGGGCCCCTGAAAGCTTTATTGACCGCAGCAAAGCCTTGATTGTGTGTAAGCTTCCTCTTCCACTCTCTGATCCAGATATATCTGACCAGAATGCTTACCATTCCTGTCCCCCAGGCACAATTAAATGATGTTGCCAGCACAGTGAAACCTTGAGATTTCCTATAGAATATCCCGATGATCCCAATCCCGTTAAGCTTTATTGCAATCTAGCCATGAGGGCATGACAGTGAATGTATGTATCTGTCTGTTCTAAGTGACAGCAAACTGCTTTTGATGCTCCTTTCTAGAAGGGATTGAAGAGAATGCATTTTCCAATTTAGTAGTGTTACACCAAGTACCAGAGACCATGTTGATCTGCTGTAGTAAAAATACTGCATCTGGAACAGCAGTTGTGGTTGGGGTTAATACTTGGTCATGATAGTCCACCATAAAATGCATGACCCAACTGGCTTTTTCTAGAAGACAGACTGGTGCACTAAATGGGGATACGAAGGGACCGCCATCCTAGCCTCCTTTATGTCTTTGAGGGTAGCCCCAATCTCTGCCATTCTTCCTGTGATGAAGCATTGCTTCTCATTTTCTTGTCAGGGCAGAGGGGGGCAATTTCAAGGTTTTCACCAGGCTTTTCCTATAATACCTCAGTCAAGAGACACCACACATGCATTTTAACAGAAAGGACTTAATGTAAGGAATTATTAAGTAGTTATTTAAAAACTGGAAAGGCAAAGAGAGAACACTAAGATATCTCAGCTACCACTCTTACACCTGGGGGAACAAGGGAAGAAGTTGGAATTATTGATAGGTAAAAGCTTGCAGTAGAAGCTGAATCTCAGACTTCTGAAAGGAGACCATTGCTCAGCTTATGTTGATGACTCTGAGCTCAGAGGAGGCATCCCCTGGGGCTGTGACCCAGAACTCTGAGGAAAAGGTCCTGGTCAGCTGTGCTGGTGTTTCTGGGGACCATGGTGAGACTGGTCCTGCCAGTGTTGGAAATCCTGCAAACTGAATGCATGCTGTGACTGCAAATGCCGAGGGAAGCAGTGAGACTGAGGTGCTGCGACAAGAACACGAAGTACACGTCTTCTTATTGCTCAAGTTTCCCGTATTGGAAGAGCTGAATGTAGAGCCAGCTGGCAAAGCAGAAATGTGGCTTCCCGAGCCGCAGCCCCAGCATCACAAAGCAGAACATAGAAGTGTGTGTGTGGGAGGCAGAAGAGGTAGGGGTGGGTTGAACCTGAGAGACAATAGCTTAAAAACTATTACAGGGCTCTTATTCCAGAGATCAGGCAACCAATATAAGATTCTACCAGTCCATATTGGTCCAGATTATGCACTCCGGTACTAGAGAAATGATCTCTACAAACACATGGATCCATACGGATGGGTCTACAAACACATGGAGTCTATAATAAGACAGACTCCACTTATCACCTGTCCTCCAATGTCCTCTCTATAACAGGGATACCCTGCTCATGTTTTGGGTCCCTATATCAGTGTCAACTTAGATCCTGTATCCAAGAGCCCTTGAAAAATGCGGCTATTCTTCTTTCTGCAGTGTGCGCTTACTCAGGTAAATGGCTCTGTTGTTTTGGGAAGGATGGTAGAATCATGACTGAGGACACTTGCTGTGACACTGCAGAGTTCTCCACAAGGGGACTCAGCTACTCCTTCAATTGGTCAGTTCTAGGTCTGAGAATTGGCTCAGGTCTGGAAACTGGGTGAGCCATCATGACTTTCCACTGGGGAGCTCATGGCAACTTTCTGCTCATCCACGTTTAACCTCTTGTGATCTTATGTCTCAAGCAGTACACTTGTTGGTTGACCTTGTCCTTGGGAACACCATGGCTGCCCCAACTTCCATTGTGACCTTGCTGCCCATTATGGTAGTTACGCCCCACCCTTGCCACTGGTGGTTAAGTGTTGCTACCTGACTTGAGCTCTTTTGGAATCTCATCATCCTCACTGACACTGGGGAGCCTAGGGGTGGCTGTTTTCTGCAGGCTGGCATTAGCAGTATGAGAACTAAAGGTACTGCTAAGGATTCAATCCATGGCTAGAGAGAGTTACCAGGTCATCATCACCAACCTACTCATCAGAATGCCTTGATTGAAATCTTGGCTCTGTCAGTTACTTACAAGATGACCTTGGGCAAGTTACTCAGCATCTCTGTGTCTCACTTTCTCTTTCTGTAAAATGGGAATATTAATAGTAGCTACCTCAAAGAGCTGTTGGATGGATTCAATAGGTGAATCATTAAGTTGCTCAGAACAGTGCCTCACATATCATAAATCCTTAAAGAATATTAGCTATTACCAGGCCAGGCACAGTGGCTCACGCCTGTAATCCCAGCACTTTGGGAGGCCAAGGTGGGAAGATCACTTGTGGTCAGAAGTTTGAGACCAGCCTGGCCAACACAGTGAAGCCCTATCTCAACTAAAAAAAAAAAAAATTAGCTATTATTATTCCTATGAAAATTTAAAAAGGAGCAAGAAAGCTAACCATTATTGTTCAACATTATTCTGGAAATTATAAAAAACAATTAGACATGAAAAAATATGAGAGGTCAAATACTGGAAAAGAAGATACAAAATTATCATTATTTATGGGTTATGTAGTTGGCCACCTGGAAAAATTTTTTAAAAAATCAATGAAAAACTGTATAAAATTAAAAAGAGAATGGCCAAATCAACAGTTTCCTTATCCATTGCAATAGCCATCTAAAATATAAAATAAATGGAGGGAGAAAAACCTCACAAGGGCCAAAGTATTTTTATAAGGGAAACTGCAGACATTTGAGAGCAGCTAAGACAAATGGGGTACTATTTTTGGATGGTGAGTATCACTATTGGAGAGATAGCAATTCTCCCACAATTAATTAAAAAATTTTTACACAGTTCCAGTCAAAATTCAAACATATTTTTGTAACCTAAAAATGATCCCCCAGTTTATCTGGGAGTATAAACAATGAGAACAGTAATAACAAATGTTAAAATAAGAATCATGGGGTATCGATTACCACCAGATGTCAGAACAAATTTATAAGGTCAACATGGTTTAAATATTTTTACTGCTGGATAGACAAAAAGAAAAAAGTGGGAAAACCTTAAAAGTCTATAAATAGACCTTATGCATATATTTAAAAGTTAGTATGTAACAAAGTTTCCATTTCAAATTAGAGAGGAAAAGGTAGACAGTCCCATGAATGACTTTTCAGTGACTGACTAATCACCTGGGAAACAATTAAGTTAGCTTTCCTATCCCATGACTTACTCCAAAATGAATTCTTAACTGTTTAAGAATTAAGCATATATAAATATGAAACCATAAGAAAAGGTAAAATTGTATAAATATTATATAATCTTGAGGTGAGGAAGAGAAAAGACTATGTAAGGAAGAAAACAAAGAAGAAGAACAGTAGATTTAAATACATAAAGATTAGAAATATTTGGTGTTGTAAAACGTCGCAAACAAAACGGAAATTGGGAAACATTTATAAAATAAATGATAGACAAAACACTGATATTTGTGTAGAAGATTTTTTATTTTTTAATTGACATGTAATAATGGTTCATATTTATTGAGTACCTAGTGCTGTTTCAATACATATAATGTATAGTGATCAGATTAGGGTAATTAGCATATCCACAATCATAAACATTTCTCATTTCTTTGTGTTGGGAACATTCTTTCTTCCAGCTATTTGAAAGTATATAATATATCATGGTTAACTACAGTCATTTTGCGGAGTTATTGAACTTTAGAACTTATTCAGCTATCTAGATGTAAATTTTGTATCCTTTAAAAAAAAATCACCCTATCCATTTCCCTTTCCTCTTCCCCTTCCCAGCCTCTGGTATCCTCTGGTCTACTTTTACTTCTATGAAATCAACGTTTTCAGCTTCCACATATGAGTGAGGACATGCGATGTTTCTTGCCTTTCCTGGCTTATTTCACTTAATGTCTTCCAGCTCTATCCATGTTGCTGTAAATGACAGGATTTCACTCTCTTTTTTTTTGTGGCTGAATAGTATTCCATGTGTATATACACCACATTTTCTGTATCGTCAGTTGTTGGACACCTAGGTTGATTCCATATCTTGGCTACTGTGAATAGTGCTGCAGTAAACACAGAAGTCTCTTCGATATTCTGATTTCCCTTCCTTTGGCTAAATGCCCAATAGTGGGATTGTTAGATTATATGGTAGTTCTATTTGTAGTTTTTTTTAAAGGGACCTCTATACTGTCCTCCCTGTGGCTGTACTAATTTACATTCCCACTAACAGTATGTAAGAGTTCTCTTTTCCTTGTTTCTTCACCAGCACTTGTTATTTTTTCTCTTTTTGATTATAGCCATCTTAACTGGGGTGAGATCATACCTCTTTGCACTTTTCACTTGCATTTCCCTGATGATTAGTGATGTTGAGCACTTTTACATGTATTTGTTGGCCATTTGTATGTCTTCTTTTGAGAAATGTCTACTCAGATCATTTGCCCATTTTAAAATCAGATTTTTGTTGTTGTTGTTGAGTTGTTTGAGCTCCTTGTATATTGTGGATATTAATCATCTGTTGGATGCACAGTTTGCACATAATTTCTCCCATTCTTTAGGTTGTCTTTTCACTCTGTCGATTGTTCCTGTCATTGTGCAGAAGCTTTTTAGTTTGATATAATCCCATTTGTTTATTTTTGCTTTTATTGCCATGCTTTTGAGGTCTTATTCATAAAATCTTTGCCCAAACGAATGTCCTGAAGTGTTTTCCCTGTTTTCTTCTAGTAGTTTTATAGTTTTGGGACTTACATTTATGTCTTCGATTCATTTTTTAAAACATTTTAATTTTTGTGGGTACATAGTAGGAATATATATTTAGGGGCATATGAGATGTTTTGATACAGGCATGCAATGTGAAATAAGCACATCATGGAGAATGGGGTATTCATCCCCTTAAGCATTTATCCTTTGAGTTACAAACAATACAATTATATGCTTTGAGTTATTTAAAAATGTGCAATAAGTTATTATTGATTTTAGTCACCCTGTTGTGCTATCAAATAGTAGGTCTCATTCTTTCTAACTAATTTTTGGCACCCATTAAATATCTGCAAGTATCCCCCAGCCTCCCACTACCCTTCTCAGCCTCTGGTAACCATCCTTCTACTCTCTATCTCCATGAGTTCAATTGTTTTAATTTTTAAATCCCACAAATAAGTGAGAACATGTGATGTTTGTCTTTCTGTTCCTGGCTTATTTCACTTAACATAATGATCTCCATTCATGTTGTTGCAAATGACTGGATCTCATCCTTTTTCTGGCTGAATAGTACTCCATTGTGTATATGTACCACATTGTCTTTATCCATTCATCTGTTGATAGACAGTTAGGTTGCTTCCAAATCTTAGCTATTGTAAACAATGCTGCAACAAATGTAGGAGTGCAGATATCTCTTTGATATACTGATTTTCTTTCTTTTGGGCATTACCCAGCTGTGGTATTGTTGGATCATATGGTAGATCAATTTTTAGTTTTTTGAGGAACCTCCAAATTGTTCTCCATAGTGTTTGTACTAATTTACATTCACGTCTACAGTGTACAAGGGTTCCCTTTTCTCCACATCCTCACCAGCATTTGTTATTGCCTGTCTATTGGATAAAAGCCATTTTAACTGGGGTGAGATGATATCTCATTATAGTTTTGATTTGCATTTCTCTGATGATCAATGATGTTGAACACCTTTTTAAATACCTGTTTACAATTTATGTCTTCTTTTGAGAAATTTCTATTCAGATCTTTTGCCCATTTTTAATTGGATTATTAGATTTTTTCCATAGAGTTGTTTGAGCTCCTTATATATTCTGGATATTAATCCCTTGTCAGATGGGTAGTTTGCAAGTATTTTCTCCCATTCTGTGGGTTGTCTGTTTACTTTGCTGATTGTATCCTTTGCTTTGCAGAAGCTTTTTAACTTGATGTGATCCCATTTGTCCATGTTTGCTTTGGTTGCCTGTGTTTGTAGGGTAGTGCTCAATAAATTTTTGCCCAGATTAATGTCCTGGAGATTTTCCCCCATGTTTTCTTGTAGTAGTTTCAAAATTTGAGGTCTTAGACTTAAGTCTTCAATCCATTTTGATTTTATTTTTGGATAAGGCAATAGATAGGGGTCCAGTTTCCATTATTTTGCATATGAATATCTAATTTTACCAGCAGTATTTATTGAAGAGACTGTCTTTTCTCCTGTGTATGTTCTTGGCAGCTTTGTCAAAAATGAATTCACTGTAGGTGTGTGGATTTATTTTTGAGTTCTCTATTCTATTCCATTGGTCTATGTGTCTGCTTTTATGCCAGTACTATGCTGTCTTGGTAACTATACCTCTGTAGTATAATTTGAAGTCAGGTAAATATGATTCTTCCAGTTTTATTCCTTTTGCTTAGGATAGCTTTGGGTATTCTGGGTCTTTTGTGGTTCCATATAAATTTTAGGATTTTTTTTCTATTTCCGTGAAGAGTGTCATTGGTATGATAGGGGCATTGAATCTGCAGATTGCTTTGGGTAGTATGGAGATTTTAACAATATTGATTCTTCCCATCCATGAACATGGAATATTTTTCCATTTTTTGGTGTCCTCTTCAATTTATTTCATCAGTGTTTTATAGTTTCACTATAGAAATCTTTCACTTCTTTTGTTAAGTTAATTCCTGGGTATTTTATTTGTAGCTATTACAAATGGGATTACTTTCCTGATTTCGTTTTCAGGTTGTTAGCTGCTGGCATGTAGAAATGTCACTGATTTTTGTATGTTGATTTTGTAAGCTGCAACTTCATTGAGTTTGTTTATGAATTCTAAGAGTTTTTGGTAGAGGCTTTAGGTTTAAGATCTTGTCATCTGCAAACAGGGACAGTTTAACATTCTCTTTTCCTATCTGGATGCCCTTTATTTCTTTCTGTTGCCTGTTTGCTCTGGCTAGGACTTCCAGTACTATGTTGAATAAGAGTGAAGAGAGTAGGCATCTTTGTTTCGTTCCAGTTTTTAGAGGAAAAGCTTTCAGCTTTTCCCCAGTCAGTATGATGTTGTCTCTGGGTTTGTCATTTATCACCTTTGTTATATTGAGGTACTTTCCTTCCATATCTAATTTATTGAGAGTTTTCTTATGAAGTAGTATTAAATTTTATCAAATGCTTTTTCTGTATCTACTGAGATGATCATATGATTTTTATCTTGCATTCTTTTTATGTGATGTATCACATTTATTGATTTGCATGTGTTGAACCATCTTTGAATTACTGGGATAAATCCCACTTGATCATGATGTATTTTCTTGATGTATTGTTGTGTTTGGATTGCTGATATTTTGTTGACGATGTTTACATTTATGTTAATCAGGATATTGGCCTGTAATTTCTTTTCTTGTGTCCTTGACTGGCTTTGGTGTCAGGGTTATACTGACCTTGTAGGATGAGTTAGGAAGAGTTTTCTCCACTTCAGTTTTTTGGAATACTTTGAGAAGAATTAATATTAATTCTTCTTTAAAGATTTGTTAGAATTCAGTGGTGAAGCCACCTGGTCCTGGATTTTTCTTTATGGGGAGACTTTTTGTTACTGATTTAATCATATTTTTCATTACTGCTCTGTTCAGATTTTTTATTTCTTTCTGATACAATCTTAATCAGTTGTATGCTTCTAGGAATTTATTCATTTCCTTCAGGAGTTCTAGTTTGTTAGTGTATAGTTGTTCATAATAGGCTCTGATGATCTTTTTTATTTCTGTGGTATCATTGTAATGCCTCTTTTTCCATTTCTGATTTTATTTCAATCTTCTCTAATTTTTTTTTGTTAGTCTAGCAAGTGGTTTATTGATTTTGTTCATCTTCAAAAAAAACAACTTTTGTTTTGTTGATCCTTTTTATTTTTTAATTCTCAATTTTGTTTAGTCCTGCTTTAATTATTATTCTTTCCTTCTATTAATTTTGAGTTTGGCGTGTTATTGTTTTTCTAGTCCTTAGGTGCATTGTTAAGTTGTTATTTGAAAACTTTCTAGTTTTTTTTCCCCCTTGAGACAGGGTCTCACTCAGTTTCCTGGGCTGGAGTGCAGTGGCATGATCTTGGCTCACTGCAGCCTCAACCTCCTGGGCTCAAGTGAGGCTCAAGTGATCCTCCAACCTCAGCTTCCCAAGTAGCTGGGACTACAGGCACATGCCAATACACCTGACTAATTTGTGTATTTTTTGTAGAGACAAGGTCTTGCTATGTTGCCCAGGCTGGATTAAACTCCTGAGCTCAAGCAATCTGCCTGCGTTGGCCTCCGAAAATTCTGGGATTACAAGCATGTGCCACCATGCCTGCCCCTTTCTATTTTTTTGATGTAGACATTTATTGCTATAATCTTGCCTTTTAATACTGCTTTTGCTTTATTCCACAGGTTTTGGTATGTTGTGTTTCTATTTTCATTTGTTTCAGGAATTTTTAAATTTTATTCTTTTTTTTTTTTGAGATGGAGTCTCGCACTGTCACCCAGGCTGGAATGCAGTGGCGTGATCTTGGCTTACTTCAAGCTCTGCCTCCTGGGTTTATGCCATTCTCCTGCATCAGCCTCCTGAGTAGCTGGGACTATAGGTGCCCGCCACCATGCCCGGCTAATTTTTTGTATTTTTAGTAGAGTCGGAGTTTCACAATTGTTAGCCAAGGTGGTCTCAATCTCCTGACCTCATGATCTGCCCGCCTTGGCCTCCCAAAGTGCTAGGATTATAGGCGTTTAAATTTTATTCTTAATTTTTTTCTTCTCCCATTGGTCATTCAGGAGCATGTTGTTTAATTTCCATATATTTGTGTAGTTTTAAATGTTCCTCTTATTAATGATTTCTACTTTTATTGCACTGTGGTCAGATAAGATACTTGATATGATTTGCTTTAAAAAATTTTTTTTGAGACTTGTTTTGTGTCCTAACATATGGCCAGTCCTGGAGAATGTTCCATGTGCTGATGAAAATAATGTGTATTTTGCAGCTGTTGGGTGAAATGTTCTGTAAATATCTGTTAGGTCCATTTGCTCTATGGTGTAGTTTTATAGTTTTGTTTTTTCGTAATGGTGGTTATTATCTTTTCATGTCCAGATGTGAGACTGCCTTGAGCATTTCTTGTAAGGTCAGTCTGGTGGTGATGAATTCCCCTAGTTTTTGCTTGTCTGTGAAAGATTTTCTCTTTCATTTTTGAAGAATAGCTTTGCTGGATATAATATTCTTGGCTGTCAGGTTTTTTTTTTTTCTATCAGTACTTTGAATATATAATCTAATTCTCTCCTGGCCAGTAAGGTTTCTGCTGAGAAATCCACTGTTAGTCTAATGGAGAGTCTCTTATACGTGATTTGATGTTTTTCTCTGGCTGTTTTTAGAATTCTTTCTGTCTTTGACTTTTGGCAATTTGACTATAATGTCCTTTGAAGAGAATCTGTTTGGGTTGAATCCGTTTGGAGTTCGTTGAGCTTCCTGCATCTAGATGTCCATATCTCTCTCAAGACTTGGGAATTTTATAGTTACTATTTCATTAAATATGTTTTCTATATCTGTTCCCTTCTCTTCTCCTTCTGGAACACTGAATCGAATGTGAGTATTTGTTTGCTTAATAATGTCCCATCAGTCCTGTAGGCTTCCTTCATTCTTTTTTATTCTTTATCCTTTTAGTGTTATTTCAAAAGATCTGTGTTCAAGTCCAGAAATTCTTTCTTCTGCTTGGTCTGGTCTGTGGTTTGAGCTCTCAGTTGTATTTTAAAATTTCATTTATCGAATTCTTCAGCTTTAGGATTTCTGTTTTCTTTTTATATCTATCTCTTTGTTGGATTTCTCAGTCAAATAATAAATTGTTTTCCTGGTTTCACTGAATAGTCTATCTGTATTCTCTTGTATCTCACTTAGTTTCCTTAAGATTATTATTTTGAATTCCTTTTCTGTCATTTTGTTTATTTCCTTATGATTGGGTCTGCTACAGAAGAATTATTGTGTTCCTTTGGAAGCATGATATTTCTTCGCTTTTTTATGTTTGATGTGTTTTAAAGTTGATTTCTATACATCTGGTGGAAGAGTCACTTCTTCCAATTTTATGGAGTAGGTTTCACAGGGAAAGACTTATTCATATATATGGGTCCTGGGTGTTGGTTGGAGTGTGTTGGCTTTGGTTCTAGGTGGACACAGTCGTGTAATCTCTGTGTAGTTTCTTCAGCTGCAATCCACACTAGCAATGCTTGTGAGTGTCTCAGTGGCCTAGGCTGAGAGAGTTTGTGATGGTGGTGGTGTGGCTTTGTTGGGGGTGGGCTCACTGGGTCACTGGGCTGTTTCTCAGGTTAGGGGCACATGTGTGCACACAGCGGGTCAGCCAACTTGGGGTCTGGCTTGTTGGGGTTGGGACCATGGGGTTATTACACTGGCAGGGGGCATGGGCATGCGGTTTCTAGGTAAGCCTGAGAGTATGTCTGCCAGGGGAAGCCTCTAGAACTGTTTCTCAGGCCCAGGACATGGCTGCATAGCTTCTTGGTTAGCCTGGATGCATGTCTGTTGAGGCTGGCCCATGGGATATTTCTCTGGCCTGGGATGAGGGTGCACAGCTGCTCAGTCAACCTTGGGGTATGCCTGTGAGACACAGCCCATGGGGCTGTTTCTCTGGCCTGGGACACAGGTGCATAGCTGCTCAGCTGGCCTGGGAACATGTCTTCTGGGCATGGACTGTATGGTTGTTTCTCAAGCTTGAGTTGTGGGCATGAGGCCTTTGGGCAGGCTAGGGATGTGTCCAAGGCAGGCAGGTGGATGCCACTGGGCTGTTTCTCAGGCCCTGAGCACAAGCATGAAACTACACCACTGGCTTTGGGGGCATATCAGCTTCTTGGTAACTCAGGGACTTCTCCCACTCAGGGGAGGACACACAGTAGTTCGGCTAGCTCAAGGGTGGGTTTGTCCTGGGTGGGACTGGCAGACTGTTCCTCTAGCTGGAAGTGTATGTGTATGGGTTTGTTCCCTGGTGTGTAGGACCAGAGTCTCAGCTGATGATCGGCTCAGGCTGGGGTTGTGGCGTTCAGCCACCCATGTGGGCTTGATGCAATGAAGATGGAGCCCCAGTGTTGGACAGGTACAGTAGCTACTGGCCCTCAGGGAAGGCACACTCCAGAGGTGGCTCTGGTCTCAACATGGCACCATGTTGCTATAGCTTGGCTCACAGGGGCTGGATGGGGTATGGAGAGTGCACACCTTGTGCTCCTAATCCAGAACACTGTAGCTGTGTGAATTCCTGGCAGCTCTCCAAAATGGGCTCAGGGCTTGTGAGGACTGTGTGTTTCTCCTGTTGTAAGAACTGTAAGTGTTTTCAGTGGCAACGAGGGCTGGTGGCATTCTTCTGCTTACCGTTTCCCTGCAAGGAGAACTACCTCCTGTCTCCGGGCCAACTTGATCTGGTGAAAGAGATGGGGCTGCATGGAGGTGCCTCCACTCCCACTGCACTCCAGTGCTGTCTCTTCTACACTTCAGTCATATCTTAGCTGTTTATTCATTGCCTTGGTCCTTTGTCTTGGCAGAGATGAGTGCCAACTGTCTCTATTCAGCCATCTTGCTGATGTCATTCTGATTTTTTTAATGAAGAGCTCCTGCAAATCTGTGAAAAATATATAAACAGATCAGTATAAAAATGGCATATAATACAAATGAACTAGTCACAAAAGAAAAAATATTAATAAATAGTATATACAATAGAGTCTTTAAGAAACAAAAAGTGAAAGTGAAAGCAATGAGATATTATTTCCATTTTTACTTTTTGGTATCAAACTGACAAGTTATCATTTAAAAATTACAATATCCAGCCATGATGGGGATGTTGGCAAAACAGGCACTTTAATACATAGTTGAGGGAGGGTTAGCTGCTACATCATTTCCTGATGATACTATGACTAAAGCCTTAAAGTATGCCTTATGGAACTCATCCTAAAGAAATTAGCAGAGTTATGGCCAAATATATATGCAAAAGGATGTTCATCATAGAATTTTTATAATAATGACACCACCTAACATATTGATATAGTGGATTTGTTAAGTAAGTTATGGTCCACCCATGTGATGGACTACTATATAGCCAGTAAAAATCAAATGTACCACCTTAGAAAAATGTTTACAAAATAATTTACTAAGTGACAAAGTTATATATAAAATAAAATAAAATATAGAGTATGCCATCAGTTTTG
Organism: Pan paniscus; assembly: GCF_029289425.2. Classification (NCBI taxonomy): domain Eukaryota; kingdom Metazoa; phylum Chordata; class Mammalia; order Primates; family Hominidae; genus Pan; species Pan paniscus. The sequence goes on along the minus strand of NC_073253.2, from coordinate 43,481,487 downwards.
TAAAAAAAAATATGCATATATGTATAACTGTATATCTGCATATATGGGCAAAGAAAAAAGACTAGAAGGACATACGATGTTAATGTATTAGTCTGTTCTCACATTACTGTAAGAAAATACCTGAGACTGGGTAATTTATAAAGAAAAGAGGTTTAATTGGCTCATGATTCTGCAGGCTGTATAGGAAGCTTGGTGGCTTCCGTTTCTGGGGAGGCCTCAGGAAGTTTCCAATCATGGCAGAAGGCAAAAGGGGAACAAGGTACTTCACATGGCCCGAGAAGGAGGAAGAGAGATGGGGGAGGTGCCACACACTTCAACAACCAGATCTCATGAGGACTCACTATCACAAGAACAGCACCAAGGGGATGGTGCTAAACCATTTATGAGAAAACCACTCCATGATCAAATCACCTCCCACCAGGCCCACTTCCAGCAAAGGAGATTACATTTCAACATGAGATTTGGATGGGGTCACAGATCTAAACCGTATCAGTTAATAATAGTTACCTCTGAGTGTGGATTATAGTGTTTTCCAAATTTTCTGCATGACATATATCAGTTTTGTAATTTGAAAAGGAAAACAAATATGAAAAGAAAAAATATGAGGAAGATATGAAGGAAATCTTGGGACTCCATGACTCGGTTGACCTCTATTCTCAGGTTTTGTGTTTCAAGTTTACATACAAATTTAGAAAAATAGAATAGCAAGTATGTAGTATAGCCTGATATTGTGGCAGCACCTTATACTATAACAAATAGATGTTTAAAGCCTGTGAGGTTCTAGGCCACTCTTTTGAAAAGTTGTTTTTCAATATGATACATTCTTACTACTAAGAAATTCATTTTGGTGTCACTTGGGTCACTAGTTACCCACGAAAATTGATATTAGTGTAGATTTTTATGTCACATAGCCAGAAGGAAAACACTGAGAATAAGTGCTGCTCTTTCCCCAGTCAATTCATCCTTGTGCAAGATAAGCCCCCAGAAAGAGGATTTAAGGACCTCTCATCCTTAGTCCCGTGAGGTCTCTATCTCCATTCCCTTCTTCACTTTTGGTGACAATTCAAGGCTAGCCTAGCAAGCCCACACTTTCTCACCAAATAAAGACACACTCATTACCAGGGGGTGGGTGTGGCAGCTGGAGCTGTTTTATCAATAGTCTATTTGAGTCTCTGAAAAACAATTTAAGCTGGTCACAGTATTTCATCAAAACTGTTCAATACCGGTGACTGGTGGCCTCAGCGGATGGTATATCCATAATTCATAACGCCATCTAAATTGGAGAGAGGAGACACTGTAATCTCAGAATCCTTTTTAAGGGAGAGGAGGAATCTTAGAACATGCTTAAAACAAGTACAGTTGAAGCCTTTGTTACAGATGGGTTTTTATCTTTCTAGGAGATGGGAAAGGCTAAGTCAGTGACAACAAAGCTAAATATTTCTCCTTATAATACAAAGGAGAACAATGCATGGTTACTACTGACTAATTTATTTTACTCAATGGAATAAACCAGAATGACTAACATTGTTTTAATTTATGCATCCAGTGAGAGCCAGGATATTGATATGTAAAAGCACTTAAACATACACTGTTATGGGCCAGGGCTGTCAAGAGCTGTTTTGAATCAGAAAGAGCTGGAACTATTCATGTAGAAAGAGAGCTACCCAACAACCCAGCTCTATAAATAGTCCTGAGTGAGCCTGGCTTGTGGCTCGGGTTGGCCTGAGTCCCAAACTCCTCCCTGGGGACTAAACCCAGGAGGAATGAGACAGAAATGAAACTTGGGCATTTGTCTAGCTGCTTCCCTGGTCACCATAGATTTCTCAGGAAAAGCCTATTTGCTGTCTGTAAATATTTCCTCTCCCTTCTTCTTCCTGGCCTTCCTAAAAACAAAGCAAAGCAAAACACATAAATAAAATTTCAAAACACAAAAACAAATAAAGCAAATCTTTCCCAGTTACTCTTGGCGTTAGTTACTAAGCACTGGAGATTTACAGCCTACTTATTGGTAATCTTTAAATTCATGTTTCAGGAATCCCTGGAAAGTGATTTGGGTAAAAGAATGCAGTGAGGAAACTGTAAGAATGATCCTATGTTTCTCAGTTTTCTTTCCGCTGGCACTACTTTATTTAACCCTCACAGTGCTCTGTGGAAGGTATTATTAGATTGGTGCAAAAGTATTTGCGGTTTTGACATGAAAAGTAATGGCAAAAACCGCAATTACTTTTGCACTAACCTAATAGGATGCTTATGTGATGGGTGAGGGAAGTGAAGCTCAGAAAAGTGCAATGCCTATAAAAGGGGGACCATTCCATCATCCCACCCAGTTGAGTGGTCCTCCAACTACACCAGTGGTCAGTCAGTTACAGGCAGCTGCTGACCTCCCTCAACTCCTACTACCCATAGCCTCCACTCATGCGATATACATGCCAAAAAGTTTACTGAAAAGTTGTTGTACTAAGTTCCCCTAGATCACTGTAGTTTTCAAACCTTTTTCCTTCATTATGACCTGCTTCACATACTGGTGAACAGATGGCCCCGTGGGTCAGTGTGAGGCGCTTGTGAAATCTAGGCCATCGGTTTCACCATCAACATACATTAGCTAGTCTTTATGTTGAAGGAGATCAGGATATGCCACCTCAAAACGCACCTCTTTAGCTTAAGGATTATTTTGAGCTGAAGGCAGTTAAAGATCAACATATACAGGAAGAGGTCTCTGCTCTCCCTTTATCTGTCTAAAAGCAGGGCATGAGTTTCCCCTGGTGAAGGTGGTATAAGTTCCCCTCTCCTAAACCAGGATGAGGAACACGACCGTTATCGCTGGTGATGGAGAGCCGGCACCAAGTCTGCATAAACAAACCTTACTAAAATAACCCTTATTTTTCATTAGTTCTCTCATGTATTTCCTAGTCACTTTCAGTTAATTTATTGTCCCTGAGGCCCAAATCCTCTTTCCTTCGTTAAGAAGGCTATATAGGCAGGGCGCAGTGGCTCAAGCCTGTAATCCCAGCACTTTGGGAGGCCGAGGTGGGCAGATCACGAGGTCAGGAGATCGAGACCATCCTGGCTAATACGGTGAAACCCCGTCTCTACTAAAAATACAAAAAATTAGCCAGGCATGGTGGCAGGCGCCTGTAGTCCCACCTACTCGGAAGGCTGAGGCAGGAGAATGGCGTGAACCCAGGAGGCGGAGCTTGCAGTGAGCCGAGATCTCGCCACTGCACTCCAGCCTGGGTGACAGAGCAAGACTCCGTCTCAAAAAAAAAAAAAAAGAAGGATATATAAGCTCCCTAGTCTAACCACTTCTTTGAGTTTCACTTCTTTTCTGTGAATTCCCAGGAATGTAAAATTTTAAAAAGTTAATACGTTTATATTTCTTTTCTACTATTAGTTTGTCTTGTGTCAGTCAAATTCACAAGCCCCCGCTGACTAAACCCAACAGAGTAGAGGAAAAGTTCCTCCTCTTCAACAACATGTAGTTTTATACACTTAAAACTTAATCTCAACAGCTGGGTCACAATGGGCAGGGAGAACAGTGCAGTCATGCTTTGCATAACAAAGTTTTGGACAACAATAGATGACATATATGATGATGGTCCCATAAGATTATAATACCATATGTTTATGGTACCTTTTTGATGTTTAGATCTGTGTAGATACACAAATACTTACCATTGTCTTATAATTGCCTAGTATAGTGCAATAATGTGCTGTACAAGTTTGTAGCCTAGGAGCAGTAGGCTGTACCACATAGCCTAGGTGTGTAGTAAGCTATACTCCCTAGGTTTGTGTAAGTACACTCTGATGTTTGCACAATGACAAAATCACCGAATAATGCAAGAGACTCATGACTATACTAGGATTCAGGGACTATGTTAAGCACTTAAAGCTCTTATAATACTTTTAACATCCCTATGAGGTAGCTACTATAGTATTAGGTCGGTGCAAAAGTGAGCGCGGTTTTGCCACTACTTTTAATACCTCCGTTTTATAAATAAGAAAACTGGGGCCTGGAGAGGTTACATAACTTGCCCAATGTCCCACAGCTTATAAGAGGCAGAGGCAGGATTCCCAGCCAGGCAGTCTGACTCCAGAGGGTATGCTCTTCACTACTGTATTACAATGCCTCCAATCCACGTGGATGGACTCATTCCTTACCCTGGCCTGCTCTTAGGTTGAGCTGTTCCTAAACAGAGTAGAGACCTGGGCCAGTGTTGGCTTTCTGCCCTTCACTTTCAGCCCCCTCTTTCTCCCATCTGCCCACCCTCTCCTCTCTTCTTTTTCTGGTTCTTCTCTATTCCTTGCAATAACATTGCTCATCCCTGTGCCTCCCTTGGCCTAGGTTTCAGTTCTGTTTAGGGACTGCACAGTCTAGAGCACCATTGACCAATGGTTCCCAAGCCTGGGTGATCATCATATTTTTAGAGGAACTTCAAAAACATGCATACTCCTAGGCCTGTAACTTCTGGTGCATTGTCAGCTGTCCAGGTAATGGTGTTCACTCAGCTTGGGAAAAAATACCATGATACACAATGGTCAGAGTTCTGGCTGTGATGGTAGTGAAAACGCCTTTAAGAACCTGGCTGAACACAATATAGTTCATCTGGTTCCCTAAAGATAACAATTCTCTGGGAGGCCGAGGTGGGCAGATCATGAGGTCAGGAGTTTGAGACCAGCCTGACCAGCACGGTGAAACCCCATCTCCACTAAAAATACAAAAATTAGCCAGGCATGGTGGCACGTGCCTGTAATCCCAGCTACTCAGGAGGCTGAGGCAGGAGAATCACTTGAACCCGGGAAGGGGAGGTTGCAGTGAGCCAAGATTGTACCACTGCACTCCAGCCTGGGAGACAGAGCGAGACTCTGTCTCAAAAAAAAAAAAAAAAAACATAAAAATTCTCCTGTAGCCCTGGTCTCTTGTTTATAGAGAATAGCTGTGTTTCTGCTTCCATGTGTTCCAAAGGGCCAATATTAGTGCTGTGACACCTGGAAAACATCCTACTGTCTTAGGATGAGTGTTTGAGATGTGAAACACTCTTGGGCTGTGAATCCTTCCATGATATGTTAGTTCGTGGAAGGAGAATTGGAACTGGTGATGGTACTTAGTGGAGAGCTACTGCTAATGATGCAGAGCTGTTAGATATTGTAAACATTTAATTAGCTAGTCCTCCAGAGACCTCTGTAGAAATAGGTAATTAAACAAACAATTTAAATGCATTTTAAAGATCAGAGTCATTTCAGGATGAATAAGTTCTGAAAACCTACTGTACAACATGGTGACTATAGTTAATATAATGTATATTTTAAAATTGCTAAATTTTAAAAACAATAATAATGCATTATATATTTGAATTCTTTTTGCACCACCAAAAATAAGTATGTGACATGATTGGTATGTTAATTGGCTCAATTTAATAATTTCACAATATATGCATATATCAAAATATTACATTGTGCACTGTAAATATATACAATTTTTATGAGTCAATTAAAAAAACAGAGTCATTAAAGGCAATGTTTTCCCCTTTGAATCTAACTTTAAAATAAGGAAGTTCATAAATGCATCCTGTGTTTTGAAATAATGAATCTGTCATCAACATCAGATTAGCTGCTACTTCTGATAAAGTTAATTCTGCTGATTTCTGGAAGACTTTTTTAGAGACAAATAGTTTCTCTGAGGTTCCTTTAAGTTCTCGTTACTCAAAGCTTGGATGTTATGTTGAATTTTTCCACTTTGATCCATCCGGGCCATGGATTGTAGGCCGCAAGGAACAGAAACTGTTTATTCACAAGACAAGTGTGTCCTTGGTACTTCATGAATCTCAAAAGAGGATTAACTGGGGTGATGGTGGTAGTATAAATGTCATGTGTAAGTCCTCCATTTTAACTGTGACACTTCACAACACAACTGAAACAATCTGAATATGTAAAGAAGTTGGAGATTATCTGCCAAGGGCAGGTCTCTTCCAAATTACTGGTGGAAAAATCATCTTCCTTTTTGTAGTTAGGAATACACACACACAGGTGCGCATGCATGCACACACATGGTCAGTGATCTTCAACCACGTAAAAAAATAGGAAGCATTTGTTATGATTTCCCATAAGACAAAATATGGGAAAGTGGGCTTGCATTGCAATGGAGGCCTTAAAATTAAACTAGGAAACACCAAGGTTAGGAAACACCAAGGTTAGGAAACACCAAGGATTCTGCAGAGAGTTTGTAGACTCAAACTGATTTTAAAAATGATGAAAAAGGCTGGGGGCCGTGGCTCACGTCTGTAATCCTAGCACTTTAGGAGGCCGAGGGGGGCAGATCATGAGGTCAGGAGATCGAGACCATCCTGGCTAACATGGTGAAACCCCATCTCTACTAAAAATACAAAAAATTAGCCAGGCGTGGTGGCGGGTGCCTGTAGTCCCAGCTACTCGGGAGGCTGAGGCAGGAGAATGGCATGAACCCGGGAGGCGGAGCTTGCAGTGAGCCGAGATCACGCCCCTGCACTCCAGACTGAGCAACAGAGCGAGACTCCATCTCAAAAAAAAAAAAAAAAAAAAAAAATTTTTGAAAAGAACGTGCAGCTTTTAGACACTCAAAATATTTGCTAAATGGTATTGAAATAAAGATGGCATGGATTCATGTGAAAAGAAGAAACACAACAACAATAAGAACATAATTCTTTTAGTTACAAGGACCCTCTGGGATAGCAGTAATGCCTGTATTTGAGTCTTACTGCTGCCACTGGTTTGGATGAGTTTTTGGAACCTCTCTTAACCTTGATTTACACTTCTACTAATTGGGAATAATAATAATACTTCATAGAGTAGTTATTATGTAAGTAAAGTACTTAACGCAGTATGAGGCACTTTTCCTTTAGTTTTATATACCATTGATATTTACATATGTATTTACATGTTTATGTATCTATATGTAATCTCCATAGTCGTGCATATGGATTAGGTGTGACTACTATCCCAAATGGCTTGCATGCACTTCTGTCTAGAATTGGGGAGAATGAATTGACTAACATCTTGGTATCCCTCTGAGCCCCATGATTCCATAGTTCTGTGAAGATTCTTTAATGATTATTCAATTTTATGCAAGAAAAAGCCAGGTTGTCTCCTAGATTGTCCAGAAGGGGGTTCAGATAGGAGACATTGCATACAGCTACCTAATCCTACTAGATTACTTGACATTTTGGGATGAGCAATAAGTTGATAAATGAGAAGGACTGGTCACTGTCATGGTTATTAATGAAGAAACCTACCATCTTGATGGTGATGAATCTTGATGAGGGAAAAGAAATCACCTCTGGGCAAAACCTGCAAACATGCAGTTACTGCCTGATTATTGCCTCTGCATTTTCCTAAGCTGGTGTCAAAGAGGAAACGTGGATATTTAAACCTAGATAAACGTCATGCAAAGATGAGCCCTGAAGCCATAGTATCTGAGAGTTTGGCTTAAGGCAGAACAACCCAGTGCCATAAAGCTCATTGTTGGGCTGCCTTTTTCTCCCAGCCCTCCAGAGACAGGTCAGAATGGAAAAAAGCAAGCATATGTTTAGCCTTGCAAGGTTTTAGTAGGAAAATTCTGCAACTGAAAGCCCCATCACTGACAGTGTTTTGACATGAAGTTTCACGTAATTGGAAAAGGCATTACAATTTTCTGCCCATGGAATGCTTCTGAATATAACTAGCCATGTGACTTAGGAGGCGGTCTTAGCAAGTGTGCAAGCGTCTCTAAAGACAAAGAAGAAACCACTAGTATTACTCAACACACATCACAGTCAGGTGGAAAGGAATCCCAGGGGTCAGTAGCTTGAGTCTCCTGTCTCAAGGCAAGTCTGCTTTTCAGACCAGGCCAAAGCACAGTGTTCAATTATATTTCCTGGTCACCTTCCCTAATAGCCAATAAAACGGGTGCTCGTCCAGACTACTTAAGACTAGAATTGTGGTTGTTCCTTATCTGTGTTTTGAATTTCTAAGATTCCCTCTATTGGAGAAATACTGCCCAGGGAAATGCAGAGAATAGTTTCTTTGATACCAGACCATGACAATGTGTTTCTTTGGAGCTAGGGATTAAAACCTCACAGTATTTGTAGACTTGTGGCATCATTTTATCTGTTACCTCCACCCACATGTCACAGCCAAACAGGCCTCTCTTCCTTTTGCCAACTTGCCCACTCCCAGGCTTTTTCTGTTTAATTCTGGGAAACCTGGCAAAGAAAAGGATGACCCTTGAAGCAAATGATATGCTGAAATGTTCTGGGTGGGAGCTGCCTGAGGAGTAGGCCAAAAGAACTCACAGATCTATGCCTTGAGGGAAAGATGGGAAAATAGAGGCAGGTTCCTTTCCCCTCTCCAAACCATTTTGATCCAAGAACATTATGAACTTGGTAACTAGATATGCTTTTAGAAGACAGCCCTTCTATTTTAGAAATGGATTTTCTAGCTGCTTTAAAATCAGCATAGCTGTACACCAAGTAAATCAATGAAAAGTACTTTGTGTGCCAATTTGTGCTAGAGATATAGAGCTCCTTCAGCAACTACCAGTGCTAAAGAGATCACCTGCTTTCCACATGTGGTGAAACTAGGATTACCTTTCAGGTATGCATGTGGGCTATGGCTTTAGAGGAGGGTTCTTATCCTATACTTCTATGTTGATACAATTGTATCTTTCTTCTAAGTGTAGGGGAACCCCACTCAATAGAGTAGTTCATCTCCCAATCTTTTCATCCCCCACCTGTGTTCCCAAACATGCTTCTATCTATAATAGTGGCTCACTAGGAGAGTAGGGTCTATATTTGTGTGTGTGTGTGTGTGTGTGTGTGTGTGTGTTGGTATATTAGTTTTCTAGGACTACTGTAACAAATGAATATACACTGGTAGCTTAAAAGAATAGGCATTTATTGTCTCACAGTTCTGCAAGCTAAAATTCTGAAATCAAGGTCAGGGCCATGCTCCCTCTGAAGGCTCTAGGGGAGGATCCTTCCTTGCCTCTTCTAGCTCCTGGTGCTTGCTGGCAATCTTTGGTATTCCTTGGCTTGTAGATGCATCATTTCAATCTCTGCCTCTGTCTGCACTTGGAATTCTCCTGTGTCTGTGTCTAAATTTCCCTTTTCTTATGACACCAATCATTAGATTAGGGCCCACCCTAATTCAATATGGCTTCATTTTAATGTGATTATATCTTCAAAAAACTTAGTTCCAAATAAGGTCACATTTACAGATACTAGTGTTTAGGATTTGAACATATCATTTTAAGGGGCATAATTCAACCCACAGCTATCATCAGCAGCTACCCTCCAGGACAGGGAATGACCTCTATGTCCCTTCTCTGACGCATGAGATAGGCATTTGGGAGATGAAGCTGCTCTGGAGGCAGGCTCCGGCTCTTTTCCTGTCTCCTCCACCCCTCCTGTTTTACTCTGCTACCGCCACTCCAGCTGTCTCTGGAAACCTGCTAGGTGTTCTCCCATAGAGTTCTAGACAGACAGTAGTAACCAAAGCCCCCTTTCCAAAACCCATCCAAGACCGCCACCCCTGTCTCCTGGGTTTTGTTCCCAGAGGTGTTCCTGTGTCTAATCTTTGCCTTTGCCTTCCACTTTTCCTTTCCCCACCCCTCAGAGGTGGCAGACGGGGCGGGCTTTCCCTTTCTTCAAGCCTGTCAGAGACCTCCCTTATGCTACATTCTCCTAACTTCCTGTGCTAATATTCACCTTCACCTTCCCTGGGGTCATAATGTCAGATAGGACACACAGAGAGAAACAACAAAGGGAAGAGCTCAAACTCTTATCCCTACCACACAGGCATGAGTGTAGCATGTAGTCAAGTCCAAGTCTAGGCACAGAGAGCTGAGGATGACAATTGCAGCTTTTCTTCTATCAACCTTAGCTGCTGTGGCTTTTTCTTCCTCCCTACTCCTCTTCCCTTCCTCTTCCTAGACAGCTCTCTGTTTTTCATTTATTTATTTATTTATAAAGCAGCAGAATGCTAAATGTAAAAGAGATGAAAGCAAGGCTGCTCTAGTTGTAATGGAGGTGGAAGCCAGAACCCCACCCCTATCTCATAGCTTTGGAGTATTTCCCTCACACTCTCATCTCTTTAGAACACAGCTCGAAAATCACAGCAATAAGAGGCACTGATTCTCATATCCCATACCTTGAACTTGTTACTATAAATAAAACAGGCATGTTACCATGACAACCTGTCTGTTTAAATTGTTCCTTATAGACCAAATTAGCCAGGATCAATAGTGCTTCCTGAATGCAGAATTACTTTCCTTTTGCAACAAAAGTTTGAACAAATTATAGAATAAGCCACATGGGGAAACAAGGCCTGAGTTGATGCAATTAAATTGCTATCGGCAGCTCCTCTTCAACACCCATCCGAGGCTGTTCCTTCGTGCAGCAGGGTGCCCAGGCTTGCGCTCTCCAGGCTGCTGTGTTAGTCACTGCTCACTTCCATGGCCTCTTCCCTGGCAGGCTCTTCCTGCTGCTCTGCATGTGTCGTTAGAAAGGACACTTCTGTCTGTAACATCCTGCTCCCCCAGGCTCAGCTGTCATGTGACAAGATGCTGTCCTTGGAGATGGACAGATTTTAAATGACACTCCCTAAGCAGGCTTGCGGAAACAGACCTCAGAGCAGATGCAGGCCCAGGCCTCACCCCAGCGAGGAGCTTGTTAAGGGGCATGAGTTGACCCTGAAGCCAGTGATAGTCAGCCTATTGTCCCCCAGGACATGAGAGCCAAGAATTCCTTCCCTAAGCAAAACCTGAGGAGAAGTTCAAGGAGGATGGCGATGCTGAGCTTGGCTGCGTTTTTGAGTAGGAAGAGTGGAATATGGCCTCCTCCCATGATCTGAGAGTCTAGACAGGGTCCCACATTATCTTCCAACTGAATTTGTGCCCTCAATTTTGTGTCTTTTACTTAAAATGCAGATACTGCTGGGAAGGGCAGCAATTTAAACTAATTTCTACTGTGGTGTCAGGCTGGAATCTTGCTGGGTAGTATGGAGAGAGAAGGGGACACCTACAATGTCCCATGCATTTTACCAACATCTTTATTTAGTCCTCACAACAATTTTATAAGGTCTAATCTGTGGCTTTGGGTTCTTTTTTCATTATGTTCTCTCTATTATACAAAAATAGTTAATGCCTCTGCCTTGCTGTAGAGGTGACCCAATGTTTTGGGTTTGGACAAAGACAAGCTTGGGTTCCAATTCCAGTTCTGTCACCCTCTATGAGCTATGAGACTTTGGAGAAGTTATTTGCTCTTTTTGAATCTGTTACTTGACATTTGTCATTTGATCAAATCAGTCATTTGATGACTTTTATGGACGTCTCATCAGAACAATTTATAGTATATATTATTTTGCATATTTCAAGGGTTCAGGAAGCCACTGTAGTTAGGCACTTGTGGTATATGGCAGATCTCGGGATCAGAGTGAAGGAATAAATAGGTCAGGGAGAAGCAGAGCACGTGGTATCAAAAAATTAAGTGGTGTTCTTATCTGGTGTGAGTATCTTTATAAAATTGCCAAAATTAGTCTTTAAGTTATATTTCCTAGTTGGTAAGATCAACAATACATTCATTTCAGGTGCTATTTAATACTTTAAAAATAATTTTAAAAGTTCTAATTGTGGTTAACAAATGTAATGTAAAACTTACCACCTTAACCATTTTTAAGTGTTCAAGTCAGTAGTGACAGGTATAGTCACATTTTTGTGCACCCAATCTCCAGACTTTCTTCATCTATATCCATTAAACAACAGCTTCCCATTCCCCCTCCCCTCAGTTCCTGGCAACCATCATTCTACATTCTGTTTCCATGAATTTGATTACCTTAGATACGGCATATAAGTGAAATCATATAGTATCTGTCTTTTTGCGACTGTCTTATTTCACTTAGCATAACCTCCTCAAGGCTCATCTATGTTGTAGCATGTATCAGATTTTCCTTTCTTTTTAAGGAAGAATAATGTTCCATCATCTGTATGTACTATATGTTGTTTATCCATTCATCTGTCAGTGAATATTTGGGTTGCTTCTTCCTGTTGGCTATTGTTGGCAAAGGAACAGCAAAGATTGCCAGCAACTCACCAGAAGCTAGGTGAGAGGCATGGTGCAGATTCTTCCTCACAGCCCTTGGAAGGAACCAACCCTGCTGACACCTTGATCTTGGACTTCCAGACTACAAAAGTATGAGACAATACACTTGTGTTGTTTAAGCCACCCAGTTTGTGCTACTTTGTTATGGGAACCCTGCCAAACTAATACAAAAGGCAATCCAAGCAGCTGGTAATCTTGTTAGCCCCTCAGGAGAAGATGTTTGTGGTCCCCACTCTAGAGCCCCATAACTAACAAAGCTCAGGTCTTTTCTCTTCCTTTGCTTCTCCAGGTATCATTTTGTCTCTCTACATGTTGTCTCCACCCATATTTCCAGTCTGAATTCCTGAGAAAGAGAAACCGATGGGCAGGCTCTGTATGTTGGCTATCTTTAGGGCAAGTGCCTGTCCTTGATCCAATTAGCTGGGTCCAGGGTCACCAGGCTCTTGGGTTAGCAGAATAGGGATATATGCACAGAAGGAAACATGTTTGAAAGAATTTTAACATGAAAACCATTCTGAGGCTTGGCCTTCCCAGTACAATAGGTGACATATACATGGTATTCCATCATGGGCTTAGCTTGATTTGTACAACCTCATCCTACTTGCTGCCAATGCTTTAGGAAAAATTAGTCAGTTTAATGCCAGGTTATATTGTGATAACATATTAAGTCTGAAATATCAGTAATTAATGCAGCAAATGTTTATTTCTCACTCACAGTACACATGTAATAAGGGTCATGGGGGTTTCTGCCCTATACAGTCGCTTGGGGGATCAGGCTAACAGAGGCTTTACTAACTTGTACTTGCATCACTGGTAACACAGGGCCTCCTTGGCTGTCCATAAGAGAGGAGAGACACAGGAGAATCTGACTTCATTTCCCCAGGTGGGAAGTGACATATATCTCATCCACCCTCATTTCATTGGTAAGACCTAGTCATGTGACCCACTTAATTACAAGGAGGCCGAATAATGTTTTCTTCCTATGTGCTGGGGACCAGGAAGAGGAGAACCAGATATCAGTGATCACTAGCAATGTTTGCTTCTACTGCATAGTTCTAACGTATAGTTTTTATGTGTGCATATGTGTGTATATGTTTCATGGAAAGAAGTTTATCATCATTTGATTAACAGTACATTGATACTGGAGTGCTTTCTGGGCTATGATAGACCTAAGATTGACTAAAGGATATGTAACATTTTCCTAAGCATCAGTTATAACTGTCTCTTTTTCTCTCACTCAAGAGAGGATGTTACAATCCAAGGGGGTGCAATTACAGGGATAACTTTGAATCCACTCTAATTCAATTTTTAAGGTAAATCATTCACAAAGTTCAATACTTTAGGAATTACTTGATTAAAATTATTTACCTCTCATTTCATAATTAATCAAGATGTGTTTTGTATTACATGCTTGAAAAATCCCCACTCTAAATCTTGGTAAAAGGTAAAAGAATAACCAGGAGTTGATGATTTTGAAAGAGTGTAACGAAAAAATATTCTGACACTTGTTAAAAGGGTAAGGAAGACCTTACTCAGGTCTACTGCAATAGGTGTCAAGACTATTGCAACAGGGAAGACTGATCAGGCTCAACTCTGAATACTGCAAGGATAGATGAGGATTTACAGCCAATGAGCAGAGACGGGGTCGATAGATGGAAAATGACTAAGGATGAGGAGATTCTTGCTAAATTGCCTTAAGGTTCTTGTTGAAGGTGGGCTAGGGTGATGACATATAAAGGTTTTGGGATTCTCGCTAAATTGACTTAGCAGGATTCTTGTTTTTCTTTCCTTTCCTTCTTTTTCCTCAGTGCTCTGTATCTCTGATCTTTGACACACACTCACTGACATGGAGATGACCAGAGGCTAGATAAATAAGCTTAATAAATAAACATGCTATTATTCCTCCAAGGAGTATAAGAAGCATTCACACTTAAAATGATGACTACAAACTTTTTCCCCCTTCTCACCATTGCATACCAGCAGATTGCAAGTATCCTTCAAGTCGAGTGGTCTACAGCACTCAGCTTATGGAGAGGGTGTGGCACCGCATTATATCATGCTTGGATGTTCAAGTGCTTATCCTCCCTCCTTAGTTATGATCGCAAGGGCTGGAGTCTTCTCTTTCAGCTGCCAGTGTGTAATCATAGAGCTTGGATAGTGTTTGGCACATGGCTAGCCACACTGCAAATGATCATTATTCAGTTTGACTCAGAAAATAGCAATTTTCCATCCAAAGGATTGAACCTATGTGCCTGTGTTGGGGTTTATGGCTGCCTCATCAACTAATTTGAGGTACCAAGAGGGCACAAAACAAAGGCACTTGCTGATCCTGGTACAATTTATTAATTTTAAGAAACTCAAAATGGAGGTTAGTTTACATTGCCAAAGTGCTGACCAAAGACCCAAAGTCCTTAAAATCTTTTTTTAAAGTAAAAAGTAAAAATTCTTCTTTAAGGGTAGTTCAAATGTTTTAACTTCTTCCAAAGAAAAGATCTGCTTCATTTAAAATTAAATTTAATTAGACAGAGACGCCAGAATTTTCCTTTCAGTGACTTGGGCATTCCTTTGGAGAGGTTAACCCAAGGAATTCTTTTTGCAAACATAAATATTGCACTGGGGTATGGTAGAGGGGTTCTCAATCAGGAGTGAAGATATTTATGTATGTATCTAAACTCTGCCCCCGTGACTTCAGTACCTGTACAAGTTGTTAAAGGTCTCCAGCCTTCAAGTTCCACAGCTGTAATATGAGAATTGACTTGATTTGACAAGTTACCTTCTAGCTGTAACATGAGGGAACCAGTTTAAAGTTTCTTTGAATTTTTGGGTTGCTGTTTTCCAGATAGCACCTTGATTTCTAGGTTCTCAGTTTTTGCTGTTTCCTTACTTTTCAGTCTGTCGAGATGTTGAAGTATCATAATTATAGACATTTCTCTTCAGTGTCTCATGATATGAAGTAGATGTAAGTGGTATGTTATTTTAAGAATATGATTTGCATTACACAGACAGATAGATGATAAAGCTATCATGATAGGGAATAAATAGCAATAAGGATGTAGTACCCACAGAGAAAGGAAACAAGCCATGGAGGAAACAGTTGCTTTGTTGGAATGGCTTCTTGCTTTGCTTAACATGGTAATAGATGAAAAAGCTGAAAAGAGCATGAAAGAGTCTCTTACTACTGATAATATTGGTGGCAATAGGAAATAAAGGCCATTACTCTTGCGCAAAATGTAGATTTATTCATATGCTGGATTTACTAGGTGATGTTAGGTGTTGTAGCCATATATTTATAGCTAAAAATCCTCCCTCTATCAGTGAAAATTTTATAGAAAAATGTCTTCGATGAGTCTGAAGATCTTTAGTTTACAGCCTCTTATTTCCAATGAAACAACTATTTTTATAATACATCTTTTATTATGTGTGATTTCTTAAGAATTATAATTATTGCAGTTATTGCATTGTGGCAGAATAGACTTCATCTCTCAAGACCAGCTACATAATTTGTGGGGTCTAGTGCAAAAAAAATGCAGGACCTTTTGTCTTTTCTTAAAAAATAGAAAATAAGTGTTGTTAAAGGTATGCACTAAAATATAAAGCTTTTTCCTTTCTTCCATGGCCTCTCCCTTGACTTGTCATGGTGGTATTTCTTTTAAATTGCTATTTAATGTCATTCTAAGTAAAGAAAGATTAAAAATTTAAATTGTTAGCATGAATTTTACAGTTTATCTTTATATGGTGCAATGCTAGTTTTAAATGCAAATATATGAGCATTTAACTGTCACGCATAGTCCCCGAAATTATACAAATTGTATTTCATAGCTCATACATGAATATGTATTTTGTTCTTACCAGAACAGTGGAAATGCTACACAAAACTAATTTAACTGTTTTTATTTCACTTATTGATATGTACACATTCTACCAACACTATCTACCTTCGGCTTACTGGTGAGTAAGGAAGGTCTGAAAGAAAAAGAAACTGTGTATTGCCCTATCTTTCTTTTCCTTATATGCAATCATTTTCAGAGTAAGTGGTTGACTAATACAGGGAAGTAACCTGGGTCAGGAAAAGTACGATTGGGTTTCTTGGTGGTTTATGTTCCTTAGAATGCCATTGCTTTCTTGAGGCATTTGAAGCAAGATCTGACTTGAAATGAAAACATGGTTTCTTGGGGATGTCAGCACCTTCACTTACTCAGTCGTAGATATAACACGTTCATCTTATATTCCTTTTGAGTCTCACCAAACCCTCACACATTGTAGGTCCACAAGAGGTTTGTGCTGAAAGGGCATCAACAATGATATATGTTAAAGCAGTGGTGAGGAATGGTGGCAGACATTCATGTTGTGTGTGTGTCCTCTGCTCATGAGAATCCATCATCCTATTGGATTTTACTTACAAAATACAATTTTAAAGAGAAAATTATTATTAATAACAAAATGGTAACAGAAAAGCATAAGATGAAAGACTGTGCCCTTTCTTTCTTTAAATTTTTTTTTATTTCCATAGGTTTTTGGGTAACATGTGGTATTTGATAATATGAATAAGTTATTTAGTGGTGATTTGTAAGATTCTGGTGTACCCATCACCCGAGCAGTATACACTGAACCCCATTTGTAGTCTTTTATCCCTCACCCTCTCCCTGCCCTGAGTCCCCAAAGTCCATTGTGTCATTCTTAGGCTTTTACATCCTCATAACTTAGCTCTCACTATGAGTGAGAAAATATGATGTTTGCTTTTCCATTCCTGAGTTACTTCACTTAGAATAATAGTCTCCAATCCTATCCAGGTTGTGTAAATGCCATTAATTCATTCCTTTTTATGGTTAATTACTATTCCATCATATATACGTATATATATATCATATGATATATATATGATATATATATATCATATGATATATGTATGATATATAATATGATATATATGATATATATATCATATGATATATATAATATGATATATATATATATCACAGTTTCTTTATCCACTTGTTGATTCATGGGCATTTGGGTTGGTTCCACATTTTTGCAATTGTGAATTGTGCTGCTATAAACATGTTCGTGCAAGTATCTTTTTTGTTTAATGACTTATTTTCCTCTGGGTGGATACTTAGTAGTGTGATTGCTGGATTGAATGGTAGTTCTTTAAGGAATCTCCATACTGTTTTCCATAGTGGTTGTACTAGTTTACATTCCCAACAGCAGTGTAGAAGTGTTCCCTTTTCACTGTATCCCTGACAATATCTATTATTTTTTTGATTTTTTGATTATGGCCATTCTTACAGGAGTAAGGTGGTATTGCATTGTGGTTTTGATTTGCATTTCCCTGATCATTAGTGATGTCGAGCATTTTTTCATATGCTTGTTAGTCATTTGTATATCTTCTTTTGAGAATTGTCTTTTCATGTCCTTAGCCCACTTTTTGATGGGATTTTTTTTCTTGCTAATTTGTTTGAGTTTGTTGTAGATTCTGGATATTACTGCTTTGTCAGATATATAAATTGGGAAGATTTTCTCCCACTCTGTGGGTTGTCTGTTTACTCTGCTGACTCTTCCTTTTGCCAAGCAAAAGCTCTTTAGTTTAATTAAGTCCCAAGTATTTACCTTTGTTTTTATTGCATTTGCTTTTGGGTTCTTGGTCATGAAATCCTTGCCTAAGCCAATGTTTAGAAGGGTTTTTCCGATGTTAGCTTCTAGAATTTTTATAGTTTCAGGTCTTAGATTTAAGTCCTTGATCCATCTTGAGTTGATTTTTGTATAAGGTGAGAGATGAGGTTCTGGTTTCATTCTTGTACATGTGGCTTGCCAATTATCCCAGCACCATTTGTTGAATAGGGTATCCTTTCCCCACTTAATGTTTTTGTTTGCTTTGTTGAAGATCAAGTTGGCAGTAAGTATTTAGGTTTATTTCTGGGTTCTCTATCCAGTTCCATTGGTATATGTGCCTATTTTTATACCAGTACCCTGCTGTTTTGGTGACTATGGTCTTACGGTATAGTTTGAAATCAGGCAGTGTGATGCCTCCAGATTTGTTATTTTTTTTTAGTCTTGCTTTGGGTGTCCAGGCTCTTTTTTGGTTCCACATGAATTTTAGAATTTTTTTTTTTTAGTTCTGTGAAGAACAATGATGGCATTTTGATGGAGATTGCATTGAATTTGTAGATTGCTTTTGGCAGTATGGTCATTTTCACAATGTTGACTCTACTTATCCATGAGCATGGGATGTGTTTCCATTTGTTTGTTTCCCCTATGATTTCTTTCAGCAGTGTTTTGTGGTTTTCCTTGTAGAGATCTTTTACCTCCTTGGGTAGGGATATTCCTAAGTATTTTATTTTTTTTGCAGCTATTGTAAAAGGGGTTGAGTTCTTGATTTGATTCTCAGCTTGGTCACTGTTGGTGTATAGCAGAGCTACTGATTTGTGTACATTAATCTTGTATCTGGATACTTTACTGAATTCATTTATCAGTTCTAGGAGCTTTTTGGAGGCATCTTTAGGGTTTTCTAGGTATACAATTATATCATCAGCAAACAGTGACAGTTTGACTTCTTCTTTACAGATTTTGATGCCCTTTATTTCTTTCTCTTGTCTGATTGCTCTGGCTAGGACTTCCAGTACTATGTTGAATAGAAGTGGTGAGAGTGGACATCCTTGTCTTGTTACAGTTCTCAGAGGGAATGCTTTCAACTTTTCCCTATTTGGTATTATGTTGGCTATGAGTTTGTCATAAATGGCTTTTATTACATTGAAGTATGTCAGGACTGGGTCTTTTCTGATTGACTGCAGAAGTCATGTGCCCATAAAGCTCACCCTGACTTCTCTTAAATTGCAATGATAATTGTGCTAATACAAAATTTAATGACATTTATCAAAGAGTTGTAAGTATTAGGTTCTGTGCCAAACATTTTTGCATATTTACCTTTTTTTTTTTGAGGTGGAGACTCGCTCTGTCACCAGGCTAGAATGCAGTGGCGTGATCTCAGCTCACTGCAACCTCTGCCTCCCAGGTTCAAGCGATTCTCCAGCCTCAGCCTCCTGAGGAGCTGGGACTAAAGGCACATGCCACCATACCCAGCTAATTTTTGTATTTTTAGTAGAGATGGAGTTTCACCATGTTGGCCAAGATGGTCTCAATCTCTTGACCTCGTGATCCACCCGCCTTGGCCTCCCAAAGTTTATTTCTAGCTCACTGCAGTCTTGAACTCCTGGGCTGAAGTGATCTTCCCACCTCAGCCTCCTGAGTAGCTGGGACTACATGTGCCTACCACTGCACCCACCTTATATATATATATATACTTTTTAGTATATATGGGAGTCTCACTTTGTTGCCCAGGCTGGTCTTGAACTCCTGGCTTCAAGTGATCTTCCCCCTCAGCCTCCCAAAGAACTGATATTATAGGTGTGAACCAACATGCTTGGCATTTCTTATCATTTTTTGAGTGCATACTATAAGCCCAGACAGTATAAATTGTTAGCATAGTGTTATCTGACATCTATTGCCATCTCAGGATATTGAATGTGATGATTGCTGGCAGCAGTTGGGGATGGAGTGGAGGAAGTTGTTATGGTGATCTATTGTAGGGATCACTCCAGAACTCAGTGGTTCAAAGCAATAACCTTATACATCTACAATTTGAGCAAGGATTGGTGGGAATAGCCAATTTGTTCTCTATTTGATATGAGCTGAGGCAAATCAAAAGTAAGAAACCAGTCTTCCTCACTCACTTGTGCAACAGATCACACTGGCTGTTGGCTGGGGCCTCAGCTGGGACTGCCTAGAACACCTACATTTGGTCTTTGAGAGGAAGTCACTTTTCTTCCCCAACTTGACTCAGCCCAAACAAGGAGTCCTCTCCTTTTGGGTTTTAAATGACTCACTAGTATGGTAACATTGATCAAAAATTACTTCAAAAGTATTTGAGCATTAGACTCCATATAGAACTGTCTGCTCTAAATAATTTTGAGGATGATATAGCCATTCCGGTTTTATTTTCATTTTGAGCATAGTATATCTATTGTATCCTTTTACTTAGAATTTATTTGTTTTCCTAGTTAACATGGGTGTATTAGTTTGTTTTCCCACTACTAATAAAGACACACCTGAGACTGGGTAATTTATAAAGGCAAGAGTTAACTAACTCACAGTTCTGTAGTGCTGGGGAGGCCTCAGGAAACTTATGATCATGGTGGAAGGGGAAGCAAACATATCATTCTTCACATGGCAGCAGGAAGGAGAAGAATGAGAGAAGTGCAGAGCAAAGGAGGGAAAAGCTTCTCACAAAACCATCAGATCTCGTGAGAACTCACTCACTGTCATGAGAACAGCACAGGGGAACTGTCCCCATGATTCAATCATCTCCCATGACGTCCCTCCCCCAACATGAATTACAATTCAGGTTACAATTCAAGATGAGATTTGGGTGGGGACACAGAGCCAGACCATATCATTCTGCCCCTCCCCCTCTCAAATCTCATATCCTCATATTTCAAAACACAATCATGCCTTTCCAATAGTCCCTCAAAGTCTTAACTCATTCCAGCATTAACCCAAAAGTTTAAGTTCAAAGTCTCATCTGAGACAAGGCAAGTTCCTTCTACCTATGAGCCTGTAAAATAAAGAGCAAGTTAGTTACTTCCTAGATACAATGGGGGTGCAGGCATTGGGTAAATACACCCATTCCAAGTGGGAGAAATTGGCAAAATGAAGGGGCTACAGGCTGCATGCAAGTCTGAAATCCAATAGGGCAGTCATTAAACCTTAAAGTTCCCAAATGATCTCCTTTGACTCCATGTCTCACATCCATGTCACACTGATGCAAGAGGTGGGCTACCATGGCCTTGGGCAGCTCCAACCCTGTGGCTTTGCAGTGTACAGCCCCCAACCCCAGCTGTTTTCATGGCTGGCTTGAGTGTCTGTGGCTTTTCCAGGCACATAGTGCAAGCTGTCAGTGAATCTACCATTCTGGGATCTGGAGAATGGTAGTCCTCTTCTCACAGCTCCACCAGGCAGTGCCCCTGTGGGGACCCTGTGTGGGGACTCTGATCCCACATTTCCCTTTTGCACTGCCATAGCAGAGGTTCTCCATGAGGGCTCCACACTTGCAGCAGACTTCTGCCTAGACATCCAGGCGTTTCCATACATCCTCTGACATCTAGGCAGAGGTTTCCAAGCTACGATTTTTGTTTTCTGTGGACCCACAGGGTCAACATCACATGGAAGTGGCCAAGGCTGGGGGCTTGCATCCTCTGAAGTAACATCCTGAGTTGTACCTTGGCCCCTTTTAGCCATTGCTGGAGTGTCTGGGATGCAGTCCTGAGGATGCACACAGCAGGGGGACCCTGGACTTGGCCCAGGAAACAGTTTTTTTCCTTCTAGGCCTCCAGGCCTGTGATGGAAGGGACTGCCATGGAGGTTTCTGACATGCCCTGGAGACATTTTCCCCCTTGTCTTAGTGAATAACATTTGGCTCCTCGTTACTTATGTAAATTTCTGCAGCCAGCTTGAATTTCTCCTCAGAAAATGAGTTTTTCTTTTCTATCACATCATGAAGCTGCAAATTTTCCAAGCTTTTATTTTCTGCTTTCCTTTTAAACATAAGTTTCAATTTCAAACCATATCTCTGTGAATACATAAAACTGAATGCTTTTAATAGCACCCAAGTCACCTCTTGAACACTTTGCTGCTTAGAAATTTCTTCTGCCAGATACCCTAAATCATATTTCCCAAGTTCAAAGTTTCACAGATCTCTAGGACAGAGGAAAAATGCTTCCAGTCTCTTTGCTAAAACACAGTAAGAGTCACCTTTATTCCAGTTTCCAACAAGTTCCACATCTCCATCTGAGACCACCTTGCCCTGGACTTCATTGTCCATATCACTATCAGCATTTTGGTCAAAGTCAATCGACAAGTCTTTAGGAAGTTCCAAACTTTCCCACATCTTCCTGTCTTCAGAGCCCTCCAAATCTCTAAGAAGTTCCAAACTTTCCCACATTTTCCTGTCTTCTTCTGAACCCTTCAAACTGTTCCAACCTCTGGCTGTTACCCAGTTCTAAAGTCACTTCCACATTTTTAGGTATCCTTATAGCAGCACCCTAGTCTTTGTAGTACCAATTTACTGTATTAATCTGTTCTCATGCTGCTAATAAAGACATTATGTGAGGCTGGGTAATTTACAAAGGAAAGAGGTTTAATTGACTCACAGTTCAGCATGGCTGAGGAGGCCTCAGGAAACTTACAATCATGTCAGGAAGGGAAATAAATATGTCCTTCTTACATGGCGGCAGGAAAGAGAAGAATGAGAGAAGTGCAGAGCTAAGCAGGGAAAGCCCCTCACAAAACCATCAGATCTCATGAGAACTCACTCACTGTCACAAAAACCAGCATAGGGGAACCACCCCCATGATTCAGTCACCTCCCATAAGGTTCCTCCCCCAACATGTGGGGATTATAATTTGGATTACAATTCAATATGAGATTTGGGTGGGGAAACAGAGCCAGACCATATCAGTGGGTTTTTATATTTAGTGGGTCTTGCTTTTTTCTTGTTGTTGTTGTTCAGTTTGGCAATCTCTGCCTTTAATTAGGGTGTTTAGACCATGCATATTTAATGGAATTATTGGTATAGTTGGGTTTAAATCTACCATCTTACTTTTTGTTTTTTATTTGTCTCCTTTGTTCTTTGTCTTTCTTTTCTGCCTTATTTTGATTTAATTTTAAAAAATGATTTCATTCTTCCTGCTTTGTTGGCTTATTAGTGAAAACTCTTAAATTCATGTGTGTTTTTAGTGATTGTTTTAGGGTTTATAATATACTTTTTTAAAAATCAGAGATCTATCTTCAAATGATATTATACCATTTCATGTATAAGAATTTACAATATGTTTTACTTCCATTTCTCCCTTTCTGACCTTTGTGCTATTGTAATACATTTATAAACCCCACAGTGCCTTGCTTTTATTTTATCATTAAATAGTCAATTACATTTTTAAATGATTTATAAAATAAGTAAAATGTCTTATATTTATCCACAAAGTTGCCATTTCCGGTGCTGTTCATTCCATTACAGGGATCCAGATTTCCATTTTGCTGAAGAACTTTCTTTAACAATTCTTGTAGTGCAGGTCTGCTGGTGATAATTTTTTTCAGCTTTTGTATGTTCAAAAAGTCTTCAATTTACCTTTTAAAAATTCTGTTTTTAACATATGTAATGAGGTATAATTCATATACTATAAAATTCTCCCATTTAAATTGTAAAATTCAGTGATTTTTAGGATATTTACAGGGTTGTGTAACCATCACCACAATCAGCTTTAGAACATTTTTATTACAACCCCCACAAAAAAAAGCCCATACCCATTATCAGTCACTCCCTTATTCCCTGCAACCTTTCCCAGCTCTAGGAAACCACTAATCTATATTCTGCCTCTATAGGTTTGTTTATTCCGGAAATTTCATGTAAATGGAATCATTCAATACATAGTATTTTGTAACTGGCTTTCACTTAGCATTCTGTTTTAAAGATTCATCCATGTTTCAGCATGCAACAGTACTTCATTTCTTTTTATGGCATATGGCTATGTCACATTTTGTTTATCCATTATTTAGTTGATGGGCATTTGGGGTGTTTCTACTTTTTATTTATTGTGAATAATGCTGCTATAAACATTTGCGTGGAAATTTTTGAGTGAATGTATATTTTTTATTTCTCTTGGGTATATATCTAGCAGTAGGATTGCTAGATCATATCGTAACTCTTTTTCATCTTTATTTTGAAAGGCATTTTTGCTGGGCATACAATTCTAGGTTGACAGTCTTTTTTTTTTTCCTTTTAGTATTTTAAATATGTTGCTTCACTGTCTCCTTGCTTACATTTTCTTTTTCCTGACTTGAAAACTGCCATTATTCTTACCTTTTTTCCCCTGCCATTTTTTCTCTGGATGCTTCTAAAATTTTCTTCTTTTCACTGGTTTTAAGTAATTTAATTTCATGTTCCTCAATGTATCTGTCTTCATGTTTCTTGTGCTTGGAGTTTGTTGAGTTTCTTGAATTTATGGGCTTATTTTTTTCATCATAATTTGAAAAATTTTGGCTATAATATTTTCAAGGTTTTTTTCTGCCCTTCCCTCTCTCCTTTGGGGGATTCCAGTTACTCATATTTTAGGTTGATTGAGGTTTTTCCACAGCTTACGGAGTCTAATTCTACTTTTAGCCTTTTTCTATTACTTCGTCTTCAAGTTTACCAGTCTTTTCTTTTATAATGTCTAATTTACTGTTAATCCATCTAGTGTATTTTGCACAGATTATAGTTTTCATCTCTAAAAGTCCAACTATTTCTTCTTTGTATCTTCCTGGCTAATTTTTTCTCCAGTTTCTTGAACATATTGAATATAGTTATAATTATTTTAATGTCTTTGTGTCGGTTATAGGTCAGTTTTTCCTGATTGATTTTTGTCCTCTTGTGGGGTGCATTCTTTTATTTCTTCTTGTGTCTGGTAATCTGGTAATTTTTGTTCAAATGTCAAATATTGTGTGTTAGTTTTTTTTTTTTTTTTAAGATACAGTGTCTTGTTATGTCACTAGGGCTGGCATGATTAGAGCTTACTGTAGTCTTGAACTCCTGGGTTCATGTGATCCTCCTGCCTCAGCCTCCCAAGTATTGAGGACTATAGGACTATTTTTTTTTTTTTTTAATGATGAAGTTCTCATTTTGTTGCCCAGGCTGGTTTCAAATTCCTGACTTCAAGTGATCCTCCTGTATTGGTCTCCCAGACTGTGGAGATTGCAGGTATGAGCCACCTTGCCTGGCTTTGTGTGTGTGTGTGTGTTTGTGTGTTTCTATAAAGATTCTTGAGCTTTGTTCTGAGCTGTGGTTATTTGGAAATAGTTTGATTATTTCAGATCTTGGTTTCAAGCTTTGTTAGGTAGTACCAGAACAATATTTAGCCAGGGTTAATTTTGCCCCACTACTGAGACAAATCCCTTTTGAGTACTCTACCTGATATTGTGTGACTTATGAGGTTGTTACAACTCTGGTTGTTGGGAACAAGAACTATTTCCAGTCCTCTCTGAGTCCTCTTTGCTTCTAGGAGTTTTTTTTCCTGTTTCAGTTATTTTCCTCACACACATACACTGATCAAGATTCAGCTAGGCTGAGCATGGTGGCTCATGCCTGTAATCCCAGCACTTTGGGAGGCTGAGGTGGATGGATCACTTGAGGTCAGGACTTCAAGACAAGCCTGGACAACATGGCGAAATCCCATCTCTACAGAAAAAAAAAAATACAAAAATTAGCCAGCTGTGGTGTCACATACCTGTAATTTCAGCTACTCTAGAGGGTGAGGTGGAAGACTTGCTCGAACCCAGGAGGTGGAGGCTGCAGTGAGCTGAGATCACACCACTGCACTCCAGCCTGGGCAACAGAGCAAGACTCCATCTCAGAAAAAAAAAAAAAAAAGAACTCAGCTAAAAATTCAGGGAGGACTCTTCATAGTTTGCTCCCTCTCTCTGTCTCCCTTCTCTTTCTTGAACTCTGTCTTCTCTAATACTCTTACCTGAAAACTCCAGCCACCTTGGCTTCCTTAGACTCCCAGCATCATCTCTTGAACCTGGAAGACCCCTCAGCTTTGCCTTATTTCCCTGCCCCTGCCCACATCCTGGAAACTTTCTTCCTATAATAAGCTGGTGAAACCACAGGCTGATCTTATTTATTTCTCAACTCTCAAAGATTGGTGTGCTTCATTGCCTCATACCAAGTGTCTTGTTTCACATGTTGTATCTGTTTTTTCTGTTGTCCAAAGCAGTAGGGTAAAGCCAGTCACTATTACTCTATCTTCCTGGAAGTGGAAGTGTCATGCAATTTAAAGATAATATATCCCTATATACATCTAATGCATAGACAACTTGTGGCTATTTACATAAGGAACAATTAATAGTGAGTTATCTTGAAAACGGAAATGGTGACTGGGAAAGGGGCCTTTACTTTTCACTTGATATCTTATTGGCTGTTTTCTTTCTTAATATCCATGATATGTGTTGCTGTCATTGTAATAAATAAAAGTTGTTCATGAAATGAATTTCTCTTGGAAGGATCTACTGAACCATGGAGTGCTGTTGATATTCAATTGATTCACTTTGCCCTCAGTGTCTTGGCTGATGGATAACCAGTTGCACTCATCTTTCATCCTCTTGCTTGGGTCAGAGGTGATGTAGAGTAATAACATTTGCCTTTTGATCCGATTATCTAGGAGGCATGGTGTTTCTGGAGTCTTGCTTATTATCTAAGTTTGATGAGGGTCTGCATAAGTCTATCAGGGCAACATTTAAAATCAGTTCACTGGCTAATCCTTATATCTGTTGGTGGGATCTAAATCCATACAGCTTTCCTGGAGTCATTTTAGCAGTAGACATAAAAAACCTAAAAACGTGTTTACTCTTTGACCCCCAAATTCTACTTCTATGAAATTATCTTAAAGAAATGATAAGGACAAGTGTGCAAAGATTTACAATTGTTTGTATTGTATTGCAATCAAGGACGTATTGCATTGTTTGTGACAGTAAAAAGTTGGAAGGTCAAAAATATCTAATGATGAATTGTTAAATTAAGTTTGGCACATAATGAGACTGGAATATTCTGTGATTACTAAAAACTGAAAATGACATATACTTACTGACATACCTTACTAGATAAAAAAGTCTGTTTACATAAAAGTATGTACAGTATAATTCCAATTTTAATTCCCTTTCTACCTCACAGCTACACTGCCACTTTGCAAAAAGTCTAGCTCTGATTTTGCAAAACCACAGTTAGGATCCTGAGCCTCTGAGACATGCCTACACTCCCATTTCACCCTAATGGGCTTTATGTGTTACTGACTTTTCTTCAGTGCTCTTCTGGTTTTGAGATGTGATCATTGAGAAAGGACTCTGGGGAGAAAATCCAATATGAAGGCCATAAAAGTAATGAGGTGGAATCGATTATTCCCAATTCCTTGCTCCCTTCAGGTTACAAAATTGAATATCCATGCCCTTTGCTTTGTGCCTGCGTGGTCTTTGTGAGGAGTATATTCCCTGCTCCACTGAACCTGGACCTGGTCACATGACTTTGGTGAAAGAAAGGTTAATAGAGGTGATCTGAGAAGGTTTGTATGTGATTTCATTGTTTGCCATGACTGCTTGGGCTTCTGGCATCTGCCATGTGAACACATGATAGAAGCTTCTCAAGTGGAAGCTAGTACAGTTGTACGGAGAGACATGTGGAGCCAACCAAGTACAAACCGCAGCTTGGAGTCAAACCTAGCTGACCCACAGACCCAGGAAGGTAGAAAACAAAAGTTGATTGTGAGATTTTGAAGTTGTTAGGTGCAGTTGTGCTATCAGTTATATAGCTGTCAGTTATGGATTTAAAACTAATACAGGTAGCAATAATAGCACTGTCTTTTAATTGCTGAGGTCACAGCAATGTGGGTTTCAATGAGATACAAGCTATTCAATTAGATATAGGTATGTCATCAGCACCCTCACATCTCTTTGAACTCTTTTGCCCTCCTATATGTGGCATTTAGTAGAATGCTGAAAGAAAAACAATGATTTAAAATAGTAAAAAAAAAAAAAGGTAAAATGGCCATCATCCTTTCCCCCTTTTCATGTTGTCTCAAATGTTATTCAAAGCCAAACCATTGTTTCTGTTATCTGCATACAATATGCTGCTGGAATGTGGTGTAATCAGGTGGTCACATGTACATATAGCAGAGCTGAGGAGGGAAGAGGATGAAGAACAAAGGAGAGATGCAGCATGCCTACCTCTGATAAGCAGATCATGCAGGTGTCCCTGGTCGTCAGCCACATAACAAAGAGGGGCTCTCAGGGGCTGGAGGTCAACCTCTCTTCTCTCTGCCCTCTAGATTTTTTTTTTGAGACAGATTCTTGCTCTGTTGCCCACGCTGGAGTACAGTGGCACAATCATAGCTCACTGCAGCCTTGAAATCCTGGGCTCAAGCAATCCTCCCACCTCATCCTCCTGAGTAGCTGGAACTATAGGTACCTGCCACTATGCCAGGCTAATTTTTCAAATTTTTATTTCTTTAGAGATGGGGTCTCACTATGTCGCCCAGGCTGGTCTCAAACTCCTGGCCTCAAGCAATCTGCCCACCTCTGCTTCCCAAAGCAGAGGATTACAGACGTGAGACACTTTGCCCTGCCCTGTCCTCTACCTTTATTTCCCAAAGCATACTGAAAAAATACTCTGTTATCCTCTGGGCTAGTCTGTTCCCTAGAGCATAAGGTAATGAGGTAAGGAGAAGAGCCTTGTGTCTCTGCCCACGCAGCCTTGATAACTCTTTGATCCAGATATGGAAGGAATGTGTGAATAAGTGTCTGTTTGTGTGTGTGTGTGTGTGTATGTGAAAGTGTGTATTGCAGAGGACACACATTTCTTTTCTCTTGTGAACAATGTGCTATTGGTCTGCATTATTTTCTTATTGCCTTTGTAGGCGTTGGCCCATTTCTTGGGTAAATCACTGGGGAGGCTTGAAAGCACAGAGGTGGAGACTTAAGACAATGCACTCTGTAGCCATGCTCTCTAGATTTGAATCCCAGATTTGCCTCTTAGTAACCCTATGACCTTGGTAAGTCACTTAACTTCCCTTGCCTCAGTGTCCTACACTGTGAGATGGGGATAATAATCGAATCCACTCCATAGTTTTGTTGTGAGGAGTAAATGAATGAATTCATGTAAAGCGCTTGGCACATGATCATGGCTCAGTGTTCACTCTTCTATTGTTGCTTTTCACAGGGCAGTGACTCAAATGCTAAACATCTCTTTTTGAAGAATTATTCTTACATATCATAAGGTGTGGAAGAAAGAGAGAGAAAGAAATTAATACCACCACAGCTTGTGTTTCAGCAGAGTAATAGTATTCAACAGATGGGACTGGAGAAATCAAAAATGATCAAATCAGGGGGACATGTTTTCCCAAATGCTAGGACAGATTTTGCCCTGAGTCTCATGAGTAAAGTCACATTACAGTAGACAACTGGGCTTCTGGGATCAGTGGGGCTGGGCAGCAGCAGCTCTGTGGGGTTGGGGAGGGCTTGATTGATCTTGAAGTTATACTAAGGCCGAGAGGTTTCCTTCCTGGAGTTGGGGCTGGCTGGCAGGACCCACTTTGGTCTCCTGATTTCTTCTCTTGCTCATAGTTCTGCTTCTAGCCTGGTTCTTGTGTTTCTAAAGTTGGTAACTATTTTCCTTTTGCAATCTGACTTGTATGAGAAGGATCATCCTTCAGACTGGGTTTTATCTTAAGTGGTATTCCCAAAGAGGCTGGAATTGGTGCTGAGATAAGGTTTGGGCTTGGAGTAGTAATGCAGGAGGCTCATGCATGTGTATGCACACATGTACGTGTGTGTGTACACACATGTGTGTGCGTGTGTGTGCGCATGTGTGTGCATGTGTATGTACATGCACAATGTGTATATGGAGCTATGGGATGGTTGGATGGACAAATGGATGAAATGGTATTTATCCAGACAGGGAAGCATCCAGGGAAATGAACCTCCTTTAGCTCCCCAATCCTTATTACATTACTCTTTCCTGTATGTGAAGTTCATGAATATCCACTGAAATTTCTGGAAACACAGGCCTAGATCATGGATTATTATTCCCAATCTTTGTGTTGTAACCTTTAAAATGGAGTACAGGTCCCTGCTCAGTGCTTAGGCTGTTTGGAGAATGAGATCAGTTTTTATAATTATTTTACCAGATGGGAAGAACTCCTGGACTTTCTCAGAGCCTAGAGGCTCTTGATGACCATAACATGTCTTTCCCCATGGTGGATTATCTGGCGTCACCCCGTTCTGCTTCCGCAGCTGTCTGCTTCCCTGGAGCCTGGGCTGGCAAGAGGCAATTACTAGAAAAGGGTCAGAGGTGTGGGGTGAGTGTGAGTGAAGTTGCATGACTCTGTGTAGGCAGGGAGAACTTTCAAGAGCTAGAGGAAGATGACTTTTGGATGGACTCTTAAATTTTGTTTTCTTTTCTCTTCCTGTTTATGAGGAATAAAAATTAATGGTATAATCTCATTATGTAAAGTTGAGAGCTGGAGAGGGCAGGGTTAATTTTCAGTTTTGACCTTGGAACTTCAAAAGGAGGGAAGAGAGGAGGGAAGAGAGAGAGACAGAGAGAGAGAGAGAGAGAGAGAGAAACAGAAACAGACCATCTTCTTTATACATCCTGGGTTCAGAACCCTTGGGCGCAACCTGAGTGTTCTGCTTGTTTGGCTGTATGGGATGGAGAGTTAAGAATGGAGCTCAGCCCTGACTCCTATGCCAGTTGAGCTTCCCAGGTGACACTTGGCAGCCAGTCTGAGTCATTTGCATTTTCACAGCCAAAGGGCTGCTCACAAGATGTTCTGTGCAGATATTTAAGTTGCTGGATTCCAAAGCATCCCCAGGGCACTCCTGGCTCCTCCTCTTCCATATGGCCATGCAGCCAACTTCACATTTCTTAATTTATGAAGATGGCATTCTTGGGGATTAGATGCTTTTTGGAGTTATAGTAATAACAACATCAGGGCCAGTTCTTTGCCTTCTTTCCTTCCTCCCTCCCTTGCTTCCCTATCTCTCCCTGTTCCTTTCCTCCTTCCATCCTTCCTTCTTTTCTTCCCTCCCTCCCTCGTTTACACCCTTCCTTCCTCCTTTCTTCCTTCCTCTTCCTTCCCTCCCTCTTCCCCCCTCCCTCCCTCTCTCCTTTCCTCCTTTCCTCCTTCCCTTCTTCCCTCTGTTGTTTCTTCCTTCTGTCAAGCTTTTGAAATATTTCAGTTTCTGGAAGCAAGACAGAGCTCAGTGGCCAGGAGGAGCACAGCCCCTGGGCCAGCCTTGCTGTTCCACTACCAGATGCAGAAGGAGGTGTTCTGGAATGACAAACTTTTCATGTTAAAGTAATGCAATTGTCAGGAACATCTGTATGTTAGTTTTCTATTGTGGCTATCATAAATCACCACAAATTTCATGGCTTAAAACAACACACATTTATTGTCTCACAGTTGTGTAGGTCAGAAGCTGGGGTATAGCATGGCTCACCTGAGTCCTCTGCCTAGCATCTCCCTGGTGTTGGCAGGGCTGAGTTTCTTCCTGGAAGCTCTGGGAATGACTCTGTTTCCAGGCTCATTCAGGTGGTTGGCTGAGTTCAGTTCCTTGTGGTTGTAGGACTGAGGTCCCTATTTCCTTGGTGGCTGTTGGCTGGGGGCTGGTCATTCTCTGGAAGCTCATGCTTTCCACGTGGCCTCCTCCAGCAATGGGGAGTCAAGTCTCTCTCACACTTTGACTCTCTCAGGCTTTTCCTTTTTGACACATCTCTCCAACTTCCAGCCAGAGAAACTTTACTGCTTCTAGGAGCTCATGGTTAGATTGGCCCAACATGGATAATCCAGGATCATCTCCCTGTTTTAAGGTCACTGGTTAACAACCTTAATTCCACCTTCAAAGTCCCTTTTGTAATTAATGTGACATATTTATAGATTCCAAGAATTAGGATGTGGTATTTTTGGGAGGAGTATTATTTGGCCTAACACACCCTATAAATAATTTATTGATGGTGTTGGCCACCTGAGGGTAACTAACTGCTGTAACCTTTGTCAGGGGATCTGCCTAACATTTCCACTAGATTTTGGGCAGGGCCAAAGAGAGAAAGTGAAGGAACCTGAAGCTAGAGGCAGGGGTTGAACGTAAGACACTTTCATCCTCCAAAGGGAAGCACAGGCCTCTTCTGATCTCCGAACTTTTAATCTGGACTAGGTTTGTGGAGATCAAAATCCATCTCCTCACTCAGGATGGAGCCATGGAGGCCTGGAGGGGTGATGGGACTTAGCCAAGGTCAGAGGCCACACCAGAGCTGGAGATTACTGGGGAAGTTTCAGAGCTGAAAGAAGCCACTGTAATGCCTGATCAGGATTTTTCAGAACATGGACACATCTCTCAGATCTTTGGTCTTTTTAGCACTTAACCTCTATATTAGTTTGTTCTTACATTGCTAATAAAGACATATCTGAGACTGGGTAATTAGGAAAGAGGTTTAATTGACTCACAATTCCACATGGCTGGGAAGCCTCACAATCATGGTGGAAGGCAAATGAGGAGCAAAGTCATGTCTTACATGTGGCAGGCAAGAGAGAGAGTGCAGGGGAACTCCCCTTTATAAAGCCATCAGATCCCATGAGACTTATTCACTATCATGAGAACAGCACGGGAAAGACCTGCCCCCATGATTCAATTACTTCTCACTGGGTCCCTCCCACGACATGTGGAAATTATGGGAGCTACAATTCAAGATGAGATTTGGGTGGGGACACAGCCAAACCATATCAACCTCCAAAGCCAGGTGGATCAGCCAGACTGCATAGCTTTGAAAAAATAAATGACTATCGATTTCTTGGCTTTAGAAAATACAAATCAATTAACATTATGGGTTGGGACATATATGAACATGACGATGGTCTTTCTGCAGCCTGAGGAAAGTTGGTCTTGATGGCCAGCAAGACACACTCCTATACTTACAATTCTTACAATTTCTTCTTAGGAGTTCTGGGTGTCCTGGTGGCCAGATCTTTTAGTCCCTCCTTGGCATAGCCACGACCCTCCATGTTGATGGATAGACATGGAGCCCACTGTATCAACTGTTTTGACACCTCTGGGAGAGGACACTTGGAGAGGAATCCCTCCCTTGTACTCACTCCTCTCTGAGAGAAGGCAGGGCTCCTACAGGCCAGCGGCTCTATTTTAAATCTGCAGGCAGCAAGCATGTTCCATAGGAGAACGGCTCCTTGTTCAGGGGTTTCATTCTCTTGCCAACTCTGCTCATTCTGGTCTCCTCTTTGTCATCGCCTAGAGGCATCCATCTCCTGGAGGTTTACATAAGACAGAGCAAAGTGCTCTCCTGGCTAAGAATATATCCACCCCCTTCCCTGGGCGATGTGCCTGGGAGGTGAGGAAACTGACTCACTGCATCTCTGACTCTATGAAAAGACAAATACATGAAAAAAAAACTACTAGATTAATGACAGGGGGAGAAAAACCCGAATATTTTTAGCACATGAGGGCAGAGTTAGCTGCTATGAAGTCCTAGAGGATGGAAATTTTAATTTAAGAGCTCTTTGTCTTGAATGTTTTAATTAGCAGTAGGGAGCTTTCAAATGGCAATTATGGCACAGAGAGGGTGGGGGACTCTGAAATAGGAAAATGCCCAGTGATAATCTGATCAGCAGCAGTGCAGACTGGTTAGGAGATCTGTCTATGAAATCCAGGCATGACTGGTTTTCTTACAAACCAAAAACTTTATGTGATTCCCAGGGTGTGCCTCTGCCAATGCATGTGAAATCCTGGGTCAATAGTCCTGCACCACTTCTGCCTGAGTAGAAAGAAGCACTGAAACTTGGGCTGCAATTGAACTGTGGATATGTGGTAGCCCATGAGAGCACCTGAGTCTTCCATGAGGATCTGAGGCTCCTGTTGCCATCTTGCCCCTGGAAGGAAGCATGTCTATTCCCTGGAGTTCATCGCAATGTTCCCTGATAGGCATGCTGACTACGGATTTGGAGATTTCTGTAGGTGGAGCTGCTGCTGCTGTTGCTTTTAGAAAGATCCCAGTCATTGCCCAAGGTGTTTTCCTGCCTGGTAACTAGAGACACAGGTCTAGGGAGGTGTTCATGAATGGCCAGTGTCACACACTGATGGGGTGGTATGTGCCAGTCAAGGGCTGTAATTTGGGCAATCTGTTTCTAGGGAAAAATATTGCTGGTTGCATATCCAATAGCCATTCTTCCTCTCTTCCTTGCTGATAGAATCAACCTTTTGCTATAGCTGTTTAACGTTTATTTTCAGGTAATATACGTAATAGGATCCCTGGGATCATTGATTTTTGAGCCAGTATTGCCAAAGTGTGTCTCAGCTCCATCATTTTAAAACTAAGTGACCTTCGGCAAGTTATTTACCTTCTCAGTGCCTCAGTTTCCTTGTCTGTAAAACGAATATAACAAAACTACTTCTCTAACTGGTAGCTTTGAAATGTAAACAAGTTGATGCATGTAAAATGCTTATGTAGTATCTGGAGCATATAAAGTGTTCAATAAATATTAGTGATTCTTCTTCTTCTTCTTTTTTTTTTTTGAGACAGAGTCTCACTCTGTTGCCCAGGCTGGAGTGCAGTGGCATGATCTCAGTTCACTGCAACCTCTGCCTCCTGCATTCAAGCGATTCTCCTGCCTCAGCCTCCCAAGAAGCTGGGATTACAGGCACGTGCTGTTTTTTGTATTTTTAGTAGAGATAGGGCTTTGCCATGTTGGCCAGGCTGGTCTTAAACTCCTGACCTCAGGTGATCCACCCACCTCAGCCTCCCAAAGTGCTAGGATTACAGGCATGAACTACTGTGCCCAGCCTAGTGATTATTCTTATTGCTACTACACCCCAGTCTGTGTTGCAGCTTGGGTATGAATACATTACACATTACCGGCCAATTGGACCTGAGAGGAAGACTACTGGGAAACTTCTGGGCCATGCACAAGAGGACATGGACAGTACTCATTTTGGCTGCTGATAGTCAGGTCTCTATGCGATGCTTGAAATTGCAGAAGAAATTGCAGCCCTGGGATAGTTTGACTTTGGATATTTTGTTAATTGTGATAATATATTATCCTCATTGTTCAAGCCTCCTACCACGTACAGTCAAAGCCATCCTAACTGATGTACCTAGTAACGGCAGAGGCCTTGCTAGAGTTACAGTGCATTTAAGCCATGTGTGGCAGTAAATGTATTTGATGGCATTGTTAGGATGGTTCTTTGCTTTAAAATATTTTTAGATGTTTTGGAAGTGTAGTACATTTACATAGTAAAGCATTAAAAGAATGAAAAATCTTACAGTGAAAAATCTCCTTTTCACATTGGACATTCATGTTGCCATTCCCCCAGGCCCCAGTAGCCAGTTAACCACTGCTTTTAGTCTTTTACTTACCCTTTCAGAAATTTGGAAAATAAATATGAATTTCCAAATTCAGAAATTTAGAAAATAAATAAAGCTGGTCATGGGGGCTCATGGCTGTAATCCCAGCACCTAGGGAGGCTGAGGCGAGCAGATTGCTTGAGCCCAGGAGTTTGAGACCAGCCTGGGCAACATGGGGAAACCTCACCTCTACAAAAAATACAGGAATTAGCTAGATGTGGTGGTGTGCACCTGTAGTCCCAGCCACTTGGAAGGCTGAGGTGGGAGGATCACTTGAGCCTGGGAGGTCGAGGCTGCAGTGAGCCAAGATTGCACCACTGAACTCCAGCCTGGGTGACAGTGTGACCTTGTCATATATATATATATATATTTATAATACAAAATATATTTTCCCTCTTTCATAATGTAAATGTTAGCATGCTCTACACATCATTCTGTACCTTGCTTTTTTCACTTAACATACCTTAGAAGCTTTCCATATCAATATGTAAAGTGCTTTCTTATTTCTTTTTACTGTTACAAAGTACTCCACTGAATTTATTTAACCAGTCCTTTACTGACAAGTATCCAGGTTCCTCCTAATCTTTCACTGTTGACTGCAATGCTGCAATCAATAAATGGTATACATGTCATTTTGTAGATATGCAAATATATCTGTAAGGTAAATTCCCCCAAAGTGTAGTTGCTGAATCCAAGAGCACATACATTTGTAATTTTGATAGCTCTTGCTAAGTGCAACCCTCTGTATGGGCTGTATAAATTTATACTCCCACCAGCAAGGTATGAGAGTGCCTATTTCTCACAGACTTGGCAACAGAAGATGCTATCAAATTTTGGATTTTTGCGAATTTTATGGTGAAATATGACATCTCAGGTAGTTTCAATTTTCATGCTTCTTGTTATGGGTAAAACAGACCATTAAAAATATGTTTAAGAATAATTTGCATATCCTTTGAATTGTCTGTTTATAACATTTGTCCATTTTTCTAGTGGGTTATTGGTTTATTTCTTATCCATTTTTAGAACTTCCTATATATTAGGGAGATTATTCTATGATCAGTTATAATTATGTTTCCCAGTTTGTCTTTATTATTATTATGGTGAAGTTTACTTTTGTCATGCAAAGGTTTAAACAAATTTTTTATATAGTTGAGCTTATCTTTTTTATAATTTTGGATTTGGGGATAGTAAAAAGCCCTCCATATTCTGAGATTATGAAAAATTATCTCATCTATTCATTTACTACATTTATTGATTTTTTAATATTAAAGATTTGGTTCATTTGGAATATATCATGGAATATATCATTTGGAATATATCATTCTGTGTATGATATATTCCAGAATGATAAATGAGTCCAACATTAATATTTCCCAGATAGCTACCTTGTTGCCCCACCACTATTCAAAAGTTAAGTTTGTCCCACTCCTTTTTCTGTACTTTCTTATTCCATTGCTTCATCTATTCATGAACCAATACTACCTTGTTTTAATTACTGAGCCCTTGTAGAATATTTTTATATCTGGTAATCCCCTTTCATTGATTTTTTTAAAAATCAGAGCTTCCTTTGAAAATCTTCTTTGCTTATTTGCAATATGAACCTTAGGATTTTTTTCTAGCTTAAAAAAAGAGAACTATTTATTAGGTTTATTGAAATTATGCTAAATTTAAAAATCAAATTAGAAAGATCAGCATACTCTTGATACAAGAAAGAAAGCAGCATTGAGTCATCTTGTCAAAATATGTGGTATGTTTTCCCATTAGTTTATGTATTCTGTTGTGTGTCCTGGAATATTTGAAACAGCTTTTTAGGCCCATGTCTTATACATTTATTGTTAAAATTATTCCTAAGAAATAATATCTTTTTTGGTTGTTGTACTTTTGGCTAATGTAAATGGACTCTTTCTCTCCATTATAATCTTTTTGCTTCTAATTATTGACTTCTTTATATGTTTTCTACCCCACAACATCGCTGAGTTTTCTTATTGTTTTTAGAAGTCTTTTTTTAAAAAGTTGATTTCCTTGGGTTTCCTAGGGAAACAATAATATCATCTGCAAATAGGGTTAGTTTTATCTCTACCTGTCCATTTTTATACCTTAAAGTTCTTCTCTCATATGCATTTTATTGGCCAGAGTGCCAGTAAAAATTGACAAGAATAATAGGAGGACTTGATAAATCCACAACCATAGTGAGCAATTTTAACACCTATTCCTCAGTAACTATTAGAGCAAGCACAAAAAAATTAGTAAGCAGCATGATTAGCAAACTTGATCTAATTGACATGTATAGAACCCAGCAGTCACAACTCCAGAATGCACATTCTTTTTGAGTGCACATAAAACATTGACCAAAATTGATTATATGTTGGGCAATAAGTCAAGTCTCAATAAACTTCAAAGGACTGAAATAATATAGAGTATGTTCATCGACCACAATGAAACTTAGGTAAAAATCAATAACAAAAGGTATCTAGAAAGTTCCTAATTGTTTGAAGTTTAAGCAATATACTTCTGAATAGCCCATGGGTCAAGGAAGAAATTAGCAATGGAAATAAGAAGTTATTTTTACCTGAATGGTAATTAAAATATGGCACATTAAAACATGTAATGCAGCTAAAATCATGCATAGGAAGATATTTATAGCCTTAAATGTGCATATTTGGAAAGAAGAAAGGCTGAAAATCAATCACTTCAATTCATCTTAATAAGTGGGAAAATAATAGCAAATTAAGCCCAAAGAATGCAGAAGGAAGAATATACAAAAGTTGAGAGCAGAAATGAATGATATAGGAAAATAATGTATAAGAGAAGGTCAACAAAGCCAAAAGGTAGTTCCTTAAAAAGACTGATAAAATTGATAAACTCTCAGCAAGACCAATCACAAAGAAGGGACCAAATAGCAATATCAGGAATGAAACAGGGGACAAGACAAATATTACAGACATGCAAAAAATAATAAATGGATATAATGAACTACTTTATGCCAATACATTTGACAACTTGGTTGAAATTGATAAATTCCTAGAAAAAAACTTACCAGAAGTGACACAGAAGAAATAAAAGATCTTAATAGTCCTATACATATAAAATAAATTGGATCTATAAATAAAAACTTTCTATAAAGAAAACTTCAGGTCTAGATGGCTACATCAGCCAAATTCCAAATTATTTTAAAGGAAAAAAATTAACATCAGTCTTACATAAATCTATCTAGGGAATAGAAAGAAGCAAAACTTTCCGACCAATTTCATGACATAAAAACTTGATAAGTTCTTTATAAAAAAGAAAAATTGCAGGTTAATCTCTCTCATATATATAAATGCAAAAATCCTAGGATTAAAAATTCTAATATTAAAAATTAATCCAATGATCTGTAAAAAGAACAATACACCATAACTATGTTCAATGCAATATTGATTTTGCATTCAAAAATCAATTGTTTTAATTCATATAATAACAAAAAAGGAGACTTAGCAAAATAAAGGAGAAAAATCGTACAATCATCTCAATAGGCATAGAAAAATAATCTGATATAATTCAACACCTGTTACTACTACTACTACTACTACTAATAATAAACATAAACTTCTTAGAAAACTAAAATGGAAGAGAATATTTTTAATCAGACAAAAGTCGTGTATAGCAAATATCATGGTTAATGGTGAAACATTGAATGTTCTCCTTCAGGAACTAGAAATGAGACAAGTATTCCTACCTACTATTATTATTTTTATTCAACATGCCTAAAGATTCTAGGCAGTGCAAGAAAGCAATAAAAAATTTTTATAAGGATAAATGGATTGGAACCATTATTATTACTGATCATACAATTGTGTGTACAGAAAACATAAATCTATAAATTATTGGCATTAATAAATAAATTTAACAATATAACTGGCTATCAGGTCAATATGTAAAAATAAATTGTGTCCTTTTATTCCAGGACCAAAGAATTAGAAAACTAATTTTTAAAATTATGACATTTACAATAACATCAAAACATATCAAATAACTAGTAATCTAATAAAAGACGTGTAAGACCACCACAATGAAAACCTCAATAAATGGAGGGGTAGGCTATGTTTATGAACTAAACAATTCAATTTAATAAAGATATCCATTCTCTATAAATTAACCTGTAAGTTCAATGTAGTCCCATTTAAAATCCAAGCAGCTGTTCTGTGGGGAATTCACAAGCTCACTCTAAAATTTATGTGGAATTGCAAAGGGCAAGAATAACCAATACAATCTTGCAGATGAAGAAGAAAGTGGTTGGAGACTTACTTTAATAGAAACCAAGTCTTATTCTAGTTTTAGTAATTTAAAAAGCTGAGTGTTAGTGCAAGGATAACTCCCCAACACCAAAAAAAAAAAAAAAAAAAAAGCAAATGGAATAGAATAGACTTTAGAAACAGACCTACATGTATATGAATATGATTTATGGCAAAGGTAGAGTTTTTGAGCAATAGGAAAAAGATGGTGTTTTGAATAAATGTTGCTGGGCCAATTAGATATACATTTGGAAAAAGAAATCTTGACCCCTACTTGATACTATAAAAAAATTCCAGGTAGATTGTACATTGAATGTGAAAAGTAAACCAATCTACTGGAAGACTACATTTGAGAGTGTGTCTATGACTTTCAGTAAACAAGGATAAACAGAACACAAGATGCACTAACCACAAATAAAGATTGATAAATTGGACAGCATTAACATT
Organism: Pan paniscus; assembly: GCF_029289425.2. NCBI lineage: Eukaryota > Metazoa > Chordata > Mammalia > Primates > Hominidae > Pan > Pan paniscus. The sequence goes on along the minus strand of NC_073253.2, from coordinate 43,441,678 downwards.
AGTATCTTCTGTTCATCAAAAGACACACTTACAAGTTGGAAAGGCAGTCACAGAGTGGGAGATGTTTGCAGTACATACAACAGAGAGCTTATTACCAAAATATAGAAAGACAGCCTCATATCAATAAGAAAAAGGCAGGTAATTGAATAAAGACAGTGGAAATAAGACCTGAAAAAGAACTTCACAAATGACAATATTCAATATCTACTAAACACACAAAGAACTAACCAAGTCATTTTAGCGGTCCGGGATGTTTAATTTAAACCACAATGAAATATCCCTACACATCTGCCAGAAAGACTAACATTAAAAAGACTGAAAATACCAAGTGCAGTTGGGGATGTGAAACCACTGTCTCATATGCGCCTGGTGGGAATGCAAATTGACACCATTACTTTGGAACACACATATGCCTTGGGATCTAGCAACTCACTCTTGGATATATATCTAATAAAAATGCATATATACGTACACCAAAAGACATGCAAGAGAATGCTCATTGCTGCATTGTTTGTAATAGCTCAAAGCTGGAAACAACCCAAATGTCTTTCAACAGAAGAAAAGGCATATGTATGTATCATGACATATGCAGGCAATTGAATACAGGGGTGAAAAATGAATCAACTACAATAATGTGCTTCTACAGAAATAATTTCACAAACAAACATACTGTACAATTCCATTTAAATAAAGTTCAAAATCAGGCAAATCTAAATGATGATGTTAAAATAAACATGTATTGTCTCTCCCGTGTGAGGTACCATGGAATAAACTATGGTTCTAGAAATCAGAATAATGTTTACCTTTGGGGAGAAGAAAGGGACTCTAGGGAGGTTTCCGGGTTACTGAGAGCATTCTATTCCTTGATCTGAACTGTGGCTACTGGGATGTCTTTACTTGAGTTAATTTATTGAGCTTATTAATTGTGTACTTTTCTGCAAGTAGCTCAAGCAGCAAACACTTGTTAAGCACCTAACATGTATATGTAAGATTGCATGGGCACTGTGGTCCCTCTTCTTTTCACCCCCTTGTTAACATCACCCTTGCTGGAGGGAGCTCATTATTACTAATTGGCCCAAGTGACAGCACAGTAAATGAGTGCAGCAAGGCTCTGCAAGTCTACGCTGAGAGTGGAAGTAGGGCCCAGTTGGGCTAAGGCCAGATGTTCTTTTACTTTGATTGGCAGAGTCCACTTTAGTACTTCCCAGTTCATGACAGCTTTTCTCTGCCACATTTAAATTTCTAAAGATAATTGTGGCCAGGAGGCCCCTGCTCCAAAGCTTGAGTGACTCTCCTTGATTCAGGTATCTGACTGCCATCTGGACGTGGCAGTTGGTAGAGAGCTAGAGGAAGAGCTTGCTGAGATCCCAGCTTGCTCGAGGGGGTAGGAGGCAGGGTCAACTCTGAAATTGTGCAGAACTGTGCTCTGGCTGCACAGTAACAACAATACTTATTTTCTCAACTATAAAGCTGTAAAAATGATCATACACCTGTGTGTATTTGAGTAGGAATTACGTGCATAGTTCAATTGTTCATGACATCATGTGTGTGAGTTTTGCCTGTATCCAGATGGAAGTGTCTGTTATAAAGTAAAAGAAATAAAAACATGTTGATTTGTAGAGGTGGTGAAAATGTGAGCCAATTTTTCTTTTAACATTGTTCCAAAGTTTTTGTGTATGTAACCGGTAATAACAATAAACACAAACAAAAGAATGATTTTCATTGCATGCATACTCAGACAATAGAAAAAAGACCCTACTAAACCAGCATTTTATACAAATTATTATACATTTAGACATTTCTTTTTTTTCTTTTTTTTTTTTGAGACGGAGTCTTCTGCTGTTGCCCAGGTTGGAGTGCAGTGGCATGATCTCGGCTCGCTGCAAGCTCCGCCTCCCGGGTTCATGCCATTCTCCTGCCTCAGCCTCCCGAGTAGCTGGGACTACAGGCAACCGCCACCACGCCTGGCTAATTTTTGTATTTTTAGTAGAGACGGGATTTCACTGTGTTAGCCAGGATGGTCTCGAATTCCTGACCTCCTGATCCGCCGGCCTCGGCCTCCCAAAGTGCTGGGATTACAGGCGTGAGCCATCGTGCCCGGCTGACATTTCTTAACTAATTTGAAAATTTAACCAGGGAACATGGTCAAATTTGAAAGTGCCATTTGTGTATTTTCAGTGTCAGTAACAGAAAAATAACCTTTCATTTATTAATGTGAAACTGAATTTAGATCAAATTTCAGAACTCAACATTCTGACAGTCCTAGATGTGAAAAGCTGGCATTCACTGCTGAAAATATTTCATCAAGTTTCTTTAACATATGGCCTCCAGCTATTGAGAAGATTTTTGTAGTTGCTATATCAAAGGTGGCTTCTGAGTTGACGAATGAATGTTTTAATCACAGTCTGGTCTAAACTTGGCCATTACACATATTAGAATGAATTTGGTTAGTTTTTTTGTGCAGGAATATACTTACATTGAAGAACTTCAATGCATTTATTTCTTTCTAAGAAACTAATGTTTAACGAGCTTTACTATGGGCACAGCATACCAGAGTCTACAGGGCATTGCCAGCCAAGCAAATAGTGGCTTGGAATGAGGAACTCATTTTCTTACAAAAGTAGTACTATACACAGTGGTACATTTTTAGGATAGTCCAAAATAGGAAATTTAACTCAGTATGTAGAGCTGTACTGCTTCAAATCCTAGGCTGATTCCTTATATCTGGGAGCAGAAAGTCCTTAATGGAGGTAAGGAGGGTAAGTAGGGGCAGAGAAGAGAAAGGAGAAGAGCAGATGAGAAAGAGGAGAAAAGATAAAGGTGAAGACAGAGGAGGCAGAGGAGAGGGAAAAAAGAGAAGGTCGAAGAGGAAAAAAGAGAAAAATAACAAGGAAGTAAAGGAGGAAAAAAATGTTCCTCTTTTTCTTTTCTACTCAGGACTGTGCTCAGTGTCATTTCCCTGGCAGCCTCTCCTATTTCTGCCTCCTCCACTTTCTGATGCCTCTGTCACAGCTTCCCAGGCCCCCAAGAGCTCCCGGGCTACTCTAAGCTCCCCATGGAGGTGCCACATTCAGACTTTTTCACCCTCTGAAGATGTCTCATGCCCGTATGTTATCATCTTCCTTTTTTTTGGTGAAAGGTCTTGAAGTCACTGTTGATCTGAATTAGGTGTAAAGAGCAAAGGTATATGATCAAACAATCTCTAAGATGTGAATGATGAATAATCTTGTATCTTTGAATGTTTGAATTTTTAAAAGAAAAACAGAGATTTTCTAATTGGTAGAACTGTGAGTACCACTAAAAAAACTGAAGTGGGACATTCTGACCTTTTGAGATTAGTGGTTAAGATTTTTGGTCAAGGCAAAACCCTATAAACAAGCTGACTGGCTTGTGACACTGCTTAGAATCTGCTGTGTTCACCTCCTGTAACTTGTTCTCCCTCTTCAATTTCTTCTCTATTTTCATTTTGGGATCCATAGACTCTCTAAAATCTTTGTGGCAGAAGTGGGCACCTGCATACATTTGTCTTCGTAAGTTGACCGTTGGTGAGTTAGTAGGGACCTGTATATGTGCTCTACATTATTGGCTCCAATTTACAGATGAGGAAATTGAGGCATACCATGGTCTGAAAGTATGTGTCCCCCCAATATTCATATGTTAAAACTTAATCCTCATTGTTTAGAAGTAGGACCTTTGGGAGGAGGGCTCTGCCCTCATGAATGGAATTAATGTCCTCATATAAGAGGCATGAAGGAGCTTGTTTGCCCTTTCTGCCATGTAAAGACACAGCTACAAGGTGCCATTTATGGGGAAAGGGCCCTTATCAGACATCAAATCTCCTGGCACCTTGATCTTGGACTTCCCAGCCTCCAGAACTGTGAGCAATAAATTTCTATTGTTTATAGATTACCCAGTCTAAGGTATTTTTGTTATAGCAGCCCAAATGGACTAAGACAAGGCATTTAGCAACTAAAGCCGTATCCTTTTTAGCCCAAGGAATACATGCATGTGATTTTTTTTTTTTTTTTGCGATGCAGTCTGGCTCTCTCGCCCAGGCTGGAGTGCAGTGGTGTGATCTCAGCTCACTGCAACCTCTGCCTCCCAGATTTAAGCAACTCTCCTGCCTCAGCCTCCTGAATGGCTGGGATTACAGGTGCCTGCCCCACCACACCCAGCTAATTTTTGCATTTTTTTTTTTCCAGTAGAGACAGGGTTTCACCATGTTGGCCAGACTTGTCTTGAACTCATGACCTCAAGTGATCCACCCACCTCGGCCTCCCAAAGTGCTGGGATTACAGGCGTGAGCCACCGTGCCCGGCCTGCATGTGATTTTTATAGTGCTGTAGGCCTGCACTGTCTGATATGGCAGCCATTTGCCACATGTGGCTATTAAGTACTTGAAATGGGGCTAGTACGACTGAAGAACTGAGCTTTTGATTTTATTTAATTTTACTCAATTTAAATTTAAAAACTGATAGGCAGTTTGGTTACTGAAAAATTTTAAGTATGTTTGAAATAATGCAGGTATGTGAATCAACTTTTAAACTTTAAGTTTTATGAAATCTAAATATAGATCAAGTATTTCCAGTGAAAATTTAGTGTTTGCAGGCTGGACACCCTCTGCTCCAGCTGAAGACATCTCTGAAAGGCCATGTCAGTGTCAAGCTTCCTGCTGGGGTCCCTGAAGCCTTCACTGATTCTGCACCCCAGTCCATATTCTCCTTTGGCCCAATCCTGCATCATTCCCTTTCCTTCCAAAAGTGCTGAGTCCAAGAGTTTTCTTTAATAAACCTCTGCCCCCTAATATTCATCTCAGAATATGTTTCCCAGAAAACTCAACTTGCTATAGTGTATTTATTTTTAGATAATATAATAAATACCTAGGGCCTCTGGGACCTTAAATATCTGGCATATCAAAGGTCCACATTACTGGGATATCATGGTCAGCGAGTAAGCAACTTAATGGGTGCCCACTGTGTGAATGACCCTTAACTAAGGGCTGTGAGTAGCCTTGAAGGAAGAATCGCTGCGGGACGGCTGAACTAGATGAACTCTAAAGTCTGTCTCTGAGCCTCTATAAATATATTTTTATCTATAAAATGGTAGCTTGTTCCCAGTGCTCAGGGACTGGACTTGAAACTGAAGAATGGTAGACATCATTTTTTGGGTGTCTGTGGCTGCAGGAAAAGGGAAACCTGTTTAGCAAGTACTGAAAACTGAACATAAGTCAAACAGGGCTCAATGCTCTGGCATCAGACAGATGTTCTGAAGGCACAGAAGCTTCACATGTGGTAGCCCTGAAGGACCTTGGGGAAGATAAATCCTCATACTGGGCAGAGATTTTAACAGAACGTCTCACTGTCCATGTGCATGGAAAAAGGGTGTCCTGAGGAAAGAGTGTACGCTACTTTCTGGGCAGTACACAGTAGTTTGGCCCATGGATAGTGGCATGAAAGGAGCAAAACTGGAGGGCAGGAGAACAGGAAGTTTAGAGAAGAGCTATGCATTGGCTTCTTAGAACGAACAAAGTGTGAGAATAGTTGTGTTCCACAAGGCTGCTCACCAAAGGCTCCTTGTTACAAAGGGGGATCTCAACAATCAGATAAACAGAAGCACTTCTCATTTGCAAAGGTTCTCAGTTCCCAATGTGGCAATACAACCCTGAATCTCCTATGTTGCACAGAGAGGGTCAGACAGGAACCATGTGGCAGGTTGGTTGTTTCTGGTACTTTTTTGTTTTTCTAGTTTTAATCATACATACTGATGGGGTACATAGTGATGTTTCAATACAAACAATATCGAGTGATCAGATTAGGGTAATTAGCATATCTATCGTCTCAAACATTTATCATTTATTTGTGTTGGGAACATTCAAATCTTTTCTTTTAGCTGTTTGAAAATATATACTAAACTACCATTAACTACAGCTGCCCTACAGTGTTATAGGACACTAGAACTTATTTTTTCTATCTAGCTGTGCATTTTATATTCTTTAACCAATATCTATCCTCCCAACCTCCTCACCTTCCCAGCCTCTAGTAACTCATATTCTACTCTGTACTTCAATGAGACTGACTGTTTTTAGCTTCCACATATGAGAACATGGGGTGTTTAACTTTGTTCCTGGCTTGTTTCACTTAACATAATGTCCTCCAGCTCCATCTACATTGCCATGAATGACAGGATTTCATTCTTTTTTTATAACTGAATAGTACTTCATTTTGTATATACACCACATTTCCTTTATCTGTTCATCTGTTAATGCACACTTACATTGATTCCATATCTTGGCAATTGTGAATAGTGCTGCAATAAACATGGGGATATAGATATCCCTTTGATATACTGATTTCCTTTCCTTTGGATATATACCCAGTAGTGGGATTGCTGGAGCATGTGGTAGTTCCATTTGTGTTTTTTGTAAGAACCTCCATACTGTTCTCCTTAATGGCTGTACTAGTTTACATTCCCACCAACAGCATGTAAGAGTTCCCTTTCTCCATGTCCTCACCAGCATTTGGAACTTTTTGTCTTTTTGTTAATAGCCATTCTAACTAGGGTGAGATGGTATCTCATTGTAGTATTGATTTACATTTCCCTGATGATTAGTGATGTTGAACATTTATATATGTATTTGTTGGATATTGTATGTCTTCGGAGAAATGTCTATTCAGTTCGTTTGCCTGTTTTAAAAGTTGGGTTATTTGCTTCGTTAGCTGTTGAGTTGTTTGAGTTTTTTATATATTCAGAATATTAATTTCTTCTTGGATGAATGGTTTGCAGATATTTTCTCCCATTCTGTAGTTTGACTTTTCATTCTATTGATTGTTTCCCTTGCTGTGCAGAATATGTTTTGTTTGATACAATCCCATTTGCCTATTTTTGCTGGATTCTTTCTATCATATGGAAGGCAGTAATTTGTCCTCACTAAAATAGATTTTAATTTTAAGTTTAGGTTTATTTTCCTATCTACAATATGCCTACTACAATTACCAGCTGAGGAACAGGAAAGTTCACTTGACCTGTGTTCAGTTGCAGAAATAAAGACCACAAGATTTACCCAAATTTCTTTTCTTGCTGCACTATACATATTAAAGAGCCATTTAAAATCATATATATATATGGTTTTATATCTGCTATAAATATATATATAATATATTTATTCCCTTCCTCTCTCTTTATCTCACTATGGTATGTAAACATATGCTATATATGTTTATACATATGCCAGGCACAGTGGCTCATGCCTGTAATCCCAGCACTTTGGGAGGCTGAGACGGGTGGATCATGAGGTCAGGAAATCGAGACCACCCTGGCTAACCCGGTGAAACCCCGTCTCTACTAAAAATACAAAAAAAATTAGCCAGGCTTGGTGGCGGGCCCCTGTAGCCCCAGCTATTCGGGAGGCTGAGGCAGGAGAATGGCTTGAACTGGGAGGCGGGGCTTGCAGTGAGCTGAGATCATGCCACTGCACTCCAGCCTGGGCGACAGAGCAAGACTCTGTCTCAAAAAACAAAACAAAACAAAACAAAAAAATGTTAGCAGTCACAGCTGGGTGTGGTGGCTCATGCCTGTAATTCCATTGCTTTGGGAGGCCGAGAAAGGTGGATTGCTTGAGGTCAGGAGTTCGAGACCAGCTTGGGCAACATGGCAAAACCCCATCTCTACTAAAAATACAAAAAATTAGGCAGGTGTGGTGGCGCATACTTGGAATTCCAGCTCTTTGGGAGGCTGAGGCATGAGAATTTCTTGAACCAGGAAGTCAGAGGTTGCAGTGATCTGAGATTGTGCCACTGCACTCCAGCCTGGCAGCCTGGCAGTGACGGAGTGAGATTCTATCTCAAAAACAAAACAAAACGAAAACCGAAACAACAACAACAAGAAGCACCCAAAATGTTAGCAGTCATAGTCTTACTTTCTAAATTTTTTTCTTTGTTTCTTATGGTCTGTTTTCTCCACTTATGTTTTGTGGATACAGCATCTTTTCATAACTCTCTGGAAGTCTAATTAGAGTTTTTTTCACTTTAATTCTTTTCTATTCTTTATTTTTCTTTCAAGGACATTTAATTAATTTTTTTCTTGGTGTTTTCGTTTCATGTTTTGGACTCAACAGTTTGGCGATCCTGGATATTTAAGAATGAGATGATAGGTTGCCAAGGAGCCCTGCGTTGGGGGTTGCGAGCCGGGGAGGGGCTGGTTACTGTGAGTGGGAAGGCAGCCACTCATTTTTCTGGAGGATCTTTAAAGGTCAGATTGAGAAGGATTTACTGTGGCAAACAGTAACCCCATGCTACAGGCCCTAGTCCTTCTCAGAAAGTCCATTCATGTTTCTTGCAGAGACAGAATTTCATTTTTTTTTTTTAGGCTTTTTCCTGCCCTGTGCTGGGATCTAACTACCTGGCTACTAGCATTTTTGTAAGCGAGGATGTTAGAGGGAAACATCAGGGGGATTGTTCTACACACAGTTTCAACTACTGACCCCGTCTGCACTCTCATGTCTCATGCCTGCCTTACATTGCCTTTACCTTCTCAGCAGCCTCTTCGGCTCAGCTCCTAGTTAATACTCCTCCATCTGCTTTGTGTCTTACAGAAGGATTTTGAAATCTTAAGTCTCCTGATGGGGCTGTCTTGGATTATTTGCAGAGACAGGAGATAAACCCAAGGGCTGAGCCTGTCGCTTTCAACTAGAAGCCCTAGGGCCTCTGGGTTTTAAATGGCTTTTTAATATGCTCAAAGTTTAGAGTCAGTGTGACCCATGACAATGTTCCTTAGACTAGTGTAATATCCTGTGATTTATAGTAATGTTTCCAGTTGGTCTTCACAACCCTGGAGTCACAGGGGAGTCTGGAATGAATGGAGCTGGAGAAGACATCTGAAAGGCTTCAATGCATAGGAAACACTTGATCACAAGGGCAAAAAGACCCTCTACTATTTGTCAGAAAGTTAATGGAGAGATGGTCCAGGCTGGGATAAGGCTCAGGTTAGGGCTTGGAGGAGAAAACAGGTGAGAGGCTATAGGAACAGCAATGTCTGCTAAGCTGTTGCTCAGAGCCTGAGTTGGTAGTAGGGGGAGATGAGAGATCAGCTATGTGGGCGGCCAGTGGTGGGGCTTGAAGAGTCTGTAAGGTGATGTAAGCTATCAGTTCCAGAAGAAATTTGTGCAAAAGTCCTGCTGATGAGGGTAAGTTTGAAGCCAGAAAATAACATTGTCAGCAGCGTCACCGGCACATACAAAGGACAGTGATAGATTGCACAGCACCTCTCTCACATTTCTGGGCTAATGGAAGCCACAGCTTGCCCATTAGTTTCAACTTCCTTCCCCAAAGACTTTCCACTGGAACTTGTAAAATGTACATTTTACCTCTTCGTCCTTCCCTCCCCAGCCTGCTAGCAGAGATGAACAAGGCTGAAGAAGCAAGTCCCTGGAGAGAAAGGAAGAGATGAGAGAGACCCCCAAGTTGTGTGATCACCTCCAGCACACTGGAGACTGAGCCGTTTCACAAGGTGCCACTCAATCTAGTTTTTAGATGGGGCGTAGTTCGGGGGCAGACATTAGGCTCACTGTTTGAGAGGTTCCCTTAAAGCGGTGGTGTCTGTGCTGTTTCTCCATTGCCTCTCCTCCAGTACAGGGAAATCACACGGAAGGGCCCCAGACCTCGCTGATCTACAGCTGTGCTGAGCAGGTCTTTCCCGTGGGCCTCTGAGGCGCTCCTTGTGAAGGCAGAAGTGGGTTTTGTCCTGCAGAGCAAAGGAATTCTATTTGCTCCATGAGGTTTACACACTTGCTTTTTTCTTTTTCTCTTCCACTCCTCCCTTGAGAAAATTAGCTAGAACAGGTGCCTTTTTCTCCTTGCTGACTCCTTGCAGCAACCAACACCATTCAAAATCTCTCAGAATGTGCTAAGCGTATTTGTAATACCCTTAACTGTGGCTGAACTTTAAGCTTTACCCGTGCCTGGTCTCTCTGTTTCTGAGTCTCAGTTTGTGTCTCTCCCTGTCCTTGTCTGTGTCTCTATTTGTGTCACCCTCTCTCTCTCTATTTCTCCGTTTCTGTCACTGTCTCTCTTTCTCTGTCTCTGCTTTTTTGTTTCTTCCTCTACCTCTCTCCCTGTCTCTGCCTGTCTCCCTCTCTGTCTCTGTCTCTCTCTTTCTCTGTTTCTGTCTCCCTCCCTCTCTCCCATACACCTGATCAGTGGCGCCAGGGCTCTCGCCACCCTCTGCCTTTGGGAAAGCAGCCTGAGTCATATTCATCCTGTGCTCAGCAACTGGACATGATGCCTACTCCCCCAGAAAGCACAAAAAGCTTCCAAATCCACCTGGTCCCCTCAATAAAAATACCCCATCAGGCTGGGCGCGGTGGCTCATGCCTGTAATCCCAGCACTTTGGGAGGCCGAGGCGGGCAGATCACGAGGTCAGGAGATTGAGACCAACCTGGCGAACACTGTGAAACCCTGTCTCTACTAAAAAAACAAAAAAATTAGCCGGGCGTGGTGACGGGCACCTGTAGTCCCCAGCTACTCGGGAGGCTGAGGCAGGAGAATGGCATGAACCCCGGGGGGCGGAGCTTGCAGTGAGTGGAGATCACACCACTGCCCTCCAGCCTGTGTGACAGAGTGAGACTCTGTCTCAAAACAACAACAACAACAACAACAACAAACAAACCCAATCAATGCTTTCCCCTGGCCAGAGGGAGCTGTGTCTATGCAGAAGCCCCTTCCATTTTCTGGGCAAGCCCCTGAGCAGGCGAACCATCACTCATTTATGAAAATGAAGGATTCGTGAGCAACTCCTCTGGCTGCCAGCAGAGTTTATGCAGGTTCTGATCCACTTTAATTGAATTAAGCTGTGTTTATTTAATCAGCCCAGAGATATGTATCCTCAGGCAGGAATTTGATGACTGCTTCTAAATCGTGTTTTTGTCTGTGGGAGGAGAAGGGCTGTGATCTACTTGGTATTTTTGAAGGATTGGGGGCCCAAGGGGCAGGCTGGCATCGAGGCTCAGACTGGACCCTGTAGGGACACTGCATTCAGCAGCTGTGCATGTGATTGTGTGTGCCTGTGTGAGTGTGAGTGTGTGTGTGTGCATGTGTGAATGTGTGTGCCTGTGTGAATGTGGACATATATGTGTGCAGGTGCAAGTATGTGTGTGTGCACATGTCCAGGCACCCTGTGGCGAGTATGCATGGGCAGAGCTCTTTTTGCTCAGTGCCCCAGGACCTTGGGGCAGGACTGTCAGAGAAGCCAGACCTGCCAGTAGTCTGTGTTCTCAGCCACCACAGAAGAAAAGCATTAGAGAAACAAGGTCATACTGAGGCTTGAGGACAGTATTGTTCAAATTGTGCTCCATAAATCTCCATGGTGCTGGTTAAGCACACTGATGCCCAGGCCCCACACCAAGGCTTGCTGAATCACACTATAAATAACCCCAGGAGTGTTTGCATTTTAAGGGTGGAGGCGGGGCAGGCAGAGGACAGTGACTGAGACTCACTTAGTGGGAATCATGATGCTGGTAGTGGGCATGGGTGTCTAAGCCTCACACCCGGGTCTGGGCAGTGCTCAGCGTGAGCTGCGCAGCTGAGTCATTTACGGGTGGGGCTGAGCCAGGGTCCAGGCAGGAAAGTGGTGCATTATCAGCTTATCAGTTTTCAGAGAGGCAGAGTAAGAGGGAAGGGGTTCCTTGTGGTCTGAGGAGCAAGGCCAGTGATCTTCAGCTGGGAAGGAAGCCAGCTAGGATCCCACGGGAGAAGCCCTGGAGAACAACCTCAAGCTGGTCCCAGAGTGGCCAGAGATAGCAGAGTGAACAGACTGGCCAAGTAGTGTAATTCTGGGGCTAGTTCAAGGAGCACAGCTGGTCTGCTGTTATAGTCTGTGTGGGGCGAGGGAGGGATTGTGATCCTCAGGGTCTAACCAAGGCTAGACTGTGGCAAGCAGTAGGAGAGAACAGATGTTAGAGAGCCTTCAAAAGAATAATGGGATTTGGTGACTTTTTAAAGAAAATGGGAATGAAAGGAAAGAGAAGAAACTTCCAAGTTCAGGAAAATATATATATATGTATTTGGGTCTAGCACTATGAGAATCAGTTTTGGAAAGCTGACGACATTTGGAAATACCTGGCCACCCTTTTCTGAGCTCTCTGATTCCTCTGCTTTTTCAGCTTTGTTCGCCTCTCCTTAAGACAGCACATCCGTTAATACAATTAGAAAAACAGAGACTATCTTGTTTATGCTGTTGATTTCAGTTCTTATCTTTCAGTAGGAGAGAAGTTCTGTATGTCTCTAAACATCTCCTGGTCAACTTCACCTTGGTAGTTTTCCATAATCTGAAACTTAACATGATGCAAACCACATCACATCATCTTTCGTGTATTGTAGCTTGGGCAAGCTCTGTGGTAAGGTCTTCTTCAGTGCCTGAGGTCCGTGAGCTGATGTGGGACATGAAGGGCTGGGAATGAACAGGAACCCAAGGGACAATTGCAGCCAATTTTTAGGGTCCAGGGAAGGAGCCTTGAAAAGGGGTGACAGACCTAGGCCTCTTCTTATCACAGAAGATTATGTTCAATGTAAGTGATGATGCAAATAACCAATAATACTGTGGTGTGTGTGTGTGTTTGTGCGTATGTATGTGTTAGAAACAAACAAGAAAATCTTTTCCAGAATTAATCATGCTGAAAAAATAAATGAGCCCCCATTTTCAACTAGCATCAGTTGACAATTGTGGCAGACAGCCTCCAAAATGATCTGCAGAATCCTGGCCTCCCGGTATTGATACACCTGTAGAGTTCCCTCCCACACTGAACAGGGCTGAGGATATTGAAGAAATGGTGGTGTGTGACTTCTGAGCCTAGGTCATAAAAGACACTGTGGCTTCTGCCTTGCTCTCTTAGATCATTCATTCTAGGAGAGACCTTGGGAGGAGAAGTCATGAGGACAGTCAACCAGCTCTTTGAAGAAGTCCACATGCTGAGAAACTGAGGCCTCCTGCCAACAGCCTTGTGAGTGAATCATCTTGGAGGTGGATCCTCCAGCCCCTATAAAACCTTCAGATGACCACAGATCTGGCTGACATTTTGACCTCAATGTTATGAGAAATCTTGAGGCAGAAGCACCCAGCTAAGCCAATCCTGTATTCTTCACCTACAGAAACTATGAGGTACTAACACAGGCTTATTGTTTCAAACTGCCAAGTTTTAGAGTAATTTCTTATGCAACAATAGATAACTAATAAAACAATATTAACAATAACCTGACATACACCCATGAAATATGATATCCAGACAAAATTAGAAAGTGTTTATGTATGCACTGCATTGTTATGTTTCTTTATAGAACAAAAAGAATCCTATGTTTTTCGGATCCTTTTCTCAAGTCAGTGCCAGTGATGCAGGGCCCATGAGCCCGGAAATTGGGGCTCAGCCTGGGAGGGTTCTTGGCTTCACCCAGGAAAGTATTCAAGGGTGGGCCAGTGGTGCCAGATAGCAACTTTTATTGAAGAGGCCGTGTATGGCAGCAGCAGAGGCACTGGTCCTTGTGGAGCAGAGATACTCCATAGGCAGTGTGCCCAGAGTAGCAGCTCAGAGGCAGTTCTTCAGTCATATTTATACCCACTTTTAATTACATGCAAATTAAGGGGTGAGTTATTCAGAAATTTCTAGAAAAGGGGTGGTAACTTCCAGGTCATTGACATGGAAAGGGGGGGTAACCTCTGCATATTGCCACGGCAGTGATAAACTGACATGGCACTGGTGGGCATGTCTTATGGAAAGGTGCTTTTGCCTCTTCTTTCCTGTTTAAGCTAGTCTTCAATCTGGTCTGGAGTTCAAGCCCTGCCTCTGGAGTCATGTCCCACCTCCTACTTCACCAGTACCTTCCCTCTCCTCCTGATTAGTATAAGGTTAGCTCATTTTAGAGTCTATACCACTGGGAGGGGAGAGGAAATGTGCCAGATTCACCATTTATTGTTTTGTAATATGAGGTAGCTAAATGCTTTCACTCTACAATGAAAACTCCTTAGATTAGTCAATTAGGATTCATCCATGAACCAAGAAGGTGAGTCCATTTTTTTTTTTGCCTTCTTTTGCAGAATAACTCTGACATTAATGGAGAAGAGGAGCAGAAAGTGTGCTAGGACCTGTTAGCACAGTTTCTGCTAGCATATCATGTCTGTTTTTTATAAAAAACACATTGTCTTACACTTAACATTTTCATTTATATTAGTTCTATAATTCCTCCCCAAAAGATTATGAAGCAGGTATAATTAGCTCCATTTTTTGGATGAAGAAACTGAACAGAACTTGAGCACAGCCTAATTTAATACTTTTTCCTCTAATCTACACTGTCCAAAATGATAGTCATTAGGCACATGTGGCTAGTAAGCATGTGAACTTATAGCACACTTAAGCACTTGAACTTACATGTAGCTCATAAGCACTTGAATTTACATGTGGCTAGTAAGCACTGGAAATGTACTGAATTGACATGTGCTATAAATAGTATAAAATCCACATAGGATTTCAAAGATAGTACGAGAAAAATAATGTCAAATATTTTCTTAAATTTTACACTGATTACACATCGAAATGATATTTTGAACGTGTTCATATTGTTAAAATTGATTCCATCTGTTTCTTTTTATTTAAATTTTTTAAAATTGTAAATTATTATTATGAGTACATGACAGTTCTTTTTACTTTTAAATGTGATATGGTTACTATAAAACGTGAAATTATACGTATGGCTTGCATTTGTGTCCCAGGTTATAGTTCTACTGGACAGAAATGCTCTAAACTAAGGCTGATATTTTCAGACTCACAACCTCAAGTTACCCCAACACAGCCCTCATATCATCTCAGGGTCGCTAGGAGGGGAGAAAAAAATATAACAGATTGTATAATTGATAACCCCCTGTTTTTTACGTTTTGATATTTCATCACAAAAGGGAAGAAACTGAGCACCCTGGTGATACTGGGGCAGAAGGATCAGATGCTATCCAATATCCCTGTGACTTTCTTTGAAGTGTAATTTTATGTCAAAAGGCCTTTCCAAACTTATTCAGGTGTACAAAGCACTAAGGAAAAGTTGAGACCCCTGAGCCAGAAAACTTCATTTTCCACATTAAGATCAAAGGAGTATGCGGGAGAGATGTGGCATTCCCAGTACTGGGGGTTCTGTTATAACAGGGTCAGAGAGAGGGCCAGAAAGGGAGGAGAAAAGCAAAAGACTGCCCAGAAAGTCAGCCAGTGAAAGCAAGTGACTCATGTATACTTTCATGTATTCATTAATGTAGCAAATATCCACTTATTGTCTGTTATTCATTGCCTAATGTGTCCTCATTATCTATAGGCACTGCTCCAAATTCTAGGGATACAGTGGTGACCAAGGATCAAGGTTTCTGCCCTCTTAGAATTTGTTTTGTAAAGACAATAGAGAATAATATACAATGAATAAGTAAATATGATAACTTCAGATTCTACTAGTTAGATTATAGGTTGGCTGCTATAACACAGAGACCCAAATAGCAATGGCTTAAGCAAGAGAGAACTTCATTTCTTTCTCATGTATAATAACAATCTGCGAGTGAGCAGTCTAGGGTGGGATTAGCACTCCTATAGTGTTAGAGACCCAGGTTCCTTCTGTCTTGCTGACCTGCCAGTACTGTATCTGTGGTCATCTACAAGGTTCGAGATGGATCACCATCTCAGGCAAGCAGGAAGGGAAAGAGAAAGTGAAGGCCTCTCCTCTTCCTTTTAAGGATGTGACCTAGAAGTTGCACACATTGTTTAATTCACATCCCATTGGCCAGTACTTAGTCATATGACCATCCTAGAAGCAAGGTAGTCTGGGAAATGTAGTCTTCATACTGAATGACTTGTAGTCAGCTTAAAAAATGTTTTACATTTTTTTCTTAAAATGTTTTTTTTTTAATTTAAAGAAAAACAACGTTTTTCTTTAAATGAAGGAAGAAGAGAACAGATGTTGAGGGGCAACTAATAGTATCAGCACAATGGTGAGTTGCACAACTGCTACATTCGCAATATCAATAGTAGGACTGCATTACTGGAAAGACCAGGCTCTGACAATCCTTGGATAAATCACACAGGATTGACTTATGTAAGGATAGAGGAGAAAATCAGCACTGTCAGGACTCATGGCAGAGAGATCAGCATCATCTTCTAGACATAAAAAGGTGAACACAAAATCCTTTCCAAGGGAAAATCCAGTTGAAGATGAAAATCTGTGAAAGCATAGAGGTCACATTAAATTATCAGGAAGTCTAACTCATCCCCTCTGGACCCAGGACCTATCCCGTAGAGACAAAATATGAATGAAAGAGAGTTGGAGTAGGGGTTGTCAGGTGACTTATTAGCAAGTATGTACAAGGATGGTGTCTCTAGGGAACTAATACTTGAACAGAGACCTGAAGGGTTAGACAGAGTTCCTTATAGAAAACTTTCCAGCAATAGGGAACAGCAGATGAAAAGACCTTGTAACTAAGGTTGACCTTCGCAGGTACTAGAAACCAAGTTTTCCCAAGTAGCTGGAGTGTCATAAGTGAGGCAGAGAGTGGAAATGAGAGGAGGGGAAAAAAGGAGAAGATGAGAAAAGGAAGGCAGCTCTCACGTTTAGCACTGGAGGGACATCTTTATCAGATAAAATGGCAGAATCTGCCTCCTTCAGGTATTCCCTGTTTGCCTCTGGCAACTTTCCATACAAATTTCCCCAAACCAGTGCTGAGAAAAGAACCTGGCGTCAGTTTTCCCTGAGCTCAGAGTCCTGTCCTTTCCTTTCACTCATTTTCCTTGTCTGTTTACCCAGGATGCGAATCCCTGCCCCACCCTGCTCTTCTCCCAGGGTTGTCGTGAGATCAGATGAAAGAGGAGGTGTGAGGGTGGCTGTCATGTGAAGTGCTGAGTTCTGGGGCAGAGAGGTACAGCACCTGGCACCCAGTGGGACTCAGTACTGTTATTTCTATTATGATGGTTGCAGTCAGTTGGTTTCCTCAATTTCCAGACCTTCAGTACAGATCTCAATTATGATTTTGAAATGCTTTTCTTTTTCCATCATACTAATTAACGATGGTTTGTTTTGCCTTGTCAAAGCAGGTGCTTGGATATTTTTAGAAGATTCCCCTTTGTCAGAGATCCCATGGCTTGGTGTGGAGTGGTGTGAATTGTGCCCAGTGGAACATTTAGGTTATTGGTTGGTTGAAAACTCTGCTCTCTGCATCCTTGTAGAATGTACATGTAGATATGACTTTAAATAAAAGTCAGCATTTTCTGAATTTCTTTTTGTGCCAACCCAGACATACCCCTTTTAAAAATATTGGCTGGTTATTAAACTCTATTTGTTTTGTTTCTCCATCTGTGCCATGTGCTTTCCACAGATAGCTTGTAGAACTTTGCTTAGCACAGGGGCTTTGGAACTATTTTGCATGGTTCCACTTTCACTCTGGGAAGATGGGGAGTTGAGGAAGGAGTTTGGACAGAAGACTTATTTAACTCCAGTTTCATCTTGGTTTCAATTATCTACATACTCATTCATATCCACCCATCCATCATGCTTTCCCATTCATTCTTCCAGTGAGCATCTTCTATATACCAAGTTTCACAGCAGTATGAGGGTTTGCAAGCACAGAGATGAAAAAGACAGTTTATGCCCATGAGGACCTTGAAGTCCAATAATGTGGTCTTATAGAGCAGAGTGTTAGATGCTATGAGAAAGGAATGCACGAGAAGGATGAGAGCCCAGAGGACAGCCCCTCTTCTAGGATTGAAGGTCCAGGGAAGTCTTCCTACAGGAGATGAGACTGAACTGAATCCTGAAGGATAAAGGCGGTCAGAGAAGGCTTTACAAGTAGAAGAAACAGCAAGTACAGAGATATATTGGGGTGGAGAGTTTGGCATGGTATGGGAACTGCAACCTGTTTTAGTACAGTCAGAGAATAGCATGCAGGATGGAGGTGGAGGGTGAAAAAAAATGATGCCAGAAAGGTGGGCAGGGGTAGGATCGTCAAAAGTCCTAGGAGCCATGGTAATGAGTTTGAACCAGGGGGAAATCCTCTAAGATAATTTAGAGCAGGAGAGTGATGAACAGATTTGTAGTTTTTGAAAGCTTCTTCCAGCTTCAGGGTGGAGGCTGGACTGAAGGAGGTCAGACTCACTGAGGGAAATGGGATCAGTCGGTGGCTGTCGCAGTGATGGTAGGACACAGTGGCGAAGCCCCAGCATTAGGTAGTGGTCGTGAAAGAGAGAAGGAGACAGTTCAAGACATGCCTGAGGAGTGGAATGGACAGGGCTTGTTGCTAGATGGAATGTGGAGGTGAGGGAGAAGGAGGAGGCTTCAGTGTCTGAGTGACAAGGATGTCACTAATTCTTGCGTGTAACGTAGGAAAGAGGACAGCCTTGTGGGAGGGTGCCTTGAGTTCAGGCTCACCATCTAAATGTTGGGTGAGATAGAGATTTGAGAGAGCTGAGTGGGAGTGTGGTTGCCCAGGGAGAAAGTAGAGAGTTGAGGAGTGCCGGGCGCGGTGGCTCATGCCTGTAATCCCAGCACTTTGGGAGGCCAAGGCGGGTGGATCACCTGAGGTCAGGAGTTCAAGACCAGCCTGACCAACATGGTGAAATCCCGTCTCTACTAAAAATACAAAAAATTAGCCGGGAGTGGTAGCGCGTGCCTGTAATCCCAGCTACTTGGGAAGCTGAGGCAGGAGAATCTCTTGAACCTGGGAGGCGGAGGTTGCAGTGAGCCGAGATCATGCCATTGCACTCCAGCTTGGGCAACAAGAGCGAAACTCCATCTCAAAAGGAAAAAAAGAAACCAAGAGTTGAGGAGAGGAGAAAGCCTGCACCAAAACCCCAGGGAAACTGTGTTTATTGAGAAGCAATGGAAGAGTAATTAAAAAGGAACCAAGGAAGAACAGCCAGAGATGTAGGAGTCCTGGCAGCCTGGGCAGCAGAATTCCCAGGAGTCACATGTTGTGAAAGGATGAGGAAGATGAGTGTGGAAAGGCACCCATTGGATTTAATGACAAAGAAGTTTCTGGCTGTCTTGTAGAAAGCATCTCTGGTGGGGTGAGGAGTGAATGGCATGTGAGGAAGCTGGTGTGGAGGGTGCAGGCGAGCCTAAACCCATGGCTGTGAAGAGGGAGAGGTGGCTAGAGAGGAAGATGAGAAGGGCAGGTGACTGGTCTGGGGCTCACAGTGAGTTAATATATTAAATTAATTCATCCACCTAATTAGGTGCCTGTTGTGCAGCATGTTGTGCTAGGCACCAGGTAGAAAGAAACTTAAGACATGCCTTTCAATGTGTAAAATTCAGTGAGTAAAGCCCCAAAAATGCAGGATCAAGAGACCCACTTTCCTATATTTGCTAAAAAATAATGTGGTATAGTAAAAATGACACAGATTTTGGGTAAAAATAGATCTAGGTTCAAATCTTGACTTTCTTTTTGGCTATGTGATCTTGGGCAAATTATTTAATCTCTCTAAGCCTCAGTTTTCACATCTGTAAAATGGGAATAATAATATCCCCCATATAGATTTCTTGAGAAGATCTGAGATAAGGTCTATTAACTCTGTAAGGGTAAGGGATTTGTCTAAATTACTCAGTATCGTATCCCCAGTACCAAGCATAGCATAATGCCTGGCCCATAGCAGGGATTTAGTAGATATTTGCAGAATGAATGGATGACAGAAGGTATGTGAAGAACCTGGCATAGAGGAGGTGCTCTGTAAAGGGTAGCCATTCTTCCTCACTGCTCTGGGACCTGTGAGGATCTGTCACTGGATGTGTGAGGATGAGATAATGAATTACCAGGCAAAATGCTAAAGCCTCTGGTTGGCAATGAGACGTAGGGTGGATATCCTGTTCTGAATACTTAGCTCATGATGGGCGTGAATGGATAAGGGAAGCAGCTCGTGCCTGGCCAGAGGCAGGCCATCGACAGTCCTGTGCAGTACAGGGAGGCTGAGGGGAAGGAATGTTAGGCATGTGCTGACTTACATGTGACCTCAAGTGAGAGGGACAGGCTGTTCCAGTCATCTCATCTAGGTGAGCAGCTTCTAGCTCTCAGGCCTGTGACTCTCAGTGGCCTGGGTCAGCTAAAAGGTTCCTGCCTGTCCACAGGTGCTGGCCTTTTCTGGCTACTCTTCCCTGTTCACAATTTAGATGCTCAAGGCAGCAGAAAAGATAACAGCCAAAAGTGGAGGCAATTTACCTCTTTGTTAATTCCTGCCTGAATGAAAACAAAAAAATTGTTGTGTATGTTTTCTCCCTGGAAAAGTCATACCTCCTCAATATTTAAAAAAGTCCTAGGACAGCAAAAAGAAACAAAATCACCAAATTGGTGTGGTTTCAGGGTCATGTTTTTCTTTTTTTCTACCTGGTTTTTAATATACTCTCTGCCTAGTTTCTTTTCTTTTTGGACTTGAGGAAGGCCAGAGCTGCTTTTCCTGGAAGAATGATGCTCCGTGACTGGCAAAACCAGTGAGACACTTCGGCACATTAAGAAGCCAGAGGCTCATTAGTGTCTATTTACTACCTTGTAGAATGCTCGCGAAGAAGAACCTGAGACTGTCATCTCCTGGAATGGGGCTCCCCAGAGCTTCCTCACTCAGGATGTGCATAATGAATGTAGCAGCCTGGGCAGGGGGAGGGCGTCGCATGCTGGGCCTGTGGTCCCAGGGGCAGCCTCATCTTTCCCTGGCTCCTTCAAAAGCAAGGCATTCTGGGCAGGGAGGGATGATTTATGATCTCCTCTCTTTGGGCTCAGCGTGGATGCTGTGGGAGGAAGGAGGCTGCTCTGCACAGGGGCAGGAGCAGAGCACCCACACACCATGCAGAGGATCGCTGGACACATCTCACATAGTCAGGGTTGGAGAAGAACTCATGATCACCTGATCAGCCTCTCAGGTCTACAGAGGCAGAAAATGAGGCACAGGGAGAAAATGGGGCCGGATGAAGGCCCACTCTTAGCCCATGCCAGAGCAGAGGAACATCCATTCATGCCTAATCCAATGCACTGTGCTGATTCACCTCTCTCGGTAGTGAATTTTCCCATCTGGAAAACTAGGCTGATATTGTAGATCCTAGCTTACAAAAACATTCTCAACTGTAATCTGAAAGAATACACAACTGGGAATCAGAAGACATTGGTTTGAGTCCTAACCCTGTGGGATCTTGGGCAAGGCACTTTGCCTATTTGAGTCTCAGTTTACCTTCTGTAACATGAGGGGAATTATCAACAATAATAGCTAATATTCTTGAACCCTCACTGTGGGCCAGGCAATGTGCTATGTGTTAGGGTTATTTCATTTATTCTTCTTAATAACCTTAAGAGGGAGGTACTATTATTCCTATTTTAAAGATGAGGAAACTGAGGTTGAGTTTAATTAGCTTGAGTAAGGTCTCAAAGCTAGGTGATAGTATTTATCGCACAAGGTTTATGTAAGAGTTGCATAAGCTGCTTATGAATGTGTTTTTCGATTATGAAATACACATGCAAACAATTTTCCATGTAAAAGTATTTTGAATTTTTTTGAGAAAAAGTCCTGAATGCCAAGTCATCACTGTTTGATCTTATTTGCCAAATGTTCTTTGAATTGCTGCTGAGTGTGAAGAACCATGTCAAGCGCTGGAGAGGAGGGCATGCTGCAACCCCTGCTCTCATGGAGGTTACAGGTCAGCAGCTAACGCAGCCATCCAGGTAAAAATGACAAGTGGGATGTGAACCCAGGAGTGGGAATGGATGGTGGGTAAGGGAATGAGCTTTGTCTGGAACAGTGGTTTCTAACCCTGGCCAATCCCAGAGATTCTGATTTACCAGGGAAGGGAAGGAGCCCAGACATCGTTGTTTTTTAAAGCCCTCTGGGATTGGAATGGGCCACCACAATTCAGACCTGCTGATCCAGATGATGAAGACACCTCCCTGAGGAGGTAACATTTAAGCTAGGGGCTGCTGGAGTTTGAAGATGGTTCATTCTAACTGCAGCTGACAGCTTTGCCAGGTAGATGTTTCTCTCTTCTGACAGGGAGGGCTGGAGACCACAGTCAGGAGGGACCCCCAGATGAGCTGCACCTCCTGAGAGAAACTCAGCCAGACGGCAAGGCTGCCCACCCCACCCTCCATATTCACTGCCCCACATCGGTGGAGAGTAGTGGTTTCCTCTGGAGCTGATAGCTCCACCTGTCACCTCTGTGCAGCCAGCTGCTACTGAGTAGGGGCTGGGTGAGGAATAGATCCAGGATTCTTGGAGGTGTGACTTTGAAGACTAGTTTCTCCCTTCACCCATCAGGCTGCCAATGGGGGCTGCTCCCCAGACAGGCTGCATCCATGGTGCCCCTTCATGTCACACAGCCAGGCCTGGGAGATGAAACGTCAAAAAACACATTCAGAGACAGTGCATACAATTCTTACAAAGACTCTATCAGCTAGCAGTGAGACCTCGGGCCGGTTGATTAAACTCTGAGCCTCAGTTTCTTCACCTATAAAATGAGGATAATAGTGGTAGTGTTTTATGAAAACAACCATAAAGTTGTTTTTATGAAAGAGTAGCCAGGACAGAGGAAGCCCCTTTGATGCTGGCACATGGGGTGAAGGCTCATGCCCCCCTCAAGTCAGCTCTGCCAGGTCAGCTGTATCATGCATTCAGTAAATGAAGTCACACCTAGGCCAGGTGAAAGGATGTACCCTTAGCACGTTAGCCAAGAGGCCTTGCTAGTTCTGAGCCCCCAAATGAGGAACACCAGTGTTGGTTGGAGGCAGTCCTGCTCTAGGGAGGGGGCTGCTCTTGGAGCAGAAATGGAGACGGACTGCTTGCCCCAGTGTCAAACAAGAAGATGGAGTTGAACATGACCACCCATTCTCCCCACATTTACCAAGCAGAGAAGCTTCCATCTCCACACGTGCAGTGGAAGTACAAGGTGAAGAGAATCTAGAATCTCCCCTACTGAGGAGGTTTCCTCTATCCAGACACACAGCACGAGTGGGGAAGAAGCATTGCAACCTCTACCCCCACCCTGCCACCATCTTGCACATGAAACCCTGGAGTTTTAGAACTGAAGGTACTTTAAAGATCATCTAGACCAACCCATTCATTTACAGAAGAGGAAATAGACTCAGAGAGGGAGAATGACTTGATGAAGGGGAAGAGCTGAGACTCAAACAGGGTCTCCTGGCTCCTGGACCTGTGTCTGTTTCATGTCCGGGGTGGAGCTGGCAGGGCTTTTTCCAGGTCATGCTCTAGGGGCATGAACATCTCCAGCCAGGCCCATCCCTATCAGCATTGCATGTAGGGATGGCACTCAGCCTTGCCACTCCTTTCTTTAGTTGAATGTTTCATGGATGAATGAGATGAGATATATCCGGGTGACATCTCTTCTGTTTAATTGTAATATTATAACTGTTTATCAATATATAACCTTTAATATGCATCTATCAAACAAATGTCTATTCTTTAACATGTACTTGTCCTTGTGTTTCATGCATAATGAAACCAAATGGAAGAAACAGCCCTACATTATCACCTTCTTCCTGGATCTGCTGTCTTCCCATCTCGATTCTGCCTTTACAACTTGGCCTTTGCCTTTAACAACACATCTAGGACAATGCCACTCCCAAATTGGCTCAGCTCACAGCAGTGCTACTACCTGCCTTATTCTGGCCATGTGGGAGTGTTTCTAATCATAACATGGCAGAACTGGAATGGCTCTTACAGATTATCTGGTCCAGTGGATTTCAAGATCCTCATTTCCTTAGTGAAACTCTCTTATAAAACACAATCTTATGTGAAATTCTAAAGGTGGAGCTCTTGGGAGGCAGCAGGGGGTCCAGGGCCAGAGGCTGTCCCACTTGGCTTTCCTTTTGCCCTGTTCTTTTCCATCTTCTAGCCCTCTAAGATAAGGTGCCCATGTTGCAGATGAGCAAAGTGAGTTCCAGAAAATGAAGTCACATGGTTGGTGAGCCTAGATTCTAGAGTCTGATAACAAGTTGCTTATAAAAAAATAAGTCATGCTTTTCAGTTTTCATTTGTGAAAATTCTGATATTTTTGGCATTAAATAAATGAGTAAAACTGAGCCTTTAATTATAGAGTTAGTCTTTTAATTAGTTTGTCAAACATTTGTTAAGCACATGATCTTTCCAGTTGCATTAAAAATTCATGATTTGAATGTAGATACAATAAAAATTGGCCTTTGGTGCTAATGAAAATCAGAGAGTGCCTATAATTAAGATTAAATTCCATTGTAAGTATAAACCCTCCCAAGTAATTGTGGCTTAAACAAAATGGTACTACATGTCTGTGATGGTTAATACTGAGTGTCAACTTGATTGGATTGAAGGATACAAAGTATTAATCCTGGGTGTGTCTGTGAGGGTGTTGCCAAAGGAGATAAACATTTGAGTCAGTGGGCTGGGGAAGGCAGACCCACCCTTAATCTAGTGGGCACAATCTAATTAGCACCAGCAAATATAAAGCAGGCAGAAAAACATGAAAGGAGGGACTGGCTTAGCCTCCCAGCTTACATCTTTCTCCCATGTTGGATGCTTCCTGCCCTCAAACATCGGACTCCAGGTCCTTCAGTTTTGGGACTCAGACTGGCTCTCCTTGCTCCTCAGCTTGCAGACAGCCTATTGTGGGACCTTGTGATCGTGTAAGTTAATAATTAACAAACTCCCATTTATATATATATATATATATATATATATATATATTCCGTTAGTTCTGTCCTTCTAGAACCCTAATACAGGTTTTGGTACCAGGAGTGGTTCTAGAGGAACAGAATATTAAGGATGGAGTTCTTTTGTTGGTTTTAGGGTTACTGGAGTTGACTGCTTAATATGATTGACCCCAAAATGCTAAGGACTCTACTTCTAACAGTATGGGGAACACTGATAGTCCTTGGTGTGAACTGTTTAGAGTTAGGCAAAATAAATGCATTTGACACTCCTGATTCACCACTTGTGAGAGGCAGGGAGTTTAATGACTCTCTACATAATACCTTTGACCATATGTGGAGAACCAAGGAACATAATGAAGCTGGTTGGTTGCTCCGAAGTTCAGTGGACAAAGTGATGAAAGAAAATGATGAACTCAAGGATTCTGTCTTCCAGCCTCAGAAACAGATACTCAAATCTGCTAAGATTGCCCTGAGTGACAGTCTTTTCTTCTGTAGAGAAAGAGCTGAAATTATGGAAAAAGAAACACAAGCTCTTATCAGGCAAGTGGCTTACGTGCAATGAAAATGCATGCACAGCCTATCCAGGTGTCTACCAGTTAAAGTGAGGGCATTGATTGGAAAAGAATGGGACCCTGCAACTTCGAATGGGGACATGTGGGAGGACCCTGATGAAGCTGGGGACAGAGTTTGTAAGCTCTGATGGACCTTTTTTGCCAGGAGGAGCAGCTTCCCCATCCCCAATAGTGGCAACATCCCCTCCCCAACCCATGCTGCCATCAGCCTTCCCACCTTTGTCTGAGGAGATAAACCCTGCACTGCCTGAGGCAACAGTGATGGCCTCCACTGAGGCAGTTGCCAGGCAAAATACTGTTGATTCTCCTCAGGACCCACCCCCAACACCCCTGTTTGCTTCTAGACCTATAACCAAAGTCCCAGTGGTCCCCTAGAGGTGAGGTTGAGAGTGTGACCCATGAGGAGGTGCGTTACACTGGAAAAGAACTGTTTGAATTCTCCAATTTGTATAAACAGAAATCTGGAGAACAGGCATGGGGATGGATATTAAGGGTATGGGATAAAAGTGGAAGGAACATAGAGTTGGATCAAGCTGAATTTATTGATTTGGGCCCACTAAGTAGGGACTTTGCTTTTAATGTTGCAGCTTGGGGAGTTAAAAAGGTTCTAATACTTTATTTGCTTGGTAAGCTAAAATATGTATTAAAAGATGGCCCACTGTGAGAGAGCTAGAAATGCCTGAGCTCCCTTGGTTTAAAGTAGAGGAAGGGATCCAAAGGCTTAGGGAGATTGGAATGGTGGAGTGGATTAGTCACTTTAGACCTACTCATCCCAGCTGGGAGGGTCCAGAAGATACACCCTTGACCAACATCTTGAGAAATAGATTTGTGAGGGCAGCACTTGCATCTTTGAAGAGCCTTGTAATTGCTTTTCTCTATATGTCAGATATAATGGTGGGAACCACAGTCACTCAGCTACAAAATTTAAATACAATGGGAATAATTAGACCCGAGGTGGCAGGGGCTAAGTGGCGGCCCTCAATCTTCAAATGCAAAGTGGGCGTAGCAGCTACCATAATGGACAGCAGAGGAAAAGTGTCAGAATAGTCTGACTTGTGCAGAGCTCTGGCATTGGCTAATTAATCACCGTGTTCCTAGAAATTGATACAAAGCCTACCGCATTCCTACTTAATTTATACAAGCAGAAAACTTCTAGATTGAATGGACAAAGACTAATCTGAATTATAAAAACAGAGTCACAGCCCCCTCAATCAATTTCCAGACTTGAGCCAGTTTACAGACCCAGAACCCCTTGAATGAAGGGAAGGCTGGGCCTCCTTGAGGAAGGACCCCACTATATTACTGACAGTTTATGCAGTGAATCTTTCTCCTATCCTTCCCCAAGGGGACTGCTGGCCTTTCACCAGGGTAACTGTGCACTGGAGAAAGGGAAATGATCAGATATTTTGGAGACTACTGGACACTGGCTCTGAGCTGATGCTAATTGGAGGGGACCAAAAATGTCATTGTGGTCCTCCAGTTAAAGTAGGAGCTTACAGAGGTTAGGTAATTAATGGAATTTTAGCTCAGCTCTGACTTACAGAGTGTCCAGTGGGTCCCCAGACTCATCCTATGGTCATTTCCCCAGTGTCAGAATGCATGATTGCCATAGACATACTTAGCAGCTGGCAGAATCCCCACACTGGCTCCCTGACTGGTAGGATGAGGGTTATTATGGTGGGAAAGGCCAAATGGAAGCCATTAGAGCTGCCTCTATGTAGAAAAATAGTAAATCAAAAACAATATCGCACCCCTGGAGGGATCGTGGAGATTAGTGCCACCATCAAGGACTTGAAAGATGCAGGGGTGGTGATTCCCACCACATTCCTGTTCAACTCTCTCATTTGGTCTGTGCAGAAGACAGATGGATCTTGGAGAATGACAGTGGATTATCATAAGCTTAACTGAGTGGTGACTCCAACTGCAGCTGCTGCACCAGATGTGGTTTCATTGCTTGAGCGAATTAACACATCTCCTGGTACCTGGTATGCAGCCATTGACTTGGCAAATGCATTTTTCTCCATTCCTGTCCATAAGGCCCACCAGAAGCAATTTGCCTTCAGCTGGCAAGGCCAGCAGCCTACCTTTACTGTCCTACTTCAGGGGTATATGGACTCTCCAGCTTTGTGTCATAATCTTATTTGGAGAGAACTTGACCTCTTTTCGCTTTCACTTTGATATCACTTTGGTCCATTATATTGATGACATTATGCTGATTGGATCCAGTGAGCAAGAAGTAGCAAACACACGGGGCTTATTGGTGAGACCTTTGCATGCCAGAGGATGGGAAATAAATCCGACTAAAATTCAGGGAACTTCTACTTCAGTAAAATTTCTAGGGGCCCAGTGGTGTGGGACCTGTCAAGATATTCCTTCTAAGATGAAGGATAAATTGCTGCATTTGGCCCCTCCTACAACCAAGAAAGAGGCACAACGCCTAGTGGGCCTATTTGGATTTTGGAGGCAACATATTCCTCATTTGGGTGTGTTACTCTGGCCCACTTGTCAAGTGACCCGAAAGCCTGCCAGCTTTGAGTGTGATCCAGAACAGGAGAAGGCTCCTCAACAGGTTCAGGCTGCTGTGCAAGCTGCTCTGCCACTTGGGCCACATGGCCCAGCAGATCCAATGGTGCTTGAGGTGTCAATGGCAGATAAGAATGCTATTTAAAGCCTTTGGCAGGCCCTCATAGGTGAATCACAGTGGAGGCCTCTAGGATTTTGGAGCAAGGCCCTGCCATCTTCTGCAGATAACTACTGTTTTTTTTTTAGAGACAGCTGTTGGCCTGTTACTGGGCTTGGGTGGAAACTGAATGTTTGACTATGGGTCATCATGTCACCATGTGATCTGAACTGCCTATCATAAACTGGATGCTTTCTGACCCATCTAGCCATAAAGTGAGTCATGCACAGAAGCATTCCATCATCAAATGAAAGTTATATATACTTGATCAGGCTTGAGCAGGTCCTGAAGGCACAAGTAAGTTACATGAGGAAGTGGCTCAAACACCCATGGTCTCCACTCCTGCCACCCTGCCTTCTTTTCCCCAGCCTGCACCGATGGCCTCATGGGGAGTTCTCTATGATCAGTTGACAGAGGAGGAGAAGACTAGGGCCTGGTTCACAGATGGTTCTGCACAATATGCAGGCACCACCCAAAAGTGGACAGCTGCAGCACTGCAGTTTCTTTCTAGGACATCCCTGAAGGACAGCAGCAAAGGGAAATCTTCCCAGTGGGCAGAACTTCGAGCAGTGCACCTGGTTGTGCACTTTGCATGGAAAGAGAAATGGCCAGATGTGTGATTATATACTGACTCATGGGCTGTAGCCAGTGGTTTGGCTGCATGGTCAGGGACTTGGAAGAAGCATGATTGGAAAATTGGGGGAAAGGTATGTGGATTGACCTCTGAGTGATCAAAAACCATGCTGATATTTGTATCCCATGTGAGTGGTCAACAAAGGGTGACCTCAGCAGAGGAGGATTTTAATAATCAAGTGGATAGGATGACTCATTCTATGGACACCACTCAGCCTCCTTCCCCAGCCACCCCTGTCCTTGCCCAACGGGCCCATGAACAAAGTGGCCATGGTGGCAGGGATGGAGGTTATGCATGGGCTCAGCAACATGGAATTCCACTCACCAAGGCTGACCTGGCTACAGCCACTGCTGAGTGCCCAATTTGCCAGCACAGAGACCAACACTGAGCCCCTGATATGACACCATTCCTTGGGGTGATCAGCTAGCTACCTAGTGGCAGGTTGATTACATTGGACCTCTTCCATCATGGAAAGGGCAGAGGTTTGTCCTCACCGGAATAGACACTTACTCTGGATATGGGTTTGCCTATCTTGCACGCAATGCTTCTGCCAAGACTAACATCTGTGGACTCGCGGAATGCCTTATCCACTGTCATGGTATTCCACACAGCATTATCTCAGACCAAGGCACTCACTTTATGGCTAAAAAAGTGTGGCAGTGGGCTCGTGCTTATGAAATTCACTGGTCTTACCATGTCCCCCATCACTGAAGCAGCTGGATTGATAGAACGGTGGAATGGCCTCTTGGAGTCAATTACAATGCTAACTAGGTGACAGTACTTTGCAGGGCTGGGGCAGAGTTGTCCACAAGGCCGTGTATGCTCTGAATCAGCATCCAATATATGGTACTGTTTCTCCCATAGCCAGGATTCACAGGTCCAAGAATCAAGGGGTGGAAGTGGAAGTGGCACCACTCATCATCACCCCTACTGATCCACTAGCAAAATTTTTGCTTTCTGTTCCTGCTGCATTATGTTCTGCTGGTCTAGAGGTCTTAGTTCCAGAGGGAGGAACGCTGTCACCAGGAGACACAACAACAATTCCATTAAACTGGAAGTTAAGATTGCCACCTGGACACTTTGGGCTCCTCCTACCTTTAAGTCAGCAGGCTAAGAAGGGAGTTACAATGTTGGCTCGGGTGGCTGACCTGGACTATCAAGATGAAATCAGTCTACTACTCCACAATGGAGGTAAGGAATATTATGCATGGAATACAGGAGGTCCATTAGGGTGTCTCTTAGTGTTACCATGCCCTGTGATTAAGGTCAATGGGAAACTACGACAGCCCAATCCAGGCAGGACTACAAATGGTCCAGACCCCTCAGGAATGAAGGTTTGGGTCACTCCACCAAGAAAAAACCATGATCTGCTGAGGCGCTTGCTGAAGGCAAAGGGTATACAGAATGGGGAGTAGAAGAAGATAGTCATCAATATGAGCTACAACCACGTGACCAGCTGCAGAAACAAGGACTGTAACTGTCACGAGTATTTCCTCCTTCTTTTGTTAAAAACATGTTTGTGCATGTATACACTTGTACTAAGAAAAGATCTTCATTTTATTTCCTTCTCCTTTACCATGTGACACAAAATTTATTGACTTCATATCAGCATTTAAGTATTGTTAACTTTATGTAATGATATTTGGGTTGGGGATTGGTGCGTTTCCGGTTGTACAAAGAATAGTTGTATTACGTTAGGTGTAATTATGACCTTATCATCATCTTTATTTGAAGATTATGTATGATCTCAGGAGATGTGTATGGGTTCAAATTGACAAGGGGTGGACTTGTGATAGTTAATACTGTCAACTTGATTGGATTGAAGGATAAAAAGTATTGATCCTAGGTGTGTCTGTGAGGGTGTTGCTGAAAGAGATTTAACATTTGAGTCAGTGGGCTGGGGAAGGCAGACTCACCTTTAATCTGGTGGGCACAATCTAATCAGCTGATATATATATCCTATTAGTTCTGTCCCTCTAGACAAACCTGACTAATACAATGTCCCTCTCACATTAAAATCTGGAAGAGGACAATCAAGGGCCAGTGTTGTGGCTGTTTCCTAGAGTTCTCCACCATTCCTAGGGTATGGCTCTCAATTTCTTGCACCAAGAGGGTGGCTGGAACTCTAGCATTCATACCTACCGGACAGCAGGATGGAGGAAGGGACAAATAAGAAAGGAGGTTAAGAACCCAGGCCAGCTGAGTTGTAATGGATTTTCCCAAACATGGCTAAAATAAACTTCTGTCTATATGCCATTGGCCTGAACTAGTCATAGGTCATCATAACTATAATGAAGGCTGGGACATACAGTCTATTCCAAGCAGCCATGGGACCTCCTAAAAATCAGGGTTCTGTTGTAAGGGGAAAAGGGGAGAATGAAGGCCAGGGAATGCTACAGAGAGAGTCCCTCATGTTTATTCCCCCATTCTATGATTTTCATAAGCAAAGGTTGAGGGAACCTAAAGTTATTGTGTGTGAAGGGGATGTGGAGGTAGGGGAAGTAAGGTGGACTTAGGAGAGGGCAGGGCTGTTAATGGCAGATGGAGGCAGCCTGAAGTGTTTGTAGTTCAATGGTTTATGACAAGGGCTCACCAAATTTTGTGCCCCCAAGGATTCACATATCTCATGCCCTATGCAGGGTTTCCTACGCAAATTGTTTATTATTATAATTGGACAATAGTGTTGCTTAGTGCAATAGAATATTATCTGACCCTAGATCCTGTTTTGGGGATAGAGGGATTTATGGAAAAAATATTAAGAAAACAAAACAAAATGGGAAAACATATAGGAATATTTGATACTAAGTAGTCAAAACATGCCAAAGACCAAAACGACTTTGTACAAAAGCATGAGAAAGCTAATGTGGAAAAAAAGAAAGCCAGTGTGAAGTGAGGGTGTGTAAAACACCATTTTTTTCACTTTGGGACTAATGTGGGCAGCTGTGGACAGTCAGACTGCTTTAGATAATGAACAATGATTATTGAATTGTATTATCAATAATGGCAGCATTTCTTTTTAAATTTAAGACCAGGTTATAAAGCACTTGGGTCTTATCTCCACGTACAATGTACGAAGTATGGACAGTTTCCTAGCTGCTAGAGCACATCCTTGGATTTGAGATAGGAATGCATTTAATAGACTGAATCAGTGCAGCTTTCTTTTGGAAATTTCAATTTCACTGCAAGCAATTTACATAGAGTCTCAGCTTGAATTCATAGCTCATATCTTGGTTGCTTTGGAGATAGCTTCTCTGTTGGAAAGGCAATTACGATCTGCAGGAGAAGCCTGTCTGCCATTAGTCTCCAGTTTTAAACGTTGACAGGTGGAGATGGAGGTGGGGGTGGGGGTGATTAATAAAGGGCTTTGTCTTTCTAGTCCATGGAAGGAAAGGGATTTAGGTGTCACAATTTCCTGGTCTCCAAGGATTTTTTTTTCCTCAACATTTCAAGCTTTTGAGCAAAATGAGAATATGTTTTTTGAAATCAGGGAATTTTGTTGCATTGTATATATTGGGACCATGAAATGACAAAGGCAGTCTCCTGAAGTTTTACTAAGCCATGGAAAAGAAATCTAGTGAGACTATAACATTCACCTTTAGCCTCTGAATGTGGATAGCTTTAAAATCTATACAGAGATTTTTGCTATACTCTTGGTTCTTCTTATGGAAAATGGAATAGGACTCTGGTTGTTGGTCCTCAGTGCCATTGTACCACAAAGCAGTCCTAATGTTCATGAGATGGCTTTTCCCCTTAACAGCTAATATGGTGAAATTGTTGTGTCTACAATTAGATCATGGTTCAGCCAAACAAATGTGTATTTTATGAGTGACTTATTCTCTGTGAGGCCCTGATATAGCCCAGAGGCTTATGCATTCAAATCAGAGGCCTGAGTCGAGACCTGCCAGCATTTTCATCTAATTGACTTGGGCACAGGGACCCTTGATTCCTTCTCCTTTAATCATCACCTTATATTCAAGGCTAAAAGCTGTAATTATTTGAAGTAGCTGGAATTTGAGTGACCCAGATAATTATCTCAGCAAGATGGGCTTAAAGTTTATTGACACAAATGCCAGTTTCATTAAAGGTTTGGTACAAAAGGCAAGTGTCTGAGACAGCTGGTTGACTGAGGTGAATTGACAATGAACAGCACCAAAGACACAAGAATCACCAGGGACATTGAAGTAATTACCGTCATTTCCATAATACAGTTAGCAGAGGATTATGGGAAGCCAGAAAAACCTTTATGGTGATATTTTGCTTTGCCCAAATCGAGGCTGCTAAGAATCAGAGGTCTTCTTTCCTCATCATTTCTCAATGACCTTGACTCAGACTCCACTTAGGCTACAGGTAGTCAAAAGAAAGGTTAATGAGTCAAAATGAATCAAAACTGTAACCTGCCCTAGATTGTGGGTAGCAAAAGCTAACAGTATGGCAACAGTAAAATTTGCACAGATATAGATTTTTTTCAATCTTACCTTATACATCTATACATCTATTTCTTTTGTGTGTTTAATAGATGACTAAAGATAGCATAATACCTGCCTGCTATAAAGTTAAAAATTTTAAACAATTAACATCTGAATTCAAACACATGCAATTAAGGCCTCAATACTGTATTTCAGAGTTTATTAGTTATCATTAAGTAGTAATAATTCCACATATAGATTAACCATAGATCACTTTGGGAATTAAACATTTTTGTACCATTTATTAAATGGTACTTCCTACTGTTGGCTAACATGTAGTAGGCATGTCATGTTTCCCTAAAGAGATTGTAAGCTATTGGAAGCAGTTGCTTCTAGTAACAATATCACCACAAACTCAGTGGCTTAAACAATGCACATTTATTATCTTACTGTTTCTGTGGGTCAGGAACCCAGGCATGATCTAAATGGGGGCTACGCATCAAGGTCTCTCATGAGGCTACAATTAATATGTCAATCAGGACTAAGGTCTCATCTGAAAGCTTGAATGGGGAAGGATCCACTTCCAAGCTCATAAGTCGTATGTGTTTTTTGTTTCCTCCAGCACCTGGCATTATGCTTTGCATGTGTAAGAGGCACTTGTTAGGAACAAAAGGGCATTTTGACTTCCATATACAGAAATATGTGGATGGGTAACTAAGTATGAGTGAAGTCACTACCCAGGGATTGATCTCTATGTTGAAGGAAGGCATGGGGATAGAGGTAATAATTTTCTAATCTGGGTGAACTATACCCCAGTTTGTGATAGGGTGTCTGGACAGATTACACCTCTGGGTGAAAAAGTCTAAATAACAATGATAACACCTTCCATTTATTGAGCAACTAACTTGTGCCAGATACTGTGCTGAGCAGATGAGAATGCAGAGGCCTAGGGGGGTTAAGTATCTTGCCTGAGAGTCATAAAGCTAATAAATGGCAGAGCTGGGAAACCTTATTCTATTAATGTCAAAGTGCATGTTCCCAACCACTACGCTTTATGCCCTCTGATAGATGGCCTTTTGGGTAGGGCACAGAGCAATTTAGCTCTGTGGGGAGTGAGGTATAGTGCTGCCTTAATCTCACAGTTCTTTTGTCCAAGAGAAATGTTAAGAAAGGATAAAAACTTTCACAGCAAGGTACTATTTAAATTGCTTTCCTTTTTATGTGGGCTAGTTTTAACAGCAAACAAGCCATAAATCAATGCCTAACCTCTGGCACAGCTTAGCAGTTAGGGTTGGGGAGAGGAGAAAATGATCACTCACAGTCAGGGTTGGGGAGAGGAGACAATGATCACTCACAGTCAGCAGCAGTGCCTGGAGATGGGCAGTGAGGCTGGTCTTCTAGAGTGGGTGGTCAGCAGAGCAGGATGCCATGGAGCAGAGCAGGAAGCCAGTGGCAAACGTGCAAGACCAGGCTGTGTTCCTTGTCAGCTGTCCCCTTGGCTTCCAGCCAGGGCAGGATTTTCTCCTCCAAGTCAGGTTATTATGCCCTTGTGGTTTGGGGGCTTCAAGGTCCCAAACCATTAACATCATAATCATATCACTCTCAGCAGATTTCTGTCCAGCATCCCCCATGATTTATTGTGAACACAAATAAGAAACACACTTATCAGTCAGGACAAGCCAGCTACCAGCCAGCCTAACTAGTAAAAATAACTAAACAATTTGATATTTCTATATACTGCACCCAGATATGCACAAACATATGCCCTTAAATACTAAGGCATTAGCATTAGTATTCTTGGCACTAAGGAAGTAACAATAATGATGCAGTGAATTATCACGGGAAGGAGCAAGGTCATTGTTCTTCCAGGATTTTTCAGACCCAGCATTTACTGCATGTCCTTCTGATGGTGGCTCTTTTTCTGCTACTTGTTATACTCTAGAATATTTGATGGTTTCTTGAAACTTCTTAAACTGTGCTAGGATGTGTCACTCATGGGCCAAAAGTGCTCTACCTCATCCCAGATTTCCAGCTCCTCTTTCTCTCCTGACAGATGCTGCCATCCTACACCTCCCCAGCCGAGTACCACTGGGTGGAGGGACAGGAGACACAGAGACTTATCCCTTTTCTGAGTGTCACTGTCCATAGACACGCTACAAATATCTGGGCTTGTCAATGCTATATGACTAGAACCAAGTACTAAAGTGTGTGTATGCATAAGGGAAGGAATGGCTGGGCATGCCCAGACAGGCCAAAGAGTCAGTATTGAGGCAAAGTTATTTATAGAAAACAACCTGAGAATATAAACAAGCGACAGTTGAAACAGAAGGGAAACGTGAAAAACTGTCTTTATGGTGCTTCTTAAACTTTGCTGCACATTAGGATCATCTGTCATTTTGAAAACTTATAATATCTAGGCCACAGCTCCAACTAATCAAATCAGAATCTCTGGTGATAGAATCCTGGCAAAAATATTCTTTAACTCCTCAAGTCTCCTACACTGATGACCTAACAGAGGAGAAGTCTCACGCATATTTAGATGTAAAAACTATGTTAGTTAATATCTATCACTGCATAACAGTGTTATCACAAACTCAGTCGTTTAAACAACACACATTTATTATCTCACAGTTTCTGTGGGTCAGGGATCCAGGCAGGACTTAACTGGGGGTGGTGCTTCAAGGTCTTTCATGAGGCTGCAATCAAAGTGTCAACCAGGGCTGAGGTCTCGTCTGAAAGCTGAGTGGTAAGTATCCACCTCTAAGCTCACATGGTTGTTGGTAGGATTCAGTTTCCTGTGCCTGTTGGACTGTGGGCCTCACTTTTTTTACTGACTGTTGGCTGGAGGCTGCCATCAGTTCCTGTCTATGTGGGCCTCCGAGTGATCACTTGTTCATCAGAACAAGCAAGCTGAGAAGGTAAAAAAGAGAGCCTGCTTTAGCAGGATGGAAGTTATTACAGAGTCTAACTGCCAAAGTGACATCCCATCTTCTTTCCTATATTCTGCTGGTTAGAAGCAAGTCATAGGTTCTGCCCTCCCTTAGGCGGGGGGATAACACAGAGGTGTGAATACCAGGAATTGGGGATAATTGTGGGCTATTTTAGAATCTGTCCAACACAAATACTATGTAACACAGTCTCTACTATTCTATGCACGTCTGGCAGTCAGTAAAAAATTCTAAGTTACACAAAAAGGCAAGGAAAAAATCAAACGATTGTCAATAGGTGAAGCAATTAACAGAACAAGTTTCAGAGATGATCCCAATGTTGGTGCTAATAGAGAGAAACTTATTAGTAGACAGGCTTATTTGTAGAATCACCATAGTTATGGTGACTCCATGAACTTGAAGATAGAGCAATAAGAACTATCCATACTGAAATACAAATAAGAAAGGAGTGAAGAATAAAAAGAACACAACATCCAAGATCTGTGGGGCAACATCAAATGGAAGCTCAGAGGACTCCAAGCATACAGACACACACACACACACACACACACACACACACACACACACACGACTTCTTATATCCAAACTGCTGAAAATCAAAGGTAAAGATAAAATATTGAGGACAGCCAGAGAAAAAATACACTTTACAGTTGAGGAGCAATGATAAGAAATATAGCAGAATAGAAATGATGTGAACCAGAAGACAAAGGTGTGACATCTTAAGGAATTTTTTTAAAAAGCTGTTAGCCCAGGATTTTATACCCAGAGAAAATACTTTTAATAGGTGAAGATGAAGTAAAAACTTTTCAGAAAAAAGACTTATCATAGGACTACAATCTCATGAGAAACCTTAAGCTAGAGCCACCCAGCTAAGCCAGTACAAAATTCCTGACCCATAGAAGCTGGGAAATAAAACAAGTTCATTGTTTTAAGATGCTAATTTTGGGGGTTGTTTTTTATGTAGCAATTAATAGAGACAGCTTCTCTGGTAAATTCTACCAAATATTTAGGGCAGAAATAATAACAATTTTAACCAAACTGTTCCAGAAAATAGAAGAGGAGAAAATACTTCCCAATTCATTTTATAAGGCTAGCATAACCTTGATACCAAAACTATATATAGACATTGTATAAATGAAAATTAAAGACCAATAACTCACATAAATGTAGACACAAAAATCCTTAACAAAATATTTGCAAATTGAGTCTAGCAATATATAAAAAGGATAATATATCTTATCCAAATGGGGTTTGTTCTGGGAATGTAAGATTTCAAAATGTTAGAATAAATCAATTTCACCTTATTAACAGACTAGAAACAAAATATCATATTATCTCAATTGATGCAGAAAAATTATTTGAAAAAAATTTAATATCTCATTGTGTGAAATCTCTCAGTAAACTAGTAAAAATGGTAACTTCCTTAAATTGATAAAGAATATTTACCAAAAACCTATAGCTAATATCATGCTTAATGGTGAAAGATTAAAATAGTTTCACTGAGATTGGAAATAAAGCAAGGATGTCTCCTCCTACTATTCCTATACAGTATCATACTAGATATCCAAGCTAGCATAACAAGGCAAGAGAAAGAAATAAGAAGGTATAGATTGGAAAGGAAGAAATAAAATTATCTTAATTAACAAACAACATAATTGCACACACACAGAATACCCGCAAAACCTGCAAAGATGTTTTTAGGTCTTATAAGTGAATTCAGCAAGATCATATGATACAAAGTCAATATTTTAAAAATTAAGTGTATTTATATTTACTAGCAACAGACATTTGAACATAGAAATCTAAAAAATAAAACCATTTATATATAAGACATAAAATACTAGAGATAAATATTACAAATACTGGCTAAATTTGTATGCTGAAAACTACAAAACATTGGTGAGAGATAACAAAAAGAGCTAAATAAATGAAGAATTATACCCTTTTCATGGATTAGAAAACTCAACATTGTTAAGATATCAGTTCTCTCCAAGCTAGTCTATAGATTCAATACTTAATCAAAATCTGGCCTGGCATTTTTATGAAAATTTTTCATCTAATTCTAAAATTTATGTAGAAAAGCAAAGACAACAGAATAGCCAAAGCAATTTTTTAAAAGACCAGATTTGGAGGACTCACACCACCTAATTTCTGTATTATTATAAAGCTACAGTAATTGAGACAGTGGGGTAATGGTGAAAGGACACACATGTATATCAACAATACCAAATAGAGATTGTGTGTGTGTTATGTGTGTTTGCGCATATACACCCTCACAAACTGTATCTACAAAATTGATTTTTAACAAGAGTATAAAGGCAATACAATGAAGAAAAAAAGTATTTTTTTCAACAAATGATGCTGGAAAAATTAGATACTCATTGTTGTGATATTGCAAAATATATATTTGGTCTTTTTCCCTGGTTCTTGGCTCAAAGCTCCTAAAACTTTCAGAGTGACAGGGGTGATAGAAACATCTTTTATTATAATATTTGGTCTTAGCCCTGGTTCCTGACGCAAGAGCTTCAGGAATCTCTGGAGTGATGAGTGTCTTTTTTTATACTAGTGAGATGACTGGGACTGGAGGCTCTTAGGTAGCTTCAGGATGAGGGCTGGTCACCAGAAAGACCAAGGTGTGATTAGAGATTTGGAACTTTCAGCCCTACCTCCTGACCTCATGGGAGGAGAGAGGGGCTGGAAATTGAATTAAATCACCAATAATTCAAAGGCCAATAATTCATCAATCATGCCTATGTAATGGAAACTCCATCAAAACCTTAAAGTACGAGGTCAGAGACCTCCCAGGTTGCTGAACACATTAGAGGTTCTGGGAGGGTGGTGTGCCGTATGCATTTCTCCCATCTGGTTGTTCCTGAGTTGAATTATTTATAATAAAGTGGTAATAGTAAGTAAACTGTTTTCCTGAGTTCTATGAGTCATTCTAGCAAATTATTCAACCCAAGGATGGAGTCATGGGAATCTCTGATGTATTGCTGGTTGGTCAGAGGTACAGGAGGCCTGGGACTTGTGAATGGCGTGCATAATGGGGAGCAGTTTTGTAGAACTGGCCCCTTAATATATGGGGTGTGGTGTTAACTTTGAGCAGTTAGTGTCAGGATTGAATTGAATCATTGAACATCCAGCTGGTATCCTGGAGAGTTGGAAAATTGTTGTAGGTGTAAGAACTGTAAGAACCCCACATGCTTGGCTTCAGAAGTGTTCCAAAGGTTTGAACGGATAATACTAATTGGAAAAACAAACAACCAAACAAACAAATGAAAAGAATCTCGGTCCATAACCTGCACCATGTAACCTGAAAGACTATACACTGAAAGGTAAAACCCAACAATACTTTAAAAATCCTTGTTGAAAACATAGGATAAACTCTTTGTGAACTTGATTGAGGCAAAGATTTCCTAATGGAGACAAAAAGCACAAGCCAGAGAAGACAAAGTTAAATGCCATCACAACGAAAACTTCAGCTTTTTGAAAGACACTATTAAGAAAATTAAAAAAAAATCCAGAGATTGGGGGAAAATATTTAAGACAGAATCTGAGGAGAAACGGTATCGAGAATTGATAGAAAACTCTGAAAACCATAATAAGAAAACAAGGCCGGGCGTGGTGGTTCACGCCTGTAATCCCAGCATTTTGGGAGACCGAGGCCGGTGGACCAACTGAGGTCAGGAGTTTGAGACCAGCCTGGCCAATATGGTGAAATCTCTCCTCTACTAAAAATACAAAATTAGCTGGGTGTGGTGGTGCACGCCAGTAACCCCACCTACTCGGGAGGCTGAGGCAGGAGAATTGCTTGAACCTGAGAGGCAGAGGTTGTGGTGAGCCGAGATCATGCCATTGCACTCCAGCCTGGGCAACAAGAGCGAAACTCCATTTCAAAAAAAAAAAAAAAAAAAAGAAAGAAAGAAAGAAAAGAAAAGAAAACAAGAAACTCAATTTTTAAAAATAGGCTAAAGATTTGGATAGATCTTTACCGAAGAAGAAATATGATGGCAACTACTAATAAGTACATAAAGAGATGCTCAACATCATTAGTAATTAGGGAAATAAAATTAAAATTACAAGTGAATACCACCATATATACCATAAATACAAGAATAATGACTTTTTTTACAATCTGAAAGTACTAAGTGTTGGCAAGGATGTGAAACAACTGGAACTTTCATACATTGCTGGTGGAAGAGCCATTTTGTTGGTTCAGCAACTTGGGAAAACAGTTTGGTAGTTTCTTATAAAGTTAAATACACACTTATTGTACAATTCAGCAATCCTACTCCTAGGTATTTATCCAAAATAAATTTAGACATACGTCCACAAAAATCTTGTACCTGAATACTTACAGCAGCTTTATTCATAATTGTCCTAAACAAGAAGCAACCCAAATGTCTGTAAACTAGTGACTGGATTAAAAAAATTTGTGTTACAGCCTTAAAATGGAATATAATTCAGTTGCAAAAAGCAATAAAGTATTGATCTAGGCAAAATTACAGAGACAAAAAGCAGATCAAAGATTGCCAGGAGCTGGGGGTAGGGAGGGAAGTGGATTGACTACAAAGGGACATTAGAAAATTTTTGGGCTGATGGAAATATTGTACATCTTCATTGTGGGTTTAGTTACACAAAGATCTGTACATCTACAAAGGATACATTTTACTTTATGACAATTATATCTCCATACAGGTGACTTTTAAAAAATCGTGAAGAGATGAAAACTCAATTATGATATCTTTGCTTCTCACCAATATTGTACTAGAGGTCCTGGTTTGTACAATAAGACCGAAAGAGGAAATAAAAGGCTCCATATTGTCATTATTGGTGGATAGTATAATTTTCCACATAGAAAATAAGCCAAAAGTGGTCCAAGAAAAACTATTATAATTAATAAGACAGTTTAGCAAGTTCACAAATGATAAAATCTATACACAAAAGTCAATTCCATTTCTATTTGTCAGAATTTGCACTTTAATAAAGATATTATTTATAATTCTACCAAAGAAGATTACCTGTGAATAAATCTAATGAATGCTGTGAAGAAAATTGAAGACAGGGGAAGAGAAATGCCTGCCCAGCTCAGTAACCAAGGTGTTTCCCTGTTAAAATACCTATGAAATTATTAACAGGAAAAAGATTATGCCATTGCTGGAACTACATTGTGGCAGACTGCAAGGTTGTCTTGGGAAACACAAGTTCACCTAAGACAATATGAGGAAGGTATAAAACAGTGTAAAGGAAAATAACTTTGGGCACATATCCAGTAGCTGGGGCAGTCAGCTCTTTGTACCCAACAGAGAACTCCAATATTGCCTTTTATTTGGGTATCCACACAGCCCAGGATCCACTGGTGAGTAATAGAAAGTTGGAAATAAAAACAAAAAAAAATCAGTCTAACTTATTTTCCTTTAATATTTGATTCATTATGAAATAATAAAAATCACAAAATGTTTACATGGAATAATACAATGATCACCCTTGTACCCACCACCCAGCTTCATGAAAAGTTTGCCATATTCTAGTAATGTTTTCACTTTCCTCTATTTCTGTTCATGAGGAAACAGTTGCATGGAAGAAAAGGAGGATGGGTAACAGGACAAGTTTGTCTTTACCTCTTTTTTCTCATGATTATAAAGGGAAACAAAAATTCCATTCACAACTCCAAGACATAGCATGATGCATGTTAACATGGGTAACTAAAGAGGCAGTATCTAGAGGATTCAGAGAAGAGGCAAATGGTGATGTGTCTTTCAAATGCTCTTCATAGGTGAGCAAGATGTGTCAGCAGGCGGGCAAATGGCCATAGATTAGGACCACTGTCCATGATGACATGTTGAAAGTAAACCCAAGGGTAGACCTGGCCCCAGAGCTCACAAGCATCACAAGCTGCTAACTGTGGACAGTGGTGAGCAGAATTTACTAACCCACCTCACTTGAAATTTCTGGTGTGTATCTCTACTTCTGTCTCCTGATTTTAGCCTGAGTGAGCATTGAGGGTTTTAAATTCTATATGGGTGGTTGATCAAGATCAAACCACAAAGATTATAGAAATATTTGCAGAGTTTAAGGATCTACATTGACATTATTAGGGTTCCAGACGGGGTTGGGAAAGGGTGCTAAGTAAATCACAGAGCCTTCACTTCCTAGACTCGGACACAGACTCAAGGAACAAGCAGGGTTTCTAAGGGGATTTCAGCCTTGTGGGGTCACAGGAAAGCCCAACTGGCTTTGACAGGTATGGCCTCCTACTGCTTAAATGTTGGACTCTTATTTTAGATATTTTTGCCCCAGGGTTTAGCTGCATTTCTTCCTCACTCAGTTAAAAAATTCTCACTAGGTTCAAAGACTTCATAAGGATGTTTAAACCTACTTCACTGATCCAGGAAATGGTGCCTGGTAAGAACTAAAAATAAACCAGAAAGGCTCAGGCTGGGTTTCAATGGCAGACTCCAAGGAGTTCGAAGGATTTCTAAACTTGGCCAAAGGCTTTCCTGCTTTTCTATTTCAAGTTCATTCACTTGAGAATTTTCAAAATCTGAAGATCATTCCTTCCTTTTCCTGGAATTGAAAATAGAAGAACCCTGGCTTAACTTTGGAGCAGATTGCAATTTATATTTTGGTCCTTCTGTGATGCGATTATGATTGTATAATGAGGTAGTTAAGGGTATGGACATTGGAATCAGACAACCTGGGTTCAAATCCCAGCTTGTTTACTGACTGCCTATCAGGCCTTAACCTCTCTCAGCCTCAGTTTCTTTTTCTGCAAAGTCAGAGTTGATATGAGGATTAAATACACACATTATGTGTGTGTTTAACACAGGTACTAGAACACAGTGAGTATTCAGTAAATGGCAGCTCCTACCTTACTCTTATTATTTCAAACAAAACTTTCCTTAATTTTCTATAATCATCTTGGAAATGAAGCCAATAGTATTCCAGGTTGTGTGTGAGTGTTAGTGTGTGTATCTGTGTGTGTGAGCGGAAGGTGGGGGGTGGTCAATACATTCATGTAACTTCTAGTCAGAGCTGCTACTGACTAACATCTGTTTCCTCATATTGCTGGGCACACAACTAAGGCCACCTTTCCCAGACTCCCTTGTAGTAAGGTGATGCCATGTAACTATGTTCTAGCCAAAAATGTGAACAGAAGTGGTATGTGCCATTTGTAGTCTTGGCCCATGGATATTTCCCATTAAGTCCTCCTTCCTGCTCTTTCCCCTGGGATGGAGATGATTGTGGTGATCTTAGAAACTCTAGATGAAGATGACAGAGCCCCTGTCCGCCTGAGTCCTTGAATGACAGTTGGGGGATGGAAGCAACTGATGTTCCACTGAGAAGGAACATC
This sequence comes from Pan paniscus, assembly GCF_029289425.2. Lineage (NCBI taxonomy): Eukaryota > Metazoa > Chordata > Mammalia > Primates > Hominidae > Pan > Pan paniscus. The sequence continues at coordinate 43,398,411 of NC_073253.2, read as the reverse complement.
TACCTTGGACTAAGATAAACTTCTACTGTGTCTGAAACATTATGTTATTAATTGTTATTTGTTATAATAACTAGATCCAAATGCCTAGTGCCTTCTTGATCACCTCCTTCCTTAATTTATACTTCTTTTTAGCTTTCCATTTAAAATTCTTGACTTAAGTAAAAGTTAAAGTAGAGTTTCCCGGGAGGCCAATTAACCAAAATCAACATCTAGGAGTGTCTATTGATTTTATGGAGTGCTTCTGCTCTTTATTTCCTAAGACCCAGGGATCTTGGGAATTAAGCCTCACTAAGACAGAATTTTGAGGGTGAATGTGGGAAGGTTCGGACTACCTGGATTTTACTGTTCTTGACATCAGAGACTTAAGTGTAACAAGTAGAGTTCACTTAGCCACGTGTCTCCATTTGAACATACTTAAAAGGGTTCATGAAAATGAACAAAGGCTTAGTTGAGAATGACTAGAATCACTAATGGAAATTAGATTCAATTTAAAACACACAGTTAATTGCAAAAAGTATAAAGAATATACAGCAGGTTTTCACATCGGTCTCTAGTTCCTGCCTACTTACAGAATAGTCACCCTTAACAAATAAAATTCAGGAAAGAGTCTCTACTCCAAGTCTCTGTATCCTCTTTTGTGGGTTCCCTGTTGCTATTGTCCCCAGGCCACTTTGCACCAGAATCTTTCTTTCTTTAAGTACTTGCTTTATGTACTAAGTCTTACTAATTGTCTCCAGACAACTCTGCTTTTTCCTGATGTGCCTGGCAAAATGTTGGCTGCTTCCTTTACCTGTTAATAAAAATGATTGCCCATTAGCACCTGCTTGTACCACCAGGCGGGCCTGAGGGCAGGTCTGCCCAACTTGGTGCTGCTTCCCAACTCCCGAGTACCTGAGCACACCATCTAGGGGCCTGGGGATCACCCAGCCCAGTCCACCATGAGTGGCACCTGAGCACTCTTCCTGGGATCTGAGGTTGGCTCCATTCAACTTGGTGCTACCATCAAAGCTGACACTCACATGTAGGTCTGGGGACTGGACCACCCAACCTGTTGCAATGACTGCCAATACCAATGTGGACCACTTGGGTCCCAGAGGGTTGTTCCACTACTACTATTGCCATTAACCATGCCACACATTTGCTTCCCAATAGCTTGAGAACCTACTCACCCACCCAACTCACTGCTGTCATTCCCAGCACCCAAGCAATCCACCTGGAGGCTCAATAATTGACTGGCTTGGAGCTGCTAACACCAGGACCAGTGTATGCCACCCTGGGGCTCAAGGACAGGCATGCTCAGCCCACCGCTGCCACCACTGAGGCTTCAAGACTTGCCCAACTGATGTCCTAGTCCTCAGCCAAACTTTACCACAGCCCCCATTAACAAATGCACCCTAAGCCATCAAGGAAATCACAGACATCACTGATGTAACCATACAGAAACTACAGTACTGCATGCACCCAGAATCAAAACCAAAGTGCCCTGCCCAAAAAACACAATAGATATAACTTCAGGAAAAATTCCTCCCCTATGAAATCAAATTTAAAAAATGGGAAGAAGTGACTGTTACACCAGATGTGCAGTTATCAATGTAAAAACATATGAAACTTTAAAAAGCAAGGAACTGTAACACCTTCAAAGGAATATAATCATTTTCCACTAACAAATTCCAACCAAAAAAAATTTACAGAATTCCAGAAAAAGAATTCAAAATATTGATACTGAAGGAGTTCAGTGGGATACAAGACAATTCTGAAAAACAATATTAAAAAATGAGAAAAACTATTCAGGATATGAATAAGATATCCTCATATCAAAGGGACAGATTTGAAAAAGAATAAAACTGAAATTCTCAAACTGAAAACTACATTGAATTAAATACAAAATACATTCAAAAGCCTCAATAATAGACTAGGTCAAGCAGAAGAAAGAATATCAGAACTTTAAGGCAGGTCATTTGAAGTAATCCTGTCAGATTAAAACAAATAATAAAGAATAAGCAAAGCCTTTGCAACATGTGGGACCCTTTCATAAAATGCAATATTTGAATTTTTGGTGTTCCAGAAGGTGAACAGGAAACAAAAGAGTTAGAAAGCCTATTTAACAAAATAATAGATAAAAACTTCCCAAGTCTAGCAAGAGATTTAGACATCCAGATATAAGAGGCTCAAAGATCCCTAAACAGATAAAATTCAAAGAGGTCTTTTTCATAGCACATTATAGTCAAACTGTCAAAAATCAAAGACAAAGATAAAATTCTAGAAATCAAGAGAAAAACAGTCACAATAAAGATATCCCCATCAGACTAACAATGGATTTCTCAGCAAAAACCTTCAGGACTGGAGAGAATGGGATGATATTTAAAGTGCTGAAGGAAAAAAAATGCCAGCCAAGGATACTATGTCCAGTAAAAGTATCATTCATGAAGGAAGAAGAAATAAAGTCTTTCCCAGAGAAGCAAAAGCTGAGGAAATTTATCCTTACTAGACTGGCCCTATGAGAAATGTTTAAAGGATTTTTATAACTGGAAGAAAAAGAACAATAAGTACCATCATGGAAACACATGAAAATATAAAAACCACTGCTAGAGCAAACACACAAACAAGGAATAGAAAAACTTAAATGTTACTGCTACAGAATACCACCAAACCACAATGAAAACAGTAACAGAGAAAGAAAGAAACAAATGATATACCAAACAAGATATTAAGTAATAAAATGAAAGAAATAAGCCCTTATATATCAATAATAAACTTTAGTGTAAATGAATTAAACTTGCTACCTAAAAGATATGGACTGGCTGAATGGATTAAAAAAATGATTCAATGATATACTGCCTATGAGAAACTCATCTCACCTCTAAAGACACATAAAATGACAACAAAGTGATGGAAAAAGGTATTGCAGGCAAACAGAAAGCAAAAGTGAGCAGGAGGAGCTATATTAATATCAGAGAAAACAGACTTTAAGACAAAAACAGTAAAAAAATACAAAGAAGCTCATTATATAATGATAAAGGGATGAATTTAGCAAGAATATATAACAATTCTAAACATATGTGCATCCAATATCAAAATATCCAAATACGCAAAGAAAATATTGTTAGGCATAAGGGGAGAGACAGACCCAAATATAATAACACTTAGGGACTTCAGTACCCTATTCTCAGCATTATACAGATCATTTACACTGAAAATTAAAAGAACATTGAATTTAAACTTCACATTAAACCAAATGGACCTAACAAATATTTAGAAAACATTTTATCCAACAACTGCAGAATACACATTCTTCTCATTGGCACACAAAACGTTCTCCAGGATACGTCATATGTTAGGACAAAATCAAGTCTCAACAAATTTAAAAAAAATCAAAATCATATCAAGTATCTTCTCAGACCACAGTAGAATATAAGCTAGAAATCAACAACAAGAGAAACTTTGGAAACTGTACAAATATATGCAAATTAAACTACATGCTTCTGAATGACAAGTGGGTCAAGGAAGAAATTAAGGGGGAAATTAAAAAAATTCTTGAAATAAATAAAAATGAACACATTATGTAACAAAACCTATGGGATACAGCAAAGCAGTGCTAAAAGGAAACTTTTTAGCAATAAATACCTACATCAAAAAACTAAAAAGATTTCAAACTAACTATTTGATGATGCATCTCATGGAACTAGAAAAACAAGAACAAACCAAACCCAACATTTGTAGAAGGAAAGAATGAATGATGACCAGAGCAGAACTAAACAAAATAGACACTAAAAACCAATACAAAGAATCAATGAAATTAAAAGCTGAGTCTTTTGGAGATGAAAATCAACAAACCACTTGCTAGGCTAACCAAGAAAAAAATTAGAGAAGACCCACGTAAATAAAACAAGAAATGAAAAAGTAGACATTACTACTGGTATCACAGAAATACAGAAGATCATCAGAGACTAATATAAACACCTATACACTGACAAACTAGAAACTCTAGAGGAAATGGATGAATTCCTGGAAACATACAACCTACCAAGATTGAATTAGGAAGTAGTAGAAACCTTGAACAAGGCAATAAGAAAAAGCATGATTGAATTAGCGATGAAAAGTCTCCCAAAAAAGAAAAATCGAAGACCGGATAGCTTCATGGCCAAATTCTACTAAACTTTCAAGCAAAACTAACACACCAATTCTCAAAAAATTAAGGAAAGGGAAATATTCTCTTCAAGGCCTCAAAAAATTAAGGAAAGGGAAATATTCTCTTCAAGGCTAGCATTACCCTGATACCAAAGCTAGACAAGGATACAACAAAAAAAGAAAACCACAGGCTAATATCCCAGATGAATATAGATGCAAAAATTCTCAAGAAAATACTAGCAAGCCAAACCCAACAACACATCAAAAAAATTATACACTATGGTCAAGTGGGATTTATCTCAGGAATGCAAGAATTGTTTAACATACATGAATCAATAAACATGATATATCAACAGAACGAAAGACAAAAACCATATAATCCTCTTGATAGACACAGAAAAAGCATTTGATAAAATTCAACATTCCTTCATGACAAAAGCTCTCAACAAACTGGGCTTAGAAGGAATTTACTTCAACATAACAAAGGTCATATATGACAAACCCACAGCTAATGTCAAATTGAATGGGGAGAAACTAAAAAATCTTTCCCACAAGAAGTGGAACAGGACAAGGATGCCCGCTTTCACTACTCCTATTCAACATAGTACTGGAAGTTCTAGCCAGAGCAATCAGGCAAGAGAAAACAATAAAAGGGATCCAAATTAGAAAAGAGAAAGTCAAATTGTCGGTCTTTGCTGATGACATGATTTTACATCTAGAAAAACCTAAAGTTTTCACCAAAAACACTTTTAGATCTGATAAATAAATTCAGTAAAGTTTCAGTATACAAAATCAACATACAAAAAGCAGTGACATTTCTATATACCAATAATAAACTAGCTGAGAAAGAAATCAAGAAGTCAATCCCATTTACAATGGCTACAAAAAAAACACCTAGGAATAAATTTAACCAAGGAGGTTGTAGAGGTGAAAGCAACTCCATCTTGGTTGCTAATCAGCCATGTTGACTTCTCATTAACCCCAGTTCCAAGAAGGCCTCTAAGATTTCCAGTTTATCTATTATTCCTTGTGTAAGAGCAGACACTTAACATAAATCCTGCCCTTAGGTCAAAGCAACCTTGATGTCATTGTACCTCAATTGCCCTACATATCCCTTCCAAATCACATGTACCAGTTTCCTATGGTATATAACCCCTGAATCTGGATAAGGGCAGGGATCCACCACCTTGTCTTGCTGCCACCTAAGACATAGACATAACTTCTGTTCATAAGTCATGATTAAATGTTTCTTTCTAAGAAACTGGATTTATCAGTCTCCTTCTTTTGTCTGTCAGCTTCCATGGACTTTGGGGGCAGGTTTGCATAGGCCTGCCCACCATGGAACAGAGGTGAAAGATCTCTAAAAGGAAAACTACAAAACACTGATAAAATAAATTGAAGAGGGCACAAACATCCCATGCTCATGGATCAAAAGAATTAATATCATTAGGAAGACCATACTGCCCAAAGATATCTATAGATTCAATCCAAGCCCTATCAAAATGCCAATGTCATTTTTTTCATAGAAATAGAGAAAAAAATTAAATTTGTATGGAACTGAAAAAGAACCTGAATAGTCAAAGCAATCCTGAACAAAAAGGACAAAGCTGGAGGCATCACACTACCTGACTTCAAAATATATTGCAAGACTATAGTAACCAAAACAGCATGGTATTGATATAAGAACAGGCACATAGACCAATGGAAGAGAATAGAAAATCCAGAAATAAATCCACGTATTTCTAGACAACTGATTTTCAACAATGGTGCCAAGAACATACATTGAGGAGAGGACATGGGAAGCTAGATATCAATATACGGAAGAATGAAACTAGACTCCTATCTCTCACCATATATAAAAATCAACTCAAGATGGATTAAAGACTTAAACATAAGACTGAAACTATAAAATTAATAGAAGAAAACATAGGGAAAACACTTTATGGCATTGGTCTAGGCAAAGATTTTATCGCTAAGACCTCAAAAGCACAGGGAGCAAAAACAAAAATAGAAAAAATGGGATTATATTAAATTAAAAAAGTGTCTACACAGCAAGGAAACAATCAACAGAGTGAAGAGACAATCTACTGAATTGGAGAAAATATTTTCAAACTCTTCATCAGACAAGGAACTAATACCCAGGTTATGTCAGAAACTCAAACAACTAAGTGATGTTAGGCATATATATATCATCAGGGAAATGCAAATCAAATGTGATATCTACCACAATGAGATATCATCTCATCCCAGTTAGAATGGCTATTATTAAAAAGACAAAAAAAAAAAAAAAACAAGTGCTAGTAAGATGATGCAGAGAAGAGAAAATTTTTATACATGGTTGATGGGAATGTAAATTAGTACAGCCACTATGGAAAACAGTATGAAGATTCTCAAAAAGTAAAAACAGAGTTACCATATGACCCAGTAATCCCACTACTGGATATTTATCTGTAGGAAAATAAATCAGTATATCAAAGAGATACCTATACTCACATGTTTATTGCAGCACTATTCATAATAACAAATATATGGAATTAACCTAAATATCAATCAATGGACAAATGAATAAAAAAATGTGTTATATGTACAAGGTGGAATATTATTAAGCCATTGAAAAGGAATGGAACTATGTCATTTTGAGCAACATGGATGGAACTGGAGTTCATTATGTTAAGTGAAATAAGATAGACACAGAAAAATAAATTTTGTATGTTCTCTCTCATATGTGAAAGCTAAAAAATTTGATCTCGTGGAGATAGAGAGTAGAATGATAAATACCAGAGGCTGGAATGGGGTGTGGGTGGGAGGGGAGGATGATGAGAGGTTGTTTAATGGATACAAACATACAGTTAGATAGAAGGTATATGTTTATATGTTTGACAGCAGAGTGGGGTGACCGTAGTTAGCAACAATGTATTGTATATTTCAAAGTAGCTAGAAGAGAGAACTTGAAATATCCCCAACATACAGAAATGATAAATACTCAAGGTAACAGATACCCAAAATACCCTGACTTGATCATTACACTTTCTATGCATGTAACAAAATATCATATGTACCTCCATAAATATGTAAAATATTATGTATTAATACAAAAATGGCTGGCTGTTAATGAATATAACTAGCTTACCAGAGCCCTCTAGCTGCCCTCTTTCTGCAATAGTGATGACTAGGAAGTTGCTAAGCTTTTTCACCCTTGTATAGCACCTTGATATTTCCTGTATGAGTCACACCATTACTATCCCTCCAACAACAGAGGCTGAAAAAAATTACACTCCAGGCCTTGTTTCTCACACAATAGGGCTTGGCAGCATGCTCCACCCTCAGATTCTATTCCTAGGGCTTACCCTCCAAGGAGTCTGCAATGGACTGGATGTTTTTGTCTCCCCTTTTTCCTCCCAAATTCATATGATAGAAAGCTCATCCTAATGTGATGGTATTTGGAGAAGAGGCCTTCGGGAGGTCATTAGGTCATTAGGATGGAATCCTCATGAATGGGATTCAGGCCAGTATAAGAAGAGGCCAGAGAGCTAGCTATTTTTTGCTCTTCTATGTGAGATACAATGAAAAGTCAGATATCTACAAACCAGGAAGTAACCTCTCGCCAGACACTGGATCTGCTGGCTCCTTTATCTTGGACTTGCCAGGCTCCACAACTGTAAGAAATAAATGTTTGTTGATAAAATAAATGTTGTACCAGTCTATGATAATTTGTTATAGCAGCCTTAACTGACCAAAACAGTAAATATGTTACGTACATACAAGATGTGAACACAAACCAAAACTCCTTATTGAGTCCACTAAAGCTTTCCATGAGAGTTCTGAGAATAGTTCTGCCAAAACAAGTGTTGGAAGGAGTATGAAGGGGTTGCTGGAGCTTGGAGGTAGTGACCTACCAATTCAAATTAGATGTTATGTAGCTCATGGTAGATATGTAGGTAGATAGCTAGCGCCCTTGATTGCCAATGAGTAAGCAATGTTAGTTGAAAAACAGAACTAGAATTAAGGGTAGTTCTGTAGTTAAGGATACAGATTCCCAGGGTACTCCACTATAATCCACACTGTACTTGCAAAGATTAAAATATTATTCAAAAGAAACAAAATTGTATGAAGGAAATTCCAAAATCCCATAGCCTTCATATTCCAAAACCAGGTTTTTTTGAAAAGAATTCCAGGATACATTTCAAAACAGAGAAGTTTCTAATTTTCAGATCATTATTCATTCTGAAGTTATGACAAAGCAACAATTGATTTGAACAGGTAATGCATAATTAATTGAAGTCAATAAATTAGAATTCCCCCTAAGACAGAATCAGTCCTTCTTGTCCTGGATCTTTGGCTGTTTTCAGCAGTTTTGTACTGAGCTAAACTAGATGGGAAGTTTTCCTTAAGAATTTCCAAGGAATGGGAAGAATGGTGAATACTTGGGAGTACATCTTCCTTAGGGAAGGAGAGAAAGGAATGTAGGTTGCACAACCAATATGCAGTAGGTGCTTTATAGATACTATTTATTCACTTGATGTTCTCAAATATCAAAGTTAGTGTTATTATTTTCATTTCGCATATATAGTTAAGCAAGTTGAACACGATCAGTTGACTATTAAGTAGAAGACATAGTACTCAAATGTGACCTGCTGGGCTTCAAAACTCATCTTTTCACTGTCAGATGCCCTGGTATCTATCACAGAGCATGAGTTATCTTCCTACTAAATGCAGATGGTTTAAGAAGAGAATGCAATAATGACTATTATAAGGTCAGCAAGAAGTTCTAGTTCTACAACTGAGCCCTAGAACTTTCTCTCTAAATACTTCAACAGGAGTATTGTTTCTTCTAATGTTCGACTGCCTTCTGACCCAGGCTGAAGTATTCCTTTGTAATTAGCAGAGTTTCAATTCATAGTGATTCAGTAGTACAGAGAAATGGGTAGGCTTTGATTTTTCAATCCATTTCAGCCACCAAATCTCACTCTGCTCTCCTTTCTTTGGCCTCTAGTGAAGTTGTTGTTGAGCTTTAGTATACATAAAAAACAGCTGATGGAATTGTTTAAAAATGAATGTTTTGGCTTCTATCCTAGAAAGCCAAGAGGTTTGGGGTGAGGCCAAGAATCTGCATTTTTTACAAACATCTCAGGTGATCAGGGAAATCTGAGTTTGTAAGTGCCTTAATTTTCCTTATTACTCTCATTTTCCTTTTATGTTTTTGTTTTAATCTCACACCCTGTTGGGATTGGGATTTCTTTTATAAGCCATGCTCTTTTGTTCTCTGCACTTCTAGAACTGCCCTGCTAGTGTATGGTCTGGGTGTATGAAGGCTCAGGACTAAAACCAGAAAAACAGAGGTAACATCTAATAGCTAGAGGCTCTAAGAGGGAAAATGCTTCAGTTAGGAGGCATAGAAGAGGCTACTAAATAAAATGTTAGTGGTGTAATATTATTCTTCTGGAAAAAATATGGCCATATAGTCAAGACAAACACAAAAGAGGGACACAAACCTGAAGGAATCAAGCCAAAAAGGTAAAATCCCAGAACAAGCTGAGGCTCGTGAAAAGTGGTAAGGGCAAAAACCAAGGGCTCTTAGGAAGCTACACAGGGATTAAGAGCAATGAAGAAATAAAGGCCAGGAGCAGATGATGTAATGTTGACAGACAGCAAGACAAGCAGCACTGCTCATTTCCTGTTTTACTTCCCTACTCCATCAGGGAGAAGGATCTCCAAGCTGCAAATTTATAGAATAAACATTTCTTAAGGAAAATGTAATCCAAACATGAAGGTGGGGCTTGGGAAAGATCTATTTGCACAGTGAGTGCGGCTTTTAAGACCAGAAGAATTACATTACAGAGCACCCCAAATTGGCACTGGAGTTACAAGGGTTGTTGGTTATCTTTAAGGGCTATGGAGAAAGAGGTGCCAAATGACCAGAGGCAAGCAAATCTCTTGATTTTTCTTTAAGTTTGTTTTTAAAAAACCACTGCTCTGAATACCCTGTAGAATCCTAGAAGAGATGACAATTCATTTGGAGAAAGGAGTGTCTGTAAAGGAGTCAGCCCCTCCACAGGCTCAAGTACCTATTGGAGGCAAAGCTTAGAAGGATCCATTTTTAGCTTAGACCCTTGGTGCCAGGCTGCCTGGTACTGGGAGATGGGTGGCTGGCTTACCTCGACTCCACTCAGAGGAAGGCCTTGCCAGAAAGACCCGGGAATGCAAACAATCTCCTGGCAACAGTGATCTCCTTTGCCCTGCCAATGTCTGGTGAGAGAGAGAGGTAGAGAGACAGAGAGGGAAGAAGAGAGAGAGAGAGAGATGCAAACACACACACACACACACACACACACACACACACACACACACAGAAAACAGAGTTAGGAGTGAAAGAGAGAGAACAGAGAGAGTCAGGGTAGGAGGGAGGGAGAGAGGCAGGGAGAGGGGAGGGGAAAAGAGCCTGCTTCCCTACATTTGGTCTAGCATTTGGCTATTTGTTGACATCTGTGTCCCATCAATTTCTGAGTTGTTGATCAGAGTCCAAAGCAAAGGAATAGCTCAACAAGAGGAAAAATATGGGTTTGTCATACCATCCAGATCCCTCCCTGATCCTCTCAGCTGGTGATATTACCAGTAAAGAGACAGGGACTTCTGAGGAAGGTGGCACTGACCACCAGGACCTCTGTAAAGACTTCTAATTGAACTACTTAAGGCAGAGGTTTTCAATAGGCAAGAGACAAAGGGGTGGAGCAAGATTTCCCCACAAGGGAAATTAAGAAATGCCTGGAGACACTTTGGTGATCACAACTGAGGGGAAGGAATGCCACTGGCACCCAGTGGGTAGAGGCTGAGGATGCTGCTATAATTCCTACAATGCGCAGGACAGCACCCACAACAAAATCTTATCCCAAAATCTAGCCCAAAATATTCATAGTGCTGATGTTGAGAAACCATGTTTTAAGGGGATTTAACACCAGAGGCCTCAGTGTCCAGTGCCCAGGGCCATCCAGTAGAGTCATTGGAACAAAGAGGACCTTAGAAATCATGGTTCCTTCCCTTTTTACAGGTGAAGTGTTTGAGGCTCAGGGAGTGGAGTGGCTTGTCCAGGGACCCAGGCCATGGATTGAGGTGATTAAGAGTCTTGGAGTAAGACAGACCTGGTTTTAAATCTCAGTTCACTTACTTAACATCTGTGTGACTTGGACATATTTTTGATTTTGGACGAGTTACTTCACCTCTTGGAGCCTGAATTATCTGACCTGTTCAATGGGCATCCTATAATAAGTCCTGCAAAGCATAATGTCAAGGAATATGTGAGAGGATGCATATAATAAATGACATCTCTAATTATGAGTAGTAGAGCTGGAGCCAAAATTTGGCTCCTGTCCTCAGTTCTGTTCCAGTTCCATTGTTTCACGTTAATACATCCCAAATCAGGACCACCCATCACTGCTGAGAGGCATGTAGTATGGTAATTGTGAGCTCTGCCACTTGGTCCAAGTGGATCAGGATTCGAAGTCCAGCTCTACCATTTTCAAGCTGATAAATAATCAACCTCCCTCTCAGCCTCAGTTTCCTTATGTGTAAAATGGGATAATGCTATGATCTACCTTATAGGCTTCTGGTGGAAGTTAGAATCAGAACACATATTAAACACTTCAGGCTAGAGTCAGAAGAGAGTAAGGACTCAGCATATATTAGTTATAGCTAATGTTTGTGGCAGGTTGTATTTTCCCCCAAATGGCTACCACAGCATCTCCCCAATCAATATACTCTTTTTACAATGTGACTGTAACTCTCCTTCCCTCCAATAGAGGTGGGCAGTCTATGTTCTCTTTATTTGGATGTAGATAGACAAGTGGCTATGGGGCAAGTGATATTTTGTGACTTCTGGGGCTAGGTCATGAAAAATGATACACCTTTTTCCTGCATATCTTGGGATGCTCACACTTGAAACCCTGCCTCCATGCTGTGAGGAAGCCCAAGCCACACTGTGGAGAGGCCCATTTGAAGAGAAACTGACAGACAACACTAACTTGCCAGCCGTATGAATGAGCCATCTATAAGTGGAACCTCCAGTTCCAGGCAAGCTACCCCAGCTGATGCCGGCTGGAGAGAAGTGAGCTGGCTGCACTGAACCCTGTTCAAATTGCAGATGAATGAGCAAAACAAATGATCAATGTCATTTTAAACTGTCAGAGGTATTCAAACCAGAGCAACTCCATCTTGAACAGGGGCTCGGTAAAATGAGGCTGAGACCTCCTGGTTCCCAGGAGGTTAGGCATTCTTAGTCACAGGATGGGATAGGAGGTCAACACAAGATACAGGTCACAAAGACCCTGCTAATAAAACAGGATGCAGTAAAGAAGCAGGACAAAAGAGTTCATGACCAAGAACCCAAAAGCAAATGCAACAGAAGCAAAGATAAATGATGGGACCTAATTAAGCTAAAAATCTTCTGCACTGTAAAAGAAATAATCAGCAGAGTAAACAGAAAACCTACAGAGTGGAAGGAATATCTTCACAAACTATGCATCCAACAAAGGACTAATATCCAGAATCTACAAGGAACTCAAACAAATTAGCAAGAAAAAAACAAATAATACCATAAAAAATTAGCCTAAGGACATGAATAGACAATTCTCAAAAGAAGATGTACAAATAGCCAACAAACATATGAAAAAATGCTCAGCATCACTAATTATCAGAAAAATGCAAATCAAAACCACAATGAAATACCACCTTACTCATGCAAGAATGACCATAATTAAAAAATCAAAAATAATAGATGTTGGCATGGATGTAGTGAAAAGGGAACACTTTTACACTGCTTGTAGGAATGTAAACGAGTACAACCACTATGGAAAACAATGTGGAATTCCTTAAAGAACTAAAAGTAGAACTACCATTTGATCCAGCAATCCCACTACTGGGTATCTACCCAGAAGAAAGGAAGTTTTTATATGAAAAAGACACTTGCACACACATGTTTATAGCAGCACAATTCGCAACTGCAAAAATATGGAACCAGTCTAAATGCCCATCAACCAACAAGTAGCTAAAGAAAATGTGACATATATATCATACACATACACATACATATATTATGGAATACTACTCATCCATTAAAAGGAACAAAATAATGGCATTTGCAGCTACCTGGATGGAATGGGAGATCATTATTCTAAGTGAAGTAACCCATGAATGGAAAACCAGACATCATATGTTCTCACTTTTAAGTGGGAGCTAAGCTATGAGGACGCAAAGGCACAAGAATGATATAATGGATGTTGAGGACTTGCGGGGAAGGATGGTAGGGGGATGAGTGTACAGTGTACACTGTTTAGGTGATGGGTGCACCACAATCTCGATCAGAAATCACCACTAAAGAACTTATTTATGTAGCCAAAAACCATCTGTTTCCCCCAAACTATTGAAATAAAAATATATATTGCCAATATCTTCTCCCATGCTGTGACTTTTCACTGTTCTAACGGTGCCTTGATAAATAAAGTTTAATTTTAAAGAAAAAAAAAGAAGCTGGCCAAAACCTGCCAAAACCAAGATGACCACAAAAGCGACCTCTGGTCATCCTCAGTGCTCATTATACACTAATTATATTGCATTAGCATGTGAAAAGACACTCCCACCAGGGCCATGACAGTTTACAAATGCCATCGCAATGTCTGGAAGTTACCTTATGTGGTCTAAAAAGGGAAGGAACCCTCAGTTCTGGGAATTGCCTGCCCCTTTCCTGGAAAACTCTTGAATAATCCACCTCTTGTTTAGCATATGATCAAGAAATAACCATAAAAATAGCCAACCAGCAGCCCTTGGGGTGGCTCTGTTCTTTCAGTAGCCATTCTTTTACTCCCTTACTTTCTTAATGAACTTGTTTTCACTTTACTCTGTGGACTCACCCCAAATTCTTTCTTGCATGAGATCCAAGGACCTTCTCATGGGGTCTGGATTGGAACCCCTTTCCAGTAACAAACCCACTAAATGTTAAGACAGCTTGTTATGCAGCAATGGTTCAATATTATTTTTATTAATCTCCAAAAAGAAATTCTCCTTCTCCTTATATCATCTCTTAAGCCTCATCATCAACACCAAGAAGAAAACCAGACATAGTAGGAAATGTTGCAGCTTCTTGCCAGATCTCCTGTGATTCTTTTGTATATCTGGAGAAGATGATCAAACACCACTACCGGTTGAGGATGTGATATATGGAGATTTGGGAATCTGAGGGTTTATCTGGGGACATAGTTCAACCAATCTCTTTTGGGAACAGGTTAATTCCAGGGCCTGACAGGCTTCTTGAAACTTGTGAACAAGGTTCTCCAACAGCACTTACTCCAGTGTTATTTTTCCCTTCCCTTCTTCCTTGCTTTCTGCCGTGAGTGTGAGACATGTGTGGGAAGGAAAAACAACGTTCTCCTCCATTCTACGTGAGTTTTTAGCTGGGACTCCCTCTAATAAAAGACAGATTAACAAGAGAAAAGCAAACAAATGTTTAATAACACACACACCTCCTGTAGATCTCAAATTAGACTTTAGGCTTAAATATTTTGTTTCTCTGAAACAAAAAAAGGAGTGTATAGGAAAAGGCCCTATTAAGATGCAATGGCCAGGAAAAGCACCATAAACCAAGGGTAAGATTTTCTATGCAGATTTAAGTGGATGCCTTCTCCACTGATGAAGAGTCTCTGATAATTTAGTAATCTTTCTCCTCCTGGTGCAGAGATGGAGGCACCCTTAAAAATGGGAATTTCTTTTGTAAATGTAAATTTCTCTTACAAAAAGACAACTTTTCAGAGCTACTGCTGTATCTGCAGTTTGTCAAAAGAACCACTTCAAATAATCCTTATGCCAAAGAAGCATATTTGAGGGTGGCATATTCTGGTCATATTTTGGGGTGGCATGTCCTGAATCCCATCACATAAAAGGCCTTTTTTCCTCTTGAGTTTATTCACTCCTTCATACCTTATTTATGGCTTTGAAGAATGTAAGGTGAGGATAGAGTAGAGTCTGATGATGAATTGAAGAAGATTTTTGCCCTTCTTAGGAAAGCAAATGGAGTTGTTATATCCATAATTGTGCATACATGCTATGTCTGTGTGTCTGTCCATGTATGTGATAGAAGGAGTGGGAGAAGGAGTGCTACTGGGATTAGAAGTTAAAGAACTTCCCACTTTTCTTCCTGAGAACAGTAGTTGTTCAGATCCCTTTTATGTAGCCCCATTGGAAAGGTACCCAGTGTGAGCACTCAGAGCCAGAGATGACTAAACCCAACAATATATCTTCTTCTTCTTCTTCTTTTTTTTTTTTTTTTTTGAGACAGAGTCTTGCTCTGTTGCCCAGGCTACAGTGCAGTGGTGCAATCTTGGCTCACTGCAACCTCCACCTCCCAGATTCAAGCAGTTCTCTGCCTCAGCCTTCTGAGTAGCTGGGATTATAGGTGCCCACCACCATGCCTGGCTAATTTTTGTATTTTTAGTAGAGACGGAGTTTCATCATCTTGGCCAGGCTAGTCTTGAACTCCTGACCTTGTGATCCACCTGCCTCGGCCTCCCAAAGTGCTGGGATTACAGGCGTGAGCCACCGAGCCCAGCCCAACAAGATATCTTCTTGAGGGGTGAGTAAGCAGGGCTTGTAAACCAAAAATTGTCTAACACAGGTCTCAATCAATTTAGAAGTGTATTTTGCCAAGAGTAAGGACATACCCAGAAGAAGAGAACACAGAAATCACAGAAACAGTCTGTGGTCTGTGCCTGTCTCCAAAGATGAATTTGGGGGCTTCAATATTAAAAGCAGAAAACTAGACTGGAGGGGAAAGAGGGAGGGTATGCTAATCCACATGTTGTAAGACAAAGGAGCAGGTAGGGGAACAGTCAACTATGTATTCATCTCATGCTCAGTAAATTGGCACCTTATATAAGGTAAGGTGAACATAGAGTTATCACCTGTGGAGATATTTAACCTTTAACTGTAGCTCTCTGCTTAGGAACAAAAGGAAAGGCAGTTTCTTGCATGACTCGGCTTTCAGCTTAATGTTTTTTTCTTTTGGCAAAGTGAATTGGGGTCCTGAGATAAGTAAGAAAGAACTCTATGTTTTATTCACAAGACAAACTAGCCCTTCTAGGTGTTTTACCAAAAGGATGAAATGGTAATGAGCTACTGGCTCCCTCCCTCTGGGGACTTCATAGGCTGGATGCTGAAGATGACCCCATCTCTCTTGGGGCAGGTGTCCAAATCTGGGAACCCAGGCTAGGGGAGGGGCAGACAGATACTTGCTGGTTTCTGGAAAAAGGACAGTATGTTAGATGCACAGCTTTCTCCAGGATCACATAGGAGACTTCTACAGTTCTGAAAGCTTCGTGTGCCCTGTCCTCTGCCTCCTCAACCTGTGTATCTTCCCCCTTCCTTTGGGGGAAAGAACCACAGGAAGAACTAAAGGAGAGCTCTGGGTTCTACTCTAGAGTGTGCTCAAGAGAAACAAGTAGGAAGTGGACTTGATACTTAGTATTCCCCAGTGACCTTAGCATTGGAACCCCACTTTTGGAAATGCCTGGGAGAAAATGTTAGAGTAGCTGAAGGATGCTTTTAGTCTTCAACAGAAAGCAGCTGTGTGTTTCTCAGTGCCCTTCTGGGTCCAGTTGTTACAAAGACTCAGCCTAGCACCTTTACTTTTGCAAAGTGGTATTTGAGTCATTTGTCATCAGATGCACTTAAGGTAGGAGCTGTTTCCTGGCCTCCTCTTCTTAGCTCTTCCTGTACAAAAAAAAAAATTGGCATGTTTCCTAATGATGTTAAGTTATTAAAGAATGATTTCAAGCATGACACTGGCTATCACTTACATAAGTTATGAAAGTCAAGAATCTGGCCCATGAAAGGTATCCAGCAAGGCTGTTACTGAAAGTGGTACAATTCAGTGTTTTAGAAGGTGGCTAAATGATCTGTGAGCTGAATAGGGCAGTGTGGGGGGAAGGAGGGGCCTCTGTTATGTCACTAGGGGAGGAAGAAATGTGCCAAGGGAGGCTGCCATGGAGGGGACTGAACTGTGACTCATGCCAATGCTGGTGGCCTTGTTGGCAGAGAAGGGAGATGCCCCTGTCCTCTGAATGCTGGATGCTTTCCAGTGTCCGACCCTCTTTGCTGGGTCACAGTGATTTCATTTTTTTTGGCTTTTTATAGTTGGCTGTGAAAATAGCCTTTCACCTTCAATGAATCACATTTAAAGCAGACAGGGAGTATAGGAGAGTAATGAGATTAATTGGCCTCCTTTTGGACTTCCTGGTAAGTCCAAGGGTCAAATTTGTGATGTGTCACCAGCAGCAACACTTTGTTTGTTGATCTTTGGACAGAAATGACAAAGCAAATACCTTTGAGGAAGGCAAAAGGGAAGCAAGTTGAGGAGATCCCTTTTCACTCCACTAGCTGGCTGCTAATCTCTGCACGCAGGTCAGATTGAACTGGAGCTGGGACATGGTCTGAGGATGCTTGGCTTAACCTCTGTTGGCAGAGGCCTGCCATGCTTGGCTGCCGCAGGAGGCCAGACTTTTCCAGAGAGTGAGGCTGGACTCAAGCATGACGGGAGGCTCCTTATCTGCCCCCACCAGGGTCTTGGGGCAAAGCCAAGCTGCTTACACCATGTGACTGGGAATGGCAGTGACTCAGAGGGAGCAAGCTAGAAGGGAGGAAGTGCTGGTGTCCTCAGCCATTGTTAGGGAAGAACGGAGGAGCCCAAGAGGAAGGCTCCAGCGCTGAGAGGACCACAGGCCTGAGGCAGTTGCCTAGCAACGGTACCCAAGCGCCTCCCTCCACCAGCCTGTCAGCAGCGTGAGGCCTCTTACCAGCTCCTACCCTCCAGTTCCTTCCTTCAAAGCCGCCCTCTATATGCCTTTTCACCAAATTCCACCTGAACAGAAATGATCCTGGGGGTGTGGGTCAGGGGGAGCCTCCAGACCACGGAATGTCTTAGAGAGCTGTGCTTTGTGTTGCTAACTGTAGTTAGGAACTCAGACGCCAGAGCCAGACCTGCATGCAAATTCCAGGGCCAACACTTATTAGCTCTGTCATCTGGGGCAAGTTTCTTAACCTCCCAATGCTTGATTTTCTCCATCCATAAACGATAGAGGAAAATAGTGCCTATCTCAATTGGGGCAATTTGAGGCTTAGTGTGGATGGAAGGATGGACGGATGGATGGATGGATGAGTAAATAGATAGACAGAAATAGAATCAATTAAAATAGTGCCTGGCACATAGAACGTCTACGTATGCGTTCATTACTAGTAGTCCTGGAGGACAGTTGGACACAAGCACTTGCTCCCACGTGGGGCAGAGGAGCTGGGGAGGGAGCCCCAATCTCCAGTTTCATGATGGCGTGTGGTACTGGAATATCTGCTTCCAGGCCACTGTTCTAACAGTGGCTTGCTGTGGGCTCTTGGGCAAGCAGCAATTTTCCCCTTGGAGGATGGACTGAAAGGGTCTGGATTTCCTCAACTTCTCCTTGCCTTGTAGCATCCTGGATGTGACTGAGCTGAGTCCCCTCTGTCTCCGCAGCTTTGGGGGGAATTAGAAAATGTGACAATAGGAGGGGGTTCCAGCTGAGCCCCAGAGGAAAGGTTTGGGTGAGCAATGGGTGAATAGTCTCAGATGGGGGGTGTTTAGTCCAGACCTGGGAAGGGGCAGGCAGCCAGGCTCATACTGGTATCATCTTGTATTTATTTTTGTAGTTGCTCTAGGTGTTATGTATCCATTATATATACCTACCTAACTTCTCACATTCTATTTAAATTTCGCATTTTACCACTTCGAGTAGAATGTAGAAATCTTAAACCATGTATGTTCCACACCCTCCTCCTCCCTTTATGTTATAATTGCCATATATATTACACCTATATGCATTGAAAACTCTCCCTTCCAACAATGTTTTAATTTTGGCTTCCAATAGTCATACATATTTCTAGAGGCCAAAATGGTTTATTATATTTACACAGATGTTTACAATTTCTGTTGCTCTTTCTTCATTCCTGAAGTTCTGACTCTCCCTCTGGGGTAATTTCCCTTCAATCTGAAGAACTTCCTGTAACTTTCTTTTTAAGTATTTTTTTTTTTAGACAGAATCTTGCTCTGTTGCCCAGGCTGGGTGCAGTGGTGTGATCTCAGCTCACTGCAGCCTCTGCCTCCCAGTTCAGGTGATTTTCCCACCTCAGCCTCCCAAGTAGCTGGGACTACAGGTGTGCACCTCCACGACCAGCTAATTTTTGTATTTTTAATAGAGACAGGGTTTCGCCATGTTGGCCAGGCTGGTCTCGAACTGCTGGCTTCAAGTGATCCACCCGCCTCGGCCTCCGAAAGTGTCAGGATTACAGGCATAAGCCACTGCACCTGGCCTAAAGTAGGTTTATTGGTAATGAAATTTGTTAGTTTTCTTCCATCTGAGAACGTCTTGATTTCATGGGATACAGAATTATGAGTTGACAGTTCTTTTCTTTCTAGCTTGAAAAAAAATACACGGTCAATTAAATTGTTAATCTATATGCAATGTGTCATTTTCTCTGGCTGGTTTTGATATTTCTTCAGCCTTTGGTTTTCACAGTTTTCTTCTGATGGTTTTATTTGCATTTGTCTTGTTTGTGGTTCCCTGAGCTTCTTATTATTGGCAAATTTATGTCTTTCACTGAATTTGGGAAATTTCTGTAATTATTTCTTCAAATATATATTTTTTTCTGCACCAATTTGTGTCTCCTCTTTTTTAGGGACTCCAGTCACATGCATGTTAAACTTTTCATATTGTCCCACCCCACAGGTCCTGAGTCTCTGGTCATTTCTTCAACCTACTTTCTCCCTGTCCTTCAGATTGTATCGTTTCTAATTAGTTTCAGTTAATGGACTCTTTTTTCGGTCATGTCGACTTTTTTGAAGACGGACTCCAACTTTGAGTCTATCTGGTGAATTTTTTATTTCAGATATTGTATTTCTTATTCTAAAATTCCATTTGGTTCTCTTGTTATGATTTCTGTTTCTCTTCTGAGAACTTTCCATTCAATTCAAGAGTGCTCCCTTTCTCCTCATGAAGAATGGTCATAATAGATGTTTCAAGGTCTTTATCGGTAATTCCAATATCTGGGTCATCTCGAAGTTGTCATTGGTTAATTGACTCGAGAATTAGATTTTTCTGGTTCTTGGCAGGTTGACTATTTTCGATGATATCCAAGACAGTTTATATTGTGTTGTGAGACTCTGGGCCCTGTTATACTTTGTTGTGAATCTCTGGGCCCTGAGATTCTCCTCTGGATAATGTAGAGGTTGTGTTTTGGCAGGAAATTACACCAGTCAGGCTTAGACTGTGAGTTCTGTCTCACCTTCTGTTGGTGGGTGGTACCAATGTCCATACAGTTTTAAAAGCTGTGCTTTTGGGGGAAGCCATTGAGGCTTAGTCCTCAGAGCCTTTGCTATACTTCTTGGGGTGTGTTCTACATATGCACAATTGTCTGTGAGCTCAGGATTTGTGACAGCTTACAAAAAATGGGGGATCTCCTATTTCTGCTCTCTCCTCTGAATGATTTTTCTCACACTTTCCAGCATCTGGAGTCTCCTTTTTGGAGCCCTCTCACTAGAAAGATGGAGTTTGCCTCTGAATTATATTCACTGAAGCAGGAAATAAGTGAGAGAGAAATAATAGGAAGTCCCCCTACACTTTGCACGACTGGGGCGCCTCTCCTCAGCTCCTATGTCTGGAGGGGTGACTCTTCTCTCAGAACTTCAGATGCCCACCACACCGCCACATTTGGCAATTGTGCTACTATGGGGCAGGGACTGGCTTCCAGGAAGGGCTTTGAGAGAAAAAAGAGAAAACAAAACAAAACAAACCCTGGATTCTCCTTACAGTCTCCAGCTTACAGGGGCTGCTTTTCCCAATCCTCTGGCCAGAAAGACAGGCTTTCCTCAGGGTTGGGCTTTTCATGGCATGGCACATTTTCTTGATTTGGCTTGTCCTTGGGTCAAACCTAGTAGACAAAGGAAGGAAAAAGAAACCAGGAAACTCACCACGGCTGTCCTGGTAGTCCTTCAAGTTTTGATTTGCCTTCCTATTTCAACTATTATGATTTACTTTTATTTTTTAGAATCTTCAAGTGGCTGTATTTTCTATTTTGTTCAAGGTTTTATTGTAACCAGCAGGAGAGATAAAACTGTAGAAAGCATATTCCATCTTGCCTAGAACTGAGAGCCTCTAGTAAGAGCATTTTTTTAAAAAAACTTTTTATTTTGAAATAACTTTAGATTCACAAAATAGTTGCAAAGATAATACAGAGAGTTCATGTTATACCATTACCTAGCTTCCATTTATGCTAACATCTTATATAACCATGGTACATTAATCAAAATCAAGAAATTAACGTTGATACAAAACCATTAACTAAACTATAGACTTAATTTAGATTTCCTTAGTTTTCCCATTAATGTCCTTTTTCTGTCCCAGGTCTTGGTCTAGGGTACCACATTATATCTAGTCATTGTGTCTTCTTAGTCTCCCCCAAATGATGACAGTTCCTCAGTCTTTCTTTGACTTTCATGACTTTGATACCTTTGAATAGTAGGAGTTAGATATTTTGTAGAATGTCCCCCAGTTTGGGTTGATCTGACATGTTCTCATTCATGGACTAAGGTTATGGATTTGGGGGAAGAATACCACAGGGTGAAGTGCCTTTCTCATCTCATCAGTGGATAGTGGATATCAATGTGACTTAACATGGCGACGTTAACCTTGATCACTTTGTTAAGGTAATATTTGCCAGATTTCTCCATGGTAAAGTTACTATACGTCTCCTTCCACAAA
The DNA here is from genome assembly GCF_029289425.2 of Pan paniscus. Lineage (NCBI taxonomy): Eukaryota > Metazoa > Chordata > Mammalia > Primates > Hominidae > Pan > Pan paniscus. Next base: position 43,376,461 of record NC_073253.2, on the reverse strand, counting down.
TAACTTGTTAAAAGTGAGTCTCTTTGTCTAGATCACACCCAAGAGCAGGAGAGTGAAGCACCACCTCCTAGAGAGCAGGGTATCAAAGAATTTGTTATATATTACAGCCACTAGAGCAATTAGTAAATTTTGAAAGAAATACTTTGAAGCTGTTTCCCTCTTAAAATTTCACCCACTTATTTGATCATTTATCTAGGGTTCCTGCCAGCAGCAGTTATTACTGAGGTGTTTTAATGATGATTTTCTATTTCATTCATTGCTTCTACGTTTACTTGTTGGAATTCTTCTGTAGAAAGATTTGTCCCTTGTCTCCCATTTATTTATTTATGTAATCATTTATATCAGAATAGACTCCCAGATATTTATTCTTTAGGGTTATAATCTAATATTATCACTATTTAGTTATGAAGCACAAATTGTTGTGTCTTTGGCTAGTGAGAGCTTCTTCAGTCTGGCTCCTTTATTCTTCTGCCATGCCTCCATCCTTTTTTCCTCCACCCTAGAACCGGCCATTGCTCCAAACAGCCTTGGGTCCTTTTATCAGAGAAAGATATTTAGAAACCAAAAATGGCCATTGGGCTTATGATATTTAGAAACCAAGAATGGTCCACTGGGCATGCTTGTGGCTATGAGACTGTCACTGTGTCCAGGCCCTCTCAGCGGGCAGAGCTAGGAGATACATATATGTATGCTAATCGATGTGTGGCCATAGCATTTGGCTCAGATCTTGCCTATAAGAGACATCCTGCAAGATGCCACCATCTATCTTGTTCTGTGGTTTTTGTGGCCACAGCTTACATTCTCTACCACCCCGCAAGCTCTTGGAGAGCAGAGTTCATGCCTGAGGCATTGTTATACCCATGCTGGTGCCTAGCACATATGGAGAACTCAGTGCGAGTTCACAGATTGCATAAATGAGTTTTGGGGAATCACAGGCCTCATGATCGTCTTTTTCTTTCTTTCCTTTTATTTTCTGGTGGTAAGAGCCACAGGTGTTCATTTGAGGGAGATATTTAAAGTTATTAAAATAAAAAAGTTTTGCCATTTAAAGGGTGATCTCGCTCATGTAGAACAACTCAGTCCTTCACAATGCTGGAAGCATGAAGAGTTCCTGCATTGTTACCGAAACAGCTGCTGTTTGGGGAACTTTGATTGGCTGCTTGGCCGGGGACAAGCTGTGCTTCTGTTTGAAGTCCCCATATTTAGCTCTCCCACAGATGCCCAAGGCTAGAGCTTCATCTACCCTGCCCCCAGCCAGCCTGGCCCCACTGCCTTAGGTCCCTGATTGACCAGCCACTCTCAAACGTATGGAATAAATATTTTGTACTTTCACCAGGCCACTCATTTTGTGCTCCTGAAAGCCAAGGACTGTGATTATAATTTCATAGCTCAGGAAGCCTCTGTACCTGTCAGGTTGGTTTCTTATTTGCAAGCCTAACTGTTTTTAGCTTCCAGTTTTCTCTAGGGCCTTCTAGGTGGGAATCTACTCCATCCCTCTTTCTAGTTGTGATGTCCCTGCTTCCTCTCTTGCCACCGGCATCCCCACCTGCTCTCTCCTCATCTTGTTTGCTATCATCAGGCAGGCTGTCCATAAGCAGGTGCTCAGCCAGTGCCCTGGGATGAGTGTGCATGTGGGCTTGGCTTGCAGGGGAAAGGTGTGGCTGGGGCTGCCAGGGCCCATGTTGAGAGCTGTGAGAAGGGTGGCTAGCCCAGACAGAGGCGTTCCCCTCCTGCTGGACTTACTTCCTGCCTGGCTAAGAGGCAAAGCAGCATGCAGTTCCAAAGCCCCTGGGTTGGGCGCCAGAGCCTGCAGGTTCAGAGTCAGCTAATGTTTGATCTTCTTGAACCTGACTCAGCAGCCGCCAGAGAGCCACCGGGCAGGCAGAGTGGCTCCTTGCAAGTATCACAGAATCACATGGGTTGCTGTGAGCCACCGCCTGGTATTTGCTGTGGCTATTTGCTATAGGGATGTCTGTGAGTAGCCAGGGTGTCTCTCCCCACACCCCATATACTCGTAACAAAGATCTCAGGGGTGGAATATGATTGAAGGAAAGTGAATTTTCTGGGGAGGCAGAAGGAGAATTCAGAGTAAGAACGGGCCTGGGAGATAGAGGTCAGACTCAGTGAGGAGAGGGGAGGAGTCATGAGCATCTTCCCAGGACCTCCAGATCAGCAGGAGCTGAGAGGCATGCCTAGATCAGCAGTGACACGGCATCTTTGTTGCTCATCTTCACTCTCTCTCTCTGCCTCTCATTTCCCTCCCACTCAGAGGACTGCAATACAGAGTGACAGAGAGCAGCACCCTATTCGTGCCCTGCATGTCACTAAAGGAAACAGAAGGATTCCTTCGACTACCACCTGCCTCTGGCACACAGCTGAAGTGTCCCTGGGAGCTGTGGGACAGCTGGCCCTCCTGCTGTCCCCACCCCAGGCAATCTCTGAGGAGCTCTGCAAAGGACTGGCTTGCGTTTGCTTCTTGCACACTCCAGTCCTCCTCATCCCCCAGGCCCTACCCATCTGTTCTATCTGAGCTGATGGGAGACTAGAAGGCAGAGACAGCCTTTGGGATAGTTGTGTTGCCCCAGGGGCAGTGCCACTGCTATGTGAGCACTTAACTCACTTTAAATGGCTCCAGCCTGCGCTTCCTCTCCTCTGACTGGAGAGACGATTCCACAGTATTAATTTCCTATGCATAACGTTCTCCCTGGGCCAGGCTTTCAGGCTGTTATCCTGAGAATACAGACAAGCAGCATCAGAACTCCACCCAGACTTAGCAAATTCTTCAATGCCAGCAGATGATTTTCTAAGGCAACTTAACTTGAGAGAGTTCCAAGACAGAGTTTACCAGAAACCATTGGGAAAATGCCTGATTGCCCTGGTGGCAGCCTGGGTGACCCTGGATTCGGGGAAAAGAGAAGATGGTAATACCTCAAAGAGCATTTAAATGAAACTTCTTGAAAAGAAAAATGTATTCTTTTTTTTTGGTAAATACTTTTCAAGGTTTTATTGCAAACCGAAATTGATTTATTACACACACAAAAAGTTGTGAGATGGGAGGAGGGAAGGATAGTACATATTATAACCATGTTAATTACAGTACATTAAAATGGTGGTTTATATGACAAATAAGCCTGTACGTTTAAATATACTAGTGTTATAACTCAATGTACAGATTTTCTTTATACAACACATATAATTACCAGGAATGCAAAAAAAAAAAAAAGAAAACATAAATAATGCCCATTTTACAGGTGACATTTTAAACAATGAACACACAAACAGTTCTGGCTGACAACTGGGGCATTGGTCCATAAAAACCCTTTCTAAAAATAGAAATAGTTGTAGCAGCAATGCTCTTTTTAAGCATCTGAATACAAGTCATTAGAAGACCATTTCAATAAATTTTAGTTATTAACCATATCTTACAAAAATGTCTACACATAAATTTATCTTCCAAATATGGAAGAAATAAAGTCCCACGTTGTAGTGTCCTGTAAGAGTCACATTGATGCTTATTACAAAATCCATCTGTGATCAAGCATACCACACTCATATGACCGTTAACACAGCATATCCACAAGGAAAAATAGAGAACTGAAACAACCTGTGATAGGAAAAGAAATGTATTCTATCGAATGTTAAAACTTCAAAAATATTTCTATTTTAGGTGGACAGACATATATATTTAATTTTCTCAAATAGCAACCATTGAAACTAATTTAATTTTTTTTCTTTTTGGGCAGCTAATTATCACGGACTGCTAATGCCATGGTGTCCTCAGTGGTTTTGAAGAGGTGTGGCATTTCCTACCCCTACTTAAACGATCTCAGACTGACTCTCTGAGGTTCTTGTGGGGTTTTTTTCTATGTTTTCCCCTGTTTCATTTACTCTAGACTATATGAAAACTCTTGGGAATACCAGTGCATCTGTTTCTTGGGCTGCTCGTTTCCTTAATGTATAGCTTCTAGTCTATTGTGAGCTAGCAAACTGGATTTATAGACGTATGATTGTGCTTAAAGTAAGAATGATTAGATAAAAATCCTAAGGAACATACACACACACAATTAGAATTAATAAGCAAATTAAGCAATGTTACAGGATACAAAAATCAGCTGTATTTCTATACATGACCAATGAACAATCCAAAAATAAACTTAAAAATTCCATTCTCAGTAGCATTAAAAATAGCAAAATGATTAGGAATAAATTTAACAAAAGAAGTATAAGACTTGTACACTAAAAATTATGAAACATTGCTAAGGGCAATTAGAGAAGATCTAAATAAGAAGGACATGTCCCATCTTTATGAATTAGGAGGCTCAATATTGTTAAGGTGCCAAGTCTTCCCAGATTCATCTTTAATTCCTGTAAAAATTCCAGCCCCAGGCCAGGAGTAGTGGCTCAAGCCTGTAATCCCAGCACTTTGGGAGGCTGAGGTAGACGCATCAATTGAGGTCAGGAGTTCGAGACCAGCCTGGCCAACATGGTGAAACCCCATCTCTATTAAAAATGCAAAAATTAGCTGGGCATGGTGGTGGACACCTGTAATCCCAGCTACTGGGGAAGCTGAGGCATGAAAATTGATTGAACCTGGGAGGCAAAAGTTGCAGTGAGGCTAGATTGTGCCACTGCACTCCAGCCTGCATGACAGAGCAAGACCCTGTTTCAAAAAAAATAATAATTCCAGCTCCTGGCCCCACTTTTCACAGCAATGAGGCTGAACTTATATGGAAAAGCAGAAGACCCAGAATAATTAAAACAACTTTGAAAAAAGAATAACAGAATTGGAAGACCTTCTCTTCTCAATTTCAAAACTTACTAAAAAGCTACAATGATCAAAACAGTGTGGTACTCACATCAGGGTCAGCAGATAGATCAACAGAACAGAATTGAGAGCCCAGAAACAAAATCTGTACTTACAGTCTCATCTCAGCGAATCTTAATGGAAGCAAGGTATGAGTAAACTATGGGGCAACCAGATTGGTTGCTCAGAGGTAACGTATTCTTTCTTTCTTGACGTCTGGAGTTTGGGGATGGTTAGTGTAGCTTTGTCAGTATTCCCTGTGCTGCACCTATTCCAGCCTTCCTGGCCATCCTCCTCTGAACTCCTAGAGGGCTGGTGATTGTTTCACAAAGTCAGTACTTACTGCAAATTCTTTTATCCTGCTGCTGTTCTATATGTCTTGGTCAAGAAGGCAGAAATCTTGTACTGTAACATTTTGTGTCCTTTGGAAGGCCCAACAAGGCCTTGTCATGTCCTCTGCTGCTCAACTTATTTGCTCTTAACTCTGAAGTTGTCAAAACACTGGGGAGGCAGATCCTTAGAGTTAGTGCTTCCAGCGGTGCTTCTAGCAGCAGGGAAGCGCTCCAGCAACCAGGTGTCAGGGACATAATCGAGCCAGGATGTTTGCAAAGCTGGGTCTTTGAAACTAATTGCTAGACGTTTCAGTCTCTGAAAACTGGACATTTTGGTTTCTTGTGCTCTTCTAGTTTTTTTTTTCCCGCCATTATTCATTCCTTCTGTTTGGTAAAGATGATAAAATTCCAAAATGTGTGCAAAATGTTCTCTGATATACAGAAATAAGATGTTGCCTTTTTTATAAATTGGGAGGAGAAAAGACAAAATAGATTGCATTAACATAGATGAATTTTAGGGAACCTTTGCTTTTTTATTCTTTCGCGCCCTAGAGACCATCTGGTCCAACCCTATGCATTTTACAGATAAGAAGATTGAGGTTCACAAAAAGAAAACAAAACAAAACATGACCAGGTTAATGTAGCTTGACAGTGGCGTGAGCACAATTCCATCTCAGTTCAGTCTCTACAAAGGTCAGGTGGCTTTGAACAGCAAAGCTAACACCGCGTGGAAAATGCAGGGAGGAAACCAAAGTGGAATAACTATTTCTACATCTGGGTAAAAATAATCCCCCAATTTGCCGACACCTAGAAGATCACAGGCTTGAGGGTAAAAATAAAACTTGCTTTCTGACAAAACAAATCTTGTCAGACTCATCTATTCTCTCCTTGCCTGGGAACTTGGCTGTTCAGAGGGGTGCAGCTGGCTGCATGGGGGTTCTGCTGGATTGAGCAGTGTGTCTCCATCGGTGCAGGTTCCCTTGCCACCTTTGGCCCAGGTGACTCTGGAACCTGCTGCCGGGTTATAAGGAGCTTCCCTAGTCCCTCCCACTCCCAGGAGGGAAGTACCACCCATGGGAGATACGGCACAGGGACATGAAAGTTAGAGGATACCAAGAGGCTGAGCCCTGACAAAGAGTTTCACTTGCGCTTTATTCCCTTTTTTTAATGCCAAGCATTTCCGACCTTGCTTCCGCCCTCTGCCTAAAGGTAGGATCTTTCAACCCTTTGAGTAGTCTCAAAATTCCAGGGCTGGTGTGTCACTGGGTAATAGTGACAATCTTCAGAGGGGTTTGCAAAAACTGGTGTGTAAAGGAGCTCTAAGTTTTTAAGAATTGACCCTGCAATCGAATTCTAGGATAGGGAATGTTCCAACCCATTTCTTGTTTCACCAAGAGCAGAAATGAAGAGCTGTGGTGATATCTACTGTCAGTCATCTTTCACCTTATTTGGACATCAGTGGATAAGCTTTCCTCTCATCTTTCCTTTAAAAATATGCATGGGCATGCACCTCATATCAAAGGAGCAAGCTATGGTGATTTCTAAACAAAAGGATTGTTTACAAAAGCTTTTCAGACAATACAGCTTCCTCTGACGCTGCAGATCCTCAGCCCATCTCCTGGAAGGGCCTCAGAGAGTCAGAGTCGTAGTGTATTGTTTCCATCTGCTCTTCAAGAGAAGGAAAGGAAAGAACCCTCCACTGTGGTGTCAAGGGGCCTCAGGCCCATGGAGCACAGTCTTCTGAGATGCCCATCACGTTCAGGACTGGCATATTGTAAATGCTCTGCAAATGTTTGCTGCCCTGTGCCAGGACAAAGTGAAATCACCTGACGAAGGGAAAGTTGAGGAATGATACAGTTGCTCCTTGGAAGGGTTTTTGGTAAACCTGAGGCTGGGTTCATCTATTCCTTCCTTATTCCCTTTCCTGCACCCCTCTATCTCTTTCACCAAGTTTTGGCCCTCACAATGACACTCACATTTGCCCTTCTTCTCTAATTTCATGGACTCTTCCCTTGCGACCTCATCGTTATCAGCTGCATCCTTGGCAGCCTCCTTGCCAAGACTGAGCTCTCTGCGGCTGAGTGCATTTCCTAAAGCACTGCTCCTATCCTGATAACACATTGCCCCACCCAACCACTGGCCTGACATCCCATGGCAGTAACTGACTTCAGACTCTTCTGCAGAGTTCTCAGGTGCTTCCAAGGTCTGCCCCCAGCTCTACCTATCTGGGTCCGTTTTTATTACTCCTGAGCCCATGCTTCCTTTCAACAAGACAGGTCTGCTCCACCCCTTGCAGGGGCCAGGGTTGCTCCTGCTTTTGCTTTTGCTGTACTCTCATTTTGAATATCCTCTCTTTCTTTTCATGTAACTAACAAAACACTCTGGCCTCTAAACCCAGACACACCTCTTGATGAAAATATCACCAGATAGTCTAGTTCACACTAGTGATGGTGGCAATGGTGGCTATAGTAGGAACAGTGACAGATTACTAAGCACCTATTGTATCAGCCAGTGTGATGCAGTAGTTAAGATGACTGCTTCTAGACAGGTTGCCTGGGTTCGAATTCTCTTTCTGTCACAAACTAGCTATTGACCTTGGGCAAGTTACTTAACATTTCAATGACTCAATTTCCTGCATTATATATTGGGGAAGAGAATGGTGCCTACCTTGTAGAGTTAATCTATGTATTATAATAGTACCTGGTGTATAATAAACACTATCAGAATGTATCACTATATAGTAATTTATTTGTAGTCTTAAGAACAGCCCAGAAAGGCAAGTATTCTTATTTATATTTTACAGAGAAGGAAAGTGAGGCAGAGAGAGATTAAGTAACTGTGCATGGTTACAGTTAATATGCAGCAGGCCCCAGTGAGGGGCAGAGCAGACCTGCCCTGCAGCTGAGCTGGACTTTTAACTCTGGTCTGCCCGCCCCTACTGACCAATGCCTACCTTCAGTGGTTATGGCACTTATGGCTATTTCCACAAAGTTTAACGTTCGGGTGTCCTCTAATTCTTCCCTGAATGCATGCTTATTTATTCCCCCAGATTTTAAGCCAATTAAGGGGAGGACTGTTTCTCACACATAGTGTAGTTGTACAGTGAAGAGCAGAAAGGGATCAAGGGCAACTGTATTCCTGTGAGCCAAGGACAGAAATGATTAACTTAAGTATAGGCAGATGGCTATGCATGGCTGGAGACCCAGAGGGATTCTCTCACCAGAAGGGCCAGGCCTCTGGCCTTCCAATCCCCACAGAACTGTCCCATGGTCAACGATTCCACCCAACCAGGGAGAGGATCCCTGAGGTCCTCTGAGACTTCCTTACCAGCAGAATCATAGGAAACCTCATCAGTAGCCATAGAGCATGGACACTGGTCAGTCAGAACAGACATCCGAATGGACATCGGCCCTGCCTGAGGGAATGGTTATATCCTCCAGACCTCTCTGGACTGTCTGGAGATTAGGCTTGGTTTGTGTTCTTTTAGGTGATGGTCAGTCAGTGTGGCCACAAGGAGAGGGGACACAGGAGAGGTGAGGGGAAAAAGTTTATTATACTCTCAGGTCCTAAAGAGAAAGAGCCACTGCACAGTGAGTGAGGTCACAGGGGAGGGAGCACCAACGGAACCGTGGGGAGTGGAGAAAGAGAAGGAACCATGGGCAAAGGCCTTTGCTGGGGAGGAAGAGGCACCAGGGGCTTTTGTGGGTGCCTTTAAGTGTTACTAGAACACAGCCAGGGAAGGGTAGGAGGGGAAACTTGTGGCGGAGGCCACTCTTATTGCACTGGTGCACCTGGTTACCTGAGCAGGTGCTCACAGTCTGTTTGTGGGGATGTTGAGGCAACAGGAAAATATGAAGTTTTAAAGTTGTTCAGCTGAAGAATGACAAGATTCACACAGGTAGAAAGGAGAGCTTTATTTCTCATAAAGGATTGCAGCCTGCAGGGTGAGCATTCTGCATGGCTGGGAAGTGTAGCCTCCGGCCAGAAGCCAGAAACCTGCACTTTGAGGGTGGTAAGAATAAGACAGAGATTTATGCTGAAGGAGGTGGCCAAATATACATATTCAATAAGCTACAGAAGGATCCATGAATATTTATGAGAGGAGCAACATGAGCATGAGCAATTGAGCTTCATGCCTCTTCATGGGTCCCATGTACAAAAATGGTGGCATTAGCATAATCCCAGGGTGGAGACTTCAGCCCACTGACATCAAAAGGTGAAGAAGAGGACACAAAACCCTCACTGAGCATTCTCCATAGACTGGCCAGAACCACTCCATTGTTGGTAGTCTCTTAAAAAAGAATGCTGGTCAGCTGTTGTGTCAAAACTGCAAAAGAAAGTTTTATTGTGTTAAAACTGAAATTGCTGTGTCAGGCAGTTGGTTGATACCAGTGGTGGAGCAAGTCTTTCACAAGCACTGGTGCCCGTTAAGTCCTTAGGGAAGAAAGCCCTAGTGGTGGTTAGCGAGGGAGGGGCATAACGAGGCGTGTCCGATCTCCCATCCTGCTATGACTGAGAACTCAGTTTTAAGATTTCTCTGGGATCCCCTTAACCAAGAGAGGGTCCATTCAGTCAGTTGCAGGGCTTAGAATTTTATTTTTATTTCTCAAATTTTACAATACCTGGCTTCATGTTTTCCTGTGCACCAGGGGCAAGTAACTGGTAACAACATCAGTGCCTTAATGCTATAGCAAGACTGGGCAAAGGGAAAGTACATTTCTTAGGGGCAGATTTCCGGCAAATTCTTCCTTAATAGGTCCCTTAAGGAGAGTCCCCTCATGATCACAAGATGGCTGCCACACTTCCAGGCATCGCATCTGAGGAAGAATTAGACCCTTTGCTTGATATCTTTCATTTACCCTCTAGGTATTCTCCCCATTCTTCTTTACCCTATGTGATGATTAATATTAAGTGTCAACTTGATTGGATTGAAGGATGCAAAGTATTGTTTCTGGATGTGTCTGTGAAGGTGTTGCCAGAGGAGATTAACATTTGAATCAGTGGATTAGGAGAGGCAGACCTATCCTCAATGTGGGTGGGCACAAATCCAATCATCTGTCAATGCAGTTAGAAAAAGCAGGCAGAAGAAGGTAGAATAAGACAGTTTGCTGAGTCTTCTGGTTTTCTTCTTTTTCCCATGCTGGATGCTTCCTGCCCTTGAATATCAGACTTCAGGTTCTTCAGCCTTTGGACTCTTGGACGTACACCAGTGGTTTTGCCAGGGGCTCTCAGGCCTTTGGCCCCAGACTGAAGGCTGCACGGTCAGCTTTACTTTTGAGGCTTTGGGACTCGGACTGAGCCACTACTGGCTTCCTTGCTCTTCAGCTTGCAGAGAGCCTATCTTGGAACTTCATCTTGTGATTCTGTGAGTCAATTCTCCTTAATAAACTCCTTTTCATATATACATATATCCCATTAGTTCTGTCCCTCTGGAGAACCCTGACTAATACACCCTATCTTCTGCCCAGGAGGCTGAACTACATGAAGGTTGTTTCCAGGTTTTGGTTGGGATAGGACAATGGGGAGTCCCAGCAGATGAGGGAGGGAGGAGAGTGAGGTATTCCCTTGTTCCCTCCCTCTGGAATTGCCTGGGGTTGGCTGTACTTTTCAAGCAAAGGCCACAGCTCCTCTCCAGGTAGACCTCCTGACACAGCTCTCTCCTGGGTGTGCTCCTTTCCCTGGGCCCTTTGGGTCTAGGGATGGGAGCAGCTCTGCTGTTACTAGCCTTGGGTACCGCACTATCTTTGTGGTCTTGTAACTGCTTGTTGGGTTCACCTTGCCTGCTGCCTAGACAGAGCTGATTTCTCAAAACAGGGGAATTGCAATAGAGAAAGAGTAATTCATGCAGAGTCAGCTGTGTGGAAGACCAGAATTTTATTATTACTCAAATCAGTCTCCCCAAGCATTCGGGGATCAGAGATTTTAAGGACAACTTTGTGGGTGGGGGGAAGCCATTGAGTCATGAGGGCTGATTGGTTAGGTAGGAGATGAAATCATAGGAAACTGAAGCTGTCCTCTAGCACTGAGTCAGTTCCTGGCTGGGGATCACAAGATCAGATGAGCCAATTTATCAATCTGGGTGGTGCCAGCTGATCCATCAAGTGCGGGTCTGCAAAATGTCTTAAGCACTGATCTTAGGATCAGTTTTAGGAGGGTCAGAATCTTGTAGCCTCCAGCTACATGACTCCTAAACCATAATTTCTAATCTTGTGGCTAATTTGTTAGTCCTACAAAGGTTGTCTAGTCCCCAGGCAAGAAGGAGGTTTTTTTTGGGAGGGAAGAGGGCTATTATTGTCTTTGTTTTAAACTATAAACTAAGTTTCTCCCAAAGTTAGTTCAGCCTACACCCAGGAATTAACAAGAACAGCTTGGAGGTTAGAAGCAAGATGGAGTTGGTTAGGTCAGATCTTTTTCACTGTCTCAGTTACAATTTTGCAATGGCAGTTTCAGTCTCCTTACCTCTGCTAATTCAAGAAACTATTCCCTTGAATTAGCCTAGTTTGAGTGTGCCCTCTGTTTCTGTTGGGACCTGAGTGCTATGGGCCTCACAAGCTTCCTCTCTCTTCTGGAGACTTCCATTTATGTTCATGGACCACATCTGATCACATGGTCACAGGTAGCTGCAAGGGAGGCTGGAAAAGCAAGAATTCAACTCTTCCGAACTCTATAATGGCAGACAGCAAGGGAGAAGGAGGTTGGGAATTACTGTGGAATCCACCAACGGAAATATCTGCCACCAACAGTAAAGATGTGAAAATAATTAAACAAACAAGTGAAAAGACTTCCAGGCCCAAGATAGACTCTGATACCCCACCCTCTTGTCAGCTCAGTATTGAGCTTTCACAGTCATGAAGTTGAGCACTCTGGTCAGACGTCAGGGATGCGGGGAACCTTAATGTTCACCTGATCAGGCCCCATATGTATTATTGGAGCCCATTTGGGACAGCACTGCTATGTGGCCATCCAGACTCACACATTTACAGGAACAGAAAGTGCACTACTCCAGAGCTCTAATCATTAGAAGGTGCTTTCTCACATAGAGCTGAACTCTTCCAAACTCCCTGCCTCTCCTTCTGCTCTGCCCTCGGGGCTAGGGGGTGGGCGCAGACAACTGCCTTCTCCTCATGTCAACCCTCACAGATGTGAGGTCCTGGCATCCTCTGCCTAGGCCTCTTCTTCTCCAGGTTGCATATTTCCAGTTCCTATAGTTTTCTCTTGTTCCTGCAATACTGTACAAAGTCCTTTGCAAAGAAGCCTCAGAGTTGCTTTCTTTTTTTCATTTCAAAGACAAATTTAAATCATTTTCTCCCAAGTAAGCCAGGTTTAGAAACCAGAATTCTAGAATTATTGCTGACTCAATTGTCGTGTCTCTGCCATCACCTCACTGCAAAACATTTCTGTCCTAGAGGGATTCACACACAACACGAAGCAGCGAGGGCACTTCTCTGTCTGAAGCACACTCTGTATCTTGCCCTTACAGCTGCCTGCCTGGCTGCACCAGGCAGTGATGGAGGGGCCCTGAAATCTAATTCACACAATGCTCTGGAACTCTCTTATTAAGGCCACTAGATGGAGGGAGTGGACTCAGGGATCATCGGCAGTGCCCAATTAATAGTGTGCATGGTGGAATGGTGTTAATTAGTAATACTTATATTGCAGCATGTCCTCCAATCTATTTGTTCAAATATATTAACAACATCTCACAATAGCAAATTAAAAATTAAGCCTTCATGGATGTCTCTCCATATGCTATGGGTGTAGGGAATCATTTTAGGACAGAGACTAACATTCTTTTTTTAAATGTTTTTTATTGTACTTTAAGTTCTGGGGTACATATGCTGAATGTGAAATTTTGTTACATAGGCATACACATGCCATGGCGGTTTGCTGACCCATCAACCCATCACCTACATTAGGTATTTCTCCTAATGCTATCTTTCCCCTAGCCCCCCACCCCCCAGCAGGCCCTGGTGTGTGATGTTCTCCTCCCTACGCCCATATATTCTCATTGTTCAACTCCCACTTATGAGTGAGAACATGCGGTGCTTGGTTTTCTGTTCCTGTGTTAGTTTGCTGAGAATGATGGTTTCCAGTTTCATCCATGTCCCTGCAAAGGACATGAACTGATTCTTTTTTATGGCTGCATAGTATTCCATGGTGTATATGTGCCAAATTTTCTTTATCCAGTCTATCACTGATGGACATTTGGGTTGGTTCCAAGTCTTTGCTATTGTGAACAGTGCCACAATAAACATACGTGTGCATGTGTCTTTATAGTAGAATGATTTATAATCCTTAGGTTATATATCCAGTAATGGGATTGCTGGGTCAAATGGTATAGTTCTAGATCCTTGAGGAATCATCACACAGTCTTCCACAATGGTTGAATTAATTTACACACCCACCAACAGTGTAAAAGCATTCCTGTTTCTCCACATCCTCTCCAGCATCTGTTGTTCCCTGACTTTTTAATGATCGCCATTCTAACTGGGTGTGAGATGGTATCTCATTGTGGTTTTGATTTGCATTTCTCTAATGACCAGTGATGATGAGCATTTTCTCATATGTTTGTTGGCTGCATAAATGTCTTCTTTCGAGAAGTGTCTGTTCATATCCTTTGCCTACTTTTTGATGGGGTTGGTTTTTTTTTTTTGTAAATTTGTTTAAGTTTTTTGTAGATTCTGGATACTAGCCCGTTGTCAGATGGATAGATTGCAAAAATTTTCTCCCATTCTGTAGGTTGCCTGTTCACTCTGATGATAGTTTCTTTTGCTGTGCAGAAGCTCTTTAGTTAAATTAGATCCCAATTGTCAATTTTGGCTTTTGTTGCAATTGCTTTTGGTGTTTTAGACCTGAAGTCTTTGCGCATGCTTATGTCCTGAATGGTATTGCCTAGGTTTTCTTCTAGGATTTTTATCGTTTTAGATCTTACATTTAAGTCTTTAAACCATCTTGAGTTGATTTTTGTATAAGGTGTAAGGAAGGGGTCCAGTTTCAATTTTCTGCATATGGCTAGCCAATTTTCCCAACACCACTTATTAAATAGGGAATCTATTCCCCATTGCTGGTTTGTGTCAGGTTTGTCAAAGATCAGATGGTTGTAGATGTGTGGTGTTATTTCTGAGGCCTCTGTTCTGTTCCATTGGTCTATATCTCTGTTTTGGTACCAGTACCATGCTGTTTTGGTTACTGTACCCCTGTAGTATAGTTTGAAGTCAGGTAGCATCATGCCTCCAGCATTGTTCTTTTTGCTTAGGATTGTCTTGGCTATGCAGGCTATTTTTTAGTTCTGTATGAAGTTTAAAGAAGTTTTTTCCAATTCTGTGAAGAAAGTCAGTTGTAGCTCGATGGGGATAGCATTGAATCTATAAATTACTTTGGGCAGTGTGACCATTTTCATGACATTGATTCTTCCTATCCATGAGCATGGAATGTGTTTCCATTTGTTTGTGTCTTCTCTTATTTCCTTGAGCAGTGGTTTGTAGTTCTCCTTGAAGAGGTCCTTCACATTCTTTGTAAGTTGGATTCCTAGGTATTTTATTCTTTTTGTAGCAATTGTGAATGGGAGTTGACTCATGATTTGGCTCTCTGTTTGTCTGTTATTGGTGTATAGAAATGCTTGTGATTTTTGCACATTGATTTTGTATCCTGAGACTTTGCTGAAGTTGCTTATCAGCTTAAGGAGATTTGGGGCTGAGATGATGGGGTTTTCTAAATATACGATCCTGTCATCTGCAAACAGAGACCATTTGACTTCCTCTTTCCCTATTTGAATACACTTTATTTCTTTCTCTTGCCTGATTGCCCTGGCCAGAACTTCCAATACTATGTTGAATAGGAGTGGTGAGAGAGGGTGTCCTTGTCTTGTGCCAGGGCTTCCAGTTTTTGCCCATTCAGTATGATATTGGTTATGGGCTTGTCATAAATAGCTGTTATTATTTTGAGATACATTCCATTGATACCTAGTTTATTGAGAGTTTTTAGCATGAAGGGGTGTTGAATTTTGTTGAAGGCCTTTTCTGCATCTATTGAGATAATCATGTGGTTTTTGTCATTGGTTCTGTTTATGTAATGGATGACGTTTATTGATTTGTGTATGTTGAACCAGCCTTGCATCCCAGGGATTAAGCCGACTTGATTGTGGTGGATAAGCTTTTTTATGTGCTGCTGGATTCAGTTTGCCAGTATTTTATTGAGGATTTTTGCATTGATGTTCATCAGGGATATTTGCCTGAAATTTTCTTTTTTTGCTAGAGACTAACATTCTAATTAGAGGAGTCTCAGCTCCTCCGTGGATCCTGCCCACAAGGGCGGGAAAAATGGGAGAGATAGAAGAGATGAGTGGGTCATTAGGCAGCAAGCTGAATTAGAAAGAGGCTGGAGTGAGGATGAAGCCAAAAGGATGTGGCAGACATGTTGGTACAGGGGCAGAGAATGGGCCAAAAGGCCTTTCTGTGGGCACAGCTGTGGGGCTGGCCAGCCCAGGAAATAAATCCTTAAACTCTGGGTCTGTGGAGGGGCATTACTGCTGAGCATGGAGCAGTGTACCTTGAAGCAGGTGGCTTCAAGAAGGAGTTGAATGGATTCTGGCTCAGCCTGGACTCATAGAATGCCAGCATTGGGTATGACCTTGAGGAGCTCAAGTCCAACTCTCTCGATTGTAGACAAGGCAATGGAAGCCCAGATAGGCTAAATGATTTGTTCCAAAGCACAGGGATAATAAGTAAGGCAGCTGGAGTGGAGGGCAGGATTTCTGATTCCACATGTAGTGTGCTCTCCATTGCATGAAGCCACTCCATTGTTATTTTGTTGTCTATTTTATTTATGAAATGTTTTAGGTCACTCACTCAACAAATATCTATTACAAATCAGACACTGTGCTGGGAATAAATACAAAGTTGCCCCCCACTCACACACTGCTCTTGCCAAAGGAGTTCACAGTGTTGCAGGAAAGGCCAGTAAGAATAAATAATTACAAGCAATGTGATGTGAGCCACCATAGGGGTCAAGAATATGTGAGCCATGAGCACAGAGGAGGGATCTGGGGTTAGTGACGGCTTCCTGAAGGAGAATCAATATAACAAAAATTCATTTTCATAATTATTATGCTTTAATTTAATCTCAACAATGCTAGACACTGGAAATAGCCCAACAGCAAAAGAAGGGTAAGCTAGGAGAAGGCAGTCTGGCACACAGGTGGGGAGCATGATGCATGGGCTTTAATTCAGGCAAACCTGTCTTCAATCCCATTCTGCATTGCTTCTGCACTGGGTGGTTGTGGGCAGTGATGTTTGCTCATTGGTCAGGTGGGGCCAATAATACCACATGGTGTTGTTGCTAGGATGAAATGAGAAGATGCAGGTCATGAATTTAGCATAGCCAGGCACATAGTCAACCCTCGATCACTGCAGGCTTTGGGTGACTCTTGACTCACGTGGATTCCAGGTTCTGTGGCTCCAGCTGCCTATTTGGTTGGCTTTAAGAATGAGTACTTTCCCCAACCCTCAGCCTGCCCTTCATTTGAAGTGGTGAGAAGCCTCTGAATTCACAGCCTCTGAGAGCATCAACCTGTAGCTTCCCCGAGAAGAGACTACTGCTGGGAGAACAGCTGCTTCCAAAAATTCTGATGTGCTTTCTCTCTCGCTCAAAGCCTGCCGTGTTAATTAGGAAGACTGCATGCGTGAACACTTGGCTTTTCTTTGCTTTTCTTTTTTAATCTCTTTTAAAAAACCGTCTTTTGATCAGCACCATGAGTAAATTGCAAAGTCTCGAGTCTTGCAAAGATGTGTTAAGAATATGAAGAAGGTGCTGCCTCCTTTGACAACTGCCTCTGCACACCCTGCGATGGAGTTTCAGGGCATCTTGTCCTCTGTTCTCGGTTCTCAGATGGCCTTGCACCTGGAACAGCTCTCACTTTCTGCTCCCACCTGAGCCCAGCCCTAACGAGTTTGTGCAGAATTAGAAAGGTCAGGCCTAGCAGGTCCTCTCAGAAGCATGGGAGAGCTTGCTGATAAGTGGCGACCAGGTGAAACAGACTTCACCTGGGTCTGAGGCAGCCTAGGCTCACGTGATGAGGCTGTGGTTTTCCGGAGTCCTGGGAACTGCCCTGACAATGACCACCTGGGTTCACTTCCCTTGGGAGAGGGGAGGTGGGGAGGTGGGGAGTTAGGTGGGGGGAGCATTGCACTGCAGAATGGGAAGGACAGAGGTCAGAGCTGCTAAGCAGGTGTAAAGGAATGTGGAATCAGGGTTTCAAACTTCTATCTTCCTTTTGCTCCCCTATCAATTACTCTGACCTTGTTTTGTGACTACAGGAATCAAAAGAGGATGTACATGCCTAGATTTCTCTCATGCCACTCCCAAAGCAGGATTTAGGATTTTCTCGTATCCCTTAAAAAGAAAACTCACACTACAGGCATTCGTGAAAAATGTAGACTTTACTGATGATTTATAGTTGGCCAGAGAGGGTCTATATTGCATAGCACATAGAATTTCATGAAAGAAAGAAAGATATGTATTAGACATTTGTGTGTGTGTGTGTATGAGTGCGATTGAAAGGGAGGGAGGGAGAAAAGTAGAGAAGAAGGAAGGAGAAAGGAAGGAAGGAAGGAAAGAAAGAAAGAAAGAAAGAAAGAAAGAAAGAAAGAAAGAAAGAAAGAAAGAAAGAAAGAAAGATGAGAGCAAGAGATTAGGGTCTCTTCCCACCAGGATCGTGCTTTTCTGAAGTCATACTTCTCTGTGTTCAGCCCCAGGGTTTCCCTCTCTCTACAGTGCTACTCCATGAAGCCTCCAGTTCTCCCTTTATTCCTGTCTGCCATTCTGAGAACTTTCTGAAAGACCTCTCTATTTCTTCCTGTCTGATCTGGGCATTTAGCTCAGGCTCCTCCAGCTTGCATCTCCCCTCTCACCATTGGCTCAGTCTCCCCCAGGCCTCAGTCCTATACCTGGCTTCCCTGGGCCCTCCGGCTCCCTCCTCTCCCTCTGCATTTCTGCTGGGGCTGCTTGTAAATGGTGCAGGCCCCTTTTGTCTTTTCATGGTGCATAAACATTTCTATTTCCCAGGACCCACGAAGTTTTATTCATGGTTGCTTTTTTTTTTTTTTAAAGAAAATTTAGAGAGTTTCTTCAGCTCATAAAGAAAAATCACCAAAAGATACTCTGATCTGCCTTCCAAATAAACATAGAGTAACTATCTAACAAATGTAGTGCAACTAATCATAGCAAATTAGCTTTTCTGGTACAAAACAGTCAGTCAAAATATGCTAGAGGCCTTGTGCTATCCAGATTCTTTCTTGGAGTAAAGCGAAAGACATGGCTTACGTAGCCTGCCCCTCCCTCTCTGTCTTGGCTGTCGGTGCAGTGTATCCAGGTATTAACTTTGCTGGGGGTGGGTATTTATCAGACAGCTGTGTCATAGGAAAACACCCGTGCCATCTTTCTGCTCAGCATAGCACTGAGGAAGGTGGTCCCAGGACCGTCTGTACCTATCTATCACCCTCAGGTCTGGACTCCACGCTGTGATTCATCACCACGCCCTCTCAGAGCTGGGGGCGGGTAATCTGGGCAGGGACATGAGAAATGGCCTGCAGTTTGTCAATGGCAGTGATCCAACACATTCGCTCATGGGATACATCAGCGTTCAGACCGTAATAGCCTGCAACCAAGAAAATGAAATGTTTGAATTAGTCCATGAGAATTTAAGTTGAAACAAAAAGTGGTGTTGGATAAAATTTTCTTCAAGAATTTTGTTTTTCTTTGGAGAAAATGAAGATCTAGTTTTTGATTGACATGACAGAGCCCAAGCTTACAACCCACTCATTTCAGGGGTTGACTTGCAATTTTATACATATATATATATATATATATATAAAATATGTGTGTACATATAACATTATATATTATATAAATAGATATAATACAATAACATATATTACTCTATAGATTACTATCTATAGACATAGATCATTTCAATAACACTTTTCATTAAGTATACCCACCCCCTTCCCAGCTTTCTTACAGGTGTCTAAGAGTGTGTTTGTTGTTCCCGTTATGGAATAATAATTAGAAAAGCTGGCAGACTGAAGACTAACCCCAGATTGCAGCTGCTTTGGGAA
The DNA here is from genome assembly GCF_029289425.2 of Pan paniscus. NCBI lineage: Eukaryota > Metazoa > Chordata > Mammalia > Primates > Hominidae > Pan > Pan paniscus. The sequence goes on along the minus strand of NC_073253.2, from coordinate 43,357,211 downwards.
GAGAGGACAAAAGTATCAATTTCATGAAAGTTTAGCTGATGACAACCAAGCAGTGTATTTCCAACCTCCATTTCCCCACGTGGCTTTCTGAATTCCTCTCCCCACCAAGAGGCACAGCTCTGCAGGGCTGCGGGTTCTCGCGCAGAGAAATGCAAAGCTGAAAGCCTGACACCTGGGCTCAGTCCCGCGTGCCCCTCCCGGCAGGGCACGCACTCTCAGCCAGTTGAGCTAAGTGCCTGGGGCCTAGGAGGGGAGTATGCAGAGGCTTGGGGTGGAGGTGGTGCAGGGCCCGGAAGACTGGGAGGGCCTCCCTTTGTCTGTGCCAACGCAAAGCAGGATGGTTCCCAACCATGTGGCTCCCCTTCTCTGAGGCTGCTTCTCCTCATGGGGTTAATTATACCAACCTGAATCTCAGGGAGTGTGAATTAATTGCCAAACACTTTACAATTATCAGGAGCCCACGAGGTGCTTCACCACCATAAAGCATTACATCTAATTATTGTTCATAATTATAAAGGTTCAGAAGCACTAAGGTCTCCCATGGCAACCTTAACACACACACACACACACACACTCTCTCTCTCTCTCTCTCTAAATCACACACACACACAGTGATAGACTTTTTCATTGCAGTCTTAAATGCAGCTCATAAACCTGCCATATTATTGGGCAAATATTTATTTTTATAAGCTGAGATAAGTGGTCAACTCTGGGGTAATGATTCCTTTTCTAAATGCTTCAGACAGACCAGGCCCTCAGTCTGATGACAGGCACAGGGCCCTGAGCATCAGCCAATGCGACTCACGTAATCTACAGCAACATCTTTATCAGATAGACATCATGAGGACATGAAGTGTGATTATATTTTTATGGCTTGTCAGTAAAAATTAAAATATCCTGATTGAAAGTGTTATAAAAATATAGCAAAAGCATATCCCTAAATAAAGAGTGTAGGAGAATCTAAACCATCCTTCAATTGAAAGGCTGATTTACAGGGAGATGATGTGTCTCAAAACAAAAGCACAAGGGTATGAGACTCGGCAAGTTATCAGTTTGGCTTACTGACTGTTGAAATAAAAGTTCAGTATAAAAGCAGTTTGACATATACAGCCATCCCTTGGTATCCACTGGGGATTAGTTCCAGGACCTCCCATGGATGCCAAAATACACGGATGCTTAAGTTCCTGAAACAAAATGGTGTAGTATTTGCAACCAAACACTGCATGTTCACACTCATAGGTGGGAATTGAACAATGAGAACACTTGGACACAGGAAGGGAAACTTCACACACCGGGGCCTGTCATGGGGTGAGAGGAGCGGGGAAGGATAGCATTAGGAGATATACCTAATGTAAATGACGAGTTAATGGGCATTAACTCGCTATGGGCACACCAACATGGCTCATGTATACATATGTAACAAACCTGCACGTTGTGCACATGTACCCTAGAACTTAAAGTATAATAAAAAAAAAGAAAGGAAAAAAAGGTGTAGTATTTGCATATAACCTATGCATATCCTCCTGTATACTTTAAATCATCTCTAGATTACTTGTAATACCTAATACAAGGTAAATGCTGTGTACAGAGTTGTTATGCTGTATTATTCAGGAATAACGACAAAGAAAAATGTCTGTACATATTCAATACAACTGTAACTTTTTCCTCCCAAATATTTTCAATCTGCTGTTGGTTGAATCCATGGATACGGAGAGCTGACTCTGTGTGTGTGTGTGTGTGTGTGTGTGTGTGTGTGTATGGCTTCATTTCATGCATGGTTGTGGTGCCATCAGTGGAATGAAATCAACCTCATTCACATGGAAGTACTTAAAATTCAGCCATGTGTCTAGTCTGGGGCATCTGCTGTATGAACTTTCCTAAAGGGAAACTTGGTTTTATAATAGATGTCTGGAAATCCTGCTGCTGCTGCTGCTGCTGCTGCTGCTGCTGGAAAGGTCTTGTTTGGATGCTCTCCCCACTACCATGTGGTTGAGGAGTATATTGGTGGGCTTTGTAGTTACTAGCGGGGACTTGGCTTTCTTCTGTTCTGCATACCTGGAGCCTAGAGCTAATTTCCTCCATGAATTTCCTCCTGGGAGAAGAGCAATTCCGGCTGCTTTGCTTGACTGGAGTGTGGAGAGAAGAACACCAGGTGCTTCTGGTAAAGTCTTTGGGTCTGGGGTGATGGCCAGTGCTCTTAACTCCAGCCCACTGACCCAATGGGGTGGAGCAATGCAGGTAGCAAAGGACAGACAGTAAAGCCTGACCATGAGCCAAAGGAGGAAAAGCTAACAAAGAAAAGAAAAGAACCACGGTGCTCTAGTGAAGGTGCATTCCTGAAGAGCCGGCTTCTTTGACTGTGCCAAGTGACCAGGTCTGGTGACTCTGTCAGTCAAAAGCACATGATAGGTATACTTTACCTGTACTGTCCAGGGAGGAATTGCAAAAGAAATAAAAACAAAAAATAGGCCTGCCTCACAATAGGTCCCAGACTAGATGTGATAAATGGGAATGGGAGCTGGAGATCCAAATGGAAAAAGACATCAATAGGCTACAAAAAAAAAAAATTGATAACTAGTAGTGAGTTGATCAAGGGCAGGTGATTGTGGAGCTGTGGCCTGCAATCAGAGCTGAGGTGTGGTTCATGAGGCTCTGCACAGGTAAGAGGGGCAGTGTAGAGGGCAGTGTAGAGTAATGGTTGGGCTGCACAGACTTGAGCTGGAATCCTAGCTCAGCTACTTTACCAGTGACTTCACCTTGCCAGCCCTCAGTTTCCTCTTCTGCAAAATGAGGGACAATACAACTGGTATATCTTAAGAAATCATTATGAGAATTAAATGAGCTATTGTATGTAAAATATTTGCCACGTTGCCTGACACACAGTGAGGGCTCCATAAATATTAGTGATCACTAATGTTAATCAATAAGTTTGAAAAAGTGGAGAGATGTAGATGAGTAATGGGAGAATATATAGGTTAGAGACATTAAGATTTAAGAATAGGGCAGTGTAATAATTGCTTACTGTCTTAGGTAAGTGTTGAAGTATAGGGTTTTACAGCTTGGACTCAGACTAAGATTGTCTGGGTTTGCATTCTGACTGCCTCTTACTAGATGTGTTTGGTAAGTTATTTACCTCTTTGTGTCTCAGTTTGCTCCTTTGTAAATGGCAATTATTATAATAATATCTACCACATAGGACTCTAATGAGAAGGAAATGAGTTAAGTTGTAAAACACTTGGAGCAATGTCTGGCACAAAGTCAGTGCTATATAATAGTGGTTATTATCATTGATATTATTATGTGGTTGTTTTGTATATAACCAGTGAAAATATTTCTCAGTGCTAAATAAAAACCATTACTAATTATTAATTTTAAACACAAAGTATCCAACCGAAAACTGTTTGGCTGACAAAATAATCTGTGAACTACCCCAAGTCATGACCAAGTGTCTGAGGGGCCACTCATAAAAAGAAAGGATGTTGTTGACATTAGCAGTTCGTGTATGCCACTATGCTGCCATGATGGCAGTGGGGGTGTCCATCACATTTAAATCATGTTCAAAGTGAAATCCTGGCTGTAAAATGAATGCTGGAGGATAGGCAGTGATATCCAGGTGCAATAAAAATTCAGGAGTACATGGTAGTATTAGAGCCCAGCGGTAAATAGAGTCAAGTAACAAAGAGTAGAATATGAAGCTTCTTGGGCACCCTACTTCATGCCAGCCAAGGGCACACCACCATCCTCATGCAGCCACCACTGGTAACGAAAAGGAACAACCATGACAGCTTATATAGCAGTGCTGAGGTACATGTCCAGTACCAGTGCATGAGGTACATGTCTAGTAAACGTTGAGTCACTAGTTGGTTAGCATATTGCTTACACATCACCGAACCCTTGCTTTAGTTTTTAAATCATCATGAGTTACTATGCAAAGGTCAAAGGCCAGGGCAAAAGTGACAGAATCTGTGCTTTTGCAAATGCAGAGACCAAACCCGAAGTGATGAGGAGCTGATGTGGGCAGTCTGGCAGGTTCCAGCCTCCTCCTCCAAGTGGATCATATATGAGCATAGTATAGAGCTGCTAGCAACATGGAGGGAGAGTTTGAGAAAGCATAGTGTTGGCTTTGTTTGTTGGGAGTTGCATAGGAGACGTGACATCATTTGATTGTTAATTCACCCCTCTGTTTATACAACAAATATGTATTGAGCATCTTTGTGCACCAAACTCTGTACCAGATTCTGGATTACAACAGTGAACAAGATGAACATGGCCCCTGGACTGTCGACAGGCCACCATGGTAGAGTTGGTAGGTGTTATGGTAGGAAGAATGGGGGCACAGACCATTTCTGAAGAGGGAAGGTAGAGGTTTGGGGCTACCCAAGGTGGCTGAAAAGTCCAACTCCCTAAAGAAAAAGAGATAAACCATCCATATTTGGTGTTCGTCTTAAGCAAAATCAATACATTTTGCAGCAGTCTGAAGGAGTTGTTTAAATGGCAGAGCTTGTCCCATGATAATGCCCAGCCTGTTTCAAAGCATGGCACAGCTCAGTTAGGCTGACTCCAACAAAAGCTTCACCTTCTTTATGTCATAAGCTCCTGAGGCTTGGGCGGGGCAACACAGAGGGAGTTACAGGTGCAAACACATGATAGGGCCTGGAGCCGAACAAAGGCCGTACAGTCTGTTCCACTCTACAGATCTCGCCAAGGAACGGATGAAACTGCAGAGTGATATAAAGACCATTGACATTTTTTTAAAGACCATTGACATTTAAAAGCAAGATTTCAGTTTAATATTTCTGAAGAGCCTCAAAGACATACACAAAAGGTTTGAATAAAATCCATAATAAAATCCACGATGAATGGATCTCCATACTCCACCTCTTACCTCATGCCACAGTGCTTTGTCCAATTATCTTCAAGGGAACATGTGAAGTTGAAAAATGAAGTGGGAACTAGTGCTGTTAGCAATGCTGTGGTGCCTGATACACTGCCATTTTTTTCTTCCAAAAAAAGTAGAAATAATTTTTTTTTGCACGCTCTTCACGCTAGCCTAGCAAACCTTATGGAAACCTCTCAACCATGCCATCCTGCGCTTTATCTACTGTACCTAAAGAATTTTTTGTTGTATATATTACATTCAAGTTGGCCAATAGCATTTTCTCCATTTTACAAAGAGAATTCTGAAAAGCCGGAATGTAAATCTCTGTAGCATCTGAGGAACAAAAAAAGAGAGTAACTAATAGCTCTAAAGGAAAATAGCGTTGAAAGAATCGAGATTCATAATTCACACGGATTTAATTACTCATTAACTGCTTGGTCTGAAACGCTGTGCTATTGCTCCATATTTTAAGCATCTCTTAAATAAGATTAATTTTTAGAATGGCAGGTAATGTTCCTCACAAGAGGAAAATAACTATTTACTCATCATCCTAGATTATATATTAAAAAGCATTTCATTGCAATTCAATTTGGTGAGTCAGAATCTTCACCCAGAGATTAGTTATCCCCATCCTGGTGTGGTGATTGTTTCCTGAGGGAAATGAGGATGAGGCAAAGGGGATGGGAGGATGGGACCTGGAGAAGACCTGTGGGCTTTTTGTGGGCCCCAAATGTGGATCGACTATCTGGGCTGCATGCGGAGACTTCACCTATGTGATAGCCCTTTTAAAAGGGTTTAATCAACAATGTTGAAATAGGCAACACTGTCTTTTTAAGATCTTGATTTTTAATTTTATATTTATTTTCCAGTTACAAAAATGAATGCATGGTATTCATTGAAAATAATTAGAAACATTTTTAAAAGCACAAAGGAATAGTGACTTTCAAAAATTGTACCTTTGGAGACACACATTGCTAACACGTCTCTTTACTGATGAGTTTACATCTATAACATTTTGAAAGAGGGACAGTGCTTGATGGGAAAGGCAAAGGCCATGGGGTGGGAGTGTCTTGATATGTCCAAGAAGCAGCAAGGAGGCTGGCATGTCTGGAACAAGAGGGAGAATGTGAGAAGAGGCTCAGAGAAATACATAGGTGCTTTTGGTCAGAGGAAGTATTTGGGGTTTTATTCTAAGTGAGATAGGAAGCCACTGAAGGATATTCATCAAAAGAGTGACATAATTTTCTAAAAGATCTGGCTTCTTGGGAGAGGGTAGGAGGGTGACACACAATGGTAGAAACAGGAAGCCATTTCAGTAACCCCATCAGCAAGAGATGATGATGGCTGAGAGAAAGATGGAAGTGGTAGAGAGAGTAAAAAAAAAAAAAGGGTTAGAATCTGGATGTAATTTCAAGGTAACACCTAAATGATTACTGATAAATGGCCCTCCAGCTCCACTGTCCATGAAGCTTGGCCACCAGGCACTCTTCGTTATTATTGCTCAAAGTGCAATCTCCCAGTGTAGCCCCACACTTACCCAAGCTATCCTAGACATTCTCTTCCTTGCACACTTACCAGGCACCCTAGAAAGCCCCTTTGTTCCTCCTCCCCCTCACCACCATTGCTCCAACTGAAAGGAAAGGCAGCAGCCACTTCTTGCATCGATGACCTTCTGTCATATTCTGTCAATATCTTCTATGATATTATAATATGCAGTTGAATACAAAGAGAATCAATTGAAATAAAACACCACCAAGTGTGTCCCTTTCAAAGTGAAAGGCAGAGATGTTTTGCAGGCTATTGATTAGCATGCGCAGCCACAGAACTGCTTGAGATTTAGCACTTATGGCAGACACCTTAGAGAAGGCGCGAGGACATGGTGCCCTGGGAGAGGAAGCTGCAGAGGAATGGAAGTCGGAAAGGGAAATTAGACTTCAGAGAATGTTGTCTCCCGCAATAAAGTGAGCAGCATGGACTGGACACTTTTGCATTCAGAAAGGATATTCCAATTTCTCCTGAAAGTGATCGTAACAAATGAGCTTCTTAATATGTCCCATTTTGAAACCTGTGTGTTTCATCATTCTTAAAAGCAAAATGAGTCATCTGTTTTCCTCACTATCCTTGAACCATAAAAAGAGCAGTTTTGGTTCTATTGTATTTCCTTCTTCCACACTGGTAACACGAATGCAGAGGCCCCTGTGGACCACCGGCAATAATGGAAGCCATAATTGTGACTTGTGGGACGTAAGTTCATGGTGTCCCTTTCCCTGGCCCACCAGATGTGGGTAGTGTGTGGGCCTCCTCTGCGGACAGTGTGTCTGGCACCTAGGGCTGAATATTTAAATCCCAGGGAATTATCTTGGTATGTTTACATGAAAGACAAAAATCTATTTATAGTAACAAAACAAACTGGTTTATTCCCTTATCAAACAAAAATAATCAAGTAATGCAAAGTAGTATAAGTAACGTAAGTTTTCTACATGTAAAAATGGCTTGGATGGAACTCAAGGGCATTATGCTGAGTGGAAAAAAAGCCAGTTTCAAAAAATCGTGCACTTTATGATTCCATTTATGTAACATTCTTGAAATGACTAAATTGTACAGATAGAGAAGAAAGTAGTGATAACCAGGGGTTACAGATGATGGGGGGCTGGAGAAGGGGATGGGTGAGACTATAAAGGAATAGCATGAAGGAGATCCTTGCAGAGATGGGATAGTTCTGTGTCTGAATTGCAGTGATACACATGGGATAAAATGGCATAAAACTATACACACATTGTACCAATGCCAGTTTCCTGGGTTTGATATTGTACTGTAGTTATGTAAGATGTAACCATTGGGGGAAACTGGGTGACCTCTCTGTACTATTTTTGCAACGTCCTGTGAATCTATAATTATTCCAAAATAAAAGTTTTTTTTTTAAAAAAACACTACAGCATGCTGTGATTAAAAGACTGAAAAGGCAAGCCACAGGCTGGGAAAATCTTTTGCAATACATTTATCTGACAAACAGCTTACATCCAAATATTTAAAGAATTCCTACAAATCAATAAGAAAAAGACAAACAAATCAATACAAATGGGCAAAAGAGGATGTTCAGATGTCCACTGAGCATTTGAATAGGTGCTCAACATCATCAGTCATCAGGAAAATGCAAATTAAAACCACAATGAGATTTCACTGCATACCCGTCAGAATGGCAAAATTTAAATTTCACTGCATACCCATCAGAATGGCAAAATTTAAATTTAAATTTAAATTTAATTTTAATTGTAAAATACATACAATATAGAGTTTGATGAGGATATAGTACAGTTAGAGTTTCTGTCTATTGTATATGGAAGTGTAAATTAGGTCAGCCACTTTGGAAAACTCTGGAGGTTGAACTCTCCAGGAAGCAAGTTCCGTGATGAAGATTGCCATGTAGGAAGTTTATCGGGAAGTACTTTTGGGACCAACACTTGGGAAAGGAAAGGAAAAAGAAAAGAAGAAAGGAGGATTGGGTAGAGAGAAGAGTTGATATACAGGCAGTCTCAGGAAAGACTTCAGGTGACCTTACAAGGAACTCTAACCCTGGAATGACCATTCAGAGTTTTTCTGATCTGGATCAAGGGGACTTGTTTTATACTTCTGTGCTGATCAGTCATTGGATGTGGGCTGGCCTGGGAAGAAGGAAGAAGGTGTGACCTTCGCTGAGGCACCTCTTCTCAGCCAAGGAGATTCTTGAAGAGGACTGACCATGGAGGGCTGTCTCCCAACAGCTGGTGAAATAGTCTTCAGTTATGAAGGGAGACCTGGGTAACACCTCACAGTGCCACCGTGGTCCACCCCTGTACTAATTGGATTCACTTCATCATGAGGCTTGGAGTGTAGCTCTTCCAAAATCCTGATGGACTTCTTCTTGAACAAACTGTAGTCTTTGATATTTCAGCTGGGAATGAGGCTCATCCTCCCCATCTGCTGCTACCCAATCTAGATTTCTTTCATCCCCAGTAAGCTCCTCTGGGGTATCAATGGCTTATTTGATGGTATGACCCAGAACCTCATTTCCAAGAGAGCCAAGTCCCTGGTTACCATTCCCTTCTCAGGCCAGGGTTGCTGCACATGTCCTTTTGCCACCAGAACTGGGCATAGGAGTATTAAGAGATACCCAAATGGATTACACTGGTGTAAATGAGATTCCTTCCTGCCCTCCTCTTGATGATCTGTGCCAATTATTCTTGTCAGTATAGTGGTTCCTTTTCTTGACAGCTGGTCTCTTGGCAGAATGAGCCTAAAATTTCCAGGCTTGTTTAGTGGTACTCTTACTGTGTTCCCTAGTATATAATGATATACATGATAATGTAGATAAATCTTACAGACATTACATTGAACGAAAAAAGCCAGAACCAAAGGTTCTGTAGAGCCCAAAGTTTCTGTTTAGAAGTTCTGTAGAACTTCTAAACCTACAGAGCCCAGAGTTGCAGGGATAAGAAACACAAAATCTCTCAGTATGTCATTGGGAGTCATGTTAGGTGAGGCCTTTCCCCCTTCCATCCCCTGGCTCCTGGACCAATATATTCAATCTATTAGGAACATAGCACCATATAAAGGTCATTGATTAGAGTGTACGCTCCATCCTTGCAGGATACCACATCCAAATTGGCACTTCTGCTGTGTCTCCAATAGGTCATTCCATCTCTATCAGGCTGACTGCTTCTGGGTTATGTGGTATTTGATATAATTAGTGGATCCCATAGTGATGTGGACACTCACACAGACTCTTTGCTTTAAAGTGGTGGCTCACTCTGTAAACCCTTGAGTAACGGAGTTGGTTTAGACTCTGTGGGCAGAAAGACAAATCCATATCCAAATATGTATCTATTACTGTCAAAATGAAACACTCCCTTAATTTCATTCATTAACTTGCAGGGGTACAATGTAATTGACCTGCTACCAAGTGACTGGTTGACCTAATTAAGGGACTTATCATTGGCCTCTGTTGTTGGCAGGTTGGACATTTGACAGCAGCATTAGCAGGATCAGCCTTTGTAAGTGGGAGGCATCCTGTTGGTACCATATATAGTCTCCATCCCCACCACTATGATTACCCCATTCTTGTGCCCATTTTGCTGGCTCTGGCATGGCCAATGATAGGGGTGGCTGATGTCAACTGGTTGAGTCATTTTTGTCTCTCTTGATTTTTTATTGTTTTTCCATGGTGAGTGCTCTCTGGTAGGTGTTAACATGCAATACTAAGATTTTCACTATTCATGCTCCCTCCCATATGTCCATTTCTCTACCCAAGACTTCTTTTTTCTGATCTTTCTATCTTTCTCCTTTCTAAACCTTTGATCAGCTGACTAAGCCATTTGTCACTGCTCATGAAATCTTTGTGTATTTGATCCTCTGGCTACTTCTCTTGTCACATAAAGTAGATGACCAGATTCACTGCCCAAAGATCTGTTCATTAAGAGGATTCCCCCTCACCACTGTCTTCAAGTTCACCTGTCAGTGTGAACCATCAGCCATTTTTGGCTTATACTCAAATCCAAATCAACTCATCTATGAACTGAGTTTAGACTTTTTCCTTCTCTTGTCATCTGGTCATAAGGGACCCCACGTGGTTATAGAAATGAGCTGAAGGAGAAGCAAGTTCTTCAGCTGAAGCAATTCCCAAAGAGGGTTGGGAGCTGGCAGCAGTCCTGCAGCTGGGGGGAATGTCCTGCAGGAGAATCTGAGGGCCATGTTGCAGTGCCTACCAGCTGCATTAACTAACATTAAACATATACCTACCCTGTCACTCAGATATGTCACCCTTAGGTATATATGAAAAAGAAATGAGTGCATTCATTCATTTAAAACCTACATCTTAATTTTCATAGCAACTTTATTCATAATAGTCCTAAGCTGGAAGCAAAGCAAATGTCCATCAACAGGAGAATAAATAAATAAATTATGCATCTGGTTATACAATGGAATATGAAACTTCCATTTAAAAGAGCAAACTACTGAAATACATGATAGTGTAGGTAAATCTTACAGACATTATGTTGAGTGAAAAAAGCCAGAACCAAAAGCACATACAGTCCAATTTTATTTATATTATTTACCAAGGACAGGCAAAACTAACTTAGGGTATTAGAAGTAAGAATAGTCTTTACTTTTGGAGGAGGCTGGTGGATATTGCCTGGGAGCTTTCTGGGATGGTAGAAATGTTTTGTATCATGATCTAGATGTTGGTTACATTAACATGTGTGTGTGTGTGTGCATGTGTATGTAAAAGTTTATTAAGCTAGACACACAAGATTCCTGTACTTTACACATTGCACTATTTTTTTTATTTTATACTTCAATTTAGAAAAAAAGCACAGCCCAAGCACAATGGCTCACTCTGTAATCCCAGCACTTTCGGTGGCTGAGGTGGGAGGATCACTTGAGCCCAGGAGTTTGACACCAGCGTGGGTAACATAGTGAGACCCTGTCTCTACAAAAAATAAAAAATTAGCCAGGCATTGTGGCACATGCCTGTAGTCCCAGCTACCCTGGGAGGCTGAGGTGAAAGGATCATTTGAGTCCAGAAGGTTGAGGCTGCAATGTGAGCCATGACTGCACCACTGCACTCCAGCCTGGGCAACAGAGTGAGACCCTGTCTCTAAAGAAAAGAAAAGACCCACAAATTAATAGCATCTGCAACTGAAACAGAAAATAAAATATACAATAAAAGGGTATACTATGTGGTTCCTTAATTTGTGATGCCTCTGTTTTGGCCTTCTCAGCCATCTTTAAGAGGCAAAGTTTCAGGACATAAATACCATGCAGATGCCACCCGGCTGTGGATAAGTTACTTGGAGTCACAGTGTCATGAATTTACCCAATCTGATTCTTTTTTGGGTTGAAGGATTTCTGCTCAGCTCTGTCCCTTCCATCTATAGCAGCTTCTTCTCTCTGACGTTCTTGGAATAATTTCCATTTCTACAGATAACTGCATTTGACAAAACATAAGCATGCTCCACTTCCCTTCTCTCCACCTCTAAATCTCCTGCCACTGGTGTCCCTCTGCCTTTTATGTTGAATTATTTGATGTCACTATACCTTATCTATTTTCAAATACCTTGTCACTTCCCTTTCCCCACCCCTCAAGGCTTTCTATGTGTGAATGATTTAGTAGGACTCAATAATCAGATATTTAAAGGTACCAGCTTCTTTTAAAATAAGACATGTTTTCTACACAATATGAACCCTTTATACACTGTGATATGAGTTATATACAGCCTTGTTCCCATGTGACTGTGCCAGGCAATGATCTGTCAGTGCTGGGGGTAGACAGGTGTGATGGGAGCATTTTATTTAAATTATTGAACCATTTTCTTCATTTGTAAAATAGAAAAGTCATAGGGTTACTGTGGAAATTATGTCAGTAGATATAAAACACTAAAACAGTTCCAGACAATGGTGAGTACCTGGAAGAGAATCTGATCAGAATCATGATGTTCACTGAGCATGTGCAGAATACATTCGTGAAAACCAACAACAGCAGGAAGATGTCTCATGCGTAAATAAATGCACCTCACTTGGGAAGGACAAGTCCCGAATGGGAAATGATCTCCTATTGTCAACAGGCAAAACAGAGGATGTGATTTAAGTTACATAGGGATAATTTTTTTTGAAGGTTGAGCTGAATTAATTATTAAAGACACGTTATGAGCAGGCAGGATAATATCAAGGAGGTCTAAATTATTTACACTTTATTGCTCTCAGTCTATGGGTGTCTGACATGTCTCATCTATTGGGGAATTCTGCAAAGTGTTCTTGGCTCAGAATATTTTCTGATAATGCATTCTTCTAAGATAATATTGCAGCATCTTTCATTTAAAATCATCAGAAGTTCTTAAATTCCCTATCGCAAAGATTCTGCTTTTAGAAATAGCTTCTTTCAGGTTTCAGAATGTAGCTTCTACTTTATGAATTATGAGAGGGAAGAGATCTTTCCAAGGAACATGTCAGTTCTGAACGTAGAATCAATGCTCTACCATTTCTGAAAACCTTAATGTAGATGTAAAAGCAAGATTAGGAAGGTCTTACCTTCCAGATGCACCTTACTGCTTCCTCTGCTTGTGTCATCCACTGGTGCCTTGGAATTCCAAAGGGCCCAAGTATGCCTATGTACCAGATTGTGTTCATTAAGTTCAGCAACCATTGTATCACGCCTACACATCCTCTGGGCAGGATGCATGTGGATGGGAGGGGACCAAGATGTTCCCATGGTAACAAGCTGTACAAATATGAAAATGGGGAGAGTATCTGTGAACAACTATGAAGAGAATTTGACAAGAGATGAGGGCTCACTGACTAATCTGGGGCTCTTTTTCATCTTTGCTTATAAGCAGAGAGTTAGGAGAAGAAAAATCCTATGCCAGGCTGGGCGTGGTGGCTCACACCTGTAATCCCAGCACTTTGGGAGGCTGAGGCGGGTGGATCACCTGAGGTCAGGAGTTCGAGACCAGCCTGACCAACATGGTGAAACCCTGTCTCTACTAAAAATACAAAAATTAGCCAGGCTTGGTGGCGCATGCCTGTAATCCCAGCTACTCGGGAGGCTGAGGCATGAGAATCACTTGAATCCAGGAGGTGGAAGTTGCAGTGAGCTGAGACCATGACATTGCACTCCAGCCTAGATAACAAGAGCAAAACTCCATCTTGAAAAAAAAAAAAAAAAAGAGAAGAAGAAGAAGAAAGAAAAGAAAAGAAAAAGAAAAGTCCTATACTGAATTGTAGTTGGCATCTATCAAGCATCTAGATTCACTGTTTGAGACCCATCCTAGCACTTTCATGCCTCCCCCAGGATGAATGACTATGGGGTCCCAGCAAAGGTCAAGTGTCTGGGATAGGTTCTAGGAGAATGCAGTACAGTACATCCAGTATTTTCTTTCTTTCTTTCCTTTTTTTTTTGAGACAGAGTCTTGCTCTGTCACCCAGGCTGGAGTGCAACGGTGTGATCTCGGCTCACTGCAACCTCCGCCTCCAGGGTTCAAGTGATTCTCCTGCCTTAGACTCCCGAGTAGCTGGGACTACAAGTGCCCACCACCATGCCTGGCTAATTTTTGTATTTTTAGTAGAGACTGGGTTTCACCATATTGGCCAGACTGGTCTTGAACTCCTGACCTCATGATCCACCCGCCTCGGCCTCCCAAAGTGCTGAGATTACAGGCATGAGCCACCGCACCCGGCCACATCCACTGTTTTCTATTTGAAAATGTTCCCAAGTCTGGAGAGTCCTGGCTTTAAAAATAGCTTAGTATACAGTAGTATAGTAAGGAAATTATAGTTAAAGATAATTTACTGTATATTTCAAAATAACTAGGAAAGAAGAATTATCATGTTTCCAACACAAAGAAAAGATACATGTTTGAGGTGATGGGCATCCAGTCATGCAGATTTGACCATGACACATTGTACACAGGGATCCAGATATCACATGTACCCCCAAAATATGTACAACTATTATATGTCAATAAAAAAGTACAAGAAGAATAAACTGTGAAAAGATCAAGAGTCAAAAACAGAAAAGAAAAGAAAGAAATAGCCTAAAGCTAGAATGTGGGGTGGATGCAGGGATGAGGGTTATGCCAGGTTTCTCTTTGACCATTGTATGCTCATAAGGAGGTTTCTATGCTAAGAATCTCTATGTCAAGATGCTTAACTTGATTCATACCCTTTGGTTAAGGAAGAAACTAGGAATTTGAGGGACATGATTAAAAACTTCAATTAGGGACCATTTGTAGCACATATTTATTTTCTTTTTGTAATTCTGCTATCATCTCTGGGCATCTTCTTCCAGATGTTTTGGCTGGTCACCTTGACTCTAATGGAGTCTTCAGATTATTAGAAGATGCAAGAGGAGAGCCCAAAAGTTCTTGTTCCTAACCCTTGGATATGCCTGATAAGGCCTTGTGAATCCAAATACCACATTCCTTCTTTCCAGCCATGAAGTACCTGAGAGTGGCTCTGCTTGGGCAGGTCTTGGCATTGGGCTGAAGGTGATGTCCTCTATTCCCTAGAATGGGGTAGGGACTGGGAGCCGTTACACATGACAGTGGACTGAGATGCTTTGTCTGAGTTAGTTCTTACATCTCAATTCCAATATGTGTGTCTGAGTTCATTTGGGCAGCTATAACAAAATGCCATAAACTTGTTAGCTTATAACAACAGAAATTTATTTCTCACAGTTCTAGAGTCTGGGAAGTCCAAGATCAAGGGGCCAGCAGATTCAGCATCTGGTGAAGGCCTGCTTTCTGGTTCATAGATGGTGTCTTCTCACTGTATTCTCACATGGGGGAAGGGGCAGGGCAGCTCTCTGGGGCCTCTTTTATAGGAGCACTAATCCCACTCATGAAGGCCTGTTGATCTAATCACCTCCCAATGGCCCCACCTCCTAATACCATCACCTTGGGGGTTGAGATTCCAACACATAAATTTTCAGGGAACACAAACATTCAGACCATAGCAGATTAATTTCCAGACTCTCAGAGAAATCTTTATCAAATAAATTAATTCAGAAGAAAATCCCCAAACTAATTAGTGTGGATCCTTTTTACCGTTCCTGTGAGTCAGAGCTGATGTGCTCACTCCCTGTGTCCCCTCCTGCCCTTGCCCCCCGCAGGGAGATAACTGAGCCATGCCTTTTGCCACCCACTCTCCCTGTCCTCTTTGCATCTTTGGCTGGCAACCCCAGAGCACTTTCCAGATCCTCTGCATCTCTCTTCACCAGATCTCTGGCCATTCCTAATTCTACATTCTGGACAGTTCCTGGCCTGTTGCTCTCGCTCTTTGCAGGAACCGTGGATGAGGCCTTGCCAGGACACACGTCCTCAGTGCCTGTCACCCAACAAGCTGGTGGCCCTTCATTTAACTGAAGTCCCATTACATTAATAAGCCTCAGTTTCCCTCCCCTCAGTGACTTCAGGAAGCCTTTCTGTATCCTGGCTCTTGTTCTATGATGGTGTGTTCGATCTGTAGAGGTCAGTTTTTTTTCTTTTCACCAAATCTCAGCATTTTTCCTTTCCCTCATACTGGAGGGTTGCTTTCTGTTTCTTCCTTCCTTACCTTAGTCTCTATTACAGCAGCCCTGAAGTCTATCTGCAAGTGTGTGCATGGATCTGGGGAATGGGCAGGTAGGATCCTGGGCTCAACAGTCACATTTCTTGCTAAATTAGTGTGGTCCCAGGGGAAGGGGCTTCGGCAGATGAGGAGCCACAGAGGAGGGGGATGCAGAATTCCCCTTTCCTGGCTGATTTCTGTTTTGCCTAAAAACCATGTGGCTGTGACACCAGGGCACTGCTGTCTCCCCAGACAACAAATTTTAATAGTTCTCCTTTACTGCTGGCAATGATAATGGCTAACACATGCTGGCTATTCACGATGTGATAAGCTTGGTACAGAATCTATCTTATTTAATCCTTGCTTTGAAGCAATTCTATTATTCTCCCCATTGTACAGATGAGGACACTGAGGACCAAGTAGTGGCAGAGCTTTGCTAGAAACTCAACTCTGACCTCAGAGCTGGAGTGCTTCCCCTAACCCCATGCTGAAAATAGTCACTGCTGTTCCGGGACTACCCTGCCAGGTTCTTAGTTGTCAGATTTGGGAAACTGTATCAACTCTCTCAAGTGGAGGGGACACTTTGAACAAATAAATATTGACAAGCACTGTCAAAATAGCTGGGGATTCTGACCCTGTCAGGCTAATCTCTGTTCTCCCTGTGAAAGCTCTGGCTTCTGTCACTCTGGGTCACATTCCGGCCTGCCTTCCTGTCAGAGTCCTACATTGCTCTCCTCTCCTCCACAATGTGCATATTGCAAGATGGTCATCCTGTGTGTGTATTTACTTGCTGTGGCTTGTTTGGGTTCAGTTTTTTGAGTGTTCGTTTGCTTTTCCCAGACAGTATCAGATCCAGCCTTTCTGCCCCACCCCTTTTTGGAGGTACCGCTCTTTTCTACGCTGTAAATGATTGACCAGTTGGGACTGAACTTGGCTGGGACAATCTCTGTTTTCACTCCCCTTCTATGTCCATCCTCTGTACTTTCAAAGTCTCCTGGGTGCTCTCCTTCTTTCCTACAAGGTTGCAACTGTGTACCTTCTGTTGCCTCTCCTAGGCCTGTTGCATCCTGGAACACAGTACAGCCAATAAATGTTTGTTAAATGAATGGATGAATGAATGTAGTTCTCAATATGTATAATCATGGCACTCTGACAAAGCTGCTGTTATAATCCCTTTGTAAAGGAACCACATGCTTAATTTTAAGATAGAAGGATTGCCGCAACAACATTGTACGAGTTTTTCTCTTTTGACAGTTTCTGGTTCATCCGAGATCCCTGCACCTGCCAAACAGAAACTCACATTCACTCACACACCAGTTAGGTAAGAAGCAGCTGGCTAAGTATTGAGCTATTCTTGCCCAAGTCCACCATTTCCATGTAGGGGGTTGAAAGGAAGCTGATCATTTTCCTTCAGTTTTTTAAAGAATGTCCTTTGGGCTTTTTAGCATCCTTGTGACGGGCATCATGTTCATCTCAAGCTGTTTGGTGAGTACAGGGAGATGGGTCCCTGTGTCAGGTGCTATATTCTTGTTGAGATATAAAAGCTTCAGTTCTCAACTCTCCAGCCCTGGAGGGGAGAATGAGGTCTTATCAAGATTGCTTGGCAAAGTGTATTATTCATAAACCCACCTGGCTTATCACCAAAAAAATGTTGTGTTCACTGAGAGAGGCTCTTAAAGAATTCTCTGTTAATATTTGCTTTGTCATTTCAGAAAGCCTTTAGCTAGGCCTGATCAGACAGTTATTTCTGGCTGGGTACAAATTCTGTTTTCAGAATATTGCTTGGCTCTTTGTTCCTTTCCCCTCTGTGCTGCCCACCCCCTTGCCTGACTCATCTCTTCTAGAACCTTCTCTGTCCTTTCCCAAACCACTGGGAGTGATTTACTAAGTACATTTCCCAGCCAGCTCCCAGACACTGGCTAGAAAGACCAATTTACAGGAACAAAATGTCCCCACATTGTAACTGGGTCATGGTCCAAAATTTATTTGAAAATCAGACATTGGAATTAACAATGTTTTTTTTTTTTTCTCAGAGAAATAACAGTGGAGAGAAGGTCTCACGATATCCCCAGAAGCCACTTTATCTATAATGAAGCTGAATTGTAACACAAATGAGGGATCTAGGAACAGAATATGTGTGGGTGCAGAAGAGGGGACTAGTGGGGGACAGTAGGGGAGGACAGGAGGAGAAATTGGAGGAGGAAGATTTTTCTCCCTCTCTTTATTAATACAGTTCTAGTCCTGGGCCACAGTTCATAATAATCAGGTCATGTGCACACAGCCTCTTGTGGCCTTAGAGTCAGAAGTGATCGGAGTTCAGGGTCTGACTCAGGTTAAACAGACTCATACCAGCTAGATGTGCCAACCAGAATGGCAGTTAAAAAAATTGCTGGCTATCAAGCATGTTGCTACCAGTGCATTTCCTCCCTGGAAGCAAATCTGCAAGGGAAGCTGGAGTGCAATCAGAAAACTGTGTTGAGCCTCACTTAGATCAGGGATCAACTGTCACAGGACTAGACAGGACAACTTTAGACCCTACTAGTCTCTCTTCTGGCATTCTGCATAATCAAGGCTTGGGAGTTGCTTCTTTCACATTCTCTTTTCTGGGCTTTCTGGCTTTTCTTATTTATTATTATTATTTTTTGCCAGATACATTGTTGCTTTAATTATGATGATGTCTTCAATCAGATCAGAGCCAAAATTGGTAGCCTGGGAGCCATTCTGGGTTTTTTTTATTTGTTTGTTTGTTGGCTTGTTTTAAGTTGATGTAGTATTGCTCTTATCCAACATGTGCGGATTTTGTAGTATAACTAGTGGGAAACAATTTACTTTCTATGTTCTCAGGGATCACTTTAATTCAATGTCTCCAAACCTCCAAACATGTTCCAACTATACCTTCAGCTATAGATAGCATCACTACTTTGTGTGGAGGAGGCAGAAGTGGTAGAAGAAAGAGTGGAATCAGTCCATCTTATTCCACAAATCTTCAAAATTTAAAAATATTTGCTGCCTCAAAATTTTTTCAGAAGCAGCAGGAATATAAAGTAGAACAAAATACATGAAAAAACATAAAGAGTTACTTATTATCTTTTACCCTTAACTGAAATACTCTTTCTTCTAGAGAAAATGATGTCAGCTAGATGTTAGAAAGAAAGATGAACACACTAATTTATACTCATGTGCAAATGACTAGGTAACACTTCTAGTCACATTTTGAGAGTTTTCTTTTCTTCTTTTGAGAGAGGGCATATAGTGATACATATGTATCTTTAGTAGAATTTCAGGCAGTGTAAGTAGCTATTTCACAGAGTAGGAAAACTTAAAGAGTATTGTGGGAAAGGTTTCAGGTTCAGGTTGGTCTTTTGCTCTGGAGTTCAGCTTCTCTCTGTTACTTATATCTTCTTTTCTTTCTGGACATCAATCTAAAAGATTTGCAAGCCTCCAAGGTTTATCACAAAAATTTTCATTCCAGTACTATCAGGACCTGTAGTTGTGGGAGTAAGAGGGAGACCAGGCTGCTAAGGGGAGAGTGAGGGCAATTTTTGGCACATTTGCACACTAGAAGTCTCCTCTACTAGCTTAACCTAACCTTTGATCCATTTCTGTTGTTCACATTTCTCACCTCTTTCCAAATGCCCAATTTTTTTTTTTTTTTTTTTTTTTTTGGTGACCATGAGCTCCCTGGCCACTTTGCTATTGGTTGACTATGACAGGTGTGCTCTCTCATCTCAAGGCCTGCCTTAGAATGCTCTTCTCCCAGATTGTCACAGTGACCCTCTGTCAATGTACTCAAATCTCTGTCCAGTGCTACCTCTTCAGAGAGCTTTCTCTGACCTACCAAAACAGCATCTTCCTCCATTTACTATCCCCTCACCCTGCTTTATTTTTCTTCATTGCACTTATCACTACCTGGCATATTATGTCTCTGTTGTTTAACTTTCAATCTGTCTGTTAATATCTGAATGCTAGCTGCACTTGGGAGGGATTTTTGTCTGGCTGGTCCAAAGTTAGATTCCTAGTACCAGGCCTGTGCTGGGCACAAAGTGGGCCCTCAACAAATATTTGTTAGATGAATGAATCTCCATCTTATAAATGAGAGTTTGAAGCTTAGAAAGATTAAATGACTTAGTCAAGGCCATAAGTGCCAGAGATGGGATTACAACCCAAGTCACGTGATGCCAAAGCCTATATTTTTAGCCATTGCATGTGTGTGTGTGTGTGTGTGTGTGTTTGTGTGTGTGTATCTCCCAATCTTCTCCATTAAACTCTCAGATTCTCCGTCATAAGGACTATTTGTATTATATCTTGTAACCTAAATGCCTAAAATGCTCAATATGTGAAGGGGAGACTATAAATGTCAAAGGAAAAATATATCTTTGGCTAATGGATGAGTGCTTGAACAAAGAGAAGCATGTTTCCGATGAGGACACAGTACAGACAAAGACCTAAGAAACACACTGGGAATTGCAGAGTTCAAATGTCTTCTTAAATGGCTAGCTTATCACCAGGGGCAGCCTAGGCAGTGCGAAAAATAAAGTCTACTGAGTAAGTATAATCATTGCACATCCCCTTTTAGCAGCTGGAGTCATTGTCCCACACCTTGCCTCACAGTGCACATACAAGTTTAAATGCCTGAGATTGCTAATTTTCCAAAGACTTCATTATCGTGAGATGAGGCCATGGCAAAAATGTGCTGGTCTTTAAAACAAGGACAGATGACAAATTGATAGCACTATAAAAGGGCCACAGGACTTAGCGCTGGCTCTGAATGTCTACCAGACAGCAGACACAATATATGTTCACTGAGAGTGTTGGATCTCAAAGATACCAATGAATTTAGAGGTGTCTGAGCAACAAAAAGATTTATTTTGTTTCTTAAATTCAGAACTCTGGACTGTCAAGGGAAGACAGTGGTTTGGCAGAAAGCAGTGGTAGAATAACCAATTATTCTATAATATTTTTCAGAGCCAACTTCCTTCTAACATTTTGTTTCCATTGCCACGGTAATCCTGCTTTCCTCAGCATAAGGAAGCAGGGAAGAGGTGAAATAAGAGCCCTCCCTTGGAATTGGATCGTGTGAGCCAAAATAGTCAGATCCTTCCAGTGGGCCAGCTGGAGGAGGGTCCACAATTGTCTCCTAGTATCAGGGCTGTATACAATGACATGCACATCTTTATCCATCATGGAAATTGGTCGCTTACAATGCATCCTTTTTGTAGGCTAAAATAACTGGCATCCTTCTCTCCCGACCCATTTACATCCCCTTTTCCCTCATCACTCATCATCCTCTGCCCTTCCCCCAAACACATTGTTGTTGATTTTTATTAGCTCTGAATCAAAGGAAATGTGCTGGAGAATATTGCACCAGGGAAGCAACATTTCAATGCTTAATTACTTGAGGTGCTTCCTAAATTAAACTAGCCGGTTTCCTACCCTCTTTAATATTTTTTCTTTCTGTGTAAAGATGAAGTAAATCTCCTGTCAAAGGATTGGAGAGAAGGAACCAACCGTCTTTCACTCACCCACTTAGAACCTTCTGAAAGCCCTGACTGCCTTGCTGTAAGGTCGGCTGAATGGAAAGAGACAAAGGCTGTTGGCCCTGATAACAGAGGACATGGAGAACACTGATGGGCCAGCACAGAGAGGTGTGTGGAGAAATGGATGCCCTGTAGGGTATGCATACCACGGCTTGGCTCCTTTGAGAGATTGAGTGTTTAGATCTGGAAGAGTGTCTCTCTGGATTAATAATAGATAGATTCGTAGCTTGGACTGATGTAAATAACAAGGTTAACAGAAGGTATTGAGAAAGGACATCTCTCACCAGATCAGCAAAACAATAGACACATGTCCTTGCCCCTGGTAGGGAAATGGGAGTAAAATGTACCCTCATTCGTAACTGGTAGAAATATGAATTGTTACAGTTTTTTTGGAAGGCCATCTGGCCACAGCTATTACACTGAGCCACCTGCTCAGAGAGGCCTTCCCTGACCATCCTATCTAAGGCTCTAAGGCAGCATATTCTGAGAGTCTCTATCATATGTCCTATTTCATTTTTCTTTGTAAAATTTCCCATTGTCTGAACTTTTATATATATATAATATATTCTGTGTATCACTTTATTAACATATAATTAGCATACATAAGTTGCACATATTTGAAGGGTACAATTGAATATATGTGCACAGTGATGAAACCACCACCACAATCAGGATAATAAAGAAGTCCTTCACCCCGAAAAGTTCTCTCCTGCCCCTGGATAATCCATCCCACTAATTCCCTATAGGCAACCACAGAACTGCTTTCTGTCTCTGTTGATTAGTTTGCATTTTCTAGAATTTTATATAAATGGAATTATACAATATGTTCTTTTTTTAATCTGGCTTCCTTTACTCAGCATGATTGTCTTGAGATTTATTCAAAATATAAGATTTGTTCAAAATATGCTGAGTATAATGTGTTATCAATGCTCCATTGCATTTTGTTGCTGAGTAGCATCTCAATGTATGGATGTAATTTGTTTATCCATTTGCCTGTTGGTGGAGGAGGCGCGGGGGCATTTGGATTGTTTCCAGTTGTTACTGCTTATTCCAAAGAAAGCTGCTTTGAATGTTTGTTTCCAAGTGTTTGTATGGATTCATGCCTTCATTTCTCTGTGGCATATATCTAAGAGTAAATGGCTGCATCATATGGTAGGTTTAATGTGATGCTTAACATTTTAACAAACTATCAAACTGTTTTCCCAAAGAGACATATGATTTTACATTTCCACCAAGGGTGTATGAAAGGTCTCATTACCCCACATCAAAAGAATGTATAAAACAAATATGTACAGTTTAATTTAAAAATTAATTTGGGATGTACCCACCACTCAAACATGAGAAAGAGAACACTTCCTGGAACTTAGGGGCTCCTAGACTCCCTCTCTCTATCATGCCCTTCCCTTCCCACCAGAGATAACCAGTGTCCTGAATTTTGTGTTAGTTGTTCCCTTGATTTTATTTATCACTTTACTACCTATGAATATATAGCCCCTACACATTAACTTGTTCAATTTTTCCAGTTTTTCATTTTTTGAAATGAAATCCACATGACTTATCTCCTTCACTCAGTATATTTTTGAGATACAACCACATGAATATGCACAGATATCGCTCACTTAATTTAACAGCCATTTATTATTCCGTTGTATGAACAAACCTCAATTTTTATATCTGTTGTACTGTTGATGAGCATTTGAACTGTGTACATTTGCACAAGTAAATGTGTATATATTCAAGAATGTTTGAACATATGTATTATATATATTATATATACATATATTATACGTAATATATGTACGTATATATACAGTTGACCCTGGAACAACATGGGTTTGAACTGTGTGGGTCCACTGAGAGAACTTCTGAGTGTGAAAGACTTGTTTATTATTGTGTACATATATTCGAGTTTTTTTCAACCAAATATGGATCAAAAATACAGTATTTGCTGGATGCAAAACCCATGTTTATGAAAAGCCAAATTTTCCTATACTTGGGTTCTGCAGGGCCAACTACAGGACTTGAATATGTGTGCATTTTGGGATATTCTGGTGTCCTGGAACCAATCCCCTGCATATATCAAGAGATGACTCTATGAACGCATATATTATAGAGAAATTGCTGAATCATAGGGTATGCATATGTTCAGTTCTGTAAGGTACTGCCAATTGTTTCCCAAAGTGTTTGTGATAACTCATACTCCTACTAATAGCATGAAAGTTTTTGTTTCATAACAACAATACTTAACATTGTCTGATCTTTAAAGTTTTGTCAAACTGGAAGTTGTGAAATGGTATCTCACTGTAGTTTTAATTTTCACTTCTGTGAATACAAAAGTTTGATAATTTTTTCGTTGTTTATCAGCCTTAGTATTTTTTGTGAAATTTTTCATAATTTTTCCCATTTTATTGAATTGGCAATCTCTGTATTATTAATTTGTAGGAATTTTGTATACATTCTAAATACTAAATCTTTGTTTATATTAGTTGCAAATATCTTGTCACAATTTGCGGCTTGTCTTCATTGTCTTTATAGTGTTTTTAAGAAAAAAAATTATCAATTTTCATATATTGTTTTATCAATCTTCTCCTTTATGGATTGTACTTTGTACATTTATATTTTTAAATTTTTATTTTTAATTGACAAATAACAATTATATGTACTTATGAGGTACAATGTGATGTTTTGATATGCTTACAATGTGGATTGATTAAATCAGGACAATTAACAAATCCATCACTACATACTTATCACTTTTTGTGGTGAAAACATTTAAAATCTCTTTTAGCAATTTTGAAATACACAATGCATTATTATTTATCATAGTCACGATTCTGTTTAATAGATCACTAAAGCTTATTCCTCTTGTCTGACTGAAACTGTTGTTCATCACATTTAAGATGTTGAAAAGGAGTAGTAAAAGCAGATATTTTTGGATGTTTCCTGATCTCAAGCATTTTTACCATTAAGTATGTTGTTTACTGTTACTTTTCTTTCACTTATCATGTTAAGGAAATTTCTTTTTATTCTAAGTTTCATAAGAGTTATATTTTTGTTAAATCCGAAAGAATGATATATTTTATCAAATGCTCTTTCTGCGTCTCTTCTGTCGACCATGTGTTTACTCTTATAATTTATGACTATGATAGATTGTACTTACTAACTTTTAAAGGTTCAACCAGCCTTACATTCTTAGGATATACCCAATTTGATCTTGACGTTTCATCTGTCTTTACACATCGCTGAATTCATTTTGTTAATATTTTGTTTAGGATTCTTGCATCTACTTTTTAAGTGAGAATGGCCTGCTATCTGCCTTTTTATTCTTATCTGAATATGTTATGATGGATATTCTGGATTCATAGAATGATTAGGAATATGTCCTCTTTTTATTGTTTTTTTTTACAGCTTTATAGAGGTATAATCTATATAAAGCTAACATCCACCTTTTTTTGCCAGAAGACAATGAAGAAAACATCTACCTTTTTTTAAGTGTACAGTTTGATGTGTTTTGGAAAAATGTATGCCTTATGCAGCTATCACCATGAGTTTTACAATACTATTATCACTCTGAAAAATTGTGGACAATTACAGTTGGATCTTTTTTAAAAAATCCAGTGTATCAATCTATGTCTTTTGATTAAAGTATTTAGTGCAGTCACATTTAGTGTAATAATTGATATGTTTGGGTTTGTTTATGACTTTTTGCTATTTTATATTTGTCTAATCTCTCATTTTTCTTCCATAACTGCTTTATTTCTTACTTTGCACTACATAAATATCTTTTATTGTACTATTTTAACTCCTCTATTAACTTTTAGCTATATTTCTTTGAATTATTTTGGTGATTATTCTGGGGATTAATATATGTGTCTTTATTTTATTATAGTCTACTTTAAGTAGACTTATTTTCAATAAGAGATAATATGTTTGCCCCAATATAGCTTCATTACATTCCTCTTCTTTGTAATATTATTGTCATATATGTTTTCCCTTCAGCCTGAAGGACCTCCTTCAACATTTCTCATAGCGCATGTCTGCCAGGATTGATTTCCTCACATTTTGTTTATCTTGAAATTTTCTTATTTTGCTTTCATTTTGAGGAATAACTTTATTGACTATAAAATTCTTAGTTTACAGTATTTTTTCTTTATGCACTTTGAAAATGTTTGTGCAACATATTTTGACGTCCATTTTGTATGGCAAGAAGCCAGCCATTAATTGCATCATTGTTCCCCTATATGAAATGGTCATTTTTCTTGTTGCTTTGAAGATTTTTCTCATTAGCTTTCAGTAATTTGAATATGATGCATCTAGATATGGTTTTCTTTGTGTCTATACTACTGGGATACATTGAGCATCTTGGACCTGGAAGTTAATGTTTTCACCAAGCTTGGGAAATTTTGTTTTATTATTTCTTCATATACTTTCCTGCTTCTTTCTCTCTGTTCTTCTGGAACTCCATTTAGACATATGATAAAATGGTTCATATTTCCCAATAGATCTCTCAGTCTCTTCATTTTTCTTCCATCTTTTTTCTCTGTGTTCTATGTTCAAGGTCACTGATTCTTTCCTCTGCTATCTCAAATCTGCTATTGAGGCCATTTAGTAAATTTTCTTTATTTTAGTTAGTGTATCTTTCAGTTTTAGAATTTCCATTTGATTCATTTTTATAGTTTTCATGTATCTGTTAGGGTCCCTATGTGTTCACTCATTATTAGTATATTTTCCTTTATTTTAAAGATATAATTTATTTTAATTTGTTGAATATATTTATAGTAGCTACTTTCATATCTTTGTATGCTAAATTCAACATCTGTGCCTGCTTAGAATCAGTTTCTATTGACTTCCTTTTTTCCTGAGTATGAGTAACACTTTCCTATTCTTTGCCTGTCTAGTAATTTTTGGTTAAAACCCGGGTATTGTAGGTAATACACAATAGCAATTCTGGATTTGGGGTCTTGGGGGGGTAACTGTTTTCTTGTTTGTTTGTTTTAATGGGCAATTTAATTTTCTGGACTAAAGCTTCAAAATCTGTCTCCTTTATGGTGTGAAGTTGCTGATGTCTCTGCTCAGATTGGCTTTTAAAAAACACCTGGCCCCTTGGGGCTCTCTCCTGTGCTTGCATAGTTTAGTGGTCAGCCAGCAATTAGTGCTGAGGGTGTGTTCAGACACATCAAGTCAGTAAGACTTCCACCTTCTGACCTCAAGAAAATTCGGACTTTCACTTTCCTCCTCTGCACACTTGTAATGGTGTAGTTTAGCAGTCAGAATGAGGGTGTGTAGAGAGTTTATTATTTCAGCTCTTCCATGACTCTTTTGCCTCCAAAATGTCCCCCTTAAATTTCTAGCAGTTTTCCACTAATCCTGAACCAAACCTGCCACTTCTTGCAAATAAAGCTGCAGGGTTTCCCTGCAGAGCTGTAGGGGATAGGGAAACCCCACACGAGAAGGCTCAAATTCACTGTTCTATGGAGCAATCTTTTTGTTCTGCCATTCTTAGAACTAAAGTCTTAGATATGCTTTTCCTGATATAGCCTTCATATGCTATTCCCATACTTTTCTGTGGGTCTATAAACAGGAAACATTTTTTTCTACTCGGGAATTGTTGGACAAGCTCTTGGAGGTTTTCTTCATGCTTCATACATAAGTATACATCTGCTGGACATTCACAAAACATAGTTTGTGAGTCCTAGGGACTTAGACTGTGACTCCTCCCAGTACTCTGGCAGGTTCTTGAGGCTTAAGCCACAGCTTCTTCTAGTTATCCTGCACCTCCGAGGAAATTTTGGCAAGAATTCCAAGACATGGCCAATAAGAAGCACCAAGAGAAGTTTGTGTCAGAAAAGAAGGAGAAGGCAGCCAATTAGAAGTACCTTTGAGGGATGGTCCAAGCACAAGTTTATGAAGAGCTCAAGACCAGAGTATCTACTTGGTCCTCCAAGAATTGGTCCTGCTCTGGAGGCTTGGATCCTACATTCTTCAGATGGCCTGAGAAGCACAACTTTTTTCCTCTTAGTGGTCCTTGTCTTTTCTTTCTCTTTTATAATTGTCAAAAAGTGTTTGTGTAAGTTTAGAATCATATATTCTTTGAATTTTTGTAGGCCTAATTTTTTTTTTTTTTTTTTTTTTGACACAGAGTCTCACTCTTTCGCCCAGGCCGGACTGCAGTGGTGCTATCTCTATCTCGGCTCACTGCAAGCTCTGCCTCCAGGGTTCACGCCTTTCTCCTGCCTCAGCCTCCCAAGTAGCTGGGACTACAGGTGCCCATTGCCGCGCCCAGCTAATTTTTTGTATTTTTAGAAGAGACGGGGTTTCACTGTGTTAGCCAGGATGGTCTCGATCTCCTGACCTCGTGATCCGCCCGCCTCAGCCTCCCAAAGTGCTGGGATTACAGGCATGAGCCACCGTGCCCGGCCAGGCCTAAGTTTTAAAGTCACCCAGGCTTGTGGTTTTCTTTGTGCAAATATTTCTGTCTATGATTTAATGTTATATTTATTTATAGTTAGAGGACATTTCAGGTGTCATATTTTATTGTGTGCATTTTGGATATGTTGTATTTTTCTATGATTTTAAAGTTTCATTTATGTTTTCTAGTGTATTAGTTAAAAATTATTTATAGTATCTTGTATTTATTTGTTCAATTTCTATATAATCTGTAAATTGTCCCATTTACAGCATAGGCCCATTTACCAAGGCCATTATGAAGACACTAGTGAGACATGCATTGCTGAGACATTCAGTGGTCTCTCCTGTGTAGGCCAGGATGATGGTAGGAAACATAGTCACTGAATTGGCTCCTTAACATCCATCATAATCAACAGAACCCCAAAGTTAGAGAGGCCAATTGTGACACTTAACTCCCAGAAGCCAGGGGGCCAAAGTTAATTATATTAACTGGCAAGGTTGGAAAGACAGTCAAGAGGTCTTGATCTGTAGGGAGTTATGGACACGGTGAATAGAATATGGGGTATCTTAGGGCAAGCTACCATAGGGTGGTACTTAATATTAACAACAAGAAGAAGGCAAGGCAGGCCTCCCAAAGTGCTGGGATTATAGGGGTGAGCCACCATGCCCACCCACGTGGATCACGAGGTCAGGAGATTGAGACCATCCTGGCCAACATGGTGAAACCCTGTCTCTACTAAAATACAAAAAAATTAGCCAGGCATGGTAGCACATGCCTGTAGTCCCAGCTACTCAGGAGGCTGAGGCAGGGGAATTGCTTGAACCTGGGAGGCGGAGGTTGCAGTGAGCCGAGATCGCGCCACTGCACTCTAGCCTGGTGATAAAGCAAGACTCCATCTAAAAAAAAAAAAAAAAAAAAAGAAGGCAGGAATGGAGGAGCAGAAGCTTGAGTGCAGTTATCCCAATAAAAGTCAAGAACAAGGTCCCCAGAAGGAAATCTCCAGTAAGCACAAAATTAATAATTTCTCTATTCCTTGGTCAAAGGGACCTGCAGTCACTTACTTAGGTGAATGTACACTGGGGAAAGAGGACTACCCAGGCATTTCAAATACAATTAGATACAGGGTTGGAGTAGCTGTTGATACCTAAAGACACCATTTCATCATGGCCCACCTAGTAGAGTAGGGGCTAGCAGGAGCCAGGTAATATATGAAATCCTGACAAAAATATTGCTTACAATGGGTCAACTGAGTTTGTGGACCAACTCAGTCGTCATCTTCCCCAATTCCTGTGTGCATAATTGGTATCAATATACCTGGCATTGGATCCTCAGCCTATGAGATAAGAGCTGTCATTGTGGGGCCAAATGGAAACTTCTGAAATTGCCTCTCCTGGCCAAAATAGTAAATTTAAAAATATCTATCACATTTCACAAGGAGATGGCAAAGAATAATGCTACCATTGAAGCTTTAAAATATGCAGAGGTGGCAGTCTTTATTATATATCCGTTAATTAGTCTGGGCCCTGCAGAAACCAGATTAATCTTGGAAAATGAAAGCAGACTACTGCAAGCTCAAATAAATAGGCACCTTAATTGTAGTTGCTGTACTATACTTGGGTGCCCTTGCTAGAGCAGATTGATAAATAAGGCCTCAGACACATGGTATAAGGCTAATGCTTTTGTGAATGTGTTCTTTTCTTTTCTGATCAGAAAAGAAGTTTAGAAATAGTTCATGTTTATTTGGAACAGACAATGAATATTCATTTATAGTTTTGCCCTAGGGCTGTTAATTTTCCTGCCCTCTGTCATAATACATTCCAAAGAGATCTAGACTGTCTGAATATCTTGTAAAACATCACATTATCCCATTACATCATGCTGATTGAGACAAATGAGCAACAGGAGGTACTATATTGAAGTCCATTTAAGACTCATGGGCTCCAGACATTGGGAGAAAAACTCTATGATGATTCAAGAACCCGCTACTTTAGTAAAGTTCTTAGGGGTGTGGTGGTCTGAGATGTGCTAAGACATCTCCACCAAAGTAAAAGAAAAATGATTGCATCTTTCATCCCTTACCATTAAGAAGGAAGCACAGTGCCTGGCAGACCACTTTTTTAGGTTCTAGAGACAACACATTCTGCACGCAGGAATATTGTCCTGGCCTATGTGCCTGGTGACACAGGAGGCTGCCACCTCTGTATGTCACCCAGTGTAGGAAAGAGCTCTGCAGCAGATCCAGGCTGTGGTGCAAGCAACCCTGCTATCTTAGGCAGTTCATGCTGCTATAACAAATTACCATAGACTGGGTGGTTTAAGCAGCACATATTTAATTCTCGAAGTTCTAGAGGCTGGCAAATCCAAGCTTTAGCACCAGTAGATCTGGTGTCTGATAAGGGCCTCCTCTTAGTTTGCAGATGACTGTTCTTCTCGTTGTATCCTTACATAACAGAGAGAAGAGAGTGAGAGAAAGCTCCAGTTTCTCTTTTTTATAAGGGCACTCATCCCATTTATCAGGACTCTACTACTCTCATGACCTAATTACCTTCCAAAGACCCCATCTCCTAATATTATCACATTGAGGTTTAGGATTTCAACATATGAATTCTAGGTGAGGAGACACAAATATTCAACCCATAACACGTACCCCTCAGGCCATATAACACCTGTTAGAGGCTATGGTGTTGGCGGTATCAGTGGTGGGAAGAGATGCAGTGTGAAATTTCTGGCAAGGCTGTGTGGGTGGATCACAGCACGGGCCTTTGGAGTTCTGGAGCAAGGTCATGCCATGTGTAGCAGAGAATTATGTCTCTGGAAAAATGGCTCTTGGCATGATACTGGGCCCTGGCGGAGATAGAATGCTTGATTATTTGGAACACAATGGCCCTGCACCTGGAACTATCCATTCTGATCTGGGGTCTATCAAAACTGTCAAATCACCAAGTTGGACCAGACCAGGAGTGGTCTGTTGTAAGATGGAAATGTTACAGGATTAAGCCTATGTAGGACCAGAGGGCACAAACTAACTGCATGAGTAGGTTATACACACTTCCATGTCGCTCGCTAAGGTCGCACCAGTAACCATCTCCCAGCTCACACCTATGGCTGCAGGGGGCTGTCACATGATCAGCTGAGGCAGGAGGAAAAAGCCTGAACCTGGTGTATAGCTAGGTTGACTTGGTAAGAGGAAGTAAGCTGGAAACAGATGGTGCTGCATTACATCCATATTCAGGGCTGACTTGAAACTCAGTGAAAAGGAATATATTCCCAGGCGTGGAGCTGCAACCTGTGGTCATTCACTTTGAGTGTAAGGAGAAGTAGCCCAATGTAAAATTCATTTATAGATTCCTGGGTAATGTCTGATGACCTGGTTAGACGGTCAGAGATCCAGAAGGAAAAACTGGAAGATCAGAAACAAGGCTGTGTGGGGTAGAGGCTTGTGGATGGACACATGGGAGTGGGAACAATGTGTGATTTTTCTATCACACTTTAACACCCACCAGAAAGCATTCAACAGAAGAATCATTGAATAATAAAGTAAACAAAATGAGTCAGTTAGTTGACATTAGCCAGCCCTCATCATAGCCACCCCAGAACTGGAATCATGGGCTTGTAAATATAGTTGCTGTGGTGGCAGAGATGGAGGCATCTGTTCAGGGAACCCATTTCACCACAACAAATTTGTGGGAATGGACCCTTGACCATAGAATCCACTGGTTCTATCATATACTACACCATACAGTGTACAGTATTCAGTGCAGGCAGCCTCATAGAACACAGGAATGGCCTACAGACAGCACAGCTGAAAACACAGCATGAGCTCTCACTTGCAAAGGCCAATCTAACTCTTGCTCCTTCTGAAAGTACAAACAGACAGCAGCCACCAATGTTTAGCCTTCAACATCGCGCCGTTCGCAGAGTAGACCAACTGGCCACTAGTGGCAAATTAAACACTTTAGGATCCCTCCATCTTAGAAGGGCTAGCAGCTTTCCTCACAGGGATACCTATTCTGGTTTGGATTTGCCTTACCTGTCTGCATAACTTCAGCCAGTCCCATGATTCAGGGCTTACAGAATGCCTGACATGCAGGTATGAAAATCCATACAATGCAGCTATCCAAGCGACCCCCTTTATAGCAAAGGATTTGTGGGAATGGGTTCTTGATCATGTAATCCACGAGTTGTGTCGTTGTATCACATATTGCACTATACATTGACAATCAGTCTCATAGAACACGGGAGAGATCTGCTGAAAGCAGAACTGAAGCATCAGTTTAGAGCCAACGCTCTGTAACGAAAGGTGCCATTCCTTAAGATGCAGTATATATACTAAATCAGAGACCTCTATGTAGTGCTTGTTCCCAACAGGAAGAATACATGTGTCTGGGAATCAAGGGGTGGAAGCAGGAGTGGCTCTACTTGACATTACACTCGATGATCCATTGATGAACTTCATATTTTTCATTCCCACAACTCTGAACACTGCAAAGTCAGAGGCCCAGGGGGTGTACTTTTGCCAGGATGCAGAGCAAATATCCCATTGACTACAAGCTATGCCTGTTGTTAGGGTCCATTTATCACTTGGTGTCCAAGGTCCAGCAGGAAAAAAAGAGGAATTGCCATCTTGGAAGGGACAGCTGACCCTGATCAGCAGTAAAAGGTTGGGCTGTTCTTACACAATGGGGGCTGAGAAAAATGCATGTGACAGTCAGCTGATGTACTTAGGCAGCTCCTGGTATTCTCTTGTCCAGTTTTCACTGTGAATGGATATATGCAGTGAACCTGGCTTGAGACATCTCAAACCCCTCGATGATGAAGTTTTGGGTCACACCAACCAATAAAGTAGCAAGATTTGCAAAACAGCTGAAGATAATGAAAATTTAGAATGGATAGTGAAGAAGGGAGAAGATATATATCAGCTGCAGCTTCATGACCAACTGCAGCAGCAGGGGCTGTCATTATCCTACTAATATCTCTCTTCTAAGATTTTTCTGAAGGAAAGAAGCCCATAGGAACCCTGAAGGAGTTGCTCCTTGAACATATACGGAAAGGAGATCTATGTGGCACAAAGGGTAGTATGTGACAGCCATGGAGGCAGGCTGTTCAGACTCCTTCAAGAGAGCCAGGTGTGGGAAGCATAGCTGACTGACAATTTCTAGCTATTGCCCCTTTGTATCTACCATAGTTTTCATGCCTATGCCATGCTTTCCCTGGCTGCTGCCAGCCAATGACTGATATCATGGAGAGTACTACAGGCGGTCTCCATTTTGGCCCAATGCCAGACATATCCAGTAGGCAACATTTGTTCAGGAATACCTACCTCTTCAGCCTGATCTAGGCTTTCTTAGAACTCTGTAGCAATTTGAGACTCAACTTACATAATTATTTCTTTCCTCCCTCCTGTTACAGGTGTCAAACCTACATTGCAGCCTGAAGGATGTCTTCACTTCCTCCTGCCCCTTCGCCTTGTATCCTTCATAGATTTCTCCCGCAATAAATCTTTGCATATCTAATATCGTCTTGGTGTCTGCTTTTCAGAGAACCCAAACTAGCATTGTTACATGGTCTTCCATTACATGTGAAGTGATATGATATTAAGTCAAGATATACTAGGTTAAGGATACACATTGTATTTCTCACAGCAACCATAACAATATAAAATAAGGATATATAGCTTAAAAGCCTGTAGGTGAGGTAAAATAAAATGATGTTTTAAAACTAAAATATGTTTTAAAATTTTTTAAAAATTTTTTTAGAAAACAAAGGAGTCAAGAAAGAAGTGATAATTAGAAAGAAACAACAAATTGGTCAAATTAAGCCTAACCATATCAATAAAATATAAATGAATTAAACGGTTCAATTAAAAGTCAGAGATTGTTTGATTGAATAAAAAGAAAGATTCATTTGTATGTTGTTTATGAGAGATATACTTTAAATACAAAGCCACAAAGAGTTGAAAAAGAAGAATGGAAAAACTATACCATACAAACACTAATTATAAGAACTTTGATTTGACTTTGTTAATATCAGACCAAATAAACATCAAGTCCAAAAGCAATACAGGAATAACACTAAAAATCAATACAACTAAATTAAAAACTAAACAAGTCCACAATTATGAGCATAGATTTTAACAGTCCTCTCTCATTAATTGAAAGAATATGCAGATTGAAAATCAGCAGCAATATAGAACTGGGGTCTTAAAACTAAACCCATCTAAAAACTATAGCCAAATCTGGTTACCTTATTTATTTAGGTATTGTTTATAGCTGGTTTTGTATTATAGGAACAGAAATGAATAGTTGCTATTGAGAGTGTGTGGCCTGCAAAGCTGAAAATATTGACTGTCTAGCTCTTTACAGAAAGTTTGCTGACTTCTCATATAATAGATTTCAATAACTCAGCCAACAAATGTAATCTAATTCATATTTATAAATCACTTCCCCTACAATTACAGAGTTTGCATTCTTTTCACGCGTCCATGGAACAATGTGTTTAGCAACATAAAACAAATCTCAATGCATTTCAAGTGATTGTATATATGCTCTCTCATCACAATAATTAAATTAGAAATCAGTAACAAAAAATATATCTATGAAAATCCTCAACTATTTGAAAATTTAGCAACACACTTTGTAAATAACCTAAGGGTCAAAGAGGAAATCATAAGAAAAATTTTAAAATATTTTGAACTGCATGGAAATGAGAGAACAACATGTCAAAATTAGTGGGATGCAACTATAGAAATCCTCAGGGAAAAAGTTGTAGCATTAAATGCTTACAATAGAAAACAAGTGAGATATAAAATCAATGATCTAGACTTTCACCAAAAAAGCTAGGAAAAGAGGAGCAAATTATACCAAAATACATAGAATATAAAAATATAAATATAACAGTTCAAGTCAATAAAACAATAAGCATACAAACAATTGGCAAAATCCACAAAGCCAAGAGTTGTTTCATTGAAAAAGATTAACAAAATTGATGAGCTTAGAGCAAGATGGATCAAGAAAAAAAAGAGAGAATAATTCAACAATATTAAGAATGAGAGAGGACATTACTACAGCTCCTATAGGCATTGAAAAAATAATAAGAAAATTTTATGAACAAATTTTAATGCCAACAAATTTGGTAATTTAAATGAAATAGACAAATTTATTGAAAGATAAAACTAACACAATAAAAAATATAAAATCTGAATAGCTATACATATCTGTTACAGAATTTAAATTCATAATTTAAAAAATACACACACACACAAACACACACACACACACACAAACCAGACTGCATGGCTTCACTAGTGAGCTCTATTCAACATTTATGCAAGAAATAGTATCAATCTTATATATACTGTCAGAATGGAGAGGAGAAGGAGATGTTTCCCAACTAATTGTATAAGGTCAGCATAAGTATGATACTAAAAGCTGGCAATGACACTAAAGAAAAGAAAATTACAGACTAATATTCCTCATAAACCTAGATGCAAAAATTCTTACCAATATTGCAATTAGAATCAAGCAATTGAGGATAATATATAAAGACCAAGTGGGGCATTGTTCCAGGAAGTCAAAGTTGGTTTAATATTAGTAAAATCAATAAAAGTAAGTTCGTATATTAACAGAATCAAGGAGAAAACATACGATTGGCTCAATAGATGCAGAAAAAGCATTTGACCACAGTCCAACATTAATTCATGATGAAAATAAAAGCTCTTAACAAATTAGGCATAAAAGGAAACTTCCTCAATCTGATAAAGGCAATCTACAAAATAACAACAGCTAACATGATATATTAAAACTAAAATATTGAATGTTTCCCCTCTAAGATTAGTAACAAGTCAAGATTATCTGTTCAAATATACCACTTACATTCAACATTGTATTGGAGATCTTAGCCAGGGAAAAAAGCAACCATTAAAAAACTAAGAGACAAAAGAATTGGAAAGAAGAAGTAGAACTGTCAGAGGTTGCAGACATAAATAATCTGATTTCAAAGGAATCTACCAAAACTATTCAAACTAATAAGTGAATTTAGCAAGGTCACAGGATACAAAGCCAATATATAAAAATAGATTGTATTTCTATATATTAGGAATAAAAACTAGAACAGTAAATATAAAAGTTTATATTTATAACAGCATTATAAAGCATAAAATGCTGAGGAATTAATTTATTAGAAGATGTGCAAGACCTCTGTACTGAAAACTATCAGCTATAAAACATCACTGAAACATATGAAGAAGACATAAAGAATTGGAGAGATGCATCATATTCATGGATGAGAATACTTAATATTGTTCAACTATCATTTCTCCCCAATTTAATCTAGAGATTTGATGTAGTATTAAAATCCCAGTAGGTTTTTTTTTGTAGAAATTATCAAGTTGACACTAAAATTTAGGTCGTAATAAAAAGTAAATAGAATAGTAAAAACAATCATTAAAAAATTACAAAGTTGGAGCATTTACACACACTACTTTCATGAGTAAATACAAAGCTATAGTAATTAAGACGGTATTGACAAAAGGGCAGGCAGATAGTTCAATGGAACAGAATAAAGTCCAGACATACATCTATACATATGTGGTCAGTTGATCTTCTCTAAAGACATCATGGTGATTCCGTAAGGAAAGAGAAGCCTTTTCTACAAATGATGCTGGAACAATTGGGTAACTGTATAGCAAAAATGTACCTCAACTGCTACCTCAGACCATGCACAAAAATTAATTTTGAGTTGGATTGTAGATTTAAATGTAAAGGCTAATCTTATATGGCCTCTTCAGAAAAACATAGGAGAATATCTTCGTGAGCTTGGGATAAGCGAAGATTTTTTAAACAGGACACAACAAGCACTAACCATTTAAAAAAAGAATTTATAAACTGGACTTCATCAACATCAAAAACTTGTGCTCTGACTTTCTTCCAATTCTGAGGCTTACTTATTTATTTTCTGTTGAAGTATTTGCAACGAGAATATTTAAAGAAGTCTCTAATATAAATAATAAACAACCAAACAACCCAACACAAAAATTGGCCAGAGTTGAACAGACACTTCACAGAAGAAGATATCCAAATTATCTGCATGCCATAACGATATGTTTGATATTACTGGTTATCAGAGAAATATCAATTAAAACCACAGTGAGATTCTGCTTCACATCCACTAGAATGAAATTAAAAAGGTTAACAACACCAAATATTAGTTAGAATATATATTGCTGGTACGATCCCTTTATAAAATTGTTTGGCTCTTTTTCATCATGTTAAATAGGCACCTATCCTACAACCCAGCAATTCTATTCCTAGATACCCAGAGAAACAAACACATATGAATCCGTATGCAAAAGCACTTGTACTTGTACAAGAATATTCATAACTGCTTTAATCATGATCAGCAAAATCTGGAAACAACTGTCTATTAACATGAGACTAGATAAACAAGTTGGGATACATGTATTCATAAATTTAATCTGCTTAGCATTAAAAAGAAATGAATCACTGAAACCTGCAACAAAATGGATGAATCTGAACTATATTAAGTTGAACAAAAGAAGTCATATGTGAAAGGTACATACTGTAAGATTTCATCTATATGAAGTCCAAGATAACCTAAGGTGATAAAAGTCCACACGGCAGTTGCCTCTAGGATGGAGCGAGAAGATTGCTTGGGAAGGGATACTAGAAAATATTTTGAGGTGATGGAAATGTTCTATATCTTGATTTGGGTTTGGATTAGATGGGTATATACATTTGCCAAAACTCATCACCCGCTGAAGTTTTGTCCATTTCATTACATGTAAAATATAGCTTAATTTTTTTAAAGAAAACAAGAAAATATTGAGGGCTTGCTATATGTCAGGCATTGTTCCAGGCGCTGGGAATGTAGCCTTACACAAACAAAAATATCCCTGCCCTTGGGAAGGTTAATTCTAGATTATAAATCAGATGTAGAAATTAAATTCCAATATGCTAAATTGAATCTCTACCATCACAGGTTCCCCCGATGGTCAAAAGTAGCTCAGGATGTCCTACCTCCTTCCCACTCCCCATTAGCCATCTTGCCATCCTGGTGGAAGGTGCTCTCAGGATGTGAAGACAGGCCAGCCCACCGTGTTTGGAAGTGGTGTTTTGGCATTTGGGATTCCCCATAGGCCAAGACATGCTAACTGAACTGAAAATGAACCCTGAAAGAAAACTCCTCTGGGCCATATTTCATTTCTATGTAAAACAGGATTCATTCCATGACATGACAGGAATGGGATTCAGTGGGACTGGCTTGGTTTGGGCAGATGCTCCAGGGGAGGCAGCGGCAAGGCATCCTCAGAACCTGGGATTTTGTCAATCTGCAGAGGCTGGTTTTCACACTGACCTATTAAGGGTGGGCTTTACAAAGCACATTTGGCAGATTTCAAGAGGGTAGAGGAAGAAATATATCTCTTGCTGAGACAGAAGTTTAAATCCAAACAGCCTCCCGGGCAGCTCCAGGCATCCTGGGAGCTGTCAGCCTTTTGTGGAGTGGCCAGGCCCCCTTGTTTTCTCTAGAATAGCTAGGTCCAAACTTGATATTAGATCTGAGAAGGGAAGAGGTTGTTGTGGAGACATCTCTTTCTCTGCCCTAGTCTGCCTCAGAAAGCTACTCACTCATATACTATGGGCAGGTTCCAAGGTGCAGACAGTATGAATGTGCTGGGCTGCAGGGCACTGAGATGGGCAAGAGTGGAGCCTGCTGGTATGAATGAACAAGAGGACTTTCAAGTTCTTTCTGGAC
The DNA here is from genome assembly GCF_029289425.2 of Pan paniscus. Lineage (NCBI taxonomy): Eukaryota > Metazoa > Chordata > Mammalia > Primates > Hominidae > Pan > Pan paniscus. The sequence goes on along the minus strand of NC_073253.2, from coordinate 43,318,537 downwards.
CTCTTAGAGTTGATGTTGTGGGATGCCTTCTTTTTCTACTGAGAATTTGACAAATATTTTTATTAGTACTAATATTTATACATATAGTGGTTTGTATTTTATAAAACACGTTTTGTACAATAATCACAGCTAGATTTGTTGTTTGTGTGTGTGTGTGTGTGTGTGTGTGTGTGTGTGTGTGTGTGTGTGTGTGTGTGTGTGGCTGCCTATCTTAGATGCCCCCAGAAGCAGACCCTGAGATAAGAATTCAAATGCAAGTACTTTACTTGGGAGATGGAGGAAAAAATGGTAGGGGAGTAGGGAAGAGAGACAGAGAGGAAAAGGCAGCCAATTAAAAGTGCATTATGAGGTTTGTTGCCATTAGGGAAACATGAGACTCTCACCTGAGTTATCCTATTCCAGAGGGAAGGTTACAGGGATATTTCCACACCAGTTACCATCAGACATTGGCTAAGGGCCGTTCCTTGGGGGACATTCATTCCTTGGAGTGTTTGGCCCACCTCTCAGGCAGCAAAGCTGGTCTGGTGGCAAGAAAAAACCCTCAGAGAAGAAATGCTCGTGCCCACAGCTGGTGCTCACTGAAGTGTAAGGCAGGAAGTGGCACCACTATACATCCCTGTGCTCAATACTCTGTGCATTTTGGACTTAATAATCACAACAACTCTGTAACCCTGGGATCAACACCTCCATTTTGAAGAGCGGCAACTGACACTTAAGAGAGGTTCAGTGGCTGCATCAAAGTTGAACTGCTCAGGGAGAGATGGGGCTTCTAACTCCAGAATTCACTCTTACCAACTATGCCATGCTGTTTTGCTTCTTAATTCCTCTAAATACACCAGAAACAAACGTATTTTCTTATTTTGTTTTATCAATAAGGAAATGGGGGCTCACAGGCATCAACTGCCTTGCCCAAAGTCTTCCAGCTGCCTCTAAGTAGAGGGGTGCCTGCTCTCTGAAGCCCATGCACACCCTGTTGATGCACGGGCTGGTTAGGCCGCTTTACATTCCCTGTTTGCTGCCTCATGACAGACTCTGGCTTTTCTTTTGTTCTAGCCTCTGGAAGGTTGTATTTATAACTTCCTTGAAATGGGCTTCTTGAAAAATCCATTGTCCCACACAGCGATATTAAGAGCTCATTGCCCAGGCAGTCCCTCTTATCAGCCTCTTCTTAGGGAGAATTTAGTTGATTTACTTGCTTTCAACTTCTAAGCCTTCATTTGTTTCCTTCCTCAATCGAACAAATTAGACCTCTAGTGTTTGAAGACAAGCCTATCAGAGAGGATATTTAACGCAATTAGTAGAAAAATTAAAGTGAAGTCCAAGATCAAGTGTTTAGAATGGTCAGATTTGACCGCAATAAGCCAGCCCTATTATTGGCTTGAATTTACTTCCCTTTGAGCCCAGAGAAAAATACTTCCTTGAGTTTCCAAAACCACCAGGTTTGGTCCTGAGCCACAGCTGCTTAGGGCAGACAGGAAAATCTTGTTCTGCATACAGCTCAACCTATGGGGGTAAGAATTCTGACAGGGCCAAAGGAGATCAGGAGATACCGCTGGTATAGAACTTACTGCCAAAAAAAATGGCCCAAGGAAGGCCTCACCCATGGCTTGAACTCTTCCTCAGAGCCAATGGGGAACTAATTCAGCTCTCCAAGTTTCTGTCCCATTAGAGTTTGGCCACTGGTCTGACATCCAGATGTCTGGCTTTTCACTTCTGTGGGCAGATACATCAAACATCAGGTTCCCAATTAAGATAACCCTTTAAGAGAGCTTGTTGGGAGGAGGGCCACTGGCAGATAATTTCCAGCAGCTGCAGATTTGGATCTGCAGTGGAGTCCACATTGAGGCATTGTGTGTGTGGCCCTGGCCATGACACAATGTGTGTGTGGCCCAGCCAAGACTGGACACAGCCCAGATACCAGCCCCATGCCATTCCTGTTTGACATAGGGCTCCTGTGATGGCCAGCTTTGCTCTGGGCTCATTTGCCTTGCTGAGCCCTTCTCAGATCTGCCCTGCCATCTGGGGCTTACCTACCCATCCTCCTTTCTTAGCTGCTTCCTTTGGCTTGTATCATGTTCTAAGGCCATTCCCACATACTCCTGCCCTTTCTTCCCTTCACAAATGTTTCCCCAGTGAATTTCCAGCACTTCTAGTTCCACCTGATGTTGCTCTTAAAGGACTCAAAATGATAGTAGCTGGTACACAGAATGGGGTTTGGGGGTCCAGCTCACTCACCACACAGCTGGCAAAAGAATGTCATCCTGAGAGAAATATGGGGTGCAGATAGTCCCTGGAATAAAGTGGTGTGGCTCAATTGCTGAGGATGTCATTGGTAGTGACCAGAAAAATATGTCCCAATAGAGGAGAATGCCTTTGCCAGTACAGTGATTCAGGCATTTTAGATATCTAGGGAGAGCAATAGCTACAAGGACAGTTATTACTATATCGTATTGACACCCCGTGGAGGGATAATGAGCAACAGAGGGCAGTTAATGAACAATTCAGAACTAAGTGTGAGAGCCAGAGGCCTCTTATCTGCTGCAGTAGGAGGATGATCAAAGTTGAAGAGAGGATACAGGATTCAGTTTTCCAGAACTCCAGAGATGTTTAACTGCTCAGTTAAGACAGGACTATTATGCTAAAGTCAGAGGCCTGGTTGGGAAAAGCTGGGACCCTGGAACCTAGGATAGGGACCTCATGGTGGATGCCCTCAAGAATTTTAGTCATGTAGACTCCCCTGTACCTTCAGAACTTGCTAAGGCAATCCACCCATCTCTATTAAGAGCTGGTACTTCCCCTAGTGGGAAGATGCTGAAGAAGCCCTTCCCTCTGAGGCAACAAGTGCCCCTCAATAGCTGCCCACACCTCCTCTCCTGGCTAACAGGCTGATAACTAGAGTTAAATCCCAGCATAGTGTGACTGAGACATGATGGGCTTGATAAATCAGGGAAGAGATTATACCCAGAAAGAGCTGAAAAATTAGGTAGTATGTACCAGCACAGGAAAGGGAATACCCTTGGAATCGGATTTTCAGGGTGCTTGATCCAGGGGGAGCAGAACATAAAACTGCATTAACAGGAATTCATGGACTTGGTGCACTTTCTTAGGACACAGGCAAGAACCCCCCAGTATGGGGCCAATGCCTGGCTAAGGTGGCTCTTAGCAACCTAAAGAAAGCAATGGCTAACATCGAGCAAAGTGGACTTTCCTGAGTTGCCCCAGCAGAGGCTGGTGGAGGAAGGAATAAAAAGACTTGAGGAGGAAAGAATGTTGGAATCAATATTTTATGTGAGGTCAGAAACCCACTTGAAGACTGTATTGCATAGGAAAGCCCAGAAGACACAGCATTCACTAGGGCCATCAGGAACATGCTGGTGAAGCCCATGGTGGCAGGGGAGAGCTGGGCTCATGGATAGGAATGGGAGCAATGGAGCCCTGAAGTCATAGAGGCCAGGTGGCAGCATTAACCACTGGATGCCAGGGGCTGCCACTACTACAATGACCGGCAATGTCAGGGGCAGCCAAAGGTGTTTGAACACAGGAAATTGTGGAGATGGTCAATGTAATATGGCCAAATAGGTGGGAAGCCAAGAGTGCTGCTTAATGCCATTAGAAGAAGGTAAGAATAGAGGAGAAGGAGGCTGAGGTAGGTTGCCTCAATACAAGGTCATGATCACTTGCTCAGTTACTAGCCCTCAGCCAATTTTCTGATCTGAAACCCATTGACTAAAGAGATGGTTGGGTCCCTAGGAGGAAGGACCCTGCTATACCATAGCATGTAGACACTATAATGATTCCCTCAGTCCTTCCTCAAAGGGACCAATGGCCATTTACTTGTGTGACTGTATCCTGGGAAAGTGGAATGGCTAGACATTTCAAAGAAGTATTGGACACAGAGTCTGAGTTGACATTGAAACCCAGAGACCCAGAATGTTTCTATAGATCCCTAATGAATGGAGATCTGGCAAGTCTGGCTTACTATGGATTCACAGGGACCCATATTTTGTATTTGGAATAACTCTCACATTGAACCCCTGGCCTGCGGGTGGGAGCTAGCACAGTGGGGAAGGCCAAGTAGAAGCCTCCAAAGCCTTCTGTTTTGGGCCTCCTGGAGAAAATAGTAAATAAAAACAATATTGCATTAAAATTTTTTTTTTGGTAGATCAGAGTGGGGGAGGTATGAATGATGGAGATTGGTGCCACCATTTAAAACCTAAAGCATGCAGGGCTGAATAGTAGTTCTAATCATATCTCCATTTAATTCATCAGTCTAGCCCCCGCAGACACATGATGGATCATGAAGAATGGCTATAGACTACCATAAACTTAATTAAGCAATAGCCTGGATTATAGTTCTGTGTTGAACATAGTATCTTTGCTACAGTAATTTCATACATTCTCATATACATGGTATGTGGCTGTTGATTTGGCATTCCTTTTTATTCCAATCAGAAAGAAGGAGCAGAGACGGTCTGCATTTACATGGAACATACAATGACATTTAGTTTTGCCCCACAGCTATGCTAACTATCCCACTCACTGTCATAACACAGTCTGAATAGGTCTGAGCTATCCAGGAATCAAGGATTGCAAGCAAGAGTAGGCCCACTTGCCATCATGTCCAGTGACCCATCCGGGAACTTCGTGCTTTACACCCCCACAATACTGGGCTTTGTAGGATTAGAGGTTCTAGTCTCTAGAGAGGGTACATTCTTGTGGAGATATAGCACATGTCCTGTTGAACTACAAGTTATGGTTGCCTCCTGGGTACTTAGGACTGCTGGTGCCCAAAGACCAGAAGGTGAGAGGTAAAGTCATCATTTTGGTAGGGAAAATTGTCCGTGGCCAGCAGGGGAGGTGAGGTTACTTTTACACAATGGGAACAGGGAGGAATATATGTGAAACTCAGTGGAGCCAACTGGGCACATTTTAGGATTATTTATCCGGTTGTACTGAGGGCTCAGATTACTTAGGAATGAGAGTTTGGGGTCATACCACAGGGCAAGCTCTCAAGGCCTGGTGAGGTGACACTGAGGATGAGGGGAATTTAGCATGGACAGTGGAGAAGGGAGACAATGACCAACTGCAGAGATGGGACTGAGTTTGCCCAACTAACCTGAGTTTCTCCTCAGGAAGAGAAGCCCGCAGGAATGGAAGGGAAGCTGTTCACTGAACACATGTGGAGAAATGGATGTGTGTGGCACAAGGAGTGGATGTGGTAGCCATTGAGGTGCTCCACTCAAATCTCTCTTCAAGAGAACCTTCAAGGACAGCAATTCATGGGCAGTTTTCAGCTGTGCACCTGTGGATCTAATGCAGCATTCCTATTGAGGCCTTGCTCTCCATTGGTTGTTTCTATCCAGTGGCCAAGCATGATAAAGCTGCTAGAACCAGCCATACCTGCCCAACTTGGAGTCCTCTAACAACAGATCTTTGCTCTGGGGCTTCCTCTTGGCCTGGCTCAGAGTTTATCAGTTTCACTGCACCCTAAATCTCCTCCCACCCAGTTCTCCTTTTTTCCCCTCTTTCCTTGTACAGGTCTCAGCTCTGCATGGGGTCCTAAAAGGTCTCCCTGTCTATTCCTGCTCTGTCCCAGGACCCTTCACAAACATTTCCCTTCTGCTTATTTTATTCTGATGGGCATCTGCTTCCTGGATGACCCAAAGTGGCATAGGAGGTCTCAGAAAACGGTAAATAAAATTCCTCTTTGCTGCCCCCACCCCCATCTGTTGCACACGCAAAAATTAGAAATAAAATTCTTCACTTCAATATGGAGAAGTAACTGGGCTCTGTCTGGGCATTTTCACAAATGCAAGGAAATAAGAATAACTGTCATGGAGAAAATCTTTAGTCCAAAGCTATTTTCAAGTGGCTTCATAATTCCAAGTTCTATTAACTTGTGTGAAATCTCTTATACTTGTCAGATCAAATTCTTGTTTTCTGCCATGATTTAGAAGTTTTCCTGCAGAGTGGCAGAGGACTGTAATTGAACTTGTGGTCCTGAATTTTGATTGGATGAGGATTGGTCCAAATCAGATATCTTTCAAGTTTCTCTGGGATCACCAAGGGCAACAGTCCCCTTGACTTCCAGAGAAAATCATGAAAAAGCATTAACATGTACTTTATAGCTAGCCTTGATGGACTGAAGACCCCTTCCTTATCCATCTTTTTGCTTCCGGTTGGACACCTACCAGGTGAAGGAGGGGTCTCTGCTAGGAGGAGTGTTCTTTCTCCCTCATCAAGGGCAAGGGAAATGGATACAAAAAAACAGGAGTATTTAACCCCTTGCTGACTTCTGGAGATGAACTTTCTTCCATCTGTCACCACCAGCCAGGGCTTCAGTAGAGCCAAAAGAGTATAGCAGTCTTTGGAGAGAAACATTCATTCATCTGTTGATAGGAGTTGTCTGGAGCTTAGGTAAAAATTGCATTTTCCTCACTGTCTCTACCTATGCCTAGAGAGCTGAGAGGCTGAAGCAATAGCAATAACTTTGACTTGGTCAACTTGTGTGCATCATAGTAATAGTGAATATTTGTAGTTTACAATGCATTTTATATACGCTTTTCACACAGTTTCCATCTTGCCTGAATTCCCAATTAAAGTCATCAGTTGGGTTAAGGCAATCCTATTAAACTGTCTCCTGAGTGGTAGGCATTTAGTGAATGTGTGTTGCATGGAACTGAGTTTATTGTAATTTAGTTGCTTATTTGTCAGTCTTCCCCACTGGTTTGAGTTCCTTGAAGGTAGAGGCTTTGTCTTTTATCTCTGTTATGTACAAAGCCTAGTACAGAGCTACACATAGGGGGAAATCAGTAATTGTCTGTTGACTGAATGAATGAATGAATGAGGGAGCAGAGCCATAATACACAAGCAAGGATGAATATATTGGAGTATCTAGAAAACAACATAGGAAAGATAGATTTGAGACTGTAAGCAATGAGACACAAGGCCATCTTATTTAGTGGGAGGTGAGAGTGGTAGCAGAAGTTGACACATGGGAGGGCTTATACTCAGAGAAATAAAAGTCCATGCACCGTGGGTCCTGGGCCATGAAGAGTGGCATGGATGATGGCAGGGGAAAGAATATGGGTTGGTGCAAGTCCTCACCCTAACTTCTGCTCTGCCTCTGCTTCCACCTTGGGTCCAGTCTAGCTGGCATCAGCATCAGCATTGCTGAATGGAAGAGGGAGCCTTCCCTAATTCTCACTCCTGCCCCTGACTCTAGCCAAGCTTAGTTGCATGCAATCTAAGCAACCATAGCTTCCTTCAGCCACTGTTTCCTTTACACTAAGTCCTTGGCCTGACATTTTATGTGGCATGGGCTCATTCAGTAACCTGTTACTCCTCAAAGATGACAATAGTAACTAATAGTGCTTTTTCCATAAAAATCAGGGGCTGTTGCCCATACACGGAAAATCTGTGAAATGCTTCTTCCATCCACTCCTCTTGACCGTGCTCAATAAAATAAACTTGCCAATGATTTCCCATGTGGTAGAAGCATTCTTGTGGGTAAGCTTGTACCTTATCATGGGAACCCGCTATTCCTTCTGAACAAGTCAGCAGGAATCATTTCAAAAGACGTGCACTCTGGGGTAGGAGCAGAGGGGGAAAGTGCTCATGTTAGATATCACTGAATTCCACCACAAAATGTACCATAAACTTCTAGTTTCCAGTTTCATTCTGTAAATGAGGAAAAACTTAACAGATATTCATATAATTAATTAATTAATCTGATGAGCTGTGAGGTGAAGCAGAGTTTTAAAAAGGCTGAAAATATGTGTTATTTAAAATTTAATTATGAGAAAAAGGGAGGTTGAACAGGTGAATGAATAAAGAATAAATGTCTTAAATAGGATGATCCTAGTCCCTAGAGCTCCCACACATTCCATATTCAAATGTGACCTATAGCATTTCTTATTACAATCATTTTCATACTTGAAGTAGGAGTTGATTCAGCCTAGATGTGAATTTAGGGAATTCACATGGAAATAACAAGGAACAACAAGAAAAATAACTGCTATGTATATGCTCAGTGATCTGAACTACATGAAATGAACAAAGAAAAAATAATGCATTGAAAAGGAGCAAGACCTTTTTGGAAAAACATAAGACTTAATCAAAAGATATTAACAAATATGTTTAACTATTAAAAGGGACCTAGATTTATGTCTTTAATTTCTAAACAAATGGGAGATATACCGTGTACATAGATAGGAAGACTCAATAATGTAAATAAATAATTCTCTCCAAATTATTCTATGAATTTGATGCAACTTTAACAAAAATTTTGATTCTAGAATGTATCTATAAAATCAAAGAGCCATGAAAGGACAGTGTTAAAAATGGACAAAATTGGGCTGAGAAGGAAGATGATTTTGGGCCCATGTGTTGCAGTAACAATGCTGTTTGCTAAGTCATATAGCTCTTGCCTTCTGGAATTCTGAGCACATGCCCACTGAGAGTGAGGCTAATCAATTGCTAAGATTCATGGGATTTGATAGTCAATTGTAAAGCTGTCAAAGTATGTTGATTATTTCTTGTGATCTTGGTTAAGGTAGAGGAGGAAAGACCAATTTTAGTCCAAGGATACTTCACTAAAAGCAGATAGAGAAAAAGCCAGGTCAGAAAATCAGATTTCCAAGGTCCAGAATAAGACATTAATCATGTGTCTTACTAAACCACATAGATCAAATTATCAGCTTTGCACCTTTCCTGTGAACAAGATAGGTGCCCTGAGTTGGAAAGTTTGATAACTTCAAAATTATAACAGTGCTATCCAAGATGTTGGAGCACCCCGATCTCATATACCTTCAAACCACTTTCTATTAGGCTCCCTTGTTGGATGAAGAAGAACGTAGAGGAACAGGTTCCACACATCAGCTTTTATTGTCGTAAGCAAAGAGGATATGGTCATCATAACAGGTGGCCAAGCTGATGTACCTTCAGGAAGTAACCAGATATGGAGAGATCTTACTGGTTTAGCAACTGAACTCTCTCAAAATGAAATAAATAATTAGCTAGGATTTTTGTGGAAGCTAAAGCCCAAAAACCTAAGCCCAATGAGCAAATTTGAGTTGATCTTGGGCTGCTTAGGAAGTTCCTGGGCCCAAGTACAAAGGATACTGACAAAACTCAGAAGTGTTTTGTTAAGGTGATATAGCCTTACAAGGGGATCCTTCCCAAGAGCCTCCTTTTGGGGTAGCCCTGCAGGACATTGGACAGATCTTTCCTCCCAAAGGTAAAAACTGGAGCAGAGAGGTTGTCTGCTCAATGCATGTATCCCATTGCCTGGATAATGATTCAACAAGCAGATGCCTTTTGAATTTGCTGGTCCTATCATTTTTCTTACTATCCCTGTCTGCCAGGAATGGTATACAGTCTAGTCCTGAGGTTGATATGTTTTATCATGGGAGTTTGTTTCCCAATCCCAAGTTACTGAATAAGAGTTTTCATTTTGGTTGCACTTTTTACCATTCCTTATTAAAAACAGAGTTCTAGTCTTGACCTAGCAGTTGGACTTCCAGGAATATATCACACAGATATATTTCCACATGTTGGGTGATGCCATAAAGGAAATGATAGTTGATGGAAAGAGACCAACAAACACAGGTAAGCATACAAATTCCTTTGCTGAAAGTAAATGACATACAAACTCAAAAGACAACTATACAAAGTATCCTCCTCCCTCTAAGAAGCAAACCTCCCTGGCCTCCAAGTCCCCATGAAGGCACCCAGGTGCTGATAATACTACTGAGACTTTTAAAATATTCTTTCCACTATTTTGGGAGTAGGGGTGGTTTGCCTTCTTGGCTCCCCTCCACAGCTCTGAGGCTCCGGCTATGTGCCCGCAGGTGGTATGAGCAACTGGTAACAACCTCAGGACATCCTTGAGTGCTTTTGTGAGGGGAATCAAAGGTCATTTTCAAGGATTGAATTCACAGGGCATCCTTTCACTGATCACAGGGCCGTTGCCCTTTCTACCTCCTATACCTGCATCCTCCTCCACCCAAGGCTCACTGCTCTTACAGCATCAATTCAGCAGATTTAAGTTTGTCTTTAGAAAGCATTTTTTACATTATAGGCAGAAAACAAAACAAAGTACCTATTTCTATTACTATGATAACTGAAACAAGTATTTGAACTACCAGGGAAGGAAAGGGGTTGTATTAAATCAAAGTATTTCATGTTTTACAACTAGATGATTTGCTATTCCCTTCTCATTATGTGCTTAAAAGTAAGATGTAATTGTTAACTGAATTATTGAAGTGAGAGTAGCCAAACCAAAAAGGTGACATCCCCTGCCTTTGGCAGAAGATGCATAAACCGTGCCACAGGGGAAATGGTTGAGAAAAATACTAGGGCTAAAAATGGATTCAAAAGAAAGGGGACTCTGTGGTTCTGCGGTTCCAGGGATCATAAGAGAAGAAGCAAGTATTTTGCCTATTTATGTCGTTTTTTCATGTCTATAGCTGTTGAATAACTGGCTTAAAGTCTACTGAAAAAAATTTAAACCATACTTATTGTTCTTCTCCCAAATCAATAAATGAAAAAAAAAACCACATGACTCAGTTAAATCAAATCCTCTATCAAAACCTGAGTCATTACATGAAGGGAGGAAGCAGATGGATTAAAATGGCCTTTTGTTACAAGGATAATGGCTGCAATTGCTCAGCATGTTCAATATGCCAGAAGCTTTACATAAGCTGCTCTCAGCCCTATATAAGACACTGTAGGATTGGTGTAGTTTCCCCCACTGCACAGGGATCACCAAGACAGAGATGTTATACAGCTTTCCTGGTTCTCCCTGCTTGGACCAGGAAGAGGCCAGGCAGGTCTGTGTGCCTCCAAATTTGTCCATTGTCTCAACTTCTCATTTTCAAGTGAGAGAAAGAGGGAGGTGGGGCAGGGAAAGGCTGGGATGAAATTATTTTAAGAACAAATAATAACATTCTTGTAATAAAAGGAAATCAATCTATGCACAGTGAGTTTTATTTAGTAGTTGAAAAAATGAGAGCCATACTGATCATCATAAGGATTCTGTAAGCTCTGAGGAATAATTGTAGTGGGGGTGGGGAGGATTTAAAGAGCCCATAGATAATTCTTCCTCTTCTAAACCCCTTTACACTTTATTTGAGCACATTATCTGGCGATATTAGGGCTCAATAGATATTTGGAACCAATAAGTAAATTTGTGTCTCTATCAAAATAGCATTGGTTTTTTTTTTTCGTATTTGTGAAATTAATTCAAACCTAAAAGCTGTTGGAACTTTATTCTGAGCCTTAAGAGGAATGTGGCTATGTAGCCTGAGTCACATGGCATACAGTTGCAACTTCTCTCTTTTCTTTTCCTATAAATGATTAGGAACAGAGATGACTCCCTCCAAACATTACTCCTCTTTACAGCAGTCTTCCTTGGAATGTAGCACAGTGTACTAACCAAATAGCTGTAATGTATGCATTGGCCTTATATGTAAAACGTTTCAACTCTGCTGAAACTGTTTCTGCCTATGTAAGTGAAACCTTAGCTTCCCCACTTTGGAGCACTGACTCCATCCCTTTGGAGTCAGTGTTTCCCAGGTGACTATCGTCAAGTTTTGTACTCAAATAAATTCTACACCTAATAATATTTTTAGAATCTCATTATTAATGGTTGGCACCCTGGATGATGGGTATTTCTGGGTGCTTTAAATCTCCCCTCCTGGGCAGTAAGTATTTTAATATCAATAGCCTCTTACATTTATGCCACACTTTATGGCCAGATTTGGTATACATTATTTTACTCGGTGCAATTCTATGAAGTTTGAAAGACAGGCATTATTTATCCTCGTTTTGAGGACTTTGAGTCTCAGAGAGGTTAAGTGATTTGCCCACAGTCACATAGCTAACAAGTGGGAAAGCTTAAGCTTAAATTAAGGATTTCTAACTTCTGTTCTCTTTCCAACATGCAGAGTCTCTTATGAGAGATTTCTCTTTCGATTCATCCGTGCAGTTTAACACAGCCAAGCCCTACATCTTGCTCCTAATAATGTTCCGTAAATGTCTGTTGGGTGATTTTTATGAATGAATGGCTGAAAGATGGAAGGAACGAATGAAACATTGTGAACTGGTCTAATGAGATTTGCATTTGGGCGATTCGACTTTCAGATCTGGATGGAAAGTGTTCTAGACAATTTTTTTGTCTACTCACATTTCATTTAAATACATGACCTCTGGGAAGTCCTCAAAGGAGATAGCTTTACTGCACTTTCTAGTTGAAGAATGTTTGGTTTGGGTCCTTTCAGAGGCCATAAATCTCTCTAATTAGTGCCTAATGGTTTTGGGGATGATTCTGAGCAGGTAAGCCATTAATTGAAAGAAGAATGTCATCTGCCACAGAGATTTCTCATTACATTCCATCAAATTCGAAACAGAGTCCAGTTTGGAATTCTTTTATGAACAGTGTAATTACACCACATCCTGTAGTGTTTGAAAGTAGCTCTCACATTAGCATCTCTGTCGTGAGTGGGAAGGGATCCATGTAAACAGGAGCTGGGCCACATGGGTCTCACTAAGACCCTCTCCCCACCCCGTTTCAGCTTCATTAAATTAAGCTATCCCTATGTGTGTGCAAAAGACATAAATCAACCTTTTACTTCTGTATGCATTAAAGAAATGCATCCGCTTCCATTAATTAAAAATCTCTGTTGTTGACAGTGATCAGGGTAGAACAGACGTTTCTTCCGAAGGATTCCAGGGCAGCAGATCCTGGTCAGATGCCACAGGCCTCAGGCAGGCTGGGCAGCAAGCAGAGTTCAGACATGAACCAGCCGTCCTTAACCTTGTCCTTGTCCTTGTCCTGGGAGGGAAGGGGCAGCAACCCAGCCAACCCAGGCCTCTGTTTCTTCACTGCAAAGGGGTGCTATCCAGGGGAACATGGCAGAAACCCTCCATGGCTGTACAGATCACAAGCCCCTGCCCTCATGAGTGGGACTCACTGGGCTTGCCAGTCACATGTAGCAGCAGTCACTTTACCTTGGGGTCTCCAGTTTTCCCCTAACTGTGATCGTTGTTTGTGATTTTCCTTTTCACTTCACCTCCTACCCTCCAACCCTTCCCCGACCCCAAACATACTCATAACCTTTTCAGGCACTCAATGTTTTCTTGCTCTGTTTCTTCCCTTCTCTGTTGCAGTTGCTCCTAAGATATCTATCAATCATTTACATCTTAGTAAGAAGTGTATAGCCAGTGTGACTCTCTCTATATATTATATATCGTATGTTTGTACATATACATATACAGTATGTAGTGTGTATATATTACATACTCCATATATAGTATGTGTATGTACATGAGTGTCTGTGTGTATACTATTAAGCTTAGCACCTCATTATAGGAAAAAAAGGTTTTGTGCCTGATTAAATAATTTTTCAGACTTTCTTCTTATATATCAATGTCCTTTTTCTGTCATAAGACAAATATCATAATAGACACACTGGGGGAAATTTTTTAAAGTAGAGGAATCTCACCTATAATCCTATCCCCCATAATTGACTGCTATAAATATTTTGATCTATTTTTCCTATTTTCTTCATTTATAAAATAATGAAATATTTTTTGCTTACCATTCATACATTACACCCAGTTCAAGAAAAAAAAAAAAACATTTGACATACAATTTTTCTTCTTATTCACCAGAGCTAACAAATGTTCTAAATTTGGTGATTTTTGTGTTAACTGTTCCCATGCATTTCTTTATCTTTTACTACAAATGTATATGTCTATAAACAAAATATGATATTGCTTGCATAACTTTAAGTTTCAAATAAATGACATTATACTACAACTTGCTTTTATTGATCTACAACTTGCTATTTTGCTCAAATTATGGTTTTGAAATATAACTATGTTGATACATGTGGATCTTATAACTGCTCTATAATATTCCACTGTAAGAATATTAGAACCCTCACAGAAGGGAGAAGGCAGTGCTCAAGGGATGTGCTGTGATACCAAAAATTGTCTTTTGATATTCAGAATTCACAGTCCAGGCAGTAGGTAAGTCAGGAGTTGATTATTAAGCTTTTAAAATAATTTTGCAAAACTTCACACACTCGGTATAAATTTAGATTAGGCATATCGTTCACCTCACTGGCCTGGAGTCCTTTATATCGACCTTTGGCACAGGGCAGTTCACCAGGAAAAGCCTCCGAGCTGTCAAATACATTAGTCTAAATGATCACGCTCGTGAGCTACAGTCAGAAGAGGATGATGCAGCTCTCACCTGAAAACTACTCACTCTCTTACTTGAGGCATGATTCTGACAAGCTTGGTTTCATTATTTCCAAGTCCATGGTAGATTAGGGATAGCAATTTTAGAGTAGGGAGCCTGACAAGGAAGACAGCAGATAGAAAGGAAATGTGACTCCCAGCTCTGCCCTGCCGTGTTTATCCTCTCGCATGCAGGCTGATGAGCAAGAAAGACAAAGAATCAGACAGAAGAACTGAGGGGCTTTAGCATAAGGCAAATAGCTCTTTAACTACAACGTGAAACTGAGTCATCAGGAAAAAGCTGTACACCCTAGAGAAGGCGGCAAAGTGTGTGATATATTTTAGCAGCATTTCTATTGCAAGTCAGGTATTTAGAAATTTTAACTTTGGAAAAAAATAATGCTTGATGTATGCAGGGTTTACAACTTAGTAAACATTTTCACAAAGTTTGTCGTCACCACCAGTCTGTGAGCCTAGCTGAGCAAGCATTTTGCTTAGGAGCAAGGAAACGAATCCCAATGGCTTCAATGTCCTTCCCAGGCTGTCCACCCCAGTTCCTCTGGCTCTCCACCTTGCGTGTTTCACCCTAGCAGTGTCGCCCTCCTTTCCTGGAACCCTTCCCTGGACACCTGCGCCAGGGCACTATTAAGTCAAAAGTAATAACACTGATGTGCTATAGGTGACTTCTCCGTGAACATACACTTGAGGGCTGGACAGCCCAGTTTGACTCCTGGCTTAGTCACTTAATAGTAGTGTGGCCTCTCTGGGCCTCAATTTACAGATCTGCCACATGGGGATAATAGTTCTACCTACACCTTAGGGTTATTTGTGATAATTAAATGAGTTCATTTACATAAAGCATTTAAACAAATACATAATATGCATTACCCAACTTATCCAGAACAAATGTGAATTCAAAAGTAGTTAGGAAAAATATATAAATGATTTGAGAGTACAAACTTGAATAGGATAATGCATCCCTGCTCTTCACAGAATATTTTAGTGCTTCTGTCCTAGTCCTACTTGATTACTAAATAGGTTTTATTCCAACTTAAAATTATTTACTTATATTTTTAAAAGTTGGGTTTATGGCCCAATAAGCTAATCATGTTTGAGTGCCAGCAAACTGGTACAGTCTGTTCCTGCTTTTAATTTATGATGTGGTTTGAGTCCCTGTGTTTGCAAAAATTTGGGAACATTGTTAATGACAATGTAATAAAAGATTTTAGTAAACAAATTTTAAGTACACAAATGAGGGCTGTGCCGCACGCAGCCTCATGCTGACTTCCTTGCCTGGTGAAGCGTCCTGCTTTAAGAAAGCAAAGTTGCCATTTTTTCACATTATAACAAGACCCTTAGTTAATGACAACTGTATGATGTTTATAGGAAGCCGCAGAACAATCCTGTTCTACTGGCAGCTGGTGGTTGGAGTAGCAATTGGGAAGGTGTCAAAAATTCACACTTGGTTTTTAGCAAATAAATGTTTCAATGTTACTTGATGCAAAACCCTCCATTTTTCTTACAGTATTTTGGAATTGGCTGGAAAATGAGGAAGAAAGGGTGAGCTGCTCGGGGGGAGCCCTCGAGAGGATCTTCCTTTTTTGTGCACTCTGTATTATTAAAGCAGCCCCACAGCGATTGTGCCTTGTCTCCCCTCTCTGTCCTCTTCTGATCATTTCTATTTATGAACATAATTTTACGTAATTTTAGTCATAATGTGGATATTGTTTTGTATTCTTAATTTTTCACCTATCATAAGCAATGCAAAAACATTTCTGCAAAGTCTCCACTTTTCTTCCTTAAAGTTGTGTGTTATTTTCTCTTATAAATTCAGCACTAGTTTATTTGCGTCCTTGAACATTTTCCAGTATTTTTCTGTAATTATCTTTTTACATGTAGTTTTTGTCTTTTTCTTCTTCTTTTGGGTTGCTGTCCTGAGACTATTGCCCAAGGTTGGGATTGAGGAATCAAAGAATGTGAACACTTCTGTTACATCGTGCTGTTGGGACTTCCAAAAAAATGTGAACTAACTTATCATTGTGGAAGTGATTCTTTTTAAGGGAAGATAAAAGACAATTCTATATTTTTGAGAAAAGAGAGACAGGGCAAGAGAAGTATCAAAGGGAAAGAAGAGATGAGGAATGGTATTAAGGGCCCATTACAAATAGGATATATATAAAAAAAAAATCCTGAAACCCATGAGGTGAGACAAGAGGGGATGTGGAAGAGAAGAGAACACCTCTTTTTTTTTTTTTTTCCTCAAGACGGAGTTTCGCTCTTATTGCCCAGGCTGGAGTGCAATGGCGTGATCTCAGCTCACCACAACCTCTGGCTCCCAGGTTCAAGCGATTCTCCTGCCTCAGCCTCCTGAGTAGCTGGGATTACAGGCATGTACCAGCATGCTCGGCTAATTTTGTATTTTTAGTAGAGACAGAGTTTCTCCATGTTGGTCAGGCTGGTCTTGAACTTCGGACCTCAGGTGATCTGCCTGCCTTGGCTTCCCAAAGTGCTGGGTGTGAGCCACCGCACCCGGCTGAGAACACCTCTTTACCTTTTAAAAGGAGCTGGCTGATCCTTAAAGATACCTCACCTGACTGCTTTTCTTTCTGAAAGCACGTAGGGAACATAGGCATGAACTCTTGCCATCTGCAAGGATCCCAAACTCAAGGGCATGTTGGATTTCAAAATGCAGGTCGCATGTTTATAACTTAAAATATAATTTCCCATGAGAAAAAAAGTAATAACAATGACATTTCACTTTTTAATCATTTTACAGTTTGGGGATATGGTACAGTTGTTCCAGTATAAATGGATATGTGGTTTCATTTGAGCCTCACAACAATTTTGGGCAGCAGGGTTGACTCTGTTTGGTTTGACACATACTAAGAAACTCAGAGCAAGAGACTTAGTATTGTCATAGCAATACATATGTGGAGTGCTTTTTTTATTTAAATGAAATTCACTGGTGGGAAACCAAAGCCCAGACTTTTCCAAAAATGGCATCTCCCTCCTCCTCCCCTCTTCCTCCTCTAACCCATGTCCTCGGGGCTAACCTTGCCTCTTTCCACATCAACACACTTGGCCACATTCCTGGTGTAGCATGTAAAAGGCTATTTTAGCCATGATTATTAATAATTTAGAAAAAGGGCAAGTTAGAAAAATATTTGCCTTCTAATTTCAAGATTTGAGGCAGTCTGTAGGCAATGATGTGAAATACATTATGCTAAGGTTATCTTTCAAGTCTTGGGCCTGTTTTGCTATACCGCTGATGCTCTTTTCCCTGACCCAGCTCCAAAGATATGAAATCAGATTGTCTGGAGTTGTGGTTCAAGGCTCTGTATTACAAAACAGACAAACAAAAACAAAAACAAAACTCTAACACAAAAGGAGGCTTAAACAAATGAAAAGATAAAGCATTTCTTATGTAAATAACAAGAAGACAACATAGAGGTGTCATTTCCCCCTAAATGAACTTTTATGTTAAATACTTCAAGATGATACTTGGAGAAAAAAAAAAAACTGTGAAGGGATTAGCTGATGCTAACGTTTGCTTGGGAAAATTAACAAGCATGAACAGGCTGGAATTTCTGAAAAAGAAAAGTAGTGGGGGGATTTGCCTTATGGGATTTTATAGCATGTTAGGAAGAAGCCAGCTCCTGCTGTCTTGTGGCTCTGGCACCTTCCTCACGCAGAGGCATAAGATGACCTAAAGTCACTGTGCTTGTCTTCATCATGCCAGCACTGAGTTTTTGAGGAGATAAGTCTGGCTGTGTGCAAAACAGGTGGAGCCAGACATCAGAGGAATGACTTCATTCTCTAAGAACATTAGAGAGACTGGCTTGTAAGATTGAAGAAGACATGTGTTGGTGAGGGTGTGGGGAAACGGCCACTCTCTTCTATTGGGAGTGGGTATTTATGCTTCAGACACACATGTATGAAGTATTATGTATATAAGAATCTTCTCGAAAATCTGCTAACCCTTCAACTCATTTCTTTCTTTCCTTCTGAACCCCCGTGTTATTCAAAAGCTTCCAATCCCCCAAATGTCTCAATTTTCAGGAGCAGTGAGCTCTTCAGGGAAGATGAGGGGCAGGAAGCCATTTTCTCTCGTGCATTGTTTGTTAAGCATGTGTTTGCAAGTTACAAGTGGATCAGACAAATGTCCTTATTTGCCCAGACAATCCTGGTATATGACATTGTCCTAGTATAATTACTAACAGCTCCTCTTGTAGATGTCCTACTAGGGATGATAAACTACATGATAACCCTATTTAAAAGGCAAAGACTACCTGTATTTTAATATGGGCAGACGATAGCTTTGCCTAGAAGATAGATGTGTGACCTTGCATGTCTCTTTAAGATAGGAAGAAGGTCCCCCACACCTCCAACTGCCTCAGTGTGAACTTCCCTTGGCTTGATTCAAGGGCTTTGACTCAAGGGCTTTGACTCAAGTGGTTTGAGTTAGCCTTGAGTCCTCATAAACATGGAATTATTGAGTGTTGCATCAAATGACTCCCTTCCAAGCTGCCATTTATCTTACCAGAACTGAGTGTGTGCATGTGTGTGTGCATGGGTGTGGTAGCAACGTCATCTTTCCATGGCTAAGAAGTGTGGACATACAGAGAAATGCTCTGTATTACTGCAATTGCTTTTGCATTCTGTTTGCAATGAAGAGGGAGGAGAAAGAAGAGATGGAGGAGGGGCAGGAGGGAGAGAGAAGTGGGGAGCGGGAAAGAAAGGGAGGGAGGGATATTTAAAGCCACTGACAATTCCAGGGTCCTCTCCCTCCCCAGTCCCAGGCACACACTTCTGTGAGAGGGGCTCTGATATAAAACCTGTCCTGGAAGAGGCAGCCTAAGTCTCAGACGCTGCTGTACAGAAGTCCTGTGACGTGGCAGTTTCTATAGCGACGAGTCTCTTTCATTGGAGAAAGCTCCCTAAAGCAGGATACACAAAACCCTAGCAACCGGTTGAAGGCTTTTTTTTTTTTTTTAAATGAAGATTTTTCTGCACTTGAATTCAAAAGGCCCCTTCCTAGGAAAGCAGCTTCGTAGCAGGCAGGAAAGGGCTGGCTAGTGTGTCCTGGGGTGAGGATTTGGAAAGATTTGAAAGCTGTTGTGGACCAGGGTAGGGAAAGGGAGAAAGAGAGGTTGCAGTTTAGTGCTGCCTCGACTGGCTGGTTCCAGTCTGAATTCACCTTCCAGCCTTTTGTATAGGGACCCACCACCACTGCCAATTAACCCATGACATGAATCCGCCAGGGACAAAACAAAACTGCTACTGCCTCAGCAACCCCATCATGGTCTTCCCTTTCACCTGGCGTATTCCAGGCATGTTTTGCAGGGAGAAGTCAAGAACTCAGGCATGCACACCTGAGAGCTGGGAAACAGTAAGCCTGCTTACTTGGCACAAAATAAACGCCCCATTTAGCTGATGCTTAACTCCTGCCTCTTCCCATCAACTCAGCACAAACATCACTTCTTCAGGAAAGTCTACTGAATAAGAGATTGCATTTGGCAGCATGTAAAGAGACCCATCTGAGTAGTTTAACCAAATAGGAGTTTATTTTCCACCTAAGAAGAGGCCCAGAGGTGGGCAGTCCGGGGGGGCTGCCAGCTCCATAATCATCCCTGTCCTAGCTCCTCCTGTCTCTGCCTGGCTGTTGTTCTTGGCATGTTTCACCCTTGAGGTCCCTTCCTGGTCACAAAATGGCTGTTCCATCTCCAGCCAGCAGTGCAGGCAGGAACAAGAAGGAAGCAGTAAGGAGGAAGGGGCGGTGCCCACGTCAAGAAGCAAAACTCTTCCCAGAAATTGGCAGCAGATTCCATATCCATCTCATTGGCCAGGGCTGGGTCATGTGGCTTCAACCCCAAGCTCCAAGGGAGGCTAGGATATGTGGTTTCGTAGCTGGGCAAATTGCCAGCCTGAACAAAACTGTGGCTGTTTAAAGGGCAAGCTGAGGATGAGTGTGGGTGGACAACTAGCAGCATTTGCTACACTTCCCGTGTTCGTGTCTACACACATGCTATCTTCAGGTTAGGTCACCCCTCCCTCCCACACAGCGTCATGCAGTGGTGTGCTGGAAAATGTTTAACAGCCAGATGTCTGGGACAACAAAAGCCACTGTTTGCTCTTATCTGTGGTATAAATACTCCCACCATGGCCAATTTTAAGCTATCAACATGATGTCCAACAGAGTTAGGAAGACAGACATAGTAACACATCACTCTATAGTATTTCCAACATGCAGACATAAAAAATATAAACAACCTCAAAAGCATAGATAATAGTAAAATGTAAAATAATTAGGAAGTAATGGGTTTAAAATATGTATCTCATTTTTAATATAAATCGTGTAATTTTTAGTATATATAACTTAATATATATATTTTTGAGATGGAGACTTGCTCTGTCACCCAGGCTGGAGTGCAGTGGTGCAATCTTGACTCACTGCAATCTCTGCCTCCTGGGTTCAAGTGATCCTCATGCCTCAGCCTCCAGAGTAGCTGGGACTACAGGCACAGGCCACCACGCCTAGCTAATGCATTTTTTTTTTTTTTTTTGGTATTTTTAGCAGAGACCAGGTTTCACCATGTTGCCCAGGCTGATCTCGAACTTCTGACCTCAAGTGATCCACCCACCTCGGCCTCCCAAAGTGCTGGGATTACAGTTGTAAGCCACCGCGCCTGGACTATAATTTAATTTTCAATAGTGTCTGCATTTAAAGGCTCACAGCATCCTTAAAAATGTAACCATCCACTCTCATTAGCCACTGCACACTGACTCCCACATGTCACACCTCTGTGGATCTCTGCATTTCCTACACTGTGCCTATCAGTTTATTATCATTGTGCTATTTGTGTGATTCGGTGTCAATATTTGTTCCCCCCACTAGACTGTAAACTCCACTAGGGTAGTGTTTGTGTCTGGTTTTGCTTACAATGTCAGCAGGTGCTCAATAAATATTTGAATAAATAAGTGAATCAATTCAATTTGGAACAAGGAGGTGCATATATGCATGTATATATGTATAAACAAACAAACAAATAAATACATAAATTAGTGATTTCTGCAAAAGATCTTACATCTCAGCCTCCAGTTTTGTTTTTCTTTTATCCCCTAGTACTGGGTGTCATTCTTTTAGTATCTTAGTTCCCGAACTTTATTAAGATACAAATGGTTGATGAAGCTTTGACATCCTTTTTTTGGACATCTGTGGCTGGTGCTTACTACCTGCACAGAAAGACAGATCCTGGAGCAGCTGGGCTTTATTCTGTGACGGCCCTAAAAGGGAATGTTTGTTTTCCCTTACCCCCATGTCCACTGTGGATCTGATTCTTCAAGGACGCCTCCCTGGAAGTTAGAGGGACATTTTAGGAGGCCCATTAAGTGGCAACACGTAGTCTGGGGCTGAGTGCCCATAGGTCTGGGACCTTGTCTGTTCTGAAAGAAACCAGAGGCAAAGTACTACTTGGTTTCCCCTCTTAGAAAAAGGGTCTCCACCTCTACTCTACAGACATGCAGCAGACATCTAGGACTTCAGGCAGAGCTTTCCTGATGAGGGAGTCCTCAGCTTAGCCCCACAGACCTCAGTTTCACATTCAGCTCCTACCCAAAGGGCATCTTTTAGAAGACCAGCACCTGGTTGCCACTCTAAATGAGTCTAGCCTTTGCACAGACTTCAGGAGCCCACTCTTCCGAACCCAGTATTCAGGCAGGAAGGAAACTATGAGAGTAATGGCACCCCTATCCCCAACTCTCTGGAGACAGGGAAGCATAGAAATGAAGTAAAGAAGGAAACTGAAAATAGAGTAAAAGATCACTGAATTTTCTTAGTACCCAAAGTTGGTTCCAAAATCAGAGAAAGGAGGAGCTGGAATATCTCCTGCATGCGTCTGAGTTGGGATCTAACCCTGTGACTCCGCCAACTCCCAGAGTTTTCTGAGTCCTGCATCCCATCAATTGGCTTAAAAGTTGCTCCTCATTTTCTGCCATTAAAGCCAAACCCCATGAGGGATGGGTTTCAGGGCTTATTGCTTGTATCACATTAACAATTTTTCTCTTCTAAAATGAGACGCAAGTGTTGGGAAATAGATAGAGGATGCGGTGACCTGTGATGTTGCATTTTGGCACTAACTGCTGCGGACTGGGCTATTTTGGATGCACTCGGGGAAAGCTTAAAGAAAGTCTAGCCTATTAACATGCTCACCGAAGACAGAACAGTCTGGCTTTGTGAAAACATTAGCAGGATGGCACTAGCAGCCTGATTTTCAGGATGTAAGTAAACTTGATTTGTCAGAGTGACAATAGAGAGAGTCCAGAAAGAGTCCAGGCTTGACTTATTAAAAACATTTACTCTTAGGCCGGGCGCGTTGGCTCACACCTGTAATCCCAGCACTTTGGGAGGCCGAGGCGGGCGGAGAACGAGGTCAGGAGATCGAGACCATCCTGGCTAACACGGTGAAACCCCGTCTCTACTAAAAATACAAAAAAAATTAGCCAGGCGCGGTAGCGGGCGCCTGTACTCCCAGCTACCCAGGAGGCTGAGGCAGGAGAATGGCATGAACCCAGGAGGCGGAGCTTGCAGTGAGCCGAGATCACGCCACTGCACTCCAGCCTGGGCGACAGAGCGAGACTCCGTCTCAAACAAACAAACAAACAAACAAACACACACACACACACAAAAAATCATTTACTCTTGGTTTCCTTAACCACTTTCAGGGAGTAGAAGGTTCTAAGAGGAAATATAGACTTAATACCAAGTGCCTGATGTGGAGCAAATGAAGTTTATACTTGTTGTGAAGGGGCTGTTAGCCAAGCCTGGGGTCCCAGCATGCATGGAAACATCTGCACAACTGCTGTTAGACATCAGCAGGAAGTGCCAAAGGAAGTGTGGACTGTATAGGATTTTTGCAGGCTAATGACAGCACTGTCCCTCTAGTGGCAGGTATCTGAATTGCAGGCCCAGTGCCTTGGGACCAATCAGCACAAGGAAGACGTTATATCTCACAAATTCAAGTGTTACCACAGCCTACATTTTTATGGGACTTACCATTTTAAAAGTTCTTTCACATGCACTTTCTCTCTTGAGTCTCACAACAGCTCTGTGAAAAACAGGTGATATTTTATTTTACAGATGGGGATGTAAAGGATAAGGGTCCATGTAGCTCTTCATGGACTCAGGTCTCCTGACTTTCAATTTAAACCTCTTTCCCCTTCTGCCCATTGAAATTAGCTTGCTTGGTGTCCCATTCAGGTCTGAGATGTCTACAATGTGAAAATGAATGGTCTCTTGTCCAAGCACTGAATTGCTCCTTTTCAAGGTAATGGTTCTGGAAACTGTGACTTTAAAGAATGAGTTAAGGTTAAAGAGTTATGAGAAGAGTAATGAGAAGGTTAAAGAAATGCTTTAACCTTAAGAGATAAATGGTGACAATTTCAGATACTGTTGATGGCAATCGGAGGAGAGTTTCCCAACTTGAAAAGCCAAACCTTGGAAGCAGCCTCCTAGTCCTCTTCTGAGTGGGACGGGGGTTGGAAGTAAACTGAAGTTGTAAAGTCTAAAAGATACTCTGGCTCCTGCAATTTCTCTCCTATCTCTGAGCTGATGTGTGTTGCTCCTTTAGAAGGTGAAATGGCTTTTATTTAGTAACTGGGGCTCAGGCTTACAATGCAAATAACCCTTGGAGAAAGAATAGATTGGCTTTCATTTTTAGTAGGTTGGAAATTATTGATTTACTGAGAGCTATTTTGCTGGACTGTGGTAGGGGAAGGGGAGATTCAGAATGCCAAGTAGAGGCCAAGAATGGAGGACGGTGGCACAGAAGCCCGCTTCTGCAGGTGCCACCATGTTGACCTGCCTGCAGGA
Organism: Pan paniscus; assembly: GCF_029289425.2. Lineage (NCBI taxonomy): Eukaryota > Metazoa > Chordata > Mammalia > Primates > Hominidae > Pan > Pan paniscus. Next base: position 43,294,422 of record NC_073253.2, on the reverse strand, counting down.
CTTTCTTCTGGGGTGAAGCAGCCTCACTTGTCCCTCACCCTGCCACCCTCTCACCACAAGCCTAAGCTGCCCAGGTAGGGCTTCAGCCATTTAGCTTGCCTGGCCTGACTCCAGGGTGAACTCTGCATTCAGCTCTCAGCTCACCAGACTGCTTCATGCTCTTCTCTTTCATGGCTCCTTGGAGGGCCATTGAGGGAGAAGAGATGGCAGAGGAGGAAGCTGCTGCAAATTTCTCTGCATCCTCTTATGCCCCAGAGGTTATATCAGAGCTTTCTCTCCAGATCTTAAGGGAAATAAGATATTGAATTAGAGACACCGGAAGGCCCCATTTGATTGACATACAGAAAGAAGAACGGTTTTCTTGACAGAGAATGTGTAAGAGAGTGAGCATCCATGAGTCTATCTCTGTGTAAGAAGAAAGAACAAAGAAAATGTTTTCAATACATTCCATCACCCTAAAATAAAAGTCACTAATATTACAAGCATTCCCTCACGGGCACAGATACATCACACACACACACACACGCGCACACACACACACACACCACATCACATCCCTAATAGCTTTGACAATTTTCCTCCAGCCAATGAGCTCCTTGCTGGTATCTCATGAACTTTGTGCCACAGTTCTGGTCTCTCCCATGACCTAGAACAGACTGGAGAAGAAAGTGACCAGAAAAAAGCCTGGCCTTCTTCTCTATTGATTCATCTGGTGCCCAGGGCTGCACCACCGAGGGCTTTCACTCTCCTCAGGGCCCAGAGCACCAGCTGCTGCCCAGCGCAGATCAAGTAGTGAGTGAGGACAAAGCCTGGCCAGCTACCTGGAAAGAAAGTCCTTCCTGAAGGCTGAATTGTCCTCATTTTTATGTATTAGGCTGGTGCAAAAGTATTTGCGGTTTTTGCAATTAAAAGTACTACCAAAAACCACAGTTACTTTCACACCAACCTAATACATAGCAAACCACTCCCCTAACTTTGGATGGACAATTGCTCTTTTTTATGTAATAAGATCCTTTTCAACTTCCAGCCACCAAGCTACAGACCTCCAGGAAAGGCAAAGGGCAAAATTGTGCAGTCTGTCCTTAGCTTGGCTCCCTGCTTCTGTGGGAAATTCCCAGAGGGGAGAGGAAAGGAACCTGGGAATCCCTTCTTCTGAAGACAGATTGCTGGTCTAGTGTTTACACCTCCAATGCCATTGTCCAGGGCTAGTCGGCAGGGTGGTGGGGGGAGCATGGGAGTGTGTGTTTGTAATACTCTGGTCTGATTTAAACTCCTTGAATCTCTGTCAGTCATCTCATATATCCCAGGAGTAGCCCATAGTTAAGTGCTTAGGCAGAGGAAGGTGGGAAAAGGTTGCTTAGGCAGAAGAGGGGGAAAAGGAATGAAAACACTTAGGAGGAAAAGAAAGATGTGGGCAGCGGTTTGAATGAAAGAGAGTGAGGGAAATAAATTACTCTTCCAATGACAAGGGGGCACTAAATAGATGGGCTTGATCCCTGCAGTGAGGCAGCAAGCAGCTGCTCAGAGCATTCTGTAGCCAAGCCTGCTGCAGTCCAGAATGGAGGGGCTGAGGCTTGGTGTTCTGCTGGATAAGCAGGAGGAAAACCTTGAAAATTTGCTTGATTCCATCAAATGCTTTTGCTGATTAAAGGCTTAGAAACTGCCAGAGTTCCTAACGCCTGTCTCTCCCAAACTAGCATGGTACAGGAGACCAAGCAGATAGTGATCTGAATTCGAAGGGAATATGAGAGATGGTGACCTGAAATCTCACCCAGCAGACGCCCCAGAGCTGGGGTCTGCCACTCTCTTGGAGAGGCTGAGGTCCTGGAATCTGGTGAGGGAATGGGGTGCAGGCTGAGTCCCAAGGCATAGGTGAGAGACATAGAACCACCAACTGATATTAAAATAACATTCTGCTTTGAGTGGAATCACTGTTTGCTGTGAGCTGCAAAAGGAAGACAAACACATCTTCTCTGAAGCTCGTGCTGATCCATGGGTGGCCTCTTGGGCAGGCAGAGTGAGAAGGGAAGACAGGAGGAACAGTCCAGCCAGCTGAAGTGACACAGCCTTCCTGCCAGAAAATCAACACCCTACCTCTTTGTCAGGGTCCTGGGCTTGGGCTGATGGCTGAAGCTCCTCTTGGGAGGAAAGTGATTCTTCCAGCTGAGAGGTTGGATTCTGGGAGGCACAGAAAAGATTCTACCACCCAATGAGCAGCCCCCGCACCTACTCTGAGGAAGGGCCAGAACACACAGGCCCCCTTGAATCTGGAGCAAACCTCTATACTGGAGGGAGCCCTGAGGGTCTCAAATGAGAAAACAGGTCCTTTCTTTGTACCCAGGTATCCCTTTATTCCTAGGGATAGTGTTTCTCTCAAGAAGATAGAATCTGGAAAAATATATTACCTGGAGACTATAAAATCCTAGATCAGAAGGCGGCTGTGGGCCCCTAAGCCCATCCTCCTCATTTACAGATGAAGAAACAGAGGCCAGGGGCCCACACTTAGCAGAACCCGGATGACAGCACAGATTTCCTCATTCCTATCCAGCCCTCAAAGTGCCTCACCCTGCCGCCTCCACTTTGTGTTCCTGCAGGAACTCCCAGCCAGTCCACCATGCACACATATTTTTTAAATAGACCTTATTTTTTATTTATTTCTTTTGTAACTTTTATTTTAGGTTCGGGGCACACGTGCAGGTTTGTTACACAGGTACATTGCGTGTCACAGGGGTTTGGGGCACAGGTAGTTTCATTACCCAGGTAATAAGCGTAGTACCTGATAGGTAGTTTTTTTTATCCTCACCATCCTCCCACTCTCCAGCCTCAAGTAGGCCCTGGTGTTTACTATTCCCTTCTTTGTGTCCATGTGCACTCAGTGTTTAGTTTTCACTTATAAGTGAGAACATGCAGTGTTTGGTTTTCTGTTCCTGTATTAGTTTGCTTAGTATAATGGCCTCCAGCTTCACCCATGTTCCTACAAAGGACATGATCTCATTCACGATCTCAGCGGTTTTAGGTTCATAGCAAAATTGAGGAGAATGTACAGAGATTTCCCATATATTCCTTGCCCTAGCACATGCATAGCCTCCCCAGTTTGTCAATATTCCCCACCAGAATGGTACCTTTGCTACAATGGATGAGCCTACTTTGACACACCAGTATCACTCAAAGTCCATAGTTTACATTAAGGTTCACTCTTGGAGTTGTACATTCTGTAGGTTTGGGCAAATGTTTAATGATGTGTATAACCCATTATAGTATCATGCACAGGAGTTTGCCCTAAAAAAATCCTCACATAAACAATTTTCATGGCAATTCCAATAACCAAGAACTAATCACAAGGCTTAATTGCCATAAGCGTGGGGATCCCTCTCTGGTGAACAACTGGCTGGGTGCTCACTGGCTTGAAGACATTTCCCTGCCCCATATTCCTTGTTGCTGGCACCCAGAATGGAAGTGTTTCAGTATATTCAGGTCCAGCATTAGGATGTGGGCACCTCAGACTGACAGATAGGACCAGGCAGAACCAAGCTGTCATATGTAGAGTTGACATTGTTGACAAGCTCCTGCTTCCACCCCAAAGGCTCCCTCTTCCTCCAACACACACACTTCCTCTATCCTTTCTTCTAGCTCAGCAAACTTCTTTCTATCCTTCCTAACACATCCAGTGCCGTTGCATTATATTCTCTTCTGACTGTCAAAAAATGGGACCAGGAAGGTGTTCAAGGCCAATTATTTGCTATTCAGTGTCAGTTGAGGTCTTTCCCTTTCCCTTTCCAGACGCATTTGTAACACAGGCTTTAGCTCTTCTTATGTAATGAAAATTTTTGTTTTAGAAAGTTTGGATTTCTAAAAGGAGGTGGAAAGAATAAGGCCCTTCTCAGAGTCCTTGAAATCATCTCAAATAGCACCTACTTCTCCTACTTTGCATAGCTCAGGTTCTGGCCTCCCTTCAGCCAGAGACAATGGTGGAGAGCCAACACAGGATTTGAATAGAGAGGAGGATTTGAACTGGAAATAAATAGTCATTTGGAACAAAAGCTAAAGTTTTATTTTTCCAAAATATAAAACAAGTGAGAACTAGATAGATCCCTGGCTCTCAATGCTGTCATGCAGATGTGCTGGTATTAGATAAAAGAGTGCTGGAAAGTCCTGGATTCTGGTTCTGGGTCTATGTGCAAGTAGCTGGATGACATTGCAAATAACTATTTCTCTGAGCCTTGATTTCTTCTTTTCAAAAATGTTCCCACTGCAAAACTCTGTATAGTTCAGAGGAGAAACAAAAAGCAAACCAGATGAATCCAGGCTGCCAGACTTTTCATATTCCCTGCTTTCAACAAAGGTGATTACAGTGGCTTGGAGAAGCTGTTTTCATCAAACCTTGGCCTGACCTATCTCAAGAAGAAGGTGCTAGTGGCCAACAGATTGCAAACACCACTATGACAAAGAACCCCTCTCCATTTAAAAAGGAAAGCATATTGATTTTTGGAATAGCCATTTCCTAGTATATGTAACTTTGAGCCAAACCAACGAAATTTATGAGGACTCAGCTTAATCTTATAACATTTTAAGATCAATAACAGCTGCCTGGAAGAACCTAACCATTATGGTGGTTGAAAAAGGCAGATACGAGAATATTGCAACAATTAAAGCAAGTTGTATAACAGAGGAGAGATCTGAGCTGCTGTATCTTGTGGAAAGCACCTAGGCCTGAAACTAAAGTTAGGACTGTAAGGTACAACTTCTGGTTCTGATGCCAATCATAGATAAGCATCATCACTAAGAGAGGAACCATATTTATACTTGCTGACTATTGTAACCAGTACTTGGCTCATACTAGATACTCAATAAATATTATTTGAATCAACGTCTTGCAATGTTACTTAATCATTGAGCCTCAGCTATCCTTTATTATCCACTCTTTCATTTGATTCTTTCTTCGGTTCCCCTACCACCACCTCCTTGTATAGGTTGCCATTATCTTTGCCTAGATTGTTGCAGTAGACTCCTAACATTCTCATTGCCTCGGTCTTGCCCCCATCTAATCTGTTCTCCACACTGCAGCCAGAGTAATCCTTCTGAAAGGATACTCAATATTTAAAGCCAGTCTTCTACATTGTAAAATGTATTAGCATAAAATTGTTCATAATATACTCTTATTTTCTTTCATATCTCTAGTGTCTATAGTAATGTCTCTTTGTTTAATATCCCAACACATTGTATTTAATAAATATTCCATATGAACTTGAGAAGAATATATTCTGAAGTTGTTTGATGCAATGTTCAATTAAGTTGTCTAATCATATTGTTCAAGCTTCTATTTCCTTAATAATTTTTTCTTTTCATTCTATCAGGTATGTTAAAATCTTCAGTTATGATTATACATTTGTCTCTTTCTTTTAATCTATCAACTTTTGCTAAAGCAAAAGCTAAAGCTAAAACAAAAGCTAAAGCTAAAGCAAAAAGCATACTTTGAAGCTGTTATTCATTTTATACAACTTAAAACCATTAAATCTTTCTGTTGGACTTACCCTTTTGCCATAATAAAAATTTATGACAAAAGGGTAAATTCTCTTTTCTTTATTGTATTAATCTAGAGAATTAGTTACGAATTTTATTAATATTATGACCTCTAGTAATATTTCTTGACTAAAGTCTTTTTTTGGTCTGAAATTAATATAGCTACACCAGTCTTTGCTTTGCATGGTATACCTTTTTCCATCTTTTTACTGTCAGTCTTTCTGTATCCTTATATGTAAAGTTTATCTTCTAAAAACATATTTAATTGGGTTTTACTTTTTAATAACTGTTAAAAATTTTCTTTAAGTTCAGTGCTCAGTCTATTTACAATTACTGTAAGTACTGATATATTTGGATTTAAGTGTATATCTTTGTGGCAATAAATGTGACAATTTAGGGAAATGTACAAGTTCCTTGAAAAGCAAAACTTTCTAAAATTAATAGAAAAATAAGTAGAATATTTCCTTATCTGATAAATAATTTGGATTTCTAGTTAAAAACGCTCTTACAAAAAAATTTCAGGATTAAATGACTTTACAAATGAATTCTTCCAAATTTTTATTTTAAAAAATAATACTATTCTTACACAAACTCTTCTGAGAAAGAAAAAGAAAAAATAATGAATAATTCTCAACTCATTTAATAAAACTAGCATTACTTTCATTAGGTGAATGCCTCAGAATGACATTTCAAGAAAAAAAAATCACAGACCAATCTTATGTATGAACATAGATGGAAAAATCCTAAACAAAACTTTGGTAAATTAAACCAAGTGATATATAAAAAGATAACACATAATGGTTATATTCCAATAATGTAAGGTTGATTTAACATTCAAAAATCAATGTAGTTCACCATATTAATAGAATAATGGAAAAAATCACATAATTATCTCAGTAGTGTAGGAAAAAGGATTTGACAAGACATTCACTCTTGATAAAAATTATCAGCAAACTAAGATTAAAAGGAAATGTTCTATAGCAAACATATTTAATAATAAAATATTAAATGCTTATCCCTGAGTTCAGCAGCAAAGCAAAGATGTTCACCATCACCACTATCACTAATATGCGACTGTAGATCCAAGCCAGTACAATAAGCTTAGCAAAAAGGAGGTATAAAAATTGAAAAGGAAAAAATAAAACAAACATTATTTACAGACTACATGATTGTATACATAAATAATTCAAAAGAATCAATAGAAAAACTATGAAAAATAATAAATAATTTAACGATATCACTCTACACAAGGTCAAGAGATAGAAATCACTTATATATACTAGCAACAAACAATCAGAAAATGAAAAAAATTTCAAATTCCCATTTCATAATAGCATAAAATACCCCAATTGTTTAGTGATAAAACTAACATAAGATGCACAAAATCTATAAAACATTATTCAGAGACATTTTTAAGCCATAAATCAATGGGTTAATATACCAAATTCATAGATTGGAAGACATATATACTTTCAATATTATTATTATTAAGATGTCAATTTTTTTCCAAATTGATCTACAGAGAAAATGCAATCTCATTCTAAACCCCAGTAGGTTTTTTTTGTAGAAATTACCAGAATTCTAAAATTTACATAGAAATGCACAGAATATAGTCAAAACCATTTTGACTATATAGTAGTCAAAACCATTTTGAAAGACAACGTATTTGGAAGACTTACATTTCATGATTTTGAGACTTACTATAAAATTATAGCAATCAATTCAGTGTGGTATTGGCATAAGGATCAACAAATTGTTCAATGAAACCCAGTAGAGTTCATGGATAGATCTGCACATATATGGCCAGTTGATTTTTTGACAAAAGCTTCAAGAAAATTCAATGTGGAATTCTAACTAATTGTGCAGAAACAACATGATATCTATATGAAAAAACAGAATCTAAATTCCTATTGCAAACTATTACAAAAGTTTATTTAAGATAGTTCATAAATCTAAATGCAAAAAAGAAAACATAAAACTTCCAGAAAAAAACAAAGAATTCCATATCTGTATGTTAAGCAATAATTTCTTAGACAAAGCCAGAAAACACTTACTATAGGAAAAAAATTGATACATTATAACTCTTCCTTCTGCTCTTCAAATGTACTATTAAGAAAATGAAAAGGCAAGTCACAGATTGTAAACAAATATTTGCAATAAATATATCTGGCAGAGGATGTGTGTCCAGAATACATAAACAACTCTTTAATAACCATGAAAAGCAAACAACCCAATTTTTTAATGGGCAAAAGACATGAACAGACATTTAACAAAATATATATAAATGGCCAGTAAACAGATTCTCAACATCATTAGTCATTAGGAAAATGCAATCTCAAACCGCAAGATATGACTTCACACCCAGTAAAATAGCTAAAATTTAAGACAGACAAGACCAGGGGTTGATGAGAATGTGGAGAAGTAAGAACTCTCTAAATTGTTGGTAGAAGTATAAAATGGCACAGCCATTTTGGGATACATTTTCCAGTTGCCACTAAAAGCATACTTACATATACCCTATAACCTGCAATTCCACTCCTGGGTATTTACCCAACAGAAATGAGCACATACACCCACTAAAGATGTGTGCAAGAATATTTATAACAGCTTTATTAATAATTGGCAAAATCTGGACTCAATCCAAACACCTGTTAACAGATCAATGAATAAACAAATTGAAATATGGTCTTACAACGAAATATTACACAACAATGAAAAGAAACAAAGTACAGCAAAAACAAAGATGAATCTTGCAGACATAAAGTTGAATGAAAAAAACTAGACTCAACAAAGAACATACTGTATAATTCCATTTATATGAAGTTCAAAAAGAGGCAAAACCAATTCATGGTGAGAGATTTTTGGAATAGTGGTTACTTTAGTAGAAGGCACGAGGAAGCCTTCTGAGACTTGATTTGGGTGGTGTGTACATGGTGTATATATACGTAAAAATTAAGTGGTACACTTTAGATAGGATGAACAACTTGGCCTGGATTATCTGGAACTGTCTAATTTTAGTCAAAGTTTAGATTTGTGCACTTTCTCACATGTATGCTATTCCTTAATTTTTACAAATCTGGAAAAGAAGAAATTTCAATAGGAAGAATAAAAAAGGTTTTCAACAGCTCTCCACTGCCCTCAGGACAAAGTCCAAACTCCTCCTCACAGCAAGTAAGTTTTTGCGGTGTGGCCTCCTTGTGACTCCTCAGTTTCACATTCTGCCTCACTTGGTGCACTCTCTCCTCCAGCTCCACTGATGGCTGGCAGCTCCCTGTACATGCCATGCACCCCCCTCTCTTTTTTAATTGACAAATAAAAATCGTATATATTTATGGTGTACAATCTCATGCTTTCAAATATGCAAATAATGTAGAATGGTTAAATCCAGCTAACGAACTTATGCCTCATCTCACATGCTTATTTGTTTGCGGTGAGAACACTTAAAATCTACTGTCTTCACAATTTTCAAGAATACAATACATTGTTACTAAATATAATGACTACGTTGTACAATAGATCTCTTGAACTTATTCTTCCTATCTAACTGAAATTTTGTGTCCTTTGACCAGTATCTCCCAATCCCTCCCTCCCACCTCAGAATCTGGTAACCATCATTCTACACTTTCTACTTATACAAGATCAACTTTTTAGATTCCACATATGAAGGAGACCATATGATATTTGTCTTTCTGTGCCTGGTTTATTTCATTCAACATAATGTCCTCCGGGTTCATCCATGTTGTCATGTGTTGCAGAATGTCTTCTTTTTCAAGGCTGTATAGTATTCCATTGTGCATATGTACCAGATTTTCTTTATCTATTCATCTGTTGATGGACACTTAAGTTGATTCCATATTTTGGCTATAGTGAATAGGGCTGTAATGAACATGGGAGTACAGATCTTTCTTTGACATACTGATTTCATTTCCTTTGGGTATATACTCAGTAGTGGATCATAGGGTGGTTCTATTTTTAATTTTTTGAGGCACCTCCATACTGTTTTCCATAAATCGGATCTACCAATTTACATTCTCACCAACAGTGTGCAAATCTGCCATCATTTTCTTCACATCTCTGCCATCATTTATGTTTCCTTTGCTAATAGCTATTCTAACAAGTGTGAGGTGATATCTCTCTGTAGTCTTAATCTGCATTTCCCTGATGATCAGTTATGTTGAACATTTTTTCATATATTCATATATCTGTTGGCTGTTTTTATTCTTTTGAGAAATGTCTATTCAGGTCCTTCATCCATTTTTAATTGGGTTGTTTTCTCGTTGTTGCATTATTTGAGTACCTTATGCCTTTTGGATATTAGCCCCTTATCAGACGTATGGTTTGAAAATATTTTCTCTTATTTCATAGGTGTCTTTTCACTCTGCTGATTGTTTCCTTTGTTGTGCAGAAGCATTTCAGTTGGATGTAATCCCATCTGTCTATTTTTTCTTTTTATTGCCTGCCACGTCCTTTCTTGCATAGGCTAGTCCATCAGCCCAGAAACCTTTTGTTCTAGCTTTTCCCAGCTAGTTCAAATTCATCCTTCAAAACTCAGCTTGAGTATCATCAACTATAGGAAGCTTTCCCTGAGACATATCCAAGGTTTGGGATATCCTATAGCACATGTGAAAAGGGTCAGTTAAGTATTTATTCCTTTATTCAATAAAACATTATATTAAACTCCTAAAAAGGTACCAGGAAGTACACAGCCCTATAGGGTCTAACAGGGCTAGTAGACACAGAAACAAACCTTGGCAGAAAAATGCAGATGCACCATTTCACCTATTCCAGGCCTGCAGGGATAAGAGGGCTTTTGATGGCCTTTGGAGAGGAAGAAATAATACCTACAAAATAACTTATTCTAACCTCTTTCAACTACTTGTTATCTACACTGATCAAAAGAAGAGATTATTTTCTTTGAGTAATCTTTTAAATAGTTCCATTTTCTTGCTTTTCTACTTTTTAATAACATCCTGAGAAAACAGTGATATTTAGCAACAGTAAATTTTCCAAGGGCTATAACTGGTTTGTGTAATTTACAAGCTGCCTGAGTATTGAGGGTTAGTTAGGATTCTCACCCCAGACTACATGGTTTTGTATCCCCATCGACCACTTATGAGCTTTGGGGCCTTGGCCAAGCACTTAAACTCTGTAATCCTCAGTTTCTTCACCTGCAAAATTGGAATAACAACAGTACTTACCTCAAATGGTGCTGTAAGGATTAAGTGAATCAGTGTACATAAAAAGCTTAGAATGGTGGCTCACAGACATGGTGTCAGCACTCCAAAAGGGTAGCCATTTTACGTGGAATATGTAAAAAAAACTAGGTAGCATTACAGATACTTCTCCACTCATCATTACCCCGTATCTCCCCACCTGTCCTCAGCCCCAGGCTCACATTTCTCACAGCCTATTGGATGTTATCATCTGACTAAAATGTGAGTGACTCAAACTCAATAGCCATGAATCGCAGATCTCTTCCTTGACTTGTGCTGATTATCTGTTACCTAGCTTAAAAACATCCAGATCATTTCTTTGTACCACCATCTTTCATATCCATTATTCAGCAAGTCCTGACAATTCTCGATTTCTCACAGCCATTTCTTCCTCCTCTTCTTCTTCTTCTCCTTCCTCTTCCTCCTCCTCTTCCTCCTCCTCCTTCTTCTTCTTCTTCCTCTTCCTCCTTCTTCTTCTCTTCCTCCTCCTTCTCCTTCTCTTCCTCCTCCTCTTCATCTTACTCTTCCTCCTCCTTCTCCTTCTTTTTCTGTTTCTCCTTTTTTTCTTATTTCTACTGCCTCGTCCAGAAATAGAATTTTAGCTAATCACTCATTTGGGTTTCTTCCATGGCATCTTAAATCACTCTCCCCTAACTCAGACTGATCTTTCTAGAACATCCCTTGATCCCATACTCTCTTGCTTAAAAATCTTTAGTGGCACCTAATTGTTTCCGGCAATCAGTCAAACTCCACAATCTGACATCAATGCTCACCACAGTCTGACCCAAAACCTACCCTTTCACATCAATTTCTTTTATCTTCCACACAAAATTTCTCTGCCAAGTTGTATACCAATTTACCGCACTGACTAATAAACCAAGCTGGAACTAGGGCTAAGGCCTGAGGCCTGCAAGGGACCTCATCCTTCTCTAAGCCCAAACTAAAAGCTTAGCAACAGGCCAGGCACGGTGGCTCATGCCTGTAATCCCAGCACCTTGGGAGGCTGAGGTGGGCAGATCACTTGAGGCTAGGAGTTAGAGATCAGCCTGGACAACATGGTGAAACCCCATCTCTACTAAAAATACAAAAATTAGCCAGGTGTGGTGGTGCATGCCTATAATCCCAGCTACTTGGGAAGCTGAGGCACAAGAATCACTTGGACCTGAGAGGCAGAGTTTGCAGTGAGCTGAGAGCATGCCACTGCACTCCAGCCTGGGCAACAGAGCAAGACTCTGTCTCAAAAAAGAAAGAAAAGAAAAAAGAAAGAAAAGCTTAGCAACAGCAATTGACGCCATTGACCTAATGTGAATGAGGCAGAGTACCCAAATGCCAAATACCAAAGAGAAATGAAAGCAGGCAAGATGGGTCCTCCCAAGCCCAGGCCATCTGTGACCTGCCCATCCAGCCACCTGGAGAGACAAGGTAGAAAAGAGTGCCACATCCCAAGGCATCAACTATTAAGAGTTACAATGTTCCTACCCATCAACAAAGCCTGGACTTGTTATTGTCCTGGAATCTGACCAAACAGATGTGTCAGTGCTCCCAGAGTGGAAGGAAAAAAGTGGAGCTCTGGTATCTCCTCTCACCTGAGGCTTCAGCGTTACAATGCTTCCCACCTCTTGACCCTTGCTCATATTGCTAACCCTGCCTTGAATAGCCTCCCCACTTTTGCCTGTTGAAACTTATCCTTCAAGATCCAGAACAACATTCTGCTTCCTGATCACCTTACTTCAATCTCATTTCTTCTAAATTCTAACAGCATTGACTATACTTCTAATTTGCTACTTATCATCTCCTGCCTCCTGCTTTGCATTATTGGCTGTGCTTTCTTTTTTTTTTGAGAAGAAGTCTTGTTCCGTCGCCCAGGCTGGAGTGCAGTGGCGTGATCTCGGCTCACTGCAACCTCTGCCTCCTGGGTTTAAGTGCTTCTCCTGCGTCAGCCTCCCGAATAGCTGAGATTACAGGCACCCGATTGGCTCTGCTTTCTTGGGTATATATATATATATATATTTTTTTTTTTTTTACTCTTTTTTATTTTTTTTTTTTTTGTATTTTTAGTAGAGACGGGGTTTCACTGTGTTAGCCAGGATGGTCTTGATCTCCTGACCTCGTGATCCGCCCGCTTCGGCCTCCCAAAGTGCTGGGACTACAGGCATGAGCCACCACGCCCGGCCTTACATATATTTACTCTTAACTGCACTGACAACTTTTTAAACTATAGATCGGGTCCCCAGTGTAAGTCTGGGGATATCAATTAAGATTCTCCTGTCTAATTTTTGACACTAATACCAACTACGCTTAATAAATGTGTTGATGAGTTTAATGTTTTATGCATTAGATAGATGTCAGTATGAAAGAGATCTAAAGATATGGGTAACATAGAAGAGCGTTCATTGCTGCCATCCTTATAATGGCAAAAAAAAAAAAAAAAAGGAAAATAACCAAGTGTCCATTAACAAGATAATGGATAAATTAAAATATATTAAAAACACTGTACTGATGAAAATAACAAACTAGATTTATATGTATCAACAGGGATAAATCTAAAAACCTAGTACTCAGTGAAAAGGGCATATTTTAGAGCTATAATCTTCCATGTATACAAATTTTAAAAAGTACAGATAAAATAATATATTCTGTAAATGAGTCAATGAAAAAAACTGGCTGAAATAAATGAATCAAACTCAAATTAAAAGTGGTCTCTAGAGAGAAAGAAATAGCCAGAGTCTTCAAACTTTTTTTATAATTTTTATTTTATTAACTGAAGTAAAACCAGCAGCATGAGAACAAGAGTGCTCATTATATGGTTCTTTGCCTTTTTCTGTATTTTTAAAGCTTCTCAAAACGAAGAGAAACAAACACAAAGATACCATTTGCTGCAGCCCTGGTCCTCCAGCGGGTGTGCTATTATTCTCCCTATTGTGTAAATATAAAGGTCAAGGAAGAGGGGAGATGCTGAAGCTGTATGGGAGCTAAGGCATGGCCTGGGGATTGTCGCTAATGAAGGTTCACTAATTCCTTTAAATCAGCTGGTTTTCTTCATATTTTCCTCTTTTTTTCTGCATGAAATGAGGGGCGAGGGGAAGAAAAAAAAACCTTTCCTGTTGCCTGGTTACAGTTAAATGAGATTATTAAATGTTGTTTTACAACCTACTATAAAGACACGTCTCATTCTTTGTCCCTCTTTTGGATTGATGCTGTTGCCAGCAAGGGTCTGTATGTGCCTCGCACACTGTGTACAATAATAATAATAGAATCATAACAATAGCTAACAATTTTCAAGAGCTTACTCTGTGCTGGGCACTATGGTAAGTATATACAGCTTTATATACAGCTTTGTATCAGTATGAATACTTTCAGCTGCAAATATCATAAAACCCTGTTCAAATGGAGTTACATAAGTAAAGAACGCATTACAACATATAACTTGGAGTCTAGAGACTGGTAACTTTCACTGATTCATGCAGAGCCTCAATGATATTGACTGAGTTCTGAGATTCCTTCTGCCTTTCTGTCCTATGCTTTGCAGATGCCAGTAGAAGAAGCTGGGGCTTTGTGCTTCCATACCCTTGTCTAATAGGAGAGACCCACATTGGTTCAGGTCTGCCCATACCTAGCAATTCACTGTGGAGGAGATGTAGTTTCTTATTCACTGGTTAAAGCCTTATACAGCTACAGCAGAATGGGTGCTGGGAAGAGGACACTAGGCCAACCACAGGTATGTCCTTATTAATCCTCTTAATGCTCCCATGAAGTAAACACTATTATGATCTGCATTTCACAGATGGAAAAACAAGACACCAAGAGGTTAAGTGGTTTTACCAAGGATAAAACAAGCCACGGCTTGTTAAGTGCCAAGCTCTCCATGGCATATTATGCTGCCTTCCAAGGGCCTTATGCTGTGTGTTGACTGGTTAAGAAACGAAGATGTCCACCCTGTGGTCCACTTAAACCCTGAGGCGATGGTCGGTTACTGGCCATCTCCAGGCCTCCATGGCTCCCATCCTTCTGCTCCTGAATCTCCTTTTCCTTTTCACTGACACCATCTTTTCTTCCTTCAGGGCATCCTCTCTGCAATCATGGCTGTGAGTGATAGGTGGACTTGCCAACTCCCTGATTACCTGCCATCCATGGAAAGTCAACACCTAAATGTGTTGTCTTATACTACTATATAATATATGACTATTATACTGCAAATAATCTTTTTGAAGCAAATTATAGGAATAAATTGAGACTAAGAACAATAATAAACTTGGGAAATTTACAAAGGCAACAAAATCTAACCGTTCTCTCAGACATTGAGCTGGATTTTTTCCCCAGCAAGTAGGCCTGGGGGCTTACACCAGGGGAATGGCGAGAGGCACCCTTAAGCTTGCGTCTCTCTATCTTAAGGGTCCATCTCAGGGCTCCTCTCCACTCCAGGGTGACCTCCTTACGAGGATGTCCTCAAAGCACTCACTTGATGTCTGTCTCATCTCTGTCCTCTTTGAAAATGCTGCCACCCCTGTGGAAGTCCAGCTTTCTGGAGGGAATCGCTGATTCCCAGTGGTAGCTGTGCACCATATTCTGGGACCCCAAGTCAGGCACACAGAATCAGGGTGCACGAGTCAGCCAGAATTTTATGTGAGCAAGTGAGGATGTGCAGAAAAATGTGCAGATGAATCATCTACTAAATGGATCTTGTGGAAGTGCAGATTCTTCATTTCTAATAAGCTCTCAGGTGATACTGATGCCACTGGTTCAAGGCCCACACTGGGAATGGCAGGGGCGTAGATGCTGTAAATGCTGGCTGTAGGTCAGCCACCCCACTGTGAACACTACTATTGCATTTGGGGCTTGGGGTCAAGGAAGCAGCATGTCCTCCTGGGAGCCTGCTAGGTAAACAGGCCATCCATTTTGGTCTGGCTTGATGTTTGGTTGTCACAGGCTGCCAGAGATGAGTAATTCCCTCATCTCCTCAGAGCCCTGAGAGACCAGTCCCAAAGGATGCTAGCTGGAGGAAGACAGATTTCCTCTTAATATGAAGGCTAGCTCTCAGAGCAGACAGCTCCCCAGGCCTGGGTACAGCCAAGCAGAGCCACGCTTGATGAGGGAGGGACAGATTTGGGGGAGAGCGGATTGGACTCGGAATTGTGAAGGCTCCCCTCTACCCCTGAGGCTCTATAAACCATAATTCAAGGGCAGGCTCCTCATCAGAAAATAATGATGAGTCAGAGCTTCTTGCCTTCTCAACAACCTTCCGTTCAACCAAATTATTCAAAGTGATTTGTGCCAGAGACCCAGATTGTTATTCTAGCCCTGTTTGTTTCGCATTTGCATTTTCTCTCTCAAAATAAAGCCCTTCCTCCTTCTTCTTTCAAAGGTCACAATGGGTTAACATCATCAACACAGCAGCAGAAGAGAAAGTGCAGTTTTAATGTGAGAAAGAAAATATTGACAAGTTTATGCGAGAGATGTAATTAACTCTATGCTCTGATGATCTGCCAGCACATCTTTCTTTCCTTCCAACCTTGTGCACTTCCATAACTCTTAAACATCCTCCTTCAGCCTTGAAAGGTAAAATATATACATATACTTTGACTCTGAGAAAATAGCCTAATCATGTGCAATTTAAATTTGGTACCTTCTTTAAAAGATAACCCAATACAGATGCGGTGGGTAATAAGCCACTTTGTACTGACTCCAACCCTCACACCCTCCATCCTCTCCTTCTGACAATCCAGCTTTCTTAAATGCTTCCTGTCTCAGCAAAGGTCAAATATTAAAAGTCAGAGAGCTCAGAAATACAAATGAACAGTATCTAAGCCTCAGCAACAGAGGCTCTTTGAGAAAGACGATGCAAACACCAAAGAGTATAAGAAAAAGCATGAAAGAAGCAGCATCACTTGTAATCAGTAGCAAGCTCTGAAGCCTGTCTGTCCCTTTTAGATGCTTCACACTTTATTATTAATCCACCAGTGACAGCAGAGCTTGGTTAGGAGGGATATCTTTCATCTCTGATCCTCTCCCTGACAACTAAAATAGGGTGAGCACATTTGCATAACAGAAGAAAGGGACAGATTGCCACTCCAGAAGGACCCGCAGGACACCTGTCAGAAATATTAAAAAGCAGGATAATCTCACAAAATATGAAATGCTTCATGTATCGGTCTGGAGAGGTTGATGGAAAGGCTACCATGGAAAGAAATAAAATGTGGGCCCTGTCCCATCTACAAACCCTCATCTTGTGAATGACTTGGAGTCTATTCAGCATCCTGAAGTCCTTTCTCTCTGTCCTTTGTCCCACCCATTGAAAATACTTCCAGGCTGCTATCTTTTGTTACATAACACAAGAACAGTTGAGTTAGGGGAGCTCAGGAACAATTTTCTTGGCTCTCTTCCCCACCTGAGCCAGAACATCATACCCTCCACTCCCCACACACTCCTGACCTTCACCCACTCCATCCATCTCACCTCCAGTAGGAGAACCTTGCCTGCTTATAGGGCTCTGGGAGATGTGCTCCCGTTCTCGGGTCACATTCAGACCACATAAAGACATTATTTTCAGTAGACAGAACTAAAACTGCAATTAGAACAGTATTCCAATTCAGGCCCACTGTGAGCTAAACAGGCATTCATGGCAGCCTGTGTATTACATTGTTTCTTAAAAAATGCAATCCAGGTAAACAAACCAATTTTGGGAATGTGGCTCCTTTGGTCAACTGCATCCAAGAAAGGTAAAGTTACGTCTCCCCAAAAGACTCTGCAATCTAAAGGAAACAGAGCAGGAGAATGGTGGAGCGATGGGGAATTGTTTGGGCATGGCCAAGGGAAACACACGCCTTAACATTTTGTTGTGTTGAACTGGCTGTGGTCCATGGCCCTCGCTGCTAAACAGGACAATGGATCAGGGATTAAATTTCCTGTGCCCACTCTCAGAGAGGGGACAATTTTGCAATCCCCCAAAGATATTTTGGCCTACAGAGACAAACAATTGGAAAGAATTGCAGCACTTGTGGGGAGGGGAAGGAGTGCAGAAGATGACAAGAGCTTTAAAACGGATGCCCTAAAAGAACAGCAAAACAGATCACCCTGCACCCTCAGCAGCTCCAGGCAGCCAATCAAGGAGGAGAAGCCGGAAGAGTCTGAGCTTGCGAGGTGGGAGCTGCCCAGAGCTGCCTGCCTGTGACTCAGGATGGAATTTTCCTTCCAGGCAAGGAAAATAGGTTGAGGTTTTTGTTGTTGTGGTCATTGATATTGATCTTCTATTGTTAGATCTCTCGCTGTCTCTCTCTGTCTCTCAGCATACACACACACACAGGGAAAAACACATGCACATGTATTTTTAACCTTATCTTGACTTTACTAAAAGAATCTTCAAGCTCTTTCCTCTATTGCTGTCTCAAGGCTGAAGTCAGATTTGGGAATCATAGAATCAGTAATCTGAGAGGGAATAGGATGGTGATTTTTTTTTACTGAGTCTTACATTATGTATAGACTGAGGAGGAAGGCCAAATACACACAAACACACACACACACACACACACAGGCACGCACACATATGTGTGTAGTAATTTAGGACACGTTAGACTAAGCCTGAAAGAAATAAGGCTGCTAAGCTTCAGATTCTTGACTGGAAAAAGGGAACTGCTAGCCAGAACCCAGCTGCTCTTTCCCTAGGGCAATTCTCTAACTTCAGGGAGTATGACAATCACCTGGGGAACTTCACAGACATGTGAATACCCAGTCCCCTCCTCAGAGGTTCTGACTTAATGGGTCTAAAACCTTTTTCACTAGTTATAGTATTATTGCTTTCTCTATAAAATAGACATTTGCCATTGACTGAAGAGTGTATGTGCAAGGCCTCTCTAAGCAGCAAAGTAAGTGGGGGAAGGAATTCAGACATGCACAGCTCCAGCATGCATACATTTTCAACAGACATGCTCAGATATGACCCAGCCCTTCTGGTTGACATTCACATGAAGCCACTAGGTCAATATAAACGGATATTTCAAGTTGGAGGTCATAATGTTGCACCTGAGGAATGCTACTGACGGTCTTAAAAGTGTGTTTTTGCTGATGATGGAGGAAAATCAATCTCTGGCCGCCTGGAACAGTGGCCTCTTACAAGCCATGTCCAGCCGTTGGTTGTTGAGGCTTGAATGGGCCAACCTCAGAGTCTCTGCCCATGAGCAAATGGCTCATTTCTTTCAAAGGAAGCAGCATACGAGGCTCTGAAGAACACATATTTTGGAAGTTTATGGCTCTTTATCATTCTTGGGTAGGAGTTTCAAGTCTGCCTCTCCAGTCTTGAAAGAATAAGCCCAGGGGAACCCTTAATTCAAATGTGACCATTGGTCTCTCAAATATCTTCTAGACCAGTGCTGTCCAATTGAAATATAAAATATAATGTGAGTTATGTGTGTAATTTTAGATTTCCTATTAGCCATATCAAAAAGTAAAAAGAAAGATATAAAACATACTTTAATAATATATTTTATCTAATCTAATATATACAAAATATCATGTCAACATGTAATCAATATTTTTAAAATTAACAATAAAATATTTTACGTTCCTTTTGGGGGTACAAATGTGGTGTGTATTTTACACTTAAAAAACATCTCAGTTCAGACTAGCCACGTTCAAGTACTCCATACAGCCACATGTGGTGGTAGCTACTGTACTGGACAGCACAGATCCAGACCGGGAGAGAGAGAGGGCTGAGACAGCGCCTATTCTGCACCCAGTGATGGGGAGACATGGAAGAAGAGAAGCTGATGAGTGTTGATGCATGCCCCACACCCATCCCATAAGGAAATCCCATGTTGGCTCTCCCTTCAGAATACATCCAGAATCCTGCCACTTCTCACCATGTCCACTGCTGCCACCGTGCTCCAAGCCATTATTGTCTCTCACCTGCATCACTTCTTACTGATCTCCCTCTTTCTACCCTTCCCCCTGCAGTCTATCCTTAAGGCAGCAGCCAAATCAATCCTATTGAAGTGTAAGTCAGATCATGTACCTTCTCTCTTCAAAACCCTAAAATGGATGTCCATTTCACTCAGAGTAAAGCCAAAGTTCTTACAACAGACTCTCAGGCCCTACCTGGCCTGCCTCCCCCTCCCAGAGTCACCTCTTCTTCTACTTACTCTCCCTTTTGTTTACTCTGCTGCAGCCCCACGGGCCTCTTTGCCATTCATCAAATATTCCAGAGCCTGCCAGTCTTAGGAGGAAGCTGCCTGTTCCTTCTGTAGGGATGCTCTTCCCCCATACAAGATATCTTCAAGGCTAATGCCTTACCTCCTTTGAGTTTTTGATCAAATAACACTTTCTTTCTTTGTTTTTGTTGTTGTTGTTTGTTTGTTTTTGAGATGGAGTTTCACTCTTGTTGCCCAGGCTGGAGTGGAATGGCGCAATCTCGACTCACCGCAACCTCCACCTCCCGGGTTCAAGCGATTCTCCTGCCTCAGCCACCCAAGTGGCTGGGACTACAGGCATGCACCACCACACCCGGCTAATTTTGTATTTTTAGTAGAGACGGGGTTTCTCCATGTTGGTCAGACTGGTCTTGAACTCCTGACCTCAGGTGATCCACCTGCCCTCCTCGGCCTCCCAAAGTGCTGGGATTACAGGCATGAGCCACCACACCCAGCCAATAATACTTTCTCTTTGAGATTTACCCTACATGGTAGTGCAAACTGCTCGCATTCCATCCAGCTCCTCCACTCTACACTATACTACTGTGTAATACACTTGTGCTGTGTTTATTATTTATTACCTGCTCCCCCATAAATGTTTCATAAAAGCAGGAATCTTTATCTGTTTTGTTACTTGCTGTATCTGCAAACCCTAGATTAGTGCCTGGCATATGGTAGGTGCTCAATAAATATTTGTTGAACAAATGACTGAATGAATGAGGTTGGAGGCATCTTGCATTTGCCTCCCAGTAGCTCAGCCCCCCAGCAGTGACGAGGACTCTGTACCACGCTTCTCAGTCATCTTCCTCATCTTCCCACCACATTGCAAAGCCTTGGGAAGAAATAGGATTAGAGTTAGGTACTCATCCTAACTAAATGAACTTTTCCCTTGGAACAATAATTCTTTCCTGTTTCTTTTTGTGTTTGTTTTTTAATCACAGGCTCCTTGTGAGGTTGGTGGCAGCTGTGAATGTTCTTCCCCAACAATTTCACATACAATTTCTGGAGGTTCATAGACCTCTGATGCACACCAGAAGAGTCCAGGGACCTCAAATTAATAATTTGTGCCCCAGAGGTTCACCCAAGTATAGTTTTCCTATCCGTCTTTGAAATCAAATCTTTCTGCTGCTGCAAAAATAGAAACCATATCCAGAAAGAAATTACAGAGCCAACAGCAAACTTGAATGGTAATATAGTTTATCTTTTCACCTGCAGATAGCTCTGAACTGTCTGCTCTTCCTAGGAAAACTCCACTTCATGGGGAGGTAGACCAGTAGATCACATCCAAAAGTTCTTTCTCATTCCTTATCTAAATTGCTCCTGCTTTAAGATGAATCTGCTTTCTTTAGCCAGATCTCCTGGGAAAACAAAAAACCAAGTACTTATCTTTAAAAAGTATTAGGATGTCCCTGTTCCCTTCCCCAAGTCCCTTCAGGCAAAATAAACAGAGTCATTGGCCTATTCTAAACAAGCTCACTGAAAATGCCTTTTCTCAGCAGGGTTCAAGCTCTGGCCTGAGCCAGCCCAGGAATGAGTCTGAAGAGACCGAGAGAAGCAAGCACTGAAGGACAAAGGGAGGCCCTGGGGTCCCCTCACAGATCCCTAGAAGAGAGGATACTCATCTCCTTTGCCTGGAAATGTGGCATATGATGACTAAGAAAGACACAAAGCAGGGGTTCTTTAACATCCTTCCCTAAAAGTGGCTGTCAGAGGCATGATGCTGTCCCACAGATTCTGCCTGTCACTAAAGCCCATTCTTAGTGTGGGGACAGTTAATCAGATGGTAATCTTCAAACACCCCTTTGGTCAGTGGAATGGGAAAAAAGATGAGTTTACAGTATTCTGGATTTTAGCCATTCATTGACTATAGCCTGAAAGCTTTAAAAATGCTTTAAAAAATAAATCCACAGAGCTCCTTTTCTGAAGCATGATTAAGTCAGAGGATAGTAAAACTCCCTGGCCCAGAACTGAAACCTTCCCATAATTATTGAAATCAAATAAAAGCATGACAGTCTGTGTCTTCACAAAGCAAAATCTATTCATTAGGCAATAAAAAGCAGTCTAGAATAAAACACAGAGTTTATATCAGAGTCTCATCAGAGGATTTGGACAGAAATTGTTCCATCAATATTTTTTGTTGGAATTGCAGTTTATTTATAAGGGAATTGCCAAGAGCCTTTGATAAACTGTGAAACTTCCTAGGTGAACGAGAACTGTATAATCAATGAAACTGAGGAAAAACATATTAAGTTCCTGAAAGAACTTAGAGAGTGAGGAGAAAGTGGAATCAAAATATTGATTGTTTATATCTGTCTCTCTTTTTCTCCCTGAGGCTAACAAGAGATCCATGGAAGCATGGGATTTTTACAAACCTTAAACATTAGCTAGCTCCCACACAGTCCCCCTCTGCTGTGCTTACTGAGCATGACTCTTCCATAACCTCTCAAGTGGAGGCTGCTTGAAGTTCATTAATTCCTTCAATTAACTACACACTACTGATGTAGCTCCCAAAGACCTTGTCTTTGTTCAGGATGCTATAACAGAATACTGTAGACTGGATGGCTGGAACAGCAGATATTTATTTCTCATAGTTTTAGAGTCTGGGAAGTCCAAGGTCAAAGTGACAGCAGATACAGTGAATGACGAGGGACTGCTTCATGATTTGCAGATGACTGTGTTCTCGTATCCTCATCTTGTGGAGAACAGAGAAACAGGAAGCAAGCTCTATGGTGTCTCTCCTTATAAAGGCACTAATTCCTTCCAGAGGACTCCACTCTCATGACCTAATTACATCCCAAAGTTCACATCTCCAAATACCATCACTTTGGGGATTAGGGTTTCAACTTGTGGATTTGGGGGAATGCAAACATTTAGTTCATAGGAGAACCAATTCTACTAAAAGGGCAGCTCCAATTGGCATATTATATATATTCTTCTCTGGACCCAAAACTGTTGAGGAATAGCATTAATAATCATAAAAAGCCAAATAATCCTTTTAAGGAAGTTGAGTAGCTCAGCCAAGCAAAACATTTTCAAATATTTCATCCTCCGTCTTTGTCTGACTTTAATTTCTCATGGCAGGAGGGCTTTGAGGGATTACAATTGGACATGCTTTTTTGTGACGTCATCCTTTTTCTTTCAGTTTGTTTGTTTTTGTATTGCCCAGACTAATTGCTTTAGAATAACACTGTTATTGCAAACAGTGATGTGATGAAGGGGAAACTGTGAAAGGCTTGGGAAAATATAATAATTTAATACATTATAAATATATATATGTTTTACAAACAGGGTCTCACTCTGTTGCCCAGGCAGCAGTGCGGTGGCACCTTCTTAGCTCATTGCAGCCTCAAACTACTGGGCTCAAGCTATCCTCCCCAGTCACTCTCCCAAGTAGCTAGGACTACAGGCATGCACCACCATACTCAGCTGGTTTTTTAAATTTTTTGTAGAGGCAGGGTCTTGCTATGTTGCCCAGGCTGTTCTCAAACCCTTGGACTCCACCAGTTCTCCCACCTTGGCCTCCCAAAAGTGCTGGGATTACAGGCATGGGCCACCACACCCACCCATAAATATTTTTAGAAGGAATTTTTCTGACTCCCGTGTCACAGGGGACAATAATTTCTATATTCCTTTAAGTTAATCCATACGACCGAATGAGGCACAACTACCAAAACAGGTAGGGTGCATTCTGAGAGCTGTGCAATTTGGACTGAATTATGATGGAATTGACTCAGACTGAAGCAGAAAACTCTGGACATATTAATAGCATCCAAAAGTAGATTTTAAAGAACTCATTACATGAGGATGAGATCCTGTGGAGGGGTTCAGGTTAATATATGGGTCAAATCATTGAAAGAGTTACTGAGGAAGACATTTTAAGAGACACGTATGTTGGACGCATCTTTGCACAGAGGGGACATTTAGCCTGAGCAACATATGTTTAGAATCCAGATTGAAAATCATTCTTGATTACGGATGGAGGGACAAATCTCTCTGGCCAGAAAGCTGGAGTCAGGAGACAGGTGAGATGGAAAAAGTAGACTTTGTTTCTTCCCTTGGTAACACTCACAAAAGTGTCCACCCCCAGAAATGCTGGAAAGGAGAAAGTGATTCTGTTAATAACCAACCTTAAATGAGCTAATTAAGGAAATAACAGCTTTGGGGACACCACACTCTTTATAATGAGAGGAATTGGACTCTGGAAAGTTGCTGGAAAGCTCACCTTCTGGACCATGCCCACTGACTTTACTGGAAATGGAAATCTGAAGGGGATAAGGATGACCTGGGAGAAAACGTCCTGGGATCAGACCAAGCTTGGGGCTGGTGCACAAGGCTTTGCCTTGACTTTTAAAGTTCTCTCTATAAATGTTTCTCACCCCTTTCTTTTGCACATAGTAGGGAACCCTGAAAAACGATTCTTCAGGTTATAGGCTGCACCAATTGCTCAGTTTAGAGAACTTTAAGGAATCCCTTCTTAAGAAAAAAAAAATCAGTAATTGTGTCCATTTTGAGGAATTTTAATACTTGTCATGTACACATATGTGTACATACAAACCACATAATAAAAAACACTTTTTCCTTTAGCTATTACAGTCCAGTTCTTGAAGTGTCAAGGTCATAAAGTTTACCAATTAGCTATTATGAACAAGTTCTTCATCAGAATAAATGGAAATTTTACTTTGCTTTAGAGAAAATACAACGTGTGCATATGCACTATATTTTGAGATCTGAATAAAAGAACATTTCTATACTATTTTATAGAAATATTGCTCAGTTTTAAATGTATCTCAAGTTGAAATGAGTGGTATTTTCCCTTTCTAAACTAGGATTGGATCTTCTGCTCTCAGCCATCAGTTCTGGGTAAATCCAAACTGCTTGGCTGGCTAAAAAGAGGTGTGGTTGGTTTTACCTAATGGCTACCCTCATCTGTAATCTTTTTATGCAACTAAAAATCAGTAAGAACAACACACATTTTTTCTCCATGTGTCCTGGAAGCAGACCTTTATACCATGCCTCACAAGACGGACAGAGGGAGGCATCTGGAGATGTTCGGACAGAATGGAAGTCAATTAGAACATTCTAATGGTGGGCATGCAGCCTGAAATCAGATATGTTACCTAGGAATGTTGGTGGATTCTATATGGCCTGTGAGAATGAACAAGCAGGTTAGTACTGGATGCTGTTGCCAAAGAATGGGCAAGGGCAGAAGTGAAAGAAGAAATGGAGAAGGCAGTAGGGTCAAATAGTGAGACTCAGATGGGAGAATCTATATCTTTGTAACAATATTTTTACTGATTGGAAAGAAGACATAGGGTAAGATTTTAGATATTGATATTCAAAATTGTTGCCATGAATGTTCATAGCAGCATTATTCACAATAGTTAAAAAGCAGAAACAGCCCACATGTCCATCAACTAATGAATGGATAAACAAATGTGGTTTCTCCATATGATGGAATATTATTTGACAATAAAAAGGAATGAAGAGCTGATATACAGTGTGGATGATCTTCAAAAATTTTATGCTTAGTGAGAGAAGTCAGAGGTGCTGTATCATTCCATTTATATGAAATGTCCAGAAAAGTCAAACCCACGGAAACAGAGTAAATTAGAGCTTGCCTAGGGCTGAGGGTGGGAATGGGAGCAATAGTAAATGAACATGGTATTTCTTTTGGGGCTGATGGAAATGATGTATGATCAGATGGTGGTGATGGTTGCACAACAATAAGGCTCAACAATAAGATTAACGTTTTGTGGCCGGGCACAGTGGTTCACGCCTGTAATCCCAGCATTTTGGGAGGCCGAGGCGGGCAGATCACCTGAGGTCAGGAGTTTGAGACCAGCCTGACCAACATGGAGAAACCCCCGTCTCTACTAAAAATACAAAATTAGCTGAGCGTAATGGCACATGTCTGTAATCACAGCTACTCAGGGAGCTGAGGCAGGAGAATCACTTGAACCCAGGAAGTGGAGGTTGCGGTGAGCCGAGATCATGCCATTGCACTCCACCCTGGGCAACAAGAGCAAAACTCTGTCTCAAAAAAAAAAAAAAAATTAATTAAGTAAAGTGTAACCTTACTGAAAATTATTAAATTGTACATTTAAAATTGGTGATTTTATGGTATGAAAATTATACCTCAAAAAGCCATTATAAAAAATTGCTGTCTGAGAATATTATCATTATTCTGTATTGAATGTTTAAGAACTCTATGTGTGAGTTTAAGTTCATTATGGCTTTAAATGAATTCCTCAATTTCCCTTAAGAGAAAGGTTTTGCTTTATTTTTCTTTTTAGGTAACCAAGGCTGTACTCAGATATTGCTAATAAGGAAGAAAAACTGGTGTCCTGTTTTTAAACTGAGGACACTAGGGCCAGAGGCCAGGAAGAAGGATCACCTTCCCCTTCAACACAACATCCTTCTAAAAGTTCTGCCTCTGCTTCTATAATTGTGAAGCACCTATTACTATTCCTCAAGGCCCAAAAGGGGGTTTGTAGGATGATGGGTATAGGAGATGATGGGGTTTCAAGGATGAAGAACATCTAGCAGTGAAGCAGAGAAAACAATGATGTCTAGAGTGAGAGAAAATGTGAGGGACTGTTGGAAAATATCATCAATATTCATAGAGATTTGATATTAGTGACAAGGAGGGATAATACTCACCTAGGTGGAAAATGTTCACATCCCCTTAGCTGGAATTACTTCTTCAAGCAGATGGTTTTGAATTGCTGTGAATAGCCTCACATTTGCATAATGGCTTTTCTAGATTTTTTTTTTCTATTACTCTCAACTAATTGCTTTAGAATAACGTTGTTATTTCTATTAAACTCCTCCTCCTAGGAACCAGTGCAAACATATGTAACATTTACATTTTTTTTTTGTTTGCTTCTTCACCACATAACACTGAGCCTCCTAGTAGTGTTGCAAATCTTTGGCTATTAAGGACCAGAGATGTCCCTATCCCTTTTCTTACATGTCACGTTGAGGAAGGAGGTGAAAGCTTGGTGAAATTTTTCTTGACCTGATATGGGCTAGAGCAAGGATATGACCTGGTTTCCATTGTAGAGGATCATAACATACCACCCCAAAATATGGCATTTTTCCATATTGATTCATTTGAGCTTAAGGCAATTGAGTAACAGCAGATGCAGAAAGAGCTCTCTGACCTTCCCCTTTCAATTTATTTTTAATTTTTAATTTTTTATTTTTTTTATTTCAATAGGTTTTTGGGGAACAGGTGGTGTTTGTTTACATGAATTAGTTCTTTAGTGGTGATTTCTGAGATTTTGGTGCACCCATCACCTGAGCAGTGTACCCAGTGTGTAGTCATTTATTCCTTGCCACCCCCCATCATTTCTCCTGAGTCCCCAAAGTCCAATGTATCATTCTTATGCCTTTGCGTTCTCACAGCTTAGCTGCCACATATGAGTGGGAATATACGATGTTTGGTTTTCCATTATTGAGTTACTTCACTTAGAATAATAGTCTCCAATTCCATCCAGGTTGCTGCAAATGCCATCATTTCATTCCTTTTTATGGCTGAGTAGTATTCCATGGTGTGTGTTTGTGTTTGTGTGTATACATATATACCACAAATATATACCACAAATATATATATAAATCATATATATATATTATATATATACATATATATCTCTCTCACATTTTCTTTCTTTTTTGTTTTTTTGAGATGGAGTCTCACTCTGTTGCCCAGGCTGGAGTGCAGTGGCACTGCAACCTCCACCTTCTGGGTTCAAATGATTCTCATGCCTTAACTTCCAGAGTAGCTGGGATTAGAGGCATGCGCCACCACGCCTGGCTAATTTTTGTATTTGTAGTAGAGATGGGGTTCCACCATGTTGGCCAGGCTGGTCTCAAACTCCTGACCTCAAGTGATCTGTCTGCCTCAGCATCCCAAAGTGCTGGGATTACAGGTGTGAGCCACTGCACCCAGCCAATATTACATTTTCTTTATCCACTCATTGATTGATGGGCATTTGGGCTGGTTCCTTATTTTTGCAATTGCAAATTGTTTTGCTATAAACATGTGTGTGCAAATATATTTTTTGTATAATGACTTATTTTCCTCTGGGTAGATACCTAGTAGTGAGGTTGCTGGATCAAACAGTAGGATGCCTTTTAGTTTAAATGCAGGGCACAAATTTCTTGTGAGAAAGATGCTTTCCCTATACCAGGAAGAGGAGAACATTCTTATTACTGGATATGGGGAGTCAACACCCAGATGAATCCATACAAAAAAGCCTACTGAAATAACCTAATTTTCTATTAGTTTCCCATTTATTTCCTAGCCACCTTCCCATAATCTGCTGCTTCAGCCCAACCCCCTTTTTTCCTTGTCATATTATTTTGTCTTGTCACATCTTCTGAAATTTATAATTCTTTGTTAATGTGGTATATAAGCTCTCAGGCCTATCTGCTTCTTTGGATCTTCATTTCTTACATATGAAAGCCTCCATGTATGTGTAAAATATTAATATCAAATAAAATTTGTATGCTGTTTCTCCTGTCAATCTGTCTTTTGCCACTTTAATTCTCAGGCTAAGCCACAGAACCTAAGAAGAAGGAGGAAAAGTATTTCCCCTCCTTCATTATGTCTCCTAAATTTTCAAACCAACAATGTCAGTACTTCCTTAAGTTTTCCAGTGATTCTTGTGAGCCACATTACTAAGGCAGGTAGCAATTAAAAAATCATTTCTATAGTTCTTTTACTCTTTGTTCCTATTTTCACCTAGACAGATCAAGTCAAAGCCTTCTCAACATGACAGCCCTTTTTATAATTGAAGACATCTATCAAATGTTTGTCATCTAAGACTTTGTTAGTCCAGGTTAAACATCCCCAGTATACTGGCCATTTGTCAAAAGACATAAATTTTTCTTCTTGGCTGGAAGAATTTTGGTATTGCCTCAAAGTGTGTTGCCCACTTTAAGATACAATCTGATGGAAGATGTACCTGGTGTGACTATTACCCTCATTAATAACAGTGACAATTATTCATGGAAAATATAAGCAGTGCTGAGATAAAATTATGTACTGGCAGGAAGAAAAAGCTATTTGTGGGTGTTTGCTCTGAGCAGACTCTGTTAGGTGCTTTATAAACATTAGCCCGTGCAGCTCATTAAGCAAGATGGGAAGAGGAGGGAGGGTTTCTGCTCACCTAGTGGGGTCCACTCTAGGGATTAGAATTTTTATGAAAATCATCAATTGGTTCCACCCACTTCAGATATCATCCTGAAAGGGCTCTTTCCCTTGAAAATGTACAAAAGCAAAAAAAAAGAATTAAAAATTATTAACCCCATACTATGAAATAGGAACTATGTGTAGTTTGCTCAAGAGTTGGTTGAGAATGATTAAGTCTGATAGCAAGTAACAAGTAATTTAGTTCTGAGGATAACTTCTATTCCTTCTTCACTGAGGATCACAGAAAGCCTTCCCCAGGGATGAATGAAGCAGCAGCCTGTGTCCTAGTCCTTTCATCACTCTAGGTCTGAATCACCCACACGTTCCCTATTTGGACCACACAATTCTGGGCCTGGAGCACCAGTCTGAGGTGTCATAATGGGTTTAATTAAATCAACTGGTGAGAAATCATAGGCATTATATCCCCAATGGCTCCAAGTTTATTCCTTAAGTGCAGCCTTCAGGAACGGTGTTCTGCATATATTGGGTTCCTTTAATAAGCACTCCACCAAATGCCAGCATCACAGCTGCTCTTTATATCCATATGCTTGTGCAGGCTCTAAGCTGTAGCCACAGGGATGGCTTTAAGATTCATGGACTTTAGCAGGAAGAGAGGCGCTTGTTGGGTCAGCCTTTTCCAATTCAGGAGGCTTAAGATATTCACAGGTAATTCTTGAAGGAAATATCAATGCCAGAAGTAGCTTTTCTTCTACAGTGTATTTATTTTGATACATAGGAACAATATAAGAGTATTTAGAAGTGGCCTGCCATACCCGAGAATGTGAAGAAATCACCAATGCAAGAGCCCTTTGACAGCACTGACCATGTAAACTCTGAATTGAAATGTGTCATTGGGGTAGCTTGTCTTATAAATTTAATATGCATTTGTGATGTATAAAAGTTAGGGGGGCTTTTAATACCAAGAAATAGAAAACTCGGCTAACAGTGGTTTAAACAACCAAGAGTTTTGTTTTCTTGCCTAGTAAGAAGCCAGGAAGTAGGCAGTGGCGGGCTTCACTCAACTGCTCAGTGGCGTGCCAGGGCCCCTGGCCTTTCTCATTTTCTGCTCCGGCATCCTCAGATTCTTGCCTCAGGGCCACAGATGGAAGTTGCTTCTCCACAAGAAGCAAGGAGAAGGGAGAAAAGACATGGCTCCAGTAAGCTTTTTCTCCTGGGTCTGTCCCTTTATCTGAAAATAAAATATTTCCTAAACCCCTCTAGCAAGCTTCCCCTATATATCTCATCAGTCAAAATTAGATCCCACTGTCACTCTGGCTGCAAGGGAGATTGGGAGGAGGATATCTGAGAAAAGGCAATAGGATTACTATAACTGGTTTACAGACATGAAGATTCATGAGGGGAGCCAAGCACATCTTCTCCCCCAAGCAAGAACACATTGGCAGGAAGGAGAGCCATGGACATCCATGAGGGAATGCAGCAATCTGCTGTATTGTACGCCTGTCTACTACAAAGACTCATTTCCTGTGGATCAAATTCTGAGAAAAGAAAGTCTTCAATGAAACACCGAGTCTTGTTCTCAAACTCTTTCTAGATCAAATCAATACAAAATTGGAATTCTACAAAGGAAAAATACATAATGGTGGATCTGGGTTTCTAAAAGAATTGAGAACTGAAATATATAAGGTAAGACAATGAATGGTTTTAACAGCAAGCTGTGTTAAGAGTATCAGAATATCACCAAACATGCAGCTCCTGCTTTTCATCACTTTAATGCAATGTGTCTTTGAAAATAGAATTTCTCCTATTATGCTAAAAAACAAACAGATATTAGGTAAAGATCTGATGAGAATAAATGACAATGCTCCCTATAGCATACATATATTTGATTAAAACACACTTCCCATTTTTAAAAAGTTGATGTTTTTAACATCTTTATTTATAAGAAGAAAAAATTTACTTGCAAAAGTAGTATCATTTAGTGACAAAAAGAATAAGCTCTGAAGCCAGGCAAACCTGGATTCCTATTCTGACCTACTTATTAGCCTTGGTCAAGTCTCAGTGATTTCCCTGAAAAATGAGGGTAATAAGAGCACCTACCTCATAGATTGCTGTGAATCTTAAAGGTGCCAATGCACACTAAAACTTTGCATATTTCCAGGCACATAAGAAACCCTTAGCATTACCTATCTCAATATTTTTCTTGGTTTTGTTTTGAATAAAACATTTGGACCTAATTTTAATTGTTAATTATAATAAATAATTTATTTGTGAGATCTTTCTCTGTTGTGGTTTACTTTAACCCAGGGATGCATTGTATCTTGTGACCTCTTCCTATTGGTGTGCTGCCAAGAAAGTATAATTATTAAAATATTCTGTGATATGTTTTGATAACCCTCTAACTAGACTATGACTTTTAAAAGTCTACGGTGATGGATTGGACCACACCTAATGGAGTCCATGGTATTTCCTACATGGCACTTGTCACCCCCTGGACCACTGCACCTGGCTGCAACCACTCTGGTTTGCTGTTAACCCTCCATGCCCTGGGCTGTAGGGTCCAGATATAGTAGTTTTGGGCTGTCAAGTAGAAGTGCTGAGTTATACTGACTTTTCTCTCCCAGACTCTCCAAGTCTCTTCCAAGAAAACTTCTTGTATTAGTCTGTTCTCTCATTACCATGAAGAAATACCTGAGACTGGGTAATTTATAAAGAAAAGAGGTTTAATTGCCTCAAGATTCTGCAACCTGTACAGAAAGCATAATGCCAGCATCTGCTTGGCTTCTGGGGAGGCCTCAGGAAACTTATAATCATGGCACAAGGCAAAGGGGCAGCCAGCACTTCACTTGGCTAGAGCGGGAGGAAGAGCATGGAGAGGGAGGTGCTACACACTTGTAAATGACCAGCTCTCATGAGAACTCACTCACTATCATAAGAACAGCACCAAGAGGGAAATCCACCCTCATGATCCAATCACCTCCCACCAGGCCCCACCTTCAACATGGCAATATTGGGGATTACAATTCAAGACGAGATTTGGGCAGGGACACAGACCCAAACCATATCACTTCTCTTGGCCATGTGTTCTCAGTTCTATCTTTGAATAGTTCATTTTTTTGACCTGAGTATAAAATGGGACCATACTATTATCTAGTCACATTATCCCATTTTGCCTTCAGGAATACCATGATAGACTTTGTTGAAGACTTTATTAAATCTATGTTTATCATATTTTCCTAGGCTAGCAGGTTGGCAAAGTCATCGAGGTTAAATTGGAATGCCTGTTTTTGTTACTTCCTCTCTCCCCTGTTAGACAGTAAGAGCCAATATGACAGAAATCATGTCTGATTTGTCCACAATACCAGAGACAAAATGAATAATTTTTAGTGACTCATAGACTGAATGATAAACTGACTCCATCTGACTCTCAGTGATGACTATTTTTTTCTCTACATACTCCCATCTTTCCATTAGCAGTTATTTGCTAGAAAATGTCCATGATCAATGTCAAAGTCACCACTACTGTGTGGAGACAGTCTCTGATACCTCCAGCCTCACTCTTCCTCACTGACATCACACTCAGAAGGAGATCTAGATGCTGGTAAAATGGCTGACCCAGCAGGGCTCATGGAGGACAGCATTCTTTCCAAAGGCAATCTAAGCAAGGCTGAGCCAGACACAGACAAAGTTACCTAGGAATAGACAGAGGTTGAGTGGTCCAGGGGTTTGTTTTGGTCTTTTTAATTCCAGGCTCCAGCATCTCTAATATGGTCGCAGTGGTATCCAAAAGAAAAATACCTTCAAAAAATCAATGAATCCAGGAGCTGTTTTTTTGAAAAGATGAACAAAACAGACCGCTGGCAAGACTAATAAAGAAGAAAAGAGAGAACAACGAAATAGACTCAATGACAAGTGATATAGGGGATATCACCACTGATCACACAGAAATACAAACTACCATCAGATAATACTATAAACACCTCTACACAAATAAACTAGGAAATCTAGAAGAAATGGCTAAATTCCTGGACACATACACTCTCCCAAGTCTAAACCAGGAAGAAGTTGAATCCCTGAATAGATCAATAACAAGTTCTGAAATTGAGGCAGTAATTAATAGCCTACCAACTAAAAAAGTCCCGGACCAGATGGATTCATAGCCAAATTCTGCCAGAGGTACAAAGAGGAGATGGTACCATTCCTTCTGAAACTATTCCAATCAATAGAAAAACAGGGACTCCTCCCTAACTCATTTTATGAGGCCAGCATCATCCTGATACCAAAACCTAGCAGAGACACAACAAAAAAAGAAAATTTCAGGCCAATATCCCTGAGGAACATCGATGCGAAAATCCTCAATAAAATACTGGCAAACCGAATCCAGCAGCACATCAAAAAGCTTATCCACCACGATCAAGTCGGCTTCATCCCTGAGATGCAAGGCTGGTTCAACATACTCAAATCAATAAACCTAATCTATCACATAAAGGGAACCAATCACAAAAACCACATGATTTTCTCAATAGATGCAGAAAAGGCCTTTGACAAAATTCAATACCCCTTCATGCTAAAAACTCTCAATAAACTGGGTATCGATGGAACGTATCTCAGAATAATAAGACCTATTTATGATAAACCCACAGCCAATATCATACTGAATGGGCAAAAACTGGAAGCATTCACTTTGAAAACCGGCACAAGGCAAGGATGCCTTCTCTCACCACTCCTATTCAACACAGTATTGGAAGTTCTGGCCAGGGAGATCAGGCAAGAAAAAAAATAAAGGGTATTCAAATAGGAAAAGAGGGAGTCAAATTGTCTCTGCTTGCAGATGACATGATTGTATACCTAGAAAATCCCATCATCTCAGCCCAAAATCTCCTTAAGCTGATAAGCAGCTTCAGCAAAGTCTCAGGATACAAAATCAATGTGCAAAAATCACAAGCATTCCTATACATCAATAATAGACAAACAGAGCCAAATCATGAGTGAATTCCCATTCACAATTGCTACAAAGAGAATAAAATACCTAGGAATCCAACTTATAAGGGATGTGAAGGACCTCTTCAAGGAGAACTACAAACCACTGCTCAAGGAAATGAGAGAGGACACAAACAAATGGAAAAACATTCCATGCTCATGGATAGGAAGAATCAATATTGTGAAAATGGCCATACTGCCCAAAGTAATTTATAGATTCAGTGCTATTGCCATCAAGCTACCACTGACTTTCTTCACAGAATTGGAAAAAACTACTTTAAACTTCATATGGAACCAAAAAAGAGCCCGCATAGCCAAGACAATCCTGGGCAAGAAGAACAAAGCTGGAGGCATCACACTACCTGACTTCAAACTATACTACAAGGCTACAGTAACCAAAACAGCCTGGCACTGGTACCAAAACAGATATATAGACCAATGGAACAGAACAGAGGCCTCAGAAATAACACCACACGTCTACAACAATTTGATCTTTGACAAACCTGACACAAAAAAGCAATGGGGAAAAGATTCCCTATTTAATAAATGTTGTTGGGAAAACTGGCTAGCCATATGCAGAAAACTGAAACTGGACCCCTTCCTTACACCTTATACAAAAATCAAATCAAGATGGATTAAAGACTTAAATGTAAGACTTGGGACCATAAAAATCCTAGAAGGAAACCTGGGCAATACCATTCAGGACATAGGCAGGAGTGAAGACTTCATTCATGTCTAAAACACCGAAAGCAATAGCAACAAAAGCCAAAATTGACAAATGGGGTCTAATCAAACTAAAGAGCTTCTGCACAGCAAAAGAAACTATCAGCAGAGTGAACAGGCAACCTACAGAATGGGAGAAAAATTTTGCAATCTATCCATCTCACAAAGGGCTAATATCCAGAATCTACAAAGAACTCAAACAAATTTACAAGAAAAAAACAAACAGCCCCATCAAAAAGTGGGCAAAGAATATGGACACACTTCTCATAAGAAGACATTTATGAAGGCAACAGATGTATGAAAAAATGCTCATCATCACTGGTCATTAGAGAAATGCAAATCAAAACCACAATGAGTTACCATCTCACACCAGTTGGAATGGCGATCATTAAAAAGTCAGGAAACAACAGGTGCTGGAGAGGATGTGGAGAAATAGGACCACTTTTACACTGTTGGTGGGAGTGTAAATTAGGTCAACCATTGTGGAAGACAGTGTGGCGATTCCTCAAGGATCTAGAACTAGAAATACCATTTGACCCAGCAATCCCATTACTGGGTATATACCCGAAGGATTATAAATCATTCTACTATAAAGACATATGCACATGTATGTTTATTGTGGCACTACTCACAATAGCAAAGACTTGGAATCAACTCAAATGTCCATCAATGATAGACTGGATAAAGAAAATGTGGCACATATACATCATGGAATTCTATGCAGCCATAAAAAAGGATGAGTTCATGTCCTTTGCAGGGACATGGATAAAGCTGGAAACCACCATTCTCAGCACACTATCACAAAAACGGAGAGCCAAAAACTGCATGTTCTCACTCATAAATGGGAGTTGAACAATGAGAACACATAGACATAGGGATGGGAACATCACACACTGGAGCCTGTTGCGGGGTGGGGGGCTGGAGGAGGGATAGCATTAGGAGAAATACCTAATGTAGGTGATGGGTTGATGGGTGCAGTAAACCACCATGGCATGTGTATAGCTATGTAACAAACCTACAGTTTCTGCACATGTACCCCAGAACTTAAAGTATATAAAAAAAGAAATATCAAACAATTAAGAGAAGTTATGTGTGTAATAAAGGTATTAAATATTAAAAAAAAGAAAGTCTATTTTTTAAAAATCTTCTAGTTGTCTAATCTGAGTATGGAGAAGAAAGCAGAATGCGTGCTTCTTCTGAGAGGCATCAAATGTGATCCGGGGCTTCTGTGCAAGGGTCAGGTGGAAACTGCTTCTCAGAAACAATTAATAGCCTAGGACAAAACCGGTAGCACTGAAAATGGAAGCTCACAGCAGGCAAGACTTCCTCAAGGTTAGAAGAGTGACTTACTGTGATGGCCATGAAAATGGACTCAGGTGTCCTGCTAGGGGAGCATAGTTGGCTGACGGCCCCACTGCTCCCCCTCTGGACCCACTTGCACACTCATGCCAAGGCCCTGAGCTGCTCCCCAGCTACCACAGCAAGGGTACTAAGGCAGGTTCATTCCAGTGAGATGCAGGGCTCCTCCAAGGGGAATTTTGTCTCAAGTACTCCCTATAGACCTGCTTAAATCTTTCTTGAAATTTTAGTATAGTCTGAGATTCTTCTTACCCCATCTTCCTTCCTTTCTTCTCTCCTTCTACTGGTGTTAGACTTGTATTGCAATCCGAAAGCTCTCCTTGTCTTTCCTGCTCTCTTCTCCAAGAAATTTATTGCACATCTAATTCCATCTTGGCATTTACTTCTTGACAAGCCTGAACTAACGCACGTAGCATTTCTTTTGGTCCAATCAGCTGAGTGCTGTTGTTGCTACAAAAGCAAAACAGATCACACAGAGAGATTGACTGTCTCTTTCAGGGTGAGGCAAGAAGACAAAGACTTAAGTATATTTCTAATGTCCTAGAGAAGGCAAGAGTGAGAGTCTTTTTTTTTTCATTGACCAAT
The DNA here is from genome assembly GCF_029289425.2 of Pan paniscus. NCBI lineage: Eukaryota > Metazoa > Chordata > Mammalia > Primates > Hominidae > Pan > Pan paniscus. The sequence continues at coordinate 43,257,709 of NC_073253.2, read as the reverse complement.
CATAAAATAATTGTTTCTCCTATAACTGATTTGTTAGACAGGGACATAATACTGTATTAGGAGTTGACAAACTTTGTTAGCCATTTGGCATGCTGAAAAGACAGGAAAAAAGGGGGGCAGCATCAATGCTGATGTTGGAACCTCCTTAAACCAGAATGTAGCACTTTGTCTTCAGCTCTGCAAAGAAGTCACAGATATAGACGAGCTGTGAGCGGTCCATAAGGGAGAGGTAAAGGCTAGTATTTTACTAGCCTCAGCAGTTTCCCTGTCTACTCTTGTATCACTTATCCATCAACAAGATGTGCGCTCCACAAGATCAGCTGTTTGCATCTCTCTGGTTCACTACCTTACCCCAATTGCGTTTCAAGTGCATGGTGCATGTTAGGTGTGCTCAAGAAAGATTTGCTGAATAAACATAAGCCTGTATGTACCAGCACCCTTTCTTTTGTTCAGGGCAATGGTTTCCGCTATCTATGGAAGTTGGATGGGTGAAGGCAGGGAGCAGAGTGGGACAGGGTATTTTCACCTTGCAATTTCCATAACTGAGAAGTAAATGACCAGTAGCAGGCTGTCATTGGGTCTCTCTATGACTGCCAATACTCAAAAGTGATTCTGCTCAGGAATTAAAAAGGGGCCAGGGTCCTTCTGCATTATCTTGCCCAGAGCCCCTCTCAGAGTTGGAAAATGACTTCTTTACAAGTTATGAATGAATTCTTCTACTCCATTCTTCCCAGAACACCAGCCCACTACACACATATACACACACATGATGACAAGAGAAGAGTATACAATACTGTTACAAAGGGTTGAGGGGATGTTCCAAAGCATTACTGTATTAGTTGGGATTTATTTCAATTCTGAAAAACAAAATACCCCCAAAGTATATGAACTTAAACAAGAAAGAGTTTACTGAAGTTCAAGTAGATAGCCCAGTCCTGGTAAGGTGTCATTCCATGGTGTCAGGAACTCAAGCTGCTTCTAATTTGTTGTCCTGCAATACATGGCTTTCCCAAGTTCACCTTATAATGAAAGATCACTCCAGCTCCAGCCACCATAACTACCTTCCAGAAAGAAGAGAATGGAAAAAGAAGGGAACACCTCCTTCCTTTAAGGATAATTTCCAGAGCTGCACCATCATGTTTACTAATATCCTACTGGCCAGAGTTTTTTCAAATGGCCACAACTAATTGCCAGGTAGACTGGAAAAACTGTAGTTTGTATTCTGAGCAACGAGGTGCCCAGTGAAAAAGAGGACAAATATTGGGACCACTAGCAGTTTCTAGCACTTTGGCTTTTTGGCTAAAATATATACCTGAGATAATACTCTCTCCACAAGGAGTTACCACAGCCTGCCCAAAGTCCAGGATCACTTGCAGTTCTCTGCATTGAATTGGATGTGACTACCTGTGATCTGGTACTGTAAAGTTATCTGCTACACACATTCCCAATGTATAATGATCTAGGAATAGAAAAACACAATAAGACTCTCACTTGGAAAAGAGGAGAATAGAGAATGGAAAACACAATGCAGTCACTCGTCCATCACAATTCTTTAATCCCACCAGAAAAATATGGCATTCTTGAGGGACCCTTGTTTTTCATAGGCCTAGGGGTTACAGAGTCACATGGTTCAGCAGGCCAGGCATTTGATTTATTTGACAATACAACTCTCTCAAAAACATAGGCTTCTGATCTACTTTCTTCTGGTCAGTTCTATGCATAAGTTATAACAATCTAAGATTTTATTAGTTGTGTTTTTAAGACTGAGCACTCTTTTCTTTTCTTACTGCTCTCTGTATTCTGCCCCCCGCCAGACCCATCTTAATGGCAACTGTCCTGAGCCTAGGTGAACCAATAAGCTGTTGGCAAAGAAAACACTCCTAATCTAATCTTACACCCTTAATTTAATCTGTGCTGCTAGACTGGCTCTTACTGTCTAGCAGAACACTCTTAACAGAAAGTGACTGAAAAAGCTATATGAGCCTTATCTCCTTCTAAGGCTGTTACTCAAATTCACAATTTCTAACTCCTTCAATTTGGGGTGCAGAGACAGCTAACATCAAACATGCAAGGACCTAAATTGCATCAACTTAATTGCAGGTAACAGGCAGAGTGCCTCCCCTAGCTAATCTCACTAAGGGTACGTATGTGTTCTGCAGAGAGCTGTGGGCATCCCTGCTGCACAGTTCCCTGACTTGGGGAATCTAGCTGTGGCTCCATCTCTTAACAGCCATAAGCAGTATACCCCAATGCCTCTTGCTGCTAGGGTTCCCTTTGCCTAGCAGGCAAGTGCCTTAGAGGTTTACCAGGGAGCTGGCTAATGCCCAGCCACCCTCCTCAGCCAGATGAGCCAGTGTCAGGCTGCTCCAGCCACCCTTCCTTCTGCCTGTCCACTTCACCTGGATTCTCTTCTCCCTAGCAGATCAGCAAGTCCTGTCTAGGCAGATGTGTCAGCTGGGGCAAGGAATATCACACTTTCTTTCTCTCTGGTGCCTCCAGCCTCACAAGTGAGCTTCTGCAGCTGCCTCAGCACCCTCATTTGGCTTTGCTGGGGAAATAAAAAGTCATTCACCAGGAAAACAGTACTCCTGAAGATTCTGACCACTCATCCTTCCCCGTTGTCTGCTTATGAAGACAACAGACTTGTAGTTGGGCATCGGAAATTTCTGTGGTAGATTCCATTCTGCAAACACTTAGTAAACTCTGAAAGAGCTACCTCTTCACATTGTGGTATACTTAAGGCCTCTTTGTCTTCAGCCTTTGGCCTTAGTTCAAAAGTCAGGGCATGGGTATCCACAGGCAAAAGAATATATTTAGACCCCTAGATTACACTATATGCCAAAATTAACTCAGAAGGAGTCAAAAACCCTAAATTTAAGAGCTAACATTATAAAACTCTTAGAAGAAAAACAGATATAAATTTACATGACCGTGGATCAGGCAATGATTTCTTAGATGTGACACCTAAAGCACAAGCAACCAAAGAAAAGGAGAAAAATTTTATGTTGCCAAAATTATAAACTTTTGTGCTTCAAAGAACACCATCAAGAAAGTGAAAAGACAATCCACAGAATGGGAGAAAATCTTTGCAAATAGTATATAGAATAAGGGTCTGCTATGCACAACATATAAAGAACTCCAACCACTTAGCAATAAAAAGACAAACAGCCTTACTAAAAATGGACAAAGAATTTGAACAGACATTTCTCCAGAGAAGATATAGAAATGATCAAGGAGCACATGACAAGATGCTCAACATCATTAGTCATTAGAGAAATGCAAAGCAAGACCACAATGGATACCACTTCATACCCACTAAAATGGACAAATAACAAGAACAACAACAACAAAAGATGCACAATAGCCAGCATTGACAAAGACATGGAAAAATTGAAACCCTTATACTTTGCCGGTGAGAACGTAAAATGGTGCAGTCTCTTTAGAAAACGATTTGGGCCAGGTGCAATGGCTCACACCTGTAATCCCAGACCTTTGGGAGGCCGAGGCAGGTGGATCACCTGAGGTCAGGAGTTCAAGAGTAACCTGACCAATATGGAGAAACCCCGTCTCTACTAAAAACACAAAATTACCTGGGCATGGTGGCACATGCCTGTAATCCCAGCTACTTGGGAGGCTGAGGCAGGAGAATCACTTGAACCTGGGAGGCTGAGGTTGTGGTGAGCCGAGATCGTGCCATTGCACTCCAGCCTCGGCAACAAGAGCAAAACTCCAACTCAAAAAAAGAAAATAATTTGGTAATTCCTCAAAAAGTTAAACAGAGTTACTGTATGATCCACCAATATCTAGGTATATATATATATATATATATATATATATATATATATATATATACCAAATAGGATTGAAAACCTTTGTGTACCCAAAACCTTGTACCCGAATATTCATAGCCAAAAGAGGAAACAATTCAGAAGTCTAAAAGCCTATAAACAGGTAAATAAAGTGCAGTATATTCATACAATAAAATATTAGCCTAAAAGGGAATGAAGTACTGATGCATGCTATAGCATGGATGAACCTTGAAAATGGTATGTTATATGAAGGGAGCCAGACACAAAATGTCAAATATATGATATATTGAGAATGGGTCAAACCAAATCAGACTTTTTGTCTTTATTAGTGGTTGACAGGGGCTGGGGGAGGGAGGAATGAAAAGTGATTGCTAATAGGTATAGGGTTTCTTTTAGGGGTGACAAAATGTTATAAAGTTAGATAGTGGTAATTATTGCACAACCTTGTGAATATATTATAAACCACTGATGTACATACCTTAAAAGAGCATATTTTATGGTATGTGAATTATAACTCAGTTTGTTTTTTAAAAAAGTCAAGCAATAGGAAGAATCCCTTTCAACTTCCCAGTTACAGGTGGAAGCAATTTGGTATGAGTGGGTTAGATTTTATCCAAAAAATTGACTATAGCTTCCAAACTAGAAGCAGTTTTTAGTACATGTTTTAATGCATTTACTAACTTTTTTCTGAAAGTGATGCACCTACAAGAGCATATCTTATGTGTAGGCACATGAGTTGTGCCACTTAAAACAGCATTCCTCATTTCCAACTGCTTTGAGTGGACAGATGTACACACTTTGTTTTTTCTAAGCTATGCACAAACTTAAGGGCTTGCATGCACCATACATACACACTAATCTTCCTCTTTTCTTTCTTTCACAATAGTTCCTATAATCTCAAATCGGTACCTATTCAAAATTGGCCAAAACGCCTGATAAATCTCAGGATATTGCAATCTATGGGTGAGTCTCCAAGATGTCCACAGCATCCAAATGAAAATCAGAGTTGTGATAGAAGAATGGCTGTATAGACTCTAATCAAAAGATTGATTTTTGTGTAGTTGTTCTTTTTTAAAAAAACAAATTCTGAAAAATTCTGAGTTGTCTTTGAGAAACAAAGGACAATGTTGAAGGGTATAAAGGAGTTAGTCAAGAATAATAAAAATAATCTCTTGGTAAAATGACTGAAGTTTGTAATATATTTACATCATAAAGACCACAATGTAAAAAATAAAATAAGTGTCTAAAACCAACTGCAACAGCTCATTTCTCTTTTTAAAAATGAAACTGAGCATCTTATTTGAAGCTATTTTTATTTGCATTAGATTATTGCAAATAAACATTCTAAATGATAGAAAAAAGTTGTAATCATATAATTTGCTTTCAGTGTTTTTGTATTAACTCATTAGTCAAACCCTTCAGTGAAACATAGTTTACAAAAACATATCCATTTTTTTGTAAGCATATTATGAATAACATAGAGATGCTTTACTAATTTGATAATTAAGACCCATTATTTAGCTGGAGAGGACCAATTAAGTAAGAATAATTTAACTCTCTCTCTCTGTCTCTCTTTCTCTTTCTCTCTAGCTTGGCTGACTAAGCTTGGGGGAGCATAAAAGAATAAAGTAATCGTACTGCATTAGAACTAGTAGAAGACATTAGAGATTAACTTGGGGGCCATGACTACTGAGGAATTCAGTGAGTTGGCTTCATGGGCAGCCTGCGTAATCCTTAAGTTAGATGTAAAATGTTATAGGAATGTGCATAAGTGTATTTTGGGGGGTAGTGAGAATGTATAATCCTAGAAGATCAAGAAACCAATGTGCTGAAGAGTGACGGGTGAGGACAATTGTCCTGGGACTTTGGAGGTGCTGTCAGATGGTCCTGGAAATACAGAACCAGTCCACTGCACAGCCAGAGATGACATGGGCCCAGTGATTCCAAAGCCCTTATAGTCAAGAATGTGAAATGCAGACGACCAGAGAAAAGAGCAATAGACAGTTCCTGATACACTCAGCTTACCCCGCTATACAATCTATAAGCATCCACATGTCCTCATTGGCTATGGAGATAAGTTATTCCAAAATACCATGGTCCTATCAGCCTGGAGGGTCTGGACTACTGGGAGTGTGTATATATATATATGGCAAGGAAGAATGAGAGGTCGTGGTGCCATGGACAGAAGAAGAAAAATTAGCAAATGTTGGCTTGGTAGGGTAAGCAAGGGTTTGGCTTTTAACACGTGGTATTCAAGGAGCAGACAGAACACCAAGGTTTAGTTGTTCCAAAAGCAACTGGAAAGACAGAAGTAAAGCTAGATGCTCCTACTATAGGAAAATTCTTTCCCCATCAGTGTTTCCTCCCTTTGGGATTCTCTCGATTCAACCCCATGACCACCACTGCACTCACCCCCAGGAGTGCATGCTCCTTTCCTCTACGACCCACAGCAGTGTGCTAACCTGGTTTATTTGGGTTCATCAGAACAAAATGTTAGCCTTTCCCAATTCTGCCTTCAGTGACCTCACATTGGTAGCCTGCAATTGGCTATGGTGGTGCAATTTCTATTTGCATCACAGAAATCAGCAAATGCTACAAATTAGTATCCCTCCTCCAAATGGGCTGTTAAATATTTACCAGCTTTTACCAATCACTGCTTATGAGTGAACAGAGATATAGAGTGTGTGGGGCCTTACACAGAATGGCCAAGGAAGATCTCACTGTTAGGGCAGCGTTTGGGAAGACTAAAAAGGGGTGATAAAATGAACCATGCAGGTATCTGGGGGAAGAGCATTCTTGTTACAGGAAACAGCAAATGTAAGGTACCCAGTGCAGGAGTGTCCTTGGTGTTCAAGGGACAGCAAAGAAGGCCAGTGTGGCTGGGGCAGAGTGAGTGAAGGAAAGAATGGTAGGGGATGAGGTTAGAGATAGATGAAGAAACGAGGGGCAAATCATGAAAGACCTTTTAGATGACAATAAGGAGTTTGGTTTTTACTCTGAGAGAAACGGGGAGACACTGGAGAGTATAGAGCAGTAAAGTGACATGAGTATGACATAGACCTTGAAAGGATTACTCCTTTTAATCCTTCATATCAACTTTATGGAGGCTAGGACCAGAAGACTAGTGGTGGAGGGGATAAGAAGTGGTCATATTCTAGATCTGAATACAATAGAATTGTTATTAGTAAGCAGCTTTCAGCTCGATAAAAGAAATGTGTTTCTAATAGAGTTTTTGTCATCTCCAATGAAGTACCAAGCTTCCTGTACCTGGAAGTAACCAGGCAGACACTTGATATCCCTCACTAGAGATAGTATAGGAGAGTTTCCTATGTTGGGAGGAGTTTATACCCACTGACCTCTAATATTCTTCAATGGCCTGAGGCTTGGCTACACAAGAAAATGCTTGTTATAACTTGATGACTGATGATCGAGTTAGGACTAAGGGAGCAAATAGGGTTAGATATAGACATTGAAATGGCTTCATTTCTGTAATAAATATGTTAATGGTTATTTTAGAGATATATTTATGACTTGGGCATAGGCATATCTAAGGCTTTGGGGGCAAAGTGGATGGGGGAGTAGTTTCGCGTTCGTGTCGCTCTCCGTGGTGCTGAAACACCAATGGTTAAGGGATAATGTTCTCCTAACTCCCTGTCTCTTCCTACTTGGAGGTGAGGCCACCTGATATGTGCAGTCACATGAGGTAGAGGTGGGTTGAGTTGGGGAGGCTTGGGAACAAATAAAGTAAGGATGTCTTAGAATTCAGGATATTACAGCTGGAAAGGGTTTCAGGGAGTATCTAGTCCAATTGCTTAATTTTGCAACTGAGAAAACAGAGCAAGTCCACTTGTCCTAAGCAGCAGAGGTCCAGGACCTAGTATATCTCATCCTGGGATGAGATAAAAGTGAGAGGAGGCTAGTCCTGTGGGGTTATCCTTAACATTTCCACCAGAAGTTTCTACTACTTGAGTTCTCCCTAATCGTGTGACCCTATTCACCATACCAGTGAATAAGCTTCCTCAGAAACATGTCCTGGTTTGCGCATGAATTTCCCTGATTTATACCTGGAAGCCTCCAATCTGGACTAAACATCCTTAGTTGTAATGGACTCTCTGGTTGATGTCACCCCAACTTCCCAGGCCTCTATCATTGACCTCTACTTTTTATTAATGTTACATGCGCCTACTTGGTTTGTCATACTTTCTGAAGTACTAGAACTTGATGGAGCTGGGTATGCACTAACATGTTATACTTGTCCTTGTGTGGCTGCTTATTGAGGCTGTAGGTCTGCCATTTGGTAGAATACAATTAACAAGGTCGTAGAATAGGGGAAAGAACACATGGGTAAAGCACCCAGTAACCAGTCATGCAGAGGCTTAGTGATGTAAGAACTCACACCATAATCTGGTTAATTTTTTACTTTTTCGAGACAGGGTCTTGCTCTGTTGCCCAGGCTGGAGTGCAGGGGCTTGATGATGGCTTACCACAGCCTCAAACTCCTGGGTTCAAGCAATCCTTCTGCCATAGCCTCCTGAATAGCTGGGACCACAGTTACATGTTACCATGCCTGGTTAATTTTTTATTTTTACTTTTTGTAGAGACAGGGATCTCTCTATGTTGCCCAGGCTGGTCTTGAATTCCTGGACTCAAGTGATCCTCCCACCTTGGCTTCCCAAACTGCTAGGATTACAGGCATGAGCCACCACGCCTGGCTGGTTAATTTTTACAAATGAAAAATAAGAGCAAGAGTCTGCTGAGGTAGGTAATCACACTGAGTCAAGCTGGTGGGAGTTTTTTTTTGTTTTTTGTTTTTTTTGCCTGAATTATCTAGGTAAACACAGACATGCCTAAGAAATAAAAGATTTATATATATAAAGAAGCTACATTAAATCTTCATTTTAAATTTTCGTTAAATTCTAATTGTGTGTATGTTTTTTTAACTGGGCTGACAGACATTAATAACTACTGAATTAGTGAATTTCCATTGGCTCTGGATCTGTAAATAGAACAAAGCCATCTGTGGGTTAGAGACCACGGAAGCTCCTGCCTGGCCTCCCAGAGGTTCATTGTAACCTTGGGTCACAGATGGATGTGGCTCAGCTACCCTGAGTACTAGCTTCAACTGGCCTCAGAGCCCCAGAGCCAAGAGCAGGTGTAAGCCACATGCCTAGTCTCCCCAGGGGCTAGGAAAAGCCGCCTTGAGACCGAGGCTGCAAACAAAAGCTGGTAGAGGAGATTTCCTAGCTGTTTCAGACTGTGCCATAGATGTGAAACTCAAAGGCGAAGGGAAAAGTCAGCCTTCCTTATTCCAGCCTCTCCTACCTGCCTGTGTCCAAGAATGCTTCAAAACCCAGAGATGCTTTTACTAAAATGGATCTCCAAGTTTGAGCCCTGGTGTTCTTACCATTTTGCTATTTAAAGTCTGCACAGGTATCTGGAGAACTGTCTGAATGGCTACCTCCCCCAGCATCTCCCTAACTAACTCACTCAATTTTTGCAGAGGGTCCTCTTTCAAAGAAATACCTGTGGCTGGGTGTGGCAGCAGGGCATGCCTGTAATTCCAGCTACTCAGGAGGCTGAGGTGGGAGGATCCCTTTTGCCCAGGAGTTTGAGACTGCAGTGAGCTATGGTTGTGCTGCTGTACTCCAGCCTGGGCTCTGTCATCCAAGCTGGGGACCCCAGCTCTAAAATGGGGTTTCTTTATTTTTAGAGACCCTGTCTCTAAAATAATAAATAAAAATTTTTAAAAATAAAGAAACACCTCTGCCTCTGCTAGTCTGCCTTTCTCCCATTCTAGAAGGCCTTTTGTGTTTCTTTTCTCAAGTTTATTTCCCGCTTGAGTAAATGTATTATTTCCTTTCCCCGATGTAAGAAAATTTCCTCTTACAAATGTTTTTTAGCCAATGAAGAAAATGCACTGGCAAGGACAGGGGCCTCCATCTCTCATGTGATCCAGAGAGATTCCTGTAAGCTGAGGTTTGCTCTTGGGAATGCCTGTTTGGATGCAGAGGGTTAGAATGCAGCTAAAGAAGGACCCTTGCCCAAGGTCCTCAGGTTTCCATGGCTCAGTGTGTATCTGACACCAGGGAGGTTTGAAGAGGGAGTGGGGGTGGCCAGGGATTAAATAAATGGTTGGAGGTAAGGGAGGATCTGGAAGGGCTGAGCCGTGTTCCCGTAAGGTCCTCAGGAGGCCAGGGCGCAGTGCCTGATCCTGTATTGCAGGCTGAAGCGGCTTAATTGCTGGTAATTAAGGCAGGATCTATAGTTTCTGGGCATGCCTAGTGGGGGAGGGGCTGGGTTTCTGGCCTTGGATGAGCTGCAGGAAAGCAAGCGGCTGCTCTTCTGAGCTTACAGCTCAGACACTCCCAGCAGGGCCTGTTGCTGGGCAGTTTTCAGCACTAGGAATCTTTGCAAACCTGCTCTTTGAGGATGGAGATTGTCTTTTCAAAGGAACTCAAAGTAGAATATGAATAGTTAACCTTTACTGAGAATTTACCATAGGTCAGGAATTGTGCTAAACACATTTAATTCTCAAAACATCTCAATGGGTGAATTTTTAATTGATGATGATAATAAAAGATTGGATAATTTGCTCAAGGTCCACAGTTCACACAGAATGCAAATTTAGTTAATTGGATTCCAGAGTCTGTGTTTGCAGGCATCACGCTCTTCTGCAGAGATTGCAAGCTGGTAGCCTATAAGCCTTCAGTGTGCCTGATCCCCACATTGCTTTAAATATAAAAATGTTCAATAAAATTAAGGATTTCTGGCTTTTTTGAAAAAATGATAATGTCTTCCAACACTGGCCCAATTTTTGCATGGCAACAATGAATTGGGACTGAGTAGCTGTTGCCCCTTCTAGAGAGGGAATCTCCAGTTTTTCTGTTTATACTGCTTCTTCTTGCAAAACTCCTAGCCCATTTCAATCATTTATGAAAATGACATGCCTGGCCCTCGGCATTTTGAAATTGTGACACTGCCTTTTGTCAAGCAAAATAGATTAAGACATAAGAGTATGAGCTGGAATAGAGAAATGAGGTGGTAAGACCCAGTTACACGAGCCACAAGTGTCTTTGCACTTAGTCATACACTCCAAGAGCACAAGCTCATCGCTGAGGCCAATTTATCCCTAGTCTCATTTTCAAGTTCACAGATAAGCAGAGAAGGGCTGGCTCAGGGTAGGGGTAGAAATGTACAGAAATTTCAAGAAGCATTGTAGTCTGAGATAAGCAACTTTCCCCATCTACTTTTAGGATATTGCTTTTCATAAAGCTTTACCATAAGTTCTGCTTTATCATCTCTGCCTGAGCTTCCAGCTGGACAGACTCCGAAATCTAAAAGCCTGCAACTTCCAAAGGAGGACATTTAGCTGCCCAAGGCTGCACAGCCACACCAGGCTGATTGCTTCTGGGTAATCAGGTGGGAAATATCATCTGCATTTAGGGTTTCCTGTGCTATCAGTCTTCTCCAGATGCCTGCAGAGTTGAGATTCACGTACCCACACCAGCAACACTGTCCCTTAAAGGGCTGTGATGCTTTTTGGGAAGTAGAGTAAATAAAATGATTTATTAGTTTTCTTTAACCAGAAGAATCAATCACTCTGGTCAAGGCAAGGACCATCATGTGGTGACATGATGTTGAGGTCCAGCTTTTGAACTCTTCAGAGTAAGCCGAGAATGATCTTACATCAGGCACCTCCAGAGAAGCATGGACCCCTCAAGTCCACTGTGACCACCAAGCTGAGGCCATGAGACTCCGGAAAACTTTATCTTAGAATATGTCTTCTTTGCATAAAAGGAACAATTAAGCTTGGCTTCCTGACATTGAGGGTGACTAGGCTTTTCCCTAACAACCGGTAGGGCAGCTGGCATTTTCATGCTTTCACAGCCAGAAGACTCTAGCCCCAAGTTGTGTGCTCTAGTCTCTCTTCCAGATAAGCATTTTCAGAATTCTTGACTAAAATATCTCAATAAAGACTGCTCTTTCCTAAACCTCAACCTCAGAGCTTCCCTGGAGGATGACTCATCTTGAGCAGAGGCAGCGCAGCAGACCTGTATGAGCAGGGCGTGGGCTTGGACAGCCCTGGGTTTGCAACTGGCTTCTCTGCTTGCTGGCTGGGTGGGCCTACAATTCAGTCACCTCACCTCCCTGGGCAAAGATTTCTTCATTCAAGGAATGCACAATGACCCTGCCTCCCAGGGTTGGAATAAAACTTCTTTAAAATAATGCAGCACAGAAAAGAGCTTAGAAAGATGTTTGTGTGCGGTAGTGTGAGGGGGGACAGATCATGTGTTCCAAGGGAATACAGGAAGGGTTTAATAAAAGGTCTTCCTGATTCTGTCCCCTGCCTGCGTCTCTAATTTTCTTGTTCCCATTGCCCTTTCTCACTCAGTGTGGTGTTTCTTCTGCTAAAAACATTCTTCCTACCCCTCACCCCACACTTGCCTCACTCCCTCTTCCTCCCTCTTCAGGTTGCTGCCTTCCCTGGCCTTCCAGACTGGATCAGGTCCCCAGGCCGAACTTTTTGAAACCAAGTTGTACTTTCTCTTAACAGCATTTCCTGCTGTATCTGAGATGATGCCACTATCTGTCTCCCACTATTCTTAGAACTTCCTAAGAGCAGGGCTCTACTGTTTTGCCCACAGCTGTATCCCAAATGCCTAAAAAGAACCTGCCACATAGTAGGTCCTCAATAAATATTTGCTGAATGAGTAATAAAACTTAGCTTGAACTTTCTTTTGATTATACAACAGTCAACAGACGTATATTAAGAAATCATTCTTGGCCAGGCGTGGTGGCTCATGCCTGTAATCTCAGCATTTTGGAAGGCCGAGGTGGGCAGGTCACCTGAGGTCAGGAGTTCGAGACCAGCCTGGCCAACATGGCGAAACCCCATCTCTACTAAAAATACAAAAATTTGCCAGGCATGGTGGCGAGCATCTGTAATCCCAGCTACCCAGGTGGCTGAGGCAGGGAGAATTGCTTGAACCCAGGAGGCGGAGATTGCACTGAGCTGAGATCGCACCACTGCACTCCAGCCTGGGTGACAGAGTGAGACTCTGTCTCAAAAAAAAAAAATTATTCTTAACCATCTAAAATTTAACTCACAATGGATCAAAGGCCTAAATGGAAGAGCCAAAACTATAAAACTCTTAGGAGAAAACATAGGGGTAAATGTTGATGACCTTGGATTTGGGAATGGAGCCTTACAATATGACACCAAAAGCACAAGCAACAAAAGAAAAAAATAGATAAATTGAATATTACTAAAATTAAAAACTTTTGTGTTTCAAAGGACATCATCAAGAAAGTGAAAAGGCAATCTGCACAATGGGAGAAGTTTTTCCAAATCACAGATCTGATAAGAAACTTGTATATAGGATGCATTTTAAAAATTCTTATAACTCAATAGCAAAAAGATAAATAACCCAATTTAAAAATAGGAAAAAAAAATGAATAGACATTTTTCCAAAGAAGATATAAAATAGCCATTAAGCACATGAAAAGATGCTCAACATCATTAGGTATCAGGGAAATAGAAATCAAAACCATAATGAGATACCACTTAACACCTACTATAATGGCTAGAATCAAAAATTCTGATAATAACAATTGTTGGTGAGGATCAGAAACCTCATTCATACGCAGCTGGTGGTAGTGTAAAATGATGCAGCCATTTTTGAAATATAGTCTAGCAGTTCCTCATAAAGTTAAAGACAGAGTTAGCGTTTGACCAGCAATTTTACTCTGTGATATACCCAAGACATATGAAAAAATGTCCATACAAAAACTTGTGTATGAATGTTCACAGCAGAGTTATTCATAATAGCCAAAAAAGAGGAAAGAACCCAAATATCCATCACCCAATAAATGGATAAATGAAATGTAGTCTATCCATACAATAGAATATTATTCAGCCATAAAGGAGGAAGTACTGATATATGCTATGACATGAATGAAAACATTCAGTTAAGTGAAAGAAGCCAGACCCAAAACGCCACATATTATATGCTTCTATTTATACGAAATGTCCAGAATAGGCAATCCATAGAGACAGAAAGTCGATTAGTGTTTGCCTTGGGTGTGGGGGAAGGGATGGGAGGATGAGGAGTAAAAAGCTAAAGGGCACAGTGTTTCTTTGGGCCATGATGGGAATGTCATAAAATCAGTTGTAATGATGGTTTCACAACTCCGTGAATATACTAAAAAAAATCAAATTCTGTTCTTTAATGAGTCAATCATATGATATACGAATTACATTTCGAACTGCAAAAAAAGGGAAAGAGAGATCATTACATGCCCATGAATTTTTAGGTATTAAGAGAAGCATGTGACTCTCACCTGCAACGACTTAACAAGCCAGATGGGACGACAAACATATATGAAATAATAAGCAATACTAAATCAGTTATAACCAAACACTACACCACGAAGCAAAAGCTGCGGTCCTAAGAAGGTGCACAACCTATGAAGATGGGGCATCTTGCATAGGAGATATCTTAAATTCTGAATACAGAAACTACATCCTGTGACACTTGGTGTTGACACTAGTTATTTTCTAGCACTGTTGTCTGCTTTTCCATATGTTTTAGTCAGCACCTCCCAGCTAGATCGACTGTTTCATCGCTGCTTTCCCCTAGCTGCAAGCACAGTGCTTGGCACTCACTTAGGGTGGTGGGTTCTACGACTGGAGGTGGAGCCAGTGTCGGGATGTAAAGCCTCCTGTCTGAGCTGACCTGTCTCTTTTCATCATGCCTATGTCAACAAGGGATTCCTTTTTGCAAACATCTTTCCCATGTTTCATTTGTTAGCCTATCCCACAGGCCAGGAGGGCAGAAGAGCATGCTAATGTGACTGTCTGGGGAAGTAACTGGAGAATAGGAAGGAGCAGGGAGGCTGGTCTTAATTCAAGGTTACCCAGGGGGCAAGCACCTGGCTGATCAGGGATTAGCATAGATGTTAACATCCTGCTAAACCCAGAAAGCCAGGTTGTTTATCTATTTGGGAAGTAGATTTATAGTCATGTAAGGGAGAAAAAATTGGTCTAAATCAACCTTTATTTTAGGATGAAAATAAGGGCGTGTGTGTGCAGTAGTGTAAAGAGGGCTGATCATGTCTTCAAGGGAATTAAAAACCCAAGCAAATGATAAAGTTACAAAAAAAGTGTTTGTGATCCCCAGTATCCCTGCGACCCTCTAAGATCTACAATTCTGAGATGGGGAAGATTACCTTAAGCCAGCCTCAATGTTCCTTTGGAGATCCTGTTCCATTTAATATATCATTTAATGTATTTGTTCATTTAGGCCATGACTCATTGCTTCTCTGAATTCTATTTTTTACTTGTTGTTTCTCAGTTGGATAATTTTCCACATATCAGATGTTCAACTATTTGTCTAATAGGACAATACCTACTTTGGGGCTGATAAACTGACCACATAGTTTTATTATTTGTAAATTGTAAAACATTGTAGTAAAAATGTCTTCCCCTAAATTTGCCAAGATTGAGAAATCACCCTAAAGTCAGCATGTGATAAAATGCAAATTGTGTTACGTATTTTCTCAGGTATAATTCTGAGGCACCCAGAGGAAGATGGTGGCTACCTACCTATATGTTATTGTCTAATATTTGAACATATTCCCCATCAGGCTGGGGAAAGCAGACAAGGAACCTGAGCCAAGAAAGCAGGAATCTCAGGATAGGCAGAGCAAAATGGAGACTAACCAAGATAGCAGACCACATGGCTGCCTAGAAATAATCATTTGTTAACCTTTATGTGTGGCTGAGTTTATAGCTGATGTATGCGTACATACAAATGATGTATTTATAGGTAAATGCATAGAAAAGTTCTAGAGTGATACACATCAAGCTGATAAATTCTGGAAAGAATACATTAAATTGGGGCCAAGGGAAGTGAAATGATTGCCTTTTACTCTAAATACCTTAATGTCATTGTTTTAACAAAAAATGAAATATATGTAAAATATATTCATAGTATCCTTGCATAATAAAAAAAACATAAATAAGAGACTAACGAGAGGGGGTATAAGATTACATTCTGATTACTAAAAAAATAAAATTAGAATAGTATAATTAGGAGAGAATAAAAACCATCTGTAATCCTGCACGCAGAGATAATTGCATGAGAACATTCCTCACCCAAATCCAGAACAATGGGTTGTAGTCCAGGCAGAAGAAGTCTCTACTAGTAGAGAACTGGTACCACACCAATAGGACTAGGGGCAAGAGGCCAGAACTGGGCTTATCATCCTAAGGTCTGACCAGATGGAGCCATTGGCTAAATAAGGAAGAAGCAAGCAGCTGGTCAGGCAGTGGGGTTGGGGCCAAAATTAGAGAGCAGAACTCAGAGGGAACAGCACCAGCAAGGTGGAGGGAGTGGGATTGGGGACTCAGATACTGGAGTGAGATGTTCACCTTCACTACTATTTTCATTCTGTGCCCATAAATGATAAAATTCATCTGCAGGAGGTCAGGAGTTACCATTGGATCTTGGCCAAATAAGATGCTGGGATTACACACAGAGTTAACACTACCACACAGAGACCTCACCCTAGGTCTGTGGTAGAAATGGGACTGGGACGAAGCTCCTAAAAATAGGAGTTAGTGGCCTTAGAGGGCAGTCTTAGATAAAGGAAGGGAAGCCTGTGACAGAAAGAAGAGTGACTTGGAAAGAGTCTGGAAGAGTCTAGAGGCAATGGGGATGCTACTGGCATTGGGACAGTCCTTCATTGTGTGGACTGTTTGTGCATTGCAAGAGGCTGGGCACCCTGGCCTTCATTCACTGAAGAAATAGGGCCATACCCACCCCTGCCCTAGTCAGAAGGTGACTCAACCCAACAGCACACATCCAATCATCCCTATGGATGGAAAGCATCCTCATTTGGAAAGCACCAGATCCAATGCCTAACTAACAGACGGTGGAGGGCTATAACCCACCAATTCTCTCCTGCTGCAGGAAAGTGGAACTGTGGCTTCGACCTGACTGTATGTGCCTGGACCATAGAGAATGGACTAGGTTGGAAAGGCTCTGAGTAACAGAAAAAAGAGGGGAAAGGCATAGAATCAAGAGACACAGTAGGTGCAAGAGGGCCATCCCCACTTTACCCTCTGATGGAGAGAAGGGAAAGTCTGTGCCACCCTGAGCAGCAGCAGGAAGCACTCGGGGAACCCCTGAGAAGGGCCCTGCTTCATACCACTGGTTATGAAACAAGGCATCTATGTCAGTCCTTTAGCCTCCCGGGCTCTAGCTTTTGGATTTTATATCTTTTTAAGGAGGTTGAAGAAAGCCAGTTGTTAGATCTGCTGTGACTATTTAAAGAAATGTGCTCTTAACCTATCACAGCATTAAACTTGAGATAGGGTCTGCCATATCAGTAAGATGTGAACTCCTCTGTCTCAGGATCTCGCTATATTTAACCACTTAGACAGAAAGACAATTTTCATATTTACATAGGATATAGATAGTAATCATCCAATAAGCCTTGGTTCTAATTTTAAATGCACGTCTTTAGGCATCTCAATAACTGGACAACATTGCAGTGCTTGCAATCTTAAATTAAGAGCTCAGTCTCTCATTCTATGTGGGAAAATGCATGGCATTTCTGGGTTTGCTCATTTCATTCTCACAAGCAAGTTAATTGCTTGAGTATATGTGTGGATACATTTTTCACCTAATGCTGGCCTACACAAAACTGCTCAAGGAGCAGCTGAAAACATTTTTCTTTTTGAATTTGTGAATCAAAAACCAACAAGAGTTTAACATGGTAGATTACAAATGTAGGGCTTTGAAAGAAACAATAGGTACTCCAGCCCTTGGATAGTTCTAATCTTATTGGAAGGGAGCCCCCACATTTTCCCACTCATTTGGAGAGAAACTGAGCCAAAATCAGCTGATTGCCTCGATTTCTCTACAAAGAAGTGGGAAATGTGCAATTTGCCTCAGTTCCTCTATAAAGGGGTGGGAAAGCTCTGCTTTTCTCCATTCTTTGGGGCCCACGTTGGCTCTGGATGTAGCCCTATATTATCAGCTCAGAGAACTATGGGCAGTAGCAATAGCCATGAACCCTTTTTCGAGTGGTAACCCCATGTGGGGCATTGCACTAAACACTTCGCAGGTATTATCTCATTTAATCATCACGGCATCTCAGTGAGGTGGATGCTATTCATTTTACAGATGGTAAAACTGAGACAGCACTCAGGAAACTAAAACAATAACACAGTCCAGGTCTTTAAAACGCCCACTTTCCATTCTCTGAAGCATTCCCCGTTTCTGGCCATGAAAGAATAACCCCACACCTCTTGGTGTGGGATCCCAGGACACATAGGAAGAACCAGAGAAAAATGCAGGGCCTGGGTCAGGTTCTGATACTGCGGGCCCCTTGAGTGTCCCCCCAAAGGCAGGATCACATATTCATTTATCCAGTACTGTTAGGGGCAGGCTTGCAGTGCAATTTTTTGTTGTTGATGTTGTTGAGGGTCACGTAGGCCTTCCCGAGTGAAAGGAAAGAATTAGTCCCCTCGGTCTGTCCCTTCCTTCCCTTGCTTATTCAGCACCTTCTTCCTGATAGCAGGGAGCAGCTGGAGTTGGTGAACTGGAACCCAAGCAGATCAATATCATGTACACAAGAGGATGTCGTTAGCAGAGCACTAATGCTCATCATGGATACATCCAGTGTGTCAATCATTCTACAGAGGTTAAATAGACTCTGTCTAATGCCAGGAGATTCATCTTACTGGAACATGGGACATTTTTCTGCCTCGCTCACTCAATACAAATTTAGAGAAGGTAAACTACATGTTATTTTTAAATATTTGGAATAAGGGTTTGTAGGCAGTGCTTGCATAAATAATAAAAACATCATCTATCTATATATAACATATATTCAAAACTGTAGACAAATGTCTTCCAATCACACTGTGTGCAAAACCTTTTTAAAAACTTGAATACAGTTTCACTGTGCTAGGGACACATCCTGTAAGGTACCCAAGTGCCAAATTCTTTTGCAAAATGACACCTATGCCAGTAGTTTTCACTTAAATATTTTGCAAAATTAGTGTTCATGTTTTTGTTTTTATTTTTTGGTCATCTTTTTTTAAATGAAGGCACAAGACTATTGCAATTAATAATGACTAACAACCTAAGTAAATCTGAATTCCCTTCCTGACGCTGACGTCACCTGCCCATGCAGGAGTGGCCTTCTGTGGTGGTGAGCAGAGGTGGAGGTCTGTGCCACGTATGCCATCTTCCCTTCACACGGTGCCTCCTTTCTTTCCATTGTGTTGGGAGGCTTGGTTCTTTGCTCAAGCTTAAAATTATCTGTGGCCCTTTAAGGGATGTGGAAACAAACACAAGAAGACATGAAGTAACTGATATTTTTTTTTTAACTGATACAGAATTTCTAAGAATATCTCTTCTTAAAATTAGAGTATTTCACCAAATTTGGTTAACCAAAGCCAATTCATGCAAAAATCATAGCTATATTATAGGCCATGGATTTTGTCTTAAAGGATATTACTTTCTCATAAAAACTCCTACACAAATGCGAATGCAGAGAGATACATTTTGTCAGATGTCTAGCCACACAGATAAAATTTCTCTGCTTGTCATTTTTTGCACCTATGATCCTAAAAGGAAAAGAGAAATTATGAACTCCTGGTGCCAAAGGCATCCCTAGGCCCTAGGACACAGTGACACAAAGAAATGAAAATCCTTTCAAAGTCAGCAAATAATGATTGATCCCCAACTGCTTGGAGAGATAGAACTATCTAGCTACCCCAGGACTCAACACCTTTCACTCAAAGCCCCCAATAAGCTAGAAAGCTGGGGTCAGAGGGTTTGTGCAAGACACCGGTCCTTAAAAAGAGTCCACAGATCTCAACTCCTTGCTGAGCTATTCAGCAGAAAGTGCTGCGTAAAGCTGGAATGCTGAAGCATCCCTATGTGATGCTGGTGTAAGTGGGTAGCACTAATGCTGGTGTGAGCTATTTATTTATGCCGCTGCTATCTTCCTGGGGCATGCTGGACCAGAGGTGGACTAGGATTTGTTTATCTTGTTATATTGGTCTTCTGCTGGATTAATTTAAAACTGCTTTTAAAATAAACTACAAGGCCCTTTAGACACCTTTAAACTGTGGCTGCATATATAAATATTTAAGAGAAGTAACAACAGAAACCATAATATGCTTCTAAAGTCTTTCACAAATACATGTGAAAGTGCTTGGTACACATTGACAAGCTTGTTCAAATAAGATATTCTCTATATCACTGCTATTTACAAACAAAAAAGATATTATCCATATCACTGAGATTTACAAACAAACAAGATATTATTCTCTATATCACTACTATTTATTTTTTTAAAATAGGACTTTAGCCAGGCACGGTTGCTCATGCATGCAATCCTAGCACTTTGGGAGGCCGAGGCGGGTGGATCACCTGAGGTCGGGAGTTCAAGACAGCCTGACCAACATGGAGAAATCCTATTTTCCCCCTATCCCCCATAAAAAATGCAAAATTAGCAGGGCATGGTGGCGCATGCCTATAATCCCAGCTACTCAGGAGGCTGAGGCAGGAGAATCGCTTGAACCTGTGAGGTGGAGGTTGTGTTGAGCTGAGACGCACCATTACACTCCAGCCTGGGCAACAAGAGTGAAACTCCGACTCAAAACAAACAAAGAAACAAAGAGCTGTTGCATAGAGGTAATGATTAGGCTTAATTGTGTTAGAGAGCTTGGGTTTGGAAGGAATTCTGGAACACATAGACTAGTTCTATCCAACAGAAAGGCAAAGAAAGACCTACATCTGTATGGTTCTGACCTCATCTGAATTGTTCTGAGTAAATCAGACAATCTAGGTAACAAACATCACCAGCACGTTAACCCTGTTTGAGCTGGTTTGCCTGTCTTTGTAGTCCAGGCAGTGCATCGTCCTCTGATATTTACCCCAACACTGTTTCTCTGTGCTCTGTTGGTCTGGGCTTGGTGTTCTCTGCAGGACATCAATCACATCAGCAATAAGAGAGGTGTTGTGCCCAAAACACAAAGGAATTGTGGAAGGGCTCGTGATCTAAAAATTACTGCTGCTGCATTGTTTACAGGGCCTTTAAAAAGTCCAACAGAACCTTCTCCCCTTCTGGCCCAGGGCTTTGTTTGCACACAGACAAGGACAAGAAGCCCATTCTCTGCCAGGTCATTGCATTCAGACTTTCATCTTTCAGGGGATGCTAGAAACTCTTATCAGGGGAATAATCTTGTAGCCCATAAAACTGAGAGCAGCAGTCTTTTGCCTTGAAGTGCCTTTTAAGACATTCTTTGACTGAAATCCATCCATATTCTCATTACGAATATTATATAGTCCCCAAAATATTTTCTAGGAACAGCTCTCCCCATTAGTGTTATGAAAGACCACAGCAGAGGGTCCCTGCCTCAGACAAGTGAAGGCCAAGGTGCCTGAAGGAAGGAAAGTGAGTCATAAAAGAAGTAAGTCATAAAATCACATAAAAATGTGATGTGTTGTTTGGGTTTATGTGTTTTCCTATAGTTGTGTTTTTTTATTCAGATGATTTATTCATATTATTTTCACTGAACATAACAGATTCTTTAGCCCATCTTCACCTTCCTGTGACCTTGGGTTTTATGGTATGATAACAGTGTCGATTACAGTCACGTTGGATACAAATCAACCCTGGAATAACCTAGTTGACAGTGTGTGGCAGAGAGCTGTGGATAAACAGGGGAGACTGTCATTATTAGAGGCAGAGGGGTCGGGGCTCACATGGGAGTTATGGGCTGCATGGTGGGGACACCATGAACCCCAAGAACTAGTGAAAAGGGATGTGAGCAGCACAGTCATCCTCTTGCTGACTTTTCCATTTGGTTTCCAGGCCTGCACTTGAAAAAGCAAAACATAATCATGTCTCTGAATATAACTTGGGCTTCTCCCAGCACACGGCTACTGGAAACATTACACTTTGCTTCTTTCCAGACTTCTGCATATTTTTAATTAAATTTTTATTTTTATTTTTTAAATAGAGACAGGGTCTTACTATATTGCCCAGGCTGGTCTCAAACTCCTGGGTTCAAGAGATCCTCCTGCCTTGGCCTCCCAAAGTGTTGGGATTAGAGGCATGAGCCACTGTGCCCAGCCACTAATGCATATTAATAACAAAAATAATAGCTCCCAATTTTTGAGCATTTTCTTTGTGCCATGCAATATCTACGTGCTTTATAGACATTGATTATCTTAGTTAATCTTCCCATCAGCCCTGTGAGGTGGGCTAATATTATCTCTCTTTTACAAATGAGGAACCAAATACAGAGATTGGAGGGCTTGATCTGGTAGGTGGCTGGGATACAAATGGAAGTTTAATGCTTACATTAAGCAGGACATGGGAGCGTTTCTTTCTTCTTCAATTTGTTTTCACCTCCAAGGCCTTGCCTTGGTCTTCAGCCCCCTGAGCTTCACCTTTCTAGCACTGGTTCTTAACTTCTTACTGAAAGAAATGACAAGCCACTGATCTCTATGAACATCAGCTTTGTGTCGACGTCTGGGGGTGAGATGCCCTAGTCAGCAGCTCATGCTGGGGTGATGGGAAGAGTGAGCAGAAACTTTTTTTGTGTATTGCACACCAGTGGCATCATATTTGAGCTCTTGAACAGTGCTGAGATGCATTGAAATAGGGGACATTTAGAAGAGCCTGGGGCCTTAGGGGGCCTCTTTAAAGAACAACCACCTCGGAGGAGTTTTCAGTTATCAGCCAAAGAATCCATTTCCTCCCACAAGCATAGAGCTTTGAGGGCATATTTTATGCTGTGGCTTCTGAGAGCCTATTTTTATCACTGTCCAGTTATTGATGAACTGAAATGTCTTTTATTTTCCATTGACACTGTCATCTTTTGCTATTTATTTTAGGTAAATATAATGTTGTGAGGGCAAAACTTCACCTCTATTTCCACAAAACAGAAGAGGAGCAATTTATGAAGCTATTTGATTCATTCTCAAGGAGATTCTTTCTTAGTTAATAAAGATGGTTGCAGTCCTGTTTTGAGTTTCTGGGTGGGACTTTTCTTTTCTTTTCTTTTTTCTCTCTCTTTTTTTTTCTTTTTGAGATGGAATCTTGCTCTATCATCCAGGTTGGAGTGCAGTGGCTCGATCTCGGCTCACTGCAACCTCTGCCTCCTGGGTTCAAGTGATTCTCCTGCCTCAGCCTCCTGAGTAGCTGGGATTACAGGTGCCTGCCACCACATCCGGCTAATTTTTGTATTTTTAGTAGAGACGGCGTTTCATCATGTTGGTCAGGCTGGTCTTAAACTCCTGACCTCGTGATCCACCCACCTCAGCCTCCCAAAGTGCTGGGATTACAGGCTGGGTGGGACTTTTCAATATGAAAGATCTTAGATTTTTAAAGTTTGTCATTTGCCTCTGCTGCTGTGTGGAGATTTCCATTTTGGAAACATTTTGCTCAGCGTCAGGACTATGTGAGCTGCTGCAGTTATGTGACCTCCTTCCCTGTCCCTTCCAGAGGGCAAGGATTTCTGCTGGGAAGGGCTGAACAGCCACAGCCACGAGCTCTTGCACTGTCATTCCTCAGTCCCTGCAGGAGGATGTCCTAGAGCAACTTACAGAGCTGAGCGCTGCTCTGCCCCCTGCAGTCCCCGGGGACACGGGGGTGGGGGGAGCCCAGGGCTGTCTCCAGCAAGCTGTCCATCATTGTGGCGATTCAGAAAGCTGACCTGAGATCCAGCTGGACTTTCTGTGCCAGTACCTTCCCAGCAGCTTCCTGAGAAATCGGCAGGCACCATCTTCCCTTCCCCTGGGAAAACTAAAGGAGTGATCCAGAAAGATCAAGACACTATGTCCCCTAATTCTCTCCCTGTTAATTTTCCTGTGAGAGAGAAACTTCTCAAAGACAGTGTTTGCCAAGGAAAATCAAGAGGGAACCTTGCCCCATGGGCTATTTTTCTAAGGGAAAGCTTAGAGAGTATGCGAAACCACCTGACTTTTAAGCCTAGAAATCAAATTTGAAATGTAGTATAAGAAATGTAGGATTTCCTTAGGTGAGGAATTATGATTTTATTTTAAACAACTTTTGAATAAGTAATGCAGTCACATGGGTCAAAATTTAAACAGATAGACAATAAATGGTCTTTCATGCCACCCTATGCTGTAGCCACTCAGTTTCAACCTTCTTGTGTATCCATTCAGAGATCTTTCATGCATTCACAGCACATGTATATCTACTCGCCACTTTTCCCACGAATGGTAGCACATTATGTTTAGCACCTTGCTTTTTTTCTTTTTTTTGAGATGGAGTCTCACTCTGTCACCCAGGTTGGAGTACAGTAGTGTAATCTTGGCTCACTGCAACCTCCGCCTCCCAGGTTCAACTGATTCCTGTGCCTCAGCCTCCCGAGTAGCTGGGATTACAGTATTTTTAGTAGAGACTGGGTGTCACCACGTTGGCCAGGCTGGTCTCACACTCCTGACCTCAGGTCCTCCTGCCTCGGCTTCCCAAAATGCTGGGATTACAGGCGTGAGCCACTGTGCCTGGCCGCACCTGGCTTTTTTTCATTTTACAGTATATTTTACAGGTCTTTTGATATCTGTTCATAAAGAACCTTCTCTTCTCTATGGCCACGTAGTATTCTGCCATGTGAATGTACTATTAGTTTTCTATACTGTCCCCTATGGTTGGGTAATTATTTTCTATGGTTTAGCTATTCAAATCTGGACTAGTCACTGAGAACAGTTGGGAATCTGTCTACTTGGAGATATTTAAAAATGAAAGTTATCACATGGACACATAGAGGGGAACAACACATACTGGGGCCTATCAGAGGGTAGAAGGTGGGAGGAGGGAGAGGATCAGGAAAAATAACTAATGGGTACGAGGCTTAATACCTGGGTGATGAAGTAATCTGTACAACAAACCCCCATGACACACGTTTACCTATATAGCAAACCTGCACATGTAAGCCTGAACTTAAAATAGAAGTTAAAAAAAAAGAAAGTTTAAATCGTACCTATAGGAGAGTGTCCCTGACAGTCCCTTTTCAACAAAGATGGTGTCAGCTGACGATTGCTGAAAACATGGACCCAGAATCCTCCACAGCAGGCCCTAAAGGCACTAGGTGGCTGCTAAGAAGGATTCATTCACCTTTACAGCATTTTAAAAAATGAATGTGAAAACTTTAATATAGTATTTGATAATAACTTAGAAACATATCCACGTGTGCTCAAATGAGGGTTATCCTAACGTTTGCATTTAAAGCACTATAGTTAACACATTAAACCCCAGAACACATTTGACATCTGTTCCATGCTGCCATTGCGCTTAACCTGGGAACCTTCCCTTCACCTTATCGTGTGCATTTCTAATGCAGTAGAGAAGGATTCATTACCTTCTAATTCAGAGCTTTAAAGAGTCAAACTGAAGCTATAGTGATTAGCCTTCAACAACATTTGAGCTACATTTAATTATAGTCTTCAAATCAATTTCCCCATTTTGGAGCTACATTATTTATATCACTGACATAATAACATCTATTTTTGATAGACCTCAGAACCTTGCCCCATCAGCCATATTGCTAGAACAAAGGTTCTTGGAACATGTGCTGTAGGGGGAAGTGGAGGCAGGTGGAACAGCACATCCTTCTGAAATCCAGTTTGGAGAGCTGGATTTGAAATAAATGGCTCAAGAAGAACAGCTGGTTCAAGTTCTCAGTTAGATCACAGAGCACAGTGCTTTTTCTGGGGCTCACTCTTAGGAGCCTGTGAAGTAACCGAATTGTGCACAGGCCACTAGGAGATGCCAGCCGAGAGGTCACTTTGCCTGTGTGCTGTGATTTCCTTTATGGATGAGAACTGAGGCCAGGTGCCTCAGCTTTCTCTCATTGAAGTCCCAGTGCCAGGCATGTTTTTATAAGACATGGGTAAAACAAGCAAAGAGCTTCTTTTTCCCATATGCCTTGGTTCTGTCTCTAAGGCCCATTAGTCCCACCAGCCACCTCACCCACATGGTTATGCTTTCACCCAAGTGCCTATGGCCATGCTGGCTCATGGCTCTAACCATCACCTGGTGAGGAGGATGAACCCTAAATCTCAGGTTATAAGGAGGGCAGCTGGCCTTCAGGTCTTTGTCCACAAAACCCAGGGCTAGATATACATGGACAATACCCTCTACAGAGGCTGCATCCCCTGAGTTCTAATCTTCATTAGAGAGTCTTAGAATTAGAATCTTAGAATTACCTTCACCAACAAGATCTGGAGACAAGTTATGTCAAGCACTGCTCTTTCTCACCCTCCCACACCTCCACTCTCAGAGCCTGGTCCTCTGAGATGCCTAACTTCCTTTAGAGTATTCCACCTGTCCCACCACACCCTGGGCACTAGAGGGCTAGCAACCAGGCATGATGAGGAGACCGTTAACAGGAACATTTCCCTGAGTTCATTACTCTTGTTCTGCTGTGGTCACTGTGACCCTCGAAGAAGACCACAGGAGAAAAGACTACACTGTGAGTGGGTGGCTGTGGTCTTGGTGGGTGTGACTACGAGTGAAGAAAAGAGGTAGAGCCAAGGGTTAAGGAGCTGACTTGGGGACTACAACATATCTCTACAGAAATTTCATCAATTTAGACATTCAGTCATTAATTTCACAAATATATATCACATCTTTACTATGTGCCAAGAACTGTTTTATATGCTGTGGATATAGTCGGGGATGAACAAAATAGGTAATAACATTGCATTTAGGTCACAATATGGTGAAATCATTTCCTGGTCATTTTTAGTTGTTTTAATTTTTCTAAAAATAGACACAGAAACATACATACCAAAATGCAGAGTAGCCATCTTTTTACTTTCTAATAAAAGTATATTGCAAGAAGGTGTATGCCTCAAAAACGTTAGCATGGGCTAAAAACCCCATGCTTGTAATTTCAGTTCAGTACCCCATTACAATAAGACTAGCCTCCCATAGAAAATGAGAGAAGATACAGCACTGCTCCAAAAAATGGAGGATCTTCTGGAAAATTGTTAATACATGCCAATACTTAGAACAGTAACAGACTCATGGCAAGCACTCTAGACGTGTCAGCTATCGGCATCATCATTGCCTTCATCATTATATTAGGCAAAAAGAGAAGCATATGCAAAGGTCTGAAGGTGAGAGAGAACATGGCATGTTTAAGGAGCTTAAAGGAACTTGTGATTGGTGAAAGATGGTGAGATATTGATATTGAGACTGGGAGGGGACAGATCATGGGGAACCTTGTAAGTCATGTCAAAGAATTTGGACTTTGGCCCCAGGGAGCTACTGATATGTTCTCACTGTCCTCTCCGTACTCTGTAAATTAGGGTCTCATATCCATTCCTCTTGACTTCTCAAATGGAATATTATTTGGCCTCTCTGCTTCTCCTTTTCCTCTTCTTCCATAGCCTGGTTGTAGCTGTCATAGCTTCCTATCATTCGTAAGATAGGGCTCCCATTAGCTCTCTTACTCTAAAACCTTTAGTGGCTACCCATTGTCCACAGAATCCAGCCAGTTGTCTGAATCTGTCATGTAAGCAGTGCTATGCTTTACTCTCCCTGGCATGCCCCCTACATCTAGTCACATAGAGCTACTTGTTTCCAAATGCCTCCATGCCTCCATGCTTTCAACACCCTCCCTAAATGCCCCATCTCAATCCTGAAATCTGGCTGATCACTGAGCCCAAGGAAATGGTCATCCAGGATATTATTATAGAATCAAAACAAATCCAGTCTTTATAGCAGTAGGTTGGAGATAAAGTGGGTGAAAAGAGGGACTACACGGCAGGAAGCAAATCAAATTATCCTCCCTCCCTCCCTCCCTTCCTTCCTTTCTTCGTCTCTTCTGACAAACATCTCTGTCAGGTGGTTAAAAATACTTGGCCCAATGCCTTGCAGCTCACCTAGATGCTCTGGTATTGTCATGTTTCCCTGCTTAATTACTGTTATCAACTTTCTAGATTTTTGTAAACTCAACACAGTGAATAATGAGGTAAATAAAACTGATGAGCTCCTTTTCTATGTACACAGACTATTTCTATAAAAATGTCACACGTATTATTAGCTTGGATTTAATCTTCTTCTCTTGCATCTTACAAATTTTTCCTAATGAACCTATTGGCTTTCCAGTGAGGGCATTATTTACTCAGTGTTAGATTTTTAATTCCTCTGGATTGATTACAGTCTGTGTATTTATTGCCTCTAACATTTCCGCACTGAATAATTTCCCCCAGTGAATACGCATCTGAAATTCAACAAATCAGACAGGCCTGAAGCCTGGGGCACAGCATTAACTAGTTCTGGCCAACCCTGGACCTTGGATCAGCTACTTACCCTCTCTAGTCAGTTTCTTTACTTCATCCAGAAAAAGCTTTCCACCCACTCTTAGTTCACAGGGTTGCCAGAAGACTAAATAATGCAAAATATTCCCGTAAAGGATTTTTTAAAATAAAAGGACCAGTCTTTAAAATTGCACAATTCAACACAATTGCTGAATTGTTATTCAACAATTATTGGGAGCCTCCTATGAACCAGCTGGACTCCAGCACCAGGGTGACAAAATGAATCAGCCAGATATTGTTGTTAGACCCCCTACCCCTCACCCAGCCTTCGGAAGCTTATACACTAGTGGGACAGACAGGCATCTAAACAACTTTCTATCTTGTTTTCAAGCACATAGAAAAATTAGCAATAGGTGAGTTTATTTTAGACAGAAAAAAATAGGCTCAATCAGATGACAGTTTTAAAAATAAAGTTCTTTGTAGAATGCAGAAAACCTCTAAAGCAAAAGATACTTTTTGCCTTTCTTTGGAGTGCAAACTGTCCCTGAAAAATAACAAATCCTTTGGACTGAATTACTGAATTATTGAAAAGCATGCCAAAAAAGTAAAAAACAAACACTGAAGGTCAAAAATGGGGATGTAGAAAAAGGAAGCATGGCTAAGTCAGGGTTCTTTCAGGGAGAAAATCGTTGATGACAATAGGCACTAGGCTTAGTGAAAGATCTAAATACAGAACCCATTAGAAATCTAAGATAGCTCAAAAGTTATCATATAGGTCAGGCTCTACCAAACTATGACCAACGCAGAAGCCTGGAAATGTGTACTGCAAATGCATACTTGGAAAAGAAATTATTCTTTGCTTACTCTTTCTGCAGCTGGCTAGGACAAGCAATCTAGAAATAACTTCCAAGTACGGGCGGAATGACAGGGAAGCTCTAAAGCTACACTCACACTTTCGCGATGTCCCCATCATCAAGGCATAATGGAGACTTAGACACATAAGGCACTGGATCCAGTCCAGGAAAGAATGAGGTTAAGGGAAATAAGCCCCAAAGCCCAAGGCTTGCAGGAGGTACTGGCTTATAACAGGAGGGACCCTTTTTGCATCTCCTCTAACAATAGTTAGCATCTACTGAGCACCTACTATGTGCCTCACACTGTGCTAAGCACTTTAGTTGTTTTTAAATGTCCTTCAATACTTATTTGAAATAAGTACTGTTCTCACTGCATTTTAGAGATAAAATTAAGGCAGAGAGAGATTAAGCAACTTGCCCATAATCAATTCAGCTATCGAGTCCCAGACCCAGAATGAACCCAGTGCCTCTGTTTGTAACCTCTGAGCTGTAAGGGGTGGTTCCTCCCTTCCAAAGACTACGTTGTCCAGCCTGAGATGAAAGAAACACTTCTTGCAACATTTTCCCTGGGGCTCACTCTACCATGATGAACTTTTCTGTGATTAGGTTGCCAGGGTGTTTGAAAGAGTATATGAAAGAAAATTAATGAATTCTCTCTCCCAGAGTTAGAGATGGGTAAGGGTGAGGTCAGGGTAAGTTTTAATAGGAGCCAAATAAAATAAAGATAAAAACATGAGCAGTGGCAGAAGCCCTCAGAAAAGGAACAACCAGGAATCAGCAATGTGGCCCAAATAGCAGCAAGGCCAGTCAGCTGGACTCCCGGTGTACTAGGGTGAAAGGGAGATTCAGACAGGGGGATGACATGAACTAGGTTCAGAATCACAAAACTGCAGGGGCATGTTGAGAAAAGGGGTCATTCCAGAAAATGTGCTCAGTGGTGGAGGCTAGGAAGAAAGATGTAAGCAGAAGGACTTCAGGGACTCCCCCTGGACACAGGAGGCACTAGAAAGAGAAAGAGCCTGGCCTAACCAGTGCCCGAGAGAGATGCATCAGCTAGGACTGAGGAAGGCAGCCCAGGCTTCCTGGGGTACTGCTATCTGACAGCCTCCCTATGAGGCTGGCCCCTCTGCAGATTCCATCGCCTGACTCAGGGAGAGTGAGGGCCCTGCAGATTGTTCGTGTCACTGGGGAAGGGTGGGTTGGGGGGGGGGGTGGCACAGATCATTTGTGTCACTTTGTCACTAGGCAAAAGGGCAGAATCCGCCATCTTCCATCAAGACTCAGAATTCCTGCAGTAGCCAAGATGTTCAGATCCAGGCCCACTATACCTTGAGTTACCACCGTGAAGACTATTCCCTAGGAATGGGAGGCCACATTGAATTATACTCCCATATTTAAGAAACTCCTCTGATACAATAGATACATCCTTCCCCAAAATGGAATTTAACAGTTTGGTGACCCGGCACAACCACTAGTTGTGGCCTGAAAGTAGGCATGAAAACCTTTGAGAATCCACTTTTCAGCTGATTTTAAATTCCTTGCACAGCCTCCAAAGGGCACCTTGAGCCCTTGGTGAATTCCTTACCCAAAGCTCGCTCACTGATTGCCTTTGGATGATGTTGTTCTGATTGCCTTTGGATGATGTTGTTCACCAGCTGTAGCCACACTAGGTGAGGAGAAACTGGATGAATCCTTTGTCAGCCTAATTGGCTACACTCAGCTGCCTAAAAATAACAGACATGCCATATCTCCAAAGCTTTGGAAATAGGGTGGCAGGCAAGATTTTTATTTTTTAATTCCATGTTCCTGCATTTGCAAATGTCTGGAAAAGAACAGAATTCACCAGTATACCCAATAGGCCCCTGAGGTGGCAGATGCCGCACGTCCCAGTCTACCGAAACCTCGCCCCTCGGTTTGCCCAGGCTCATAGCAGACCTCAAGGCAAGAATCTGGACTTTCCCAACTCACTCCACCTCCCAGAGACTTCAAGACTTGAGGAAAATGGAAATCTGTGATGCTTAACCAGCAAGCAGGGAATCCCTCCACTAGGAAATGTCTAAGGTTCCTTTAATGTGAGTAGAAAAGCAAAGGCTAGGCAGGGTGGTGTGTCTCATGCCTGTAATCCCAGCACTTCGGGAGGCAGAGGCGGGTGGATCAACTGAGGTCAGGAGTTCGAGACTGGCCTAACCAATATGGTGAAACCCCGTCTCTACTAAAAATACAAAAATTAGCCAGGCGTGGTGGCATGCGCCTATAATCCCAGCTACTAGGCAGGCCGAGACAGGAAAATTGCTTGAACCCTGGAGGCAGAGGTTGCAGTGAGCCGAGGTCGCGCCACTGCACTCCAGCCTGGGTGACAGAGCGAGACTCCATCTCAAAAAAAAAAAAAGAAAGAAAGAAAGAAAGAAAAGCAAAGGCTAGACCCCAGAACCCTCTGATTCTTTGTTAGACTGTCTAATTCCAGCCACAACTCAGATGTTTTATCCTCATTCAAACCTGAAACCTGGATAATCTCTCTTCTTGCATAGTATACTAAGGTCCCCCTGCAAAGACAGATGTGTGACAGGGAAGTTTCTTTCTGTATTTCTGGACTAAGTCAGGTAGATGTGAGAAGTGATGGAATTGCTAATCATGAAAATGTAAATAACTTTAAACAAAAATGTTTGTTGCTGTTTGCTGTCCACACATTTGGAAGTCACAGTCATTATTCCATAGGCACAATTTTGAGGTCTGATGTACCTGAAATAAGCACAACTTTCTCTTTGAAAATATTTTCATAAACAAAATGTTGGTGTTAATTTTTAAAGTGGTATTTTAAAATGAGTTTAAAGCAGCATTAATCTGCAGCCACAGTACAAAATAATATGACTATGTGTAAATTAACACAGTATAAGCTGAGTTCACAGGTTTCAGGATCAAATTTTTGAAGATGAAGCAGTGAGCACTGAAATTCTGTTTAAGCGGAATCTTCTGACACTCCCGTGGTAGCTCCCCTTTCCTTCTTCCAATAATTTGAATTTAATTATGACAATTTGAATATTTTTCAAAATAAGGTCTACCTTCATCTCTGTAACAACAGACATATGGCTTCATTTAACTTAAATTGCTATGGTTTCATTTAACTTAAATTATTAATTGGTGTATTTGGGGGTATTTTTTTGCAGTCACACACAGAGTAAAACTTCATGTATACGGCCGGGCCCGGTGGCTCACTCCTGTAATCCCAGCACTTTGGGAAGCCGAGGTGGGCGGATCATGAGGTCAGGAGATCGAGACCATCTTGGCTAAAACGGTGAAACCCCGTCTCTACTAAAATGTGGTGGCAGGCGCCTGTAGTCCCAGCTACTCGGGAGGCTGAGGCAGGAGATGGCGTGAACCCAGGAGGCGGAGCTTGTAGTAAGCTGAGATCCCGCTACTGCAGTCCGGCCTGGGTGAAAGAGCAAGACTAAGTCTCAAAAAAAAAAAAAAAAAAAACTGCATGTATACAAAAATCAGCTACCCTAAAATTGTAGGGAGACAAGAAATGGCTCAGGACCAGAAACTAAATAAAAAGAGGTCTCTAGTTAACCAAAGAAATCTTGGAAAATTCATGCACTAAAGGCTCACGCATTTTACTCAAGGGGCAACTCAGAATCTGTTTAGAATCTATTTGACGTACTATTCTAAACTTACAGATTGTAAACTACGTAAAAAGGAGAAATAATTCAAGGTATTTCTTCAAGTTCATAATGTTAACATCATCAGTAAGTGATGGCTGACGGCCCATCAGCAACGAAGGAGGCAAACAAAAAAGAAACCACAAAACAATAACTGAAATCCCCTATATGAAGTAGATACAGAACAACTTATTACAGGGGCAGCATCCCAATATTCCATCACTGTATTTCAGCCAGTGTTCACAATGGTGACTCAGAGTGATCAAAGAAAGGTAAGCTGGGTTTAGAACTCTCTCTGCAAGCAAAAAAAAAAAAAAAAAAAGACTACATATTGGGTACAGTGTACACTGCTTGGGTGACAGGTGCTCTAAAATCTCAGAATTCACCACTGAACAACTCATCCATGTAACAAAAAACCACCTGTACCCAAAAAATTATTGAAATAAAAAAATAAAGTTTAATAATAGAAAAGTAAAAAAACAAAAACCAAAAAAAAACACTCTCTGCAGGGAGAGAAATGTTTAGGATATTTTAGAAATAATGCTTTGAAAATACTCAATTACAAAATATATAAAAGAACCAGAAACAGGCGCTTGAAAGTTAAAATTGAGTTATTCATTCATTCAGCAACTCTCAGTGAGTATTCTTATGTACCAGGTACTGTGCTAGTCACGTCTTGGGGACACTGAGAGCAGATCCTGCTCTTAAGAAACGCATGTTATAAGTTAGAAGCTTCAAAGCACGGTCAGAACCCCCTGGTGGTTCATGAGATCCTTGTGGGGGTCTTGGAGATACACACTATTTTCCTAATAATATTAAGATGGCATTTGTACTCATGGTGCAAAAATAGCAGTGGGTATCCTTAGCCTGAATCAGGCAGGCAATACCAAATATGCTGGCAGCTGTTGTATTGTTCACCCCCAAACACACACACACAAAATGTCCAGAGCAAAGCAGGAAAAATGATTAATTGTATTACATTTCAACCTAAAGCATATATTTTAAAAATATTCTGTGTAATAAAATGGGACATAGCCGGGCGCAGTGGCTCAAGCCTGGAATCCCAGGACTTTGGGAGGCTGAGGCGGGCAGATCACTTGAGGTCAGGAGTTTGGGACCAGCCTGGCCAACATGGTGAAACTCTGTCTCTACTACAAATACAAAAATTAGCCGGGTATGGTGGCAGGCGTCTGTAATCCCAGCTACACGGGAGGCTGAGGCAGGAGAATCACTTGAACTTGGGAGGCAGAGGTTCCAATGAGCCGAGATTACGCCACTGGACTCCAGCCTAAGCTACAGAGGGAGACTCCACCTCACAAAGATAAGATAAGATAAGATAAGATAAGATAAGATAAGATAAGATAAGATAAGATAAAATAAAATAAAATAAAATGGGACGTACATATGAAGCACTTTGCTACATAGTGTGGTACAATGGCTGATCGGAGAAAACACACTTGAGTGATTGAGTTGCAAGCTGAACTAACCACTTTTCTCACAGAACATAATTTTCACTTGAGAGAATGATGGACAAACTGTGGTTATTCAAACTTGAGTATTTGGCAGATATTTTCTCAAAAATGAACAAAGAGAGCCTGCCACATTACAGAAAACAACTGACAGTATTTGTTGCCAATAATAAAATTTGATCTTTTAAGTGAAATTTAGAGTTTTTGAAAACTTGAACTTACAGCTCTCCAATAATTAACGACTTTTCTAATGAGAATAATAGTGATACAAGCTTATTTTTTAATATTATATAATAAAATTATGAAATTAGAATGATGTGCATAACTCAGTTGACCCATATTTTTCAAATGACCAAAAAGCATGACATTACAAAATCATGCATGGATAAAAGATCCACTCAACGTGAAAAATAGGATAGATGTACTTTAATGTAACAGAATACAAACAGTTCATTAATTTTCTTTCGGATTACACGTTGAAACTAAACTTTAAAAATCTATACCTGTCAAGTTTCAGCATAGTATCAAAGAGGAGTATCTACAATTACCTTAAAAGGTTATTAAAATATCCTTCTCCAACTGTGTGTATGTGTATGAATGACTAAATTTTCCTCATACACTTCAACCCAAAACAATTTATTGCAACATATTGAATGCAGAGGCAGATATGGAAGTCTACTGTAAATATATGTAAAACAATGCCACTTTTCTTTCTGGAATTTTTATTTTGAAAAATAGTTATTTTCCTACAAATATGTTCTTACATGCTAACATGTAATAAATAGGTTTATTGTTATTTTTTAATGAATTAATAAACAATTTTAAGAATTTCTCAATTTAAATTTCTAGTACAGTAAATATCTGCATAAAGAATTCTGCAGGGTTCTCAATAAAATTTTTTTTTTTTTGAGATAAGGTCTCACTCTGTCACCTGAGCTGGAGTGCAATGGCACGATCATGGCTCACTGCAGCCTCGGCTCCCCTGGGCTCAAGCAATCCTCCCATCTCAGCCTCCCAAGTAGCTGGGACTATAGGCATAAGCCACCATGCCTGGCTAATTTGTATTTTTTGTAGAGATGGGTTTTGCCATGTTGCCCAGGCTGGTCTCGAACTCCTGGGCTCAAGAGATCCACCCACCTTGGCCTCCCAAAATGTTGGGATTACAGGTACCGCACCCGTAATCCCCAGTAATTTTTAAGTGTTCAAAAGGTCCTGAGACCAAAACGTTTGAGAACTATCAGTCTAAGAGGACATAGCTAGACCTATAAATAAGTATA
The DNA here is from genome assembly GCF_029289425.2 of Pan paniscus. NCBI lineage: Eukaryota > Metazoa > Chordata > Mammalia > Primates > Hominidae > Pan > Pan paniscus. Next base: position 43,222,318 of record NC_073253.2, on the reverse strand, counting down.
ATAATTCTAACCTACTACAATAAGGGCTGTGATAGGAAGAAGCACAGGATAACATGGGGGGATACGGGAGGGGCATCTAGTTCAGTCTTGGAGAGTCAAGGAAGGCGCCCTAGAGAAGGCTATCTTTAAGCTAGAACTTGATAGATGAGAAGTTAGCATGCTAAGAGGGATGGAATGTCCAAATCAGAAGGAAGAGCTTCTGCAAAGTTCTGGAGAAAAGAGAGAATATGGCTCATTCATGAAAATAAAAGTTATTTGGTAAAGCTAGAACATAGTTTGTGGTAACCTAGGCTGTGCAGATTATATTATTGTTTCAATAAAATAAGCATATATGTATAGTGAAGGGTTAAGAATAGACTCTGGTCTCAAGTATACATAATACTAATAAGAAGAAAAAAATAAGCTGGACCTGGTCTCTGGTATGCTGTACTCATTTACATAAAGTTTAAAAGGGCCACCTTAATAAGTTGCCACAAATATATAATTGGAAGTTGTGATCTATATTCCATGATATCTAAATATAAGCCAAAATTTAGACTCTCTTTAAAAGTTTTTTATATATATATTTAAAGGAATTCTAATGAGATATTTAAAGTTTGACTTGAATTGGAAAATTACAGGCATAAATTTAAAGCCCATATTCTTTATAAATACTTTACTTTCACCCAGATCAGTGGAAGTTATCTCATGACTTCAGGTCATGGCCAACAGTGATTTCCTGTAAAAGTGGCATGGTTTGTAAGATGGACTTTGCCATGTCTTGGTGGCCTTTTTGTCATCTTTGGCATATGGCTAGTTTCCTGATTTTCCATTTCTGTTCTGTTTTAATAGTGTATTTGTCCTTCCAGACTATGAAAAATCTTTCAATCAAATGACCCCAAAACCTCCACCAGGAGTGCTGTGTTGGCAGATTTCAAGGTAGGTGTACCCTCTGCAGATGAGGCCAGGTAACCAGCAATGTTAGGGGCACGTCCATACTCAAAGCCCCTGGCTTATTCTATGGGCATTCCTGAGCTGGAACATGGTTTCTGAGAGTGATTTTTCTCTTTTGGGTGGGAGTTCAAAAGAAGCAGAAATAGATATTTCTTACTCAGAGATTAGATCTGGTATTATTGATATCTTGGAACAGAAAGCCACCTACAATCACATCACTGTGACCTTTGGATAACAGGCTGCTGCTATGTGTTATGAATTAGGACTCACTGTCAGGAAAACGCGGTGGCCAAAGCCACATTGCTACATTTTACAAGCTTTTTCTGAGGGACTCTATTTAATTTGTAAATGCTGTTTGTAAGTAAGGTACTCCAGAGGATATTTTGCCAAGGATTATTTCTGTTAACTTGTTTGTAAGTCTGCACACATGTTGCTTTGCCAGTATATCTTTGCTATTATCTGTTGATTTACTTGTCTATATATTTTGTGGCTCCTGAGAACTCTGAAGGGCAAAATAATACAACCATGGGTGGATAATAGGGTCACAGAGATTTTTTGTTGTTGTTGTTTGTTTTGTTCTGTTTTTCTTTGAGACGGAGTCTCTCTTTGTCACCAAGCTGGAGTGCAGTGGTGCGATCTCAGCTCACTGCAACTTCCACTTCTCAGGTTCAAGTGATTCTCCTGCCTCAGCCTCCCAAGTTGCTGGGACTACAGTCACGTGCCACCATGCCCAGCTAATTTTTGTGTTTTTAGTAGAGACGGGGTTTCACCGTGTTAGCCAGGATGGTCTCGATCTCCTGACCTCGTGAGCCACCCACCTCGGCCTCCCGAAGTTCTGGGATTACAGGCGTGAGCCACTGCGCCCGGCTGTATGACAGTTTTTACAGTCTATTATATTTTATGTTAAGGCATTAGCAAAAAAAAAAAAAAAAAAAAAACAGGGCATCAAAAACATGTCAAAGCAAATAAAACTAGTTTGAAAATAAGATCAACTCTAAAACTGTAGACACTGCCCACATCTCCCAAAAGATTTTTAAAACAGTAGACATTTAAATATGCTGTATCTCCCCTGCAACTGGCATTGTGTCTGATACCCACTGAGTAAATGCTGAATGAGTAAATGAATGAGTCACAACTCTATGACATAGAGATGCTAGATATCCACATTCTACAAATGAGAAAATTGAGACACAATGCAGTGAAGTAGCTTCTCCTTGTCCAATAGCTAATAAATGGGACTGGGTTTAAAGTTGGGTAACCTGACTATAAGCTCACTTAGTTAACCTCTGCATCATACTACACATACTATAACATTATATTAGTGACTTTTTTTGAGATTGTTTATATTTAGGTAGTGTGTCATGTTCCCATCAAATACGCTGGTTGAATATTTAATAATTGTTTTTTAGTATGGAAAGAAATCAGATACACAAATATTAGTGTAACTTCCTCGCTGTCAAGAATCACTTACTGGGGTAAGTTCACCAGTGACAGTGTCAAGCTCTCACAAGACACCTTGCAAGGGTGGAAGACAAGCACAGGGGCCCTCATGTTCCAAGGACCTCAGTAGCCCCTCTTCCACACTCCCACCCTGCGTGCCACTACTTAATGCTGCTGTCATTATAAAAGTAAAATACCTTTCCGGATCAAATCCAAAACCGTCTTTTACAATTACCCTTTGTTTCACTTTGGTTTGCTTTCAGTCATGATGATTAACATATTTTGAAGTTTCATATACTTAAAAGGAAGTAGATTTGTATATTTACCCCAGGAGGGCATCTGGTTTAAAAGGTTAAGAAATGACAGTTTTGTCATGTTTTCTCCAGGTTGCGATACTCTCTGTGAGTGACAGTCATCATAACCTTCCCATGCCTGTTTTGTGTTCTGGAGTGCACAAGTGTGAGAGCTCAGAGACATGATGTTTCTGAGGCCTACTGCACACAGGGAAGGCTGAACTAATCCTGGGCACACGGGGGCTGTGACGAGTCTGGGTATCATCCCATGCTGTTTCTGTTTGGGCTGTATTGTACTATTTCCACTGTACTGCCAGTGGAATCTTTCTGATGCCATGGCCACTAGAGTGGCCAGATTCTCGCTCCCTAGTGTGGATGAAGAAACTGTGGTTCTGGGGTATTCAAGAAACCATGTCAGGCCGGGCGTGGTGGCTCATGCCTGTAATCCCAGCACTTTGGGAGGCTGAGGCGGGCGGATCACCTGAGGTCAGGAGTTCGAGACTAGCCTCGCCAACATTGTGAAACCCCATCTCTACTAAAAATACAAAAATTAGCCGAGTGTGGTGGCACGTGCTTGTACTTCCAGCTACTCTGGAGACTGAGGCAGGAGAATCGCTTGAACAGGGAGGCAGAGGTTGCAGTGAGCCAAGATTGACCCACTGCACTCCAGCCTGGGCAACACAGCAAGACTCTGTCTCAAACAAAACAAAATAAAACAAACAAACAAAAAAAGAGAGGAGCCATCTCATTCCACATGGAATCTGTGCCACTTCACAATCTTTTGTGCTGCATTTTGGCCAGTGAACTTTCCTTTATTCTCCTCTAAAGGATGTTAAGTTCTCACCATACACACATACAGATGGTAGCTATGTGTGGGGCTGGAGATATTGATTAATTTGATTGTGGTAATCATTTCACAATGTATATGTATATCAAACCATCACATTGTATACCTTGAATATGTAAAATTTTGTCATTTATACCTCAATAAAACTGGGGAAAAAGATGTTTAAAATACCCTTTCTCCACTTTTTCTGGTTTCCCATATCTGCACTTCTTCCTCCCTGGAGAGTAAGGCCTATGAAGGGAGGTATCAAGTCTGTTTTTCTCATCATTGCATCTCCAGCGACTCCAGCAGTATCTGCTACGTGGCAGATGCTTGCTAAAGATGTGTTGATTGAATGAATGTCTGAACAACCAAATAAGTGAATATCCCTTTGTGCCCAGATATCACAATTTGAAAACTTTGTTTTTCATCTGGTATCTGTATATGACTTTACTTTTTAAAAGTTCACACACACATAGAAAGACTTCATCTCTGCAGTAACTAATCCATAAGCAACTATAGAATTCTAAAGAACCAAGCTCCGTTCAGAAATGGCAAATTGAAATGCCATCTGAGGGGAAATCAGATACTTGCTGACCATGGGATTTGAGAGAAACTGCCCACAGTTTCCTAAAGCACAACTTCGATTGTATCACTATTTTAAAACCCAGTGGTTTTTAGATGCTCTTGACCAGCTCCTACTGATTTAGAGGGTGAGCGCTGCGTATGCTGACCATGCTGCGAATGAGAAGCACAAAGACTAGAAGTGCCAAGGCAGGGGGCTTCACAGCAGCCCCGATCTTTTGGTCTGTTCCTGCCCAATTCTACCATATTGTAGTTCGTAACATGGAGCAGGATTGGGGCACATCTGTACTAAATGTCAGGCTTCATGGAGCTTCCCAGAAAGAATTACACAAAGAAATTACATCTCTTGAAGTGTCTAATCCACCTGTGCTCATTTCCCATGGCTGTTGTAACAAATTACGACAATCTTAGTGGTTTAAAACAACATGAATTTATTATTTTATAGTTCTGGAGGTTGGAAGTCCTACAGTCAAGGTGTCAGCAGGGTTTTGTTCCTGCTGGAGTCTCTAGGGGAGGATCCATTTTCTTGCCTTTTCCAGCTTTTAGAGACCACCCACATTCCTTGGCCCATGGCCCTCTCCTTCCATCTTCACATCTCTCTCTCACCACTGCTTCCATCATCACAGCTCATCTGTGACTCTGACACTCCAGTCTCCCTATTATAAGGACCCTTGTGATTATACTGGGCCCATTCATGTAATTCAGAGTCACCTCCCCAGCTCAAAATCCTTAATCACATCTGCAAAGTCCCTTTTGTCAGCTAGAGTAACATATTCACATATCTCAGGGATTAGAATGTGAACATTGCAGAGGGTGAGGGCGTCATTCCATCTACCACTCCACCCGTCTGCTTTCTTCCTATCAGCCTCAAAAAGTGCCCTCCAGATCCTCCACTCTCCAAGGCACCTGGTGACAGAATACACTCACTGGCTCCTGGAGGCATCCTCCTTCTGAGCTTTCCTAGTGCTCCCAGCTGGATGAAACTACTTGTTTGTCCATACTCCTTTGTGCAACCTGGACTGTTCAGGGCATCCCTTTCTGCTGTTGGACACTTTATTTGTACGCACATACGTTACTTTCCTGATAACCTGAGCCAAGAACCAACTTTGTGCCCTCCTAGGGCCTAGAATGATGTGAGGCAGATTGCTGCTGCTCAATTATTGCTGTTAGTGCTTAGCAGGACACACAAGACCCGTCTCCCTGAGCCTGGTGCCATCCAGATGTTCCTGTCAGAGTCCAAAGACAGTACTCCTCATTGCCACCCCAGAGCACTTCTGCTAGTGAGTGACATCTTCCATTCCTGTGAGCGGGGAGGACTCCACAACTGCTGCCCATTTAGACTACTTCATCCCCAGGGACTGCTGGTAGCCTGGGAAGGGAGCCTGCATTTACGTCTGCAGCTTCCCACCTTCTGCAAGCAAGCTTGTTATTGTTTTGCTGTTTGCTGTGGCAGTGGCTGCTGTTCTGCAGTGCCAGCTGAGAAGCTTGTCTCCAAGCAGCCTTGGCTATTTCCACTATAATTCTTTTCCCCTCAGGATGCCATCCTCTACATGTGTTGGTATGACTCACTTGGTACTTGTACTTGGTAAAAGCCAGAGTTTAATGAAAAGACATCGGTCGAGAACTTTGCAGTCTCATTTGCAGCCACATCCTGGGTAGGACTTGCCTTAACTCAGGTGGAATCTTTCCTCCCCAGCAGTCAAGAGATGCAGAAGTAACAACTACCTAACTGCCAAGTACTAGGCAAAACTTGGGGCTGGGGTTGAAGTGCATTAAAGGGCAGGCATGTGAGAGAATAAAAATATGAAATCAAAGTTTCTGCTCTTACAGATTTCAAAATCAATTGGGAAGAAATGTAAGTTACTAAGTAATTGCAAAATTTTGTAAAATCTTCTAGCAGCAAAATGTAGAGCTGGGGAAAAAATGTGGATCCTTATCTTATAGTCTACATCTGGATAAATCCAAAATATTAAAAGTAAAGTCTTAAAATTACTAGGAAAAAACCCTGAGAGAATTTTTCTTACATAATTTCAGAATAGTAAAGGTCTAAGTATAATATAGGACCCAGAAGCCATATGAATGAAAGAATAGGTAAATTTAATGACAAAAAAAAACTTCCCATGGCAAAATGCACAATATGAAAAGTCAAAAAACAAATGCCAATCTGAGAAAAATATTTGTAAATCATATTACAGAAAAAAGTTAATTTCCCAAATGTATAAAGAATATGATATGGTTTGGATTTGTGTCCCACCGGCAATCTCGTGTCGAATTGTAATCCCTAATGTTGGAGGAGGGGTCTGGCAGGAGGTGACTGAATCATGGGGGCAGATTTCCTCCTTGCTATTCTCACGATAGTGAGATCTCACAAGATCTGGTTGCTTAAAAGGGTGTAGCACCTCTTCCTTCTCTCTCTTCCTCCTGCTCTGGCCATGTGTAGATGTGCCTGCTTCCCCTTCACCTTCTGCCATGATTGTTAAATTTCCTGAGGCCTCCTCAGCCATGCTTCCTGTATAGCCTGTGGAACTGTGAGCCAATGAAACCTCTTTTCTCTATAAATGACACCATCTCAGGCATTTCTTTGTGGCAATGTGATAAAGGAGTAATACAGAATATATACAAATCAATAAGAAAAACACTAACCATCTACTAGAAAAAATGGGCAAAGCACATAAGCTGACAGTGCACAGAAAAGGAAATGCAGATGGCCCTTAAACATATGCCAAGATGTTCAGTCTTATATATAATAAGGGAAATGGAACTAAAATCACACAGAGACATAATTTTTAAATTATGTTAAATGGGTTAAAATTTAAAAGTTTGAAAATACTTACATTTTGAGGAATCAGCAGCCCACCCATCTATTACTACTGGCAGAAGTACATACTGGTACAACACCTATAGGAGGCAAGTTTTTAAGATCTTCCAAAATTACAAACATGCATATCCTGGACTCAGCAATTTGCTAGAAATTTATCCTATGGATAGTCTCTAACCTGTGGGAAAAGACATATACAGAACTTTATTTACTACAGCACTGTTTATATTATCAAAAGACTGGAAGTCATCATCGACAGAGGAGTGATAAAAATAGAAGAGTGATAAATTATGATATTCACACAAAATGGAATTCTATGCATTGCTCAAAAAGCAATAGGGATACTCCTTATGATGGTTATGGAAATATTTCAAAGATATGGTAAGTGATAAAAACAAGATGACAGAACAGTTTGTTCAGTGTGCTGCTGTTAGTATACAAAAGCAAGGAGGAGTAAACTGCTAGCTATTTTCAAGAATAAGCTCAATATATTTCTACCGGTTCTTTTTGCTCATGCTGTTCTGTTCATGTAGATTGTCCTTTCTCCATCTCTGCCTGTTGAAAAATATTGTTCTTCCAGGACAATTTCAAATACTTCTTCCTCTATGAACCTTTATTGATCTCCTGAGTTAAGCACTCTCTCAGTTGAGCAAATCTAAAATTATTAGGAGAATAGTTTTAAGGTTTGGAATGAGAGATCCTTTCTAAGACAGACAACCCCCATTAACTCATAAAGAAAGAAGCTTAGCCTAACCTTATAAGAAATTTAATAATTTGTATGGTCACAGACATAATAAATAGACATAAATACAAAATCTGATGACACACTGAGAGGAAATATCTGCAACATATATTGATGACGAAAGCTTATTATCCAGATTATATAAAGAGCTTCTAAAAGCCAGTAAAGATAAAAACAATAGTCCAATCAGAAAAAAGACACATCTTAAAGAGTTAAGCCAATAAAGAAAGAAAAGCAGTTTAAAAGGTGCTCAGTTTTAAACAGTAAATATTTCTCTCCCTTTGGTGAGTAAAAAATAAGAAGACTTACATTATGATGTGGGGAAAGAGGCAATGATGTGGAAGGAATATAAATTGTTAAATTCTTTTCAGAGGGTAATTTGGCAGGAGTCATCAAATGTTAAAATTAGGTATCACCTTCAACCCATCTGTTTGGCTTCTAGATCTAGGCATCTGTGCTCAGAGAAACATATATGAGTATAGAAGCACTTACGAGCATGGTCATTGCACACTATTTATAATAGAAAAAAACCAAACACCACCTAAAGGACCACCAAGAGGGGAAAGAGTAAAGGAAATATGGTAGATTCATTCTATGAGCTACTGTGCAGCAGTTTTTAAAAATAGATTTTTACATATTTGAAAAGAGCTTCAAAGGGAAAATGCCATTTGAAGAACAGTATATAAAATATTGTTCTATTTATATGGGGAAGACACATGTATACAGTCAGCCCTCCATATCCACCAGTTCTGCATCTGTGGATTCAACAAACCATGGATTGTAATTATTCAGAAAAAAATATATAAAAAAAGAATGGTTGAATCTGTTCTGACCATGTGCAGACTTTTTTCTTGTCATTATTTCCTAAACAATACAGTATAACAACTATTTACATAGCATTTACACTGTTTTAGGTATTATAAGTAATCAAGATTATTTAAAGTATACAGGAGGATGTGCGTAGGTTATAAGCATCATTTTATATAAGGAACTTAGGCGTCCCTGAATTTTGGTATTCACAGGGGACAGAGTCCTAGAACCAATCCCCTACATATATGTGTACATTCTACACACACACACACATGCACACAAAATAGTTTAGCCTCTAGGAAGGGGAATAGAACTAGGGGTAGCAAAGAAAGAACTTTCATTTTCTTCTTTATACATTTATAGGATGTTTTTTGTTTTTCTTGTTGTTGAAGGATAGTGATGTGAAGGACCCAGTTCACACAGTTAGGAAAAGGGACTTGATTTCAGTCAATTGGACTTCCAGTGTGATATTTTTTTTCCACTGTTCCACCAAAAGAAAATAAGAGGCACTTTCGGAGTCAAGGATGATTGAATAGAAAGAAGTATAAGATATTTTCCTCTGGCTATGAAGTTCACTATGGAATTTGCAGAAACATGCCTCTTCTAACTAACCAAATAGCCACTGTTAAGAGTTAGGCCCATTTAGTTTATGGGCATAGAGAATGGCTGCAGCCATCAATGATACAGCGTATAGATTATCCTTTTAAAATGTTCTCTAATACTTCATACCTTGTAAGTCTTTTCCCTAATTTTCCTTTTGTTTCTTTCCCCAGGCTCTCTGGAATTTTTCTATAGCTAGCTTAAAGTTTGGAAAGAAAGGACTGATAAATGCTGAGTAAACAGACTATTTCTTGACCCTTAAATGACATACTGTCTTAAGTTACACTCTAGAGAATGACTTTAATTCTAACTAACAACACAACACTGGAGGCTCATTCAATGTGAGATTTACTCTGACTGTTTTATTCTTCCCACCAATCAACACTTGGGCTGTGCTTCATTTCCTTTATTTGCTTTAAATTCAATAGCATCAGTGAAGGTACCATATAGGGGAGGTCATAGACTTTGAAATATGACATAGCAGAGTTCTTTTCACAAGTTTTCAACTTACTATCTTTGTGATTTGGAGGAATTGTCTAACTTTTCTCCATGTCAGTTTTTCATCTGTCAAACAGCAATAATAATAACTAATGGCAAAAAAGAAATCACAATGACATTAGAAAATATTATGAAATGAATGATAATGATAATAAAGACACAACACATCAAAATGTGTACAGGGCAGCTAAAGCAGGAGTTAGAAATATTTAGCCTTAAATGTATTTATCAGAAAAGAAGGAAAACTGACAATTAATTACTTAAGCTTCTCAAGCAGCTAAAATAGGAAGTAAGATAAAACCCAAAGAAATTAGGAGCAAAACAGCATGGATAAAAACAGCTTCAATGAAAATATATATACACATACATAAAATAGAAAACTATCAATAATGTCAAATGTAGGTTTTTGTAAAGATTAACAAAATTGATAAGCCCCTAGCTAGACTGATCAAGAAAAAAACAAAGAAAACACAAATTATCGAGATCAGAAATGAGAAAGAGACATCAATACAGACTTTAAGCCATCAAAAATATAAATAATACCAGTGGGAATTCACTGAAGTACTTTAAGCACCTAGCACACTACCATGGCTCATAGAAGCCATTCATTTAGTCATTGAATATGCTTTGACTGAGCATATGCCCTATGCTGAGCGAGAGGAATGCTAAGGTATATGGGTGGCTGGGTGGGTGTGAAAAGGGTGTGTGGGGGGGTGGGGATAGACATGTTCTTTGCTCCTGTGGAGCATAGAGTTCAACTAGTCTTTTCTTTATAAATTACCCAGTCTGTGGTAATCTGTTACAGCAACAGAAAATGGACAAAAGTAGTGCTCTCATCAGGAGGAAAAGCAAGGGAAAGCCTGTGCTGGAGGGAAGGATGGTTTGGCACAAAGTCATTGTGGCTGATGCTGGAAAGTAAGGGCAAGTGGAGGGGCCAGATGAAGCTGCTGAGATAAATGGGGACCAGCCTGTAGGTGACACTGAGAAGTCTGGTCTTTATTCTAAAATGGGGAGCCATTTGTGTTTTAAGTGGAGATGGAGCAACAAAACCAGATCAGAAAAGATCATTCTCCATATTGTGTGAAGCATGGATTGGGTGAGTCATTGTGGATATACAGATGCCAGTAAGGTGACTATTGAGGTTGCATGGGAAAAAAAAATAGCTAGACCTACTGTTTACAATATAAATTAAACTGGAAATAGCTCAAATGTTCACCAACAATGGACTGGTTGAGTAAATTATAGTAAATAAACATAATGGGTTACTATGCAGCTATAAATAAAAATGAGGAATATTAACATATATTATTGTAGAGTTATAGCCGGGATCCAGTGTTTGATGAAATAAGCAAAGTGGAGAAAATTGTATGTATATGCTGCTACTTGCATTTTTAAAGTGAAAGGCTAAATCAAGGTAAAAAATTGTTACTCACAGGAAGAGACAGGGAGAAAGCTGGAGGGGACAGGGATAGAGGCTAAAGTTCTCCAAATACAAATTGTTTTGTAGATTTCACCTTGGAACCATGTAAATATTTTACATTACTATAAAGCAAAATTAAATTGTAAAAATCAATTCATAAAAACTGAAAACAAAATGAAACAAATGAACATAACTATGCACTGAGTTAGTGGCACGATCATATATAACAGAATTAATTACACTTTAAAACTATATAGCTTAGGCTGGGCACGGTGGCTCACACCTGTAATCCCAGCACTTTGGTAGGCTGAGGCGGGCAGATCACCTGAGGTCAGGAGTTTGAGACCAGCCTGGCCAACATGGCGAAACCCCATCTCTACTAAAGGTACAAAAATTAGCCAGGCATGGTGGTGGGTGCCTGTAATCCCAGCTACTGAGAAGGCTGAGGCAGGAGAATCGCTTGAACCTGGGAGGCAGAGGTTGCAGTGAGCCGAGATGGCGCCACTGCACTCCAGCCTGGGCAGCAAGAGTGAGAATCGGTCTCAAAAAAAAAAAAAAAAAAAAAACACAAAAAACAACCAACCAACCAACCAAACAAAAAAACTATATACCTTAAAATGTTTTTAGTAATCACATTGTTGGCAAAAGTGTTGCATTCGTATCTAAAACTACCATGAGGGTAATTTGTATATATTGCGGAACAAGAAAAATGAGAAACTATCTGCTGTTCTAATTCTGTCACCTTGGAGTCTTTGAAAACTGGAATTCTAGGCATAGGACAAAGGAAATACAGATGCAAGATAAAACGTTAGGCAAAATCCCTGTAGTCCCGATTCTGAGTTAGAGGTATAAGTATGAACTCATACTTGAAAAACAATTTATTTCATATTTCTGTCCACTGAAAATATCTAGAAACAATGATCAAAATAGTAGTAGCACCTGGTATACAGGGGTCTCCAAATACCATTACCCACGTAAGGAACTTGGATTCCATAGAGAAACGGCTCATTCCAGGTTCTGAGGCCAGATATGTGCAAGGTAAGCTAGGGATACCTTACCATACTACTGGCCAAAGATGAAAAAATGAAAGCATCAATATGAATAATGTAAGTTATATTTGTAATGATACAAAAAATTAGTCACCTTTAGAGAATGATTTGGAATAAATTAATTATTTTGAAAATCAGTAAATAAAGAGAAAAAATCATTTGTTTATCCTTCTTTTCCTGTACATACCGTACCTCAGGGTAATCAACTGACAGGATAACGCTTCTCCTAACAGAAGTCTTCTAGCTGTCAAATAAATAATAACAAAATTAGAATATTATCATTTTTTCAATCCATAGTGAAATAATGGATCTAGGTAATGATCATCAATAGCTGCTAAAATCACAGAATGAGGGTTAACTAGTCTTTAGGTGCCTTCTGATGGAAGATCACAATATTACCTATGAAGTATACGTGTACAAAATATCAAATCTGCATCTGATCAAGACTTTAGGTCTCTCAGAAAATTCAGAAGATAGAAGAACATGTTAAATAACACAACAGGTGATGCAATCGGCAAAATTTATGCTTTGTGAAACTCTGCTGAACAATGTTGCCACTATTCAACAGAAAATTACAAGGAAAAAAATAGCAGGATTACATAGATCAAAGGAGTTTAAGACTGATGAATCAGTTGAAATATATAGACATTATTTCAATCTTGATTTAAAGAAGCAAACTATAAAAATCTATGGATTGGGGATAATGGGTATGTGGGTGTTAACTTACATTATACTCTCTCTGTTTGAAATTTTCCATAGTAAAATGTTAAACAATAACAGCCAAAAACAACTAACCCCATACCAAAAACAACTAATCCCTATTAAGTGCTCATTATATGCAAGACACTGTTTTAAGTAATTTGCATATTTAAACTGTCCTGTCCTTGAGGTCGGTACTCATCTCTACTATACAAATGAGAAAACCAAGGTATAGAGTGGTTAAGCACCTTGCTTAAGGCCACACAGCTAATAAATTATGGTATTAGGATTCAAAACCAGGCAGTCTGACTCCAGAACCCATTTTCTAACCGGTACACTAGTACCTATCACAATGATGCTAGCTTGGACTAGGTTGGTGATAATGGAGAAACGTGGGTGGATTGAAGAGATACTGAAGGTGAAATTGACCAGACTCCATGCTGGATTGCACACGAGGCTAAGGGTCAGGGGAGAGTCCAAAATATTTGTGAGGTTTTGGTTTGCATCATGGGATACATGGTGCTATGGTTCATTGAAATAACAAGAATGAGAGAGGATCCGGTTGGGAGGCAAAAGATGATTTGGGTTTGGAGCATGTCAAGATTCTGGTGCCTTTGGTATATCCAGGTGATGTCAGTTGAGCAGCTGGCAATATTGGTGCTCTTATATGTTAGTTTTCCCCCTTTTTCCTCCTTAGAACTGTAAACATTTTCTTGGGATGAAGAGGGGAAGGGGCTACTTTTCTAGTATTGAAGTATAATAATGTAATATTCTGTTCTTGTTTCAGAGGTGTTGTAGCAGTATCACTTGCACATTTTATAAGACTGCTTTTGCTCCATTGTCTTAGTAACTGGGAGAAAACATCAACCATCCCTTGATTGCTTACTATGCCCAGCCACTGTATTAGGTGCTTACACATTCTATCATTTCCTTCTTTCTTACAGTTACTTTAACAGTTATAAAGATGTTCTTCTCATTAAATAAGGAGATGGAAGATCAAAAAGAGTAAGTCACTTGCCAAAGTTACTGAGCTGTAAAGTAGCATTCTGCATCCCTAGTCTGTGTTCTCCCATTATGCCTCTATTTTTCAAGGTGTGGGTGATGACTTAGGTGGTCACGGTCATGGTGTTTAATTGCACAGACACACACAGTAAGAAAGCGCTCTGTTATAATTTTCATCCAATCTTCTGTTGCAACATGGAGAACAACTCAGTTAGGTGTTAGTATCTCTTTAATACCTCTCTAACACTTGGCCAATCTCTGTTTTCAACCAAGAAAGGAGAGCCTTGGACTCAGAGTCTTGAGCAAATCATAACAGTATGTAGCAGGAATTTGATCACATCTTATCTTCATTGTGTATATTTTTAGGGATACTTTCTATTAATAAGTGATATTAGTGTTTCCATTTATACAGCAACATAGAATTGCATTTAAAAATAAATTTAAGTAAAAGAAATAAACTGCATAAAAGAAAACTATTACATACATAAAAGTAACAATGGTTCAAAGAAAGGAAAACCAAACACAAACTAGATGAGGCTGGAATCCAATGGATGACCTTTAGAAAACAGTGCTCTTCACCATATTTCCTGCCCCTCACCCCAGTTATGGGCTTTGGTGCTGGCCTTACTTCTCGAACAGCAATTGAATATCTTAACCAAAATATTATCTGGAAACACTTCATCTAGTTACTGGTGAATGCAGCTAGTTGGAAACACTTCATCTAATTACTGGTGAATGCAACTCTCTAGTGATCCTGTCACAGATCCCAAATACTGAGGGCCAGACGGTATTTTCATTCTGCATTGATCAGATTGACATGTTGGATGGAACCCCCCAGCCCTTGGCTGCCCAGCATGTCTCCCATGCCAGGGTGTCAGCAAAGATATAAGAGCAAAGAGTACATGACCAATAAGTCATGGCAGCTAACACCTAAGACACTGGGTTATTTTGGAAATCTTAAGAATATCTAGGTGATTATCTATCTATCTATCTATCTATCTATCTATCTATCATCTATATTTTACTAACAGGCATTCTAGTATTAAAGCTATGTTGACTAATTTCCATCTATTCCTCTTCCTTAAAGCTCGAATTCCCCAGTCTTCTATGATACCATGTTTGCACATTTTGCTCTTTCCTCACCCTCCTCCCCTTTTCTGGGACAGAAGCTATATCCAGTATGTTTGTGAGAAACGGTTGTAAATAGGCTGCCTTAAAAAAAACAAAAAAACAAAAACAAAAAACACATTTTTTAGTTCTTCTAAACACAAACAAAGGCAATAAAAATTCCCAATGCTAAATGTATTTTAAAAGACATCATTGTCACGAGGTAATTTTGCTTGTGTGTTCCCCAAGGAACTGAAAAGTACATTATAGTCACTGTAACCCTGCTGGGTAGAGACAGTATCTTCTCTTTATTCTTTGTTATTACTGATACTATCTGTTCAGCACATTAAGGAAAGAAATTGGTATCTAATATAATACATCTGCATTTCTCTCATTTCCCATGAGCACCACAAAGCCAGTACTTTTTCATCCTTGGCCCTGCCAGAGTAGAATCCAAGGCCTGAACAATAGTAGGCTTAAGTTTTGCATTTTTGATGTATTCTTTAAGTGAAGGTGGTAAATATTGATATTGGTAAATATCAGTAAATTCGTCTTCTTAAAGCCACAAGGTCAAAGAAAAGACAGGTTCCGTCTTCCTAGGCGGGGTACCCACAGCCCCGCATCTGCCCACTGTGGCTATCCCAGTTCCTGAGAACCTGGCTACATCATACACAGCACACAAGGCAGAGGCCTGACTAGTGCAACTCCAACAAGAGAAAAGACCCCCACTCCGAAAATGGAAACTCATCCCATTCCCATGCACAGACAGGGTGAGGGTGAGGAGTGGGCAGTGGGTGTGTACGTGGTGGGTGGTGTAGGTTGAGAGCGTCTTCCCCCTTCACGGCTGCAGCAGGAGCTCAGCGGGCGCCCCAGCCCCTTGGCTCGCGGCCCTGCCCCGACCATTGTCCGCACACCTCGTTCCTCCAGCTTCCGGGCCGCGGGCGAGATGATTTGCTGCAGATGACATCAGCCCCGGGCCAACGGCTGGAAGAGCGGAGGCAGCCACCGCGTGAGGATGTGCCGGGTGGTCCTTTCCTCCTCCTCTTCCTCCTCCTCCCGGCTCCCTGCCTAGTCTCCATATAAAAGCGGCGCCGCCTCCCCGCCCTCTCTCACTCCCCGCTCCTCTCCGCCGCGCACTCTCCGCGGCGCTGGGAGAGGGCGGAGGGGGAGGCGGCGCGCGGCGCCAGAGGAGGGGGGACGCAGGGGGCGGAGCGGAGACAGCACCTTCGGAGATAATCCTTTCTCCTGCCGCAGAGGAGAGGAGCGGCCGGAGCGAGACACTTCGCCGAGGCACAGCAGCCGGCAGGATGGCGACCGTGGTGGTGGAAGCCACCGAGCCGGAGCCATCCGGCAGCATCGCCAACCCGGCGGCGTCCACCTCGCCTAGCCTGTCGCACCGCTTCCTTGACAGCAAGTTCTACTTGCTGGTGGTCGTCGGCGAGATCGTGACCGAGGAGCACCTGCGGCGTGCCATCGGCAACATCGAGCTCGGTAAGTGGCCCCGCGCCCCCAGAGACGCGCGCTGGCAGACGCGCAAACACGACCCCACCCAGGGCGCGACGGTCACTGCGCTCCTCCCGCGCGCCCCGCACCCATGCCTCTCCTCGTCACCTCTCATACTTGTCCAGACCCTTTCTGGGCTAATTAAGAATAATCCGAATTATTAGATATGAGACCCAGAGGGAGAGTCTCCAATAACCTTGAGGGATCTGTCACCACGCTGAGTCCGCAGCCTGTGCTGAGTTGGCCACCGCCTCTCCCGCTAAGTGAAATGCAGGTGTCAGGGGAGCAGAGGCCACAATAAAGCCGCAACCGCAGGAGGCAGAAGGGTGGGGGAGACCTGATGCAACCACTCCTTTCAGTCCTCTTCTGGCCTCAGGAAAAGGCTGGGACCCCCACCACCGCAGACCTGGGGCCGAAGCCCATGTGCCAGGGCCCGCGTGGGATTCATCCTCACCACGGCTACCTCAGCCCCTGAGAAATACCTTTTCTGATTTCAAACCTCCCGATCCTTTCTTTCCTCAGAATGACTAGGCTAGTCCTAGGGCCACGCCCGCTCCCCCCGCCCCCCCTCCCCGGGGAGATGCTGGGATGCAGAACCGCCTGCGCTTCGCCACCAGACAGAGCCCGCCTCGCTACCGCCCTTGGGGCCTTGGCTGCAGCTCTCAGAAAGGACAATGGGACCCCAAGTTGCGGGGTGGGGCTGCTGCTTTTAGAAGTCCCAGCCTCGGGAGTGGTAGCTTGAAGGGGGTCGGTGAGGGAGACGTCAGCGGGTAGGGTCAGCTCCTCGCCCGGTGCTCGCACCAGTGGCGCGCTCTGCGGAGGCCGAATAGCGGTACGCCGGGGACCCCGGGCGGGGCCGTGAGAGTCCGGCGGGCACAGCCTCGGGCGCACAGAGAGACCCGCCCCCAGCCCCACCCGAGCTGCCGCAGTGCCTCCGGACCGCCCGCCACACCTGCCCCCCCACACTGCGGCGCCCCCGTCGGGCACGGCTGGCTGGGCGTGCGCTCCGCCCGGGCCTCGGGCTGGCGGGGGCCGCGCGCCCCCACCTCTCAGTTTGCCTGGCTTTGTTGCCCTGGGAGTCCCTGGGTGGGCAGCTCTGGTCTCTGCCTTTCCCTTTATCCCCGGCGTCCCGGCCCTCCCCTCGCTCCTGACAGAGGTCGCCGGGTCCCTCCGCAGCCCCAGCCCGCGCTCTATTCTCCTGGGGTGGTGCTGAAGCGTTTCTCCGGGAGACACCGGTTGGTGGGCGTGGTGCAGTCCGCACTGCGGTCTCTACGGCAGCCCGAGGCGGACAAAGGGCGTTCACGCAGCCCTCGTTTCCCGCTCCCCCTCCCCAATAAAAGACGAAAGAAAAACCTGGTTTTAGATGAAAAAATAAATGCTTGTCATCTGCCTCTGCAGTTGGAAACGGCCACTTGTCCCCAGAACAAAAGGCTGCAGGGTGGGGACTGGAGTTGCAGACCTGGTTCTTTTGTTTAACTTTAAAGCACTTGATTTTCCCTTTTAGCTTAAAAAAAAAAAAAAAAAAATGTGAGCAGAAAGTCATAGTATTTTATTCCAAAAAATTCAAGAACAAGAGATATTTCAGTAGTGAAATGTCTTATTTGAGCATCTCAATAACCCTTCATTTTCAGACTATATAGGCCTTTGGTCTAATCTGTTCTAATTTAGTTTATTTGCACAATTTTCTCCTGGAAAAATTTTACACGTACTGACTTTGGGTGTGGCTATTGTGGGAATCAATGACTTTGGATTTTTTACTTTAAAAAATTATTTGTAAGTAGCATTTCTGGGAAAAAGAATATATTAGGAGGTGCTTTTCTATCTACAAAATCTTCATAACCATTCGATGTGGTGGTGCTAGGAGAGGGATCATCAACCCCGTTTTAGAGCTGGGGGCCCAGAGAGGCAGGAAGGGTAAGAGAACCGGCTCAAGGTCACAGCACTCATAAGTGACAGAAGTACCAGTACTGCAGCGTCACTCGTTTTCTGACCCTGACATGATGTTAGTGCAGGGTTGGCTAACATCCTATGATGGGAGGAAGGTTTCAGTACAACAGTTTTCAGGGCTTGCCTTTGTATGGCCATCCACTTGTGGGCAGCGCCCCATGCTGGGAGATGGTTCAGCAATCACCTTCGGATCGTAATTATCTTCCTGCTTTGTTACTCATCTGATCATCCTTTCAGTGCCCTATTCCTCAGAGGGTTTATACAAGCTGCATCTATTTATGGAGAAAACAGACGCATCCACGTACTGCTATGAAGAAGGGCTCCCTGCCTTTACTCGTTTTTACACTACTAGCACTTAGTGACAAAATTCAGATTTGTCTTCTTGACATTAATTTTTTAAAAAATTCGGTTGAAGTATTATATAGAGAGGAAAGGGCACAAATCAAAGATGAGCAGCTCAACGAATTTTCACAAAACGGACACGCCTGGGTTACCCAGATCAAGAAACAGACATTACTGGAACCCCAGAAGCCCCCTTGTGTTCCCTTTGCAATAGACATCATGGCTTCCTGATTTTTTAATTCCCTAATTTGGTCAGGTTTTTGCATGGAACTCCGAAATGACTGTATTGATCCCATTAAGAATCAACCAAGTGAGGGAGCAGAGCCGTTTCTTTACACACCGTAGCAGATGCTGCTTTTCCTCTGAAGATGGCTCTCCTGGGTTCTGGGGTCTTGGCTGCAGCTCAAGATGCAGGCCCTTCCAGCGCTAAGTGAAAATCCTGCTCCCATAGCTTTTCAGACAGTCTGAGATGACTTAGCAACAGAGCAGGCTGGTCCTGTTTTCCTGTGCACGACAAGCTGCTGCTTCAGCCGCCAGGTCTCAGCTGGGCCTCCTCCAGAGGCCACTGCTGTTGTTGCTTGGTGCCTTTGGGCCTTGTTGTGTGAAGCAAGATGGAGCTGCTCCAGGGGGGCCAGCTCTGATGATTGTGTGTTGCAGGCTGGGAAGGCAGTTCCGCATCTGTTACTCTTTCTTCCTATTTCCCCTCCTGCCTTAACTGAGACTCTGGGTTTGGAGACCCTGGCGACTTGGATTCTTGCCATCTGATTACTGAGGGCTCTCTGGGAAGCCTAGAAAATAATCTATAAATCTGTAGAGACATGGTGGTAATGCAGTAAATCAACAGGCCTGGGACGTCCCAGTGTGGATGCTTCGTAAATGCCTCTTGAAACCAGGGAAGAGAGATGGTCCCTCTTGCTTTCTCAACTATATTTGGAAAGCATAATGAAAGCTTTGGACATGTCTCCTCCAGAGTTTGGAACAATAGTGTTTCCTCGGACTAGGCTAGCTTCATTTATTTAGTTATGCAGGACTTTATTCCAAATCGTTTTCGCTACCACCAACTACTTCTCTTTGGCACCTCCTTTTTCTCCTCCCTAATTAGCCCCCAGCATGGATTTAGCTAGTGGTTCTCATTTTCAGCAAAACCCTGCTTCTTGGTTTTATTTTAATACATACAGGACATACATCCGTGTCTTGCAAACTGAATTCTAGAGCCTTGTGAAGTTTTCATTGTTTCATTTTTTTTTTTAAGGAACTAAAACATATAAAGAATATTAAGTGTCTGTTTGATGTTTTCAATTACCGTTAGATTATAACTTTTCCTTTAGTTAACACTGGGAATCAGCAAGATTTGTTGGTGAAAAGATAGATGAATGTAACATCTACTGCTCTGCATTTTTAGATAAAAGTTTAGCTGATTACATTGTTACATTCTGATGTCACTTAACTGAATGTCCTTCAGTCTAAGATGGTAAGAGAATTTAAAACCCAGGAAAGATTTGGGGTTTAGTTTTCCTTTTCTTTTAACAGGGGAAATAAGAAACCAATACCATATGTGGTGAGAATTAAATGTTAGAGAGTCTTAAATTTACTATATTTGCCTATACTTTTCAAAGTCGAAGACAGATGGATTTCTGCTTGCACTGCTTAATTGGTATTATCTACGACAGCTCTGTGATCCATGCTGAAACACAAGCCAGTCCCCAAATTTAAGGTCATTAAATTGTTCACCTTCTCTAAGGGCTTACTTTAAAAAAATAAGTTATAACTTTTTAGACAAGCAAATAATTATAAGTCACTTCTCATTTGCTTCTATTGTAAGATGTTATCTCAGACCTAAATTATTTATTATCAATGCTTTGAAACTATGAGCTCTGTATGTAAGATATTATCGTCATTACATACATATGTTATGAACATCAAGTTGCTGGCTTTAAAAAAAGAAAAAAAGCAAATTAAAGATGAGTTCAAGGGAAAAAATAAGAATTTTTTCCTCTGAGAAATAAAGCATTCCTAAACGTAGCATTTCCTTTAGTTCATTTATGTAGTTTATGATTTCAATCTGATTTCAGACCACTTTTTAGCATAGTTTTACAAATATAATCTTATGATTCTAGGTTAATGATTTAGGTACTTGGAAAAAATATCCAAAAGCCTGTTTTTCAGAGGGAGCAACTAAAGCCCATAAAGGAAAATCAACTTGCCAAAGGCCCAAATAACTGTCAGATAGAACCCATGTGCCATCAACATACAATGCATGGTCATTTCATTTTGCTTTCTTCAATCCACTGTCATCTTTAGAAATATGAATTTTAGCTTTTAAATGGGAGGTGCTTTTTTAAATTGTTGGTTTCATTAAACAACCCTGCAAAATGCTTACATGATTGGAAAACTTGGAACAATCTAGCCTGTACACACCAAGAGTACCTGACTTCTCCTCATTTTTCACCCTGACTTGTTCTTTAATGACCCCTCCCTGCCTCCCTGCCCCATAACCTATTCTTTTCTCCTTTTCTCATCTGTGTATATCATGTGCACGTTAGCCTCCCTTGTGTCCACTGCTACCACCTGGGGTCAGAGAACTGAGAAGGAAAGATCTTTTGTTGCTCCCTGGTCCCAAGGAGCTCACTTTCAGGGCTGGGCAATAGCCACAGAGCAGGCCCAGATTGTTCTCAGAGATGACGGATGCCTTTTGGCTCCAGACATTGAAAGAATGGGGTTCACTGCCTCCAACTGCCTGGAGTTATTCTGCCCCCACCTGGGTACGCCCAGAAGGGGTACAGTCTTAGAATGCTGGGGAAACAAAGCCTCCAGGAAGAGCTTGACTTGGTGTATATTGGGGTGAAAATTAGAAAGAGGGCTTCCCTGCTCCCCAACAGAGACCAGGATGACTTGCTTCTGAAAGCCTCTTTAGAACCTCTTCACCAACACCCCAGGATGCCCTCCAGCCAGATTCAGAGAGGGGAGAATATGGGAAGGGCCAAAGAGATATTTTTCTGTCCTGTAAACTTTTGAGGGCTCGCTGTTGGCTCCTTGTTAGGCACAAAGGGGAACTACATAAACCTACTAAATGCAATATGAACCTTCATTAACAACTACTCTTTGCCTTTACCAATATTATCCAGCAGGAGATACAAAGTAATTACAAATTATTTTATTTCTAAAATTGGTATGGAAAGTGGCCTGATTCCAAAATTTTTCTTTCCAACTAAAATAGCTGGCAAATCCAACATAACCTTTATTTTATAAGTGGTAGTAGCGGTTGTGCATTGCTAAGAAACAATTTGGGTGGAAATTGCTCTCTTGAAAAAAGAACCCTACATTTTTAGTTTCACTGGGAGTGTAAAAATGAGAAATATTTTTATCAGCCGTTTACTAGTATAATTTAGAAATTACTAAGTGGATTTATCATTTAGTACTTTTTCTATTGCTAAATTACAAATATGTCAAAAATAAAATATGTATGAAAATATAAAGCAAACATTTAATTGTGTGTGCCATGACAAGTTAACTGAAGCCAAGGGAAAATGGCAAGTAACAATGTAAGAGCAAGTCTGCAGATAACCCTGGATGAAGTCATTCAAATAATGTACCAATTTAGACATTACTTAGAATAAAGACAGAAAAATTGTATGAATTTAATTTAAATGCATATGTCTCATTATTAACTTATTGACCCAGCTTGACAGGGTAGAAGACAAAGTAGAGCTCAGACCTGGAACACGGAGAATTCAGTCAACAATACCAATTAAGCAGCTCAGACAGGAACTCGATTTTTTTGCACTAGACTAGTATATAGTGTATACATTGAAGTAAAATATTCTAATGAATTCAGACCTCTCAACCTGTCAAGCTCTCTGTGAAACAAAAAGAACCCATTTATCATTTCTGCACTAAAAAGATCTGCGAAATCTCAACATGCCTTTCTTGTTAAAATTTAAATACTCCATTAGCACAAATGCAAACTGAGGCTATTAATGTTTCCAGGAAGAGCCATAAAATTCTCCCTTATAATTTGACCTTTCCTTAAGCACGTTAACTCTTCCACATCTGAATTCTTCCCATTGATCATATGAGAAATTTCTGCCTGTATTTAGTGGACACACATCTATTTGAAAATATTCCTCCTGGTTGAAAAGGTCTGTGGTGTGTAATCTAAAGATATTTTAGATGTGCAGTGAACTGAGTTTCCAGAATCTTTTTTTTTTTTGTGATGTCTATGTATAATCCACCTTGATTCTTTACAGGATAGGAAGACTGAATACAATATAACCAAGGGTAAATACAAATATGCCTTAAGGATCCAGTGTGTATTTAAGTAACACACTGCTATTTATTCCCTCAAGTCTGTATACATGACTAATGTCCAACAAAAATGATTACATGACTGGGTGTTAATTTAGAGATAGTTCACCTGCTGTATTATACCTAGAGGTTCAAGCCCTTACCTTTAGGAGGTATGCAATAAATGTCTGTTGTTCTAGAGATTTGTTCCTGGCAATTGAGAATGCTCTATACAAAGGTACAATGATGGATACCACACACTGGCTCCACCATGAGCAACCTATTAGGAAAAATGTAATATATAATATGTAAACATGTAAAACACACACACACACCAGAGTTCTGGGGTTCCCCAACTTTCCCTGGCTTACTCTCCAGACCTCCCTTCTATGATGCTCTCTGGGGTTCCCTCTGGGCCATCCCCTTTGGGAGGGCAGGAGAAAGAGGACAGTGGGAGGAGGAAGGAAGAGGCTAGAGAGTAGGGCATGAGCACAGGAAGCTGCCCTCATCCCGCCTCTTGCCCTCCTGTTCCTCTCACCCTGGATATTCCTTTCAGCCTAGGGAAAGGAAGTCTGATAGGACTTCCTTTCCGTTCAGCCTAGGGTAGGAATAGCTGATTCATGCCCCCAACTCCATAAATGTTTTATAAAGTATAAAAAGTTGCCATTTTTCTTTGCCTCTGGATAAGAAAATTGAATACAATGAACAATTGTGAATAAAAGAGCTGCCTGCCAAGCTACTCAGGTAACAGAAAAGTGCCTGGAAGGACAGACAGGCCAAGTCTTGAAGATTGAGTGGATCCACTCTGTTTATCAAAGATCACATAAATCTTGGATTGATATCCAGGGCTTGATAAACCAAAGTCAAAAACGGGATGGGTAAAGGAAAGAAATTACACATGTATACTACCAGAACATCATTTTAGAAACAAAGGCCCGTGCTTGAATGGCAGCCCCCATGTATTTTCTTTGCGTTTATTCTACATTTTCTTGCCACCTACAAGTGGAGTTAGTCTGTCTACAAGCTAGAGTTAGTCTGTTGGCCTCTTAGCTTCTTAAGAACTAACATCTTCCTGCCCTTTGTAGTCCCTCCCTGGAATACAGCCTGTCATTTTCCTAACAACTGTTTTCTTTGACTCTTCCAGAAGAGGTGCATTTACTTTTTATGAGGGGCAGAAGTTCAGTCCACACTGCTAATTATCCCTCCCTTGTGGCCCGGTGGAGAGACCTCCCTGGCCCTCCCATTTTGTGGGCATCCACTGCTAAGCCACCAAGCTCTTCAGAAAAGGAGTTCCCACATCCTCCCTGAAAGCCTGAGAAATATTACAGTGATGTTGTCCAAACCACTCTGAAATGACTAACTGGAAGTCTCTCAACTGTCTTTCTTTCCCTCCCTAGGAATCCGATCATGGGACACAAACCTGATTGAATGCAACTTGGACCAAGAACTCAAACTTTTTGTATCTCGACACTCTGCAAGATTCTCTCCTGAAGTCCCAGGTGAGGCTTCCGCTCAGTGTTGGTCAGCCTAGAATTCCAAAGGACAAGGAGCAAGCTAGAAAGCTTTGTCTGAGGCAGCAAAAAGACTCTCTTATTGCTAAAAGGATACTTTGTATTTGTTATTATCAACTAGGTTAGCCAGCAGCCACAGTTTAGGAAGTCACTCTAGGTTATCACTGTGTGGGTTATCTATTTTGTGGATTCTTAATGAGTTTTTAAGTTCTAGGGTTGTGTATGTGTATATATATATACACACACACATCAATGATCACACAAATTTTGAATTGATATTCAGGGCTTGAGAAAGAGAGAGAGAGAAAGAGAGAGAGATAGTATAGTGTGTGTATGTGTATCTCACTGTATTCTGAGCTCAAGGGACTACAAACTATTTAAATGTTAATCTTACTCAAATGAAATTCTGAATACAAACTGGATGCTCCTAGGATCCCAGAACTGTCTTCCTGCAAAAGAAAAAGGAAACATATACTGCATTTCAAAATGAAATATACATCGTCATTTCATAATTGCATTATCACCCGCCATTGCATTACCACTTATCTTTCTTCGTGTGGGTAAAAGAATCTGATTTTACAAACTGCTGTTAAAATAGCCTTTTTTTCAGAGATGAAAAAGAATATCAAAGAATAATTAAAGGTAAGGATGCAAAAATTTGTCATATGTGAAGATGTTCCCACTAACCAGCCACCTTCCTGGGGCTATGATCTGACCCATGCCTCTGGTGCTGGGGATGTATTCATACTGACCCATCTCGTCTTCTTCTTGTGAGCAATAACCTATATTCCTCCCATTTGGTCACATTTAGGAATTATGAGACAGTTTCTGGCCCATAAAGACTCCAAACCTGGAATATATTTCTCCAGACCTTTGCCATTGACCCATCAGAAACACTGTATTACATCTTATTTCTTGACCATCACTTGAATTTTACATAAGAGAAAGCTATTTTCTGCCCATATGCTTTTGTTATATGATTCCTAATTTTATTGGCATT
This sequence comes from Pan paniscus, assembly GCF_029289425.2. Taxonomy (NCBI): domain Eukaryota; kingdom Metazoa; phylum Chordata; class Mammalia; order Primates; family Hominidae; genus Pan; species Pan paniscus. Next base: position 43,196,909 of record NC_073253.2, on the reverse strand, counting down.
GATATAACATCAGGAATGAGATTCAGCCTATTTTGACTGGTTAGGTCATATTCCATTAGTCGTGTATATACATTGATATTTGAAATCACTTTTATAGAATATCAGTGCCTTCGTGAATCACATTTGGCTGCAGTAATATGCCCATAGGACTGTCTCAGTTCTTCCTTTTGTTTAATATTAGAATAAAATCCCATACATTTCAGTTATTGAAATGCATTGTAGCTTTCAAGTATGGAATTGAATAAATGTGCTAAGAAAAGCTTAGCAAGAAATGGTTTATTAAAAGTTAACTTGCTGCAAAGTCACATGAAAAATCAGTTTTTAAGTAACTTTGCTTTGAGAAAAAAGGAATCCAGAGACTGTCAGACAGCATATGATTTGCTGAAGGAAAGGTACAGTATAAGGTTGTTTCTCTTGTTGTTATTTTATTGTATTTTTGTCTTGCGATATCTCCATATCTTTTAAAACCATCTCACAAAAAAAATGAGGGAAGTGCTGTTTTCCAAAAAGTATGATTATTTCAAAATGTAAAAACTACAAGCTTTTATTTTTTCTCTGTAGGTTGTTCTGGCTTTTTTACTATGATTGTTTGTAAGACTACTTTTTTTGTGTGTACAAGTCATATGGTTCTCATTGTGTTCATTCATATTTGGATTGCCTTTATAGAGTGACAACTGCGTATTGCATAATGAAAGGCTGCAAGCATTGCTGAAGAATTAACCATTTCTAGACCCAAGACCTAGTATTGCTCCTGTGGAGTAGGAAGATCAAGTTCCCCCAAACTGTCACGTTAGCCTAATGTACCCCATTCTCCTCTCCTTTCTCCTGCTATCACCTTCAGTAAGGATTAGTTACCTACCTAGTTGTATAGTGTTATGCTAGAGGCTGTGTTTGGAGATTGGACTTTGGACACACAGCATCTTTACTATTCTTGCCAACGCTAGAAAGGACTGATATTGCGACTTTCCCTGTCAAGCCTATGAGTACACTTTACAGGCCAAGGCTCCCCTCTGGGAATTAAGCATCTAGAATAGAGCCATTATAGTCATGCTCCTGTGTGGGGAGCATAAAGGTTTCCAACCAGGACTGTAAGGTGATAAAAGCACATGTCAGATTCAGTTTCAGATAAGTGTGTTTTAAAGAGAAAAGATGTTAGAGGATAAGAAGACATGGAGATCACAGGATGATCACTGGATTGGGCCCAGGGAAGCCTTTAGCTTTTCCTGAACAAACTGGAAAGGTTTTATGGAAAAATTTGAAGTCTGTTTTTAAGTGGGTCCAAGTCTAGTGGTCTCTAGCTAACTCATGTACTTCAGTTCCCCTGAAATGGAATTAGCTGAACATTTTCCTTTAGGGTTTCAAGAATCTTTCATTGTTTTTTGAGACAGGGTCTCACCATGTTGCCCAGGCTGCTCTCAAACTCCTGGGCTCAAATGACCCTCCCACCTCAGCCTTCCAAGTAGCTGGGATTACAGGTACATGCCACCACACCTGCCTAATTTCAAGAATCTTAAATTAACTTAGAGCCAAGGAGCAAGATGAAGGATGGATCCCCTAAAAAAAATAGAGCCATTTTTCAGCCAGGTAAAACATTGTTAAAAATAGCACCTACAATATACCAGGCATTATAGGGTGCTTGGTGAGTGAGGACACTGTGAAGAACAAAACAAATACAGTCATTACCTTTATTACACTTATATTCTTGTGAAAGGAGAAGGCATTTAACAATCATATACAGACCAACATAAAATCTAGCCCCCTGCATCAAATCCAGGCTTCAAACAGATTTTTGGGAGGTTTGGGTTTAAAAAAACATAGAGACAGGGTCTCACTATGTTGCCCAGGCTGGTCTTAAACTCCTGGGCTCTAGCAATCCACCTGCCTTGGCCTCCCAAAGTGCTAGGATTATAGGCATGAGCCACCATGCCCAGCCACAGTTTTGTTTTGTTTTAAGGCCAGCAGAGTTATAGTAAAATATTTATTGCCTTTTATGACATAAGTAAATTAAGGCTCAAGTCACCCGTATATCTGTCTTATGTTCCTGTTGGTTATGATAGCTTTTGTTGTTTTTTAATAATTAGAGTTCACTTGTAAAGACTGAAGATAGCCTCAAATTGCAGCTAACAGATTGTGCAAATGGCACAAGATTGATTCCTTTGTACTAGTTTATCCCTTATACTAGTTTTAAAATATGGTTTTGAGATTTGATTTGACTATTTCTTCAGGATTGTAGGTCTCATTCAAGACCACTCTGAAAGACTTAGTCATCTTGAATAATATCCTTTGAGCAGGAATCTGAAATATGAGTGCTTTCTCTACACAAGGTGGGTGGTGTGTGCCTCAGTTCCCCAGAATGTTAGTTCTGTGATCTTTAAGCACTGTCCAACTCTGGCATACTGTAATTCTTGGAGTGGTCAGTCATCTGGGTTTATCTTACTATTATTTTGCCTTACTATTGCAGCATTGCCTTGCCTAAAGATCACTCAACAAACCTTTGCTGTGTGCCCAGGGCAGGTCTCTGCTGATTTGCCTTGATGTAAAGCCATTCCTGGCCACATCTAAGCTGGCTCAAGTGAGAACAGTCATCTTGAAAGAAAAGGTTAGGTGTTCTTTTATGAACACTCTCTAATCTTTTACTCAAAGGAAAGTTCAGTAGTTGAGTCTTTTCAAAATAGAGCAACAGTCTTTTGTTGTTGTTGTTTTGAAACAGTCTTAGCTATGTCATTGCCCAGGCTGGAGTGCAGTGGTGCAATCTTGGCTCACTGCAACCTCAACCTCCTGGGCTCAAGTGATCCCCCCACCTCAGCCTCCTGAGTAGCTGGGACCATAGGTGTGCACCATCACACCTAGGTAATTTTTTGTATGTTTTGTAGAGATTGGATTTCCCCATGTTGCCCAGGCTGATCTAGAACTCCTGAGCTCAAGCAATCTGTCTGCCTTGGCCTCAAAGTTCTGGGATTATAGGTGTGAGCCACTGTGCCCGGCCAGAACAACAGTCTTATATTTCTTTAAAGTTATGATTTTAAATACTATCATAAAATTTTTATTTACCTATTATATCATATGTTTTTTGTACCCTAATCATGTTGGATGAGAATCATTTTGGTTAAGTCTGACCACAAAAGCAAAGCTAGGCTTACCATGCTGTACAGGGTTTATTTCATTTTCCGTTGCCATTTGCTTCTTTCCCAAATTTAACTTTAGGACTGTCTATGTATAGTAGTAAAGAAGGATATCTCCCAGGGGTTGTAAGAAGTGCCCCATAATTATCTGTGGTAGACAGACATCATTTTGAAACAAGCAAACAAATAAAAACTATTCTCAGGACAAGTGATGTCAGACTGAAAATCAGTTTCAATTTTTATTTTTTCCCATCATTTTGCCACTTTTATCTGCCTATTAAAATAATTTAAAAATTTTGATCATCTGACTCCTCATCAGCAGCCTAGCATAATGATGAAGAGTACAGATTCTGGAGTCAAACTGCCTTGTTTGATCTTAACCCCACGGTTTATTTGCTGTGTCATCTTGGACAAGTTAACTAACCGTTTTCAGTCTTCTTGTTTGTAAACAAGGATGATCAGTTCCACCTCATAGTTTCTTTTTTTTTTTTTTTTTTTTTTGAGATAGAGTCTTGCTCTGTTGCCCAGGCTGGAGTGCAGTGGCGCAATCTCGGCTCACAGCAAGCTCCGCCTCCCGGGTTCACACCATTCTCCTGCCTCAGCCTCCCGAGTAGCTGGGACTACAGGCGCCCGCCACCATGCCTGGCTAATTTTTTTGTATTTTTAGTAGAGACGGGGTTTCACTGCATTAGCCAGGAAGGTCTCGATCTCCTGACCTCATCATCCGCCCACTTCAGCCTCCCAAAGCACTGGAATTACTGGCGCGAGCCACTGCGCCCGGCCCCACCTCATAGTTTCAATGCAGATCAAATGAATTAAAGTGTGTAAAGCTCTTAAGACGGGGCTTGTCACATGGAAACAAATGTGAACAAGTGCTGTCTCCCTTCTGGAGTATCTATTTGACTTGTATATTTGGTGATTGTTATTATCTGTGGGAAATACCGGGTATTGATATTTGGCTAGTTTCCTTTTTGTAGTAATTTTAAATTTGTATTAAAGATGTTTCGCAGAGAAACGACTGCTTTCAGCATTCTCAGAAGGTGCAGAGCTGCTGATTATGTGTAAAGGGTGACAACATTCTATGGCTGAGCTTCTAAGGTCCTTTGGGCTTGAGAGCAAAAAGCCGGCAATGCTTTAAAGTGCTGGCTGGTAAAGCAGAGCCTGAGAAGGGGTTGGAGACCATTTGCAAATGGTCCTGTGGGTGCCCACGCAAGGGCTGTCAGGGAACGTGTGCACAGTTTGAGGGCTGGCCTGCCTCCTTGCTATGATAACCCATCCATGGTCACTCCCTCCACGCCGTTCTACACTCGCTTTTCTCTTCTGCTCTCACCAATCAACAGGTGACTATAGACGTTGCCAGGTTTAAGAAACAGATTTCTTGTGGTTTATTTTCTTAGCTGAATACACAGTAAGACCTTGATATATTTACATTTTGTCACTAGTTTTATAACATCTAGATCACATTCACAAAAATCATCATAAAATGTGATGGATGGTGTATATGGGCAGTTTTGTTTTAAGAACCGATGCCTTTTTCCTAGAAGATAAACGAACCACAGCTGAGCATCTTTAGATTTGTGCTGAGTGATTGCTAAAAACATCTTGCCTGGAGATTGGTTTTTGATGGAGAATTAGAATCAGCCCTTTGAATTTCAGTCATGCGAATCTTCTCCCTTTGACATTAATGAGGCACGGGTTACAACTAATATTTACCAGTTGAGTGATAAGAAAATGAGAAAATACTCTTAGAAAAGGTCTAAGAATATTTTAAGCCATCTTTCTCTGTCTAGACTTGTGTGTTTAGTCTGTTGTGTGTAGAATTATAGCTTAATTGTATGTGCCTAGAATACATCAACTGCTCTATGACAGGGAGTAATGAACGTGTTTTCAGCCCTGCTCCAACCTTTAAACAATAAGGCACACAAATATATGTTCTAGCGGCATTCAAGGGGCTGACTCACCCTCAGGGAACCTGCAATTTCAGAGGGACAGCCGATTCTTTATCCTCATGTTTTCTGTGTTGTTTGTGTACACGCACAGGTCTAGGTACTTGTCCCCATGCCTGTGAGGCTCTGCTCATCTTTCCTCATTGCATCATCATACAAAGTTATAGGAGAAATCATGGTATGTTAGAAGAAAATGACAAATAGAGAGCATTATATTCGTTAAGGTAACCAGATCTCTGTTTAATATTCCTTGAGGTCATTGCTGCCTGCCTGGGAAGGACAGTCCCATTTTAATGCAAATCCCTAGCCTTTCTCCCACTTGCCCCGTGCCCTGAGCCCTCCTGGCCCGGTTGCAGGGAACAGAGTGATCGGCAGCTCCTCATGCTGTCCGCTGTCACCCCAGTGCTCCCATTGAGACTTTGCCGCCCGAGCAGCAGACAGCCCAGTCACCCCCACCTGCATCCTTTTGTAGCGGTGAAAGAGCCAGACCTTCCAAGGAGAAGATTAGAATTTTATAGTGTACGCAGCATAAGGCATAATTCCTGCAAGCTTTACATCTTGGTCAACTTTCAAATTTCAGGATTCTTTATATCCAGATCCTCACATACAAGGGAATTTTTTCCCTTGGTGCAGGTGTGGCCAGCAGAAAGGAATAAAATGGCATTTCACTGCCATGTTCAGGCTTCCTCATTCCTCAGGGTAGTTAATAATGGGCTCTTTCAGACCACCCTAGAAATACCTATTCATCTCACTTTTTTTTTTTTTTTAAGAGTGGAAAGGATGTTTTACTCTGCTGACTGTAATGGCTCTCACGCAGTTCCTAATGGGCACTGTGGAACCACTCAGCATAGACAGGCATAGGCAGGAAGGTAGCAGAAAATTGGCTGCCTGGGCCCAGGAGCCATTTTAGGAGATGTCAATAACCCCTCCATTAAACCCAACTAAGTGCGTTCCACGACAGCTGCTAACCAAGGACAGCACCTCATGCTGAGTGTCACTGCTTTTGTCTTCATCTCCAGAGACCAAAGAGAGCTCATGATTTTTGTTAGTAGAGTTTTTTTTTTAAAGGTTTTTTTTAAGTATGCAGCAACAGCAAACCATCAAGCAAGCACAGTCTCTTTGCTTTTTCTGCCTGCTTTTTGGTCTTCCTCTGGGGCAGTTTGTTCAGCACCTATGGTAGCCTACTAGAAATAATGGTGGAAGATGAAGAATAAAGCATAAACTAATAGATCACTTTAAAAGTGCCAAGTAATGTTTTTGAGTGCTTATTAATAAGAAAGCAACTGTAAGGGAATATTTGGAAGAATGAAGTATTTCCCACTGTTTATAATTTTGTTGGGAAAATAAGTCATTCACAGCTTTAAAATTCACTGTTTCTCAACAAAGAGAGTTTCTTTTTATTTTTTTAATCTCTTTTTGTTTTTGAGACAGGTTCTCCCCTCTGTCACCCAGGCTGGAGTGCAGTGGTGCAATTACAGCTCACTGCAGTCTCTGCCTCCTGGGATGAAGCTACCCTCTCGTCTCAGCCTCTGAAATAGCTGGGACTACCAGCCTGCCACTATGCCCAGCTAATTTGTTTTTTTTGTTTTTTTTTAGTTTTTTTTGAAGATGGAGTCTCACTCTGTCGCCCAGGCTGGAGTGCAGTGGCGCGATCTCGGCTCACTGCAAGCTATGCCTCCCAGGTTCACGCCATTCTCCTGCCTCAGGCTCCCGAGTAGCGGGACTACAGGCGCCCGCCACGACGCCCGGCTAATTTTTTGTATTTTTAGTAGAGACAGGGTTTCACTGTGTTAGCCAGGATGGTCTCGATCTCCTGACCTCGTGATCTGCCCGCCTCGGCCTCCCAAAGTGCTGGGATTACAGGCGTGAGCCACCGCACCCGGCCTATGCCCAGCTAGTTTTTAAATTATTTTGTAGAGAAGGAGTCTCACTCTGTTGCCCAGTCTGGTCTTGAACTCCTGGCCTCAAGCGATCCTCCTGCCCCCGCTTCCCAAAGTGTTGAGATTACAGGTGTGAGTCACCCTGCCCAGCGTGAGAGTTCTCTTAATTTGCGAACTGTGTATATGTGTCAGAGAGAGAGAAAGAGAGAGTGTGTGTGTCTAATTCCTAAAGAAGAAAGGGGTGAAAATGGAGAGTATAATAAGCATTGCATTTTGATTGTTCAACCATGGGTTTAGTCACAATGACAAAGGTTACCCAGGTACCAGCACCCCACTCCCAGCTGCAACCCAGGACTAATTAAATGCTACCTAGGCAACGATCAAGTATCCCCAAACATCATACTCCAGGGCTTACCCCTTTTGTTTTCTCGGCTGTGATCTAAGGGTAATTTCTATTGCATGTGAAGTCAGATTTCCTTGGTCTGAGAGAAACGTGAGAAAGTAAGAGGTACTCTGGGGAAGCGCACTTAGTGCACCACAGGGACTGGAGAAATTAACATAAATACAAGACAATAATAATGTTATTTTAATAAACTCTTCTAGGTTAAAGGATTGCCTATAGTCAGGACTGGTGAAATTGATGCTTATAGAAAATGCAACAAGAGCGTCTACATGTGATTTAAAAATAAAAGTATGTAATTAGGAGTGAAAATTGAAAAGCTAGGGTAGTGTTTTATTGAATGTGGCTCCTCTCTGCAGTTGTACCGCACCTCATTTGAAACACTCAAGCTGAGGTTGCCTCTCAAAATTGCTGCCTTGCATTCCTGAGGGGTTAAGACGAAATATGAACATCCTGAGGACTGTCTTTGTTGTCATAGAGGGAAGTCCTCTAAACACGCACTTTGCCATTAATCTGGCCGTTTCTTTCTCAATAAAACAGGTTTTCAATGGGAGCTGTGAGTAAACACGCCACTGTTGAGCATTGTGGCTCAAATTCAGATTTCTTGTTGGCTTCTCACGTGGATAGTGCGAGGAAGGAACAACTATTCCCCTGAGGGAGCAACACGTTTTTAGTGCACCTGGCCCCAGGAACACTGCTCTACATAGATGTGGCTTTTTGGATCCTGAAGTGTATCCATCAATGGGAATGTCATATTTGGAGAAGTTATCCTTATTGCAATAAAATTAAAGATCAAATAAGTTCTGGAACCCAGGCGAACAATGCTTCCTTAGTGCAGAGCCATTTTGAGCAGTTGTCTCTTGTGCCTTTTAAAAACCTCTCACTTGGAAGTTTTGATGTGTGAAAGATGTGAAAACTGCCTAAGAGAATTCTTCCTCTTTTTAATGGAGCTCGATGCCTGTTTAGGGATGATGTAGCAACCGCTCTTTTATCTAGAATTCCAGATAGTTTCCCAGCTCAAATACTAGGAGTTTTTGGTGGTGCAATTCAATTGAAAGTGGTATTTGGTGTGAAGTTCCAGCAGCCCCACAAGATGCTCAAGTGCCTTGTAGTTAGTTTAGTATAATGTGCATATGTGTTTGTGTGTGTGTGTTTGCATACATGAGAGAAAGAGAGAGAGAGAAAACCTTATCTGTTCTCATCTATTATAAAGGAGACAATCCTTTCATTTTATATGGTATCTCCTTTTAGAAGGTGTCCTGTTAGTGTCCTATTATCAGCCAATCTGTCATTAAATATTTATGTTCCTGCAGCAAGGCACAGTTCAGTTCCTAGCTCTGCAGGCCATAAGAAGACTTGTAAGTAAATCCTGTCTTCAGTTGTTTACAATTGAGTATGGAAATAAGATAACTAATGAAACAAGCCAGTCTATAATAAGTGCCAAATGAGAATTTTGCAAGGAGGTCCTTCTGTAAATTCTATTTGTTCAGGCTATTTTAAAAAAATCTGTGTGCATAAAAAAAGCATTAAAATAATATTATCCATGCAAATTGGGGCATAAATGCAACAGATCCTAATGCACTGAATCATCTTTGTGACCAGGGAATTTTGAATCCAGCCTGAATTAAAATATTTCCTAGTTTGGAGCTACATTTTAGATTAAGCCCGTTAATTCAATGATGAAGAGTTAGAATCGATAATTTAAGAATTCACCCTTCTGAAATCGTGTGAGAACAAAACTCCTGACCTGGATGTATAAGCTTAATTTCAAGATTGTCTTTATCTTTGAGTGCTGGAAAATTGTCCATTGGCAGACTCTGAAGACGCTAGGGAAAAGATTGTGAAAGTGAAATGTTTTAAGGAAATAAATGTGAAGTAATTGTTTCACTGCCCTGAGGCTAGAATGGGTACTTTGGAGAGTGTCTGATTCAGCTGTCCCTGTGTTGAGAGAAGCAGGGAGGGGACACCAATTGCAAGCTGCTTTCCAGGACCCTTCCTCCTCCAGAGAGACCAGGAAGCCTGACCTAGTGCAGCAGCTCTGGGCCACACCTGAGAGCATTGTTGCCCATGGTGCTCCCTGAAGAGCTGCTGTCAGTCCTTTCCTTTTCTGTAAAATAAAGGGATTAGGCTAGATCAGGTCATCTTAACTTTGTTCTGCCAGCCATTAGTTCTGCAAAACATTAATAGTCAGTGGAAAAGAATTTCATGGTGACTTAAGTTTGAAAACTGTGACATACTCAATCTAATTTTTTGAGGAGGCATAAATTATATGTGTATAAACTTGTTCAATTTTGTCTAACCATACATTTCCTTAGCCTATTTGACTAGTCACTTCTATCACCACTCTCTCCCATGGATCTAGATTCCTGTAGAACACAATTTGGGAAAGGATGGATTAAATGATTGCTGAGTCCCTTCCAGTTTTTTTATTCCATTATTCTATGAATTTTTACTAAATTGCCTCATCACTCGTATGTAGATGGGAGCTTGTCTTACTTCATTCAGCTTACAATGGCTTTTAATCCAGGCTTTAAAATATCAATGAAAGAATTTCATTTAGAAAAAACTGCCTGTCCCATCCATGAGGATTCTTAATTTTAGGAAAGATGCACAGCTTTATGACACTCGGGCTGATTTCCCAGTTTGGGAATTCTTGGCCCTGGCTTTTCCCACCTGTCTTTACCTTGCAGACAAACCAAACAAGACAAAATTTAATCATGTTTGCACAATGTCAAACACTTGCATAGAGACTATCCCCAAAGTCAGCTCATGGGTGTTTTATCTTCACAGTGCCAAATAGGAAATAGCTACATATGTTTCCCATTAAAATGAGAATTTCCATGTTGGTATCTGGTGTTGCATTGAGCTTCAGGTTAGCTGCTTATTCACTGATCTTTGGAAGGAGGCTGAAGATTGAACCTCAAGAGTTCTAGGGATTATCTGCAGGTTGAAGGTGTTAAAAGTCCCAGGCACATTGTTTGTTATCGCTAACTGCGGATGGCCTGAATTTTAATAAGCATGGTCAACTGTGCATATCTTGTCATGTGAACTACCAATTAGCACACCATAATTTAGCAAGTTAGTACATGCAGATATGAACACCCTTGGGAAGGAAGCAATTTTCGAATCAGATTATTACTGACAGTGTACAATTTACATGCAGGTAATCATTATCAGAAAGTCATGATTATCCAGAAGGAAAAGTGATTTTTGTGGTAATATATCTTTGAATGGCTGTTGATTTTTAATACCTTTAAGGTAAAAACTTCAATTTGTTCCATCCCTAATTTGATCATATTTGCAAAAAAGTGTTAATTCACTCATTAAAACCTAGGCGTCTGATGGGTACAGCAAACCACCATGGCACGTGTATACCTATGTAACAAACCTGCACATTTTGCACATGTATCCCAGAACTTAAAGTATAATTTTAAAAAAGTTAAAAAAAACCTAGGTGTGATATTATGTGTTTACAACAAACCTTACCAAGTATTCTAAAATAACAGAAAGAAATAATTTGTGTACAATAACAACATTAATGATAATATATCCATGGATAATACGTTTTGGTTAATCAAATATTCTAGCTAATTGAGAGTTGCCAATAATCCCTCGTGGGATTATTATTTTTCAAAGTTGTAGAATCCAATAATCCAGTCATTTCTTTTACACAAACACCTAAAATTTATCTAGAATTAACTTAGAATTTCCTAAACCAAATTTATACATTAGCCCAAGATATACTTAAATTATTTATAGAAGACATGAACTTACAAATCTGTTGTTTCTTCTCCCACCCAAATAGAATAATATCTTCAAAGACAGTCTTTTTTTAAAAAAGGACATATTGTTCCCCTTAGGTAGATACTGGCATTTTATTGAAATATAGTTCAAGAGACATGCATTCAGGCAAGATGAGTGCACACCGTGCTACCTACTTGGAACCCAAACTCAGAACAGTAGAATTGAATCTTCCTTGGAAGACTCAGGAGGAAGATCATCTCTCTGTGCCTCAGGGTCCTCATGATGAACCTATTGGTAATTATACTGTAAACATGAGGGTGTGCGGATTAGTAGCGATTTCTTATCACTGAATCATTAGTGAGCAAACTATTTATTTTGAGGTGGTGTCCTCAATACTAATATGATTGTGCTTCAATACAGAACAAGGAATATCCCTGGATGTTATAGTCCTTCTGAAAAAGAGTCATTGATTGCAGATATTGTTTTCTAAAAAAAAACACTCAAAACTGCTACAGAGAAAAAAGAAAGTGTGAAAAAAGAGACCATGGCTATCTTCTAGGATATTCGAAGAAAATACCTGAGTTTGCAAGTATGCACTAGCTCACTGCATTTGCACTGTCCTGATGTGCATACAGTGGGGTGCACCCGCCTCTAAGTCCCAACCATTTTTTTCTTTCTACTTCCTGTATCCCCTTGCCTATGAAAACATAATTTTTATTTTATTTTATTTTTTGAGACAGGGTCTCACTCTGCGCCCAGGCTGGAGTGCAGTGGCACCGTCATGGTTCACTGCAGCCTTGAATTCCTGGGCTCCAGTAATCTTCCCACCTCAGCTTCCTAAGTAGCTAGGGCTGTAGGCACATGCCAAGGCAAACAACGAATTTTGTATTTTCATTTTTAAATTTTTGTAGAGACAGGGCCTTGCTAAGTTGCCCAGGCTGGTCTCAATCTCCTGGCCTCAAGCAGTCCTCCTGCCTTGGCCTCCCAAAGTGCTGGGATTACAGTGTGAGCCACTGCATTTGGCTGAAAACGTAATTTTTTAAATAGACAATTGCCTTCTCCGTTGCACCATCTCCCTCCAAATAAGCTAATAAACACAAGAATCCAACCAAAAGGTAAAAGAGATGAGAAGTGAGATTTTTTTTAAAGGCTTAATCACTTGTGCTTTAAGATTTATCTGGAATATCTTTAGATCCTAGGAAGAGACAAGGTTGTCTAGCTAATTGTGTAGCCATTTACATGTACATATGTAATTGTATGTGTGTGTGTATGTGTATGGCTTTGTTTTTATATTGTATCAAAATGTATTTCGCTTTTCAAGAAGCATTAGAAGATCCAAGTAAATAGGGCCGGGTGTGGTGGCTCACGCCTGTAATCCCAGCACTTTGGGAGGCCAAGGTGGGCAGATCACTTGAGATCAGGAGTTCAAGACCAGCCTGGCCAACATGGCGAAACCCTGTCTCTACTAAAAATAGAAAAAATTAGCCAGGCATGGTGGCAGGCACCTGTAGTCCCAGCTACTCGGGAGGCTGAGGCAGGAAAATCGCTTGAACCTGGGAGGCAGAGGTTGCAGTGAGCCGAGATTGTGCCACTGCACTCTAGCCTGGCTGACAGAGTGAGACTCCGTCTCAAAAAAAAAAAAAAGTAAATATCTGTTGATGAAAAAACTGACACTTCCTATGGGTTTACCTCCTTTCCTTCCGTTGTTTTCTCTTTGGTATCCCTCACGCGTTTTCCCCTCTCCACTGCAGTCACCTATTTCCCGCTTGTTTTTCTTCTCTCCTTCTTCTTTTTCCTATTGTGTCCTCCCTGCCACCAGTCACAGGCTTGTGGTCTACAAATAATGCTGGTTTGGATTTATTTTAAAACATCTAACATGAGATCAGTGCCTGCTTTTTAAAGAAGCATTACATTATGTATTAGTTATACAAATTATTAGACAATGTCTTATCTTTATTTTATTGTCTTACACATAGAACAGAGACTATTTGGAGCCTTTGGAATAACATTCCAGTGTATAAATATAAATGAAATAGTTTGGCAAATTAACTCTCTCCAGGGGTCATCTAGAAATATGATTCCGTCATCAGATAGAAATTCTATTGCTAGAGTCCTTTAGCCAGCAAATGGATTTTCTATGCTTGGTGAGCAAATTCATCACAAATTTGAAGCTAGTTACAAATGAAATAAAATAAAATAAATTAATTAAAAAGAAATTTTAAAAATCCCAACTTACAGTTTAAAAAGAAGAAAAGTGGAAAAAAAAACAATGAACAAACAAAAAGATGAAAGGGCTTAAATTAAATAATCATACGGATACATTGTTTAATCTTTCCGAATTCTAACTTTTCAGAAATGACTTTTTCCCAATGGCAACTGAATCATAAGAAAAAAGGAATGCAATTATCTTTTAACCATCGAAACAGGGAGGCCTTAGGCTAATTAATGGCCCTTGATAAAGAGCCTTAGAATAGTGCCAGGCATGTGGGCTTAGTATGTGTATGACAATGAATGATGAGGTGTCATAGGCTTGAGAAACTGAAGTTAGCGCTTAGGTTTGAAAAATAAACTGCATAAGAAATCTCACATTTTTTATTAATTATCTATATTGCAAACAATTTCTTTGTTGCAGATTTCCTTTAAACATTAAGATGTGGTAAGTGTTTATTTACAAAAACTATCAATTACTTTTCAGAGACTTGGCAGTCTAGAAGCTCTGGTAAAGAGCCAGTGTCTTGAACTCCATGGACAGAGCACTTAAGGAATGGAACCGGGGGCAGAAAATCTGAGCTTTAATCCCAGTTATACTGCTAAGTAGATTTGTGCCATTGTGGACAAGTTGCCTAGCATTTATGAACTTCAGTTTTATTATCTCTAAGTAATATTATCTATATTAATATTCTCTCATACAAGTGAAAAAAGTCATTCAAATAATGTTTTTTCAAAAAATAGTTTACATATAAAGTTGGTAAACATAGCTGATGTATAAACCAAGATGTGTGGTTTTTCCAGAAAGTTTTTTGAGATTCTTAGGACACAATTACTTGCTTGGCTGAATATACTCACTTCACAAATATATTGTTTGTCTAATGGGATCTGGTAATGTGTCAGTACTAAGGTTAATAAAAATAAGCAAATGAAGACACAGTCCCTATACGGTCTCCCATGGAGCTCTCAGTCAAGGTGAGGAGACAGACATTGATGAAATAGTCACACAAATTTGTATTACAAGCTGTGCTAAGTAGGAGGGAAAATAATATGGTGCTATCTAAATATGTAAAAGGAGAAACTGATGTGGTAAGGGGTAAGTAAACTTTAGAGCTGAGATTTATGAAGAGTGCTTTTTATTTTACATTTAAGACATTGGACACTGTATTTTTCCCTTTTTAAAAATTAATTTTATTATTATTATTTTCCCTTATGTTTCCTTTTTAATACAGCATTAGCAATTCAGCCTAGTTTTATAGGTATAGAGTATGCAGATTTATCCTGGACTTCATATGGATCAATGTGAGGTTATAATAGCACATTTCTGAGGAAATAGGAACAATCCAATAGAAGTGATTCTAAAATATTTTCATAAGATATTCTTATAAGGATTCCACTACTCTGCTCTGAGTTAAGAATAAAGTAAAAGAAAACTATCTGAATATTTATTGGCCTCTTAAAAACATGGGATTGATGACAAGTTTTCTGGGCTGCAAAAATTCTAATGATAAATAGAGAAAGGAAAGCAACCAACATTTCTGAGATCAGAATGGAAAGGTTTGTGTTGTAACATAATTAGGGCTCCAGAGTGCCTATAGAATCATAGTTTATGTCCATGGTACTTAGAGGTTCATTCAGTACCTTCCTCCCAGTGTCTTCTCTGTACTTGCTTATGGGTTCCTCACCTGGTCATTGTTAGGCCAGTCATCTCTCAGAGTGTTTGCTTTCTTCAGGCCAACAGTACGCAGCCTTCTTGCATCACGTCTGATTATCTTTCATACACCATTTACTTTTTGGTTGAAATGTCCACTTCTTTTCTACCATGTTGATTGATATCTCTTGGTCCTATGTGATGAAGTATCTAAAATTTCAACTTTTGCATATAAAGATCCTTCTATTACTTGGAGGATATTACTGAAGCAAATAACCTGTATATTATTTAGAACCAATGGCCCTTGTTGGAAAAAATAAAGCCTGCCTTCACCATTAAATCTAATGAAGAACAGATTTTCTTGTTCTATGTAGTATTTTACTTGAAGGTGTTCATAATTCAGTTGCAAAGTAATTTTCTCAGTAGCGTGTGCACAAATCTCAGCTGATCTGAATCTATCTGAAATTAAAATACGGTGTAAGGAAATGTTGAGATACAAGTATTTTTCATTAATTTTTTTCTGAAATGCTCTGAACCCTTTCAGCCTGGAGACTTTTTTCCGCTAGCAAAGTTCTTTCCCATATGCTCTTATCATTGTTTCTCTTCCTGTTCTGATTTCAGCCTTAAGAATATGTATAATTCTTAAAATGGAACTTCTTAGATCTCATCCTCCAACTCATCATTTCCTCTTCGATCTTCTTCTGTGTATTCTAGGAGAACATTTCACATTTGTCCTGTACATCACTGAGTCAATATTCTGCAGGATTTGTTCTGCTCTTGAGTGCCTTAAATGCAGATTTAAATTCTGCTATTGCATTTTGTATTTCCTTGAATTCTTTTGTTCATTCCACTGGGGACTTCTTTCTAAATCTCTGCCTGTCATTCAGCCCACCCTGTTTTTATTGTTCTCTGTCGTTTCATAATGGCAACGTCTGCCATCTTTTATAGGAGCCAAGTGTCATTTTCTAAAATTTTATTTTGTTCCTATGGAAAGTCATTTTTAGAGATATATTTTTTTCCACCAAATCTCAAGACAGTGCTCATTTTTCCTTGTGCTGCAGAGTCTTTTCAAAGGTCCCATTTAGAGCTCTGTTTGTTTCCTCCTTCCTGTATAAGAAGGAGGTTCAGGAGTCCCTGAAACTCCCTGTCCAGGTTCAGCATTTGCCAGCAGAGGGTTGTAGGGACTCCTTAGCAAGGCTGCCCACTTGGGAGCTGGCAATTTTACCCTCTCATCTAGAACCTGGAAGTCAGGTTCAGGTGTATAACCTCCACCCTGGGTCCATGGTCCCTGAGCAGCCATGCATCTGGCGTGGGATGCTAGCCTGGGAAGAAATAGTCTGTCTTTACTGTCCAAGTTTCTGCCTGTAATCCTAGAGAATTAGATAGAACTTGCATTTCTTCTTTGTACAAATATTACAGACCATGACCAGCATGCACTCCTCTCCAGGATCCTCCTGCCTCTGCCTGTACTTACAGGTGTTTTTCCTGAGACAACTGTCCAGCTCAGGCTGTAATGCAGAACAGCTCTCTCCTCTACCCCCAGCTCTGTTGGGATCTGAGGTGAGGCGCTGGAGGCGGGATGGAGAGCAGTGGAAAAGGAGGTATCTGATACCCTGCAGTAAGCTTCTTTTTCCTGTCTTGCATCCTAGGATTAGGGGCAGGTATTTGAAGAGTGTGTCAAAAACTTTCCAACCTTCTTTGAGTCCAGCAGAATGGTAAAGTGTGGAGGCCCAGGAGCTACAGTGGCCAAGTTCAAATATGGGCTTCACTTCATGCACAAGGTCTCTGTGCCTCAGTTTCCTTATCTATGAACCTACTTTACAAAGGATTTATGAAAATTCAGTAGCTATAAGGCATGTAAAGTGTAGAAATACATTTTTAAGAGATGTTTAAATAACAATGCTTTTGCAATAAACAAAGACAATCTTAATAATGATTAATGCTTTTAACTTGCCATTCAAGGAAATGAATAAGAAATGTTGGTAAAGCAGGAAAAGCTGATTCATCTTGACTCAGTGTTCAAACCAACTGTACCATTTGCCGCTTTATAAAGTCTGCAGTATTATTCAGCCATAATTGGTTCAGGATTATGGTTTCTTTATAGCATTATCAGTTCTCTATACTTGAAGTTCCCAAGAGCCAAACATTTCCATTTTTCTTTAATCAGAATCTGTCACATTTCAAAACTCCCTTTCTTCTTTATGGATATTGTGGAAAATCCTTTCCTGCAACCTCCAGCTTCTGCCAAAAGTGTCACATGCATTCTTATTGTCACTATGTGAACACCTTATGAATGAGGGCTTTCTTTTTTAACTTTAGTTTTCACATGTTTGTGAGTGAGAGTTTTGTGTGTGTACATGTTGTCTTTTGTGACACCACAGTTTGATTTGATTGAAAAAGAAAAATGCAATTTTATTTAAATTGCTACTTGGGGATATAAACTTTGCATCAGAACATCAAGCCTGAATCCATGGTCAGTGAAGTCCTTTGATTTCTGCTCCTTTTAGTATTGTCGCAGCAAGACTCCCTCACTACATTAGTGGGTTCCATTGTATTCCCAAGGAGGGCCCAGTGAGAAGGGCTTGCCTGCACCTCACGGCCACCTCCCTTCTTCTGCAGGGTAAGCCTTGTAATTACAGCAGACATTACATTTGTCTCCAGCTTCTAGGGGATGATGTCATTGCATGTCAAACAGGGGATTAGCATGAGGAGAGAAGTCCTATTGACATTTTCATTTTCATTAAGAAGAATTTGGTTTTGCTTCATTTTGTTAACGGAAGCTGTTGTCTTACCACATAGGAGAATTTTTTTTTTTAAAGAAAACTTGAAAACGTAGAAGCAGGCATGTGCTGACTGCATGAATAAAAATATACTCTGTAGTGGCACTCTATCAATTAGTGAAAGCGTCTGGGACACAAAGCATGCCTGGGAAATCTCCTCCTTTTCTTACAAAAGCAGAATATCATTCTTCTCAAAGCTCACAATGGCCTGGGCCCTGCTGCAGAAAATGTTCCTGAAAAAGGAAGGCAGAGACTTGGCCACTGCTGAGTAGAAAAGGAAGGCAGGAGGCTGGTCCCATCAGACCTCTGAAATATTTTGCTTTTTCGTGATGGCATTGATCTAGTATGTCTTAAAGTCTCATTCCTTATGTCTCAGGGTAAGGCTCTTAGTTCCCTTCCCATATGAAAAAATTAATCAGGAGCGAGGTGGAATCCTGATGTTTCAGATGCTTTGAGCCCAGAGCTGAGTTGGTGGAAGAGTATAATTTTTATCAGTCATTTCCAGCCCCTCCCACAATAGGAAGAAAATCATTGTCAGACTTGGGATAGGGAGTTGTGGCCTCCTTTCAAGCAATCTAACAATAACCCTGAGTCAGAAAATCTAGGTTCAAATACCAGCTCTGGCTTTTACTGGGCTATGTAACTGTAGGCAGCTTATGGGATTGCTCCGAGCCTTAACTTTCTCATCTGTCCAATGGCATTAATTGGCAATAGTACTTGCATCTCAAAGGGTTATGCCTGGTACCTATCAACCATTGTTTTTCACCTCTAAAAATTATTTCCTTTCAAAACATGGGCCAGTGTTCTGAGGTGACCTTATTACTTGAGTGAATAAAGGTGGTGGTTTTCTTTTTTTCTCTCTCTCTCATTTGTGTCAGTGTTTTGCAAGTACAGGTCAGGTAGCCAACTCTTAGCAGTCTTGATTTCCTCCTTGTGGAGTAGACCCAGTAGCTATGAGATTGAGGGTCACCTGGATTAGACTGGCTTTGGAATTTCAGGTTTTTTGAATTTTCCCAAAGCACTGGAAGAAAAAGAGTCCTTGTGAATTTTTCTTGGGAGTTTTTAGAAACCCTTACAATAGTTCTCAGTTCTCCATATTTGGATCCCAGAATGTTCCTAGCGTCTAGTTTCCCTGGAACAGAGTCATCCTGTGAAAAAGGATGAATCCAATCCAGATCAGACCCTCTTGTGAGGTGATAATTTTCCATCCAGATTTCCCTGGGACCTTTCCATTTGCATTCTTGTTTTGCCTTGAAAGGCAGCTGGTGAGCTATTTCTTTTTCCTCATTGGACTTTTCATGTCCAATTACCTAGATGATTATTGCTCCTGTAAGACTGATATTTTAGAAAGAATTTGGAATAACACTGGGTTTTGAGGTTTAGCCCAACAGGATTTGACCAGGAGTCTCCATTTACAGTTCTTCAAGGCCAGTGCATTTGGTGAGCTGGTTGGAAGGAAACTTTGGAGTGTTCTAGAAAGAACTAGACCATCTGAATCACCTGTCCTGATGCCCTTGTGTGGAATAAAGGAGAAGGCACTGCCTTGTGCTGAGTACTTAAGTGTGCTGGGCACCTAGGTACTAAGTAAAGTGCTAGTTACTGTACTAAACATACCCATGGGCATGTGCTATCCCCTGAGTTTCTCCTGAACTTATGGAATATCGCCCTCATTTCCTCTATTCCCACCCCCAGCACTCCTTGAACTATCTGACATACAGGACAGCTCTCTTACCACAAGCTACCTGAATGTAAATGTAATTCAAAGGAAGGACATTACAAACAGGAAATCAGCAATTGACTATGGAAGCTGAAATTGCTGTCTGGAGATGGCCAGATGCTCTTTTCCTGGGTGGCTGAAGGAGTAGTCGGGTCATCTTCCCAGGGCCTCAATTGTGTCCTCTCCAAGCTGTCATTATGGCCCTGTCATCCAAGACTTGTCCTCATCTGTGGGTTCAGTTCTCTGGGATAATTTAAAACCTACCTCCTTCTCCCCAAGACCTCGTAATCTAGATGGTAGGAAAAGGGGGACATTCTCAGTTGTTTTTCATAATCGTTTTACTACTACCCTCTGTCAGATCCTGCCCCAAGTCACACCCAGCCTAATGTTTTGTACCTTGACTCAATTGTTGGCCAGCCACTCCCTTTCCCTCCAATTAGGATGTGTCCTTGAGTTGTTTTGTATCCTTTTCTGATTATAAACTATAAACATATACATTTTGACTACTGACCCCAAGCCAAACTACAAGGAAAATATTGTCCAGAGGGTGCTAATATGGGTGCTTAAATAATATGTGAATTATTATTATTTTTTGCCAAGCCCATACCAAGACTTATTTTGTTATTAAAAATGTGTGAACTTGGTTTTGAGTATTTTACATTTGGTCATTTTGAGTTGCAGGGAGATTCTGATTTCTGCATCTTCTTCCACCCTATGGGCCAAGTGCCCTTCACTGCTACTGAAGGCTTGTTTTTGGCACATGAAATTGGCTAGGTTATTAGCATGATTTGCATTTTTGTTTACATCAGAACTCTAGGCTGAGTAATAATTCACAGTACAAAAAAGTCAGTTCAGTTTATTCATAAGGATGGCTTATTACAAAGCAGCAATTCCATTTTTATCTTCCTAGGCATGTCAGACCATTTGCTGATAGATCCTTTAGACTGGTGTTGACCTCCACATATATGAGTGAATTCAATGACCTATTGGCCCTATTGCTATAGTTAGTCAATCATCTTGACAGCCTAAGTTTCTGTAGAATCTTGAGTGTATTATTTTTTTAGACTAGTCTACAAGGGATGATAGGCAATAAATATGTTCCATGACTATTGTTTTATGTAAGCCACAAATTAAATCATATTTTCTAGTTGAATTACATAAAAAGCTTATGATCTTTAACTGCTGAGATCCATCTTCATCCAGAATTAAATGGCAGGAGCTTCCCTTAATTTACCTGGCCAAATCAAGCAAATATTGATTTTAAATGATCTGTATAGGTCTGAAGCTCTGGTTTGAAGATGTCTGTTTGAAAATGCCTTTCGTGAAAATAAATAAAAAAGTTACTTCTCCCTGTTTATCTGATTGTTAAATTTTGTCAATAATTATGATTCCTTAAAACAAAGTACAGGCTCCTATGCCCAGAATTGACAACAGAAATGGCTTTGAGATGATTCAGAACTATACTTTCTCTTATTAACGTCTAATATGAATCAAAGCCTTTTCTCCCCATTTAAGTAGAGAAGTAACCTTAAAAATATTTAAATGTGATCAAAGGATCTTGGTCATAGGATTCATGTGTAAGAAATGTCATAAATAGCCTCAATCAATTACTCATTTTTCATTTCCAAAGTTTTAAAATAGTTGACATGGAAAAAGTATTAATATGAATCGTATCTTGGAAACATGAAGAATTATCAACTATTCTGTTTCTTTACCAGCAGGTGGCATGACTTGTTGCTCTGCTGGTGACAATATAAAACCTAACCCATCCTATCACTTTAAATTGTTACATAATTAAAAGAGATTCCTAAAGTACTTGCCCCAAATATAAAAGTTGAAAGTTTAATATCCTTATGATATAAAGAGTTCTTAAAAATAAATAAGTAAAACTTTAGCATTTCAGTAGAAAAATAGGTATAGGATATGAACATTCAATTTACATACACACAGAAGGTGGGTAGAGAAAGACACACATATACACATACCAAATGGCCAATAAACGTATGAAAAATGTTCAACCTCTTTATAAATTAAGGAATACAAATGAACCCAGGAAGATACACATTTTTACCTCCAAGTTGCAAGGTTTTAACAAATGATACCACTGATCACTGGCAAAGAGGACAAGATAGGCACCTTCATATTCTGCTATTTGGATATAAACAACCTTCTGAAATGAAATTTTTCAATATATATGAAGAGTCATAGAAATGCTCACGTACTTCACCCAGTAATTCCCTACCAGGAATTTATTCTATGGAAATAAGCAGAGATATGCACAAAAAATGTTATGTAAAAAAAATGCTTATTGCTACGTTATTTCTCTATGTGAAAAACTGGAAAAAAACCTGAAGTTCTCAACAATAGGGCATGTATAATCAGTAATGATTAATCAATAGAATTCAATATTTGGCCTGCATTATTATAAACCATATCTTCGAAGAATCTTTACTGATGTGTAATGTTGAGTGACAAGGGAAGGGTTCATGAAGGTATTTTTCAATTTGATCACAATTTGATACCAAAATAATTTTTGTCTTTTCATTGACACCCAATTTCAATGACACCCAGATTGTAATATGGGTTATCACTGAGCAGTAGGTGAACAGGTTATTTTAATTTTCTTCCTTATCTTTTTCTGTGTTTTTTACATTTTATGCAGTGGGCACATAGTATTTTACAGTCAGGAAAAAGTATACACATTTTCAAAAATGGTAAGCCAAGCATTGGAGACATGAATCACTATCGCTTTTGTATTCCTCATGGGAATGAGATTCAATAGTAAGTTACGTGTCTGGGGAAAATAGAGCTCATTTGAGTCAGAGGTTGGAAAGCTCTTATGAATACTAACCTCAGAAACCTCAAAATAGTATGTGGTAGAATAATGACATGGCACGAAAAGCCATGGATGTCAGTCTGAGTTAAGGTTAGAGTAGATACATACAACAGTCATAAGAGAAAAAAACTTACTCATCTATGATCTCCAGTTCTGGTAACCTCTAGGGTCGGTCTGTGCCTCCATATCAAACCTTTATCACAGTGCAGTGTACTGGGGCTGCTGCAACTTGGAAGCCTGGGTTCTCGTTCTGGCTGCTCTGCAAATATATTTTGTACTTAACCTTGGGCAAGTCACCAACTCTCTGAACTGAGAGTTTTCTTCCAGGGCTGGATCGTTATTCATTTTTGGAGTTTGGCATTCTGATGCACTTTCTAGCCCTGCAAGGTAAGATGTAAGTCTCCGGGGTGTCTGGCCAATGCTGAAGCAGATTGAGGCTCCTTTTGGGCCAACCCTTGGATCAGAGGTGTCCGAAGTCATCTTGGTTCAGTCGTTTTTTAATAATAAGTTACCGTGACATAAGTTATTGGAAAGGACTACAGTTGAGGGTAAGAAAGGCAGTTTGATTCTCTTGTGGAGGTTATAAAATGAAAGCAGAGATCTGTCCCTGAATATGAGGAAACCTCGTATATAGTTTAACAATGTATTTTTTTCTTACATAAAAATCTAAGTTTGAAATTACCATCAGACTAAATTTCATCCCATCTGTGGTAGAGATGGTTTTAAAATTGAGACTTTAGAGGCAGCAGATCTTTATCCTGTACACCTGATACATAAGAAAAGCCCAGTTCAGAGGACTTTAGTTTTTAACCTTAAAGACAAACATATTCAGACATATATTGTATAAGGATGTATTACAAACTTTTTTTTTTTTTTGAGACAGGGTCTTGTTCTATCACCCAGGCTGGAGTGCAGTGGCGCGGTCTCAGCTCACTGCAACCTCTGCCTCCAGAGGCTCAAGCAGTCCTCCTGCCTCAGCCTCCCAAGTAGCTAGGACTACAGGTACATGCCACCATGCCCAGCTAATTTTTGTGTTTTTTGTAGAGACGAGGTTTTCCCATGTTGCCCAGGCTGGTCTTGAACTCCTGGGCTCAAGCAATCTGCCCTCCTCAGCCTCCCAAAGTGCTGGGATTATAGGCAAGAGCCACAGGACCTGTCCTACAAACTTCTTTTACCTTAACCATGGTATAGAAAATACAGGCTGATCCATGCATACATCTAAAATTGAAACAAAAGTTTAACAAAACAATGCCTATCCTTATTATCTGCAATGCATTATGACATTTTCTAGTCTGTTTTATTCTATACTATTAAAAAACACTGGCTTTGACCATTTCATGCTACAGTAAAGTATTGCAGCCTTCATTTGAAGAACACTGGTATAGAGGTTTTTGAAGAGGTGCGCATAAGGGAGAGAAAAACAACTGCATGTCCTGACAACTATTAAGTATCACTCATAAATTTATTTTCAGCAACGTGGGAAAGGAAAATATATCCTTTCTTTATTAAGTTAATTGTGACAGAAACTGGGACAAAAATAACGTGGGAGGAACATGTTAAAAGAGGAGATTTACACATATCCAATGTTTTCCAGCAAGAAGAATGCATCTGAAAGAGGTAAAACTGTGATTATCGAAGCAATCCTATTACACCTATGCAGATGAATGAAATCACCAACTTTAGGCAACATGAAAAAATAAAAGGGCCAAGATCAAAGTGGACCTGGTTTTATTTCTAGCATCCATCTTGGATTTGTCTTTTTTTTTCTGAATCCCCATCTCAGGGTATGAGTCGTTATGAATCAAAGGATCACCGCCCAATAAAACCATTCTAGACAGAAACCTTTTGGGGTTGGGGGTGCACCATTCTCCTCTTCTACAGCTTCCAGACCACTCATTGCCCATGGATACCCACCAGCCTCCCACGTTCACACGACTCCATCTGCTTTTTCTGGTGTCTGTGTCTTCTGGAGCATTGACCAGGCCAGTGTAGGGTACCATTCCCTGCACCCAGAGTTTCACTCCCACCTCAAACTCTTTTACCTCCTGGGGTACATGTCCACGCTTTACTCCTCTCCTGCCCTCCAGCTTCTTTCTTTCTTTCCTCCCATTTCTCCTCTCTTCCCCTCCCTTTTGCCTTTGCTCTGCAGAGACACTGGTGCCGTGACACACATCTGAGCATGGCTGGTGGGGCTGACCAGTGGTCACCAGTGCAGGATTTAAGTGGTTGGAGCTTAATAGTAGCTACAAGTCTTTAATTTCTTCAGCAGGTTTTTAATGGCCTTTGATGCACGTTAGAAAAGACATGGAAAGTCCTGAATTCAGAGCCTTCGTGCTGGGTATTGTATAGTCAGACCAGCCCTGTCTCTGGACTGAATGGGTCTCTTGAAATCATAAATGCATTGCTTAGGGATCAGTAGCCTCGGAGTGACCTTTCTCACTCATGGCTTTCCTGAGGCTCAGAAAGGCCAGGCCTTGTCCTGGGTGAGCCAGCCTCTCAGTACCCTGATGGCATGACTCAGAAAGCTGGACAATGCCCTAGAATGACTTTCTCCATTAAGCCCAAGAAATATTGCATAGAATCAGTCTGTCTGGAAATTCCTTATATGGAGAGGTTCTGAGACGATTGTATGTTTGGTTTGCAAGAGGATCATGGTTTAAAAAAAGAAAAAAAAGCCTAAGGCAGTGATATCATATTACTTACAGGCTTGGTTAAAAAAGATAGAGAAAATACTCCTTCAAACGTTTCCACCCTAATTCTGGATTACACTGGGGACGACAGCAAATCCCATTCCACTGGTTCTGGCTGATCTTCCCTGCATCTTGGAGCAAGGAACTCTCACTGTCTGCCTGTTTCTCCCAGCACAGCACTGCAGAGAGGCCCAGAGGCTATAAAGCCCTGCCACGTGTTTCTCCAAATGGGTGGTTTTTATTATTTCTGGAACGCAGTCCCCAGCCCCAAATCCTAATATGCTGACAAGGCAAAAGCAAAAGCGACCTGTGGAACCCCACCCAGTGACAGTTTGGTGTCCCTCCCCATCTGGGCTTGGTGCCCACCCTGTGACCCTCACTCTTCTACTTCCCCCAAGGTGGCTGGGAGTGGAAGGCGAATTGGAGCTCATTCAAAGCCAGAGTGGAAGGGAGTGATTTAAGATCTTCCTGTGAGATGGAGTCCTGGGCGGTCGCTTATTGTGCAGACTGGATTGTGCTATGGGATCTGCTCTGCCTGTGGAGGGGGACTGTGTTTCTACATCCACCTCATTTCATCAGGCAAGGAGGAGGGGCAGGCAGTCTGCAAAATTCCGCTATGTGGTTTAACACAGTGAAGACCTGAAACCTCCTTGATCATCAGGAAAGAGATGGGGAAACTGTACCTAGGCGTTTCTAAGCCAGGAGACCGGAGCTCACTGAGGAATAATTATGTGGAAACAAATGTAAAGTTAAACCTTAAAAAGACAATTTAAAATATATTTACATAAAGTTATATACTTCTCATTTTAAAAGATGATTTAAGGAGATTTGGGCCTAAGTAAGGAGACATGAAATAAAAGAAAAAAGGGATTTTTTTTCAGCAAAAAAAGTGCTCCCCAAGTAGAACAAGAAAAATTCTCCAGCATAAGTTTCAATTAAAAAAAAAAAAAAGTAAATTGACTCTAGCACATGGTATGGGGCTAAATAATAGAGTGGAGCAGAACTGTTATGGGTCATTTTTATATGGGCCGTAGTCCGTAAACATTTTCGACTGTGTTTTTTATTCTATTTCTTAGTAGATGAGGGGTGGCATTGAGGCATAGAGTTTTTAAGTGATTTGAAGTCAAGATATAATCATTCTTGGCCCAGCTTCATAGTTCATTCTCCAAAAATAAGATTTTCTAGTTGTTGTGTGAAATCCATAGTGAAAAGTCTGATTGCATAGGTGTCCATATGCTGGAGTTCTAATCATAGATTCTTCTGTTGTGTTCTCTTGTGTGTGTGTGAGTGTGTGCGTGAGTGTGTGCAGTTGCTATAGAAAGACAAATACCAACTAAGTGTAGAAACATCTTTGCACGTATCATAGAGAAGCTGTATAATTTTATCAGGATTTCCAGAGAAGAAAATGTGAAATGTTAGTCCCAATAATTTAGTAACAAAAGAATACACTGCCGTGTTGAGATGCCAAATAGAAAAGATAATATTTAGTGCAATCCAAGTGGCAAACAAATACATTTCCTTTTTAGGGCTATGGGGTGAGGCAGTACAGTGAGGCCTTGTTTAAGTACCCTCAACAGAATCCAGCCTTTCAAAAACCAATTCAAGGTCATCATTATGAACGTCATCCACAATTGAATTATGTCTTTATGTTTGCAGTGTCTTCTTGGAGAGGACGTATCGGTTTGCCACCAGACAGAATGATGCCAGCTCTGGTTTTTTAATTCATATGTCTTTTAAAAAACATATCTGTCTTGGTATCCTCCCTCGATATCACACTGCCAGTAGTTTTTTTCTAAACTACCTTCAGTGTGCTTGTTTCTAAGTACTCTTCTATGTTAGTTCCCCAGGGCTGCCATAACAAAGTATCATCAACTGGGTGGCGTAAGTAACAGAAATGTATTGTCTCACATTCCAAGAGGCCGAAGGCTGGTTCCTTCTGGGGGTACTGAGGGAGAATCTGTTCCATACCTTTCTCCTCATTTCTAGTGATTTCTGCCATCCTCCCTCCTTAGCCTCCCAAGTAGCTAGAACCACAGGTGTGCACCATCATGCCCAGCTAATTTATTTATTTTTTTTGTAAAGACAAGGTCTTGTTTTGTTGCCTAGGTAGGTCTTGAACTCCTAGGCTCAATACTTGGCGTACTTGGCTTGTAGATGTATCATTCCATTATCTACCTCCAGTGTCACGTGGCGTGTTCTCCCTGTTTGTCTCTGTGTTTTCTCTTCTTATTCAGTCATTGAATAAGATTCCCACCCTAATCCAGTGTGACCTCATTTTAACTAATGACTTCTATAAAGACCCTGTTTCCAAATGAGGTCACATTCTGAGGTTTCCACGTGGACATTTGTGGGGAATACTGTTCAATCTAGTACACCTTCCTTCTATGTTGTTGTTCTGAATCTGCTGTGGATTGGAAAATCTAGTCACTAAGCTTGTTAGACCTCCTCTCTAAAGAAGAAAAAGAGAGAGAGAGAGACTTGATCCCGAATCTTCCCTAAGGAGTCTTCCGTCGTATAAAGTCTGAGCTGTAAGTGCTTTGACTTAGTGGTATCTATTTTGCCTGCTCAGAGGCTTTCCCTCGCTCTACCTTTTAATGTTTTTTTACTGAATTCAAAGCTAAATTTTAAGTTTTCTTTTCAGAGACAGGATGGTGCAGGGATGTGATCATGGCTCACTGCAGCCTTGAACTCCTGGGCTCAAGAGATCCTCCCTCCTTAGCCTCCAAAGTAGCTAGGACCACAGGTGTCCACCATCACGCCCAGCTAATTTTCTAATTTTTTTGTAGAGACGAGGTCTTGCTATGTTTCCCAGGCCGGTCTTGAACTCCTAGCCTCAAGCGATCCCCCCACCTCAGCTTCCCAAAAGTACTAGGATTACAGGCATGAGCCACCATGCCAGGCCCACGCTGAATTTCTCACAGCTGATGCTGCTGGATAAAGAACTTCTGACACATGAAGTGTTACGCTTGGGTCTTTTAAACAGTTTTTTAGAGTGCTGGGGAGAAAATTAGCTAAGTAATGCTTCTGAGAGGTAGTCTAGGCCATGACTAGAAATGCATGAGAAGAGGCTGCGTGGGAGAGGTACTAGAATGCACTCCTTCTTATGACTGAAACACAGATCCTTCTCTTCCCCTGGCCATCTGAGTTGCAGGAGACTGTTGTTGCTTGTGTGAGATTCTAGAGGGCCCCATCCCTGCCTATCTCTGGTGCTGCCTGTGAATTATACTCTGTTTTGGTGAAAATCACGCTCTGTCCAGCTGTGGGGAGCACTGTCTGGGACAAATTCCCTTCTCAGTTCAGTTTGTTAATAGTTTTTAAGAACTACCTTTGTGCAGATTTGTTCCCTGGACTGTTGAAGGGGAGGGCACTAGTCTTTAAAGACAGTGATAGAAACCCTAGTGGAAAATGCTCACCAACACAGTATGAAATGATAGAAAGATACTCTTGGGAATTTGGGATCTCTTGCTTCAACCTTTTTATTTCTCTGCCAAAAGAAAATATGAAACCTCAGAGGAACACAAAGAAAGAGAATGATATTAAGCACAGAATGATTTTAATCTTTGGCAGCAACCCATATGCAAAAAAAAAAAAAAAAAAGAGGGAACCGTGTTTCCGTTGTCATGCACCTGTCATTACACTGAATGAGTTCTTTTTCTCTCTTGATGGATGGTGGTCTTAAAAGCTTGCTGTTTTTCATTAGCAAAGTGAAATGGGGTGCCAGTGCTAATGCTTTGTCATTCTGATGGAGAATAATACATGAATCAGTGTAATTATTCAGTGTTTGCATAATCAGCAAGATTTTGAAGGGGAATGTTGCACAACTCAGAAGTGGCCTAATTTCACCTGACAATATTCCATTCAGACTCCAAGCATCTCCTTCAAGAAGCAGTGAAGTGTTGGTGGATTTCCTTAAGGCCCCATATAATGATGATGGGAAATTGAGTTGTCCTAAATCACTAGTTAATTATGATACGCCCAGCGGTCACTTGGAGGTTCTTGCTCTAGATCTCAGTTTATATTCATCCCTATCGTTTTAGAAATGTCATTTATTTATCATGCATGAAGCATGACATATTGTTCCACATGGGTTCAGTAATGAACCACCAGCCAAATCCATTAAATTTCATTGAGGAGTGAAGTAAGACCCAGAAATGTGGGCAATTTGAGAGGAATCCCCCCCAGGATGGCTCAAGTTGGATAAAGAGATAGGTCAAAGAAGAGACGCATTGGGAGTGATTTTGGAAAGCTAGGTAATTTTAATTTACACTCTTTTTTTAAAGAGAGTCTCTTACAAGAAAGTAGCCTATTAGTTGAGATGTTTTAGGGACCTTTGCAATACCAGTTGGAAGGAGGGAGACTGAATTTTTTATTAACTCTTTTAAATCAATTTATTCCAGCCCAGCATGACACCAGAACCAAAAAATCTGAACAATGCCCCAGGGCTGGATCTTACAGTGACCCAGCTCATCTAATTTGGACTAGATTGCTTTTTTCATTAAAGCTAAAAATAATGTCAGGCAGGCCACCTTTCTAGTGATTTCTGTGGGTGAATCATATCCTATGGAGGAGGCCTTGCCTTTCTCAGACGTAGCCAGTGCCATTTGAGTCCGGGTTTGCTCCCCTTTTCTCTGTGAAGCCAGCCTGCGTTGATCTTCATGAGGGGAGTGAACAATAATCATAGATAACGTTTACTAAATGCTTCCCATGTGCCAGGTTCTGCTCTAAGCACTTTCTGTGTATGCGCCAATGTAATCCTCATAGCCTTCCAAGAGGGAGGCCCTATTATTATCCTCATGCCACCACGAGGAACCTGAGGCACAGCATGGTTAAACAGCATGCCCAAGGTCACACAGCCAGTGAGTAATGGAGATGGGGTTCAGATCCCAGCAATCTGGTCCTCAGAGCTTACTGCTCAATTCTGAAGACCCTCAAATACCACTGGGAAGTTCTTTAACTCAGGAACTTCTGTTTTCCAAGGCAGGACTCCTAAGAACCTTATAGGCTTGAGGCAAATGCATTCCATGTACAGGAAGTATGTGCTTTTGACACATAGCATCAGCCTCTTTCTGGGGCAACTGAAACCCTTTTCAAAAGCAGCACCTCCTTGGCTATGGGATGCAAGGATACTGTCATTCACGTCTGATGGAAAAATACATTTTATCCAAATCTTCTTTTTTTTTTTTTTTTTTTTTGAGACAGATCTTGTTCTGTGGCCCAGGCTGGAGTGCAGTGGCATGATCTTGGCTCACTGCAACCTCTGACTCCCAGGTTCAAGCAATTCTTCTGCCTCAGCCTCCCAAGTAGCTGGGACTAAGGGACTACAGGCCTGCGCCACCACGACCGGCTAATTTTTGTATTTTTAGTAGAGACAAGGTTTCACCGTGTTGGCTAGGCTGGTCTCGAACTCCTGACCTCAAGTGATCCACTCACCTCGGCCTCCCAAAGTGCTGGGATTACAGGCGTGAGCCACCGTTTCTGGCCCAAAATCTTCTTAAAAAACAAAAGAAAATGGCAAAGCCTAGAACCAAGATGTCACCTTTCTCGGTAAAGCTGAATCAGAAAGGCCCATCTTTGTTGCTGGGGCAATATCTTGAAGGTTACCTGTGCCTCATCACTTGCTCTGTAACTATTTGTATTCCAGGTAATATGCGTCACTGGATGAATCCTTTTTAGTGATTAAAAAAAAAAAGAAAGGGGTCTCTACCCTTATGGGGTAGTGAGACATTAAGCAGATAATCACAAAATGCAGAGAAAGAAAGGCAAGCCCCTGGCATAGATGCTTGGTCCCTGGAAGCCCAGGGCAAGGCCTGCGAGGACATGCCCCAGCTGTGCATCTGCTGGGTGATCAATTGGCCAGTATTCCTGTGCCCTCCCAGGGACTACCCATCCTCTCCTCCAGTACAGACAGAAGGTGAGTGGTGTGCTGATGGCCAGCTGGGAGGGAGGTCTTGAGAGACATGTCAGGGGAAAAAATTGG
This sequence comes from Pan paniscus, assembly GCF_029289425.2. Lineage (NCBI taxonomy): Eukaryota > Metazoa > Chordata > Mammalia > Primates > Hominidae > Pan > Pan paniscus. The sequence continues at coordinate 43,165,958 of NC_073253.2, read as the reverse complement.
TTACTATTTGATGGAGTGGGCTTGGTGGTTTGTTGCCTGGGAAACTTGCTGACTATAAAATGAACCAGAGGAGGATCCAGTTTGCTGTCTGCACTGACAGATTTACAGACAGAAAAACAAAGCCTTCTTACCGGATCCAAGTTAACATGAAAATTAAAAGGAGTCTATGCAAAGCGGAGTTCAGGACAGTGGTTTCTAAAGTTTCTTTTACTTACACAGGAAAGAAAATCGCCCAAACTAGGTGAATGGTAAGTTTCTCTAAATGTCAGAACAATCGATTATAAGGCATTACTCAGTTTATAGCCAATTATCTACATTGATTAAGTATAAATTTCATGATAGTTATGAGAGATATTAAGATTTCAAAAATGGAAATTATTTTATAAAATACTTTTAAAAACCCATCTTTTGCACTGCACTTATGGAACCAAAGAACAGCTTAGTCAAGCCGCTTCTGAAACTGTCTTTCATGAAAATTTCACCCTGAGGCTGCACAGGGTTCCTTAACATCCCCTCTCCTTCCTGTCTTCTGAGAATTAGGGGAACAGTCCCTCAGCCCCTCTGTTCATGGAGACCAGCTGAGACCCACAGAAGGGCCCATACCCAGGGAGATCTTTGCTGAGAGCATGTAGGAAATCAGCCACCTGTCCTTGATGTTATCCTGCCAGTTTTGAATATTCTTCTTTTCAAATTAATTGCAGAAAGACCAGGCTAGCTAAAACATTCATCAGAACCACTTGGTAGGGCAGGGGGTGCATTTATGAATGTACAGTTTTCAGAGGGTCTTCCAGGGTAGGACCTGGGAATCTGCATTTTGAACAAGCTCACAAGATGATTCTTCTATTCATCAGACTTGGAGAGCCACTGCCCTAGGACGTGGATCCACTTGCCACGCACCGAGGAGATGTTGAGGTGGGAAAAGGAAACAGGAACGGGAAGGAGGTGTGTTTGCAGTAATGCAGGAGAAGACTCCTTGCTCTTTAATGCTCTTCGAAATAGCCCAGGCCATGTGTTTGGACTGTGTACAAAGGGAGCAGCCACACTGTGGTGTGCTCAGGGAGAGGAGTTAGGAGATGGCAGCCTAACTCTCCAACTTGGAGCATTCACATGGCTGATCTTTCTCCTTGAACTTACTGAGGTTCTTCCCTACTCATTTCACTTAGCTAAGAATTACTACTCCCTCTTCAGGACCCAGCCTTCCCCTTCACCTGGATTAATTTAGGTCCCCTGTTATGTACCCTGCAGCTTGTGATTATCTGCTTACTACCTCACCCTCCATGAGAGCAGAGACCATGTCTTATTCATTGCTGTATCCACCAGCACCTAGCACAATGCTGGCACATAGTGGGTGCCCATTAAAGATTATTTTATTTTTAAAAAAATTGAATATAGTACTCTCATGTAAATCCCTGCACAGTTTTCTGCTCTTTCTAGATTTTAGAAAACTACTAGTTTGGTGCAAAAGTAATTGCCGTTTTTGCCATTTAATGTAGTAGACCACCTCTGAGGTCTTAAGCCTCATTGTTCCCTCAAACTAACTTGGAAAGAAATTTCCTGTTTCTAACTAAATGATTTATTCCCTTTCGGGAAAATGTACTAATTAAGCCTGTTTAAACTTAGGAGGGGCGGTAAGCAAAATGTCGTTTTTCTTTTTTCACAATAGACATTTGTTTCACTGTATGGTCTCATCATCTATCAGATGAGTACTGAATTTTATAAGACACGTTTGGTGATTTGTTGGCTTTATTGAAAAGATCGCTAGCTCATTAGTAAGACTCTGGCCCAGCCTTCTAAGGCTGGAGAAGAACTTGATTTTTAAACAGTTTGTTGAGCGTCTCCAGGACACCCTCTGGACAGAGTCTGTTTGCTCAGTGGGGATACTGCTATCCTCTTCTGTCACCCCTCTGTGCTTTTATTCAGAACCATAGAGATAGTGGGCTGATGGGTTGGAAGAGAAAATGGGACGGGGATGAGGGCAGGAGGTGAGGGCAAAAGGGAAGAATTTCTCTTCATTTTCTACTTCCAGATACACCCTATATCCAGGAGGGAGGAAGTGGGACAAATGAAATAGAAATAAGAATTTAAGTGTATTCCTCAAAGCTGGCTTCTCTATGCATATTTGGTTTTTCTTCCTGAATATTGATGTAGCCACTTGAGTGCGCCACTGGGAGGAAAATCCTTAGCAGGATTAAGTTTATTTTAGGATTTGGCTGTGTGTATGCGTCTGAGTGGGTATATCATGTGGGATCTCATTTTCCAGAATAAGAGCTAGGCCTAGGCCATTTCCGCATCTTTTACATACCTAGGTTTTTACCCATTTTTTGAAATTGGGCTGATATTAAGTCCCATTTAGCTTTTACAAAAATAAATATGTTGACTTGGTGTGCAATATAAACAGATTGGCCCATTTAAAACAGCACCATAGTTTCCTAGGTCTTGATGTCTGCTATTTTTACTTTATTAGATATGAATTACTGACTCAGAATCCATTTAATATTTTATACCGTTATTACTCAGAAAACCTAATTTGCATTCTTGTCTCTCATGTTTTAAATTTTTCTCGGTGGTAACTGGCATGTATTAATATTTTAAGCATCACTGACTGGCTGCAAGCCGAAATGACCCCAAACATTCTGGAACTACCTGTTCTGCCTAATTTGCCAGTGAGGGATAACTTAAGCCCAGAGAGGGCTGCATATAGGACAGATTTTTTCCTTAAGCACCCATAACTTTCTTTTTTTAACTTTTATTTTAAGTTCAGGGTACAAATGCAGGTTTGTTACATAGGTAAATGTGTGTCATGGGGGTTTGTTGTACAGATTATTTCATCACCCAGGTGTTAAGCCTAGTACCCATTAGTTATTTTTCCTGATCCTCTGCCTCCTCCCACCCTCCACCCTCCGATAGGCCCCAGTGCGTGTTGTTCCCCTCGATGTGTCCATGTATTTTCATCATTTAGCTCCCACTTGTAAGTGAGAACATACAGTATTTGGTGTTCCGTTCCTGCATTAGTTTGCTAAGGATAATGGCCTCCAGCTCCATCCATGTCCCTGCAAAGGACATGATCTCACTCTTTTTTATGAAGCAGCCATAACTTTCTTGCATCCTAATAGTGCAGCAGTTGGTGTCTGGGTAGGTCAGCTGTGGAGGTGATGCACAGCGGAGTTAGCGGGCAGCTGTTGAGTGCCATGTTTACAAAGCTTTGGATAAATGGGGGTGTCTTGGTCCATTTTGTGTTGCTATAAAGGAATACCTGAGGCTGGATTGTTTATGTAAAAAAAGAGGTGGGTTTGGCTCATGGATCTGCAGGCTGTACAAGAAGCCTGGCGTTGGCATCTGCTTGGCTTCTGGTGGGGGCTTTTGTGTTTCATCAAGACATGGAGGCAAAGGTCAAAGTGAAAGTGGGCATATTTGAAGAGGGACCAAACAGAAGGAAGAATCTTGCTTTATAACAACCCACTCTCCTGGGAACTAATCCCATCTTGCCAGAACCAGGACAAACTCACTTCATGAGAACAGCACCAAGCCATTCATGAGGGATCTGCCCCCATGACCCAGACCCCTCCCACTAGGCCTCACCTCAGACACCCTCACATTGGGGATCAAATTTCAACATGAGATTTGGCAGGAACAAACAAGTCATGTCCAAAGCATTGCAGTGGGGAAGTCATTGATCATAGAACATAAAGTGAAGAAAACAGGACCAAAATACTGTGTTTCCACTGTGCCCTCAACTATGTAAAAAAATGGCTATGTGGAAAAAGTACTGGAAGGAAACATGGTCAAAGATGAACAAGGATGATTGTCTCTGGGTAAAGTGATTAGACACCTCTGCTTGCTGCTTCTTCATTTGTGGCATCCATATTGTCCACAATGGGTGTGGATTTGTTTTCATAATTTTTCAGAGGGTTTTAAAGAAAAACTGTCTCTGTGAGACTGAAATAGGTGTGGTCCCAAACTGGCAGTGCTGAGCTGGGCTCACCCGGGGGCCAGCCTCTCTCTCTGTGTTTTTTACAGTTCACTCCCTGTTCTTTAGATAGTAAATAATCATTGTGTCATCACTGGGTTGTGTTTTTAATCACTTTTGACATTTCACAGTGATTCCTTTTTCTAAACACATTTTTATTTTTAGATAACTTTAGATTTACAGACCAGTTGCAGAGATAGTACAGAGAGTTCTTGTTTCCCCTTCACCCTGCTTCCCCTACTGTTAGCAACTTACATAACCGTGCTACTTTTTATCAAAACTAAGAAATTAACATCCTGTTAGTTAAACTACATGGCAGATTTTTTCCTGATCTCTCCAGGTTTTCCACTGAATGTCCTTTTACCATGCCATGATCCAATGCGGTATCCCACATTGTATTTAGACGGTGGTTCTTTCTAAAGGTGCACACCAGAACAGCATTCTAGCAGGGTGTGTTCCTAAATTATCCTATCTATGAATATGTTTTTTTTTACGTAAAAAGTAGATTTTTTTTCCTCCAGGAGTGGAGAGAGGGACACAGTGAAGCAATTGGCCTCTAGCTCTTTGAAATAAATGGGATTCCTTGTTCTGCAAAACCTGGGGTCGGACCCGTTCACTCCCCTTCCTACCCTGAGCATTATGTGGACTGACACCAGGTCTGTGAAGGAAAAACTGAAGAATAAAGAAAGCATTTGGAAAATCCCATGGTTGTTTTATTTTATTTTATTTTATTTTATTTTATTAGACAGAGTCTCGCTCTGTCACTCAGGCTGGAGTGCAGTGGCGCAATCTCGGCCCACTGCAACCTCCACCTCCTGGGTTCAAGCAATTCTCCTGCCTCAGCCTCCTCAGTAGCTGGGATTATAGGCACCCGCCAACACGCGCAGCCAGTTTCTGTATTTTTAGTAGAGATGGGGTTTTACTATGTTGGCCAGGATAGTCTTGAACTCCTGACCTCGAGTGATTCACCCAGAATGCTGGGATTACAGGCATGAGCCACCGTGCCTGGCCCCATGGTATTTTTATAGCATTTCTTATAAATCAACCAAGTTTCTTGAAAACTATAATTTTTGTTCAGAAGTACTGTTGTGAGTGAGGAGAACATTGTGCAGCTCAGCCTGTGGACATACAGTGGCTGCAGCGTGGGCCCCGGGCTGCTCTCGTGCTCGCTGGGCCTGCTGGGTCTGCTGGGCCTGCTGGAACAGGAAGCAGCAACGCAATTCCACCAGAGGAACCACAGGGAAACCAAGGCCGACTGAAGTCTGAGAAGAAAGCCTGTCTAGAGTCACAGGAGTGAAAATAAGGAAACAAAATTTAGTCAGGAAATTGCACCATGGAAATGTCTGGCGTCAGGTTCTATAAATTCCCACCCGACTATAGTCAAGTATTTGCCGAGCCACCTCGTATTTGCTTCAGATCTGTGTTTGCTGCTTCTTTTTGCACAGATTTGTCTTTTGTTTCCTTCCCATTAAAAACAGGAGGCAGCGGGTTAGCTGTGCTGGGTTACACAGCAGCAGATGGTGTTGCCCACCATGGGCAGAGATCTCACATGAGAGAGCGGGGAGGGAGGGTGGACATGCCACACCCATGCCATTTTCCTGCTGGAAACTCTACCTCACACATGCAGGGACCACACTGGATTTGACAAGAACCACTCATATAAAGGCAGAAAGTCTCTTAATTACATAAAATCTGAAACTATGTGTTAGAAGCAGTGGTCTCTTGCCATTTCTGTGGATACCCATCTTCCATATAGTCTTACTCAAAGTTAATCGAAGACAAGCAGAAGTGAGGCCTGGAGTCAGTGTGGGGGTGGTTTGTAATGACAAGTTGGAATTGAATCCTGGTGGGACATCACAGAGCTGGGTGATATGTGGCGTGTGGTGGTGGTGGTGGTGGTGAAGAAGACGGGTTCTTAAGAATACAAACCCTTGAACATGTCAGATTTAGTCTACTTTCCCTTCTTGATTCTCTGGGTTCCCCTTCTGTTAGTCTTCAATCAAGTCCTTTTTGGAAAGATTCCTTTCCCTTTGTTTAGAGAACATTGGTCAACTTTGAATAACAAATGAGAATAGAAATGACAAAAACGTCTCCAGGTCTCAGCTGTGGGACCTTATGAGCAGTGTTGCACAAAGACATTCCCCCCAAAGCCTGCTACTGTTACTTTTAGGATGTTCATTTAAAAAAAATCTCTTTTCCCTAGGTCGGGGAGATGACCTTCACCATATAATTTCGGACTAAAATCTGCAGGTTGTAACCATAGTTAGGAGGCAGTTCTTCATTAAAATACCCTGCATTTAATCTTTCACATATTGAACAAAAGTAAAACCAAAACAAAATAATACTAAATGGTAAAGTAATATTATTTTTTTATTTTGCTAAAATTCCATGGGGTGTTCATTTTCTTTATGACTTGTCTCTTATTCTAGCTCATTCTTGTGTGTCTATCACAGTGAAGTTGCTGTAGACACCCTCAGATTTCCAGAAATAGTATCTGAAGTGTTCCCAGAGGGAATAGGATTTAGGGCCAAGGAATTAGGATGGTCCCACTCTGTGCCCGTGTATAATTCCACACAGACTGAGTGACTTTCCTCCAAATGGATATCAGGCTGGCATATTTTGGGACCTATTGAATGTTTTTGGTCCCATTCCAGTTTACTGTTAACAGCCTCATCTATTTGTGAACAGACACAGGAGTAGTATCTATATGACACAAAGGGACGTTTGACAACTTTTAGCTAATTTGGCCACTACAGATGGCCATGGGCAGGTGAGAGCCAGAACAAAGTGTTGAAGCACTGAGGTTTATCATTCAGCGGTCCCCGGCTTCCTGCCCAGCTGAGCTCATGACCTTTGCCAACCAGAGTTTTCCTGAATAAACAAACACAGGTCCCCTACCAGATGGAGAGGTGCTTAATAGAACCAGGCTGCCAGGCCTAGCAATTGTGCCACTCTTTGTGACCAGGCTTGGAAAATTTAGAAGCTGTGTCTTGTTTGCTAGGGCCTCTTTCCCCAGATCTGCTAGTTCTGGAGATTCCAGTAGGCACTGAGCATCTCACTGGTTCCTCTGTGTGCATTTTTCCTTGTGCTGTGAACCAGCATCCTGGTAATTCCTGTTAATCTCTGCACTTCTTCAGAGTGTCTTCTAAACCAGGAATCCTTTATCTGGGGAACTTTTACCCTGATAAATTCTGGTGCACTGCAAATTATTGAATGTCATTAGGGTGCCCCAGAAGCTAGATTATTCTAGACTCCAGATTGAACAATGGCTTATGTATTTTTCTGAGGAGGGCATATCCTGCGAAGGGAAGCCCAGACGTTCTGGTGAGTTGGAGGTGCATTGTTACCGTGTCCTTACATACTGTGTCCATTCACTGGTTTAGCACTTGATTGTAACAGCATATATTATTTTCTAAACTTTTTATCTACAAAATCTCGCCTCATCAACAAAATTGTTAAACTCCTCAAGAGTAGTGATCCTATGTTTGGTACATTTTGCTCCCCCCAGAGTACTGTATAGCAAAGAGCTAACTGGTGAAATGGCTTAAATTATAGGTCAAGGAGCTGGGATTTAATCCTGAGGGAACTGAGAAGCTGAGCTATGGACCAACTTAATAAAAACAGTAATTGAGAATGTGATTCATCGAGAGTGTGTTGGCACAAAAATGGAGGTTATAGTTTTATGTATTCCTGTCCCTGGCAGTTTCTGATAGTTATACTAACAATAAGAATATGTGACAGATTAAATGAAAAATACAGCAGGATGTTTAAGTCTACACAAAGGTAAGGTCCTTCATTGTGACAATATGCAGTTTTGCACATACAACCATATTTGGAGCCTGTCTACACCATGTTCCCAGCATCAGTGGAGTCAGGAGAGTGGTGACGTTCTGACTGATAGGGGCTGTTTTTGAAATATTTTCTAAAATCTCTTCATTTGTTAACAGTTTCCTCCCTAGTCTTGAGTAGACTTTCTGTAGAAAATCTGAAAGCGTACAAGAGGTAATTGATTGATTGATTGATTTTCTTTTTTCTTTTTTTTTTTGAGATGGAGTCTCACTCTGTTGCCCAGGCTGGAGTGCAGTGGCGCAATCTCATCTCAGTGCAATCTCTGCCTTTCAGGTTCAAGCGATTCTCCTGCCTTAGCCTCCCAAGTAGCTGGGATTACAGGGGCCTGCCACCATGCCTGGCTAATTTTTGTATTTTTAGTAGAGACGGGATTTTACCACATTGGTCAGGTTGGTCTTGAACTCCTGACCTCAGGTGATCCACCCGCCTTGGCCTCCCAAAGTGATGGGATTACAGGTGTGAGCCACTGCGCCCAGCTTGATTTTCATTTTGAACATGCATATGGCCCCCCAAGCTTGCATCCCTGCCCTCCCTTCCTGCTTCTCACCTCCTCTCCTTCAGAAACAGTGGTTTTCCTTTATGGCACCCACCACCACACTTGCTACTCCTGGCTGCCCCTGCATGAAGGCAACAGGAAAGCCCAGCCTGGTACCCTACACCTGTGTACCAACCACCTCTGCTCCTCAACCTCACTTCCTTATGTACTGAATTTCTTAAGCCCTCTCTTGGGATAAACATTAAAGGTAGCAGCAAAAAATAGAAACCTGTCTGACTAAGTGAGCAAGAAGACGATAGGCGAAAGCAGGAAATTTTTTAATCTCATCCTCTTAAAACATAAACAAAAACAAGGCAACTTGAAAATGAAATAGCATGGCCACAAAATAAGAGCTATGGTGTGCAAACTGAGCAGTAAAAGCATAAGATATGATAGAGATGCTTAAGGACAGTAGAAAGATGAGCTATCCACTTCTGACCTCAAATTTCATGGATGTTTGTGATAACTCAGATTTGGACAGTGCTTTCCAATGCAGTTCCCATATGTTACCCCATTTAAATCTCAGAGCAACCCTGAGATAAGAATTGTCATTGTTCCCATTTTGCAAACCAGGACTTGGTAAGATTTAGGGACTCAAACATGATTCTTCTGGTTCCAGCTTCTGTTGCCGTGCACAATATGGGAAGCAGTGTTTCCTCTGACCCACACAGGGACACAGAGCAAGACCAAAGTACCACAGAGGTCCAACTGAGTATCAGAGCAGAAAAGAGCTCTCAAGAGTAGCCAGTCCAAACTCACTCCCCATTCCCCACTGCCCTTTTACAGATGAGGAAACAGACTCACAAAGACCTTGTAAGTCACGAGTCAGAACTGAGTAGTAGCATCATTACGGGCTGGAAGATGTTAAGCCTTCCCAGTTCCTAATCCTTGTAGGTTTATTTGTAGAAGGCAATAAATTATAAGTCAGCTCCTCACAGCAGCCCAAGTGGCCAGTGACCAGCACTTAGTCAGTGCTTAGAAAATGTGTGTTAAACAGATGGATGAATGATTCACTGACTTTAATTGTAACCGTATGCAAATCAGTGCATTTCTTTTATATCTGTCTTGACCTACTTTTCTTACCCAAAGATGTTTTTCACTCAGTTTGGAATGAGAGGGTAATGTTTGTAGAAATCCCAAGACAATCAGCTGAGAGGCCCTGTAAGTGCATAAAGTACCATTAGTGGTATTATTGAGTTGCTTTTCTATGGTACTGTGGGTTAATCAAAGGCCTTTGTCATTGTTGTTTTAAACACAAATCTCCAATTTATTATTTAGTTCGTTGCTTTTATTAACTTATTTGAAATGCAAATAGCAGCAAACACAGGTCAACAGCTGCAGCTGTGGGATGCAGCCAGTGAGAGCCAAGGGACAAGATGGAGATGGGATTCCCGGGGACAGGGAGCCATGGGCTTCCCCGCCCTCCCTGGGGACTGACTGGGGAGGACACCTTTGATTACAGGGATGGGGGAGGGTCTCAGGGGCAAGTGGGCAGCAGAATCTAAAAGGAATGATTGATCTCAGTCCCTGGAAGTGGAGAAAAATGACTAGATAGCCTGTACCTTCCTGATAAGTTTCATGGCCATCCCCTAATAGATTCTTGCTGTAAAAGCAAAGCCCAAAACCTTCCAGTAATTGCTTCTGGACTACGGGAAATGACAGTGCTGAAGGAAATAATACAGGCAAAGCAGTTTCAGTAATGCCTTGCACATAGAAAGCAGTTACTAAATGCTAGCTATTATCACTCTTTCTTGCTCTGTCACCCAGGCTGGAATGCAGTGGCACGATCTTGGCTCACTGCAACCTCAGCCTCCCGGGTCCAAGCGATTCTCCTGCCTCAGCCTCCCAGGTAGCTGGGATTACAGGCATCTGCTACTACACCTGGCTAATTTTTTTTTTTTTTTTTGAGATGGAGTCTCGCGGTCACCCAGGCTGGAGTGCAGTGGCACGATCTCAGCTCACTGCAGGCTCCACCCCCCGGGGTTCACGCCATTCTCCTGCCTCAGCCTCCCGAGTAGCTGGGACTTCAGGTGCCCACCACCTCGCCCGGCTAATTTTTTGTATTTTTAGTAGAGATGGGGTTTCACTATATTGTCCAGGGTGGTCTCGAAATCCTGACCTTGTGATCCGCCCACCTCAGCCTCCCAAAGTGCCGGGATTATAGGCATAAGCCACCGTGCCTGGCCTATCCCCCGATTCTTATGCTAGCCCTTGTAATCTGATGTATTAGTAAGAGATAGTGGGAAACTCTAAACGATGCAAACCTAAATGAACCTTAAATCTTGTCTCACTTCATACAACGATTTAGGTGATTAAAGCAATTGGAGAAAAGAAAGAGGAGAGGTGTTTGGGAAAATGTGAATGGATTCCTTTAAACACAGCACAAGGGAGCTGCCCTATGGTTGAAGGGGAAGGAAGTTTTCAATGGTGTTTGAATTATGTGATTTGAGTATGACTAATTTGGAGAGGACCACTGATGTATTGATTGGTAAAGTAATGACAACTTGAAATTTTGGTGATTTCCTAATGAGACCCAAATCCTGGGCTCAGTGGAAATGAATATGGAAGGTGACAGGTAGGATTGATGTAATAAAAAGCTGGTGCCCTTAGTGTTCTAAGACTCGTATGTGGTGAGGCAGTTTGGGTATAAGTGCTCGTGGGCAGAAGACATTTGAATGGAGCATAACTAGAGACAAGAATCTGGGCCCAGAGAGGTTTTATGTAAATGTATATAATTTGATGTTGAAAGGGTTCACTTATGCAGAAAGTTAGAGATTTGGGCAACATGGCCTAATCACTAGTGATTATAGCAACACCCATTTCTTGAGTATCCACATGCCAGGCTTCTTACCTGTAAGACCTCACTTAATCCTCACAACAGCCGTATGGGGTGTGAGTACTGTTATTCCCATGTACGAATGAGGAACCTGAGGGTCAGAGAGATTAAATAATCAGCCCAAGGTCATAGTTAGCAAGTTGTAGGGCTGGGATTTGAACTCATGTTTGCCAGTCTCCAAAGCCTCTTTCAGAGCCTCTAGAAGAGAAGGAACCTTGTGCAATCAAGACTGGAAGAAAAAAAACAGTCCTAGATGAAAGATTGTAAAAAGGCTGCTTTTGGAACTCACAGAAGGGTACTGAAAAAAAAGACTGTAGAAAGGTGATCTTTCTTTGAAGAAGAGTGTTTAGATTAGTACAGTATGTTACTACTCTGTTGTCCCTACATTTGAACTTATTTCTTAGGAGTCCTTGGTGATTCTTTGGAATTTCTCTGAAGAGAGCAAAAATGTCTGGTGTCTGGAAGCTACTAAAAAGGCAGATAGTGTATGTTAACATAATGAAAAATATCACTAGGTGCCTACTTCCTATGGACTAGCAAGTAAACACTGGGCCATCTTCAAGCTTGGCTGTGTATGTACAAATATCTGTTTAAGTTGACCATCTGCTGTTGTATTGTTGATAAACACCATTATACCAGTGATTTAACTTATGCCCTGGAGGAAGAAGTGCCTTCTAGAATCTCTTAATGGCCATAAAACATTGGCGTTGATAGATTTTAGAGGCAGGCAGCCTTCAAGGCATTCAATGATGAAAATAAAGAAACATTTGTGAAAATTCAGTGAAGATTTCAGAGGCCCTCCAGGAACTAGGAGCTTCATACCAAGTTCACATTTGAGTCTGAGTTCAGTTTTAAAGGAAATGACTTTCCATGACGGAATAGTGTGAGATCCAGGCCTTACTCATGGTTGTTGAGTACATGCAGCCTCCAGCCACACGAAATAATACGTTCACCTGGTAGAGAGTGGGGGCTTCATCAGAATCACACCCAACTAGCTCCTTCTCTATGCCTTGTCTTCCTCCAGCGTCTTGTAGAGCTAAAATGTGATGACTCTTTTAGTTTGTATGGAGGAGGGTAAAAATGTGTTTTCAAACTGAGCAACGGAAGAAGTTTCAGCCATTCCTTTATCTTCTTCCCCTTTTTTTGTATGTCCATTTTCACTTTGAGCATAAATGGGAATCAGAAGGTAGGAGGGAGGATGTTATTATGGATCAGGGACCGAGAATAAAGGGCAGTTTTCAGCTGTATGTTGGGAACTTAAAAAAAAAAAAAAATCCAAACCAAAAAAACTCTGTATTCATTCCATTTTGGAAAAGACTCTGAAAAAGGAATCACATCTTTAATCAAGAGCAATGGTATTAGGTCTTTTACTACAAGTTATACTTTTCTGTGAGCCTGTATTTATTTTGCCAGGCTTGAAATAGCTGATGTTATTTAAACAACTGTGTGACTATTGTCTAGGAAATGAGTGTAGGCTGGGAATAGCCTGGCTGATTACATTGTTTAGAAATGAGCCTTATTTTTTGCAGTCCCTTTAGGTGGGAGGGTTCATGAATGTTCCTGTGGTTGGTTGTTCCATGGTGTCTTCTGTTTATATCAATTCAGTAGCCTCATGATGTCATCATTTTATTCTACCGTATATCATTTTAAGCCTACTGAAGAATGAACAGAGCTAGTTCCATTCCTTGAGACAGATATATAGGCAACATCAAAGAAGACTAATCTTTGATTAGTCTTTGAAATCTCCTAATCTACAGAAAGTAGAGACTAGAGCAAACAGTGGGGCTCCCACCCTCTCCACCTCAGGGACCAGAATCCTCATTGTGATTTGCTACAGGCTTCTTTGTCTCTGGAGAGCTTCAAGAGCAAGCTAGACTGACCATGGAAATAAGTGACAGTTCATTGGTCAGGGGCCTCAAAGTGTTACCTGGATGAATGAAAGGGTCTAGACTTAGGCCCAGAGAGAGCTGGGGATTTCACAGGCTAGAAAGACCCCAGAACATAGTACAATTCAGTTGCCTAACTCCAGTGTACACCATTTACATCATATGACTAGTGAATGGTACCCCTGGGCCTGGGGAGAATGTGTTGTTTCTCCTTAAGATTCTGGTACATCCACCTTCAAAGATCCCAGGCCAGGGGACTGAGAAGAGTGCAACCCTGAGTCAGCCAGGGTGTTTGACTCAGTGGTACTCAGGGGACAGAGAGAGAAGATGAGCTTCCATGCCAGATGCATGTGGGTTTGAGTCACAACTTTGGCACTCACAAGCCACCTGGCTTTGGATCAGTCACTTAATCTCTCTATACCCTGGTTTTCCATGTGTACAGTGAAGTCAATCATACAGCTGTCATTGAGAAATGGAATCAATGTCATAATAATACTCAAACAATGCATAATAAGCAGTCAATACATGGTGGCTGTTGTGGCTCATATGAATAATAGTGCTAGTGCTGGTGTGCCAATGAAAGGACAAACAAATGAAAAATACTGCTCTCTGTGAGACTCTTTTCAACCCAAAAGGCATCTTGCCCTGCATGGCCAGGATTCTGCAGATAGATGGACAGGGAAGTTGCAGTTGGTGAAGAGTCACGGTGGCATTCCTGACTTCCTCTGCCTGTCTTTTCTATCCCAAGGGACTTCTGCTCCCTCAGCTCACACTTAGGTTCTGCTGATGGTGTGCTGAAAACATAGCTGTTGAAAAAAAGCAGAGCTGGCTCAGCGCAGTGGCTCACACCTGTAATCCCAGCACTTTGGGAGGCTGAGGCGGGCAGATCACTTGAGGTCAGGAGTTCCAGACCAGCCTGGCCAACATGATGAAACCCTGCCTCTACTAAAAATACAAAAATTAGCCAGGCATAGTAGTGGGCGTCTGTAATCCCAGCTATTCTGGAGGCTGAGGCAGGAGAATTGCTTGAACCCGGGAGGCGGAGGTTGTAGTGAGCCGAGATCGCGCCACTACACTCCAGCCTGGGTGACAAAGCGAAATTCCATCTCAAAAAAAAAAAAAAAAGAAAGAAAGAAAGAAAAGAAAAAAACAGAATTGACAGCCAGTTCAGAAACCTTATGAAGAGCTAGTACTAAGTTATCATCACCAGAGAGTGAAAAGGACCTTCAAGTCCAAGACAGCACTGCAGACACATCACGCCATGCCAGGCAGGGGACTGAACTCAGTGCTGCGTGCAACCTAACATTCTGTGATGAAGGATTAAGTCATGCCACTAGCAAAGTGGGTGTGATTGGCGAGAGATGAGTGTCTGAGCTGGGGAGAAAGGAAAGAACCAAAATAATGGCAGAAATATTTTTATCCTGTAAAAGTAAAAGTCACTGTCAGTGTGACAATTGAAAGACCTTTTCATTCTCTCTGAGATATTTTCAAAGTGATTAACTTGAAAAATCTTCGATGTAAGGGCTGTAACATGACTGGGGGGGCATCTTCTTTTTTTTTTTCTCCTTCTTCTCTTACTTCTTGGAGGAAAGATGAAATAAAATGGTTTTAAGAAAACGAAAGACATCCTGAAAAAGAAAGTTAACAAAAACACAAAAGGAAAAAGCTCCCTATAAAAAGCTTACTACCTGCTCCCTGCAGTTACAGGTATCATTTTATGTTAGCGCTTATGAAATATTTCTAAAAAAAAATAAAGATGTTCACATGGGTTTTGCTTCCTTGCTTAAATTCTATCACCTCGGTGGAGTCCAGGGTCTTTGCTGCTTATACACATTGTGCGGGACCCAACATAGTAGGGACTTGGTAAATGTTAAACCATCATCATTAAAAAAACACTTCCTCTTCCACTTTGAGTCCTTTAAGTTTTATGAATGCATGCGGGCAGAATATTAATTCCAGCACAGTGAGTGTTGCTCAGGAGTGATTATGCCACCTGGCTTGAAGCCTTCCAGTGCACTTGTGGGGATTTTCATTTCACTCATCATTTAAAGTTTGTCATGAGGGGTCTCTGTGAAAGAAAAATATAGAGGAGCCTCGGCTGGGTGTGGGGGCTCACGCCTGTAATCCCAGCACTTTGGGAGGCTGAGGTGGGCAGATCACGAAGTCAGGAGATCGAGACCAGCCTGGCCAACATAGTGACACCCTGTCTGTCCTAAAAATACAAAAATTAGCTGGGCACGGTGGTGCGTGCCTGTAGTCCCAGCTACTTGGGAGACTGAGGCAGGAGAATTGCTTGAACCTGGGAGGTGGAGGTTGTGGTGAGCCAATATCGCGCCACTGCACTCCAGCCTGGGTGACAGAATGAGACTCCATCTCAAAAAACAAAAAAGAAAAATATAGAGAAACCTAAGGAGAGAAGACTCACTGGACATTCTGTGTGAAGAGTTCTCTGACTCTAAATAGCTTTGTAAATAAGGCAGTTATGTTTCCTAGTCTATTTCTTTTCCAAAAGAAGGGAGGATGTGTGATTGCCTCTAGCCCAACATTTGTAGCCAACTGGATGAGATTCCATGCTTTTACCATCATTGACCCAAATAGGTAACCTAAGAATTGAGCTTAAACTGCTTCTCTTGCAGCCCATCTGTGCTACCAATAAGGAATCTGAGTCATGTCTAGATTAGGAATCAGATACTTTTTTTGCCACTTGAGATGAGCTCATTTAATAGAATGCTTCCATTTGGTGTGGGATAAAGTATGGATGTAGGAAGGAGGTGTCGGGATCATAGAGCTGTAAGGGCATGAGGTCCTGTGGGAGCAACCTCAGCCTCTTGCTTTGGGGAGGGTGAATGTGTGGATACCTGCACATTATCCTGGCTCTGCCATTATCTTGCTGTGTGACTTCGGACAAGTCACTTAGCCTTTCTGAACCTTAATGTCTTCATCTGTAAAACAGAGGTTTGGAATAGATCCATATAAATTCATATTTCTGTAACCCTGTGTTACAGGCTATATGACTTTTTTCTTTTTTCTTTTCTTTCTTTCTCTCTCTCTTTTTTTTCTTTTTTTTCTTTTTTTTTTTTTGAGACAGGGTCTTGCTCTGTCACCCAGACTGGAGTGCAGTGGTACAATCAGGGCTAACTGCAGCCTTGACCTCCCAGGCTCAAGTGATCCTCCCACCTCAACATCCCAAGTAGCTAGGACGAGTACTTGGGACATGTACCACCACACCTGGCTAATTTTTTGTAGAGGCAGAGTCTTGTTATGTTGCCCAGGCTGGTCTTGAGCTCCTGGGTTTAAGTGATCCTCCTGTCTTGGCCTCTCAAACTGCTGGGATTACAGGCATGAGCTGCCACGCCCAGCCTGCTATAAGACTTCTAATTGGACTGCATCATTTCATCCCAGAGACCTGGTTCCCAGGGTTTTCACAAGGTAGGAGGCATTATTTCATAGTTCAGGTGAGGGGGTTGATAATCTAGGCCAGGACCGTGACAAGGGTGACATCATCTGTGGTATGAAATTTATTTTTAGCATCAGAATTTTGGGGGCATCTTGAGTTGAAGAGCAGCGGTTCCTTCATTGAATGACACTAATTTGGCTGTTCTTTGGGTCTCTTCTTACAGTTTAAAAAGGGGCTGATGATGGGCTGGATGGGAACTGTTTCCCTGGTAATGTTGCCAACTCATCTCTTTGCTGGTGCCAGCTTTCTTGTCTGAGTTGTAGAGCTCATGCCTGATATGACAGTGGCAAAGGATCATGGAAATCATGTGCAGGGTAACCAGGGAACCAGTACAGTTGCCTTCAGTAATTAACTAAGACATCCATTCTGAGGTGGGTGGGACCTCAGTTCCAGCTCCTCTGCATATCCTCAGGGAACAGGGTAAGGCTTGTGGTCTTAAACAGAAGAGCTCTCAGTCCGCTGGGTGAACATTGCTTTCCCTGTGTGTTTTTACTTGCAAGGGTATTTTGTTCAAACAATTTTAGTATTTATTTGTTAGGGGGTTTTATCTCTATTCATAGGTGATATTTACCCATGAATGAGTATTTTTCTTGGAAGAGTCTCTTTCCTTTCTTCCTTGTTTTTTTCCCTCTTTTCAACTGGGTTTACCTGTTAGCAATTGGACATGTATGTCTTGTATGATACACTGCCCTACTGTTGCTATTTTAATACCATGAGAACTTTGAAAGGCTAAAACCAAAGTACAGGACCCACTGAAGCCTACACTTTACAAATAAAAGGTAATTTTGTCAGCTAATTTGTAGTGGATTCCTTGACCTTAATCTTTCTTGGTCCCCTGGTCAAAATATAGTCACCCAATTTGCTTTTATTCACATGTCCATATTTTAATTCTTTGCCAATCATTGTCTGATAATTGTCTTAATTATTTGTTTATTTTTGCTCCTCTGCCCCTACTAGAATGGAAGTCTTGCTGACCACTATCTCCAGGACCTGGCATATAGGAAGTTCCTAATATATATTTGTCGAATGAATGAATGAATGAATAGATACTTAAGTCATAGAATATACGTCAAGTCCACAGACCCAGAATCTAAAATAAATCGGAATTTAAAATGTTGTACATCAGTTGGTTAAAACGCTAATAGAATAGAGATGTTACTTATGGGATTCAATGGTCCGAAGGAGTCTGTGGCCAGGAGGAAGAACCAAGAACAACCAACAGTCCTGTTCCTGGCCAAAAACCAGGAACAGGACCTTGGGCAAGTCACATGACCTCTTGGGCTCAGTTTTCCCATCCACTAAATAAGAGGATAGGATGTAATGATCATTAGTTCACTTAGCCGTTTATTGAACAGGACTATATCACTACCCTAGATGAAAAAACAGTGCCATATAACCATAAACATATTCATTACATATAAAATATGCATTACTATTAAAATGTGAAAAAGCTCATAAGTGTATCACCCCAATCTTGCATACTGCCAGTAGAACATGTACTGCATGTTGGGAGACACCGTGATAGAGCATGCTATGTGCTGTGACAGAGCAAGCTACAAAGCCTAACTGTAGAACCAGATAGACTAGAAGGGAGAAATCCTAGTGACAGCAAACATTTCAGTAGCTCTGAGATCCCATCATGTTCTACCCTCACAACAACTCTTAGGGTAGGCATTATTATTATCCCCATTTAATAGACAGGGCTCAGTGTTACTTGCTCCAAATGACACTAGTGGCAAGAGGACTTAAACCCAGGTCTTCTGGCTGCAAGTCCCAGGCCCTGAAATTTTACCCTGTAATATGCTAGCTGTGGTTTGGCAAATGTAGGAGAAACTACATCATGTACAAGGTATATCCCAGCACTTTAAGCCTCAGAGAGTTTTCTCAACATTTTCTCCTAGAGTAATAGCTTCTGTGGCTTGTACAGAGCCTCCCTAAGCAGCACTGACTTTTTCATGATCGTCAACAGAATCCAGGGAGGTAAGGGCAGTGTGCAGACCCCTTTCCAGCCTCTGGGGAGAGAAAGAAGTGGCCACTGGAACCTTGGTGGAGAGGAGTATTCCAGGATCCCGGTACACGATGGGCATCTGTTTGTAAAAATGCATGTAAATTTGGCCTCCAAAATATTCCGTGTAGTCTAGTTCTCACTGAACTGTGGCCCACTGATAACAGCAGTGTTCACTCCCTAGAGAGGTCGAGACAGCAGCTTCCCAGCACTCAGAGGTGTCTTCCTGATTCTCCCCCTGGCTCTGTGAGATAACTCCCTTTAGCCCTTTTTTTGTCTGCAGCCAGCAAGACCTGGTGATAATGTGAGGCCCGAGGCCGAGCTAATCCTCCCTGTAGAAATCCAACAGTGAAGCGTCTTGTCTTTATGACTATTCGCCGAGGATGTGTAAAGGGAAATGCAAGCCCCAGGCAGCAGTAGCTGGCTGGGTTCCAGAGTCAAAACTGAATTAAAAACTCATTAAGTAGTACTTTGAGCCCGCAAGCTGACTGGCGCGCAGTGCTGGGAAAGCTGATGGCGGAGGAAGGGAAGGGCTGGCTTCTTCCCGTTGGCAAATGGCAGACTGTGGGCAGGACGGGGCAGTCCAGGAAACAAGATGAAACACAGCCCACTTGTCTGTCATGCAGACATGTTTGTGAGTATAGCTTTTGGTACAGCCACATAATGTATGCTAATTGCTATATTCCTTCTCTTTTTTTTTTTCACGGGAAATGGCTCGGTGAGAAAGCTCTGAAACCAAAGAGGCAATGCAGAAATGCCAAAATGCAGACATTACAAAAGAGAGAGGAGGAACAAAGGGAAACAGGGGATCCAAATTTACATCATGGTTTAGCGTTCTGCTAAATCAGCACCTCCCTGGTCCGTGCAAGTCATATGGAAAATAATTGAGCAGAATTTCCTATTTGGGTTGATTTTCACTGCATCTATCTCATAGGTTGCAATTTGTTAATTGGATTTTTTTAAAACAAGAAGCAAAAATTTTACCCCCAAGGACTAGAAAGTTAGCAAGTTAGGTTGAAACTCCAAAGTAATTATCAGAGCTTCCAGAAAATATTAATAAGACAGTATGAGCTGGTTCTCTCTCTACTACTGTTCTGAACAAGACACTTCTCAGTTGACCACAAGACTCAGATGCAAACTGGGGAAAGCACACAACTGAGCCCACTTAAAAGAATCATGCATCTATAAGAAAACTCATTCAGAATATTTTGTATGTGCCAAGCTGTGTACCTCCAGTGTTCCGTTAGATATCCTTTTGCAACTGTCGTTCTTTAAATCAAATAAAAACAGACCAAGATATTAAAGGAATGCTTTGTCTAATGAAGCAAGAGTGCACAGACATTTTATATTGAAAGAGAATGGACCAGAAATGAGAAATATATTTTACTTTGTCATTGGAGTCAAAAGAAGTATTGATAAGTAGACTTTCTTTCCCCCAGTAACCCTTCATTTTTTTAAAATAAAAAAGTAACATTCTTTAGAGCAGTTTTGTAGATACGAAACAGGAACTTTTATAATGAATTTGATTAGATGTGACAGAAGGAAATGCAAGTATTTTTCAGAACGATGTAGATAACACATTAAGGCATCATCTTCTGTCATTTAAGAATTATGAGAATAAAGAGAACTGGAGTTGGGAATGTGGTTAGACTCTCCTCTGGAGGGATAGCTGACCCACGGAAAGCACTGCTCCTCCACTTGGCTCTTGCCCCTGTCCAGCTCCTGTCGCTCGGCCAAGGCCCTGAGCTGAGGAGGGCCTCAGGCTTGCTCACCTCCTGCCTTTCCAATCCTTAACTTTGAAGCCTTGCATTTTCCAGATATCTGAGTTTACACTGAGCAGTGGTGCCCTCGGCAACCTTAGGGTGCTCCATCTCACCTTCCAGCTTCTCCAGCGACAGCCTCTGCTCCAAAATAAATGAGGTGTTCAGTGTTGCTTTCTGGGCAGGAATCAGATGTTCTTTCTTTCAGTTAAACTCCAGAGCTCTGGCAGAGCTTGATTTGGTCCATTTTTCTCTAGGGCCGGCTTACCTGTTGGCATTTTTACAGAGACAAAATATGCTCCCAATTTATACTATTTTATTTACGAAAGAGCAAAGAGTAATACATTCCAAGAACTTTGATTAGCATACATATGGATCATTGCATATATTCCAAGTGTATATAAATACATAAAAAATACCCAATGGAGAATAATGCAAGACAGGAATGTAGAAAGTGATTTTATGCATGCTGCCTTTCTTAAGATAACTTGTTACTTCTCGTGGAAATTAAAATCTGGGGATTTGCTCAAGGGCAATTTTCCCCAAAGTCCCCAGATTATTTCCCTCCCTCCTTGGACTCATTTTAAACTAAAATTTCAGTCTTTTAAAAAGAAGATAGAAGAGGACAGAATTTATTTGACTACCTTGTTTGACTTGCTCTTTGTCATGGGTTTCAGACCTGTTTCTCAGGAGAGCTACGTCTGTTGGTTCAGAGTACATTTATCAATGCCTTGAAAATGCCCATTGGCCAGATTTGGTTGAATTGCCTCAGAAACAAATCTCTGTTTGTTAAGTAAACCATTAATTAAATATGTGGCCCAGAACTTAATTCCTTTGGTTTACTACATCACATTTTCCTAAATAAGCAGATGTATTCTTTCAATTATAATATCCTAGAGGTCAATGGTACTCATCTTAAAACAAATAAAAAATACGTTGTTAAGGTAAGAAATCAACCTTCAGCAAAAAATATGGTTTGGGGACATGCTGTGGCACCCCATTAATAGTGACCTTGTGAAGACCTTGTCGTTGAATATAAAATCAAAATGAAATCTAATGATGCCTCATTTTAATTCCTTAAGAGATCTTAAGGGGTGGCAGAATGACCACAGGCAAAATCCAATGCGCATGTGAGAAAACCAAACACACAAACAACTCCTGACACTTTGGGGCAGTTTTTGGCCCTAATCACTTGAAAAGAGCTAGGCAATGTCTTCTTTTTAATTATTTATGCATGGCAGTGGGTTTCTTCTAATGATGGCCCAGGTGTATATTTTTCAGATCCTGAAGGTAGATCACCTGATTTGCTTACTTCTAAAGACAAAGTAAGCAAATCACACTTTGATTGCTTACTTTGCTTGTTAAATCCCTCCGAGTGGGATTTAACATAATAGTGTGGATTGAATCACACACACATTTCAACCCACACTATGATGTTAAATCCCACTCAGAAGTGGAGTGAGTGTTTGTGTGTAACTATCTATATTTTTAGTTGTCCTGTTTTGCAAAAGATTGTCATCACCTAAATCCCTATAGGTGGAAGGCTCGGATCTAGGCTTTGTGAGATTTACATAGAAATTGCCACCTTCACAGGAAGTTCAATGAGAGGTACATGAAAGTATGTAAAAGCATTTTGTTAACTAGAGTCTTATAAGTTGGTTGGAGGCAATAGCTCATATAAATACTATGTACATCCTCTAATTGAGCTACATAGTATCGAGACTGTTAACTGCTATACCAGAATTTGGGGATAAGAGACAACTCTGGGAATCGAAGTGGACAGAGAGATACTCCCTGAGGAAATAAAAATATGAGCTGGACATGTAAGAAATGGATTAGATTTAAGTAGGTATGATGCCTTATTTTATGGCACAGTAAATTCTATCACCAAACAACACTCTTTATTTAAAACAACCTTCAAGCAAAGTATCCCACTAGGGCAAAAAATGAATGCAGTGACCAACTGGCATGAATATCTGATTTACTAAAAATTTAGATTCCTGTTAGTGGAAATTAAATGAACACATCAGCATTGTAAATTACCAGTCTATTTCATGTAAGCTTTAGTAGTATGGCTCTTTAAGTTGAATGCTATTAGGTGAAATGGAAAACTCAATGGCTAATTTAAAAGCCAAGGGCCTGCATCCTATCCGTCAAAGTATGATTCTCCATAGGCCTGAGTCAGCAGCAAGCTGGGTTTCACATCTCTTTATCTGCTCTAAAAACAATGGTATGAAGGGAAGCTTTCACAAGAAGGTCAGCTCTCTGTATGATGTTTCCAAGAGAGTACTCAATAGTTCGTGCAAGTATTTACCCTTTACTAAATGTTTTATTTAGCCTTTTAATAAATCTTTTACTGCTGAAATACAGGGTTTGGATTTGGTTGAAGGAGAAGTGGTGAAAGGTTTAGTTGGAGAAAGTTCTTTTATTAAATTTCTCCTCCTTCTGCCCACCGAGAGGAGCTGGGACTATCCCATACACAGTGGCTCAGTATCCCCTGTGGCAGAGCCTCTGAAGAGGTGATCAGAACAGTTAACCTGCCAAGACCTTGTTGCATGGTCCTCTTTGATGTTTAATATAGCCAGACGCGGTTGTTCACGCCTGTAATCCCAGCACTCTGGGAGGCTGAGGTGGGTGGATCACCTGAGATCAGGAGTTCGAGACCAGTGAAACCCTGTTTCTACTAAAAATACAAAAAATGATCCAGGTGTGGTGGCAGGTCCCTGTAATCCCAGCTAGTCAGGAGGCTGAGGCAGGAAAGTAGCTTGAACCC
The DNA here is from genome assembly GCF_029289425.2 of Pan paniscus. NCBI lineage: Eukaryota > Metazoa > Chordata > Mammalia > Primates > Hominidae > Pan > Pan paniscus. Next base: position 43,142,890 of record NC_073253.2, on the reverse strand, counting down.
AGGAGGCAGAGGTTGCAGTAAGCCGAGATCGGGCAACAAGAGCAAAACTCCATCTCAAAAATAAAATAAAATAAAATAAAATAAAATAATGTTTAATATAAAGGGCTAGAATATCTACCCAAAGCTTTATGTTCATGTAGCTTATCAAGTCTTCAAAAGTGACACCCTTCTCTTGCTGCTGCGTGTCAGGACAACATAGAGTAGGAAAGGGTAAAGTGAAAGGGGGAAAAGACTGAAGTCTTCCCTGCTCAGAATAAGGAAAAAGGGTAAAGAGGAAAACATGAGCAAATATGGTGGCTTTTTGGGGGACATTTTTGAGATAAACATAGCAAAGGATAGTGCCTGAAGATGCAGTCGAGGTCTTGAAAGACCATCTGTGGGCCAAGAGTTTAAAGAAAAGGCATTTAACAGTGTAAGAAGGACAGCTGCAGTGGCTCACACTTGTAATCCCAGCACTTTGGGAATCTGAGGTGGGAGGATCACTTGAGCCCAAGAGTTTGAGACCAGCCTGGGCAACATAGTGAGACCCCATCTCTACAAAAAACAGAAGAAATTAGCTGGGCGTGGTGGCACACACCTGTAGTGTTAGCTACTTGGGGATGCTGAGTTGGGAGGATCGCTTGAGCCCAGGAGGTCGAGGCTGCAGGGGGCCATGTTCATGCCACTGCACTCCAGCATGGGTGATAGAGTGAGACCCTCCCTCAAAAAAAAATTTTTTTTTTAAGTGGAAGAAACGTGTTTGGGATTCAATCAAACCCAAATGGGAGAAGTTGAGAACTAGGCTTTAAATGAGACATCATTTTGGTTTCCCAGACAGGGCCTGTAAATAAAGAACAGGAAAGTAGAATCAGGACTGTGCCCCTGGTGTGCCGAGAATCACCCTTCAGGTCTGGAAGAGGGAAGAACCAAGGTCACTGGGAACCGGGTGTGCTGTTCTGGGTAGCTAGGCATCCAGCCATGACTGAACAACACAGGCACCGTGCAAAGAGGAAATGCGTAGGTGCTGATTCTGTCGTCACTTACGAATGAGCCATCTCCACCTCACCCTTTGAAATGATACAGTGGAGTTTTGAAATGATGCAGTGGAGGAATAAACACAATTCATACAAACAACAAAAATCACAGGTCCCTTGGGTTGGGCTAAGGCTTTATGTCAAATCCTGTAATGATATGACCAGATTTATTCATCCTGGCTGGGGTGCAGGACCTGAGTGTCCACCTGTACATTACTTATTACAGATGGTGGCAGCTGAGGCACCACTTCAGCCAGGACCAGAGCTCAGGTCTTGAACCTCATCCTTTTTGGTCAGGATCTTGACCTTAAGAAGTCCCTTCCTGGCCAATCACCAAGCTGGTTGCTGTGGCCCAGCCTGATGCTGCCACTACCAATGATATTGTCCCCCTCGCAGTTTTACTGGGGAAAAATCAACTCATACTATTTCTCCCTGGCCTAGAGCTAACAACTTTCTGAGGGATGGAAATCAGTAGATTCTAGGTTTAATATGTGTTATGTCGGCCATTTGCATTTTTTCTTTTTTTTGGTTTTCTTTTCAATAGCCAAATACCAAAAAAGACTAATTAGATTTTTGTTTTTAAAAGGCAGCTGGTTTTGAGACCGAATAATAGTTTGATGATTTGGTTTGATAATAACAGATGAGGGTGAAAGGTCAACCATTTCCCTGGATTTGATCAATGGCAGTAGTTTGATGGCAAATTAAATATCAGATAAACCTGTCAAGTGACTCCAAGAATCAATATTTACTGGGAAAAGTTGTTTGAGCCTTTAATGATTACATTTGCTCCCAAGGGAAATAATGCTAGAAGTATGTTCAGGTATTAGGATAGGAATACATAAAAATCATGTGAGGATGATTTTAAAGGAGGTCACTTATTATGTTGTTATTGATCAATAAGGTATTCATCATCTGTGTTTCTGGCCAAGCCTAGCGCCAAGCATGAGAGCCACATTTCTGCCTCTTATTGGACAGAGCCATCTGGAGATCCTACAGGGACCTCAAACTCAGCATGCCTCCAAGCAAACTCTCTGTCATCTGTCTTCCTGCTTCCCTTTAGAATAGCTTATTAGTTGAAAGCTTGGACTTTGGATACTGAACACCCGGTCTCCATCCCAGTTCCGCTACTAACTAATGCAGACCGTTGGGCTGTTGCTCCACTGCCCTGTGCCGCCTTTTCCTCCTGTGTGAAATGGGGATAGGGGCTTCCTCATAGCATTAATGTGCACATTACATCAGATCACAGACATAAAGAGCTTAGGTCAGGTCTTGAATATACCTTAGCCATTTTTCTTATTCAGCCCTTTATGCAATATTGATTGCGCATCTGCTGTGTATCAGACCCTCCTTATGACTTACGATTCCTGATTTAGAAACTGTAAAAACACTGTCTCCTGTTTAAACCGTATTTCTTCAGGATAGGGGTAGCATCTCATTCATGTTTTAATCTCAGTGCTCAGTTTATGAACGTAGCACTAATTTGCCTGAATTAACCTCCAGAAAACCATGTCTTCTATAAGTGATTCACATTGTTTTAACAAATAGGAAATACAAAAGCAGGAGAAGACCATGAAGATTTTTTTAAAAAGGTGTCTGAAACCTACTCTAGTCTCAAGAAAGTCAGGTCTAATTGATGAACCCTGTGAAAGTGGCTTTTTTTGTGGTAAAAATAGCTGATATTGGTAATCTTTTGGTTTTACCTAATACTGCACAGGGCACCTGGCACACCGCAGGGTTTCATCACAACAAAAATAATTCCCAGATCCGTATCTCAAATGCTGGGATTATTCTATAACATTCTGAGGATAATGTACCTCAGATCTTATTCTTAAAGATTAAGGATCTGGACCTCGTAAACACTTAAAACAATCTGAGAAGCAGTGAGGGACAGTGAAAAGAGAGTGGGGATCACGAGTCCTGTGGACTGGATTTAAAACCTAGTTCCAGCTGGGCGTGGTGGCTCAAGCTGTAATCGCAGTACTTTGGGAGGCCAAGGCAGGAGGATTGCTTGAGCCCAGTAGTTCGAGACCAGCCTGGGCAACATGACAGAACCTCATCTCTACAAAAAGTACAAAAAATTAGCCAGCCATGGCGGCCTGTGCCTGTGGTCCCAGCTATTCAGGAGGCTGAGGTGAAAGAATCACTTCAGCCCGGGAGGTTAAGGCTGCAGTGAGCCATGTTTGTACCACTGCACTCCAGCCTGGGTGACAGAGAGAGAAACCTCGTCTCAAAATAAATAAACAAATAAACAGATAAATCCTAGTTCAGTAGCTTATTTTGTCTCTCTGATGCTGGACAAGACAGCTAACTCTTATTGAGGAACCTGTCCCAATAGCTTCTATTTGTCCATCTATAAAATAGCAAGAATGATAAACATTGACCTTTGTGATATGCAAATGAGGTAATATGAAAATAAAAAATTGTATAAACCATAAAGTCCATCACAAATGAAGGGTAGTGTTAGTATTTTAGTGCCCACTCTCCAATAGAACTGACCACAATATGCATAGGAAATGCCTATGACAGGCCACTCCTCGTCTTTGAGATTCAGTGTTCTCTTCTGTAAAACAAGAGGAAGAGAGAGGGGACGAAATTGTCGCCAGGACTCCTTCAGGTCCTCCCATTCTGTGAGGTGAGGAAATTCTGATTTCTTACACTGTAAGAGTGACAAATCCTGCTAGGCTTGCGGGGGGCACATTTCCTTCTTGGCTGCTGGACTCCCTACATTTTACATGCAGAGGAGGAGACTCCTTTCTTGTGCTTTGAGGGGCATGTGTATTTTCCTTTGTCTGCAGCAGGTTTTGCTTAGAGAACAGGGCACTCACAGATCCCACCTTGTCTCAGCCTGGAGGAAACCAAATCAGAGACTTGGAACCCTGTCATTAGAGCTTAAGTAAGTGGACACAGAAGAAAGTGCTTTGGAAATGGTGAAGCAAACACCAACACAAGTAGGCATTGAACTCTGCTTCCTTCCTTCCCTCCCTCCCTCCCTCCTTCCTTCCCTCCTTCCCCCTTTCCCCCTTCCCCCTTCCCCTCTTTGGCCCTTCCTTCCTTCCCGCCTTCCCTCCTTCCCTCCCTCCTTCCTTCCCTCCTTCCCCCTTTCCCCCTTCCCCCTTCCCCTCTTTGGCCCTTCCTTCCTTCCCGCCTTCCCTCCCTCCTTCCTTCCTTCCCTCCCTCCCTCCCTTCCCTCCCTCCTTCCCTCCCTCCCTCCTTCCTTCTATCTTTCCTCCTTTTCCTTCTTTTGACAGGATTTCACTCTGTTGCCCAGGCTGGAGTGCAGTGGTGTGATCTCGGCTCACTACAGCCTCAACCTCCTGGGCTCAAGTGATCCTCCCACCTCAGCCTCCCGAGTAGCTGAGATCACAGGTGTGCACCACCATGCCTGACGAATTTTTGTATTTTTTGTAGAGATGGAGTTTCACCATTTTGCCCAGGCTGGTCACTGTATTTAAAGAGACCTGGAGTTGGCTCCCCTGACAGGTTACTACATCACCCTTCACTCCATGTGCCTTTTTTATTTTTATTTTTAATCTGTAGCTTCTGTACTTTGTTGAAGATGTAACCCTTAGGCTATTTTATCAACCACAGCTGGTGCCAGGATTGGGCTTTGCTGGTTCTACTTAGGTGCCCTCCAGGGAGCCCAAGTTTCAACACCATCTATGTTATTTATTTCTACTTCTTTCAGCCAGAGGATAAAACAGAGAAAAAGGGAGCAAACTTCTTCCTTCCACTGTCTTTCACCTTAACCCTTGATATCCTTGATTCTCATCCCTTTGCCTTGAGAATTTTTAAAAGGGAGAAGAAAAAAAGGAAGAGTAAAACCTAAGAGAATGGGACTGGGTAGGAGAGAAACACCGAAGAGAGGATTTAGAAAGCAGGTCAAATGAGAATCCTGCACATGGAAAACCAAACCAAAACCACTGACAACAAAAAGAAAACTAACAACCACAAGGTCCAGGAAGTATAGAGAAAATTAGGTATAGACTCAAATTAGGTAATAACTAAATTCCCTGTAACACAAAAGATATCCAAGGTAAAAAAATGTTGTCTAACTCACAAGCAATGATCAATTTATTTAAACTAAAGAAAATTATTTGCGAAGTCTCCTGAACTTGAGTTTTTTTATTCTCTTAAAAAAACAAGTGTTCAAAATTTGGAGAGCCATAGATTCAGGAACAGTTTCAGAGATGAAACAGATACATAAACAAAAATTTATTTCCCACAGAAAAGAAATGTCATTTCTAGGAATATTGGGGGAAGGTAGGAAAGAACTTGGCTGATGGTTCAGCAGAAACCAAGAAGGAATTGCCCTCAGGTCGTGTGTGGGAGGCCATAGCGCCCTGCTGGGTCCACACACACGTGTGCACATGCACACACTCACACACACTCAGGCAATTCAGCAGGCGTTGGCTGACCAGCAGCCAACCCTGGCTGCACACTTACCTCTTACAAAGGAGAATCTTGGCATCACAGCTTGAAAATCTTTATTTTGGATGGGAGTGGATCAGGAAAAGGAGAAAGGAATAGTGTCACAGCACTGACCTTGGCCTTGAGTGGCCTCATGGAGCGTGACAAGGGTCCCCAGGCCTGTTCTTCCACACTGTCAAGTCAGTAAACCTCAGCTCTTTCGTCCATGAAGAGAGGATAATATTTGCCCCACTACTTCATAAAAATGCTGTGAGACAAAACAAAGAACTACCTGAAGGACAAAATGCTTTGGCAACTCTAAGGCACTCTACACATGCAAGATTTTATTGCTGTGTTCTGGTGATGGACTCTCTGGTGATCAAAGGATTAGATTTTGTCACTACCCATTTCTATGTATTAGCCTTGTATTCAGTCATTTTTGGACCCAGGAGGGATGGCACCTGGCACATAGAACGTGCTCCAGTGTGTGCATGACCTTAAAACCAGCACGCACATTGAATTATGCTTTTGCCACCTTTTTGCTCATGTTCCCTGTTGCCTCTGAGACACCCAGCCTAGAAAAAGTTCTTTTCCAAGCCTCAGGCTGAGATGTGCAAGAGCGGATGAATGCGAAAAGATGAATGAGTTGATTGGGGGAGTTAATTTGATGCAGAGGACCCCTGAGAAATCCAGCTACCTCCAGGGCCAGGAGTTTTACTTCCCTGGAGACAGATTCTGTGTAATTTCCTGGTAACAGGTGGCCTTCTGTTTTCTGTGCTGATGCTGTTGGTCTTTGGGGATCCGTGGAATTAGAACCAAGTCTCCTACCACCTTTGTTTTCTAACAGCACCTCTGTGGCAGGGGTGAGGGTTTTGTGTCTCACCCTGCTTTGGGATCATGTCCTCCCTCAGGGCTGAGGTAGGTTTTTGCTCCAGGGGAGCCGAGGAAGTCTTCTGTTAGGCTGGGTTGCCTCGATCCTTCTCCTGGACCCTCTCCGGAGCTCTAAGCTGGGGCACCTGGGATGGAGAGCCGCTCATTGTAGCTTCTCAGAGCATGGTTACTGGGTAACCTACGTTCACCTCTTTCTCTTCCTCTCTGTTTTTCGTGCTTAGAAATGATGTGGTGGGATAGAGGGGCACAGGGAGAACCACCTGGGGGCTGCTCGTGAGGCTTCCTTATTTGCTGGTACCTTTCCTCCCTCTGAAAAGGAAGTTTTGGGGATACCTTCCTGCCAGGCCTCTGGGCCCCAGCGTTAGTTGCCAGGGATAGAGAAGACTTCTGTGAGGGGCTCTGGAAGAAAAGGTTCACTACAAAACTCTGCTGCTTCAGGCGTCTCCCCTCCTGCCTCACCAGCTCCCATTCTCTTCAAATCAACCACACATTTGCTTTACCTGCCATGTGGGTTTCTGCAGAAAGGAGGCCTGGAGCTGGAAGTGATTTCACACCATAAGCTGCTATTACAAGCTGCTGGGAGACCTGTTGGTTAGTTATTAATTCTTAGTTCCTGTACCAAGCACCTTTCATTTCTTGCTCTTAGCCATTTAGCTAAATTTTACTCTCAAGAGTGTTTTTTTGCACGAGGGGTTAGAGGTTAGAGGTTTCCGCTCAAAAAAATTTACTTTGGTAAAGAGGTTGAGTTGAATAACTCTGACTCTATCATTTTCTCTTCCTTCCCTTCCTCCCTCCCTTTTTTCCTTCCTTCCCTCCTTCCTTCCTCCCTTCCTTCCTTCTCTTCTTCCTTCTAATGAAAAGAGACTTCATTTTTTATTTTTTGAGGCGGAGTCTCACTCTGTTGCCCAGGCCGGAGTGCAATGGCATGATCTCAGCTCACTGCAACCTCTGCCTCCCGGGTTCAAGTGATCCTCATGCCTCAGCCTCCCAAGTAGCTGGGATTACAGGCATGCACCACCATGCCTGGCTAATTTTTGTGTTTTTAGTAGAGACAGGGTTTCACCATGTTGGCCAGGCTGGTCTCAAACTCCTGACCTCAAGTGATCCACCTGCCTCGGCCTCCCAAAGTCCTGGGATTACAGGCATGAGCCACCATACCCGGCCTGAAAAACAGACTTTAAAATCAAGACATTTAGTGCTTGTGGTCTTTCTTGATTGACCAAACTTTACTTTTAGCTAAATCAACCCAGTCCTTTTTTATCTCACACATTTTTCTCTCTAACTCCAGAATCTTCACATTGTAAGTTATTCCAGTGTTGAATCTGGGCAGGGGGCTGGAAGTAGTTGGTAGGTGAAGAGAGGGCAGCAGTGGGAGCTGACAGAGCAGGGAGGCAGAGATGGGGGCAGGACGGCTTTTCTCCTGGCTAAAGCCCCTGCCCATGCCCTGCCCCTCAGTCCTGGTTACCAATAGTTCAGGACCCTCCTCATCATCTCCCTTTCATACTGAGTAGAAATCAGAGGCTTTCTTTATTCTTCAACTACCATTTCTATTTCCTTCTTCCAAAACCAGGGTGAAGCCTCTGAGGTGTGTGTGTGTGTGTGTGTGTGTGTGTGTGTGTGTAGATGAATGCTAAACTCTGTGGAGAAGAGATCCCGCAAGCATCCTAGAAATTTACATACATAGAAAATAATATTTTGCTTTAGGAGATTTCAGAATCAGCTGAATATAGCAAAACATAAGCTACTAAAAAAGCCAAACCTTATAAGACACATAGGTTCAATTAATCTGTCACATTTTCAAAAAGGAATAAAATCCCAACAACAGCCAAAAAATGCAGGCTTCCTTTTGAGTTCCAAACCCAGCTTTGGGAGAGCACAAACAAAAGTCTCATTGTCTGCAAGGCCCCTGCTGCTTCGAGGGTCCTTAGACTGTCTTCTTTTGATTCTGAGGTGGCGCGGACCCCTTTTGTCACACACAATCTTCTCCACTGCCCCCGCCCCCCCACCCAGTCGAGGCTTCACAATCATGCTGAGTTTTGTGGGGAAGCCCTCAAAGACTTTTTCTTATGAAGCGATAAGTGACACAATCATTCCAGGTCGAGCCCCCGCTTTTGCTGCCCTCAGACCAATGCTGGGGAAAGTTAACTATTCATGGGGCTGCCTAAGGGTTTCCCTGTGAGGTGTCGAATGGAGAATGTGGACTACAATGGTGGAGAGAGAGGCTGGAACCCGGCTGCCTTTCTTTCCTGGGAACTTCTTTTCTGAGGCAACTGAATGAGACCTTTACAAGCCAGGGTGGTGGCCTCCCTTCAGAATGCCTGGCTCGTTTCCCAGTGTGAAACATTCCCCAAATATGCAACTTTGTGAGCATCCCAGCCGCCTGCGCTGAGAACCCGCCCGCCTGCCGCAGAAAAGCTGGCACCCACGGGGATGCCAGGGGTGGGGACGCGTCAGGGCCCCTCTGCCAGGCTTGGCCAGATGCTGGGGCGGCCCAGCCCCAGGTTGCGTCGTCCCCAGAAAGAATCTGGCCAACAGTCTGGCTGTGACAAGAGCTGGAAGCTTCTCTCTCTCCCTTTAAATCCCCTCCTTCATTCAAATCCGATCCTATAAAAAGGCTTTTGTTGAAGGAGCAGCCATGGCATCTTGGTGCACGTCTGTGCCATTCCTCTCAATATTTCCAAAGATGGACAAAAGAGAACATCATTAGTTGAATTCCTGGGCAAACTGGTCAGAAGATTCACTTGGAAGGAGTGGAGGTAAATGGCAACTGTCACGTGGCATTTGTTTTGTTTGCAAGTGATGAAGCCAAAGAGGAAAGGAACTGCTGGTGGATGGTAAGAGGGCTCCTGCCAGGGGCCACCTCGGCAGCAGGCGAGCTCACTGTGTGTTTGGGGAAGAGCGTGCTGTGGAGGCAGGTGGACTGTGCAGGCTGCTGTCGCCTGGATGTGGGTGTTGAAGGGTGCGGCTAGCGGGCTCAGGGCGTTGTGTAGGATCACTTCAGAAAGAAAGAGGCTGGGATTTCATTACCATCACTTGTGGAGGGAGCCACTTTATGTACCTTGCTCAAGTCTACTTGTATGGATTCCTGCAGAATACAGACATGATGACAGTCCTACCCGGACACTGCGCTGGCTGATGCTCTGGGTGCCCACAACAAAATTGTGACCAAAGAAATGACTATTCCTTCTCCTTGGTCTTAAGCTTTTGCTTAATTTCATCTCAACCTAGTGCCTTTGAAGCTCTTGAAATCTTTATTTCAAGAAGACCACTGATGGAAAGACCTAGAAAGAGGATAGTTTCATGTGTCTTGCCAATTTTCATTTTATCATTTTCTTATTTAATTTGATTTTCTTTTGCTTTAAATGCACATGGTTGTCAAAACCAAAAACAACCAAAAAGCCGAAAAGCAATGTCCAATAAATTACAGTATTTAGCATTCATAATAAATGAACTTTCTTTCCTGTGGTTTATTCTTCTTAAGCCTCAGTTCTTTGTCTGCTCAAACTGTGGGACTTTGTTCTGTTTTGGAGTTTATTTTTAGGCTTTTGGAGTAAGACATCACATATTTTCTCTTAATTTTAACTTCTTTTATGTGGAGTATTCTGCCACCGTTGCCTTTTTTTGGCCAATATTCTCTTAATATTTTCTGCCTTCCTGCTTTTGTAAGCTCATCTCTGATTTTATTTCTTTGGACCTTTCCCTAACTGTCTTTTGGCATTTGGTGTCTGCGCCTTGTCTGTTTTAACAAATTTTAGTTCCAGTAACCAACCCCATAGGGCAGTGAAGCAGAAGGACTCTAGATCCAGGTGACCCGGGTCCAAATCCTGGCTTGACCACTTACTAGTTGTGTGACTTTGGGCAGGTTAATTCTCTTCTGTAGACTCATTGCTTTCGACAGTAAAGGGGGATAATCATAGTAGCTATGTCACAGAACTCTTCTGAGGATTAAACGAAGCCATGTATGTGAAGTCTTAGAACAGTGCCTGACATCATCATTGTTCTGTTTAGGCTTCTGTCTGTGATGTGGGGTTTGTTGGTAAATGTTAGCTGTTACTGAAAGTAGGATGGTGGGGGAGAATGGGCTTGGTAACAGTGATGGTGGTTGGTGGTGAGTATTTCAACATGTTGCTGTTTCTGTAGTACTTCTGGTCCTTCCTGATATAAAGGAAAAAGAACCAGTGTATCCTGAACTGCTTTATGTTTTTTATTTTCTAATTGCTTTATTGAGATCTAGTTTGCATACCATACAATTTACCCATTTATAGTGTACTAGTGAATGTTTTTTGGTATATTATTAATTTTTAAGTCACGATAAAATGTAACATTTGCTATTTTAACTATTTTTAAATGTACAATTTGGTGTCATTAATTACATTCACAAGGTTGTACAACCATCCCCTCTTTTTTTATTTTATCAAGTTTTTGAGACAGAGTCTTGCTCTGTTACCCAGGCTAGGGTGCAATGACATGTTCTTGGCTCACTGCAGCCTCGACCTTCTGGGCTCCATTGATTCTCCTGCCTCAGCCTCCCATGTAGCTTGGACCACAGATGTGTGCCACCACACCCAGCTATTTTTTTTTTTTTTTTTTTGAGACGGAGTCTCGCACTGTTGTCGGGGCTGGAGTGCAATAGTGCAATCTCAGCTCACTGCAACCTCTGCCTCCTGGGTTCACGCGATTCTCCTCTTGTCTCAGCCTCCCAAGTAGCTGGGATTACAGGCGCACATCATCACACCTGGCTAATTTTTTGTATTTTCAGTAGAGACGGGGTTTCATTATGTTGGCCAGACTGGTCTCGAACTCCTGACCTCGTGATCCACCTGCCTTGGCCTCCCCAAGTGCTGGGATTACAGGCATGAGCCACCGCACCTGGCCTTTTTTTTTTTTTTTTTTTGGAGACATGGGGTCTCACTTTGTTGCCCAGGCTGGTTTTGAACTCCTGGGTTCAAGCAGTCCTCCTGCTCAGCCTCCCAAAGTGCTGGGATTATAGGCATAAGCTACTGCATCCGGCCTTCATCACCTCTATTTTAAAAATATTTTCATCACTCCAAACAGAAACTGTACCCACTAAGCAATAACTCCCCATTCCCCTTCCCTTAGTCCCTGGAACCTTCTAATCTACTCTCTAACTCTATAAAGTTGCCTATTCTAGAGATTTCATATAATTGGAATCACCTTGTTTATCCTTTTGTGTCTGGCTTATTTCATTTAGCATAATGTTTCCTAGGTTCATCCATGTTTTGGCATTATCAGAACTTCATTCATTTTTATGTTTGAATAATCTTCCATTGTATTGATATTCCACATTTTACCCAATCATCAATAGATGGACATGTGGGTTGTCTTACCATTTGGCCATTGGCATACAAGCATCTGTTCGGGTTCCTGCTTTCAATTCCACCTGGAAGTGGGCTTGCTGGGTCATACAGTAATTCTATTTTAGCTTTTTGAAGAACTGGCCAACTATTTTTCTAGAAAACAGTTGCTTTTGGTCATTCTCTCCTCTTGTATTTCTCTCCTCTGGTGTCTGCCTCTCTCAGATTCTTTTCCATTTCCTCCTGCTGCCTGAGAGTCATTGTACTTCCAAGCAGCAGACATGTTTGTGTCTACCCTCCCAACCATGTGTCTCCCTCCCACATTTCGGAGAGAACACCCACTTCCCTGTCCTTAACAGCTGCCCGAGCATGTATCACCAACTCTGGCCACACATCTGCCTGATCATTTCATCCCATTGTCCAGGGAGGGGGAGTCTTCATAGAAGGTCATGCACAGGTCTCCATCCACTTTGGCTGGAGGGCTGGTTCAGCCACCGAATGACCCTAGGACCTGTGAGCTGGGAGTGTCAGGGATGTGGAGCCACAGCCCCGCAGGGTTTCAGCCCTCCTTAGACAGGCGGTCATCACACCAACGCCTTGCTTTGTTGTTCTCCGTCCACTGTGCATGTTTTTAGGAGGCAGTTTGACCACCCTGTTTCATGGGAGGATTGTTCTCCACTTTTCATTTGCTTACGGTGTCTCCAGTTTCCTATGAGCAAGTGAATTAATTAATGAATACTCCAACAGACTGTAAGCCTGCCTCAGACAGCCATTCTGGTTGTTGGGCTAATTGTTAGCTGGGGTTTCTGGATGTCATTCATTTCACAATAAGGCTCCTAATTAATCTCAGTGCAGTTCTCACCAGAAGAAAGGCTGATACGGAGAAACATCCCCAATTACCATGAGAAAGGAAATGTCAAGAGCCCCGTTGAGTTTTCCTGGCACCCACCCTTGTCTCAGATGAAAACCGCCATTACCGCAAGGAGGCTGCCTAGACCGACCCTGAAAACTGGAGAGTGTGAGAGCGGGAGGAGCCCCCGACCACACAAACCCAGCCTGGGGAGGAACCTACTAGTGGCTGCACCCTCTTTTTTAATAGCACCAGTTGTGTTTCCCAAGATGATGTAGAGAATTTCAGTGCTGTGTACCACGTCGGAGGCAGAAATTCCTCTGCTGTCCCAGGAGCAGGCAGGGCAGTTTTTATCTGGAAAAGCTAAAGGTCTCCTCTTTTGTTTGTGTTTTTGTGCCTGCAGGACAAAAGATCCTTCATCACCGAAGTGACGTTTTAGAAACAGTGGTCCTGATCAACCCTTCTGATGAAGCAGTCAGCACCGAGGTAAGCATTCAGCTCTGTAGAATCTGGGGCCGGGCCCCACACACTGGATAGGGACCCAGTGGATTAGAAGGGCTGGGCAAATGGGGGCAGGAGAGGGACACAACAGAGAGAAGTTCTGGGTTAAGAGGTCTTTCTCAACCCCCATTAAGTGGCTGGTTCCCTGCATCGGTACCATCCAGACCACTCCTCCTGATAAGGACAAAGAAGAAGATAGTAGCTGGAACTGTAAGATTTTGTCCAGGCAAGGGAGTATGAATTTGGGGTATTTATGCTGGGGGTGGTGGGGAGTGCTGCTGGGATGGAGTCTGATAGGGATGTATTAGGGAAAATAGACGCAAGCTCTCAGGCCGCGACATACAGGGCAACCCTGGAGAAGAATGGCATCTCCAGAATGGCATCTCAATGCAAGCCCCATTCAGAGCTCTCCTGCACACTCCTATCGCTGTGGAAAGGCAGGCTAGCATAGTGGTCAGGAGCATGGGCTGGCACCAGGTCACCTGGGTTCATAATCCCACATCTGCCTCTTACTAGCTGGGAGCCTCAGGCAAGTTATTTACTGTCTTTGTCTCCATTTGCACCTCTGTAAAATGGGGGTCATAATAGTTTCTACATTTAATGTTCATATTTAATGTTGTGCTTAGAAGTGCCAAGTGCTTAGAACAGAGCATGGCACATAATGACTGAAATGTAAATATTAGCTGTGATTGTTATTATTACCACCATATGAAACTGTTGCTATGGAGAGTAACTGGGTAATTTGGAGCCCAGTGTGACATAAGAACTTGGTTGAAGCCAAGAGTCCCTGGTCACCCAGGCCAGAGGAGTTGCTATCACTCCACTTTCCACTTCCTTTATTATAGTTGAGCGCTTTTGAGATAGAGTTGCTTCTCGGACATGAAAGCAGCCAAAGTCCCTGGGAGCCTTCATTATTTGCAGCGTCCCTTCTACCCACACTTTGAGCATCTCTGTGACTGTATCCTGTTTTTGTAAATGGAGATATAATTCAAGGACCATAAAATTCATCCCTTTAAAGTATGTAATTTGGTGGTTTTTAGTGTATTTACAAAGTTTTGCAACCATCACCCTTATCTAATTCTAGAATACCTCTATCACGCCCCAAAAGCCCTGAGCTCATCAGCAGTCAGTCTCCATTCTTCCCCATTGCCGACAACTGCGAACCTGCCTGTCCTGATTTGCCAATTCTGGACATTTCATATAAATATAATGATATACTATGTGGCCTTGCGTGTCTGGCTTATTTTAGCCTAACAGTTTCAAGGTTCATCCATGTCGTAGCATGTGTCAGTACTGCATTCGTTTCCAGGCTGAACAGTGCCAGTGTATGGATAGCCCACATCTGTGTATCCATTCCTCAGTTGATGGACACTTGAGTTGCTTCCACTTTTTGGCTGTTGTGATGTCACCTGTTATGACTGACTTCTGCCTGCTTTAGATCAGCAGGACCTCTGACAATCCATGAAGGTGCGAAGCTGAGGAAAGTGATGGGATAGCAATCTCTGTTACTAACAGAATCAGGAAGTAATTACAGCTGGAAAAAAGCTGGAGAATTACAGCCTGGGCAACATGGTAAAACCCTGTCTCTACCAAAAATACAAAAAATTAGCCGGGCATGGTGTTGCATGCCTGTGGTCCCAGCTACTCAGGAGGCTGAGATGGGAGGATTGTTTGAACCCAGGAGGCAGAGGTTGCAGTGAGCCGAGATGGCGCCACTGCACACTGCACTCCAGCCTGAGCAACAGAATGAGACCCTGTCTCAAAAGGAGAAAAAAAAAAAAAAAAAAAAGCTGGAAAATTAATATATGTCCAGGCAAACTGCCCGGAAGAGTTGTGAGAAAGGAAAAATATGGAATTTTATAAAAGGAATCCAGGCTTGCCTGTGGAGCAGATGGGGCTGAAACAATTACTTAGGTACATGTGTTTTTTGCATGATTACACTGTGGGGTTCTTGGGTAAGGGGTCATGGTCTGTTTACTTTTGTATCCTCCCCTCAGTGCCTAACATGATGCCTGGCAGGTAGGATGTGCTGAACATTCATGAACTGGGCTCAGAATGGATACCTTGGTGCTTAGAGTGGTGTTTGCTGAAGGACAGCTGGCTTCCTGCCACTGAAAAGTTCACAGAGAGTTCCTTAGCGCAAACCATGTGCAATTATCTCAAAGATTGCTATTTAGGGGCAGCCTTTTCTTTATATTCAATGTCAAGCACCTTACTGATGCCATTGGAGACTGCCGTGGAGCTGTGTGTGTGCTTGCTGCACGCCTTGGAAGGGCGTATGGGAGGGGTTGGTTTGGGACCCTAGTTTGGAACACCGTGCTTACTGAGGAGGCCACTGGGGAACCTGGACTGTACATGGTGATTCAGCCTGTGAGATAGTTCCGTCTTCCCTGGTTTCACAGACCACGTGCTGCTAGCAGACATTTCTAACAGCTGTGGAACAAATGATTACCAGCTGTGAAGACTGCTTTGAAAAAGAGGAGGAAACTAGGGGGAGAAAGTCAACTATCGCTACTGTCTTGATTGTAGAGAAACTTTGAAAATGGCATTCTTGGGCAAACTGATAACTACGCTTATTGGCTTTGTGGATGATCCTACAGCCAGGGATCCATTCAACCCTCCCGTGCTCTTCTGGCCTCCAGGAGAAATTAGACTTTTGGGGAATGAATGCTTTTTGCTGGTAATAAACTCCCATGGCTCTGAAGGCTAGCCCTGTCCTGAAGGTGGGATGGCAGCACTGCCCATGGCTCAGGGCCTACGTTCTGTGCTTTATTTCAGGTGCGCTTGATGATCACTGATGCTGCCCGACACAAGCTGCTCGTGCTGACCGGGCAGTGCTTTGAAAATACCGGAGAGCTCATTCTCCAGTCCGGCTCTTTCTCCTTCCAGAACTTCATAGAGATTTTCACCGATCAAGAGGTAGGTTCATGTCTGAGAATATCTGTGCTTCTAGTGGCTTGGTTGCCTTAGGTTCCTCTTTGAGAGCACTGGGGGAGACAAAAGAAGAAGGGAGGGAACCTCACAGCTCTCCTGAAATAAGCAAAACTGCATGATCCAAAATACTTTATTTCTATGGCTCATTGCCAAAAGAATTTAGAGCACTCATTTACAATTAATTGGAATCATTCTTAATGTGCCTGAGATATAGATGGGAGGGGTTGGAACAGTCAACACTTTACAGATGGTAAAAATGATGGAGAAACTTGAAATGTCAGAGCCCAAAAGAAAACCTGCGTTTCCTGTTTTCTGAAATAATACTCCAAAGATATCTGGGGCTTTTGGCACCTCGTTTTCCAGGCCTAATTATTTCAGATTTCTCTTACTTTAATGCCTGGCCCCAGTGTTTGAACTTGGGCTGTTTGAACAGCCCACAAAAGAGAGAGGGCTTTACAAAAGGAGCCACGTAGGAAAATGGGGCACGTCTGTGACCCAAGAAAAAGTTGGCTAAAGTAGCTGGACTGAAGCTGGATCATTCATATTTCTAATGCGTATCTTATTCAAAGATGACACATATAAAGTGTTGAAAACTGTGTGAAGTTAGTCGTATTTTGTAAAATGAGATCAAAGATTTTGATATGCTTATTTCTGCTTGGGAATTTATCCTGGCTGGGAAACTTTCCAAAGTAATGCACCTTGTTTACCTAGCTTACATGTTTATAGCAATTACAGAAACAATTCAGACCCATCCCCATAGCAGGTTGGGGCCTGCCTGTGGCCGATAGCAGATTTCTACATGGAGGGACTGAGGGATGTTCTGATAAGAAGAATTCCCACATCTGTTTAAAACTGTCTTTCTGAGGTGGTGGCTTGTCTGTCTCATGTGTACTGTGAAGGGCCACGTGTCCTTCTGCACTTAATTTTCCTTGGCCCTGAGGTTCAGAGAAAGCTCTGTTTGTACTTTTCATCACTGGCAAGAACTGTAAGCACACTGCCCAACTTCATCTGAGTCACCTGGAGGCTTCTTTAAAAACACTGATCAGAAGGCATAATAATGTTCACTCTCCAGCCACTGGGGTGGGGAGAATGCAAAACTGTGAAAAGGAACATTTTTGAAGCCACAGCTCTCAGAAGGTGTGGCGTCATCTGGATCTTGAAACACATACCAGGATGGGATCCCCCAGGCAGGCAGCTCCTTTCTCAGAGGCTTCAGAGCTCACTCACAGTTGGTTCATCTTTACCACTTCAAAATGCAAGCTTTGGCTGTGTCTTCTTCCAAGGCTGCTAGAGTTCACGCATCTTGCCTCATTCATCTCGGTATCCATTGCACCTGCACATAGTAAAGGCCTAGTAAGCCACTGTTCGATTGCATTGAAATTCCAAAGCTGGGGCTACAATTCTCACTCTGCCTACTGTCCTGAAGTTGTTGTTTGATCACTATAATGTCAGAATGTTTTGCAAGATTATGTCCCCATGTGCATGTTGTACCCGGAGGCAGGTGGGCATTTGTCTAGTAGCTCTGGGGTCACACACATTATTAGCATCTTGCCTCAGGGAAGAGAGAAAGCTGCAGAAGGCTGGAAGTGGCCCAATGACATGGTGAGCAGTTAAGTGGCCTGCTTATAGCTCATTTGCATGCACATGGGCACTTTCCACATTCCTGTGCAGTTCTGTAGTTATTTTCTAGTGGTTGGTTTCTACCCAAGTCATTGGTTTGTCTTTTTTGCCGAAAAACCAGACAAAGGAAATATGTAAAGAAAAGTGTCATTGCCAAGATTTTCAATAAGGAAGTAACACGATTTGGCATATTTGCATCTCAAATAATATCCCTCCTTCCCCTTCTTTAAATAAGGTTGTTATGAATATTGCTGCTTAATCATTTTTACTAGATTATGGAAGCAAAATTTTAGCACCATGGACTGTGCACGTGTCAGATTTTGCCACTAATTACAGAAAAAAAAAATTGCCCTAACTGAAGAACTCGAGTTCCGTGGAAGGGCAGATTCCCCAGGGTTTACACTTATTGGGGTAGGTTCTGGAGGACACATATTTTGATTATACTCAGGCAGGTATCATTATGGTCAGAGACCATGTCATATTCTCTTCTGCCACCCACAAAGAAAGGATGCCACAGCTAAAGTGAATTGAAAACCACTGGACTGGACCAGTGGTTATCAGCCTTTTGGAGCTAGGATTGCCCATTGTTGCCTTGGAAAAAGGGTTGAGTAACTGAATAACAAACGGACCTTGAAGACCACTTGTTGTCCAGCTCTGTTCCTTTTATCCAGTCCTTGAAACATACTAGTTAACTCCAGGGAAACCAAAACCACAATTTGGGACAAACAAAAATGATACTTTTTAAAAAATATAAGAACAGCTAAAAATAAATGGACTGAAAAAATAGAACTATCAGTACATTTTGAGCTTCAGGTTTTGGAGTCTTAATCACTGGAGATCAATTAACAAAACCAGAACTAACAGACGGTACAATTGTCTGGCTAACCCCACTCCTCCCTGAAATCCAGGGATGGTGAAATCATCATCTCCTGGGGACATTTTTCAGTCTCTGTGTTGGAAAGTTTTTCCTTATTTGTCTCATTGTATCTTCAAGGAAGTGATGTGATCCCTTTCCCACCTACAGTGTCTTAGTTACCCTTCACCAACACTGCCGATTTTTTCCCTTTCAGATTAATCATCTTCAGTTTTACCCACAGTTCTTCATAACCCTGCTCACTGTCCTTCAAACTTGTTCCTCTGTCAAGAAAGGGAGGTGAAGGCCAGGTGCTATGGCCCATGCCTGTAATCCCAGTACTTTGGGAGGCCAGAGTGGGAGGATCACGTGCGGCTAGGAGTTCTAGGTTGCACTCAGTTATAATCTGCACTGCACTCCAACCTGGGCAACAGAGCAAGATTCTGTCTCTTAAAAAAAAAAACTATACTTAAAACATTAAAAAAATAAAATAAAAAGAAGAGGAGATGGGATGGGTATGGGGGGAATTCAGGAGTTTAGTCCTGGTCATGTTTTAGTGCCTTGAAATCAGACAATTGGATTTGTGAGAACAGAGCTCAGGGAACTCAGAGTTGGGCTGGAGATACTAATTTGAAATCCATTAGCATATTAGAGGTATTTGAAGCCCAGAAGACACATGATGTGACCTAGAGTGAGAAACATTTTAAGAAGAGAAAGGGCCCAGGTCCAGTGTTGACAGGTCATAAGGCCAAGAGGAAGGAGCCAGTAAGGGAGACTTGTTTCAGGTTTTTGCTTGTTGGTCTAATTTCTCTAAAATGTCATGACTCAAACTGGACACCCTATTCAGGAGTCATTTGACCAGGTTAGGATTGTGAGAGTTGATAATGTCTATAGTTTTCAATACAATCTTCTATTAAAGAAGTCTAAAAGTGACTTTTGACCATCACCATACACCATTAATGGTCAATGGGGAAGTCAATGGGGAAGAGATGCAGGCTTTGAGGGGCTCTACAATTTATATAATTTAAGGGCTCTTTTTTAAGAAAAATGAAACAATTATTAATATACAGTTAAGTACAGGGCCATGCCAATGAGGTACCTTGAAGTTTAAGCTTCTTTGGCTTCATGATAAATCCATTTGATTGTCAACTAAAATCCCTGAGTCTTTTCCACGGATATTATTGTTAAGCCACATCTCCCAATCCTGTAGTTTACCCTGCTGGTTTATTGAACCTTACATTTATCCCTTTAGAATGCCATCCTGTTAGAGTTGACTTAGCCACCATCATCCCAATGTCAAGAGCTTTTATAAATACCTTAATTCTGCCATTCCACATTTTGCTGTGTCTCCCATTTTCATACCATCCACAAATATGATATGCATGCCTTCGCCATTTTTATCCAAGTGAATACAGGCCAGAAAATGAGACTTGAGGCAGCCCATCATAGACCTCCCTCCAGGTTGACATTAAGCAGCACTATTTATATGGCTGGCTGGAAATCCACCTAATTCTGCTATCACACTGTTCAGGGATCCTATTAAATGTCTGGCTAAAACCCAGAGATACACTGTCTACTGTATTTCCTCATCAGCCAAGCAAGTAACCTAATCAAAAGGAAATGTAGTTCGTAGGCCATGGTTTAGAAATTCAAATCTTGTTTCATTAATCTCATCTGCAGTAAAACCATTTATTTCTTACATCTTCCTTCCTCTTCCAGTATGCCTGCATTTAATCAGAAAAAGTAATTAACAAAAAAGATTATCTTTGTCCCAAAGCATATTCCTCCTGGTTGCATCTGTCATCCAACTTTGTAAGAACCAGGGTAGCACTCAGTGTGGTTACATCTGAAGTACCCACTCCAGGAAGATAACATGTGTTGAACTGGCCAAGTTTGGCACACAGATCAACAAACATCTACTGAGCCTGATTATGTATTGAGGAAACAAAGATAACTAAGATACAAAGATACAGAAGATATATTTCCTGCTATCAGAAATGTTTAGAGTAGTGGGTTATAATAGTTACCGTTTATCATGGTGATGATTTCCCAATTTGTTCAGAAGAAGCCTCAGTTTCCAAGTCTAAGAACTAGTCACAAGCTTCCTTGCCACTGCTAACATTGTTGGATCCTCCTTATGGTTCTCATCTATTCATTGAATAAGCTTGGTCAGGTGCTGCCATGGGCTGGCCACTCTTAAGACCCTGTCTTTGCCCTTGAGGCACTCTCTACTGTGCTTGTTGGCCCACAGGTCTGGAAAGAGGCTGTGGGGGAAAACACGGGCTTCATTCTGTTGTGTAGTTCCAAGGATGTAGGAGTTGTTCTTCCTCCTCCTCCCTCTGCCCAATTCCATCTGTCTGTTTTATGACTGAGGGCTCTGTCCAGCCCTGTCTCTGCATTCTTGTCTCATCATTCAGAATGTGCTGCTGTTTCTTCAGAGGGACCAGATTTTCCTTCTCTGGAAAGAAACCTGTCAAAGCAATGCTGGCTTTCTTTTCTGCTTTGCCTTGTACATCACGGTTGTTCATTCACCAGTGTCTCTTGGCTATCTTTCATGACCTCTGACTTCTCAGAATTCTGTGCAATCTTATTTTGTTTTGGGGTCATTTCCTGCATTTCATAGAAATTCTCTGGATAGAGGTGAAAAGACGGAAAGTAGGAAGATATTCCTTAAGTCTTTCTACCTTCTGCTTCAACCTGGTAATTACATACTTTACATAAAAAGAGCTAGTGATTGAATGCCCCCTGCTCACAGCTGGATTATACCCTTGGCTGCCACACCTCTCAGCTAGGGTGGAATTTCAAAAATTAAAATGAACTAAACTTAATTTTTAAGTTTCACTATTAAAGATACAGCAGTTATTCTAGATTTGCCCCCTAAAACATATTATAAAACATGAATAGTTTGCATGTGCTTTGTGTGAAAATTGGGATCTAGAGACTTTTAATTGTGCTATAGTGATTGTGATGAGAGTCTCTGCTAATTATTGTACAAAAAACCATATTTGATGCCCTATGTTTGCTTTGGCCAGCAAATCATTTGAGCAAAGATGCCTGTCCCCTCTACCCAAAGATGGTATTACCATTTGCTTTTTCATTTTTCTTAGCTCCCAAAAACAGGAGTTGATTCTTATCCTTTTTATAGAAAATTGTGAAGTCACAGAAAAACAACAAAGTTTTATTATTTTGTTATTTTGCGGCCCTTTACATAAAATGTTATGCTTAGGACTAATATGCTAACAAAACAAAAATGACTATTTTACTGCAATATTGCAGTCGAATATAGGAAAACTCAGATTCTATAAATTATTCTTACACACACTCATAATAGTAGCCTCAGAATGCTGATAGTCAGGAGATAGAGGAAACTAATCTAATACTAGAAGGTAAGAGTTCAGACCTGCTGGCTCAGGGATGCCTGGACCAAATGAAACCTTGGCTTTACCCCTTGATCATTTGTCATCCAGAATACAGAGCCCTTTTCAGTCGAAACTCTGAGCTGATTTGTGAGCTTTACTGAGACAGAAAGAATATTGGAG
This sequence comes from Pan paniscus, assembly GCF_029289425.2. Classification (NCBI taxonomy): domain Eukaryota; kingdom Metazoa; phylum Chordata; class Mammalia; order Primates; family Hominidae; genus Pan; species Pan paniscus. The sequence continues at coordinate 43,120,967 of NC_073253.2, read as the reverse complement.
TTGATGGCATGATTCTCCATCACTAATTTGCTAGGCTAAGACCATGAAATATATGGCCATAATATGGAGTGAGAGAGACAAGTAGTGTTTTTATTAAACCACAATTTCTGTTTTGGTCCTGATTTGCTTTTCTATGTTTACATCCTTGGGAAGTACTAAACAATGTGTTGAAAAATGTTTCAGCCACATTTGATCTTAGCTGCTCACACCCAACTTGCCCTGAAAAGAATGGGAGCAGTAAGAGAACAGAGTGGCTCACTGTGGAGTTAAACATGAGCAAATGGGGAACGAATTTGGCCACTGGCTTTTATAATTACCCAACCACTTTAATGTCATGGCTTTAATAAAAAAGTATTTGTATCTGCAGAGAATATGCTGGGTGACCCACTCATGTTTCAATCAGCGTGCACTGATGCCAGAAACCAGTAATTTTTTGTAGTAATAGGCAATCCATAACTTCTTGTCTCCTATGGGGAAAAACCCACCAAGGTTTTTTCTTTTTTACATGCCAGATCCTGAAAGGAGGCCACAACAAGTGCCCTGTTAATCTGAATTTCTTTAAGGTATCAATCAGGCCTTTTTTTTTTTTTTTTTTTTTTTTTGCCAAGTCTAGTGGAATAAAAGAAAACATTTTTTATTAGTGGTGAAATGACCCAGACAGCTTTCTCTTGTGATAGTTTAATGTTTTTTTTTAAAGGGCATCTTTGCCTTTATTCTAGGGGTAATATTCAAAGTGTTTCATAACCACTGCAGCACAATCCTCAGTTGCCCAGGTGGTCACTGGTGTTAGAACTGGAGCAGAGTACTGGCATTCCCCTGCTGGGCAGGAATAGATGGTGGAGGGGCTGTTGGGGAGGTGCCAGGGCGAGTGGGTACTGGTTGAGGTAGAAGCCAGTAGCAGCGGGGCTCAGGACAAAGGCTGTTCACCTTCCAGTAGGGAAGTATTTCAGCATTTAAGCAACCGACATCACTACGAGAGTGCATGTCTGAAACTGGTCCTATGTGCATCCTGTGATCCTGTAACACATAGTTATAGCTGGAGATGATGGATCAGTGATGATAATCACTTACACCTTTTCTTTCTTTCTTTCTTTCTTTAAAACCCAGATCGGGGAGTTACTAAGCACCACCCATCCTGCCAACAAAGCCAGCTTAACCCTGTTCTGTCCTGAAGAAGGGGACTGGAAGAACTCCAATCTTGACAGACATAATCTCCAAGACTTCATCAATATTAAACTCAATTCAGCTTCTATCTTGCCAGAAATGGAAGGACTTTCTGAGTTTACCGAGTATCTCTCAGAATCAGTGGAAGTCCCATCTCCCTTTGACATCTTGGAACCTCCCACATCGGGTGGATTTCTGAAGCTCTCCAAGCCCTGCTGTTATATTTTTCCAGGAGGGAGGGGCGATTCTGCCTTGTTTGCAGTGAATGGTTTCAATATGCTCATCAATGGCGGATCAGAGAGAAAATCCTGCTTCTGGAAGCTCATCCGACACTTAGATCGAGTGGACTCCATCCTGCTCACCCACATTGGGGATGACAATTTGCCTGGAATAAACAGCATGTTACAGCGGAAAATTGCAGAGCTCGAGGAAGAACAGTCCCAGGGCTCCACCACAAATAGTGACTGGATGAAAAACCTCATCTCCCCTGACTTAGGAGTTGTATTTCTCAATGTACCTGAAAATCTCAAAAATCCAGAGCCAAACATCAAGATGAAGAGAAGCATAGAAGAAGCCTGCTTCACTCTCCAGTACCTAAACAAATTGTCCATGAAACCAGAACCTCTGTTTAGAAGTGTAGGCAATACTATTGATCCTGTCATTCTTTTCCAAAAAATGGGAGTAGGTAAACTTGAGATGTATGTGCTTAATCCAGTCAAGAGCAGCAAGGAAATGCAGTATTTTATGCAGCAGTGGACTGGTACCAACAAAGACAAGGCTGAATTCATTCTGCCTAATGGTCAAGAAGTAGATCTCCCGATTTCCTACTTAACTTCAGTCTCATCTTTGATTGTGTGGCATCCAGCAAACCCTGCGGAGAAAATCATCCGAGTCCTGTTTCCTGGGAACAGCACCCAGTACAACATCCTGGAAGGGTTGGAAAAGCTCAAACATCTAGACTTTCTGAAGCAGCCACTGGCCACCCAAAAGGATCTCACTGGCCAGGTGCCCACTCCTGTGGTGAAACAAACAAAACTGAAACAGAGGGCTGATAGCCGAGAAAGTCTGAAGCCAGCCGCAAAACCACTTCCTAGCAAATCCGTGCGCAAGGAGTCAAAAGAAGAAACCCCTGAGGTCACAAAAGTGAATCACGTGGAAAAGCCACCCAAAGTTGAAAGCAAAGAAAAGGTAACGGCGAAAAAAGACAAGCCAGTAAAAACAGAGACCAAACCTTCAGTGACTGAAAAGGAGGTTCCCAGCAAAGAAGAGCCATCTCCAGTGAAAGCCGAGGTGGCTGAGAAGCAAGCCACAGATGTCAAACCCAAAGCCGCCAAGGAGAAGACGGTGAAAAAGGAAACAAAGGTAAAGCCTGAAGACAAGAAAGAGGAGAAAGAAAAGCCAAAGAAAGAAGTGGCTAAAAAGGAGGACAAAACACCTATCAAGAAGGAGGAAAAACCAAAAAAGGAAGAGGTGAAAAAAGAAGTCAAAAAAGAGATCAAGAAAGAAGAGAAAAAAGAACCCAAGAAAGAGGTTAAGAAAGAAACACCACCGAAGGAAGTCAAGAAGGAAGTTAAGAAGGAAGAGAAGAAGGAAGTGAAAAAGGAAGAAAAGGAACCCAAAAAAGAAATTAAGAAGCTCCCTAAAGATGCAAAGAAATCATCTACTCCTCTGTCTGAAGCAAAAAAACCAGCTGCTTTAAAACCAAAAGTACCCAAGAAGGAAGAGTCTGTCAAGAAAGATTCTGTTGCTGCCGGAAAGCCAAAGGAGAAGGGGAAAATAAAAGTCATTAAGAAGGAAGGCAAGGCCGCAGAGGCTGTCGCTGCAGCTGTCGGCACTGGAGCCACCACAGCAGCTGTCATGGCGGCAGCTGGAATAGCAGCCATTGGCCCTGCCAAAGAACTCGAAGCTGAGAGGTCCCTTATGTCATCTCCTGAGGATCTAACCAAGGACTTTGAAGAGTTAAAGGCTGAAGAGGTCGATGTAACAAAGGACATCAAGCCTCAGCTGGAGCTAATCGAAGACGAAGAGAAACTGAAGGAAACTGAGCCAGTCGAAGCCTACGTCATCCAGAAGGAGAGAGAAGTCACCAAAGGTCCTGCCGAGTCCCCTGATGAGGGAATCACTACCACTGAAGGGGAGGGCGAATGTGAACAGACACCTGAGGAGCTGGAGCCCGTCGAGAAGCAGGGAGTAGACGACATTGAAAAATTTGAAGATGAAGGAGCCGGTTTTGAAGAATCTTCAGAGACTGGAGACTATGAAGAGAAGGCAGAAACTGAGGAGGCTGAGGAGCCAGAAGAGGATGGGGAGGAACACGTATGTGTGAGCGCCTCCAAGCACAGCCCCACTGAGGATGAGGAAAGTGCCAAGGCGGAGGCTGATGCATACATCAGGGAGAAGAGGGAGTCTGTGGCCAGTGGGGATGACCGAGCCGAAGAAGACATGGATGAGGCCATTGAGAAAGGAGAGGCTGAACAATCTGAAGAGGAGGCTGATGAGGAGGACAAAGCTGAAGATGCCAGAGAGGAGGAATATGAGCCGGAAAAAATGGAAGCTGAAGACTATGTGATGGCTGTGGTCGACAAGGCTGCAGAGGCTGGTGGTGCCGAGGAGCAGTATGGATTCCTCACCACACCAACCAAGCAACCAGGAGCCCAGTCTCCTGGCCGAGAACCTGCATCTTCAATTCATGATGAGACTTTACCTGGAGGCTCAGAGAGCGAGGCCACCGCTTCTGATGAGGAGAATCGAGAAGACCAGCCTGAGGAATTCACTGCCACCTCTGGCTACACTCAGTCTACTATTGAGATATCCAGTGAGCCCACCCCCATGGATGAGATGTCTACCCCTCGAGACGTGATGAGTGATGAGACCAACAATGAAGAGACGGAGTCCCCTTCTCAGGAATTCGTAAATATCACCAAATATGAATCTTCATTGTATTCTCAGGAATACTCTAAACCTGCTGATGTTACACCGCTCAACGGATTTTCTGAAGGATCAAAAACAGATGCCACTGATGGCAAGGATTACAATGCTTCAGCCTCTACCATATCACCACCCTCTTCCATGGAGGAAGACAAATTCAGCAGATCTGCTTTACGTGATGCTTACTGCTCTGAAGTGAAAGCCAGCACCACATTGGACATCAAAGATACCATCTCAGCTGTTTCAAGTGAAAAGGTCAGCCCGTCGAAGAGCCCGTCCCTGAGTCCATCTCCACCATCACCCTTAGAAAAGACCCCCCTGGGTGAACGTAGTGTGAACTTCTCTCTGACGCCCAATGAGATTAAAGTCTCTGCAGAGGCAGAAGTAGCCCCGGTGTCTCCTGAGGTGACCCAAGAAGTAGTTGAAGAACATTGTGCTAGTCCTGAGGACAAGACTCTGGAAGTGGTGTCACCATCTCAGTCCGTGACTGGCAGTGCTGGTCACACACCTTACTATCAATCTCCTACTGACGAGAAATCCAGTCATCTCCCTACAGAAGTCATCGAAAAACCACCAGCAGTTCCAGTGAGTTTTGAATTCAGTGATGCCAAAGATGAGAATGAAAGGGCTTCAGTAAGCCCCATGGATGAGCCCGTGCCTGACTCAGAGTCTCCTATTGAAAAAGTTTTGTCTCCTTTACGCAGCCCGCCCCTCATTGGATCCGAGTCTGCTTATGAAAGTTTTCTAAGTGCTGATGACAAGGCTTCTGGCAGAGGTGCTGAAAGTCCTTTTGAAGAAAAGAGTGGAAAACGAGGCTCTCCAGACCAAGTAAGTCCAGTTTCTGAAATGACTTCTACTAGTCTTTACCAAGACAAACAGGAAGGGAAAAGCACAGACTTTGCACCAATAAAAGAAGACTTTGGCCAAGAAAAGAAAACTGATGATGTTGAAGCCATGAGTTCTCAACCAGCACTGGCTCTGGATGAAAGGAAATTAGGAGATGTTTCTCCCACACAAATAGATGTCAGTCAGTTTGGATCTTTTAAAGAAGACACTAAGATGTCCATTTCTGAAGGTACTGTCTCAGACAAGTCAGCTACTCCTGTTGATGAGGGCGTAGCAGAAGACACGTACTCTCATATGGAGGGTGTGGCTTCAGTGTCCACAGCCTCAGTGGCTACGAGCTCATTTCCAGAGCCAACAACAGATGATGTGTCTCCTTCTCTGCATGCTGAGGTTGGCTCCCCACATTCCACAGAAGTAGATGACTCCCTTTCAGTGTCTGTTGTGCAAACACCTACCACATTCCAGGAAACAGAAATGTCTCCATCTAAAGAAGAATGCCCAAGACCGATGTCAATTTCTCCACCAGACTTCTCCCCTAAAACTGCAAAGTCCAGGACACCCGTTCAAGATCACAGATCTGAACAGTCCTCAATGTCTATTGAATTTGGCCAAGAATCTCCTGAGCAATCCCTTGCTATGGACTTCAGTCGACAGTCTCCAGATCACCCTACAGTGGGTGCAGGTGTGCTTCACATCACTGAAAATGGGCCAACTGAAGTGGACTACAGTCCTTCTGACATGCAGGACTCCAGTTTATCACATAAGATACCACCTATGGAGGAGCCGTCCTACACCCAAGATAATGATCTTTCTGAGCTCATCTCAGTATCTCAGGTAGAGGCCTCCCCGTCCACCTCTTCTGCTCATACCCCTTCTCAGATCGCTTCTCCTCTCCAAGAAGATACTCTATCCGATGTTGCTCCTCCCAGAGATATGTCCTTATATGCCTCACTCACCTCTGAAAAAGTGCAAAGTCTGGAAGGAGAGAAGCTCTCTCCAAAATCTGATATCTCTCCACTCACCCCACGAGAGTCCTCTCCTTTATATTCACCTACTTTTTCAGATTCTACCTCTGCAGTCAAAGAGAAAACAGCAACTTGCCACAGTTCCTCTTCTCCACCAATAGATGCAGCATCCGCAGAGCCCTATGGCTTCCGTGCCTCAGTGTTATTCGATACAATGCAACACCATCTAGCCTTGAATAGAGATTTGTCCACACCTGGCCTGGAGAAGGACAGTGGAGGGAAGACACCTGGTGACTTTAGCTATGCCTATCAAAAGCCTGAGGAAACAACCAGGTCCCCAGATGAAGAAGATTATGACTATGAGTCTTATGAGAAGACCACCCGGACCTCGGATGTGGGTGGCTATTACTATGAGAAGATAGAGAGAACCACAAAATCCCCAAGTGACAGTGGCTACTCCTATGAGACCATTGGGAAAACTACCAAGACCCCTGAAGATGGTGACTATTCCTATGAAATTATTGAGAAGACCACACGGACCCCTGAAGAGGGTGGGTACTCATATGACATAAGTGAAAAGACCACCAGCCCCCCCGAAGTGAGTGGTTACAGCTATGAAAAGACTGAGAGGTCTAGAAGGCTTCTGGATGACATCAGCAATGGCTATGATGACTCTGAGGATGGTGGCCACACACTTGGGGACCCCAGCTACTCTTATGAAACCACTGAGAAAATTACCAGTTTCCCTGAGTCTGAAGGTTATTCCTATGAGACATCTACAAAGACAACACGAACCCCTGATACTTCCACATACTGTTACGAGACTGCAGAGAAAATCGCTAGAACCCCTCAGGCGTCCACATATTCCTACGAGACTTCAGACCTATGCTACACTGCAGAAAAGAAGTCCCCCTCAGAAGCCCGTCAGGATGTCGATTTATGCCTCGTGTCCTCTTGTGAATACAAGCACCCCAAGACAGAGCTTTCACCCTCTTTCATTAATCCCAATCCTCTTGAGTGGTTTGCCAGTGAAGAACCCACTGAAGAATCTGAAAAGCCCCTCACTCAATCAGGGGGAGCCCCACCGCCTCCAGGAGGAAAGCAACAGGGCCGACAGTGTGATGAAACCCCTCCCACCTCAGTCAGCGAGTCAGCCCCATCCCAGACCGACTCTGATGTTCCCCCGGAGACTGAAGAGTGCCCCTCCATCACGGCCGATGCCAATATCGACTCTGAAGACGAGTCGGAAACCATCCCCACAGACAAAACTGTCACGTACAAACACATGGACCCACCTCCAGCTCCCGTGCAAGACCGCAGCCCTTCGCCACGCCACCCTGATGTGTCCATGGTGGACCCAGAGGCCTTGGCCATTGAGCAGAACCTGGGCAAAGCTCTAAAGAAAGATCTGAAAGAGAAGACCAAAACCAAAAAGCCAGGTACAAAGACCAAGTCATCTTCACCTGTCAAAAAGAGTGATGGGAAGTCTAAGCCCTTGGCAGCTTCACCAAAACCAGCGGGCTTGAAAGAATCCTCGGATAAAGTGTCCAGGGTGGCTTCTCCTAAGAAGAAAGAATCTGTGGAAAAGGCAGCAAAACCCACCACCACTCCTGAGGTCAAAGCTGCACGTGGGGAAGAGAAAGACAAGGAGACCAAGAATGCTGCCAATGCCTCTGCATCCAAGTCGGCCAAGACCGCCACTGCAGGTAGGTTGAGAAGGCTGGGCATTGGATATATGTCACAACCATTCTACTTGCGTTTACAGCCTTTATATTTCCCTGTTTGGCTTTGTACTGGGAAGATGAGGGAGCACAATTGATGCTTTACCTTCCCTGTACTCTTCTCCTCTGCCCAAAGGTATATATCTCAGTCCAGTGTGGCCTTAAGGCTTGGAAATAGCTCAGTGTATGGTTCAAAGCAGCTGTGATTCATCACTGGGATTCCTGATTTTGTGCCGTTTTGGAACACAGCAACTACAGCCCTGTTCTAAATCTTCAGAACCAAGGATGTGTCTTTCAGGTGCTTCTGGAAGACTGGTTTCAGCCATACTGGCCTCAGAATCCAGCAGGGTAACACAGGCCAGGAGCTCCCAAAGGCCTAAGGAGAACCAGAGGTTTCACACCAAGACTGGATCGACCAGTCTAGACCCAAGATTTAGAGTCCTTTTTTTAAAAAAAATTTTTTTTAATTAAAAATGTTTACATTTTTATTTAAAACATCACCAGGTTGGAGAGAAATCCTCATTAAAGGCAGTGTTCCATTTTCTTATCAGCCAAAAAATACTATATTTTCAGTTGACCAGTGAGTGTCCGGTGATAATTGAGAGAAAAACATTGATGGCTCTTTTCTTACCCTTCTCTTACCCCATGGCCTCATTAGTAGAGACTCAATGCTATTTCAGATTAAAATTCCACTTGGAAGCTAGGTGCATGGCCTCATGCCTGTAATTTCAGCACTTTGGGAGGCTGAGATGGAAGGTTAGCTTCAGCCCAGGAAGTTGAGACCAGCCTGTGCAACATAGCAAGACCCTGTCTCCACACACAAAAAAATGTTTTTTAATTAGCTGGGTGTGGTGGCACGTGCTTATAGTCTTAGCTACTTGGGAGGCTGAGGCAGGAGGATCACTTCAGCCCAAGAGATCAAGGCTGCAGTGAGCCAGAATTGTATGTATCACTGCATGCCAAGCCTGGGTGACAGAGCAAGACCCTGTCTCTCAAAAATAAATAAATAAGCAAATGAAATGCCACTTGGCAAGAGCAGGTATCCCTGATTTTTGATCATTCATGTTTTGGTCATGATTCTCAGATTTATCAGGTTCTCAGCAATGACCTGGGCTTTTGATGGAACTGGTCTATGGCAGTACTGCTTCATTTTGTTGCTTCACATCAATCACAAGGATTGGCATTCATACATTTTATTTGCTTTAGGTAATTATTCAGAGATTTTTAGATCACAATTCACAAAGTAATGTAAATGGACCCAAACATGTAAGGCACAACAGAATTTAAATAACATTGCCCTGATTTATTAGGGAAAATCTGATAGAGTAATCTTTGGAGCTCTCCAATTAAGTACACTTTAGGATACATTTGTTAAAACTGCAAATTTTTACTTTAAACAATATGGAGTATCAATTTTAAGGCTCAGTTCTCAGCACATTTGGCCTTTCTACATGCACATAGAAAATAATCGGAATTTTTTCATGTTTAAAATGAATGAAAAACCACCAGATAATTAACCCTTTCATCTGAAAGAGTTGACAACTGACCTGCACTTAGGAGAAAACATGAAATCCATTTAAACAGATAAAACCAACCGCAAATTTGCCAGAACATATACATCCTAGCCCACACAATTTTTAAAAAAACTTTTTTTGGACATTTAAAGAGGTAATTTAAAGGCAAAGTAATAAGTGAAAATGAGTTAATTTTCATTTATTTTGGAGATGCTTTTAGATGTCTAAAAAGGCAAAGTTGCAGTACTAATTGACTTTTAAAGCAAACCTGGGCAGTTCTGTCAGTTTGTGCTTCTGTGAGCAATATTCATTTGATGTTGATGGTAGTGATTTAGAGTAGAGGGCGAAATTGGCAGACATGTTTAATTACTGGAAGAACTGTAACTCACAAACTTCTAGTACAAGTCAGAATTCTTTAGGAATTCTTTGGATATTTTGAGGGCTTTCGGCTCAGATTCATTAAAATAACCTATTGATCTATTCATAGAATGAATTAGCTTATCCAATTATTACTTTGGCTGATTCTCACCACTCCCTTACCTCTCTAAAAATAAAACTGGACAGTTGATAGAATTAGCTGGTGGTTTTCAATCTGGGATGATAGTCTTTAAATATCCTATGGAGAAAGAGGATTAAGCATGTAAAATCTAGCTGGTGTTTTAATTGGCTTTACAGCAATGAAACCAGCTGCGTATTAGAATCGCCTGGGGTGCTTTTAAAAGACAGTAGTTCCAGGCCCCAACCCAAGCCCACTTAAGTCAGACTCTAGAGAATGAGGCCTGGGTGTCAGTATTAAGCATCCGAGGTGATTCTGATTATATAGTCAGGCTGAAGAACCACTGCCTCAAAATGCTAGTTCTATTAACATTTCAAAAGCTTTAAACTTCCTAACTGGAACAAGTTAGTTTTCCCAGACCTTTGTGATTTGACTGGGGGTTTTGGTTGCAGTCTGATATGTCCTGATTAGCTAGAGAAAGCCTAGTCTTTCTGAACCTTCCTTTGCCCAAGTTTGGCATCCAGCCTTGTCTAGGGAAAGAAGTATCACTTTTCAGAATACTGTGCTAAGGAGAGAATATGGTGTTTCATCAGTTTATGAATGAGATGGAGGTGCTGAGGGCCTTGGAAATCATATGGGGTTAAGATCAAAACTATTTGCTAGGTAGAATGTTAGGGTATAATATCCAGCTGTGGACAAAATTGCTATCAATGAGACCCTAAAATAGAGCACTAAGATCACTTAGCTATGTTTTGCCAAATACAGATGTTTTCTTTTGACTTTTAAAATCTACTTCTTAGATCACTTATCAAATAAAGAAGCACATTAACATCTTCTTTAGGAGGAGTATTATATCTAGTGCCATCTTGGGAAAGGCCTTCAAACTCTTCTTGCTTCCTAATATTGGTTGTCCACAAAGGGAAACTATCCCATTCTTCATTTGTCCTATTGAGGTGGTAAACAACCATGTTATGTTTTGTCACATTGCCAGCGTAAATGCCCTTGACAGATTACCAGGGAGATGGAAATGCTGTCACCACTTTGCATGTCTCAGAGGACCTACTTGTGATTGAATAGGGAAGGTGTGATTGAGTAGGGAACATGTGCTGGATGTACGGTCTCTTCACCTTGCTATGACCTTGCTTTGTCTTTGTTTATCTACCCAAGGACCAGGAACTACCAAGACGACCAAGTCATCTGCTGTGCCCCCAGGCCTCCCTGTGTATTTGGACCTGTGCTACATTCCTAACCACAGCAATAGTAAGAATGTTGATGTGGAATTTTTCAAGAGAGTGCGGTCTTCCTACTACGTGGTGAGTGGGAATGACCCTGCTGCTGAGGAGCCCAGCCGGGCTGTCCTGGACGCTTTGTTGGAAGGAAAGGCTCAGTGGGGCAGCAACATGCAGGTGAGAACTCCTCGACAGTGTCTGCACTGCCGATTGAGCTGTGTCCAGAGGCAATGGGAAGGAACCATGTTTAAAGAGGCACCTCATGTGGCTGATCGTGGATCCACATGAGGTGCCTCCTGTGTCTGTCACACACGAAATATCCTGAGAACACAGTCAGTTTAACACACAGTAGGTAGTCTGAAATAATATTCTTGGCACCACCACCAACCACGGCCTTGGAGGAAAGACACCTTAACTAAAGCAGAAACCATTTATCTGCAAAATGGGCCTAAGATTAATTGCCCTTCCTCCAGTATGCCAAGAGTCTTGTGTGTGTGAATCAAAGCGGTCATATTTCCATATGAGAGCTGCTGAGGAATTGCCTTTCTTCCTTTGTGTTTTATGAGTAGACTGCGGCTAGGAATATGGCCATTTAGAAAAACAGCTCTCCATGTGAAATTCCACAGCAGGAGCATTGCTGAATATAGTCCCTCACAGGACACTCCCAACTCCCAAACATCATGCCTGACCACAAACCATCCCTTATTTATTTAATGACAGGGTCTCCCTATGTTGCCCAGGCTGGTCTCGAACTCCTGGCCTTAAATGATTCTTAGAACCAGCCATTATTAATTCAGCTGTGATCTTTGCTTATCAAGTTTTATTTGTGGTTCTGTACAAAATTACCTAGTAAATTGTGCTTGTATCATATTATATAGAATTACTTGTTATTTAATCATATGAAATCTAATGAGAGGCACCCAATGGCTCCCTACTGAATGCTAGATGGAATTTATACTATTCAGGACATTACTTACCCACCCCATACCTCCATCCCCAACCACACACATAAAGTAAAGGTGCAGATCTTTGTTCTCAGGACAAAATGTTAGTTACTCACAATGAGTGGGCTTTTGAGGGCTTTGAAGTGCTCAATAAAATCCTTGGATTAAATATGCAATATCTTTTATGCAAAACTTACCAGTTGTGTTAAAGGAAATACAAAAAATTGTACCCTAACGGAAGCACTTCTCTTAACAGTAAAGAACTGAGAAACTGATTAATTGCTTTTGGTTCCAGCCTTCAATTTCCCTTAGAAACAATAGCTTTTCTTTGCAGCTTTATTCTGGTTCCTGGAAAATATACATTGAAAAATCCTTTGCATTTCTTGAGGAAAATAGAAAAGTTTTCTCTCATTTCCCTTCTTCTTCCGGTGGTCTAACTAATACCTTGCTATTCAATTTTTTTCATATGGTTTCTGTTTCTGCCCTTAAATAGCTATTTTTTTTTTCTCTCCCTGCAGGTGACACTGATCCCAACTCATGACTCAGAAGTGATGAGGGAATGGTACCAGGAGACCCATGAGAAACAGCAAGATCTCAACATCATGGTTTTAGCAAGCAGCAGCACAGTGGTTATGCAAGATGAATCCTTCCCTGCATGCAAGATTGAACTGTAAAAACCAAGGCCAGCCACACCACAGGATCTGAACTTTGTTTCCAGAAATTCTTCAATTTGAAATCACCTTTTCTAAAAAGTCAATTCATCTAGTTAAGTCGCTGAACAATTACCTGCCAAATGCTATACTGTGTCATGGTGATGCAAGTCACTAAATTTCTCAGTTTTTGCTGATTGCTAAGGGAAATAACAGTATTCCCACAATAGGGTTCAAATTCCTGCAAAATTACCTACCCCAGTTCATCTCTGCTGAACATTTGGAAACCATGCACTAGCCAACCCAACTGACTTCTGCTAGGTAGAGGCATTTGTCTTAGAGAGAGAGAGAGCGCAGGAGAGAGTGAGAGAGAGTGAGAGCACAAAGATAACGCAGGAGAGAGAGAGAGAAAGAATGAGAAAGAAAAGGAATGCAAGAGAAGGAGATGTAATGACAGAGAGTTCTGGTGAGATACCCAGAGAGAAAAAGAGAGAGCAGGGTGGGGTAAGGAGGAGAAAATAAACCAACAATTAGGTCTGCATTTCCTCAGGCAGTAGGCATTCTTTAGTCTACATAGGCAAAGTTTTCCATTTTTGTCAGTCTGAGTCATCAAAAAGAGTCTTAATTTTCTAAAACAAGTTGGCTAGAAGAAAGTAAAAAGAACAACACTTGTTATGAGGGCATGTGATATTTTCACATCTTAATTAAGCTCCTTCAGTTTGAAGGCTGCACACTGACATAATGTAGTGAGTGTAGACTGGCCATGCAAGTGGTTTGGGCCCCATTCAGAACTCTCAGACTCTAAACACACAAGTAGATTGATCTAAGGCATGCTCCCAGCATTTGTCCACCCACTTAGTCCACTCTGAGTCGATTAACCTGCATGCAGCAACACCCAAGTCCACCCCAATTAACTGAAGCAAATACCAAAGCAGTTGGGAGTACATATGGTAGACAATTTGCCTTAGGAAGTGACTTGAATGTACAAAGATACTTGATGCACTTATTTTTTAATGTGAGACAGCAAGTTTATAAAACATCCATATAGGATTATAGATACTTAAAGGAGCACGTGGGTGAGCGTGTGTGGGGGTACTAGAAGCTGATCTGATTGGTCCAACAGTTTGATGCTGAGTCATGCGTGTTGAATCCCACTTCAGTGCACCTGTGGCCTCTCAGTCAAACAAGTTGTGCCTTTCACAGCTTCTTTACTACTGCAAGTTCAAGACTGAAATGGCTTCTATGATCAGAACTGGGAAAACAGTGAATCTTATGGTGGAAGAGGTTCTCAGCAAGTGTACAGTATTTACCTTCCTTTGTCTTACATTGGCTTTTTAAATTTTCCATTAATTTCAACATAATTATGGGAACAAGTGTACAGAAGAATTTTTTTTTTAAGATATGTGAGAACTTTTCATAGATGAACTTTTTAACAAATGTTTTCATTTACAGGAAATTGCAAAGAAAATTCTCAAGTGATAGTCTTTTTTTTAAGTGTTTCGTAAGACAAAAATTGAATAATGTTTTTTGAAGTTCTGGCAAGATTGAAGTCTGATATTGCAGTAATGATATTTATTAAAAACCCATAACTACCAGGAATAATGATACCTCCCACCCCTTGATTCCCATAACATAAAAGTGCTACTCGAGAGTAGGGGAGAATGGCATGGTAGGCTACTTTTCAGGGCCTTGACAAGTACATCACCCAGTGGTATCCTACATACTTCTTTCAAGATCTTCAACCATGAGGTAAAAGAGCCAAGTTCAAAGAACCCTAGCACAAATTTGCTTTGGGATTTTCTTTTCTGGAAAAAAAATTAAAAGAAGTAGTACATTGAAAACAAATGAATTCTCAACTCCTACGGTTCATGTAGAGTTTAGAGAAAATTTCCATCATTGTCATCATTGAACTGTGAACCTGGGAAGCCAGATCATGATTAACACTGACATCAAGTTTCAAGTTGCAGATCAATGCACCCAGTGTTCAGATGCGGCAAACTTCTCCGTGACAACTGTGCTGTGCTCTGTCACATTACATTTCCTGCAGACTCTAAGATCTACGGAGTAGAGAACAATGACCTCATTTTATTTTCTATGTTAGTTATTTATTTCAAAATTAACATTTTAGTTGATTTTTGTCTGATAAGTCTATGTTTTGCACTGCTAACTATGATGAGGGTTTAAAAAAATGCTTCTTCAGGGTCCTTTCACTGAGGACCTATGCAGTCTACTTAATGCTGTGAATTACATTTTTCAAATGTTTAATTTTTTAAAGAAAATTAATATTCTATTTTTGTTAGGCTTCTCTAGAAATGCAGCTTTTATTTATTACCCCATTTCTTTCAAGTCCTTGAAAAATAACATATTAAGGGTACAAGAAATTAACACATGATGGAAAAGTCATTGTGACGCCAATGAATTTCATTGAGTATAAACTCATCTACTTCAAATTTATTTTATAAGACAACCTAAGATACTCAAGATAATTATTTAATGGTTAGCTCTTAAGTTGAATTGGTCTACATAATGTGTGGGAAGAAAACCAGATTTTTAGCCTTCTTGCCAAATCCAGACCTCTGGTTGATTTTTCTTTGACAGAAGATGCAAGTTATTTTCCAATTTCACAAATTAAATGTATTTAACATGAACATTATTTTGCTTTAAAAACTATAAACATTGTAGGAGAATTATAGCCAGTCTTCAGTTATAACCACTCCACCCTCCTCACTTTCTCTCTCTCTCTCTTTTTTTTTTTTTTTGCTATGGGATTTAATGGGAAAAATATGTAAAAACTGTCACTAGTCAGCTGGCTCTTTTTCCTATGAAATCTATCAGTACCTTTCTCCATCCATTGTTCTCAATAATGACCACAGAGCCTGAGTATACCAAGAAAACCAATATTCGCATTACAGGTTGCTCCTGTCCTTCCAGACACCTTTCCTGCCTGTGTGACTAACCTAATTTTGCTAGTTCCATAAATACACGATTAGTTTAGTAACAGCCATCACAATGTACCATGTACATTCATGGTGAGAGCTAAAGATCGACACAGACTTCTAGGAGCTTTGTTCATACTGATTACTTAATCCAATTGTATAGGTTGAATATTTGAGTGGAAGGAATTTACACTCTGTTTAAATGATGGGATTCTATCGAGATAGCACTCATGATCATGACCTTTTTGGTAGTATTCTTAAACAAAATTCTACAGAGACTAAATGTTAGAGATGATCCTCCATTTTCAATTTTAACCAATTCTGTCCCCTTTCTCAAAACCCTGAGCCCTGTGCATGCTTTCTCAGTCTTGTGGTGGGACTGGATACAATGACTAACTTCCCCTCCTCCCCTCTTTAAACACCATTTTCCATGGAGTTCAAAAAAATTTTTTTTCTTAACGTTACATATCATAGTGAATGGTTTCCCCAGTGTATATGAATGTTTTAAGTGTCTCCAATAGCTTATGCAGTCTAGGAGCTTTCCAATACTCATTTAATTAAGATTTAATCATTTGCTAATGGAAATCTTACCACCTTTCATTTTCCCTCTGTTACCAAATTTCAGCTCTTAGGAGCTGCTCTACAATTCTGAATTTGCTTTTCTTGCCTCTCTTTAGTCACCTGTCACAGGAGGTTCCTGCTCAGTAATGATATTGTGAGTTAGGATAATAACTTTTTTTTTTTGTGCTTCAGATTTAGAAGAAAAGATCCTGTTTCCATTTGAAAGGAACTGTAAGCTTTTATCTTTTAACCAACTGAACAATACACCAAAAGCAGCCTAGGGATGAGCATTTCTTTGAAAGCAATTAGGTTATTCACCTGGTATTAAAACTATTTACTGTTAAAAAATCTGTGACTTCATGAAGTTGATTTTTAAAGGCAGCATCAAAAACTGAAAAGGAAGGGAAAAAATAGGCAGCTTCTCTGCACTTGTTTGGAGCTCCCCAAAACAGGAGCCATGGAGAAGTGGCATCAAGACCGGGCTGCCCTTTCGAGAACACCCTGTGGCAGTTCAGAGACACGCTTTTCCTACACTGCATGCAGCCCCTCTTTCCAGCACTGGAAAGAAGTGGTCTTGAGCCCGGCTGAGAAGCACTTCACACTCCTCTCTCTTGTTCTGAATGGTGTTTGTGTCAGTCTGCAGCTGTGTATGGTATTATGTCTTATAATCCTGCATCACTTCTATCCTATCCAGTCATATCTAATGTAGAAAATTAGTTTCCAGTGAAAGTAATATGTAGTGCTTTTATGATATTTGTGTGCAATATCCCCTCTTCCATTGAGGATATTTGATGTAAAGGAAAAAAAAAACTCAGTTCCACAATAAAATACAAAAGTGGCAAAAGTTCATGTGTGTGCTGTGCTGTCTTTTGCTTTGTGTTCCTGAGTTGGGCTTTGCCACTCACGCAGAATGCTGGGCAGTCAGGGCATGACGGCAGGGGGTGACTACGTTCTTTTCAAGATGGGCTCCCTGGCTTTTGGCAAACTGCCGAAAGCATCTTGCTAATGCTTGCAACTGCTACCTCATTAACTTTTATAGCCAAGCTCTACAGGATGTGAGCGTGTAAGGACAGAAACTGGGAGGTGAAGGGAAGGAACAATTAAAATTATCGCTTAAAAAAAAAGAAAAAAAAAAGGATAGCTGGGTGCAGTGGTACATGCCTGTGATCCCAGTACTTTGGGAGGCCAAGGTGGGAGAATCATTTGAGCCCGGAAGTTCAAGGCTGTAGTGAACCATGATTGTGCCACCGCACTCCAACCTGGGCAACAGAGAGAGAGACTCTGTCTCTAAAAAAAAAAGAGAAAAGAAAAGATAGACCAGACCAGAACCTGTCATATTCAGCAATTGTGCTCAGTACCTATCTTTCTCTTAGTTCCTTGCTCACTGTTACAGACTATCCTCTATCTAACTAACATAATATGTTGTGGATTTGACTCACACCCAGGAACTAGCAGTTGTTGGGAAAAAGTGATTATATATGTAGCAAAGAATACCTAAGAAGAGGAGGATTTCCTCCCTGTCATTCAAATGATTATTACACATTTACCCTGTACCTGGCAGTAGGTTATATTACAAGATATAACCTAACTGCTGCCCTAACTGATTGGGGGAAGACAGACCAGCAGAGGCAATGATACCACATTGTGATGGGGGCTCCTAAAATTCAAGAGCGAGCTTAGGTGACCATAGGAAAAGCACCGCAAATGATGTCTCAGCTGAGCTCTGGAGTGTGTGTGTGTGTGTGTGTGTGTGCATTGGTTGGACCAAAAGTAAATTCCAGACTCACACAGGGTCTCAGCAGAGAGCAGGATCGGCATATGTCAAGGAGCACAGACTGCTCACAATGGCAGCCTGTAAATGGGGGAGGCCCTGGCACTTCAGTTTCCCACCATGTGGCCACAAAAAACATGCCCATAAGGTTCTCAATAGAGACCTCCAGGACTGGGCCCTGCCTGTCTGCAGAGATGGTCCTTTAGCCTCAAAAGACCCCAGCAGCCTGTCCTGAGTTATTATGATATCCCTCTGTGTGTCATATCCACTCCTTTTGATCTTAACATTTCCCCTCCAAACCATGGGGCTACATTGAATGGTCCTATCAGAAATCACTGCTTGCTAAGAGGGATTCTGAAATCCCTCCAGAAATTAAAGGGTTAAGCATGTGAGCACTCAGGGTGGGAAATCATCACTTACAGATTTTAATTTCATCTATCAGACTCAAATTAAATAGTAAATAAGTTGTTTTCTATTCCACTGCCAAATTGTTCAGTTCCAGGAAGCCTTCCTTCTGGCCTGAAGCCAGGGTGGCCAACTATCTTGGTTTGCTCAGGACTGCCCTGATTTCAGCACTGAAAGTCCTGTGTCCCAGAAAACCCCTCAGTCCCTGGGAACCAGTGAGAGCTAGTCACCCTACCTGAACCCTGCCCTGCTGTTTACATCCCCTTCTCCCCCCATCTAGGCACAATGGAGGGGGAAAAGTTGGCGGCAGCTTTCCTTCAGTTTCTTTTTTCCTATCTTCTGAGAAAATCAACGAAAGTCTGTTGAGGTCCTGTGATCATATTTTCTCTCTCTTCTTAATTGTACCACTCATTCTGGATGATTTTCTATATCCCTACAATGCTTTTTTTTAACACACTCCTGACTCATGAATTCTTGGTCCCTTGCATAATTCCAGAACTATTTCCTCTTTGATCTTGTATTGTATGCCTTGGAAATTCACCGGAGCCATATATGCAGTTTTGGTCACACCCAGTTTGTTTAATATGAGCAGTTCTTCTGGATACTTCTCCAGGGGTTACTGGCAATGTTTTCACAGGTGGTGGAGCAGGGCTTCTGAGGTCTGCTTGATTCACAGGGAGATCTCTCCGTACACCAACAGACACAGCTCTATTTCATGGCTCAGATTGTCCCCACTAAAATCAGAAATGCATGCTGCTTTAATGCAGTCTCAGGAATTTAAATGCCATGTGTAAACTGATGATTTTTATAGTTATATCTGCAGCCTGTTCATCATCCCTTACCTCCAAATTCATATATCCAGTGCCCATTAAAATCTCCATGTGGATATCCAATAGGAGTCTTTAAAATACCCTAAACCAAATGTAACATGTCCCCAAACAAACCCCTGATCTCCATTTGCAAACTGCTTCTCCCCTAGGCTTTTCTACCTCAGTAAATGGCAAATACATATTCTTGTTGTTCAGGCCAAAAATTTTGGCCCATCAGCAAATCAACTGGCCGGCAAGTACTGCTGGCTTGACCTTCAGAATATATCAGTCTGATACCTTCTCCTCACATTCACGGTTACTACCCTTGTCCAAGTCAATCATTTCTCTCCTGGTTTATTGCAGGAGCATCCTAATTGACCTTCCGGTTTCCTATCTTTGCCCTCCTAGCTTATTCTCCATGTTGCAGCTACAGTAGAGTAATCCTCTAAAAATGTTAAGTCAGATCATGCCACCCATGCTCAAAGCTATTGAGTAAGTTCTCATCTTAGAGTAAAAGCCAATGTCTTTACTGATGGGCTAAGAAGGCTTACACAATCCATTCCTCCTCTACCCCTTCTCTCCGACTTCATTTCCCACTTCTCTCCACCTTACACATTCTGCTCCAGCCATACTGGCCTCCTTGCTATTCCTCAGGCATTCAGCCTTTCATCTCAAGGCCTTTATGCTATTTCCTTTGCTCGACATGCATTTTCTCCAGGTGATTCCACGGGTTTCAATCTCACCCATGTGGGTTTTTGTTCAAATGTCATTTTCTCAGGAAGGCCTTCCCTAACCACCTTATCTTAAGTTGCAATCTCCACCATTTACCTAGCACTCTCTTTTTCTCTACCTTCCTGGTCTCCATATGACTTATTATTTTTGTGATCAAGGTTGGGGCAAAGCCCGATGTGGTGGCTCACGCCTGTAATCCCAGCACTTTGGGAGGCCAAGGTGGGTGGATCACTTGAGGTCAGGAGTTTGAGACCAGCCTCATCAACATGGTGAAACCTCGTCTCTAGTGAAAATACAAAAATTAACCAGGCGTGGTGGTGCATACCTATAATCCCAGCCACTCAGGAGGCTGAGGCAGGAGAATCCAGCCTGGGTAACAGAGTGAGACTCTGTCTCAAAAAAAAAAAAAAAAAAAAAAAAAAAGATGGGAACTAATGAGCCAGAGCCTGGGAAACACTCATACCCAGCAGTGGCCCAGCATGCTATCAATGGAGGACATTTGTAATGGGCATTAATGGTCTATTCTACCTACTATCATATGCATATTCACTTTGGAGGGTGTTTTAAGGATTAGAAGTTTGAACTCTGCAGAGATGAAGCATCATGGGAAATAAAAGCCAAAAAACCAAACAATTCTACCACTGAGGGCATCAGAGGATATAATACCCCTTTTATACATCTTCATCATAGTCCTTGATCCAGCATTTAAAATCCATGATGAAATTTATTTTCAGGTGCTTTTTACAAGAATAAACTTCTTGTTTTCTGAATATGTCCAGCTCAGATCTGGACTCTCTTTTGTACGTAATAATCACACAGCTCAAGCAATGATTTTGTTTTAAACAAAGATCCTAGTGGTTACTGCCACAACCTCAGCAGCATTGCCACCATCGTTTGTTTGGATTTCCCTGTTACCACACAGGTAATAACATCCTCAAAGCAGTATGCAGTATCAGCAAAAAGGCCAAATCAATGGGGAATAAGAGGTTTTTTCAAGCTAAGAGGCTGTTATTTAGAATAAAAGGCAATTTTGCTTTGTTGAAAAGCGCTCCTTTCCAACCATTTCCTAAAGCAAAATTTTAAAAATTGATCATTTTCAGAATTTGAAAAGCTCATGAAAATACAACCACACCACATTTTCTGCTTTGATGACTCACTAAAGTCAAAGCTCTCTGAGACCTTTTTCCACTTCATCTCTTTCTCACCTATGCGGAGGTGCCAGCGGAATCACCTTCCACTGACTCACGCAAGGTCACTTCACAGCATCTACATTTTGGAACTCAAATGTCCTACTCCAGTTACAACCAGACAGCAAAACCATACAAATCACCATTTACTCTTTTCCCTAATGGATCTTACTTAGGAAGAATAATGGCCTACTCTGCATCATTGCATATTTTATATTTATATTCAGAGTTAGACAAGAAACAGCTACTATTATTCTTCTAGCCTGAAATATCATTTGTGAATGAGCTATTTGCTACAAATATCATTGTTGGGTCTCATCTACATTCCCTGAAAAAGTCCTGTGAATGCCCCATCCGTAAACCCTAGGCCAGGGTTTCTAACGTCGGCACTACTAACATCTTGGACCAGATAGCTCCTTGTTGTGAGGGACTGTCCTGTGCACTGTAAGATGTTTAGCAGCATCCTTGACCTCTACGAACGAGATGCTAATAGCAGCCCCTCAAAATACCTTGACATTATCAAATGTCAGATGCTAATAGCAGCCTAATCAAAAATACATTGGCATTACCAAACGTCCCCTGGAAACAAAATCACTCTTGGTTGAGAACCACTGCCCTGGGCTTACTCCTGGTCATCTGCAGACAGTTCTCCACCAGTGGATGGTGTTTCTCTAATGACACCTTTCAACTGTGTGTTGACAGGTGCGAATGTGCCAGCCTCACTAGAATCTAAGTTCTTCCTGGTCTCTGCCCAAGGGTGTTTCCTGGTCATGGGAGTGTGATGGCGCTGCACTAGGAGTAGGCTGTAGTGCTCCCAACCCATGAGGGAATAGACTGAATGGGCAAATACTTAGCTGCTTCCTTGCCTTTCAGAGGAACTGCTGAGGTGTGCTCTTCAGAGTCTCTCAGAGGGTCCACAGCAAGAATGAGCTGGTTTCCACAATCCACTCAATCATGCACCCTTTGTTGGCTCTCCTTTCTACCCTGTCTCAATTTCTCCTTCCCTCACCTGCTTTAGTAAGATCACCTCCAACTAATGCACCGGCACTCAAATTTCTGTCTCCTGTCTTGCTTTAGGGGGAACCTAAACTGAGACAGTGATCTTCCGAGTTTGGGACTGCACTTTAGGAGTCAGATATGGGTTTGACCCTGGCTCTCCAATTCACAGAGGGAAACCCTGGCATTTAATCACTTCTCTAAGTCTTTGTTATCTTGTATATAGAAAGAGCTGTAATAATGGGCATATTCTTGTGGGTTAAATAAGATCATGCATACAAAAATTTAATATGGCACTTGGCTATAGATGGTCAATAAACATTGGCTTTTATTATTGGTCTATAAATGATAAGATTTGTGTTACAGCTTCATCACTTCCTAACTCCCTGCTTTGAGGCAGGTGTGATATACATACGTAGAAGAGAATTCTGATATGATACACCATGCTCACCCCCCTATTTTTTCCCCACAAACCTTCCTCCTGGTGTCAATTTTGGCTTACACTACACTTCGTAGAAATCCAAAGAGGCTTTCTTTGGCATTAAACTACCTCAGCTTAGGACATACGGCTTCTAGCATCTCAGAATTTCTGCTGGGAATTATACCTCAGTTGGAGGACTTTCCTTTTAACCTAATAAAAAATAATTCATTCAATAAATGTTTATAAGCCCCCTCCTCATGGTAATGCCTGTTCTGTGTGTTGGGCCACAACCATGAACAAGACACACAGAGTGCCTGTCTTCATGGAGTTTAAAGTCTAGGGCCAATCTCACCAATTAGTTCTAAATAATTAATTCAGAATCCATAAAATGCTTAAGGGGTTTAACACTCCAGGGGGTGTTGCAGACTTGCTGCAACAATGGCTCATAAAAAAAGCCTGGAGAAAGGGATAGCCTGAACTGAGAACCACTGAAATACCCGAATTGACCTGGCAGATCCAGGAGAAAAGGATTACAAGTCTCAGGGCAGCCTCCTGGAGTGGATACATATATCACAGGAAGCCAGAAGACCCAGCAGAGAACTATGTTCCCTCGAGGGCCAGGTGGCACGCCGCTCATCGAGGCCATCGGGAATGCACTGGGGAAGGGCACTGGTGAGCAGGCACCTGTGTCACCAGGTTTGGTAGCAGACTAGAACTCACAATAGAAAAGGAGGTTATGCTTGGTGTTGTTGGCAATAGGGATGATGGGTGTTGAAAATCTCCCCCCTCAAGCAATAGAGGCTAGGCGGTGGTGCTTCCTCCCTCCTTTCCTTTTGCAGATGTAGGACCTCCACCTGAAGGCTTTCCTCACCCAATCCCAATTCCACCTGCTTTCATTTTTCACAGGCTTTATCCCCCCAAAACTGCTTTCACTGTTACCTCTGACTCTGATGCTGATCTGCTTCCTGGGGGGGCCTAAGTGACACAACGAGCTTCTAGAAATGTTTTTCATACCTAATTCTAAGTTCTCTGTTCCACCACAGCAGCTGCTTTTCCTTTCCTCCGTGGTTAAAATAAGAGAGTTTCCCAAAGCTCATCAGATACCTGCAGCAAAAAGAAAAAAGCAGAATGCTGCAGTATATTTTCAGGGAAGATGCACAAAAGTAAAGACAACAAAGAATGGCAAAACTAATTGTTTTCAGTGTGAAAAAAAGGTTTTAATCAACTTTTTTGGTCTCGCTCTGTTGCCCAGGCTGGAGTGCATTGGCTCAATCTTGGCTCACTGCAACCTCTGCCTCCCAGGTTCAGTCGATTCTCCTGCCTCAGCCTCCTGAATAGCTGGGATTACAGGTGCCAACCACCACACCCAGCTAATTTTTGTATTTTTTAGTAGAGACAGAGTTTAGCTATGTTAGCCGGGCTGGTCTCGAACTCCTGACCTCAAGTGATCCTCTGGCCCGGCCTCCCAAAGTACTGGGATTACAGGTGTGAGCCACTGTGGTATAATCAACTTATTTTCAAGGCCTCTGACTACTTCTTGTAGAATCTAAACCAATCTTCTCACACACCTACCTGATTCCACAGCCAACGAGAAGGTCGGAAAACAGGATGCGAGGCTGGGTGCCAAGGCAACACAGCACTGAGGGGAGGATAGTACCTTATCATTTTTCTTTCTTTTCTTCTTTCCACCGCCTTGCTTTTTTTCCCTTTTTATGGCCAAGGTAAGTATGGGATGTGGGCCAAAACAAGTTTAATCTGAATTGTTCATTTTAGCTTAAAGTATTTTCTCATGAACACATCACACAAGCCTCTGTGGAAAGAGGACCCCAGGGCAGCTTGAGGCACTCATATGTGACTAATTAATGCACAAAGCAGGCAATTAATTCCCTTCATTAGAGTTCTTCCCATCGCTGGGCTTAAAGTGATCTTCCTGTGAACTCCCACATATATTAACTGTTTGTCTAACGACACCTTTCAGCTGTGTATTGACGGGTGTGGATGTGCCAGCCTCACTAGAATCTAAGTTATTTGAGGGTAAAATCTATAGTTTATTCATCCTTGTAAACTCCATAGCACTTGTATAGTGCCTTGTACACAGTATACACCGAACACTTGAGAGCTTGCGAAAGCAGTGCTGGAACAGACAGTAAGTCTGCTGCAGACAGCAAGCTTACAAGGGGTGGTCAGTGGTACCAAATGGAGCAGAGCATTTAAAAGGAAAAAAAAAAAAAAGATCACTGTAGTTGATGACCATGTTGTGCAGCAGAGTGGTAAAGCTATAAGCCAAATTCTCAGCCTCTAATGAATGAACAATGAGCCAGTAAGTGTAGATACCCTTTCAAGAAGTTTGGAGACATAAGGAAGGAGACATAGCATGACAGCTTGACTGATGGCAGGGTAAAGGATTTTTTGCTGTTAAAAAGTGTTGAATAAGGTCTTGAATAAGACTGTAGACTTAGAAGAAGAAATCAACAGAGATGCTATAAGACGGAAAGGGAATGCTTGAATGTGTAGAACAGGTGGGCAGGTATGGGCCAAGGTCACAAATGAAGAGCCTAAGCTTTGAAAGGAGGGAGGGGATACCTATTATTTGAAAGGAGGAAGGATGATGGAGAGAACATCTGCTTGTAGTTCTGAGGGCAGGGCTTCGAGCTAACGCAGAACAGAAAAGCTATGGAAGCAAAAATGAGAGTCAATTAAAGGAAGGACTATTGAGTTGAAGAGAACAGCCATAATTTTGTAGAAGAATCTAATCAGCCTAATATTATGACTTTATATATCTACACTTAGTAAGTCAGAACCAAAGAGAAAATGAATGGTGGTGTTATCAGTTTCCTAGGGCTGCAGTAACAAAGTACCAAAAATGGTGTGGCTTAAAATAACAGTTCTGAAGGCTAGAACTCAGAAATCAAGGTGTCTGCAGGGCCAAGCTTTCTCTGATGGCTCTAGGGGAGAAGCGTCCTTACCCCTTCTAACTTCTGGTGTTTGCTGGCAAGCCTTGGTGTTCCTGGGCCTGTACGGTCACATGCTCATCTTCCCTCTGTGAGTCTGTGTGTGCAAATTTCCCCTTTTAAAAAAACACCAAATTGGATCAGGCTGACCCTGATGATCTCACTCTATATTTGATTACCTCAGTACAAACTTATTTCCAACTAAGGTCAGATTCTAAGGGACTGGGGATTAGGGATACAACTTACCTTTTTTAGGGAACACAATTCTACCCATAATAGATGGGTGCAAGGATGTAGGTCGAAGGCTGGCAAGTGAGCCTAGATAAAGGGAGTGAGAGAAAATGAAGATGCTAATGAGAACATGGGGATGGCTGACCATGGGGCCCACACTGGAAGAGAAGCAGATTCTGGAGACCAAGAGTTTGGGTGATGGGGTAAAGGCTAAGGATTAGCAGGCAGGAAATTACAGAGCAAGTTGGTTCAGCAGCAGTCATGGTATGAGACAAGCCTGGGAGAGTGGGGACGTCAGGATCTAAGATCTCGGATTCGTGATGAGGCTGGAGGTTTGGCTGTGACTATGGCAGGTCAGCTGCAGAAGGTAATTTGTTACTGGGAGATGATCCAGTTGAGGTAACCTCCAGAGGCCAGGGCACCAAGAGCAGTTTCTCCATCCACATGGAAGAAATATGGAAGATGACATCAGGGAAAGGGACAAAGGACAACTGTATTGGGAAGAGCCAATTATGAAGAAAGGCAGGAGAGTATCCTGTAGCTCAGGAGATAAGGACATGGGGAAAGGGCAGAATATTTGGAGGGGAAAGACTCCAAGAGTCCTAAGAAATGGGGCACAAGTGTGGAAGGAATCCTGAGAAGGAGGGAACATGGAAATTCCTGTGGGACCACAGTACAGTGGCAGAAGTGGTCTCTTTTGGCGAAGAAGAGAAGTAAAGTACATTGGGGCTGGAGAGGGAGGAAAAATGAAGGCAAAACGATGAGCCAAAGCCTTAACCAGATACTTCGTGTTGTGACCGTCATTAATTTACTGGGCAAAACTTGCCCTTTTGTTTGTGTTGAATGTTCCTCTTAATGTAATAAGAGAGTGGCTGAAAAACTCCTGTCATTGGTAAACCAAAATGTTGGAACTGACTTTTGGTCACGGTCCTCTAAGTAAGATTCAGCAGCTTTGCTAGTCTAAAGGGCCCTGTGTTGGATCCTGACTGCGGTTCTATATGGAGGACACAGGCAAGGAGAGGAGCAGCAGGAGAGCTGCTTTGTTTCATAAAATGGGGACACTGGTACCTCCCTCATAGGGCTGCTTGGGTTTTCAGCCTACAGTTAAGTCCTTAATAAATATTAGTGGTGGCAGTTATCATTATTACAATAAATCCCATAGTTTAATGGGGGAGGGTTTAAAGTACACTCCTCAAAATCATAGTAACAATAATGAGTTCCTCTCCCTCCTCCCTTTCCCCAAAGATAAAGAGTACACTAACATGATCCCGGAACATTTATTTCCAGAGGCTTTTGATAGAAGAGCACAATCTTGAATAAAATTACACCACTGTACTTAAGGGCAACACTACATAGTAAGCAAAATCTGCTCTGAACCCTTTCACAGAAGAGACATTTCAGAAAGGAATTTTACATCTCCTGACAGTTTTACAACATTCATACCTCTGATGCACTTCAAGCCCCAACCCATCTCTCATTTTCTAACTTCTTTAAGAGAAATGTGTGTTCACAAGTTGTGTGTGCGTGCACATGTGCCTCTGTGTGTACACAAAAGGCTCATTTTACCTACTTGATAAATGAGCTGAGACGATGTTTTGGAAAAAAAAAAAATTGGAAAAAAAATGTTACCCCAACACGATGGAGAAGCCAATCCAAAAAGGCTTCATGCTAGAGCTAGCTTTCTCCTCAGAAACTTACATCCTAAAAACGTCCCTATGGGTGCCTAAAAATGGAAATCCAGTGAGTTCATGGCCTTGAGTTCACTCCTGTCCTGAATTTCTCCCAGTGCAGGTCCAGAAGGGCGAGATGTGGCAGAAAGGAGAATGTGGGAATGTGTGAGTATCCCACAGCCAGCTCACAGTGCAGCTTGCACTCAGAAAGGAGACTCAGGAACACAAGGTCTCAGGATGCACAGTTCACCTTGGCCTCATGTACCTGGGCTGGGGAGAGGGAGACCATTCAAAAGCCTGTGCTTGGCCGGGCGCGGTGGCTCACGCCTATCATCCCAGCACTTTGGGAGGCTGAGGCGGGCAGATCACTTGAGGTCAGGAGGTTGAGACCAGCCTGACCAACATGGTGAAACCCCGTCTCTACTAAAAATGCAAAAATTAGAAAGGTGTGGTGGTATGCACCTGTAATCCCACCTACTCGGGAGGCCGAGGCAGGAGAATTGCTTGAACCTGGGAGTCGGGGGTTGCAGTGAGCCAAGATTGCGCCACTGCACTCCAGCCTGGGTGACAGAATGAGACTCTGTCTCAAAAAACAAAAACAACAAAAAACAAAAGCCTGTGCTTCAACCTGACTCTTCAGCCTTGGTTTCTCCCAGTACTGTCACTGGGTCTTAGGAACTTTAATGCTCATAACTAATCCCTGTGCCCCAGGAACTCCATTATGAGCCTCAAGAGTCCTCCTTAAGGTATTCAGCTGGTGACTTCAGTCTGACCACTAGCCACCTGCATAGTTCCATAGCCCTTCTTGGCATCTCAATGGGCAGTCATGGTGCCTTGCCATGTAGGGCACATAGCCTGCTTTAAGAAAAGAAGATGGGTAGAGGAAGCTGAGGCTGTTGTCCAGGCCACTGCTGAGTCCTGGCACGGGGTTGAGTGAAGTTCTTGTGAGACAGGTGGGGCCCTGGGGGACCCTATTAGGCAGATGCCTTTGCTGCTTTCTGAGCCTGGTACTCCTGCTTCGCTTGCTCCCTCTGTTGCTGTTCTCTCTGGATCAACTGTACAAGGTCTAGATGCCACTGCTGCAGATTCTGCTCATAGGTGGCGATGTCCTCTGCTTCACAGGTGGAGAGTTTTTCCTTGACAAGCTGGGTGGTCAGACTTAAAAGACCTTCTGACTCAATTTTGCCCAGAGCTTGAAGCTTAGAATGTAAGGCCTGTTGGAAACAAATGGGAAAAATGAGAAGAAAGGTAGAGAAGTGAGAGAAAGATACAAAGAGGAAAAACTAGCCCTGAGTGACTGACTTTAGATTTGAACAAAAGTTTGCTGACTCGTAGTTTAGTCCTCATTCTAGTGGCCCAGAATGAAGTCACCTGCAAAATAACCACACATTTTGCTGGTAGAAAAAAACCATTTTGTTGGGAAATGGCCATGCTGCCTTTCATCCAGGTGCTGTTAGCTGTGGTTATTTTTTTCAGCTCGGCAATTTTGCTAAGATGCACCACATGTAATTTCTCCCCTTTCACTCAAAAACAGTAAATGGAACTCCATATGCTGTGTCTCCCTGTGTAATTTCTTGTTTTAAACCACAAAGACAGCCAGCCTCTAACAAATCTATGTTTCCACCCTGACCTAACCAAACCAAGCAGCAAACTCCAAAAATAAGAATTCTAATATGCAAACAAAATGGCAGAGGCATCTGATAACTGGAGCAAGCCCAACCATACAGGTGCCTTCAGAATAACTGAAACAAGTATTTGCCTTTCTGACGTTCCTCTCAACAGATGGAAATCAGTTCAAGGAATAGCTCCCCTGAGTGCCTGCACCGTTAGAAGTGTCTACCTGCTGTGCTCCACTGCATTGGGTCTTAGGAACTCTAAGACTGCAGGTCAGTCTTTATGTATTGCCTGCTTACAGCTCCATCTGAAATGGCAGCTTGGTTTGGTTGGTGTTGTGTTCCTGGAGAAGTAAGTATTAAAAACATTAATCTATTTAAGTACTTTAAGATGTACTCTCTCATTAGAGAGAGGGCCACTTACGGGGCCAGCTGTAGCTTATACCACACATCCCCATGTTCCACAAATAAATGCCACTCATTGGCACAGGAAAGGAGGCTTGCTTAACAGGGTTGGGGGTGGGCAGGGTGCCTAGGCTCCAGGAGGGGCCAGAGGCCTAGTGTGAGAGTCAATCATATAAAAATGGCTCCCAAACAAACGACCTCTGACTAATAAAAATCAGGCAACAGGAAGAAAAGGAAATGTAAAACGAAAATGATCTCTCTCTGACAACGCTCTCCATGTGGGGTTTGAGGCCAACAAGACAGCTTGGGACACCAGAATGAGGACTAAACTACGAGTTGGCAAACTTTTGTTCAAACCTAAAGTCAGTCACTCTGGGCTAGTTTTTCTCAGCTTTGCTGTCATCTAACATGAGAAAGGTAGTCTCTAGCATCCAGAGCTCTCGCGAGGAGAAATGCACTGGTGCCCAACACGCAGTTAGTAGTCAATAAATACTTGCCTTTTAAAAATTTTCATAAAAATACATTTGTAGAGGAATGAGGGCTGAGAACTTAATGCAGGCACAGGTTTCTATTCTCTGAGGCAAAGTATATAAGAAACAAGAGAAGGAAGTTTTAATTTTTAAGAATGGTATGGCAACCTTGGTCAATGTGAATGCAATGAATCATAATTTATGGGGCTAAGGAGATTTTTTTCTTTAGCCTTTCTAAATACACAAGATTAAGCAAAGAGCCTGAAGGGGCAGGCATGCAAATTCTCATCCCAGCTATACTGCCAATTCTCTGGGTACCTTGAGAATATCGATTAACCTTTCTTTCTCAGTTTCAAATTATAAGAGGGAAGTTGAGCAATGACTTTATAGAAGTACTGGGAGAAATTGCTGCTAAAAATACAACAGGCTCCTCCTTACAACACTGGGAATTAGGTTCTAATTACTGAAAATATTTAAACATAATAATCTAGCAAAGTTTACATCTTATCAGTAAGAAAATGACACAAGTTACACAAAACAAGTGGGAAAGTTTTTTGCTGTACCAAGAATTCCCATTCTGACAGCATTTTTTTCCCCCTTTGCACTAGACAAGAATCAAAGCAGCTAAGAAGCCAAGAGTTCAAACACTGAACACGGTTCTTTCCTGACACTGATCACAGAGCATTTTGGGATGTACAGAGTTAGAAGCTACCAAAGGTAGCTTGAGTGCTCAGGGCTGTTCTGGAAAGAAACAGTGCAAACTGTTTACAGCTTCTATGCAGCACAAGAGAACAACACAAAGCTGCCAAAGATGAGCAAAGAAAGACGCCCACGTCTTATCTCTACATACTCAAATGTGGCATTATAGTGTCTAACTGGGTTTTTAGGTTATCAAACACATTTAGTGCAAGATGGAGAAATGGCCAGATACTTTCCACCTGGGGTGGGAGTCAGGTTATTGCTATGAGGAGGCAAGCAATTATCCAGCTGACAGGTGCATATCAGGAATAAGTGGGTAATGACATGCCACCTTAGTGAACAAAACTGTGACCGATTAGCTCAAGTACAAAAAGGAGCATAAAAATTCCATTGGTTTCTTTTAAGACCACTTCCTGTGCAAAGCAATAAAAATGTAATTTTTGATGTCAGTTTTTAATGCCTCTTTGTGTGACACTGATGCAGAAAGAATGCTTATCCATCACCACAGGAGAGAAGTGTGTTTTATGCGCTGCTAAGAGAGACACATTCTGCTAAGATTCACCTTAAATCGTTCCAGGTACTGAGGAAGCTTGGACTGCTCTGTTTCCTCGATGTCTAACTGCTCCACCAGTTTTTCTGACCCCTGGTTGTCTTCATCATTTTGGGACTGCTCCTCTGAAGCCCCATCAGCTGAAGTCAGAGCCTTCAGCACTGCATCCAGCACATCGAGCTGTGGAGCAGAAAGAGGGTCAGCAACCAAATGTTTTATGGCCCAAAAGCACATGGTGAAGAAAGGCTAGAGAAGGCGAAAGAAAGGAAGAATGAGCTCTAAAAGACTGTGAAAAGATTTCTCTTATAAAATTGTAGGAAATATAAATGGTTATATTTTTTCACATTATAAACACCCTATCAGATGGCGTGGAAAACAGTACAAGACAAATAGTAGAAATAAGCAAGCTAGCCTGGGTATGGTGGCTCATGCCTGTAATTTCAGCACTTTGGGAGGATGATGTGGAAGAATTGCTTGAGCCCAGGAGTTTGAGACCAGCTTGGGCAACACAGGGAGACTCCATCACTTAAAAAAAAAAAAAAAGCCAAGCATGGTGGTGCACCCCTGTGGTCTCAGCTACTAAGGAGGCTGAGGCAGGAAGATTGCTTGAGCCTGGGAGGTGGAGGCTATAGTGAGCCATGATCACACCACTGCACTCCAGCCTGGGTGACATAGTGAGACCCTGTCTCAAAGACAAAACAACAAAATGCCAAATAAGCGAGCTACGAATTATTTGTATAAGTGAATCCGCACAATGGCAGCTAAGTTCGCTTTTAGTTAGCCAGACAGGAATCCAGGAATTATGCTTGATGGGCACTAAAGTACCTCCCACTTCCATGTCTTTCTTCCTCAATCAGTTTGGATTTGGGACAAAGGGATAGACAATTACAGAACACAACCAACCAAAGGCCATTTTAAGTGTATGTTAAAGCCTCTGGATACAGGCAAGGGTCCCCCTCAGAAAGATTTTTAGCTCACATGGTATCTGTAAATTAAGGATCAGTGTAATCCACATAAGCTGCTGGCAAAGACCAGAGATGCAGACATGAAATTCATTTGAATGAGGTGATTTCTGTGACTTAGGAAGTAAATTTAAAAATAGAGCATTTTTGTTTTGACCCCTCTCCCCTCTACTTTCACTTTGAGGTATATCTCCCTTGACCCACAGAGGGCCTAATCATCAGAAATGGGATATTAACAACAGCAAGGCCAGTAGAAACACCTACCTGAAACCAATTAATCCTGTCTATGTCATATCAGAACAGAAATCCTAAAAATATGCCAAGGCCTTTTAATACCACTAATACATCACATCCAAACTGGACACATAGCACATTCTTGCTGACATGTGAACTCATTTTCTACTGTTAGAATGCAAAGAATGCAAATCTGGCTGAGATTGGAAGGAATATTTCCCTGGCAAAGGATTTATGTATAATTTTGTGTTTTCAATCACCAGTACTGACTACAGCAGGGTTAAAACAAGTATAGTGAGAAATGTATATCCTTTGTTATAAACGTCTGGCAAAGAGCATAATGATTCACTAGACATAAGTATAAGGTGACAGGACAGACACCAGACCTGACCACCTCAGGACTGAAATGAAAGCCAAGGGATGAGTCCTAGCAACCAGAGTCAAGAAAAAACAAATATGTGGCTCTACGGTGACCTTTACGCCATGGTAACAAGACAACCAATGTCCTTTTCAGGACTCACACTGGCTGTAAAAGCTGTTTGGACAGGAGCAGACACTGCAGCTGCCTGTGGGGTGTAAGGCGCATCATGTCTCCTGGAGTTCGAGCAACCTCATACCATCAAGGGTCCTAGGTGACCAAGAGGCATGAGCTTTGGGGCTGGTGGGAGAGTAGTGTTCTCGTCCTGGTAAAGTGAACACCTTAGAACTTTGAAAGAAACATCTGACCGAGATCTCATCAGCATCACACATTCACACAGAATGGTTTATGATGGTTCCATCTCTGGTCCCCAGATTCATTTCTTGAGGACTTTTATGGGGAAAAATGCTATGTAGCCTCTCAGGACTACATGGGGTTACAGAAACACCAAACATATTTAAAATGAAATTTTACCCTCTCTTGAGTTCCCACTGAGATTTTTTTTTTTTTGGTAAGGAGGTGAGGGACGAGGCAGTGGAATAGTTTTTTTTCCCTAGACAATGAACTATAAATCAATGTTAATCATATTTTCTAGTGCCTTTGGTCAGGAGCATTGAAAATGTTTGTGGTTTTGCATTTTTTCGACTTGATAAATACCTATTCTATAGACATATAGAAAGTAGGGGTAGTGGAAAGACAATGAAAACAAATTTAAAGCTCAGGTTATGGGAAACAGATAGCTAAATCTCACTGCTTTAGAGCTGAAGAACATACCGCTTCTCTACACAGCTTTATGTCTTCTGGGGAGGCAGCCACTTTCTCCATCACTTGAAGGGCTCTGTCAAGGTAGCCTGGTTTCCATATCAGAGGCATGTTGTGGTACACAGCCCGTAGCCCTTGCTGCAACTCCACCTTCCCTGTGGCCAAAAAGAACAATAAAGAATGCTCAGCCATGTCTTCCCACCATTTCTAAGACTGAGGACCTGAAGGCCCAAGTGAATGTTCACCTGGCAGCTCTAGAAATAGAGAAGGATCATTTTAAATCTGTACCAACAGACTCATCTCATTCGGTGACACTTCAGATGGATAATGACGAATGTGGTAAAATTCACTGTATCCATTTTGTAATGCAAAATTACATGAACTTAGTTTTCTTCTTTCTCATTTGGGCTGAGGATGTATATATAAACCACTGGGCTGAGGGCAATTGAGAGGCTGACATATATGGCTCTAGGTAAGGATACCCTTAAAAAACAAGTCAACTGAGATACAATTTTTGTTTCAAGAACAAAATCTTCCCCAGAAAAAGAAATCTCACAGCTTTCCTACTGTGAAAATTTTGTCAACATCCGACAACTTTTCCTGCTAGGAAATGTCTGTCATTTTTTGAAATCCTTCAAAACACCCAATCCTTATGAAAAAAAAAAAAAACCCTCATCTTTCCCTTCTTTCCTTTGAGTTTCATCAGTTTTAAAATCACAGAGTTCTCATGATCTTTTTGGATCTCTGGACATGAATGTTTCTCTGGGTACCTCAAGCCATCACACCTGGAGTTCAAGATGTGGATGCTAGACAGCAGGGTCTTCTGGTAGGGAGATGGCTGTCTGTATTCCTGTGGCACAGAACCTGGCTGCACTAATGACCAAAGTCACCTTGAGCTGCCCAGTCTTAAATCCACCTTCTTTTATCTTTCCTGGGAAGGAGGATTTGGGAAAGCCAGAGTAGGACACAAACAGACAAAGCTTATCAGGCGACAGCTAATTTTAGACCTTTAAGGTGCTTGGGGCTGGACTGCAGTTACATTCTGGGCAGCTGCTTCCATCAGGGTTGAGTGAGGCTGCATGGCAAATGACACAATGAGAGCAAAGAGCTTCTGATCTGATGGCTGCTATCACAAAGAACCAGGGCCTCTGCTCACAAACCACAACAAAGTACATATTCTTTGCCCTGTCACTTCTGACCAATTCAGGCTGTATGACAGTCCTGAATGCTGATCTGAAAGCAAAGGAAAATACATGTAAATCAATATCAAAAGTAGGTGGCAAATAAGGAAAAAATTATTTTTAAAAAGAGTGGTCAACTCCTTTGTTAGTTTGATAGACAGTCAATAAACTCTGAAGTTCCTGAGTTATTATATCAGAATCGGCACCAAGAATAACACACTACATTCTGTTGGCAAAGATCAACTTCAAAAGCAGTCAAACTGCTATAACTTTATGACTTTTAAAAAACAAAGGTAAGCAGAAGCAATGTATAATTGAGAGATGCCTAACTACTTAAGAGACGATGGGAGAGTAATGAAATAACATAAATTTAATAAACGTCTGTAAATCGGGACGTTACATTTAGGTTGAATCTTATTTACCCAGATTCCACACAACCCAGGTTCCGAGGCCACTCTTCAGAAGGCTTTGTCCTCTTAACCTGTCTGATTTTCAATGCAATCAGGGCACAAGAGGAAAGCCACCACTGCACCTCCTGGTGCAATCACATGGTACCCATGAACCACTCCGCTTTTCCTGAAGTGCTACTACTTCTGCTCTTAGTTTATCTTCCCTTACCTGAAAACAATACCAAAGATACAAGTTCAACTCTAACTCTTAATTTCTTACCTTCTGGACTTTAGATCTAAAGAGACAGAAAGATCTTTGTTAATACTGGAAAAGATTCTACTAGCTAGTCTCCCTAAACAGGGCCAGAACATCCCTTTCTTTATCCCTTCTTCAGACTGATTACCACTGAATATTATTACCTATATCCACCAGAACTAGTTCTTGCTTTGCCAGTGATGGCAGGTTTTAAGAACCCTCTTTACTCTCTTATGGAGTAACTGTAAGGCCATCAAGGTCTATTTTTGTGTCTAAAAACGAAGGCTAATTGGATTTCACTGGTAAATTTAAATCAAATTACAATTTTATTATGAACTGGAAGAATGCAACAATTCTAACCATGAAGAACAGTATTTGTAAGGATCATTTAGCTTACCAAGAAGTGCATAGCCATACAACTGGGAACTGAAACCCACTGAGTTCTTTTGTTTTAGGCCTGGAAGCAATAGGGATGCACCAAAGTTCCTCTCCTCTTCCCACTGCAACAGAATATACTGGATCATGATCCATCTAAGCAACGAGTACTTTATACAAAAATGTGACTTTCAATGACACGAGGAAAAGAACATGTTATAGCATTAAGTAAACAAAGAAGAACAAAGCTATATATACATTATAATCCTAATTTTGGGATTAAAAGGTACTTACGTCAAAGAAAAATATAGGAAAGAAATACCCTATATGTTAATGGATTTTTGGGCAGTGAAATTATGAGTAATTTTGGTTTTATTCCCTGTATATCTTATTATTTTCCAAAAATTTGGCAATGAATAAGCGTTTCTTTTACAATCAGAAAAGCAAAACAAAACACAAATAAAGAGTACACTTTAAACCGACACTCGAGACAATCAAGATTCAACATGCTGTCAGCCCCACAATCACTCATACTGCTGTGGCCTGATGGAACAAGCTTTTGAATTTTAAAGAATTTAGCAATGATAAGACTTCTTCAGAGTGTTAGAATAAATACCACTATTAAATTGCTTTTAGATAGATTTGTGCTTCTCAAAAACAAATTAGGCAATCAGAAACAGTGATCGTTTCTTTCAGCCCATGGTGCAAAATTACGCTTTAATGAAAATGAAGTCTTTAGAGACATGGGGGAAACAAAGGGCAAAAACACAAGCATTGCTAAACCTGCTGCAGACTAGTAACAATGATGACTGGAGGACTTCCTGGCAATGCGGCCAGGGGAGAGCCTTGGCAACTCCCCAGTGGGATCTGTGATCTTCTTGGTGCCACATGAGTACACACTGGACAGAGCTGGAGCCCTAACTCTGGCTTCAAAACATAGAACACTAAGCTCAGGTTGCCCTGCACTGGTCTCTGCACCAAGAGATTAGGGAGGAAGCAGAGAATGAATAATGTCTGCAGGCTGCAGTTACAACCACGGGCAAGTGAGGCACCCCAGATGTTCATAGGCACCCAAACCTCTTTACTGTAAGTAGGCTTTGTGCAATACAAGTGTCATTTCTTGAGGCTGCTCCCCAGTCTTTGAGAAAAGCAAAGACCTCAGAAGAAAAACAACGCCCCCCTCCCAAGCACTTCTGCAGCACAGGTAAATAAAAGAGCTGGTAATTAAAAACCAAGTCATTTTACTTTCAAAAGGAAACCACTCTAAGAAGTTTGATTTTCCCCACCTAAAACTGCATGAAAAGTGGGGCCAACAAATAATAAATAAGGAGCCTTACAAACATTTTCCCCCCGTAGGGAAAAACATGAGCTACAGTAACAGGCTGTAGTAGGGGTTAAAGCCAAATGAACACTAAAATATCTAAGCACTAGATACCTTTGATGTGTTAGGAGTCGAGCAGGGGTGGTGACAGTGACTGGGATGGTGATACTTCTAAAGGACTTCAAAAAAGATGAATGAAAACAAACCAATGACTGTCTTAGAAATTTTCTGATCATTGTCTGGGGCTGCTGGAACTACTGCTGCTTATATGAAGCTATTCATGTGTCAACATAAATTAACAGATATCTTCCAAGCCTTTAGTTTCTTTTCTTTTCTTTTTTTCTCTTTGGAGACAGGGTCTTGCCCTATTGCCCAGGCTGGAATGCAGTGGTGTGATCACAGCTCACTGTAACCTCAAACTTATGGGATCAAGGGATCCTCCCAACTCAGCCTCCTGAGTAGCTAGGACTATAGGCATGTGCCACCATGCCTGGTTAATATTTTTTTTATTTTCAATTTTTGTAGAGATGAGGTCTTGCTATGTTGCCTAGCCTGGTCTCAAACTCCTGGCCTTAAGCAATCCTCTTGCCTTGGCCTCTCAAAGTACTAAGATTACAGGCATGAGCCACTGCTCCTGGCCCAAGCCTTTAATTTCTATTGTAGACACTATAATAGACTAATTCAGGTGTGGTTTCATCAATGCCTTCAAAGTTTTTCCATTTTATGCTTTGCCTCTTCCATTAATACAAAGCAAATCCTCATTCTCCCAACTTCCCCGCTTTATTCTCCACTTCATAGCTAGGCATCTTAAAAGAGTTGTCTATACCTCTAATCATTCTACAATCCATTCC
Organism: Pan paniscus; assembly: GCF_029289425.2. Classification (NCBI taxonomy): domain Eukaryota; kingdom Metazoa; phylum Chordata; class Mammalia; order Primates; family Hominidae; genus Pan; species Pan paniscus. The sequence goes on along the minus strand of NC_073253.2, from coordinate 43,083,354 downwards.
AATTTGATTTCCTGCTCCATTACTCATATGGAAACAAAGGTTACGATTTAGTGCCTCCCGTGCCACTAATGCATTTAATTGACTTTTTTTATTCCTCATCTTACCCTACCCCTTTGGAAGCATTCTACATAGCAGACCCTCTCTTCCTGTGGATTCTGTGGTCCAACACATTCCTGATTTCCCTTCTTTTTGCTTTCTAGCTCATTTGCAAACATTTACACATGGATGTATAAGTCTCCAAAATTATATCTCCAGTCCAGATCTTTCCATTAAGCCCCCAGTTCCTTGGTGAAATCTCGTGACTGTCTCAATTTCAAAATGCAACATGTTCAGAGTCACATTAATGATTTTTCTCATAACATCCAGTCTTTTCCCAAAGTTCCCTTTTGGAAACAACACATGGAACACCTTGCATCCAGACATATGAGTCAGAAACTGAGGAGAGAATATGTGTCCCCTGCTTCCCTGCCTCATCTTGTTATTTACCTTCCAAATATGCCCATTGGCTACTCTCTAACTGCATCATATCCTGGTCTCTATGCTACCATTATCCCTTGCTGAGATTCATGGTAGTCTCTCAGATGGTCTGACCATAGCCATCCTTGCCCTGCTCTGATAGCTTATCCACAGTACAGCCAGAAGGACCTTATCAAAACACAGATTTGATTATTATATGCCCTCTGCTTCTAACTTTTCAAGAGCTTCTCACTATTTTTAGAATGAACACAAAATGGCTTAGTATGGCCTACATTCTCCAACCCTCTCACCCCACGTCCTCCCTACCATTGTCTGTTGTAACTACACTGACTATCTTCTTCCAGCCCATTTCTGCTCACTAAGTTTTCTGCCACAGGGCATTTGGACATGTAATTTCCTCTTTTTGGACTGTTCTTCCCCTCCTTAGCCAGTTAATTACCAGTCATCCTTCAATAGTAACCTAAGAAATATTTCCTTAAGGAAGCCCTTCCTAACCAATTTAAGTTTAAAATACAGAGAAAACTCCCTATAATATAGTCTTTTCTTAGATTTCTCCTTTGCAGTGTTCATGATAGTCATAGTTTTATATCTCTGTGATTGTTTTGTTTAAACTCTGTGTTCTTCCTAAATTGTAAGCAGAAAATGTTTCCTCACCATTACATAACTAGCACTTGCCAATGTATGGAATTTGTATGTGTTCAATACAGTATATTTAATGAATTAATAATGAATGTGGGGTATATCATAAGACTATGACACTCATCTTAGAAAGGCATAACATGCCATCTACTCTTTAGAATGTGGTCTGGACTAAATGACCTCTTCAGTTCCTACCCAAACTGGGATTTTTGATGTTTACAATTGAGGTTAAGGGCAGATGGCAGAGGCAGACTAACTGGCTTTACCAGGTGGCTTCGTTACCTACTAGCTGGGGGGTTACTCTGTAACATCTCTAGGCCCCAGTCTCCTTATCTGCCTAGGGTTGTTGTGAGAATTAAATGCATTAATACATTTAAAACAAGAACATAGCCTGGTGTAAAGTAAGTGCTACTTAAAATATCAGTTATTGCTATTGCTATTCTTAGGACAACAATAAGCAATGATTAAACATGCGAACCTAAGATCTGAAACCACAACTTGATATTCTAGACTTTCCAAAACGGAACTGCCCTAGAGAAACCTTAGGAAAATACTGATACAAATGAAATAATTAGTATTTAATATCCCAGGTAATGGTCAACGTTAGCTGCCTCACTGCCTCTTTGACATGCCATGTCCAGCTCTCAATGACTACCAATGACCCATTTCTGAATGTCTGAGGTGCACTCAGCCTAGCTCAAGTTTCAAAATATGCACGAGGACTTTCTTTTGAGATTCTCTCAAGTGGAAGAACCTCCAATTCCATTTGTTAGAAACCAGTAACCAAAATGTATACAATAAACACACATTCCTGGTTGTGCCTGGCCACAGAGCTGCAGACACCTTTTTCCAGCTTTTGAGAGCAAGCCCCTGCTTGCCTTTTCTAAAGTTCTTAATACTGCTTTAGGGAAGATCACTTACACTGAAGTCTGTCTTCTTTGCCAGGCAATGAAATAAAACATAGAGGGAGAGAAGCTGGGTGGAAGGCACTTCAAAGGCTTCTTGCATCATGACCTCAAAAACCACAGATAAAGCATCTAGCAAGAAGATGAAAGTAAAAAAGAGAGGAAATTAGTTGTAGGTAATATTACTAAATCTCTATTTAACTATAAACACTCTTAAAACGTGGGGCATGGTTAAAAAAATGCAGAATTAAGAAGTAAAATATGCGGGCTTAGGCTCTGGCCCTAGTTCTTCCACAAACAAGGTTTTTCCTCAGCCTTTAGCTTCTATTTTACATACCAGAACGAACTAAATCAGGTGCTACTGCACCAACGTCCTGAAGGACATTAAATAAACCACTCATTTCTCTTGGCTCCCAGTATCATCGTCATAATGATAAAATACTATTTGCTTCACCTACTTCAAGAGAATTTTGGACAGTTCAACCAGAAAATGGCTCAAACTGTGATGCAAATTTAAGGCATCATGTCTACCAGCTAGAAGAGCTAAGGCATAAAGGAGACACATATATTCTCAAGGTCATCCTGACAGGCAGAGCAGAGAGGCTGGTCTGACTGCCCTATTCTCTGCTCTGGTACCTTCTCACTGTTAAGGCAGAAGAGGACAAAATGCTAAAGGAAACCCTAAATCTCAGGTGTTATTTCAAAGACAGCAAAATAATGACTATAAAAAGGACAATAAGGCTCAGTTTAAAATACTTGTTGGAAGGGAATGGGAAATGCTCGTTCATAAATTATAAGCCCCTGAGTATAACACGTAACATAAAATATTTGTTTGTACATTAATGCTGGTCATTAAAGCCTGGAGAGCAGGCTTTAAGCAATTTTTATTTTCCCTTGATATTCTACAACATAGATGGAGGCCAAGAAAATCAAGTCAAACAATTTCCTTTCTGTAGTTACTTGGTGGTAAAGCAGAGAATATTAACAATGGCTTAAAATATAGTGCCTGTTCATATCACAAGCACAACAAATGTTTTTTACTTAATTATTTTTTTAACCAATTTTTACATATATTCATAACTATAAAATAGCACTGATTTGCAGCTGTTCCTACCCAGCTGGTTTTGCACATGTCATGGTTCTGAATGAGGCCATACGCATGAATTTCTATGTTCTTTTTGCAAATGGGGAAACTGAGATAGGCAGACCAGGTAGTCATCTAATAAGTCAGTAGAAAAATAAGAACCTGGAAGGGATTTTCTTTTACATAAACAAACAAGCCAGTAATATTTTAAAAGAGCATAGGCTAAAAATTCAGTTGAAAAAAAAAATCTCATTCCTGCCAACTGTTCATTACTGAATCCAAAATTACACTTGAAAAATAAATTTACTTTATCCTTTATTTATATTCTGCATTTCAGTCAGTTTGGGAAGTGAAATTAGATTGGCCTGTATAATTAACTTACTTTTCCTCCATAATCATTTAAGTACTTTGATATTTTCTATCTTAAAATAAAAATAATGTTTTTAAAAATTTTGCATAAAAGATAATCATCAAAACTTTTCTGACTAAAAGAGTAATGAAGAGATGTTATTAAGAAATAAAAAAGGGGAAGTTCCTACATTTGTACACCTCCCTTTGGGAGCTGGAAGCCCTATAAACACTGAATCTGGGCTTAGTTTCTTACCTTTGTAATTTTCTTTCTTTATGAAAGAATCCATCAGTAAATTGAATGTAAAGTTATCTGGAAAAATTCCATATTGAACCTATAATGAAAATGAACATAACAGGAAAAAAAGAGAAAATTATCTAATTTACTCTGTAATATATGCCTATGTATTATTCAGAATAAAACTTGCCACCATTAGCTTTAAAATATTTGACTATCATTTTACAGCATCTGTGACAGTGTAACAGAAGCCATGACTCATGAGGTTTGGTAACCGGAACTGTTGGTCAGGGTGAGAAAGTTGTGAGTCTGATATAAGACAACTGATAATGTAAAAACTAAGGCTCCAATTCTAACACCTCATCATAGCTTAAAAAAAACATAAAAGAAAAAAGAAAAAAAGAAACCCACACAACCCCCCTAACTGGTTCAGTGACTCTTCTTATAAAGTACGAATAACAATGCAAAAACAGACTCTCATGAGAAAGCAGACATTACACAGCATTTTCTGGTTCTTAGCCTGGCTTTTAAGGTCCCAAGAAATATGCCAACAAATATTTGCTACTAAGTTTCTAGAATGTTGTGTCATACAACTGAATACTTGACAATTCAGATTTCTTAAAATGTGGACCCTTTAGCACCTGCAGGATGTCAACTTTCTCAGAGTGTTTTTAACAATATAGATTCCTACGTCTCAGACCTATAGAACCAGAATCTGTGGGAATTGGGCACAAAACCCTGAATTTTTAGTGAGCTTCTTGTGATTTTCATGCATACTCATTTTACTACCAATGATCCTGATTGTGGCTGCATTTTTATTTGTTTCAAATTCTTCAGTAATGTTAACCACCATTCCCCACAGGGCTCCATTCTTCCCTCTTGCAACCAGTAGAAACACCTGAGGAATTTTTCCAAACTATATCCATATCCCCTTGAGAGATTTTGATACAGTCCTAACCCCCAACTGAATCACCACTGAGCTGACTCACTGTTTCCAGGTGTTATATATAGTAGCCTCAGGTGTGCCGAAATGGAAAAATGTCTAAAAACCACTGTTTTAAAGGTTGTAGCTCATGGCCAGTGTCTATATTTCTCAAAGCAGTCATCCAAATCAGTATTAGTCCCTAGGGCAGGCTAAAAACCAAAATATTTTAGGATGACAAATCATTAAAGCTGAAAGGGATTTTAGAAATCAACTGGTCAGTGATTCTCAACCCAGGCTGCAAATGAGAATCAACTGAGAGCTTTAAAAAACAAACAAACAAACAAGCAAACCCAATGAGGGATGAATAGGCAGGGATGAGGGATGATACTACAATGGTGGATACATGTCATTATACATTTGTCCAAACCCATAGGACGTACAACATCAAGAGTGAACCCTAATGTAAACTAGGACCTTTGGGTGACAACGGTTTGTCAACGTAAGTTCATCAATTGTAATAAATGTACCACACTGGGGCAGGATGTTGATTATGAGGAAGGCTATGCATGTGTTGGGGCAGGGAGTACATAGAAAATCTATGTACTTTCCACTCAGTTTTGCTGTTGAAGGAAACAAAAATGTTTCTCCCCAAAATAATTGAGGATGTTAAGTTAAAGACACTGAAAATGCAGGGGAAGACTCTGCCATAGCCTCCAATTGCCTGATGGCAGCACATAAATCCTTCCTTCCTAGAACAGCACTTGCTTCTGAGCCCAGAGAAGGCATCAGCAGGCACCAGAGGAATCTGAGAACAGATTTTACTATCTTCCCACATTTTCCCACCTTTTAAAGACTGGAACTTTTCCTTCCTTTGTCTTGTCACTGTATAGGATTTATGGCCCTTGGTTGAAATACTATTCAGTAAGGCCATAAGCCACTGCCTTGAGATAGAAATGCTTTTGAACTGAGGCCTTTCCTGTGTGATGAGTACAGCATGTGTTAATAAACTTCTGCTTGTTTTTCTTTTGTTAATCTGACTTTTGTTTTCAGCAGAGTGTCTCAACTAAGAACCTAAAAGGGAAAGAAACTAAATTATGTTTTCTCCCCTATACTGTGAACCCGAAACTGACAGAAAAATTTAAACTTATTAAAAATTTTTTTTAAATTCCAATGCCTGGGCCCTAGACAGATCAATTAAACTAGAATTTCAGGAGTAGAGGCAAACATCTACAATTTTTAAAAAGCTTCTTGGGTGACCCTAATGGGCAGCCAGAGTTGGAAATCACTGATTTACTACAACCCACTTGACTTAGAGTTGAAAAAACTAAGAGCTAGAAGAATACAGTTATTTGCCTAAAGTTACCAGCAACCAGTGGAGCCTGTGGGGCTACAGCCTGGATCTTCTGATTTCTAGTTTGATGTCCTTTCCACTAAAAGACTCAAGAAGCAGCAAAAATTCTAGACCCGCCTAGTTTTGCTATCATAGGAATCTTTGAGTGTAATCTGTGACATTACACTCTGAACTGAAGAAAACAAGATTTAATCCATTCCTTCCTCTGGGCCTTCCATTTCCTCCTCTTGAGATTCAAGGCTGTCATCTTGATTGGACTTTTCCAGGGACCTAGCTCAATCTTTTACTCGCTTCCTTACCTGGTTCCTCCCTTAACATACCTTATACCCCAGGAAAAAGGCAATGTATTACTGTTCAGACTGAGTCTTTGTTTTCACCCAGATATACCTCTGGTAATACTGTTTCTGCCAGCCCATCTCCACGTGCAAGCATGCATCCTTTGGTGACCATCTTAAATGGTACCTCATGTCTCTTTTAATTATTTCCTTCCAATCAGATTCCCTCATCTTAATTCTCCAAGTTGTTTTTACTGTTTTTCTTTTCTTTTTTCCTTTTTTTTTTTTTTTGAGACAAGGTCTTGTTCTGTTGCCTAGGCTGTAGTGCAGTGGCATCATCACAGCTCAGTGGAGTCTCCACCTCCTAGGCTCAGGTGATCCTCCTACTTGAGCCTCTAGAGTAGCTGGGACTACAGGTCTCGAACTCCTGGGCTCATGTGATTCTCCTGTCTTGGCATCCCAAAATGCTAGGATTATAGGCATGAGCCACGGTGCCTGGCCTTTACAAATATTCTTGTGTGGCACCTACATTTGCCTAATATTAGATTTATAAGTAATCCTGCTTAACTGCCTTATTAAATTGTAAACTTCCTGAGGGCAAGAACAGAATATTGCTCATTTTTGTATCCACTATCAATAACCAATCCAATGTCTCACAAACAAACTGTATATAATATATATTAACTTGAACTGGTGCAACTGGAAATAAAACATTCTGCACAGAAGGGGACTCAAAAACAAAATCAGTATTCCTTTTCAGTGCTAACTTTCAGGGTCCAGTGACATTATAGACGTAATACCTTTTCATAAAAAGACTGTTAAAATATCTTTATGGTTCAAACTAGTGTTTAGCTTCAGACTCACAATAATAACATTCTAAACCTCTGTTCATTTTGTATTTACTGCATACAGTGGAATGTAAGTAAGACTCAACTCTTGGGTGGTGTAACAGTCAGAAAGATCCCAATCCTAGAGGGCTCTCAGGCTTGATGGGAGGAGTCAGGGAACTCAAAAGACATAAGAGCAACATGGTCATGTTTTCCCCCTATACTTCACCAGAAGGAAACAGGCAAGAAATCTAAGGCTTAGCAACCAAGAATGAAATGACCACCACTGCAGAGTTCTTCCTTTTGCTTATACCTGTCCTTTTCTGAGTCACTATATTTGGAAAAGTAGCAGCTACAGGATTTTTTAAAAATTTATTAATGAACTTATACCCAGCTCCATTCTGTTAATAAGAATATTTGAGGCCAAATAATTTTTTAAACTTATTTCTGGTGTTGTTCTTTGCTGTACTACAATAGGTACAAACACCATATCACCTAAACTCAGGAAAACAGGCTGCAGATCCACGGAACAACTCACCTTATTTACAAGGGTATATAGGGCTTTGTCTTGTGCATCATATTTTAGACACTGCCTAATCCAGGTGTGGATAGTCCAGTTTCTCAGGTACCAGCAGTTGGGGCTGTGTCGAAACCTAAATAAGCACAAGAAGAGAGAAAACTGGTGTTAACTCCTATATGTTAAAACACATCTTCCATCGATAGGTCCTTCTCTTAGATACTTACAGAGTGCAATGTGACAGAAATTCATAAAAGTCAACAGTTGATAAAAACTTGAGAATGAAACTTATTAACCACAAAGTCTGAAATGGTAAAGAGAAGGCAAACTAATAAATAACAAAAAATTTTACAAAAATTGTATTCCTTATACCCCTTACTTCAACATCTCATTTTAATAGATTTATGAAAAATGATTTGGGAAAAATACTCTACTAATCATGGCATTATGTAAACAGATATTTCATTAGAAGAGACGTGAAGCTTAAGCTGAAACTTTGGAAGTTTAAAAGAAATGAAGAAAATGAAAAATAGGATAGCACAGCAACTCTGTAGAGGAGAATCAGCTTTGAGTAACAGTGATACTTCCTGTGGCTCTTAGGAGAGACTGGGACACTCTTCACTGAGTCAAAGGAAAACAGAGGAAAAGAAATAAAAGTTGAGTAAAATTTAACATTCATGTCCTCCAAGATCCACAATCCCACACTGCCTTCTTCACAGTTCCACTGTAGCTCGTCAGTTTATCCCTTACTTCCTATAGCTCCCCACAGGGTCTTAAAAGTCTGAAGCAGCCCAGGATGAGTTATATACAGTAATAGTATACCTACAAAGGAACAGTGCTTGGAAAGGAATTCCAAATGCTGCTTTTTCCTTAGTTCACGCACATTGCTAACACCTGGGATGGAAGCTGCTACTCCCAGTTCCTGGGGTTCATGACAAAAGACTGACTGGAGATTGAGCTGCGAGATGGGGGTGGAAAGGGCTCTGTAGTCCCTCTTTTTATTTATCTACTTTGATTAGGATGGACCCTCATATACTATACTATATCATGTTAGCTGAAATCCCTATGTTTTCCGGAATCATTCAGGAAGCAGGCCAATCGCTGGGCTCCACAAAAATCAAACTCTTTTTCTTAAAAAGAAAAAGGTGAGACAAAAACCTAGTGCTAAAGGATTCCATGCTATATTTGAGAGTCAAGGGTACAGATGAATACTAGTGGCTTTTAGAGGCTGATTATTCAGTCTGCCTCCTGCTATTTCCTGCCATCTGCTATTGGGATAGTTTCCTCTGAACAGGTTCTCTGCCAAAGTAATGGTTAAGAAAAGGAGAGGAAGTGAGAAATAGTATTTAATTTAGGATATCTATTAGTGCTCTGGTGAGAGATTTGGCAAAAATAAGATCCAAAGATGTTTTATGGATTTAGGGTCTTCTAGGCAGCCTGATTCTCTTCAATATTTTAGGTTTTGCTAGAAAATGTCTCTCTCACTCTATTTTTCTCTACAAATTAGCCCCTTTAAAATCAGAAATAGAGAAATATGTCAAATTAGGTTTAGAATAAGAGTGACGTGGCCAGAGAAAGGCATTGTATAGGGGACCTAGATACTCAATCTTATAAGATCTTCTGCACAGAAATGAAACAAAATATACCTTTAGTATTCCATGTTTTCCCTCATATTTGTTTTTATTTTTTTATTTTTATTTTTTGAGACAGGGTCTCACTGTCGCCCAGGATGGAGTGCAGTGGTGCAATCCTAGCTCACTATAACCTCAAACTAACTCCTAGGCTCAAGCAATCCTTCCTCCTAAGCCTCTCGAGTAGCTGGGAGTATAGGTGCATGCCACTATGCTCAGCTTATTTTTTGTAGAAACAGGATCTCACTGTGTTGCCCAGGCAACATTTTCAAATCAATAGTTTAGCTACTTGATTCTTGTTTCTCTGAACAATCTGAGATTTAACATGAAATGACCAATTAAAAATGAGTTTTATTTTTTAAAGAAAAAAGTCAAGTGAAGTATCAGGTGTACTGCTTCAACGATGGTGACGCTTCCTCATCAGCCTGTAAGTTCCTGTGTCAGCAGAGACAGAGACTGACTTGCTCAATACTGATTCCTGTACTGACACAATTCTTGGCCCATAGGTTTTTCAGCTAATTAAAAAAAGAGCTTTAATCAACACTGGTATTAAATGCTGTTATGTCCCGATCATTCTGTTAATGTCTATGGTATATATGAAGATATGTAAATTTCCTTTTCGGGGCATTTAGAGTCTCATTACAAAAATGATGCACACATAATTTAATAATAATACGAGGTGGAGCATGATAAGTGCTAAAGACAAAAGGGATTGCTAGAGGCTGAAGGGTTTTTGGTAGTAGCAGTTGTTGGGTTTAGTCAATTTTTCCTTTAAAAAGAAACAAAACAAAATATAATTTTTTTTGGTAATGACTTTGGGAAAAAAATATATCAAATGCCAATTACTACCCTCACTCAAGATTATTTTAAACCTAATACTCATTTTAAATCTAAGGTTCTGGCTCAGGATGTTTCCAATGGCCACTAAAGTTGTAACTTTTTTTTGATGATGAACTTTACAATAAGAACACCATGACCATATCCAACCAAACACCTTTCTCTTATTCATGATCAGCAGACCACTTTTAGGCTTTGAAAAAATAACAAAGACTGATAATGAGAGCCTAGTTTCAGACCTTCAAAGCTCAAATTAAAACATATTTAAAGCCATTTGCTAAGCTTCTAAGGCTAACTTCAACACAAGGAAGAGCAAGAAAGTCTTTTCTTCTCAAAAACCCTTCCTTCACAGACTTTCTCTCTTAGAAGCCTAAAGGGAAAGTTACTCAAGACTTCACACATCGAATATAATCATCTCTGCACAGCAGCCTTTTGAGATATTTGTCAAGACACTCAGAGAAGTCTTTAATAAGTCTACTCCCTCTCCTATCCTGGGACAAGGCTACTTGGTATGAGCTCTGCTCTCTAAGCCCTAACAATCTTAGACCCAATTATGTCTAGGGCATTTTCTTTTTTATTGTATATACATTTTGAGAGACAAAGTCTCATTCTGTCATCCAGGCTGGAGTGCAACTGCAAGATCACAGCTCACTGCAGCCTTGAACTCTTGGACTCAAGTGATCCTCCTGCCTTTGCCTCCTTCTTTATTTCTGTAGAGACAGGGTCTTGCTATGTTGTTCAGGCTGGTCTCAAACTCCTGGCCTCAAGTGATCCTCCCACCTCGGCTTCCTAAAGAGCTGGGATTATAGGCATGAGCCACTGTGCCCAGCCTTGGACATTTTCAATGAACTCTCACAAAAAATAAACTGAGGAAAAGCAGTGAAATACTTACACACATACTATAAAATATGCTGCCCAAAATGCAATTCCTGAATTTCCCAGCCAGGAAGCAAATGAACTCCTTTCTTGGCCCCCATCAGCATTAAAAAGATAAACTTACATGAGTGGCTATCTGGAATATAAACAAGTCAAAACACTGGGCCAGCGGGGTTCAATTTTGGATGGCAAGTTTGAGAAGAATTCCTGTTGGTGACTTTTTAAGCAGTTCAGACAAATAAATGTGGGGACTTTTCAACTTCCAGTAGTAATATGTCAGGTGAGTGAGTCTCTGGAATGGGCACTTGCCTGGAATAATTCTGTGGACTGCTGGATGAGCATTCTCCCTTTCTGTCAGAAGAAAGGCAAAGAGAAAAGAATACAACTAACACATTGATTTTCCAATTTGCCTGCAAACAGACTGGCTTTTGTTCTCGCCTGCTCTGACCACCAGCCTGGCAGATTACAGCCAGCCACTGTAGGAGTCCCCTCTGTGCGCCTATGCCATCAGCTGTTTGCTCACCTCGACAGAAGCTTTATTATTGCCTAGGCCAACAGGCTGTCAAGATAGGCAAACATGTGAGTGTAGAAAAGAGAAACAAATACAACCCAAATATCCCCAACAAGTTTGTGCTCATGAAGGCTAAAGGTACTCTGAGATTTCAGCTTATAAAATGTGATTACACTTACAATTCTGAGGAAATGTGTATTTCTTGGAGGAGCATAAGAAAGAGTGACAAAGTGTACTCTCAAGTTCTAGCTCTAGTTCTAAAAGTTGGTATCCCATGGCTAAAGAGATCTCTGTCCCCAGTGTTGAGTAGGATTTTCAGGTGAAGACAGAGCTTGCCTAGGAAGCCAAACCACGGCCAATAAAATAGCAGGAACTGAGAAGCGTCCTATTCTCAAAACTCAGGCCATACTCAGAACTCTTAAGGGCATCTGCCTGCACTGCTGCTCATTCAAGACTGATGTTACCAGGAAAGAAGGAGAGCAGAATCACAGGCTGCCAAAATGACATGGGAGTGAAAGTCTTGGATATCACAGAGATTTCTTAGAAGGGAAGAGAGGTTACATAAAAGAGATCAAGAGTGAAAAAAAAAAAAAAAACCACCAGAGACTGACTGTGATTATATAGGAGGTACTCTATTGTGTGTAAAAGTCGCATGGGATTTCTTGTTTGACCAATTTCGTCATTTAATTAAAAAAAAAAAAAAGTGGCCTAGGCACAGTAGCTCATGCCTGTAATCCCAGCACTTTTGGTGGGTAAAGTAGGAGGATGTCTTGAGGCCAGGAGTTTGAGACCAGTCTAGGCAACACAGCGAGACCCCGTCTACACACACACGGCACTCATAGCACACATACACACCAAAAATAGGGGGGAAAAAAAAGGAAAATATAGCCTTTCTTCCACGGGGTTGAAATAAAGGTTTTGTTATTGTTGAACGGCTAAAGTGGCAATGCTCATCAGCATTTTCGGTCTCACAAATAAAAATGCTCCAGGCTGGGCAGGCCCAATGCACAGATGCCAGAGCCTAGAGCCCAGCAGCTCACAGCTCCACCATTTAGCTGTAACACACTGGTTCTTCCACATGAATGAGCAAGCTTTCCACAATGTTTATCCAATTCCGAGAGCCACCAGCCCTAAACACACACATGCAGCTTTCCCTCCGCCCCAGTGAATTCTGTATCCTGTGGCAACAGGCTTTACAGATGGGAACCTCAGCCACGGAGCTGGGTAGACAGAGATGGGAGAGGGGGTCAGGGTAAAGGGAGGAAAGAAAGAATGCCAAGAAGAAAATATGGCTGGCTTCAAAGCCTGTAGTGTGGACTGAGGATCTTACCAATGAAGGAAAGTTAGCAACTATCAAAAGGAATGAGCGCTTCCTTGAACTAGAACCAAAGACCAAGAGTGTCATGTGACTATTTAAATCAGAATCTGATTCAATCACTGCTACTCACTTTCTCATTATTTTCTTTTTCATCCTGCTAGAAATTCTGCTTTCAGAATTGTTAATTTCAAAACTAACAATTATTAGTTGCCCTCAACTACCATAAATAAAATCAAATTTTGATGAGATAATTTTCTAATGACTATTATATTTTTGTCAAGTACTTAAAAAAAGAGGGCAGGGTTTAATACAGAAATCGATAATAAAAACATCAGTATTATAAGTTAAAATTTCCTGCTTGGGATCTCAGATTCTTACTCAAAGAATTTAAGGTAATTTTAACTTTCCACATACACACACTTAGCCTGCACAAAATAAAAGCACCAGGTGCAAGAGTCCCCTCCAAAACACCTCTCCCACCCTGCCAACAAAAGTCAACCAGTTTGGGCTTGAATATTTCCAACGAATTCACTATCTACCTTCACAATGCAGATAAAAATGTCTTTCTTTAAAAGTTCTAATTTTTAAAAAATTAAAGTCAAGTTTACAGAGATACAATGTACAAACAAAAAAATTCATACATTCAGTTTACAGTTCTATGAATTTTGACAAATGCATCCAGTTGCATAATCATGACCACAATCAAGATAAGCCCCCTTTGTAGTCAACCTCTCCAGGGTTTGCTGGTCAATTTAAGCAAATTTTATATAGGTAACCTCCTTGGGTCCCTTTCCAGATCTAGAGTTATTAATTTTATAAGAGGAAAAGCAAATAAGATAATAAAACCACCACAATATCATCTATTGGTTGGTTTATAATGTATATTCTGTCAATTTCCCAGAAGAATTTGAAAAAATTAAAACTCAGCTTGTGAGTAGTTTTTTTTTTTTGAGCCCTACATATAGTCATTAGACCTTCTGGAATCCCTGCCTGCTAGTCTAAAAAGGGTGATGAGTAAGTAGATTTTTGGTAGAGAATAACAGGGGCATAGAATTTTGCAGATGTGGAGTGCTAAATAAATGCAGCATAACAACACATTTTTTGAAATGAAGACAGATAACAGAGGGACTTGTTAGATATCAAAGTCTGAATTTGTCAGACCAAGGGCTTAAAAAAGAGGCCCTTAGCATTTCACCTGGAAACACACTGGTATAAATATGACATACTAGAAACTACTCCAGGAGAGTTATTCTTATTATCCACATCCTCTCATGAAACAGAAAGCAATCAAAAGTAGGATGCATGTCACCACATTATTCTCTCTCCCTGCTCTCTGATCTGCCTGCTGTTTTGCCAGATCTAACTCTCAGTCTAGAAGACATATTTCTGCTTCATTTAAGTATTTACTGAGTAGCTACCTTTTGCTCAGGCATGGTGATCTATATTCTTTACCCACTGATCTACTAATTTCCTTTAATTCCAATTTTTTTTTTTTTTTTTTTAAGTAGAGACGGAAGTGTTGCTATGTTGACCAGGCTGATCTCAAACTCCTGGCCTCAAGTGATCTTCCTGCCTTGGCCTCCCATCATGCCTAGCCCTAACTCCTATCTTAAAGATGACATCTCTCCCTTTCTGATACAGAAAAAATACCTATAGACAGACTGTAAGCTCTGCTGCTCTCTCTTTCTCTCTTACTTTCATGGTACATAAGGGAGGCAGTCAGAATGAAGTCAGTTGTGTTCTTTGTCTAAAGCCTGGAACACTATTTTATCAGCCTCCAAAGAGCAATATGTGTAGATAACCAGGGAGGATTACTTGTGGGGAGAATGGGAGAAACAAGTATTTACAGTGATCACTGAGGTGCCCATCTGGAGATGGTCCTAAAAGCAGAAAATGGCTTTGTGGCCACCAACTGACCTATCAGTGAAACTGCACCCAGAAGCAGCTGGTAAGACTTCTCCAGCCTCTCTAAAACTATACACACACTGGCTCACAGGTCAGCTTCATGACTGAGAGGCAGTTACTGAAGGCCAAGGTTAGGCTACAGAGGGCCTTTACCTAGGAACAGCAGGAAGTTGAGAAAAACTGGATCCCGGAACCAGTCCTGTTTATAAAAGCATATAAAGTTATGGAAACTGGCTTGGTTTGGACAGAGATAAGCGAAATATTTTGGTTTTTGAGTAGGAAATTTATGAGCAATAAATGAGCCAGTTTTAAATACATGCAAACATTTCCTGATGTCTCCTAAAGCTTTGGCTAGGAACTGCAGATAAAATTTCTGCAAAATTATAAATAATACAATGATTAAGATAGGAAAATCACATATATTAATTAAACACTGGTTTTGAATAATTCTGGGAAAAAGAAAGGTGAGAAAGAAAAAAAAGGAGGAAAACAAAGGAATAGAATAGAAATAAAAACCAGAATTTCTGGAGTATGCTAGGCTTAGTGAAGTTGTCAGGATTAAGTCTGCCACAAAAGAAATGAGCAGGCAAAGAGCCTGGCCCAGGAGATGAAGCACACCAGGGTAAAAGCAGAAAAGAATTAAGCCAGTGTTGAGCAGATTTATATGTGTTTGTATGTGAGATTACGGATTTCTTTAGGGGTATTTCTGAGGGAAGAGAAGCTCAGTACTAATCAGGATTTCTTAAGAATTAGATTTTTATTAAAGAAGAAAAGCATCTCAGTATTTTAAACATTCTGATTCTCTAACACATGAAAAAGTTGAATCCCTAGGCATTCTTTGTTTGTAGCAAAAGGAAGGTTGGACATACTTTCAGTGATACAATCCAATTCATAGCTAGTTTCTATTTCTGTAACTCTACTGACTCCTCTATTAAGCTTTTAAGCTCTTAAAAGGCAGGGGACAAGTTATCTATCATTTTGCGTCTACAAACAAGTGAACAAGGACTCAAGTAGGTGCCTGATAATTTGGCAACAGTGACTAGGCCTGCTAAGACTGCATAAATACCCATCATGCATGCTGAAATTCATGAGGATTATTTATATTTGAAACAGTAATTCACTTCTGGTTGTGAAGTATCATCCTGGCTAAAATAAAGTTGAAGCCAAGAAGAAATGCTGCCTTTTTTGTACAAGGCAGGAGGAGATGAAAGATGGCAGAGGAAGTGGAGTAGTATGTGGTCATTGTGGAAAGCCACCTAGTCCTCACTTATTCCCCCTACTGTTCCTTCTCACAATACATCAAGGATGATACATGGATTCTTTAGTGCAAGTTGAGGGAACAGACAAGCTGCTAGGAGAGTGAAGCCATTAAGTTGAGGACAGAAGCCAGAGTACATGGGTTCAAAGAATTTCCCTAACAGGAATTCAATAAAAAAACAGACTCCTTTCAACCCTGGAAGAGGCTTTGAAAGCAACCTAGGCCAAGTAAACTGGGGATAAGGGAGAGAAAAAAAGTTAATACTGAATTAGAGAATCTTTAATTTAGTGCTGGTAGGGACTTTCAATATCTATTGTACACTAGACTATTTATTGAGAATTTACTAGCCCTGTTCTAGGTGATGTAAAATTATGTAATCTAATTCCTTTACTTTATAGAGGAGGAATCTTGATGTATATAGTGAGATAAAATGATTTACCCAAGATAGTTAGCAATAGGACCTAAATTAGACCCCTCACTTTCATTATTCCACCATTGCCTCTCAACTTCTTTTATTTGTAGGACATCTTTAAAAAACATTTTTGTGGTTTCACAAAGGTCTCTAACAGTGAAAAATAAACATCTCTTCTAAATTTAGGAGCAGAATCAACATAAAAATAAACTCAGTGTAAAACAGTTCTGGAATTGCCCTGAACTAGCTGTTTAACTTTGGAAAGTCACTTGATCCTTCAGGGTTTCAGTTCCTGCAACTGTAAAATGAAGAGGTACGGTTATCTGGATCACAAACTCAACTGTCTACAGGGGCCAGTCAGTTAATATAAATGCATGAATCATGTAAGACAATAGGTACAAAGCTGCTTGTATTACGATCAAGCAAAGTGATTTCATTATACTGTTTATAAAAACACAGCTTACGGGCCAAACAAAATACACTTGAACTCTGGACTAGACCAGACCCCCGGAACTCCTTCCAGCACTTAAGTTTAATGACTGTAAAAGACAATAAGCCTACATCTACTCATTAAAACATCAGTCATATACAAGTTTCTATTAAACCAGAAAAATGGCAGTGATACAAACAAGTGAATAAAGACTCAAAGATAAACGAGCAACCATTCAGTCCACAGCTGATTTTACTTTATTCCACTAGCCTCCATTCCCCCACCATATGGTACCCACTTTGGGCAGGCAACAGAGATTATTATTATGGGAATGGTGGGCCCTGCAAATTGGCATCTAAAATTTCAAGGTGAAATGATAAAATCAGCTAAAGTTAAATTTAAGGTCCCTAAAGTACATTATAACTGAAGATCAAGTTTTATAGAAAATAAAATTTTCAGCAATTGATCACTTCATTAGTAAAGCATTTTATTTTCTACTCAAATATTTCAGTGCAATTCATCTTATATCTAAGAAAGTCATCCAAAGTAATTTTCCTACATAATATAAATTATTGTTTTATATACTGTTACTTTATCAAACCTCTGTTATCTGGCAATTCCTACAGCAGAAATGGTTGAACTCTAAAAAAAGGAGAGTAGGATAGGGTGGGCATAGAGATATTAAGAAATTACTTGACAGTTTTTGGAACATAATGACTATTTGTAGTTTAAAAAGGAAAGATATTTAAAAATTGAGATTTATTATTTGTGAGTCCAATTGGTTTTTAGAAAGGTTTACTTTACCACTCACCAAACAAAAACCCTTAGTTGTTTACATGTAAAGACAGAAAAACTAAGGTGACCTTTCTTTCTTCTGCTGCCAAATAGTAAAAATCAGTATGACTATAATACATTTAATAGGCAGCTCCTCTATTTAGCTCAAGCTAGTCTCTCATACCAAAAACCAAATTTTTAAAAACTGAATATTTGAAATTATACAAACAAAATATGCTAAGAAAATTCTTAACAATGACCAAATGCAAACTTCATGTCATAGGAAGGTTAAGTACCAGAGGCAATTCCTTTTAATAGGATGACAATCATAAGAAGGAACAGTTACAATTCTGAATATGAAAGAGCTGTTTCTTTAGTAATAAACCAAATACAAAGTTCCAGGTTCATCTGTTCTGGCTGGCAAATCTTGCATAAAAAAGCCATACTTTAGCTAAACAAAAGCTTTTAGGCTGGCCCAGAAAGAGGGAATGAACAATTTGAAAAACATCTTTTATTGCCTGAGAAAATTTAAAAAGTGTCTGAAAGTGCCAGGAGACCTGCCTCAATGTGACTCAGGCAGCTTTCCAAAGTCCCTCAGCTTTCCTAAGTATGAGTCATAGGGGAAGGAGAGAGGGCTCCTTGGCAAAGATACAGGTTTTCCTCTCTGGTTCCACCCCTACCATTTTCATTAAAAAAAAAAAAAAAAAAAAAAAAAAGCTTTGACGTATAATAGTTAAATAGATTCCAGACAGGCTTAACTGAAGAAGTTTGAACACCAGGGAGGCAAAATATCATTGCAGAAGTTGCTATTGTTTGCCATTGTGATCCACAGACACAGGGAGCATCTTCTGCATCCTAAAAAGGGCTCGGCCCATTGATCATGTGTCAGATCATGGCTGCACTTTGTGGGAGAGAAGAGGATAACAAGCTATGAAAATACCTCTGCCTCCCTAGTTTCTTAAACACCACAAGCTCATATACTGAACAATTACAGTGAGTTCGAAGGGGTGGGAGCTTGTCCTTTATGAGTGCACATTAAGCAGAATTTCAAGTGTGGTAGCAAGTAGACTGTCCACATATACATGGCTGCTACAATGAATGCAGCCTTTAGTGAACAGATACATTTTTTCCTTCAATAATCTTAGGCAAAAAAGTAAGAAAGCTGGGATTTTTTAAGCATGAATAAGGCAAAACTGAATGTTAAACTGCAGAGAGAATAGTTCTACTTCTATACCTATATGAAATTACTTATTACAACAGAATGGAGCATTTGATGAGGTCAAAGCTCCTCTCTTCTGCATTTGATCATTTATCAACCTACTATGAATCAGGATATTATGCTGGGCACTAAGAGACAAAGATGAATAAACATCTCCTTGCCTTCAATAAGGTTAGATTGGGATGATCAAAAACAAGTCTTTTCAGCCCCGTGTGGTGGCTCACGCCTGTAATCCCGGCACTGTGGGAGGCCGAGGCGGGCAGGTCATTTGAGGTCAGGAGTTCAAGACCAGCCTGGCCAAAATGGTGAAACCCCGTCTCTACTAAAAAATACAAAAATTAGCCTGGCGCAGCAGTGCGTGCCTGTAATCCCAGCTACTTGGGAGGCTGAGGCAGGAGAATCACTTGAACCCGGGAGGCAGAGGTTACAGTGAGCCAAGATGGCGCCACTGCACTCCAGCCTGGGCGACAGAGCAAGACTCCATCTCAAAAAAACAAAAACAGGCTGGGCGCAGTGGCTCACGCCTGTAATCCCAGCACTTTGGGAGGCCGAGGCGGGTGGATCACGAGGTCAGGAGACAGAGACCATCCTGGCTAACACGGTGAAACCCCGTCTCTACTAAAACAATACAAAGAAATTAGCCAAGTGTGGTGGCAGCTGCCTGTAGTCCCAGCTACTTGGGAGGCTGAGGCAGGAGAATGGAGTGAACCCGGGAGGCGGAGCTTGCAGTAAGCTGAGATCACGCCACTGCACTCCAGCCTGGGCGACAGAACGAGACTCCATCTCAAAAACAAAAAACAAAAAAACAAAAATAATAAAAAAACTCCAAGTATTTTTTGAGCATTGATAACAAGTTTAGAAGGTTAATTTATAAGCATCATAGGTAATTTCCCATGTATATAACACTGATTATTTCATAACACCCTGATAATAAATTTTGAAAAACTGGCTCTCAATAGGAAAATAAATCCAACTTTTCTCTCTTCTTCCCAATAGTCTGTCTTTTTTGTTTCCTTGGGTATATTTAAGAAATAAAAATGTTAGAGATAATGCTGTACCCTGCTTCTCTCACTTTCTAGAACAAGAAAGTTGGTGTCCATCATTCTCATGTTATACTTTTACTACTTAGGGATATGTTCTGTGTTGAGTTTTTCAAGGTGCATGACTTTTTGACTCTGCATTCAAGGGCCTGTCTGATAGAGAACTGAACCAAACCACAGTAATGCTGCTTCTCCAAGGGCAGAAGAGTAGGGACAGAAGTGACAAAATTACTGTTATCACAGACATGAGAGAGGACTCGATGCCACTTTCACTGTGAAAACTAATTGCACTGCCACCAGGTAAATCTCTGACAAAGTGCTGCTCTGTGTTTGATTAGAACCCAGCCCCGACTCACTAACTGAGTCATTTAACCTAAGAATCAGTTTTATCATTTTTAAAATAGAGATGATAATACCTTAATCACTGGGTTATTATGAAAATCACATAGGAGCTATTTAGGCATTTTGCCGGCTTATAATTCTTTTTGGAACCAAACACAGTAAAAATATGCACACATACAAGCAATACTAAAATATATATTTTTAAAGACAAGGTCTCACTCTGTCACCCAGGCTGGAGTGCAGTGGCGAGATCATAGGCATAACTGTCTTTGGTAGTAGAGAGGTAGTTAAGATATCAGCATCAGACAGAACTTCTCCTATGTTAGAACCTCAGGAAACTGATTCTAAAATGGATTCAGGATTCTAACCGGTAAAAGTTATATCCAGTTTATCTGGTAAAACTCTAGATTGATATGAAGATTAAAGAGATAAAACATGTAAAATTAAAATGCCTGGCACATGGTGCTTTCAGACAACTTGGACAGAGCAGTCAGCAGCAGCCTCATTCTAAGGGCCACTGAGTTAAGTATGAACTCTTATGATTATTACCATCCACACGGCAGGTGACTTGCAGAGCGCTGGGTACCTGTGTGCAGCAAAGACCTGACTGCCATTAGCCAGAGGGGATGGAATACAGTAGGAAGAACTGGGTCAGTAAGAGGGTAAAGAATCCTTTGCCCTCTCATTCCTCTCAAGACAGTCTCAAATGAGGAGCTGGAAGGTGAAGGAAAGGGGACAACAGAGAGGCTTTTTACAATCACAGAGGCCCAAAGCCAACCAGCAAAGGTTTGCCAGTCAGGCTGATGACTGGTGGCAAGGTTTCTGATCTTATTTACGACAGAAAAAGGTCTAGGAAGGAGAAGCAAGGGGATGACCTAAGGAGGAGTCAATTTACCTATCATGTTTTGCTCTTGGACTGCTTTCCACATGCTTGGCAAGGCACTGTTATAATACAATGGGGATTATACTGGTTTCCACAAGCTTGGCAAAGCACTCTTATAATACAATGGGGTTTATACCTTGAGCTTTGTGTCAGCTCAGTGCCCACTAGCCTCTGGTTGAGGTAGACAGCTAAGGAGTGTGGATGCCTATGGAGGATAAACCGAACTACTGACAAGAGAAGCTGCTAAGTGCTGCTCATGGCTTGGATCTGTGGTTGGGGCAAGAGCTCAGAAGAAGAAAGTAGTTATTTGTGTAGAACATGCCACCCATCCAAGGCTGGGAAATAAAGGAAAACACCAACTAAAGCAAAGCATTTGCTGCTGAGCAAGCCACTGACCCAGCTTTGTTTCTAAGAACCCCCTTTTCCATCACGTACCCACCACTGGCAACCTGAAAGGAGTTTAAGGCTGAAAGCACCTGTTCCTGCTCCCAACCTAAATGGAACCATCAGCTCTTTCAGACAACTTGGAAAGAGCAGCTGACAGCAGTCACATGAAAACAAAGGCCACTAAGCTAAGAAAATATCTATGAACAACAAATATACAATAGTTTTTCTCATGTTGAAAAAAAATTATGGGTACAAATAACCAATAATAACTCTGTTTTAGGATTCTGATTTAAGACAGGCTCAAAAAAGGAAAGACAAGGGTGAGCTGTTGCTATAGTGACCACAGCTTTTGATTATCTCAAGGGTTTTTCACATTCCCATGCAACCATAGGAAAGTCTAATTTATCAGCAATACTTGTACCATAAGTATATTTCTCTGAATGAATACTTATAAAAAATGTAGCATACTAAAGAACTTGCTTTTTTTTCTGAGCATTTAGAACTTTTAAAGGAAAATCATACTGAAGGAAGGCTTCTTTTGCCCTGATCAGTTTGTGAAAAATCTTTAACTGTGACTGAAAATGAGGATGATGATGATAATTAACTAAAATGTGCTGAGTACTTACCATGTGCCAAGCATTATCCTAAGTACTTTATATACATTTTCCCCTTTTTACAAAGTAGGAAAGTGAAATTGAAGGGGATTAAAATCCTAGCCTAAGAGCCCACAGTGAACCTAACACAGGTGGTTTTCCCTATAGCGTTTGAAACACACTTTTGGTTGTTGTTGAGCACCAGAAGTAGGTGGCTTGCATTCAGATGGCCTGCTTTATAGAAAATGTGTCACTCTGAATAATGGAATTGCATTTGGCATAGCAGGAAATTCATATTATGAGAGGAATGTAGAAATGAAAACAACATGTTCTCATCTTTCACCTCATGTCTTTGCCAGGGTACCCTGGTGGTGCTATTTTGTTGGGGGACCGCCAAAATCCCCATAGGTCTTTTCTCTTTGGACAGTCAGAGTACCCAGAGAGGGCTCATCCAATTTCCTCACTGAGAGGTAAAATAAGCCTTGTATACCCAAGTCCAGAGTCCTTCTGGCTCACTCTCTCCAGAAAGAAAACGACCACTCCTCTGCTAGAGTTGGGTATTTCACTAACTTGTATGAAGACTTCCCGTCAATCCTCCTGTCTCAGCTCCACTCACACTTCTACTTTGGGAATCATGCTGCTTCTCATTTACGAGGCTTTCTGGGGTCCTATGGTTCGACTGCCTTGCTTCTGGACTACCTCTCCTGCCGGCTTAGGTTGTAGCTTTCTTTTTCTGCTAACTCCATTACTTTTGTTTTCTAACTTCCAAGCTTTGCTGTTGTCTCCTCTCCCAGTCTCTTATTTTGTCAATTTTTGCCTCTTCTACCCTTTACTGTCATATCTATGGAGGTTTCTGTAGGAAATAGAGATAAGCACATATGATCAATCTATCACGTTTAATCACAACACTTCCACAGGCAGTTTGATCTGTAAACTAGTCAATGGATTATATAATCATCTAAAAGTAATGATAAAGAAAATAAAACATTCAAATATATTTCAGCAGTAATAGCCCTCTGCTTAAAAAGGAAAAATAAAATTTCTTGCATAAGACACTTAACTCATCTGGATTTCAAATTAAAGAAATTATAAGACAAAAGGCGAGAAGAAATCTTTAACAACCCTTTCACCTCTAACATCCTTCCACCACAAAGCCAAAAATAAATCACTGCACTATATTTTGAATTCTCTGTTCAATCTAAAATATTTTACTGAAAATATTTGTATAGGGACAGAAATTAAATAAAGGATAAGCCAAAATTATTTTAAACCACAAAATGCATATATTAAGGTCCCTGTATATGGACGGTGTGCTCAGTGTTAACAAGAAATATTGTTAAGATGTAGTCTTTAAACTGTAATACATCTTTTTTTCCTGGAAAAGTCACTACTCAGGATTACACTGAGTAGTGAAAGATACTTAAATCAAGCTTGGGAAATTCTCTTGTAAGAAGATAGAAAATTATGTAATGTTGCAGCAATTTCCTTCTTCCCTCTCTCCCTCTTTCTTTCTTTTTAGAGGTTAAGTCTCACTATGCTATCCAGGCTGGTCTTGAACTCCTGGGCTCAAGCAGTCCTCCTGCCTCAGCCTCCCAAGTAGCGAGGACTACAGGCAGGTGACCCTGCATCCGGCTTAATTTTTCCTGAGATTGAAACTCCAATAATACTCATAAAATCTTCTTTGCTCTGATGATTTTTCAAAAAGCTAAGTTTTATCTATATTTGAAGGGCCAAGAAGCTAGAGGAATGGCTCCCACAAGATTATAAAACCAGCACGAAGGAATACCTAACCTAAGTTGAAGCCTAGCAGAGAACCAAGGCACTTAATGAGGCAACTTCTCATAGCCGGTTCACACAAAACCTAGGAAACTAGGGAGCATACATCATGCCATAGCCTAGCTTCCTGGTGTGTTGTGGTGTGCACACACACACATATATTAATACGTATAGAAGGGATGGAAGAAAAAAGAGACCAAGGGAGAAAAAAGACGGGAAAGGAAAACACAATAGCTACCCCCTTATTATCCTTGGGAATTCACACTAAACACTAAACTAAATACTATTTCCTCCTCCTGGAATTATATATGTGGAGCCTTTGCTTTACATGGAGGGGAAAGTCATAGCCTAGAAAGAGAAAAATGGTAGAATTTAGTGAATTCAGTACCACATTACAACAAGAACAAGGATCTCTTCTTCATTCCCATAGCAATATAGCACATAATAGCACCTACTTCCTCTAGCAAATATGAGTGAACTTTTCCTTCCTTGCAAACGCCACATGGGATGTAACATTACACAAGCCATGTCATTAGGTACATTTTATTTTGTACCAATTCAAAGGATTAAAAAAAACTAAAAAGTTGAGTTAAAAATTTGATTTGAGAGAATTCAGGTCATTCAAGAATCGGTTCTGTTGTGTGAAATGTTTAATGGTCTTTTGCTTTCTGGTTACCACTGTTCTTTTCTTCAGAGAAGTGTCTGCTGCCAAGAAATCTGAATGTCATATTTAAGTAAAATGCAGAATTTAGTAGCTCTATATAGCAGAGCTTACCCTACCATATCTAAAATATAACACATTTCTTTCTTTCTTTCTTTTTTTTTTTTTTGAGACAGAGTCTTACTCTGTTGCCCAGGCTGGAGTGCAGTGGCATGGTCTCAGCTCACTGCAACCTCCACCTCCCAGGTGGAGGTGGAGAATCAAGAGATTCTCCTGCCTCAGTCTCCTGAGTAACTGGGATTACGGGCGTGTGCCACCATGTCCTGCTAATGTTTACATTTTTAGTACAGACAGGGTTTCTCCATGATGGCCAGGTTGGTCTCGAACTCCTGACCTCAGGTAATCCACCCGCCTTGGACTCCCTAAGTGCTAGGATTACAGGCCTGAGCCACTGCACCTGGCCTGTAATACATTTCTTGATATACATTCAATATAAACAAATACATCTGAGATAAGAATAGCAGAAGTGGATATAGGGCTAAAAGCCTATTAAGTCAGTACCACCCTTTTCCTGAGTAAACACTCATCAGGAAATACTACTTTACCATTGTTCAATGCCCATGCCTCACACAATTCTTTCCTCTTTAGTCCAAGCTGACAACATATAGATGACATATTCAATAATAAAATAAGCGCTTCATCATTTTTTGAACTCTTACATTATTTTAGTAACTATGCGAATTGCTTTTTAAAGATTATTTCATTTACTTATCGAAACAACCCTATATAAGGTAAGTATATTATCCACACTTTACAGATGAGGAAACTGAACATCAAAAGGTTAAGTAACTTTCTCAAGATCCCACAGTTAATACTGAACAAGGCCAAAATTCAAACCCAGACAGTCTGACTCCAGAGCTCTTGACTACTAAGCTGTCCTGCCTGACGCTAAAATAGGTGATCTAGGGAGCAAAGTCTCTGTCAACTTTGAACCAACAACTGGGGCTTCTTCATGACCCAAGCAAGGAATCAATAAACCAGGGAGTGCTATCTCAATTAAGATTAACCTCTGGAAGAAGGAGTGTTTGTCTAGAAAACTCCGTTATTTCAAATGTTAAAGATAAAATCATTTGGTTTCAATCATACTGAATGAAAGCCATTGTCTTGTTTCTCTCTTGATCCTGGAATGAAGTAAGTAGATTTGGCAAGCCACCTCAGCCCTAGAACTTCCACTACTATTTTGATAATCAAATGTCACCATTTGCTATTATATCCCTTCAATGACTATAATATCTAAGGTTACCACAAATGTGTATATCCGATATATTCCACGTATTATGAAGTTCTGTTTTGTTCACCTACAGGCTTATGCAGAAATTGCTATCAAATGGGATAGCATGCACTTTACATTTAAGAAGCACAACTAAGACATTTCAAAATTTTAAATACTTACATGTATTAAAAAAAGAATGCGTAAAATAAAATTTAATGGAGTAGGTTGGAGAAAAACCTTTGCTGACTCAGTGGCAAGACATCCTATGATTGAATATATAGAGCTGAAAAGGCACTCTCTTCAAATTATCCATTCAACCCTTTCACTTTCATTTATAAACAAGTTTTTTGGGCCAAGAACACTTTGACAATTTCATTATGCAAATTATATTAACTGAGTCTTAATGTATTGCCCTCTTCCTTTTCACCCAGCTATCCAAAGTCACTTTAAAACTGCAGTGGGTGGAACTGCAGAAATAGATGGGTGAGGCAGACAGGAAGCAGTTTAGAAAGAAGACTCACTGAGGTCAGGGAATTATTCTATGTGATCTGATTTTACATATTTGCTTAAGTGATCCTCAAAACAAAACAATAGGTCTGTTATTTTCTCATTTTCTCAGAGCCTCTATGCTGACTCATGTTATGCTATCAGATCTCCAGAGTAAGAGGAAAACATTAGCAGACTCTTTATAGCCTTATATATTGATCCACTGATCATCAGAAGATATATCACTATTCTTGTAAGATGCCGTGGTACGATCCTGTACAGAACTAGACGTGCCATTCTTAGTAAGCACAGGATTTGAGGTAGTCCCTAAGATGATTTCTTGAAAAAATGTAAATGGGAGAGTAAGTATAGGAGATGTACAATCATGTCACATATATACTACTGACAGGAAGGAGAATCAAACCTAAGGTATCCCAGGTACCTGAACCCTCAACTTTGATTCTCCACCCTCCACCCAATTTTATTTATAATTGTAATGATTTTTAGTAGAATTTTCATATAACTGTACACATGCTAGTCCTATTACAAATAGCTATGTGCCTCTGGGAAAGTCTTATGTTCCTTCTCTGTTATCGTTTCCAGCTCTGTAAAATGAGGGGGTTAAATGAGAAGATCTTGAACAGCTTGAACAGACTAAAAATCAATAATATAATCCTGCCTTTGGAGGGACCACAAGTGCTCAGATTATTTTTTCCTCTCTATACTAAAATGATTACAGATTCCTTCCTCCCTAGCTGGTAAGTTTTCTGTTTCTTCTCTCTCAGAGGGCTGCTAGTGAAAAATTGACTGCTATGGCTGCTACGTTCATCCATAATCCTCCATCAGTTGAATCTGGTGGTTCCATTGCTCCCATGAAGATTCATGTGCATGGGTTTCATGAAAATTGTTTCGGAAGACCAAAATTTCATATTCTTGGCTGTGGTGGGAAGAAAGAATAAGAATAGGATTTTTATGACACTCCAAATGTACTAGTATTTTACTGTTGTTATTATTTATTTAGGGTGGATTGCAGACATGGTGGTAAAAAGAACAGGGATTTTAAAAATGGCTATCTCAGTTGAGATGGGATTATGTGAGCAGCAGGATGTACTGTTTATCTACCCAAGGACTTGATCTACAAGATTAAAGAATTGGAGGCTGGGTGCGATGGCTCACGCCTGTAATCCCAGCACTTTGGGAGGCTAAGGTGGGCAGATCATGAGGTCAGGAGTTTGAGACCAGCCTGGCCAACACGGTGAAACCCCATCTCTACTAAAAATACAAAAAATTGGCCGGGTGTGGTGGCAGGTGCCTGTAATCCCAGCTACTCGGGAGGCTGAGCCATGAGAATTGCTTGAACCTGGGAGGCGGAGGTTGCAGTGAGCCACGACAGGGCCACTGCACTCCAGCCTGGACAACAGAGCGAGACTCTGTCTCAAAAAAAAAAAAAGAATTGGAGAATGACTGGGAAGCTTAAAAAGTCCGAGGCACCAGAGCATCTATAAAGATTAAGAAGTTCAAAACAAAGATGATATTAAAACAAACAAATGCTCTGCCCAGGAAAGCTGCTGGGAAAACCCATACATATAGGAGAAGGGCCTACTGTTCCAACGTGCACTAACATCTAATGTGTGATATAAAGAAGTCTACCATGTTCTCTGATTTTTGTTTTTAGAGGCTTATCAAGCAAAGAGAGACAACAAATTTTGGGTTTTCTATGATCTGGACTGAATATGAATCACCTTGTTTTCATGATTTCAATGACCAAAGACCTTAGAAGAAATATAGGCACTATGGTTTGAATGTTTTTGTTCTCTCCAAAACTCAAGTTGAAACTTAACCCCCAGGACAACACTGCCGGGAAGTGGGGGCTAATGGGAGGTATTTAGGTCATGAGGGTTGAGTCCTCATGAACGGACTAATGCCACTACAAAAAGGGCTTGTGGAAGTGGGTTTGCTTTCTCTTCCACTCTGCCATGTGAAGAAGAGTGCTCCTCCCGTCAATAGAACATGGCAATCAAGGTGCCATCTTGGAAACAGAGAACTGCCCTCACCAGATAGCAAACCTGTGTGTATGCCTTGATTTTGGACTTCCCAGCCTCCAAAACTGTGAGAAATAAATCTCTGTTACTGATAAACTACTCAGTCTCAGGCATTCTGTTATAGCAGCACAAAATAGACTATGACAGTAGATAATAAAATAGCTTAGCTATAGTTGACTACTAAATCTCGGTCTCCAGCGTAAACATCTCTCCCAGCTGCAAATCCATATGTACTATGGCCTCCTGGACATCTCCATTTGGACCTCCCATAGGCTCTCTGAATACATCATAGCCAGAACTGAGCATATTATATCTACTTTCTCTCTCTCCCTCCCCCAACCATGGTTCTTTGTTCTGTGTATTTGATCTCCATTGGTTCAAGATCACTTAAGATCACCCCCCATCCGGAAAACTCCATGGTCTGAATTCTACTACCAGATCTCCTAAATATCTGTTAGCCTATGTTCCACTCGGTTTAAAAATCCGATTCCCAGCTAGGCATGGTGGCTCAGCCTGTAATCCCAGCACTTTGGGAGGCCGAGGCAGGTGGATCACCTGAGGTTGGGAGTTTGAGACCAGCCTGACCAACATGGTGAAACCCTGTCTCTACTAAAAATACAAAATTAGCCAAGCATGGTGGTGCATGCTTGTAATACCAGCTACTTGGGAGGCTGAGGTAGGAGAATTGCTTGAACCCGGGAAGCAGAGGTTGCAGTGAGCCAAGATCATGCCACTACACTCCAGCCTGGGCAACAAAAGTGAAACTTCGTCTCAAAAAAAAAAAAAAAAAATCCAATTCCCTTAGTGGCTTCTTCACAAGCTTCCATTTGAAAATCTTTTTTAAATTGCAAGAAACTATCTTTTCTGAAACAAATATGGTAATTTTCATATAAATTAATGATTATAGAAACATACAGAGAAATAAAAATCACTTGGATTCTCACCATCCAGAGCTGGTATTCTGGTGTTTATTTAACTAATTCCCTAATGATAAACATTTGTTCAATAAGATGCTTCTATTTATTTTTACTATTATAGACAAAGCTACAGTTAATTTTCTTGACTTATATATAAATTTCTCCTTAGAATAAATTCCTTAAAAAATGTGCCAATTTAAGTTACTACCACTGTTTTTTGAGTATGTGTTTCCATGAAAATAGGTATTGTTTAATTTTAAATTTTTACGAATATGACAGGTAAAAAGTATTTCATTATGCTATTTATTTGCAAAATTTCTTTAGTAGTTAGGGTGGATGGACATCGTTCATAGTGCTTATTGGCTATATGCCTTTCTTCTTACTAGAACTGCCTTTCCTGCTTTTTCTATTGCAATGTTTTTATTTCTATTATTGATGACTAAAAAATCATTGTTTAATCAGTTTAATAAACAACCAATGCTATAATTACTATTTCTCATTTTTCATATCATTTTTCTCAGATTAAGGCATTTTGCTATATTTGTCATTTTAAATTTTCATATGGATAAATATGCTTTACTAAAATGCTTTTTGACATTTATGCCATGCTTAACAAGGCCTCTATGCTTCAAGAGTACACAAATATTTCCTTATTGAATTTTCACATAGATGACTTCACTTTTTAAATTTAAATCTTTTGTCCACCTGGAATTTATTCTGATGAAGGGACATAACACTGCCCTAAAAGTCCCTTTGCATTATGTATTTCCTAGGTTATATTTTCTGTCTTCCAGGCGTTGATCTTTGTTTTTCCTACTGTTTTATTTAACCTTTCAACCTACAGACTCCTAATTTCAAGAAAATCACATTTACTTTTCAGCTGCTATGGTCTAAGTCAAACAAAGCTACACTTAAAACATGTAACATAGAAAAGTTTACTACAATGTGATCGGAAAAGGAAGAGGGTATCACTTGTTCCTTATCCTACCAATTCTGTTTTTCTTTTTGTGCTAAAAACAGTAGAGACAAGTGGCCATTGATTGACACAGAAGGTAAAATTACAACATAATAAAATACGTATCAGGTACAAAAAAAATCTAGTCTAATAATGAAATGGTCAGTCAAAATGTCACAAGTAATTAGGTGGTTCAAAATATACATGGAATGCTGAGTTGTGTTTCTGGGTCAACAAAATGCCAAGTTTCATATTACTTTCTGCAGTAATTAACTAAATCATTTACATTAATTAATTAATTAATTGTTTTTGAGACAGAGTCTTGCTCTTTTGCTGAGGCTGGAGTGTAGTGGCGTGATCTCAGCTCACTGCAACCTCCGCCTCCTGGGTTCAAGTGATCCTCATGCCTCAGTCTCCCAAGTAGCTGGGATTACAGGCGTGTGTCACCATGCCAGACTAATTTTTGTATTTTTAGTAGAGACAGGGTTTCGCCATGTTGCCCAGGCTGGTCTCGAACTCCTGGCCTCAAGTGATCCGCCCGCCTTGGCCTCCAAAGTGCTGGGATTACAGGTGTGAGCCACTGCAACTGGCCAATCACTACATTTAAATGGAACCTTTTACATTCTCTTGAAAGTTGCTACATTGGTGTGATTATAATGCTGATCAGGAAACGTATGTATGTATGTATGTATGTATGTATGTATGTTGAGACGGAGTCTCGTTTTGTTGCCCAGGCTGGAGTGCAGTGGCACGATCTTGGCTCACTGCAACCTCTGCCTCCTGGGTTCAAGCAATTCTCTTGCCTCAGCCTCCCGAGTGGCTGGGATTACAGACGCCACCACATGCCTGGGTAATCTTTGTATTTTTAGTAGAGATGGGGTTTTACCATGTTAGCCAGGCTGATCTCGAGGAAACTGATTTTTAAAAAACCCCAGTTGCTATAGACTCACAGGAAAAAAAAAAAAAAACAAAAACTGTTACTGTACTTGGATGCTATCCTGCACTTTTGTACTAGATTATGAGAGTAGAATAAAATAGGAGTAGAAAACTGAAATAAATATTCATACTTTCAGAAGCAATGGCTGATACTTATCAGAGTATTTATGAGTATTATGAGATAATTGCTGATGTAATGATTAAAGTCTGTACCATGTAATGTTATGTCTGTACTATAAAAGACAACAAGGGAAGTCATCATTATCCATAACTTCTTTCCTGTCAATTGCCCATTACCCCACACTCCAGCATGGCCGTAAGGCAAATACAACATAGAGATTTCATCTGTAGGTCAATTCCAGTCTCTTGGTAGTGGCTGCCACATTGCTATATTGAGCAGGATTCTGAGGCTGAGTCACGACTGCTGAAATGAGTCCCAGGACCAAAGGGTGATGCCTGCCAAGAGCAGCTATCAACTGTGGCAGGATAAATGCAAATTACATGCCATATCTATAAAAACACCAATCTGTTCTGCCCCTAAACCCTTTCTAGTCAGCAAGTTCAAACACATATACCTATGCACGTGACATTCCCTAACCTCTATTAGGGAAAAACAGTATGGCATACTAGTGAAAAATTTGGCCTTTAACTCTCTGGCGAGCTATTTGCTAGCTAGCTGTGTGTATTTTGAGGCAAGCTACTTAATATTTTCTGATTCTTGGTTCTTATCTATAAAATGAGTATAAGAGTATTCACTGAAAGGGCTGTGTGGGGACCCAATCAGTAACATATGATCATGTGGTTAGCAGTCAACGAAAGGTGCTGCTGCTGCTGCTGCTATTATTTCTATGCTGAGGTTTTTTGTGAGGCCCGTTGTCTTACAGCATCCCCTTCCCCAGAAAAAAACCCATAAAAAACCCAAACAAACCCAGAAAAAGCAACCCAAAGCTCAGCAAACAGAATTCAGTAAACAATAAATACTCAGTATATACTGAATACTGCTGAATGCTAGAGATACAAAGGTAAATATGGCAGGACCACTTTTAGACTGCTGTTGGACACCCCATTAAAGGATAAGCAAGGGCTATATGAAAACATCTACACTGTAATCAATAGTAATAAACCAACTCTCCAGAATGAAGAGGGGTGATGAAAGCAAGTGGACAGAAAAAAAGGGGGAGAGTTCCATCTCGTAGACTGACGGGAGAATGTATACTGTGAAACTTCTTCCTGGAACAAAGTGAGGTCTTTTTTTTTTATTATTAAATATATTTTTAATTTATTTTATTTTAGAGATAGGGTCTTGCTCTGTCCCTGAGGCTAGAATGCAGTGGCAGGATCATAGCTCACTGCACCCTTGAACTCCTGGGCTCAAACGATCTTCCCGCCTTGGCCTCCCAAAGTCCTGTGATTACAGGCATGTATCCCATGCCCAGCCCCAAGTGAGAGATCTTTATGCTTGCCTTTGATATCCTGTAAGTACTGAATGGATCCTCTATTTAGTACAATTATTTGCACAACTGGGTTAACCATACATCCAGAAAAAAAGCAAAAATAAGTTTTCTCGTTTGGTCACAAGGCACCAGTTTTCATGGTTATGAAAGGCAAACTCTGGTTTGCAATGTCTGGTAAAACGAAGCATTTCCCCTTGATTATTTCTTAGGGGTTTCCTTCATCAGTAACACAGTGAATTAAAGAACATTAGACCATAAGACCTTTGAGGCTAGGCACTTTCAGAATTTGTGAATATTATCCACTATTGTGCATAGTAGTAACATGAACTCAAATGAATCAATGACCATAAAACTTAAAGCCATAAAAGCCTCAGAAGAAAACATGGGGTAAATTTTCATGACACTGAATTTAGCAATGGATTTTTAGATATGACACCAAAAGCATGAACAACAAAAGAAAAAATAGAGAAACTGGAATTCATCAAAATTAAAAACTTTTTGCATTAAATATTATCAAAAAAAGCAAAAAGACAACTTACAGAGTGAAATATTTGCAATTTCTTTGATAAAAATCTAGTATGCAGAATATATAAGGAACTCTTAACAACAAAAAGACAACCCAATTAATAAATGGCGAAGTACTTTAAGAGATATTTCTCCAAAGAAGATAAACAAATGGCCAAAATAGGCACCTGAAAAGGTACTCAACATCATTAGTCATTAGGAAAATGCAAATGAAAACCACAGTGAGATATTACTCCATACCAATTAGGAGAGCTATGACTAGAAAAATGGAAAAGTATTGGTTGAGAATGTGGAAAGACTTGTACACTGCTGGAGCAAAAGTAAAATGGTGCAGCTGGCCACTATGGAAAATAGTTTGGCAGTTCCTAAAACAGCTAAAGACAGAATTACTGTAGGACCCAAAAATTCTATTCCTAGGTAGATACCCAAAAGAACTAAAAATAGGTTCTCAAGTACATGTACATGCATGTTCGTAGCAGCACTATACACAATAGCCCAAAGATAGAAACAACCCAAGCATCCATCAACAGATGAGTGAATAAATAAAATGTAGTATATACATACAAAGGAATATTATTCCACTGTAAAAAGAAATAAAGTACTGATACATGTTAAAATGTGAATGAACCTTGAAAACATGCTAAGTGAAAGAAGCCAGACACAAAGGTCTATATTGTATGATTCCATTTACATAAAATATCCAGAATAGGGAAATTCATAGAAACAAAAAGTAGACTAGGTTGCCAGCAGCCGGAGAAGCAGGTAATGAAGAATAACTGCTTAATGAATATGAGCTTTCCTTTTGGGGTAATAAAAATACTTTAGAAACAGAGATAGTTATTGCATAACATTGTGAATATACTTAATGACACTGAATTGTTCATTTTAAAGTGGTTAATTTTACATTATCTGAATTTCATTTAAAAAAAAAAAGAGAGAGAGACTTACAAATTGAATTGTGTCTCCCAAAAATATAGGTTGAAGTTCTAACCTCCAGAACCTGTGAATGTGATCTTATTTGGAAATACGGTCTTTTGCAGAAGTAATCAAGTTAAGATGAGGTCTTTGGAGGGGGTGTAGGGGGCTTAATCCAATACAATTGACATCCTTTGAGGAAGAGAAGAGGCACACACATGTGCACACAGAGGGAGAGTGCCATGTGATGGCAAAGGCACAGACTGGAGTGGGTGCATCTATAAGCCAAGAAATGCCAAGGATTGCTAGCAACACCAGAAACTAAGAGGAAGACATGGAACAGACTCTCCTGTACAGCCTTCAGGGAAAGGATGGCTCTACTGACATCTCTGATTCCAGACTTCTAGCCAGAACTATGAAAGAATAAATTCTGCTGTTTTAAGCCACCCAGTTTATGGTACTTTGTTACAGCAGCCCTAGGAAACTAAAAAATAATGGAAAAAACAACAGAGGAAGTAGGCTTAGAGAAGGAAGTTAAGTATGAGAGGTATGTGGAGCAACTAGACCGTGAGGGGAGCTCAGATATGAACTTCAGAGTACTTCTATGGGAAGAACTTGAGAAAATTATTCTAACCTTGCGGCTTAAGGCAGCAACAAGATTTCAAGAAAGAAGAGTTGTAGCTATTTATTTGTGTAATAGGCAATTACTGAACATTTATTGTCTTTTTAAGGACCTTTGCTAATTATGAGTTTTTATTAGACAAGGTTTCCTTAAAATGCTGACAAGCTCGCCATTTGATAATGACACAAATCTAGGCCACATATGACCAATGTAACCTGAGTAATACAAACTAAGTGCTACCAGTGTGCAATGTAACCTGAGTGATACAAACTAAGGCTGTTTGCTGGCTGAAGTGATCTGAAATGGCATCACAGGGTCTGGGCACTTAAGATTTGGCAGACTTTTAGAAGTAAGGGAATGATTCCTCACAGCAAGAGCAGTGCCCAGTTTACAAAGGAAATACAATTAATTATTTGTTGGGCAACATTGAATGATCCAGAAAAGATAATTCCATAAATGTAGGATTTACATTAGAGATTAGTGATATCTGGCTGGAAAAGTAGGCTGGAATCAAATTATATAAACAGTCTGGGCTATTCTCAAAATATGTGACATCAAGAACAGGACTGAGCCTTGGGGTGGTGGGAGCGTTCTTTACTAACTTCTAAGCCAGTAAATGATAGTGGATTTTTCTTTATCACCTCAATAAAGAAAGTTTGGACAGATGTCTCACAGAGCTATAAACTAAGTGGATGATGATGTTCACATCTCTGTTTTACAACTGGGAATTGCAAATCCAAGAAGCCATTAATATAACTCGTAAAACACAAGGAATGTTGACTGTCTTAATTGAAAAAGGAGCCTGGCTCTGTTACGAAAACAAGGAAAATGACTTCAGGTAGACCTATGACATTAGTAAATTTAAGGCAGAACACCTTATTTTAAATGAATGATTAGTTCACTAAAATGAAAGCAAGATTTTGATTTGAAATTCGTTAATGATTTTTTCCTCCTATGAAGGTGGTGTATTCGAAATTTGAATACAGATGCTAGAAAATAAAGCTTCACCTAAGATAGTATCTCATAGGACAGAGGAGGGGAAGATATAAGAAAGTGGAAGGAGAAACAATAGGTCTTGGTGGAGTAGACAAAAAAATGAACCAAGCATGATGGGATATTAGAAGTTAATCATGAAGAATAACAGTGAGGCATGATAATTTGAAAGAGCACACATATCCAGATATGCAGCAGTCCCTTTATTTTCACAGAATTGAAAAGACATTCTCAAAGGCCTCCTTCTCTGACTTTTAAGACCCAGACTTTCCTTAGCTGAACCATCCGTAACGTGGTGAAGTGGGTTATCTTTCTCCACCTCCCCCAAGGATTGCTAGATGTAGTAAATACATGACTGCCCCAACTCCTAGCCTGAGTAAAGGAGTTAAACAGCAATCTTTCTAGGACAGGAATCTAAGTGAAGGCTGCCAAAGTGGCACTGTGTGCTTTTTCATGCTCTACGTATCTACTGGCTGCTGGCCCAGTTCCTAGCTACAGGTAGAGAAATAACAAAGAAAATGTTATTGAACTACAGGAGAAGCAGCAAAGAAGATGAAGCCCATGCTGGGCGTGGTGGCTCACGCCTGTAATCCCAGCACT
This sequence comes from Pan paniscus, assembly GCF_029289425.2. NCBI lineage: Eukaryota > Metazoa > Chordata > Mammalia > Primates > Hominidae > Pan > Pan paniscus. The sequence goes on along the minus strand of NC_073253.2, from coordinate 43,047,197 downwards.
TTGGGAGGCCGAGGTGGGCAGATCACGAGGTCAGGAGATCCAGACCATCCTGGTTAACATGGTGAAACCCCGTCTCTACTAAAAATACAAAAAAATTAGCTGGGCGTGGTGGCGCGTGCCTGTAGTCGCAGCTACTCGGGAGGCTGAGGCAGAAGAATGGCCTGAACCCGGGAGGCGGAGCTTGCAGTGAGCAGAGATCGCGCCACTGCACTCCAGCCTGGGTGACAGAGTGAGATTTCGTCTCAAAAAAAAAAAGAAAAAAAAAAAAAAAAAAGAAGATGAAGCCCGAAATGTGGTTACCACTAGGTTCATGAATCTTTTCTCACAGTAGAAAATATGCTGAATTTTATGGCTGCAGAGTCCCTAAATCTTCCCAAAGTGAGGCTCAGGGCTTCGGAGATGGCTATCTATAGAGCAGTGTCCCTTTGTATCTAAAGTGCTTCAACTTTTCCAGAGCACTTCTACATGTATGAGGTGAGTGACTCCTACACAACTTTATATGTTTATTTTAAAGATAAGAAAACTGAGGTCAGCAATGCTAAAGAATCTGACAAGAATCAGACTATATTCATTTTGGCATAACTATACGGAGTCTTCCAATTCCAATCTAGTGCTTACTGCTAACCACATGACTTCTCTGGACTGATATTCTAAGTTCAACCATGTAATTAATTTGAAACCGCCTAAAAATTTATCCTTATTTGCTCATTAAATAAGTTCATATAACATATGAACAGAGAAAGACAATGTATACACAGTCAGGATTTTAAATGGTATTAATTTGCTTATAGACTTCAGTCCATTGTTCATTCAACAAATATGATACTCTAAGTTCATCTATGTAATTAATTTGAAACCACCTAAAAATTTATCCTTATTTGCTCATTAAATAAGTTCAAACAATGTATGAACAGAGAAAGACAATGTATACACAGTCAGGATTTTAAATGGCATTAATTTGCTTATAGACTTCATTCCATCATTCATTCAACAAATATTTATTGAGGCTCAGCTATGTTCCAAGCACAGCTAAGTTCTGGGAATATAAAATCAAATAAGATATAACCATTACCCTCAAAAAGTACACCTTAGTTGGTGGTTCTCCAGAAATACATTTTGTCCAAAGTAAAAAATGCCTGCAGTCAAAATCAAATTTATGACTGCCAAAGATTCGGATATCAAAACAAATTAAAAAGAATCTGTGCTGCCTTGCAGTAATAAGATATAGAGATCATTAAGAAAAAAAAAAGTATGCTCTCAGATGCTGCCTTCCAAATAAATGTTCAGGGAACTTATGTGAATCACTGCAGAATACTTGGCCAAAAAGATCTGCAAGTAGAGCCCAAACGATTACTATTTGCAAAGAAAGGTAATACTTAGAAATGAAAATACAGAGAGAAGAATGATTTTTAGAGGCATTAAAAACTCCTCTCCCAGTGACTCCCAAACCCAACAAACATGTGCACCAAGATCAGCCTCAACAATTCCCCTCCTTGGTTTCAAACCTAAATTCTGTCCAGAGTTGAAAGCTAACTTTGTTTCTTAGGTGGGGAAAGAGCACCCTACAAAGAAAAAAAAATTATAAGTCAAATCCTTAAAACATAAGAATTATAAATACAACAAACTTAATTTATCATTGCACTGTATCAGAATACAATCTTACCCTCAAAAGCATTATCTTTCTTACAATCTTCTAAAAGTCCAGAGGCTTTATAGACTTCTACAAACAAGTAAAAACAAATACTCGGCAACATTTGCATTTATCCTTATTTTTCTCTTTGCTTCACAAATGTTTCTGAATAGGAAGTAAAGTGTTTTGGCACCACTGGGGAAGGCGATATGAACATGCCAGAAATATCAGTGTACTTTCAGGAGGATGAAACATACCAGTATAATTCTGTGATAATTTAAATTTAACCTGCTTGGAGGTCTGTGGAGCTGACAAACAATGTTTTTATGAAATTGAGTGATAATGGGAAATAAGTGCTCCTTCAGGCTTAGAGAAGAACCCCAAACTTCAAAAAATTATGGATCAAGGTCTTCTGTCATTCATTAACTGTTTGATTTTGGAAGTGTTTCCTCTTTGATTTACTTTCTTCTACAAAAGAGGAGCAAAAATAATATCTGCCCTTGGAATCTTGCAGGTCTTATATGAGGATGATAAAAATGAGATGACAATGCACTCTTACATAGATACAAGTGATTATTATTTGACCTTTATTTTGATGTGATCCACAGTGTCACTCTAATTGACAGGGGGTCAATTGAACTTTAGAGAGGTTTATTTATTCTCATTTCAATTTGACTAAGTATCTCTGAAGGCAGGGGGTTAGTGTAAACAGCTACTTGTACATCCACTTAAGGAAGCCCATTACTGAATGATGTAAACTAGTCAGTTCTGGGGCTAGCAGCTCAGATGGGGAGAAGGAGGGAAGGGAGGGAATATGCATCTGGTTTTCCTGTATGCTTGCTCTGATTACATTATTTGCAGGGTGCAGTATAATTCAGGATTGTTGCATATGAGTTTTCCTTGTAAAGTGGTTTATTTTCAGCACTGCCAAAAGGTGTGAACAGGAACTAAAATTGGCTGTAGCCACTGTGTACTAAGGTACAAGGCTGCATCTTTCCGAAAAAGGTACTTTTCCTTGATTATCTGTCTAGAAGAGGCAGTGTTTTTCTTGCTTGCACAAAGATGCCCTAAGGCTACTTGAGGTCCTGGTCACATATCTGAGACTTTCAGCCACCATCTCGCCCCCTGCTGGAGAAAGGGAGGAGGAAATGTATATTCAAACAGGTATCTGACTAATATTTCTAAAAATTAATGAGGCTGTTAAACATAGTTTGAGAAAGGAGGATAATGGAGGCTGAGCAAAGAATTGTAAACTTTTTCCTAAATATTAAAACATACTAGCAAGCTATAATAATTAAAACAGGTATGATGCTATTGAATGAAAGGCAGATCAGTGGAAGAGCAGAGAAAATTCAGAGACAGACTCAAACACAAATAAGAAATTAGTAAAATAAAGATAGCATATTATATCATCAGGCAAAGGATGGATTATTCAATAAATGGCATTAGGATAGCTGGGTAGCCATTTGTTTTACACACGTGTGGGGGGTATGTGTATGCATGGATTTGTACCTCACACAAATCAAATCGAACTCCAGATGAATATCTAGGTGTTAAAAACAAAAGCATACATTTACTGGAGGAAAACAGAAAAATTTCTTGGGATGGATAACGTCTTTCTTAGTCTAATATAAAAGCCATAAAAAAAATTGATAAATTCAATTACATAAAAAATAAAAATGTGGCCGGGTGCGGTGGCTCACGCCTGTAATCCCAGCACTTTGGGAGGCTGAGGTGGGCAGATCACCTAAGGTCTGGAGTTTGAGACCAGCCTGGCCAACATGGTGAAATCCCATCTCTACTAATAATACAAAAATTAGCCAGGCATGGCGTCACATGCCTGTAATGCCAGCTACTCAGGAGGCTGAGGCGGGAGAATCTCTTGAACCCAGGAGGCGGAGGTTACAGTGAGCTGAGATTGCACCATTACGCTCCAGCCTGGGCGACAAGAGAGAAACTCCATCTCAATAATAATAATAATAATGATGATGATGATAATAATAATAATATTAAAATGCCTACATAGCAAAAACTACCATAAAGCAAAGTAATAAAAAAAGAAAAAAATACTCATTAATTAAAGGCTATTCCTTAAATCAGTAAGACAAGACCAATAACCTAGCAGAAAGACAGGATAAGGCAAAAGAAAGTCCATGGAAGTACAAATGACTCTTAAGCACATAAGAATATGCTTGTGAATTTATGAATTAGTTGAGTTAAAAAAAGAACATGCCAACCTCAGTAATAACAATATAAAATAAAACTACATTGAGAAGTCATATCTACTTTAAAATATTAATTTATAATTTAACATCTTCTTAAGAAAATTCCAGGCCCAGATAATACCTTCGGTGAATGCTATCAAGCACCGAAGAAACTCTTAAACAAACTTTCAGAAAATAAAGAAGGGAACATTTCCCAATACATTTTGTGACATTATACAATCCTGATGCCAAAACTACACAAGGCAGCATAAGCAAAGAAATTTGGAGTCCAGTCTTACTGACAACATAGTGTTACTGACAACTTAAAAAATTTAACAAATTAATACTACATCAGGACAATACACTCTTGGGAATTCATCCCAAGAACGCAAGTCTGGATTAACATTTGAAAACTGATCAAAGTAATACATTATATTAAGGAAGTGAAAAAGAAAACTCATGTAATTGTCTATATTTGTAGAAAAAACATTTAACAAAATTCAATGCCCATGTTTGATTGAAAACTCTTAGAAAACCAGGAATGAAAGGGAACTTCCTCAACCCAATAAAGGGCATCTATGAAAAACCTACAGCTAACATCATTGTTAATGGTGAAATATTAAATACTTTCTCTCTAAGATTAGGAACAAAGAAAAGACATGTCTGCTCCCACTACTTCTATTCAACATTGTATTGGAAGTCCTAGCTAGTGCAACAAGGCAAGAAAAATTAAAAGGCTTGAAATTTGGAAAGGAAGAGTAAATGTATTTCTCGTCACAGATAATATGGTTGGATATGTAGGAAACACGAAGGAATCTACAAACAATTACTAGCATGAATAAGTGAGTTAATCAAGCTCTCAGAATCTGGGTCAAGATACAAAAATCAACTCTCTTTCTAGCAGCAAGCAATTGGAAAGTGGAATTTAGGAAAATAATTTCACAAATAATAACATCAATATAACATAACATACTTTAAAATACATTTAACAAGACTTGCAAATGCCTACACTGAAATTTATAAAATATTGCCGAGAAAAAAACAAAGGCAATCTTAAAAAACAAGAGTTAAACCCCGTTCATGTCAAGAAACACTCACAAATGGCCTAGGAATTGCTCTAGATTAAAAGAGACTAATGAGATATGACAGGTAAATACAATGTGTGATCCTGGTTTGGATCTTAGACTAAGAAAAAACTATGTTCATAAAGAGGATTAATGAGACAACTGACAAAATTTGAATATGGACTGTATTATAGTATTGTAATTCTGTTAAATGTTCTGATTTTAATCATTATATAGTAGTTACATGGGCAAAATCCGTAAAGTTCAAATAATCAGTATTAATAAATAATACCCATGAAAGTTAGCTGTCTATCAGTTAATAAAGTCATCTTTCTGCTTCTGAAACTGTTAAAAAAGGAGCACGTGCCAGCCATCTGCTGATATCCAGCATCTGTTGCAGGGCTCATAAAAATTATATATAGGCTCACACTGGGACACAAAATAGCCATCCAACAAATTATTTCTCCTCAAGCTCCAAAGTGCACAATCAAATAGCTCAGGAGTTATTTTAAGCTCTAGTTTTTACATTTTTCCCCTCTAAACAAACAAACAAACAAAGTAAGGATGGTTGCAATGAAACACTGGGATTCCCCCCCATCTCCTGCCACATTTTAAAGATCAAGAAGTGAGGGTATAGATCAAGGGTTGGCAAACTAAGGCCTATGGGATACTTTAGGTCTGCGGTCTGTCTCTACAGCCTGTGAGCCAAGAATCGTTTTTACATTTTTAAAGGGGAAGAGCCATATCAGGCCTGATACTGTTATCCTTAGAAAGGTCTACTTGCAAGGTTGGCCCTTCACTGGTGTCTGGAAATTTGGATTTTAAGGACATTCCCACCATTCCTTAAAACTGGTAAGAGTAGCTCATTGTGCATAAACTGTGTGAATAATGTGGTTTATGCTGAACACTTCTTTCCTTCTGGGAGTATGGAATTTTGTTATGTGCTAGGCAGAGGGTGCCTACATGACCAGCTCTCAGTAAAAACCTTGGACACTGAGTCTCTAATGAGCTTCCCAGGTAGACACATTTCATGTGTGTTGTCACAATTCGATACTGGATAAATTAAGGACATCCTGTGTGATTTCACTGGCAGAGGAATTCTGCAAATTTTTGCTTGGCTTCCTCTAGACTGCCCCTAACCTTTCCCCTTTGCTGATTTCACTTGGCTGTGAGTATGGCTTAGCTGCAAGTACGAGTATAGGCTGTGTCCTGTGAGTCTGCCATGGAACCTGAAGATCGTACTGGAGACTCCTGACACAGAATGGGTGAAGAAAAACGATAGCAATGACTACAACAGAAACTGTGTGGCCTGCAAAGCCCACATTATTTACTATTTGGCCCTTTACAGAAAGTTTGTCAACCCCTGGTATAAATGAAACAAAGATGGGCTAAGGGTTGAAGGTAGGTATTGAGGCTGGGTAATGAATACATGAGTACATATACTATTTTGTCTAGTTTTATATATGTTTAAAATTTTCTATAATAAAAATAAGGCAAACTCATTCTAAAGCTGTGTATCTTGTGATAGTAATAAATTTATTATTTACATATTAGATTTCTAGTCAACTAGGATCTTATAAGATTATCCAGCATTTTACTCCCTTTTCTCCTGAGAAATTCAAGTCTTATCTCATCCCTGGAAGCTACCCTGTTCTTACATGATCACACCTCTCACTGGATTGATCTAGGGGCAGTTACCTGGCCCAAGCAAATATATAAGCCTATCCTTCTTGCCAAAGTGGACCATCACTCAAGCTGGGCCACTGGTCCGGGATTTTTCGAGAAAGTGAGAAAAAATTAGCCTCAAATATGTTTAAGTAATTTTGTTTTTTAACAAATGTGAAAACTGATTATTTTCTGTGTGGTAAGAGAAGATAATAAAACCCTATAAAGTACAGTCATCCATTGCTTAACAACAGGATACGTCCTCACTCTCTGAGAAATGTGTTGTTAGTGATTTTGTTGTGTGAACACCACAGAGTTTACTTACACAAACCTAAATGGTGTAGCCTACTATACACCTAGGCCATATGCTATAGCCTGTTGCTCCTAGGCTACAAACCTGTACTGCATGGGACTACACAGAATACTGTAGGCAACTGTAACACAATGCTAAGTATTTGTGTCTAAATGTATCTAAACATAGAAAAGGTACAATAAAAATACGGGATAAAAGATATAAAATGGTACATCTATATAGGGCACTTACCATGAATAGAGCTTGTAGCACTACAAGTAGCTCTGGATGAGTCAGTAAGCAAGCAGTGAGTAAACGTGAAGATCTAGGACATTACGCTACTGTAGACTTTATAAACACAATGTTTAGGCTACACTAAATTTATGGAAAGAAATTTCTCGCTAATAAATTAACCTTAGCTTCCTGTAACTGTTTTACTTTAAAAACTTAATTTTTTAGAAACTTTTGACTTTTCTGTAATAACACTTAGGTTAAAACACAAACATACTGTACAGTTGCACAAAAATTCCTTACGATCTTATTCTATAAGCATTTTTCTATTTTTAATTTTTTTTAACTTTTTAAAATTCTTAGTTAAAATTTAGTTAAAAACTAAGACACAGGCCAGGCACAGTGGCTCACGCCTATAATCCCAGCACTTTAGGAGGCTGAGATGGGCAGATCACCAGAGGTCAGGAGTTCGAGACCAGTCTGGTCAATATGGTGAAACCCTGTCTCTACTAAAAACACAAATATTAGCTGGGCATGGTGGCTCACGCCTATAATCCCAGCTATTCAGGAGGCTGAGGCAGGAGAATCGCTTGAACCCAAGAGGCAGAGGTTGCAGTGAGCAGAGATCGCTCCACTGCACTCCAGCCTGGGCGACAGAGTGAGACTCTGTCTCAAAAAACAAAAACAATAACTAAAAACTTAATACACAAACACAGACCTTAGCTTAGGCCTGCACAGGGTCAGGATCACTGTCTTCCACCTCCACATCTTGTGTCACTGAAAGTTTATCAGGGCAATAACAGACATGGAGCTGGCATCTCCTATGATAACAATGCCTTCTTCTGGATACCTCCTGAAGGACCTGCCTGAGGCTGTTGAAAGTTAACTTTCTTTTTCATAAGTAGGAGTACACTCTAAAATAATGATAAAATGTATAATATAGTAAATATATAAACCAGTAGTATAGTTCATTAACAATTTTTATTATTATGTACTGTACGTAATTGTTTGTGCTATGCTTTTATATGAGTGGCAGCAGAGTAGGACTCTTTCCATGAGCATCACCACAAACACACAAGTAATGCAGTTTGCTACGATGTTATAATGGCATTATGAACGCTACAATGCCATTAAGTAATAGGAATTTTTCAGCTTCATTATAGTCTCATGGGACTACTGTTGTGTATGCAGTAGGTGGCTAACTGAAACATCGTTATGCAGCACAAGACTATTCCAAACATCCAGAAAGTAAGCAGAACATGGAAGCATCCCCCTTGAAAACCAGCACAAGACAAGGATGCCCTCTCTTACCACTCCTATTCAACACAGCATTGGAAGTTCTGCCCAGGGGAATCAGGCACGAGAAAGAAATAAAGGGTATTCAAATAGGAAGAGAGGAAATCAAATTGTCTTTGTTTGCAGATGACACGATCCTATATTTAGAAAAGCCCACTGTCTCAGCTCAAAAGCTTCTTAAGCTGATAAGCAACTTCATGAAAGTCTCAGGATACAAAAATCAATGCACAAAAATCACAAGCATTCCTATGTACCAACAACACACAAGCAGAGAGCCAAATCATGAGTGAACTCCCATTCACAACTGCTACAAAGAGAATAAAATACCTAGGAATACACTAACAAACAAAGTGAAGGACTTCTTCAAGGAGAACTACAAACCACTGCTCAAGGAAGTAAGAGAGGACACAAACAAATGAAAAAACATTCCATGCTCATGGATAGGAGGAATCAATATCGTGAACATGTCCATACTGCCCAAAGTAATTTATAGATTCAATGCTACTCCCATCAAACTACCATTGACATTCTTTACAGCATTAGAAAAAAACTATTTTAAAATTCATATGGAACCCAAAAAGGGCCCATATAGCCAAGACAATCCTAAGTGTTAGGAATAACGCTCAAAATCCTAAAGAAACTGAACACTCAAACAAAGGATTCTTAGCAAAGCAATTTTACTTCTGCGCAGAGGGGTGCCTCCTTGGCCAGCTGCCATGACAGCATACCTGAACAAAGAGGCATGAAAGCCTTTATTCCTAATGCAAGTCCTGTCCCTGTACCCTTTCCCCACTGGCCGGGGTTGGGCCGTACAATCTAAACTAATCCCGGTTGGCTAAACATTTGATTTTTTTTTTTAGATAGGGTGGGCACGTAAAGCAAGCGGAGGGAAAGGGGAAGGGGTGTCTATAGTGAGCCAGAAAGTTAGTCCTCTTTCCAAATAAGGAAAGGAATGTGAGCTGGTACTGATAACGCTTGGCACTGTGGCGTGCCTGGGCATTTAACAAAGGAAAAAAGGAGAAAAAAGGAGAAAAATGTGGGGGGGGGGTACTATGAATTAAAGAATAAAAGATTGAACAGATTATTTGAAGAGAAACCTCATCATATCCCACATTAAGTAAAAAACAAAACAAAACAAAAAGCTGGAGGCATCACGCTACCCAACTTCAAACCACACTACAAGGCTACAATAACCCAAACAGCATAGTACTGGTACAAAAACAGACACACAGACCAATGGAACAGGCTAGAGAACTCGGAAATAAGACCACACATCTACAACCATCCGATCTTTGACAAACCTGACAAAAACAAGTAATGGGGAAAAGATTCCCTATTTAATAAATGGTGCTGGGAGAACTGGCTAACCACATACAGAAAATTGAAACTGGACCCCTTCCTTACCCCTTACACAAAAATTAAGTCAAAATGGATTAAAGATTCAAATGTAAAATCTAAAACTATAGAAACCCTAGAAGAAAATCGAGGCAATATCATTCAGGACATAGGCACAGGCAAAGATCTCATGATGAAAATGTCAAAAGCAATTGCAACATAAACAGAAAATGACAAATGGGATCTAATTAAACTGAAGAGCTTCTGCAGAGCCAAAGAAAATATCATCAGAGTTAACAGACAAGCTATAGAACGAGGAAATTTGTGCAACCTATCCATCTGACAAAGGTCTAATATCCAGAGTCTGCAAGGAACTTAAATTTACCAGAAAAAAAAAAAATGCCACTAAAAAGTGAGTAAAGCGCCAGGCGCGGTGGCTCATGCTTGTAATCTCAGGACTCTGTGAGGCCGAGGCGGGTGGATCACGAGGTCAGGAGATCGAGACCATCCTGGTTAACACAGTGAAACCCCATCTCTACTAAAAATACAAAAAATTAGCCAGGCGTGGTGACGGGCACCTGTAGTCCCAGCTACTTGGGAGGCTGAGGCAGGAGAATTTCTTGAACCCAGGAGGCGGAGGTTGCAGTGAGCTGAGATCACGCCACTGCATTCCAGCCTGGGCAACACAATGAGACTCCATCTCCAAAGGGGGAAAACAAGTGAGCAAAGGACATGAACCGACACCTCTCAAAAGAAATTTATGCAGCCAACAAACATATGAAAAAAAGGTCAACATCACTGATCATTACAGAAAGCAAATAAAAACCACAATGAGATACCATCTCATACCAGTAAAAACAGCAATTATTAAAAAGTGAAGAACAACAGATGCTGGTGAGTCTGAGGAGAGATAGGAACGTTTTTACACTGTTGATGGGAATATAAATTAGTTCAACCATTGTGGAAGACCGTGTGGCAATTCCTCAAAGACCTAGAACCAGAAATACCATTTGACCCAGCAATCCTATTACTGGGTATATACCCAAAGGAATATAAATCATTCTATTATAAAGATACACATCCTGGCCAACATGGTGAAACCCCGTCTCTACTAAAAATACAAAAATTAGCTAGGCATGGTGGCGCACGTCTGTAATCCCAGTTACTTGGGAGGCTGAGGCAGGAGAATCGCTTGAACCAGGGAGTCGGAGGTTGCAGTGAGCCGAGATCTTGCCACTGCACTCCAGCCTGGCCACAGAGTGAGACTCCGTCTCAAAAAAAAAGAAAAGAAAAAAAAGATACATGCACGTTTATGTTCATCGCAGCACCATTCACAATAGCAAAAGACATGGATTCAACTAAATGCCCATCTATGATATATTGGATAAAGAAAATGTGGTACAATACACCATGGAGTACTGTGCAGCCATAAAAAAGGAATGAGATCATGTCCTTTGCAGGGAAAGGGATGGAGCTGGAAGCCATTATCCTCAGCAAACTAACCCAGGAACAGAAAATCAAACACCGCATGCTCTCACTCATAAGTGGGAGCTGAGCAATGAGAACACTTGGACACAGGGAGGGGAATAACACATACTGGAGCCTGTGAGATGAGGGGGTGGAGGAGGGAGAGTATCAGAAAAAATAGCTAATGCGTGCTGGGCTTAATACTTAGGTGACAGGTTGATAGCTGCCGCAAACCACTGGGCACACGTTTATTTATGTAACAAATCTGCACATGTATCCTGAAACTTAAATTAAAAAACAAAAACAAAAACAAAAATAAGCAGAACATAACACCCACATACTCAACCACCTATCTTCATCAAATTTTAAAATCCGGCCAGGCGCGGTGGCTCATGCCTGTAATCCCAGCACTTTGGGAGGCCGAGGCGGGCGGATCACGAGGTCAGGAGATCGAGACCATCCTGGCTAATATGGTGAAACCCTGTCTCTACTAAAAATAAAAAAAAATTAGCTGGGCATGGTGGCGAGCGCCTCTAGTCCCAGCTACTTGGGAGGCTGAGGCAGGAGAATGGTGTGAACCCAGGAGGCGGAGATTGCAGTGAGCCGAGATTGTGCCACTGCACTCCAGCCTGGGTGACAGAGCGAGACACCGTCTCAAAAAAAAAAAAAAAAAAAAAATTTAAAGTCTGTCATACTTGATTTTCTTTTTAGGCCAATAAAGCATTATAGATACAGTTGATGCTCCCTCATGTATATTTCCGGATCCTACTCCAACCCCATCCTGCTTCTTCATAGGTAGATAATACCTTGAATTTGTTGTTTACCATTTTTGGGCATGTTTTTTATACCCTTCACTTTATAACATGTATCCATGTAAGTGATGATATTGCTTTGCATATTTTCAAACTACATAAATGGTATCATATTATATGTACGATATTTCACCTTTTTTTACTCATTATGTTTTGAGATAATCACCCTGATATGTATGTGTATGTGTGTATAGATATGTATGCATCTATAGATAGCTTTGGCTTATTCTTTCTCACTGTTGTATGGTATTCCATTGTAAAAAAAAGTCTATCACATTTTTCTTCTGTTTCTATTGGAGGATATTTAAGTTGCTTCCAGTTTTTCATATTATGAACAATGTTAAAATGAACAGTCTTATCACTTAATCCTTATAGAAGCCAGAGTTCCTTTAAGGTATATACCCCAGAGCAGAAGGCTGAGTAGAAGATGACCATGCCCATCCTCTTTTACTTCATATTGCCAAACTACTCTTCAAGGTGACTATATAATTTTAAACTCCCACTAGTAGTGAATCAGACTTCCTGTTGCTCCTCTTTGTCACAATTATTATGGAAGTCTTATTTTTGCATCTAATAAATGTGAAAATGTATCATTTTAATCTGTAATTTATCTGATTATTGAGAGTGAGCATCTATTCATATGTTAAATATGTTAACTGCCAATATGGTTTTTTATTCTGTTAACTGCTGGTTCATATTCTCTATCCACTTTTCTAAAATTCTTATCTTATTGGCCTACGGATGTAATCTAGATACTAATCTTTGTTAGCTACATGCATTGCTAATCTTCCCTGGTCTTTTAATTTTGTTACTGGTGGTAACAAAATTTTTGTAGAATAGAACTTTAAAATTTTAATGCATTAAACCTTATCAGAGCAGGTGCAGTGGCTCACGCCTATAATCCTAGCCATTTAGGAGGCGAAGATGGGAGGATTGCTTGAGGACAGGACTTCGAGACCAGCCTGAGCAACACAGCGAGACCCTGTCTCTTAAAAAACCCACAACAAGCATTAAATAACAACAACAACAAAAACCATTCTGAATCATGGAAGACAACAAAACAAAACCCCAAAAACAATTATCACTTAGTAATAAAACAAAACAAAAAAATTTATCAATCTTTTGTTATGTTTTTTGTGTCTTGTTCAAAAAAAACAAATCCTTCAGTGTCCCCAGTGTTATACTACTATTAATATTCTCCTATATTTCCTTCTAAAAGTTTTGCTTTTTCCATTTCGGTTTTTAATCTACCTAAAAAAAAATGTGTGTGAGTATGTTCATATATTTTGAAGTAAGAATGAAGAATTTTCCCATATAATTGTTAGATTATCGATTGTCTAAGTAGCATTTATTAACTAATCCATTCTTTGCCCTTTGATGTAAAAAATACCTCAGGTTTCCAGATATGTAGATACATTTCTGGGTTCTCTCTATTCTGCTCCACTAGTCTATTTGTCTACACCTAAGCCAATATCCTCATTTGTATTTTTTGTAGCTTTCTAATAAGTCTTGTTGTCTATCCTGTGGACCAATCATTTTATGTTAGTCTTCTTAAAACTGTCTTAGCTATTCTTGGTTTTATTCTTTCACTTGAATTTCAGGGTCATCTTCTCAGGTTCCCCAAAAATTTCTGCTGAGATTTTGGTTGGAATTGCACTGAATTTATAGATGAAATGTGACAGTTACTGTTTAACAGTTTAAAACAAATAAAATGGAAAGATATACTTAAAAGACTGGCAAGAAACACACTAAAAACAAGTGATTTTTCCTTTATAAGTATTTTTTTTAAAAAAAGAATATGTAATTACTTTTTCCATAAACAAGAAATGATTTTAAAAATATGAAAAAAATGTATATTTCATTCTAACCTGTAAGGCTGCACAGCAGCCCAGTTTTCTATATAAGAATCAGCTCTACAAATAGAAACTCTTGCACAGCTTCTAAAAAAACCAATAAAATAAAAGTGGGGAATGCTGACAACATTAAACAACTTTAGCCATTCTGAGCTGCTCTTGTGCACGCCAGATATCAAAACTAAAATCTCTGGAAGCAGTTCCTCAATTTCTATTTCAATTGCTTACATGCTCCCAGCCCACAGAACAGACCTCTCTTTTTGTGTCTAATCTGTATTTTGATTATTGATTCAATAACATCTTATCAGAGATCAGTTATGGTGCAGTTTTTTCCTAACTGGGAATCATTTTCTTGAGGCTTCTTCTCCCTTCTTCACAGATAGTAAGCAGATCTGTTGCCCCCTTCTGGTTTGTGGCTGTAAGCTTAGCAATATGGGTACATGTATGACAGATGTGATTTGCTGTCTTTTAGGGTCAGGAAGCTTCCCCCAAAATGTGATATCCTTTCTAAATGTGTGTTGAACTACTAGTGTTCCTAAGCATCTACTTCTCCACATTCCTGAGCCTTGATGGCCCTTACACCTTGATGCCCTTGGGGTAGGGGTGGTGCGGATGGTTAGGGAAACCTAAACCAGAAATCAAATACATTTTCCCATAAGAGAGAAGTATGGGAAATAAATACTCCTTGCTTCTCTCGATGTTACAATCTAGTATAGTCAACATTAAAGCTAAATTTTATTGAGCACTGACCGTCTTTGTCCCAAGACTGTTCTAAGGGCATTATAACATTATCAATTTCTTGGAGTCTCATAAATACCCTAAAGCACAGGCACTATTTTAACACTCATTTTATGAGGGAGGAAATGGATGGCACATTCGACATTCAAATCCAGGCACTCTGGCTCAAGTCCATACTCTTGTCTACTATACTATACTGTGTCTCAGGTAAAGAGAAAGAAATAAATATTTTTGACAGAAGACAAAACAAAATAAGTAAGCACCCCTGAATAGGTAAAACAAAATTTTATAGATGGGTCAGAGAGATCACATTCAACCGTGAAAATCAGGGTAAGTTTATGAGTGTAGCAGAATTTGGGACAGGCCTTAAAACACAGGCTGTATTCTGTTAGAAAGAGACAGTGGGGAGGGAAGAGCATAGGCAAGATATGAAAGTAGAAGGCACATTCAGAGAACAGTAGTCCATTCCAACTGGAGTCTGAAAGCACTGTGTAAGTGTGTAAGTCTGTTATTACCTGCTATTATTCAGCAAATGGAGGACTATACTAATCTATACGTAAGAGATGCACAAAGTTCTCACTTGAACACATAATTTCAGTGTTTGACTTATCAAAACTCTGCTAAGATTTTTACCAATGAAGACTAATGATTGAGTTTCACCTCTTGGTAGTGTCCATCACTGAACTATGTAACAGCCAGTGCATAATGAATACACTGTTCATGTGCTGTAATGATCTGGTGTTGGAAGACCTAGTTTTAAGTCCCAGCTCTGCCTATTACTAGGTATAAAATGGTGATACTATTTGTCTTAAAATCAGCATTGCTATTAAAAAAACAGAATAGACCTCAAAATGTAAAATCTGCCTGTTCAAAACAAACATACCTGGAAATCTATCATGAAAATGAAAGCAGCCTAGACCACTAAACAGAATTCACATCAAATACTTCTAGCTCCTCAGATGTCCTCTTGCCTAGACACACAGCATCTGGAAATACTCAGGAATTTATTTGCCTTTGGCCTCAAAAACCATGATGCAATCAACTGAAACTTCTGTTCCCATAAATCTCTCCTTGAAGCTTCTGTTTATCTACTCAGCTCTCCCTTAAATATTATACCAGTTTCTGAAACGATCTCTTAATTATTTTCAAATCAAACTGCGTTACACTTAAAACCCTACTGAAGTAGGGTTTATATAATAAATATAAGACTATATTTTAGTTATGCCTTTCTCATTGCCCTGTAGCTATAATTCCTGGTACCTTAATTTGACTTTACAATTATAAAAATAGCCAGGAGAAATATTTTTCAATAAAAGGGGTTTATACTGTAGAAAAAAAAGAACTTGGATACATATTCTTATGTGAAATTTTAGGAGTTTAAGGTTTAATTTACAAATGGTTCTGTAGCTATTAGAACAGATTTACTTTAGCCTTCTCCTTTTAAATCTCATGTATATACAAAGCATCAAAAACATGTGGTTTGTGGGCCTTGCAGGAAAAAGGCAAGTACATATGTATAAAAATTAGTTACCTAGAGGATAAATAAGAGTGGATACCCAACTTCTCATACCACAAAATTTACTAAATATATTCACAAACAAGATAGTAAATGAAGTCTGTCACCTAAATCCAGAAGAGAATAAGAGATCTTCTACCCTTTCTGTTGTTTACTTTTACATCTATTAGTTTTTCTCTTGATATTCATAGTTAAGGTGGCTGGAACTTCAATTTTAAAGTGAATAAAATTCTGCGTGAGAAACTAAACAAAAAGCCAGAGCTTCATGCTTTCAAAGTCTGAGGCATTTGGTGATAAAATCTTATCAGTGACATTAAGAAATATTATGTTTTAGCTATGGAAAGTGCCTTGGGAGGCATCCAAGATGATCTGCTCATCTAGAAAGCTGATGTCCAGAGAGTTCACTAACTAGTTCAAAGCTACAGATCAAAGTGGGGACTGAACTGGTCCTAAGACCCCAGTCACCTCTTTCTTCCCATCCTGACTCTTTCAGGGTCTTTTTAGTACCTCCCCCACAAGATAATACATTTTCATTGTTGAATTTCTTTTTATGTTAGTTTTTTTCTAGGTTTAATTAATTCTATGTCACACTGTTAGGAGGTTTTAAAATATTCATTGAGTCTGTATCTTTTGGTATATTACTGAAACTGCTTAGGAAAAAAAAATGACACAAAGAGATACACTGGGCTAGCTGATGAGCCTCTGAACTTGAAGTCAGGCCTCATCCACAGCTGGAGCTTGGACTTGTCACATGGCTCCAAGGGACTCACTTAGTCTATCCAGGTTGCAATTTCAGATTCCGAAAGTTGGCAGGACTTCAGAGGTCATCTGGTCTAAAATTTTCCAACTAGTGCCAATACACCAGGAAGACCCAATGGGTATGTTTTGGCAATTGTTCTTTCTCCAAAGGTCTGTGGCCAGTTCCTGTCAAACAGTCCAAGTATGGTCAGTAGGCAAGATATGATCCAGCAAGCTTAGAAAGAAATGTGTATGTACAAAAAAAAAAGGCAAAAGAAAAACTCACCCTCTTGCTGCCTTCTAAATCTGCTTCCAATTCAATACTTCTATCATGTACAAGCCACTTTCCCACTGAGGTTCAATTTTCAGTTCATTTTTGACTCTCCTTGTTTTCTGTCTCTACATTCAACCTGCCATTAATCCTGCTGATCCAATTTTTCCCCTCCTATGTACATTTCTCTCTTTATTTCCACTGTCTACTACCACAGGACAGGTCTTTTTTCTCTATATGCATAGACAATTTCCTTATAACATTTACCAATTTTAATAAAAAATTTACCCTGTTATTAATCTTTCTGAAATACTTTTATTATGATATATACTTCTTAAGAATCTGCAGATGACTATCTTGAGGATCTTTTAAAAAATATTTTTTCAGGCTAGGTGTGGTGGCTCATGCCTATAATCCCAGCACCTTGGGAGGCTGAGGCAGGTGGATTGCTTGAGTCCAGGAGTTCAAGACCAGCCTGGGCAACATTGTGAGACCCCATCTCTAAAAAAAAACAAAAAACAAAAAAAACAAAAAGGCCAGGCATGGTGGCATACGCCTAAAGTCCTAGCTACCTGGGAGGCTGAGGTAGGACAATTGCCTGAGCCTGGGAAGTTGAGGGTACAGTGAGCTAAGATCCTGCCACTGCATGCCAGCCTGGGCAACAGAGTGAGACCCTGTCTTTAAATTAAAAAAAAAAAAAAAATTTGGTTAATTTCCTTCTGTGTGTGTGTGTGTGTGTGTGTGAGATATGGAAAAAGAGAAGGGGGGACGGAAGGGAAGGGAAGAAATGAAAAATATGTATTTTTTGAATAAGTAATATACACCCATGATATAAAATTCAAAAGTTACAAGAGACAATTCAATGAGAAGTCATCCAGGTTTCTTCCCTAAAAGAAACCAATGTTACCAGTTTTTGTGTGTATCATTCCAGAGATATTTTATGTACACACATACATATATACACATAAGCATCAAAGCACATGTATACATATTACACATAAACCACAGTGGCTACATCACACACTAAGTCCTACTCTTGTTTTTTTCACTTAATACATTTCACAATTTATTCAATAGGAAATACAAATAAAGCTTCCTCATTCTTTTCAATCACTGCACAGTGTTCCACTGTACAGCTGTAGAATAATTAAACAGGCTTCTATTGATGGACGTAATCTTTTACTTTTTGCAATGGACATTTTTGGCATGAATATGAGTGTATCAGGAGGTTAAATTCCTAGAGGTGGAATTATTGGGCCAGAGGGTATTGTACTTATAATTTTGACAGATGCTGCCAAAGTTCTATCTGTACAAGTTGTACCAATTTATATATCCACTAGCAATGTATGATAATGACAGATTTTGAACCCTCCCTTCTCTCCTGCCAACATTCTATTCCCTCTCTAATCTGCCTTCCTTATTTCTCATTATTCCCCAACAAACCCTGATCTCTCTGGTTAAGGCAGTTTCCATAAAGCTAGTTCTCACTTCCTCCTTCTAACTCCAGCTGTACGATTTGTTCCATCTTTAACACTTGCTCCTGTTTCCTCTACTCATCTAACCTTCAAGGCTATCTTAAGTTCTACCTCTTTTATAAATGTTTGCTGATAACAACATCAATCCTTCTTCTAGCCTGCTCCAAACATGTTTTCTCTAAAACTTACATTTTGTTACATAAATTCAGTAAATTTATCTACTTATCATATCCTGGATTTGTGTTGATTTTGAATTGTTTCACGTATCTAATGATCTTCAACCATCTAATAATCTTTTTTTGGGAGGGGGACAGGGTCTTGCTCTAGTACTCAGGCTGGAGTGCAGTGGCTCGATCATAGCTCATTGTAGCCTTGAACTTCTGGAATCAGCCTCCTAAGTAGTTAGGACAACAAGGCCCAGCCTTAGCTTCCTGAGTTGCTAGGACTATAGGCACACACCACCATGACCAGCTAATCTTTAAAAACATTTTTGTAGAAATGGAGTCTCACTATGTTGCTCAGGCTGATCTCAAACTCCTGACTTCAAGGGATCTTTCCACCTCAGTCAACCAAAGTGTTGAGATTACAGGCATGAGCCACTGCACCTAGTTGTAATATTTTTTTATTGTTGGGATTATATAATATCCTTCCTTTGAATATACCACAGTTTTAGTGCATTAAAAAATACTCTCAAAGCCTCTACTGGCTTTAAAATTTCCCTTATAAACAGAGCTGAAAATCATTTGTCTTACAGACACGAATCCGTCCTCATTTATTTCCATCTCAAATCCTGTTAGGGCAGTTTAAATTTTCCCGCAATGGAAAAAGAATGACTTTTGCAAAATCAGTCTCTTCCCTCATATTCCTTATAATCTTCTTTGTTAGTTCCTAAATATATACTATACATTCAATACGTATTTATTGAATTGATATTGTTCCTAATGTCTCTATATTAATAATGCATGTGCGTGTGTGTATATACCTAAATATGTATGTGTGTATACACACACACATATACAAGAGGTGATTCTAAAATTGATACGGAATGGAAAGGACCGACACTAGCCAAAATAATTTTGAAAAAGAACATGCAAAAGTTGAAAAGCTTACACTACCTAATTTTAAGACTTATTTAAAAACTACAGTCATCAAGACAGAGTAGTATTGGCATTAAAATAGATAATAGAACAGAGATCAATGGAACAAAGAAGTCCAGAAATAGACTCACACAAATATAAACTAATTATCAACAAAGGTACAAAGGCAATTTAAAAATAGCCTTTTCAAGAAGTGGTGCTGACACAATTAGGCATTCTTATGCCAAAAAATTAGCTTTGATCTTTACCTTATAACACACACACACAAAAAAATTCAAAATCATAAATCTGTAGGGAAAGAAAGTATTTTGCTCAACCATTTTTAAAATTAACATGGGATATAAAAAATCTTTTAAACAAATATAAAAAATAAATGCAGTCTTTTTATGCCCACTGAACAGACCTTTCCTGTCAGCTGCTGTTAGCTGAGCTGTCCTCTTACCTCTCTTTTCTGTGTCACAGAACCTTTGCTGCTACTGCTGGGAAATAGTATGGCTTTTCACCTCAGCAAGCACTGGGTGATGGTGAGACCAAAATAAAGCCGATCATGGACCTAATTATAAAACCTAAAACTACAAAACTTCTAAAACAAAATCTAGAAGAAGAATCAGTGTGGTGCTGGGTTAAGCGGATTCCTTAGATCTGGGGTCCCCAACCCCCAGGCTGTGGATTGGTACCAGCCTGTTAGGAACTGGGCGGCACAGTAGGAGGTGAGAGGTGGGTGGGTGAGCATTACCGCCTGAGCTCCACCTCCTGTCAGATCAGTGGTGGTATTAGATTCTCAAAGGAGCAGGAATCCTCCCTTTGCAAGGGATCTAGGTTGCACGCTCCTTCTGAGAATCTAACTAATGCCTGATGATCTGAGATGGAACAGTTTCATCCCCAAACCATCCCCAACACCAACCCCCAGCTGTGGAAAAACTGTTTTCCACAAAACCAGTCCCTGATGCCAAAAAGGTTGGTGACCCCTACCTTAGAGAACACCAAAAGCACAATCCATTAAAAAAAAAAAAAGTTGATAAATTGGACTTACATAAAAAATAAAAACAGGTTGGGTATGGTGGCTCATGCCTGTAATCCCAGCACTTTGGGAGGCCGAGGTAGGCGGATCACCTGAGGTCAGGAGTTCAAGACCAGCCTTGCCAACATGGTGAAACCCTATCTCCACAAAAACACAAAAATTAGCCAGGCGTGGTGGCAAGTGCCTGTAATCCCAGCTACTTGGGAGGCTGAGGCAGGAGAATTGCTTGAACTTGGGAGGTGGAGGCTGCAGTGAGCCAAGATCATGCTACTGCACTCCAGCCTGCATGACAGAGACTCCATCTCAATAAAAAACAAACAAACAAACAAAATTGACAAAAGATTCGAACACTTTACCAAAGGAAATATCATTACTCATTGGGCAAATAATTAAAGCCACAATAAGATACCACTAAACACATGTTGGTATGGCTAAATGTGTTGGCACAAATGTGGAGGAAGCGGAACTGCTGTTGGGACTATAAATGGTATAATCACTTCAGAAAACAATTTGGTAGTTTCTTAAAAAGTTAAACATTTACTTACCATATGCTCCAATCATTCTACCCCTAGCTATTTATCCCACAGAAATGAAAGCACGCATCTATACAAAGACTTGTGCATGGATGTCTGCAGCAGCACATACTCCTAGGGACTCAGGACTGGAGCCTGCAGAGGTACATAGTTAGCACACCAGAGGAATAAAATGGAATAACCATCTAAGGTATGAGATCATTCTGGGAAAGCTAGATGGAATGCTTAAGCCAAAGCCAAAAAAATACCTTGAAGGTTCACTCTTCCTATCATGAGGCTCCAGATGAAATAATAAGACCAGTGGGAAGAGAAGTAGAGTCTGAAGCAGTGGAGGGCAAAAATTCTTTTTTTTTTTTTTTTTTTTTTGAGATGGAGTCTTGCTCTGTCACCCAGGCTGGAGTGCAATGGCATGATCTCGGCTCACTGCAAGCTCCGCCTCCTGGGTTCATGCCATTCTCCCGCCTTAGCCTCCCATGTAGCTGGGTCTACAGGCGCCCACCACCATGCCCAGCTAATTTTGTTTTTGTATTTTTAGCAAAGACGGGGTTTCACTGTGTTAGCAAGGATGGTCTCGATCTCCTGACCTCGTGATCTGCCCGCCTCGGCTCCCAAAGTGCTGGGATTACAGGCGTGAGCCACTGCGCCCGGCCATGGAGGCCAAGAATTCTAATCCTTATCACAAAGCTCCCATGATCTCTGGCAATGCATGCACTATGACCAACGATCTGCTATTTTCCAGTACAGAGCTATTAACAATAATAAGCAATCTCCCAGGCCTGTGGTAAGGATCAGCAAATAAGAACTAAATAAAGAACTAGGCAATATTAAAGTATAGAAGTGCTACTAAAAAATGCTCTCAGACTCATTTCTCTCCCCTTGGGTTCTTACTCTTTTCTTAATAATGTTCACGCATAATGCGACCTGGCAATATGCTAACAGAAAAATTTAAGATTACCTTTTATTGCTGTGAAACACAAAGTCTCTACGCCCTCAAAGGAAAATTACTGCCGCGTAAACGAATGCATGCTGTTCCCTCTTAATAATCCCTCTTAATAAACTCCCATCTTCCCCTTTTCCTACAGGCAGAAATGGATTTTTACAACATAGGCCTGGGGTGGTGCTATAGCCTTCCAAGGAACCATTGGGTATTTTTGCTTCATGAAAAATGAAGCTATTTTGGTCCTTCCTTTTTAGGCTGGCTGCCAACCCAGGACCTGGAGACATGCAGGCTGCCATCTGCCTTGGCCCAGCTGTTCCTGACCTGCTATCCATCTCCAACCAGGGATACCTGGTATCTGCCAGGTTGGCTAAGCAAATAGTGAAAGATACTTGAGACCCACGTACAGCATGGATGAATGTGTTGGCAGTACACAGTTGCCACGCAATCTGAACTTCCTTTCTTACTGGGTGGCATGCCACTCTCCATAGCAACACTGAGAGCTGTATTCTGAGAAAAACTCATCTTCCACTGAGCTTTGCAACAGTCTTTTCTTATTGTATAACAATTCAGCATTCCCTACATGTTTGCTAAAAACCAAAAGGCTGCTTTAAAAGAATGCTATATTCTTTTTTTTTTTTTTTGAGATAGGGGTCTCACTCTGTCACCTACGCTGGAGTACAGTGGTGTGATCTCGGTTCACTGCGGCCTCGACCTCCCAAGCTCAGGTGATCTTCCCACCTCAGTCTCCCAGGTAGTTGGGACTACAGGTGTGCGCCACCACACCCGGCTAATTTTTTGTATCTTTTTATAGAGATAAGGTTTGTTATGTTGCCCAGGCTGGTATTAAACCCCTGTGCTCAAGCAATCCGTCTGCCCCAAGTGCTGGGATTACAGGCATGAGCTGCTGTGCCTGGCCTAAAAAAAAATTTACATCCTTAATATAAGGAGTATATGTTATATATGTTAGAAATTTCTATGACTTATCCTTCAGGAATGACTGTTATGTTGCAGATCAAATTATCAGTTCTGATTATTGACACCCGGATAGTAGAAGGAGCAAGTTTAATTTCATACATCTCTAAACTACCATGGTCCCAACATGATTCGAAGGCCCATGTAAGCCTTTAAAAATGCAATTTGCAAATATCCTCAGTGAAGATGAGGACACTAAGTGGAAAGAGGAAATTTTTATGGCTTGAGTTTGCATTTTAGCAATGCAGTAATCAAATACTAACACAAGAATGGTTAAAGCTTGTCATAACCATGAAAATAATGGTTTTTGCCAATGGCACAATTTTACCAGTAACATGCTGTTTTATCTCCTGAAAATGGAGACATAGAGCCCGCCCCAAGGTTCACTTGTCTGCATTTGGGCAGTATACATTGGGCATGTGGACTTGGAGGTTATGGGGGGAAAGCTCAGAGCTACAGACTAGGTGGCCCAGGAAAGATGCTCTCTACAAGATGAAAAAGGAAAAAGTTCCCATTGTATAAAACTCTACATACACTCACCATAACTGACTCCAGGCAGACAGATCCCTTTTAAAAGGGGATCTCTTATAGAGGAACAGCTAAGCCTGGTCTCTCTGGAATTTCTTCTGCCTTAGTTTCCTATAAAGAAATTGTAGCCCCATCTGCGATCCTTAACAATAAACCTTGCACTGAGACAGCACTGCATTGTTTTTATAGCATTGCCCCACTGCTCACATCTGATCCTTGTGGTTTCTCTCTCAGGACAGGCAGTGGCTTATACTTAAGTCTCTATGTTGGGTGTGCTCAGCCAATCTCTATGTTTTAGTCTCTGCATCAGTAAAATAAAGATGCAAATCTAATTCTTAGGAATGCTCTAAGTTTATAGTAAAGCAAAGGTAGGAACCCTTTTCTCTTCCAAATATTAACGAGAGGGCATGTGGATAGGAAGTAGAAATTAATCCTTTGCCCAGAAAAAGAAAGTATTTTGCCTGTTTTTAAAATTAACATGGGATATAAAAATTCTTTTAAACAAATATAAAAAATAAATGCAGTCTTTTTATGCCCACTGAACAGACATTTCCTGTCAGCAGCTGTTAGCTGAGCTGTTCTCTTACCTCTCTTTTCTGCGTCACAGAACCTTTGCTGCTACCGCTGGGAAAGAGCATGACTTCTTACCTCACCAAGGACTGGGTGATGGTGATATCAAAATAAAGCGGAAATGTTCCTGTCTAGCACCCTGCCAGCGCTGGTCTCCTGACAGGTAGCATCTCAGGGCCTGTCCAAATCTTCTCACTCCTCACCACACCTTTTTTCTGGTGCTGTAGGGAAACTTGGGAGACTGGCTGTATCTAAATTTTCATTGTGAAGACAGAAAACCCATCAATTATATGCTTGTCTTACTTGGTAAGGTCTAAACTAAGAAAGTCTTCTTCGTAAGAAGAGAAAACAAAGACCCAGAGTATTTAAAACCCAAAAAACCTAAGGGAAGAAATAAAAATAAGTCTAAGCAAAAGAACCTATTTTTCAAACAAGATCTCACAGCAGGGTTCCTAACAATTTTTTGTCTTGAACCCTCTGGCAGTCTGATGAAGGCTTCTCAGAATTAGTTTCTTACAACAGAAACCCATTATATTGAAATACAATTATCAAGATATTAAGAAATCTTTAGGATATGGTAACATATGTGCTGCTTTATTAATGCATGAAATAACACTAGCTAGTGGTAGGTTTAATTACTAACATAATTTCTAAGCAGTGATGATATCTGTAACAAATGTGATATGAAAAAAATCAATGATTTTTATTGGCAAGAAAGACACAGATGCTGTTAATATTATAGTCATCTGCTGCCTACATTCATAAATGAAAGAAATGCTAAATATTATTGAGGTTAGTGAAAATAAAAATATAATTTTATTCTTATACAAGTTCACAGTCCTCTCTGAATTTTCTCTGTAGACACCGATAAGGCAGCTGGAGGCACAGTTTCTCTGGCAGAAACAGAAGCAAAAGCAAATGGCCTGTGGCAGCATGGTCTGGCCTCTCTCCAGACCTATTCTTCCCCCAAGCCACGCCCTAGAGGGCCTATAAGAAACTAGCTCCAGGGCTTCTCAGAAGACAGCTTGAAAACCACTCATAAAGAGGTTTACCATTTAGCCTGCTAGTAATATCTGTGCAAGAGCACACCTATGCCTATCTTCCCAACCTCCCAGCTTAAACTATACATATCGTATAAAGTCCCTGGCTCAAATCCTTATTTCATTTTACTGTATTTATTTTTTATTATCTTATTTAAGTTTTCTTTATTTTTCACAGCCCAACAGTATGCCTTGTTTCCTTATTTTGTTTATTTTACTTTGTTTTAACCTTGTTGCTATTTTAATCACTTTTACTCTTGGTTTTTGGTTTATTTTCCTTTTATATGGGTATTACGTTTTTTTTTTTTTTTGGCCAATGAATATAGTTGCTGGTATTGCCTTAATCATTTTTAGTTCACATTATTCTTTGGTTAGAGCTTCACCCTTTCCATGGTGTTTTCATTTTTTATTTATAAATAGAAGGCAAAAGTTGATCATAGGATTGCCAGCTCCCAGAGAATAGACCACGGCCCAAATAAAAGTACTTAGAAATTTGTTCTCCTGCCTGCTGTCTGAATAGCAGCCTTTCTATCTCTCCTTAAAAGATCCCTTTAATGTTGAAGTCCCTAAACATTTAAGCCTATGTACTTTCAGAGATTCAAAACTTGAAATCTTCTGCTGGGATGATAGGGTGATAATAAGCTGGCAGGTACCAGCAGCACCCTGAGCTGCTGGAACTTGGAACTGTTTACTTGTGTGCCTGATGCAATGGCAGAAGCTCAATCAGCTCTTCACTGATCATTCAAGGTTTCTAAACTTCTTTGGCTCTAGACTTTACATAATAATTGCAGAAATTTGATCACTAGAAGAGGAGAAGATGTGGCAGCTACACTCCTGCTAGCAGAGCCTGGTGTTCACAGGTTATGTCAGAGAAAGAGGTGAACCAATGCCAAAGTTCTCCTGTGGGCTTCACTGTTAAAGACGGTACTGCTTAAGGACTGAGAAATCCTAACCCCAGGCCTGCAAGCTGTGAGTTGTATAAAATTAAGAAGTTCCTTTTTCATTTCCTCACCTTAGACCTGGAATTGTAAGTTTGCTCCGAGATGTCTAAAGTCATCCCATGAGGAGATGTTAGGCATCATAATGATTGAAGGCCTAACTGGTAGAAATATTACACAGCAGTAAGTCCTTGGTGTCTTCAGGATTAACATCCCTGATTTTGATTACTTGAGATAAACCCCAAGAGTTTATAACTTGTAATTTTTAATTTTGCTAAGGCATAAGTATGTTCTGTATATTCTCTAAGGGTGGAAAGCAAGAGTGAGGCACTTAGCTAACGAGAGAACCCAGCCAATCTCCACTGTTCCGACGCAGCTTTGTAGAGTTCTACCTAGTCTCATATATATACAAGCACATGAAGTCATAAAAACATTTCTGTCTTAAAAAAAAAAAAAGCTGATAAAAAGAGAGTCAATTTTCTTGGTAATGGAAGGGAGGAGAAAGAACTAAGATAAACGATAAATCATAGCTAAAGAACTAGTTTTGATTAAACCAAAAAATGGGATGTCCAATTAAACAGTGGCTCAGATTTATGATGGACAAGAGTCTTTTATTTGATCTATATGGAAATAGGACGTAGTGATCTTATGAAACTTTCAGTTATACCCCAGGCCACACAAAACTGAACATCATGTGAAGAATTAATCATAGAAGGTCTTAAAAACAGAATTTCAACTTTTCAGTAATACTTGGAGAATGTCTAACTTATTCAACATTAGATATCCAGCACCCAGGAAAGGGCCTGCGCACATAATAGGTGCTCGGTAAATACTTGTTGAAATGCTGAGTCACTGAAATCAATTTGATGCTACAGAAGTACTTCAGAATTTGGAACATACTTCTCCCAACACTATGGCACTGTATCTCACAGGATGAAATTCTAAAAAACAGTTTATATTTAGAAATTGAAACTATGTTCTGCATTTTGCTATAAATAAAAATATGAGAACTGGCCAGATGCCAGCCCAAATACACCCTTCATCACAGACAAAAAGTAACTACCAAAGCAGCCCTACAGTCCCAAAGAGCCACTAAAGGAAGGCAGGGCCACCTCTCATCAAGGGGTTCGTTTATCTTTATCCTAATGAAGTACAAGAGGGCACTCACAACTAAGATGACTTGCAACTAAGTTAGGACCTAAAATTTCAACTTAGGACATTGTTAAAGCCAATCTGAGATTTAAAATAAATGTTTTTTAAAGGTGTGGAATCTAGCCTACTTGAGGTTTACATTTAAATAGAAAATACCCAAAAAGTGGTAGCATCTACCCAATTCAGAAATTTAAAAAAAGCCTCATTATTATTTAGCAAAATCAGAGAAAAATGAATACATTTTCACTAAAATACAGTAAGCTTTAAAAAATGTATCTAGAAAAAAACTACTCCCCAAAAAACCCCCCAAAACAACAACAACAACAACAAAAATAAAAATGCATCTAGACAGAAATAACTAAAAATTCTCTTGATCAAAACAAGCAAGATCAAATGGGAAACTCTAATGCAATGCTTACTGGAAACATTTAAAATTTCAATCTGAGTCTATTTTTGGAACATAGGAACTGGAACAAATCACAAATCAGATTTTTAAAACTGAAATCGCAATAAGAATTTAGTTGTAAGGTACAATTCTGACAGATACTTGTTTGACTAGTTCTTTATTTAATGTGCATTAGGTTGTTTCAGTCTTTTGCTACCATAAATGATGTTGCACTGAACATACTTTTTGTACACATGGCTGAGTTTTGTGGGTAGTTCACAATGGAATTGTTAGCAGCTGTGAGAAAGAATGAAGTAAATGTGGTAATGTAGAAAAGGTTTTAAAACAGTGTTAACTGAAAATAGGTACATAACAGTTCACATCGGGTAAAATTCCACCTGTAAAAAAAAAAAAGGAGAGAAGAGATATACATACAGATTGAGTATCTCTAATTTGAAAAGTTCCAAAATCCACAATTTTTTGAGCACCAACATGATGTTCAAAGGAAATGCTCATTGAAGCATTGTGGATTTTCGAATTAGAGGTACTCAAACAGTAAGTATAATGCAAATATTCAAAAATCTAAAAAAATCCAAAATCTGAAACACTTCTGGTTTCAAGCATCTTAGATAAGAGATACTCAACTTGTGTGTGTGTGTGTATAAATTTTCACCTATCAGATTGGCAAAAAAATGCAAACATGTGAAAATACCTAACTATTGGCCAAGCTGTAAAAATACATGTCTCTCATACCTTGCTAGTGGGAATGTAAAAACTTCAACAGAAAGCAATTTGTCAATAGCGATTAAAACTATAAATATATATACTCATGAAAATTAGGTGAAAAATTACATATGTACAAGGTTATCAATTATAACATTGTATACAATACAAAAAAGAGAACAACCTAGAGGTCCATAAAAAGGGAACTGGTTTAAATAATAAACTCACAGTATGGAATAAAATGCAGTTGTAAAAAATCAGAAACTCTCTCTATACTCATATGAAAAGATCTTTAAAATATAAACTTAGAAGGTGTCAAAATTATACATAACATATACCAACTTTTATGTAAAAAAGGGGTGTGAAATCACAGAGTATATAGCCAAATCAAATGGAAAACTTACTTGTAAAGGTAATACTCTGCATGATCTATCTCTTCCCGAGAGGAAATGTTGTCTATAAGCTAAAAGACAGAAAAAGAAACCTTTGGTTGAATATAAATTATGTCATATATTTGGCCTAGGGCCTAGATCACACATTGACCTTAGAAAACACAGGACACCCATTTTATTGGAACGATGGTGATGCTTAGTGGAACAATGTTCACGTGGTATGGCTCCATCCTTGAAACCCCTTTATGCTAATGCAAACAAAGAATATACAACGGCTTCTCTTTTTCTATGTGTAGAATAACCTTGATCAGAAAACGGATTGAAAGCCAAACATGAACCTTGCTCAGAACAAGGAGAGTGTTCCACTGATTATAACTAGTTACCTATTTTTTCCTTTATCTTTAAACCCTGATATTATTTTCTTTATGTTCCAAACATGGGAACATATGGCTGAAAAAATGAAGACTCTGATGGCTAAAAAACTATTGCCCAGAACATAAACATCTAAATTTAGAGAACTCAGTCTTGCAACCATTTTTCCTACTTTGATTTAGCTCTGCTATGCAACAGTAAACCTATGATTCCTTTACCAACAAACTCTCCCTTCAAACCATAAAATCTCTGAGTATGCTCATTAACTATGGTCCAAATAAACAAATAAAAAGGATTATTCCAAACACAGATTCTATTCTAAAATAGAGACTCAGAGGCAAAAAAAGAAGAAAAAAAGCGTAGAAGACAATGCATGTTGTGAATATAATGAAAACCTCATAAAAGAAAGAGAGGAGAGTAAAAAGAGGGAGACTTTCTAAAAATGCCTAGCACTTCTGGACTTGACTTAGAAATCCATTAAGGGCATATAAAATGTGGTTCAAACACAGAACCTGAGCTTGAGAAACAGCTCTGATTGTTTGCTGTATGGCATAAACAGATGGCATAGCCCCTCTGGGACTTGGTTGCTCCATCTGCATAAATAGGATAAAGGCACTGGCCTCGAAGAGTATAAGGCACCAATGAGAAAATGTACATAAAAACTGTAAACCTTGAAGTACTACCTAAATAAATACCAGGTATTATGGCATACAGAAGTTTTACCCATCATGTAAGGGACAAAAAATGGCCTTTCCGTTCTCCTCCAATATGCCAATTATGAGTCTATTAAATGTAACTTACGAACAGTAAAATTATTTCTCAACTAAAAGGCAGAAAGAAAGGACCAGGATTCAAAAGAAAGGTAATTTCTTTCCTCTCTCTCTTCCATATTTAACAATATTTTAAATTTTATGGTGCCATTAATTTCTGTAAAAAGTTTTCACAGCTAAAATCTCATTTTAGCATCCCATTATTCCCTGGGAGGAAGATGCAACTGTACCCATGCTGAAAATGAGAAAATTGAGAGGGATCTCATTGCCCAATGTCATAAAGTGAATTCATGTTAAAGACAAGCCCAGATATATTTGAAGCAGGCAACACAAGAGAACCTAGATATCTGGGTTTGGATCTCAGTTTTTCCACGCTTACAAGCTGTGTGAACTTGGGAAAGTTATTAAACTATGTCTTACATAGACTGCTTATTGCATAGGGAGCAGTGAGAATTAAAAAAATAATGTATGTTAAGGAACTAATACATTCAAAACTGGCATAGAAGGTGCTCAGTAATGGCTACTATTCCTGATTCCTAACCTAACATTATTCTTCCACCCATCACTCTGCTGCAGTTTAACTTTAACATTAATATCCATTCTTTTACAGACTTTCTTGGCTACCAAAAACACTTCCAATACTAACGGGTAAATATCATTACTTTGAAGGATGTATCAACTTAAAAAAACTGATGGTATCATACAGCAGAATGTCATATCCTGGAAAAAATAAATCAGATACACAAAACTGATTACTGATATCAGAATCTGGTAAATGTATTAACTTTTATTTCAGCCAAAGAAATTTGCTATTACAGTATAAAATATCTATTAGTAACTATAAAAACTTACCATACTCTCAAAAATATTTCCTATGCAAACTATTTTTTATTTAAACAGCCTCATCTACATGAAGGGCCTTTCTGGCTTTCTTCCTTGTTCTTGGAAAATATATATGTTAAAATTTTCTTACCCGTGATATTGTTAAAGAACTAACAGGCAACTTTCTCTCAAATGTTTTATCCATTAAAGATGCAAGATCAGCTGTGAAGACAAAAAAAGAAAAAAAACCTTGTTAAAGATACATATTTTTTTACAATTCTTGCCAGATGGCTGCCAACATGAAGTATTAAAAGAGACGTTCTTTCTTGCTTTTTAGAAATTATTTTTATATAAATTAAAGAGGAAAAAAGAATATTCTTTAAAACATTTTAAAAATGATTTAATTGGGTTGAGAATTATTTAAAAAAAAACTTTTTAGCATGTATTTAGCTTTTAAAAAAATGGATCAATTTGAAAACCTAGGAGATGCTATTCTGGACATCGGCCTTCAGAAAGAATTTATGACTACGTCCTCAAAAGCAATTGCAACAAAAACAAAAATTGACAAGTGGGACCCTAATTAAACTAAAAACCATCAACAGGGTAAACAGACAATCTACAGAATGGGAGAAAATATTCACAAACTACGCATCCGACAAAGGTCTAACACCCAAAATCTGTACGGAACTTAAACAATTCAACAAGCAAAAACCAAATATCCCCATTAAAAAATGAGCAAAAGACATGAACAGATACTTCTCAAAAGACATACAAGCAGTCAACCAACATAGGAAAAAAATGCTCAACATCACTAACCATCAGAGAAATGCAAATAAAAACCACAATGAGATACCATCTCACACCAGTCAGAATGGCTATTATTAAAAAGTCAAAAAATAACAGATGCTGGCAAGGCTGCAGAGATAACGAAATGCTTATACACTGTTGGTAAGAATGTAAATTAATTCAGCCACTGTGGAAAGCAGTTTGGAGCTCTCTCAAATAACTTAAAACAGAGCTACCATTTGATTCAGCAATCCCATTATTAGGTACATACCGAAAATAAAATAAAACATTCTACCAAAAAGACATATGTACTCGATGTTCACCGCAGCACTACTCACCATAGCAAAGACATGGAATCAACCTAACAATGGTGAATTGGATACAGAAAATATGGTACATATACACCATGAAATACTATACAGCCATAAAAAAAAAAAATGAAACCATGTCCTTTGCAGCAACATGGATGCAGCTGGAGGCCATTATCCTAAGTAAATTAACGCAGGAACAGAAAACCAAATACCACATGTTCTCATTTACAAGTGGGTGGTAAGCACTGGGTATACACGGACATAAATATGGGAACAGCAGACACTGGGGACTCCTAGAGGCAGGAGAGAGGGAAGGGGGCAAGGGCTGACAAACTACCTATGCTTAGTACCTGGATGATGGAATCACTTATACCCCAAACCTCAGTGCCATGCAATATACCCATGTAACAAACCTGCACATGTACTCCCTGAATCTAAAATGAAAGTGGAAATAAAGAAGTCCAATATAATTAGCTCATGAAAGAAAAAAATAAAAGAAAAAAAAAAAAGACCTGGGATGGGGAGGGGCGGGGAAAGGATCAATAAAATATTTCTGGAAGGAGACACAAGCAAGTGTATTTCCTGATAGGTTCCCCCCAAAAAAAGAAATTAGATGATGGGAGATCCAGGGAAGAAGACTCTTCATTGCTTACGCATTTATTCCTTTTGTATTTTGAAATATATTAGCTATATATCAGGTTATAGGTGTATATTAGCTATTCAAAACATTTAAAAATTGAAATTTATCAAGTGACTTTTATACCTACCCTGAACAAATCAGAGCAGCACTCTGGTTATCCTTAATGATTTTTGGCCTGAATGATTCCTATTTTGGTTCCTTTTAGCAGAACATCCATAGGAATACTTGGTATTTCTGAGATCACACTTTTATCTCAGAGTCTGAAAATATCTGAAATCCTAGGCAGCATACTCTCTAAAATGTTTACTTCACATCTTGTCATTGCTTTTCAAATTTACAATATCCTTTTTCCCCTTCTCCTCACTCTCAGCTCATGATTTTGTGTCTCATTTCACTAAGAAAACAGAAGCAATCCAAAGAGAACTTTATCCTTCTAGCATCAGGTCTACCAGGTTACTAGCATCTGTGCCCATATTCTGTGTCCTCCATTCTGTTACAAAGGTTGAATGGTGTTAAACAAAAAAGCCCTCCCTTGCCCTCGTATTTCCTACCATTATGGCTCCTTTTCTCTGCTCCTCTTAACAGCAAGACTGCTAAAAAGAGTCATCTTAGATACAGCTGTTACTACCTCCTGAGCTCCCAGTCTTCAACACATTGAACTGACACCAATAACCACTGCCACATTGTTAAAATCCAGTGGTTAATTTTCTGATCTCATCTTACTTGACTTCTATCATTTGATACAGTTGACCATTCTATCCTTCACAAAATATTCTCTTTTTTCTCTCCTTCTTGTGTTCCTTTGCAGGATCTCCTCTTCTTGACTTCTAAACATTGGAGTGCCTCTAGGACTCAGTAGTAGACTGCAGACTTCCCTTCTCCATCTATGCTCGGTCCCTAGGTGATCTCATTCTCTGCCACGCCTTTAACCATCACCTACAGATGGTTGGCTCCACATGTACATACCTACCCTGACTTCTCCCTTTAACTCCAGACTTGCATTTCCAATTACATAGGTGATATTTCCATTTGGGTGTCTAATAGGTATCTAAACATCACATGTTCTCTTATTTCCTCAACCTTCCACTTTCAATATGCTTTTCCTATCTCAGTAAATGACCACCACATTGGCTGGTTTACTGAGGCCAAAAATGTAGGCATCATCCTTGACCCCATTCTTTTCACACTCTATAACCAATTTGTCAATAAATCCTACAGGCTCTAGACTTGAAAAATAACTATATATTTCTCATCACCACTACTGCTAAGCCACCAGTATCTCTCATCTCCTGACCTTGTTTTAACTACTGTCCCCATCCTTATTATCTAATCTCCACCCAGCAGTCTGAGTGAGCCTTTTAAAAGATAAATCAGCCAATCAGGATAAAAACCAATAAATGCTAATCTGTGTTGCTTTTCTGTCTCTTACACTAAAAATAAAATCCATATAATTACTAATATACACATTCTCAGTCCCTAGAACAGTTCCATAAAAGGCACCTAGTAAATACCTAAAGAAATGAATCAAAGGAAGAAAAGGAAGAAAGAAAAAAGCAATTGGGTTTCCAAGGTTTGTTTACTCCCTGGTGGAAGAAATTGGTATCAAGTAATAAGGACACACCAGAAATGATCAAGTAATAAGTATTTGTTGAAAACCTATTGTTGTGCATTTAACCATTTTTTCCTCTCTTTTTTCCCTGAGGGATTGATCTCAATGACTCAGTACCTACTGGGGGAAAACAACTTTAGAACTTGATACGATATGAAAGCAATTAGCTTTTCTTATGACTATCTTAAAGGGATTGAAGCCAAGTGATTAAAGCAAAATAAAAACAAAAAAGTCCTTAAACCCCCTTCACACTAAGGCAACTTAATAGCATTAAATCTACTTGCTTACAGATGTTAAATGTCTCTCTCATAATAGCAAATCTTTTGATCATTTCATAATGAAAGCTTCTGTGTTTAGATGAGAGGCAATATGAGAAATTACCTCCCTCTACCTGAAATTTACAATTTAACTTAAAATAGCAAGATCAGGATCTATGGCCTAATTAAAATGAAAAACCCATCATTTCTTTGTGGGTTTCACATCATGCACAATGTATAACCAAACTCTGGAATGAGGTGGCTTCACTGATCACCTCTGTAGTGTGGTAACTCAAGATTGCATGTGAATCCTTCGCACCAAGGCATCTTTAGTCAAGTGAAATTGGCTGGAGCCTCAGAAAAGGTAACAGCTGCAGAGCCAGCATCTAATGAATAACATTTGCATTTTCCAAGTCAGAGAAAGGTTTGCTGCTAAATATATTATGTGGCCAATCACCTCACAGTATAGCACTGCCATGATCAATGAGGCAGAAAACTGCACAGAGCAGGGACGGCCAGGAAAGCTGGGACAGCTGCGGCGTGCAGAGGGCCAGCGCCACAGGCTTCTGGACTGTGGGCTTCCACAGTCAAAATCCCACCTCATGTTTCAGTGAGGGGCCAGCAGATGCCCAGGTTTTGTTCAAAGAGATGTGCCAAAGAAGATACTTTTTTGCTTGCTATTCAGCTCCTCAGGAATACATACTGTGGCAGATGGTTGTGGACAACAGACTATATGGGAAAATGGATCTGAAATTTGAATTCTTCATTTAACAAAACTTGAAGCTAGACAGACAATGTGGAAGTATGTCCAGAAAATAAAATGTATACTAAAAATGCCCTTCCCATTTGAAGAAAGCAATACTATTAACGATCTCAGAATATACAAGATTGTATTGAGAACCCTGCACTATTCCCAGTAAGAGTGCAATGGCCCACAAGCCTGGGTGAGGATTCAGATTGCCTGAGGGGCTTTAAAACTTCAGATTCCTAGGATTCTTTTCACCCAGAGGGAGACTCTAATTCCCTGGGTTTGAGGTAGTGCGAGAGACTTAAACAATAGCCCCAGAAGATTGTAGCCAATCAAGCACATCAGTTATGTTTGGGAACAACCATGGAAGGGAACACAAAAGAAGTCTTAGATGTTGCTCCTAAGCTCAAAGAAGATACTGAATAGGAATTCCATTGCTGGAATAAAATGAATTAAATATCTTTTAAAAATTCCTCCTACTATAAAAATAAAACAAAATATCAATTTTCCCCCAAATATATGACTGAGCTTTCAAGAAGGTAGACGTAACTGTCAGAGGCCAAAGGCAAGATGGAAACATAAACTTGGAGTGTTTAGAGGAGCAGTCCCTTTGAGGGGAGCAGTCCTTTTGAGAGCATGTGATGATCTACAGTGATGGAGAGCTTTAGTTTCAGTGACTTATGGGGACAGAGGATAAAACCAATACTTGTAAGATGAGAAGCTTGTTCAGAGATCCTCAGGTAAAGCCAGGACCACCTAAGGGAACTACACCTGAAGTGAAAAGGTAAAACTTATCACTACAATAATGCACCCTAAAAAGTAAACAACCGGGACACTTGTCCCCTGAAGATTATAAACTACAAAGTCAGCCCTCATGCCTCTTTGTGGATTTAATCCACTCTTCTTTTGGGATCCAAAATATACCAAGCTGAGAATTTTGTTTAAAGAGTTGACTTTACTATATAAAATTCTAAAAATTGTGAACTATTCTATAGAGACAAAAAAGCATATCCATGGTTGCCCGGGAATTTGAGGTATAGGGCCGGAAGCGGAAGGAGAAAAGGGTTAAAGAATAGGAGAAAACTTTGGCAGGTGACACATATGCTCATTATCTTGATCGTGGAGATGACTTTATGGACATATACACCTGTACATTGGTCAAAACTGATCAAATTGTACATTTAAATATGCATAGTTTATTTTATGTGAAGAATACCTCATCAAAGCTGTAAAAAGTAAACAATGAATAAGTTAAAAAGCAGGTTAGACACAGGTGAAGTGAGAGTGAACTGAAAGGCAGATAATTACACAGAATGCTGCAAAGATAAAAATGAGAACTGTAAAAGAGCAAAGATATAGAAATATGAATAAGAATGTATGATGAGACAATGATGAGAATTTTTTAGAATTGATAAAAAATATAGGTTTCTAGATTCAGGATATGTATACAATCTCAAGTCAAAAAAGTAAAATTATTATTTCAAAAACGATGAATGAGAGGATCTCAAAAGTGGCCAGAAAGAAAAGAGAAATTACAAAGAAAGAAACAACTATACTAACAGGTGTTTTCTCAATAGGAATGACAAAATCCAGAAAATAGAATAAAATGTTCAAAATGTTGCAAGTATAAACTATCAACCTAAAATTGCATATCTAGCAAGATTATCTTTAAAAAATAAGGGCAAAATACGGGTATGCTGGCATGTGCTTGTAGACCCAGCTACTCAGGAGGCTGAGGTGGGAGGATCACTTAAGCCCAGGAGTTGGAGGCCAGTGTGGGCAACACAGCAAGACCTCATCTCAAAAAAAAAAAAAAAAAAAAAAAAAAGATAAGGGCGAAATGAAGACATTTTTGGACAAACAAAAACAGAAAATGTATTAGCAACAAATACTCACTAAAGGAAATTTTTAGAACTCAATAAAATTGGTTAAATTGGGGGGGAACTGACTGTTTAAAATCATGTTATATGTGTTTTAAAGGATAAAACTTTATTATTAGACAAGAGCATATGGTTAGATGTGTGTGTGTGGACCTAAGGTGTCCTAAAGCATAGTAGAGTATGATGAGCATTACAATTTAAGCTAGATACGCATTTTAGAAGTTAAAGGGCAACAATCTCTAAAAAAGTAGAGGATATAATCTCCAGACCAGTGGAGGGGAAAAAAATCGTAAAAAACAAAAACAATCCAAAAGTAAAAATCAATCCAAAAATAAAAAAGAAAGATGAAACCAATCACAAAATGTGACAGAAATAAATCCAATTATATTGGTAATCATGAAATGACAATGTAAATAGACGAAATTTTCTAGTTAAAAGATAATGATTGTCAGATTGGTTAAAAATATAAAAGCTAGCTATATAAATCATATAAACACAGAAGAGTTGAAAATTATTAAAAACACACTAGGAAGCCAAAATAAAGCTGGTACAGTTGTATTAATATCAGACACAATACATTACAGGCAAAAAGCAGTTTTATAGATTATGTGGGTCACTACATAATGACCAAAAATTCATTTTGCCAAGGTAATTT
This sequence comes from Pan paniscus, assembly GCF_029289425.2. NCBI lineage: Eukaryota > Metazoa > Chordata > Mammalia > Primates > Hominidae > Pan > Pan paniscus. The sequence goes on along the minus strand of NC_073253.2, from coordinate 43,009,469 downwards.
TAACCTGGTGCACACCAAAGTAACAGAGCTTCACAGTACATAACCACAAAATCTGTAGTACAGATGTGTTGAAAAACAAGCCTCTTAAAAAAGAGTGTGGTCTCTGGGGCAAAGTTGTGATAATGAAGGTCACTGAAGAAAAATATGAATCCTTTATTGAATCCTTCTAGCTTCAGGTGAGAAATGGTCTCAGTTTTTCTTTTCTACATAACTGCACATTACTGTTAACCTTTCAGGCAACACTAAATTCTTTCTGGGCTTATGGTCATCTGCATACCTTACCTAATTTATATAATAAAGAAACAGGTACAGATTATTATTGTCCTTCCTAGAAGAACTGATCTTGAAAAATACAGGCTGAAACTGTTTTTGTTTCCCACATTTTAAAAGAAAAACGAGGACACATGACATATATCATGCATTGAATATACAGAAGGAAGTATGGAAAACTAGCCTAGCAACCAATTTGGACATAGATTTTTAGACTTCCTTCTATCTGTCTGTCACCAGAAGCTTTAACATAAATAAATCCAATAAAGGAAAAACATGAAATCAAGCTTTGTGTACATATATACTAATGAGACTAAAGAACGGTGATGTGCACAAGTCAGACCCATCTCTAGAACCTGGGAAATAAGAAAACTGGAAAATGAATAGATGCCACAGAGATGCAAATACAGAACTGACAAAAGTTAAGAAAGCAGACTTCAAAAAATCTCCATCAGGCCTCAAGAGCAGGATCTGAAATATTCATGCAAAAAGCCAAAGGCCTCTACAGCTGAAATGACACAGCAAAACTAAATCTCAGCTAAAATGGAACAAGTGTCTGTAAGAAACAGACCTGAATGCAAATGTGTCAAGGAAATACTCTTCGGATTCAAAAAGGAGGTTCTCCAAAAACAAACCAACAGAAAACAAACCAACAAACCAAGAGAAACCAACACAAACAAGCAAAACAGTAACCCAAACCAAAATGTGTCCCATACTTTGTGATTTGAAAAATCAGAAATAAAATATTTAATCCAGTAGGGCTCATGAATCCTGAATTCAGCTCAAGTCACCTGAGTGCTAGCTCCTCGTCAGAAAGACTCAAGAAAACTTCCTCTCATGGAACTCAGGGAGCTTCCCCATGAGGCCTGCCCTCCTACCAACACCCTACCCAGTTCCCCAGTGGTTTTCTCCTGAGTCCTGTTCACAGTGGATCCTATTGTGTTAACTAGTAAATGTTGATAACTTTTACCCTGTACCTCCCCAACAAATCAGCAAGTTAGTGGAGGAATTTCAGAGACAATGCTTTAACTCAGTGTTTATTTTAGCCACAGGGAAGCCCAGTACAGAAACAATCAAAAGTTGAAATGTGATTGAAGTAAGAAAGCCCAGGGCTCTACAGAGCACAGTTGAACTATGGCCCTATCAATAAAAGTATCAACAGCAATGGATTAAAATGTCTCAATTATTTAAATCTATGAGTTCTTAATGACATTTTAAAAAGTCCTCATTCATCATTTTTGAAAGTTATTTTGAAAGCTAACTCACATACAAACTATTTCAGGGTAAGTAAACTGTTGATGAATGGAAGTTCTGTCATAAAAATTTCCTAGATAATAAATGAAAAGAAATGATAAAATTTAAACAGCAATAGTATGCAGCTTCAAATGAAATAACAAATCTAAGTAAAGATCATGAATGGCCTTTAACTTCGCAGAGGGGCAACCAAATGCTGTGTGCTTATTGACAAAAGTAAACACTTACTATGAAGTATTTATACCAAAAGACAAAATAAAAAGTCCTGAATCTGATCAAGCCCCTTTCTCCAACTACCAGTTTCACAGGACATATGGAAGGCAGAGGAGCACGCTAAACACCACAATAAGGATGAAATCAGCAAATCTAGAATGTGGGAAACTCCAAAAAAGACCTGTTTTGTTCAATAAATAAATTGCAAGAAACTTACAAACTAAGATAGTTGAGACAACTCAACACATTGCAAGGTATGGACCTTATCTAGATCACATTTCAACAAACTAAATTAAAAAGAAATTTATAAGACATTTGGGAAAATGTGAACATTAATGGAATATTTAATATTACAGAAGTACTAGTTTTTTAGAATAGTATGATTAGTTACGTTTTTAAAAATCCTTATCTTTTAGAGGTACATATCAAAATACATATAAAATAACCCGATAATTAAGTTTGTTAAAAAGTAATCTGGTGAACAGGTGGGGAGTTGATGAAACAACACTGGTAGGGAATTGATAATTGCTGGAGCTGGGTGAAAGTACACAGGGGTTTATTCTACTCTCTCTACTTCTGTATGTTTCTATTAAAAAGATTCAGAAAGAGTTAACGGGGGCACATAGCAACCAATTGTATTATACGAGCCTTTATTTGAATCCTGATTCAACCAAATCATAAAAAAAAATTTTTGAGAGTATCAGGGATACCTGAGCCAGGAGCGGTGGCTCACGCCTGTAATCCCAGCACTTGGGGAGGCCGAGGTGGGCGGATCACGAGGTCACGAGTTCAAGACCAGCATGACCAAAAAGGCGAGACCCCATCTCCGCTAAAAATACAAAAACTAGCCGGCATGGTGGCGGGCGCCTGTAATCCCAGCTTCTCGGGAGGCTGAGGCAGGAGAATCGCTTGAACCCAGGAGGAGGAGGTTTAAGCGAGCTGAGATCGTGCCATTGCACTCCAACCTGGGCGACAAGAGCAAGGCTCTAAGAAAAAAAAATAAAATAAAATAAGAAAGAGAGTATCAGGGATATCTGAACACTAACTGGATATTTCGTGATATTTACAACCCTATTAATATTTTAGGTGTGATAACGGTATTGAAAAGCACCCTTGTCTCTTGGAGATCTGTATCAAAATATTTACGGAGGAAATGACTTACTGCCTGGGATCGCCTTCAAAATTATCCAAAGCATCGGGATGGGGAAACAGTAATAAAGATAAAATAAAGACTAAGAGCTGATAATTGTTGAAGCCAGGTGATGGGTAAAGGGGGCTCCTTATACCAAGGTGTCTACACCTTCAAATGTTAAAACATTAAAAAAAAAATCTGTGGCGTTAGAAGTCAGGATACCTGTTACCTTTGGAGAGACTAAGTGGGGGCCGCAATAAGGGCTTCTGGAGCGGTAGGAATGCTCTTGCTTCCTACACAGGTTTACTCGCTTTGTGGTAATTCATCAATGTCTATATTACGACTTGCACACTTTTCAGTATGTATCTTATACTCCAATAAAAAAGTATTTTAAAGAAGAAATCGACTACTTTAATGTAGGCGGAAGATCCTATGGTAGAATCTCAGGTACTACAGCAATCACTGAGAAAGCTTTTTGGGCAGAAAGGAAAGTGAGGCTCTCGCCCGGTTTCCTCCTCTCCACGGTGGAACTGGCAGCGGCCCTGGCTGGCTGCTGAGAGCGCGGAACCGGGCGGCGTTCTAACGTTCGCGCCGGGGCCCTCTGGAAGCAGCGCGGGCGCAGGTCCTAGACAGCGGCATTGGCGTCCACCGCGGCCCCGGCGCTGGGAAACTGCCCTCACGCTAGGGCCCTCCCCGAGGAGCTCTCTGGCACAATCAGCCACGAGGACGAAGAGAGGGGGCACCGGAACCGCACGCCCACTCCGAGAGGCCAGAACCTCTCTCTCGCCGTACTCCCCGGCAGGGCACGCCTCAGGGGAGACGGCGCTCGGGCACATGAAGCCCACACCCACACGCCGCAGTGTCCCTTGCTGCCTCGCTCTCCAATGGGGATGGGAGCGGCGAAAGCCTCATATCGGCCCTCCTCCGTCCCCCAATCAGCGAGCCCGCTTCGAGCACCTCACGGCCCTCCGGCTTGCGGCGCCCAATCACAGCGCTCCACATGCTGGGCGCGGCCCTGCGCGCGCACGCTACACGACAGCCCCGCGCCCACTCGCCGCGTTCCACCCGCGGGGCGGCGGATTCCCGCAGGGGCCACACTGCCACCTACTGTCCCATCTCCAGAGCTGGAGCCACGGGCGCTCTCCCTACCATGCGGCCTCCCTGCTAAGTGCCAGTAGCTCAACCCAAACGCTCAAATAAAAATGAGGGAAAACAAGTAGTGTTGTCGAGTAAAACCGAAAACAATGTCCATTTTGAAAAAAGCGGCAATAATTACCTCCAGTACACAGTAGGAAAAAGTCTCAAAAGCTTTCTTTGTTCCAAGCAGTGTGAGTTCCAAAACATTATTTCACCTCACACGTTTTATATAGGGCTGAAAACAAGGGGCTTAGGGACTCCTCAGTGCACATATTTCTGAAGCGCCTGCATGTCAGACGGAGAGGCAGGCATTACCATCATCTCTAATTTATAGGCACAGAAACCGAGTGTGACAGCCGAAAGCCGCAGAACTGGGACTGACACCCAGAAGTCGGCCTCCCAAGTGCAGACTTCAGCACATCATACACAAGGAAGGCACAAAGTGCTGAAAGAATATAGGGCAGGAAACATCGATTCTGACTGGAGAGATTCAGGATGTACAAAGATATTCTAGGCAGAGGGGACAGCTGTCTCGGTGGCAGGAAAAATTCAGTAAATGGTGGCTAGTACTGCTTTTCCAAGAAAACTAGTCTTAACTGAGAAAAGGGAACAAATGTCTCTATGTGATATTTACTCATTGCAGACTTTTTTTTTTTGAGACAGAGTCAGCTCTGTCGCCCAGGCTGTAGTGCAGCGGCGTGATCTCTGGCTCACTGCAACCTCTGCCTCCCGGGTTCAAGCGATTCTCCTGCTTCAGCCTCCATTGTAGCTGGGATTACAGGTGTGCGCCACCATGCCCGGCTAATTTTTGTAATTTTAGTAGAGGCGGGGTTTCACCATGTTGGCCAGGCTGGTCTTGAACTCCTGACTTGATCTGCCTACCTCAGCCTCCCAAAGTGCTGGGATTATAGGCGTGTGCCACTGCGTGCAGCCCCGCTGCAGATTATTATACTCATTATTTGGCAAACAGTTACTGCTTACTCAGGTATCCATGACAATGTTCCCTGGATTTGTGTGACTGACTATACCCAACACCAAGACACCAAACCTAGTGGCCTCATTTCCTAATCTTCCCTACATACCTAGGAAAGTGTTAATAAGCTTTCCTGGAATTCATCATTCCCTTATCTGTACTTCACTGCACTTTGCTTATAATTCACATATGGCACATCCGAACACGCCTTGCTGTATAACTGAGTCCATACTGGTCTGATCACTAGAACAGTATAGTATTGGCCCTACAGAGCATTTTAGGATATGTGGAAGTTGTTCTTGATTGTCACAATGGCTGAAAGGCATTACTGGCACTTAATGGACAGAAAACAGGGAATTCAGATGACCTGCAATGCTGAGACTGTCCCGTACATCAAAACACTGTCTCTAGTGGGAGCCAGGGCTCTCAGTATGGAAGACGGGAGATACAAATATGGACTGGAGCAAGGCAAGAAGAATCCCATGGGGATGAACTTGGGATTGGTGGGAACTCATTATCTGCAAAATATATATAGTATATGTACATGCATATGTGTACATGTATGTTTATGTATATGTGCATTCATTTTTTTTCCAGAACTGTTCACTGAATGGGCCAAGAAGCAAAAATTTCACAGTAGCAAAAGGACACCTAGCACCTAGATCTTGGTTTCTAATGCCATTCCTCACCAAAAGTAACCAGAGCTCCTTGGAGAAATGGTTGATTCCAGGGCTAGGCCAGGAAAGGTACACAGTGAGCCTGAAACACCTTGTTATATGAGAGAAAGTAAGTTATCAAAAAAGAGGGGGGTGGGGGAAAACGGAAGCCAGCTTGAAAGGGCTTCTATCAGCCAGGTCTGGGATATTTAGACCACCAAAATAATTGAGGAGGGTAATGAATCATTTAAAAAATGCACGAATTGATGATTTAAACATAATGCATGATAATAAACAGATAAATGAGAAAGAAATGAGAGAAAAGGAAGAGTTCTTGCTTATAGTAGAATACTGAGTGTTAGCTAGTAAATCTGGAGAAATTTTCAGAGTTGGAAAATCATTACTTTGCAACCATTATAGTAAAGATTGATTCAGGCTAAAGCCATGAATGGATGCTAAATCTAAGAGCAAACTTTTGATAAACAACATATTTGCATTATATTAAAGTCTCTCTCGGAGAATAGCCTATTAATCAGAAGGGAGAAAAACAGTAACTCTGCAGTGGAGAAATCAGACACAGTTGACTAGGTTATCAAAATTGACATCACCAGTGAAGGCATATGGTATCAGGTATGTCCACATGTGATACCCTGGCAGGGGCACAACATCACTGAGAGTATTCTGGCTGGGGAAGCATAACAATGAGAAAATAGCAGAAAAATCCAAAAAAGAGGAATATTCTATTTAAAAAAAGAGATTGGGTTCTTTAAAAATATATAGGACAATGTCATAAGAAACAAAGAAAGGATAAGGAACTATGATTCTAGACAGCATCCTGTACTGGAAGAGGAAAAATGCTATGAGAGACCCTATTATTGGGTCAATTTCCAAAACTGGGATATGAATAGTAAAGTATTATATTAATGTCAAAATTTCCAAAGTTGGTAACTGTGCTATGATTATACAATAGAATGTCCTTATCTCAGGTAATGTACATTGAAGTATTCAGGATAAAGAGCTATAATATATGAAACAAACTCCCAAATGATTAAAGAAAGTGTGTATACAGGGGGAAGGAGGAGAGAGAAAGCAAAAACAAATGAATCAAAATGGTAACGACAGGTGAACATGAGTAAAAGTAGTGCTGTGGTTTAAATATTTGTCTCCTCTGAAACTCATGTTGAAATTTAATCCCCAGTGTAACAGTTTTGAGAGGCCAGTGGATCATAAGGGCTCTCCCCTGATGAATGAATTAATCAATTCATGGACTAATGGGTTAATGGATTGATGGGTTATCATGGAAGTGCGACTGGTGGCTTCATAAGAGGAAGAGAGACCTGAGCTAGCATGCTCAGCCCCCTCGCCATGTGATGCTCTGAGCCACCTCAGGACTCTGAATAGTCCTCACCAGCAGGAAGGCTCTCACCAGATGCCACCCCTCAACGCTGGCCTTCTCAGCCTCTCTAACTGTAAGAAATAAATTCGTTTTCTTGATAAATGATCCAGTTTCAGGTATTGTTATAAACAACAGAAAACAAACTAAGACAGATATAGAGGAGTTCTTTGCAGTTTTTATAAGTTTAAAATTATTTCCCGCTGGGCGCGGTGGCTCAAGCCTGTAATCCCAGCACTTTGGGAGGCTGAGGTGGGCAGATCACCTGACGCCAGGAGTTCAAGACCAGCCTGGCCAATAGGCAAAACCCTGTCTCTGTTAAAAATGCAAAAATTAGCTGGGCGTGGTGGCGTGCGGCTGTAACCCCAGCTACTCAGGAGGTGGAGGCAGGAGAATCGCTTGAACCCAGGAGGCGGAGGTTGCAGTGAGCCGAGATGATGCCACTGCATTCCAGCCTGGGCGATAGATAGTACAGACTCTGTCTCAACAACAATGACAATAACAACAACAAAATTATTTCCAAATTAAAAGATTAAAAAAATTTGCCATGCCATTTGTGACATAACAATTATACCACCAAAAACAACCTGTTTATCATTAATGGAACTAACTCCATTTTTCATATAAGCAAAGTTTTTTAATGGAAAATAAGGTGAATTTTGCAACTCTATATTGAGGGAAGACATACCTTTGAATCAATCAGAACTTCACCAAGAGTTGTTCATTCTATAAATAAAATTATGTCATTATGATAGCGCCACTCCTGGTATTTGAATTTACCAGTATACCGCATCTCTACCCATCTACACTTCTTCCATGTCTATAATTATTCCACATTTATATGCAATATTTACCTGCTTCATTGTTTCTTACTGTAGTTTTGCCTGGACATTTGTTTACAAATTGAAATACATATTGTTTAAGTTACTTCCCCTTTGTTTCTCCTCTGTATCGTGGCGAAGGAATCATACTGATTTTTTTTTTTTTTTGAGATGGAGTCTTGCTCTGTCGCCCAGGCTAGAGTGTAGTGGCAAGATCTCGGCTCACTGCAACCTCTGCCTCCCGGGTTCAAGCGATTCTCCTGCCTCAGCCTCCGGAGTAGCTGGGATTACAGGTGCCTGCCACCGCGCCCGGCTAATTTTTGTATTTTTTAGTAGAGACGGGGTTTCATCATCTTGGCCAGGTTGGTCTCAAAACTCCTGACCTCATGATCCACCAGCCTCAGCCCCCCAAAGTGCTGGGATTACAGGCGTGAGCCACCACACCCAGCCATATACTGGTTTTTAAAACAGTAAGTATAGATAGATTATATTAACTATGAATTTAGTTTCAAGATGGTAAAAGAAGAGTATGATAAAGTACTTGTTATAAGAAGGCTACCCTGGGCCTCTTATAGAGAGAATGAGACTGTAAGTTTCTCATGGAGAAGCTGCGATTACTTATCTTCAGATCTTCCACAGCTCTGCTTCAGCTGGCCTGTGCACATACACCCATCTCAGAGCTCACAGCCAACTCTGCTTGTGCAATCACATCATCAGTAAAGAAAAGGATGAGATCTTTGAAAATCCCAATAAGGTAGCCATTAGAGACAGCAATGTCTCCTGCACTTATGGGAAAAATCCATAAACACAGGGGACTTTATTCTTAACTGACATAAGCCCAAAACACAGCGAAAGAAATCTGGGGGAATATATTAGATCAGCATAGGAATTGATCCAAAAATTACATCAGTCTCATAAAACTATCACCAATCTATTTACTCTATTAATGTTCCGATGATGTTATATATACCAAAGGGCAGGCAGTACCAAAAGTCTAAAGTATGCACATTTTAAAAAACTGCTCATTGAGTCAGTGATTTCTTTTGGGGCTTGGTTATTTTACAAAAGAAAGGCTGTTGTCTGTGTAATATGACATAGGGAACAGGAGAAAAGAAAGTATAATTACAAGCGCAAAGCCTGGGAAGATGTTAACCAACTGTTTCTCTAAACAGCTTACATGAGATTGTAACATTGCCTTCAAACCTGTCACCTGGTAATGAAATAGAGAAGAGTCAAAAAGGGCTCTGAAGACCACAAGAGGAGTTAAGAAAATAAAGAGATTGACAGTAAGACAGGATGAAATATAAAATACGAAATTCTGTAAAACAGGCTGCATGAAAACCATATGGTAAAAATGGACAAAAAACAGAAGAAAGGAACTGTTAACATATTCTAAGGAGACTAATCATGGAGGCAAAAATGAAATATTAGAAATGAACAAGATAAAACTGATTTTGCCATGTATAAAAGTCTAACTCTTTAAGACTTAAAACATGCTTATCTGAATTGAAACATCATAAAAGCATAATTTCATACATACGTTATATGAATAAATGATGGAAGACATATGGAGTGACCGAAAATGACACATATGATAGTCCAATAGGTACCTACCAAGACAGTAATGTTCTTTTTCTCTTGCTTCCCATTTGTGGCTGTCTACATAGGCTGAAGAAAGCAGGTATCTTTTACCTGAGAAAATAGGCAATTATTTCAACACACATGGTTTTACAAGAGGTTCATTTTATATGTTTTATTAAATATATCTTCACTATCCTTTCAACTACTAGATTATATATTTTAAATAATCTAATACAGTACAGCAACCAATATCACATAGTTGACAATTCAGTGAAGAACAAAATGCATTCGACCCCTAACAAGTGGAAGGTGCAGAAAAACAGAATTTTCACAATAATTTTTTTAATAAAATAAACAGGGTCTTGCTATAATGCCCAGGCTGGAATGCAGTAGCTATTCACAGGCACAATCCCACTACTGATCGGCACAGGAATTTTGATGTGCTCAGTTTCCAACCTGGTTCACCCTTCCTGAAGCAACCTGGTAGCTCCCTGTTCCTGGAACATCAATCATCATATCGATGCCAAACTTAGTGTGGACACTTGATCGGTATTGTGCACTACAGCCCAGAACTCCTGGGTGATCCTCCTGCCTCAGCCTCCCACGTAGTTAGCATTACAGACACATACCACTGCGCTATGCCCATAATTTTATGGATAAAACTGCTAATTTTGTTCCTATAACTTTAAGACTAGGAGCCACTTGTTGCTAGTAAATTATAATCCAGGCAAGCCCTAGAACACCTTCTTAGAACCAAAAACACCTGCTGAATGTTGCTTAACTCATTAATTAAATGCTTTATAATTATTATGCCTAAAAACATTTTCATCTTAGATCCACAGGTTTCAATCATTTCACATAAAGCAAGGAGTAGTATCTTACCCAATGAGCCAGCACCCTAGTGGTAAATTAAAGAAACTCACTAAGCCAAAGCTGAGGTAACGTACAAGATAGCATACCACTATTCCTAGCTCCTGGCACAATGCCTAGCCTTTGGCAGTGTTTAACAAACATGAGCTCAAGGAGTGAATGAGAAAGAATGAATGGCAAGTTCATCAAAATTTAAAACTTTTGTGCTTCGAAGTACAATCTCAGGAAAGTGAAAGTACAACCCAAAGAACAGGAGAAAATATTTGCAAAACATTTATCCAGTACAAGACTTGTATCCAAAATATTTCAATAAATCTTACAACTCAAAAATAAAAAAAAAGACAACCCAAATGAACGATGGGTAAAGGATTTAAACAGGTATACCTTTAAAAACATATATACACTGAGGTGGGTGGATCACTTAAGCTCAGGAGTTCCAGACCAGCCTGGGAAACATGGTGAAACCCCGTTTCTACAAAAAACACAAAAATTAGCCAGCCATGGTGGCATGCACCTGTAGTCCCAACTACTCAGGAGGCTGAGGTGGGAGAATCGACTGAGCCTGGGAGGCGGAGGTTGCAGTGAGTCAAGATCATGCCACTGCACTCCAGCCTGGGCAACAGAGTGAGACTGTTTCGAAAAAAAAAAAAGAAAAAGTAAAATATATATGTATACACACACAAATAGCTAATAATCATAAGGACAGATGCTTAACATAATTTGCCATTAGAGAAATGCAAAACAAAATCACCTGGAGAAACGAATGATACTCACTACAATGACCACCATCAAAAAACAGATAATGACAACTGCTGGGGAGGATGCAGAGAAACCAGAAACTCATACCTTACTGGAGAGAACATAAAACAGTGCAGCTGCTTTTTAAAGAATTTGGTAGCTCCTCAAAATGTTAACATGGAGTTACTCTATCACCCAGCAATTCCACTCCTAGGTTTACAACCAAGAAAAATGAAAACTTGTGTCCACAGAAAATTTGTACACAAATGTTCACAGTAGTATTATTCATAATGGACAAAAAGTGGAAACAACCCAAATATCCATCAATTGATGAATAAACAAAATGTAGTCTATCCTTACAATGGAATAGTATTTGGCAATAAAAAATGAAGTACTGATACATACTACATGGGTGAATCCTGAAAACATGTTACGTAAAAAAGACGCCAGTCACAAAAGACCACATATTATATGATTCCATTATATGAGCGATCCAGAATAGGCAAGTCTGTAGAGACAGAAAGTAGATTCATGGTTGCTAAGGGCTAAAGGTGAGGATCAGGAAAGCTAGAGGAGAAATGGGGAGCAATTGCAAATGGGCATGGAATTTCTTTTTGGGATAATGAAAATGTCCTAAAATAGCTTGCGACGATGGCTCCAGAACTCTGTGTTTATACTAAAACCTTTGAATTGTATACTGCATTTGTTGTTTCTTTGTTTGTTTTTGAGATGGAGTTTTGCTCGTTGCCCAGGCTGGAGTGCAATGGTGTGATCTTGGCTCACTGCAATTTCCACCTCCCAGGTTCAGGTAATTCTCCTGCCTCAGCCTCCAGAGTAGCTGGGATTACAGGCGCCTGCCACCATGCCTGGATAATTTTTTGTATTTTTAGTAGAGACGGGGTTTCACCATGATAGCCAGGCTGGTCTCAAACTCCTACCTTAGGAGATCCCCCAGCCTTGGCCTCCCAAAATGCTGGGATTACAGGCATGAGCCACCATGCCTGGCCTGAATTGTGTATTTTAAATGGATGAATTGTATGGCATGTGAATTATACCTCAGTAACTCTGTTTAAAAAAATAGAAAAACAGCCAGGTGCAGTGGCTCATGCCTGTAATCCCAGCACTTTGGGAGGCCGAGGTGGGCAGATCACCTGAGGTCGGGAGTTTGAGGCGAGCCTGACCAACATGGAGAAACCTTGCCTCTACTAAAAATACAAAATTAGCCAGGCGTGGTGGTGCATGCCTGTAATCCCAGGTACTTGGGAGGCTGAGGCAAGAGAATCGCTTGAAGCCAGGAGGTGGAGGTTGTGGTGAGCCGAGATCACGCCATTGCATTCCAACCTGGGCAATAAGAGCGAAACTCCGTCTCAAAAAAAAGAAACAGAAAAAATGACAGATAGTTATGCTGAGGTCACAGCAGACCAAAAGCCCAACACAACTAGATAGCATGGGGGCTGATTAAACACAGTATTGGAATGCTGTTTTTATTCTCTACCTACTTTCCAGCTTAAACAAATAAACAAATACAAACACATCTGTGTGAATTTATACACAGTTCATTCTCTTACTGTGAGCACAGATCTTTACTAGAATAATATATCTAAATTTGAGTTCTACAAATTAAATAATGAGGCAACAAAAAGGTTTCCAAAGATGGTTTCAAAAGGAGAACTAAAAAAAGACTATAATTATTTAAATTAATTTCCATTTATTTTTTCGTTTCGGAAAGGGAGTTTCGCTCTTGTTGCCCAGGCTGGAGTGCAATGGCATGATCTCAGCTCACTGCAACCGGAAGGCGGAGGCCTCCCGGGTTCAAGCGATTCTCCTGCCTCAGCCTCCTGAGTAGCTGGGATTACAGGCATGCGCCACCACGCCTAATTTTGTATTTTTAGTAGAGACGGGGTTTCTCCATGTTGGCCAGGCTGGTCTCAAACTCCCGACCTCAGGTGATCCGCCCACCTCAGCCTCCCAAAGTGCTGGGATTACAGGTGTGAGCCACCACACCCGGCCTAATTTTATTTATTATTTTTTTTTTTTTTGAGATGGAGTATCTCTCTGTTGCCCAGGCTGAAGTGTAGTGGCGTGATCTTGGCTCACTGCAACCTTTGCCTCCAGGGTTCAAGCAATTCTCCTGCCCCGGGGGGATGGTTCTAGAATACCCCCTCAAATACCAAAATCTGAGAATGCAGAAGTCTCTTACATAAAATTGCACAGTATTTGCAAATAACCCACGAACATCCTCCTGCATTACTTTAAGCTGGGGTGTCCATTTTTTTGGCTTCCCTGGTCACATTGGAAGAACAATTGTCTTGGGCCACACATACATAAACTACACTAACACTAATGATAGCTGATGGGCAAACAAACAAAACAAAAAATGCTAAAAATCTCCTAATATTTTAGGTAAGTTTACAAATTTGTGTTGGGCCACATTCAAAACTGTCCTGGGCTGAGGGTTGGACAAGGTGCTTTAAGTCATCTCTAGATTACTTATAATACCTAATACAATGTAAACGCAATGTAAGTGGTTGTCATATTGTATTTTCTTTGTATTATTTTACTGTTGTATTATTTTTTATTGTTAGTTTTTGTTTTGTTTTGTAGTATTTTGATCCGCTGTTGGTTGACTCTGCAGATGCAGAATGCTCGGATAAGGAAGCCAACTGTACTCCCGGATACCAGCTACTTGCTTACTCTCTATTTATTATCTGTTATTCTCTATGCCTTCATTCTAGCATATGCTTCATTCTAGCATAAGTAATCACCTTTCTACATTCTGGAGTCAGGACAATATCTAGATCATTGCTCAAGAGTTCTGAACTGGGAGATTAAAAAGCTGGGCCAGCTGGGCACAGTGGCTTACGCCCGTAATCCCAGCACCTTGGGAAGTAGAGGCGGGTGGATCACCTGAGGTCAGGAGTTCGAGACCAGCCTGACCAACATGGAGAAACCCCGTCTCTACTGAAAATACAAAATTAGCCGGGAGTGGTGGTGCATGCCTGTAATCCCAGCTACTTGGGAGGCTGAGGCAGGAGAATCACTTGAACCCGGGAGGCAGAGGCTGCAGTGAGCCGAGATCGTGCCATTGCACTCCAACCTGGGCAACAAGAACGAAACCCGAAAAAAAAAAAAAAGGCTGGGGAGGTGATGGTGGGGAAAGACAGGTCTCCCAGAATGCCCTCTGTGTGTAGTAGTTCACGGAAACCACATAAACAGAAAATAGCTACAACAGCTAATTCTTACTAAGGTGTCAAGCGTTGTGCATAACACTGCCTAATGTGTGACATTAAACGTTTTCACCAGGTCAGCCACTTAATCTTCAGAAAACTGGTGGCCAACTCTGAGGTTTCACATTGACGTTTAATGGCTGTTCCTAAAGAAGTGCGTGCTTTTTAAAAAAATAGAGGATGGGAGGTAGGTTGGAAAGGGAAGATAAGCGGCATTGGAAAAATCGAGTGTGATTATTGCATTTTTATCAAATATGTCTGTCTGGATTATGTGGTTAGAATCACTGCAAATTTGGCTCCTATAAATACTTTAAAACTTTTTTCCAATGTTTTCATTATCAGATCCACTATGCAGGCTTTGAGTGGGCTGCCACTTAGTTCAGATATCAAAGTACTTTACAAGTAACTATTAGCATTTATTATCTACACGTGGAAAACTATAGCAAAGAAAGGTCAATCAAAAGTTGTGCTCAAGGTCATCAGATAAAATGAGATTAATACTGAAAAATTCTTCCACGAAGACCAGGGGTCCAGCTAAATGTGTGGTAGTGGGAAAAATGTTTATCTGACGTCCCTCTAAAAAAACCTCAGATGGGAGAAAAATGTCCCAGCCCCAGGAATGGACACATTTAGGTTTTTCCTTTTTTCTTTTTTCTTTTTTTGAGACAGGGTCTCTCTCTGTTGCCCAGGCTGGAGTGTAGTGGCGCGATCTCTGCTCATTGCAACCTCCGCCTCCCGAGTTCAAGCGATTATCCTGCCTCAGCCCCCCGAGTAGCTAGGATTACAGGCGCGCGCCACCACGCCCAGATAATTTCTTTGTATTTTTTAGTAGAGATGGGGTTTCGCCCTGTTGGCCAGGCTGGTCTCGAACTCCTGGCCTCAACTCCTGGTCTCAACTCCTGGTCTCGAACTCCTGGCGATCCGCCCGCCTCGCGTTCCCAAAGTGCTGGGACCACAGGCGTGGGCCACCGCGCCCGGCGCACATTTGGGTTTTTCGTGGTCAGCAAAAGCACGACCACCCCAACACATAAATCTGGCGAATCATACGCAAATTCCCTCATGCTATATAACCTTCCACTGCTCTTCGTACCTTTGGACAGGAACATACTGTTATTTTAGGGAAGGAAACGGAACAGATACCTTGTCTCCTTCTTCTGCACCACCAAACACCCCAAATGGCGTCCCTAGCAATCAGATTCCAGAAACATTTCCTCTCCTCTTGAAAGCCCACCGCTCCCTTCACCCAAAAAACAGAATAATCAGGGGCCTAATGAAGCTGTCCGGCCAACCTGCAGGAGAGAGCTGAGGAAGAACCACTTGCCGCGCCAGGAGCATCCCGCGCCGCACTATGGAGGCAGCCATCTTGGAGCGTACCAAAAGGAACAGCCAACAGGTTACGGACAGAGGAAGGGGCGGGGTTACAGCTCGACCTCTCGGGGCGCCCAGAATTGGACGAATCCCTTTTGTCGCTCTCGACGACAGGACCGACGCTCCGCCTCCTCGCCCCGGTTCCAGTAGTTGGTATGGTCCGAGACAGTATGGCTGCTGCATTTCGGCCCTCGAATCGAGTTCTCCTGCAGGCGCTGCAGATTTTGGTGTATCCTGGGGTGGGAGGCTCCGGCTCTGTCAGCTGCCGCTGCCCTCTCGGAGGTATCCGCGGCCTTAGCCTAGGGAAGGAGGGGAGGGATGGGAGAGAAGGGGGTGTTAGATCCCAGCTAGCATCTCTGTGGAGCAGCCACAGCTCCTAAGTCTCTCACTGGCCTGGAGCGCACCCTCGCCCTCTAGTTGCATGTGGGTGCAGTGGTGACCCCTGGGGGTCGTGGATACCCCCAGTGCCTGCAAATCGAAGGACTGCTGGGGTCTTGACCTTGGGGCTGTAGTGCTCCCTCAGATGGGGCGACGTTCGTCTTCAGGAACATCCCTCCCGCCTTGGGTGACTTATTTATTTATTTTTGAGACGAAGTCTTGCTCTGTCGCCCAAGCTGGAGCGCGGTGGCGCGATCTCAGCTCACTGCAGCCTCCGCCTCCCGGGTTCAAGCGATTCTCCTGCCTCAGCTTTCCGAGTAGTTGGGACTACAGGCGTGCGCCACCACGCCCGGGTTTTTTGTATTTTTAGTAGAGACGGGTTTCACTATGTTGGCCAGGCTGGTTTCGAACTCCTGACCTCGTGGTCCATCCGCCTCGGCCTCCCAAAGTGCTGGGATTATAGGAGTGAGCCACCGCGCCCGGCCTTTTTCTGTTCTGCAGAGTTTGGAAGCAGAGGTCTTATGGAGTCTCAGTTCTGCTAACAATCTAAAAGACTTAGCGGCACGTTTCTTCATTTTTCAAAACTATCCTCTAACATCTCTATGAAGAGAGTTAAATCTGAAGATGCTAGTGAGTGATAGTAAAAATGTTTGTCAGGCATTACTTTAATGTAGTTTACATACATTAATTCCTTTTCTCTAGACAACACCCAGCAAGAGAAGTACCATTCTTTTCTCCATTTACAGAGGAGGAACAAGGTTAAGTAATTTGCCCAAGGTCAGAGGGAACTGTTAGAGGTGGGATTTGAACACACCCAACAATAGAAACCTGCTCCTAACCACTTCACTGGACTGCCTTTCTGTAAATAAATAGCAACTTTTATTGTTACCTTGTTACTGCAGCTCACAGAACTCTGTTAGTGCGTGATTCTTCGGCCACGCTTGGTCCGTTTTATCTCATGCACAGCCAAGGATCCTAAAGAAAGGATGATGTTTCCCAAATCTACTAAGCTGTGATCAATGATTTCCATGTATCTCAAATGTATTTTGAGTCCACATCTGAGAGGCCTTAACCCCCTCATTTCACAGAGGACAAAACTGGGAGTTCCAGTGGTCACGCTGCAGCTTTTTCCACTACACTGTGCTTCTCCCTGGATAAACCAAAACTAAATATGCCTGTTTTGCATTTAAATGTTATTAGTTTTTTTTAAAAATGCTCTTGATACCTTTAACCGATGGCAAATGCCCATTTGTACTTCAAATCCCAACTTCCTGTCAACCAGTCCCCACACAGGTTTATCACTAGCTACGGTTAATCACTATCTTCTTTCACACACACAAATAAAACCTGTTTTGCTGAGGATTTGCATTCTCTGGTAGTTCAGAAATGGTTTTTCCCAGGATTTATATTTGTACAGTTTGTACAGTTATATTTGTACGTGTCTAATGGATTATCTATAATAGATGTTAGAGGCAATCAAGCTCTATTCATGTTATTTGCTAACTTCTAAAACAGTCAAAATGACTTTACTTTTTTCTTTCTCTGATTTTTAGCTAAAAGATACCTACTTACAGATAATGTGGTGAAATTAAAAGAATTTCAACAAAAGAAAGTGGCTGTTGCATGTAATCTTTCTGGCACTAAAGGTAATAGAATCTATTTTGTTAATTCTGTCATTTATCTGTCATTTAAGTTTCTCTGTCTTTATCCCTATTCAGTGTCTCCTTCAGTGACTTTATTATGCCTTAGAAAAAGTTGAGACCATTTATTGTTAGTTTCATAGTGAACTCTTATATTTATCTTGCATCTCATACTTTGCTGCTACAACGTCTACAGCTCTCCTCTTATTCCTTCTCTTACGATCTCAGAGAAATATTAAAGCTAGTGCTGCGATTGGTCTTGTCTAAATCTGTGCCATTAAAAGTGAGGTTTGAGGACCAGCGGCATCAGCATCTATTGGGTGGTTGATAGAAGTGCAGATAGAAAGGCCCCAGATCATTCATATGCACAATAAAGTTTAAGAACTTCAGATGATTGGCTTTCAAACTTTTTGATGTAACCTTCAGTGAAAAATGCATTTTATGTTGCATCTCAGTACACACAAACATATCTATATATAAATGAAATCAAATGAAACAAAACAGTACTATGTGTGATGATACATTTGGTATTTTTCACTCTTTGCTAGAAAAGTCAGTAGGATCAAAAATTTCTTAAAAAACAAGAGAAACCTGACTACCAAACCTAGGATTTGGCTGGGCATGATGGCTCATGCCTGTAACTCCAGCATTTTGGGAGGCCAAGGCAGGAGGATTGCTTGAGCCAGGGAGTTTGAGATCAGCCTGAGCAGCGTAGACCTCATCTCTACAAATTTTTTTAAAGTTAGCTGGGCATGGTGGTGCATGCCTGTAGTCACAGCTACTCCAGGGACTGAGGTGGGAGGATTGCTTGAGCCTGGGAGGTCTAAGGTGCAGTAAGCCATGATCACACAACTGCACTCCAACCTGGGTAACAGAGTGAGACCCTGTCTCAAAAAAAAGATAAATCTGGGATTTGCTTTGAAAAAAAATCCAGTGTGTTTGAGGATTGTAGTGTAGAGGAAACATAATTAGCAAAATATTGATAATGATTGAGGCTGGGTAATGGCACTTAGTGAGGGGGATTATTATCCTGTTCTTTCATTTCTTGGGTATGTTTGAAAATTTTTGTTATAAAAAGCTACAAACAAGAACACCACCCTAGGTCTTTTTCCCTTTCAGCACCTGAAAAATTTTGTTGCATTCATTCTCTCCCTCCTGCACATAGAGTTCTTCCCAGCATTTCATACCTTTTATTGTGTGTGGATGCAGCAGTGGTCCCTGGGGGTTGTGGATATACCTCCTTGATCCTCCTTTATGAACACATCTAAGACTTTCCTTTTTTTTTCAATAACTCTTGGTGTCCCTACTGACTTTTTCAACCATAGACCCAGCTCTCCTTCCTCTCACTGCCAGATGTTTGTGAGCTCCTGATTAACACATTAACATTCTCTTTGTTTTGGTTTGTTTTTTAAGAGACAGTCTCGCTCTGTCACCTAGGCTGGAGTGCAGTTGGCACCATCATAGCTCACTGCAGCCTCAAACTCTTGGATTCAAGCAATCCTTCTGCTTTAGCCTCCTGAGTAACTAGGACTACAGTGCCACCATACCGCCTAATTTTTAATTTTTAATTTTTTTTTGTAGAGATGGTCTCACTGTGTTGCCCAGGCTGGTCTCGAACTCCCAGGCTCAAGCTAGTATCCCGCCTCAGTCTCCTAAAGTACAAGCATGAGCCACTGCACCCATCCTGATACTTTCTGCCTCCATTCCCTCACAATTCAGTCCTCCAGAAATCAATGTTCTCTCGCTGCTCCACTAATCATACTGTTATATAATACCATATAGGGGGCAAAAAAATAAACCTTTGGAATGGGGGGAATATATTTATCCCCAGTTGAGTAGGCTCAATCTAGATTTCACTTCAGTCTTTTCTTTCTACCCCAGGTATTTTAGATCTATGTGAGGTTTGCAGTTAGGGCTTCATGTCATCCAGTTGTGATTTCCAGTTGTCATAGTCTTCATAAGTCTGTGGCAGTTGTGTACATGTTCTGAAAGGCAATTAATATACTCAGTGCCAATCTGCTCTATTGTCAGACTGATATGTTTAAAGTCCTGTCAACCTTTCATCATTTTGAGAGCCCACAGTGGTACTCTGTTGTATACCACACTATTAACATACTCATCTCTCAGGCATCCTGGCTCTCCCGTGATGGACTCCGCCCTTTCTAGGGCGGTTTCTGGTTAATCTAGTCACGGCTTTTCCCTCCACACCTGTCATTCCCAGTTCTGTTCTGTTGCTCATGCTGATTCCCTTACCTAGAATATCCCCCTCCTCCATTTCTCCAACCTGATTCAGCCCTTTCCTTTCTCACTGGTACCCCTCCACTTTCACCAACCTGGTCTGTTCTGAGTCATAATAATAAAGGTTGTAACAGGACTCTTCTGTCCACTCTGAGTTGTAATAGGTGTTGTAACAGGACAGAAGAGTCTTATTATGTTTATAGTATTCATGTGTCACCTCCTCCATCATTGTTTTCAGGTAGCTTTGTGTAAATTTAGCTTGCCCTCCCCAAAATGCTTTTAAGTTCTTTGAGGGCAGGAACTATTCCTTACCCTTCTTGGTGTCTCACACACAAAGAAGGATACTTCCGAGTATGATTATATGATAAACAAATGTTGATTGATTTGTTTTAAAACACAAGTTATATCTGTTGAAATACCGGATTCTTAAGGTGTTGTTTTTTTTTTTTTTCTGAGACAGAGTCTTGCTCTGTCACCTAGGCTGGAGTACAGTGGCATGATCTCGACTCATTGCAACCTCTGCCTCCCAGGTTCAAGCAATTCTTGTGCCTCAGCCTCCCTAGTAGCTGGGATTACAGGCGTGCACCACCACACCTGGCTACTTTTTGTATTTTTGGTAGAGACGGGGTTTCACCATGGTGGCGAGGCTGGTTTCAAACTACTGACCTCAAGTGATCCACCCACCTTGGCCTCCCAAAGTGCTGGGATTACAGGCCTGAGCCACTGCACCCGGCCTCTTAAGGTTTATTAAGGAGGATTAAGGAGTACAAGATGTAACGTCATCTCTTTGATGACTTGAGACTTTTTAGACTGGAAGTTGCTTAGAAATATTTAATAGACTAAATCCTCTTAGATCTAACAGGTGACACAAGGAATGAAAATGAGAACAATAATGTTTCTATTTACTGGCAGTTACCGAATGACAAATGCTTTACATATATCATCTCAGGTAACCCTGTGAGGAAGGTACCACGATCCTTACTTTACACATGAGGAATCAAGTCTCAGAGCAAGGGTCTCCATCAGAATGCAAGTGGCCGAGCTTAGATTTCAGCCCAGGTCCTTCCATCTCTAGAGCCTTTAACTGTTACATGGTTCTGCAAATAAAAATTGGAAGAGCCACTGCATTATCTCAAACCTAGTAGGTCTTTTCTTTTAAATTGAGAACAGTGCCTCTGCTTCTAGTTCTTGTGTTTTAGATGTATTTGTACCTCTCCTTTCAGCAGCATTCCTTCAAAGCTCTGGGTTCTTGGAACAAATCCTATAGCTATTTCCTGGCAGCTTCTGATACTGACAACAGTTCTGCCTTCTGGAAAGCAGATGCTTGGTTGGCGCCTGCTTTGCTTTTCACCCCACATTTTGGTGGGAATAAAGCCCCTTATTGATGCCAAGAAGAGGTGCCTCCTTTTGGTTTTTGTCCCCATGGTTGATCAGATACAAAGACAAGGGAGAATGATAGACTGTGATGACACTGAAATGATTCTGTCACTGAAAAACTGTTTGCTACTGTTTGGAGGACTGTTTTCCCCCCTGCCCATTACATAGTACTTTGGCATGCCTTCTAACAGCTGAGTAAAAAGAGACCAAGAGGAATGAAAAAGAGGTGAAGTTGAATCAAATGAAAGAAACGTGAGTCATGTGGGTCCACCATTGTGGACAAACCTACCTTCAACTCACATTTTCTTTTTAGTTTTCCCGTTTGGTTCTCTGCCAGTTGACGGTTTGGGTGTCTGGCTACATTTTCTTTCTTTTTCTCATGAGTCACCTAGAGATTCAGTTATTTGAGCCAAGCCTCTGGAACAGTAATTCTCAAACTTTAGTATACCAGAGGATCACCTAGGGAATCAAAAATGCCAATTCTTGAGCTCTTACCCCACAGATTTTATTTTAGAGAGTCTTGAGTGGGCCTGGCCCTGTGCCCATGTCCCTGCATCCTGTGACAGATGCCATCTGCTGACGCTGTTCTAGAGGAGATTGGCCAGTGATGGCAGCTGTGTGTTCCTGAACCCCTCTCAGTGCCCCTCTGCAGTGAGCCGGGGTTGGGCTTCCCCATCTTCCTGAGGTCAGACTCCTTATACTCTCAGTCAGCCTGAGTGATGGTCACCATACTGTGCTTTCTTCCAGAAACGTATTTTAGAAACTTGAAAAAGAAACTGACCCAGAACAAGCTCATCTTGAAGGGGGAGTTGATAACCTTACTACATTTGTGTGAGTCCCGGGACCATGTGGAACTGGCTAAAAATGTCATTTACAGGTGAGGCATTTCCTTAGAATGTTGCCACCCTTATCCCTTCTTACTCTGTTCCTTTCTATGAGCAGTCTGATCCACTTCGAAGTTGTTGCCACCTCTATACTAGTGACTTCCAGATCTCTTGTTCAGATGCCTACCTTGAACTCCAGACACCTACATTCACTTATTGTTGAGCACACACTTACTGGGTTCCTACTATATGCTGGGTGCTAAGGATAGAAAAGCAGATATTTTATGTCTAAAGAAGTTACCAGCCTATCACTGACATATCCCCTAGGTCTTCAAATTCATTATGTACAAATTCACTCCTCTTCTTCTGTTTTCCTTCTCACTGGCTAGTCACTCAGGACAGATATTTTGGAGCCTCTTTACTCTCATGTCATTTGCCTCTCTTTCCTGATAGGGTAAGAAATCCTCTTGGTTCTACTTCCTTGGTATCTCCCTCAGCTCTAGCCTTCCTCTCTTTCTCTCCGTTAGCAGTGTCTTAGTTCAGGCTTTAATGTCTCTCACCTAAATCCTTTCAGTGGACTCCTATTTTCCCTCCTCCAGTCCTGCTATACCTTTCTGATCCGTTATTAAAGTTTCCCTTGTCAGAAAGAACTCGCATGTAAGCATAGCCTGCCGCTGGGAAAGCCAGCAAAGGCTTCGCTTACCAGGGAGCAGTATGACATCAAATCAACAGACTTCATTTCTGAAATTAAATTCATTGCTCTTTTCCTTTTCTTTTTAAACTATTTTCCTTTTTTTTTTTTTTTTTTTGAGATGAAGTCTTGATCTGTTGCCCAGGCTGGAGTACGGTGGCACGATCTTTCAGCACCATGCAACCTCCACCTCCAGGTTCAAGCAATTCTCTTGCCTCAGTCTCCCAAGTAGCTGGGGTTACAGGTGCCTGCCACCATACCCGGCTAATTTTTGTATTTTTAGTAGAGGATGGGTTTTGCCATGTTGGCCAGGCTGGTCTCGAACTCCTACACTGAAGTGATCCATCCACCTCAGCCTCCCAAAGGCTGGGATTACAGGCATGAGCCACCACGCCCAGCCCTCCTTTCCATTTTTAAAAGATCTGTTTCTATATATGAACCTGTATTTATATGTACATTTATAGAGAGAAATGCAAGATAATCATATAAAGAATACTGGAAGATTCTCTACCAAAAGTTAACTGGTTCTCTAGGAATTATGGATTATGTATTTTTTGTTTATCTAAATGTATATTTTTCTGATTTCTCAAACTTGTCTACAGTGGACATTAATTTTATGACATGAAAAAATGTCTTTTTTTAAGTAAAAATTAAAAAATTCATTGAAAAATTGAAAAACACCAAAAAGTAGAGAGAAGTAATATGTCACAAATTCTGCTGTTTCAGTTGTCTGTTGCTGTATAACAAACCACACCAGAACTTAATGGCTTAACACAGTAACTATTTATTATTTCTCATAATCCTGGGGTCAGGAATTCAGGCCCATCTCCACTGAGCAGTTCTTGGTTGGTGTCAGATGAAGCCACTCACTCATCTGCAGTCAGCTGGTAGCTGGGCTGTACTACACGGTCCAAGAAGGCCTCTCTTGAGTTTGTGATGCCTCATTGCTCCTCCATGTGGCCTCTCCCTGTCTTTCTGGAGTGCCTCATTATTCATTTGTTGGTTTGAGCTGCACTGGCCCACAGCCCATATGGGAGCTGCCAGGCATGATAGAGCTGCCCAGAATTGGCATGGCTTCTCTTGGTTAAGGCAAGTTGCCTGGCCAGACCAAAGTCAAGGGGAGGGGAAAAGGATTCTACCTCTGGATGGATGGAGCCATATGCACATACAGAGAGGGAAGAAATTGATGGCAGCCATCTTTGGGGCCTGTTGCTCCCATCTAAGAAACCACTGTTAATATTTTTGCATTTTTTTTTTTTCACAGATGTAAAGATTTCATTGTTTTGGTAGATTTTGCTTTACATTGTTATAGTTATTGCTGTGTAATTATTTTCTAAATATAAATATTTTCATGTTAATCATATCCTTAGGAATCATAGTTTAATGGCAATACAGTATTTATTATATGTTAGGTATTTTCATCAACTATGCCCATATTGTTGGACATTGAAGTTTTTTCTAATATTTCACCAGTATAAATAATGTCATGATGAGAAACTCGCTGCATAAAACTTACTCTTTGTTTCCTTTTGGGGATCAGGGGGTATGAACTTTTTAAAGTTTATCAATATATGACTGTCAGATTATTTTCCAAAAGTGTTATGCTAATTTAAAGTCACACCGTATCTACAAACTTAATTCTGTATTTCAGTTTCACAAAGTTAAATCATTTCCCTTTGGCATGTTTTCCTCTCATTTTACTACACAAAGCTATTCAGTGTTTATAAGAGTAGTAAAATGAGATAAATATCCTGAACACTTTTTCTACTCTTATTTTTATCATAAATATTCAAAGTATGACTTAATTCCTTTATTGATGCTAATAAATCTCTACCCAGTTGCTGACCTTTTCCCTCTACTTGTAGACAGCTGGACAAGTGGAAAGATGGGTAGATCCAAGGCTCAACCAACATGTTCTCTTTCTCCCTGAGTCAGGCAGCCCGTGGCTGGGAAAGGAGAGTCATGAGCTGAAACATAAGCTTTTTATTGAGCCAAAAATGGGGAGCATCTTAATACCCTCGTTATGTTGACCAAATGCTGTTTGGTTTATTGAGGGATTTTAGATCCTCTTGAACATTTCTTGTCCAGAAGGCAATTCATTATCTCAGTGACTTTCTATTTATTTTATTAATGTGAATGTCATTTAGCATGTTAATGTCAAATCAGAAACTTTTTTTTTGCTTTCTTTTGCTTTTAATCTGGCACAAGTTTCTCATGAGAATATTTACTGAAATATGTTGATTTTTGAAGATGTTTTCCTTAGCATGCCTTACGTTTTATAAAGATTTATATGTTGAAGACTTGTGTGCCAGGCACATCATCTCATTTAATCTTCACAAAAAAACTGAGTTGGGTTCTCTTCTTCCTTCCATTTTACAGATGAGGAGACGGAAGCACAGAGTAGTTAATTAATTTGCTCATCATCACACAAGTAGAAGAGCTAGGATTTGAATGATCAGTTTGGATTCAGAGCCTGAAAACCCTTAACCACTATCCTATATTGCCTTCCAAAAACTTAATTTATAAGTGTTGTAATGAAGCAATGAATATTATTTATAACTTCTTTTTTTTTTTTTTGAGAATGGAGTCTCGCTCTGTCGCCCAGGCTGGGGTGCAGGGGTGCGATCTCGGCTCACTGCAAGCTCCGCCTCCTGGGTTCATGCCATTCTCCTGCCTCAGCCTCCCAAGTAGCTGGGATTACAGGCGCCCGCCACCACTCCCGGCTAATTTTTTTTTTTCTGTATTTTCAGTAGAGATGGGGTTTCACCATGTGAGCCAAGATGGTCTTGATCTCCTGACCTCATAATCCGCCTGCCTCAGCCTCCCGAAGTGCTAGGATTACAGGTGTGAGCCACTGTGCCCGGCCTATTTGTAACTTCTATAAGTGGATAATGAAATGTATCAAAGTACACCTCATCATTCTATTATGGTATCATTGTAGTATATGCATTTAGAATAGACTAGCGTAATACTACTCTGACTCCTCGATGATTTTTAGCAGAAGGTAAAAAGTATCCTGTTTTATCATCAGCGCTTCTCCCCAAGGTATTTTAGATTCACTCATTATATGAATCTAAATCTGAAAGAAATATGAATATGAAGATTCTTAATGAATAAGTCTTTCTAAAATCTGATTTATGTGTAATCATGAGGTGTTGATTTTGTCACATATTGTCCTCTTGGTGTCTAAAGCAAAAAGAGTTGGTTATTGAAAGTAAATTTACAGTAGTGATATGCAGTTCTGACTGGCAGACTGGCTGCCTGTAGAAATCTCAAGCCACATAGAAGACATCATTATCTTTGAGATTAGCCTTTTCCTAAAACTTAAACATTCAAAACCACATTTAATTTGTTTAGCCAGGTGATCGTAGCCCGGGTGTACCTTTCTCAAGCTTAGAAAAGCAGAGAGTTGCTGTAAATTGTAAATGTGACTGTTGGTTGTCTGCCATCCTATATGAGGATGAAACCAGCCTCCAGGAGCACAGAGCATCACCCCCACTTCTTTCCCTTGTTCTCCTCTGGGTGGGGCCCATTCTGATGCACTTACAGATGCTACTAGACTCCTGCTGTTTCTTAAGGTGTGCTCACACTCAGTCTCAGGGTTGTTTCTAAATTTAGAGAATGATTACAACATACGTTTTTCCTCTGTTTCTTTTATTTTATGTCAGTCTGATTTAAATTCTGTTTACTTGTTTAAATGATTG
This sequence comes from Pan paniscus, assembly GCF_029289425.2. Lineage (NCBI taxonomy): Eukaryota > Metazoa > Chordata > Mammalia > Primates > Hominidae > Pan > Pan paniscus. The sequence continues at coordinate 42,982,984 of NC_073253.2, read as the reverse complement.
GTATACTTCTGCACTCCAGGATTCCTGATTGTCCGAAATCTCCATTTCTCCCCCTCCAGACTGTGAGAGAACTTCGTTCTCTGTTGTGTCCCAGTACCTGGCACAGTACATGCCATAGTCTATGTCTGTCCTTTTTCCTGTGTCCTACCTTTTGGCTCATTGAATCATTTTTCATTACCAGGTACCATGCAGAGAACAAAAATTTCACTTTGGGGGAGTATAAATTTGGACCGCTTTTTGTGAGGTTGTGTTACGAGTTGGATCTCGAGGAATCTGCAGTGGAGCTCATGAAAGACCAGGTTATTGTTTCCTAATTGTTTTCTCTGCCAATGTGTGTGTTTTTGGTGATATTGGAAAAGGCATCTCTTCTATGTACATTATTCCTGGGTTAGATTTTCAAAGAAAGGCTGCTGGGGCTGAATGAGCACATCTCTGCATTTTTAAGTTTCCTTGCAGTCAGTTTGTGTGAAGGGGGGTGGAGTAATATAGAACAAGTGTGGAGGAGGTATAGGTACAGATGATCCTACCTTGGATGTGTATCAATGTGGGTTGTACACCTGCTTTTTTAGGGGCTTTCAATAGAGAAGAGCTTAAGACAGTCTCCATTTAAAGACTGACATTCCTATCCTTTACCTGTATTCCCTCTCGATTTTGTATTTGTATTTTTCTGGTTGAAGACTACATTTGGGAAGTGCTTTTCTGTTTTCAAAATACTTTCCGTCACATATTCTGACTTTCTGTTCCTAAAAACAAAAGTAAATAATTTTTACAGCTACTCATTGAATATTTACTATGTCTTCAGCATTGTGTTTAAGTACTTTAAATGTTTCATTTTATTTGTTTCTCACAATAGCCCTGATAAGGTAGATTTCCATTTTGTAGATAAAGAAACTAGGACCTAGAGACATTATAAATTCATTCATTCATTATAAAGTCATTTTGATTACTAGATGCCATGTAGAGAACAGAAACATCACTTTGGGGGAATGTAAGCTTAGACTGCTTTTCATGAGGCTGTGTTTCCCATAATCGGAAACATTTGCTAAATTTTGGGGCCACGGCTGGCCACCAGGTACCTTTTTGTATATTTAGGAACTTACATAACAAGTTGAGTTGTTCTTCTGCCTCTTACTCTTTTTTTATACAAAATTTTCTCTGTACATGGTGAGCATGTTAACTCTAGGCTTGCCCCTATTTAATGACACCTGTGTATTAGAAAGATGACCATAATATATTAGTAAGCAGAGAAAAGGTTGTTTCAGAACAGTACAGATAGTTTGATCCTGTTTTTTTTTGTTCCATAAGAAAAGACACATATTAACATCAACATTTTAACAAAATATAAATACATAGATACTGGAAAGATATACACTAAATCACTTTATCTTTAGGGGGTAGAATTATTAAAAATTCTCACTTTTTACTTTATACATTTTTGTATTATTTGACTATTTCTAATAAACATATGTTAATGTTTCAGTTAAAGGAAAACAAAAGCTTCCCACTGTAATAAATCATAGCCATGAGTATGGTGATAAAAACAAAAATAAAAAAGATGAAAGCAAAGGGGTTTTTTTTAGCCTGCTTGTATATGAAAAAGTCACATATAGGTAAATTTTCTGGAGTAGAATGGACAAATTCGAGTAAGTGACATAGGACCTAATCCTGCTTCTAGCTGAACTTCTCTTGTTCCCTACTTACAACCCTGTAGTGTTGCCAGCATGGTAGCCACATGGAGTCATTGAACTGTGGCTAACTCAAATTTACATGTGCTGTAAGTGTAAAATATATGATGGATTTTAATTACTTATCATAAAAAGAATGCAATATATGTTAATTTTTATATTGATTACATGTTGAAATTACATCTTGGATATAGTGGGTTAAATAATTTAGTCTATTTCTGTTTACTTTTTTAAATGAGGCTAATAGAAAATTTAGAGTCACATACATTGTGATTCTAAAATATCCTTGGTGACTCAAAATGCTTTTCCATTGGCTGGGGCTGCTCTAGTGGCTTTCCCTCACGCTTAGAAGAAAACCCAGACCCTTGACTCTGACCTCGGGTCCCGTTGTGCCATCTCCCCTTTCTCCCTTACTGACTTCACTCTGGACCTGCATGTTCTTCCTCAGCCATGGCGAGCTCACAGCCTCTAACTGGAACATTCTGCATTCTTATCCTTGAGGCTCCCTCTTTGACCTCACTGAGGTCTCTTCTCACAGTGCCTTCCCTGACTACCTTCCATCCATCTTCTCTACTTGCTCTTCATAGACTTTACTAATAGCTGAAATTAATATTTTTTTCACTTGTCTTATTCACTGTCTTCTCCACCAGAATTTAAGCTCTACTAGATTATAAACCCTAGTAGGGTTTTGAGCAGGGTGTATATCCTGTTTATCATTTCTTTATTCTCAGCACCTAGAACAGGGTCTGCATAGTAGGTGATCAGAAAAGAGTGAACTTGAGCAAGGCATTTAATGACACATTTGAATACCATGTGTCCCATTATCATGGCACACAAAATGTTGAGATGTTAGCAAGATGTTGGTCAAAGGATACAAAATTTCAGTAAGATGGAATAAGTTCAAGGGATTTCTCTGTACAACATAGTGACTATAGTTAATGACAATGTATCGTATTCTTCAAAATTGCCTAAAGAATAGGTTTTATGTACTTTCACCACACAAAATGAGTATGTGAAGTAATGCATATGTTAATTAGCTTGGCTTAGCCATTCTGTAATATATACATATTTCAAAACAACATACTGTTTTTTGGGGGTTTTTTTGGATACAGGGTCTTGCTCCGTCACCTAAGCGGGAATACAGTGGCACTATTATCATAGCTCATTGCAGTCTCATAACTCTTGGGTTCAAGTGATCATCCTACCTCAGTCTCCCAAGTAGCTAGGATTCCAGCCTTGTGCCACCACACCCAGCTAGTTTTTTAAATTTTTATTATTTTTTTTAAGAGATGGGGTCTTGCTGTATTGCCCAGGCTGGTCCTGAACTCTTGGCCTCAAGTGATCCCGCCTCTCCCTCCCAAAGTACTGGGATTACAGGCGTGAGCCACCACACCTGGCCAAATATATACAATTTTTATTTGTCAATTAAATAAATACATACAGACAAGTTGGAAAAAAACGTTGAGAACCACTGTTTTAGAGAATTATTTCAAAAGGCGAGTAATCAATTCTGTATTATCCGTTGCCAAAAAAAGACCATAGTTGTGTGAGACCCTCCTGCCTTAGTCCTCAAGTATATTTATAGCTGCCATTTCATGTTAATAGCTGGCACCTAGTTTCCAGGACCACTCTGCCAGGGTTAACTGGCTAGTTTCTTTTCTCCTAAGCATGACAGATGACGGTTCCTTAAAGACGTCCTTCATGGTAATTATGAAACCCAGAGATCTCTTACTGTACCTCTCAGCATGACAGCCAAGAGAGTGGACAGCATTTTAACTTTTTTCTTTTTTTTTTTTTTCTTTTTGAGACGGAGTCTCGCCCTGTCACCCAGGCTGGAGTGCAGTGGCGTGATCTCAGCTTACTGCAACCTCCACCTCCTGGGTTCAAGCAATTCTCTGCCTCAGCCTCCTGAGTAGCTGGGATTACAGGTGCCCACCACCATGCCCAGCTAATTTTTGTATTTTTAGTAGAGATGGGGTTTCACCATGTTGGCCAGGCTGGTCTTGAACTTCTGACCTCGTGATCCACCTGCCTTGGGCTCCCAAAGTGCTGGGATTATAGGCATGAGCCACCACGCCCGGCCAACTTTTCAAAAATAAAACCTGGGTATATAAAATATATTAGAGAATTCAGAAGGCCAAATGAGTAAGGCATGCAGAATAATAAGACCTGGCTAGATAAGAGACAGTAAAAGTACCTCCTCAATAAATAGTTTTAACTTTTAACCAAACTGTATTGTTCTTCTTCGTTAGCATTTACGAGGTTTCTTCTCAGACTCCACATCATTCAATATTTTGATGGATATGTTATTTATCAAAGGCAAATATAAAAGTAAGTACTGCAATTTCTATTTGCTGAAAAATTCTGCCATGTTTGCTGGCATAGGAATTAGGGGGAAAAATGAGTCATGCAAAAATGATTCTTATATCCCTGATAAGTGGCTGAATTCTGGAGACCTTAGGAAGTTTGAAAACATTGCATTGCATGTCATCCCTTAAACTAAATATCCCAGATTTTACTTATGCTAAAATTGTGAAGCAGCTTTTAAAACATTAGTTCTTCCTGTTTGACCTGATAGTTTATTTCAACATTTAGTTAATTGCTAAATGACTTTGAGGAATAGCTTTTATTTTGTTGAAATACACTTTTCTGTAGATGGTGCTGAACAGATGAGAGCTTTGGGGGCCAACAGTAGAGGAACTCTAACACTGCGATCCACTCTTCACTTTTGACAGGTGCTTTGCAAGTATTGATAGAGATGAAAAACCAAGATGTGAAGTTCACCAAAGATACCTATGTTCTTGCTTTTGCAATTTGCTACAAACTGGTAAGACTCTTTCCTCTTAACTTTGAGAGCATTGTGTGTAGTCTTTGAGAGAGGATTTTTCTTCTCTCTACAAATAAAATTCAGTTCCTCTGAAATCTGTTTTCCATCTGGTGCAAATGTTTTAATTTTAAATGTTTTTATTTTTAGAAAACTCAAGTTAGCCATATCAGGCAGTTTTATGGGAAAAGTAATTTTTTCATCTTTCACTTTTCTCTGGTGATTGTGTAGATAGTGAGAACAAGAGGCAATGTGTTGGGTTCAGGCTCTGCTTTAAAGTCATCTCGCATGCTGGACTCTGCTAGATCCATCTTCCCTGTTGTCCTTGTCTATGGAAATCTTAGCTTCCTTCATTGCTAAGCTCAAGGACCACTTTGTCCTCATATGTGAAGGCTTTTGTAATCACCGAAACTGGAAGTGATGTTTGTCACCTCCAGATATCCCTTAATTTTGCTCTATTTGTATCACCTCCCTGGTACTTCTGACACAGCTTAATGTACTTAGCAGATGCACGTTCCATTCTCTCCACTTGAGTGTGAGCTCCTTGAGGTTTCTTTGTATCCCACCACCTAACACAGTGCCTGGTATCCAGTAGTTCTTTAATAAACGTATGTGACATGAAAATGAAGTCCAAGGACAGAGACCATGACTTATACGTTCTTTTATCAATACAAAAAATTAGCCAGGTGTGGTGGCATGCACCTTGTAATCCCAGCTACTCTGGAGGCTGAGGCAGGAGAATTGCTTGAACCCAGGAGGCAGAGGTTGCAGTGAGCCAAGGTTGCGCCACTGCACTTCAGCCTGGGCGACAGAGTGAGACTCTCTCAAAAAAAAAAAAAAAAAAAAGTTATTTTATTATTACTGTACCAGGATTATTTCTTGCCCATAGAAACTCTTTCTTCAATGTTTAGTGAATGATCATTGAAATAGTGAAATGATCAATGTTTAATGTATTACTGTTATCATTCGTATCATTTAAACTTTGGAAACCTGGCACACAAAACCTCTTTATACTGAAAACAAAGGAACGCGAAGCGAAGTAGAAGAACATGGGCTGTTGAAAAACTCCCCTGAAGAGTGTAGCAATACCAGTTTTCCAAAACAAGGGGATAGCTGGGTTATAGTGGAAAGAAAACCAAGTGGAAATTGAGAAACTTGGAGTCTAGTCTCAACTTTGGTATTATATAGCTTATATATATGACTTATATAGCTGTGAACTGATCACCTATCTCATTTTACAAATGAGATGGTTAGATTTGGGAGTCAGCAAACTTTTTTTATGAAAAGCTAGATAGTAAATATTTTAGGCTTTGGGGGCCACATATGTCTCTGCCTCATATGATCTCTGCCCCATATTCTTTGTTTTTGTTTTTACAGGCCTTTAAAAATGTTAAAGTCATTCTTAGCTGTAGGCTCCATTTAGCCCAAGGGTCATAGTTTGCTGACCTCTGGATTCAATAATTCTTTCCATTCATACCATTCTATGATTCTAGGAGGCCAAAAAAAAACACCACACAGCACTAGAGCATCACTTATTCAGCATTGTAATTCCCAGCCTTCTTGTCCTCTACTTAGGGATGCCTCCCTGAGTGTATACTGCAATGACGAGAATTTCAATTCTACTTAGAGGCCATGCGCAGTGGCTCACACCTGTAATCCCAGCACTTTGGGAGGCCGAGGCAGGCAGATCACCTGAGGTCAGGAGTTCGAGACCAGCCTGGCCAACATGGTGAAACGCTGTCTCTACTAAAAATACAAAAATTATCCAGTGGTGGCAGATACCTGTAATCCCAGCTACTTTGGAGGCTGAGGCAGGAGAATCGTTTGAACTGGGGAGGCAGACGTTGCGGTGAGCTGAAATTGCACCATTGCATTCCAGCCTGGGCAACAGAGCGAGACTCTGTCTCAAAAAATAAAATAAATAAATAAATTCTACTTAGGAAAGGCCAGAGGACTTTTCTCCCCTGTGTCATGTCCAAGAATAACTTGTTTCACCCAGTGGAGATGAGTTGAAAAAGTGATCTGGTCAGCCAGTACAAATTCCACATCAATTCTGGGAACTGTCCTCTCTCATCCCATTTGAACTCTATTTTGACAGGAGTTGCAACTCCCGTTATGACAGATGACAAAGTTGCACAGCCAGGCTGCTCTCATAAACCTAATCCCCCGCAGCATGCACAAAGGAAGAGGATTTGGTTTTACCACTGCTGTTTTTATATCACTGACATTCTTGGATTTTTTTTTTAAAGGTTTCTGTTTTCATGGGATTCTTTTATAATTTATGTTCAAATTAGTGTTCGTGTTTTCAAATATTTGACATATGAATATTTTCAGATTGGAAATCCCCCAGAAAAAGTTTCCTGGTGTTGTTGAGCCTTAATCAGCTATTTCATATAGTAGCAGGCAGAACTTTTATACTCATAAATTATGGGGTCTGTGTCTAGAAACTAGCCTGCCCAGATACAAAGAGATGTGTATGTTTTCTGGTTAAAACTGCCCCAATTCAGAAAATTGAAAATGAGCTTTAAAAATAAAGTTAATTTAGATTTGACCTGCTAACCTATCAGTAGCCTGGTGTATTTGCAAATAGTCTTTATATGGGGCTTAATCTTTTAAGTGGCTTGAGGGAGGCTCTAGGAAATCCTTACAAAAGGAACTGTAAATACTGAGCACTATTAATCATTTTATTGAACTTAAAGGTTTATAACATTAATCGAACAATCCTGTCTCCTCACAGAATAGCCCTGAGTCTTTCAAAATCTGTACTACATTAAGAGAAGAAGCTCTACTCAAAGGGGAAATTCTCTCCAGGAGAGCATCCTGTTTCGCTGTGGCATTAGCTCTGAATCAGGTAAAGCCTTGTGGTGTACATAAGTAAATTGGGAGTGGCCAGGACTTCATTACTTTTATTTGTCCTTGCTTTTCCTTTTTTCCTTCTGACTGCATCGTAAAGAAGTAGTCACCATAAAGAGACCAATGCCTTTGTTGCCATGGCAACCTATATCTATACCTATACCCACAAAGAATGATTTTATTTACAGTTGGGGACCTAACATGCATTTCTAAATAGAAGGGTAGAGAAATGTCTCAAGTAATTAAAATGAAAATTGCAAGTCATCAGATTACGTTGTAATGTTCTCAGAGAACAGTTTAATTTAATGCTCTCCAAAGTTGAATTAGCCTCAGATGAATGAGGACTGCTGTGTCAGCCCATTGTAGAAATGGGATCCATCACATATTTCATAGTTACATCCAACTACTACTGTTATTTGGATGAGACCTTAGTGATCATTTAGCCTCATTCCCCTGACTGGACAGGTGGAGGTAGCAGAGACCCAGACATAAGAGGGGACCTCCCTGAGGTCATGCCTCAGTGATGAACAGAGTTAGAGCTGGAACCCTGGAACACCATCTCTCTGGAAGAGCCTCTCCTGAGATTTCCTATTCCAGAGCCTAAAAAATACGAAATGCTTTACATGTTTCCTATGTAGTAAAAGGAAATTTTACAGCAGAAAAATAGTAACCAAGCCAGGTTATTTTCCTGGCTGGTAAAATATAGCTGGAGAACTCTTATTATTAATTAGAAATCAAAACATGAGGGTGATCCATTTCCATATACTGCTGGGGGGAGTCATTGAAGGACAAGACAAGAGGTTATACACTTTCCAGGCTTCTGCTGGGCCAAGATCATTTCTTTAACTTTCTAAGCTTCTCTTGCTGTGCAGGGGAATTATTTTGTCTTCTTAGTCTGTCATGAGGTGAGTGAGGTGAATTAAAGTCTCTTTGAAGGCATGTGTTTTTCTTTCTTTGTATAGCTCCTGTAGTTTTTCTTTATTTATGTCTAAGTTATACTGTTTGGTGCACAGATACATCATCACTGTTACATCGTCATTGTGAATCCCTCACTTTAGCATTATAAAGTGCCTATCTAGGTCATGTTTACTGCTTTTGCCCTGAGTTCAACCTTATCTAATATTAATATCTCCACCCCTCTTTTTGCTTGTTTTTCTCTTTGTTTTGATCAGGTTTGCATTTGACCAATATACACCTTTTCCTATCCTTTATTTTTGCAATCTTTCTGAATTGTTTTGTTTTAGCTTTATCTCTTATATACTGCATAAATTTCTGTGTTGCTTTATAATATGATGCTAATCTTTTAATATAATCCATTTATATTAATGTGACATATATTTGATCTTGGGTCTCGTCTGATGCTTTCTGTTTCTATAACTTTTTCTACTCTCTTATGCCATGTGGTTATTTTCTCTAGTTGGTATTTTTGCTCTAGTGGTGACTTTAAAACCATAGTTTTGATTTTCTTAATTATTTAATTCTTTTGACAAGACCTGTTAATTCCCTAATATAAGTAATGGTGAAATTACTATATTTCCTCTGTTTTTCATCTTATTTTCTTCCTCCCCCATCCAATACCCAATTTTAGCTGGTATTTTATTTTGATAGTGTTCACTTTACTCTTAAATGTACTTGATTTGTCAGTTTGAAGTGATATTTTTTGGCCTGCTGATAATAAAGATAAGGAAATGGGAATGCCTTTTCTACCTTTCATCTCTTTCCCTTCTCTTTCTTTCATTAGTATTAACATTGCTTCATTGTCCAGGCATATAACATTTACACTCTGTACTATAGCCATACTCCCCACTTTTGAGTCCTTTGTATAGTTAAATAGGTTGTTTGGTGCTAGTTGTTTTTCCAGTTTTCTCTTTGTTGGCTGAAGTGAGTATTTTAGTAAATTCTTTGGAGGAATGATATCCCCTGAGTTCTTGGTATTTTAAATTATTTTATTTGCCTGTTGTTTTTGTACTTGAACTACAGTTTGGCCAGATTTACAATTTCAAGGTGACATTTGCTTTTCTTGAGGTACTTTTAGGCATTGCTTTTCTGTCTTCTAGTATGGAATATTGGAGAAATCTAGTATGGAATGTGGAGAAATCTAACGCCTGCCTGATTTTTTTCCACTTGATTGACGTGATCTTGTTCATTTTTCTCATTTGTATCTTCTATATCCATGGAAATATTTTTCAATTAGGGTTTCTTCATCGGCCAGTTATTTTCTTTTCTTTTCTCTTTTTTTTTTTTGAGACAGAGTCTCACTCTGTCTCCCAAGCTGGAATGGAGTGGCGCGATTTCGGCTCACTGCAACCTCCGCCTCCTGGGTTAAAGTGATTCTCCTGCCTCAGCTTCCTGAGTAGCTGGGATTACAGGCATGCGCCCAGCCAAATTTTTGTATTTTAGTAGGCGTGTGCCCAGCTAAATTTTTGTATTTTAGTAGAGACAGGGTTTCACCATGTTGGCCATGCCCAGCTGCTTTTTGTATTTTAGTAGAGACGGGGTTTCACCATATTGGCCAGGCTGTTCTTGAACTCCTGACCTCAAGTGATCTGCCCGCCACAGCCTCCCAAAATGCCGGGATTACAGGCGTGAGCCACTGTACCAGTTATTTTCTTAATTTTGTTCTACTGTGTTCCTTTCCTCTTTTTAAAAATATCATCTTTATGAGTGTCATGTGGTGGTTCTTTTTTGACTATTCATCATTGAAAAGTGTAAGTTTCAGGCCTAACACTGTGGCTCCTGCGTGTAATCCCAGCACTTTGGAAGGGGAGAGGATCACTTGAGGCCAGGAGTTTGAGACCAGCCAAGACAACATAGGGAGACCCTGTCTCTACAAAAAATAAATAAATAAATAAAACAGGTGCAGTAGTACATAGTACATGCCTGTAGTCCTTGCTGCTCAGGAGACTGAGGCAGGAAAATAGCTTGTGCCCAGGAGTTTGAGGCTGCAGTGAGCCATGATTCCACCACTACCCTCCAGCCTGGGTGACAGAGCAAGACTCTGTCTCTAAAAAATAAAAATTCTGGCCAGGTGCAGTGGCTAACACCTGTAATCCCAGCACTTTGGGAGGCTGAGGCGGGCAGATCATGAGGTCAGGAGATCGAGACCATCCTGGCTAACACGGTAAAACCCTGTCTCTACTGAAAATACAAAAAAATTATCCGGGCATGGTGGCGGGCTCCGGTAGTCCCAGCTACTCTGGAGGCTGAGGCAGGAGAATGGCGTGAACCTGGGAGGCAGAGCTTGCAGTGAGCTGAGATTATGCCACTGCACTGCAGCCTGGGCAACAGAGCGAGACTCCGTCTAAAAAAAGTAATAATAAAATAAAATAAATAAATAAAAATAAAAATTCAAAAATAAAAGAAAAACTTGTTTCTTTTAGACCGGTCATTTGTAGATTCATGTCAGAGAAAGAGAGAACAACAGAGCGGGACACCAGAGCACTGTTCTAGACTAGCAGGATTTTTCTTCATATAACCCAGAGTTTTGTCTACAAGTATGCACAGGCCTCATTTCTTTTAAGTCAACAGAAGTAGGCACTGAGGTGGTTTTTGGTACGCAGTCTCTTCTCTGCTGCTGCTGTCTTAGGAACATACTGTTTCCTATGAGTATGTCTTGCCTATGGAAACGCTTGACTAGCCTCATCTCTGCCACCACAGGATCCACGGAAGTTCTCTTTACTAGTCCTGCGCTCTGTTCTCATCACTGTAAATAGGAATTTAGGTTTTGTACTTCAGGTTGTGCCCTTACCTTTAAGAGCTGTACTGTTGTAGATTCTTTGTGAGATACAGAGCACTGTCTGCCTCTGACTGCTTTCTCCTGAACCCTGCCAGCCTCCATTTCCAATGTTTCTGGCAGTGTTTCCAGCTGTGCTGTGGCTTGAGGTTTCTATGTTCTAATTATGTATGTCAAAGACAGGCTTTGCACTTTGTTCTTCATTCCTATTTTTTTAGAAGCTGATTCCAATAGGAGAAGGGGAAATACCAACTTTATGCCTGCATCTTAAAAACTGGACTCGGGCAGGTTGTTAAAACATTCAACAATATGCGACTGGATGGAGCATTTTATGGAATGTTTAGTTTTGATTTCCGAAACATTTTATCTTTGTGGACTTCAAAACCCTGAGGTCACCTTAATAGGAATATACTGCCCTCTCTAAGTGATCTTTTACAATAACATTAGTTCCTATGATATGGAATATGATTTGTTTCTCTTCCTTCTAGAATGAGATGGCAAAAGCTATGTCCATTTTTTCTCAAATCATGAATCCAGAAAGCATAGCCTGCATTAATTTAAATGTAAGTGATTTCTTTATGGTTTAAGGTAAGCCTTGAAATGTATTATAATAAATGTATTATAATAAAATTATGCCTAAATTTTTTAGCTGTATACAATGACTTGCTCTCCCAAGGTTTTCATTCAAATCAATAGTCATTTATTGAATTCCTCTCTGAAAATTACAGTATCACCCTTGTAAGAAGAGTCAACACAGCTGTCACTTCCAGGAGTTTGTAAACAGGTTGGAGAGAGGTAGATATGCTCATATATAAGACATGGCTAGATGCCGAAGACATGAGACGTGGCTAAGAAAGCTGTAGATGTAGGGAAGAGGAGGGGATGGAGACAGATCCTCCAGGCCCTTTACCAAGCCTTGAGAGAAACCCATGTGCCGACTGCGTCTTATTGGTAGTACCTAACTCATGGCGTTGTTGCAATTAATGAGCTTATATACTTATGGTACACAAAATAGTGCCCGACATGTGGTAAGCATTCAGTAAATGTTATCTATTGTCATTCTTATTATGTTGCCAGTATGCCCATGGTCCTCTTCCCCATTAACTTACCTGGGCCACCTGGGTCACTTATTTGGGACCTTGTGGTCTGGGTCAGCAAGTGGCTGCACACATATCACCAAGACATGCAAAACCTTAATCCCTAAAACTAAAAGCATAGGAAAAAAAATTATCTCAGATTCACCAGATTCACGCTAATAATAAAGTTTGAGGCACATTACTACTCCCAGAGTTTGAGCAGTGTGTCACAAAACCTTCCTGGACCAATTATAAAAGACTATTTTGTTATTAAGGACACCATAACCCCCATTCAGCCTGCCCATATTGAGACTCCTTGTATACTGCGTCTACTTGTGTGGGGGGAGTTGCAAAAGAAAAAACTTTCAGGAGCTTATAGTCTCCTGAAACAGTCAAAGGGTTGAGATGAAGAAAACATTTTCAGAAAAATGGAAATGTGTAAGCATTAGCATGACACAAGCTAGGAAAACAAGTCACAATCAATGGAGTATTCCAAGATGAGTAGATGAAGGGGGTCGGGTTGGCCGGCAGGAGCAACGTGAGGGGCCCTTAGGGCGGGAACCTACTGAGCAGTGCTCTAGAGGAGGACAGGACTGTGGGGTTGGAGGGAATGAGGTGGAGGGTGTTATTTGTTGGGATATTGGTTTTGGTGGAGCATCTATTTAAAAGAATATGAACTGTGGCTGGGTTCGATGGCTCACACCTGTAATCCCAGCACTTTGGGAAGCCGAGGCAGGTGGATCATGAGGTCAGAAGATCGAGATCATCTTGGCCAACATGGCGAAACCCCATCTCTACCAAAATACAAAAAATTAGCCAGGCGTGGTGGCGCTTGCCTGTAGGTCCCAGCTACTCGGGAGGCTGAGGCAGGGGAATTCCTTGAATCTGGGAGGCAGAGGTTGCAGTGAGCCAAAATTGCGCCACTACACTCCAGCCTTGGCGACAGAGCAAGACTCCATCTCAAAAAAAAGAATATGAACTGTGAATTGTAACCACCTCTTACTAGCTCTGAGTCCTTAGGTTAATTTGCCCCTGGAAACCCCCCAATTTCCTTTGATCTGAAACAGTAATAGTTATTGGGGGAACCTGCCCCCGATAGTCACGTAGGTTCTTTTCTATTTTCCCTAAGTGTCGGCCAGTCTGAGAAATAAAGGGACAGAGTACAAAAGAGAGAAATTTTAAAGCTGGGTGTCCGGGGGAGACATCACATGTCGGCAGGTTCTGTGATGCCCCGTGAGCCATAAAACCAGCAAGTTTTTATTAGTGATTTCAAAAGGGGAGGGAGTGTATGAATAGGGTGTGGGTCACAGAGATCATGTGCTTCACGAGGTAGTAGAATATCACAAGGTAAATGGAGGCAGGGTGAGATCACAGGACCACAGGACCAGGGCGAAATTAAAATTGCTAATGAAGTTTCAGGCATGCATTGTCATTGATAACATCTTATCAGGAGACAGGGTTTGAGAGCAGACAACCGGTCTGACCAAAATTTATTAGGCAGGAATTTCCTTGTCCTAATAAGCCTGGGAGCGCTACGGGACACTGGGGCTTATTTCATCCCTACAGCTTCGACCATAAAAGAAGGCCGCCCCCTGAAGTGGCCATTTCAGAGGCCTACCCTCAGGGACGCAGTCTCTTTCTCAGGGATGTTCCTTGCTGAGAAAAAGAATTCAGTGATATTTCTCCAATTTCCTTTTGAAAGAAGAGAAATATGGCTCTGTTCCGCCCAGCTCACCAGCAGTCAGAGTTCAAGGTTATCTCTCTTGTTCCCTGAACATTGCTGTTATCCTGTTCTTTTTTCAAGGTGCCCACATTTCATATTGTTCAAACACACATGCTCTACAAACAATTTGTGCAGTTAACGCAATCATCACAGGGTCCTGAGGCGACATACATCCTCCTCAGTTTAAGAAGATGACGGGATTAAGAGATTAAAGACAGGCATAGGAAATCACAAGGGTATTGATTGGGGAAGTGATAAGTGTCCATGAAATCTTAACAATTTATGTTCAGAGTAAAGACAGTAAAGACAGGCATAAGAAATTATAAAAGTATTAATTTGGGGAACTAATAAATGTCCATGAAATCTTCACAATTTATTTTCTTCTGCCATGGCTTCAGCCAGTCCCTCCATTCGGGGTTCCTGACTTCCTGCAACAAATAGTTGCTATCTTTTTGTTGTGGGGATTAAAATAAATTATGCATATAAAATAGTTAGCATAGTGCCTGGCAGGTAGTCTGTTCAATGAATATTTGCTAATACTAATAGTATTTTTTTGACATGAGTTAAATTAAAAGGAATATTCATTTGTACTGAATCCTAGAACCTAGTGAATAGGAATTACGCATAACTCCAAACTTCGGAAAGAGTCATACTTAAAGATAATAATGCTTTTCAGTTCTGCCCATAGTAGTTATCCTCAAATGTCATCCCACACCAGTGCCCAGGTGACTTTTCAGAGAATGACTAGATGAGTATTTATGGTAAATTTTGGAGAACAAGGTCAGGCAAGAAGTGTGCAATAAGAATTCCTCATATTGGACCTCAACTTTACTTTTCAAAATGCTTTTACATGAGAGAAAGGTGAGCCCAAGGAACCAGAAAGATGGAGAGAGTGATAACAGAGAACTTGAAAAAATGAAATGGGTTTGTAATGGAAGAAACAAAATACTAGAAAAATATTGACAAAGAGACATTTTAGTTTCAAAGGGCATAAACTTGGAGGGCATGAACTCAACTATATACACCTGGTAATGGATTTGATATGAACTGATGAATGCCATAAGAAAGCAGGGAAGTATGAGGGCTCAGAAATGAGTTTATAAGGCATTAATGGTGAGGCAGAGGAAGCACCAGAAAAGAGAGGGAAGGACTTGCAGCTGTGTAGAAATCCAAGCGGCTGAGAGCCCTCCCTGTCTTAGCCTGCTGCAGGTAGCTCCTGTTCATCTTAGGGGCTGAAGCAGAAACTACAGGTCTGAGCAGGTGGGTCAGCCTGAAAAGCTCACACGCTAAAGCAGGTCTGGGAGGCCAAGGTTGGCAAAGGTCTAGAGTCCAGAAGGTCAGGTCATTTGAGCAAGTGATACCAGTAAGCTAAACAGACTGGGAAGCCTGGTCTTCCAGCAGGCACACTATGTCTCTGACTTATCTGCTTCCTACTGGATATGGACAGCTCTGGTATTCCAGTATATAATTGCTTCTGAGAGAGAGAATGGCCTTCAGATGTCCCATCTATCATGATGGGACAGAATAGAACTGCTGGGATTAGCAAGATACTCTTCCACTAAAGCTAAAGCTATCCAAGTCTCTGATAACATCAGGAAGGAAATAAAGGAGAAAAGGGGGAGAAGTGTTTTACTTGGATCATTGATCACTTTTCCTAGAATTGAAGCAAGGTTGAGGGTTTCAGTAAGAATTGGTGATAAGAAATCAAACAGTGAGGTAAGCAGGTTTTAATTTATCTAAGGTATCATGCTTGGTACTTTAGATTTGTTATACAACTCTATCAAAACAATTTTTCTCCACATTATAGATGTGGAAAATGAAGATTCAAGGGTAAGTAAATTACCTTAGTTCTCCCAACTAATTAAATAGCAGAGTCAGGGTTTTAACACCAACAACTCTGTCTGACTGCGAAGCCTAGGGTTTCCCCGCCACTCCAGACCTACAGAGATGAAAAAGGTGCGTCTCTTTTATCCAGGACTGGGATTAGTGGCTCCTCTTGAATAATAAAAAGAACACAAGACTGGATGTCAAAAACCATGATCCCACTAGTGCATGTAAGCCACCTCTGGATTTAGATTTCTCATCTCCTTCCATCCTGGCCTATCTCTCACAGTTATAAGAATCTGGTAATGGGCTGGGTGCGGTGGCTCATGCCTGTAATCTTAGCACTTTGGAAGGCTGAGGTGGGTGGATTATTTGAAGTCAGGAGTTCAAGACCAGCCTGGCCAACATGGTGAAACCCCATCTCTACTGAAAATACAAAAATTAGCTGAACGTGGTGGTGTGTGCCTGTAATCCTGGCTTACTTGGGAGGCTAAGGCAGGAGGATTGCTTGAACCTGGGAGGCGGAGGCTGCTGTGAGTGGAAATCACACCATTGCACTCCAGCCTGGGCAACAGAGCGAGACTCTGCCTCCAACAACAACGAAAATAATCTAGTAATGATTCGATTTTTTTTTTTTCCCCCAAATGAGAAGGTGCTTTGGTGGAGCTAAACATGAGCCTGCTGAGCATGAGGCTGTCCATTCCCAATAAGAGGAGCAATGCAGGGCATGATGAAAAAAGTGTGTGCTTGCCCACCAGGCAGCAGGAACAGCTCCTTTCCTCTGAGGGCTGGAAAGGAAAGTCAGCCTATGGATGCAATGGAATGGGCGTGTTTCAGGCAAGGACTCTATAAGTAACCTTGAAGTGATACTGAGTATGAATCATCCTCTCTGAACTGCGTC
Source organism: Pan paniscus (assembly GCF_029289425.2). Taxonomy (NCBI): domain Eukaryota; kingdom Metazoa; phylum Chordata; class Mammalia; order Primates; family Hominidae; genus Pan; species Pan paniscus. The sequence goes on along the minus strand of NC_073253.2, from coordinate 42,966,365 downwards.
ACAGAATTACCCACTGTCGGGAAACTTAAAGATAGTTTCAGTGTTTTAAAATTCTCAGGAAATTCTTTCAAATGTTCAACCCAAATTTCTCATGTTGCAATATAAGCCTATGTCATCTTCCTTGGGGATGATGAAAAAGATATGGTTGCCATTCTCAAGTTTAGTAATCTTTTAGATTCTAGGTCTCTGTTAGTAGAGCACATTTTAAAAAATGACTGCATGGACCTTAGCTTCCCCAAGGCTGACTCATCTACTTGAAATCCTTAAAGGCAGCTTGTTAATTATTGAGAGATGGAAACTGACAGATAGGCTGAGTAGTGTCTGTTTAGTCAGTATTCACAGAAATCAATGAAACTTTTTTCTGATATACTTTAAAAATTAATGCTTTATGCTAAAATCTTTTGCTACTGTCAACTGGAATTTGAACTTACAAATTTTCTCCCTGACTTGATTGTTTTATTAAATTGCTCCTGTTGCCAGTGTGACCCAGAGGGCCCAGTTTCCTATTTTCCCAGCTAATACGTAATACATACTGCAATGATTTAACAGATCTCATCAAAACACATGTATGTTGACTCTGCCTTTTCAGTCTGAATTTAAACTTCTCAATCTCAAACATAGACCCTCTTTAGCAATGCTGCTTCACATCAAAGAATTAATTTCCACTTCCAAATATGTCTGAAAATAGCAGAGACCAGTGCAGGGTAACTTTCCACTGATCGTATTTGAATTCTAATCATTTATGTATAAACCTGGCATGTCTCCAGTTGGAGATCCATTCTGGAATTGAATTTACCTTGCAAGGGAATTGACAAGTGGTTTTGCTGCTTTTATCATTCATTTGTTAATACAGGTGAATGTGTTAATGCCCCTTTCTCCTACCCACTTAGGTCACCCTAAAGTTCTAGCTTATGCTGGGAAGTCTAGGGTGCACAGGGAGGAAAGGAGACAGGACTCATTTCTCACAAATTCCTTCGTGGCAGCATCTTACTCATATGTGTGAGTTAAGAATTGCATTTGTTTGGGAGCAATGTAGACTCCAAAAATAAAAATAAAACCTGTACAAATTAGAGCCTTTATTTTTCTTCCATGTAGAAAACGAGTCTGGTCAGTCCACACCTTGTGTGGCATTCCATGATGTCATCAGGAACCCAGCCTCTTTCTATGTTTCTACTCTACCATCTTTAACACGTGACTTCCATTCATTATATCCCTGGTCCAGCAAGAAGTAGGAAAAATGGGAGTGGACAAAGAAGTTCATCCCTTTTAAAGACGCTTTCTCAAATGTCTCATCTAACAACTTGTACTGATGGTGTTATTGGCCAGAACTTAATCCCATGACCATACCTAATTGCAAAGAATACTGAGAAATAGTCTTTGAGTTTTGTACATACATGAAAGTGTCTATTAAGGTTAGGGAGTTCTGTTATCGAGAAAGGAGGAGAGAATGGATATTGGTTAGAAAACTGGCAGCCTCTACCACACTATGATATCCTACTTCAAATATAGCAAACCTAAAACAAAAATAAAAGAAACAAGAAATGTAAATTTCTGCATCCTCAGGGCTTCTGTTCCCTTTTTTGTTCAAAGGTATCTAGTAACGTATTTCCTGATGCCTCAGAAAATCAAAGAGACAGGAAGCATGTGTTCTTTAAATAGTTTTTCTTACCAAAATTTCCCCTGTTCCTTACCAACTGAGTTTCCCTAGTCTTTTGTTGGAAATCTGTAAGATTAAGGCAATGTGCTGTACCCTACTTTCGTTTTCTTTAGCTGAACCCTGAGACTGGTTTGAGATAAGCCCCTAGCTTTAAACTTTCTCTTTGCCTTTTATCGGTGACTGCCTTATGTGCATTGCCCTTCATCAGTGTATTTTAAGGTAATTAGCCTTATTTTTGAAATCCCTGCTGATTCAGAGATAGTTGCTGGAGGGAGGAAGAGAAGTTGGGAAAACTTAGGAATAAATATTGAAATCTCCCAGGGAGCACATCATTTCTAGCAGAGGGCTCTAGATGGTTTATTTTTGTAAATTGCTGGGGGAACCAAGCTCCTCTTGTTTATTGTTATCGAGGGTTGGCCAGTTGCCTTGTACTACATAGCACTGCATTGAACAAGGTAGACTTGTCTTTGCCTTTGAGAGGACACCACCATCAACCAAACTGGGATGGTTTTTATTAACAAAGGTGTTAAGAACTGTGAAGAGTCAGAGATTTTATCCCACTTGTAAGCTAATGAGTTAGCCTGCCCCAGTTTCACGGATGCTAGTGGAGTATACAAGACACAGAGAAATAAAGGACAATTTATTATGTAGCAGTAGCCAGAATATTAGCATCTTTGCATCAGTTTCCTGAGCCCCAGTTCCTGTGGGGAGACATGAAAAGCTCTATGTGCCTCTTGCACATATAGGAAGTTGCTTTCAAGAGAGGAACCCTAAGCTTAGGAAACCCAAATCTCTTATAATGGCCAGTAAGCATGCCTGTCCTTTGCTTTGGATGCAACACTGTGTTTGTTGTCCACAAACATCCTTGAAAAGATAGTCTGGAATAAAAGCAGTCAGTGCTTTTGCTCTCAAGGCATGCAGAAATTTGAGAGACCCATGGAAAGTTGTCTCCCAAAAAGGGTGTGCTCGTGATTTTGCCTGGGCTTTAGAACACTGAATTTAAATTGGGTTCTTTGTATTTAGTTTACCTGGGATCATTTCATTCTGTTCTTCTGAACCAAAGACAACCCCTCATCCTGATAAGTTACTCAACAAATGCAAAATGTTGCCAAGTAGACTGGTAAGAAAACATAGCTGGTTTAATATAAAAAAGGTAAATCTCTTCCAGGAAAACTATCTTTGTAAGGATCAAGAGCCTTAAAAATGTCTCTATGCTTTGACTTGGTAATTTTACTTCTGGGAATCAAGTCTAAGACATTACCAGTTTTTAAAAGTACATATGTACACATTGTTCAGTATAATAAAGTATGGTATATTTCCGTGATGAATTGCTATGTATGTGTTAAAAATGAGGTTTCTTTTTTCTAATATTAATGCTATGAGGAAATAAATGTCTGTTGTGTAGTAATTGACCAAAAGTAGAATCAAATTTTGGGGATAAGTTAATATATTTGGAAGATTTATACATCAAATTATAAACAGTGGTTGTAACATTGGTTGGTGAGTTCTCAGTTATTCTCACTTTCTTTAAACTTTTTCTTGAATTATACGAGTAAATATTGGTAATTGGGGGGAGATGTGTTCTTTTTTCTTGTGTTAGTTGCACCTGTCTGGTGGAAGATAGGTGGTAGTGTCATTCCGAAAGCACACTACAGTACCCAGTTTTGAAAGTTCATTAATAGATAGCATAAATAGGAATGCCTCATTAACATTCCAGCCAGCTTCCACTCTGTGCCTGCAGTAACCTGTGTGCCTGCAACTTCCTAAAAACAGAAAACGCTGAAGGTACCATTTGCCCCTAGCCAGTTACTGTTTTCCGTTTTCACACTGCTATAAAGAATTGCCAGAGATTGGGTAATTTATAAAGGAAAGAAGTTTAATTGACTCACAGTATCACATGGCTGGGGAGGCCTCAGGAAATAACAGTCATGGGGGAAGGCGAAGGAGAAGCAAGTATCTTCTTCACAAGGCAGCAGGAAAGGGAGAGAGCAGGGGCAACTGCCACTTATAAAACCATCAGTTTTCATGAGAACACACTGACTATCATGAGAACAGCATGGGGGAAACTGCCCCCATGATCCAATCACCTCCCACCATGTCCCTCCCCCGACACTGGGGATTACCATTCGAGATGAAATTTGGGTGGGGACACAAAGCCAAACCATATCACTAGTCTTATGAGATTGATTGTCATATCCTCTGAATCTAGAGGATGTAGAAAGGAGGAAACCAGTATTTTTGTTCTTTGCGTATCTTCTGTATACTGGTATTTTATTTAATGTTCATAAAACCCAAAATGTGAGATCTAAATCTATTTTCCCCATTTTACAAATGAGGGCATTTAAATTGAAAGATTAAGTACAGGTCCAGAGTCACTTAGCTGGTACTTGCCAGTGTCTAGATTTCAGCCTGAGTATCCAGACACCAAAATCTCTGCCCTCTCCAGTGTTACCCGTAAACAAGTTTTGAAGTTGTAGTATTTTATTTTATTTTTTTGAGATGGAGTCTTGCTCTATTGCCAGGCTGCAGTGCAGTGCCGCAATCTCGTCTCACTGCAACCTCCGCCTCTCAGGTTCAAGCGATTCTCCTGCCTCAGCCTCCCAAGTAGCTGGGATTACAGGTGCATGTCACCACTCTCGGCTAATTTTTGTATTTTTAGTAGAGATGGGGTTTCACCATGTTGGCCAGAATGGTCTCTATCTCTTGACCTCGTGATCTGCCCACCTTGGCCTCCCAAAGTGCTGGGATTACAGGCAAAGTTGTAGTTTTTGATTAACTATTGGAAAGCACATTTTGGCTCGTAAGTGTACATTTAAAGCACTTTTTTGAACTTGTGTAAGCAAATAAATTAGGAAGTAGGATCAAAGCAGGGTAGGTGCCTATAAATGAAGGCTTATCTAACCAGGTACATTTCTCAGCATTGAGACACTCACTCAGTCTTGGTTTTGCTTGTGTCTTCTTAATATTCAGATTATAATCCATATCCAGTCAAATATGTTGGAAAACCTGATAAAGACTCTAAAAAGTGCTGCAGAAGGAAATTTATCAAAATTTGTGAAAAGACATGTGTTCTCGGAGGAAGTGGTGAGTATGCAAGTGCTGCAGAAATCATTTAAAAGTGAAAGGACACTCTTAAAAATGTCCACTAATTTCTCAATTCTAAAGCTTACCTTAAAGAAATTGCCAAATATGGCAGCTTCTCTGTTGTTCCTGTTTTAAGACTTCCATGTATATGTGCAAAGATTTTTTTTTCTTCCAACAGAATATATCCTCTGAAATTCTAGGAAACTTTTTCCTTTTACCTTATTCTTTTCTCCACATTGTATTCTTGGGCCCTGGCTCTCTTTTTCTTCTAGATGACGATTTTACACCTTTTTCCTTTTCCCTCAAGCCTTCAATACCTTCTCCTCACTTTTCACCCTCAGTTGATCACTGTATTTCTTGTTTCTTGGAGAAAATAGAAGTAATCAGAAAAGCATGACTGCTACATAGAGAGCCTCTGGCCCCTTGCCCTATATACCCATGATGACTGGATACATCTCTCACACCAGCCTCTTCAGTCATGCACTGGATCCCATCCTCTCTGACCCACTCCACAGCATCAGTCCAGAAGTTGACTCACTCTTTTGGCTATCATCAGTATCCCCTTCCCTGTGGGTCATTCTTGTCAGCAAACAGTAGGATATAGTATCTCTCATCTTAAAAAAGAAAAAGAGTCTTCTGTACAAATGAAAAGACAGACCATATGTTTAGATAAGAAGACCTAGCCTCATAAAAACTCAGTTTTTTTCAAGTTACTGTGATAATGTAATATGACTCCAATAAAAATATCACTTTGTTTTTTCTGTAAAGGTTAGTTGAAAGAACAAACAAGACTAGCTAGAAAAACCCTGTGAAAGAGGGGCAGTAAGAGTTGCTAGGTCTAGCAGATATCAAAGCATGTTAAAGTTTCTATAATTCAAACTGTGGCTTAGGACATGAATAGGGCAGCTAATGGGACAGAATAGAAAGTCCGGATACAGACCGAATTGCAGATACAAATTTAGTGTAACATAGAGACAAGCATCTCAAATCAATCTAAGTGGATAGACTAGTAAGAAGTAGTACTAGGATAAGTAGACAGCCAATAGAAAAAGATACAGTTGTATATATTCTTATACCACAAACCAGGATACATTTCAGATGGATGAGAATTTAAATTTTTAAATTGAAACACACAAGTACTAGATATAAACATTAGTAGATTCTTTAATATCCTGGGAGTGGAAAAACTTAGCTTTCAGTCAAAATCCAAATCAGTAAAAGAAGTGATAAATTTGACTAAATAAAAATGTTAAAACCTGTTTTTTCATGTGGCAAAAAGTCCACAAGCAAAGTCAAGAGGTAAGTAATAAATTTTTAATCATACTGACAAAAGGCTAACTAGCCCTAATATTTCAAGAGCTCTTTTTGAGGCCAGGTGCGGTGGCTCATGCCTATAATCCCAGCACTTTGGGAGGCTGAGGCAGGCGGATCATGAGGTCAGGAGATCGAGACCATCCTGGCCAAAATGTAACCCTGTCTCTACTAAAAATATAAAAATTAGCTGGGCGTGGTGGTGCATGCCTGTAGTCCCAGGTACTCAGGAGGCTGAGGCACGAGAATCGTTTGAACTAGGGAGTCGAGATTGCGCCACTGCGCTCCAGCCTGGCGACAGAATGAGACTCCATCTGAAAAAAAAAAAAAAAAAAAAAAGCTCTTTTTGAAAATTCTGAGAAAAGAACCAACAACCCTGAAGAAAAATGGGTAAGAGATGTGGACAGAATTTACTAAAAATGAATTGTGAATGGCCTTTAAACTTTCGAAAAGATTCTCTTGCCCATATCAAGAAAATGCTAAATAAAACTACCCTATGATATTTCTCTTGAATAGAAATCTGCAAGTTTGCCAGCCAACTTGGTTGGTGAGGCTCTGAGGAAATGGGCGCTATCATCTGAGGAAATGCTGCTACAGCGAATACAGATTGGTACACTACAAATAATTTCACCCTTTGACTCAATCCTCCCACTTCTTGGAGTATATTCTAAAAATATACTGGCAAATATAAAGAAGTTGTATGTACAAGGCTATTTGTTGCAAGCCAATTTCTAATAACAGCAGACTGGAAAAAAGCCCAAATTTCCATCACTAGACGACTAGTTGTACAAATTAGGGTCTGTTCGTACAAAGGACTGCTATGTAACTCACAGGAAATGAGGAACAGCTACATCATATACTGCTATGGATTACCATTTATGTGGATCACTTAAATATGTTTTTAAGTGACAAAAGTAAGATGCAAATGGGTATGTGTAGTATGCCTTAAGAAGGCGGGACCATATAGTTATTTTTATATATTTATGTTTTTGAAAAACACTACGATAAAAAAAAAAAAACCTTAAGTGGTTATGTTGATTTCTTTTTCAGATTTTTTTTATAGAAATAGTGCTGATTTTTGTATGTAAATTTTGTAACCTGCAGCTTTACCGACTTTATCAGTCCTAAAGGTTTTTTTGATTGAGTCTTTAGGAACCACAGTTAATTATTATGCATATTTCAAAAATGCCAAAGAAGTATATTTTAATGTTTCACCGCAGAAAAAGACACATTGGTAGATGATGGATAGTTTTGTTAGCTTGACTGAATCTTTCTACAGTATACACATAGATTGAAACATCACATTGAACTTTATAAATATACACAATTATTATTTGACAATTAAAGTAATTGACAAATTATTTTTTAAATTTAATTTTAAAAAATTAAGAAATAAAAGTTTTGAAAGTGAAAGTGAGGGACGGAAACATGAGTTCTCCGAATGTACCTTGTTTATGTATTTCATTTAGGAACCATGTAAATGCTTTGCAGAACTGTAAAGCAGAGTTAAATAAAAATGAAGAGAAAAAACAGTTCCTAAAAATTGAAAGTGAAATGAAACAAATGAACCCATGTGTCACATTGATGGCTTAAGTACACAAATTGGAATTCTTGTAGGTCATTTGAAATGTAGTAATTTGTGTATCTCTCATAGCATGTAACTTAAGGTGAAAAAAAGAAGTGTAAAGAAATTGTACGTTATTGACAGTGATCATATTGTTAGTAATAATACTGATATTGTCATTTTGACCAACCAAGTGGCCTGTTGGTTGGTCCTCCCTTCCTCCCTCATTTCTTCTGCCTCTCTCTTTTATAGTTTGGTCCAGGCTGATGGCTGAGACAGCAGGATTGGCACTAGAGGGCAGTGGCTGCTTCCTCCTCCTGCCACACTGTCGCCTTCCCAGCCCTGTTCCATTTCCTCACTTCCACCCAAAGGCTTCTTCCTGCTGATAAAAGGGAGCTTGTCAGGAAAATGACTAACTGGATATGGTTGATTTAACGCTTCTTTCTATTTGCAGTCTTAGTTCTGTGTAGGCTGTGATCCACCCAACCCTTTTGGAGTAAGTTTAGAAAAGTAGGGAAAGTAGAAGCATGAACAGATTTTAAAGTGCATGGTCACGTGTGTATGTGTACATGTGAAATCCAACTTCCATTTTCTCAGCAGCATTGTTGTTAACAACCATTCCTTAGACCTGATCCATCAATACATTGTCACCCATTTATATGGCTAAAGCACCCGAACAAACTTCATATTGAAAAATACTCATATAAGACTCTTGTACTTAGAAAATGAACCCTCTAGTTCAGTGTCTTCCCTCTGGTTACTGTGGGACCACTCAAGGAACAGCTTGATGAGAAATGGATTGATTCATATAACTCCAGTAGCTTTTGAGCTAGTTCTAAATATATACGTGTGAGATTGCAAGTGGAGTCCTATATTGTAAACGTCTGCATTTTACAAATGGTGCATTTAATGCTTATGCCAGCAGTTATTTAAAAAGTGTTATGTAGGGAGATAAGACTATAAACTATCATAGGTGCTATTATACCACCACAGGACTATTGAAAATAATTGCTGATTTATTTCTGTAGTTATGTAACAGAACTGTTACAGTTTTTAGATCAAAATTACCTCCAGCTTGGCATGTTTGCTCTGCTGCTTTTAGAAGCCATATGCTGCACATTAAGTCATTTTCACCTTGAACATGAGGACTAAACAAGCTATTCTTTTTTAAGAACATTAAGAAGTGCTTAAGCTGCTTGTCTGCAGGCATGGTTGGGAGCCATTGTCTCAAAGGAAGATGTGCAGGTGCAAACAGTGTTATATATTTGGAAGAGGTGGAAGAGGGGCAAAGGATTTGTTAGGAAGCTTGATCCCAATTAAATTCCATCAAGAAATGTGTTGAGATTGTACCCTTGATAAGGATTGAACTAAGTAAAATACTGATTTTATTCAGAAAGCAGCTTCACATTCTCCATTCTAGTTCACCCATTTTGGGGGTTAAATACCATCATATACTTGTGACTCTACTACGTATGCCTCTAGCCCAGACCTCTCCTTCATGCCCCAGACTTGTATATCCAACAACCTTCTAGACATACCCATTTAGTTGGTTCACAGCCATCTCAATCAGGTCCAAACAGAGCTCTTGATTTTCCCTTCCAAATCTCGCCTCCCTGTCTTCTCTATCAGGAAATGATAGCACCCATCATCCAGCTATTAAAGCCCCAATTGAGAAGATAACTTTGACACCTCCCTTTCCTTCACCCATTCAAAAATAAGTCCTTTCAGTGTAAACTCCAAAATATACCTCACATAAGTGTACTTCTCCTTCTTTTCTGTACCTTTCCCAATCTCAACTACCATTGTTTCTTATCTGGGCTATGGTGTGGGCCTCCAGAATAGTCTCCACATTTCTGTACACTCCAGTTCATTCTCTGCAACTTTTTAAACAGAAATGAGATCATTTCCCACTTTAGATGCTCTGATGGCTTTTTTAGAATAAATTTCAAAAAACTTATTGTGGAATATATATAAAGCCTATGTAATTTGGCCCTGCCTCCTCCTGCTCTAATCATTACATTGAACAAAGTTGATTCCACTGGTATATGACCTCCTTTACTTGGTGTGTTTCATTATATACGATGTGTTATTTGAACCCCCCTTTTTTTATATTAGGTATGATTTTCAAGTACTAATTTTGAATTTTGTGTGTAGCTTTTGGAATCCCTCATAGTAATACTGCTGTCTGTGTGCTCCAGTACCCTGGTTTTCACGATTTTAGGTGTATACCATACTTTTTTTTTTTAAGACTCACTCTGTCGCCAAGGCTGGAGTACAGTGGCACGATCACAGCTCACTGCAGCCTCTGTCTCCTGGGCTTAAATGATCCTCCCACTACACCAACTAATTTTTTAAAAAATTTTTTTACAGACAAAGTCTCACTGTGTTGCCTAGGCTGGCCTAGAAATCCTGTGCTCAAGCAATCCTCCTGTCTCAGCGTCCAAAATTGCTTAGATTAAAGCAGGGGCCACCTCGCCTGGCCTACCATACATTTTTGTTCATGTCCATTTCTTTTTCTTAGGTTATAGTAAGAATAAGGAAGAAATCTTGCAGAGATGTAATGATGTGTTCTTGCTTTTTTCCAGCTGGCCAAAGTGAGGGAAAAAGTGAAGGATGTGCCTGCCCTTGTGGCCAAATTTGATGAGATCTATGGGACACTGCATATCACTGGCCAGGTCACCACTGATTCTTTGGATGCTGTGCTCTGCCACACCCCCAGGGACAGGAAATCTCACACGTTGCTATTAAACAAGAGGATGGTCAGCCGTCGCACCTTCCAGCCACTCAGCCAGTCCCTCTTGGCTGAGTAACCCTGGTTTCAGTCCACCTATGGATCTGAGGGGCCTGCTTCTAGTGAGTTATTGCCTTTCCTAAGAAGCCAGGTATCGCACTTCAGCAGACAGTGTGCTGACACTTGGTCTTCTCCTGAAATTCCCAAATTCACTGAATGGTACCATGCCGATCTCTGAGAAGTTATGTTGCACCACTGTGAAGGTCTAGATGCAAGCTTGGCTCCCTCAGAAAGGCGCTTCCCTTTTGCATGGCTGAGGATCCTTGAAGGAACCTGGTCAGTCTCCAGTTCAGCTTCCGGCACCAGAGTGGAACCCAGTAAGCACCATCAGGAATGAATTTCACTACAAGTGTGGATAACTCTGATTTTCAAAGGAGTAGTTACTTGCAAATTACATCCTTGCTGAATTCAGGAGGTGTGAAACCCTATTTTACCATGTTAGAAAACAGCCCAGGATTTTCTCATTGCTCTGCCATCATGTATGTCTATGACTTGAGCCCTTATTTTTCCATCTGCAAAACAATAATGCCTATGTGTCTTTGCATATAGATTTGAAATCTTCATTCAAGGTTTAGTAGGATCATATTTTCTCAAAAATAAGAGAAATAAGGTTCATAAGCAAACTTGATGGGATTGTGGTTGTTTTGTTTTCTCAGCAGCACAAACAAAACCAGAATTTAGCCTTTAGGACTGCTGAGTAAGCCAAATTTAAATGACTACTGCTTTGTTCATGGGTAAGCCATGTGCTTTTCAAAATAAGTGCCACTAAAAACCACATAATGCTTTGGTTTCTATGTGGACAATAAATATTTAGTCCTATAGTTTATCTTATTTGTTAATGATTTTTCTCTCTTGAATGCCTCATATTAAAAAAAAAAAATGTGCCATGAGAGCCGTTCAAAGCTGCTTCATACTTATGGTCTCAAATATAGTATGTGTTGAATTTTACCGTGTCTGGTCACCAGTGAGCAGAAGATACACAGTGACCCCACCTCACTTGCTCCTTTTGTTTCAGAAAGCCCAGAGGGTTGCTCAGACCTCAGGAGCTGTCTGCCAAGATTGCTGCAGACTCTTCATTGCCACCTCCAAAACTAAGACTGTTCACTTGGTTGTTGTTCTAAGGCAAGGATTATAGAGTCAGAAATTGTAGACTAGGAGAAGTCTTCTGAGTCTCCTAATTAATTCCTTCATCTTTCAGGTTAAGGAAACGATCCATGCAAGAGTGGCCCAATCTCAACTGTAGACTGTGTCCCAGTAAGAGAGTCACAGCTTCAGGTGTTTGCTGAATCCAGGTCTGAGATCACAATCCCACCTGAGGACAGGATCCACATATGAGAGTCGCACATTGGTATAATTGATTTGTGGTAGAGCTGAGATTAGAATCCAGATTCCTAGTCTAGTATCCTTCCCACTGTACCACATTATCTCTTTTCAGAGGGGAAAAAGGAGCAGCTCTTAAGAAACAGAATACTAAGGGCCCCCATTACTGTGTGGCCCTGGGCATCCTCAGTTTCCTCATTTGGTAAATGGGGATAATAGTACCGACCTCTTAGGCTTGGTGTGAGGATGAAATGAGATAGGGAATATAAAGCAAGCAGATAGTGGCTGGCACATAGTATATGCAATATGTTTGAAACTAGTTAAGGAATTTTAAAAACAAATGAGTTCTTCCTTCTGCTCAAAAATATTGAATTTCTTGTCCTTGTGCTCTGTGAAACATTGAACAGCCCCATTTAGAGAAACAAATTCTCTGCCCTCATAGAATCCTAATTGTATGTGTCTGGTGTTTTGCACATGCAAAAAAAAAAAAAAAAAGTGCTTGGATTTCTCCACTTTCAGTCTTAGGGAATAATAGGGCATGCTTCCTGTCCCCCCAGCTTACTTTTCATCTTCACCAACTCTCACAGTTCAAATGGCTCCAGTGCTGTGGGTGAGTGTGGCCTTGGTTGTTAGCTAACAACCATTCATTAGCGAAATAACCAAATTTTGTGAGCAGTAAATAGCAACAAGCTTCCCAATCCCTGCTGCCCAGCCGACTGGAAAAACTGGTCCATTCCACCTGTTCCCAGAAACCTCAGTACAGAGGTAGCTATATGCATAATGTTCACCCCAAAGTAATAGATGATTTTAAAGTCTTAAAAGTCCAATAAAACAGTGTTCAGTATAGGTTATGATAGGCATTTCATTCTTTAAAACTCAGTAATTCCTTTGAAAAAATGATGTTTCTTTATAAGCAGTAGTTTGCCTACATCATTTACTTGTTTTTTTCTGCTTTGGGGTTTTTTTTTTTGAGACACAATTTCACTCTGTCGCCCAGGCTGGAGTGCAGTGGTGTGATCTCAGCTCACTGCAACTTCTGCCTCCTGGGTTCAAGCAATTCTCATGCCCCAGCCTCCCAAGTAGCTGGGAATACAGTTGTGTGCCACCACACTGGCTTATTTTTTGTATTTTTTTAGTAGAGATGGGGTTTCACCATGTTGGCCAGGCTGGTCTCTAACTCTTATCCTCAAGTGATCTGCCTGCCTTGGCCTCCCAAAGTGCTGGGATTACAGGCATGAGCCACCACACCTGGCCTACTTATCCCGTTAATGAAAATATTTGATTGGACAGAACATCTTATTCCTTAACTCTGTTATGTGCTTTTGTAGATTGTTTTTACTTACTGTAGATATCTGTTGCTCCAGAGTCCCAGAAATCAGTATGGTGAGTTCAGCACAGTTACTAGAAGGAGACAAAAAGATATCTTCTTAATTAGGTGATATCAGGGATAGTTCTGGTTATTGATTGCTGTGTGGAAAACACTCCAAAACTCAGTGACTTTAAACAACACCAGTCATTGTGTTATTTCTCATTATCCTAAGTACTGACTGGGCTCAGCCAGACAGTTCTTATTCGGGTTCTCATGCAGTTATAGTCATCATCAGATTGTGGCCGCGACTGGCATAATCTCAAAGACTTCCTTAGTATTTCTGGCAGTTGATGCTAGGACCTCAGCTAGTGCTGGGGCTGGAACATGTCTACACATAGCTTCCCCACAGCATGGTGGCTAGGTACTAGGAGTGACTGTCCCAAGAGGACCAGGCAGAAGCAGTTATATTTTATGACCTAGTCTCAGAAGTCTCATAACATCACTTCCACTAAAGTCCCAAGCCCCCCCAGATTCAAATGGAGGTAGCATATATCCCATCTCAGTGGTAGGAATTTCAAAGAATAAATTCTGTGAAACTATAGTAGATAGTCTGTTTTCTCCCCTGTTTAAAACCTCCTGAGGACCTCACATGCTTCTGGATAAAGCTCAGGCTCTTCAACATGGTTTAGAAGGTCCTTCCTAATCTGGCCCACATTTGTCCATCCAGCTCCAACTCTTGCTACTCTATGCCCCTCTTCCCCTCTTGTGGAATGGCTAATTCCTACTCATCATTTAGGTCTCGGCTTAGACATCTTTTCATCTGAGAAGGCTTTCTGGTCTAGTCTCACCTGGTTAGGTGAACTCCCCATGTGCCCCATGTACCTCATTTATCAAAGTGCTTATCATATGCCTGTCACTGTCTGTTTTCTTCACTAGACTCAGGTGCCATGTCTGTCCTTTCTGCTCTGTTTGCTGGGTGCCTAGCATGGTAGGGGATGTATCAGAGGATTAGTACTTATTTAACTCACCAGCTCATTTAACTATATTGTATAACAATGTTGGTGGTCATATTGGTCCCCCATGGACAGCTTTTCCTCTCTAATACCATACACTCAGTGCAGGGTCGGAATGTCCCCCCAAACTCATATGTTGAACTCCAAATCCCCAAGGTGTTGGTATTAGATGATGTAGCCTTTGGGAAGGAATTAGGGTGGTGCCCTCATGAATGGGATTTGTGTCATTATAAAACAAGCCCAAAGAAATTTGGTCACCCCTTCCTTTAAGCGAGGTCATGGCAAAAAGACGCTGTCTATGAACCAGAAAATGGGCTCTCACTAGACACCAAATGCCGGTGTCTTGCTCTTGGATTTCCCAGCCTTCAGAACTGTGAGAAATATATTTCTGTTATTTATAAGCCACCCAGTTTTTGGTATTTTGTTATAGCAGCCTGAAGAGACTAAGACAGCCAGTCCCAACCTTCCACATTTAGACCTGACTCCAAGTTTTGCTCAGCCCACTGTGTATCCCTTCCTCCTCCCAACCAAAGTGTCCCCACTCTTTCTCTATTCTGTACTGCCTATTATTCAAGGTCTAACTTGTGTCACTTTTTCAATGAGGCATTTGCAAGCTCTTTAAATCCTCAAGGATTCTCCATTAATTCACCATATCTATTTTGAGAATCTACAAAGGACAAGGCACTACGAAAGACTCTACATGCCACAGGGAAAAGACAGACAAGATCTCTGTCCCAAATCAGAAAATTTTAGCCTGCCATGTTGACTCCCAGGGACCTTTTTGTTTCTGTAGGAGGTGCTCATTACAGAGTGGCCAAATTCCTACTGAAGAATGGACTTGGTTGTGAAATAAAACAATCCTGGGCAATATTTGTTGATAGTTTTGTTGAGGATGATTCAGGAAATAAATACAAACTTTTAACTACTCATAATGAATATTGTTGGGATATTATAATGAGGAGGTAAGGATTTACCTGCTACAATTTGGGTAGGCAAAAATGTAGGCTTCTCTATTTCTTTGCAGTGAACTAAAACTTCTTATGAACTCTGGTTATACTGAAAACAGGAGTCATGGGAGACTTGATCTTGCTTAAAGGATATTTTAGTCTTTGATTTCTTTGAGGTAAATGTTCAATCTTTTTGCGTATCTTCCTCCTGCCTTTTCATAACCAAGATGACAGCTGAACAGGCTATCATCTTAAACCTGAACAGGCATCAGAATCACTTGGAGAGCTTGTTAAAATACAGATTGATGGGCCCCACCCCCAGAATATCTGATTCCATACATATGAGTCAGGGCCCAAGAATTTGCATTACAAATGCATTCTCAGATGATGCCTTTGCTAGTCTGGGCAACACACTTTAAGAATAGTTGGTATAACAGAAAGCTTGTGTGTCTTGTGTGTCTATGTGGACAGGAGTTGTGGGCTTCAGATTCATCCTCTGTGTCCTCTGGTCTCAGTTGTGAGGAGGGGGAAGAGTGGGAAGTCTGGCCTTGTCTCTGGACTCCTGAGTAAATAATGTGCTGATGCAGTGTTGGGCCCAGCAGGCCTTTTAGAGGGTCATGCCAGCACCCACTGCTGAGGTCTGTAGTCTCTGCCATCTGCCCTACACATAATAAGTACCCTTCCTCTGCTCTTCTCTCTTGCTGACCCCAAGCCCACCAATGAATTAATTGAATCAAGAGTTCCAAGGCATTAGGTTAAAGACATTGAAAAATATATCCATTTATTTTTTTCAAATATACATAAAGAAATCCATACAAACTAAGGCCAATTGTGGCAAAACTACATGAGACTTGACTAACCCACAATTCAAATTTCCTTCATAACATTTCTACCTATAAATTTGATTCAGAGAAATTACACTTCATAGATAAACTAGCCATAAAAAAGATTACAGTGGCAAAAGCTATCATCAGTAATATTTGATATGCATAAGAAACTGTGAGGAACCAAATCATGGTAAAATTGATTCTAAGGAAATGATTGCACAAAAATAAAAGTGAAATGGTATTTTTTAAAAGGAAGTGGTTCAACTGTATTGCATAGAAAATGAATCAAGGAATTACATTGGCTTAAATGGCATTAGCTCAAAAAAGTGTTCTCAAAAATTAATGGAAATTGGTGTATTCTGATTGAGATATGTTTTATTCAATAACATGGAGTCAAAACAAGAAGATTTTTAAAATGTCCTCTGTTCCCATGGAGCTTGCATTCTGCAAGAGTAACAGACATCAAAAAGATAACTGGGCAAATGACCACATGATTGCAGTTGGGATAAGTGCTAAGTCTAGGGTAATCTGCATATCACCCTGTGGCATGTATAAAGGAAGACCTTTTGCTGGTGTTTTGTAAAACCAGTTGTCTGTGTCATTTATTTTAACATGTAAAGTACACTGCCTTGTATTGTTACAGATCTTTTTCTCCATATCCGGTCTCTCCTGAAGAACAGAGTATTCTACATTTGTTTTATATGACCCCAAGGTGCTTATGTAGCATATTATTTATACATCTAATGAGGTCTTAATATTTTTTGAAAGAGTGATTTCATTAATTAACGGCAGATTTTAGTTAATATGTACAGTCTGCCACAATATACTTTAGGCATTTCACAGTTTTCTCATAAACTGGTTGCTGTTTCTGTCCCGGTTTTACATATGACAGAGCCAAGACACAGACAAGTAGAATGACTTGCCTGTGCGGGGGTCCTGGGTTGGCCAGTGCATTCATGTACTGGACCAGGGCCCCTGTATCTTGCAGTAATGTATCTGTGGGAGTTTCCCCCCAGACATTCGAAGCACACAGCTAATCTGAGAAAAAAGTGATTTGGCGAGGGGTTGGGGGAGTAGGCGGTGGGCACAACGGTTCCAGGTGACTTTCAAGTTGCTAATGAAAGAGGATCAAAGCGCTGCTGAACTGCTCACCTCCCCACTTGGCCTGCCTTGCCCAGCTGACTTTCTTCCAAGGACCTCAGAGGCAGCATTACCACAGGCATTAAAGATGGGGATGGGGAAAGAAGGCCCAGAGGGAAAGGGAACCACATGCTTACCTGCTAATCACTGCCCTGCAGCTGAAACACTGCAGAGCTGGCTGCTCTGGGATAGGAGAGGAAGGCCTCATTTAATCAGGAGAAGAAAGAGAACCAGGGGCCTCTGAGATGGCCTGCAAGGCATCACGGTCTGTGAACTGGTCTGTGAACTGCGGGCCTGCCTGGAAATGCATTGTCAGAGTAGAGTGATGCTTTCTTTGTAAATCCCTTTCTTCCCTGATTCCTTTTTCCTGACTGAATCAGGCCAAGATGCTCACCCAGAAGAGCACAGCATCACCCTGTCTTTCAATCCCCAAAGTAGCCCTTACCCCTAGACAGCAACATCATCTGTTACAATTGACAGCATGAAGGAAGGCATAACCCCTGCAAAGGGACTGCCCTACAACTCAATTTGATTTTGAATCCGCAAGTGCAAGTCTCATTCCTGGTAACTAATAGTAACAGAATCTGCTGATGTATTCTACCGCATCCCAGGGAGACTCATGTAGCCATGAAGACTGAAGAGGATTAAGTTAACCTTCCGTTTTATAGCTGCAAATTACTGGGTTGATGTCAGGTAGGGTGAGGAGTATGTTCCGGTTATAGCTGGTAGCAAGATGGCTGCATGCATCATGAGGCTTTGGCCTAAAAAGCTTGTCATTATATAAAAAAGCTATAGAGAGCAGAGAAAATGTCATTTCCAATTTAGAAGATCATAATCGATTTTTAACACATTGGTCCTTAGGTGATACAGAATTCAACAAAAACGGGGCTTATAAAAAGCCAGGGTTCATAAAATTACAAAGATTATAGACAAAAATAGATAACATATAAGACTTACCAGCTGGGCAAGGTAGCTCAAGCTTGTAATCCCAGCACTTAGGGAGGCCGAGGCAGGCAGATCACCTGAGGTCAGGAGTTCTAGACCAGCCTGGCCAGCATGGTGAAACCCCATCTCTACTAAAAATACAAAAAAAATAGCCAGGCGTGGTGGCGGGCATCTGTAATTTCAGCTACTCAGGAGGTTGAGACGGGAGAATTGCTTGAACCTGGGAGACGGAGGTTACAGTGAGCCTAGACTGCGCCATTGCACTCTAGCCTAGGCGACAAGAGCGAAACTACGTTTCAAATAATAATAATAATAAGACTTAACCATTTGCCAGGTCCTGTGCAAAGCACTTTATCTCATTTAATCCCTGGGAAACCCCATAAAGTACTATTATCCCATTTCACAGATAAAGAAACTGAAGCTCAGAGACGTTTAGTTGCTTGCCTGTGGATATAACACTAGATAGTGGGAGAGCACAGTATTTGAACCCAGGAGGTCTGATGCTGGAGGTCATGTTTTTAACCCTATCTCTGTATTGCCTGCCCAAGTGCTGGCTGTGTGCATGTATTCTCAATAATCCCTGGCCAACTTCCTGCTTTGCTGTCAGTAGCAGAGCTGAAGAACTTACAATAGACGGCAGAGGGCGTCCAGAGTCACTATTTTTAAAAGGTGCTAGTTTTCAAAAGCATTTCTGGAATTCAGAGAGAACAGAGGTCCACATAGCAGGCTAGACAGGAAAGGTAGTTGTAGATAGACTTTAGGGAATATATAGAATATTGCCTTCACGCAGGTTAAGAAATATTTAGTGTTGAAAGGATACTTTTAAAAGAGAGAAAGCAGTAAAGTTGATCCTCTGCAGAAAGTAGACCAATGTAAGTATCATGCAATGTGTCCATGTGCGTGTACACGTGAGCACACATGCACACACACATTAGATGTTTTGTGAGAAAACATACACTCAGTTTCTTATGAAAGAAAAAGGATGGTCATTTGTCTCACTTGGGAAAGGGTTTCCTCCCAAATTGAGAAGGAAAATCCCCCCAATTAACTGTTTGCCTTTATTAACTAAAATCACATTTGTGTGTGAAAGAAGTAAAAAGGAATTAGGATCTTGGTTATTTTGATTGTCTCTCTACCCTTCCAAATTCATCAAATGATAGTCAACCTTACTGTCTCTTCCTGCCATCATCAGGAATGACTAAATCTTGGAGCGTTCTCCATTTAAGTGAGGGAAATGTTGGATTCCCGGTGTATTTATCACTGCCCATCTCTAAGAATAGGTCAAAGATGAAATTCCCATTATCATGAAACTTTAATATATATTGAGACTTCACAGAGCACTAACTATACTGGGGCTGGGATGGGGATTCTGATGAGAGACCAGAGCTCAGGAGGAAGAAAGGACAGATGCCCTTGTTCAAGATGACTTCTTCATGGGCATCGATAGATACATTCTTGAAAACCACCCAAAGTACCTAGAGGAGACCCTAGTGCAACTGTGCATTGTACAACAACTGATGAGGTAAAAGAAACAAACTGTTAATGACTCTAAACAATGTGGCCCGCAGAGTTGGTATGGTTTGGCCACACCAGCTCAGGGATAAAGGTACTAGAAAAAATCTTGGGGAAAATCCTATTGTACATATTCCTTACATAATGTCTGTGATTTACCTCACTTATCAAATGAAAAAAACCCAAAACACCTGGTTGATGGCCATTTGGTCAAACACCTCTAGGAGTCTGGAGTTGAGTGGCCAGAACTCAGTCTTTCTTTACATGCTGTGTTAAGCAGGTTTTTATCTCATTCAGGTGTTAGAAGTGGAGGGAGGAACACAGTTAGGCTGTGTTCTACTGCACTGCATAGGGAGGCAGGGTATCACCCAGGCACAACGCCCACTTTGCAAGTAAATAATCAGTAGCATGAAGCTCACTTCTGCAGGACCCACCATGACAAAGTGGAGAGCTGGGCGGTTAACCAGTGAACCAATTGAGTGGCTCTGGGCTCCTATACCCCTTTCATTCCACAGCCTGTGATACACCCTTAGAGTCAAAATATCAAATTCAGTGGGCCATGAGTCTTGCCCAAAAGTATAAATCTTTTTTTCATATGGACTATTTGGGTCTATTTTCAAAAATCCCTTTTTCTTCTCTAAACTATCTCAATTCCACATTTCACTTTGCAGGTGTAGACATGACTTTTAGGTTGTTGATGATTTAATGCTATTGAAATGTTCTTATATGCAAAACACCTAGATAGATGCAGAGTGTGGGACAAAGACAACCAGCACATTGCTAAGCCCAAGTAGCAAATTTCCTGACCCCATTTTAAAGGTTCTGAGACAGATAGGCGGAATAGGTCCCCCTGTCTTTGAGTAGAAGAGTTGGCAAGCAAGCTGGACTAAATGGGCCATGTGCAATTTTGCTGTCTGTTCACATTTCAAATAAACTAATGTGTTATGATTTTTTTTCTCCTTGAATTTTACTTCCTCTTTTTTCTTTCTCTGTTCTTCTATTTTGTGTCTTCCCCATCATTTTGTTAATGCTTCTCCCTTTGAAAAAAAAATATTTTAGGTCCCTTTTTCAGGTTCTTTTGTGACAGAGCTTGGCTTCCTGTGTTCTCACTCTTTCACTCACTGACTCAGAGTAGAGGCTGCTTTACTGGAACTTAGGAGAAGCCAGAGGTTTGCTTTCAGTCCTGTTTTCTCCCGAGCCTAAAACTCTTATTTCAAGGGAGAAGATGTGTAGGCCAAGTTGAGAAAAGCAAGCAACAAGCCTAAAAATCATTTTCCTCACCAGCTGCCCTTGGGCTACATCCTGTAGAAAGGTGACAAGGACACTTGGAGCTGTCCATTTGCTCCCCAAATGTGTCTCCCAATGCCCAGCATCTTATGCAGCCTTTGACATGAGTAAAGTCCCTCAAGGTAAGCCATGGGAAAGATCAACCTACTACACAACCATCTTTTACTGCAACCCAAGGTACATTTTAACTTTCCCAGTTTATTTGAAGGAGAATATTAACAAATATCAGTTTTTCCCCCTGGAAAACATAGAGGAAAGTTTAAAAACAGTAAAATGTTTGCCAATTCAATATTTCCAGGCCTAATATTCAGATACCACCTAATAACAGTGAACTTTAGATGTAGGTTTAAAGCCCAACTCTGGAACTACATGTCTCATCCTCTACTTACAGCTTAGAAGATGCTTACTACCACAAAATTAATTATATTATACTACTACTTTCATCTTTATTGTTTTAAGTTGAAGCAGCCAAACTGCATTTGTCTGCAGCAATTAGGGAAGGAATATTCATTTGTAAGTTAATCCCAGTAACTAGTTCTTAGAATTGACAAATGAATAGAAAATGCTCAATCAAACCTCTGGGTAAGAATTTGAAGATTGTTTCAAGTGAGATCAGGGAAAATTGTGCAGCTAATTAAGACAACCATGGGAAAAGAGTGAACCATGATGTTCATTATGACTCAGTTGATAATACTTCTAGGTAAAGTCCACACTATTTGGAAAGCACTGCAGCATTCCTGGTGTCAAAACCTCCAAAAGCACATTAGAAAAGTGAAAGATGTTGGTCCATGATGAGCTCATCTAGTTATTTTAGGATTTCTGTAGTCACCTATGTTTGGTATTAAATGATGATAACGAAAATGCCTTTCATTATTTATCCCTGGTTATCATGCTTTCCATTCAAAGTAATAAATAGAAAAGAAAACCAACTAACAAATAGCTCATGGCTGGATTTGTTCCAGTCAGTTCCAATAGAACCACAAGTTGCTAAAGAAATTTACCCACTGACAATAACAACAGCACAGCAGCGAATCTCGAGCCTTTCTTTCACACTTCCCACTGTCACTCGCTGTAGGGGCTCAGATTTTGAGAAATTTAACCTGCATGCAAATGTGTGACAGTGCTTTCCTGGCAACCTGTCATTTAATAAAGAATAGGAAATGAAAGGCCTCACTATTGCCACAAGGTTCCTTTTATGCAAGTTTCCATAACTTAGAGAGATACTTTTGCTGCTTACTCTGTTTCCCTCATTCATACCACTTTGCATTACCTCAAAGCAAAGAAGGGGGACTGCTGGTCCTAGCAGTGAAAGGTCTCAGGAATGGGTCGAGATTCCTTTCAAAGGAAAAGGAAGGGCACCCTCAGATTAGATGTTCTCCAATCTGCCCTGGAACACTGAGCTGGAGCCCCAGAAACCACTGCCTAATAACAATAATTTGCATACCAAATATATTAAAGTCCTAGAAAGTCTGAAGAATACCATTTGCTTAAAGTTTAAGTAACCTCAGCAGCACTTAAGACCAAGGACTGGAATGTACAGCTGTGCAAGTCATACCCCAACTACGGGCATGTGGCAGAGGTGGGGAGTGGAGGCCAGGATCCAAGGCTGCTGCTGCCAATAGGGAGAGGCACCTTTCACTAATTCACCCAAACCCACATGTGGATGAATGGAGGCCATGAAAAGTCACCTGAACTCTTCTGCTTGATGGTGAGAATGTGGAACATGGCATCCCTCTCCCAAAGCCCCCAAGGCTTCTCAGCACCCTGAGCATCAACTCCAAAGTCCAAGTGCTAACATGCCCTGAGCCCACTGACCTCTCTAACCTCAGCTTCCCCACACCTTCCGTGCGTTATTCCTGCACCCTGGTCTTCTTTCTGTTCCTTGAAGACACCAGCACATTCCTGCTTCAGGGCGTTTGCACTTGCTGTTCCCTCTGGCTCAGTCCTGCATGTCATTCAGGTGCCTGATCAAATGTCACCTCCTCAGAGAGGCCTTCCCTGACCACCTAGTCTAAATTGCACCTTTCCTCCTCTCTATCCCTTATCTTGCCTTTAAAAATATATATAGCACTTACTACTTGAATTTTATATTTGTTTGTCAATGATTTGTCTTCTCGCTAGAAGAAGAGTTGGCAAATTACAGCCTGAGGGCTACGTCATACAAGCTGCCTACTTTTGTAAGTCAAGTTGCATTGGGGCACGGACACTATCATCTGTTTGCACATTGTCTTTGTCGGCCTTCACACTGCAATAGAGACCACATGGTCCACAAAGCTGAAAATATTGATCATCTGGCCTTTTACAGAAAAAGTTTGCCAACCCCTGCTCTAGACTGTAAGCCCCATGAGGGCAGGGACTCTGCCTTTTGTGTCCACACCTGTATCCCCAGCACAGAATATTGCCTGGCACTTAGGTACTCAATATCCACTGGATGCCAGTAGCAGTCCCCGAGTCCTGACAACCAAAAATGTCTCCCAACTTTGTCAAATGCTTCATGAGGGGCAATATCACCCGCTGGGGAGAACTGCTACATTAGCCTGAGTCAGGAAGACGCTGGGCAGCTTGAAAGTGAAGTATGTTAAGAACTCGCGGCCGGGCACGGTGGCTCACACCTGTAATCCCAGCACTTTGGGAGGCCAAGGCGGGCGGATCACGAGGTCAAGATACTAGTGATCAACCAGTCTGGCCAACATAGTGACACCCCATCTCTACTGAAAATACAAAAAATTAGCTGGGTGTGGTGGTGTGCACCTGTAATCCCGGCTACTGAAGAGGCTGAGGCAGGGGAATCGCTTGAACCTGGGAAGCGGAGGTTGCAGTGAGCTGAGATCACACCATTGCACTCCATCCTGGGCGACAGTCCGAGACTCCGTCTCAAAAACAAAACAAAACAAAACAAAATGAAAAAAGAACTCGCAGATGCCGCACGGGGGAAGGGGGCTATTGAAAGCCTGAGGTGATTGGGCCTCGGCTTTCTCTTGGCTTCTTTTGCTCTTGAATAAAAACCGCTGTGCCTCTTCATCTCCAGATGATCACCCAACATGATTATGACAAGTAACCATAGAATTTGAAGAATGAACTTTAGCTACTTCCTCGCTTGGTTACCCAACCGGCCTTTCTTCCTGGGACCCATGGGGTCTGTATTATACTGAAAACCGCTGCTGAGTTCAATATGCACGAGAACAATTGAATCCTAGTAATCAATAAAAAAGAACTAGTTATTGATAAGTGCAACAACATGGATGAATCTGAAAGATGTGATGCTGAGGAAAATAAGGCTGTCTCAGAAGCTGCATACTGGCTGATGCCAATACATAACTGGCAAGTGTCATTTACATGACTTTCTGGAAAAGGCAAAACAATAAAGAGAACAGATCAGTGGTTATAAGTTTTCGGTGGGGGAGAGTGTGACTACAGAGGGCAGCATGAGAGTTTTGGGGGATGATGAAACGGTTACATATCCTGATTGTGGTGGTGGTTACATGAATCCATACATGCATTAAAATTCATAAAACTGTACACCAAGAAAATGATTTTACTGTATGTTAATTAAAGAGCAAAACAAGTAGTCTTTGAAGAATACGATGGGCTTTTAATACTTGCCCATCTTCTTCTAACCACAATAAAATATTGAAAGCCATAATTTAAAAAATGCACCAGGCAACAAGGCCTTGACTATTGGTGGCAATTGAAAAGCTCAAGAGGAGAGAGGAGAAAGTCGATATTCTGGAACTACATGAAGAACTTTAGCTTCCTTGCTTCAATTCCTCTTTCACTTTCCATAGAACAAGGTGATCTTCACTTCTCAATCCAGGATTACCAAATTCCACCCCAGAATTGTCTGAGTTTTCTTGATGAGAAGAGAGAAAATGACTTTAGAAATCAATAGATACTGGAACAGATGTGCCAGTACACTTTGAGGTTGTGCACAGGTCACAATATTTTGTCTGATGCTCTTGTGCAGATGAAAGGGGCTCAGGGAAGTGATAAGGGAGAGCCTAAAGGAGTGTGTGGGGTTAGCTTTCCAAGGTTTCAGGCAAGAGAAGGAAAAGAGCAAAATGAAATGAAAATGACTCTTGGGAGATCAATATTCTGTGTGTATTATTCATATGAATAGTATCAGCAGATTCACGCATATATGAAATGATCAATACTTCCGGGAGATTTTTTTGCTTGGCCAAAATATCTAGTTGCTCACCTATGCCAATGATGGTGAGGATGGGGGCTCAGGGTATGCATAGGAAGGCAGTGGTGACCTCTACATTGAATTGTACCCTATATGCATCCAGTTGAGAGTAAGAATATTCAGTATCCCTCTCTTTTTTTTTTTTTTGAGGAACTGCAGACTGTGGTTTACATATATATGAGAGTGCTGTTCACAGGAAAAATATTGCTTAGTTGCTTCTGCAATAAAAATAATAAGTTGCAGCATTATTGCATCAAAAAAAAAAAAAGAATGTGCTTGACTTCTCAGAGAATGAAATGCATGGCAACTGTAAGAATCGTAGTGTCATCCACCTGATAGCTGTCCTGAAAGAGCTGCACAAAGCACAGATGACGATGGCACAGTTGGAAACAGCAGACTTCTTTCTCTTCTCCCATCTGCCAACTTTTTCAGTAACAATTTTAGATGGACAACTGAAGTGCTTGCACATTTTTTCAGAGGGAGCCTAGTGTACCAAACATCCTCAGGAGCTGTTGACTCTTTTCCCTTGGCTAAAAGTAACTGAAAACAAAATTTTAAGTTATAGCCCTTCTGTGTCTGTACGGTGCAGGCAGAGTGGGGTGGCAGAGAAGCAGTGTGTTGCAGTGGAAGTAGCTCTGACTTCAGATCATGTAGAAAGGAGAGCTTTAAATTTTTCAGTTGCATTTGACATCGTCACAACCATGCTTCCAGCTCCTCCCCCTCCACAATGTGAGGAAAGATTGTTTTATTCTCATTTAACAGAAGCCAGAACCAAAGCATATGTAAGCTAAGAATTTGCCAGAGATCATACAGGGGGTGGATGGGAAAACAGCACATAAAACCTGAGTCTCCTGGTTCTAGCCCCACCCACACCTACCCCAGCTCCATTAGGCTGGCCATACGATAAAGTGTCATCTGGCTTCACCAAACACAGACCAAAAGCTAGAAGATGAAGATGGGAGATTCCCACGTGCTCTGTAGGAATCACTCAGAACTCCCCGCTCCTACTCCAGGCCTGAAGTTCTGGCACATTCCCACTTGAGAATGTTCCTGACCCCTTAAGACTTACCTCAAGCACCACCCATACAATAAGACTTTTCTGACCTATTCCTATCCTCAAATAATTGACAACTTCCTCTGTAGAGCCAGATTATACCTTAAACACAGGGCAATTTTTGTGCCTGTAACTTTTTCACATACCTCAGGGCTTGGGTCTGGCTGTTACTCATATTCTTGAGCCTAACACGGTGCTTGTCTCATAGTAGACACTCAATGTCTGTGTGCTGAATGAAAATATGACCTGAACTTTATTC
Organism: Pan paniscus; assembly: GCF_029289425.2. Taxonomy (NCBI): domain Eukaryota; kingdom Metazoa; phylum Chordata; class Mammalia; order Primates; family Hominidae; genus Pan; species Pan paniscus. The sequence goes on along the minus strand of NC_073253.2, from coordinate 42,940,159 downwards.
CTTAGAGGTGCAAACCAAAGGCAAGCTCAGCATGGAAAATCCTTGGGAAGTCATGTACCCTCTCTAGGCTTCAGTGTCCTCATCTGTAGAAATGAGGAGAGTAAGAAAACAATAACTCTGAAGGATTACTGTATGTAAGGTTATTGGCAAGGTGCCTGTCTCACAGTAAGCTCTTGATAGGTAGTGGCTATTTTTGGTGGCCAGTCTCCGAGGTGGGCCCAGTGACTCTGACCTGGTATTCATGCCCTTGTATATAGTCCTCTCCTACACTGAATAGGACTGATCTATGTGACCAATAAGATATTGGAGAATTGCCTGAGTGTGACTTCTGAGACTAGGTTGCAAAAATTACTGAGGCTTCTGTCTTGCTCTCTTTTGGATCACTTGATCTGGGGGGAGCCAGACACCAGACACCATGTTGTGAGGACACTTCAGCAGCCCTATGGAGAAGTCCAGATGGTGAGGAGCTGGGCTTCTTGCCAGCATGAGGTGATCATCCAAGTGAGCCATCTTGTAGACTGATTCTCCAGCCCAGTCAAGCTTTCAGATGACTGCAGTCCTGGCGATTTCTTGACTGCAACTTCAGGAGAGCCAGTTAAGCCACTCCTGAAATCTTGACTTATAGGGACTATATGAGATAAATGTTTATTGTGGATTTAAGCTGCAAAATTTGGGGGGTAACTTGTTACGGAGAAATACGTAATTAATACATGCTTATTGTAAATGGCTGTACAAATATCAATGGAGTCACCTCCTACATGGTCAGTTCTGGTTCTTGACTGATCTCTGTTCACAGGGGCTACAGGGCAAGATGACTGGTTTAACTAAATCAGGACTTCCCCTTCCCCAGATATGAAGAGGTAACTAAAGAGGACATTCTCAGCAACTTAGTATTTTCAGATCCTCACCTGACCTGAGGAAGGTGAGAATGTCTGTCATCTTGGTGCTATCTGCCACATCAGACAAACTTTCAGAGAATATCACAGGACACCAAGTCAGATAATCTCCTCTTACTTGTGTCCTGTATGTAGGTCATCTCTTAACATAGAGGGACAAGTCTTGCCCCAAGAGCTAATCTTGGGGTCCCTTCTCTGTTCCTCACCCCCAGCAGCTGGCAAACTGTCCACATGAATCCCTGGCATGAATCCACCTTCCCAAGCCTTTCACATCACAAAACTGATGAAAATGGTAACATTTTTAAAGTAGCCAATATTTGACAAAGTTTTGAGAGAAACCCTTGGTTTTTCAGGCTACACATGCCTTGGCAATATTCACAGCTTGGGTGATGGGCACAGAGACATTTGGCTTCAAGTTCTCACACAGTTGTGTTACTGTAACTCCAAACCCCCAGTCCCGTGCATTCCCCAGCGATCCTTGCTATCTCCCTAGAGTTTTGGCCGCTGCTTCTGGGGTGTTCCATTTCTCAACAATTGCTGTCACTCTTTCCTCCTGTCCTCAGTTCTCCTGCAGTCCCTGATCTGCTCTGTTCCTGTCAAAACTAAAGGTATTGGATCTCAGCCCCACCCCAAGCAAATACAATTCCTTCAGGTAACTTTCAATTGTCTGACCCTTAAGTGACCACAGACTTTTAAGGCCCCTTGAGACAACCTCAATGTAGGAATCTACAAGTGCCCTGGGCAGAAAGACAGCTCTTTGTCATACACAAAAGCATCCCTTGACTAGGAAAAAAAGGTGTCTCAATATGGGGAATATGAACTATGTCCCTCCTTCACCTCAGAAGATGAATTCTCTGCCTGCTTGGGGCACTCCTTCCTTCTGAGTGGTTGACACAGGCCACACCTTCTTTCTTTGTTCAAGAATCCCAAAGTTCCCACTATTTTTTCCCAAGGACTTTAAACACCAATAGTCATTAGTTCTATTATGGACAGTCTGCCTTGGCTCCCCCAAATTCCCAGAGGTGCAAATATATAGACGAGACCCCACCATGATGACCTCCTTGGATTTGAACTGGATACCAAATAGGACTGTGCACAAATCTGGCCTTGACCAATTCCATTCTGTTTGAACGATTTCTCACCGTTCCTACCTACAACTCTAGTACCCCATAGGTCTGCCCAATCCAGCTGTGATGGGACCATGAGGGGACATGGTGATCCTAACCAGTAGACCATTCGAAGGTGTTGGTTTGAGAATCACCCAGCATCTGGCCTGACCCAGGCCTGACAGCAAAGCCCCTTGATTTGGTAGCCAGAGGTTGCTTTCACATCTTGACATCTTCACAGTCCCCTGAAAATGGTAGCCATTTCATTGAGTCCCTGGGTGTAGTGAGTCTAATGACCTGTGCTTTAAGCACTAAAGAATGCAGTGAGTTGATTTTTCAGACTCAGCAGAGAAAGCACTGGGTAAAGAGTGTGCTCTTGGAATTATTAAATAGAATAACTCACCTCTGCTTCAGTGAAGACTGTCGCTATTATAGTAAACAATTTATCTGACACTACACTCTTAAGGAAAAGTTATTTAAGTTCTCTCCTAGCACAATACCCTCCACATTGAGGGCAGCCAATTAAGGCTTCTGCTTTGGTTGTATTGTTGTTTTTTTGGGTGGGGAGACCACAAGTTTAACTTTTGCTTGAAGGACCTCTTCCAGTGGTTTTGTCAAAGCTGTGAATTTTATTACCTCAAGTGTGTCAAGGAAGAGGGGCTCCAAATTTAGCCTAGGGCAAAAGGAAAACACAGATCAACCTCTTGCCATTTTTCTTTCTTGTTAGAGAGAAGTACTCTGTTGCCCAGGCTGTACTCAAACTCCTGGGCTCAAGAGATCTGCCCGCCTCAGCTGCCTGTGTAGCTGGGACTATAGGCACCTGCCACCATGTCCGGCTGATTTTTTTTAACATTTTTTGTAGAGGTGGGGGTCTTGCTACGTTGCCCAGGCTGGTCTCGAACTCCTGGCCTCAAACAATTCTTCCTCCTCAGCCTCCCAAGTAGGCAGGACTACAGGTGTGCCACGATCCTGCTGCCATTTTTATCCACTGGATTTCCACCTACATGATTACTGAGCCCCGCAGAGTCCAGGGGTTAAACTCCACTTCAGTTTTCTCACCAATAAAACTGACAAACTAATTCATCGCCAAACTTGATACTTAATCTCTGGTAAAGGAAAGATATGTTTCAGCACCAATACTCTTTATGTTAGCCATGCCCAAATTATATGAATACCCTCAATAGCTGCAAAATGCGGGGAAGAAAGCATTTGCTGATTTTTACTCTTCCCAAAGCAAATCCACAAGTACCTTAGCCAAATTGCCTGCAACGTCTTGTAATTTCATGGTGATTTTACTTTGGAAAAGAAAAAGGAGAAATAGAAGGTAAAGTCCTAGGAACTGGACTTTATCTTAATCATCTATCTTTTCTCACACTTGGAGTGACAGGAACAGAGAATGAGGATGGAAATGGTATGATTGATACACATACAAAATCTCACCCGTGGTTAAGACTTTCAGGGGAAATTTAGACCACAGCCTCGGCTTCCCAGTACTCGCTACCCTTTGGAGTAGTTCTGTTTTTAAAAATCAAAAACACAGCATTCGGAGGCTTCAGATAGAAATTATTACAAAAAAATTGACAGCATTTCTCTTCATCAAACGTAATGCTGTACAGCAAACTTAGTTTCTGTGGAGGACAGGCAATTTTAAGCTCGTGACTATTACAGAGATAAGGAGGGAGAGGGACTAAAAAGGGTCCTTGCTTAATAAAATGAAGCCAGCTGTGAAACATTCCCTGAGATTACAGGGGCCCTCCACAGTTATGCGTGCCTAAATCACCTCGAGTCTCTTCCTATTCCAATCCATCTGACACCTGTCTCCAGGCTAATCCTTCTAATCTGAACAGCTGCCTTGGAGACGTCATGCCTTGCCTTGCCTTCAGTGACTCCCCAAGGCCTCCAAAAATGTCAGTTACGCCCTGGCCTGGCCTTTATATTGTGCAAGAATCTGGCTGCCTCTGACATTTAATCTCCCTCTATTCCAACAGAAATCTGTCACTCCAGTGCCCACACCACTTTCTATTTACCCACCTTCACATATTTACCTGTAATGGTCTCCATTTTCTTCATCTGGAATATCTCCCTCTAACCCCTTCTCAACCACCAACTTCAACATATGATGCAAAGAGTGTGATTTGGAATTAGAGAGATCTGGGTTAAATTCTAGCTCTACTACCTGCTTGCTGTGTGTTGTTGGGCAGGTGTCTCACCTTCTCTGAACCTCAGGTTCCTCATCTATACACCAGATTCTCTATACACATCAGGTTCATGGTAGGTGCTCAGTAAAGGTTAACTCCTTTTTCCTGCATGTCTACCCAGCTCCCATGCATCCTCCCAAGCTCCTAAATCAACTAATTTCTATCATATGGGCCATAGCATAGGGTTTGCATGTGAGCATAAGGTTTATGTTCAGTGTTGCAGATTCACCTCTATTCATTAAAGGTGTCATAAAGGAATGGGCCAGGTCAGGAATATAGAGATCATAAGACCTTCTCAGGACAAAGCTCAGAGGCCGAGGCATATGGGCTCATTCTCTGCCAATGGCACACTGAAATTTCAGCCTCAGGGGAGTGGAACCCAATAGGAGTACTTGGAAAATAGCCAAGCAGTTCACGGACGGGAAATTATAGCATTGCCATGACTCACTGTTAGATAGTTGAAGGAGTTCCTGAATAACATTTTTTTTTGTAATTCCTAAGAAATTTACAAAAGATGCCAATTAGCAGATTCAGTTCCATGGCACTTGAAGCTTAATTTTAAAAAAAAAGCAGATGCATTAGACATGCTTACAATTCCTCTCCCGCTTCTAAAAAAATTGCCCCACCAACAGATGTTTAATTTGCCAGATAATTTGCCATGTGATGAAACCCCTCTTTGCCCATATCTGATTGGTGCAAGGTCAGTCACCTGACCAAAGGGCAGCCATTCCCATAGGCTGGACAGTAACTATGAGCTATGTCCTAGTGCAAAAGATGAGCTGAGCCAATCATGTTCTCTGTCTTTCCTAAAACTAGGAAACACAGAAGGAATGAGCCCACAGCAACAAGAACAGAAACTGCAAGGATGCTGTGATATTATAAAGTATATATTTGGTCTTTGTCTCATTTTCTGTCATACAGCTCCTAAAATCCTTGAAATCTCCAAAATGACAAGAGTATCTTTTGTATGCAAATGAGATGACTGGTGGCTGGCAGCCCTAGGTTGCTTCAGGATGGGGGTTGATCCCATAAAAGACCAAGGGGGGATTATAGGGTTGGAACGTTCAGCCCCACTCTCTAAACTTGGGGGAGGCTGAAGGTTAAGTTGATCATCAATGGCCAGTGATTTAGTCAATCATGCCTAAATGAAGTTTTCCTAAACCCCGAAAGTACTGGGTTCATGGAACTTCCAGATAGCTGAACAGGGGGAGGTTCCTGGAGGGCGGCTCACCTGGGGAGGGCTTGGAAGCTCCTTGCCTCTTCCCACGTACTTCACCCTATGCCTCTCTTTCATCTGGCTTGTATCTATATCTTTTGTAACACCTTTCAGGATAAACCAGTAAACCTAAGTGTTTCCCTGAGTTCTGTAAGCCACTCTAGCAAATTAATCAAAACTAAGGAGGGGGCCATGGGACCCCTGATTCATAGCTGACTGGTCAGAGCACAGGTAAAACAACCTGGAGCTTGTGATTGTCATTGGAAGTGGGGGACAGTGTTGTGGGACTGAGCCCTCGACCTGTGGAACCTGACGCCATCTCCGGGTAGACAGTGTCAGAACTGAATTGATTTAGAGGACACCCAGCTGGTATCTGCTGCAGAACTTATTGCTTGCTTGGTGTTGAGACAATACACCCACACATTTGGTCACAGAAGCGTTGTATGTTGTGAGAGCATAGTGGGAGAAACAGAGTTTGTTTTTTTCCTATATCCTTAGAGATGCCCTGAGGGAAAGTCAGGGACATAGCAAGCAAAACCTATGAGTAACTCACAGTTAGGGAGGTTCAGAAACCTCTAATAAGCAGGATAAGCCAGGCGGTAGAGAGGAGATCTGAGCGGAAGCACGAGGAAGAAGAAGAAGCCGTGAGAAAGCAATGGAGACAGTACTGGGTCCCCAGAGCTGACCAGTTTCTCAGGTGACCTCAGTCCCCAATACTATCTCAGTTCCTACAATAAAACCCTCTGGTCTCAAGCTCACTTACAGCAGTATTCCTTAAAAACAAAAGAACCCAACTTAGGAGGAAAACAGTGACATATTTTACTGCAAGAAAATAAAATACAACTACTCTGAACACATGCACTATTACACAAGTCACAAACCCAGGAGAATCATGAGGATTTATTTTTAATAAGACACAAGGTGCAGGGTTAGACTGTCTTAAAGGACAGACTGTTTTCTCAGAGTATTGAAAGAAGGGGGCCTCTTAGGATTTCTGAGAGCAGCCACTAGAGTGTGAGACTTTAGGAATGTTTCCACCTGCTCCGAGGACTCTGACCATCCCTGGCAGAAAATGCCAGAGTTACTTGGTAGAGCCCTCCTTGGCAATGAGAAGCAGCGCAACCTGTGCCCTGGGATGGACGTGCGCCTGCTAGCCCTGTGACCCTCAGCGAGTCACTTCATCTCCTTGAGACTCAGTTCCTCCTTTGTGATAGGTGACCAGCAAAGTGACTTCTGGGATATTAATCTTCTAAGTAAATGTCTTCTTTCAACTAGATTAGGAAAGGAGGCAGCCTAGAAGAAGAAAGACTGTGGCCCAGGAGTCAGGAAAGCTGCATTTCGGCCTTGTCACTTGCTGGCCGGGCAAGCTGAGCAGCTGTCTGACTTGTCTTGGTCTCACCCACAAAATGAGGAAGTTGATTTGTGTCTCATCAAAAGGGCATTTTCACTCCAAATTCTGTGATGCTAAGACCTAAACATTCCTCAATCTATGATTCCAATGGCTCTTAACATCTGTATTTAAAATTCTTTGCTGTGTTTTTTCCCCACCCTTGACTGTGTAGAAAGAAGTCTGTGCCACAATTTCTAGGATAACTTATTTATTTCAATTTGTCCAGTTACAGACTAAGTATAAAGAATGTTTATACTGGTGTGAGTTTCACTCCAGCACTAGTTGGAACAGACATGTGAACTAATTTGGATTCCTAACGGCACAAGATCAAGGCTGGTTGCTGATGGAGAACTGTGAATCTAAATAGGAAGACAGACCAGGCCATATTCAAAGGAAAAGATGTGTCCTCCTCCCAGAAAACTATAAATCCATAAATGGAAAGTGAAGGTGTGATTCGCAAAGTGATCTTGAGAAGCATTTTAAATGTCCTTCTCAAAAATATTAAATTTATTGGTAGAAATCAGAAGTTTTGAGGTCCATAGACACAGTGGTAGAGGCCAATAGAAAAAGCCAAGAACAAACATGGCTAGTTATAAAAGAAGTTTAATGTCCTGCAATTTCAGTAAAAACCTAAAGGCACACATGACTCCAAGATACTGAAGGTCAGTGACTTTCATTGTTTCACCAGTTAGTTAAATGAAGGTGCAAGACTCTACAGTAACGCTCATTTCTTGTTTCTGTGGCATGAGGCACCAAAAGCATCAAAACCTCTCGAGATACTCTGTACTAGGCGTCCCACAGAGGAACCAGTGCAAGCACTGGACACTTTTGGGTATAGCTGAAGATCACCTTGAAGAACGATGAACTCAGAAGGACAAGTGCTCCCCCTGCAGACTTTAGTCCACTCCCTGCCCCAAGCTCTCTGTGTGTATACTGGGGACCAACAACACTTTGATAAAGCCAAGGCTGTGGCTATCACCATGTGAGCTTTGGGGTGCTGAAGAAACTCAACCAGAATAAGAAGCTCATCGAGAAGTTGGCCATAAAGTATGAGGACTCTGATCAAACACATCCTCAGCCCCAGCCTGAATAAAGCTGGCAAATTCCCTTCTCTGTTCATGCACAATGAAAACATGGTGGCCAGAGTTGATGAGGTGAAGTCCACAATCAACTTCCAGACGGAGGTGCTGTGTCTGGCCATGACCAATGCCATGTGAAGATGACAGACGATGAGCTTGTGTACAACATCCTTCTGGATGTTAGCTTCCTGGTGTCACTGCTCAAGGTGAATTGGCAGAATGCCCAGGCTTTATACATCAAGAGCACCATGGGCAAGCCCCAGCACCTGGACTAAGGCATGGCCTGGTAGGTCCTAGTGCCACCAAAAAACAAAAACGAAAACTAATCAACTCTACAGTAGCCTATTATATCTGATTACTTTAGATCAACCACCTCTCTGCGTGGCTGATCTAAAATAATCAGATACAGGCTGGGCGCGGTGGCCCACGCCTGTAATCCCAGCACTTTGGGAGGCAGAGGCAGGCAGATCACCTGAGGTCAGGAGTTCGAGACCAGCCTGGCCAACATGGTGAAATCCTATCTCTACAAAAATACAAAAATTAGCCAGGTGTGGTAGCCTGTGCCCGTAATCCCAGCTATTTGAGAGGCTGAGCTGGAGAATCACTTGAACCCAGGAGGCGGAGGTTGCAGTGAGCCAAGATTGTGCCACTGCACTCTAGCCTGGGTGACAGAGTGAGACTCTGTCCCAAAATAAATTAAATGAATAAATAAAATAAAATGATCAGATACAAAAGGCATGGACTAGTAATTCACAGAATAAATACCTGTAGGCAAGAAAGATATGAAAAGGTGTTCAACTGCAATGTTCATTAAAATAACATTTAAAATGACCTTTCGTTTTTTGCCCATAAGAGTGACAACAAATAAATAAATGGCATCCAGTGCTGGTAAGGGTGTAAGGAATTAGCCAATCCTATATACAGTAGGTAATATAAAATTGTAAATAGGCATAGCCATTGACCTAGCAATATCAATCCTGGAAGTTCAGCCTTGAGATATTCTTCTGTGGGTATTTACTTAATAATGTTGATTTGCTCTTAATAGCAAAAACTAGAAGCTACTCACATTGGTAGTGGGTTAGTTAAAAAAACTTTGTCCATCCAAATAATAGAGTACTATATATCCCTTTTTTAAAGGGTGAATTATACCTAAATGCACTGATGTGGGAAGATTTCCTTGTAGAAAAACAAGTTTTAGAAGACAATGCATAGTATGATCTGATATTCTTAAAAGGTGTACACGTGTGCACACACATTCTAAAGGGTCCTTGCCAACCTCCATTCCTTGCATCTCACCACGCCCACCTCACACTTCGGATACCAGCGCCATAGGGAACCTCCAGCTTCCCTGATGTGTCATGCATTCTCTTAAGAACACGTGCTCTCCATCTGCCTGGAGCCCTGACCTCCTGCTCGGTGCCTGCCTAATTCCTCACCTTAATCCTATGTTACTGCAGGAATCTGGAAGGGTATACACCAACCTGTTAACGTGGATGTTCCTGAGGTTGAGGTGTCAGGGTATTTTCACTTTCTGTATCATACTTTCCTGAATTGTTTGAATGCCTAATAATAATACATTGTAATTATTTTATGATTAGGAAAAAAGAACACTGCAACTATACAGACTACAACTGAAAAATAAAGAGATCAGAAGATCAGATTTTTGCGTCTTGTCCTACAACTATTGCTACATTCTGTCGTCTGTAAATTTCTCCAGTTCCAGCTAGACAGCACCCATCTGTGGACTCACAATCTCCAAATAAAGCCTGAAAAATCTAGGATAGAGGGAGTGAGATAGAGAGGAAAAGGAGGAGGTGACTTGCCAGTGATTTAAAAAGACAGAGCTTACTTCCAAATTTGAGGTTAGGAGACTTGAGTATTTTCAGTACTACGGAATGAAAGCCCAGGCTTTGGTTCATTGCCCAGCTTCTCAGAGAAGCTAAAGAGAAATAACTTTACTAGGATCCTAGATACATTGTTTTAATTTACTCTATATTATTTAGCACCCCATACCAAAAAGAACTTCAAAGAATGTCCTTTTGTTAACTATAAAATAAATCAAAACTCAACCACTTAATTGATTTTAGGAAAACAGAGTATATTTGTAAAACCTTAGGTATCAGAACATTGAGGTTATAATCTGAGTCTCATAATAACAAGTAGTGTTCATGTTAGCACATTCCACCCTAAACACAGCAAGTTCTTCTTTGTTTTCTTTCTCTCTGTCACCTGCTGACCTCCCCACCCTCCATGCGATGAGGCTCTGGGCTCCATCGATTATCTTTCCTAAGTGCCTCTCAAATCCTTCCATGGCCACTGCTCTACCTTGGGTCCACGTCCTCTCTCGCCTAGACCACTGTCTCACCTGGTCTCCTTTTCCCGAGTGTTCTATTCTCCACATTGCAGCTACACTACTCTTAAAGTGCAAAATGTGAACATGTCCTTTCTCTGCTTTAACCCTTTTGGTGTCTCCCAGAGCTCACAAGACAAAGTCTGAACTCTGAGTCTAGGATAAGGCTTAAGAAGGCTTTCTTACTAGACACTACCTTGGTTAGAGCAGTGATTCTCAACCCTGAGGTTTAAAAACCATTGTTTTTAATGCCAATGCATTTTGAAAACTCATCCCAGATGATTCCACCCCAAGTAGCCAGATACCTTTAGTGAGAGAAACGCTGATGAGGGACAAGATGCTGTGTGAGGCCAAGAAGAAGGCAAGTCAGAGGTCCAGAAGTGGATGCAGCCTGGAATTTGGCATTAACCAAAGCTGGCTTTCCAGTTCAGGTTAGGCCTTTGTTCTTAGGATTTGCACCAAATAAGACTCATTTCATCTCATCGCCTGGTCCGGGAGGAAGGTGCTGGTTACATCCTCTAGTCAGGAACTCTTTGAGAAAACAATTTAAATATTGAATCTGCTCTGCTGTAAATAATGCATCAACTTATTTTGAAAAGTGAATATTTAATAAGTTGCAGTGCAGCAATTTGAATGTGGAATTTAATCTGCTTGTAAAATCCACAAGGGAAAAACCAATTCATATAAATTCCTATAAAGTTTCCATCACTTCTCCTAACATTTCTATATACCGGTTGCGCAAACACACTCCGTGGATGGAACAGGGGCAGGGGGAGGAATTAGACGCCACAGTTTGTTTTTTTATAGTTTCTCATTTCACTTATTTTTCTTTGCCTTCACAAAAATGAAGTCCAAACAGCATACTTCTATTGAGTATTCTTCTATTATTTATTTATTTATTTTTTTGAGATGGAGTCTCACTCTGTGGCCCAGACTGGAGTGCAGTGGCGCAATCTTGGTTCACTGCAACTTCTGTCTCCCAGGTTCAAGTGATTCTCTTACCTCAGCCTCCCAAGGAGCTGGGATTACAGGCGCGTGCCACCTTGCCTGGCTAATTTTTGTATTTTTAGTAGAGACAGGGTTTCACCATGTTGGTCAGTTTGGTTTTGAACTCCTGACCTCAGATGATCCACCTGCCTCGGCCTCCCAAAGTGCTGGGATTACAGGTGTGAGCCACTGCACCTGGTCTTCTATTGAATATTTTAAAAAGAACTAGAGAGAGAGCAGTGTCTCTTAGGTAACTGTGCATTCTAATTTATAAGTCTTACTACAAGGGTCTTTTCTATTTATTTTTATACTAATTATGTACTCGTTGTTATTATTACCCTTGAACTAGACAGGCCTGCATTTGAATACCTGAGAGTTTAAAAATCTCTGAGAGTTACTAGTTGGGTTTGAAATCCCTGAGAGTTACTAGTTGAGTGACTTCTGGTCAATTGACTTACCCTTACCAAGCCTCTAGTTCTCTGGTTATTGTCTGTGTAAGGTAAGTATGTAAGACTTCTTAAAAACAAGCTAGAAATCGAATGCATATCAGTTCTTCTCCTCTCTTTCCTCCCTCCCCACTCCCCATCATACACTGTACCATAACCTCTGTGTTGTATTTGTGCAGTTGATGATCTCCTCTTAGGACTGAAATGTATTTTCTTGCGGTTATGTACTCTTTGATAATGTCAGTTCAGAAGGAAACATTGGCCCCACTGTAGTATGGGGGTGGTATACTGTAGCACAGGAGAGCACTGGTTGACTGTCAGGAGGCCATTCCAAGTGGCATTTATCCTGTAGGAATTCACAAGGGTTCAAGGTATTGTGTCAGCCATCCAGACATAGGACTTTATTTGTCCTATATACAGATGAAGGGTCTCTCCACTTGGGGATTATGTGTGTTAACCAAGGCTACAGAGACTGATATATACAAACCAGAATGCTGATTCTTTTCATGTATGATGAAAAATATACAATTACTGGTGAGGGGGTGGGCAGTGGTGGGGGTAGGGTGAGACAATTTATTAGAGGTACAAACCAAGGGAAATTGGCTCCACAGTGTCAATGCTTAGATCACCCTAACAGATCTCTCTCTCTCTCTCTGTCTCTTTCTGTCTCTCTCTCTCACACACACACACACACACACACACGGTTTCATTTTTCTATGTTCTAGTCTGTGCTATTCTGTTCATGCATCTCTCCAACTAAAGTCCTATAACATTCCAACCCATTGCCTTGAGTTCTCCTTGGTTGATCTCCTGGATGTCCCAACTCTCAGATAGTCCTGTCACACTCATGGGGCTTTATTGCCTAGTTTACATGGGGGTGCTTCTTTCCTGCCTGCCGCTTCCCTCTTTGTGGGTGAAGATCAGTTGCTATAATGGCCTGGCCTTTCTTCCTCTTCCCCTTTCACTCAATTCTTCTCTTTCAGCCCCCAGGAAGATGCAGTAGCTTCTCTCCTTGGTAAATTTGGGAAAAATAAACTGGATGTACAAAGATGAGCTTTCACCTCTATAGTTTCACTCTCCTTTTCTATGTTTTCAAGGCTAACCAGCCTCTCTGAAGACTGCTTTAAATCTTTATTCTAATACGACAATATGTTCAGTCAGCTCTCCCAGATTTTATATAACTGGGAGTTGTCTTTTTAAGCTCCCCCCAGTGCCTCTCTGCTCTGAGTTAAAATCTGTTGCTTTCAAAGCTTAATTGTCAGATGCCATTCATTCAAAAAATACTAATCAGTGCAGGTACTGTCCTGGGTTTGGGAAATAAAATGAGAAACAAAATGAACATGGTCTAGCCCTCATGAAGTTCACATTTTCATTTTATTATCTGGTCTTATTTTTGCATTCCTTCCTGGGGAAAGCCTCACCACAGCACATTTTTGATGGTAGAGAGAGCTCTGAACCTTTGAATCAGGCAGATCTGGGTGGAATTCTAACTCAGCCACTCGCTAGCTGTATGTCAGTAGACAGCCAATGAATTGCTCTGAGCCTTAGTTGTCTTAAAAGTTAAATTGCTATGTAGTTAAAGTACATGATGTTGTTGTGAGAATAAAATGAAATAGTGCATGCAAAAAGTCTTAGCAGAGAACTTGGAACTGGTAAGCACCTCATAAATGTAAGAAGACACTTACTAATGTAATAAATGTACAATATGATAGCCGCTGTGCTCCCTTTTCCCCCCTGAACTTAAGCTTCTTGTGAGCTGGAACCATGTCTTACACTTCCTAAGGTCATAGTAGAAGCTCAATAAATGTGTCAATTCAATTGATTAGTTAAATGAGATTCACAATAGGCTCTTGTCTTAATTAGCCTTCTACTTTTTTTATTGGTGATAAACATATCTGGTTTTTCCCCCAAAGCTGTGTAACTATGTAGCCATTGTAAAATATGTCTTTTAATAGCTTCATGTCTAATTTTCTATATTTCAAATATGTCTCCATAAAATCACAATAATTCTTAGCTGTGACTTTGACTAAATCTTCACTAATGTATAAATAATTTTATTGTTAAGAACTAAGAACATTTAAACTGGTTATTTTAATAGTTTCTTTATGTGTTACAATAAATCATACTGGTTATGTATATGAATGGAAGGAGACATTGACATGAAGAGTTGAAGAAAAGGTTAACATATTTTCTTTATGATTTTTGAGTACGGATGTTCCAATGATCCTGGAATTCTCATTGTTTCAAATAAAATGATGAGGTCATTGTAAAAACATCTGAGTTGAGACAGCAGAGTCATGCTTTTGCATCCTGTCCTGTGGAACTGCACTCTGATCTTCAGCTTACCACAAAAATCGGCTATAGCACCTTCAAACTGATGAAATGCTCACCTAAGCCACACTCTTTTGTCAAAGCTGGCTGTTTTCTACATCCTGGCTTCCTTGTTGTTGGCTTAAAAGCTTTTCTTATTAGATTTTTATTGGAAAAGTTAACAAATTTTAGGGTATTGGCAAATTGTTCAGTAAAATTATGTTGATGATGCTAACAAGAATGTTAAAGCAAATTTTGCAGGTGATAACACACGGATGGTATGGTAGGAGTTGGGAACCTGGGCTCCCAGACCTCTCGGGGTATCAGTGGATGCTTGAACAAGGTGTTTGGGATACAAGTGGTAATGGTCCACACCCATATGTAATTTTCAGTCAAGTAGGGGAGGTAGACAATAAACACGTAATTATAGATAGATAATATGTGTTAAAAGAAAAGTGAATAGGAAGCTGTAAGGAGAATAAGGAGAAGTTAGCTTTGGTAGTTGGTCAGGGGAGGCCCCGCTGAGGAGACTGAATTGAAGAAAGAGAAGGAGTCAGTTTAGGGAGGACCTGGAGAGGCGATGCCTCAGGCAGAGGAGAGCAAGGCAGAGGCTGCGTAGGATGAACTTGGCGCAGTCTCAGAAGCGTGGCTCAGCCGGGCTGGCTGGGGTACAGGGAGGACAACACCCAGCGCCAAGTTCTATTTTATTTAAAGTGCAGTGGAAAGCCACTGAGGGGTTCATAAACCAGGTCGGGACTGGAACTGATTTGCATTTTTAAGTGACTGTTCTATATTTGATGTGGAGAACATTGTAATGGGGTTCACCTGGAATCAGGGAGACCAGTTAGGAAACAAAGCGGTAGTCCAGTGAGAGATGACGGTGGCTTCTATAAGGCTGGTGGTCATGGGCCTCAGGAAGAAAGGTGGTGTAAATCTAAAGACGCATACATAAAAATATCTCCTAGTTAGATCACTGCTTTCTTAAAATAATGAGAATTGAGTGTCTTACAGGCAATGTCGTCCTCAAAACACACACTGACATTACAGAACAATGTCTCATTTCCACATAAATGCATAGATTTGACAGGTACTTTTCATTGAATCCTCACATCTGAGCAGAAGAGAACACTCATACCAGCCATAAGCATAGGAACTCGGAGATGGTGACTGATTCTCCTGCCAAGCAAACTCCTGTTCTTCGTGATTGGCAGAGGCCGCCATGTGGGCAACAGGTCTGTCTATGTACAACTGTCTTAAAATTGGCTGGAGTATTGGGTCTGTGTGGGAGGTGTGTATTATTAAAGGTATATTGGGAAGATATAGGTAACCCTCCCAGGTTACCTTGGGAGGATGTAGTGAGTGAAGATGATGTGTGTGCGTGTGTGTGTGTGAGCGAGCTAGTGTGACTTGCTGCTTTAATAGCTTATGCATCACCATAGCCAGCTATAAACGGAACAAGTTCATAGAAACTCCATTAATAAAAAGGGTCAGAGAAATGGCTTCACTTATTGACATAAGTATAAAACCTCTCCACAGTATACTTCGTATGACATCAAAATTCCTTGGCAGCAACTATAACAGATTTGAAATAAATAACTTGGTAAAATCAGTCTACAAAAGCTATAGTCTGTGAGGCATAATTTGGGCCTGTTCTCTAGGTAATGAATTAATTATACAAAACAGCGTAATTTGGTTTGAACACAGTAAAGGAAAAGAAAACTCAAGACCTCCATTTAACTGTATTTTTTCTCTCAAGGTCCTGAAATCTGTGGCTTACTAGGATTTGGGAGTGGAAATCCATTTTGTTTAGGTGACTGAGATGTTTGAGGTGGGGAGAAGTTAAAAGGAAGCAGGGCTGCTACTTGAAGGTAGAACAAAAGTTGGACCCTGGATCATAGATGCGGAAAAATACTCTCTTCTCCCCTGGGTTGCATGCAGTGGGAAGACCCAACTCCAACCCTGTCTGCCTTTCAAATCTTGTTCAAGTACCCTTTTTTTTTCCCCTCGAGACGGAGTTTCACTCTTGTTGCCCAAGCTGGAGTGCAGTGGTTCTATCTTGGCTCACTGCAACCTCTGCCTCCCGGGTTCAAGCAATTCTCCTGCCTCAGCCTACCGAGTAGCTAGGATTATAGGCACCCGCCACCACGCCCGGCTAATTTTTTGTATTTTTAGTAGGAACGAAGTTTCATCATGTTGGCCAGGCTGATCTTGAACTCCTGACCTCAGGTGATGCACCCGCTCGGCCTCCCAAAGTGCTGGGATTACAGGCATGAGCCACCATGCCTGGCCTCAAGTACCTTCAATTGGCAGAACGTTATTTGCATTTAGAATCCTAAATTCAAAATAATCTGAAAATAATTGTTTTCAATTTTGCAATGAAGGAAAGCACCCAAGAAAATAGGTTGGAATTGGTGCTGAGGACCAATTCGTCACATCTGTTACAGAAGAGAGAACTGGGGGGATGATTTTAGTGGAATGAGTCTCTCCTTCCCTCAGGTCAAAAAAGAAGAGCTTCAGGGACACTACTCAGAAAGCTAGAAGTGTGTCCTCTGCAGTTTGGGCATTAGGGTGGGATGTATTCTGACTCCTGCCTGGGGAATGTGAAAATGAGAGACACTCTGACTACAGGAGCAAAGCAATTTGGCACTGCATCATGATTGGCCTGTTCTTCTAGAGCTTCAGATTCAAGAGGAAGAAAGTAAAAGGAAGCATGAAGGTTTCTGATGGACTTGATGGCCCACATTCCAAAGAGAGCTGATGTGGAGTTGATTCATGTCTGTCCATGTGGGTTGTCTGAAGAGGAGAAGGGGCTTCACCAGGAAGAGGCTGGAGGTCAACCATGAAATTCTTAGGGGTGAGGAAAGAGGTGTGGCGTGGAACAGGAAGAGAGTACAGCATTTCCAAACATTTCCCCTAAGAAAAGGAATTGGGTTTATTGCCTGCCAGGCCTGGGGAGGATGCTGAAGGCTCACACCAGCTCCAGACAGTATCAATGGTCCTGCCTTCTTTAATCTCCTCTTTCCCCATACTTCAAAGGCCAGATACTACGGGTACAAGAGAGAATGAAGGAGGAGATGAAAGGTGATGAAAATGAGTGTTAGGGACTTAATTGTGTCCCCCCGAATTTATATGTTGAAGCCTCAACTCCTAATGAGTTATCTCTAAAAGATAAGGCTTTTATGGAAATAATTAAGGTTAAATGATATCATAAGCCCTTATCTAATAGGATTAGTGTACTTATAAGAAAAGACAGCAGAGAGCTTGCTTGCTGTCTCTACCATATGAGGACACAGAAAGAAGGTGGCCATCTGTAAGCCAGGAAGAGAGCCCTTACCGGGATCCAAATTGGCCAGCATCTTGATCCTGGACTCCCAGCCTCTAGAATTGTGAGAAATATATTTCTGTTGTTTAAGCCCCCCAGTCTATGTTATTTTATAAAGATAGCAAAAGCAGACTGTGAGAAGCTAAGTCGCTTCATCTGTCTGCTGGTAACTTGCAAATGGGAGGGAGAAAGTGTTTTAGCCTTAAACTGAGTTTAGAGTTTCAATGATTATATAAAGCCAAATATTTTTGCTTACTGAATTGAGATCAAAACTTGTTATATTTTATTCCCAGAGAGTGACCAGAAATAGCATGAGATTGTTTGAGACTTCTTCCAGGAGCTGGAGAAGAACTAGTCTGAAGAGTTAATTTAGAGTCAATGGGGGCAGAAGATAAAATTGCTTGATGATTACATCCTAAGAATTGTTCTTGTTCAGCATACTGATTATAAATTAGCCTTCCAAATCAATACATCTTGTTTTATACTAGAGACACTCAGATATCCTAAAGGAGATAGAGTGACTCCAGTCCCCTTAGAAATGACTATACCTGGCAGAGCATGCCAACTGGAATCAGGTTGGCCCATCATGAAAACAAAGGAAAATGGAAGAGCCAGCTGACTGGGTGCACTTTTGGAGACATCTATTATCAGATTTCTTTCCATTTCCAAACGCACAAATGACCTCTCAAGACTTAGGGGGAATTCATATTTGTGAGGACTCGAGCCCATGCAAAGCATAGCATTTAAGTTGGAGTTGTTTAATGAATCACAGCCTAATTTCACAGCTATTTTGTTGTTGCTTAAAATGTTTGCCAAGAAAAGGGTTATATAACTTCTTACCTTAACATGGCAGAGCATATTTGGTAGGTGATGAGTAAACTGCCTAAGCTGTGCAGCACAGAGTCCAGTTATAACCTGTGTGGAACTGGCATTTGTGTAAATAGTCTGACAAGAAAGTTTAATTTCATTACAAGTACTTAAAGCCAAACAAGGGGATTCTGTCTGTTAGCCTCTGGTTTGGTTTCTTCAGCTACTCTGGCCTCTTTCCCAGGTGGATAATTCTCGTTACTAAAATAGTACAGCTCTAAGGCAGGCCGCGTGATGTTTGAATGGAGTTAGGGCAGATGGCAAACATTCTTGACCTTCTATCAACATGAAACCAGAGTAGGTTAATGCCCTCTTAGTGGCAAGAAGACCAGTCTGGTAAAGTTTAAGAGTTAGCATTTCAAATGTATTTGTTTATTTGATATTAGAGTTTGAAGACATTGACTAACATTGTCAAAATTTGGTACACCGCTAAAGGAAATCAACATACACTTTTAAAAGTCTGTATGGAGTATAAGTTGCTCAGTTTTCATGCAGGGGTAAATAGCACCAGGTGATAATGTACTGTGTTTTGACCCTCTCCTCTGATGCTAGTTTGCCCAGAAATGAGTAAATGCCTAGCAAATTAAGGTGGGCTCATATGTTCAAACGCCAATCAATAAAGCTAAAGATAAGCACTTAGCAATGTTGAAGTAAGGAAATTGTCTAACTGAGATTAATTTCCACACCATAAAATTTGTCTGTTTCAAGTTTTCAATTGGATTATTTTTGCAGAATTATGCAACCATCACTACCACCCAGTTTTACAACTTTTTCATTGCCTCAAAGAATTGCCTCATGCCCATTTGCAGTGAATCTCTACTCCACCCTCAGCCCCAGGCAACCACTAATCTAATTTCTGTCTCTATAGATTTCATATAAATGAGATACAATATGTATTCATGTGTACATCTGGCTCCTTTCAGTTAGCATAAAGTTTGGCTTTTATGAAGAATCATGCAATGAACATTTGCCTACAAGTCTTTGTATAGATACTTGATTTTATTTCTCTTGGATAGACACTTCAGAGTGGAATTACTGGTTTGTATGGTGAGTTTATGTTTATTTTTTTCAGAAACTACCAAACTATTTTCCAAAGTAGCTGTACCATTTTCCATCCCCATCAGCAATTTTCCAATTGCTTCATATTCTCTCCAGCACTCTTTATTGTCCATCTTTTCTATTTTAGCCACCCTAGTGTATCGAGTAGTAACTCATTGTGGTTTTACTTTGCATTTCTCTAGTGAGCAATGACATCCAACATCTTTTCATATGCTTGTTAAACAATCCTATATCTTCTTGGTGAAATATTTGTTCAGTCCATTTTTAAATTGTGTTGTTTGTTTTCTTATATATCGAGTTATAAGAGTTCTTTATATGTTCTAAATTCAGGTCCTTTGTTAGATACATGATTTGCAAGTATACTTTCTTCTAGCCTGCGACTTGTCTTTTTGTTGACTTAGTGGGGTCTTTTGAAGTACAAAAGTTTTTGATTGTGATGAAGTCCAATTTATCAATATTCATATTTTATGGATTATGCTTTCATTGTGACTTTTTTTATAATGGTTCTACCATAAATGGGTGCATGGGAACATATATTCTCCTCTTTCTGTTTTGCTATATCCCTAAAGCAGTTCAAAAGTATGCTACTGAAGAAAAATAGTGATAAGGGAGTTTCAGATAGGCATAGTCTCTAACATTGCTTTGAGATTGGAGAAAAATGACCTTGATTTGAATGAAGGGGAGAAAAAACCCCTAAAACACAGCAAGAAAGTTATTCTGAGATAAATGTTGCATTAAACCTAACATTAAATTAATATTAACAGTTATTAGCAATCCAGACGAGCAGGAAGGGAAGAAGTGGTTAAAACTTAATGTTGTTATTGCTTGAGCTCGGGAGTTCAAGACCACCCTGGGCAACATAGTTGGACCCCGTCTCGAAGAACAGTTGGACCCGTCTCAAAAAAACAAACAACATAACATTATTGATTCTTTCTGGGGACAATAAGTGAAAAAACAGAGGCCTTAATTGTTTAAGGAGGGGAGTTCTTAACTCCAGATGGTCCAAGGAGGGACTGGCAGTGCTTTCTTCCCTGTTATTCACTCACCTCTTTTCTGGTGGCACAGGATGGGGCTGGTTAGTAGAGTGTAAAAGAGAGGAGAAAAAAGCCTAGCAATAGGTAAAGAAAATAGCGATGTAGATAAATTGGAGTCAGAAAACCCAGGCTTATATCCCAGCTATAGCCTCAACTAGTGAAATTCTGTCAGTACACTTGATCTCACAGTCATTGTTTCTTCCCCTTTAACATGCAGACAATAATTCCTCTTTATAGCAGAATCAGGTGGGGGTGAGGTTGGGGGAGTTGCTTGTGAATGTGCCCACTGCACTGTAGGAACCCAGAGGTCTCTACCACAAAGATCCAGAAAAGCTCTGGGCCAAAGCACCTCTAGGTGGTGCAAGAGTGTGCTAGCATGAGGTCCCAGAAGATTAGAGATTGCCACCATTCGTGGCAAAAGTCAACATTTCCTCTGAAAACCTAACCAGACATTAAGAGGAAGAATCCCAGGCTCATCAGTCATCTAACACGGGGAGTGGAATACAGGAAAAGCTCTCAGAGAGAAAGAAACTCTGTAGATTTCTGTTTTTATCTTAAGTTATTAATGGTGTGGGAGATCTTAAACAATAATTGAAAGATAAATGATACTAGAGAACAAATGAGAGCAGAAGAGTTTTGTTGAAATCTAAGCACTATCATTAAAAAAAGAAAAAAGCATGAGGAATTTTTCTTATCAGGCAATTGAAGACGTTGGTTGAGATAACCTCTGAGACTATTTCTTGTTTATGATTCTACCGCAAGGAAGAACTCTTCATAGAAGTAAGACTTTACGCGCCAGAAAGAGTTTTTCCAGAAGAAATTTTAAGGTGGTTGATAAGACGGAGTTGCCCAAAAAATTTCTTTAAGAGGGAAAGTATTTTGAATGAAGTAAGAAAATAAAATAAAGAATTCCTGCCTTAAGACACATACCAGTACTTAAAAATTCACATGTGGGCTGGGCATGGTGGCTCATGCCTGTAATCCCAGCACTTTGGGAGGCCAAGGCGGGTGGATCACCTGAGGTCAGGAGTTTGAGACCGGCCTGGCCAACATGGTGAAACCCCGTCTCTACTAAAAATACAAAAATTATCTGAGTGTGGTGGTGGGCCTGTAATCCCAGCTACTCAGGAGACTGAGACAGGAGAATCGCTTGAACCTGGGAGGCGGAGGTTCCAGCCTGGGCAACAAAGAGCAAACCTCTGTCTCAAAAACAAACAAACAAACAAACAAAAAACTCACATGTGAAAAATGCTGAGGACAAGTTTTAATTCTGCAGATAGAATCTCGTTTAAATAGGAATCCAGAAAAAGCTGATAATTTGGAATGTGACACTGGGGGTGGGTAGCTTTCAGATCGCAATGTTAGACATAGCAATTAAATTTGGAAAGACCTGGATATTTGCAAATAGATCTGGACCTGTACACCTGTGCTTGGAGAAATCCTGTTAACCACAAATATTACAATTAAATAGCTTGTCATAGAAAAGAATATTTTCAGGGATTGGAAGTTTTCCCCTCATTCTCTGGGCTTGCAAATCTGGTTGTTAGCCCCCAGCTTAGACCCACCAAGCCGACTTATTTGTGGCATATAAAATGGCTGTGACTGAGTTCTAAAATATATGCTTCAATAGTTGAATACGATGTTGTATAAAAACTACTAAAGTAACTTCAACATTCACACTCGTGCTGGGTATTTTTCTGTTCTTCCTCTCCACTGGTGACTGCGCTGCTCTTGGCCCTGGGAGGCTTGTCCTGTATGGATTGCATCAATCAGGGCTTTTGCTCTCTGGCTTCCTGTGGGACCCTGATGAACACCACCACACCTTAGTGTTAGGCAATCGAAAAGAACCCTGATCACATTTATCAACCTCAGGAGAATAAGAATGGGAGTTTTGTTTGGGATGTGTGTGTGTGGTGTGTTTTTGTATGAAAGTGTATTTCTGTAAATAACATTTGTGCCTCCTCAAGGCCAAACTTAAGGGAAAGAAGGAAGGAGAAAATAGATAAATGAACCCTGATTCTAGGCAATGACACCCCTGTCAGAAAGCCCCTTGTGTTATGGATACGGGGCTCTTTGCCTGCAGGTCTTTTTGTGTGTGAGATAGTAAGAGTTTTATTGTATATCTCTGTAATCCATACTAACTGCAAAAAGCCCACACAGTAGCAAGTTATACAGTATTTCTACAAAGTAAAAACTACTTATAATTCCATTAGCCAAAGCTGACACTTTACAGTATGTCCTTTGAGACTTTCTCTTTCCTCCACTTCTCCATGTATTTATTTGCGTGTGTATATTTGTGTGTTTAATTACTACAGCAACATGTGCTGATTTTGAAAAAACCCTGAATATATCAAATTGTATAGAGAAAAAAACTGAGTCAGATTTTTGTTTTGAATCAGAAGCTCCTAAAGAGGCATCAAAGTTACTTAAATATTTTTATTTCAAAATAACGTAAACTTTCTCCATACTCAGCCTTCAAAGCATGATGCTCACAGAATGTGGTTATACATTCACAGCTTGAAAACAAGTCAAGGGACACCAGCTTGGTACAATTCCCTGAAACTTCCCCAGCTTTAGTTTCCCACTAGCTCTGTTCCTCTCTTCTTTTCAACGAGTAATTATTTAGTGATAAAAAGCTTAATAATCATAATCTTAGAGGAGTTTTAAAAAGCATTAGGTAGAATTTTTTTTTCCTTCTGAATAACTTAAAGGTATTTTTAAGGAAAAGAAAGGACTGGGCACGGTGGCTCACACCTGTAATCCTAGCACTTTGGCAGGCCAAGATGGGTGGATCTGCTGAGTTCAGGAGTTCATGACCAGCCTGGACAACATGGTGAGACCCTCGTCGCTATAAAAAAGAAAAAAAAATCAGTTGGGTGTGGTGGCATGTGCCTGTAGTCCCAGGTACCCTGGAAGCTGAGGTGGGAGGACCACCTGAGCCCGGAGAAGTTGAGGCTGCCAGTGAGCCATGATCATGCTACTGCTCTTCAGCCTGGGCGACAGGGTAATACCCTGTTTCAAGTAAACACATGCAGAAAAAGAAAGATTTTTCATTGTAAAAATAATGTTATTGTTATAAAAACTTCAAGTAATAGAAAAATGGATATAAAAATGAAGTGCAAAAGCATGCCATTCCCCTGTCAATTCTTATCTAAAACCACCTAATTCTCACACCTCAGAAATAACCACTGATTAAGCATATTTTTATAAAAAATTGAATAAACAGGACAAATTTTCTTCAGATGTTTTTACGATATGTAACCAAAAAGTATCTGAGACAGATCTCAATCAATTTAGAAGTTTATTTTGCCAAGGTTAAGGACATGCCCAGAAGAAAAAAAAAAAAACGCATAATCACAGAAACTGTCGGCGGTCTGTGCCTTTCTCCAAAGATGAATTTGAGGGCTTCGATATTTAAAGGGGAAAAGCAGGCTGGAGGGGAAAGAGGGAGGGTATGCTAATCCACCTGTTGCAAGAGAAAAGGAGCAGGTAGGGGAAAGGTCAACTACGTATTCCTCTGGTGCTCAGAAAATCGGCACCTTACATAAGATAGGATGAAGGCAGAGTAGCTACCTGTGGAGATATGGAACTTTTATCTATAGCTATCTGCTTAGGAAGAGAAGGAAAGGCAGTTTCTTGTATGACTCAGCTTTCAGCTTAATTTTTTGCCTTTGGCATAGTGAACTGGGGTCCCGACTTCTTTTTTTTTCTTCCTCTCACAGATACAAAAAGAAGGTTGGAGAAAAAGAATTAGCTTTAGTCTTGCCCATTTTAAATTGGCAGAAGGGAATCACACCTACATAAAATGGATTTAAAGCTAGAAATATGCTTATAGAATGGGTAGCAAAAAGAATGAGACAAGTTTTTTCTGTTTTCTTTTCTTTCTTTTTTTTTTTTAAATTCTGAGAGAAAAATGTACCCAAAGAGAGGAATTCAACTTGGGGGGAAACTAAGAAAAGATTCAGTATTACCAAGTTTTAAGAATTGAAACTTCCAGGGAGAAGTAGAGACAGAATGTGGTTCACACACCATGGGAATGTGAAGGGAGGGCTTCAGCCAGAGGGTGACAAGTGTCACCCATGGCTGACAGTGGGAATGAAGAGAGGTGGCCTTGATTGCTGGGTGCTGAATGTTAAGCCCTCAGTCATGACCCATTTAGTGTAAAGGCAAAGGAATGGTGGGATGGACTGAAACCCACTGGTAATAAGAAAAGATTAAGCAGACAATAGAAGGCATGATGTGAGAAAAGGGACATGAATGACCCCAATGGTACATTGTCTTTTTTTTAATAATTGAAGAAGATGATGATATTTAGAGGGTCTGGCTAAGAAAATGAGAACCATTGATGTTTATGAAGTAGTACCATCTGTGAAATTTATTCTGTTTTACTTTATGGTTATAACTGTTTGCAGAACGGTCTAACAATTGCAACCAGACTTCTTAGAATTTCTTTTTTTCTTTCAAAAATAGCCACTGTATTTTTGAAGATCTTTGTGTTGGGATTAAAGCCCTAAAGGCATTGTACATGAGAAAATAAGATCCTGCAAAAGCTTTTAAAGGACGAATTAGGAGTTTGAGCCCATTTAGGAAAGAGAGAAAAATCCTCCTTAAGGGGAAGTGGGAAGAAAAATGAGGAACAAAACTGTAAAAGAGGTAGACTACAGATGTTTACGTTCGCTAACTGTGTTATCGGTTTCTGAATGTGGTGTGAAAAAAATTAATAGATGATGATTGACTAGGAAGTGCTAAAATGGAGAGAAAAGAATGATTTCTTCAAAATGGGGTTAAGCTATTTTTGTTGTTAGGCAGTTATTATTCACTGAACTAGGTTTTCATATTTTGATTTTTAAAGTATAGGAATTATGAAGATGAAATGATATTTGGGAAAATATAAGGCTTGCTTTGTCATTTTAAAACTTCTTTTGTAGCACTTTTCCCACTAGAATATGTTGCATTGTTAAGTTGAAATCTGGTTAAAATCTGTTGAAAAATCCACAACCAGTATTTTCTCTATGGGATAACAACTACGAGACGACTAGAGAAAATACTGGTTAGGTGCTCAACTGTTAAGCAGCGAAGACTTAGAAGGGAGGAATTCAGAGCAAGAATTTTTTCAAGTGGGCAGATGTAAGGCAAAGTAGCAAAAGTGATTTACATCGCTTCATGTAAAGCGATGGGAAATAATGTGGCAAAACAAGCTGTTTGCACCTCCAATCCTCAGGAGTGGTTTGTACTCAGACTATCAAAATGGCAAAGTTGGAATTACTCTGTTCAAAACCACATGCTTATTTACTACATGCTAAAAGATGAAAAGGCCTACTTACATTTCAGTCTGTTGAATGTCAAGAGCCCCTGTTAGGATTACGATTCTTTTGATTGTAAGGAACAGTGTGGTCCCATGCTAATGCAGGGAAAGGACTCACAGGCTGAAAACTCAGGGGAATCTGATCACTAGGCTGTGCGGAGGGTGAGAACCAGGGCAGCCTTGGGCTCTGGCTAAATCCTCTTCTCTGACCCCTTGCTCTCTCCTTCCTTTCCCTCCCGTTTCCTTCCTACCCCTCCCTTCCCCTTCTCTCCTCTTCTTTCTTGGCAAATCTCCTCTCGTCTGTCTACTGAGCTGGTCTAAAATGGCTTCCTCTAGCTATCCCACCTTGTCTCCCTCTTTTTCTTGAATTTACATAGGCTGCATCCTCACCCTGCACTGTTCTCCCTCTTCTTAGCCTGACTAGGTCCTGTCTGTTCTCTCAGAGTCTTCTCAGGTACAGCCTCTCCCAGGTAGCTTCTGTTGATCCCCTAAGGCTGAGATAAGTGTCCCACCTGTGAGATCCCAGGATCACAGTTATTAACCGTGCCATCTTGGGTCCTTCCACTCCGTATTGCATGGCCTGACTGCTTGTCCCTTCCCACACTGCACCATGAGGCCCTTGAAGGCAGGGATGAAACCACCTTGCAAAAATTATAACAGTGAGAAAAGTATGACAGTGAAAGAGATCTGATATAACCAATCTCCATCTTGCCTTTAACCTCCAAACTGCCCTTAGTCATTCCTGGGCTTGGCCCAAACTAACTTTGGGAGAAATTTAGTTTATAGTTTAAATAATAACTGCCCTTCCCCAAACTAAACTGCATTTGCAAAACTAATGGAAGACTACCAGGTTAGGAAGATGAGAAGAGCCTGAAATCTGCTAAAATGTAGGCATAAATGATTACTAGCCATTATTCTGGAGGTCACAAGGTTTGCACCTTCCCCCAATTATTCCTGCAGATAACATCACTATTATAGAATCTAAGACTGGCCTTTTGAGATGTCTTTTCAGGCTTTTGCATTTCTGCAAATGTCCCCACCCAGACCCACAGCTCTTGACTCATCTGGTCCTATGGCCCCCATCCAGAAGTGGACTCAGTGTGCAAGGACTGTTTTTCACACTCTTATGATTGCATCCCCAAACAATCAGCACCACCAATTCCCCTGCCCACCAAATTATCCTTGTAAACCCTAGCCTCTGAATTTTTGGAGATACTGATTTGAGTAATAAGACTCCTGTCTCCCAGTCAGCTAGCTCTGTGCGAATTAAACTCTTTCTCTATTGCAATTCCCCTGTCTTGACAAATTGGCTTTATCTGGGCAGCAGGCAAGGATAACCTGTTGGGCTGTTACAGGAAGTATCCCTTGTTTCCCCAGCATGGAGATATCTATGAATGGTATGCCCTAGGGTTGTACAGTGACCCCCTGACCAGAAGCTTATTGGATATTTATTGAATAAATGAATGAGTGAATAAATAAATCTATCACTCACATTTCTGAATTACACAGAAATTGTATTGTCTTCTGTATTTGTCTTCATCATCATGGTATGCATCAGATTTGCTTAATTCTAGAGTTTAATTTCAGAAATCTATAGTGCAGACCAGGCATGGTGGCTCATGCCTGTAATCCCAGCACTTTGGGAGTCCAAGGCAGGCAAATTGCTTGAGTCCAAGGGTTCAAGACCAGCCTGGGCAACATGGCAAGACCTCATCTCCACAAAAAATACAAAAAACTAGCCAGGCATGGTGGCATACACCTGTAGTCCCAGCTACTCAGGAGGCTGATGTGGGAGAATCATTTGAGCCTGGTAGGTGGAGGTTACCGTGAGCAAAGATCGTGTCACCACATCCCAGCCTTCGCAACACAGCAAGACCCTGTCTCAAAAATAAAATTTATTTTTTTAAAAGAATTCTATAGTGCAAATTAGTACAGGTCTAGCATTAAGTAAAATTGGACTGACACCAATAAAGAAGGACCCTGAGTCAATTCTTGTCTTGGATTCCTTGATTGAGAATTTCAGTAGCTGATGTATCTCAGCTGGCTAAGAAGTAGCCCACCTTTAGGGAAATAGCTCAAGATGAGTGGTTTTGTTCATATGCAGGAGACAAGCTCTGCTTTAGATGTCAAATGACTGAACTACTTGGTATTCCTCCTGAAAACTTTCACCCTCAACTGGAGAAATTTATAATGTAAAGAAAATGTGTTCATTCTCTCACCAGGCTTATAAACTCTTGCTTTGCATCTTCAGCTAGAGTTGAGAAATTGATTCTAATGTTTCTTATTTGATTTCACCATGGTCTGTGAACACCACAAATTCAGCATGTCCACAATGCGAAAATGATCTATTTCACAGTTACTGCTTCCTTCAAGAGTTCATTACCACCCACTTCAATCCAGGCTCATGCTCACCTGCAAAAGGAGGGTGAAGAGGTGGTTTTGAGCCCTGAAGTATTTTGCAGTCTAGTATAGGCAAACCTATTAAAGCTCTTTGCTGACAGCACCAGAGCTGACTCTGAGTTCAGGTGTCATTTTCCCAGTGAGGCTTATGATGAATTCTTGGGATACCAACATCAAGAAAAATCATGCTTTGTCTCCAGCTGGAAGTAGAGGGGGTAAGCTTCATTTCTTTGATGAGAAAGTGGAATTTCCCTCCCAGAGCTCATGGGGAAATTTTTGGCTTACATGATTTTGCTACCACACCCACATTGGTCTGAGTGTCCTTAAGTATAAGAATCCCATTTCCAGTTGTTGAACTGTTTGTACCAAGTTGTGGATTAATTTCTCCCTTGGCTAGTTTCAGTGCCCTTGTCCAAAGTTATGTTCCTCTCAAATATCTTTTACTTAAAATAAATAAGTACAAAAAAAAATTCTCCATGGAAGCCTGAGGGGCATTCCTTACACATGTGGTCACAGGGAGTTTCCAAGAAGCAAATAAGGTTTTAGGATGGGAAGGTCAGATAGAGAATCAAGTCAGTCTTGATTAAAAATGGCCACTTAAACCGTGAGCATGTGTCATAGGTAACTACATGGAATTGTGAATTTATAATAGGAAGCCATGTGATGTCCACTAAATATTTTTTGTTAATTTCAACCCCAGGTTTTGATTTCTGGAACAATATTTTGGATTAGGCATGAGCTGAAAAGAAGCAGCTTGCAAGTACATCATTTCCTTTTGCAGTATAAATAACCTAACGGGTAGTTTGTTGGCTGGTGGCCATCCCCACTTGTAAAGCTCCAAACCAATATTTGTTCTTTCCTGGGTTAAGATTTTTCCAGAGCCACATTTAGGAACAACTGCATCCTTCCCTTATTAAGGCTCGAGCTATAAAAGAAGGAATGGAAAAGGTGGAAGCTTGTCTGTCAGCAGGGTCACTAAATATTCCATTCCAGAAAGCCAACTGGCACTTGGTCAGCCATTCAGAGTTGAAAGGCCGCAAGACACCTGGATCAGGTGCATCCTTTTGTAAGTTAACTGTACAGGAGCCACAGAATCAGACCCTATCATATTAGAACTAACCAATCAGCCTCCCAGATTCCCATGCAACTCACCCGTCGGACATCAGGTGGCGCCAACTGTGGTCACCCAGGCAAAAATATCTCCCATTTTCCTGTCTCTGATGCCTAAAATACCACCATTAAAGATTTTTATCTTCATATTGAAGAGCTGAATTCACAAGCCAGAGGTCTGGGATCTAGCTCTGCTGTTGTGGCGAGTCACTTAACTTCTTTGAGTCTTAGTTTCTCATCTGTAAAATCTGATTAATAATGTCATCTTTTAGGTTGCTGTGAGGATTAAGTGAGATATTTGTTGGTTTCAAACTTTGGCGCATATGAAAATTATCTTGGATGTTTGTTAAAAATGTATATTCTCAAATTTCCTTCAGAAGATAAAGTATATTAATTTATTTTGTAAATGTAAAGAGTTGCATGTATATAAGTAATTGCTCATATCATCCTGGGAATTCCTGCATGGGTTAATACCTTGAGTGGTAACCAGCCCATTGTATATCAAGAAAGGGATTGGGGTTAAAGAAGCTGATGCTCATTGAATATCTAATGTGGTCTAGACCCATTACACACATTATTTAATTATATGAGGTAGGTGTTAATATTCCCATTTTAGGGATGAGGAAATTGAGGCTGCGACAAGTTAAGATTCTTGCTCAGCATCACATGGCTAAAAAATGATGGGGTCTATCTGTGAATCTGGCTTTACTTGCCTCCAACTTCAAGCTCTTTCCATTATACTAGAATTAATTCATTGATTAGATCCTTTCTAAGTAACCAAAAGTAAAACCCACACTTTTAGAAGAGGAAAGAGAAAGATGAGTAAAAAGTTCTCAAAGTGCGATTCCCAGGTCAGAAGCTTTAGCATTCCCTGGGAACTTGTTAGAAATGCAAATTCTTGGGCCCCACTCCAGACCTTCTAGATCAGAAAATCTGGAAGTGGGGCCCATAAATCTGGGTTTTAACAAGCCCTCCAGGTGACTCAATGCACACTCCCATCTGACATCTGTTGCTATAGACGTGAGGAAGAGTGTGAGTGTGAGTGTGTTGTGGAGGGGTCTGGAAAGGGTGGAGGCTCAGGGCAGCATGAGGCAGGAGGCACCATGAGAAGGAGGAAGGTGACTGAAGGCAGAGGATGGCAACCTCACAGCATCCACCTTCGCTCCCACTCTTGCTCTGTTGTTCTCAGTCCAGTCTTACTGTGAGGCCCCAGACAGGATGGGGCCCACAAGCTCCATGCCAAGGAATGGCATGGTCTCAGTAAAGAGTCCTCTATACCATGAAGAATCTGCTAAACATTGGAACTAGTCATTCATTAATTTCAGTGACTGAAGATTTAGGGCAAGCTCAACAAGAAAAGTTTAATCAAATATCAGAATGATCTCATATTGAAGGGAAACAGGAAAATATTCACTAAAAAAGTTCCCCTTTTCTTTATATTTTTGCCTTACTGAGAGGTGAAGCCAGCTGGACTTCCTGGGTTAAGTAGGGACTTGGAGAACTTTTCTGTCTTACAAGGGGATTGTAAAATGCACCAATCAGCGCTCTGTAGCTAGCAAGAGGTTTGTAAAATGCACCAATCAGCACTTTGTAAAAACACACCAATCAGTGCTCTGTAGCTAGCAAAAGGTTTGTAAAACCATTGTAAAATGGACCAATCAGTGCTCTGTAAAATGGACCAATCAGTGCTCTGTAAAGTGGACCAATCAGCACTCTGTAAAATGGACCAATCAGCAGAATTCTAAAAGTAACCAATTGCAGGGAGGATTGAGAAAAGGACATTCTGATAGGACAGAAACAAGACATGGGAAGGGACAAATAAGGGAATAAAAGCTGGCCAACCCAGCCGCCCACTAGGGTCCTCTCCGATGCTGTGGATGCTTTGTTGTTTCACTCTTCACAATAAATCTTGCTGCTGCCCACTCTTCAGGTCCGTGCCATCTTTAAGAGCCGTAACCCTCACCCGCAGGTCTGCAGCTCCATTCTTGAAGTCAGCGAGACCACTAACCCACCAGAAGGAACTGACTCTGGACACATTACCTCTCCTCCCATGCCACCTACCCAGAAAATACTATCTAGCCATCATGGGAACTATCTTGCAGTCTTTCAGATTCAAGAATTCTCCCCTCAAAAGTTTATCGAGATTTAAAAAAATGTGAATGAATGTGGGCTTCAATAACCAAAGACAAAAAGCTTGAAAGAGTATTTAAAAATAAATATCCATTGTTTGAGCCCAGGAGTTTGAGACCAGCGTGGGCAGCACAGTGAGACCCCATCCCTTAAATAAATATCCCTCAGAATGAAATGACGGAACTGCAATTTTTGAACTAATTAGGTCATGAATGTAAATGTAATTAACCACAAGCATATAGGCATAGGCGAGAGACTAGGAAATTACTAAGTGTGTCGGAAATGGATTCTTTCATTTAATTTTTTAACATTTAAAAACTGTAGTTTTTGACAAGCAATTATGTTCACATTGTTCAAAATTTTCAAAGGTTCAAAAAGGCACACATAGGAAGTCTTCCTCTTATCCCTAACCCTTAATCACCCAGCTCCCTCCCCAAAGGCTACCAAGACCATCAGTTTATCATAAATCTTTCTGGACATGGTCTACACATTTAAACGCTTTTAGATGAGTTTCAGCAACTACACAGTCTTCTGCACCTCACTTTAAAAAAGCTAATAATGTATCTTTCAAACTATTAAAAATAGGATATTTCACACAAAAATATGGGCCAGAATTATCAGTGTGCCTTCCAAAACTGTATTCCCAGAATGAAAGAGTATTCCCATACGAATTGCTCCTCTGTGAAGTAATGCTGACTTTCTAGGCTTCTTTCTATCTGATTCCGTCATCTAGTAGTGGTTTTCGCTGTTAAGGAGGAGATGAGCTGGTACCTCTGGTAAATACACTTTGACTGAGTGGCCGATAAGATGGGGTGCTCTGCACCAGTATCAGGTCTTGACCTTTGTAGGTCCAGAAACACCCCTTTTTGTCACCGAGAGCTGTTCCAACTCAGTGAGGTTCTCAAAGAAAATTTATAAATGCCTGCCGAGTTTAAACAGGACACAAGAGTCAAGTGGACTCCCCTTGGCTAGTAAGTCACCTCTCTCCTCTAGATAAGTCTGTAGAAGAAACAAAATTACTATCCAGAAGGTGATTGGTAAAAGTAGAGTCAAAGCCAGAGGCATAGTTGGTGGTGTTAACGGCGTTTATCATTATATCTTTTGGTAAGGAGACTCTTACTTGTATAGTTATTATTTATGCTGATTATGGGCCAAGCACGGTCCTCCTGTTATTGCATTCAATTCTCACACAATGATGTAAGGCAAGTCTTCTTATCTACATGTTACAGATGAAGAAACTGAGGCTAAGAATGGTGAAACAGCTTTCCCAAGTTCACACAAAACTCATAACTATCCTCTCCACTCCCTCTTTATGATTTTCAGGAAAATCCTTCAATGAATGCCTTCACATAGGCTAAAAAGCCTTGTCGGGGGCGATCACAGTTCTCTTGATTACATCCCAGTCCTGATGACACACACTTAGCTCTTGTGACACTGTCCATATATGCAGCCAGCATCACTGTGGCTACCTGGGTGCTAGAGATACAAGATGAAGAAGCTCCCACCTAGTGCCCTGGTCTAGCAGTGAAGAAAGACAAGTAGGTTGATATTTACAATGCAGGATGTTTCATAGAAAGAAGGTGTATCAGACATTACCCGAGGGATAGGAAATGGTTATAATAGTTAATTAACATTTATTAGGCACTTGACTCAAAACATGAGCTGCTCTAATTTTTTGACACTTATTTAATTTTTCCAACAATCCCCTGACGGAGGGATTATTATTATGATATCTCACTGGTGAGAAAAGAGTTGTGGAGAGGTTATGTAACTGGCCAATGACACACAGATAGTGTGACCTAAGCACTTCCAATATGTATTTTTCTTAGTTCAGTTCAGAGGACATGTCTGAGTTTCATGGCACCTTTTCATGACTCTTAAGAGATAACTGTGTCGTTATAATTAATGATGTTCGATGATATGATAGCTAAGATAGTTTCTGTGGAGACAGAATAAAGTAGGAAGGTACCCAAGGAAACTTTGATTTTTTTTTTTTTTAACAATGTAGTCAGCTCATCCTTGAAGGAGAGAATGGGGACAGGAGAGTTGACTTGATGTTGATATAGACATAAGTTGTTTTCAAAATTGATAACTCATTCAGTTTAAGGTGTCATGCTGTTGTGCCTGAATTAACTTCCCTTCTCCTACAGTGGCCAGCCATCCTTTCCTCTGGGAAAAGCCATGTTTTGTGGTTAGCCATAGACTATATGCCCCAGTCACCCAGGTTGCTCTTCATTGTGCAATAGCAGTCAAAAGGGAAACTAGTATGTGTGACTCAACACGACCCATTACTGCCACTAGAATAAATAACCCAAACCAGAACTTACTGGCTTTTTCTTGTGTCATTTATCCAAAGAGCAATATCATCTAAATTGATCTTAAAGGAGTTCCCTCTAGAGAGGGGTTTTCACCAAAGTGCATAAATAAGCAAGATGAACAGATGTTTAAATTCCACATGGATGGGACCAGTAGGGAAAGGGGACCTGGGAGGCATTTCCGAAATGCCTTGAGTTGGAATGGAATGTGGCGAACTGGGAAGAGAAGACAGGAATGGCTTATTCTAGGAGAAAGTTTAAGATCTGTTCTCAGAGCATGGACTAAGAGTTAGGAGTTAGGGAAGGGAGTCGGGAGAGTAGAGGCCTCTTGGAGATGTTGCCGCTCTCTCATTTCCCGTTTTCTGAGAACTGGCCCTCACTCACATAAATGGACCCCAAACTGCTGCATCTGAATCACTTGAACCTATTCTTTCTTAACCATAACTGATTGGTTCAGGGGAACCCTGACCTAAGTGGAACCAATTAGATTGTCTCTGAGGAATTTGGAGATTTGAACTGAGTGGTTTCAGGAGTCCATGTGGTCGAGGGAGGTCAATGGCCTGCAATTGATGCTGATGCTGATGATTGGATCTGTCCTGGGCCCAGTCCTCTCCCAGGCTGACTGTTCGGATTCTCCTTTGATTTTCTTATTTATTTGCTTACTTAGCTACTTGTTTACTTATGTTTAAGTTAGCTAGGGTTGGTTTTTGTAATTTGGGACTAGAAGAATCTTATCTAAGACAGTGAGAAAGCTGGAAAATGTCTCTTCAGGCTTCAATGACATCTTCCCAACGCTGATTGAAGTAAACAAATTTCTTCTAAGTAAGATTGACAGGTCATTTCACTGGAAATTAAGGCTCCATTGAAGTCTGAGACTACTTGAGAGTAGAAACCAAGAAAAGTGGTTTCTCTCTCTCTCTCTCCTTCTTAAATCATTTAAATTATATCTCAGGAAACAAGATTAAGGTCTGTGACTGACTCCAGCTGGGGTGGCTGAGAAGCCTATCATGTGATAATGGCTAATATTTCCAGAACACATTACTGGCTGCTAAATCAAGCTTATTGCATCAGAATACCTACAGTGAGGCCCAGAAAACTGCATTGCAACATCGTAAACAAGCTCTCTCATTAAGTTTTGTGTTATTATTTAGATTTTATTTATATATGTGGGTGTATATGTGCATATATATTTAACAGCAATGTTAGGGTAAATTCCAGTTCTTCTAAAACATTTATTATTAGTTTACTATATTAGTTTCCCAGTGTTGCCTAAACAAGTTAACATAAACTAGGTGGCTTGAAAGGACAGAGATGTATTCTCTCACAGTTTCAGAGGCTAGAAGTCTGAAATCCAGGTGTTAGTAGGCACATGCTCCCTCTGAGGGCTCTAAGGAGAATCCTTTCTTGACCCTTCTAGTTTCTGGTGTTTGCCAGCAGCCCAAGCATTCTTTGTCTTGCAGCTACATCACTTCAATCTCTGCTTCCATTGTCATGTGTTGTTCTCCTTGTGTGTCTGTGTCCCTATTTCTCTCTTCTTATAAGGACCAGTCATTGGATTAAGGGCCACTCTAATCCAGTATCACCTCATCTAAGGTTGATTATATCTGCAAAGACACTATTTCCAAATAACGTTGCATTCACAAGTATGGGAGTTGGGACCTGAACATATCTTTTTGGTGGGACACAATTTAACCCACAACACTTCCTGTTGAACATTTATGTTTATTTCTATTTTTTCCAAATGACAATGCTGCAATATTTTACATAACTCTTTGATGTTACCCTCTCTATTTCTCTATGATAGATTACTGGAAATGAATGATGAGTCAGAGTATCAATTCAAGTCCAACCAAGAAAACAGAAAACTCCCTTTAAATTTTTGTAACAGTGTGGGAATTAATGCAAAAAAAAAAAAAAAAGAAAGATTACACAGGTGCTAGAATTCACTGCAGAGCCAACAGGGAAGACGAGGCAATCCAGAGTTTAGGAGTGAAGCCGCTGCCATTCCTGTGGGCAGCAGGAGTCGTGGGCATCAGATGGGATCTAGAACCATGACAAGCCTGGTGGCCATGAGCTGGATCCTTAGCAGTGACTTTCAGAGGTGCCACCTGAGGTAGAGCATGGGGACCCACCTTCTCCTTTCCTCCCATCTCCAAGCTCTGTACCAGTGTCCCCATGGCACTGTATAATATTTTCCTCTAATTTCAAAGGCAATAGATACTACTGTGGGAAATCTGGAAATTAGAGAAGGAACCAGAAAAATATTGAAGTCCTCTCTGATCTTACCACTCAGAGGCAACCACTGTTAACGTATATGTGTATATATATTTCTTTTATGAAGTTATAGTATTCTATACATGCTATTTGGTAGCTTCACTTTTAATCTTAACAATGCATTGAGAAAATAATAAAACATTTCAAATATTAAATCATTTGATAGCATTCTATAATATAGGTATATTATAGTTTTAACCTGTCTCCTGTTATTAAACTTTCTGGTTGTTTAAAATCTTAAAAATAAAGAAGATGATAATTTCAGATGGTGATAAATGCTGTGAAAACAAAAACATGGTATTTGGGGGAAAGGGAGACTACTGTAGACCTAGCAGTCAGGGAAGGTCAAGAAGGGTGATATCTGAAGCTTGAGCCTAGCTGGAGCACGCCTGAGGGTGGGTGCTTTACCAAGTTCCACATGGTAGCCCCTAGAGCTGTGCTGGTCAAATTGGAGTGTTTGTATTTACTGCTTTGTGTCAGGGCTATTCAAATCCACAGTATAAGCACCTATTTGGAACACCCATTTTATTGAAGGTTTTGGAGAAAACAATATTTTAAAACAGATTCTGATGTATTATTGAACAGAAAGAAGAAAATTCATATGAATATTTAAAACAAAACACAGAAACTCAGAGAAATGTCAAGCTTGCAGCAAACACTGGCCACTGAGACCCCTAACTCCCAAATTTGTGGGTCTGCAGTTCATTTCCTTGTGCCCTTCAGAGCACTTCCTTGGGAAAGTCTGAGAAATGCTGCAGACCTGCCATGTGCCTCATACACATTGAGCACCTCTGTGGGTGCTCAATAAATATTCCAGACTTGGAATGGAATTATGTATTAATTGCCCTGTTACATGCAAAGTGAGAGTTGCCATTTACAAGTGGCTCGTTTTGTTTCTGAATGTTGAAATTTTACTGGGACTTAATATTTGCTCTCCTGAACTCTTGAACTTACATCACTGTTAAAATATACATCATGATGCAACTCAAAAATCCAGCAAGGAATCCAACAGACTCTGCCTTCAGGTCCCTAACTTAGTGATTCAGCTGCTGGAGCACAAGCCCTCGGAAGTTCCTTTCTTCTTAGCTTGTATCCTCAAGGTTTAGCCCTGTTCAAGACTCATAGTAGGTGTTCAGTGTGTGTGCGTGTGTTAGTATTTAATGATGAGAGAATGAATAACACGAGAATGAACAGTATCTTTGAAATTAATCACATCAACACAACCAGTGTTATACAAATGCAAAAATAAGATAGGAATGATTTTCTCTCAGAATAGCATAATGAAATTACTGCCCCTTGGTAATAGTCTCAGAAACAGAGACTTGTCCTAAGATCTGAAATATTCCATAGGTGCTACAGTTTACTCTCCCAGGACAAGGGAGCCCCCCTAGGTCTCTGTCTAAATAGATTTCAAATAAAGCAATCCATTAACACATCCAGTATTCGGACCAGAAGACAAGTCTCCTTAAGTAAATAAAAGCCTCCAGGAGCCTGCAGAAAGGCAAACTGTAGAAGAAGTTTGCTTATAACAATTTGCAGACAGTTCAGGCAGAGACAGCAGCTTGCTGGCTGCCCACCCTCAGGCCCACTCTAGGTGAGATATCAGAGGCTCAGGCAAATCAAAGGCACAGACTACCTTTAAGTTCCCATCCAGGGAACTTAATTTATTGGGACTCCTGATTTGTATTTTACTTTCCTACATTAAGAAGGTGATGACAGAAAGGGCTCATGGTCACTATAAGGGGTAGGAGGCATTTTGCAAATTTGTTGAGCCTTTTAAAGTGATTATCAGACATTTGTTTTCCAAAAGAGACAGACATAATCCACCCTAATGCTTGCTGTCATGTCAGATGATATGTAAGTTGTGAAGGATGTCAGATAACAGAAGTTACGAAGGAAGGTGAGAGAAGAATCTTTTCTGATATTAGATCTAAACCAGGTATTTCAGAGGGCACCTAGGAAAACAAGGCTGGGTAAAGGGAACTAGGGCCAAGACACTGTGATTGCAGAAGTGTGGCTGCCCCTAAGCAGGAGTGAGGAGAAAGGGTCATTTGTACCGCAGACACCTTGGGCTGTTCTTGTCTAGAGTTTTCATGAAATTGAACTGATCTTCCTGGCGTGGTCTGGAGCTTGCTGTTCAAGAGTGGTTTTTCTTTTCTTCCATTTGAAGGCCAAACTGTTCAATGGGAAACCTCAGTGATCAACACCTATGCTAAGAGACCCCATCCCCAAACATAGACTGGAGGTGCTGGGCTATTTCCCAGCTAGTTTCTGCTGTTCCTTGCTCTTCTTGTCACA
This sequence comes from Pan paniscus, assembly GCF_029289425.2. Classification (NCBI taxonomy): domain Eukaryota; kingdom Metazoa; phylum Chordata; class Mammalia; order Primates; family Hominidae; genus Pan; species Pan paniscus. The sequence goes on along the minus strand of NC_073253.2, from coordinate 42,902,067 downwards.
TTAGTAGCCTGTAGTTGACTGAGACTTCCAGAAGAAGGGGCTACAGCTCCTCTTCCTTGCTCTGCCCCACTGGTGCATCACTACTAATCTCATCTCACCACCCCAAGATATTAAGAATTATGAGAATGTGAAAAGAGTTCCCTCTAAGTCTAAGAAAAGTCTTAGACTTTTCTTAGACTGGCAAGTCATTAACTCCACAAATATTTGTTGAGTTCTTATCCTGTCTCAGGTTTTGTTCTAGGAGCTGGCAGTGCAGCAGTGAACAACAAAAAAATTCCCTGCACACATGAGACTTATAATCTAGTTGAGAGAGACTGACAATAGCAAATAAATGTATGGTATGTTAGAAAGCAGTAAGTACTGTGGGTAAACTAAGGCAAGACAATGGAGGTGAAGCTGGGATGGACTGTAATATTTTAAATCGGTTGGGCAGGAAAGATGTCTCTGATAAATGCATTTGACCAGAGGCCAAAGACAGTTAAGAGAATGAGCAATGGGATAGCTGAGGAAAGGAAATTCTAGGGAGAGGAAATAGCAAGCACAAAGGCCTGAGTCCAGAATGCATGATGTCCTGTCCAAGGAGCAGCAAGAAGAATATGGTAGCGGGGAAATGAGGAGCATGGGAGACTTTTGCAGAGCTCTACCCAGAGGAGGATGGCGCTAGCTTGGACTCAGGTAGCAGTGGTAAAGGTAGTTGAGACATTGTCATATTTATGATCGATTTTGAAGGTAGAGATTTCAAGATTTGCTAATAGATATGAAAGAGTAGAGGATCGATAGGTTGGAGAAAGACATGTTTTAGACATCCAAATGGAAATGTAGGAAAGAGAGTTGGTTATCAAGGTCTGGAATGCAGAGGAGATACTAATGTGGGTATTGGTGGAGTCTATGCAGATGGTATCGGGAGTGCAGAGAGAGGAGGCCCAAGGACTGAGCTCTAGGCACTCCAACAACAAGAGGTCAGGAAGATGAGAAAGGGTCAGCAGAAGAGACTGAGAAGGAGTTGTTAAGGAAGAAGGGGCAAAGAGAAGGGAGAAGTGTCCCAAATCCAGGTGAGGAAATGTTTCAAGAAGGAAATTGTGATTAGCTCTGTCCAATGCTGAGGAACAAGTAGCTAAGGCCAGAAGATGGGGCAACGTGGAGGTGAATGGTGACATTAACAGAGTAGCTTTGGTGGAGTGTAGGGAGATGGCTTGAGAGAAAGGGGAGGAAGGAAGCAGAAACAGCAGGAAAAGATTTGCTATAAATGGGAGCAGAAAATGGGCAGAAGCTGGAAGACATGGGGTCAAAGGAATGTTTTCTTCATGATGGGAAGTAAGTGTTATTTTTTTCTCCTATGTAGTGTTCATTTCTTTATTTATGACACAAGGGAGATAGGTTTGTTGTAGCCACATTAGAAAATATACAGATAAGAAAACAGGAAGAAGAAATTTATTGAAGAAACCTTTAATCGTACCATGAAGACACATGAACTCTGTCAACATCTTGGTAGGCAACCTTCCGGACTTTTTTCCATGCTGTGCAAGCTGTTTAGTCATCTCCTTTTTAAACTGAACAGTATAATTTCAATATCTCTTATGTCAACATGCATTTATGTCATCTTTATTAAATAGCTGCATAATATCTCATTTATTTGAATATACCTGGATTTGCTTAGTCAGTCTATTATTACATATTTAAATTGTTTCTTCTTTTACCTATTAAAAACATTCCTTTGTACCTATATTTTTGTGTACCTGTACAGTGATTTTCTTAGGATGAATTTAGAAGTAGAACTATGAATCTATGCACATTTGAAAAAGATGTTTAACATTTTTTTAAAAGAGATGAGATATTTAGCATATTTTTTAAAAAGATGTTTAACATATTACAATAGCATAAACGGCAATGTGATATGTTTTCTATGGCTGCTGTAGAATGGAAAATTTAAAATCTCCAAGCTTTCAAATTCAGAAATCAAAGTGAAGCCAAAGGTCCCTAGGTTTTAAATAGCAGAATCATTCAGGAAGGGAGAAACATTGATTTGTTGGCACAAGGCTTTAAAAATAAATATTTTATACAAATGAAGGTAAAAGAATATATTCAAATCGGATATTTTGAAGACTAAGGAAACAAAACTTAATTTGAGAAAAGTTTTGTTTTAAATTGTCAAACATATGCTTATTCTGTATCTTGTCATCATGAAATTCAGTCTGGGCTTGTTTGTTTGTCAGAAGCTTTCCAGTGAGATGGTGCCATTGCATACTGTTGTATAACCTTGTCTTGAGAGGATGATGCTTGCTTGTTTGTTTTTGTAGGAAATTTTATTGACATTGCATTTTTGTTAAAGGAAACTGAATTTCAATTTATTTGCCAACCGTGTAATTTTAACCCATTATCTATACCTGCACATAATTAATCTTGTTTTAATAAAAACAGGAACAAGTATAAAACTTGTTCTAATTCTCCTGGAAATAAGATTTCCCCCTCTGTATCAGTTATGGTAGATTCTTGGCTTTTTGTCTGACATCACAAAGACCTTTTCTTTTTTTTTTTAATGATCTGGCACTGAGCAAAGTAGCATAGTTTAGTAGAAAATCTTCATGTCCTGGTCCTGCTAATTTGACTGTGAGATCTGCAAAATGGAGATAATACCTGTCTCAAAGGTGTTCATTTCCATTTAAAAAGTATGTAAAAGCCTGGGAGCTTCTGCTGCTGGTCACTTCACAGGCACTCAATAAAGAGCTATCGATTTATAACATGTATCAGTTGCATCAGATCATGTCAGCTTCAAGGAGTGACAGATGTCTTTATTTTTCTAAAACAAATTGTGACCCGAAGACCCCAATTAGGGGAGTCAGTATCAGTCTAATATTTGTCATTTTTCATGTTCACCCTTTCTTTTGGATTGCACTTGGACAGTGGCTCCTTATCAATGTGTCTCCAATTATGTGTGCATACACACATCCGTGTGTGTGTGTGTCTATTTGGAGGGAACAGGAAAGGAATCTGCCTATCAGATCACACTGGTCACCCTCAACATCATGGTTCCTTTTGCTGCATGCTGCTGGGGTGGAGAGCTGGCCCCCTGTTCATTGGTAAGACCACTCTAGACAGGTTTCACAGAGCTCCGCCTTTGCTAGAGTCTGGACGGAGGGACCTAGCTCTGCTCTGAAGGGCAGCAGAGTTGTTTGACATCTGGCCTCTGTAGGCAGCACACAGGTTGTATAAGTTGGATCTTGCCCCACGAGGAACTCACAAACCCTGTCTCTTTCCTAGTATCTTGGAAACCAACAACCCCATAACACGCCCTTCTTTTACCTTCAAAATATAAGAGTTTCTCCATGCAGAAGCAATCCCCAGGTCTCTAAAAATAAGGCCTCTTTGGAGTTGTCTCCCTGGTGTTTGTGTGTGTGTGTGTGTGTGTGTGTGTGTGTGTGTGTGTCGTCACTGAGGCATATGAAACCACTGTTAATTCCCTCTCAAAGATAAGAGTAAAACCCTAACTGCCTAGCTTTTATTTGTGGGAGAAGGGAGTATAATCATCTTTGTTTCTTTAGAAAAGTCTAGACTAAGAAGGAACAAAAAAAATGCAACAATTAATATTACGGTAACTCATCTTGTTAAATATGAATTCATTCCAGACTCAAAATCAGGTCACATCTGGATTCCAAAGCTGACATAGATGTGAACCAAAAGAAAATCACAGGGTGGCAGTAGGGAGGGAAGCATTTGTGCAGATTGGAGAGGGCATTTATAAAGGTGAAAGGCCGGAGCCTATTGCACGTCTAAATGCTAAGGTCTAGACTCCCAGATTCTAAAATGCGGAAGGAATCATTGAGACTCGAACTTCCCTCCCCACTTAGAGATCTGTGTCTGACATGCCTTGCCAATGAGTACTTTGTCTCACACTATGTGTGTATGGTAAGAAACAGCTGACTTCTTCAGGAGACAGCTCATTCCATTGCTGGACAGAACAGTTTTTAATATTCTTCTGATCTTGAATTAAAAACATCCTAATGGCCACTTTTAGAATGAGTTTTGCTTTTCAAGAGTAATGTGGAGTAAGGGAAGCCCAGTGTTGAAACATTTAAAGCCAGTTGTTACATTCCACTTCCTGGATCCCTGAGTTCCCCAGTTTCTACAGCTGGAACCCCTTACCTCTCAGTACAGGCCAGTGAGGGACCAAGATGAAAGGACCTTGAATGCAAACCTCTTTGCTTCCAAATCAAGCAGTGTTATGGGTGGTTCTACTTCACCTGAATACCCTAGTTCTGATGACTAACGATAAGAGCAGCATTAGCTGACAATTACATGTGCTGGAGTCACTGTTCTAAGTAATTTGTGTGGTGTGTGTGTGTGTGTACCGCTTACTCCTTGCAACTACCCTGAGGTGGGTACCATTTTTATCCCCATTTTACAGATGAGGAAACTGAGATCACATAGCTAGTTACTGGCACAACTGGGATGGCTTTAGAGTCCATGCGCTTAATCTCTAAGCCAGTGGTTCTCAAACGTGAGCATTTCTTAGAATCCCAGAGGGCCTGCTCAAACATAGACTGCTAGGTGTTTGCGATTCAGACGTCTTGCGGGAGGAGGAGTAAGGATTTGCATTTCTGACTAGTTCCTAGGTGCTGCTGCTGCCAGTCTGAGAAAGACATTTTGAGAACCACTACTGTGTTCTCACTGAATCCAGCTCTTGATCCCCATTTTTGAGTGGCTTCCTTTGTTGCCTGCCTGGTACCCTAACTCCTCAGGGACTGGCTCCCTTTTCCCTCTAAGTCTACCAGAACATTGCTGGGTCCCCACTCTCTGCTCTAAGACGCCCCATACCACCTGCTTTCCTGGGCCTTTACCTATTGTCATCTGCAAGATGTGTCTGTTCTCCAACTGCCTTCCTGGCCTTCCAGGTGCTAGAAACTTCCTCCGTCATAGCCACTTCGTCGGGGGTTAATCTGGCCTGTGGATTATACTGTGTCCTGTCCCTCCACAAACTGAGTTGTAGCGATGACAGATGTCACATGTACCTTAAAACTTCTGAGTTAGATGGTATGGGTGCAGGGAATAGACTCCAGAGACCCTGAGCAGCCCCACCGCCGTCCCGGCCCGGTTAACCTCATGCCCAGCCCTGGGAGGAGCCACAAGTGCGCAGCGGGCGCCACTCTCCATCCCCGCACCCATGAGCAAAGAGGCCCAGGCCGAGCCGCCGCCGCGACACCAAGTCCAGCACCAGGGGCAGCGCACAGGGATCGGTGGCCAGGGTGCCTCACATCGGCTGCGCCTGCCCGCGAGGACAAGAAGGATGGGGTTTCATCAGCGGGAATGACACCAAGGAAGATGTATTTTGTACAGCAGACTGCCATAAAGCAGCAGCAGCTCAGGAAGCACCTTCGCAGCGTGGTCGTGGAGAGCTGTGGAGTTTGGTGTTGAAGGAGCAAAGGGTGCGGAGGCGGCAAATGCCACGGGCCCTGGTGGCGGTCCAGTCCGAGGCAGTACATGCAGCGACCGCAACCCTTCGAGACGCCATCCGCACTGCAGGCGCCTCGTGCACTTAGCAGCAGGATCAACAGAATAGTGGGCGTGGGTGAAAAACAAGGGATGGGAGCGCGCCCAAGGGCCAGGCCCAACCACGCGCCGGCTGCAGGCGCAGGGCCCCACTTACCACCTGCGGAGACCCACGGGCGCGGACTACCACTCCAGCCCTCCTGCAGGAGCAGGGATGGGGGTGCCCACAGTCAGGCGCAGGAGAGCAGGGTACACCAGGGAGGCAGGATGTGCAGCCGGGACTCACACCCCGATTCTCCTCGCCAGAGACAGCCAGCAGTGGACACCGACCAAGACGATAAAGAAAATCAAGGGGCTAAGACCCAAGGTGAGCAGCCGCCTTAACATCAACTACCGACACAGACACCCAGAAAACTCTAAACCACAAGATCGCAAAGAGACAAAAGCAATCCATCAGCTGAGAATCCGGCTCCCAGGGCTGAGTAAATGCGGGCTTACCATCTCTACCACCATCCTGGTTATCATCCAACAAGAAGAAAGGAATGCGAAATTCCAGCAACAAGAAATGAACAAAAGATTGGAGCTGAAGATCTTAAGTGCTTGTTTTTTGTCCGTTGACCAGACAACTAGAACTATCTGCATTGTCTATGCAGCATGGTATTTTGTTTTGCTTTTGAGATAGGGACTCATGATGTCACCCAGGCTGGAGTGCAGTGGTGCAGTCTCGCTCACTGCAACCTCCTCCTGGGCTCAAGAGATCCTCCCGCCTCAGCCTCTCGAGTAGCTCAGCCTCTCGAGTAGCTGGGACCACAGATGCGCACATCATGCCAGGTTAATTTTTTGTTTTTGTTTTGTTTTGTTTTGTTGAGATGGAGTCTCGCTCTTTCGCCCAGGCTGGAGTGCAGTGGCGCCATCTCGGCCCATTGCAAGCTCGTCCTCCCGGGTTCATGCCATTCTCCTGCCTTAGCCTCCCCAGTAGCTGGGACTACTGGCGCCCACCACCACGCCCGGCTAATTTTTTGTATTTTTAGTAGAGACGGGGTTTCACCGTGTTAGCCAGGATGGTCTCGATCTCCTGACATCGTGATCTGCCCGCCTCGGCCTCCCAAAGTGCTGGGATTACAGGCATGAGCCACCGTGCCCGGCCCATGCCAGGTTAATTTTTATACTGGTTAATTTTTATATACTGGTTATACAGGTTAATTTTTATACCGGGGCGGGGGAGTCTCGCAGTGTTGCCCAGGCTGGTCTCGAACTCCTGAGTTCAAGCCATCCGCTCGCCTCCAGACAGTTTTTTAAAAATTGTTTTTACCTGAAGACGTCTCTTTTTGGTAATAACAAACATTTTTTAAGCCCCCCCCCCCTTTTTTTTAATATACCTTTAAAGATTTTTAAGTTGTTTCATATCTGGTCAAGTTGAGATTTTTAAGAACTTCATTTTTAATTTGTAATAAAAGTTTACGACTTGGTTTTTTCAAAAAAGTCAACAAACTGTAAGGACCTGTTAATTAAAGTCTTAAATAATTTTTTTAAAAAAGGCTTCTGAGAACCTGTGATCTAGGTTAATTGTCCTAGGCCAGAGAAGTCTTAATGAACAGTGACTTCAAACCTGTGACTATCCAGAAGACCCTCCTCTGACCTTTCTCTAGGCCATGGAGGCTCAGAACTGGACATAGTGCTCCACATGGAATCTGACAATTCACTGGCTTCATCATTTTCCTTCTTCTGGAATTTGATATTCTATTAATACTGCCTGTGATTGCATTAGTTTATTCTTTTTGGTGTGTATTCACTTTTTGTCCAAGACTTCCAAATATTTTTCTAATAAACTGTTTTCAGACCCTTCTTGCCTGCATCTTATGCTTACGTAAGTACTTTTTTTTCCCACCTTGACACAGGACTTTATAGTTATCCATGCTAACTTTCATCTGGTTTGTTTTTATATTGCATCAGCCAAAGTAATTTTTTTCTTTTTGAAATAAATCTTTTTTATTGTTTTTTAATGAAAGGAATATTTGCTCATTACAAAAATACTATGAAGTGCAGATAAACAAAAAATAACATTAAAATTTTATTATGGCACTCACCCACAGTTAATCATTGTGAATACTTCGGTGTATATCTTTCTAGAATCTTAATAAATGTCTTTCTAAATTATCCAGAAACAAATTTCCACACATAAATGACCCATAGCAGTAATTTTTAGATTCAGTCTTACATCTAGAGTATTATGTACTATTTCTTCTAGCTCTGAGTCAGCCACAAAGTGGCTTCTGTGTTTTTGTGCATGTTGTTGATAAAATATTGTATGGTATAAACAAAAACAGAATCCCGCCTCATAGCCCAATATTTTTCCCTCCGGAAGACTACTGATTCACAATTCAGCACTTCTTGTGTAGCAGTTTTCAACCAATTAGAAATTCACGGGCCGGACGCGGTGGCTCACGCCTGTAATCCCAGCACTCTGGGAGGCCGAGGCGGGTGGATCACGAGGTCAGGATATCGAGACCATCCAGGCTAACACAGTGAAACCCCGTCTCTACTAAAAAATACAAAATATTTGCCGGACGTAGTGGCGGGTGCCTGTAGACCCAGCTACTCGGGAGGCTGAGGCAGGAGAATGGCGTGAACCTGGGAGGCGGAGCTTGCAGTCAGCCCAGCCGAGATCGCACCACTGCACTCCAGCCTGGGCGACAAAGCGAGACTACGTCTCAAAATAAATAAATAAATAAATAAATAAATAAATAAATAAATAAATAAATAAAATTTATCCTCACACAGACGGATAGTGTGAGGGGCCTTATCTGTTTAAGTTATGATAATATGCAGCCTACAGATATGGTAATCTAACTCTTGTAATTCCCAAATAACCGGGCTTCATATTAAATTGACTATTTGTAGATTCCAAACTTCAATATCGTACTACTGGCCAGGCGTGGTGGCTCATGTCTGTAATTCCAGCACTTTGGGAGGCTGAGGCAGGAGGATGACTTGTGCCCAGGAGTTCAAGACCAGCCTGGGCAACATAGTAAGACCCTGTCTCTATTATATATAATTTTTTAAATTGTATTACCTTACCGGCTTTCAGAAATAAAGTCATTTGTCCATCTCCAATTTTCAGACACTTTTTCTATTCTTTTTGATTTTCCAAAAATTAATGGCAGCGATTCTACAATTATTTTTATTAGTTCTTACGTCTTGAGCTAGAATGTATCCAAGTCTGAAGAATCAAAGTCTTTCACGAAGGCTCCTTGTTCTCTTACTATCTTGGCCCCTATCTTGGACTTCAGTGCAACCACGTTTGTTCTACACCTTCAGGTTTTGAAGCTTTCTCATTTTCATAGAGAAGACAGAAGCAAAATAGAAGCTGTAAAGAAGTTCTACTCACCATCTTCCATTAGCTTTAGAACTTGAGCCTCATTACACAGTTGCGGCCATTTTCACTCTGGTTGTATCCAACAAAAGCCATTTTGATGCCTCTAGATTTTTTCATAAGCTTTGATTAATTTTTTTTCTTGGCTTCAGCCTTCTGGCTATAATTTCGACTCCTCTCTACCAATCTTTCTTTTTTCTCCTAGTCAGGTACTACTTTTTGATCTTGTGTGTGTGTGATCTTTTACAATCTGATTCCACTGAAGTGGTCTTAGCTACTCATTTGCTTCCTTACCTTCCTGTCTGTTTTCTTTTACCCCAAGATCATTTTTTAAAAATAATATCTTCAGATTTTTTTATAGACTCTTAGGCCACTTCTCCTTTTATATAAAGGCTCTAGCTGTATTAAAATACCTATCTCTCTCTTAAATATTTGAAATCTCAGATGCCTCATTCTGCTTTCTGTCTTCTTCTGGACACAATGGAGAGTGTATGGATATCATTCAAGAAGGTTCTTAGGTTAGTAGCAGCAGAAACAGACTATGGCTACGGTAAATAAAAATGGAATTTGTTGGAGGGATTATCAAGAAGCTTAAAACTCATGGTCAGAATCAGGCTATACAACAGTCAGAACCAGGGTGGCTCCAGAAGTTTATTCAGCAAGAATTAATCTGTCCTGGTGCTAATAAAAGAGGATTTCAAAAGTTCATGGAAAAACAAAATTGAAAGATAAAAATTATAAAATATAAACTTTATGTCTCAACATAAGCTCCATCAAGGTCAAGACACTTTTGTAAGCCATGATACCAGCCATTTAGTCCATCCTTAAAGAACTGAGGGCCCTGGAAATGTAACCATGTCAATGAAGTCTAATTTAAATATTTAACAGAATAAAAATGGGTGCCCTTTAAAAAAATTTTTTTAAGATTAGGAAACAAAGAGAAGTCAGAAAGAGCCAAATCAGGACTGTAAGGTGGATGCCTAAAGATTTTCCATCAAAACTTTTACAAAATTGCCCATGTTTGATGAGATGAATGAGCAGGAACATTGTTGTGGTAAAGAAGGACTCTCCAGTGAAGCTTTCCCAGGTGTGTGTTTGTGTGTGTGTGTTTCTGCTAAAGCTTTGGCTTTCTCGAACACTCTCATAATAAGCAGACGCTGTTGTTATTTGGCTCTCCAGAAAGTCAACAGCTAAGTGAGTTGAGCATCCCAAAACACTGTTGCCATGACCTTTGCTCTTGACTGGGCCACTCTTGGTAGCCATTGCTCTGATTGGGCTTTGTCTTCAGGATTGTCCTGGTAAAGCCATGTTTCATTTTCTGTTACAGTTCTTCAAAGAAATGCTTCAGGATCTTGATCCCACTTGTTTAAAATATCCATTGAAAGCTCTGCTCTTGTTTCAGCTGATCTGGGCACAACAGTTTTGGCACTCATTGAGTGGAAAGTTTGTTCAATTTTAATTCTTCAGTCACATGTATAAGCTGAACCAGTTGAGACGTTTGTGGTGTTGGCCATTATTTCAGCTGTTATTATCAGCCCTGTTCAATTAGGGCACTTAATTGTTGGCCCTCGTCAATTATGGCAAGAACAAGATGATTTATTTTTTTTTTTTTTTGCAAATTGATGTGGATGGTCTGCCACTGCTGGCTTCATCTTCAACACTGTCCTATCCCTTCTTAAAATGAGTTATCCATTTGTAAACTGCTGATTTATTTGAGGCCATAAACTTTTTGTATATTTTGTGGCCCCAAATCTTTTAGAAAGCATCATTGTGCCCATAAACTTTTTGTAAAGCATCAATGATTTCACCATTCTTCCACCCAAGCTTCATCATAAATTTGATGTTTGTTCTTTCTTCATTTTTAGCAGATTTCATATTGCTCTGATATGGCCTCTTTTCAAACTGAAGTCTTATCCTTCTTCACATGCCTCAAACTAGACCCTATTCAGATATGTTATAACAAGTTAGTACAAGTTTATTTTGGTACACAAAATTGAAATTCACTCAGTTTTTTCATAATATTCACTTCCATGAACAATTTGAAGACGCTTCATATACTTCAGATTAAAAATCTTAAGAGAAGCAGTGAGTCTGATTGGCCCAGCATAGGTCAGATGCCTATCCCTTGGCTAGGGGAGGCTAGGGAACTCTGATTTACATGTCCAATAAGGCTACAGGCAATGGGGAGGTGGTAATGCTCCCAGAGGAAATTGGGGTGCAATTACCTGTAGTGGGGTGAATACATGATAGAATGCTGAAGAACAACCGATGTCCATTGTAGCTACTGTCTCCCAAGGTTCACCTCATTTCCACTTTACTAATGAGTTCTACCTTTTTGCTCAGAGTTAAGAGTTGGCCGTATTTCCTTTATTGATCCATCTGCTTCTGAAAAAAGATGTTATTAGTAAATGATATTAGAAATTTATGAGATGTTCTGCCTTCAGCAGGATGAGACTTCCCACAGGTATCCTAGTAGTGGAAGTCCCAGGAATATTGGTAATATCTGTGCCAGTTTTAACAATACTACCAAAATTCTATTACCTTGTGGCCCCAAATCTTTTAGAAAGGAGTATCAACAAAAGCATTTGCCTCATATTAACCTGTTAAATTACTTTAGCAATCAATCACATTTGGGGCTTATTGTATAGCCATTGGGAATCACAAATATTATTCCTGAAACTTTCCCACTATTTCTTCTTGAAAATTGTTAATTGCCCCTCAATAACATTAATAACCTCTCCCATATAGATGCTGACCATCTAGCACTCAATATTCTGTGTCATCTTTCTTTCATATTTTTATAGTTTTTCTTAGACTTTTTTTCTTCCTCATCATTTCAGGATTTCCATTTCTTTTTCTTTTTAAATGAATTCCTTCAAGCCTTCATAAGTGGCTCTCAATCTTTGCCAGGAACTTATCCCAAGCCATGGTATGCCAGCCATGTAGCTACCACTCACATCTCACAACTGCCTTCTTTTAAAGACAGAATCTTCAACAAGAAGGATAAAATTATTATTGTGGTGCCTAGTTCTTAAATTTCCTATCTAGAATAGAGACATATGTAAATTTCTCCTGACTTTATCATTTGTTCCCATGTGAGCACACAGATGAGTGGTAGCAGGCTTAGGCTGGGCTCTCCTTTTCAGATATCTTCAAACAGGTGACACAGTTCTGAATTGACTGGGTCAGGAAAACTACAGTCATCTCCTTATTCTCACTACGGATAAGCTCCGAAAACACATCTTTCACCTGGAAAATTAGTGGGCATATAGATATTGGAAGAGTAAAAGTAATTCTTAGAATCATTGATTCAAAGACAAAATCCTAAGAGATGGTAATAGGGGTTGGAAGAATGAGATTAAGGGAGTAACATGGTAATAGGAAAAGCAAGATTCCTTGATAAATTTTCCTGTTAGTGAGTTTTCTCATGCCATCCTGGAGCTCTCCCCTGCCCAGCAAATTAGAATTACAGTTGAACTGGAAGATTATTTTGTAAAGCCTTCTGACCTTTAGGCACTGTATTTGAGACTGAGGCAGGGAACAAAAGAAGTCCTAAATGTCATACACAGGTGTCATCAATCCCAGAAAGACTTGGACTTTGGTCCCTTTTGAGAAACCACAGCTGCTAAGATAAATGGTGATTCCCATGAGGAGATTGTTCTGGAATCTGTCATCAGGATGCCCTTTTAGTTTTCAAGACCACTAATCTGGAAATGTGAAACTTGCTCATGATCCAGTTTTCCTTTCCTTTCAACTGCCTTTAATGAAGTCATAAGATCTGACAACGGCCAAGCAAGCAGCCATGGAGTGGATCCCAGGCTCTGGCATTTACTAGGTAAGGTCACTTTCTGGGGTACTTAGACATAAAGGAAGCTGAAGGTGAAACATTTAAGAGAGTGTATCTAAGAGTTAAAATGAGGGAGGCCAGATCCATGTTCCAGGAATTCAAGAACAGCACAAGAAGATAGACTAAAGAAAGACCATTTTACCATTAATTGGGGCTGGGAGATGAGAACTTTCTCTTTTATATAAGTGACTCTCTGTGGTATGACACCTGTGTTAAAAGCACTGGGCAGACTCAATAAGAACAACCATTCCCCCAAAAAGAAACATCTTCCATTCTCTTAACCTGAAGCAAAGTAAAAATGAAGAGCTCTAGAATCTTATCATCAGGAGCTGTTCCCCTTAATGAGTAGAAGCTGGAAAGTCAAAGGTATGGCTTATCATGCAGTATACCAAGACCAGCAGCCACTCCTAAGCATCTGTTTGGACGGTCTCAGGGATGACAATGTTGTTGGGAGAAGGGACTGGGGGCTTAATTAAAGCAGATTCAGTTAGATTTTGCATTTATTTTGGGGTAGCTTCAAGGTTGAAGGAGATGTGGTCTAATGGCTATAGAGAGGCAAGAAACCTCAACGCACCTCCTCACAATCAGATACGTTTACTCCACTGATGATTAAGTTGTGCTGAAAAAGATGCAGAGAACTGTGAAAAAGGTGTTTGTGAGGAGGACAAGACACACAACCCGACCCCGATAATACAATATATAAAAATTATTTGAAGGGAGTACAATTCAGATTTCCAGGCTATATTTCCATTTTTACCCGTGCAAGTAGAAAAAATAATGAAAAGAATGGTGAGGGAAAGAGATATAATAGTAATGAGATCATTTCACCTTATTAGAGAAAAGAGAGAGGAGTTCATCACTGTCTAAGTCCAAAAAAGTTAATGGGGAAATAATGATGAGCACATATTCTCCATGCCCAAGGTAGACATAATAAAAGAAAGCAGGCTGAAGCCATGGCTAGAGTGGAGACTGATCTGGGTAATAGAATTTCCTCCTCTACAGGCTGTTAGAACTGAAGACATGCTCTTTTTCTAATATGGCTTAGTTGCAGCTTCAATGATGTTCTCACTACCTATCTATCCCTCAGGCATGATAAGCACAGTCAGCTTAAATAAGGGCATTTCCCACCAGTTTCTGCCTGGGGCTGGGGAAACAGACCCAGCTGACATCTTGACCATAACCTCATGAGAGACCATATGCTGGATCAACCCAGATAAGCCACTCCCCAATTCCTGACCCATGAGATTTTAATGCATATTGTTGTTTTAAGCAACTAAGTTTTGGGGTGATTCCTTAAGCAATTAAGTTTTGGGGTGATTCCTTAAGCAACTAAGTTTTGGGGTGATTCCTTATGCCTCTGGACCTGTGGAACAGAAGAGAAAGAATCACAGTTATTACTTTTTAAAACTATAGACATTTTATTTTTAACCCTGTTAGAAACTGTCCCATATCAGTACATAAAGGGTTATTCCACTGTATGGTGGTAGGTACAACAATTTATTTAGACAATCCCCTATGGATGGACATTTAGATTATTTTAGTATTTCAAAGCATGCTTCAAGGTACCTATGTGTACCATCACCTTTTTGTACACATACATATAAAAACACAGAACAAATCCCTAGAATTGGAATTGTTGATATCCAGGCTTCTCACTCAGTATCTACAGGAGTTGCCTGATCCTTTATGCATCATCTACCTACTCCTAGTTCTCACTCAAGTACTGGAACTTCTACTAACTGTAAGCTGCCTGGAGACCCTACTGTACTCATCAGATAAGGAGCACTTTATGTAAACTCAGAGAAAATAGCTGAAAACTTTATGGGTGAGTTATTAAAAACATTAAAACAGGACTATTCCAACAAGTCCATTACTGTGTCCTGCATAGACTCTTAGGTCAATAAAAAGTTCTCAAACACCTAATGTGATAAAACATAGTGTGAGAGCCAAAAAGAAATGAAAGACTTGGTCTTCACCCTTCAGAAGTTGGAAATCAATTCTCCCCACCAGTTGGGACTCAGAAGAGCTAAATTCAATCAGTTGGTTTTTCTCCCTCAACGACACAGCTCCAGTTGCCAGGGGAGAAATTGCCCTGAGGTCACTGAGGATAGAAATACACTCTTGGGTGGACTCCCTCTATCTTTTCATTTTTCTCTCACACATAGACACACAATTTTTTTTGTGATGAAGTAAAACTATACCATTATGAATAGAGGGCATTGGTTGAATGAAGTAGCTTTTCCACTATCTTCATGTACTTCTTTAATCCAGAGTGGTTTTCTTTGTTTTGATAAAATGCACATGTGTTTTTATGTACATCTAATGTTTCAGTGACTTCCAGTCTATTTTGACCATGGCTAACAGTATGAAACACATTGACAATACAATCCATCCAACCATCTACCCATCTATGTATATCTTTTTGAAAAGCATCACCAAAAGCACTTAGCCTTATTATGCATAATATTTTCTGATAGTTTATATTCTAGTCTCTTCCATTTTGTAAAAATGCTGGTCTCAACCCACTGAATTTCACAATCTACTAATGGGTCATGACCTGCAGTTTTAAAAACACCACACTCTCTATACCACACTACAGGCCTGGAGTAAAATCCAAGTGTTTGCCTTGTGTAATAAAAACCTTAAAAGCCTTTGAGCCCTGCTTGTTAGATTTGTTCTTCCTTTAAAAGTTAGAAGTTATCCCTGCCAAATGTGCTGGAAGCAACATAAATCCAAGACTTTCTCATAAGTCGGCATGAATGTGCTGTCATTTGGGGCTGGTATTGGGAATATCAGTAAGTGCACCTTGTTCTGTCATTCTTCTTGACTGTCTGTCGCAGCTGGAGAGGTACTTTCCCTCCAGATGCCCTCTGATGGAGTTCACAGGAAAAGAATGCAAATGCTAGTCTGCCCAGGCCAAGAATCTGTCTCCCTGCAGCTGACTGGGTTACGTGGTGGGGAGAGGCGTGTGTGTCTGTCACTAGGAAGAGTAATCGGCTGTATGGGGAATCCTGGGGAATAGAGTAAAATGAGAAGGCAGATGTAAAAGAATTCTCCCTAACGTTATGCCATCACACCCGGAGTAATATTAATGATCTTACATTTGTGTTTGGTCAGCCTAGGGACACAGAGGAGGGAAACTGATGTGATGGTTTGTGGGTCAGCTGTGTGTCAGGCCTTACTCTAGGCACATACCTGTGTAGTCACTGGAGTAGATGTAATAAGAGCTAACATGTATTGGGTGCTTATTTTTCTTTAGGTATTTACAAGCATTATCCCATTTACATCTCACAATTCTATGAGGTTCGTACTATATGACTCCCAATTTTTCAGATGAAGAAACTAAAGTTTAGATGGAAGGAATAATTTCCCCAGGGCTTCACAGCTAGTGTAAGACAGAACCAGGACTAGAGCCCAGGTATTCCCTAGTCCACAGCCTGTGCTCGTCACCACCACCCTGAATTATTGTAGGGGAGGGAACTGGCTCAAAAAGAGTAAGTAAAGGGTATGTAACACCGGTTCCACAGCTAACAGGTGGCAGAGCCAGGATTCACAAAGAGTCTGTCTTGACGTCAAAGCCAGGTTCTTTCACTAGAACCCTTCAACTCTGCTGCTTCCTGGGCCCATGGTGGCCAGGAGAAATTTAAGGGGAAATGTGATTCTTTCTGGAATGCAAGTTTGAACATGGTAGGATGGAAAGATCTAGGGCTGCTATTGAGAAACATGTCTTCTAGTGTTGACTCTCCATAAGCTTGCTGGGGGGTGAAGGGCCAGGGGACGAGGTCTCAAATAAATCATTCTGTGTCTTCAGACAAATAACTGCAAGCCAGTGGGCTTTTATGAGCTCCCTAAGGATCAAAGCTAGAAGTGTGAAGGATTTGGACATTTTAAAGTTGAATATAAATGTAAGACTTGACTTTTAAAATTCCTTCTTAAACCATGTACCTTATGACAAGAGAAATGTTATACTTTATTGCTTAGATGAATAGAAATAAACTGCTTGTGGTCAGGAACCATGTTTCATGGTTCTTACAATACTTAGCACTCAAGTCCTTCTCCACTGTTACCTTGGAAAGCATCGGAAAAGGAATTTCTACTGCCAGGGAAGACATTTAAAATTTGGGGTAGGGGAGAGGTGTCTAGATTGACAACCTCAACCTATTGTACGCATTTAAGTAATAATTGTAATAGTTGTTAATATTATACCTAGTTAATTTACATAAGTAGAATTCTAGATCATTGCCTCGAAAGGAATTTAATCATTCTGCTTATAATTTGGGAGCTTTCTATATCGCTTATGTATTGTTGCTTATTAGGGTTGTCAGATTGACAGACTGATAATGGCCTCACAAAACTGTTAAGTTCATTTAGGACAGTGACTGCATCTGTAATGCTTATTCTGGGGTCTCCAGAGCCTCCCCAACACAGTGCCTGCCATGTAGCAGGTGCTCAATGAACATTCATTGAATGAGTAAATGAAGCTGTGGGTCCTCTTGTTTTGATTTCAAAGGGAAAAGTCTTGGTTGGCAAATACTACAGAAAAATTTTTAACTTTGAAACAAAGTATCAAGGCTTTGCATATGATGACTATAGCTTATCTTCAGTGGCTAAGTATAGGCTTTTATCGCTAAATGCCTCATGTGAGTACTTAGCCACATTGGTTCTTTCTCTCTAAACAAACAAAAGCCCCATAGAGGTTTTCTGGGGTTTTTGCTTGCTTGCTTTCTGAAGTTTTTACAGTTTAAAATGTGCAAACTTCAACAAAGGGGTAGACCCAGTAACTTGAATCCTGGTTGGATACATGTTCTGCTACTTCCCTGTGCATGCACATCACCACCTCCACCCACCCAAAGGGAAGATGCAGTGCTTGTCTACTATTCACAGGCAAGTCCCAGGAAAGATTAACCCACAATATTTGTGATGCAAGTTTTATAGAGGCCAACCAAGGGCACAGTTAGCTATTAGGTCACCTTGCAATGCAGGATAAAGGGAAAATAGGATCCAGGGTGGAAACAGAAAATGGAATGGTAAAACAGAAGAAAATGCCCTAACTAGAGTAAAGACTTGATATAGTTTGGTGTTCATCCCCTTGAATTCTCATGTTGAAATTTATTCCCAATGTTGGAGGTAGGGCCTAATGATAGGTGTTTGGGCCATGGCAGAGGTGGGGCTCCCTCATGAATAGACTAGTGCCCACCCACCCTGGGCAGAGGGGTGTGAATTCTCCCTCTGTTAGTTCCTGAGAGAGCTGATTATTGAAAACAGTCTGCACCTCCTTTCTCTCTTGCCTCCTCTCTTGCCATGGGATGTCTGCACATGCTGGCTCCCCTTCACCTTCCACCATGAGTGGAAGCAGCTTGTGACCTTCACTAGAAGCAGATGCTGGCACCATGCTTCTTGAACAACCTGCAGAACCATGAGCCAAATAAACCTCTTTTCTTTATAAATTACCTAGCCTCAGATATTCCTTTATAGCAACACAAAATGGACTAAGACAAAGCTTCTATTCAAAACCCAGATAGGGTCCTTGTTGTTTGAAGGATAAGAGGTACAGAACAACAGCACAGCTATAGGAATAAACCCCATATAATTCACTGGGCATCCAGTTTCTATTTATGAGGAGCAGGTACAGTTCATCTTTTATTTTTTATTTTTATATTCATGAGAAAAGAAGGGAGATTATGAAAGTAAATATGGATCCCAGCATTAACAGCTGAATATATAAAGGAATTCAAGTGCTTTAATTAAAAAATTATGACCACAGTGAGATACACCTCACACCCATTGGGATGGCTATTATTAAAACATGGAAAATAACAAGTGTTGAATAAGGATGTGGGGATAATGGAGCCCTCGTGCATTGCTGGCGGGAATTTAAAATGGTGCAATTTCTGTGCAAAACAGATTGGCAGTACCACAAACAGTTAAACATAGAATATTACCACATGACCCAGCAATCCCACTTCTAGGTATATGCTATGGTTTGAATGTGTCCCTCAAAGTTCATGTGTTGGAAACTTAATCCCCACTGCCACATTGTTCAGAGGTACAACCTTTAAGAGGTGGTCAGGTCCTGAAGACTCTGCCCTCATAAATGGATTAATGCCATTATCTTGGGAGTGGGTTCCTGATAAAAGGATGAATTTGGCCCCTTTCTCTCTCTCACCCATGTGATGCCTTCTGCCATGGTATGATGCAGCAACAAAGCCCTCACCAGATGCTAGTCCCTCAATCTTGGACTTCCCAGTCTCCAGAACCATGAGCCAAGCAAACTTCTACTGTTTATAAATTACTCAGTCTGTGGTATTCTTTCATAGCAGCAGAAAATGAATCAAGACAGTATATACTCAAAATCAAAATGGAAAGAACTGAAAACTGAGACTCAAATAAATATTTGTAACCCAATGTTCATAGGAGAATTATTCACAACAGACAAAACGTAGAAACAACCCAAGCATTCGTTGATGGATAAATGGATAAACAAAATGTAGTATAAATATATATAATGAAATATTATTCAGCCTTAAAAATGAAGGAAATTGTGACATGTGCTATAACATGCATCAACTTTGAAAACATTATGCTGGTAAAATAAGCCTAAGATAAAGGACAAATATTGTGTAATTTCACTTATATAGGGTACCTGAGTAGTCAAATTCAGAGTCAGAAAGTAGAATAGAGATTACCAGGGGCTGGGGAAAAGAGATAGCGGGAGTTATTGTTTAATGGGTGCAGAGTTTCTGTTTGGGATATTGGAAATTTTCTGGTAATAGTGGGGATGATTGCACAACATTGAGAATATACTTACTGCCATTGAATTATACACTTAAAATGATAAATTTTATGTTATGTATATATTTCTTTCTCTTTTTTTTTGGAGACAGCATCTCACTCTGTCACCCAGGCTGGAGTGCAGTGGCGCGATCTTGGCTCATTGCAACTTCCCACGTTCAAGCAATTCTCCTGCCTCAGCCTCCCGAGTAGCTGGGACTACAGGAGAATACAGCCATGCCTGGCTAATTTTGTGTGTGTGTGTGTGTGTTTTTAGTAGAGACGGGGTTTCACCGTGTTGCCCAGGCTGGTCTGGAACTCCCAAGCTCAGGCAATCCGCCCACCTTGGCCTCCCAAAGTGCTAGGATTACAGATGTGAGCCACCGCACCTGGCCTGTATTTCTACAACAATAAAGATGATATTGTAAAACCTAAGAATAGGTTAATTATATTCACAATGTTGTACAACCATCACCACCATGCTCTGCTACCTCCCTCAGTGTAGGTCTGCCACAGTGCACAGCCAGGGGAAATGGAACCTGTTGGTGTTCATTGGCTGCTCAGTTGGCCTAGAATAGCTTTCCTACACCAGGAAATGGGGAGATGGGAATGCCAGTTGGCTGCCGAACCCACTAGAACAGCTCCACCACAACACAGAATTGCGGGGAAAGAGGGGCTACACTCCTCGCCAGCTTCTCCGCTCAGCTCCTCCCCACTGAGCAGCAGCTGAGGGTGGGGGAAACTGTCGCCTGGATGCCCACCCAGGAGAGATCTTCTGTCTGTATAGGCTGGGGAGGTGGGAGTTGCCACCTGGCTGCCAAGCCCACTGGACAAGCCACCTGGAGCTGGGGAGGGGGAAGGGTGAAGATCCTAGCTTGATTGCCATGGCCTCTCACTGTTACTACTGAGTTTCTGTAGATTTGTTGAATAAATATTCCTTAAATTGTTGTAAGCCCTTTGGCCAATCACCAAAGATTTTTGAGTGATTGTCTTTTACCTGTTTAATAGATGTCTCCCTGGGGGAGAAGTTTCACTGGCATCATTACATTATCATTCTGGAAGCTCCTCTCTTCCTCATAGAGTTTTAATTAACCATAGTGGAAAATGCATCTTTTAAAACAGCAGCATTTTGTAGAAGTCCTCTTGAAGGCTTCTCCTGATAAATTCATGTATCAATCTTGGTCTGATGGAATTCTAAGGAGAAGAAGAGATAGTGGCTGTATCCAATTGCAAGTATATTTAAAACCTTGCTGAAGATGGTGTAGTAGTAGCCAGGCCCTTCGCTCAGAGAGCTAACAGTCTGAGTAAGGCAAAGCATTTGAGTAGATAAACTTGAGATCAAAAGTAAAGTATCCCTGCAGGAAGGTAAGGAGATTAATAGCATGGAGGCATATGGAGCTTTTGGAAATAGAGCCATTTGAAATCCACAAAATCACCTGTGTCCTCAGAGAGGGGCTTAGATTGACTTCTAAGGGGATTAGACCCTGTTAACAGTGTGCTTCAGAAAGATGCATCAGTATACCTGACGGATGTTTATTGAATGTCCCTGGGGAGGCTGACATTGTAATTATCTGTTTCTGAGGCTCTGCGTAACTTTGCTTTGACTTTTGCTTTTTTTTTTTTTCTGTAAGGACTTTGCCGTTACTGGGGATTTCATATTTCTTTTATTTTCAATTGGTTTTTAAGGAGGGAGAAGAGGCAATTGACTCCATGCCATATGTATACAGTCTTGTAAAACCACTGCTGAAGATTTGAAATATTATTCTGACTTGAATAACTTGCCACTCCAAGTGAAGCTGTTTTCTTCGCTAGACTTGCCGCAGTTTGGAAGGGAAGCTGTCCTTCAGCAATGATAAATGACACAGCAATTGTTTCTGCAAGTCCAGAATGATGAATAGATCTTCCTTCATCCAAAGCTTTATTTCCAAAAGCTTTGACACAAAGAGAGACCAATTTCATTATTGCTACATTCTAGAAGAAGAAACAAAACCATTTGCCAGCATGCTTAATATGATGAATTTCTAAGCTGAAAGCACTATCCTTGTAATCTTTTTGATGTCTCTTAATATATCTATCCATTTTCCTTACAAAGGCCATTTGTTTATTAAGATCCATTCTGTGAAAAGAGTCACATGGTGTATTTCAAACGTCCGTTTAAAATGATTCTTCAGGTATGATGCCAGAAGTTTTAATAGCCCTCTGCCTCCCCTTCACATTGCCTGTGTGATCTCTGGTGTGTCCTGCCAAGTACCCTCACTCTCTCACTTTCGTTGCCCAAGTGCATTCTGAGTAGCAAGGACTTCTGCTTGGACTCATTGTTTGGGTCAGGCTCAGAGAGAGCTCTTATGTTTTTTCTCATCAGCTAATAAAGATAAGGGGTGGCATCAGGGGAAGCATGTCTTAGAGATGAAGGGCAAATGGAGATCTTTGATTCAAAGAATGCGGCTCCATCACTTTCTCTCTTACATAAAAATTCTATTCATCCCACACTTCCTACTGCAAAACACATTGGTACACCATGACAATGCAGTAGATACACAAGGACTTTCCCACATCACACTACAAACACAGCCACCCTCTCTGGGGAACGTAAGAGAAACTTTTGGGCTTCCACTTCCCCTCCATTTGTTTGAAGGATCAAGAGAACACTGTTCCATTTTCAACAAAAATTAAAAAGGAAAATCATGAAAAGAGCCAACCTCCTCTTTTTTGTTTTCTCCCTTAATATATTGTTGCATCCAGGGAAGAGGAAACAGTGAGCGCCACTGATACTGGGTCCCCAGGGACCCCATAAGGGTCACTCCCCAGCTATCAAATGAGCATGTCTTCCTCCACTTGCAGAGTGAGTTTTTAACGGGAATGGAAGTTACTCTTGGCTCAGCTCTGATGTTGAAAAAAATAAAATAAAAAGAAAAATAAAAAGAAAAGAAAAAGAAATGCCACAGTGCTTCAGGGAACCAGGCTGTGTTCACACCTGGATTTTCACAGGACAGAGATTTTTAGCTTTAAGGCTTTGGAGATTTGGAGAAAGGAGATTTCAGAAATCATTAGCCATGTTCCTGCCAGCCTCAGCAGGCCAGCTAAGAACAGTGTGTTCCTTAAGGGCAGGAACAAATTCCTTCCACATGTTTTGGTGTTTTTGTTTCTTCTTAACGTGCTATCAGTGATGCCATGGGCCAATTAACTTTGGGACTTAAAATGTGACAATATCTCATTTATTCTACACCGTTGCTAAGTAAGATGATCATGGGATAAAATTTTCCAGGTAACTGGACTGTCATCCTTTGAGAACTATATTTTAAAAATGGAAATGTATCTGGACTCCATTTAGTGAATAAAAACAATAAAGATGGCTAACTCTTTGATTGTGCAAGTTCATGTTCATGGGTGTATTACTTTATTGGCTGTATCAAAGATGTCCTCAAGGTCTATGGAGATGAAAGGGACTCTGCAGCCTCACATGATGGTCTTGAAATTCTGGCCTTTCCATTAGTTTTCTGATCTTCTAACTCAGTGTTCATTTGGCATTGTTATTCTGTCATTTCTTCCCAGAATCTGTGTCTGAGAAGGCTCATTGCCTTCCTCAGTCTTGACTATTTACTTCTTCACCAGTTGTAACGTAGGCAAAACTGAGAGAAACCAAATGGACTTAGTTTTACATACATTACTTAGTAAATCTTCCCTCCTGCCAACTAAGTGAAGAGCACGGTTTTCATGACAGCATAAAAATCTAATTGATCCCTTCAGTCATTATGTGAGGAGATGGACTTTATATCAAGTGGCATTTTACTTTGAACTTAGAAAAATATGCATCTTATTACAATTTACCTACAGTATAACAAGTCCATTGGACCTCCACGTCAGATTTTGAACCATTCATTTCTAAATTATTTGCTACCTCCTTAATCCAGGCCAGTATTATCTCTCAGAGATTATGGAAACTGCCTTTTGATGGTCTTCTAGCATCACCCTGGCTTTCTTCCAACCCTATCCACTATAGTCAGAATGAGCTTTCAAAAACTGAATCTCATTATTTCACCTCCTTGCTCAATGGCTTTCCATGTTAGCCTCACCTTGCCGCACACACCCTCTTCTGCTGTGCTCTACCACACCGTCTTAAGGGGTGAAGAGAGGCAATTGACTCAATCTTGTATGTATACACTCTTGCAAAACCACTGCTGAGGATTTTAAATATTGTCCTGACTTGGATAACCTGCCATTCCAAGTGAAACTGTTTTCTTCGCTAGACTTGCCACAGTTTGGAAGGGAAGCTGTCCTTCAGCAATGATAAATGACACAACAACAGTCTGTGCAGGTGGAAGATGATGAATAGATTTTACCTTATCTATCCCCTCATTTGACACAAGGTTGATACCAGTTTCCTAGAAGAAGAAACAAAATTATTTGCCAGAATGCTTAATATAATGAATTGTTAAACTGGCCATACTTTATATATATATATATATATATCTCCCAGGACCTTTGCATCTGCTGTCTGCTCTATCTGGAATGTTCTTCTCTCTTTCCCTGGCCTGTTTCTTCTATACTTCAGTTCTCAAATTAAATTTCACTTCCTCAGATAGGCAATTCTTCACCATTTTACTTAAAGTAGGCATTCACTATTATTCTCTGTCTAGGGTAGAGCATGTGGATAGACATATGAGAGTGAACACAGAGTATGAAAATCTTTATATCACATGTTAATACACATCATTAGATAGCATCTACCATGGAGTAGACATTAAATAACCTGGCAGACAAAAATGACCTCACCAGTTGACTTCAGCCACCCCAGTGCTGGAGCAAAGAACATGTGAACAAAGTAGCCACATTGGCAGACATTACACACGGGTCCAACAGCAAGAACTGCATTTACAAAGGCTGATCTAGCTACTACCACTGCTGGATATCCAATATGCCAACCATGAGGACTGGTGATGGGTTTCCAGTATGACACCACTGCTCAAGAAAACCAATCAGTCACTCGGTAAGATGTTGACTCTAATGAGCTCCTTTCATCCTGAGGGGCCAGTGGTTCCTCATTACAGGCATAGACACATACTCTGGGTATATGTTTGCTTTTCTGCTCATGGGAACTTAGCCAGCACTACTATGCAAGGGATGGGGTTATGGAATGCTTGCTATGTTGGCATAGAATCCTATATAACATCGCATCAAGCCATGGCCTTCAGCTTATAGTAACTGAGGTTAGAAATGAGCCCTGGCCACAGGATCTACTGATCATATCAAATATGCACCACCCAGAAGTGGCTAGCTCCCTACAGTGCTTCTTGGAGGCAATACTCTGGAAGGATGGGGTGCCACCCTCTGGTATATAATTGAATCAAAGACTTTTATATGCTGCTATGTCCTAATAGAAAGACTGCATAGGTCCAGGGACCAGGAGAGGAAGTTGGAGTGGCCCCACTTGCCATCACTCCCAATAACACTCTGGGGTGATTGGCGGGTTGCGGGGGGTGGTGGTGTTGTACTTCTTATCATGTAACTCTGGGCTCTGCAGGGTTAGAAACTCCCATTCTCAAAGATGGTACACTTTCACCTTGGAACATAGCAAGAGTATCATTAAATTATAAGCCACAGCTGCCACCTGGACACTTTTATTCCTTGCCTCCAGGGTGCAGAAGACAAGGAGAAGACAATCACCATCTTGGCAGAGGTAATTGACCTGATCATCAGGAGGAAGTAGGGCTGTTGTTACAGAGTGGGTCAGGAAGTGTAGTATGGAACCCAACGACCTACTTAGGCTCATTTTGATACTTCCTGGCCCACTTGTGATGTTAAATGAACAGGCACAGCAACCTTATTCCGCAAAAGGCATATGTCAAATAGCATATGAGCTGCTGTAACGAAACACCATAGACTGGGTGGCTAAAACAACAAATATCTATTTCTCACAATTCTGGAGGCTGGGAAGTGCACATCAAGATGCAGGCAGATTCAATGTCTGGCGAGGGCTCTGTTCCTGGTTTGCAGAGAGCTGCCTTGCTACATCCTCACATGGGAGAGAGAGAGAAGGCCTAGTCTCCTCCTCTTCGTCTAAGGGCACTAATCACATCATGAGGGCCCCATACATAACTTAAATCCAAACCTAAGTGCCTCCCAAAGAACCTACCTCCAAACACCATCACATTGGGGATTATGGTTTCAAGATACGAATTTTGGAGGGACACAAATATTCAGTCCATAGTAGCATGGTGACAAGGGCTCAGACCTCTTGCAGATGAGAACCTGGATGAAATCACTAGGAAAACCACCAAGACTGCCAGAGGTGGTATCTGATGGTGAGGGGAGTCTAGACTGGGTAATGGAGAAAGAGAAAATGAGTATCAGTTTTGGTCCCTAGATTCATTGCAGCTGTGGGGGCTGAAATTTGTGCTCACCTTCTCTTCTAAGTTTTCAATCGAGAAGAGAAGCCCACTGGAACCTGCAGGAGATGCTTCATGAATATGCATGAATAAGTGGACTGGGGTGAGGCAGAGATGAGTCACCTAGTCTCTCTTCAAGGAAGCACTTGCACCTGAGCTATGAGAGTGCAGTTGGCAGACAGCCTCCACCTGCCAGCTCCTTCGGGGTCTGCCTCAGTTGCAGAGAGTCACACCTTTCCTGGGGAAGCCCACATCTGGTGACTGAGCCAGGCAGGGGTGTAGAGGAATGGACATTTCTGTTCAAATTGGCACAACTCTGATGGGCAACATTTGCCCCAGAGCTGCCCACCATGCTGGCTGAGGCTTTGTCAGGGCTGCACTGCAGGTTGCTTTCTTCCTCTGCTCAATCTTTCTTTCCTCTTCCCTCTTTTTACTGGTGTTCATCCTTAATAAGTAGCTTCCATCCAAATTTGTCTCAGCATCTGCTTCCAGAGAACCCAAGAGGCTATAGGCTATATGCTTTGCCTGCTACAGACAAAGGAGAAACTTGCTAACTAGGTAATTTGGGGCATATACATACATATGCGACTATGTAAACCACCTGGCACAGTGTGCTTGGTATATCACAGTGTTCAATATGTGCTGCAGTTTTGCTGTTTTAAAGGGAAGCTCCCCAAGAATGGACAGTCCCCCATGCTGACACAACTTTGTGAGGTTTCTGCTGAGGACAGGAAGCTGAGTGCTCAGTCTTCTGGCCACATTGTTGACAATCGCAGTGCCTAATTCTTTTTTTTTTTTTTTTTTTTTTTTTTTACGGAATCTCGCTCTGTAGCTAGGCTGGAGTGCAGTGGCGCGATCTCAGCTCACTGCAACCTCTGCCTCCCAGGTTCAAGCAATTCTCCTGCCTCAGCCTCCCGAGTAGTTGGGACTGCAGGCACGCACCACCACGCCCAGCTAATTTTTGTATTTTTAGTAGAGACAAGGTTTCACCATGTTGGCCAGGATGGTCTCGATCTCTTGACCTTGTGATCTGCCTACCTAGGCCTCCCAGAGTGCTGGGATTACAGGCGTGAGCCACTGTGCCCGACCTTGCAGTGCCTAATTCTTAACTCAGCATCACTGTGAGCCCAGCACATTCCAAGTGTCTTGCATGTTTTAAGTCATTTCAACAACCCAGTGAAAAAGGTAGAGTTCCTAGTCCCATCTCACAGATAAGGAAATGAGGTGCAAAGTGGTTCATGAACTGGTCTCAGGTCCCAAAGATTGGAAGTGGGAGAGCTGGGCTTTGAACACAGGCCACCTGGGAGCAGAATTTGAGCTTTTGCTTATAGCGTCTACTGCCTCTTTGTTGAACTTTATTTTACAAAGAATGTGAGGCAGAATGAGACAATCCTGCCTTCACCTCCCACTTGCCTGTGACATCCTTCCAGAATAATTTTTTTTCTGAATAGGAAAGGGCAACAGGATGAGGAAGATGTCACCTTCCTGCAGATAGATTGAAATTCATTCTTCTCTTTCTGAAGCCTGAGGGAGGGAGAATCCAACACACTTGTATCCCTGGGGCTGAGGAGCCAAGCACTGGGAACCACCCTGGCCGAGGGTATAATGGCAGGAGTGAGATGTTGATAATGGCAGCTTCCTTGCAAAATTTCAGTTATCTGCAAATAATTAACTCAGCTTTTTCAACATGTCTTTATTTGCTTAAATTAACAAAATATAGGTTACATGCTCTTTTCAGGTAAACTGCTTTTTCAGTGAAGCAGAAAGCAATATTCACAACTTGGGCTGCTATATACTTAGAGTTTTAGTTTTTAAATAGCAAGCCAGAGTTCTGTACAAAATCAACATTTGGTGTAATGTTGTCCAAATATGCGAAGGATTTCAAACGTTAGCTCTGTTATATTTTGTTCCAGCAAAGCAGACAAAGATCATAATTCAAAACACCATGTTAATATTTTATTAAATGCCTTCAGGGCTTAATAAATACAGTATGCACATTGAGCTTTCTCATGCAACTACTCATATACAAATATACCAGTTACTCTTGTGGGTTTATGAAAGGTCAGCCTTAGTCTCATGGCCAGTGGGGAGTCAAATTTTTAAAAAGAGAGACAGAAAGAGGAATTGAAAGGTAACATGAGGAGTAATCATAGGAAAGAATCAAAAGAATAAAAGAAAAATATGCCACTTTGCTGGTCCATTGATTTGTTCAAAGTGACAGTGGTCAAAAGGCTGGAAAGCATTTGGTAGTGACCTATTTTCAGAGTCTCACAATGTGATATTCTGGTTTTGGAATGCTGGTAATCTTGGAAGGCTTCATCCCTTAGTTCTCTGAGATGGCCCACATGGACTCTCCTTCAAGGCTTGCCTTCTGGTTCATCAGCTCATTAGGCAAGGCTGGCCAACCCTTCCCTTAACTCTGTGCTCATGCATAAAGTGTCCATGTAATTTCTCACCCAAACTGGAATACTTTTGAGAATTAGGGTGACACTTGAATAATTATCCTGGGACAACAGGTCTAAACCAGGATCATCCCAGGCAAACCAGGATGTTGGTTACTCAACAGCATACAAAACCAATGTTTTAGCCTTGGTGCTCAGGTTAATGCTGTATTAACCATCAGGTTAGATCTAATTAAGTGTCTTATGCCCAGAGTCAACAACTAAAAACAGGCCCTGGAATACTCCATAACAAATTGTTTTTATTTCTCCTAGACCTTTTTACTGCCTCCAAATAAAATTTTACTTAGAATGCTAATGTATAAATCAGATGGAACTTGAGCTGCTTGGAGTGAGGTGGGTGTGGGAGTTGAGAGCTTCTCCTCCCCTTACCACTCTTCAGAGGCCTAAAGATGACCTCTGGCTTCTCGAAACACAATCTGAAAACCACCATTCTAGACCATACTCTCTCTGTCTCAACATTAACTGGTCCCTCAAACATTCCCATGAGGTTTGTTTTGATTGGAAAGGACTAGATCCTGTTACTCTAGAATTTCCTGGTTTCCATTCCAGCCAGGCATACTCAGAACCAAACGGCATTCTACAGGACGTGTGGTCAAACACAGCACATAGTAGGTCCTCAACACATGGCCGCAGTGTGAATAAATGTGTAACCAGACCCTAAGAGCTGGAAGCCTCCCAGGCCACACTGCCAGCATCCTGGGCAATTTCATCAGAGGCACTGATGAGCTATATTAATACTGAATGGAAGGGACTTGCCCCTCTGAGGACTTGGAATGGGTTTTTGACCCAGAGTTGTGCTTGTAACCACAGAAACCCACAGTCTTCTCTTCACAATCTCTGTTGCAGGTGCCCTTACCTCAGGACATAGTACTCTTAGCACTTCATGGTGGTGGGGAGGCTGACAGGAGAAGCTTTAGGCAAGGTGGCAGGGGAAATGGGTCAGAGATGGACACAACACATGGGTGAGTGATGACAACCAGGTGGGGCTAATGGGGCAGCACCTTGGCCTACAGAAAAGGCCAGCCCCCAGCAGTTGGAGATGGACATGTCTTCTAAAGGAATGTACTGGGAAATCTGGGATAGGATGAAGCACAATAATAACCAGTACCTAGCTCTACAAATAAGAGTCAAAACTACCAAACAAGAAGTTTTTACATAAACAGACACAGTACCAGAGGGTTATTGCTATGGGCAGTCACACGTACACGACACCCGGTCAGTATTGCTTTTCTCAGTGCCAGTGCCTAAGTAAGTCTGACCTGCTGGGCCCATCCCACCCAATAGAGTCATTTCCACTCACTGGCATCATGGTTCAAGCATCTGGGAAGAAATAATGAGTCACCATAGGCCAGTCATGCATTTTTCAACATAGTAAGTGACCATAAACATCACAGGCATCATCTTCTAGTATAACGTAAAAAGTGTGTATCTATATATAGAGTATGTGTGTCCGCTCATAAGGCTCTTACAGACAGGTAAGAAGGCCTAAGTCAGCAGTATGATTGTGAGGTCTCCTATTCTCAACCTTAAAGAGTCTGAGGCTAGGAACAGATATACTTATGAAGTCTCTGGGAAGTGTCCTGGAAGCCACAGAAATGGTGAGTTCTATTTTAGTCCCCTCAATCTTCTCAATCTTGGCTGCACATAAGAATTGCCAGGAGCAATTTGGAAAATTTCAGTCCTAGGGCTCCACTCCAGATCAATTAAATCAGAATCTTAATGGGTGAGGCCTTGGTTTGGTGGTTTTTTTTTTTAAAGGTCACCCCAGATGCTTCTAATGTACAGCCAGCACTGAGAACACAGTCCAGAGTCTTCTTTACTAATGATTTGCTGTCAACTATTCTAGTACCCCAAATAAGTCAGAGCTTAGATTTCTGGGAGAATTCTCTGAGGTCACCCCCCCAGCTCTAGCTCTGAGGAGAAAGCCCCCTGGTCACTGGTGACAAGTCTTCCTGCATCTGTCCTTTTTTTTTTTTTTTTTTTTTTGAGGCAGAGTCTCACTCTGTCACCCAGGCTGTAGTGCAGTAGCGTGATCTCAGCTCAGCTCACTGCAATCTCCACCGCCTGGGTTCAAGCGATTCTCCTGCTTCAGCCTCCCGAGTAGCTGGAACTACAGGCTCCTGCCATCATGCCTGGCTAATTTTTGTATTTTTAGTAGAGAAGGGGTTTTGCCACGTTGGCCAGGTTGGTCTCAAACTCCTGACCTCAAGTGATCTGCCTGCCTCGGCCTCCCAAAGTGCTGGGATTACAGGCGTGAGCCTCTGCGCCCGGCCCCTGCATCTGTCTTATGGGGCATGAGGCCTCAGAGCAAGACAGCAATGGTCTCCAGGAGGGAGCCGTGCTCAAGAAGTGAGGGTTTGTCTGAGGAGCCAGGGCCCCAAACATCATCATATCATCTGAAAAATAATGCTCCAAATGCTCAATCTGATGAAGACAGCCGACACAGAACAAGAGAATCTAAGTATTCTAGGTCACCAGTTTCCCTTAGTCAAAATTATTCTTCTCCTGAAATTTTACCTTATATCTGCAGCAACTACTGGAGAGCATTCTCTTCAATAGCTCATCCTCCTGGGCCATTTCTGACATTTTTGGTTATAGAATAAAGGCTATTTTTATATATATGACAACAAATATTTTCATCTATATGGAAAATATTATAACCTTCACAAATTCACCTAAATAGTTATTAATAAGGTGACACCTCAAGCACCATATTTTTGCAATTAGAAATTTACCATGTATTGCATATGAATCAAAGGAAAGTAGAATTTCTAAAAGCACCTCAGCATCAGCTTACAATTAGATATCTGGAAGAATACTCACAGTTTATTATACTGGCAATGCATAAAACGCCACTGATGAAGACCCTGCACACGTGTGAAGGGTATCAAGGGCCCTGTGAATGACCTGAGAAGGCTTTCCATTACCTACATCCCTGCTCATTTAGTCTAAGCCATTTGTAGAGATTGGTACTATTCGCCAGTCTCCAGAAAATGACAGTTCATGCAGAAAGCTATATTTGAACTGCCTCGTTCTCATTTTCCAAATGTAATTTTAAAACTGTCCACTTAGATACCTAAAAGCACTGCTTGTTTTTCCATTTTCCTCTCCAGTAATTCTTTCAAACTCTCATCTCTGTGCTTGAAGTATAAGTAATCAGAAAAAGAGGGGCCCCGCCGGGTACTCTGAAAAGCCCTGAGGCTGAGACACTCATCTCTGCCGGCACAGTCTCTCTCCTGGCTGCCCTCTGCCCCAAGGTCACCCTTGCTCCTCTTCTCCCATTCTCCCTTGGATGCATCTTCCTTCTCCTCCTTGCAGGCTTCCTCCAGCACCTCGGGGGCGTGCTCCGACTTGGTGGACAGATCCTCGGGTGTGCAGAGCTGCTGGCTCTGGGGGGCCAGGCCAGGGCTGTAGGGCTCCACCTCGTAGCAGTTATCCTCCTCTTCCTCCTCGTGGCAGTGGCTGCCCTGGGCACTCTCCCCGTCTGACTGGAACACCGGCACCTTGGCCCGGCGCTTCTGAGAGAGGTCAAAGGGCTCCTCCTGCTCCAGACTCCTCAGGACACCGGCTGTCTGTGCCAGGGCGATTCTCCCCCTTCCCAGACCTGCAAGAGCAGAGTAAGAATTCATGCACCTGAGGAAATGCTGTGGAAATGGGACCTTGAGGAAGGGGAGCAGCCCGGGGCCGTTTAATGTATTCCGATGCGTATTTTAAAAATAGATCATTCCCAGTAAGGATGTGGTCTTGGGAGGCTTGTAACAGACAGTGTCCAAATTGGTTTAATCCCTTTAAGGTGAATTTGGCAACATGCACCAAAAGCTTTAAAAATAAGCTTTGACTTAGCAATTATGCTACTGAGAATTTAAACCAAAAAAATAGGCAGGCAGGTGCACAAAACACTGTGTGGATGCATATCACCATATTTTTTTTTTATCACAGTCAAACAGTGAAAAAATTTTGTATTTAATAATAGGGGTTTGGTTAAATAAATAATGATATATCCATATAGCAAATTATGCATAGGGGATGTAGAGACCTACTAATGATCACAAAAAGATATTTGCTATGTATTTTAAGTAAAAACAAAAATATATGTAAGTATGTGTGTGTGTATTTATTTATAGGGCAGACCTGATTTTATCTAGTTAGCCATTTCTATTAAAAAATATTTGGAAGGAGGGATGTCAAAATCTTAAAGTAACGAACATTCTCTTTTCACTTTTAATGTATTATTGTTTTATTTTTTACCATGAGCATATGTTTTATCATAAACAAAAGTAAATCAATAATAAAGCCATTTTCATCTTGAACAAAACAAAGAGATCCTATTTGGGGCAGCAGACACCACCCCTGACTGTGGCCCCTTTGCCAACAGCCTACTCATAGACAGGGTAGAGATGGCATGAAGAGGTCCTCTGAGGAGCTCACACAGCCCCTGTGTCTGACCTCCAGTGTCCCTGCTGTTGGGCACAGTGATTCAAGGAGGCCTCACTTTTGGCTTCAGTTTGCAGGGCTGTAGGGATGGGCTTTTCAGCATGGCAGTTTCATTTGATCCTGTCTTTAAGGCTTTGACCTTTGATGAGCCAATAGTCAGGCCTCCAGGGATGGGCTGGACACTGAGGAGGAGCAACAGGAAGGGAGGGGTCCTGGGGTGCAGCCAGACCAGGCTTCTGGGAGTGGGGTGCAAAAAAGAAGGGTAGGGGCGATGATGTCCAATTTTGTTCACTTTTTGATGCTGTCAGGCAATGAAGCTGTCTGTATCTTTAATCTTGTCAGGGGACAGGAAAGATCTTTTTAATGATTTTTGAGCCATTTCAAAAGCTAGAGTGAAAAATAAAAGCTAATACCCTTTGTAGATGAAAACACTGAGATTGTTGAAAGTCTGTTAAAATTTTTCAAAGCAACCCTCTGATAGTTATTTTTCCAGAACAACAGAGCTGTTAGGTGTCTTTTAGGATTTGAGCAGCAGTGTGGGGTAAATCATGGCGACCAGGTCATGCTTTCAGTTGGAGTGTGGTCTCCTCACTGACTTGTATGTCTCCCGTCCTGATGACAGAGCAAACCTCACCGCTTCCGGAAAAATCCAGGTCTAGCTTGGGGAAGTGGCTCAGGCAACTAGAGATTCAGTGAATAATTCAGGGGAAAAACGTTTGCAGGAAAAATAAAATTGTTTTTGTTTTAACTACAATTTTTTTCAGGGCTTTTGCACAAACTCCAGCCCTTTTTTTGTGACCACAGCTCCCTGTTATCCAGGAGTCACTAGAAACTCGGCGGGTACTGTGAAAAACCTGAAAGCTACAATCATTTTGTTTCACACTGTGTGTGCATATGTCTATCTATTTATGAATATGCTCGTCCACTCGACCATCTCTTTTGTAAGGAGGTGAGTGAAACAGCACATAAACAAATCACCCCATGTTTCTGCCTAGGGTAGTGAGCACTGGCTTGATTCAGAAATTGAGTTGGAATCCCAGTTCTGTCTTCAGACTTGCTGTTTGACCTTGAGCAGTTTATCTAACACCTCTAGGCCTTGGTCTCCTCTTATATAAAATGAGAATAACACAGTCTCTTTCACGGCATTGTAGGGCCAAGCAATAATGTCCCTAAGGTGTCTCACCCTGTGCTTTGATCATACTAGTGACCGAAAAGCTGTTAATATGATTTTGTAAACACAGACATCCTAGAGGGAAGATGGTCTCCTTCCCCTAGTATCTGCCGCTGCGTGTAGTTCACTGCTTTGGACACAAGTGCATTTATTGCCTGTTTATTGAAGGGCTGGTTGATTAGACGATTAAGGAGCAACCCTGCTGAATTGAGTAGATCTGGAACATAAACTCTTCACTGCCAAGGGCTCTGGGACTGAGAAGGTAAAGGCAGTGAGAACTTTTCATTAGTTCAGTGAGGATTCAGTGGGGGAGGTGTAAACCCCTGCTCTGCATATGGGCCAATCAGCCCTACCTACCAAGCAGGAAAATTGTCCTTGGGTGTGTCTGGTTGTGAACAAGTAGGAAAGACCTAGCCTGCTACCAACATACTTCTGCTAACAGTAAGGCTTGCACATCTGTTTTCTAAAAAGGAAAGAAAAATTGCGTGCCCATTCACAGCAAAGCCATGAAGAGGATACAATAAAGGCTGCACAGTCAGAAAGGGCTAGGTTCAAATCTTGACTCTGCCACTTTTCAGCAGAGCAACTTTGGGCAAATTGATCTCTTGAAGCCTTCATTCCCCCGCTGTAAAATAGAAATAATAGAAGTTCTTCCAGCCTGGAGTTGCCATGAATATTAGTGACAAGCCACCTGATGTAGTGTCTGGAACAAAGGAACAAATAATGGTACCGACTGGCATCATGATGATAGTCCAATTTACTCTAATTCACTTGTACTTACTATGTCAGAAATTAGCATCAGATTTTTTCTAGTAACATTATAAGGTTAGTCTTGCTACTCTGCTGTGGTCTTGACAAGAATAACCCTCAAGGTAATGCCCCATAAAACGAATTCAGCTCTCATTTGTTGTCCACTGGACTGACTTGCAGGGCTTCCCAGAAGAGTGATTACCTTGGGAATGAAGGCCCCGCTCCATGACTCCATGCTTGACTTTCATGTGGCGTGTCAGGTTCCCCTTCAGGGTGAATTTGCTTGGGCAATAGAGGCACTTGAAGGGTTTGCTGTCTGAGTGCAGGTGCATGTGGCCCATCAGGTTGTGCATCCGGTTGAATTCCTTCCCACAAAGCTGTTGAAGATGGGGATGAGAACACAGGTTACTCTGCCCGAGTGAAGCCCCATCCAGGCCCCTGGAGCACAGATACCGCTTCTACTTTGTTTGGACATTGACATTTTAATCTGCTTGCAAGGAAAATGTCCATAAGGAAATCAGGAAGGAGCCTCAGAGGTGGAGCAAGTAGGGGTAGATTCATGAGATTTGTTCCTGGATTTCAGAGATCTTTAAATTCAAAGTAAAAATATCAAAGCTTGTAAAGCTTCTTTTGAATAAAAGCTTTTGAAAAGGAGAAGAGCTGATCTAAAAAGCAGTGGCTACAAGTGCTCCTCCTTTAATAATAAGAATGTGATTATGTGTTTAATATTTATGCAGCATTTGCAATATGGAAGGCATTGTTCTAAGTCTACCGTGGAATATCTTATTTAATTCTCACACCAATCATATGAGATGGTTGCTATTACCACCCCCATTTTACAGATGCACAATCTGAGGACTTACGTCACTTGGCCGAGGCATACAAGTAGTGGGTGCTGAAGCTGGGTTAATGAACTCAGGCCATCAGATGCCAGAGAACACATGGTCAACCACCAGACCATATTGTGCGTCTCCCAACACAACTCTTCTGTATCAGGCAGAAGAGACTAAAAGAGTACACTGTATTCTTATATACAATGTATTATTATAATACACTGTATTATTGTATACAATGTATCAGACAATGCTTTTTAAGTTGCTTTATTTTCTAATTACTGGCATGGATTTCAAAGATAAAAAAATGAAAAATCATCTAAGGAAGGAGTGTGTCTTTTCTCTGGGTAGAAATTTGAAGTAGTGAGAGTAGTATCTCAGGTGTACAGGAAGTAAGCATGTTTTATACTCTTTCTTTCTTTCTCGTCATTCTCTCTATTTCAATCAAAGTGCAAATACATGAAGGACAACTGGTTCTCCAACTGCTTTTGGAAGAGGAGCAGAACTCTCTTCTCACAGGTGATTTTGTATATGCAGAAAGTGTAACCCAGAAGCAGACTTCTCTGGGGGTGCTTTTGTTGTCCCCAAGCCTTACTAGAACAGGAAAATTTCAGCCCTTCCTTGGCTGTGGTAGGAGGAATGCAAACAGTGATTTTGTGTCTGTGATTGGACAAGAATGTTAAGGGAGGAGAATTCTCCTTCCCTCCCCAACCTCAGAGGCCAGTGGAGCTGGGGCTGCACTATGTAGTGAGAGAGGCCACAGAGACACTCAGGGTGAGGCATCCTCTGAGGCTTACACCAGTTTTCCTTTCTCACTGAGATATATTTTTAGGGCCAATGCTGGGGATTCTGGACTAATTTTTATTAATGAAGGCAATAATTTCATTAGTTGGCTATGGGAGATGAGTGTTGAGCTCGTCTTGAAAGAGTAGATAGACCTCTCAAATGATGATTTGGGGAGTTTAGCGTAGAAGAATGCTGGGTCCATGTATGGATAATAAATGGCTGGTTCTGTATTCTTGAATGATTCATGTTTGAGAATTGTAAGTACTTTCCTCACTTTTGCTCTCTCTTACTAGCATGAATGAATTTGGCCTACAAGGTGGGGTTCCAAGCTCAGCATCCAGACAGAGCACCTGCACACCACATTCATTTGAAAATGGTGACCTAAGAGGGGAAAAGGATGACAGAATTGGTCTAATTCCAACTTTCTCAAGAAAAGCAATATGTAAGATAGATGACTCTTTTATTCTCAATTGAGATAATTTATTAAGATGTATCAATCTGTGGCTCAGCATGCACATGTATAAAAGTTCTATTAGAGTTGTATTTATTAGCTTAATTTGCCCACTTCTCCACCATCATGGCTGAAAGGTTTTTTTTTTTTTTTTTGAGATGGAGTCTTGCTCTGTTGTCCAGGCTGGAGTGCAGTGGTGCCATCTTGGCTCACTGCAGCCTCCACTTCCCAGGTTCAAGTGATTCTCGTGCCTCAGCCTGCCAAGTAGCTGGGACTACAGGCGCCTGGCTAATTTTTGTATTTTTAGTAGAGATGGGGATCTCTGGCCATGTTGGCCAGGCCAGTCCCAAACTCCTGACCTCAAGTGATCCATCCGCCTCAGCCTCCCAAAGTGCTGGGATTACAGGGGTAAGCGACCATGCCAGGCCAAAAAGAAGCTTTGAACCTAGAGATTCTACATTAGGCATTTCCAGTCACGGGTCATTTTTAGAAAAAGCTTACCTCATTTGGATTGTGGGATGGTTCCTGGTTATTTGGAGTGAAGCTGCTGTTACAATTGCTGAGTATAACCAGTATTTGGTTCAGATATGTTCTCACTCAGGAGACTGCAACATGCATTAAAGCTTTGCCTGCTTTTTTATTTATTATCTGCCTAGTATTGGCGTGACACATCATAGTTCCTCAGTAAGCATCTGCTGAGTGAGGAAAGGGGTGGGAAACATAGCCACAGAAGAATTGATCAAAGGAAAAGCCATGAGTGGTTAAGGACAAGGCATGTAGCGGGAGAGAAGCTGAAGGCCAGAAGATCAATTAGGCTACTGCACTAGTCCAGGCATGAACGGGGTCTGGTGGTCCTATAGGCCAGAAAGAGGTCATTGAAAAGAAGTGACAAGCACCTTCTGCACTTGGCTCGCATGATGAGAGAAATTCTTTCAGTTATTATCTGTGGTTGCTGAAGCCTTAGAAACTGAACTGGTCTGAGAAGGTTTTGGAAAGGGGATGGAATTTTAGCCTAACTGTGAAAAATGTGTAGAGTGCAGTTTGTTGTACACAAAGATAAAGTCTCTTCATAAGATATTTTCAGACACTTCAGTCAACCTTACACCACAAGTAAGGTAACTACTATTGTGACAATGATCAAATTCTTGTTGCTGCCACACCTTCTGGGACCTTGGGGTACTGTAGACCTTGCAATTCACCTGCCCCAAGGCCCCATCTATTTCCCTTCCCCAACTCCATGCACAGGGGTGTGCGCCTGGTAAAATGGTGTCTGGGCTCTAAACAGCATCCCAGGGAGTCTCCAATGAGCTGACTTCCTTTTCTTTGCAGCCAACTCAGTATCAAGCACAGGACTACACATATGGTACACTTCTGAATGCCTAAGTCTTTGGTTGGGGAAATAAACAAGTCAGGGAAATATCATTACTTCATGCAAAATTCTACAAAGCAGCCATCACCAGCTCTCATCCTTTCCCCACAAAACCTATTAGTTTTCAAACTAAACTCCTCAGTGGCAGAAGGATAGAGCCAATTAACACAGGACCTGAGATACTCGGGCTCCATTCACACCTGGGCGGTAGGTACTTAGCTTCTTCCTCTCAGCCTCTGACCTTCCACCAAGCCTTTAGGTTCTTATCCAGAACACTTGGCCTTCTCACCTTTCACAGAAGATTGTCCTCATCTGAAAACACCCAAGTGTATGGAGATATTTTATGTCTGTGAAACTCAAGAGAGAAACCTCTCACACACTGTTAGTAAAGAGAGGCCAGAGAAAGAGGATGGGGCCAGTGAATCACGGTGCTCTTGGGTGGAGCCTGAGATGCGAGCCCCAAGCAGAATTGTCACAGTAGGGGATGGGAGTTAGACGAGAGGGAGGAGGAATGGATGGGAAGGACACCAAATCTCTAGGTTCTTCTCCAGAGAAAAGCAGCCATTGAAGTCAAGGTCTCCTTAAATCATGCGATGTGAAGCTAAGAGTGTGCCCAAGCAGGACCTGCTGAATCATCTCTGCCAAGGTCTGTGGAGATGAAAATAGGAGTGGATGTTGGTTCAGGAAGCCGCTGGAGTGGTGAGGACTCTGATCTCATTGCGCAGGTGCACATCTCCACCAGCGTGCCCCCGCTTGACCTCTCAGTCACTCCGAGGAGCACCGTCAGTGTGTCTTGACATGAAATCTCAGCTTCTCCATCCACCCGCTTTTTAAGATGGAGGTGGACTTCAAAATTTAATAAAAAATGGAAACAAATATTTTAAAGTGTCCTTTAAACATGGGTTGCATGGGTTATTAGGCTTTGAGATGTCAGAGTAGAGAGAGGAGGTGTAGACACAGAAGGACAGAGAGCTTGCTCCATTTTCTCTTCTGTATAATGTTGATAATAATCATTGTTTCCTATGAAGGTTGTTGTGAGGATCAAGTGAGATAATTCACAAGAAGGACTTGGCAAATAGTAAGAGCTCAATAAATATTAGCTCTTTTTACTATCATTATTGTGTATATAGTAGATTCTTTTACATTGCAGAAATGGAAAGCTCTTTGAAGATGAGGGGAATATTAAAGGAAGAGCCAAATGAGGAATCTGCTTAGTAAATATACCCACCAGGCTACTTGGAGTGTAGTAGAAATGCAAGCGGTTGTGCCTGCCCCAGGTCTAGGAAATGAGGATGGAAAAAGAGGCTTCATTCAAGGTTCAGGGCTGGGAGAGGGCCGAGTTATTTGGCTCCCCCATCCTTAGTCTGCCCTTTGAACAGCTGACGGATGCCTGTGTGCTCCGGGCCTCCTCGTCCCGGCCTCCTGGCACCCTTCTCCTCCCTGGTCCAGGGCCTGGAGGCACCTCAGGCACTTGCCATGAACCCCAGTGGCCGTGCTGACAGCCATGGAGAAGTCGGCTGTGGCCAGAGACAGGGTGATAGCAGTGGGCAGCCACTGGGCTGGGGCCAGAAGCAGCACACCGCCTCGCCCCAGTCAGCCTGGTGTGAGCTTTAGAAATGAGATGCACCAGGAAGCCTGTGTTTTCCTATTCAGAGAGAAGAGGTCAGAGAGCTGCGGCCTGCAGCTGAGGAGAATGGCCTCCGTGAAACTGCCCTTCCCGCACATTCTTCTCCCTCTCTCTCTTTTAATAAGAAGGGTGTTCCTTTCCTCAAAGGGAGAGAGAGGGAGGGAGGGAGAGAGAGACTGTAAACTGTCCAAAAGGACCGTGAGAAAACAGGAAGCTTTGAAAAGTACAAGAGAAAGCAAGATGAAATCTATTTGCAGGCGGTCCCCTGGGGACATGTGAGGCATTGTTAAGCAGGCAGTTCATACGGCTATATCCTTCCTTCTGCTGAGGAGGGCTTTGCTGCCAAAAGGCTGCTATCTGGTCACTGCCTTAACCCCCTCCATGCCAGCCTGAAAACTCTGACCCCAAGCACTGGGCCCCTCAAAGCCCCCCATCTGGTTTCTTCCTTCCTGGAGCGTCAAAGAAAGTGAAGGGAAAATGGAGCCAGTTTGACAACAGTGGTGGAACCCCTCTGCAGGGAGATCTCATCCCTATTCTGACAGCTCTGCCCTCTGGCCTTCAGCCTTCTGCTACAGACAAGGTTTCAGATGACCTGGTGATTCATAACTTAGGCAGCTGCCGGCTTCACCCATCTCAAAAGAGAATTTGTCCCGGAAATTCTGGATGGCTGCTTTTCCTGGACAGGTTTCCCGAAGACGGCAGCTGGTTCTTTGCTGTTGTGGAGTTTGGCCACTACAAGGATAGGCTCCAAATCAACCCCTGTGTGCTTACCCAGAATCTGGGAAGCATATTTCTGAAAAGTGGCTTAAGTCTACAGGCGCAGGTCTCTGGAAAAACTCCAGCTGGCTCCAAGAAGCACGAGTCCAGAAGTCCAGCCAACAGCAAAAGAGCCCAGAAGGGCAGTAACTTTTTTATAAGGAAAAAAAGAAAAGAAACATGGAATGGAAACCTTTCCTCTCCTCTAATTTTCCATCCTATTGTGAATGCCTAATCCCACAGTGACTGAACATTTCTGCGTGCTAGGGACAGCTGTTTCCACTGAGCACAGGGCTGGAGAAGATCAGTTCATATTGAGACAGGAGGAAGGATGCATGTTAAGAAGGAATTTTAATGGTGAGAATCCCAAAGAATTAGAATCTGTTACTAAAAGCCTCTTCCTTGCTGTGAGTTTTTGGGTAAAGGAGAGAGAGCAAAGACTGCCTCTTCTGCCCAGCCATGTCAATCACAAGACATGAAGTGGATGGCTCTTCCCTGTTATGGCAACAAAACACAAGTTCAGTTGCCTGGCTTGTACTCCAACACCACGGAGCAGCCAGCCAGCCATGTCTCTCAGATGGCTGTGAATTGCATTGCAATGGGCAAATGGCCCTCCATCCCTCTGTCAACTCCCAAATCCCCAACAACCTTCAACCAAGGCCAAATTTCCAAGAATCTAGCACAGCATAGTTGGGAAGCAAGAACCACAGGACAGCATCGTGAGATGGCTCACGCCACAATGTGACCTGGAGCTAGTTTACAAATGCAAAGAGCCTTGTGACATAATCTGTAAACCCAGACATGCTCTGCAAGTCTGTTGAAATGAAGAAGGGCAATGGTACAAAGAGGGCACCCAGCAGGGTGACACTGATGGGAGATGGGGACAGGGAGAGGAAGACCCTGACTGTATGCTTTGAGCACTGTCTCAGAGACAGAGGGCTGTGAGTCAAGGTGGCTGACACTCATTCTTGTTTCACAAATGGCTAAGAATGGAGAAGGCCCACCTTCTCCATTGCTTCACAAGAACGCCCTTTCACATCCTATTCTTTTTGTCTGATGATAGACGACACTCTCTGGGGAGCCTCCTGACCTCTAGTGAGGTCTCCTGAGAGGACTTACCAACAGGAAGAAGCAACCTTTGCAAATGATCAGTCCAATTCCTGTGCCAGGCCCATCTCTCCCATTGTAAAATATAAGCTGTGCGTTGTTTCAAAGCTGGCATTCTACTTTATAAACCACTCTCTTATGGGTTGTGATGGTGTGGACCAGACATGGAGCCTCATCTAACCTCAAGAAATGGGTAAAATAGTTTCTGAACTGTAAAGCTGAGCATCCAACATCTTTTGGACCATGTACATGCACCATCATTGGAGTGGAGCAGGAAGGAGCCATCGTTCATGAAGGGAGGCCCTGAACATCAAGCTGGGATTGCTCATTGCATCAAGGGCCCAGGTTACATAGCACCTTGCAGTCTCTTGTGCACTAATACTAGAGAGAACCCTCTAGATCCTCAGATACTACCTGGTCCAAGAAGTCCTCCAAGCCCCTGAGGGTAGAGAAGCAGAAATGCCTTTGTACCCTCAAACCACACACAGCCTACACTAGCTTTGCCCCCTGACCTAACCCTATATTTCAGGAACATTTGCTGCCTGGTTTTACCACTGCTACTGGACCAGAATTGATGAGGTGGAGGTAGGAGATGGCTGAACTCGACAGATGTGAATTTTCAGGGGATTATAAACTATGTTAATGGCTCCCTTCATATTTTATCAACTTGACTCCACCACTATCAGTTGATAAGATTAAAAATTCAGTTAATGCTTGAAGCCCAAGAGTAAACTCAACACAAGGAATGAAGAATGGCAAAGAGACCTGCTTGAACCTCCATTGTAGGAGACAGTAAACCCTTTGCAAGAAGAAACAGCTCTGTGAAATGTGAAGTGCTCTGGGGGCTCAGTGAAGTGGGAAGGAAACGAAAGAAGTCCCTAAAGAGAGAGAGAAGACGAGGCCGTGGAGTCCATCGCCGCATGCAGCCAAGGCCTCACCTCATGGGCATACAACACAAGGTCCCATAGTCAGAAAGCTCCTGAGTTTGGCTTAATGCTCTGCTTCCATCATCTTTAACTCCTGGTAATGTTTGAACAAGGAGCCTTGCATTTCCATTTTGCATTGAGTCCTGAAAAAGATGTGGCCTGTGCTGCATGAAGCTGACTCTCGCTTTAGACGGATGTAAATTGACTTTCGAACCACTGGGAATAAGAAGAAAAGGAGGGGAAACAGAAGTGGGTGGCAGGAAAAGGGCTGGAGGGAGAAGCCTCCCTCTCCCACCTCTGGACAATGCCCACACAGGTCTAGGGAAGCTCTGGTGTCTGACCCCTCACCCCTTCCAAGAGTTGCCAACACAGGAAAGAAGTCAGCTTCACAGGGGATTCCTTCAAGTGGGGCCACACTGCAGAGGTACTAAAGCAGGAACAGTCCCTGGAAACAGGGAACCCCACTTCAGGAATATAGATCAGCAGAGTATCATTTGAACCCGATTAGGTACCCAGTAGCAGAGAGAAAAAACCTCCATTTCAAACAGAAGGGCTGTAACGATATCTGAATGTGGTAATTTCCCTCTTCTTCCCCCTCAGCCTTCTTCATGACCGGATGACACTTGGCCAGTACATCACTCGGATTAAACCCAGTCATGGCCAATGCTCTCTCCTCATTTTAGAAGTAGAGAGAGGAAACACTCTTGTGAGGTGGGGACAGCCTCGGGGAGCCGGAGCATTTCTGAGTAATGCCCGTCAGCGCCTTGGGCTTTACAAATCTCCAGCTCACACGTTTTCTCGGCTGATGAAATACAAACCCAACCAAATTAGTCTAACAGATATTTTAACAAAGATGCTCCATCCCTCTGCTACATGGCACTTAGCAATAGGTGAAAGGCACTTGAAGTGACCGTGCTCGCAGTTATTCCACAGCCCCAGCAAGCATTTCTGAGGGCCTCTGAGGGGCTAGCTTTGGAATCCCTCTCACCGTCTCTAGGAGGCCTGCCCTCAAACTATACATATGGCTCAGCCCAAGTGTCAAGAGGCAAGGAGAGGAGAGGAGGTGGCGGTGGGTGGGGGGGAAGCTGTGCTAGAAGCTTCTCTGACTCTTTTCTATGTCCTGCTCATTGCCTTGTAAAGAGAAGAAGGCTAAACTTGCTTTCTCCTCTCTAGAACAAAAGGCTCTCCACATCACTTGCATCCTTTAACAGCCTCCTTCTCCAAAAGGGCCTTCCAGCCTCAGACCTTTCCCTAGTGCCTGGCTCTACCCCTGGGCATGGATGCCACAGTGAGAC
Organism: Pan paniscus; assembly: GCF_029289425.2. Lineage (NCBI taxonomy): Eukaryota > Metazoa > Chordata > Mammalia > Primates > Hominidae > Pan > Pan paniscus. Next base: position 42,858,239 of record NC_073253.2, on the reverse strand, counting down.
AAATAGGGCAGGCTCCTTAGGGACCTCCAGCCTGGCATGATGTAAGTGGGGTGTGCAGAGAGGGATAGAGTGGCAGATGGGACCTGGGGTTGGCCACGGACCTACTCTGAGCCCCCGTAGCCCCACTGATGAAACAGAGTAGAAGGCTCCCTGGGGACCCTTTCCCATCAGGCATTTGCACAACCCTCTGGTTCCTCTCTAGTCCCACTGCCCACCTTGCATTTGAAAGGCTTCACGTCAGAGTGGACGATCATGTGTGCCTTGAGGGTCTGCTTCTGCACGAAGCTCTTGTAGCAGAGGTGACACTGGTAGGCGCGGATGTTGGTGTGGATCAGCACGTGTCGCTTCATGTTGGCCAGCAGGGTGAACTCCCGCCCACAAATCCCACACTTATGCTCCTTCACACCCTGCAGGGAGGCAAGATTCAGAAAAGTGGTGATTGACAGGTAACATGCTTTCATCAGGATCATAGGCTTCATTTTCCTCTCTGCCACATAAATCCACAAAGAGCTTGGTGATAGATGTTGAGTTTCAAATGGTGTAGCTTCAGCCTTGTTAAATTACTATTTTCTTGAAAAGTGTTGATTATATAATCTTTTTTTTCCTTCTGAAAACCATAAACTAGCCAGACTATTAGAGGAAAAGAAAGCTCTTGTTTTTGTTGTTCCAGCTGCTGCTGGGGTTAAGTCTCCGGTGATAGTTCTTGAGGATTAACAGGCTTTTAGTAAGAGCACTATGGGCTGATATGCAATATGAGTCCATAATCCAGCTTTCATGATAATGAAAAAAAAATCTTCCAAAATGATATTATCATTTCCCTTATGGAAACCAATGTTCTCTTGGGTTCTCATTAATGGACTTGAAAATCCCAGAACAACTTATATCCACACTGCAGTAAATTACAACTTAAATTACAACTTGATAATCACCCTCTCAAGTTGGTCCCCTGGGTTCCCACAGGCCACACTGACCTCCACAATGACATGGTTATGGAGCCTTCCCTAAGCCAGCTCCTTCTTATAAAGAAATTTGGCAAGAGATAGCTTTCTGAATTAAGGAACAGGACAGGAGGCTTTCTTGTTTCCTTGCTGTGCATGAAGGTGTGTTTGAACCAAGGCCCTTAATTGAGAGCATTTCCAGGGACTCACAGCTTGAGCCAGGCATTCACTAATCCTGACTATCCACTGCTTCCCCACAAAGGCCTTTGCAAGAGGTCTTGACCCTGAATGACTTTTGGGAAGAAAAATTTAGAGAACCAGGGCACTAAACTGAAGGTTATCATAGGATTAGAACAAGTTACTTAGTTAACAACTGTACCTGATGAAATCCATATTGCCTGGTATTCATAGTGGCTGAAGGAGGGAAGGAGGGATTCCAAGCTCATCTCTGACTCTCTCTGTCTATGTTTCCATTTCTTTACTTTGAGGCATGGTAAGAAAGAACCACTCTGCAGTTCTGGTGGGCCCATGGTACTAAATGGTGGATTCAGGTCTCTGCCCAGCTGTTTACTGGCTGTAAAACCTTAGATGAGTCGTGCGGCCTTTTTTAGTGAAGGCTTCTCATCACAAGATGAAGTGGTGGGTCATGAGAACCCTGGGGTTCTTTCTAACTCAAGCACTGTCTAGTCCAGATCATGGTACATGAGTATGCATTTATGTTAATAAGGAGACCTAGAAATCAACCTCCTTTAGAAATTAAATTTTGATTCTGCCTATGGAGATGAATCTTTAAAATGTAGTGCATATTCAAACACTCAGTTTAAGATTATAAAATTAATGAAAAACATTTTCTTAATGGATTTTAAATTTTATTTTAGCATCTTTCTTTTTTTTTTTTTTTTTTTTTGAGATGGAATCTCACTCTGTTGCCCAGGCTGGAGTGCAGTGGCGTGGTCTCGGCTCACTGCAAGCTCCGCCTTCCGGGTTCACGCCATTCTCCAGCCTCAGCCTTCCGAGGAGCTGGAACTAACTACAGGTGCCCGCCACCACGCCCGGCTAATTTTTTGTATTTTTAGTAGAGACGGGGTTTCACCGTGTTAGCCAGGATGGCCTCGATCTCCTGACCTCGTGATCCACCCGTCTCGGCCTCCCAAAGTGCTGGGATTACAGGCATGAGCCACCGCGCCCGGCCAGCATCTTTCTTCTCTCAAGATTTTCTCTGGGCTTGGCTCTGATCCATTTGTCCTGAAACCAAGGAGACGTTTCTGCTTATCACTGTTTTCAGAATTCTTTAAAGAGAATTCTGTGTCCAAAGTAAGATTCACCTGTAGGCTGGCCTAGAATGCAAATGAGCAGGAGCCTGGACACAACTTTAAGGCAACAAAGGAAGCTGTTGTCTCTCTGATAGGATCAGTGGAATCACAGAGTCGGAGCCTGTCAGGTGGTCAGGGGTGCGAACAGGGAAGCAGGTGGAAAAGGGGAAGTGTTCACTGTAGAGTGGCCAAGGCACAGGTGCCTGTGTCAGAGATTCCTGAGTGACCTCCCATGCCTCAGTGTCTTCAACTGCAGATCGGGAGTAGCTCTTAGAGTTGTTGAGAAGTAAATGAGGATTAAATGAAGAGTGAAACACCTGTCATATAGCAAGTGTTCAACAAATACTACCTCTCACTGTTTGCTGACACCTCTCATTAAAATGTATTTTGTTTTCTAATTCAAATGAAACTTATTTCAGACACCAGGCTGTTTCTCCCATTTTGACTTCATTTTCTACCATCTTACAGGATCTTCATATGCTCTAAAATGCACTTTTGATTCCTTTCCCACACATAAAGGAGCCCCTGAAGTTAGCGAATGGTCCCCTTTATGGCTGAATCCCAGTCTGGGTCCTTTGTTGATGGTTCCTGCACTTGGCAGGCGACTCCCCTCTGGATAGTATCTACAGGTGCCTTTTGTAGGGCAGGAGCTGTTTGTGCAGAGCCCACAAGGCAGCCACACATTTCATCTCTGCTGCAGAGCCAGAAAATACCCTGTGTTTTGTCCTAACCTAAGAAGTGAAACGTATTATAGCACAGCAGAAACATTATCTTGGCTGGGCAAAGTCCTCTCCTGACCTTTCAGAATTAAAGAATGCTTTAGAAACTCTGGCTTGCTAGAAGTCTTTCCTGCCAAGAAAACCACTTGAGGTTAAGGGTGTGAGAGTAGGAGTCAGTGGGGGCAAAACTCCCTCTCGGAGGCTCAAAGCAGGTTCCATACTTTAGCTGGGGTAAGATTTCAGGAACACCACTAGGGCCTTGTTTTAGTTCAGCCTGAATGACTCCAGGGCTATGGTCGCAAACTGGGCTGAACTCAGACTCTTGGGCCTGTATTTCCCCTTGAAGACCTGAGCACAGAGAAGATCAAACAAAACCAAACAGAGAAGGATGCTTTCTCATGCCTCCTACAATGTAAACCACAGGGCACTTCACCCAGCTAGGCACGGGTCCAACGCAGGGAGGCATAGGCCCTGCCGGCCTCAGCCAAGCTCTGCTTCCCTTGGAGAACTTGCATATGAAGCAGGTCTCACAGTTGAGGGAGAAAACAATCCAAAAAGTTTTCCACTGCTTCAACAGTAGAAGACGAAGAGAATTATCCAGAAGGTGCTCCCTGGCACATCCCAGGCACAGAGCTGATCTAGGGTCTGATGACACACTCATGCTAGTGCCCTGGATGAAGTTTCTAGAAACCGAATCTGCAAGATTCTTGGAGGCTAGGGAGCATCCTTCCTCATCTCCTCTGCAAATGTCTGCATTTATTTCTAGGCCTACCTTAGAGTCTAGAAGGCTGCTGGGGCAAAGGGCTTGGTCGAGAATCGTTCTCTCTTATTTAAACGTGAGGAAGGACCTCAGGGCTCGGCCAAGGGACCGCTTGTCCGGGGTAAGGTGCAGAGCGGCACAGGCGTCCTGCTCCCCAGTGCTCTGCTCAGGGCCCCGCTCCTCTTCCCAAGGCCCCGTCCGCCCCACCAGAGGCCCCGCAGTACCTTGTGGGTGAGGGAGTGCTGCTTGAGGTGGTGCGGCTGCACAAACTCCATGCCGCACTCTGAGCAGATGTAGGGCCGGATGTCCTTGTGCTTCATCATGTGGTTCTGCAGCTGGCTCGGGTACTGGAAGGTCTTGTCGCACTCGGAGCAGTTGTACTGGATGGGGCCCCGGTGCGTGGTGAGGTGTCTCTTCAGCTGGGCCAAGGTGGGGAAGTCGAGGCCGCACTCCACACAGATGTTCTCGCGCCCACTGGCGTGCTTGGCTTCGTGGGCCTTGAGCTCGCTGGGGTAGGCAAAGCCGCGGCCGCACACGCGGCAGTTGTGCGGCTTCACCTCGCTGTGCTGCATCATGTGGCGCTTCAGGTGGCTGGTCTGGGTGAAGGCCTTGTGGCACACCTGGCACTTGTGGGGCCGCGTGCCCTGGTGGGTCAGCATGTGGGTATGCAGGTGGCTGAGCTGCTTGAAGAGCTTCCCGCAGTGCGTGCACGCGTGCGGCTTGATCCCACTGTGGCCCAGGATGTGGGTGACCAGGTTGTATTTGGAGGTGTAGGACTTCTCGCAGGTGGGGCACTGCCAGCGCTTCTGCGAGCCGCCCACGTCCACGTAGTAGCTGTCATCGATCTGCACGTTCACGTCCACCCTCTCCACCTTCTGCTTGGTCTCCTCGCTCTCCTGGGGCTCGGCTTTCCGGGGCAGCAGAGGTTCCGGGGGCTGCTTGGGCAGGAAGGTGTGCCGGCTGAAGGGGAAGGGCGAGGACGAGGGCACGAAGAAGGGGAACATGAGGCCCGGGTGGACTTTGGGGTAGTAGGGGTAGGGCGTGGGCAGGAATGGAGTGGGCGTCGGCTGGGGCCACACGGCGCTGGGCTTAATGGGTTCCTGCTTGACGGGCTTGCCCCCAAAGTGTTCCAGGCTGCGGTAGAATTGGAAGCCCACGTTGCACAGGTCAATCATCTGAGAGTCATACTTGGGGCGCGGGGGCTGCGGGAACAGCAAAGGGAGGTTGGGAAGGCCGTGGTTTTTGTTCTCCTCTGAGTGGAGGGCGAGGGTGACTTCTTCTGCAGGGTGGTTATAGGGCATCTTTGTGGGCATGCTCTTCCGTTTCCTAGACCCTGCTCCTTCGAAGACCCCGGGGAACCCATCTAGGTCTCCTGGAGGAGGTTCATACCGAAACTGGGAAAATGGCCCTCGGAGAGCTTCTGGGAAGGGGTGTCTTTGGGGAGCCTTTCCCCGAGAAGCCACTGGCTGCAGGCAGTGGGGAAAGGAGGGGGTCTTCTTCACAGCCAAGTTGAAATGCACATCCTCATCTTTGATCATCTTCATTTCCTTCTGCATCCTTGGCAATTTTCCTTTAAAGAGAAAGAAACTTGTGTGTTTTGGTTTGGTTTTGTTTAAAATCCTCTTTTTCCTTAAGGATTCTGGCTATTTATCAGTACTAATTTATGAAGAGTAATACTTGCTTAATATGGACCCTCATTTATCCTAGGGCTGTTCAAAATATCGCTTTTCTTTCTCCTTGCAAACCCAGTTATCAATATGGATAGCACTGGCCTCTTGGGGTGACCAAGAGGTACCAAAGTACCTCTTTGATCAGGGTACCAAAGTCCAGATAAATGAAATGACATTCTCAAGTTACATAGGTACTCACTGAAGGAGTGAGCACTAGACCCATTCTGCTGCAGCTTTTCAATCTGAGTTGTAATTACATCTACTAATGGTGATTGGAAAGTGACTTTTAGGGTCTTTTCTTTTGTGTAAGGAAACCAATTTTCACTGCTACTCCCTTGCTTGGGCCTTTGCTGCTGGAAAATGAGGATATTCAAAGCCTCATAGGAGAAGGGATGTTAATGCTTAACTCAGATCTAATCGTTTCTGAGTATCCGCTCTGAGTAAGGTGTGCTACTAAGGCATAGGGAGTGAATGACATAAACATGATTTTAAAAAGCATATTGAGTAGCTCAATGTTATAAAGTCATCCTGGCAATGTACACATTCCAGTCTTAAACCTGAAGCAAGCTGGAATGAAATATTCCTTTATTATGTGAAATAAAGCCACACATGGGTCTCTCCTTTCAGACAGGTGTCAAAGTAAGGGGCAGGCTTGGTGACTCCTTTGGTGCCTGACATGTCCCCTGCTGACACAGCCGGTTACTGTGTCCTGAGACATAGGCATGTCTGAAAGAGCTGGTGGTGGGACTAGAGTCTGAACAAGGGGCAGTGTTTTTCACGTCTCCTTGCCAGTTTTCTTTCTTTCTTTCTTTCTTTCTTTCTTTCTTTCTTTCTTTCTTTCTTTCTTTCTTTCTTTCTTTCTTTCTTTTTTTTGAGATGGAGTCTGGCTCTGTTGCCCAGGCTGAAGTGCAGTCCAGTGGCACAATCTTAGCTTACTGCAACATCTGCCTCCTGGGTTCAAGTGACCCTTGTGCCTCAGCCTCCCGAGTAGCTGAGATTACAGGTGTGCGCCACCACGCCCTGTTAATCTTTGTATTTTTAATAGAGACGGGGTTTCACCATGTTGGCCAGGCTGGTCTTGAACTCCCAATCTCAAGTGATCCACCCGCCTCGGCCTCCCACAGTTGTGGGATTACAGCGTGAGCCACTGCACCCATCCTTGCCAGTTTTCTGTCTTCTTCATATGGATACTGACAGAATGAACCAAGTGCTAACTCCACATTTCCAGTGAGGGTCAGTTCTACCCAAGTCCTCTGAGTTTGAGTGAGATCAATCCCTTTTGCTCATCAGATGCTCCCATGGAGCCAGCTGGCTTGGCCAGGTGTAAGGCCAGGTGTAAGAGCCCTCCAGGTGTGGGGCCACTGGAGACAGGGCTGACATAGAGTCTTAGACTAACTCAGGGCTCTAGCCCTTGGGATTGTCTACAAACAAGGCAATATGGGGTGAAGGTCCCAGGGCTGAGAGGGCCAACAGTTTTCAGTGATTTTCTATGGTCCTTGGCGAGTCAGATACAGCTTTTACAATGATCCAGCTGTTCTTAAATTCTTAAATGGCATGTGTGTCTTTTTGGGAGGCTTGAGAGCTGCAGTACAATTAAAACAAAAATGAGCCTTTTTTTGTTTGGTTACCTAGTCTATATACAGACAATCCAATGAGGAAAAAATATGTGCCTTATTATATAACTATCTGGGCATTATTTAAAGCTGGACAGATAACTAAAAAATAATGCTTAATATTTGCTTTGTGTTTATGTGAGTGGAAAGATAGCCCTGGCTTGTCTTTCTTACCGTGGGTTTGGGGCTTAGTAATTATGAGCAAGCTCTTGTATGTCCAGCAAATGGGAGGCCCAGCCTGTGTCTTAGCTTTGCTTCCTCCTAAAATTCTTATTGCAATGCTAGATCTTCTTCCACTGCTGCCTCAAGGGCCAGGCAATTGTAGGAAGTGACAAGGGCAGTGGGAGAATGAAATGTCTAGCTTTATGAGACCCGGAGGGGTGTGGGTGGGTGAAATGAGAGTCGTGCTGCGCTATCAGAAAGGACCAGCAGGAGGATGGGGAAACACAGGTTATTTGATGGTTTTTCTTGTTTACTAAATCATCTCTTAGCTTGCAATCCAGCAGGTCCTGATCTCTAGATTCACATAGAGTTATAGAGGGTGTGGCCCTGGCCCAAGAATTTGTTGCATCTATAAAAATAATTGACTTTCAACAAGACTAAATGTGTCCTGCTGAATTGGAGGGGAAAATGGAAGATCTTTTCCCTATTATTTCATTTGGAACACAGTTGGTTTATAACCCCTTGAGAGATAAATTTCTTTTAGTAGAAAGGCTGCTCAGATTGGAAAAGTCTCTTCCAGACTACAAGTACCTATGGCAAACCATTGCAGAGCCCATCGAGAAGCAAACTGGTTCTCTTTTTAAAAATTTCCTCTGATTAAAAGAGGCAATAATTCCTGGTACATGCTAGAGAGCTTGGGTTGAGAATTAGTGAAAAAGAAACATGTCAGAACCTGGGCCAAAACTTACTGAGTTTCCTGTGTATTTTATTATTAAGAAGTTACTTCTTCTTAAGTACATGGCTAATGACGTGTTGTATCTTTATACAACGTGCTGTAGCCTATACTGGAAAGCTACCGACTTGGAATGGAATGTTATCACTAATTGTGAAACGGAAGTTATTTCAGTCTATGCACGTTATTATTGCCTTTGTTTAATATTTTTGTTTTTAGTTATGACATAATCAACTAATTGTTTCCTTTTAATACATTAGGAGTTGTAATCTACTCCTAATATAATGTTAATCTCAAAAGCATATTTATTTTCAGCATTTGAATTTTTGTCACCATTGTCCTAGTAAAGCAAAAAAAAAAAAAATGTTGAACAGAGATGATGTGGCTATTTCTTTAAACATAAATGGCACAATTATGTCCCCAAATGCAGAGACTTTAGGTGCATACATTTTAATTTTTTACATATCTTAATGTCATAATATTAATTTCCCCCAGTTTCTGTGTGTATGTATAATGATTCTCCCACCCTTAAAATAGTAGTCTGTGCACACTAGAATAAAATCAGAAACCCAGAAGGTTTTTTAAAAAGTAGGATCTCGGCCGGGCGCAATGGCTCATGCCTGTAATCCCAGCAATTTGGGAGGCTGAGGCAGGTGGATCACGAGGTCAGGAGTTTGAGACCAGCCTGGCCAAGATGGTGAAACCCGTCTCTATTAAAAATTCAAAAATTAGCCAGGTGTAGTGGCGGGTGCCTATAATCCCAGCTACTTGGGAGGCTGACGCAGGATGATTGCTTGAACCCAGGAGTCGGAGGTTGCAGTGAGCCGAGATTGCACCACTGCACTCTAGTCTGGGTGACAGAGCAAGACTCTGTCTAAAAAAAAAAAAAAAGAAAATGTAGGATCTATCCAGGGAAATTTTTACAGACATTTAAAACAGCAGTCCCTTTCTGAATACAGATGTTTTTCTGCATAAAGACCTTAAGGATCATCACCGGTCCCTACAGAGGTCAAGGAGAACTAGATCTGATTTCCCCTTGGCCTGCTTGAAAGAGAGATCAGCTGTGGCTGCTTCTAGCTATTAATATCCCTGCCTTTGAGCACCAGCACCAGGTGATAAGGAGAAGCCCGAGATGGTGAAACAACAACAACAACAAAATCTAGCAAACAAACCATCCTGGGGAAGGGGAGTGTTGAAGGGAAAAGCAGGGGAAGGATGTCTTCCTGAGGAGGTAATTTATCTTGAAATCAGTCAAGTTAAAATTCTGGGTGTCCTCAGCAAAAATATTAATAGATTCATAGAAAACCTCAATGTGTACCACCCACATGCTCCCCTCTATTTCTTAAAGTAGATCCACAGGCACCCATAAAACTGACAGGATTCTTATGCAGGAGGCAGGAGAGGCTTGGGGATGGCAATCTGGTTAGGAGACCCAAAACATGAGGAGGTGGGGCAAGGCCTCCTCTGAGTCATTGATCCATGGCTGCCTCCAGAGGCCCTGGAGAAAACCAGCAGGTTGTAAGACAGTTCCCCACCAGAAAGAGTTGAAACAACATGCAAAAAGAAAGAAGAACTGAAAATGTAAAAGCCGCTGCGTGTGGGATAATGGAAAGAGCGTTGGTTTGGAGCCTGAAAGTCTAGGTTTGAATGTTGGCTTTGTGCTAGCAGCTGTGGGAGAGTGAGTAAGTTACTTTTGAGGTTTGATTTTCTCATTCATGAAATGGGAGTTAGGATATCCTCATAGGGTTGTTGGAAATTTAGAATGTGTATGAGAAAGTATGTTAAACACTAGACAGTATGCTGCCCTTAAGGAGTGAGAAAGAGTGGACAGGAGAGGGGGACTGGGTTGTGATCAGTGGTTTGATGCTGTCTGACATCATGTCTGTTTTCTAAGCTGAAGCTCTTGATCGTGACTCATGGCATCTGGGCCTCTGCCTTGCAAGTTAACCAAGACTTTACCCATTTATCCTGAGTTGGTCTTGTCACAGCAGCGAAGGTGAACCACGCTCAAAAAGGCTATGGATAAGGCTAGGGTGAGTTTATTCATACCATGTGGCGATAAACCATGTAGTTAAAGAATACCTCCCCATCCCTTCTCTATGGCTGTTTTTGCTATTACGGAGATGTTTTCAAGCTTATATTAATAACAGTCTGCTTTGATGAATGGGGAGTTGAAGCAAAGGCTGATCTCATGAGCTATTTCAGCCAGTGTGTGAGAAACTGAAACATTGCCCCGAATCTAACATCAGAGGTCACCTTCCTAGGGACAGGAGGACCTGTTTGTCAAACCCAAAGTCTCAGACACTAGAATAGTGCTGGGTCAACACTAGCAAACCAGCTCTTGCAATTCTTGCTAAACTGTGAAGACAGGGACTGGATCTGTTTTATTCACTGCTGCAGCTTCAATTCCCGGGATGGCGCCTGGCTCAAAGTAGATGCCCAATCAACTGCTTTGGGATGAGAGAAGAAATGGGTGGTTCTTGTTTTTAAAGTCTCCCCATGAAGTTTTAAAAGGTATAATTTTATCTTGTATTATTTAGACTGTGGATGACTTTCGATATTTCCCTAATGAAATCATCAGCACATCTATAAGTTATTAGGTAGTTATTATGAAAAGAACTTGATACACACGCTTTGTGTGAGTTGTTGCGTACCCTCCTCATCCAAGGGCACTATTCTCTGAACTAACTCTCAGATTCAGGGTAAGCCCTAAGTCCTGGCTACACTAATGCTGGAGAGCCATTATCAAAGTGCCACCAAGTTCTGCAACCCAGCCAGAAAACAGATTCCTGAAAAGACCGAAGGGCAGTCATGGGTAGAAAGAAAGACCCCTGGACTGAGAAAGGGAAATGTAAACCAAGAATGGGTGGTCACCCTGCACTCTTCCACCTAAAAAAATGTTTGGGAAATTAGTTGCAGCCCATTCTTTGTACTAATAAGAGGGAAAAGATTTTAGAATAATCATACATTTTCATTGTTACGGTCAGACATTGTTCTAAGGTCCCTGGCTTTCTACGATGCATCACCCAAACCCAATAAGCTATAAATCAAGAAACAAATAGTTTGAAAAGGAAAATATTGGGTTCATCTGCGTTAAAGGAATCTGGGACTCAGATAGCTTCCTTAACTGCTATTATCCATAAGAGTTGGTTATAGAAATAGGGAAATCGGGAATGAATGAATTTTAAAACCAAAACCAAAACCTCCTCTTTGACCCATAAGGACCAATGAGAGAAATCCAAGGCCTCACCAAGATAAAACCACATTTAGTTTTGGGGGAAATATGCTGCTAATAATGGTCTTTAATTGGGAATTCACCTACTGCACCAAAATATAAATATTCCCCAGATAAAATTACTGGTATTTTGTGGTTCACATTCAAATCAAAGGTCATTCCAGTAAATATTCTTGAAAGAGTCACAGTGAGCCAGCATGCCAGGGGCAAATCTCTTTATCTCTCCTCCACCACACTGACTTCTGTTCGTCCTGAAATTCACAAAAGAATATTCACTCTTCCACGAAAGAGAGAAAATGAACTCTTTATTCTTTGAAGCTTTCCCATTTTCATTGGAAAATGTTACATTTTACTCTTGGAGGCCCTGACTTCCCTTGTAATATGAGAGTGGCAGTTTACTTATGTGATGTACCCTAGAGCTCTGTTCTCAACAGAGGTGGAAGCAGGGAAAAGGTGAGAGTCAAGGAAAATGGTGAGAATAAACAGCAGTGTGAAGAGAAGCAAAGGGTAGGGGGTGGGGAGGACCACAGGAAGTCAGAGGAGGATAGACATGAACTGGCGGTTATCTTCTCTGTTCATACAGAGGATCTCCTAGTGAGGGTCCTCTGAAGAGGGATTTTTAAGTCTTAAAATGAAATGTTCTAACGTTTCAACATAATTGTCTTAATATATATGAACTTGTACTGCTGAGTTCTTCATTTGTAGATATTTGGCAAGTGATGACTCAGTCTGGCATTCCTGCGATTGGCAGGAATAGAACGGTCTCAAAAGATAGCTGGCAAATGGAGCAATATGTGGTCAAAAAAGTGAATGTTCTGCCTCGTCACTCTCTGGGTCAGTGGTAGAACCAAAAAGAGGTAACTTGATACTGGGCCAGGACCCAGGACCCTTCCAGATGCCCTTCTGGCCCCCATTTAATTCATAAACCCCAATTCCTCCCATTTTGTTATAAAAATAATCTGTCGGCCCATGATGTGGGCCGAGTCCTCTAGGTGGCCAGAAAATACGATTTGGTGATGAGACTTGTTCACACGTGAAATAGCCAATTGAACTCACAAAATCAATTTTTGAAAGTTCCTAAATACAACCAAGACATAATATAAAGTCAAGTTTAGTTGTGTATTGTTTAAATTGTCCATAATGAACATGCAGATTTACCATTTGTGTATCTTAAATGTATATATTGATAAGAAGCCCTTAGTAAAAAAATTATCAACAACAGATTCAGCTACTAACTTGCATAGGTTAAAATGGATGTGGGTTTCATTTAGGAAAGAGAAGTTTTTCTTTTAAGTGCTGAATACCTAGGCCTAGTTTCTGGAAAGCAGGAGTGAATATAATTATTTGAGCTTGGAACAGCTGCTAGTGTGTTGGGGTTATCTCTGTCCTCGTGACCCATTTAAAGGAAGGAAATGAATTGGAGATATGACTTAGCAGTTCTCTTCCCCAACCCTCAGAGCTAGTATATCTCTTATAGATGGTGCTCTAACTAGAATGTTAGAATTTTTCTCCAACTTTCTTTGGAGGGAATGTCTTTAGAATATATGTTGTTTGTTCATGTTCATAGATCAAATAAATTTGATAAACTTACTCTTAGCTACACAAAAAATACATATGTGTGTTAGAAACCTTCATTTTGTCCACCTCTGGAAATGACAGCATATTCAGTCTGGTGGGCTCCAGAATTCAGTCTGGTAGATAGTACCAGAAAATACGACGATCTGCAAGCAAAAGTGCTGAGAATCAATGCATAATTGATGAGGTTAGCCATCTGTGGAAGGAGCCTATTTTAAAAGCATAACTCAAGGAAATATTAGCTGGGGAGAGGTTGATAGAAATATTTTGTATTTTGCTTGTGGTGGTAATTACACAACTCTGTAATTTGTCAAAATTTAAAGAACCGAAGGAATGAATTTTACTGAATTTAAATTAAAAATGTTAAAAAATATAAAAGAAATATACAAAAAATGCTATTCTGCACGTCGTTATTAAAAGTGTATATGAGGATATTTAGAAAACATCTAGCAATAGCCAAGGTGACCAGACCCCACCCAATAATCAATTCATATTTGTGGAATGTGTCCAGTGATATTCATATGATATATACAGAGGGGAACAGGGTTATGAGAATTTAATGATCTTAATTCCTGCTCTTTCCAAAGGGGAGATTTTAAATATCGTAGATACCAGCATTTTTGTGTGTGTATAGTCTATTCAGCAAGAATATTGTGGGGGCAGGGATGATGCATTAAGTTATCCTTCAAGGTAGTCTTTTGCCTTGATTGCATGTTCAGTAAACAATCTTCTATAATTGCCCTAACATTCCTTGAAATGCAAAATCATCTGGAGCCTGGCACAGTGGCTCACGCCTGTAATCCCAGCAACTAGGGAGGCTGAGGCCAGAGGATTGCTTGAGGCCAGGAGTTTGAGATCACTGTCTCTGCAAACAACAACAGCAACAATAACAACAACAAAAAACTTAGCCAGGTATGGTGGTATGGGCCTGCCTTCCCAGCTACTCAGGACGCTGAGGTGGGAAGATTGCTTGAGCCCGGGATTTCAAGGCTGCAGTGAGCCCTGATCATGCCACTGCATTCTAACCTGGGCAACACAGCAAGACCCCGACTTAAAAAATAAATAATAATAATAATGAAGTAGTCTGCTATCAGTGGACAAGATCATTCTGGCCATTAGAAAATATACTTATACCTCTTGTAAATCAAAAGATTGGTATTGATAGATCACTCTTGGGCATCATATCCCCTAAGCTTGATGAACTGAGTTCTCTGACAACATGGAAGTTGTTTATTATAATAATCTCCACACTTGCAGGCCAAATCCTAAGTTGCCATGGCCCCACCAGATGCTGCTCTCCCATGCAGCCTACCTGAGCAGCCAACTGCCTTCTTTCTTTGACATTTCATTGGCTGTATCCGCCATATTGCTGCAAGATTCTGCAGGGCAGGAGGAGGAGAGAACCTTCCCCAGTGGAGTCTTTATGGAGACTTCTAGGTGAAACCTTTCTTTCCACAAGAGCCAGAAGCGAACCCCTCACTTCTCTGAAGCCTATCACAATTGTTGGATGTTCCACTCATTGGCAGGGTCCTGTGCTGCCGGTCACCTTTCTGTGTGGGTGGATGTCCTATATTTCTAATATAGTTTGGTTAGAAAGTCAGAAACTTGCCTGGTGCCTCATACATGGTTCAAATCCAATCATTACTTGGAAATTTACTTGACAAATAACCATGTCCTAGGTTTCTCTTGCTCCCTGATCCCAAGCAAAATTTGTCCATTTCCGGAAGACAGGACTAACTGGTTGACTTGTCCTGTCCCAGTTTATCCCAAGCCAACCTCACGTAAATTAACTGCCAAGAACATCTCCCATGAGGAAGGTGCTTTAGCCATGGCATAGCAGGGACTGGGGTAGTGCTCCTCAGAATGGATGGCCCCTGCTTCATCCTGGCTCAGGCTCCTTGGCCAATGAGTGGCATGTTCCTTTGATATGAAAGATAGAATGTCCTGTTTCACTGAAATAACATAAAGGAATGTGGGAAGGTTCTGAAAATGCCCAAGGTGACAGTGGGCAAATGCCAATGAGTCTCTGAGTGAGTATGCAACCACAGAGTAAAACACGCCCACATTCCTGCAAATACAGTGTGTCCTGGGGGAGCAGGCCACCATGATTTCCCTCACTGACTCAATAGCTGCAGATTCCCCATGACTCTCCATGCAAATGCTCATTCGCTTTGTGGAAAAGCCCATCCTCATGGGCAGATGGGTCTGTGACCCCACTGTTCACTGTTTCTTTTTATTTTATGTAGATAGACTTCTTGCTATATTTCTGCCTTCTGATGAATGATCACTCTGCATCTGGATACCTTTTCTCCCCAGTTTACATTTTTATTGTTCCAAGTCTTCTCATTCGTCTGCTTCATATTGATTTTTTTCTATTGATTCTGCTCACTAAAATCATTCTTATAAAATATACATACTGATAAAATACATGCACTTATCTCCTTGTGTACATGTACAGATAGCCTACCTCTAGAAGGAAATAGAAGAATCTGGTATTATCTGCTGTCTCTGGGGAAAAGGACTGTATGGCTGGAGGAGGAAGGTTTGGGAGTGAAGCAGCTGAGTTACCAATTTATGGAGGGGCCGTTCCCATCATAGTCTATGGGTGGGTGCCTCTGCAGCTGTTCAGTGCCTGTGTGGAAAGGAAACGTTTAATGGTATACTTTTGCAACTTATACTTCTATACACTGTAGATGACTTAGCTATTCAAACACTTGCATTAAAAATGTAAAAATTCATATTGGCTTTCAAACAGCAAACACTCAGACAAAATTAGACTTGGGATTCCCTTCCTTTTGAGCTCTGAAAAATTCCCTTGAGGCATTTTAATAGACTCCTTGATTTTTCTGCCCAAGGTCTTAAAAAAATTTTTTTTTAAGAGACGGGGGGGTCTCACTTTGTTGCCCAGGCTGGTCTTGAACTCCTGGCCTCAAGTGATCCTCCAGCCTTAGCCTCTGCCTAAGGTCTTTGGATGCTCCTGTCAGACTTCACCCAGGCTTTTTCTTTGGGCATACAGTTTTATGACCTAGGCTTGTATCATCAGGAAAATAAATACAAGCCACAGTAAAAACTCAGACTGTGAGGAACTGCCCTGCAGGTATTCACTCAGCAAACTGCTTCAAGTGTCTCTTCTGTGTCTGCACTATGCTGGGTGCCAGGAGGACAATGTCTTATAAACCAAAAACTAGGTTCAAGGAACTCACCATCTAGTGAAAGAAACTGACAACCAGATGTCGTGCAAAACGTTTTAGGAGCTACTAGAAGAATATTGAACTGGTTGGTTGATTTACTGAACATGAGAGAACAAAAAGCAGAACTACATTTCCTTGACTAACATCAGAAACTATTTTCTTTCAAAATGTTCTTTTTTTGTGTTTTTTTATTTAATCATTAAAATGTCAGTTAAAACAACGTGAAAAGGATGAAGGACTATCTTTGGATGTGAAGGATGAGAGAAAAAGTTTCCCCTTTCCCAACCAGTGCCACAGCCTTCCCTACCAGTGGGTTCTGTAGAACAGAGGAAGAATTTGGGGACTTGCAAAATTAGGCTGACCTTCAATTAACTGCATTAAGAAAGCCAGTAAGTATAAGTCCAAAAATGAACTGCAGTTAACCTTGAAATAAAGAAGAATCGGTTAGAAAGATTCATAGTAATTACAGAATTACACACTGCAAATATGATTAATCCAGTTTCTCCATTCCAGCCCTCCGAGTTTCTCCCTGGCTTCTTCCCCAGTGCTGAGAGGGCACTCTGGCGTGTCAAGGGTGAGCCCTTTAGATTTTGGCAATGTAAAGTCCTTCCCTGGGGCCCTAATGTAGTTGAGTTGCTTAAAAGCTGCTTTCAGGGTAAATGAAAAGTCCAGTCCTATTTGTACCACTGTAGAACCACACAATATCAAAGTGCAAATCATGCCCCAGCCCTCAGACAGAATCAGTCCCCCTTCCTCTCAACTCCCACAGACTATGCCCACACCCTAGAGGGAGCTTCCTCATGGGGTATTGCATAATCTAACCTCCCACAACACTGGGATCTCCTTGAAGCCAGGGACCATTTCCTAAACCTTTCTGCATTGTCACTATCTTATACAATGACCAGTACTTAACATTTGTAAGTGATGGATTTTCAAATTGCTATAATTTGCTAGTCTTAAGAGAATTTTGTTCTGTTCTTTTACAAAAAATAGTAGATAAAACTGCCTGGAATGTGGATATGAGGCTGGAGGAGGAGCAGCCATATTGGAACAATGAGGCAACAATGCTTCCTACCATGTATGGTCAAGAGGTAGAGGGAGATTGTCAGTGTGGAGCTCCTGTACCCACTTGGTGCTGGTCTTCTTGTTATTTGAGAAAATGAATCCTTTACTTGGTTAAGAAAATTTATTCAGAGTTCTGTGGCTTGCAGCTAAACACAATCCTTATCTGATATATAGAGCAAATCAAATGTCAATTCCTCTACCTGACTGTCAAAGTTCTCCGTAATCAAGTCCAACTCTGTTCCCCTTCTCTCTAAAATCCTGTCAACTGCAGTCAGATCAGACTTTCACAATTAGCTAAAAGGGGCATAATAATTCCTTCCTCGTTGCCTTTGTTTAGACTGATTGGCCATCCAGAAATGTTCTTTTCATTGACCCATTCCATTCTTCCAGGCTGAACTTAAGTTCAGCTTCTTCCCAGACACCTTTGCTCCCTACTCAGTTATCTGTCTCTTGTTTCAAATCCTATGACATTAAACCCACTGATCCCCGGGTTAAATGTATGTTTTCCCCCTATATTGCACTCTGATTATTTTGTGTTTAGGTTTAGTGCTTAACCAGTGCTTAAGCTCCCTGCAGCCTAGGATTCATACTCTCTTCTGTCATTGCACCTTGCACTGTACTGGTCACCATGAAGATACTCAGTAGAAATCCCTTGCTTGGTTGTGATCCTCTTACTATGCATTGCTGTATCTGCCTTTGAAAAGAGGTTTGTCTGTGGCTTGAAGAGCACATGTGAATTTAGGTTGTATCTCCATCTGGCAAATTAATGTTGCCATTGGTTGCCAGTTCAGAATCAGAATGAATTAATTTGCCATGTGGAGAAATTTGCAGCAGCAAACATTATCATTATGGCTTATTTATTGCTGTGAGCACTATGTTGAATTTGCACATTGTTTAAAGAGCATTTGTTGGTACTGGAGATGAACCTTTAACCCCTTAAATCTATGTCTTTGGCCTCAAGAAGATGAGATCAGGAGTTTCTGACACTGTCTCAGAAGCACCACAAAGGCCAATTAAAAGGCTCAGAACTCTCAGGCTCCTGCACGGAGCTGGGGCAGCTAAGCCATCCTGAAAGTCTCCTTGGAGGGCTGTGGTTCTCCACTGCACACAAAGGAGAAAGGACAGGGGAGGGGGGAAAATGCCACTGTTGATTAAATCTGTGAGGGTTTAAGTATTCTTCCACTAAATTGAAATAATCACAGGACTTATATCTTGGACAGGTTTGTATCTCTCTTTTGGGACTTAAACTGTGAAAATAAAAAGGACATCAGAGTAAGGGAGGGAAAGTCCAAATTCAGAAAGGAACGTTACTGTAATTTTTCAGTTTTCTATGTTAATTTTTTAAATAAGATTTCATCACATTCATAACCTTGCTTTCTTTTTCTTTGTCTCAAATGTACACCCATGCACACACACACACACACAGACACACACACAAGCCATGTAAAGTAATCCAAGTTGCTTATTCTTTGTGTGTGCACTACATTAACAAAATAGGGGGTTCCCTTCAAAGATATAGTTCCCTTAGCAACCTTACTGGAATTTCCTTCTCTGTATGGAATCCTCCACATCTTTAACCACAGAATCCACTTACTATTTGGAATTCTAAGTCTGCCTTATTGAATAATAATTCCTAATTTAGGTATTACAATGACTCTTTATTTGGCATTTTAATCTCAATTTTTAAAAATTTAATTAGAAAGAAAGGAGGGGTAGCATAAAAGAATTGTTTCTCTTGAACTTTTCTGTCCAGGGTACAGATCTTGGGACAAAAACCCACAGAAGCCTTTATAAAAGCCTGTGAGGTGCTTTGGGAGCTTCTTTGAGGAGGCTCAATGTTGCTTACTGAGAACTCCACCCTGGAGTCTTGAGAAGAAAGGCCAGAGTTACCATCTTTGCTCTGACATGCAGGAGCTTATGAGCAGCAATCCTGAAGCCCACAGCCTGAAGACCTTCCTGTAGGGCTCAGGGACCCAAAAGTGAGCAGAAAGCTGCCTTCACAGACTGGTCTCTGATGTATTTACTGCCCAACACAAGCAAGGCCCATGGTGGGTGGGAGAGAAGGGGGTCTTCTGCAGAGATCTTCCTTCTAAGGGAAGATGAAATGCCTTCCCTTAGAGGCTTGCTACGTCATTGGAGGAAACTCACTAAAGATCATAGGACCATAGATTTTCTAAGCTGGAAGGAACCTAAAAGGACTACAGAGGTAAGCCGCACTAAATTCTCTTAAACTTTCAGAGGCTTGGTTTCCACATTTATGAAACTCAGCTGGTAATGCCTACCTTAGCAATTCATTGAATGAGACCATTATCTTGCAGAGGGCCTGTACAGAATAAGTGAGTTTTGATCTGCTTTTAGTACTATCAATATACAAGTCAGAAAACTGTATTCAATAGATGATGCCGATAATAGGATATCATGTTGGAGTGAGGTAGTCAAAGGAGTTCTGCTATTGATTTAATAGTAGGTAAAAGACAAAAAGACTGGAGCATTCTGAAACCAAATCACCGAGGGTAAGACATGCCCTCTAAGGTGGCTTCCAGCAACAGTGGTTGATTTGGGCTGATCTGCCCAATCAGAGGCTCTCATTGTCCATCAGTCCGTAAAATCTGGCCTCGGGGAACACGGTGACACCATGCCATCATGAACAAGGAGCAGGATCTGTCTGACTGCAGCCCTGTTGTAGCACTGAGCTCACCACGTGTAAAGAAGCAAAGTATGACCCCATAACAATGATGCCCTGACCACTCTAAAGTTACAAATCTCTGCATCCCTGGCTGTCTCTTTCACAGCCTCAAGTTTTATTTTCCTGGTAGCACCATAAAAAAAATCTTGGTCATTCATATGTTTATTATCTGACTTGCCCCACTAGATCCTAAGTTTCATAAGACCAGGTACCTGGCCTGTGTTCACTGTTGTATGTCTCTAGAAGAATGGCTGGTACATGGTAGGTCAGCACACAAGAATCACTTGGGAAGTTTTAAACATACAATGCCCCCTCCCTTAAAAAATGCAAACCTAGGCTCTTTCCTAGATCAAAATCACCTCAGGATCTCTTGGGTGGGAGTCAGGCATCGATGTTTTTTAAGAGCTCTATATTGTAGGTGATTCTCATGGCCATCCTAGGCTGAAAAGTACTGTAGAGAGTACCCAGTGAATCTCTGTTCAATGTAAATGGAAGTCTCTACAATAAGGGAAGTGTGAATGGGCATGGTGAGTGGGTGAGCATGGCAGAAGAGACATTCTGCTGGAAAAAGCCCTATGACTTGCAGTCATCCCTCCCTTTCCACCACCCACCCAGGATACTAATGGTGGGGTGTTGGAGGTGTGGAGAAAACTTTTCTGTATGTCAAGATTGAGTTGATGAGGCACAGCCATGGCAATGGCCATCTGGGGTCCAGGTAATCACAAAGGAAAAGTCCTGAACAGGTTATGCTCTCCCCTGGCGGCAGTGGGGAGTGCTCACAGGTGCACCATTTGTATGCATGTGAGCCCTGAGCGGAAGACTTCTCTCCATCCCACATCAAGACCCTGCCCAGCCACTTGGTGAGAAGCTGGGTTGGAGATACGGCTACCACCATAGGGATGGCTCTTCTAACCCACAAAGCTTAACAATGAGGAAGAGGGCAGGATGCTTTCTCTCTGCATGACTATGATACTTCTGAAAGGTCGGGCTGCGGGATTTTTTTTTTTTCACTTCTGTCTTGGAAATCACCTCCATATGCTGGTTGGACTTCAGGATACAATTTCTTTACATTGAGAAAGCATTTCCCACCATATAGAGGAGACAAAGTGGAACTGCTGGTTTTTCAACTCCCTTAATGGCTTTCAATGCCATTTGTCAAAATGTTGGTTTTCTTTACAATATTAAAAAAATTTCTAACAACAAACAACTAAATGCAAAATCTTCCCTTGTACTTTGATTGATGGTTCACACCTTTTGGAATATCCAGCTCATATTTTTAGAAAGAAGCAGCTGGTACTCTTGACATTTAATTTCAACAAAATGCCTCATTCAATTCCTTCTTTCCCAGAGAGGGTACACAGAATATTGGAAAATATCCAGTGGCACTGATCCAAGCATCTACATTAAGTGTGGAGGAATGGGAGGGTATGCTTTTAATGTCCTGGAAGTTGAGCTAATGGCATTGAAATGGCTGATCTTAAGAAAACATGATTGTGACAAGGAAGGATGACTATTCTAGCTGCTATTGATATCTGCAGGAGAGACCTTTAAAACTGAGGGTGACCAAATAGGTTTCTGTTCCTGGGTTAGTGTTTTACCTAAAGAGCTTTGCTGCAAATCAACTATTCTGGTAATAATAATGATAGCTATTATTAACTGAGGACTCACCACATGCAAGTCTTTTATATGGAGTCTATGGTTTAATCAGTACAATTATCCCTATTTTATAGGTAAGGAATTTGAGGCACAACGAATATAAATGACTTATCTATGGTCACATAACCTGGAAGTAAGGGATCAGACCGTAAATATTTTCAGCTTTCTGAGGCACACAGTCTCTGTTGCAACTACTCAATCCTGTCAGTGGCAATGAAAGCAGCCAGAGTCACCACATAAACAAACGGAAGTGGCTGTGTTTTAATAAAACTTTATTTACAAAAAAAAAAAAGTGGTGGGCTGGATTTGACCTGAGGTCTATAGTTTGCCAATTTCTGCTCTTAGTCATGACATAAGAACTATTGCAAACAGTTGTTGAGCCCACTTATATAATGGCCTTCTGGATAAATAATTGAGGGTTTGTTTTTTTTTTAATGAATCCTATTTCTGAATTCCAGCAACACTCTCAAAGTTTTGGTGGGAAAAGACATTTCAGTGAGTAGGATTGTAAGACTACATAAGAAACCTTCAGGGGAAAGCCTCCAAGGGCGTCATGGCTCCCAGGAGTTTGTGAGCTGGGCAGTGAAACAGGAGTCAGATTTATGCAATGTCTGCTCTGTGCCAGGCCCTGTGTGGGGGCCCTTCACACTCACCCATTTCTTCAGTGTCTTGATATACCACCCCTTCTATGCAGGTTTCAAGCTGGCACACAAAAACACACACAACCACAAAGATAGAATAATGGAAGGAAATGGAGCATTGTATCATTTAATCCCTGCATCAATCCTGCAACACAGTGCCATTATTCCATTTTATGGATGAGAAATCAAAGCATAGAAAGGAACTGGCTTGCCTGAGGTGAGGGAGTGAGTAAGTGGCTGAGCTGGCATTCCACCCCAAATGTGCCCAATTTCTTTGCCTGTACATCTTTCATTAGTCCACACTGCTCCTTTAGAGTGAACTGCACACCTCACCTTGCTTAACTCAGTCACTGAGTTTGGAAAGTCAGTTACATTTGAGAGTCTATTTATTTTTACCCCTAGAAAAGAAAAGGAAACCCTGGTAATCCTACTCATTTTACATGATTGCTGTAATAAGCAAGATAGAGTAGGTGAAAGATTTTTGCAAAGGGTGGAAATATTCTGCAAATGTAAAGTGGTGGCACCTGCCAGGGAACTGGCCATTGAAAGGGTTTGCCCACCCCAAGGGGACTTTGTCTACTGAATCATTCAGACGGCTCAAGTCTGGGAAGACATTGGCCTCTAAAAATCCCCTGAAATCAGTTCAAAGCCCAGGAACTTGGAAAAGGTTACAGAATAGTCATTCAATTTCTACTCACATAAATGACTCTTATAAACACTTGTTTCATCACCATCCCTGCCTCCCTCCCTGCTTTGCTCCAAGAGATTTTCCTCCTACTTCTGTTCTAGTTTCAAATGGGCTCTTCCTCCAGAGGATGAGTGTAAATCCAGCCCTTTATCCCAGACCTAGCCCTTGCCCATTTGTTTCAACAATATCTTTGTAACAGAAAACATTGTACCAGCTTCATTCCAGGTCCAAAGCTCCAACTCATTGGTAGAGATGGCTTTAGTGAGTCTGCCTTGCCCCTAAGATTTTTTAAACCTCTGGCTAAAAGTCAGAAACTAGGAAGGTTGAATAGCCTGATTGTACAAGAAAACAAATCCTGGCTTGGTGTGGTGGCTTACACCTGTAATCCCAGCACTTTGGGAGTCCGAGGCAGGAGGATGGCTTGAGCCTAGGAGTTTGAGACCAGCCTGGGCAACATAGGGAGACACTGTCTCTATTTATTAAAAAAATTAAAAAATTAAAAATTAAAAAAAGAAAAATAAAAAAAATCCTGTATGTCAAAAATCATGTAACATTTAAAAGGAAATGACAAACCAAAAAAATTTTTTTCAACATATGACAATTAATGTTATTCAACATCTAAAAGCTTCTATAAATCAATCACAAAAGTGACAACTTAAAGTGGAAAATTGGTCAACAGCCACCAAAATGCAATGTAGAAAAACAATACTAATGACGAATTTTTTAAAACTTTTTTGGGGGCTAGTTTCAAGTAACACCAGATTCCTAGTTATCATAGAATCACCAGTAATAGAGATGTTTAGACAAAATACACAGGATCATATCTGGCATATTTAAGTTGCATGAGTGTGTGTGCACAAGCATGTGTAATCTCTATATAAACACACACCTGCCTGAGACAGCTTAGATGACTGGAAGGTATAAGACTGGAGACAGGGATTGGACTGAATTTCAGGTTTAAAATTTGTAAAAACAACACATACTAATATAACCAAGACTTCAGCCTGAGAACTTGAACAAAGGGTGAAAAAACAGATATATTTAAGGAGGAGATGCAAGCAGGCTCACAAAGTCTTGTTTTGCAGCAATGGATGGAATGTGGCATACACGGTCCAAGGCTCATCTAAGGCAGAATCATACATGAGAAAAATCCATTCATGAAACTAAATCATCCTAAAGCAAATGACACTTCATGAGTAGAGACTAAAACCAAAGTGTGAAGGACATTTTCCAAATCAATGTGAAAGTATGCAGAAATAGCTGGATCTAAATTGAATAAGAATTGTGTGACAAATTGATGAGGTACTGAGGGAAAGCCAATTAAGACACTGAGGGGCCTATTCTGAGAGACTGGATGCCACAGACTGAATCTAGAAGAAGATTCTGCATAAAGAATATTTTCTTGGAAGGTTTGGCAAAAGAAAGAGTTCTTTTAAGTGCTTTCCCATAACTTATTTTCTGTTCCTTGGAGCTTTTCGACTTTTAGTGGTTTGGAATGACTTGGTTCTGGTGGATTTCAATCAATATCCCTCCCTTCCTGTACTCCATGCTTCCCCACAATCCCCCTGTCTTGGTGGAGTAACAGGTTGATTCTGTTTTATCACTAACCTTCTCTAACTTCCTTATAAAAGGAGTACATTAGATAACATTTAATGGGCATTTGGGAAATGAACCTTTCAAGTTTTCATCTTCATTTATACTGATTGAAGAACTGGTGAGGCGAACCTAAGACAGAACTAATTTGAACGCATAAATAAATAATGGAGTGAATAAATAACAAAACATCTTTCTACTGAAGGTCTCACCTGGAAAGAGATAATTCGAGTCTTTTTAATAACAACAAAATACAAGCAAATTCAATCTAGAGTTTGCAAAATTGCCTATAGTTTCTAAAACCTTTGGGTTCTCAGAGTAAATAGCTATTCTGTAGAAATTCATTGAAAATTCAACGTGAGTGAAGACTGCTTTGTAGGGAGGATTAAGCAAGCCACACTTTAAGAGCCCCTGTATATCGTATTGCCGAAGAAGTGAGCCCTGGGCCAATTCACAGCTTGTGAACTTCATGTGGAGAAAGAGTGCGGGGAATATTGAAGGACGGAAGGAACACCATGTGTGGACACCCTAAAACGGACAGGTGACTCAGCTCTCTGGGTGTTAGAGGGCTATTGGCAAATAATAGCCGTAATAAAAAGCCCGTGCAGCCTCATGGTTAGCAAAGAACAGAAGAAAGTCCTGAAAGCAGTAGAGATAAGCTGGCTACTGATCAGATATATTAAAAGACAAAATGTGTTGGTACCCAAATTAGATTAAGGTGAACAATTCTATATAATTTATTTTTAATGACCTTTAAATAGTATAATTTATTACCATTGTAAATAGAAGGCTGAAATATCTAAGAAAGAAAATTAAAATAATCAATAATGCTACCACCAAGAGTTACTGTGTTAATATTTTGGTCCGTTTCTTTCAAGTCTTTTACTATGCATGAATATATTTTCTTTTACAGCACTACGTATTATATATCTCTATGCACTAGACAAATAGCACTGCGGTAGACAACTTTGTTCATAAATCCTTGTTACATCTCTATCATTTCCTTAGATTAGATTCTCTAGAAATAGAATTACAAAGTGAAAGTATATTAATTTTCAGGTCTTAATACATATTGCCAAATTGTTTTCCCAAAAGATCAACCTAATTTATACTTATATTACTCATTTCTACAAATGTATCTTTTTGTCTTCTGTGACTCCTTTTGTTTTTCACCTGACATTAAGTAAGCTCCTACATTTGACCCAACATTATAATAAGAATAAGAAACAATTCTAGGTTTATTGAGATAATTATTTCATGACGTTGTGCTAACTTACACTGAGATAACTCTCAATTCTTTCAAAAATTTTCATACCCATTAGTACATTTAGTTCCCCCCAAACCCCTGAGGTGAAGAGAATTATAGAATTATAGAATGTTTAGTGCATGGGAAAGGGTTTCTGATATCCTCTAGTTCAGGTTTCATTCATCTGATAGAGGCATGGGCAAGATATGAGAGTTTTAAATTTCTAGAGTCCAAGTGTCAGGAATCTCGGTTCATATATTCCTTCTTACTGGATGACTTTGACTCTATCCTGGTCCGTGTAAAGCTTTGTATCATTCTTAATTTCCTCCTCATCTGCACTGTTTCATCAGTCCATTGGGAAGTACACCATTAGGTTTCTTGCTCTTCCAGGAGTATGAAAATAACTAGAAATCTGGACTCGGACTCATAAGTAGAGACAAAACAGTCTTGAAATGAATGTTTTACCTATGATGTGGGTGAAAACCTAGAAAAGATCCCCCAAGATCATGTAATGAGCCAATGAAGTTGAAAGAGTCAGATCTGTGCTTAGGATAAACTTGATAAACCAAAGTAGTCAAGGGGAAGTTTAGTAAGAAGAAGTGTAGGGTTCCAGGCTCAACGTATTTCAGTATCAGACTATTCTGACAATGAGGACTACCAAATGCTGACATTTGCTGGGACTCCTCTGGATAATTCTCACCTGTTTCTCTGATTTAGGTAGCATAAGTGAGTTCTTTCAGCAGACAGGGGACACCTTCAAGGAAAACCATCTATGAGCCCTAAAGATTGAATATTCTATGTTGCAGATTATCATCATGTTAATGTATTATGGGATTACAATATATTGCTTAGAGCTTAAAACAGCACTGTGCAGGTGTTTGAGCATCAACCCATGGTCCACCACAGGCTCCGGAGAGCTGTTGCCTTGTTTTCCTATGGCAGTCAAATTTATTTTATTTAGAAACATCACAGTCGCATTTCTATTTTGTGTGTGTGTGTGTGTGTGTGTGTGTGTGTGTGTGTGTGTGTGTGTGTGATTTTAAATTCTGAGAAACCATCTCTTAAAATGCCTGACATTTAAGAAAATCTGGCACTGTATTGCCACCACTGAAGCCAAGTATCACATGTGTAGAAAGTAGCACAGTTTAGCATGCTGAGTGTGCCAAATTTCCCTTAAAATTAACATTTGCACCGTATGTTAGTACCCTAAACTCAATACTTTTTTGGCTGATGAAAATGCAAAAGGAAAACATTTCCAGACTGAGTCCTGTTCTCTTTCTTTGTAGATGCTGTTTTAAAGAAATTAGCAGTAGTCTTCCTTTGGAAGTAAAAATGAGTGCCTGCTGTAATTCATGGTGAGAAGTCAGGCATCCAGTGGTGTCAAAGCTAGAAGATCCATGCTGGTCAGGCAAAGGTACCTGAAGGTGTCAACCCTGCAAGGTTGTCCTGTGCTCTCCATTTACCATTCAGCCCCTCACAGTGTCTTGGGTAGTAACTCAGAGGTGAGGTCCAGCTTCTTCATCCTCTATCATGATGTTTGAGAGGGTAAAGTGAACAGGTGGAGACAAGAAAGCTCACACTGAACTTAGAGCATTATGCCAGACATTTAGATAATGCCCAGGCAACCCAGGGTAACAAGAGACCTATACCCACCCCTGTGGTGGGTCCCAGATGCTGGCTTCCTGGCCTTTGAGGTCACATTCCCTCTGAGATCCTTCCTCAGATAGCCCCTACCTGTCTCTGTGGCATGTAGCTTCCACAATATGAGAAGAAGTAACATTCTTTGTGCCTGTGAGCCAAGCATCTGCACCTTTCTAGATTTTCAGTGTATTTTGTACAAACCAGTGCTATATCGCCATGCTCCCTGGACACCTGTGTGGCTCTGGCAGAGTTTGGGGCTCTCCTTGAATCACAGGGGAGACAGCCTTTCACTTCTAAATATTGATCCTAAACTGTACCAAGGGGAAGGATGAGAGAACAAAGTTGTGTTACCACTAAAACTGCCAGAGATATTTAAACTGTGATGGGAGTGATGGGCCCGGGGCTTCATCCCACTGGAGTATTAAGTAAGAATCAAGTGCTCCTGGCCCTCAAGCAGGTTTTTTCATCTGTACCATGAGGGATACACAGTATTTAAGGGGAAAGTTTAAAATCTAAGAAAGTCTGAAGATCTACTTAAAAAAAAAAAACTTTTTATTAAGGAAAAGTTCGAACTATGAAAGTAGACAGAATAATATCTGTCCTTATACTTAGTTTCAATTCATGACCAATCTCATTTCATCTATACCTCACTCACTTCCCCACCTTCCGATTGGGATGCTTTTGAAACAGATCCATGACATCATATTATTTCATCTATGAATATTTCAGAATGTATCTCTTAAACATGGGGAATTTTTCTTAAAACTTAGCCACAATAGTATATTATACCTAAAACTCAATAGTTTCATTAATCATTTAAATAGTCAGTATTCAAATTTCTCTAGAAAAATTCAACTCTTTTGCTTTGGAATGAAGGCCATTTTGGAGTTTTGTCAGTTCACTATTGAACTAGTCAAATTCCACCTTTCAGATATCATAGAAGAGTTAAGGTTGAAAGGAAAGATCTCTTCAGGAGCGATGACAAGAGAAGGAAAAACTATTTGGACGTCCTTATCCAGAGTCAATGATCATTAAGACTGAAAGGGTAAGTACCCATTACCCAGCCCCATCACACTTCCTTATTGTAGACTGAGGCACAGGATAGTAAGCTGATGTCCCCAAATGCACACAGCTAATTAATGAGAAAGTATTCAATTTTAAAATGCAAGAGGCTCTATTTAAGGTCTTACCTACTTTTTAAATTACCATAGAAGGACCTATATTTCCAGGGCTTTGTTCATGACTTTAAAATGTGTGTGGCTTGATGGTTTAGAGCTGTGCTGTATAATTCAGTACTCATCATTAGCCACGTGTGGCTTTTGAGCACATCAAATTCAGTTAACCTGGATAGAGGTACGCTGTACATGTAAAATGCACACTGGATTTCAAAAATTTAGTAAAAAAAATTAAAAAATATTTAGTAATTATTGTATTCTCTTGATTAAATGCGGAAAAAATATTTTTCAACATTGACACTCAGCACATGTTAGAGTGGTCATTTTACATGGATTTGTGTGATTATTCACTTAATGTCTGACTCTCTCCATACTGTTTGCTCCATGAGGTCAGGGATCCTGTTAGTTCACAGTCACTATTGTGCCTGCCCCATAACAGACCCTCAGTTAAAGAAAGGAACAAAGGAAGAACAACTGGAATCCTGCCTGCTCTAGCTGTGTCCCTTCCTTCTTTATTACCTCTTCCCAGTTCACTAATGTGTTCTTGGACAGGCAACCTGAGTAACCTGGTATATGAATTAGCAAATCCTATGGGCTCCATTTTCAATGTCTGTCTAGAATCCAAGCACTTCTCACCACTTCCACTGCCTCTATCCTGGTCAGGCCACCAGAGGTTCCTTCCAGGATCATTGTAACAGCCTCCTGACTCTTCTCCTGTCTTCTCCCTTGGGCTCCTGTCCGCTCAACACAATAGTCAGGCAGGTTCTATTAAAATGTAAATCAGATCTTGTCATTCCCCTGCTCAAAACTCTCTAGTGATTTTCCATCTATTTCAGAGTAAAAGCCACAGTCCGTGCTGTGGCCTACAAGTCTCTACATGAAGTTTCTCCCTGTTAGTCCTATGATCTCATGCCCTACCACCTGCTCACTTGCTTCTTCCACTCCCACTCTCCAGCCTCTGGTTGTTCCTGGCACACACCAGGCATTCTCCTACCCCAGGGCCTTTCACTTGCTGTTCTTTCTGCCTGGACAGCTCTTCCCCCAGATACCCACATGCCTCTTTTGCTTCCTTCAAGTTTTTGCTCAATACTATGTCTGAAGTGAGGCCACCCAAACTCTGGCTGCCAAGCACTCCGTATTCTCTCTCCTTCCTGACTTAATTTTTCTCCCATATCTTCTAACACACTGTGCACCTTACTTTAGTCATTGTTCATTTTCCGCCACTAGAATGCAATTCTGTGTACACAGGAATGTTTGTCTTTTGTTTCCTTATATATTCCTACTGCCTAAAATAATGTTTCATGAGAGGTTGTTGCCTGGTAAATATCTGCTGACTGTGAGACTAAAGCTTAGCCTATGCACCTGAAAAATAGGCAGACTTGAGACCAGCCATTGGGCTTGAACATGCAGAATTGGCCTGTGCTGTCAGTGGGACCAACTCAGCTCTACCTTGGTGCTAGTTCAGGAGACTTGGAGGCTCCTTGCATTCAGATTGGCTGCCCAATCTTACAGCTCAGTTCTGATGACTGTGAGGCCCAAGGAAACAGTTTGGATTCAGGGAGGGTCTAACTGGCTCCTCCCAACATCCTGTGTACCTCCCCTGCCCTACACCACCACACACAAATATACCACAACATTCTCTCCCTTCCCAAGGACAGACTCGGGCTATTTCTAAAACTGAGATTCTGATCCAAAACAGTAGCCAACACATAGTGCATCCCATGTGTACAGGAAAGGACAGGAGACCTCTGAGCAATTTCCTGGCCTTATATTTTTCCATTCCAGTAAATGAGGCCTTCTTTAGCTCAGGAATCTGTCTCTGAACCAAGCCAGTGCTGTAATGGTGCATGCCATTTGTTACTGCCTGGTTTATTTCTTTGTTCTTTTATTTTCCTTTTTTTTTTTTTTAGATGGAGTCACTCTGTCACCCAGGCTGGAGTGCAATGGCCTCTGATCTGGGCTCACTGCAACCTCCGCATCCCGGGTTCAAGCGATTTTCCTGCCTCAGCCTCTTGAGTAGCTGGGATTACAGGCGCCTGCCACCACGCCTGGCTCCTTTTTGTATTTTAGTAGAGACGGGGTTTCACCATGTTGGCCAGACTGATCTTGAACTCCTGACCTTGTGATCCACCCGCCTCGGCCTCCCAAAGTGCTGGGATTACAGGCATGAGCCACTACGCCCGGATTCTTATTTTCCATTTTAAGTGATCAACAATTAGGTTCTTTCTGTCATGAAGCTTTGACAACCAGTTTTTCCGGTTGGCTACCAGTTTAGGCATATATAATGCTACCGGAGAGTTTCCTTCCTAAACTGACATTTTATTCAATAATGCATAATACTGAAATTGAGCTCTCTGTCTTCAAAGAGTTTTGCAAACTTTACACCTCATTAGGCTGAGCAGTGCTTGAGCTCATGCTTTATGGATTGGACCCCAGCAAGGTTAAACAATTTGCCTCAGGCTAAAACCTGCTTTGCTCTAAACAAAGTACTTTGTCTTTTTTAATGAATCAGAAAAATATAATGAATAAAAAATGTAGTCCCCTAACAACTATGTTTTCAGTAATTTGATTCCAAGTCATTTCCATATGCCTTTTAAGGCCATATTTGGGGTTCTTCCTAGTCTTCTGATATCATTTCACAGTCCTTCTTCTCCCCTCCTCTCTCCCTCCTCCTCTTTTCCTTCATCCTCTTTGGCTTCTGGGATACTCTAGCTGCCAAGGGTCAACTACCATGCCCCTAGCCTGACAGCAACCCTTGTCCCTCTCCCTCAGGGACCCACTTTCAGATAAGCATATTGCTGTTAAAAGATGGGGAAGGCTTAAGCTCAAGTTCCTAGGTGTGGTGGAAACCACAGAATAAGTTAGTGTATCTTTTGGCCTATGTAGTAGTGGACAAATATGGGTATTTTGCAAAATGCAAAATACCAGGACAGGTTAAAGTCTGAAATTCTACCTGTGGCAGACTGCTTAGGATTTCTTCTTCATATTTTTCTCCCCCATTAGAAACAGGAAAGTCTGAGAAGAACTGACATAACAGGGTACTGGGTGCGGTGGCTCACAGCTGTAATCCCAGTGCTTTGGGAAGCTGAGGTGGGTGGATCACTTGAGGTCAGGAGTTCGAGACCAGCCTGGCCAACATGGTAAAACCCCCTCTCTACTAAAAATACAAAAAAATTAGCCAGGTGTGGTCATCCACACCTATAGTCCCAGCTACTGGGGAGGCTGAGGGGAGAGAATCGCCTGAACCCAGGAGGCAGAGGTTGAAGTGAGCCAAGATTGCGCCATTGCACTCCAGCCTGGGTAACGACAGAGTGAGACCCCATCTGAAAGAAAAAACAAAAAAAGAACTTACATAGCAGGGTGTTTCCTCTGGGTTCCAGGAGGAAGAAATGCTGGAATTGATTTTCTAAGGGCTGGTGGAATCAGTCTTTAAGTATTGTTATTTTATTGCTCCTTTGAACAAAGATTTTTTTTCCTGGAGACTGTTTTGGGTGAAAAAAATAGAGGGAATTTGGGAACATTCTTTTCCCTGGATTATGAACATCCACCAGGCAGCAGCCTTACCAAAGTAAGAGCAGAGTAACTCTTTTCTTATTATTTAACAAATAAAAGTAATAAGCAAGGAAATCTATGACACTTGAAACTAGGATTAAAAAGAAAAATCTAGCATGTGTTCAAAGATACCACTTCTTCTCATATGATTTCACATCGAATGTGTTGAATCCCTTGAAGGAGAATTGAAGTGGGTAAAACAAAATAATAGCTGAGCCACAGTGATTTAGATTTTGTTTTAACCTGTCCACATCTGGGGCATATGCATACCCCCTTAAGCCCCAAGAACACCTTAGCCCAGCAACCGCATTTGGAGAAGAGGTTGGGTACCATGTATGGAACATGCTTGTGAAATGCACCCACTATAGGAGAGCAAAGAGCTCAGAAGCTGACATCACAAAACCTGGCCTTGAAAGCCAGCTCCATCACTTCCTAACTTCCCTAAGCCTCAGTTCCTCAGCTATAAAACAGAGACAATAATACTTTATTCATGAAATATTTCTAGCTCTTTTTTTGGGCACATGGTTGTATTGCATTTTCCTATCCCTTTATAGGCGGGCATGGCACATGACTTGCTTTGTGTAATAAAATGTGAGCACATGAGCACAAATGACATGTGTCATTTCCTTGTGGAATCTTTAAGAAATAGCCCACAGTTCTGGCCAGATGTGGTGGCTCATGCCTGTAATCCCAGCCCTTTGGGAGGCCAAGGTGGGTGGATCACTTGAGCCCAGGAGCTCAAGACCAGCCTAAGCAACACAACAAGACCCCATCTCAAAAAAGAAATTAAGAAAAAAAAAAGAAATAGTCCACAATTTCATATTATTTTCTGTCTGTCTGCCATAGCAACCTGAAACATTTCAGATAACAGTTACTCTGTCAGTCTAGGGCCTAAAGGTAAGATGACCTGGATTTATATAGTGGATATGTAATACAAGTAAGGCATATATTCTTGTATTCTTTCTTTTTTTTAAAGCCGGGAGATTTAGGGGTTGTTTGTTATTGGAGCATAACCTCATCCATCCTGACTAATATATTTCTTCATGGAGCTGGAGGAAGATTAAATAATGTACCTAATAGGTAATGTGCAAGGCACATGGCAAGTGCTAAGTAAATGTTTGTTCTTTCCCCTCTTACCAAATTTCTCTGCTCCACGATTTTTCCCAGCCCACACTTACCAGCCCTGAGCTTTGCTACCCTTCAGAAAGTTGTTTTCAATTTGAGAAGAATGAGAATGAACTTTGTTTTAAGACCTTTAAAAGTATTCCCTAATACCATTTAAGAAAATGGGAGAGCCCCTGAATGGAGCAGAGTTGGGAATTCCCACCATGGGAAGAGAATCTTCTCTCTGAAATTTACAAGAAGAAAAGAGCTAAGGGTCTTCTCAAGGGAATCAGCCAGAAAGTAAAACCCATGACCTCTGAAAATTTCCAACCACAGATAATGCTCCACAATGCAGCAGCATCATGCTGCTATCACTTAACTGGAATCAGGATACAGGCATCTCATGGGGACACATTTCTGACTCTCTTCTAGCAGGTTATCTGTCTGGAGGGAGCTGCAGTCCTTGATCTGCTTAGTACCAGCTTTTCTGACATTTCAGCAGGAATGATGAAGAGGTTAAAGCTTGAGCTTGAGCTTCCTCCTTGCTGACTCCTTAAGACTCCCTTCCCTTCCTCCACAAGTTCCAGGCTTCAAGAGTAGCTTCAAGGGTCAGAGAAGGGAAGTCAACAGGGCCAATGTTGCTGCTTTGGCCAAATCACTTAATCATTTAATAACCTAGTCAATTAGGCCATCAACATAATACCTTTTTGGAGTGTTTACATCTACTGTGGAGATAAAAGCTCCTACCTAAAATTACTCTAGAAAACCACGCCTTTGAGTTTTACTCAAAGGGTAAATCATAATTGATCAATTTAGAAGGTAAATTTTGAAAATTTTGAGAATAAGGGAAGGAAAAACGAATGGAAAACAGATGAGATAGAGCTGAATAAAGCCTCCACTTTTGAAGTCAGTTCCAGAAATGAGAGGCGAGCAGGACAGCTCCCCTGGGAGAGGAGACATGCTGAAAGATGGCAAGGTACCAAGGAGAGCATTCATTCATGAGATTTGTACTTAGCTTTTGTGGAGGCATGGGCACTGTGCTGGGCATGGAGGGACAATGGCAAGAAGACAGTGGTGGCCCTGGCCTTCTCAATGGGGGCAACGGCATTGCTATTTGGGGTCTATTTTTCGTCATGCCAGACTGTTGTGTGCATTGCAGAATTTTAACATCCCTGCCCACCCCCAGCTACCAGATGCCAAAAGTGCCCCTTAGTAATTGTGATAACCAGAAAGATCCTCCCTATTTCCAAATGCCTCTGTAGGCATTAGACTGCTCCCAGTTGAGAACTACTGAACTTGAGCATGATAGTTGCTGTAAGTAACATAGTACACAGCTCTCAGAGGAGTGCAAAGAACCCCAGCAATGGTAGGAGCCAAAAAGAAAC
The DNA here is from genome assembly GCF_029289425.2 of Pan paniscus. Taxonomy (NCBI): domain Eukaryota; kingdom Metazoa; phylum Chordata; class Mammalia; order Primates; family Hominidae; genus Pan; species Pan paniscus. The sequence continues at coordinate 42,823,898 of NC_073253.2, read as the reverse complement.
CTGCCCTGAGACCCTCTTCTCCCTGATGGCATGTGCTGTTTACATCTTTCCCTGACCTGTGGACTCTGAGTCCGAAGAAGACAGGGTCAGCTCTGAGTTGCTGTGGAGATCTCAAAAGTCACTGGATTTAATGGAGTGGTTTAGGAAGTGCATATAATTATTTGAAGAAATAAGGAGAAACTATATGGGTTAGGGATTGGTTAGAAAGAACTCCTAGACATTCCTTGGTAGTAAGCAAGTTGGCCTAGTACATGTTAATAGATGTAGAGCTGGCCCACAGTCCCACGAAAGGGGTGTACGTGGCCAAAGACACGTCATTGCAGAATTCATTTTATCTGACAACTCTGGGAACCTGGCACACAGTTTTGTCCACTCTAAGCCCTCTTCCTCATTTTTAGGTTGCATGTGATTATTTGGGAGAAGAAGAAGGATGATGAGAAAAAGGGAAACTAACAATTATTGAGCACCTAGCATGGCCAGCCAAAGTACTAAGTATGTCCAAGTATGTTATTAATATATCACAGATACACTGAGTGATTTGTGGGAAGGAGCAGAAGCTTGGGAGTCAGGCAGCCCCGGGTTTGAATTCTAGAACTGTGGCAAGTTACTTAATCTCTAAGCCACAGTTTCCTCCTATGGAAAATGGGGATAAAAAACACCAATAACCCAACTTGCCTGGTTATTATAAGATTTCATAAAATAATAAATTAAAGCACCTGATACCAGAAAAAGACACTTAATAAATGGCAATTATACTAGTATTTGGTTTTCCTAACAACACTGGTAAGAAGATATTCTCATGGTTCTACAGAGAAAGGAGGAAGACCTGAGACAAGATTAGGGCTGGGGATCTAAAAATATAATAAAGAAAATCAATCATTTTATTTCAAGTTTCTTATTTGTTTACTCAAGGTCCCTTCACCTGGGCTTTTTGAGGAAGAATTCCAGCAGTTTCTATGACTCTGAATATTGAATATTGGCCCTGGAGAGCCCAGCTCTACTGTGTACTGGCCAAAACCCCTGGGATGGTGGTGGTGGAGGAGTGTTCTAGGTCAAACATACGGACAGGAACAAATTAGAGAGTGTGCAAAGCAACGTGACCTACTGGTGAGGAGACATAAAACCATACCTTACTTAGATGGCTGGAGTTCCCTAGTATGTTAATAAGGAAGTGTGTTGGAGACCTGGATTCTTGATAGCTTATGTTTAAATACTTCAAAGAGCTTACACTTGAAAGAACTTGATTTGTTTCATTTGATCCCAGTGGGTAGACATGGGGCCAGTGAATATAGGTGACAGGGAAGCATATTAATGTCCCTTATTGTAACTATGCCTAGAAAGTTCTGTAAGGCAGAAAATGGGTCTTACTTTAGTGCCTGTAACATCAGCACAGGGCCTCCCCAACATGGAGTGCCAAGGAGCACTAGCTGCTATCATCACTATGACCTGTCATCTGATTATTGCCTAGTCTTGGAAAAAGCAGTGGAGTCTGAGAAACTAATTTTTTCTTCATTGGCCCATGTGGGAAATACCTTTGCTAAACAACAAACAAACAAACAACAACAACAACAACAAAAACCAACCATGTCAGCCAGTGCTGAAACTCAGGACAGCTCATCTTTTAAAGTCAAGCAATAGGTTCTTTTCTCCTATCTTCAAAACCTCACAAAAACAAAACAAAAGTGAAAACAACTGTTTCTATAAGGCTAGAAGGTTGTTTATGTAGTAAACCAAATAGCTATCCCTGAGATGATCTGAAAGCAAAATTTTAAGCTAGCTAAACATTGAGCCTACTATGAAAGTTCATTCTAACTTCCTTTGACCTTCTTACAGCTGTGGTCCTCAGCATTCTGGTTTGTGGCAAGAAAGCATCGCTTCTCTTCTCCCATTTAGAGGGTCTAATGGCCTTGTTTCCTCTGATGGTTTTTAATGAGGAATAAAGCCTTTACTTCACATCAGTTCCAAGCCCAAATTCTTCCCGCCTGATCCCTTAAATGCATGTTGTGATACATCTAGCAGATAGATAAAGCTGATAAACCTGTAAAGTCTGCTGGGCCAGAAAATATAGAAACATCATCAGCTCTCTAGCTTGAGCTCACCAAAATGAATATTCCCCAAATGTAGCCTCTGCACAAAAGCAACTCTCCTAATTGCCTGCCTGTGACCAAGGAAATGTAACTAGAAAATTATATATATAGAACTGCCCTTATTCCTACTTCACATTTTCATTTACTCACTAATGCATTCCAAAAATGTCTATTGAGCCCCAACTATGTGTCAAAAACAGTCTCAAGTATTCAGCAACAATCACATTTGCTGAGTATTTCCTATGTGACAAGAATGTGCTAAAGACATCATAGGCATTAACTCATGTGATCAACACAACACCCTCTGAGGTAGGTATTGCTGTTCTCCTTATCTTGTCAGTGAGGAAACTAGGACACAAATAAGTTAAGCAAATTTCCCAAGGTCACACAGATAATAAAGGAAAGAATTAGAAGTTTTTTGGGAGATAGTTGTTAGATGAAGGAAGAAATTTAACAATGATGATCAATACTTCCAAGCATTTTCTAGACTTTGATCAAGTATGCAAACCTATTATAGGTAGCAATTGAAGAATAAAAATGTTCTTTGCTATCAGAAGACCTAGATTCTTCAAAACACACCTTCTGCAACTTGTTAGTGAGCCCTAGCTTTGGTCTACTTCAGCGGATTCCAGACTTCTCAGATCAAGGACCTCTTGTAAGTTTAAAAAGTAAACCCATTTTGCACATTACTAATAAGTTATAAAAATACAAAATAAAAGCTATTTTGAATTCAGTAACATTAAACATTTTTTTTCTTTTTTTCTTGAGGCGGAGTCTTGCTCTGTTGCCCATGCTGGAGTTCAGTGGCAAGACCTCAGCTCACTGCAACCTCTGCCTCCTGGGTTCAAGCAATTCCTCTGCCTCAGCCTCCCAAGTAGTTGGGATTACAGGCGTGAGCCACCATGCCCAGCTTTTTTTTTTTTTTTTTTTTTTTTGTATTTTTAGTAGAGGTGGGGTTTCACCATATTGGCCAGGCCAGTCTCGAACTCCTGACCTTGTGATCTGCCCACCTCGGCCTCCCAAAGTGCTGGGATTACAGGAGTGAGCCACTACACCCAGCCTTAAAATTTATATTTAATCAATGAATGAGTTAATTACTGTAACATAACCATAACATAACATATACTATAACATATGACTAAATACTATTTAGTCAGTCCAAAAACATTAAGCACTTGACATCTACATACAGACTCTTTGCAATAACTCTACATTACCCTGAAGATCCGTGGAGCTATAGGACTTCAGCCGAATCCTTTACTCTGTCTGAGCTGTAGTTTCCTCATCTCTAAGGTAGGGATAATAAGAGCTGTTATTTCTTCAAAGAATCTGAGAGAATTAATGTGAGACCAGCAAGAATTTGGAGGGCCTCTTGTCCTAGAAAGTACAAACATCATTTAAAATACAGTTCCTGACAAATACAGTCCTGATGTAGTTAAGAAGAGCAGACAGACATGAAAGAATTATTAAGCAGAGCAACCACTAAACTGAACTGTGCCTCCTAGAATCCAGTTCTAAAATGTGATCTGATCATGAAAAGGAGTCTGCTATCACCTTATACACACAGGGGAAATTCAGCTCCTTTAAAAGCTGTCAGAGATTTTTTTTTTTTTGGTGTCAGGAGGGCTACTATCCATGACTGAGACACTTGAAGTTACAGGGATTCACAGATAATTGTCTGGATTTAGATAAAACCCTTGCTTCTGCACTGAGACTGAAGTTGGGAAACAGGGGCGTGCACATATCATGGTAATTAGAGGTGTTTGGTATGGTTTCGTTTGATTTGAAGCAGCAACTCATTTTTGTCGAATGACTACTATGGCAAGGAGGTTATGCAATTGTCCCCATATTAATATTTAATAATATTCTAATCCAAATGTAATTTAAGGCACATTTATCATGTAAACTGAAACTCACTGTAACTTAACTGGCTCAATCCCCCGCATAATGTCACAATCTTGTAGTTTTACAGCTTGCCTTCACATTTTCAGGATGAAATTGACTCCAGGGGATGGAATCTTGGAAGAAGTTTCTTGAAGAAGTTTCCCTCATTGATGTTGGCTTGTGGGGAGCAGAATTTACTCCAGCCTCTCCCTTTGGGTTGTGGCATGAAAAAATAAGCCATTTCATCACTGCCAGGGCTCCCAGTTCACAGTGGTAAAGAATATACAACCTGTTAACTTACACGCCTTTCTTTTCCCCACTCCCAGGAAAGCTCCTGGTCCCATGAGTAGGGGAGTTCAGATTAATAATTAAAAGGGGCTAATCGTTTATTGAATATTACTACTTACATGAATTATCACTCTTAATTCCTACCCAAAGAGGGGATGCTATTTTATACCTGTCATACAGATGAAGAAACCGCACAGGTGAACTCCCCATGGTCATGCTGTTAGCAAGCAAGGAGGCTGGGGTTTCATCTCAAGCAGCTGCCCCTAGGACGTGGTTGTAACTGCTCCTGTATACCGTCTTGTGTGTTTGCCCCTAGCTTTCTAGGCTGCCGTTTCACCGTGGTTGACATATTTTACATATTTGACAAGAGAACATGGTCCCAATAAACTGAGAGGCAACTGAACGGAAAGGAACAAAGCCGTTGGTTGTGATTTTATATGTGGCATTTGGTGACATGCTGGCAGGGAAAGAACAAGAGGAATGTCAGCAGGCGAGAGATGCTCATCCTTAAAGAAATTCTCAGAGCATGGTACTTAAAATCAGAAGTATCTTTAAAGATCAACTTTACTTTACAGATGAGAAAACAAAGGCTCAGACATTTGCCCACTATAAAAGAGCTGGTATGGCTGACCTGGGTCTCAACCACCCCACCCCACCCTGGTACAAAAAGGAAATACAGTTAAATGTTTCCTTACATCCCTGTCTTCCAGCCATCCTACTCCCCTGTCCAAAGGCAAATTCTATTAGCCAGTCTATTGTATCTTTCTGGAGATATTCTATACATATGAAAAATACACTTTTTTTTTTACAAAAATGATAGCACTCTATAGAATTAAAGTACCTTGGCCTTTTTACTTAACTATACAGGTTGGAGATTGCTCCCTTATCAGAACTTATAAAGCTGTCTCATTTTTTTTCAAGCTAAACAGCTTTATTGAGGTATAATTTACATGATATACAATTCATGTGTTTTAAAATATGCAGTGCGATGTGTTTTAGAAAATTTATACAGTTGTGCAACCATCAAAAAATCCAACTTTGGAATAATTTCATCACTCCAGTAAGTTCCATTATGTCCATTAGCAGCCGATCTTGCTCCCACCCCTGGCCCCAGGAAACCACCAATCTATTTTCTGTCTCTATAGTTTTGTGCTTTTAGAAATTTCTTATAAACAAAATCATTTGATATTTACTGTGTGTCTGGTTCCTTTAATAATATTGTGTCTGGCTTCTTTCTCTCAGTGTGATGATTTTGAGATTCATCCATTGTTTCATATGTCAATAGTTCCTTTTTATTGTTGAGTAGTATTCCATTGCATAGATAAACCAGCTTTTGCTTATCCACTCACCAATTTATGAGCCTTTGGATTGTTTCCAGTTGGGGGCATTATGAATAATGCTGCAGTGAACATTGCGTGCAAGTCTTCATGGGAACATATGATTTCAGTTTTTGAGGGTAGTTACCCAGGAGTAAAATGGCTGGGTTGTATGGTAAGCATATATTTAACTTTTTAAGAAACTACCAAACTGTTTCGCAAAGAGGCAGTACCCTTTTACATTCCTGCCAGCAACATATGGGAATTTCAGTTTCTCCACGTCCTTACCAATACTTCATATTTTCCATCTTTTTGGTTTTAGACATTTTACTGGGTGTGTAGTGATATCTCATCATGGTTTTAGTTTGCATTTTCATAATCTAACAATATTGTGTATCTTTGATGTGCTGATTTGCCATTTCTATATCTTTTTTAAGTATTTATTCAAAATTTGTGTCCATTTTTAAATTGGGTTGTTTCCCTTATTTTAAGAGTTTTAAAATATGTATAAAACAAGTTCTTTATCAGATATTCTTAAAACAAGTCCTTTATCAGATATGTTTCACAAATATTTTCTCCTAGTTTGCCACTTGTCTTTTTATTTTTATAACGGTATCTTTTTCTTGAAGAGCAAAAGTCTTTAATTTTGATAAAGTCTAATTTATCAGTGTTTTCATGTATTTCATGTTTTGCGTCATAACTAAGAAATCTTTGCCTAAGCCAAAGTTACAAAGATTTTCTCCTGTGTTTCCCTATAGAAATGTTAAAGTTCTAACTCTTACATTCAGGCCTATGATCTACTCCAAGTTAATACATGTGTATAGTGTGAGATAAGAGCCAAAGTTCATTTTTTCTTTTGTTATAGATATGGAATCGTTTCAGTACCATTTGTTTAAAAGACTATTTTCCCCTCATTGACACCTTTGTCAAATCAATTGAACATATACCGAGAGTCCATTTCTGGACTCTATTATGTTCCCTCATTTAGTAGGTCTGCACAATATTCCATTGTACAGATGCCCTGTACTAATTTAACCAGTCTGTTATTAATGGACAATTGTGCTATTTCTAATTATTTTCTGTCCAAATAATGCTGTGGCAGATACATTGCATTGTAGGTATGTCTTTTTACATCTTATTTATATAGGATAAATTCAAGAGGAGTCAATGTCACATTTTGATAGACATTCACAAACTGCTGTCTGTAGATGTTCTGCTAATTCAGTTACACCAGAAATATCTGAGAGCTCTCTCCAGAACCCCAGAGACAAGTGTGTTAACAAATGTTTCATCTTTGCCAATCAAGTAAATAAAAATTGGTATCTCATAGTTTTAATTTGCATCTTCTTCTTATGAATTAAAATATCTTTTATTTTGTGCATGTTTATAAGCCAACTATATTTCATTTTATGTGAAGTATGTGTTTCATGTCATTTGCTCATTTTTCTGTTTATACTAAGCTCTTTGTGATACATGTTGCAAATGCTTCCTCCGTTTTTTGTTTGTCTTTTGGCTTTGTTTATTGAGTTTTGGCCCTGCAGAAGCTTTTTATTGTAATGCAATAAAATGCATGATAAATGTTAAGGCCTCTGCGTAAAACTAGAAAGGCCCTTCCTACTCTGCTATTCGAAAAAAAAATATCTCTACAGTTGTTATGTTTTCTTCAAGACTTTTTAAAGCAAAATTTTAAGTTCACAGTATATTTTTATTTTTAACATTTTAAGTCTTTCATCTATCTGGAATTTATTTTAATTTAAAAAATCAAGTAGGAATATAAGTTTATTTTTTTCCCAAATAGCTACCCAGTTGTCCCAATCTCATTAATTACATAATTCAACTTTCTCTGCTGATATATACATGTTATTTTTATCATGTACTAAATTCCCATATGCATTTTAGTTCACTGATCTGCCATCCATTCATGTGTCAGTACACACACTCAATCCTCTATTCTCTGACTCCAAGTAGCATTCTTTCCTGCGTTACTCACATTCTCAAAACAACACACAGTAAGTGAATGAAGTGCTTTATGAATTGCTAGTAGTAACACTTAAATCTTCTCTCATTTTCTCCCTGCCCCCACTAGCTAACAATATTCAAACTCTTTTTAACATCACTAAGAAAAATATAATTAGGACAGTAAATCTGTTAGGAAGTTTAAGAGACTGAACATCAGATACTACATTCTTGAGTCAAACAATTTGGGGCTAACCCATTGGCTCATAATCTTTTATAAGAACCAATGATTTTGGGTAGGCAGTGTGTGTATGTATACACAAGTGTAAGGTACATGTACCATGTACCTAGCGATAGCACTTCAGCAAGCCACTGCTCCTCCCAAAATATCCATATTGCTTGAAGAGCAAATACATTTGGCATTTTATGTCCTAATCCTTCTGAAATGGGATTTTCTCACCATTAAATGTCCTTCCCAACTGCATGTATTAAAGATGTGATGCTGAAATTTCTCTCCTAGGAGACTCAAGGGGGAAAAGAGCCAATGTCAGTCATTCTAAATAGTGGGATGTGTCTGAACATATGGAGGATGTGAAGACACATGGAATAGGACTGCCTTCTGCAAAATGATGCAGTTTTGAGCAGAACTTTGTTACCCACAAAACTGGTGTCTCTATTCCTTCACAAACATCCCCATTTAGATCTGGGGCCCAGGCTGCCACCAGAAGAACTCTCTGCCCCTGGAGACTTCTCCCCAGCCAGAGACAGGTGATTGTGCCATGAAATCACTGGGTGCTAGGAGGGCTGCAGACCATGTTGGAGGAAACGCCTGCTTGCCTGCTGCACCACTGATTGTTTCCTGAATATCAAGAAAGACGATGCTGGGAATAGTCCCTCCTTGCCCAGATCTCTGAAAAGCCAGGTAGGAGGTGAGATTCTGGGTATGCCTGCCGGCAACCTTTCAGAACTTTTCACATATTCCTCACCCTAAGAATTCAAATTCTAGCACTTCAGGAACCCTGCCTTTTTTTTTTTTTTTTTTTTTGAGACGGAGTCTCGCTCTGTCACCAACCCCGCCTTTATAGATTAAGCATGGAACTCTTTGGTACCCTAAAAATGTTCAATATATAGATTTTTTTAGGATAATGCTAGAAGACCCTTCTTTGTACTTAAAAAAGAAAAAAACAACTGAAAAAGTTCTCTGGAAGTAGGGGTGAGAGGAGGAAATTCCACCGTGCTGTGGGAAAGAAAATGCCTGAACTAGAAAAACAGCAAGAAACAAGTGGTGGACACTAGGGAGGTAGGCGTTCCATTAAACAGCGCTGAAAACCTGAAATTCCTCATCTCCCTGCACTTTCCATGGAAGGTGGCCAGAGGGCCTCAGTCACGGGAGAGATGCCATGGGCTCCATCCAGGCAGAGGCCCCATTTTGTCCAGGCTTCAGCAAACCAGAGGCGATTCCGGTCCTCTCCCTCGCTCTCTTCCGGCGCTGCTTCCTTCCCCCACCCCTCCAACAATAGTCTCCTCTTGATTTCTGTTCCAAGAGAGAACGGTGAGTCCCCAGTGCAAAGGAAACTCTAAGGATTCTTTCCACAGAGTTTTCTTACTGGGAAGAGGGAGGCGTGTGGACTGGCGTCTCCTCTTTGGCTGTGATGCTGGAGAAGCGGGTCCTCCCTTTCTCCCTGAGGAAGACACAGGGCAGACAGCTAGATTTCTCGTCCTTATTCTCAAGCATTCAAAGGAAGAAACCGGCAGAGTACCTTTTCTTCCTGGAAGAACTCGCGGTGCCCTAATGCGTGCGCTATGGTTTTAAATGTTTTTTTCAAGCTACTGAAAAAAGCTAAACTATTTTTTAGGGTAATCTCCCTGAAATACTCATCACTACCCTCCCTGGGGGCTTCCTTACCTTGAGCCAGCAGCTTGAATAATAAGCAGAGCCTTGGTCCCCTCTTCAGCTTTGTTAGATCTGGAGAAGGGCCTAGAAATCTGCCCCAGGTAACTCTGATGATTGGTGCTCAGAAAGCACCTGAAAATAGTACCCTCGACCTTTCCTCTCTGAGAGTGCTAGGATCCCATGATATGGAGTTAACTTCGTGGGAAAAATCACAGAAATCATGCCTACTGTTGCTCAGAGCTGAATAGATTGGAGACTTGTCCAGTAATGCCACTATTTAATAGGGAGGTATGTTGTCTTGGACAAGGTCAAAGTTAACAAATGGCTTTGTAACTCCTTAGAATAGGGTCCTACATTCCCTGATCAATCTGTGTGCAACAGTTCAAAACCATAAGGCAGTGCTGCTCAGACTTGAATGTGCAACTGGTCACTTGGAGATCTTGTTAAAATGCTGATTCTGATTCAGTAGATCTGCGGTGGAGCTGGGATTGATTCTGCATTTCTAACAAGCTTCTAGGTGGTGCCATGGTGTTGGTCTTTGGACCCCATTTGAAGGCTACTACCTTAAAGGATACATATTTGTTTTAAAGAAATTATTAGCTACAGATGACACTTTTTCCTTATAAGGAAACTGAAAACAAGCAACATTAATTTACTGACCTTGAGCAAATCACATACTTTCTGTAGTTTATCTGTTAAACAAGGTGGTTGCCTTTCTTCAGCTCTAAGATGAGGAGAATAAGGCACGTACTTGAGAATGGGGTAAGTGAAATGAAGTATCTAAAGTTCTGAGGAGGCCCCAAACCTAGTAATGACTCCTCCATAATTGTTGGCGCTGGTGGTGGCAGTGCCGTTGTTGGTAAATCACTCTCCCATTTAGTATCAGTGGCCATCACAGAAAGAGGTCAGAGTGGGGCCATAATCTATCAAAGGAATATAGGAGAATTGCCCAGTATTCTCTTTGTGTGCCCTGGTACTTGACACTAAAGAGAGATTCTATCAATGTTAATAGAGAGAGCCTTTTCAGTTTCTACTCCAATTAACAGACACCTAGAACCCCAATGTTGTTAAATGTAAAAAGCATCATCCAAAATCCCAACTTTTGTTACTAGATGTTTAGATTTGCCACTTTAAATTTGCCAAATAAGTATAAAACTGACTCGATCCAGTGGTTTTGGCTTTCTTCAATTGGCTTGAATTAAAGAAAGGAAAGGGCATTGTGCTCAACAAGGGTATCACATTTCTCTCCCTGAATTTACCCCATGGTGTTTTGTCAATTCAGCCCAAGTGGCATTCCTTTAGCTTGGATTCACAGCCTTTGCCTATAACAAACCAGAGAGCTGAACACTTCCTACAAGGCTGGATCCTGGCTCACAGCTCTTTTAGTCAAGGAAAAACAAATGACCGTTCTCTGTCTCGCCAAAAACAATTTGCAAACCCGTCATCTGCCCAGAAAATAAATGGAAAATAAAATGCAACAACAGTCTTTTCTGTGTATCTATCTGATAAATGTTAATTTCCCATGAACAAATGGGTGGGGGTGCTTGCCAAGATGACATTTTAATACACATGTAGCAGCCCCATGCACACAACAGCAGAACAAGCCCATATAGTTCCAGTCAATTCAGGTGAGGGATAAATCCATCAAGCTGGCAGTTTGGCATTGTCTAGACTCCAAAAAAGTTTGACTAACTTTTTTTTTCAAATTAATGGCTTCATTTGGCATTGTATAAAGATAGCATCTTTCATTCTACAGCCTACTGATTCATTAACTCGTCTATTTAACAAATATTTATTGTGCATCTATGACAGGCTCTGTGCTGTTGTAGGCCCTGGGCAGACAGCAGTGGACAAAACAAAGTCCCTATCCTCATGCTGCTTCCTTTCTTGTGAACTTATGTATTACACATAATGCTGGATGAAGACATGTTCTTATTCTTTTATGTAAATACCATTGTTTTATGTAAATGTATTTGGTTTTTGAATAGTCTAAAAGAACAGCCTTCATTAGGCTAGTTGTTTCTGAGGGTGCACATTAAAATTATTTGCTGTCTCTATGTTCCTGTCAGAGGGAGATCTGTGTCCATTGCTGCTTTATTTCATTATCCATATAAACATGTAAGAAAAAAAAATGAGTGATTTAGGTAAAAACTCAATCAGGAAAATTAGAACAACTTTTTCTATAAGGTTTATATTTTCATTATAATTGAAGCATACAATATGACCTATGAATGCTGATTTTTCAAACACCATTATCAATCTTTTTGCCTTTCTACATCACCATTAAATTAGGGGCAAGGATCTAACTTGTAAAATAGGTTCATCACAGCACACGTTGTAAAAAAATAAGAAACAAAACTTTATGAGATAGAATCTACTAATATTTTTTAAAGGGAATAGAAAAAGCTTAGTATCTGTGTTTTTCTTGATTAACAAATACATGCTCACTCTAAGATGCAAATAATATAGAAATGGATAAATCAAAAAGTGCTATTCCACCGGGCGCAGTAGCTCATGCCTGTAATCCCAGCATTTTGGGAGGCCAAGGCAGGTGGATCACTTGAGGTCAGGAGTTCGAGACCAGTGTGACCAACATGGTGAATCCCCATCTCTACTAAAAATACAAAAAATTAGCCAGGCGTGGTGGCGGGCAGCTGTAATCCCAGCTACTCGGGAGGCTGACACAGGAGAATCACTTGAACCTGGGAGGCGGAGGTTGCAGTGAGCCAAGATTGTGCCACTGTACTCTAGCCTGGGTGACAGAGCCTGACTCTGTCTCAAAAAAAAAGTGCTATTTATATTGATTTATAATGTTTACAGATCTAAGTAATTGATCTTGTGATTTACATATGGTTCTAGAACACTGATCATTATCATCAGATTGCTCAACCGGCTAGGACATTCCTTATTCCATAATACTAATAGCTTCTAAAATAACATTTGATATACTCAGAACTATCTTCTAGAGAGAACATCCAGTGCTGAATAGGAATTCCATTTAAAAGCATGGCTCTTAAAACGAGCATTTACAGTTAATATTAATGCCACCGAGAAGAAGACGGAGCAAGACACTGACCATCTGTTTTAGAGAATCACAGCATGTCAGCAAAAGAGTCTCACAGATCATCCCATGAAGTGGGCAGGGCAGGAGGAGACTATAAACAAGCCCGTAGGTGAGTTTTAATACACACACACACACACACACACACCTCGAAAATTACTTATTTATCCCATTTTGTCATTTCACAGATGAGAAAATTGAGATTCAAGCAAGTAAAGCAACCTGTCAAGTCATGCATATAGGAAATGCAGAGATTGGATGAGAACAGCAGTGTTCTGACTCCCAATCTGGTCTTTTTCTACTCCACCAAGCCACAGGAGAGGGCACCTTTTACACGTTAGTGCAGAACAACTCAGCTTCGATTCGTCCCTAAGGTTAAGTGTCCAAACACGTCTCTGTTGTTTCACAAGCTCTCAGTCTAACAAAAGGACCTGAATGGCTTTGGTTATTGGTGGTAGATTTTTTGTTATTCTTGCTGTTGTGTGTTTTGCTTTTGGAAAGTGGAGAGAAATTTAACTAAGACCTAAGTAAAAGTATCATTATTACTTGACAAACTAACGGTCACACAGGTTTTAAAGTTTAGAGTGAAAGAAAAATAGCAGTTGGATCAATCAGGCAGCACACACACACATGCACACACGCACGCACACACGCACGCACACACACATGCGCACACACATGCGCGCGTGTGCACACACACACGCACACCCATGGTGATATATAGTGTTCTGTTTCTCTGTGTGAAGGTGAGTGGCTCACTGTTACAATGTTTGAGGAGACAGAACCCCAAGTGTGCTCAGCCCTGGGCAGGAGGAGAATGTGTCACTTTAAGTCCTTTCCTCTTTAGCTGAGTCATGGTACAACCACGATGGTCTCCAAAAAAAGTGTCTCCAGCCCTCCACAACCAGGGAAAAGGTCACCAATAACACAGAGCTCAAGCAGTTGGGGAAGTGGGTGAAAGGGAGAATAAAATGTCCACAATATAACTGAACTCTCTTCGCACGTTCATCTAAGTTGAAAACTTTTATCCCAAGACAAACTTTCCCCTGCATTGAGCTGTGTTGAATACAGCTGCATTCAGTGAAGCTAAATCTGCCATTTCTGCCATTCGTGAAGATGAATATCAATACATTAAACTCTACACTCTTTTATTTTATAAGAATTTAGAATTCAGAATATCTTCACTCAGTGTGTGCCCAACTCTAAAGCTATGAGGAATAATATCTGCTCTGATAGATCCCTGGTATAGTATTAAGCAAGAATAATGACACAAATTATAGGAGACTCATTCTGTTCTCTGTATTAACAAAATACAGTACTCTTCAGTGTTAATATATGACCCTTAAAAAATATATAACTGACACTGATTGACTCCTGCTACTTGCCAAACATTATGTTAAGTGTTTTATGCCGATAGTTGTATTTAATTCTCACAACTCCATTATGTTGGTGCAATTTTACATTTGGGGACACTGAGATTTAGAGCAGTTAAGTACCTGCCCCGAGGCCCATAAACAGTAGGCAATGAAGCTGAAATTCAAACCAAAAGTAGTACAACAACAGAGACTGTGCTCTACTCACTCTAATTTGACTCACATCCCAGCACACAGATCTACAGGACACACATCCTAACATAATTTAAAATGTGTATAAGAAACTGTAATTTAGTTATGTGTACAGTTTTGGCAGAAATTAACGAATAAAATACTGTGTGTCTCAAATTCTGGATCACTTCAAACTGGAATTCCCCCAATGATATCACAAAAGAGCCTCTGATGACCCCCAAAGAATCACACACTGGAAGTTTCCACAAATGCCAACTCACTCTTTGGAGTTGAGTGAGTAAAGATAGATTGAGTGGTAGTGACTTCGATGAAACTAATCGATGGCTTTTATTCTTCGGGTAGCTAAAATTCATTTCCCCCAGTATCAAAGAAATATTTTCACAGCAATGACTTAACAACTTAAATGGAAATATTGAATACACTTTTTTCTTTAAAAGAAAACTGCATATCCTCAGCTTCTTAATCTCAAGCCATAGTCATGCTAGCAGTGGGGCTGTTTTCTGAGCCACTGGCCTACCCACCTTGTGCTTTCCTTGTCTTTAATTTAATTGCCTTCCTTGTCTTTAACAAATGTCTCTGCTGTCATTTGTTTCCTATTGTGTTGCATCTGATGCTTTTACTCAGTAAACAAAACTAGAATGTGTTCTGTGATGTTGTTTTAGTTGAGCACAAAATTCAATACATTATCAAGAGAAATGAAACTGAAAGGAGCAAGTCAAGATCGCAGACCTGCGTTTTCTTCTGGGGCCACAATTGCTGATAAATGATGCAATAATGCCCTCGACAATCTATTCCAGCTACCTTTTGATCTGAAGATCTATGGAAATGGAGTAGTTAGGGGAGGTGGTAGGGTAGCAGTAAAACACTTTCAATTGTTATTAGAATAATTTTGCATCCGCAAGCTGGCAAACGCTTTACATTGCTCATTTTATGGTGCTCCTAAAGAAAATCCTTGAAAAAAGGAGAAGAAAAAAGAGGTCTGACTAATGGAACAAAAGCTACATCACAGTCTAGTTCTGTCATGTTTTCTCATCCTTAGTAAGATGATGGTTCAATTTTGAATAAAGATTAATTACTTGAATGTGGTTAAAGCATAGTCTAGCCAAATTAATTTTTAAAATGAGAGTCCAGCTATTTTTATCTTATTCTTCACATCCCAGGTGATTTCAATCAGTAAATTTCATAGCAGTGAATATTTTTAAAAAGTATGCTTGGCCATTGGCTTTTACCCATTCGGCATCTCTCTGAATTAAAGTATTAATATTGGGAAACATAACGAGTCTCTCAGAGTGACCTTGCTGACCTATTTTTGACAACATGATTTCGGCTCCCTCATGTCTTGCGATGATAGGTGCTGGTAACATTATCCTTTATGACTAATTTAATTGAAGCAAGTTAGACTTTTAAAAACTAGTTGTGTATGTTAGCTTGACTAGCTTGCTACGCCCTATTTGGTGCTTGGAAAACCAGGCACTGGGTGAATGCTTTTCAATTGCGTCTGTAACTTAGTTTTTCCCTCCTACTGACATAAATGATCCATCTTAATCCTCCCATTCTAGCTGCATATTGTTTTCCAAAACTAAAGCTATATGCCCCAAAACCTTTGCCTTCTATCATGTGGCAGATGACATCTTCCACTGACAGTGAATAATAAATTTACACTCAACCCACATGGGGAACCTGAACACATAAGCTCCCCACATGCAGAACTATTTCCAAGTGACATTCCCTTCTCTCTTTCCCTTCTACTTCAGTGATGCAGAATAACCATCATATAACAATTAACAATCCTCCTTTAGGGGGATGCTGAATGGAAAGAAAAGAACAGGAGAAGGGCACCTCAATCCAGGTAACATATTAACAAAAACCCCAGAGCAAACCACAGTCCTTAACAGACACCCTGATAAGGCTCCCAGGACACAGTACTGAGGAAGAGCAAATTCTCCAGTGGGACACATCTCACACGCCAGTGGCTCCTGGTTCTCCCAGCCACATGATCTGTGCCAAAATTCAGATTTAACACAGTGTCCTCTTTAGTCCCAATGTAATTCTATTTCTAGTTTTGCCAGCCTTAGTTCTGCAAAGCATCAGTATTCTCTTACCAAAAAAAAGTATTAGCTGAAATTCTGGGCCATCTATCACTTATACCCTTTGGTTAAGGACTACTCCCAGTAAGGTATTTTCTGTTGAAGATGCCCACAGCAGTATCCACCCAGGAACCTTGAAATGGAAGCAGAAATGATTGCATGGGTAACTTACCAGCTCCTGAGGTCTGAATGGCTGCAGCAGCCCCACTCCTTTACCTGATCCCTGCTCTCTCTGTCTCTCTCCCTCTCTCTCTCCCTCTTTCTCTTGTGTACAGATTGCAGGGAACTTAAAGAACTCGCAGGGACAGTGTTTCGAATGACTTAAGAAAGAGAACAGGAACAATACTTCGTTCTCTTTTTCTCAGATGAGTACCTTCGGGAAGAAGGAAGGAAGGGAGGGGAGAGGGAGGAAGTCAACAACCCTTTGCTTTCCTGAAAAAAAATAAGGAAACAGAAGATAGACATCTCATTTTCTCTTAAACAAAATGTTGGAAGGGGCAAAAAAAAAAAAAAAACTTTGAAAAAAGGAATTCCTCAAATATGCTCTCTGCCCTGGGAGCTTTAAAGAGATGAAACGCCTTAGTGGCCTGTCCTGTCCAAACAAACGGTGTTCCAGACAGGCAGGCTCTCCTGAGCCTGCAGCCTCTGGTATCTGGTTTGCAGAACTGACACAGCCGAAAGGGAACAAATCATGTCATGTCGACTTACAGCAAGGGAGAGCTTGGCCTGTTGTGCTAACCGAGGTAAACCTGCAGCCTGTAAGACAGTGTCGGGGCTGGGCAGCCAGGACTCCTGGCTTTTCCTAGGCCCTTTGAAACACCAGCATTGCTGCAATTCCTCGCTGACTCTAGATCCTTAGAGTTTTTCCAGGATCAAATAGCAGATTTATGCCCACCAAACTTTATACAGTGGACCCAATCCAGCTTCCATCACTGATGGATGAAAAAGGAAAAGAAGCAACTAACCACAACTGCTGCCGGCCATGGTTATCTCAGATCTGTTGTTTATATTATTCTATCCTCTACATTCCTAAGGCGTCTTGGATTTAATCACCTCTGGAAAACTGGAAGGAGATTTCTCATTTGTTTTCAAAATACTGCGAAGCAGCATAGGGTTTAGATAAATCAGCCACGCTGTTCGAAAAAAGATAGGGGAGGCAGGAGCAGTTAAAATGGAGGGAGTACCCTTTATCAAGGTAGAAGACTTGGGGCTTCAGCAGGCAGGCATGAGCTTGCTTAGGCTAGTTGCACTTAGGAATAAGCTTGGTTTTAACTTCTCTGATTTGTGTTATGTCTCTTGTGTCCCTTATTCATCTGGTTAGGACCATTTTCACTGTGAACAGGAACCAGCAGTTATGTAGACCTTTGTGGCAGCAAAAGAAAAACCAGCTTTACACTACTTCCTCATTTCACCCAACTGTGAAAAAAATGGGGTGGACAGATACACCTGATTGCAAAGAGTCATGAAAGTGAGTTCAGGGGAAGAATGATTCTGATTCAGTGACCCTGTAAGATTTTGATTGAGTCCTTATTGGCCTATAGGATTATGTTTTTATTCTGACAGATATTTTTCTATCATCTATCTGTCTATCTATCTATCTATCTATCTATCATCTATCTATCTAATCTATCCATATATCTATCTATCTCCCTGTCTATCTAGTTATCTGAATATGTGTGCATGTATCAGAGAGAGACATGAAGATTTTGTTACTCGGTAGGTGTGCACAAGCCAGAGCAGAGTCCCATTCCTTGCATCCGCCACAGCACCAACACTGGCACAACCCATGGCACTGAGTTCTGGCCTGGGTGACCCAGCCTCACCAACAGTGGGGAACACGGATGACCAGAGACAGTCTCTATGGTTTGCTTAGAGCCACACGCCAACACGTTCCTGTCTCCTGATCCCGGCTCTCGGGCTCTTTGCCCTCTGCTGGCCTTCCTCTACATCCTGCCTTTGTAGAAATGGGAAGGGAAATGAAAATGAAAATCTGAGAAAGCCAGGGAAGGGCATGAGGGAATGGAGCAGGAAGGCCTAGGAATGGAGTCTTTTAAAGGGGGAGAAACACTGGGGCAAACCTTTGAGTAACCGGAGGTGAAACAAGCAGGCAGCTGAAATTCATAATAAAAAAGCAGACGTCCTTGGGAGTGAGGTGGGGTGAGGAGAAGCAATAGGGAGGGGGCAAGGTGTGCGGGGCATCAGCAGCAGAGGAAAGGAGGGACCCAAGGAACGAGACGCTCATGGTACCAACTCCTCACAAGCAGGAAACTGCCTCTGATCACTTGAAGAATCCATTGCAGCTGCACACAGGCCTTCCCATATTTTTACTCCTCTTTGCACCCTCAAGGCAAGGCCAGGGCTGAGCCCCAGGAGTCCAGGCAGAATCCAAAGGATTTCCCTTTTAAGTCTGCAGAATGTGGGGACTGTCACGTTGAGGCCGTGTTGTTGTCTCCAGGCCAGCTGACCCGCCCAGACAGCCTGGATGGGGACATGTGCCATTTCAGGCTGCACGGCTTTGACTGAATGAGGCAGCATCCAGTCGGGATCTGACATCATCCCCGCAGCCAGCCAGGGGACTCTCAAGGCTGCCTTGTGCCAAGCTGCTCCATGCTCACACCGCGTTGCAACCCTGCCTGTGAAATTCACAGAAAAGGCTTTTCCCTCTTTCCTTGTGCTGCCAGTCACCTGAACAGTCACCCTCTAAAACTTGTGAAACCACCCGCTGGGTGTCAGGAGCAGAAATTCCTAACCCTCCCATTAGGTTTGGCAGGACAGATTTCTGATCAGTCCACTGGAGCTCTAACTCTGTCCTGGCCTATCTGGATCCTGACTAAAAGTGAAGGATCCAACTGAGACGCATGAGCAGGAATGGCATATGGCCTTGGCTCTCACCCCTCAGGAAAGCCCCATGTTGCACAGCGTATCATAGAGATCACTTGAGTAGAGAGAGGAGCTGCCCACCCCTGGGACGAGATAGGAGGACAGGAGAGAAACCTAGGTGAGGACAGTGCTGTGACCCTAACCCTCAGAACCAGCACCACAGGAATAGGTGCTCTACTCAAAATGGCGTCCTGCCTCTGAAGCGTCCTAATTTGTATGGCACCAGCTTCCAATGACACAGACTCTGGGGTTATCTGTTGACTCCCAGACTAACTTGACTTCAGGTCATGGAGGTAGCAGCGTAGGAGAAAATGGAGAAAGGTTTGGAATAGAACATATTCTTCAGAAAAGTACACAAAACGTAAGTGTACCGGTCAGGGAACTTCACAAAAGGAACATATCTGAGTAGCCAGCCCTCAGATTAAGAAAGAGGACAGAGGTCCCCCAAGCCCCTCCTGTCACTACCTCCTCTCAGGTGCCCTGACTTCCAGCACCTGACGTGGATGCACATTACCTGGTTTTGAATTTACATGAAAATGGCATTGGCTTGCACTTCATTTGGTTTCTTTGCCTCGATAGTATATTCATGGGATTCGTCCCTATTGTTGAGTGTAGCTGTGGCTCATTCGCTCTCATTGCTGGATAGGGTTTCATTCTGTGAATATATCACCATTTAGATGTCTGTTCTACTTAAGACAGACATTGGATTGTTTCTAGTTTGGAGCCATTACAAATGGGCTGCCAGGAATATTCCTGTCCCTGCCAGATGTCTTTTTAGAAGCCTGATGCAGGACTCATCTCTCTCCAGGAAGATTGGCCACTCCAGTGACTCAGTCTTTCTGTTTGGTATCCTTTGGCACTCACTTCCTCTCAAAGGGGATGCATAGCATAGATTTAAAAAAAGAAATCAAATGACTTTGATTTGAGGACACGGCCATGCCTTTGGAGACACTGGCAGAGTTCCTGAGGTGCTTGGGCACTGGTTAGGAGCCACTGTTCTCACTTCCTGCAGCAACCTGGAGATGCTAGTTCCTGCTGCTCTGAGTCATGCTCCAGCGGCTCCCCATCTCCACTACAGATTCGATGGAAAATGTGTCTCTCCTCCCCGCTCTGGGCTTCTCACGAACATGCTGAGTTTTGTTATATGAAAGTGCAGGAGGGATGGCGCAGTCCCCGGCCTGAAACTGCTTTGAAACTTCCTTAGTTTCTTTGATTTATTGTCTTCAACTTGCCAAACCCCCAAAGCCTCCAAGTCCCAACTCTCAAAAATGTGAGAATGTTCATTTCTTTTTTCCTCTTAAGTTTTTTTTTCAGCATGAAAAGATAATATGAAGGATTCATTTAGACAAGTTATTGAAGAAAGTCTATTTTATGCATCCAGTTTTTTCATATGACAAGTGGGGATAAGAACACATCTATTTTGTACAGTATTTGGAGTAAATAAGAATAGGTTAACATCTTTCACATACTTACCATGTGCCAGACACTTCTAAACACTTCACACATCAAACCAACTTAGTCATCACAACAGTCCTATGAAGTAGGTGCTATTATCGTCCACCATCCCCCTGCCCTTTTTACAGATGAAGGAACTGAGTAATGGAGACATCATACTACCTCCTTGATACCACACAAATAGTAAGATTTCAAACCCAGGAAATTCTGGCTCGGAGCCCTAATTTTTAACCACAAAGCTAACATACCTTGCTCTCTAAACTAGCACTGCATGTCGCATAGTAAAAACTAATGACTGCTCCCTAAAATTGGAGAACCACAGGTTTATAATAGACACAAAGATTCATTGGGCAACCCTTTAATAAGCATGTCTTATGGACCAGGAAGCCCCATGCTAGGTGTGGTTAACGTGCTTCTGGATTTTATTGCCTCGTAGAGGAGAGATACGTTAAATAAATCAAACAAGCCATACCTGAATACCTAAACAGTTACCACGGCGGTCAGTGCTCTGAAGATTAAGTCTGGGAGTTACAAGAGCATATAGCAGGGGACCAAATCTGGGCAAGAAGGTCAGGAGGCTCTTCCTGAAAATGGCATGTCAGCTGAGACCTCAAGAATGAGCATGAGTCAGGGAAGATGGTGAGGAGCAGCTCATGCAAGGGCCAGTCAGACAGGTCTGGGTTCAGATTGTGACCTTGATCCTGAGAAGGGTGGGAAATCATTAAAGATTTTACTAAGGGTATAGAATGATCAGGTTTGCATTTCAGAAAGACTATTTTTGGTCACTGTGCAAAGAATGAAGGCGGACAAGAGTGGGAGCAGATGAGCAGCTGTAAAAATCTAGGCTAAGTTCAATCCTGCCAATAGGGCCTATCAAGAGACATAGGTGGGCGTGTTGTAACCACCCAGTGGGTTCACTTTGCTTGCTGCCTAGACAGAGCCCATTTATCAAGACAGGGGAATTGCAGTGGAGAAAGAGTAATTCACACAGAGCTGGCTGTGAGGGAGACTGGAGATTTTTTATTACTCAAATCAGTCTTGCCAAGCATTTGGGGATTGGAATTTTAAAAGATAATTTGGCGGGTAGGGGCTTGGGAAGTGGGGAGTGCTGATTGGTCAGGTTAGAGATGGAATCACAGGGGGTGGAAGTCAGGTTTTCTTGCTGTCTTCTGTTCCTGGGTGGGATGGCAGAACTGGTTGAGCCAGATTACCAGTCTAGGTGGTGTCAGCTGATCCACCCCGTGCAGGGTCTGCAAACTATCTCAAACACTGATCTTAGGTTGTACAACAGTGATGTTATCCCCAGAAGCAATTTGGGGAGGCTCAGTCTCTTGGAGCCAGAGGCTACATGACCCATAAACTGTAATTTCTAATCTTATAGCTAATTTGTTAGTCCTGCAAAGGTAGACTGGTCCCCAGGCAAGAAGGGGGTCTTTTCCAGAAAGGGCTATTGTCAATTTTGTTTCAGAGTCAAACCATGAACTGAATTCCTTCCCAAAGTTAGTTCAGCCTATGCCCAGGAATGAACAAGGACAGCTTAAAGGTTAGAAGCAAGACGGAGTCAATTAGGTCTGATTTCTTTCACTGTCATGATTTCCTCAGTTATAATTTTTGCAAAGGCGGTTTCAATGTCAGTGCCTGGAGAGGTCATAGGACAACCAAGTTTGAGAGCTGTGCTCAGATGTTGTATGACAAGAGTCTATTGGAGAATTAATATAGGCAATGCCTGGCCTAAGAATAACTGGCTTATGAAAGCTTCCTACTTTCAAACAGCAACATCTACCATTGCCCTGCCATCCCCAATTTCCAGAGCCTCCAAAGCTGAGTGCCTACCCTCCTTTATTCCACCCCAGCCTCCTGTCTGTTTGCCTTGCCTTGCTGTCATTGTCCCATGTCTAAATTTCTCAATACTCACCCAACAGAGAGCTCCTTTTCCTTTAACACACACCCAGTGCTGTTACCAAAAAGCTAGTGGCATCCTCCAAGCTAGCCCAGGAGTGGTAAGTGGGAGGGATGGAGTAGAACTCAGTGTTTGAACTACTAGCATTGGGGAAAATGTACCCCAGGCGTTCCATGTAGAACCCAGGCTGAAATTTCTAAGAAAACTGTTACGCTTGGTAGATTGCTGGTGTTATAACAGAGTTCCAGCACATATGGTTTTAAGAACTAGTCTGGGGATATAGGAAAGAAACGCTCAGTTTTTCCTGCTATGCTTTCACAACACAGAACACTTCTGACACCAGATGTATGGGAGTTTTCCCCACACACCTAGGAATCAACCAATTCTTCAGTAGACACCAGTAGGATGTCCTAATTCAATTCAGTGTCCACACTATCTACCTAGAGACAGTATCAGATCCCACAGGTTGAGGATTCAGTCCTATGATACTTTCCTCCACTTCAGATGCCAATCAAAAGCCCCAGGTTGTTTCACCTGTACTTCTGACTAATCAGCTATAAATCAGTATGCCCATGACCCCCTCCTCAGGTTCAATTAATTTGCTAGAGTAGCTCACAGAACTCAGGTTACTTACATTTACTAGTTTATTATTAAGGATATTACAAAGGATACCAATGAACACCAGATGAAGAGTTGGATAGGGCAAAATATGGAAGAAGGAGGGCGAAACTTCCATGTCCTCTCTGGGCATGCCATCCAGAAGCTCTCAAACCCAGTCCTTTTGGGTTTTTATGAAAGTTTCATTATATTGGCATGATTGGGTAAGTCATTGGCCATTGATATCAATTTAACCTTCAGCCCCTCTCCCTTTCCTGGAGGTAGGGGGGTGAGGCTGAGAGTCCCAATTCTGTAATTACAACTTGGTCTTTCCCGTGACCAGCCCCCATTCTGAAGCTACCTTGGGCTGCCGGCCACCAGTCAACTCACTAGCATACCAAAAGACACATCATTTTGAAGATTCCAAGGATTTTAGGAGTTGTATGCCAGGAAATGAGGACCAAGGCAAAATATATATTTCACCATATCACAACTGGCTTGCGGACTTAACCACCAAGGAACATGCAGTCTGAGCTCCAAATATCTGGTATGAGCAAACAAACATTTTTAAGTTGGGGAATGGCTGTAGTCATACTACAAGTAAAACAAGTCCTCCTTGTTTACTCTTTTTTTTTTTGAGACAGAGTCTCGCTCTGTTGCCCAAGCTGGAGTGCAATGGCACAATCTCAGCTCACTGCAACCTCTGCCTCCCAGGTTCAAGTGATCCTCCTGCCTCAGCCACCACTAGTAGCTGGGATTACAGGCACGTGCCACCATGCACAGCTAATTTTTGTGTTTTTAGTAGAGACAGGGTTTCATCATGTTGGCCAGGCTGGTCTCGAACTCCTGACCTCAGATAATCTGCCTGCCTCAGCCTCCCAAAGTGCTGGGATTACAGGCATGACCTTGTTTATTCTCTCTTGGATTGCTTGGTTTGGGGGTAAATTAGCAGCCCTGTCATGAGGATACCCAGGTAACCCATGGAGAGATCCACATGGAGAGAAACGGAGGGCTCCTACTAACAGCCTTTTGAGTGCACTGTCAACTGTGGGTTTATTATTAGGCTAATCATTCTCCAGTATTCATTTCCGTAATTTAGTAAAGCTCACCTTTTCACAGTCTCCTCCAGAGAGGTTGTAAAGGCCTTTTCCTCTGCTTGTAGGCTCTCTTCAAGCATTCTAAATGCTTATTTATGTGTCTGTGGCACACCAGGGACAGGAAATAACTTTCTTTATTTTTATACATTAAATTAAATATGATTAGAGCTCCCCTCCTTGACAAAGTTGGCTAACAGTTCTATATCATTATTTTTAATGGATCCCACATGGATCCTTCCTTAGGTTGTCCCAGACCTAGGGCTCAGGCAGTCTCAGGAAGACAGCACTGAGCCTTGATCCACGCTGGGTCATTCATGGTCCTCTCAAGGGGGCTGGTTCCCCTGGTGACTCTACACGCTCAGTGTCAAGTTCCATCCCAAGAATGTCTGCCAAATCTATTTGACTATTGCCTCACGCCCAGATCGCCACAGTTGCCCCTGTCATCTCTACAGTCCTATGCAGGTGTAATGCAAGGTTGCTGCCACTCTAAGAAAACCCACAACATGTCTCATTTCCCAATCTTCTGGGATTCAACTCACACCAGGGGTCAGGCTTCTTTCTTCAATTCCATTGCCATGTCTTCCAGTCTCATTAAATCTAGATCAGTATTTAGCTCTAAACTCAACTATTTAAATCATCCAAGCAGGTAACACACATGTGTTAAGTAAGTGTGCCATGTTTAATACAGAGGATTTGGTGGGGAGTATGGCAAATTGAAGAGTTTGTGTTCAATATAAAGTGTTTTGTGAGCACGTAGGCCTAGTGTGACCATATTTTTTTAAAAAGTAAGAAAAAAATCTGAATACGTATGTGGAATCTACAATTTAAAAATTTTAGAATTGGGCCAGACATGGTGGCTCAGGCTTGTAATCCCAACACTTTGGGCAGCCAAGACCATAGAATTGCTTGAGGCCAGGAGTTTGAAACCAGCCTGGTCAACATAGCAAGACCCGTCTCTACAGGAGAAAAATAAGAAAATTAATTTAATTTTTTTTTTTTTTAGATGGAGTCTCACTCTGTCACCCAGGCTGGAGTGCAGTGGCCCAATCTTGGCTCACTGCAAGCTCCGCCTCCCAGGTTCACGCCATTCTCCTGCCTCAGCCTCCCCAGTAGCTGGGACTACAGCTGCCCACTGCCACACCCGGCGAATTTTTTGTATTTTTAGTAGAGACGGGGTTTCACCATGTTAGCCAGGATGGTCTCGATCTCCTGACCTCATGATCCGCCTGCCTTGGCCTCCCAAAGTGCTGGGATTACAGGCATGAGCCACTGCGCCTGGCCAAAAAATAAGACAATTAGCTGGGCAGAGTGGTGCACGCCTGTGGTCCCAGCTACTTGGGAGGCTGAGGTGAGAGGATTGCTTGAGCCTGGGAGGTCAAGGATGCAGTGAGCAGTGATAACCCCGCTGCACTCAAGCCTTGGCAACAGAGCAAGACCCTCTCAAAATAAAATAAAATAAAATAACTTAAGAAAAAAATAAATTATATGTGTGAAGGGGACCTAGTGTTAGGGTTTTAAAATACGTCCCCAAATTCTTTGATGTTCCTTTCTTTGAGAGATGACATCTAATTACCTATCCTTTCAGTGTGAGTTGGACATAAAAGCAGGATAAGGCAGAAGTGACAGTAAGGGACTTAGAAGAGATAGTCACTGAAGGCATTGGGGTTCCCTCCTTTTTTACACTTTCTTGGATTGCTTGCTTTGGGGGGAAATTAGCAGCCATGTCATGAGGATACCCAAGTAATCTATGGAGAGGGCCACACGGAGAGAAACTGAGGCTCCCACTAACAGCCTTTTGAGTGCACTGTCTTGGCAATGGATCCAGCATCCAGCCCAGTCACACTTTTAGACCATGGCAGCCCCTGCCACACTGAATGCAACCTCATCAGAGATCCTCAGCCAAACCACTCAGATAAGCTGTTTCTGAATTCCTGCCCTATAGAAACTATAAGATAATAAACATTTATTTTAAAACCAGCAAGTGTTGGTATAATTTGTTATGTAACAAAAGATAAGTGATATACTCAGCAGCTGAGAGGCTGCTAGTTTACAATTTTGGCTCTAACTTTTCAAACCAAATATCCCAGGTGGGAATATTCACAGGTGGGTGGCTCTCAAAGTTTGACTCTGAAACTAACTAAGGCTGTTAACTGCTGCATCCACCTTCACCACACCACCAACCAAGGGGGTCTGCTGTAAAATAGTCACATATTTTTTCACCACCCTATATCATATATGAGATAACAAAAAAGTGAATGTATTAGTGTCCCTTTGTAGACTACAAGCCACAGGAGTTTAACTCACCAACTACACGTATTAGTGTCCCTTTGTAGACTACAAGCCACAGGAGTTTAACTCACCAACTATGCCATCGACTTGTTTATTTCTTTCCCACATTTGTTAGTGAGTGGAGGTGATGCTGTCTAGGCAAGTTTTCTTTTTAGGTGTCTTTTCTTCATAGATTTTACATTACCATGGGTTAGAAGATCAGCAGCTAATTTGCTTTAGATGGTGACTATACCTAGTGTTGCAAGTCCTTAATGAATGCCAGTTAATACTCTGAAGGCTAGATGTTGAAAAGATGTTATTTTGTTTAAAGGAGAAAAAAAATCAACAGAACTCTTTCACCAAAAAATAATCCTCCTTGGAAACAAATTCAAACAACAGAATGTAAGCTTCATGGGAATCAGACTTTGCTGGGTCACTGCTGTATTCCGGTGTCTGCAAGACACTTGGCATGTGAAATTTGTTCAACAAGCAACTTTGAATGAATGAATATGTGAGTAAATGAGACCAAAGAAAAGAGGCTTCACTTGGAGGAGGAGGATGTTTCTGTCCATGGGGCATTCGCCTTGCCCCACCCCTTCACCCATCTCGCTCTCAAAATGTCATCATCAATGAGACACATTTGAGGTAGGCTAAGACTTCTTAAGAAATCTGGTTTGAAATCCAAAGAGTGGGAAGAACACCTTCAGACTAGATAAGAATAGATCTGGCTTCTACCCCCGGTCCTGACCACAAGGCCCTGGAAGTAGGCCTCTGCCGCACTTCTTCAGTCCTAATTTCTTCCTCTGCAAAACGAGATCAAAGCTTCCAGCCTTAACACCAGAGGTTTCGTGAGTCTGTCCCAAGCTTCCCCTTTTTTTTAACACCCTCCCCGAAGGAGGCGGGTCGCTGCTTGTGAGATGCTTTGAAGCTAAAAAACCCGAGGCCTCAGAGCGATGTGACCAGAGGCGCACAGCTTGGCACATGACCTGATATGACTGATGTTCAAAGCAGCTGTCAGTGAATAGAGGCAGCACGCACAAAGGAGCCAGCCAAAAATAATGAGAGCGGTGAAAAGAAAAAAAAACAGAAAAGAAAAGAAAGAAACACAGCAGGGCAAGGCTCCAGGGTCACTTGTGTTTCCTCTGGTCTAACCTCCTCTCTCTCCTCCACCCAGTCCTCAAACAACCCCCTCCTGCCTCCTCCAGAAGAAAAGTTAAAAGCTTTCTTTTGGAAACAGAGTAGTTTGCTTAGACTGCTGCTGTTTACCTTTGGTAGGACAGCCATTGGCGGTGAGTTCAAACACAGGAAAAGGCCTGTGTTCCAGGAAGAGCTGCAGACGGGCTGAAAGACCGGCCATAATGCTGCTGGATTGCACTATTCCCCACTGGTGTTCAGCCTGGGATCACACCAGGCCCTTGCCTCAACCTCAGGCAACCAGCCTCCAGCTATTTCTTGGACTACTACCTTCCCTTGGGAATATTGCCCCTAAAACAAGATGGTGTGGGATGGAGGGATGAAGAATTAAGGGAGGGGCAATAAAAAGAGAAAAAGAGGCTTACACTACAAACAAAAACACAATAGCCTTATTTCTAGTCTAGTATGAAAAACATAATTATAACAAGCAGCAAACTTTGGGTTTACATTTGGAGGTTTTGTTATTTATTTGTTTTCAATTATTAACATCATCCTCTATGAACTAAGAGGTCCACATTTGTCAAAACAAGGCCACACATTCCCCAAGGCAGCTACCTCCAGACATCTCTGATCTATTGGTGAAAAGGAAGGGAAAGAATCTACCTCCCTATGTTTCAAAGTGATCCACCCTGAATAGGGTTATGCTAAATTGTGGGAGAAAGGAGGGAAAGCATATGAGGAAATACATGCTGTAAGGATCAAAATCTTCTGGGCCTTCCCCATTCCCCCCAGATTTCTTTCTGCTAATTCCATTTCAAAAACTCCCTTGGCTCCAAGGCACTAGATTCTCTGGTTGGGTCATTCTCAAGTTTACCATGAGGATCTCACTTCTCTTTCCCTGATTTTAGAGTTATTTATGTCAAAATCTTCCTGTCTTCCAGAGAGCTCACAGCATCCTTTCTCCTCCAGAAGCTCTTCCCCAGCTGAAATGGAAGTGAAAGGCTGGTAGTCTCCTCCTCAACCACCTACCTCCTGGGGCCCTGACTGTGTGGATGAGCTCCTCACACCCAGGATTTGTGTCTCCAGTGAAAAGCAGCAATTTATCCTACACTGAAAATTTCCTGAATAAAAACAGCTCATGAAACTCTGGATGTAGTATTTTATTTGGTGTAGAATGAGTCTACAATAAGATCCTTTGTGTTCTCTGGTTTTTAGCAGTTTGACTCTGATGTTCCTGTGTGTGTGTGGGCATGTGTAGGTGTGTGTTTAATCCTCTTCCGCTTGGGGATTGCTCTCCTTCCTAAATTTGTAACTTTATGCCTTTCTCTAAATTTGAATAATTTTCACCTATACTTTTTTTCAAATATTTTTTCTGATCAATTTTTTTCTCTTCTCCTTCTCAGACTCCAGTTACATATGTATTAGACCTATTGATATTGTCCACTGTTCCCAGAGGACCTGCCCATTGTTTTTCAATGTCTCTTCTCTCTGTTCTGCATATTGAATAACTTCTATTGAATGATTTTAAAGCTTACTAACTTTTCTGTTATTTCTATTTTACTGTTAAGGCCAATCAGTAAATTTTTTATTTTAGATATTGTAATTTTTAATTCTAGAATTTTTGTTTGGTTCTTTTAAGAAAAAAATAGTTTTTAGTTCTTTATTGAGCTTTCTTATCTTTTCATTTATTAGGAATGTTTTTCTTTATGTCCTTAAGTATAGCTACAATAACCACTTTAAAATCTAGTCTGCCAATTCTATCACCTGTATTATCTTCAAATTGTTCTTTTTTCTCTTGAGAATGGGTCATTTTTTTTTCTTCAAATGTTGAGCAATTTTGGAATGTATTCTGTCTATTATAAATGATATATTGAAGAGACTCTGTATTCTGTTATGCTGTTCTAAAGAATATTGTGCAGCTTTTTCTAGGCAGGCAGGTATCTTGGCTGAATTCAAATTGCAAATTCTGTGTGCCCTGAAGTAGGCAGCAGCTCAAATCCAAGTCGTTTTCTTAGCCTCAGCTGAGAGGCCTGAGCTCTGTCCCACAAATGTGAGACATAGGGTTCAACCAGAAATTTCTAGGCAACATTTGGGTGTCCTCTCTTTCTCGCTCTCTCTCTCTCTTTCTCTCTCTCTCTCTGATTATCTCCTTCATGGAATTTCCCTCTTATTTTCAAGAAGCTGTGGCCGCCTTGAACTCTGACATTTGGTTCTGCAAGCCAGGAAAACTGTGGGTTTCTATCTGAGTTTCAGTGACCCCCCATGTCGCACCAGCTATAGCCTGCTCTCAGGATAAAAGCTATAAAAAAGGAAAACATAAAACTTAACTCATGGTATTTCCTTCTTCAAGTATAGACTCTTCTGTAATATCTGTCTGTTCTTATTTGCCCTCAGATATTTTTCTATTTTTCTGAAGTTTTAAATTATTATCTGCAGAAAAGTTGGGTAGGTAGGGGTTTATTACTATAAAAGGGAGTATAACTTTTATTCTTTTGCTTCTTGGACAAATAACTATTCAAATATTTTATAAGACTTAGTCAATTTTGCTCTTTGGCAAATAGTTTCTCTCAGTTTTCTATTTATTTTCTCATGGTTCTATGGGTCAGCAGTTGGGGCTGGGATTGATGGGCAACTCTTCTGCTGGTCTTGTTTATTGTTACATATGTGGTTGCATTCTTCCAGTGGCTTGACTGGGATTATATGGTCGAAGACACTCTCACTCACTGGCAATCGATGCAAGAAGTTGGCTGGGCCTCTCTTCTCATGTGGTCTCTCATTCTCAAGAAGGCTATCCCAGACTTTTTCACATAAATGTCTCAGGGTTCTAGGAGGGTAAGAGTGGATGCTACATAGGCTCTTGAAGCCTGCAATTAAAACATACAGTGTCATTTTTACCACAAAGCAGGTCATAAGGCTATCCAGATATAAGAGAATGAAGATTAGACTGTATTTGTGCATATATAGATAGGAGGAATTTGTGGTCATTTCTTACAATCCAGCATATTAATATAAAAAATGCTATTATGCAACAATAATGGTAACAATCTTATTAAAATTTAACCCCCTTTGTGATCTATCACCATACTCACTGTGAGGCATCCAGATGAAGAAGAGTGGGATGCTTTTCTTCATGCTGTTTTATATCTAGGGAAAATGAGGAATTGAGATGTTAAGTAGATTTACCAAGATTGGAGAGGCAGTGATAGATAGAGCCAGGATATATAATGTTTAGTATATAAGTATGTATGATGGAGAAAAGTGAAAAACAAGAAGAGATTAAGAAATGCAGGAATAGGGTGGGGGAGTTTGCAATTTTAAATAGGATATATAGGAAAGGCTTCATTGAGAAGATGAGGATAGAGAAAAGACCTGAAAGAGGCCAGGGAAGAGGAATACACTTTCATTCAGTGGGATGAATAAGCACCCTTGGTGGGATATGATATTATGTATGTATGTTATATATAGATCACTGAATCTTCCATTATATTTTTATGAGTTGGTAAAGCACACATTTATCATACTGAATATCAAACACCTGAAGTAGTCACGACTTAAAATTATCTTATAAACAATTTCATATCATACCGGATTGGGTCTTTAAAGGGACTTGATAAATGCTACATAACAATTTTGGTTCTGTAGGATATGTTATATATATATATATATATATATATATATATATACTTGGTATATATAAAGTGCTTTATAGTGACTAACAATTTCATAAACATAAAGTAGAAATAGAAAGCTATGAAAGATATTCTTCCTTCTGATAAATACATAAACTGAAACTTCTACTCACAATAATTGATGATTAGAAAATTTGGACCAATCCTCCCACTAAGGAAACATAAAGAACTGAATGAAATATTAAAAAAACTTCTTAAAAGAATCAAAGTATTAACAATATATTGAGGAATTACAAAAAGAAAATCAAGAAGAGGAGAACCTAGAGAGTAAAACCAACATCTGAATCTGATTTTGCTCTAAGAACATTTGCTAAGCCTAAAGAAATTCATTTTTGGTAAATTCCTGGGGCCAGGAGGCAAAAGGCAAGACCTGTAATCCACCAGAAGTCAGGATTTTAATAAATCATGACCATTTTAAATTGGGATCCCAAAGGATCCAGGTAAGGTAAATCATGAGTAAGCTAATCCCTGCAAAGAATTTTGATTTGGCTTTATGTCATTCGGGTGGTCCAGGAAACTGCAAGCCTTGAACTTGGTTTAAGATAGACCCAGACTGGTAGCACCTCAAGTGTCTGGCAGAGGCAGAGGAAAATCCTCTTTGGAAGAAGATGATGTTATGCTAGGCCTCAAATTATTATGAAAATTAGTACAAATAATCTTTAAAACACAATGTCCAACACATTGTCAAAAACAACCAGTCATACATGGAAACAGAGTTCACTGAACAACACCAGCAGAAACAACAGACAACACAAATAGACCCATAATGACTGGAAATAATGTCTGTTGGAATTATTAGTCACAAACTATAAAATAACTCTGCTGTGTTTGAAGAAGAAAACAGACAGAATAAACTAAAGGCAATGTTTTAAGATATGATAGCCAAGAATATTAAGGACTAATAGAAGACATCAATCAATAGATTCAAGAAGCCTAATAGAGCTTACACAATATAAATTTAAAGAACAGCACTGCCAGAAACATTATAGTGAAACCATAGGAAACCAAAGAAACTGAACTGTAAGCACACCATACACTAAAAGCAGCCATAGAGAAAAGGACATATTATCTTTAAAGAAATAAAATTAAATCGACAGCTGACTTTTAAAAGTTAATAATTGAAGTCAGAAGACAGTAAAATAGTATTGTCAACATGTTCACAGAAAATAATTGCTCACTTAGATTTCTAGTCCCAGGAGATATTCTATTTATTAATATATTGTTATATTATATATCCATTTATATTATATATGGTAAAGATAAATACTTTTTTCTAAAAAACTGAGAGTTTGGAAAATTTTAAAGGATTATTTAAGGGATAAGTAAAATGATCCAGATGGAAAATCTGAGATTCAGGAAGTGAAGACCAAAAAACAATAAAAATATATTATAGAATTTTAAATTACATAGAATTTTAAATTGTGACAAGCGCCAATTAATTGGGATGCAGATAGATGGGATGGAAGTGTTCTAATCTTTCTGAATTGTATAGGCCAATGATAGAGATTAACATTTATATTATATTTGGATAAGTTAACAATGAAAGGTTAAAAATAAAATAATAAATAGAAAACAATAATAATTTTTAGGCCAGCCACTAAAAGAATAGTTATTGTAAATCTTCCAAAATAGTAAAGGGGAAGATTAATGATTAAAATATCTTAGTTGATCCCAAAGAAGTCAAGAGATGAGAAAAAGAATCATAGAAGAGGTAGAACATATCAATCATGAAATAAGATGCTAGATTAAAATCCAAATTTATCAGTGATTCCATTAAATGTAAATGAGCTAGCCTTACTATTCCTAATAAATATTTCCTAATAAATGTGCATTAAAGGGCTGTGGGGAATATTGGAGAATGCCCTGAGCTGAGGATAGGAGGCCTGAATTCTAGTCCTGCTTTAGTCATCAGCTAACCATGGAATTCTGAGCAGTTCTCTGGACTTCAGCTCACACAGGAAATTAGGACATTGGGTTGGATAATGGATGAACTTCATTTAGTCCTTTTAGACTTAGAGATTATTCTCATGACCTCTTTGCTTAGGTTCCAGGTCTTAAGACAGCTTCTTGTTGAAGGAAGGGACGCCCTCTGCTGAGATAAAACTGAATTCTCTTAAGCTTCATTTAACTCACTTGGCAAGATATCTTAAGTGACATATGGAAATGTTACACATTAGAGGTGGCAAAGGTGTGATAAATACTTTTTTAAAATGACTATTCATATTGATGCCAGAATCTCCAATATTGATTAACTTGGATTCGCAACTGAAAAATCCTATTCACTGGTCTCTAAAGACAGGTTTGCAGAACTTCCAAAGTTATTTATATTCATCCTACCCCATAAGCAATCTAGATTGATCAACATTTAGTATACATAATGGCACTGGTACTCTCACTTGGTCCATATATAAGCTGGTCATGGGTCACAAACAGAACTCGAGTTATCCTGAAGGAAAAGTGGGAATTCACACCGTGAAGAGGTTGACTGTTATACTATCATTCCTTCACTGGTGTTTAGTGTATTGTGACGCAATACAGTTTGTATGTTGCCAACTAACAATTTTTTAAAAGACTCCTGCCCTCTAAATTACAAACTAAATAGAATTACAAGTTAAATAGAATAATAAGTTAAATCAAATAATAGTGCAATTAATAATAATGCAATTAATAATTCTGCAAAGAATAAGAAAATGGCAAAGCAGACATTTTTCCTACTCCTTCAATCATATTACAAAGTAAAAATAATGATAATTGAATCAGATCCACAAAGAAGCCTACACAGAGGCCAAAGTGTATTGAACTCCACCAAGAAGTTTATCTGAAGTATAGATTTAAACCATCAATCATTAATGGAAACCCCAACAAATACCAGCCCAAGAGCCATTGCAATTGGCAGAAAACTTTAACGTATGGTTTATTACATGTTTTCTATCTTTTGAAAAGTTCTTTTGGGTATGTTTTATAATAAACTAATATGATAGTTTATATGTATAATTTATAAACAATCAAACACAGATACACATTTTGGGGATGTATGCTCAAATTTGAGGAAGGGGTACATAAAGAAATCTGGAGACTCCAGACTTAGTTTAAAAAGCAGAGCCCTTGGGTGGACCTTCAGAGTGACATGAATTCTAGGGCTACAGGGGAACTGAGAGGCCTCAGGTCATTGGACAGGAGCGGCTGGGCACTGTGATGTGCTGACTGTGAAGTCAGACAAAGACTCCAGGTTGCCTGTGCTCTATCATTATAGGACCTTGGGCAGATGACATATCCTCTCTGTGTTTTTAAAAATACAGCCCTTAGACAATCTGCATCAGCACTGAGGCATTGGCTAAAAATTTAAATTACTACCCTGTGGTCTGATCGTCACTGACCCTCTTCTTGGGCCAGAAAAGGGTATTTCACATTACTGAGCATTTTCTTTGTGTCAAGCCCTTTCTCATATTATTATTTTGTTTGATACACATAACAAATATTCCCATTTTATAGATTAGGACAGTGAGCGTGGTGGACAGACCTTAGGATGACTGCCGGTAATTCCTGCTGTCTGCTGTTCAAGCCCTTTGTAATCCACTCCCTGTATGTGTGGATGAATCTGTGACTTGCTTCTACTCAACAGAATATGGCAAAAGTGATAGGCAATCACTCCCTTGCTTAGATTAGATTATACAACAAAGATGTCAGGCTATCACCCCATAATTATGTTGTGATAGAAGTTTTAGCAGACTGAAGAAGCAAGACTTTCCTGCTGGCCTTGAAGAAGCAAGTTGCCATTACATCAACTGCATATGTTGAGAGTCACAAAGCAGGGAATTGTGGGAAGTCTCTAGGAAACTTCCAGCCTCAGTCCTGTAACCACAAGGAACTAACTCTTGCTCAACATCCCCCTAGGGTTAGAAGAGGACTCTGAACTCCAGGAAGGAAGGAGACCTGGTCAATTCTTTGCAGACAATCTTGTGAGGCCCCAAGCAGAGGATCCAGTTAAGCAATGTCTAGATTCCTGACTTGCAGGAATGGTGACATCATAAATCTGTGTTGTTTTGAGCTGGTAAATTTAAAATATTTATTACACAGCAATAGAAAATGAGTACAGTGGACATGCATGGTGGTTTATACTTGTAATCCCAGCACTTTGGGAGGCCAACACAGAAGGATTGCTTGAGTCCAGGAGTTTGAGACCAGCCTGGGCAACATAGTGAGACCCCTTCTCTACAAAAAAATTTAAAAATTAGCCAGGTGTGGTGGCAGGTGTAATCCCAGCTACTGGGAAGGCTGAGGCAGGAGAATTGTTCGAACCTGGGAGGCAGAGGTTGCAGTGAGCCGAGATCACACCACTGCACTCCAGCCTGGGTGACAGAGCAAGGCCCTGTCTCGAAAAAGAAAAAGAAAGAAAAGGAATGCAGCAAGTGATTCCTCTTTTTTGTTTTTTGTTTTCTGTTTGTTTTTTGTTTTTTGAGACAGGGTCTCATGCTGTTGTCCAGGCTGGAGTGCAGTGGTGCGATCTTGGCTCGCTGCAGCCTCTGCCTTCTGGGTTCAAGCAATTCTCCTGCATCAGCCTCCCAAGTGGGGGCCCACCACCACGCCTGGCTAATTTTTGTATTTTTAATAGAGACAGGGTTTCACCATATTGGCCAGGCTGGTCTCAAACTCCTAACCTCAAGTGATCCTCCCACCTCGGCCTCCCAAAATGCTGAGATTGCAGGCGTGAGCTGCTGCGGCCAGCCCCTAAGTATTATTATGTATCAGAATCATCTTGCTTGAAGGTGGATAGTGTTCTCCAATCTAGACTTATCCATAATGAAGCTGATATTTGTATCTTCATTCTCTATCTTTTGTGGCTATTTCTCAACTGGTTCCAAACTCAGAGTTGGGGGGAGATATGACTGATCATCACCTCTAACCCCAGCACATCGTAGCATTACCTGCTCTTCTCCACAGGGCACCTTCCCACCCATTGTTCATTTGAGCCTCAAAATAATTTCATAAAATCAAGACAACTTTTTAATTGTTTAATATCCATTTTAATTTTAGACCACTCTATCTAAATGTGAATTTTATTTTTATTTATTTTTGTCCTCCTAAGCATTCAGGATGATTTTTCAGTCTGAGGATTTTTATATTTTTTCAATTAAATGTTTTTTCTGTTATTATATTTTTAGGTAGTTTTTCTGCCCAATTTTTATTATTCATTCCTTCTGGAACTCCCATTGGATGTGTGGTCTGTGTTTCTCTATTTTTCTTTTACCTGAACTCTTTTATTCTATCTCCTCTTTCTAGGCTAGGTCTAGGCTAAGTTCTGTATGACCTCTCTCAGCACAATCTTCCAATTCTTTTATTCTGCCTTCAAGTCTGCCCAGTCTCTTGTTTATGCTAAGTATTAAGGTTTACTTTTTGAGTGTGTTTTTTCCTAATTCAGGGAATAAAATTTAATTTTCAACAAGCTTATTTTATATCTTCTTGTTCTTGCCATATAACCTCCCATTTAATATCGAAAGAATGCTATTAATACATCCTTAATCTCTTTAAGAATTCTAAGCATGTTAAGTTTAAAGTTATTTGAAATTTATATGTCATTCCAATTTCTTTGGGTATGAATTCTCACTCGTTGAATCTCATAATGGATTCGTGTTGCAATAATTTTTTGTGTGTGCTTTGTAGATTTTATTTGAGATTTCATCTTGCATGAAACTTTCCTGAATGCCTGTTCCTTCCCATGGTTGCCTTAGCCTGGCCTTCTAGACCTCACACTTCCAGGATAGTCTTACATGAAAGTTCCAATCATTCAGCTCAAGCAGGTAATGCATTACACCTGTGCCCTGTGCTGGCCTGGTTCTCTTTATTACATGGGCTCCTCTCTACACAAGTAGAATGTTTCTAGCCATAGCTATGTGGTCAAGCAGAAAAATTTCAGTCCCAGTTCCCTGGATGGAGGTGCTGTCCAGCCCCCTGCTTAATTCAAGGAACTTGGTCTCTCATAATAAATAGAGTTCTCTTGACCCTCATTTCCAAAGGAACTTTGACAGCACCTACTCCCTATGAGCCCCATAACTTCAACTTTCCAAACACTTGCTATTTTTTTATTTTTAAAAGAGATGTTCCCTTTTTCTCTAAGACATGTATTTTAAAAATATGTTATATTCCATTTCTATCACCATGCGTTATATGTTTGTATTAGAGAATAAATGAAGAATTCATGTAATTATTTTGCCATATGGACTCATAACCTTTGGACATTCATGTTAGAGGTTAACCAGCAGAAGCACAGAAAGGTTAGCTGAGCTTTACAGGTGCCACAACAAATTAGTAGTCAAGGTGTTAGTAAAGCCAACTCTCTAGATTGTGGTATTTGGATACAGTGTTCTTTCCATTCTGCCACATGGAACTATGGGATTTTATTTGCTTTGTCTATTTATATAAAGTTATTTGTTTGTTAAGCTACAATAGCCTGTGAATACAAACACAATAACATCTCTTTTGTGTTTCAAACTAAATAAGCCCTGTCTCAGTAGCAGAATATGTAGTAGTCCTTGTGAGACCTGTGATGTTTCACTAAATTGTCCAAGAACATCAAGGGTTATTTGGTCCAAAATGTTCGTTCCTCCTATCATGGCCTTGGTTCTTTCCTCCCCAACAGACTTCTTACTCTAGATTACTCCAAGCCATTCAGGATCCGACGACTTTGCCAGTGAGTGGTTCAGCAAAACTATGTGACCCAATTATGGCTAATTAGACATCTAGAAAGATGTCTCCACTTCTAATAAGGGAGATAAGAAAAGGCAACACCACCCCCCCGCCACCTAGTTTTCTCTGGACATTAGATGGACGCTTGGGACTTCCATAGATACACATTGACCTCGCATGAGCCAGATGACAGCAAAGTGGGAAAGTGAGAAGCACTGGGTCTAATGATGCCAGCAAGCCATGGTGTTCGAAACACTGGTGCTCCCCAGCCTCGAACTGCTCTGAGATAATGCGTTTCTTTATTATTAATACCACTTTGAGTTGGGGTTGTTATTCCTTGAAACTAAGACATCCTAATGACACTACCTGTTTCCAAATGGCTCCAGCAGTGACAATGGGATCTTCTAGACCAGCACTGTCCAACAGGAATGCAATGCAAGCCACAAATATGCACCACATATGTGATTTTTAATTATTTTTAATAACCCCATTAAGATGAAATTAAATCTAATAATATACCATATTTAACCCAATATATGCAAAATACTATTTTGGCAGGTAATCAACATAACAATTGAGAAATTTTATAATCCTGTTTTACAGTAAGTCCTCAAAATCTAATGTGCATTTTACACTTAGAGCACAACATGTCTCCATTCAGAATAGCCACATTTTAGGGGCTCAAAAGCCATGTGTGGCTAGTGGCTGCCCATCTAGACAGTGCCCCAGCATGCGTGTTTGGGACTGCAGCTGCCCCTTCTCACTGCTGCATTCAGGGTTCTTAATGGACTGGGTGAGGCCCCCTGTTGGAGTTCCCAAGATAAGCATTTTGGCTCACACTTACCTCGTCCCCTTATTCCTGGGGAGTTGGGGATGTGTTCTGGTCTCAGACACATGATGAGCTGAACCAGCACTCCAAACAGGAACATCCAAGACTGCTAGTGAGCCCTGGTCAGGGGCCACAGCCCCTTCCCCACCTTCCCTTGCTGTCGGTTATCCTGATAGGGCCCTCAAGGCCTTGTCCTGCTGGTATACTTCAGTCAAAACCATATTCAACTTCAAAAGAGGAGAGATCTTATCTCTCTCATTTCAGAAGCGTTCTTTACCTCCATCTCTATAAAATGTTTAAGTCTCTATGGGCCAATTCTGCATAAAAAGAGGTACTGCAACAAAAAGTAAAGTTATTTTTTAAGTCATAAATGTCATTTAAACTTCCAGAGTATTAAGTGCCTGCTCACCTTTTGTTTGTATAAGTAAGAGGGGATACTTAGATTACAGGCAGGTAAAGAAGTCAGGAGCAAGTTTTGAAAGGAAACTTTTCTAGCTCAAGTTTCATCTAACCAGCTAACAAAACAAAACAATTTTTTTCCTTTGAGTTAAGGACTTGCAAGAGTGAATAAAAACACACAGTGGGTACCTAGTGAAGTGTAGCTTTATTATTTTTATAATAGCCAAATAACTATTGCTGGCTGCTTCCGGCAGAGTGATCTTGGTAGCAGCAGACAGCACACGCACATCTGTCTTAACGAAATGGCATCATGTGGCAGGCACAGAAGCGATGGCAGGAGAAGACGAAGGGCCTGCTGGAGGAGTGAATACATCCCACATTTCTTTATCCATGATTAGAATCAGGACCAGCACTTGGTACTCAGTATGCGCCAAGATATTCTTGGACAAATTCAAGGTCAGAATGAGGGGGATTCCTAGAGAGGGAGGCGGGTTTTCTACTGATTAGCATGTGGGGGGCACAGGGAGGAGACTCAAATGATTATTTCAAATGCTAAAATGGAGTTTTAACTTTGTATGTACACATACCAATTACAGTAGATTAAAAAATACCATTTATGAACGGTCTGGCTTTATTGACATTAGTTTTTAACTGCAACTACCTTTCTGGCTCTCTTTTCTAGATGGAGTGTGTGAAATAGTGATGGACTATGTCTTAGTCTATTCTGTGCTTCTATTGCAGAATACCACAGACTGGGTAATTTATAATAAACAGAAATTGATTGGCTCACAGTTCTGGGGGCAGGGAAGTCAAAGATCAAGGGGCTGGCGTCCAGTGAGGACCTTCTTCCTGTGTCATCCCATGGCAGAAGAGTAAAGAGAGGATGAGAGAGCACAAAGGATCAAACTTACTGTCTCAAGCCCTTTTATAATCAACATTAATCCATTCATGAGGGTGGAGTGCCCATGACCTAAACACCTTCCATGAGGCCCTGCCTCCTAGCGCTATTGCATTGAGGATTAAGTTCCCAACACATGCATTTTAGGGGACACATTCAAACCATAGCAGACTACGACAATGGTTCTCAAATTTTTCTGTATATTGGAATCATCTGAGAGCTTTTTAAAATCCCATCGCCCAGGCTGTGTCCCAAACCAATTAAACCAGAATCTCTGGAGGAAGCACCCTGGCATCAGCATTTTCTCAAACTCCCTAAATGATTGCTATATGAAGTCAGGTTTGAGAACAAGTGGACTATGATCCGTGTTGTCAATTATTAACAAATATTTTAAAACATATTAATATCCAAATAGGTTTACTAAAAATATTGAGGTGAAGTTGATATAATTGGCTATCTGCTCAACAATTTCTTCTCCCTTCCTCTTTTCCAATAGAGTCCCAAGTTTCTTCAGACTCCTCTGAGTGGCCAAGTGTTTGAAGAGTGAATTATGATTGGCCTTTCCTTTGTGTTGGGAGTGGAAGGATTAGGGATAACACGTGAGGAAGGGAGGCCATCCCTCTGTGTACTTTCTGAGGCCGGGCAATATTCTGGTAGCAGAAGCAGATGGAGAGGGTTGGGAGAGGAAAGTGTTACATTGTTCAGTGTGGGTGGAATGATGCCAAGAGGGCATACTGAGTGGGTTATTTCCAGTCTAATGACATTTTACGCAAGAACCAGTTGTAAACTTGCATGCAGGTTTCCAAGAAGAAAATGCATTCCCAAAGACCGGCTCTGTTAGCTTTCTCTCTCTCTCTCTCTCTTTTTTTCCTTCTCTAATATCCAATATGTCTTTGAGCAAGAGAACTATTTTGAATTCCTGCCACTTGAAGTGGGTTTGGATGCCTCTGCCACCAGGGTGAATAATGACCAGGCAGTGAAACTCTCTATGCCTAGAGAGGCAGGTTTTCTGGGAAGCTGAGCAGCCACTAGAGAGTCCAGGCCAACATATAGAAGAGGCAGTTTCTGGGTCTGCTTTTGCCTCCAGGGAAATAGTTCTGAAGGACTTCTGCCCTGGAAGCCTAGCTCTGCTTGCCCAGCCCTAGCCTGTGGGAAGATTCTGTCACCATTCTCCTGCGTGTAGGCAAGGAGCCCTGGCAAATGGCCTCTGAGAGGAAATTAACTTGTTTAGATGTAAGACACTCTTTAAAAAATGACACAAAAGGCCGGGCGCGGTGGCTCACGCCTGTAATCCCAGCACTTTGGGAGCCCGAAGCGGGTGGATCATGAGGTCAGGAGATCGAGACCATCCTGGCTAATATGGTGAAACCCCGTCTCTACTAAAAAAATACAAAAAAATATAAAATAAAATAACCGGGCGTGGTGGCGGGTGCCTGTAGTCCCAGCTACTTGGGAGACTGAGGCAGGAGAATGGCGTGAACCCGGGAGGCGGAGCTTGCAGTGAGCCGAGATCAGGCCACTGCACTCCAGCCTGGGCGACAGAGTGAGACTCCATCCAAAAAAAAAAAAAAAAACAAAAGACACAAAAACCATTATAGGGTCACACTTACACACGAATTTTCATAAGTTGTCATATGATTTGCAAGAAAGCCTAAATTATGTCTCCACTCAGGTCTTCTCTCAATTGTGGTCGGAACTGGACATTCCCACGAGGACAGTTTCCACTTCCAGTAATGGCTGAGGAGGTCCTATTGCAAATAATAATGAGAAACTCTGGACCAAGTATTTTAGAACCACCACCTGAAAGTATTGGAGAGTAAGTAAGAGCAGGTAGATACTAGAAAGGGTTTGAAATCTAGAAGAGACCAGTGACATTAGATGAGTTTCCTATTTTTTTCTTTTGTTTTGTTTCACAGCTTTTAGCCTAAAGGCAGACCTGGTCCACACTCTGCAGGACATAGAAACCCATAATCTTATTGCTTAAAGAATTAGGAGACAGAGATCAAGACAATCATACCAGCTAGAAAGTGAGGGGTTCTCGGGTACAGTGGCTTATACCTGTAATCCCAGCACTTTGGGAGGCCAGGGAGGGCAGATCACTTGAGGTCAGGAGTTCGAGATCAGCCTGGCCAATATGATGAAACCCCATCTCTACTAAAAATAGAAAAATTAGCCATGTGTGGTGGCGCACGACTGTAGTCCCAGCTACTTGGGAGGCTGAGGTGGGAGAATCGCTTGCATCTGGGAGGCAGAGGTTGCGGTGAGCCGAGATCGTACCACTGCACTTCAGCCTGGCAGCCTGGGGGACAGGGTGAGACTCAGTCTCCAGAAAAAAAAAAAAGAAAGTGAGGGGAGAAATTCCAGAAAGAACAGAGTCAGAGAGGAAGAGTCCTCAAATCTGCTTATAAACCACTCAAATTTCTGGCTGACTCTTGAATCATCATGTGTGGGGCAGACTCCAAGCAACCCAATTAAGGCTAAGCACTGAAATTATATTTAAGACTTTGGTTCTGCTTGCTTTAAAAAAGTCAATATTCTTTGAATGAACATATTAAGTTGATGCAAAAGTAATTTAAAGTAATGGCAAAACTGCAATTATGTTTGCACCAACCTAATAACAGAATAGAGAATATCCTTAGTGTATTGCCCACAATGTCAAGGATACAATAAAAAATTGCTAGACATACAAAAAAAAGAAAAGAAAAATGTGACTCATATTCAAGAGAAAAAGGCAATCAAGGGAGACCAATCCTGAAATAACACAGATGAATTTAGCAGGCAGGTACTTTAAAGCAGCTACTATAACTGTGCTCAAAGACTTAACGGAAAAGATGTTCCCAAAAGGAGAAGCAACCAACTTTAGTAGTCCTATATGTACTAAACATTTACAGACTGGAAAATGTTTGAAGATGTTCAAAGTATACAAGAATTATAGGAAACTTCACAATTCCTATTTTATAATCCTATTTGGCCTGTTTTTACTTGTATTGAAAAGTTTCATTCAAATCAAGGCAAGACAATTTGATCAGCTGATTTGATAAATCCATTTTGAGGGAGACATCAAAATATAAAACAACTGAACTGCATCAAATACAAAAAGGTATTTTTATTGATCAAGTATGTGCAACACATAGCACTGTTCTTCACCATATTCTTCACCTCATCCTTTCTAAAGAGGAGGAAGGGGAGGAAGGGATGTTGATCATTATACATGCATTCAACTCAGTCTGCTTAACTGAGCTGGGATCTAGCTTTGGCTTTAGCTAGAATTTCCCAAATAAGGATTCTACAGGATGTTCCTGTGTA
Source organism: Pan paniscus (assembly GCF_029289425.2). Taxonomy (NCBI): domain Eukaryota; kingdom Metazoa; phylum Chordata; class Mammalia; order Primates; family Hominidae; genus Pan; species Pan paniscus. The sequence goes on along the minus strand of NC_073253.2, from coordinate 42,780,624 downwards.
GGAAGCAAATAAAGAAGCCACAAAGAAAGGATTAGATTATCAAATACTTTTGAGAAATACTGAGTTAAATGGAATTTTTTTTTCCTGAAGGGCCTTTCAGAGCCTTCAACATGGGAATGTGCATTTTGAGTCACCCAGGGTGGCAGGTCAGGTGGCACAAAGCCTGGCAATCACATGTAGAGCAGGGGGTCAAGGTAGGGCAAGGACTCTGAAGTTCCCCAAGAAGGGGATGCTCATTTATTCGATCAGCAAATATTAACTGAGCATCTACTCTGTTCTAACCTAGGCACTTATAAATATGTGGTAGATAAAACTGCTCTCACTGAACTTACTGTTTAGCTAGAGAGATAGTCAAAACCAAGTAAATAAACAAATAATAATAAAATTCCAAGTAGTAATGAGTGCTACAAAGGAAAGAAACAATAGAGTACGATGGGGTGGGGGTGGGAGCTACCTAGATAGAATGGTTAAAAAAGGCCTCGCAGGAAGTGATACACAACCTGAGAGCTGATCAACGAGATAGAGGTGGCCTGTGAGGAGATACAGGAAGAGTGTCCTGGGCCTAGAAAGAAACTTGCATGGAGGCCATAAGGCAGGAACTGTTTTGTGTGCTTAAGCCTCTGAGAGGGAGCAGGTGTCTGGAGCATAGATGGTCATCCAGAAGATGGTTAAAAGAAAGAAAATGACCATTACAGCAAACAATAAAATGAGAGCTGAGGCTACTTACAGTATTTCCTCCTTACTTCTCACTTACAGTGTGAAGAAATAGACTGCGTTTTCTGCTAGTGGTAATGTAAAATAGCATGACCGCTTCAGAAAATATTTTGGTGTTTTCTTACAAAGGAAAATGTACACCTGTTTTCTGATCCAGCCATTCTATTCCTTGATATTTACCAAAGAGAAATTAAAGCACATGTCCGCACACAAAATTGTTAAAAATGTTCATAGGAGCTTTAAATGTAATGCCTCAAAATTGAAAATAACCCAAATGTCAATTGACAAGTGAATGGTTTAAAAATCGGGGTATATTCATAAAATGAAATAATATTCAACAATAAAAAACAAACTAATACACACACATATAAAAAATGCATTTGCAGAAAACGTAATTCTGTACATAGTAAATCCTAAGAAATCTACAAATTAAGAAGTGAATTTAACAAGTTTACATGATAAAAGTCCAAAATCATTTGTATTTACATATATTACAATGAATAATTGAATAATAAAATTTTAACTTTCAATGTACAATAGCTTCTAAAACATGGAATTCTATAATAGCTTCTAAAAACATGGAACACTGAGATAAATTTAACAAAATATGTACAATGCCTGTATGGTGAAGTCTAGAAAATACTGCTGAGAAAAAATTTAAAAGACCTAAATAAATGGAATGTTATGCCGTACCCAAATTAGAAGATTCAATATTGTTAAGATGTGAATTATCCCCAGATTGATGTATAGATTCAATGCAATTCCAATCAAACTCCAAGTAGGCTTTTGTATATGTGTGCAGTAAGAAATTCATGAGCTCATTATATATCTATATGGGAATGCAAAGTACCTAGATGAACCAAAACAACTTTGAAAAAGAAGAACACAGTTGAAGGATTTACACTGCCTTATTTCAAGACTTACTATAAAGCTGAAGAAACTGAGTCTGGTATCAGCAGAACAACAGGCATTTAGATTAATGGAGAGATCAGAAATAGGTCCACACATCAGTGGTAAATAGACTTTTTAAAAAAGATGCCATGGCAATTCAATGAGAAAAGGATAACTTTCCAACAAATGGTATTGAAATAATTGGATATTACTAGGCAAAAAAATAGACCTCAACCCTTACATCATATGATACACAAAAATTAACTCAAAATAGATCACACATTTAAATATAAGAAGTTAACCTATAAAACTAGGATAAAACACAAGAGTAAATACTTGCAATCTTGGAGGTGGCGAAGATTTCTTAGAATGCAAAAAAAAAAAGGTTTTAAAAAAAATTTGATAAATTAGATTTTTTCAAAATTAAAATTTTATGTTCCCTGAAAAATACCACTAAGAAAATAGAAAGAGAAATCATAGAATGGGAGAAAATATTTGTGATACATATGATGGTTAATACTGAGTGTCAACTTGATTGGATTGAAGGATACAAAGTATTGATCCCGGGTGTGTCTTCAAGGGTGTTGCCAAAGGAGATTAACATTTGAGTCAGTGGGCTGGGAAAGGCAGACGCACGCTTAATCTGGGTGGGCACCATCTAATCAGCTGCCAGCACAGCTAGGATATAAAGTGGGCAGAAAAATGTGAAAGCAGAGACCGACCTAGCTTCCCAGCCTACATCTTTCTCCAATGCTGGGTGCTTTCTGCCCTCGAATATCGGACTCCAAGTTCTTCAGTTTTGGAACTCGGACTGGCTCTCCTTGCTCCTCAGCCTGCAGATGGCCTGTTGTGGGATCCTGTGATCATGTGAGTTAATAATTAATAAACTCCCCTTTATATATATATATATATATATATATATATATATATATATATATATATATAACTGTTCCATTAGTTCTGTCCCTCTGGAGAGCCCTGACTAATACAATACACATATTTAATGAAGAACCAGAATTTACAACTCAATAAGAAATCAGGCAATCAATTAAAAATTGGCAGATTTGAGCAGTCACTTCACAAAAATAGACATACGAATGGCAAATAAGCACATGAAAAGATACTCAGTATGACTGATCGTCAGGGAAATGCAAATTAAAACCACAGTGAGATACATCTCTATGCCCACTAAAATGGCAAAAATGAAGAAGACTGCAAATACTATGTATTGGTAAGAATATAGAGCAACTAAAACTCTGACACATTGCTGGTGGGTACATTTTATTATATGTAGAGTAGAATAAAAGTAAACTTAAAAATGTAAGAGTTAAACCAATGAAGTTTCAAAACAATGGCTATGATTTATAAGGCAGGGATAAAAAGGTCCAAAGATTACAAAGGAGTAATGGGATAATTGCTAATATTTATGGAGGCACTATGCTAAATCCTTGCTATATAGTCTGGCCCAATCTTAACAAAGAGCCTAGAAGGTAAGTATACTTATCATCTCCGTTTTAGAGCTGAGCAAACTGAAGCTTACAGAGATTAAGTGGCGAAGCTGGGGCAGGCTGACTACAGTACCTAAGCTCATAAGCATTAAGCGAAAGCACTTTACGGGGCATCTTTAAGGTTGGTCATAAAATTGGGTGAATACAATGCTCAAGAATAGATGGTAAATTTCCTCTGAGCCTAGTTCCAGTTTAATACACAGCACTATAGGTAGTAAGATCTTTATGGAATAAATTGATTTGAAAAGGCTTGGGCTCTAGTTCCAGCTCCACAATATACCAGCCTCATAACCATGTGCAAATCCCTTACCCTTGGTTTCTCAACTGTGAAATGGAGATCTAATCCCTGCCTTTTCTCCCTCAAATGTCTACTGTGAGGATGAAATAAACATAACATTTAAAAGTGCTTTGTAAGCTATACAGCCTTAAACAGCTGCAAAATTGTTTGGATAAGCAAGATAGCCATGGTGGAGGTGCCATTCTATGTGCGATTTCCTAGTTTGAATTCTCAATTAAACTTAAAGGACCTGCAGATATTGTATTTATTGTCATACAGTGCAAGAGTGAACCAACTAGTCAGTATGTATTGATTCTTACTACGTGTTCAGTGCTATTTTATGGTAAATACAAAAAGATGCTTCAATTCCTGCCTTCAAGGGCTTACAGTTTAGCTGAAGGAAAAACTAGATTACACACGAAACAATTGGAGTGCAATTTACAGCTGATCATAGACTAGAAGATTCCCTTACGAAGTGTATTCTGGGGGTAATGAAATCCTCTTGGGTACAAACTGTTTTTAGAAAAGTCTGAAGGAAATAACAAAGAGGAAGAGAGCTAGATGAAGTTTCAGAAACTAGAGAGACAAGACAGATAAAAACTAATATGAAGAAAATAATCCTTTGACATGGTCCATAAAGAAATTCAATTACTTAAAACTGAAGTATGCCAGCAGAAGAAATTTGTGGTCAGATGAGAATCTTATACGTGTCTGGGAACATGAGATGTGAGCTGAGACCGGTGTCTTCCAATGCTCTCATCCCAAGCCTTCCTGGAAATCTGGACATATAGGCTTCCTATGAAAGTGGCCATATCTTTAGCAGATAAAGATGCAACTTATTTTCAAAAACATAAAATGCATTATCCACAGAAAACCTTGTTTGGAGTTCCGTGGGCAAATACTTGTAATTAAGCAGGTAGATTTGAAAATTATTCAGCTTATATTATTGTTTACATCCATCTTTCCTATCCAGTCAGGTACCTAGAAGAAAAGAGAAAATGAAAACAATAATTTTTCAAAAACCAGGAATAATATGAAGAAAAACTACAGCAGACATGCATTTTAAGCTGGTGCTTAACATCAATGGGCAAAGTAAAACTTTAACATAGAGTTTGTAGGAACAAGATAAGCAGTTGAGGAAGAGTCTTTTAATTAGTGGCTTCATTATTTTATTTGAAATCCTGAAAATTCTTAAGCCACCAGCTATTTTCATAAGCAAATGAGAATACCAAAGCATTTAAAAAACCCAAGTAGGAAAAATATTTTTAATCATTTGAAAGTTTGAGTTTATTGTACCAATATAGCCCACATTCAGTACAAATATTGCAACTGATGCCACATATGGAAAATATAATTTATTCATAAATATGTATAATTTCCGTTTGTTTTTCATTCTCTGACTATAGATCTATTTATACGTTTGTCTTAGTTTGGGCTCTCCTAGAAGCAGAATCAAAGGCAAGGATTAGAATGATAGCAGTTTATTTAGGAGGTAAGAAGTGGGCAAGTGGGATAAGAAAGTGAGACAGGGAAGATGATTAGAAGTGGATTATCAACCCAGCTATGACTATGGCAACTGAAGTGAATTTTCATTGAGGAAGTTCTTGGATCCAGGATAAAACACCTGCCACAGAGTCATCCTCCATGAGAGGTGAAAGAGCCAGGATATTTACATTCCTGTCAATTATTGGCACGAATTTCAAACAACACAGATATAGGGGAATGCAGTTGAGGCTTCAAGGGATTAAATAGGCAACTCCAAAAAGATAGAAGACAAGCTTTCTCTATGGATAGCCCCTCTTTGCTTAGTTTTGCATAAGCAGAAAAAAGGAAAAACCCTCCATTTGAAAGGCATAATTTTAAAATGACATAGAAAAAGAAAATAAGGAACAGAAAAACAAAGGATAAATTACAACAATAGTTTCTTATCAAATTCAGTTGCAATTTAAATCTCTTTATTACCAACTACCACGGAAATGAATGTATTGGGGCTAACCACTGCAGGGGGTTGAATTTCTTGCCCCGAGACAGCCAGCCAATCTTTCCTTTCTCACTTTGCCAACTTTATCTTTCAGGACCTAGTGCCATTCCTTCCATGAAACCTTTCCATGTGTTCTAGGGTGGATTCCCTAATTGGACCTCATCTGACATCCATCTATTTGTACTTAGTTGAATCTGATTCACTCATTAACTCAAGATCCTCCTCCATCTCAGTTATATACCAGATATGCTCTAATGCTTTTGTGTCTTTGGTTCTAATTTCTCTCAAATGAGTAAGCTTTCAAAGGGAGGGATCATCTTATTCTTTTATGATAGTCATAGCACCAGCATAGTACCAGGAACAAAATGAAATTAAATGTGGTGAAAGAAGATGGCAGAGTTATGGTTTGATGAGGTCATGTGGAATTAGTGGCTTCAGTGTGTGGGTTACAACTCTGGCTTTGGCTCTATGGCTGCTCTGTATCCTCTTCAAGTTGCCTCATTAGTGAAAAGGGAATTAAATATCTCTTTAGAGAGTTATGATTAGAATCAAATAAAATAATATATGTAAAGTGCCTAGCACATAGCAGGTATTAAGATATATTTATTTTCTTCTTCTTCTTAATAGAAAGCAACATATTTTATATTCTGACAGAAAGTTAATCCTTAGGTCATATTGCAGTCCTGAGTCCACAGTAAACTTGAGACTCTCTTTGACTTGGATTTTGAGTATTCACACAGATATTCCCATTTACATTTGCCCTTCTACTTTGAAACAAAATCCCATCTCTGTGTAAATTGTTTTGAAAGTGAGAAATATTTATCCTAATTAACTGATGTTGGAGGGTAACAGACCTATTCACATCATATAAGGATCTGGGTGCAAATATAAGCAGAATCTGGGTTTGGCTAATCAGAAAAATACTGTCCCTTTGAGCACAGAAGTTAGTGGCAGCCACAAGGCACCAAGTAGAGAGCAGGTCAAGTGGATTCTGCAAAAACCCACATGTAACCCAGTACTCTTCCCTAGTGCAATTCTATATCTAATTCTGCCAGACTCTGCTCTCTACATCTCTGAATCGCTTTGTCTTATCGTGTCTCTCTGGATCTAACTGCCATTCCCTTTGTCTGCCTTGAGGTAGGGACAGCAGACCACCTTCGCCACTATGAGGATCCAATAATTATGTGGACATCTGTGGCAGCAAAAGAAAATCAGCCTTGAATTAATGTTTTCATTTCACAAAATTTTGAAAAATAAAATGGGGTGTGGAGTTACACCTGATAGCAAGGAGCTGCTAAAGTGAGTCAAGGCTAAGAAACATTCTGATTCAGCCTCTAGGTAGGGGTATGTGTGTGTGTGGGAGTGAGGTGGGGTGAGGAGAAGCAATAGGGAGGGGGTGAGGTGTTGGACACATCAGCAGCAGAGGAAAGGAGGGATCCAAGGAACAAGACGCTCAGGCTACCAACTTCTCACAGGCAGGAAACGGCCTCTGATCGTTGAAGAATCCATCGCAGCCACACACAGGCCTTCCCATATTTTTATTTCTCTTTGCAGCCCCAGGGCAAGGCCAGGGCTGAGCCCCAGGAGTCCAGGCAGAATCCAAGGGATTTCCCTTTTAAGTCTGCAGAATGTGGGGACTGTCACATTGAGGCCATGTTTTCTCCAGGCCAGCTGACCCGCGGGGACATGTGCCATTTCTTTCAGGCTGCACGGCTTTGACTGAATGGGGGCAGCATCCAGTCGGGATCTGATATCATCCCCGCAGCCAGCCAGGGGACTGTCAATGCTGCTTTGTGCCAAGCTGCTCCATGCTCACACCGCGTTGCAACCCTGCCTGCGAGATTCACAGAAAAGGCTTTTCCCTCTTTCCCTGAGCTGCCAATCACCTGAACAATCACCTTCTAAAACGTGTGAAACCACCCACTGGGTGTCAGGAGCTGAAACTCCGAACCCTCCCATTAAGCTAGGATGGAAAGATTTCTAATCAGGCCACTGGAGCTCTAGCTCTGTCCTGGCTTATCTGGATCCTGACTGAAAGTGAAGGGAATGGAAGTTTGTGCTGAGCCAACTGAGATGCATGAGCAGGAATGGGATATGGCCTTGGCTCAGACCCAGTAAATAAGTTTCAAATTGTGTGCCATTTCACAGCTTGAATGAGAGCCAGAGCTCTGACAGCTCTAGTGATGAGGTGGGGAGATGGAGGAGGACCATGGCCTGTGATTGATGAGGTAGAAGCAGCAGTAGCAGAACTCTGAATGGGCACAGCAAAATCCTAAATTCTATTCAACATGGCCTTCCACCTCTGAGGTGTCTTTATTCCTACTTCATGTACAGTTATCCAGAGCAACAGGATGATCCTTTCAACCCAGGACTAACTTAACATTGAACGCCATGAGATTTTGTTATTTTAAAAAAAAGTTATTGATGTGTAACAGATATACATAAAAAGACAAATCATAGTCAGCTCTATTAATTTTTTAAATTGAAAAATGTTTATTGATGCATAATAAATATACATAATTTGGGGGTACATGTGATAATTTAATGCATTCATATAGTTTGCAAAGATTAAATCAGTGTACTTGGAATATCCATCACCTTAAATATTTGCCTTTGCTTTTTGCTGGAATCAGTTGACTTCTTCTCTTCTAGCTATTTTGAAAGATACAATAGATATTGTATTTCTTTATAGAAGTGTCTTTAAAAAAAGATATTGTAAAGTCTAGTCAAGCTACTGATCTATGTAAAACTAGATCTTATTTATTCTATCAAACATACATTTGTACCCGTTATTCAACTTCTCTTGATCTCTCCCTCCTGCCTACCCTTCCCAGCCTCTGGTAACTACCAATCTACTCTCTTTCTTCATGAGATCCACTTTTTAGCTCCCACGTAAGACTGAGAATTATATTTGTTTCTGTGCTTGGCTTATTTTACTTAACATAATGACATCCAGTTCCATCCATGTTGCTGCAGATGACAGGACTTCATTCTTTTTCATGGGTGAATACTATTTCATTATGTATATATACCACATTTTCTTTATCCATTAGTCCACTGATGAACACTTAGGTTGATTCCATATTTTGGCTATCATGAATAGTGCTACAATATATATGGGAATGCAGATGTCTTTTTAATACATTGATTTCCTTTCTTTTGGGTATATACCAAGTAGTGAAATTGCTGGATTATATGGTGGTTCCATTTTTAGTTTTTTGAGGAACCTTCATACTGTTCTCCATCGTGGCTGTGCTAGTTTACATTCCCACCAACAGTGCACAGAGTTCCCCTTTCTCTGTGTCCTCACCAGCATCCATTATTGCCTACCTTTTTGATAATAGCCATTTTAACTGGAGTGAGATATCTCATTGTAGTTTTAATTTGCATTTTTCCAGTGATTAGCGATATTGAGCATTTTTTTGTATATCTCTTGGCCATTTGTATGTCTTCTTTTGAGAAATGTCTGTTCAGATCTTTTGCCCATTTTTAAATTGAATTGTTTGTTTCTTTGCTTTTGAGTTGTTTGTATCCCTTATGTACTCTGGTTTTTAATTTCTTGTTCCCTGGATAGTTTGCCAATATTTTCTCCTACTCTGCGGGTTGTCACATCACTCTTTTGATTGTTTCATTTGCTGTGCAGCAGCTTTATAGCTTGATGTAACCGCATTCATCTATTTTTGCTTTGGCTGTCTGTGGTTTTGAGGTCTTGCACAAGAAAATATTTGTCCAGACCAATGTACCGGACCATTTTCCCAATGTTTTCTTCTAGTACTTTCAGACTAGTTTCAGGTCTTAGACTTAAGTTTTTAAACCATTTTGATTTGATTTTTATATATGGTGAGAGATAGGGGCCTAGTCTCATTCTTCTGCACGTAGTTATCCTGTTTTCCCAGCACCATTTATTGAAGAGACTGTCTTTTCCCCATTATATGTTCATGGTGCCTTTGTTGAAGATGAACTGGCTGTAAATGTATAGGTTTATATCTGGGTTTTCTTCTGTTACTTGGTCTATTTGTCTGTTTTTGTGCCAGTACCATTCTGATTTGGTTACTATAGCTTTGCATAAATTTTGAAGTCAGAGAGTGTGATGCCTCCAGCTTCGTTTTTTTTGCTCAGGATTATTTCGGCTATTTGGGGTCTTTTGTGGTTCTATATCAATTTTAGGAATGTTTTTTCATTTTTGTGAAGAATGTCATTGGTATTTTGATAGGGATTGCATTGAATCTGTAAATTGCCTTGCGTACCATTGTCATTTTAACAAATTAATTCTTTTAATTTATGAGCATGGAATATCTATTATTTTGTATCCTCTTTTGTCTCTTTCATCACTATTTTTTTTATTCTTTAAGTTCTAGGGTACATGTGCACAACGTGCAGGTTTGTTACATATGTATACGTGCACCATGTTGGTGTGCTGCACCCATTAACTCGTCATTTACATTAGGTATATCTCCTAATGCTATCCCTCCCCCCTCCCCCCACCCCACAACAGGCCCCAGTGTCTGATGTTCCCCTTCCTGTGTCCAAGTGTTCTCATTGTTCAGTTCCCACCTATGAGTGAGACCATGCAGTGTTTGGTTTTTTGTCCTTACGATAGTTTGCTAAGAATGATGGTTTCCAGCGTCATCCATGTCCCTACAAAGGACGTGAACTCATCATTTTTTATGGTTGCATAGTATTCCATGGTGTATATGTGCCACATTTTCTTAATCCAGTCTATCATTGATGGACATTTTGGTTGGTTCCAAGTCTTTAAGTCTTTGCTATTGTGAATAGTGCCGCAATAAACATACGTGTACATGTGTCTTTATAGCAGCTTTCATCACTACTTTATAGTTTTCCTGGTATAGATCTTTCACTTCTTTGTTAGATTGATTTCTAGGTATTTTGTATTCTTTTATTGTAAATGGGGTTGCTCTTTCTCTTTTTCTTTTGAGACGAGACGGAGTCTTGCTTAGTCCCCCAAGCTGGAGTGTGGTGGCGCTATCTCAGCTCACTGCAAGCTCTGCCTCCTGGATTCATGCCATTCTCCTGCCTCAGCCTCCTGAGCAGCTGGGACTACAGGCACCCACCACCACGCCTGGCTAATATTTTTGGGTTTTTAGTAGAGATGGGGTTTCACCGTGTTAGCCAGGATTGTCTTGATCTCCTGACTTTGTGATCTGCCTGCCTCAGCCTCCCAAAGTGCTGGGATTACAGGTGTGAGCCACTGCACCTGGCCTGGGGTTGCTCTCTTGATTTCTTTTTCAGATTATTTGCTTTCAGTGTGTTATAAATGCCACCAATTTCTGAATGTTGATTTTGTATCCTGAAACTTTACTGGATTCATTTATCAATTCTAACAGTTTTTGTAGAGTCTTTAGGTTTTCCTAAGTATAAGATCATGTAATCTCCAAACAAGGCTAATTTGACTTCTTCATTCCAGTTTGAATGCCCTTTATTTCTTTCTCTTACCTAATTCCTCTGGCCAGGATTTACAGTATTATATTGAATAAAAGAGGTGAAAGTGGGCATCCTTGTCTTGTTCCAGATTTTAAAGGAAGGAAAGGCCTTCCATTTTTCCCCTTTCCTTACAATGTTGTTAGCTGTGAGTCTGTCATATATGGCCTTTATTAATTTGTTATATATTCCATCTATACCCAATTTGATGAGGGCTTTTAATACAGGAATGTTGAATTTTATCAAATGTTTTCTGGCATCTATTGAAGTAATCATGTGGCTTTTGTTCTTGGTTCTGTTAATGTGATGTATTATGCTTATTAATTTGCTTACATTGAACCATCCTTGCATCCCTGGGATGAATCCCTCTTGGTCATGGGGAGTGATATTTTTAATGTATGGTTAAATTCAGTTTGATAGTATTTTGTTGAGAATTTTTCCATCTATGTTCATCACTGATATTGGCCTGTAGTTTTCTTTTTGTGTGTGTGTGTCCCTGCCTGGTTTTGGCATCAGAGTAATTCTGATCTTGTAGGGTGAGTTTGAAAGTATTTCTTCTTTATCAATTTTTTTGAAGAGTTTGAGTAGATTTGACATCAGTTCTTTAAATGCTTTGTAGAATTCAGAAGTGAAGCCAAAGAAAAGTCCTAGACTTTTCTTTGATGGAAGACTTTTAATTATGGCTTTGATCTCATTATATAATTTATTTATTGAGGTTTTCTATGTCTTCATGGTTCAATCTTGGTAGGTTGTATGTGATCAGGATTTTATCCATTTCTTCTAGGTTTTCCAATTTGTTAGCATATAGTTGTTCATGATAGTCTCTAGTGATTCTTTGTATTTCTGTGGTTTCCATTGTTATGTCTTCTTTTTCATTTCCGATGTTATTCATTTGGGTCTTCTCTCTTTTTTTCTTGAAAACCAAAGTCTAACCAAAGGTTTGTCAGCTTTGTTTATATTGTCCAAACAACAACTTTCATTTCATTTTTCTTCTGTATTGGTTTTTTTTTTTTTTTTTTGGTCTTATTTTCATTTATTTCTGTTCTCATCTTTATTATTTCTTTCATTCTACTAATTTGGAGTTTGGTTTGTTCTTGCTTTTATAGCTCCTTAAGGTGCATCATTAGATTGTTTATTTGAAGCCTTTCTACTTAATTGATATAAGCATTTATAGCTATAAACTTCCCTCAAAGCACAGCTTTTGCTGTATCCCATAGATTTTGGTATGTTGTATTTCTGTTTTTATTTGCCTCAAGAAATTATTTAATTTCCTTCTTAATTTCTTCATTGACCCATTTGTTGTCCAGGAGCACGTTGTTTAATTTCTATGTGTTTGTGAAGTCTTCAATGTTCCTCTTGTTATTGATTTGTAGTTTTATTCCATTGTGGCCAGAGAGATACTTGATATGATTTCTACCTTTTGGAATTTGTTGAGACTTGTTTTGTAGTGTGAGACATGGTCTATTCTGGAGAATGTTCCCTGTGCTGATGAAAAGAATGTGTATTCCACAGCAGTTGGGTGAAATGGCCAGTAAATGTTAGTTAGGCCTATTTGGTCTAGTGTATAGTTTAACTCTGATGTTTCTTTGTTGACTTTCTGTCTCGATGATCTGTCTATTATAGAAAGTGAGGTGTAGAAGTCTTCTACTATTATTGTATTGCAGTCTATCTCTCCCTTTAGTTCTATTTATATTTGTTTTATACACTTAGATGCTCCAGTGTTAGGTGCATAGATAGTTATAATTGTTATATCCTCTTGGTGAATTGACCTCTTTATCATCATATAATGACCTCCTTTGTCTCTTTTTACAGTCTTTAATTTGTAGTTTTTTACCTGATATAACTACTCTTGCTTTTTTTTTGTTTCCAGTTGCACGGAACATCATTTTCCACCCCTTTATTTTCAGTTTATGTGTGTCTTTATAGGTGAAATGGGCTTCCTGTAGGCAGCATATGGTTGGGTCTTGTTTCTTTATCCATTCAACCACTGTGTGCCTTTTAATAGGAGAATTGAGTTCACTTACATTCAGTGTTATTATTAATAAGTAAGGACTTACTACTGCTATTTTGTTGCTTCTTTTCTGGTTGCTTTTTAACACCTTTCTTCCTTTCTCACCATCTTCCTTTGTGGTTAAGTAATTGCTTCTGGTAGTATGTTTTAATGTATTGCTTTTTAATTTTAGTGAATCTATTATAGGTTTTTGCATTGTAGTTACTATGAGGCTTACAAAAACCATCTCATAGAAATAAGTTATTTTAAAGAGATGGCAACTGGTCTCAGATCACAAAGAAAAGAACAGATATATATATATGTACATTGAGACAACTCAAGAGATCTTCCTGCCTCAGTCTCTAGAGTAGCTAGGACTACTGGTGTACGCCAGGATGCCTGGCTAATTTTTAATTTTTATAGAGATGTGGTTTCATTATGTTGACCAGGCTGGTCTCAAACACCTGGCCTCAAACAATCCTCCTATCTCAGCCTTCCAAAGTGTTGGGATTACAAGCATACACCACTGCACCCAGCCTCAATTTAATATTTTTATGTTACCTGTCTCTTAACACGTTTCTGTAGGTATTATTGTTTTTGATAGGTTGATGGGGGACTTCGTACTACTGTTATGAGTGTATTATACACCAAAATTACAGTATTAGACTATTCTGGGTTTGTCTATGTACTTAATTTTACCAGTAGGTTTTGTATTTTCAAATGTTTGTGTTTTCTTTTTAATATTAGTGCTTTTTTCTTTCAGATTAAAGAACTTCCTTTAGTATTTCTCATAAGATGGGTCTGGTGGTGATGAATTCTCTGTTTTTGTTTGCCTGGGAAAGACTATATTTCCTTTATATTTTAAGGAGAACTTTGCTGAATACAGTATTCTTAAATGACAGTTTTTTTTTTCTTTCAGGATTCCCTCCTGGGCTGTACGGTTTCTGTTGAGAAGTCTGTTGCCAGATGAATTGACACTCCTTTATATGTTATTTACTTGTTTTCTCATGCTGCTTTTAGAATTTTCTATTTGTTCTTGACCTTTGAAAATTTGATTATTATATGCCCTGGGTTAGTCTTACTTGGATCAAATCTGTTTGGTGTTCTTTGACCTTCCTGTACCTGGATATGTATACCTTCCTCAAGTTTTGGGAATTTTTCTGTTATTATATCTCTAAATAAGCTTTCTACCCCTTGCTGTTGCTCAACTTCCTCTTGAACACCAATAGTTCTTAGATTTGACCTTTTGAGTTAATTTTCTATATTTTGTAGGTGACCTTTTATGTCGTTTTTGTTACTAAACATAACGTTTGTGAGATTCATCCATATTGTGCATAGTTGTAGTTTCTTGACATTTGGTCTTATTGTTCTACAATATTCTGTTGTTTAAATATGTGATTTTTCAATCCATTCTACTGAAGAGGACATTTGGGTTGGTTTGGTTTGTGACCATGTGCGTAGTGTTGCTGTGAACATTCTCGCACATGCCAGATCTTATTTTAAAAGTCTGATGCAGGGCTTCCCATCATTGGTCTATCCCTCTTTATGAGGAAGATGGTTCACTCCCAAGATTAACATTTTTGGAGTTATGATACCCCATTTTTATTTCATTAGAGCACCTACTCCTCCCAAAATGATGTATAGCATAAATCTTTCTTGATACAAATTAACCTAGTTTAAAGGCATGGCAATGTCATCAGCATCTACTCATCTCTGTGTGACCACAGCACCTTGTCGCGTGCTCTGCACAAAGAAAGTGTTTATAACACTTGCTTAGTTGAATTGTTTAAAAACAAGTCCCCACATCCCCACCACCTCCACAATTCCCACCTCTCTTCATCTTCCCCAAGCAAAATACCATAGCTCCCTTAACCATTCTTTATAGCAGTGGTACTCAATTCTTTTGTTCTAGTATTTCTAGGGTAAAATAATTTTTTAAAACTCTACACCCATCCACATTTTTAAGCTGGCATCTTTATCATTCATTTAAATAAACGCGAAGAGTGAAATTTCTACCATCTTATAAATTGTTTAAATATTTTATTTTTAAAAAAACAATGAAACTGCATTGGCTCATACAATTTATAGAAAAGGTCCACCATATAACATAATTGGCAAAGCCATTGTCATTGTCAAATTAATTAGCAAATCAGGCTTACTTTCATATAGACATGGCTTTCTATTATGTTTTCTAAATCATTTCAAATACACATGTTAGTACACATTCCTCAGCAAACATTACTTCTGAATTCTCATTCTAAGCTACATAGCTGGCTGGCTGGCTGGATGGATGCATGGATGGATGGAGGCAAAGAAACTCACCATGACTTTGTCACCTGAATGAAACAGTGCCACATCTTTAATATTTCCTCCCAAACCTTCCTTTCCTTTACTTTCCTGTGACTCTCTCTCAGAAGGGATGCATGTCTAAATTCTTTATTTGGTACCCAGAAGTCTTTTACAGCTCAGGGTAAGAGTGCTCCACAGGAAGATGCAGGATTGCAGGGAGAGCTGTTTGTCTTCTTTTCCAAACTGGGGCCAGAGAAAGGGGAGGTGGGAAGCTATGCTTGGAGTCAATTTGTCCCATGTTTTCTTTCTAAAAGCATATGGAGGGGAAAATGATTGGTGTTTTAAAGATGTTGGGTCACTTTACTTTCTCATGCTATTAGGCCAAGCTGTGACCCTTAGTTTCATCTCCAGATTATCAGACATAAAAGGCCCACAGGAATCCAGAAGCTAGACAGAGCATAGGTATTCCAATCTCTCAAGAAAATGGGCAGTAAGAGATTTACTAATAGTATGTTTGCTCACCTGGCATTTAGAAAGTTTAAAATTCTCCCTCTTAATTGTTCTATTTTGTTTGTTAATATTGTGTTCAGGTATTTTCTATATCGTGGTAGAATCAGCACTATTATCAATTCTTAATTATCTAACAATATTTATTCTGTTCATTACCTGAGGTCGAATTTTAATTCGGGTTGACTTTTCCCTGAAATTTAGCACAACAAACATCTCAGCTCATTTACCCCCTACAGCTCAAATAGTTTAAGCTCATGGAAGGCAAACTAATTTTAAAATAAGCAAGGGACTTGAAAGGCAAGCCTTTGCTGCCAAAAAAAGGAAAGAAAAGAAAAGAACATAATACATTGTTAGCCAATTGGTATTTCTCTGACATCTGGTACCCCCTATTCTCCAAAACAGCTGCAAACTTGAAATAGCCCCCAAAGGCCTCTGGGAGTGAGCAGTGGTTCACTTTGGGAAGATCCAACCTTGAAGATTACAGAAGACGTGAGGCAACTGGTTCTTTTTCTAGACAACAGCACACACCTAAGAGAGCAGGACATCTGAAGGCTATAGAAGCCAGTCCACAATAAAGTCAAAACCCAGAATCCCAGGAGACCTAGGACAGGAGGAACTGAAAAAGTGACGAAAAATGGCAACCAACTGGCCAAAACAGAGGAGCCGGAGTGAAGCCTAGAAATGTTGATGATTCGGGAAAATATAGACTTCCCAAGAGTGAAGACAGGGGACTTATGGGAACCCGGAAGACTACCAAGGACAAGTAGCCCCAGCCCAAAGAGAAGAGCAAACTGGAGACGCTCAGTGTTAGCTGCCCTGCTCTGAACACTTCAGGATGGCTGAACGCCTACACATGGTGCTGAAGGAATGAAGGAAGGGCCCTCATTCTAGCTAGATTCTTTTGGCTTTTAGGAACAGAGATCTCTGCATATCAGCTCCTTAGTCTTCCCTCAATTGACTTTATCTGCCTCACCACAGTGACTGCTTCCTCACAGCTTTGCTTACTTATAGTCCATCATGGACTCTTCAGCCCTGACTTTATGTCACAGAGGTTTTATTTAGGCTCGGCTTGCAAATCTTTACCTCTTTCCATATTTGGCTTAAATTACTGAGCATCCTATTTGTCCAACTCAACTTTTTAAGCCAGACTGTAGGTCAATCATCATTGGCCAGCTTGTAGACTGGCTACTTTTGAAACAGGTGCCCATTTTTATTCAATCAGTTGGGAGGAGAGTCACATGCTTCAAAGCATAGCTACCCTAGGCCTGCTCATCAGTGGAAATTGTGGCAAACAGATGTTACAAAATGTCTAGGGAGAACTTGAACCACCTAGGAGTATTAATTTAGTTTAAAACTCTCTGTTTGATAAAAGCAGGAAAATCTGATACAACTTCCAATAAACATTTTACCACTTAAAGGAATAACTTTCAATTATGTAAAAAGTTCACTTATTCTCAATACCGTATAACTGAGAGGTTACTAGATATTCCCTTTCAGATGATATAGTAGATTGGTAAATATTTTTTCTTTAACCTGAGGAGTTAAAGTGGTAGTTGTAATGTTACAATCAGTCAGTCTTCTGCTGAGTACTGAGTATAGCTACCTTTTTTTTTTTTTTTTTTTGAGACAGAGTCTCGCTCT
The DNA here is from genome assembly GCF_029289425.2 of Pan paniscus. NCBI lineage: Eukaryota > Metazoa > Chordata > Mammalia > Primates > Hominidae > Pan > Pan paniscus. The sequence goes on along the minus strand of NC_073253.2, from coordinate 42,763,381 downwards.
GTCACCCAGGCTGGAGTGCAGTGGCGCGATCTCGGCTCACTGCAAGCTCCGCCTCCCGGGTTCACGCCATTCTTCTGCCTCAGCCTCCCGAGTAGCTGGGACTACAGGCGTCTGCCACCACACCTGGCTAATTTTTTTGTATGTTTTTAGTAGAGACGGGGTTTCACTGTGTTAGCCAGGATGGTCTCGATCTCCTGATCTTGTGATCTGCCCGCTGAGCCTCCCAAAGTGCTGGGATTACAGGCGTAGCTACCTTTTTTAACTGGAATGGTTGAGAGTATTGTTACCGATGCTCCTTATTCCATTTAACCCACAACTTCTCACAATTACAGGAAACATGACTCATACATTTCTTGGGCCTTTCATGGAATTAAGCTTTGGCATCATGTGCAAGTACTGACTTTAAAAATTTTCATATCACAGCTAACAAACGTATACATTTGTCCCTGCGTAAAATGGTAAACAGATGGCTCTTCATTCCTACGACAATGATATCATGCTCTTACTAAAAACAGGGCCATAGTCTGAAAGCCAATGAGAATGAAGTTGGTATAAACCATCACAACTGGACTGCCTTTCTCCTGCCCCTCTGCCAAACCACATCCACTTATCCTTCCAAGCCCAGCCAAGTCCCACCTTGTCTGTGAAATTCCTGAGATAATAATGATTAAAAGATCAAGGACAGGGAAGGGCAAGATCCTGGGAAATAGCCTGTGTGACTAAGAGAGGTTTCTATAGCCAATAATAAAGAGGGAGTGTAGGGAGAAAGGCGTCAGGGAGGAGGCCTCAGCCAGTAGCTGGAACTGGCCACATGAGCAGCTTCAATGGTAGGGGCAGTCTTGGAAGCTCCAAAGAAGGAAGAAAGGCAAATCTCAGTTCCAGTACACTAAAACTGGTGGACACTGGGGACTGGGCAGAGACAGGAGATACGGGTCTAGAATACAACATCAGAGTGGGAACAACAGAGGGAAGGATGGAATCCTGGCCAAGAGGCAAGGATGGGTAAATGCAGTGTTCGATGTTTGAAATGGGCTGGGCAGAACTAATGGCAGAGCTTATTTGAGCCTATCTTCCAAGTTTAGCGGAATAGAAGAGCAAAAAATTAAGATATCGACCCATCTCTCTCTTCTCTGAACTCTTGGGAATTCTTAATGCATAGAAACATACAATTTAACACTACCTTATTCTCACCTTGTCTCTTAATCTAATTGGGTTTTTTGTTTTTTGTTTTTTGTTTTTTTTTGGATTGCAAGGGCCACAAACCTATTCAAACTAACTCAAGTTAAAAGGGATGTCAAATGGCAAGACTATAGCAAGGTCACAGAGAGATTCAGGAAATGCAAAACAATTAAGACCCAGGAAGGGAGAAAGCCAGGAATCTTGAAGACCAGCCACACTTCATTTCCCTCTCTCTTACGGACTGCCTATTTCTTTGCATAACTATTTCATCTAGATTTCCGCTTTTCTTTACCTGGTCCATCTGTACTTCTGTTTTCTCAAAACCCCAATGGTCCCATCATAGCTACCCAAACCTGACTTCATGACCTCTCATTTGAGCACCCATCACCAATTTGTTGAGTTTCTCTGTTTCCTAAGTGTAAATTCCTTGTTAGGGGAATATAATTGACTTGACTTTTCTTTTCCATAAAGACTCCAAGGCGTAGGCAGCTATCTGTGGGTGGGGTGTTCACCTCAAGTGATCTGGGGGATAAGGCAAGTTGAACCCCTTGGTTCTAAACAATGATTTAGGGGAGGAGACCTCTGTGGATTATGAGTAAGGCATATGGGGACACATTTCTAGGACATATTCCCAATAAGTTGTGAGATTCTGGAGGGCTAGAATAGTGACATGTCTCAGGTACATATATAGTAGAAGCTCCCTTCTTCAGCCTCCACTTGGCTGACTCTCCAAATTTACTTACGATCTCCATTTCCTCTAGAAAAGTTACTGCTCCATGCCCATGGCATAGAGAAGTCTCTCAGCTAGGAAGTCGCTCTGTGTCTACTTCTTCCCTTGAGTTACGAGCTTGCCAAGGATCAGCCATGTTTGTAGCCCTATGTCCTTACATCAGTAGTGCTTTCACCTAATAGATAAATTTAGAGCATGTGAATTAAAAAACTGTTTCTACAAAAACTGATTTGAATGCTGTGAAAAGACACATAAAATTGAACCACACATACACAAAAACTTCATTCTCAAATTAGGTGTGAGAAAGACAACTCAAATAACATAGGGGGAAATATACGAAAAATCTGTAAGTCATCCACAGTCAGCTTGCATGAAAACTGTCTTTATGTTGTTGAGTCACTTGAAAGAAACCAAAACTGGAAATAATAGATTATTCACTATGGATATGATGTATTCCAGAAGGATCATACGGAACTCTTATCAGCTGATCTAGAACCAAAGCACAGGTCTTAGCTTTCCATGAAAAACTGACAATTGAATTTATATGTATATGTATTTATATGAATTTATATGTTTACATATTAACTTCAGGTATATGTACAATTAAAATGTTTTAGGTAGTAGTTTTTTTTATTTGTTTTTTTTGTTTGGTTTTTTTTTTTTTTTGAGATGGAGTCTCACTCTGTCGCCCAGGCTGGAGTGCAGTGGCACGATCTCGGCTCACTGCAACCTCTGCCTCTTGGGTTCACGCCATTCTCCTGCCTCAGCCTCCTGAGTAGCTGGGACTACAGGTGCCCACCACCACGCCCGGCTAATTTTTTGTATTTTTAGTAGAGATGGGGTTTCACTGTGTTAGCCAGGATGGTCTGGTAGTAGTCTTTTTTATTATTATTCTCTTTAGTAGCTGCCAGCCATCAATGCAGTCAGATTAAGCAGGACTTCTGCTGCAATTTTAATCCTTCCTGGCCCTCCCCACTCAGTAACTTGCTTAAGCACCAAATGTATAATAGGCACTAACAAACCCCTATTCCTTGACAACCCCAAAGGAGGTAAGCAGCCGAACAACAACAAACACCCTGTGCCCAAATAAGCTTCATGGCCCAATATTCCTCCACTGAGCCAACTGTTAGTAATAATGAACTCTAGCCAGTTCACTGTTAATTCCAAGAAAGAAAATAATGTGATCTCTTGCTTTGAATTCATTGTCAAAATATTTGGCATGCTTTTAAATATCCCCCTAGACAGTAGGGAACCTGCCCTAAACATTGCCCTACCCCTGGAGATGGGGTAAGCGAAACAACAGAAAAAATGCAAAATAGTGATATTGCATTCTTTGCCCTGCCATCTAGTGTAATGGGTAAGAGCACAGATCCAGGGGCTGAGGCTCCTTGGCATTAACTTGCACAAGACCTTGACAGCTGCTTAATCTTTCTGAGTCTCAGTTTCCTCTTCTGTAAAATGGGTTGTTGTAAGAACTAAATGTAAATGAAGTCATGGATGAATGGCAAGATAAAGTTTTGTTTTCCCCTCACCCCCTTTTTTTCCTCCTCTAACCACCTGCCCATCAAGGAGATGGGGAGGGTGGAAAACACAGTAAAGAGAAGAAACTGTCCCTCTAACAATGCCTGGAGTATCTATAGAGCAGTCAACAATAACAAGAAACAGGTATGTGTTATGTTTGCTGCACTCTGAAGAAGAGGAAGGGCCTAAAACCTCCTCAGCATCTCATTGTAAGGCCCAGAGCAAGAGCGCCTTGAACCTCTTTACCAGAATGCAATCATTCATTCATTCGTGCAGTGAGTGCCATCTAGGTGCCAGGCATTGATTCTGACACAGCAGTGAACAAAATAAAGTCTCTACTCTCATGGAGCTTACATGACATTCTAGCTGAAGAAAAAACTAAAAGGTTACATGTGAAACCTATGCACGATACCTGTTACCTAGTAAGTACTCAATAAACACCAGCTATTTTAATTATTATTGTCATTATTATCAACCTGATTGCAAAATCTAATTCAGGATGGTTAAAATATGTCCCTTGACTAGTAGATAAATAGCTAGTTCCTACCCTAAAGCTGGATCCATCTTCCATTAGCTTTCTCAGGAGTCAATCCGGGGATGCCAGTGCCTCTCCAAAGCACACAACTCCTCATTTTAGGGTTTTTTCCTCCCTTACCTTCCTACCTGTTTTCGGAAATCGGCACCATTTCGCAGCTCTCCAGAGGTTAGGAATGGAAGCAGGGGAAGTCAAAGCTGCAATGGTCTATTAAAGTGTGAATAACTGATGCCCCACCTCTCATCCTATTCAAGCAGTAAAAGACAGCCACCCTCTGCAAGGGTCTCCAGCTCTATGCACATGTATGAGCACAAGGAAGGGCCCGTGAGCTCATAGGCACAGCAGGCTAATCTGGGATTGCCTATTTCCTGCCAGCAGGTTTCCCCCTGGGGCCCACCCAGGCCACTCTCTTTAAAACTGGAACCCCCACACACTCATGCTGTTAGCTTGCTCTGTTTTTTAAAAATTACCTTCCAATATGTAATTCACTTATTTATTATGTTTGTTCTTTATTTTCTCTTTCCTCCATGATAATGTCAGTTCTTATGAGGGCAAAGATGTCTGTCAATTAGAACAATGTTTGTAACATATTAGGCACTTGGTAAATATTTGTTGAAGGAATGCATGAAAACCTCAGAGGAAAACGCTTTTTATCAATCCTGGTAGGGCTTTGTGGCACTTAACAAGTGCTCCAAAAAGCCCTTCTCCCCGGCTGACGGGGCCGAGGCAGCAACCTGAGAGCAATGCCCCTTCTGCTTTCTGGGATTTGGGCTGTGTTGCCTGTTTGTCTTGTTTCTATTCTTTTAATCGCTCCCTTCCTGGGTTTTATATTGCACGCCCGGTCTTCCAGCGTCATGGTTACTGTAGTAAACAAACTGAAGGTCTGAATGCATCTTTTTCTCCCCCTGTAGCATGAAGAGCAGTTCGCGGTATCCGGTAGATAGGAAGCACAAATATGTAATGAAACTGGGATTTGAAAGCGCCATCTTCAGTTGTAAGATCTAAGGGTGGACTGCGCGAGCTGAGGCCGGCAGGACTGCGGGCAGGGCCGCTTTCCTGGGCCTCCTTCGCCTAGACAAGCAGGGCAGGGGTGAGGACAAGGGAGGGAAAAGGAGGGGAGTACGAGCTCTCTCCTTCCCTCCAGCCCCCACGTTAACTGGAAAAGGCAGCGTGTTCTGGGCCTTTCACGGCTAAAGCAGCAATAGGCGACCGACGAGGGAGGCGGGTGGAGAGGTGACTGGGAGCCTACAGTACGGAGCCAGGCGGAGGACAGAGCGAAGGGCGGCGGGGAGGGGCCCAGAGGGGCTGCCTCGGGCAGGGGCGGGCGCCTCCTCCTGGCCGCCCGCCAAGCATGCCCGGATCCCCTTAGCCGCGTCCCAGCACATGGGCTTGCTTAACACTCTCTGAGAGAGGGAGGAGCCACCCCGCAGAGCTGTCTGGTCGCTTTTTCCCATTTTTGCTCCAGGATCCAGAGATTTGAGCAGGGGTGGGGTGAGGTGGGGTGGCAGGGTTCCTCCCCTTCCTTAGGCCCAGCCAGAGAGGGGCCCTGTCTCTCTGCTCCTTTCCTCGCCGTCGCCCTCTCTCTGCCAGGCTCTCCTGTTCGTCCTCCAGGGGCCCACGCTAGCCCCTCACCTCCCCTGAAGCCTTTTCTAACCGCTGCGGCCTCCGTGGTCCCCCACGCCTGTGTTCCTGTAGGACGTTTACAGTTCACACGATGTCTCATCTCTCGGTATATGTCTCCCAGGTAAATTGTGAAGCATAAAGAGCCATATGCTTTTTTTGCTTTAAGCAATTTTTTTTTCTGTAGTTTCTGTTGTAAGCAATAATCCTGCCCAGCCACTAATTGTGTGACCTCAGGAAAATCCTTTCTGAGTTTTCTCATATGCAAAATGAAATTTGTAAGGTCTCTTCCAGCTTTTAAATTCAGGGACTTTGCTGAACTAGAGAACTGGAAGTTGGATAGAGCTATTCCAGAACAGTGGTTTGGGGTCTAAATGCATTGTTTCTGGGGGCCACGGGTAGGTGGCATCTGTGAGCTGCCCTCAGGAAGAGGGGCCAACAGTGACCCCGGGTTTCTTCTCTCCTGGACACTCACCACCTGCCTCAGTTCTTCTAAAACTGGGTCTCCGAGCCACACATGTATGACCACCCTGCCACTGGCTTAGACATGGGAAAAATCTCTTTTCCTGTAGTTCAATGCTGAAAGGAGGTCATTTTTCAGAGAGACATTTTGCTAGGAAATTATGAAGTACAAAAACACAAAACCGTAGAAGCATCCAATCAGAGCCCACATTCTTGTGAGGAACTTTAGTAAAAGGCAGACTCTAGCAGGCAAATTTTAGGCAACCTTGGGGCTCAGGTCATTTTCCTCAACTGAACCGTGAAGACAAAGGAGGCCGCGCCAAAGACAGGCTCGCTGCTACTACGCCGCGTATGTGGTCCCTTTCCTGGAGCCGGACAGAGAAGGAGCATGGGCTTCGGGATCATTCACATGTGAATCTGACTCCAGTGTTGCCGTTTTCTGGCTGTCTGGCCTCGGACAAGCTTCTTAACTTCTCTGATTTTTGATTTCTTTTCTATTAAATAGGGATAATATCTTCTATCCCACTGGGTTGAATGAATGTTAAATGAGAATGAATGTGTGTCATTTGGAGATACTAATTATAAACACAGAGCTTCTGTTGGTTTAAGCACAACAGCCGTTTATTAAGGGATGCTGAGGACCAGAATCCCTAGGAAGGCTGGGGAATCCAGCTTGGAAGCCATGAAGCCAGAAAGCCTTCTCAAATCCCATCACCAGATTCTCCTGCAGATTCTTCCTGCTGCAGCAGCTGGCATGGGCCTCACAGCTTGCACCACCTGTTCAGGCCTGCAAGGCATCTATTAGGGCTTCTGGCACTGCTGCTTCTGCTAACTGCGCTTTCTCAAGATACCATGTTCATTGCAGCATTGCCTTCCAAATCAAAGTCTTACACAACCTAATAGTTCTGACTGTTATTATTCCTGCAGGTCTGTCTCTGGTCCTGGGAAGGCCCACCCTCTTCAACCCACGTTGTTTGATTCATTTGAGACAGCAATCCACCTGTTTTTAAGGCTGATTTTACCCTTGGGTGAAAGTCAGCTTTTTAAGGTCTTGTTCAGGAACAGAATGGTGTGACCTTGGCAGGAAGCACCAGTGTTCCCTGCAACCTCATCTCTTCTCCCCTACCCCTGATACAGCCTCAAGTTCACTAACTTGTCTTGTTTCCCCCTTCCTGCCCCCCGCCCACCCCCGTGCTAAAGCCTATACTATCTTTAGGCCACCTAATAAATTCCCATTTCTTGCTTGAGTCAAGTTTGAGTTACCTGCTGAGCCACCACCTGGCTGTTCTTTGATTCAATACACAAATGCCTCCAAGGCCTAGAACAGTGGTTCTCAGCTCTGGCTGTAAGTTAGAATCAAGGAGGAGTGAGGGGCTGGGCCTCAGGGACTCTCATTTAATAGATCTTGAGTGAGTCCAGATGTAGGTATTTTTGGCAGCTCCCTATTTAATTTGACCAGGGAAACTGTCTTCTAAAGTCCCATCATGGTTTTACTTACAGTGCCAGAAGCTTTAAGCAAGGAGTGAACATCAAAAGTACAATATCAAACAAGAGTGGAGGAGGGTAATATACTCCCACTTTCTGATAACTATCTTTAAATACTAACTTTTGAATTAAGCATTTTGCAAGTAGAGGCTACAAATTAGCCTTTTCAGGTCATTTTAGTTTTTGGGCTTGAAAATCATATAAATTCCTCCTAGGTCATTTTGTACCTGTTAATATTGAATTTATATAGAAAAGGGGGTTGGGCACAGTGACTCACACCTATAATCTCAGCACTTTGGGTGGCCAAGGTAGGAGAATTGCTTGAGCCCACGAGTTCAAGACCAACTTGGGCAATAACATGAGACCTTGTCTCTACCAAAAAAAAAAAAAAATTGTGATAAAATAAATTAGCCAGGGGTGGTGGCGCATGCCTGTAGTACCAACTACTCAGAAGGCTCACTTGAGCCCAGGACTTCCAGGCTGCATTGAGTTACGGTTGCACTACTGCACTCCAGCCTGGTGACAGAGTGACATGGGGCCTCAAAGATAAAGAAATAAATAGAAAAGGGGAGAGAGGAGAAGGGGTCTTTCAGGGAGTGACACAATGCCTCATTGTCCAGTCTCTAAGATAAATGAGGAATGGGAAATTCTAAATTCTGCTTATTTCAAACACGTGGTTCATTCATAACATGAATCATCTGATGATAAAGTGATTGAAGTAAAAATATCAACAGCTGTGAAACTACCAGGATGTTTATTACTCATTCTTGTTTCCACCTCTTGTCAATTTCCCCATCTAGTCCCCATTCTGAACTGTCAGTTATAATGATAAGAGCAGACGGAGGGAAAAAACAGGCCTTCAGTGATGAACTAGGTAAGAAGCTATGAACAATGGGAAAATGGGGAAGTAACATCTAAACATGGCTCCCTTCTGTATATGAATCAGCAACATTGTGAGGTTTTGCTGTGGGTGACTATGGGAACAATTGATACTCTACTGCTGCTGCCGCTGTTGAAAACAAGACGACAGACCCCAAACTGCCATTTGGTATGCAACCAGGTAGGAATGCAGCAGCTAAGGAACACAAGGACCCACCAGTAGGGGGCAGTTGTCATTTTTTTCCCCCAATTAACAACTGAATCTCTGCCCTATGGTTGGGAATCACCCACCTCCCTGACAGAAGCTAAGAGCATCAGACACACACTTTGTATGCTGCCTTTGTAGCTAAAGCATGGGCATAGCTACTGACCAGAGTCCACCAAGCACAGACAATCCCCAGACTTAGAATCAAAAGCTCAGTGACCAGAAGTGACGCATGATGGCAGCTATTTTTGGTTGTCAGATGCAGCAGTGGCAGTGGTTCTAGCAGATGGGTCCAGTATCAAGGACATTGGTGGGGGCAGGCTGCAACATTGGGGATGCAGTGCTGGCAGTGGAGAGGGCATTGCAGGACCAGTTCTATACTATGATGGAGCTGGTTTTAGACCTTGTAGATATATTTGATGAGCTACACAATATCCTTTGAATAAAATATTTCTTTCTCGTTTTTTTTTTTTTGAGACAGAGTTTCTTGTTGCCCAGGCTAGAGTGCAATGGCGCAATCTCAGTTCACTGCAACCTCTGTCTTCCTGGTTCAAGCAATTCTTCTGCCTCAGCCTCCCAAGTAGGTGGGATTACAGGCATGCACCACCACGCCTGGCTAATTTTTTTTTTTTTTTTTTTTTTTGTATTTTTAGTAGAGACAGGTTTACACCATATTGGTCAGGCTGGTCTTGAACTCCTGACTTCAGGTGATGCACCCACCTGCTGGAATTAGAGGAGTGAGCCACTGTGCCCAGCCTCTTTTCTTCTTAAATTACCCTGGATTATTGCAAGTCACGCAGTGGTCTCTCTACCTCGAGCCTTGCCATTTTTTGCAGGTGTTCTCAATGGAACAGTTAGAGTTCCTGTAACAATATCAATTATAGCATAACATTTCTCCATTCAGAACCCTCAAATGAATCCCATTCCACTCAGATTAAAAGCAATAGACTTTTACAGTGGCCTACAGGGCCCTATGCATACCCATCCCCATTATCTCTCTGAGCACATAGCCTATCACAGTCCCCTTCACTCAGTCTGCAGCCTTTACTCAATCTGCAGCAGCCACTTAAAGGTATCTGCCTCAAGGACTATTTATGTGCTAAATTTTACCTGGCAAATTCTTCCCTGGAAATCCTCATGACTCACTCCCTCACCTCCTTCAAGCCTTTGCTGAAATATTCCCGTTGTGAAGGCTTCTCTAACAATGCTACATAAAACTGCATCACCCCCTTTCCCTGCTTCTCTGCAACCCTTATCCCCTTTCCCTGCTTTAGTTTCCTCCATAGAACTTATCACCAGCTAACATATGTTATACTCAACTTGTTTATGTCTGTCTTGCTCAGCTCCCATTAGAATGTAAGCTTCAAAAAGGCAGAGATCTTTGTTCACTGCTGCATCTATGGTGCCTGGAATAATGAGTGCCTGACACAGAATAGGTCTTCAATAAATATTTGCTGGATGAATGAGTGACTGAATGAAGAGGATGTCAATGATGGGTGAAAAGTGTAAGTTTCCCCGATAAAGGGAAGATAGTAGGAAGGAGACAGTGACTTTGCAGATTGGCAACTAGAGCTCAGCTGACGACGCAGCATATCTTCCTGGAAGTCAGTTGGGAGAAAGAAGTTTGAACACAGGAATAGTCACAGACATCTGAGGATTCTTTGTTTTTGCTTATTAAGGAGTAGGTTGATCTTTGTCAGTTCAATATGGCCAAGAGGAAACCAGCAATCAATATTGGTGGACAGAAATTCTAATTATGGAACAATTGCATAAATTCACTTAGGAAGAGTTGGGCAGTATAATCATGGTACTAGTGAGAGCAGCTACATCTATTGAGTGCTTACCAAATGCCAGGTGCTTTCCAGGCTATACATGGAGTATCCCATTTAATCCTTACAACAAACTCATGAGGTAGGCACTACTATTTTCATCTTATAAGTAAGAAAATGAGAGGCTAAGCAACTTGTCAAAGACCATATACCTGGAAAAATGTCATTTGTTCATTTGGTTATGTTTTGAGATGAGACAAGATCAAAAATTTTAGGTTGATCTCTGTAATCTAAAAATGAGCCTATAGAATTGCAGATAACAAGCATGAAGTTGTGGAACATGAACAGGCAGATGAGGTTTGAACATCAGATTTGCAACTCTCTGTCTATATGACTTTAGGCAAGATACTTATCTCTCTAAGTTTAGATTTATCCTCATTTGTAAAATGTAAAAAATCATACAATTCTTGTAGAGTTGTCAACATTAAATATAATCACACATGGAAACAGCTAAATGTCTAACCCAGAGAAGGCACTCAAGAAATAGCATTATTATCACTATTATTATTGTTGTTGTTGTTATTAGTATTATTATTTTTGAAGGAATTCAGAGTCTACTCTCTTGGCTCCATACTTGTGAGTGCCCACACAACCATGCTTCGCAAACAGTGTTTAGAAAGTGCAAACAGTGTTTAGAAAGTGCAAATACCTGAGTTCTACACCCAGAGATTCTAATTTGGAGATGATGGGAAATCTCACTCTCAAATGGAAAACTGGCATTCTCTTAACTCCGAAAAGAACTTCTTACTTTCTAATGTTGTGCTACCTAATGTGTGCTACCTAAAATACTCATATGAAACTAACTCATATGAAACTAACCCCTCCAAAGCAGTGTTGCCTAAGGTTAAGGGAATGTATTCTGGAACCTTGGGCAAGCACTTTGAGCTCTTTGGGCCTCATTGTCTTTATCTGTAAAATTGGGATAACAATAATTCCTACTTCATGCAGATGAGTCAGGGCTTAAAATAAACTTGTAAAATAATTAGAAAGAGCCTGGCATAAATTAGATAATCTAATAAAAATAATAACGACAACAATTATTATTATTTGATTCTATTTTTAATTCTTCGATCTCCTCCTGATGGAAGGATTTTTTTTAAGTGGAGATTATTTTCAGTCCCAAACTTTGCACACAGTATCCCGGCTTGCCTTCACCACTGAAAGAGGCAACACACTGAGCCCACTTCCTCTGGAGCCTGTGCTAAAGAAGGTGGGGCCTGCTGAGCAGTTCCAGACTGGCCTTAAGGAGACTTGACAATGCTTCGTATATTCACATATATGTGAATATATATGAGCTTAGGACATTCTTTTTGATAGCTAAACTAAATCTCACAGATAAAAATTTCATGTATTCTAGTGTGTAGAGAAGAGGATACTAGTGCATCCATCTCCCCAGCTGCTCTGAGGATGCAGTAATTCTTTCCACTGGTCACTCTCACCCACCCAACAGGTCTCCACTCTTGGTGTAGCTGCTTCCTTTAGCAAAGAGGCCTTCTCTGGCTACAAACTCAAAAGCACCCCACTCACCTCGCACCTCTCCTATATTAATCTGCTCTCACATTGCTATAAAGGAATACCTAAGAGTGGGTAATTTATACAGAAAAAGAGGTGAAATTGGCTTAGGGCTCTGCAGACAGTACAGGAAGCATGATGCTGGCATCTGCTTGGCTTCTGGGGAGGCCTCAGGAAACTTACAATCATGGTGGAAGGTGAAGGGAAAGCAGGCATTATCACATGGCGAGGGCAGGATGTGGGGGGGAAGGAGGTGCCACACGTTTGTAAACCACCAGATCTCATAAGAACTCGCTATTATAAGGACAGTACCAAGGGGATGGTGCTAAATCATTCATGAGAAATCCACCCCCATGATCCAGTCACCTCCCACCAGGCCCCACCTCCAGCACTGGGGATTACAATTCAACCTGAGATTTGGGTGGGAAAACAGATCCAAGCCATAATCACCTCCCCACACCCAGATGGACACATCATTGCTCTGCCATTTACTCTATCTCAACCCTTTGTCTACTTTATAGCTCTTATCATAATACATAGTCTGATAATCATTTCACTTATTTTTCTGCTTTCCTGTTTCCAGGCTGTGCCGTCTAAACACACACACACACACACACACACACACACACACCATACACACAAATCCTTGTACATGTCAGGAACATGGGGATCCCATTTGTCTTGTTTTCTCCTTGCTCACTAGCGTCTATCTCAGTGCTAGCATTCAACACATAGCAGCTCTCAAGAAATATTGAATAAAGACTGAACTTTTTAGAGTTGTGACTGTAAAAAGGCATTTCCTCTGGACGATTCTATCTGGAAGAAAAAGCAAAGGGATGGATCTGAATAAATAGAAAAGGAACAAAAACACCAGTCACAGTTTCCATAGTTTCCTAGAGTGTGGCCATTGGTGGGGTCCATACCAACACTTTTAAGATCACTAAATGAAGATTTCCTGTCTTAAATGTGAAAACCAGTAGCTACACAGAGGCTGAAAAAGTATTAAAGTCGTCGCAAGGGATTACGAGTAACATAAATTACAATATGAATTTTTTTTGAGAGAGAGAGAGAAAAGAGAAAAAAACTTTAATGAGACCAGATCTAAAAGCTCTTGATCTTTCCAAGGGGAGAAAGATTAAGTCCTTTCTTCTCTTTACCATTTTTATCAGTTTGATTTTTAAGCTTGAATTATTCCCTCTGCTCCCAAATGAACCACTGTCTATGCCCTGTCTGTCCCCACCTCCCACCCCCTTCCCACCTACCAGAATGACTATTAGAGCTAGAAGGACTTTGAAAATAATCATGTCCAATCCTTCCTTTTGTTGAAGAAGAAAAAGAAGTCTGGGCCACACTGTGAGAGAGTCTCAGGACTCAGAAGGGGGCCTAGATCTCTTGACTCCCTAGCCAACCCTCCACGCCTCCAGGCTAGATTCAACTCACTTTGATTCATCTCCTTCTGGTTTACCATGGCCTGGTCCACTTTCCAGCCTCCATGTAATAGTTCAGGAGGCAACTAGTCGATATCCTGTCTGTTTTGAGGCCAGGAACAACCCCGCAGATGTCAGCCAAGAGTGTTCTTTTCTGGCAGCACCAAGTGAGTCTTCCTTTGTCCAGTCAGCAATCCAGCCAGAATATGTTCAACCAGGGAAGTGTCCCATTCTTGAAGACAGTTCCTTCTCTCTTCAGTCAGTCTGTATTCACTCTGTAAGTCTGACATGCATTGGAAATAGGTATGGAGCTAAAGAAAGCCCCACAGTTTACATTCTAATTCTCAGAAAGCCCTGCCTTTCTCTCCCTGGGAATGCCAAAGCCAGAAACTTCTCAATCCTCTTTTGCCCTATCCCCACCCCATAAGGAAGGAGCTCCCACAAATGCGTTGATGAGGTACGAAGTAGTGATAAGTCCTGACAGGCCACAGGGGCATTGAGAAAAGACCATGTCCTCATTCACAGCCAGTCTGGGGTGCTGCTCTGAACCCACACTGACCCCCAAAGTGTGGGAGGCAGAGCTGAGTCAGCTATTTCTGTCTTGTCCTCCTTTCTGTCCACCACACCACAGAAGCTGAGATATGCTTGCAAAGTCTTACTCTATGATCCTTTTCTCCCTAGAACCTTCCTTCACTCAACGATAAAGCCTGTGAGCCGTTCATTTTTTTCATGTGGTTCCATATATGGCCTAGTCCCATTTTATTCTTGAATTTTTGTTTGTTGGTTTAGGGTTCTTGGCCAGCTGTGGGGGTGATGGCAAGTAGGATCTGATAATTTGAAGATAAAGTGACCCTCTCATTTCAGTCTCGAAAATTATCTTTATCTAAGCTCATTTTCCCTTCATCACTTTGACTCATTCACTCGTGAATACCCATATTTGGGTTGTTTATTGATTTTTATTGTTATTGTTGTTTATGGGTTTTATGGTTTGTTTTGGTTTTTTGGTGAGAGGGTTATTGATTTTAAGATAAGGAGTCCATCTTCATCTCCATCTCTCAAACTATGTATGCCTGAAGCTTTATTCCCTGCAGTACTCTAGTTTTCAGATACCCTTAGTGATATTATCGTCTTCATGTTCTCTCAATCTGCGAACTAGGTTATCTTCAACTTTTTCCTCTTTTCTCCATTTGGTCACTCCCTCTTCTTAAAAGAGTTTCTCATAAGAACTTAATTTTGGTAATGTCTAGCTTTGTATTTGTTCTAAGTTTTAGAAATTATTGGCATGAATTCCAGACAAGATGGTATTGTGAATTCAAAAATTGAGGCTTTGTTTTGCTTCAAAGTCATTGATTGCCATGACCTATAAAAAAGAAAAAAAAAGAGGCTGGGCACGATGGTTCACGCCTGTAATCCCAGCACTTTGGGAGACCAAGGCAGGCAGATCACCTGAGGTCAGGAGTTTGAGACCAGCCTAGCCAACATGGTGAAACCCCGTCTCTACTAAAAATACAAAAAAGTAGCTGGGCATGGTGGCGGGCGCCTGTAATCCCCGCTACTTGGGAGGCTAAGGCAGGAGAATCACTTGAACCTGGGAGGCAGAGGTTGCAGTGAGCTGAGATGGCACCATTGCACTCCAGCCTAGCTGACAAGAGTGAAACTCTGTCTCAAAAACAAAAACAAAACAAAAAAAAGAAAGAAGAAAAAGGAAAATCAAAAGCCATGGCCATGCTAAAACAAGACAAGTATCTCTATGTACTAGAATCAGAAGAGAAACAACAGGTGGAATGTGAAACCATTGAGGTCTGAACCAGAAGTCAACAGAGGTGGCCCAGAGTTCTAGATCCTGTGAGGTTATAGGAACCAAACTACCCCAGAGGTGGTGGTTGTGGTGGGGGAAAGTTCTTAGTTATCCATCCACAGCCCCTTCTGAAGGGACGGTGTGGGGCAACCACATTTTAGACCACATCGCCCTGCCTCTCTCCCTCCAAAACTGATAATTGGACCAAGCCTGGGCACTTCCCCCAAAACATTGAAGCCATACCTGCTGTGAGAGGATCTCGAATGAAAAGTTCTACCAAATAAAAAAGAGCTGGCCCTATAAGATTCTTGTTCCAATGAAATTAAATTGGGAAATGTTGGAGGAAGTAAACAATTTTCAGTGGAAGCTGAAGCTGAAAGATCTTAAGTTTGAGAGGAGGCAAAATGTTCATGATCAAGCCAAAGCCAGGGGAAGCAGAAATTCTAGGATCAAAAACTTATTAGCTTCAGAGAAAAGCTTTAGGCTAGAGGATAAGTAAGGGATAACTTTAGACTGGAGGATAACTGCCTGATAGCTAAAAGAGGAAACCAGACCCAGAGAGAGATTTGGGGTCATCTTAATGTAGAAGAGAAAAAGCAAAACTCTACACCTCCCTCTGCTGAGATCCAGAGGAGTGCTTTGGATGCTGAGGGTCTTCCTGACCTCAGTCTCCATGAGACCCAGCTCCACAGTAATTCCTGCTCTTCTTGGGATGGGTTGTCTGGCTCCTCCTCAGCTACTGTAAAGCTCTGGGCTTGGACCCCTATTTCCTTGGTTTCGTGTATCTCTTTCTAACAGTCTTCCTCCCTTCACTCCAATCACTTGAGGTTCTTGAGTGAGACTGTTCAAGAAAACCTAACTGAAACATGTGCTAGCTCATGTAATCCTCTTAATGGCCCTGTGAGGTAGGAGTACTATTTCCATCTTACAAGTGAGGAAACTGAGGCTACGGGACATTACGCAGCAGGATCATGGAACTGAAGGGATGTTTGTTTGCCTGTGTGACCTCACATCTATTTCCCCGCCTTCCTCTGCTTTGCTGGCCGAGCAAAGTCTATTTTGTAGGCTCCCTTGCCAACTGGCTTCTGGTTCACCAAGAGGGTCACTGGAGGGAAATTTATGAGTAGAAAGAAGGGAGAAGCCAGGATATTTCTCCCTGTGTATTCTGGGCAGCATCTCTGGCAAGGGTTACACCTTCTTCGTGTCCCAGATCCCATGAGAGGGCCTTTCTTCCATGTTCCAGTCCCCTCCCACCAGGCCGCCCCTAACCCTCCAGTCCTAAGAATGGTAGCACTTTCTGGCTTTTGCTAATCTTTGGGTGGCCTCCTGTCTCTTGTTTAGAGTTTTACTTCTTTCAAACCATTTGTGACTCGTTCTCCATGTTAAATCTCACCTATTACCTGGCATGGCTCTGTTTTCCTGAACGGACCTGACTGATGCAACAGTTAACCAGGAGGCAGAGTGAGGATGTGAAGTTCAGTCTGTGTGACTCCAGAACCCACACTCTGAAGACTGCATTATATTGACAGTTAAATCACAGAGAGATTTCTCAGCTTTCACTACAAACTAGTGATGTTCCCCCAGAGCAAGCCCATAGCAAGGCCTTCCCATGACATGTTTCCACTGCTCATGGTTAGGAGTTAATTTTTTAGTACCCCATCCCAAAGATCAACATGGGACCAGAAGAGTTCATTTCTAACGGCTGCCCCTTGCACAACAACCTGTTGCCCTTTTCTAACTCTGCTTCCTGAACCCCCAGGGCCAATCTAGTAGTCCTGGATTTGCTGCCAGGTGAGGAACCAAGTGAAGAATTGCCATGGCACCGAACTGAATGTACGCTATTGAGCCAGATTGAAATCTCAAGTTGCTCAATAGGCTTACCACTGCTTGGGAGCAGCAAACAGGAAATTTCAAGTTCTATAGAGTTATTTCAAGTTCTATACAGTTCTATAGAGTTATTTATAATATATAATATAATTATAAATTTCAAGTTCTATAGAGTTATATTATTTAGGAAAACTGCAATAAACCTAGTGCTCTTGGTTTCTTATCCCTCTCCTAGCTTCAACCTTCAGAGATCCTATTTTCTTAGGATAACCCGTCCTACCGACACTCCCAGGTCTCAGTATTTTGTTTGTGTTCTCTCTCTCTCCTATCTCTTTCTCTTTTCCGACTAGATTTCTGGCCATCTGACCTCCAAAGCCAAGTGTCTACCATGCTAAATTGTGTATTAATAGTTCTGTGTTGGTCATTTATCAAGACCTACATCACCTCTGACAAGCCATCATCATGTGTTTTATGCTGCACTTAAGGTCTGGCTTACTGTACTGTATTGAATTTACAGGAACCTAGAAGCAAGTGCATGTTGGATTTTTCAAAAGTAGCTGCTCTGCCAGAGAGAGCAGAATGTTCATATCATCTTCCCTGAAAATCTAAAAAAAAAGTCAAATCAAATCAAGAAAAGAGGCTTCAACTTTATGGTCTTTAAATAAACACACAATTGCTTCCCTAATTGTGAATGTCTCCTGCACCTGGTCTCAATCCTTTAAACACTAACTTTAGTCCATTCATGGGTAAAGGTGGATAATTTCAGCATCTAATTAACAAGTGTGTGGTGGGAAGTATGTTACACTCTTGAGGTTTGTACTACCCAATATACCATACTACTGACGAGTGACAGTCTGTATTTCACAGACCACAGTTGAACAATCTATACAATCATTTGTAAAAATAACCAAGTCTTGTTACAAAAATGGGTGTTATTTTTGGTATCTCTCTCCTCACTCCCTCCAGCTACCACCTCCCACATCCCAGCTGTCTCCTGATCCTGTGAGGGATTTTGTTTCTCTGAAAAGCTTTAGTAGCTTCTCTATTCTGTCCTTTTCTCTAAAGAAATCTCAGTGTTAACAGAAACGAAAATGGACGGCCATATGTCACAAGAGAATGAAATCTCTGCTCCCAATCCCTGTCTTCAGAGCTGACCTAGAAGCCAGCCACTCCACTCAGACGTTAAGTATGGACTGTGCGAGTGAGGAAGATTCCTCCCCCACCCCGTGTCCCCCAGCAGGCCCCTGGCTCCTACTCACCATTCAGGTCTCAGCAAAAGAGTGGAATCTTTGAGAAAGTATTCTCTACCCCTAGCCTAAGTCACTGTCTTTTGTTACATGTTCTCACAGAACTGCCATCCCTTCCTCAAGAGTAATTAACTCAGTTTGTAGATATATCCTTACCTGTGTCCTCTGGATAATGACTGGCTAACTCTATTAGTCTGTAAGATCCATGAATATATGTGTCCCAAACTATATTTCATGAAAGTGGTGGTGGTAATGGTGGAGTCTTTTAGCAAATAAATTTGGGAAATACTGGATTAAATAAAATTAAGCAATTTTCTTTATCATATGACTTCTTGGAGCCTTTTAAATGCTAATGTGTGTAATGAATCACCAGCATTTCCCAAGCCACACTAATCACGGAACCTTTTCTCATAACAAACATTAACATCTGGAAGAATTATAATTCTGTAGAATATAGTTTGAGAAAAGCCAATATAGAATGAATGATAATTTTTGCCTTTACTCCAACATTATAGCAGAGTGGTAATTACCATGAACACACAAATTTCAAATGACCTTGGAAGCTGCAGTAAAAAAAAAAACTGTGACAAAACTTCAGAGTGAAATAATCAAACAGGAAGAGATAGCAGGGTAAGGGTAAGTTTGAGGAAGACACAAAAAAGAAAGAAAGAAAAAAAGGAATGAGAAAGCAAGCTAACTTATCGAGAAGGCAAAGATGGAGTTCCAATTAAGGTAGAATCAATGCCAGGCAACAGAGTAAAAGGAGAATTGGTAAGATTCATCTAGATACTTGATGCTGAGAAGTAAGAATTAATATGGTGCCTGCTGCCGGTCCAAGACAGTGGGGGAAAGATTGATGACTTTGGGTTTTCTGGCTGGTTTTCAGATAGAACTGAACCATGTGATCAACTTGTTTATGATAATGTGAAGTCCAAAATGGCAAATTTCAAGTTTGATAGAGTTGTGTTATTTAGGAAAACTGCAATATACCAAATAATAGTTGATTATTTAAAATACTATAAATATATATTTTTTAGATTTTGATAAAATTATTTAAATGTTTTTTAAATGAAGACATATCAGTACCACTGTGAACTATTTTTTTATTTGAGAGGTGAAAATAAATGCGTATTAATATTCAAAGGGGCTGCCTCAGACCTTTTTAAGAAATGGAGATATAGACTTAATAATTGAACGTAGAAATAATCATTCCAAGTTTAGTGGCTAATAAAGTGAAGTCTAAGAAATTACTATGCTCTAGATTATCTTCTAGCATTAATCCAGTGGGCATGGATTTTCTTTTTAGTTCAAATTCACAACAAGGCATATGATCACATGTGAAAAATGGGAATTCAGAGTGGAAATCTTGTTTTGAAAATCAACTAACATTTAGTTTTCCACTTCAGCCAATTCGGATCACTATGTTCGTGAGGAGTTTAACAGCATCAGGTAAAATTTCCCTTTCTATATAATAATAGCAGAGAGAATGTAGAAGTTAGTTATCAGAGAGTTTGAAGGCTTCCAAATGTTTGCATTATTGCTGAAAACAATCTATAATTTAATGTAGACTAACTCTAGACTGTACATGAACACCAGCAATGAAGAGGAAGGAAACTTTGAAAAATGTTATACACTGGAGGATTGGCTTTATTGTGGCTATCTTTTATGTCAACCCTGAAATCTGTCTTTATTATTAAAAGAAGTTTAATTTCAAAGGATGGCTCCCCTTTAAAATGGTTCTTGGGTCTTGACACTGGATGCAGAAGCAGAACTTACACAGTCTGAACAAACGGGTGGTTAGAAAAGATTGTTTCAAGCCTCTGTGTTCCTAAGATCATGGCTAAATTTCCCAAATTCTGAATTGAGGTGAAAGGTCAGAGAAAGAGTTCATTTGGAATGGGATCTGGAGGTGTCCCTAAGGAAAGAAAGGTTGGCTGGATCTGGTGATTTAGGAGAAATCCAGTCTGCTCTCACCTGCTGCCATCTGCCATCTGCTTCTGCTCCATCTTCCCAGTCTCAGGGGATCCCCTCAGCTCTACCCTCTGGGTCCAGCCACCTCGGCCTCGGTGACCCCAGACCCTCTCTGTCTCCACCACTAACCCCACAGAAAGACTTAGTTTAAGTTTCCTCAAGAGGGGCTGAAAACATAAAGTCTCTTTACTTCCTCTTCCAGAGGGTTGTGTGTGGGCATGCATGTGTACACATGTATATGTGTGCACACATGCGTGTATGCAGTGGATGTGCATTTGAGTTCTTTTGGTGTAGGCTGTCATGTGAAGACTTCTCAGACTTTTAGAAACATGATACTTGCCTCTCTTTCCTGAGGTCAGGATAAAGAGACACTCAGACCTTTAAGGCTTTGTGCTTAATCCCTCGTCCTGCTGCGTGAGGAATAAGAGTTCACTGTGAGTTTGCTCACTGGTCTCTAACTGGACTCTCAGGAGCATCCAAAGCCCAGCCAGAGCCTCAGCCTGCTGCCTGGGCACCAGCCTCATCTGCCTGCTCATGCATGTCTGCTCTTGCTTCCTCTGACTTTTGGACATGTCCAGCTTGCTCCCACATGTGTCTCAGATCTGCTTGCTCTGCACTTGTCCACATGGACTTTTCTGGCTCCAGACTTAGCCTTGCAGCTCTCACAAAGTGTCAGAAAGATCTCTCAGCTCCAGGAGCCACGGCTGCCTTAGGGCATTCTAGTTCCTCCCATGAGGGGGAGATCAGATACCCTTCAAGATATAGCCCCCAGAACAAGAGACGTGTTTTGCCATTCTTCAAGGAAAGGAAATTTCTCTCTCTCTCTCTCTCTCTTTCTATCATGAAACAAGTGCATGAACAATTTGACTTCAAGCTTTGTGGTCCAGAGCATCCTAGGCACTCAGTATGGTCCCCAAACCATTGCCTTCTAACCCGCTGCAGGCCTTTTGGGAGAAAGTCAACTCTTTTCCTTTTCTTAGGCTCAGTCTGGTTATTCAACCCAGAAAGGGGAAGCTGGGGCTGGGGCCATAGTGTTTGGACTCAGCCTGAAGTTCTCCTTCTGTGATGGTTAATATTGAGTGTCAACTTGATTGGAATGAAGGATGCAAAGTATTGTTCCTGGGTGTGTCTGTAAGGGTGTTGCCAAAGGAGATTAACATTTGAGTCAGTGGACTGGGAGAAGCACAGCCACCCTCAATTTGGGTGGGCACCATCTAATCAGCTGCCAGCATGGCTAGAATAAAAGCAGGCAGAAGAAATTGGAAAGAACAGACTTGCTAAGTCTTCCAGCATCCGTCTTTCTCCTGTGCTGGATGCTTCCTGCCCTCAAACATCAGACTCCAAGTTCTTCAGCTTCTGGGACTCTTGGACTTACACCATTGGTCTGCCAGGGCCCCTCGAGCCTTTGACCACAGATTGAAGGCTGCACTGTCGATTTCCCTACTTTTGAGGTTTTGGTACCCAGAACAATCCACCAATGACTTCCTTGCTCCTCAACTTGCAGACAGCCTATCTTGGGACTTTACCTTGTGATCACGTGAGTCAATTCTCCTTAATAAACTGCCTCTCATATATACATATATCCTATTAGTTCTGTCCCTCTAGAGAACCCTGACTAACACATCTTCCTTCTTTCTGTCTTTCTCACCCAAACTAGAAGGCTACCACCAGTTGTGATCACAATTGTCCCAGTGGTTTCCCATACTCCTTTCATAGTCATTTTAGACCTTTATGTTTGACACCTCTTCTTGTAGAACACTCCAATATGGGCAGAGTCCCTTCAGCTCAGCTGACAATCAGTTTACACATACTGTACCCAAGCTGTCACTGAGGAAGAAACTGACATCTCAGCCAGCCCACCTTAAGACCAGAGAGGGGCCTGAGTAGCCTATCTGCCTCAGATACCAGAGATGCAGCAAGCAGCCCCATACTGCACAGACAGCCCTGTGGCATCCTGAAACTCCTTTTTATCTTCAGGGACTGTGTTTAGTTCCAGGGTAATTGAGGGGATTTTTGGTTCAAGGTTCAGTTCAGGAAAATTCTATATCTTTACAACTTATATTCTACTTCATTCAAAATGAGAATGTCTTCATTGATCCCCATGGGAATATGTATTCTTTCAACTCTATAATCATGAATAAGATAAAACCAACGAAAATTTGCCATGACCTTTTAGGCACCAAATATTAATATTCACATGTTTCAGAAGCGGTGACATGAAGAGAATTTTCTGATCTTTCATCCTAAATGGGTCTGTGGGCACCATGGAAAAGACGGGCAGGCCGCTCTCCACCTGTGTGCACCATCGCTGGCATGTGCTGATGCTGAAGCAGGATCTAACTTGGTTCCCAGGCCCTTACTCAGGCCTTCTTCCCACTTCTTCAAAACTCCAAACTCTAGGGCATTTTTGGGGTGACTTTGTGAATGAGGCGCAGGCTTCTGGAACATCTGGGCTTCAAGGAAGGTATCTTCTTCCCTCTGTTCTGTTTCCAGAGGAGCCCTACTGTGCACAAAAGGAAGAGGCACAGTGAGTTAAATGGATAGACGAGTACTCCAGAGTGAAATTCCTAGAGGTTATCTCACTTTTCCATTTACTATAATCCTCATACTATCTCAATAAGTTTTCCAACATTTCAATTCATTTCATTTATCTTCTTAAGATGGGAAAAAATGTTTTCAAAAATTACCTCAGGGTCCTTTGCATCAGTGAGATAAATGGAGAGGTCTGTGAGTGGCGAGTACCTTGCAGCAGTCTTTCTCTGGCATCCCATCAGGGCAGGTATGATCTGGTTCATATCAGTAGGATGGCCGTAGGTCTCCTGGAAGACGTTATCAACTAATTTCTGAATAGAGATAAAAGTCAGTGAAAGATGCTAAGGCTCCTTTCTAGTTAAATAATTCACTGAACGAATTATGTTAAAATTTAGTTTCCTCATGTAGAACAAGTGCTGTCAAATACCCCAGGGAGTCGGGACAGTGGGTGAAAAATGAATCTTTAGTGATCAAATTTGGTGATCATCTGCTCACAGAGAGTGTGTCAGCCACCTGGAGGGTTATTCAAAGCAGACCTTAATCATATTTTGGTCATGTTTTGGTCTCTTCCTTATCTATTCCACAAACCCTTTACAAAGAATCCACTCCAGCCCACACCAGAATAGTGGAAGGCTACCACTGCTTCCACTGTGGTCCAAGCTGTCCCTGTCATTCTCAATGGACTCTTTAATGGAATCCCTCCTTCTGCTCTTGTCTTCCTACTATCTATTCTCAACGTAGTAGCCAGAGTGATCCTGTTAAAATGTGAGTCAGACCATGGAAGTCCTCTGATCAAGACCCTCCAAGAATTCCCCATGCCACCCAACATAAAAGCCAGAAACTTTATGGCCTTCAGGGCCCTTCCTAATCCACTTTCTACCACTCAGCAATCTAACCTCACTCCTTCTACTCTCCCCAGCCACCCTTTCTCCTTGCTTGTTTCCTTACTTCACACAGATTTTTTTTATGGGTCATCTCAATAAGACCTTCCCTCCCACCTTGATAAATATTGCACCTCTCCAATGTTCTCTGTTCCTCTTCCCTGCTTTATTTTTGAAACAGTTTTTAATAACAATGTGACATATGTATAGTTCGCATATTTATTTTGTTTATTTTGTATTTCCCCCCTAACTTCTGCACTCTCTACTCACTCACACACCCTACAACATAAGCCCTAGAAAGGCAATCATTTTTGTTGGTTTTCTTCAGTGCCTTCTTCACAGGGCCTAGAACAGTGACTGACACATATTAGGCATTCACTAAATACTTGTTGAACCAAAGTCAATCCATCAGTCATCCATTTGGAAGCCGTCTGCAAGACAGTGAGCAGAGTGGAGCAGAGAAGAGAATATACATGGCGGGGCAGAGGGGAAGCAAGGCAAGGAGAGACTGTAAAGTCCTGAGAGAAAGAAAGAGTAGCCGTGATCCTCAACTTTCCAGTTCCCAATTCCAATTCCCATTAGGCCTCTGACATGTAATTTGTTTCCTGTCTTTGTATCATCCACATTTGTCCATGATATTTCCTGCTGTATCCTTACAACAACACTGTCTAACTTGAACTGGCTTGAAAAGGAGAATAGGAGACAATATTAGAAAAGGAATGGGTAAGCCAGATGACATTGCAAGCCATTGTAAATACCTGGATTCTTGCTCTGTTTGAAATGAGAGGCCAGGAGAACGGTGTTTTTTGTTTGTTTTTTATCAAGGAATTATGCACTGACTTTCATTTTAAGGAGCTCCCTCTGACTGCTATATGAAGAGAACTGCACTCCTGCCTGAGCAACAGAGCAAGACAAGAAGGAAGGAAGGAAGGAAGGAAGAAAGGAAGGAAGGAAGGAAGGGTTCTCCAGAGAAACAGAACTAATAGAAGAAATAACGTAAGAGAAAGAGAGCGATTTAAAGAATTGCCTCATACAACTGGGGGTGCTGACAAGTCCAAAATCCCCAGAGCAAGCCAGCAGGCTTGAGATTCTGGTAAGAATTGATGTTGCTGTTTTGAGTTCAAAGGCTGGAAACTCAGGCAGAATTTCTCATTACACCCCGCTCTTCTCATTCTCTCTGAAGCCCCTCCAGTTAAGATTTTGACCCCATCAGGTCCTCTTCCACAATGGCCATAGTTGAGGCCACCAGTCTTGTGACTTAATACCACATCTATATGCTGAAACTCCTACATTTGTATATGTGGTAATCATATGTTGCAAGCTGGAGGTAGAATCCCTTCTTTTCCAGGAAACCTCAATGTTTACTCTTAAGATCTTCAACTCATTGGATGAGGCTCACCTAATAATTTAGATCTTCAACTCATTGGATGAGGCTCACCTACATAATGAAGGGTAATCTGCTTTATTCAGAGTCTACTGATTTAAATGTCTGTCACATCTAAAAAATATTTTCATAGCAACATCTAGACATATTTAACCAAACAACTGGGAACTATAGCCTAGCCAAGTTGACATGAAACTAACCATTACAGGGGCCAGAGTGAAAACAGGGAAGCCAGTAAGGAAACAATTAAGATAGTCTAGATGGGCAGGAATGGTAGCATGAACCAGAGTGGTAAATAACAGAGGTGATGAGAATTGGTCAAATTTTAGATATATTTTGAAGGCGAAGCTGATAGAATTTGCTAATAAATTAATGTGAGAGTGAAGAATCCAGGATGACTCCAAAGCTCTTGGCCTGAACAACTGGAAGAATAGAGTTTCCATCAACTAAAATGGGGAGGCTGCGAGGGGAGCAGTTGAGGGGAGAAGAAAGAAAACTCAGGGAGGGGGTGGAGACAAGATGGCTGAATAGGAACAGCTCCAGTCTACAGCTCCCAGCGTGAGCGACACAGAAGACAGTGATTTCTGCATTTCCAACTGAGGTACTAGGTTCATCTCACTGGGGAATGCCAGAAAGTGGGTGCAGGACAGTGGGTGCAGCACACCGTGCATGAGCCAAAGCAGGGTGAGCCATCGCCTCACCTGGGAAGAGCAAGGGGTCAGGGAATTCCCTTTCCTAGTCAAAGAAAGGGGTGACAGATGGCACCTGGAAAATTGGGTCACTCCCACCCTAATATTGCGCTTTACCAACAGGCTTAACAAACAGCACACCAGGAGATTATATCCTGCAACTGGCTCAAGGGTCCTACGCCCACGGAGCCTCGCTTATTGCTAGCACAGCAGTCTGAGATCAAACTACAAGGCAGCAGCGAGGCTGGGGGAGGGGCGCCCGCCATTGCTCAGGCTTGATTAGGTAAACAAAGCAGCCAGGAAGCTCGAACTGGGTGGAGCCCACCACAGCTCAAGGAGGTCTGCCTGCCTCTGTAGGCTCCACTTCTGGGGGCAGGGCGCAGGCAAACAAAAGACAGCAATAACCTCTACAGACTTAAATGTCCCTGTCTGACAGCTTTGAAGAGAGTAGTGGTTCTCCCAGCATGCAACTTGATATCTGAGAATGGGCAGACTGCCTCCTCAAGTGGGTCCCTGACTCCTGAGTAGCCTAACTGGGAGGCACCCCCCAGTAGGGGCAGACTGACACCTCACACGGCTGGGTACTCCTCTGAGACAAAACTTCCAGATGAACAATCAGGCAGCAGCATTTGTGGTTCACCAATATCCGCTGTTCTGCAGCCACCGCTGCTGATACCCAGGCAAACAAGGTCTGGAGTGGACCTCCAGCAAACTCCAACAGACCCACAGCTGAGGGTCCTGACTGTTAGAAGGAAAACAAACAAACAGAAAGGACATCCACACCAAAAACCCATCTGTACATCACCATCATCAAAGACCAAAGGTAGATAAAACCACAAAGATGGGGAAAAAACAGAGCAAAAAAACAAGAAACTCTAAAAATCAGAGCACCTCTCCTCCTCCAAAGGAACACAGCTCCTCACCAGCAACGGAACAAAGCTGGACAGAGAATGACTTTGACGAGTTCAGAGAAGAAGCCTTCAGAAGATCAAACTACTCCGAGCTAAAGGAGGAAGTTCGAACCAATGGCAAAGAAGTTAAAAACCTTGAAAAAAATTAGACAAATGGCTAACTAGAATAACCAATGCAGATAAGTCCTTAAAGGACCTGATGGAGCTGAAAACCACAGCACGAGAACTACGTCATGAATGCACAAGGCTCAGTAGTCGATTGATCAACTGGAAGAAAGGGTATCAGCGATGGAAGACGAAATGAATGAAATGAAGCAAGAAGAGAAGTTTAGAGAAAAAAGAATAAAAAGAAACTAACAAAGCCTCCAACAAATATGGGACTATGTGAAAAGACCAAATCTACATCTGATTGGTGTATCTGAAAGTGACAGGGAGAATGGAACCAAGTTGGAAAACACTCTGCAGGATATTATCCAGGAGAACTTCCCCAATCTAGCAAGGCAGGCCAACATTCAAATTCAGGAAATACAGAGAACGCCACAAAGATACTCCTCAAGAAGAGCAACTCCAAGACACAAAATTGTCAGATTCACCAAAGTTGAAATGAAGGAAAAAATGTTAAGGGCAGCCAGAGAGAAAGGGCAGGTTACCCACAAAGTGAAGCCCATCAGACTAACAGCTTGATCTCTCAGCAGAAACTCTACAAGAGAGTGGGGGCCAATATTCAACATTCTTAAAGAAAAGAATTTTCAACCCAGAATTTCATATCCAGCCAAACTAAGCTTCCTAAGTGAAGGAGAAATAAAATCCTTTACAGACAAGCAAATGCTGAGAGATTTTGTCACCACCAGGCCTGCCCTACAAGAGCTCCTGAAGGAAGTACTAAACATGGAAAGGAACAACCGGTACCAGCCACTGCAAAAACATGCCAAATTGTAAAGACCATCAAGGCTAGGAAGAAACTGCATCAACTAACAAGCAAAATAACCAGCTAACATCATAATGACAGGATCAAATTCACACATAACAATATTAACCTTAAATGTAAATGGGCTAAATGCTCCAATTAAAAGACACAGACTGGCAAATTGGATAAAGAGTCAAGACCCATCAGTGTGCTGTATTCAGGAAACCCATCTCACGTGCAGAGACACACATAGGTTCAAAATAAAGGGATAGAGGAAGATCTACCAACCAAATGGAAAACAAAAAAAGGCAGGGGTTGCAATCCTAGTCTCAGATAAAACAGACCTTAAACCAACAAAGATCAAAAGAGACAAAGAAGGCCATTACATAATAGTAAAGGGATCAATTCAATAAGAAGAGCCAACTATCCTAAATATATATGCACCCAATACAGGAGCACTCAGATTCATAAAGCAAGTCCTTAGTGACCTACAAAGAGACTCAGACTCCCACACAATAATAATGGGAGACTTTAACACCCCACTGTCAACATTGGACAGATCAAAGAGACAGAAAGTCAACAAGGATATCCAGGAATTGAACTCACCTCTGCACCAAGCGGACCTAATAGACATCTACAGAACTCTCCACCCCAAATCAACAGAATATACATCTTTTCAGCACCACACAACACCTATTCCAAAATTGACCACATAGTTGGAAGTAAAGCACTCCTCAGCAAATGTAAAAGAACAGAAATTATAACAAACTGTCTCTCAGACCACAGTGCAATCAAACTAGAACTCAGGATTAAGAAACTCACTCAAAACCACTCAACTATATGGAAACTGAACAACCTGCTCCTGAATGACTACTGGGTACATAACGAAATGAAGGCAGAAATAAAGATGTTCTTGGAAACCAATGAGAACAAAGACACAACATACCAGAATCTCTGGGACACAGTCAAAGCAGTGTGTAGAGGGAAATTTATAGCACTAAATGCCCACAAGAGAAAGCAGGAAAGATCTAAAATTGACACCCTAACATCACAATTAAAAGAACTAGAGAAGCAAGAGCAAACACATTCAAAAGCTAGCAGAAGGCAAGAAATAACTAAGATCAGAGCAGAACTCAAGGAAATAGAGACACAAAAAACCCTTCAAAAAATTAATGAATCCAGGAGCTGGTTTTTTGAAAAGATCAACAAAATTGATAGACCACTAGCACGACTAATAAAGAAGAAAAGAGAGAAGGATCAAATAGACACAATAAAAAATGATAAAGGGGATATCACCACCGATCCCACAGAAATACAAACTACCATCAGAGAATACTATAAACACCTCTATGCAAATAAACCAGAAAATCTAGAAGTGGATAAATTCCTTGACACATACACCCTCCCAAGACTAAACCAGGAAGAAGTTGAATCTCTGAATAGACCAATAACAGGCTCTGAAATTGAGGCAATAATTAATAGCTTACCAACCAAAAAAAGTCAAGGACCAGATGGATTCACAGCTGAATTCTACCAGAGGTACGAGGAGGAACTGGTACCATTCCTTCTGAAACTATTCCAATCAGTAGAAAAAGAGGGAATCCTCCCTAACTCATTTTATGAGGCCAGCATCATCCTGTTACCAAAGCCTGGCAGAGACACAACAAAAAAAGAGAATTTTAGACCAATATCCTTGATGAACATTCATGCAAAAATCCTCAATAAAATACTGGCAAACCGAATCCAGCAGCACATCAAAAAGCTTATCCACCATGATCAAGTGGGCTTCATCCCTGGGATGCAAGGCTGGTTTAACATATGAAAATCAATAAACGTAATCCAGCATATAGACAGAACCAAAGACAAAAAACACATGATTATCTCAATAGATGCAGAAAAGGCCTTTGACAAAATTCAACAGCCCTTCCTGCTAAAAACTCTCAATAAATTAGGTATTGATGGGACATATCTCAAAATAATAAGAGCTATCTCTGACAAACCCACAGCCAATATCATACTGAATGGACAAAAACTGGAAGCATTCCCTTTGAAAACTAGCACAAGACAGGGATGCCCTCTCTCACCACTCCTATTCGACATAGTGTTGGAAGTTCCGGCCAGGGCAATCAGGCAGGAGAAGGAAATAAACGGCATTCAATTAGGAAAAGAGTAAGTCAAATTGTCCCTGTTTGCAGATGACATCATTGTATATCTAGAAAACCCCATCATCTCAGCCCAAAATCTCCTTAAGCTGATAAGCAACTTCAGCAAAGTCTCAGGATACAAAATCAATGTGCAAAAATCACAAGCATTCCTATACACCAATAACAGGCAAACAGAAAGCCAAATCATGAGTGAACTCCCATTCACAATTGCTTCAAAGAGAATAAAATACCTAGGAATCCAACTTACAAGGGATGTGAAGGACCTCTTCAAGGAGAACTACAAACCACTGCTCAGTGAAATAAAAGAGGATACAAACAAATGGAAGAACATTCCATGCTCATGGATAGGAAGAATCAATATCGTGAAAATGGCCATACTGCCCAAGGTAATTTATAGATTCAATGCCATCCCCATCAAGCTACCAATGACTTTCTTCATAGAATTGGAAAAACCTACTTTAAAGTTCATATGGAGCCAAAAAAGAGCCCGCATCGCCAAGTCAATCCTAAGCCAAAAGAACAAAGCTGGAGGCATCATGCTACCTGACTTCAAACTATACTACAAGGCTACAGTAACCAAAACAGCATGGTACTTGTACCAAAACAGAGGTATAGACCAATGGAACAGAACAGAGGCCTCAGAAATAATGCCGCATATCTACAACTATCTGATCTTTGATGAACCTGACAAAAACAAGCAATGGGGAAAGGATTCCCTATTTAATAAATGGTGCTGGGAAAACTGGCTAGCCTTATGTAGAAAGCTGAAACTGGATCCCTTCCTTACACCTTATACAAAAATTAATTCAAGATGGATTAAAGACTTACATGTTAGACCTAAAACCATAAAAACCCTAGAAGAAAACCTAGGCAATACCATTCAGGACATAGGCATGGGCAAGGACTTCATGTCTAAAACACCAAAAGCAATGGCAACAAAAGCCAAAATTGACAAATGGGATCTAATTTAACTCAAGAGCTTCTGCACAGCAAAAGAAACCACCATCAGAGTGAACAGTCAACCTACAGAATGGGAGAAAATTTTTGCAACCTACTCATCTGACAAAGTGCTAATATCCAGAATCTACAATGAACTCAAACAAATTTACAAGAAAAAAACAAACAACCCCATCAAAAAGTGGGCAAAGGATATGAACAGACACTTCTCAAAAGAAACATTTATGCAGCCAAAAAACACATGAAAAAATGCTCATCATCACTGGCCATCAGAGAAATGAAAATCAAAACCACAATGAGATACCATCTCATACCAGTTAGAATGGAGATCATTAAAAAGTCAGAAAACAACAGGTGCTGGAGATGATGTGGAGAAATAGGAACACTTTTACACTGTTGGTGGGACTGTAAACTAGTTCAACCATTGTGGAAGTCGGTGTGGCGATTCCTCAGGGATCTAGAACTAGAAATACCCATTTGACCCATCCATCCCATTACTGGGTATATACCCAAAGGATTATAAATCATGCTGCTATAAAGACACATGCACACATATGTTTATTGCGGCACTATTCACAATAGCAAAGACTTGGAACCAACCCAAATGTCCAAAAATGATAGGCTGGATTAAGAAAACGTGGCACATATACACCATGGAATACTATGCAGCCATAAAAAATGATGAGTTCATGTCCTTTGTAGGGACATGGATGAAGCTGGAAACCATCATTCCCAGCAAACTATTGCAAGGACAAAAAACCAAACACCGCATGTTCTCACTCATAGGTGGGAATTGAACAATGAGAACACATGGACACAGGAAGGGGAACATCACACACCAGGGACTGTTGTGGAATGGGGGGAGGGGGGAGGGATAGCATTAGGAGATATACCTAATGCTAAATGATGAGTTAATGGGTGCAGCACACCAACGTGGCACATGTATACATATGTAACAAACCTGCACGTTGTGCACGTGTACCCTAAAACTTAAAGTATAATAATAATAAAAAAAAAGAAAAGAAAACTCAGGGGTTCTGTTTTGGATCTGTTCCATTTGGAGACTCAACAAACATTCGAGTAAGATGCTGGAAGGGCAATTAGATATATGAGTCTGAATTTTAAAGGAGGTGTCCAGATTACAGAAATGTAGGTATTTCAACATATAGATGTTGTATGAAGCCACAAGACTGGTGCCCTCAACTATAGCCAATGTTGAGGAGTGATAGGGTCAAAAACTTGATTGGAGAAGCTTCAAGAGAGAATGAGAAAAGAGGGATGGTAATAACACAGTGCAACTAGGTAGAGGGGGCATTCATATACATACTTTACAGGTGAGGAAATCCAGGCTCAGAGAGTGAGTGTAACTTGCCAAAAGACACACAACTGGTAAGAAACAGAATCGGGCTACAATCCAGGTCACCACAAATGAGTGTTTCACCCATTTCTCCAGGCCGACTGCCTTCTCTGCTGTCCCTTCCTTCCTATACCCCTCTTGGGTTTTATTTTTTGGCAAAGGAGATATGGGGGGAAAGGGGAAAGAAAAACTACAATTGATACTCAAATGAGACAATATATGTAAAGACCCTTGGAAAACTGTAAAGCCATATAGATGAAGGGAAGTATTACTATTAAGTTTGGTAAGGTTTATTTATAACATTATCACTCCTGTGATGGCTAATCATTTTAATTTCCCTCAGAATTGACCTTTAAAATGAGGAAAATTGGACTTAAGTTAGACAAACTAATGCTATAATTAAAACATGGTCAAGAAAGATTTCAGGGATCTTCTGGCAAAGAGATTGGGGAAGAAGCCCATCTCTCTGGTTGACTTCCCCTGAAAGCAAAATAAGCCATGAAACAGATGGTGAAAGATACTGTTCATTTTGCCATGAAATAGATTGTGGAAGAAATATTGATCATTCAATGAGGAGCTATCAAAACTGGTTTTCCTTGAAGGCAACTCTGATTTTTTAATAACATGATCTGGATGGGGACACTACCCATCCAGCTAAGGAGCATTCGTGGACGAAATCTATGAAAGCTTCAAGAAGAATCTATCTGCCCCATGAGTAAAAGACTGGCCTAATTTGAGGTCATGTGTGACAGGAAGAAAATAGCATTAACCCAAAATGAAAGTCTCTGAGTCAGAGAAACCCATGTTTCTCACTTTCCCCTAGATTTCTCAGCCAGCCAGAAAAGGAAATAACATGATCCCATCTAAGGACTTTGTATCGAGAAACTAGGTCAATCATCATCTAACTAAGAGCCTCCTATTGAAGTAAATGAAGCGTGTTTAGGAGATTCAGACAGATGTGCTTGTGAGTGGTTATCTAAATGTGACCCCTAGTGTCCAACTTGTGTGGCACTCACAGGGGAAAATCTAGGTGATTTGATGGACTGGAGACCACAGAATCATGGAATGCTCAAGCTGGAAAGAACTAGAGAGCAACTAATCCAGTTTTCTAGCTTTACAAATGAGTGGTTACTATCTTTCTATCACTAGGCAAGTGATTAAGTGACTTGCCTAGGGTGAGATAGTGGCAGAGCTGGAATGGAACTAGGTCTCCTAAGCCCCAATCTAGTCATTTCCTATCCATTTGAGAATGTTTTCCATAAAATGCCATTGTCTTTATGTAGTTTGATGTAGGACCTACCTACAGAACGTGGGAATTAAGTGTTGATTTCACATTGGCTAATATGAAGAGGGTATTGACATCATTTATATGATCTGAAGCAGTGCTCATTAGTAATTGAATCTTAAAGTGCTCATGTTAAGAATTGCTAGAAAGATTGAAAACACTTTCCATATTTTCCACATTGCACATCACACATTTAAGTGGCAGATTATGCCACTTCTTCTCAGCCCAAGGTTCCTAGTGACCTTCAAAAGAAAGAAATTATATCATGGAACTAGAACATTCAGTCAGGGTAGAAACCTGCTGGACTGTCTCCCAAGGTTCCCAGCTATGGCCATTTGTGTAGGTAGCTATTATTTTTCATCCATGGTTCCAGTAGTAATAGAGGATATTGTGTCCTCCTGCATACTGGTTCTCCCAACCCAGATGCCCCTCACTGCCATCCAGTGAGTATTCGGGTCACTCACGCTGTAATTTCTTCCAATAGTTTGTTGCATATTCCATTGTTGGATTCATCCCCTTCTGGATCCCCTCAGTCTGTGGAATGACCTTGCCTTCCCCCAACTTTACTGAAAAAAATCAAGGCCATTCAACATGACCTAACAAAGCTTCCCTTTTCTTCACTCTACAATGTCTCTTTATCTTTTGTCCTTTCCAAAAAAGACATATTCCTTTTCTTTTCAATGTCTAGTCCTTTTGTCCTTGTGAACCCTTCCTGGGATATTGCTTCATCAGTTATCAACATTCTCTTCTTCATTTCCATTTTCTCTTCTCTTTATGACTCCTCCCTTAGCTAGAAAAATGCCCACAAAACTTTTTTAAAAACTTTAAACTCAAACTTTAAAAAAACTTTAAACTTAAACTTTAAAAAAAAGAATCTGTTGGCCAATTCCTCTCAAGTTAAATCCATTTTCACCCTCCCTTTTACTTCCAAATTTGCTGAATGATCAAATTTGCCACCTTCTTTATGCCTTGCAATTTCAATTTTAATCCAAGAGTCTCCTGGAATTATTTTCCTAGAAAATTAAAATAATCAAAATTGAATCATTTGACCCAATGACCTATTCTTAGTTTTCAGACTTTCTTGACCTTTCCATGGAGTTTTGTCCACTCAGAAAATATTTACTAAAGATCTACTTTGGCAAGGCTCTGAACTAAGCCCTGTGGGGAATAAAGATGAGAAATGCCTTGCCAAGAGCTTAAAAACTAGTGGGAGAAACAAACAGAGAAATACACCAAGTGAGTGCTTTTTCCTTACAGCAATTTGGTTATACAAGTCAGCGATATTTTTCACATTATTTGTGTGTGTGTGTGTGTGTCTAATCATCCCAGTTAGAGTATAAGTTTCTTGAGAAAAAGAACCTGGTCTTCTGTCCCCAGTGTGCCCTGCATAGAGCCTTGGCCTTGGTAAATGTTTGTGATAATCAGCCTCTGAGATGGCCCCAGTGGTTCTTGCCTCCTGGTTTTCATGCCCTTGTGTGGTCTCTTTAAATATTGAATAGGTCTAGTTTATGCAACCAATAAGATTTTGAGGAAATGATGGTCTGTGACTTTTGAAGCTAAGTTACAAAAAAATTACACTTTTGTCTTGTAACTGAGAAAACTTTGCAGCTACATATACAGTCTACCTTTTATGGAAAAAGAAATATGACTCGGGGGTAGAACCAAGAACTCAGAGCATGGAGCCAAGCACAATTAAGACTTATGCCGGGAAAGAGTAACACTGACTAGTGAGGCCTCTTGTGAACAACCCGTGAAGAACTGAGGCAGGCCTCCTGCCCGCAGCCATGTGAATGCACCATCTTAGAAGTGGCCTCTCCAGCCCCAGTCAAACCTTTAGATGACTGCAGCCCTGCCAAGATCTTGACTGCAACTAAATGGCCAAGCTAAATTACTCCTTGATTCCTGACCCATAGACACTGTGTGAGATAATAGATGCTTTTTTTTGTTTTAAGCCACTAAGTTTTGGGGGGTAATTTTTTTATGTAGCAATAGATTACTAATATAGTGTTTAATAAATATTTGTCCAGGAAATAAATCATATCTCAAGAAGGAACATAACCAAATCCCAAGTATGCTTAGTAACTAAACTAAACTAAACAAAAAAACCTTTCAAACATATACTCCTAGGCCCTTGGCAGGGAGAAAAGTTGACTCTCAATCATAATATACCCTCTTTATGGGCCCAAAATACAAAAAGAAAGCAAGGAAAGATGTTGTGATTCACTTCACTGTTGACCAATGTAGACTGTATATTGTTGTCTTCTTCCTTGAATATGCAAGGAATGTCCAAAATGTATGTGGACTGGCAAGAAAAACAGGCAATGTGACCCAGGAGATAATAAGGGAGTTAAGGCTCTTCACTCACTGATTCTCTCTCCTTCCCTCTCTTTTAGGCCTGAATTAATAATCTTTGTTATCACTGCTTCATTTTCCAGGATTACAAGAAAAAACAAAGTATTGTAGGTAAAAACAATACAGCCAAGAAACGCCATCTTATGTTTATACATTTAGAAGCATCCTTTGGAGCAGGAAGAACTTAAATTCTAAATCT
The DNA here is from genome assembly GCF_029289425.2 of Pan paniscus. Taxonomy (NCBI): domain Eukaryota; kingdom Metazoa; phylum Chordata; class Mammalia; order Primates; family Hominidae; genus Pan; species Pan paniscus. The sequence goes on along the minus strand of NC_073253.2, from coordinate 42,727,535 downwards.
CAAGATAGCTAAAACAGATGCACTATTCCAAGGAGCCAGCAAGGAAAATACAATCCTGCTTCTCAAACAAATACCCTGGAATTGGTCGCAAGTTATCTTCAGAGAAGAGAATTGTCACCAGATTAAGAGAGTAAAGGACCTGATGACAAGCACACCTGCATTGCATTCACAGGGCTGGCTTTCAGTTCTCCAAAAAAATTCATGTCATTGCCTAAAAATTACTAATGGAAATTGGTACGCAGACAGATACAATACTGTTGTTGTTTTTGGTTGTGGTTTTACTTCTACTAAAGCCCACAGCACTGCTGAGGAATTATCCTCTGAACTGAAAAGTCCTAAAGTTAGGCTTGTATTTGACTTCAAACAATAAACCCCATGCTGAAAATGGCTTCAGCAGATACAGCTCTTCCCTCCAGTGAGCAGGCAGTGAGGAGCAGGCAACCCAGTTTCCTTCTGACTTCCTGTTTATGTTCCAAGCAGGAAGAAGGGAGAAAGACAAGAATGCAAAAGGCAGAATGGGCATCCAGTCTCATCTGTCCGTTTTAAAAGCTTTCCTAGAAGCTCTACCCAGCAACTCCCACGCCCATCTCATTGACGAGAACTGGGTCACATGACCACTACTCCTGGCGAAGGAGTCTAAGAGGTGAATGTTTTCATCTTCTTACTTCTCCATTAGAGGAAAGCAGGGAGAAAGGAGTTGTGTGTGCCAGTGGGGCCAGTTCACAATGTTTGCCACACTAGGGCTATAAGAGATCTTGGGTAATTCTGCAAATCTGTTTTTCTGCCCCACATAAGATTATTTCCCAAAGATAATGCTCTCCTTTAGAGTATGTGGTGAATACTGCAATACAGAAAAGGATCTCTTACCCTCACCCCTTCACAGCAGAACAAAACAGCAAGACTTTCCTTTTAGAAAGCAGATGCCTTGGGAGCTACTTCACCTGGGGCCAAACGTATCCTCTCAGCAGCAGAGGTGATTATTTTTCTTAATTACTATTGCTTTGCATCTTGTTATGTGAGCTGTCAGCGTCTTAATTTAGCTGATGACTTTCTACAATCATTTTAGATTTATTTGGTACCTAATTTACTTAACATAGCTTTTGCTGTGAAAGTTAATCAGAGGCCCAAAAACTCCTAATAAGCTCAATATTTTACAGTGAACACTACCCTGAGGACTGCTTTATGAAAATGATGACAAGGCGCAGGGTCTGTAGCTTTCAGAATCAATAAGTCACTGACTAATGAATTAGAAAGGTCTTGAACTTCTACTTCAGTGCAGGCTTCATGTACCAGATGCACAAATGAGCATTAGTAAATGGAGCTGGTTCTTAGGATAAAATTTCCATTAATCCAACACCGAGTGTAGAAGAATCTCTGTAGTCTTGTAAATAGACTTAAGAATATTTATTGTGATTAATTAATTAATTAAAATGATACTGGTTTTGCCACCATTTCTTCAGGTATTTCTCTTAAGATGAAACTGTTTTGTTTTTCTGTTTCTACCAGTCCTGACTTTTGATATCAATGGAAATCAGCTTAGCAAAAACAAACAAACAAAACAAAACACCCCTTTGAGGTATCTCTCTCCATATACCACTTAGGGGTGAGTTCAAAATGCAGGGACCCCTTCTGTGTATTTTACAATCCAAGATTGAAAATACAAATGAAGAGGAAGACAGAGCAATCATAAAACAAGCATACCACTTGACAATGCAGCTAGCTGCCCCACCGACTGGAGCACCTCACGTGTGTGCCTGCTACCTTCACTTCCAAATATCTAAATAGTGCCCTGCAAAAAACTAGAAACTTGGGGAACATTTGTGGAATAAATAAATGCTTTTGATAATGATGGAGAGTAAAAGTGGAGGAAGGAGGAGAACAGGCAGAAAACCCTCATAGGGGAGGCAGTCAGTATGTGCTTGCGGAGAAGGTGGGATTTTTCATTTCTCTCCCTGGGATTAAAAGGAGCAGGAGACAAAATTTGTCTTTACAGGTGGGTGGGAAGACAAATCCAAGCTTCTAGGTTCTAATCCAAAAGCACAGAGGATCTAGTAGGATCTGAAAAACAGACATAGGAGCCCAAGGAAGAAGAGAGAGAGGCTGGGGAGTTGGAAGGAGTTGGGAGGAGTCGAGAGAGGTACACTGTTTCTGGACTCTCAGCCTCAATTCCCTCACCCCCAAATTAGGAACAAGAAGAGGACTAGCTCTGCCTATTTCAAAGGTGTTTTAAGGATTCAATGAAATGGGAAATGTGAAAGTGTTTTCAAAACTTCCAAACATTCTGTTAATACGATAGGTCCTTTCAAATCTAATTTTGGCCCTGGAACAAGTGAGCAGGTGTTTCTGCTCACCATGATGGTAAACTAGGCACAGAGGCAAGTCACGAAGGGGTTGTGGCCCTGGGATAAAAATGGTCAGGGTGCTTGAAAGCTTTGCCATGAGAGTCTCAGATTGCCTCTGTTTCTTAGAACACTCAACTTCCTGAAATATTTTTGACACTGAATGTTTTTATCACCAACAAGGCTTTATGAGAAATAAGGAGACTGAGACTCCAGAAATTAAGGGGCTTTTGTTGATCATTTTGTTGTTTCTTGTTGCACACACAACCGGTTAACAGCAGAGCTAGGAAGAGAGCTTATTCCTCTTGGCTCCTAGTCCAAAACTCTGCCCATCCTGGAAAACCCTCTAGCATGATTTAAACCTATTAGCGCTTTGTTTCAAGCCCATACAAGTTAATGAGCAAGAACTAGGAAAGATTATATGATTCCCCTGGACTTCTGATACCTTACCTTAGAGCAATTTGCATGAGGAAAGTCACAGACTCCAGGCTTTCTCTAAATTGATTCCCTTTTTGCAAAGCCAAGTCCATCTGTTTTTCTGGGAGGAAAACAGGGGTACTTGTGCTGTAGCCTCCCTGTGGAGTTCTGCACTGGGGGTTCACAAGAGAGCATCACAACAGGCCAGCCTGCCTGGGCTTCATAGTGGAAGAGCTAGACCTGTAGCTAGCTCTTGGTTGTGGAGGTCCCATCTGTTTGAGAGATCATCTGCTTTAAGCTAGATTTCTTTATTTTGAAGCCAGGCAACACATTTATTTAGGTGGTTATGCTAAAGCTATGTGTTATTTTTCTTCCTTCCCTTGCCCGTTTGACCTGCTGTTGACTCTGTCTGATTTTTGTCCCACTAAGGAGTGAAAGCAATGGCCCATTTTTGTATTTCAATTACAGAAACTATTTTTCTTCCTACTGAAAAGAGAACAGAATGAATATTCAATAAAATAAGCACTCTTGTGAAGTTAACTAATGAAGGTATGTTATCTGATAGAGGTGACTTCCTTCTCTCTTCATAATAAAAATAACTAGAGTTACCAAGGCAAATTTGTATTATAAACTTTTTATCAGGGACTTTCACATACATAATTTATGTGCATATACAGTAATGCACTGCATAACAACGTTTCAGTCAACAATGGACTGCACGTATGCTGGTGGGCCCGTAAGATTATAATACCGTACTTTTATTGTACCTTTTCTGTTTAGATACACAAGTACTTACCATATTGTTGCAATTGCCTACAGTATTCAGTACAGTAACATGCTGTACAGGCGTAGCCCAGGAGCTAAAGGCTATACCATATGGCCTAGCTGTGTAGTAGGCTATACCATCTAGGTTTGGGCGAGTACACTCTATGATGTCCACACAATAACAAAGCCACCTAACGATGCGTTTCTCAGAATATATCCCCATCATTAAGCGATGCTTGACTGTACATGTTTGTGAACTTTTATAAACCTTGGAAAGCAGCCTAAAGATACACTTCATATTGCTTCTATAGACTATGCCACACAATGAAGCACTTAATTATGCAATATTTTTTCATGTTAATTTTGAAAGTCTTTAGAAGTTGAAGATTACATCTACTAAACTTCTTTATGTCCTCCACAAGACCTAACACAATCCTAAGCATGTGGAAGGTGTTTAAAAAATATTTTTAACTGGTTGGTTTTGAGAAATAAAATACTAATCCTTAGGTATTGACAAATACCTGGAGAGGTAAGGAGGGTCTGGTTGATGAAGAGCTATAAATACCATGTCAATGATGATAATGCCTGCAAGCTAGGAAGTGGCTTCAATGGTCTAGTAGAGGACAAAGGTAGAAGGGGGAAAGAAGTGGAGAGACGATGCTAGCAGGGAGATCTTTTGGAAGCTGTTGGAATGGTCTGAGTGGGAAAATGTCTAAATAATGGCATTGACAAGGGACATGCAGAAGATGACACAGATGCAAGAAATACATAATAAATACTATCAATGGGATCCCATTGGAGTGGAGGAAAAGGGAATCTGCAATAATTCCCAGGTTTCAGGTTTGGACAGTTGTGTCATTATCCAAAACAGAAAACACAGCATGATGAAGAGGTTGGAGATGGGAAGAAATAAAGAGTTTCATATTGGACATTGTCAATTTTGGGACTAGTAGGAAATCTAGATAAAAATGTTTAGTTAGAGGTTAGCAGTGTGTGGGCCAGTCTCAAAGAGAGGAGGGAAGTTTGAGCTAGGGATTTAGACTTGGAGGTTGTCAGAGCGTGGATGCTAGTGGAAGGTGTGGGTGTCAGTGAGAACACCGAAGGACATTATAGAGAAGGATGTTAGGATTTAAGGCAGTCCCATGACAGAACTAGAGAAAGAGCTACAGAGGGGCAGGAGGGAAACCGGGTGATTCCCTGAGGGCTTGTGGAGGCAAGAGCACAAGACTGGTGACTGCAGTCAACAGAACGAAAGGTATAAGGTCTCAAAGAGATGAAAAAGCTGAAAAAAGGGAATTCTCAAAGTGGGCAATTGATGGTCAGGTCTTAGAAAAAACTAATGTCAGATGCATGACAGTGCCCAAGATGTGGCCATGGGGGACACTTGAAGCTGAATCATGAAACTTCAGCTTCAGTGGACGAGGAGATTACTGCTCTCGCATGTAATCTCTCTGTGAATTCCAAACATAGATTCTGTTGTTTGGTTTGAAATTGGGCTAGTGGGGCAGGACTTGTTGGAGAGAAAATGAGGCTATTTGGCCAAAATACAAAGCTAGGTCTCTGTAGACAGCAGATGTTGTAAGGTGCAGCTGTAGGCTGCATTGACCCAGCCTTTTGGTAAATGCTCAAATATGGTGCCATTTGCTGATGATAATTGATATTTGAGTGATTGTGAAGAAGATTAAAAGAAAATACTTTACTGGAGCATAGCAATTTTCATCGCCACAGTCAAAGTACAGAGGGCAGGCAGGGTGACGGTCCCAGGGGATTTGCACAGGTCACATCACGCACAGGGATGAACACTTGACTATGAGTGCTATGAAGAACAGGTGATTAGTCTGGAAGTGAAAGGTAGTAGGGGCCACAAATAAATGGCAACATATCTTAATATTGCTGCAGTTTAAAAATAATAACTGACATTTATTTAACCTACATCGGACACTGTGTTCTACAGAAGCTTTATGTGTATTCTCTCATCTAATACCTGACACACCCTTAAGAGGTAAAATAACAACTAACACATGTATCACTTACTAAGTGCTTACAGCTACCCCATGTGTTAGTGCTATACTGTTGTTTTGAAGATAAGGAAACAAAGGCACAGAGAGGTTATGGAAGCCCATTCTAAATCAAGCTAGTACACAGTGGAACCTGAAGTGGAACCAAGGCAGCTGGAAGTCAGAGTCCAGCTTTTAAGCACAATGCTTACCATAGGCATTTTACAGGTGAGGAAAACAAGGCACCAAAAAAAATAAGCCTCTGAACCACAGTGACACAGCTAGTGATGTTGAGGCAGGAATTTGAAGCATTGGAAAACAGTGAGCCATTAGGAGGCAGATTATGGTACATTATAAAAAGGCTTGTCTAGGCCAGGCGTGGTGGCTCACGCCTGTAATCCCAGCACTTTGGGAGGCCAAGGTGGGCCTTATGAAGTCAGGAGTTCAAGACCAGCCTGCCCAAGATGGTGAAACTCTGTCTCTACTAAAAATACAAAAATTAGCCAGGCATGATGGCAGGCACCTATAATCCCAGCTACTCGGGAGGCTGAGACAGAGAATTGCTTGAACCCAGGAGGCGGAAGTTGCGGTGAGCTGAGATTGTGCCACTGTACTCCAGCCTGGGTGACAGAGCAAGACTCCATTTCAAAATAAATAAATAAATAAATAAATAATTTAAAAAGGCTTGCCTAAATACCAAAGCTACATAACAGTGAGATAGGCTGTCCAGTGGGGTTCTGAGTCTTCTATGCCCAGATAAAGCCAGGAAATGAGGTGGTATCTTTAATTGGCATCACACGTTATCTTTTCTGAGGTGCCTTATGGGGAGATGCTCTTTTTTGGCCTTACATCTGACGAACTTGCTGGTTCTTCCCAGTCCACTCTGGTCAAGAACTTCAAACTGAAAACAGACCCGTTGTTTTGGTATGCCCTCTACTAACTGCTGTCATTGGCACTTGAGTTGGTTTTTGCAAAGGTCCTAGATAATTTTTTCCTATTGAGTAGCATTTGCTGAACCATTACATTATATTTCTTTACTTGTGCTCCTCATTCATTCATGTGCTTATTCAACGAATGTTTACTGAGTATCAGAAATGCCAGGTGCTGTCTAGGTGTTAAGGATGCAGAGAGAAAGAAGGCATAGTTCCTGCCACAGAGGCTGTTGGTGCCCCACTTATATCCCCCTATCCTGAAGGTCCCCAGCATACAGGTTTTTGCAGGCCACAGGCATCCAGCCTCTCTCTGCCTGAGGGTGTTTTCTGGCCATGGCATGCTTAGCCCATGGACAGGAGTGTCCCTCAGCCCACAGGGGCAGGAGCTGTTGGGTAAATGCCCCGGCTTCCCTGCCCTTAAGTGGGACGATGTGAAGTGTGCTCCAGACTATCCAAGACTCCCCAGGAAAGCTAAGCCCCAGTTCTAGAATTCACATCAGGAATATCATTAACGCTCCCTTTATTGACTCTCCTCCATTCCCTTCCTCATTTCCTCACTCCCTCACTGTAATTCTTGAGATCATTTTCTAAACAAACTACTTGCACCCAAATCCTTGTTTCAAGGTCAACTTTTGGGGGAACCTGCCCTCAGGGACTTCCAGCCTAGTGGCTGGGACATACGAAATCTTGGATTCATTCAAACAAACTACACTGAGAAAATGAGAGGCACCCTCCTTAGAAGGGAGAAACACATCACATGGCCGTCCCTTCCAGTGCCTTTCGGTCAGATTCTAGCACGGAACAAAGACACCCAGGGGCGCCTGCAGAGCACAGTCAGGTCAGAGTACCAGTGCTGAGAAGTGATGCATCGGCACATGGGGATGGAGGTTCTCAGTGTTCTGCAGGCAACATCATCCATCACTTGTACAGAAGGGAGCAAAAAATACAGGAGAAAAAGAGAAAGCATGTTCAGGTGCCCTGTAAAGATTTTATTTAGCCACCCATTCCTTGTCTTCAATGGGGAGCACATACTCTGAACTCAGCAGGATGCCTTGCCCCTGGATCCCTTCTGCAGCATCTTGGGTTATTGGCTACTAGCCTGGTTGGGGTAAATTTTAAAAATCTGCAGTTCATGCTTGCAAAAGAGCAGCATCAGGGGAAAGGGGTATGAGCATCTGACAGGCAGTCTAAATCCCTTGGAACACAGATTTAAACAGAGTAGGATCACAGGCACAACCTTCTTTGAGGCCACCTACCTACCGTCCCCTTGTCAGACATGGTTTGTGTCATGAGAACACAGTGTGAGTTGTAGGGTCTGTTCCCCCACTGAATTTTAAGATGAAGCATGTTTAGCAAACCACTAGAAATGCTTCTAGACTGGAGCTTCCATGATAAGCTAATTTGCATGAGGGCTTTTATTGTTATTAGGAGAAGGTTTTGCCCTCTGCTGTCAGGTGAAATGAAAGCAGACGTAAAGTATGCACCCCGGGCTAGGCCCCAGGGATCGGTCATTTCAGCCCTGTGGGGAGGACTTCAGGAAAAGGTAGAAGGAGCACTGGTCCTCAAGCACTCTGTGACTCGTGGGGGCCCCAAGCAGCCCCACTTGATTTGGGGCCCATGTGTGAGCAGAGTGACAGGGTTCATGAGGGATGGTGCTCTGCCTTTCCACCTGTAGCACAGCAAGGTACTGAGGTTGGAGGAGATGTAGGGATCTGCAGGCTTGGGGGTCCATGGGAGAGGAGGCCAGCAGCCACGCCCACTTGGTGGCTCACTGGATGTGTTCCAGCAGCCAGGCCCCCTCATTTAACTGAGAGCACAGACAACGATGAGGGGACTGGGAAGGAGACCATGAGAAGACGCTGGGTGTTCCAATACAATACCCTCAGGATCCCACAAGTAATTGGCAGATATTTTTGATTGGGACAGAGAAAGAATTTTGCCTCCTTTACATGGAGGTGGGAGTGAGGAAGCAGGATTCAAGGAATCAGTGAAAGCTAATATGACATATGGGAAAATGGGAGTTAAAAATGCAATTTAAAAAAAGGTTGGGAAAACTGGGCAAAACATTCGATCTGGAGAGGCAGGTACAGTCAAGTTCTGCTTGCCAGCCTCTGGGAAACCACACGCAGGTACAGGTGGTCTTCAAGGATCTCAAGCTAAAAATCAGATCCTATCCTGGTAGAGTGTACCACCTCTGGCCTTAGGCAATGAACTTCCAGCCAGTGAACCTAATGGTTTCCAAAGGCCAGATGTTCAAAATTTGTCTTTAAACAGGCCCAGCTCATCTTCATGATTTTAACTGTTATTATAAACTTGTTTCAATTTTGCACCTTGATCCTTAGCCAGATTCTGTGCCTAGGTGCAAAAACAAGTTACATGTCTAGGATCTTTGTGGCTCTGAATAAGGATTGCCAGATTTAGTAGATCCAATACAGGACCTCCAGTTATATTTAATTTCAGATAAGCAATAAATAATTTTTAGTATAAAAATTAACATGCAATATTTGGGACATATTTATAGAAAAACTACTCATTATTTGTCTAAAATTTAAATTTATCTGGGTGCCCTATATTTTATCTGGCAACCTTACCCTGAATAGACATTTCCCAAGAAAGCAGAGCAACAAAACATCTGGCACAAAAGGAAAGTTCTATGATCCTTTTTCCTACTGAGTCAAACTGAAATAACTGACGGATGGATTTGTCTTTCTTAGCATGTGTATTCCCTTTTTACTTCCCAAATGACTGAAGTGGTAAAATAAAAAGCACAAACAATAAAACCATTAAAATGGAAATTTAAAAATCATGTGAAATAGAAATGGATGGGGACATTTGAATTCCAGAAGCCTAGGCTGATATGGTTTGTTGACCTTGGCATTTGCTTCTGAACTCACTGACGCTCTGAAGCCAAAGTAAAACATTATCTGATACAAGAAAGCAGGCAATGAAAATTTTTTTTCTGGTCTTTATTCTTAGAGGACTTTATTGTGTGATTCACTATACCAGCGCAGCACATTAGCCAATGTGGTACAAAGGGAGGACAGGTTCTGGAGCACAGATACCCATGGCACTGGGCCTGAGCCCCACCTACACCATCACTTCACCTTTCTCATCTCATTTCACCATCTGTAATGTGACTTGTAATGTAATGAACACATTACAAATTTAAAATATCGTTACTAGCACTAGGACTGAGAGTATCAGCGCCAGCAAATAATAATAATGTGTTCTGTGATGGTTGTATTGAAGACACATAAACATTCTTTAAATGTCTGTTATTATATTAACCCCTGATTTTAAAAGACTAGGATACAATATTAAAATGTGATTCAGTGACAGGCTTTCTTGCAAGGCAGGTCATAAACCCATCAATCATCCTAGCTAACCAGGTGCCTCCTTGGACTTTGTGGGTGAGAAGGAGCACAGGGCTTGTTGTGGGGGCTGTCACAGAGCACAGGTATACCAATACATCTTTTCTTTACAACTGCCAATAATTTCCTCAGAGCCTGAAGCCTGAGGATAAATTGTCTTGACCTAAAAGCAAGCCGAAACCAGATGAAAGTATCCCTTCACACCCACGGCAGGGCTACAGGCAGTACTTATCTCAAGGAAATGGCAATGCTTGGCCTCACTAACAGGAGAAGGAAAGATATGTGTCTGTGGATATCACTGGATTTGCAGACAGGCTAAGGAATGCAAGTGCTTAGTCATGGAGAAATGGCTGCCAGAGAGCTGATAGAATATCAGCGTGACTGTTGCTAGGTTTCTTATCTGTCATCCATGTTTCTATGATTCTCTTTCAAAGGGGAGAGTCAGAGGGTGCCCACCCTGCTCACAGAATCTCTGGAGAAAATATGCTTCATCTTAGAAATAACAATCTGAAAAATGATGATGACAGTGATGATAAAACAGCTAGCATTAGATATGGTGCTGTTTTATATGCCTGCCCTCATTAAATCCTGTGGAAGGTTCTATTATTACTCCCACTTTACTATGAGAAAATAGATTTGAAAGTGATCCTTTCTTCCAGTAAGTAGCGGGATAAAGACCCCTGGGACTCAGGTGTATTAGTCTGTTCTCATGCTGCTATGAAGAAATACCTGAGACTGGGTAATTTATAAAGAAAACAGGTTTAATTGACTCACAGTTCCACATGACTGGAGAAGCCTCAGGAAACTTACAATCATGGTGGAAGGCACCTCTTCACAAGGTGGCAGGAGAGAGAATTAATGCCAGTAGGGGAAATGCCATATGCTTATAAAACCATCAGATCTCATGAGAACTCACTCACTTTCACGAAAACAGCATGGGGGAAACCACCCCCATGATTCAGTTACCTCCCATGGGGTCCCTCCCATGACACGTGGGGATTATGGGGATTACAATTCAAGATGAGATTTGGGTGGGCACACAGCCAAACCATATCATCAGGAAAGAAGATTGTTCAGATTTCTGTTCTTATTTGCAAGGCTGGTTTATTTTTGTAGCAGGACGAGCTGTGGACAAAACCCCACAGACACCGAGGTAGTGAAGGAAGTGGCTTTAATCAGCTGGAAGCATCAGCAGACTAATGTCTCAAAATCCAAGCTTCTCGAGTGCACAATTTCTGTGCCTTCACAACACTAAAGATTTTACATGAAAGGGCCGTGATTGATTGAGCAATCTAGGGGGTATGTGACAGGGGCTTCATGTACTGGTAGTCAGAGTGAAACAGAACAGAACAGGAAGTTTCACAATGTCCTTCCATACGATGTCTGGAATCTATGGATAAGATCGGTTGCTAGGTCATGGGTTGAATTTTAACTATCAGGTAAAGTCAGGCAGGCCCAGGCCTGGTTTTGGGTCTGGTTTTGGGTCTGGTGCCTGGTGCCGGGCTGCCTGCTTTTGGTTTCGCTTCCCTGTTTCTTCTTAAAACAGGTACTGAGTATAAAACAATATAGAACAATATGGGGGGGTCTCTTTCTCTCTTCTCTCATTTTAACTGATAGAGGTGCAAGATCTGAGGGCCAATTATTCACAAACTTAAATAACTATTAAGTACCTACTATTAGAATAGCATTGAGCTCATCAACACCAGGAATGCAAGGATGGCTGCCACCCACACATGTTTACGATCCAGTTCAGTCTACAAATAAACTGAGATAGAATATAAATAGAAAAGTACCTACAGAATCTGGGGTCACACTACATCCCTTCTGATGAATGGCCTTTGAGTAGGTGGATTTGCCTATCAAAGGCAGCTAGAGGTATGTGATAGGGGACCTTGCTCCTGATACTTCCCACAAAAGAGGGAGGCTCTAGAGGCCAAGACCAACCCTCAGGACATCAGATATTTGGCTTGGCTGAGAGGTCATTCTGCTGGCTCCTTCGAAGGCATTCCCTGATTCTTCTAGAAGCATGGAGGCCTTCAAACTTTGGGATTCCCAGTTACATCATCCATTGGAGACATTGGCTCCCCTTATTTTCCACAAAAATAATTAGCATCAATTCTTGGACAGAGAACAGAGGAGGAGGTGTGAGGGTGGAGACTGTGACTCACTCTCTGGCCAGGAAGCTTTGCTAACTCACTTTAAAAATTGACAGCCCTGGTCAGTAAGTGTGAGGATGGCTGACTGCAGACATGGGTGGCGTGTCTGTCCTTAGGAAGGCTGTTCCTTAGTTGGAGGTCACAGCCAGGGACCACAACTGAAAGCCTCAGCTTTGAAGGGCAGAGAAGAAGGCCCCCAACAGGGCTTCTGAGCCCAGGTGCCAGATCCAGAGTCAGGGCAACCTGAGGCTTTCTCGGCAGGTACCTCTCCAGTTCTCATGGTTTTCAGAGCCAGTGGCCTGCACAATGGAGATTTCCTCCTTTGCTTTGTGTTCTTGCATTTTTAAACAGCAGTTTCTCAGAACAGATGCTCTCTTCTCTCCTTCCCTGTGCCCCTTCTGCACAAACAGCAGATTGCCTGCTTCTGTCATCTTTATAGAGGGAAGGAGAGAAACATGCTAATCATGTTCTTTTTCGCTTCCTCCTGCTTGCAATTAGCTATGCGAGCCAAGGGCTCTCTCTCCTCTCTTACTCTCTTCCCTGAGGAACAAACCCTCCAAGGAGATTTTCCTGGGCACTTCCCACTAAGCCTGCTTCCCTTAACAGACACCTTGGGTTTTGGCTGTTGTCGTTTTGGATATTTACGTCCTTTGACCTCCTAAGAGCCAGATGTCATGCAGTCACATAACTTCTTGATTTCTAGTTCCCCTGTATATTAAAGACTCAAGAGCATATTGAAATGTATGGAAGCCACCAGCATCAAAATTATTCTCATGCCTCCTTCTCCCAGGGCTGCTGCATCACACAACCACAGGGGCATTAGTCACATAGGGCTGTGTGTCTATCCGATAGTCATGCAACACTATGCACAGATGTCATGTAAAACAAGCACAACGCCAAGCCATAAAATAAGTTTGTTTTATGACAAAGCACAAGTCATAAAACTTGTGAGGAAATGCAACAAAATTCTGTGGCATTTTTTTCTCATGACTGTGTTAATGCTAGTTTTGAAATATCAAACATAAGTTCCCCTCCAACGCTTTTTTGTTTGGTGCAATAAACTCCTGAGTAGCCCACCCATCCGAGTAGTCCAGCACTGAGCAAACCCACTAGAAAGCTCCTTTGCAGCTCCCTATTTTGCAGATGCACCATGTAGCAGACAGCTAGAATGGGCCCTTTTAATCCTGAGAAGGAAAAGACTAGAACATTGAGACTTGCCCAGGCATGAGTCACCATAGAACAGTATCTGAGAGAATTTGAAATCAAACAGGCTGGATTCAAACACTTTCCAGACCTTGAGGAGTGGTTCAATGATGCCATGCATAATGATAATGGGGATTCTCTGCCTCCTATAGGTTCTTAATTTATATTGTTTATATATATTCAGACCTATATTTCAGGCTGCTCTGAGGAACAGTGGCCTGGCAGGACTCCTTCTCCTTCCTAGCAAGGTAGAAAGGTAGGGCTATGGCAGGGATCCGTGTCACAGTGGAGAGGCAGCAGTTGGAGTCTAAACAGGAAAATAGAAACTATACAAGTACAAAAGTAGAGAAGATTTAATGCAGGAAATAGATTACACAGATATTTCAGTTTGTGTTCCCCAGGAGATCCAGAGACAAGGATTCGAGTGCAAGTATTTTTGCAGGGAGGTGATGCAAAAATTTATAATAAATGTGCATACATATATATTGCATATTTTATTTTTTTCTTGGAGAACTGGTTGTTAAGCCTTTACCAGCACACATTTGGTGAAATGCATTAATTTAAAGATGATTCTTTCCTACAGGTTATACCATATCAGGACCCTGAAGATGTCATCTGATCCAGCTACCTTTACAATTAGGAAAGTATTGTCTATAGTCTGAGTTATATTGCAACATTTCTTTCCATTCAATTCATCACATGTTTAGTGATCATTTACTGTGTATTAGAAAGGTGTCATTAAATCACAGAGTCTTAGAGCTTTAAGAAATCTTTGAGACATTTAAGTTTAAACTTCTCATTTTCTTAATTGAGATAAAAGTCATATAACATAAAATTCACCATTTAACCATTTTAAAGTGTATTAATACAATTAAGTCGTTTTTAGTCTATTCATAATATTGTCAACCATCACTACTACCTAGCAGCTCCAGAACATTTTATCACCCCCAAAAGAAACCCTGGGCCCATTTAGCAGGCACTTCCCATTTCTCTCTCCCCCACAGCCCCTGTCAAATGATAATCTACTTTTTGCTATGGATTTGCCTGTTCTAGACATTTCATATACATGGAATCCTGTAAGATGTGGCCTTTTGTGTCTGATTTCTTTCACTTCATTTTCAAGGTTTTCAAGGTTCACCCATGTTGTAACATGTGTTAGTATGTCTCCCTTTTTATGGATGAATACTATTCCATTGTATGGATATACCACTTTTAAAAATTCATTCATCAGTTGATGAACATTGGGTCATTTCCACTTTTTTGGCTACCATGAATAGAATTCATGAACGTTCATGTGTAAGCTTTTGTTTGAACATCTTTCTAGTTCCCTTGGGTGTGGAATTGCTGGATTATGTGATCATTCTGTTTAACTTTTGAGAAACTACCAGACTGTTTCCACGGAGGCTGCACCATTTTACATTCCCTCTAGCATGGTCTGAGGAAAACACCTCACTTTTAAAAGGAGGATTCTAAGGCCCAGGAAGGTTCAGTGACTTGCACAAAGCCATGACAGAACTGGGACCAAAATCCAACCTCCCAGCTTCCACTCTGCTCCTTTGTTAGCCCATGGCCCCACTCAAAGGCCAATGCAAGATGTTCTTTCTGTTCTATAACTTAATGCAGGAAAATAGTTACTGCAGGAAAAAAAAATGTAATATTGGTGAAAACAAAAAGGATGAATTTTCCAATACTCTGAGTTCACCAGAAAATTCGATTAATCAGAACGCACCCCCTATCCCCATCTCAACCCCCATCCGTATTGACCCAACTTCACAAATGTCTGTTTACTAAAGCAAATGCTTCCAATAACACACTGGCCTTAGTATAAACACTCAAACAATAAGATCACTGTTTAGGCTGTTTTGAAGGCACTTTTCTAAGAGACAAGCACGGACTCTTTTCCCTTCCTCTTCTTCCTAGCTCTGCTTCAGGCCTCTGTCATTCTTTATGCAGGCTTTTAGGATCGCAGCTTCTCTGGCCTCCCTGGTTCCTGTTTTTCTCACTGCCCATCCCTCATTCCTCTGTCTCCAGCCAACTATCCAAACAAAGATCTTGTAACATCATCCCCCTGCTGTAAATAACACTAGTGATTTCTGAGAGTTCAAACTCTTTAGTGGAGCACTTAAGGCCCTTCCCAACTTAGGCTTTAGCTACCTTTGCAGTGTATATCTGCATCCCCTCACTCATTTTGTGCTGAAACCAGATCAAAAGAACTGCACATCTCTCAACATGTGCAGCACCTTCATGCTTTCCATTTTTTTTTCAAATTATAGTTCATTCAAAAAGCAATACTTAAAGCTTTCTATGTGCCATTCTGAGGATTCAAATCAACATATTTCCTGCCTTCAAAAAATAGACTTACAACTACCATTGCAGATAAACCGCCCACTAAGCAAATAATAGAACCTGATCTATAAAGTAATAGATATGCAAAGTGCCGAAATAGACCAAAGTCGGAGATGATTAACTTTCTTTAGGAGTCATTCACGAAAGGCCTCACCGAGGATGTAATGCTAGAGCAGAGCTTTGAAGGATGAAGAGAAGTTCACCAAGTGAACGTGGAGGAAAAGCAGTCCAGGCAGAAGGAACAGCTGCTGAAAAGGTCAGGTGCCCAAACCAGAAAGGCATGTGAGGGAATTCATGGGCAGTTCTGGAGAACCAGAGCAGAAGGAGACAGGCTAGAGAATGGCAGGAGATAGCCCTAGAAAGCTCTATGTGTGCCAGGTGCAAAAGGCTTGTGCGCCAGCTAAGGAGTCTGCACTTTGCCCTGTAAGCAATTAAAAGTTTTAAGCAGAGGAGGGATTGGTTTGTATTGATCTAGATAATTCAGGGAACAATGAAGGGAGGACATTTGAGGAATCCCAAAGAGCAGGGGCAGAGACTCTCACCACAGTTCAGGCCTGACCGAAGGCCATAGGGAGATAGCAGTAAAGCAGGGAAACCTACTGTCCCTTCTTCACCTGGAAAACCATCACCTTCCAGAGTTCCTGTCACCCCAGTGAAGGCAACCACTGTCTCTTCTGTTACCTAACACGTGGTACAAACAGCTACCATAGCATGCCCCTCGCGGAAGGAGTTTTCTTTTAACACATTCCCAACCTTCATCGCAGCTCTGGGAAAGCAGAGGCCAGGATGCTTTATATCTCCAGCATTCAGTACCCTGTTGCTTTCTAAAGTACTTCTCAAACTTGGATTAAAATGCAGACTTTGGTTCAGTAGGTTTGGGATAGAGGCGAGATTCTGCATTTCTAACAAGCATCCACGTGCATGCCACAGACAACTCTTTGGGTAGCAAGGACTTGGCATAGAGTCAACAAAAACTTGTTGGTTGAGAGCCGTGCTTCTCTCCAGTCAAAGACTTGTTGACTGGACAAGAACCGCTCCTGGGATGCAGGCTTACACAGCACAACCCCGTCTGCTTCCTGGTCCTCACAAAAGGACTCCACATCACGTGGCATTGGGTCCTCAGTTATGGGGAGAGACATTCTGGGGAAAATTCTCCGTAATGAAGCCTCTTATCTTTAATTGAAATGCACACAATTGTTCAGTAAGAATGGCAAGTGAGTCCATATCCTTCCGATGGACGCTGAGTAACCGAGCAAAGAGCCAATCAGCTTTTCACATATTAATGAATGTCCTTGGTAGGCAGAAGGCCCCTGAATAATTGATAAATGGGAATGTTCAATGTTTGCTGCAGTTCTGGCCAACGCTGCTCATTATAGGAGATGATTCACTCAGTTCTATGGAACAAATTGTTCCAAGGTCTAACTCCACTTCCCTTGTTATTTTTTTTTAATAAAAAAGCATGCACCTGTGGAATTCATATGCATGCAATTGTGTCCAGAATAGAAATGAAATAATTAATTTGTGTCCCACAGCCCATAATAGAGCAACCCCAGAGGCCCCTGCCAACGGGCTTAGCTTTGCAAATGACGTTTTTCCTGGAGAGGAGGAAAGATATAGATATATCAAGTCTCTGCTGGCTGCGAAGATTGCAAAAGCAGGATGAATTGCAATGAGACCATCTTCCCAATAATGCTTAATATTGCTAGGTTTGGCAAAGGGACAATTGGTATTCAAATTGTATGCCTATATTTTAGACTGTGCATCTGGGAGCTAATTTAGTGTGTCCAGTTCCTGTTAGCCATGTGTCTCTAAGTTCTTAGGGCTGCCTTGTGAATTGGGTCCAGAGAATGGTTTAATTTTGCTCTCAAATCCTGATGGTTTAACAAGCATATGTCAAGCTTCTATGGCTTAGCTATATCCCTTCTGTGTCCCCCAAGTTTGGAAATTTTTGTTTCATTGCCCCAAATTATTGCTGGATGAAAAAAACATTCATTTGTTTTGTAAAATCGAGTAAAACCAATAATTTCACTAGACACATTCCTGTAGTGGGTTGCACATGTGCAGATTCAGCCCTGATGAAACCCTTCGTGAGAGGCGGAGAAGGTCCTGGCTCGAGCACAGAGGACTCTTCTTCACACTTCAAGAATGAGAGAGTAGGCGCGGTGGCTCACGCCTGTAATCCCAGCACTTTGGGAGGCCAAGGTGGGTGGATCACCTGAGTTCAGGTGTTCACGACCAGCCTGACCAATATGGAGAAACCCTGTCTCTACAAAAAATACAAAATTAGCTGGGCATGGTGGCACATGCCTGTAATCCCAGCTATTCGGGAGGCTGAGGCAGGAGAATCACTTGAACCTGGGAGGCGGAGGTTGCAGTGAGCCAAGATCGGGGCATTGCACTCCAGCCTGGGCAACAAGAGTGAAACTCCACCTCGAAAAAAAAAAAAAAGAATGAGAGAGACAGTTGGTCCACTAAAGCCTGATTGTGCAAAGGCCTGACTGTGAGCCCCAGAAAACATCATCCTTCACTTTCTAGTCCCAAATCCTCCTCCAATTCTCAGATGCTTATAGAACTTGGCCCAGTTCCCAGAGTATAATCTGGATTGGGATGAGACCAAAAGCTGGATCCAGATGTGGCTCTCTTCTGGCTGTCTCTAGCAAGGCCTTGGACAGAACTGGGCTCTGGGCCCTCCATACAAGGGATTAGATTTCCCTGCCAGATTGAAACAAACCAGCCCTTGAGGAATCCCTAGGATCCAGAGTGACCAGCTTTGGTTCAACTGAGCCACCAGAAAAGAGAGTAGCCTTCTTTATCCCAACTTTCTGACCACATTCCTAGGACTTAATGGTAAGTGACCCTTTGAAGCTGGAAGAGAGGAAACAGGCTTCAGGATTTTTGTTTAACTACTTTCCTATTCAATTTTCAATAGTTGACTAAAAATGGCAGCTAGAAATGTTAGGGAAAGGCAAAGATCTTTAGTCTCTTCTCTCTTTTTCTTGGTTCCTCCTGTGTCTACTACCTACTGTTGGAATCTGGCCTGACGGGCAGACTCTGTTACTGCTCTCCGTGATACTCGGAAGGAGCAGTGTCTGGACAGCATTCCTTTGTCTTCTGGTTGATTCTAGAGTAACTAAGGATATTGGTCCAGATTTTCACATCCATCCACTCTTCATTCCCACTTTATTGTTGATTTTAAGCCCAGAGTTGCCTTTAATGCAGGGAGGTGTCCTGTGTGCTACAAAAATGGCATGGACAAGAGAACACATGCTGAGTAAGGACACCAAGCCATGCATTGCCGAGGGCCGCTCCTCCACAGTCCCCCTGTGGCTGTGGCAACAGCCAAGACAGCTGCTGCTGCTGCTGCTGTGAAGGAGCCCTTCTTTGGCCAAAGCTAGGGAAGGAATTTCAGGGGAACTTAGAAAAGTAGATCATACATGCCAGCGTTGAAGCAGAACTTAAGATCAGCAAGTCACCACCTGCCTGATTTTGAATCCTACCTATGCTATCTTTCACAAGTAGACATGCAAGCTGTGCTTGAATAGCCTGCATTAGACCGGATACTCTGAAAAACAGATGTCAAGGCAAAATTAAATGTGCAGAGATTTTGGCTGGGCACAATGGCTCACTCCTGTAATCCCAGCACTTTGGGAGGCCGAGGTGGGCGGATCACCTGAGGTCAGGAGTTTGAGACCAGCCTGGCCAACATGGTGAAACCCCGTCTCTACTAAAAATACAAAAATTAGCCAGGCATGGTGGCAGGTGCCTGTAATCCCAGCTACTCAGGAGGCTGAGGCAGGAGAATCACTTGAACCCGGGAGGCAGAAGTTGCAGTGAGCCAAGATCGTGCCACTGCACTCCAGCTTGGGTGACAGAACGAGACTCCGTGTCAAAAACAAAACAAAACAAAACAAAAAACGTGCAGAGATTTTATTAGTTGAAGTACCTGAATGAAAGAAATAGGAAGGGGGCCAGGAAAGGCTGGGAGAGCCATCACCAAGATGCAAGTCTGACCTCAGTGAATGATAGAGGCAGGGAAGATTGGGTGGAAGCTTCCTAGATTGCATGCAGGTCAAGATAGTTTCAGCAAAGCCTTTGGGGAGTCCTTGAGCCCAAAGTCAGCTAGCAGAGAGGCCCCATTTCCCTGGAAGTTATCTGCTCTGGTACCTCTGCCACATGGAGCACTGGCAGGGAGCAGCCTCCAAGAGGTGGGCCCTCCACACAGAGGCGGCAGTGGTGTGTTTGTCCCTCCCTCTTACCTGTCTCCACAATCTGCCCAGTGTCAGCCTACCTGCCTCCCAGAACAGGGAGAAAGGATAACAGACCACCTGAATGGAGCCAGACCAGAGTAGAGGGGAGAGGCCAAGCCTGGAAACCAGGACGCAGCAGAAACTCACACCTGCCTCCCAGGGGGCCCTTGGGGCAGCCATCTGGCAGCACACAAGCTCCAAGGATCGCAGGAATCTGACCTAGTTGGTTTAAAGGAGAGGGGTGTATGCTGGGTCTATAGCAGTTCATTTAAACCCAAAAGTTAGCTCAGCTTATAATAAAAATCCAGTCAATGCGAGTGCCCAGAAATTCTTCCTTGAACTCCATCCCCAATGTTCACCTAGCCCCAACTGACACATTTAAATAAATGCTGATCAGAATTTAGGGATCAGCATTTTATCCCCAATGGGAACAGAAAATTTGAAATCCCCTCTGGTTCAAGATCCCATTGTTTCCCTCTCTCTTTGTAAAACCAAATATCATATGTTCTCGCTTAAAAGTGGGAGCTAAGGTACGAGGACGCAAAGGCATAAGAATGATATAATGGAATTTGGGGACTCAGGGAGAAGGTTGTGGGGGCTGAGGGATAAAAGACTACATATTGGGTAGAGTTTACACTGCTTGAGTGATGGGTGCACCAAAATCTCAGAAATCACCACTAAAGAATTTATGCATGTAACCAAAAACTACCTATACCCCAAAAACTATTGAAATAGAAATAAAAATTTAAAAAACAGCAATTCTGGGGCAGTTGGAATGGCTATTTTGGAAAATCTTGGGGCAATGACTAAAAATACCATGAAATTGTAAAGTGTTACAGAAATTCTTAGTGATGGCGCACGGCATCACAGGGATCGAAGGCTTCAGTTTATCTGGGAAGCTCCTGCATTCAGCCACCAAGGCCTCTGCCTGGATATTGTGGTCTTTATCCCTAGCCTCTGATTTCTAATGTGGTCTTTATGATGAGCCTGGAGCGTTGCCATGGAAAGCACTCACAGCTGCTGAACCAAAGTCAGGCTGTTTTCAGATTTGAGTCTGGCTGCTGGCTGCTGCATACTATCTGTGGCCAGGCTTTCTGAATGATATTCAAAAATTACCAACACACACACACACACACACACACACACACCAAGAAAAAGAAATCAACTGAGGAACAGCTTCCCATGATAGTCTATTATTTTTTTCTACTCATTTTGATAAAATGTGACATTTGAAATTTCAAAATAAATAATCATAAAATCTGCTTTCTTGTGCAACCTATGTGCAGGGTGGCCAACATAATACATTGAGCAACTAGAAGAAGTAAATAAGAAAGAGGAGTTTGAAAGGAGGAAAACTGTTTTACAGTGCAGGTTCTATTCCAGTAATAGACCAAGGATCAATACAAGGACATAGATAATTGATTTACAGGTAAACACACGATTTTAAAATGGTGTTTTCTGCAACAACATGGATGAATTTTAAAAATATTAAGGTGAGCAAAAGAAATCACAAACAAAAGAGCATCTGCTCTGTAGAACCATTTATATGAAGTTCAAAACTAATTAACAGTGCTAAAAGCCAGAATTGTGTTTGTCTATGGCAGGATAAGGGGTGAATTAACCGGAAAAAACCATGACAGAATATTGTGGAGTGACGAAAACCTTCTGTTTCTTGATTTGGGATATAGTTACATGATTTAACACAATCAGTAGTATGCTGAGTGTGTCTCTTACACTCCTGAGGGTAGAATTTTTGTAAGCCAATTGTTAAACCATCGCTAGATTAAAATCAGCTATGGTGGGAGTATTTAAACCATGCAAACCAACAAATGCTACAAATCAAGTTTGGGTCTTTCTACAGAGGGCCACTTTACCAGCATACCCTTGAATACATTTGTCCAGCTTCATCAAAGTATACACTTAAGATTTATGAATTTTAATGTGTATAAAATTACCTCAATAAGGCACTGGTAGCAAAGAAGAAAAAAAGGATAAAATAGTGTCTTCAGTTAGTGAACCAGTCTAGTTGTTCATTTGTGACTTTCATGTCCTTATGTGCCGTTTCAAGCCTTCATGAGTTCCATTTTCTAAAATTGAGGCTCACCACGATCATAGTAAATAGCTGGCTTGACACTGCATACTCTGTGAGCCGCTGAGCTACATTTGAATTACGTATAGTGAATTTTAATATAATCTGTGTCCTAATTTTTACCACCTCTCTTAAAATATCCTTACACACGTAAAGTATAGGCCCATCCTTCTTTTTAAAAAAGTTTCATATGTTAAAGTCTTTATATGTCAAACACAGCAAATATTATATTACTGCATATAAACTTAGTTCACCAAGTATTCTTTTTAATTGAGTAAATCCCTATCACTTTTATGCTTTATTTTCATTATCTTTTGTTTTATGGGTTTTTTAATACCTGTAAAAAGAGCTATGGCTATGTTGAATTCAAATAACACAAAAGGCTAAAACGTCTTTCCCTAGACTCTATCCCAAGTCCTACTGTTTAAAGAGAGCAACGGTTGGCTGGGCACGGTGGCTCACACCTGTAATCCCAGCACTTTGGGAAGCCGAGGTGGGTGGATCACGAGGTCAGAGATCGAGACCATCCTGGCCAACAGGGTGAAACCCCATCTCTACTAAAAATACCAAAAAAAATTTCTGGGTGTGGTGGCACGCCCCTATAATCCCAGTTACTCGGGAGGCTGAGGCAGGAGAATCGCTTGAACCCGGGAGGCGGAGGTTGCAGTGAGCTGCTATCATGCCACTGCACTCCAGTCTGGCAACAGAGCGAGACTCTGTCTTAAAAAAAAAAAGCAATGGTTAAACATTAGGATATAGCTGTCCAATCTTTTTCTACATTTATATTATACACAAATCAAAATACATATACACACATGCTACACTTTTAAAAAACAAAAATAGGATTATGTATAATGTTACACAACTCGGTCTGTTTATTTTATCTTCCATGCTCATCTTTCCATGTCAGTGTAAGTGAGCTCTACCTAAGAAAAGCTTCGTAGGTACCATTACTTATTTAGTCAGTCTCCTCCTGCTGAACACTTAGACTTTTTCTAAACTGTCATCATTACAAACTTCCTACAATGAACACCCTTGTGTTAAGTTGAATCATTTCAAATTGCTGTTTGTGTATATCAAAAAATGGTTGAATAGCAGTAATTTCAAATGGCTCATACTATACATTTGTATTTCTATAGGATACACTTCTTGAAGTGGGATTGGTGCATCAAAGAAGATGTGCATTTTTATTTCGATGACTACTACTACACTACCCACCTCATAGATATGCCAATTTATACTGTGCTCATTCCCCATGCCCTTGACAATAATAAAAGCTTTCAATCTTTTTAATTTTTGCTAGAAGATTATGCCTCCGTGTTTTGCTTTGCTTTCTTTCCTGATGATTGAGGAGGCTGAATATCTTTTCTTATGCATACTGCACCCAGGAGACTTAAAACATCATTTGATTCTCCCACAATTCTCCAAACACACTCCTATTTACAAAAAGAGAATCAAACCTCTTTTTGAAAGAATTAAAGAACAGATGCCTATCATTAAAAGGACTCCTTTTAGGAAGCTGGGACGGATTATTTTTCTGCCTTCAAATTTCTATTTGTTTCTGTTACTGGACACACAAACATGTATTGTTTTTGCCTAGAGCGAACTCCTTTGACCTCACTCTTCTGTTTTCTGAATTTGAATCACTTGGAAAATCCACTGGGCTTTGGATCTGAGAAGCCGACACTGGGCTCTGGGCAAAGCTGTGGGCTTTGCAGCCTGCCAGCAGGGGGCCTCTTCAGCTCTGAGAGGCCTCCTGGCCAGAGCTCCATTTCCTCCCTCCTAAACAAGCTTCTCCCCAGCACAGAGAGGCAGTTGCTGGCTTCCATTTAGGCAGGATAATTTAGTGAATGAAAGTCGTTTGGCTTCCACCATAGTAATTAGTATGCAAATTACCAGTATATTACCTGCAGAGTCATAAATTACATTGACAGACTTAATATTCACAGATTCAACATTCCAGTG
This sequence comes from Pan paniscus, assembly GCF_029289425.2. NCBI lineage: Eukaryota > Metazoa > Chordata > Mammalia > Primates > Hominidae > Pan > Pan paniscus. Next base: position 42,703,708 of record NC_073253.2, on the reverse strand, counting down.
AGGGTAATTTTTCTATTTTTCAATAGTTGTAGACCAGGCCGATCCACCACCTTATTGAACTGTTATGTATTAAATGAACAGTTGAAAAATTAAGCATTTTCCAAAGCATTTTATTATGCATTTATTTCTTTCAGTAGGCAGTCAAGTGGAACATTAAATATGCAGTGTGTCTAAGAGTACTAAATGGCTGGTGAATACATTTAAGCCTAAAACAGTTTTTTTGTAACTTAAAAAAAGAGACACAACACAGGAAAATCTATATCATAATACAATCTATTGAATCTTTGCCAACACTATTAGAACCAAATATTTTCTAGCTCAGGTTCCCGTAAGTAAGAGGAATCATTAATCCCCAATAAGTGGTTCAAGCTAATGCTGCTCACAAATGGAAAATGGCTGGCCCATAGGAAAGGGGTGCAGTGAGTCCACGTAGGGGTGGACAGGGTCAAGTCTCATCATGTCAACATGATCTTTCCTTCTTTTATTCACCCAAGAGACCAACTGAGCCCGTATTCTGTGCCAGGTCAACAAGATGATTCCTGCCTCCAGGGGATTTAAGGGCAGTTAGAGTCAAAGTCTCTTAGCTCAGCCCCTGCTGATGGACAGCATGGTGAGCACTAATCATTGAAGAGTCATGGGGAACCCCCGGCACCTTTTCTACGTCCAGCCTCAAAAGCCACTGAAAAGTTCGTGAGACTCAATAATTCCTTCCTCCAGTTCCTCTCTGCACATTCCTACAAAATAAAATTACCTTTGCTTTAAGAGTCTAACATTACTATTGAGGCCATTGAAGGACATATTTATTGATGGTTTCAACAAGGAGATCTGAGAAAGAGGACTAGAGATGGTTAGCAGGAATGTACTGAGAGACACCCATTCACAGATGTGCAGATAACGCCAAATTGCAAATAAACCAGGTGGCTGATGTCTGACATTTGGTCCTTAACTTTGGAAAGTACTTAGTTTGCATTTAGAATACCATCCTTCAAACCAAACAAAAGAATTATCCTATGGAGATAGAAAAAGGCAGGGGAAGAAAACCACTTTCCTGCCACAGCTTGGGCCTGCGGTGGCTTCTGTGTCCCCACACTGTATTTGAGGATGGGCATCACCACTTCAAATTCTGGGGGAAGAGCCACCTTGGCCCTGGTTTTCTACTCTCTGTAACCAGCTCACACCTTTCTTTGTGGAGCTATGATCGGCTGAGGAAATGAATTGTTTTCAAAGAGTCTTTCTGAAGAGTGAGCCAAATGGAAGTAGGACAAGATACCTCAGTTAATGTGGGGGTCCGGTAAAGAATGTGCAATTCAAGCCTCCTACCCTGTAACATTTCTCAGGGTTGGAGGTTGCATGCTATGAAGGCTGGAAGAAGTCAGAACATAAGGCAGGAGTTGAAAACAAATGTGCATCGTGTACTTCTCCAAAAGCCACAAATATATAATATCATCTACAGGGAGGTTTACTGTAACATTAGCCTGTCTTTTGATCACTCATTCAGTAAGTATTTACTGAGCGCATATTATGTGCTGACACTGTTTCTATCAAAATTTTTCTCTTAAATGTCAGCATAGAATCTCATACTTTATTTTATAATGCATTTTTAAAACTGCCAGATTATTAGTATGAACTTTAAGTGCAGAAAGTGCTTACTCACCAGAGAATAGGCCTTTTAAAAGTTGATTCATTTTTTAATTGAAAAATAAAAGTTGTACATATTTATCATGTACAACATGATGTTTTAAAATATATATATATATTGTGGAATGGCTACATTGAGCTGATTAACATATGCAGTACCTCACACAGCTATCATTTTTGGGGGTAAGAACACTTAACACCTACCCTCTTAGCAATTTTCAAGAATATAATACATTGTTATTAACCATAGTCACCATGTTGTACAATAGATCTCTGGAACTTATTCTTACTATCTGAAACTGAAATTTTGTATCCTTGGAACAACTTCTCCTCAACCCTCTTCCCCCACCACCACTCCAGCGCTGGTAACTATCATTCTACTCTGCTTCTCGGAGTTCAACTTCTTTAGATTCCAAATATAAGTGAGAGCCTGCAGTATTTGTTTTTCTGGGCATGGCTGATCTCGCTTAAACTAACGTCCTGCAGGTTCATCTATGTTGTTGCAAATTACAGGATTTTCTTCTTTACTTAAGGTGGAGTAGTACTCCACTGTGTATATATACCACATTTTCTTTACCCATCCAACTATTGATGTACCTTAGGTTGATTCCATATCTTGCTTACTGTGATACTACTGTGTGAACATGAGAGTGCAGATATCTCTTTGACATACAGGTTTCAATTCCCTTGGCTATATACCCAGAAGTGGGATTGTTGGATCATATGGTGGATCTATTTTTAATTTTCTGAGGAACCTCCACACTGTTTTACATAATGGTTGTACTAATTTACATTCCTACCAACCATGTAGAATGGTTCCCTTTTCTCCACATCCTCGCCAACACTTACCTTTCATCTTTTTGATAATAGTCATTCTAACAAGTGCCAGGTGATATCTCCTTGTGGTTTTATTTTGTGTTTCCTTGATGATTAGTGATGTTGAACATTTTTTCATATACCTGTTAGCCATTGTATGTCTTCTTTTGAGAAATATCTATTCAGATCTATTGCCCACTTTTTAATCAGGTTATTTGTTTTCTTGTTATTGAGTCAAGTTCCTTATGTATTTTGGATTTTAACTCCTGATCAGATATATGATTTGTAAATATTTTCTCCTACTATGTAGGTTGTCTCTTCACTCTGCTGACTGTTTGCTGCACAGAAGCCTTTTAGTTTTTTCTTTTTTTCTTTTTCTTTCTTTTTTTTGGAAACACTCTTGCTCTGTCTCCCAGGCTGGAGTGCAGTGATATGATCTCGGCTCACTGCAACTTCCGCCTCCCGCATTCAAGCGATTCTCCTGCCTCAGCCTCCCGAGTAGCTGAGCTTACAGGTGCCTGCCACCATGCCTGGCTAATTTTTTGTATCTTTTTAGTAGAGATGGGGTTTCACCGTGTTAGTCAGGATGGTCTCGATCTCCTGATCCCATGATCCGCCCGCCTCAGCCTGCCGAAGTACTGGAATTACAGGAGTAATTCCAGCTTTTTACTTTTATGTAATCCCATCTTTCTAATTTCACTTTTGTTGCTTGTGCTTTTAGGGTCATATCCAAAAAAGTCCTTGCCCAGACCAACATCACGAAGCTTTTCCCCATGTGTTCTTCAAGTAAGTAGTTTGACAGTTTTAAAAACAGGTTCCCCTTACTCATTCATTGTATAAATAATATTTGAAGAGCTGCTAAATGTGACACATGGTTTTTAGGTGATGAATATGTGAGCAAGACACAAAGAAAACTCATAGTGACCCAGAGCACAAGCCTTGGAGTCAGTTAGCAGGTTTCAAATCTCAGCTATGCCACTATTTGTTGGGTGAACCTAACAAAGTGACTTAATTGTGCTTTATCTCAGTCACATGCCTATTGAATATGAAATGATACAAACCTCAGAGGGCTTCACAAAGATTACATGAGATAATACAAATACATGTAAAAAGAAAAATCTAATTAATATAAAAATCATTGAAGAGCAGTTGATGCAAGAAAGCCTTGATGAACTGAATTCCTAAAGACAAGCCTTTCATAGATAAACAGAAAGCTATGGCAGTTTCTTAGGGGTAAAAGCTAGATAAGAGTGAGGACAGCTGGGGAGAAAGGGCTGCCAAAGGCTAAGGGATTTTAGTAGGTCAGAAAAATATTTGAAGAAATAATGCCAAAAACATTTCAAAATTAGATTTTAAGAAATCAATAAAGGCATAAGAAAAACAAATGAAAGGCATACAAATAAAAAAGAAGAAAAAGTAAAACAGTCTTTGTTTTATTTTTAATTTAATTTATTTTTTGAGACGGAGTCTTGCTCTGTCACCCAGGCTGGAGTGCAGTGGTGTGATCATGGCTCACTGCAACCTCTGCTTCCTGGGCTCAAGCAATCCTCCCACCTCAGCCTTCTAAGTAGCTGGGATCACAGGCGCGTGCCACCATGTCTGGCTAATTTTTGTATTTTTTGTAGAGACAAGGTTGTGCCATGTTGCCCAGGATGGTCTCAAACTCCTAGGCTCAAGTGATCGACCTGCCTCGGCCTCCAAAAGTGCTGGGACTACAGGCATAAGCCACTGCACACAGCAGCAAGTCTTTATTCATGTACAACATGATTATGTACCTAGAATATACCAAGGAATCCTCAAAGAAGAAAAAAAAGGACTATGAGATTTAATAAACAAATTCAGCAAAGCCTCAAAACAAGGTCAATGTTTATGTACATGCACGTGTGTTTGTGTGTGTGTGTGTGTGTGTGTATACCCCATGTTTATGGGTTGGAAAACTCTATAGTGTAATATGTCAGTTGTCCCCAAATTGATCTATCTTATTATAAGTTCAATGTACTTCCATTAAAATCCCAAAGACTTTGTTGTAGAAATTTATAAGCTGAAACTAAAAGTTACATGGAAATGTAATGGAACTGGAGTAGACAACACAATCTTGAGGAAAAAATAAAGTTGAAGCATATACACTACCAGATTTTAAAACTTACCATAAAGCTACAATAATTAACAAAGTATGGTATGAACATAAATATAGACAAATAGGTCACTTGAATTCAATAGACAATTGAGAAACTCACAAATACTGTTAATTGATTTATGATAAAATGTGCCAATGCAATTTAATGAGGAAAAAGGAAAGACTTTTCAACAACTGATACTAGAAAAGTAGATATCTACACACAAAAAAATGAGCCTTGACGCTTTTCTCATGCTATATAAAAGTTATTCAAGATGGAATGCAGGCTCCAATATAAAAGCTAAAACTAGGAAGTTCCTAGAGGAAAACATAGGAGAATGTCTTTTCAGCATCAAATAAGCACAGATTTGTTAGAGAATGCAAAAAAAAAATCATCAAATAAAAATTGATAAACTTGACTTCTCTTCACCAAAAATTATCAGACCTGGGAGAAAATATTTGCAATATATATTCCACAAGAAATGAAAATGTGAGAAAACATACAAATCAAAAATAAAAAGACAGTCTAATTAAAAAAATAAAAAGTCTTAGATGGACACTTTACAAAAGAGAAAATGAAATGTCCAATAAGCACATAACAAGATGCTCAACCTCATTAGCCAGCAAGAAAATGCAAATTAAAACCACAGTGATATATCACCACACATTAATTGGAATGAAAAAATTTAAAAGACTGACCATACCAATGGTCACTACCCATGGGATTGAAAATGGTACAACCATGTTGAAAAACAGTTTGGGAGTTTCTTACAAAGTTAGACATACACCTGGCTTATGACCCAGTAATTTCGCTCCTAGGTATTTACTCAAGAAAAATGAGAATAGATGTCCACAAAAAGACTTGTTTGAGAATGTTTACTGGCACTTTATTGTATTGCAAAAAATTTAGAAACAATTCCAACATTCTCCCAATAGAAGAACAAATAAACAAACTGTGATAAATTTATACAATAGAATTCTACTAGCAATAAAAAGGAATGAACTACCGATATATACAATAATATGGATAAATCTCAAAAACATTATGTTGAACAGAAGGAACTGTACACAAAGCGAGTACATGTGGTAAGAACAGGCAAAACTGATCTAGAGGATAGAATTCAGAGTATAGGAATTGACTAGGAAAGATGGCAGCAATATTCTAGGCCTTGCTTAGGGTGTTGGTGGTTACATACATTTGTCAAAACTCATCGAACTGCATAGTTAAGAACTGTGCATCTTAATGAATATAGTTGTACCTCACTAAAAATTTTAAAACAAAAATGAATGAGTGAGTGAGCAAGCAATGAACTAATAAACAAAATTTCACTGTGGGCTAGAATAGCCAAGCTAGACCTCATGAAGACATTCAACTGTACTGGTGAGACTTGACTGACAGGAAAGAAGTGGATAAGACCATCCTGTATGAGTGGGAAGAAGAGAGAGAGTGATATAACAAAAGGAAAAACCACAAAAACATGCCTCTAATGTTTTCCTCCTTTCCTTTATAAGCAATCAAAAACTACAGAGCATTGAGACAGACATAAAACAAATAGGCTTATACCAACAGTAAGTGTTAATGCCCCTGTGCATAGACTGGCAGCTGAGAGTATTTGGGTTGTCATCACCTCAAGTTCCACCAGCAGCTATGGTCCATGGCTGACCTTAACCAAAGGTGAGAGTGGAGAACTACCCTCTTTCCCAAGAGGAAAGGAGTATCTTTGCTACTTACATTGGCTCCTGAAATTTTTATCTCAGCCAGATGTAACCTGGGGTCATTATCAATGTTTAAACCTTTTTTGTTTTGTTTTGAGATGGGGTCTCACTCTGTCATCTAGCCTGCAGTGCAATAGCTGCAGATCATGGCTCACTGCAGCCTCAAACTCCTGGGCTCAAGTGATTCTCTGCCTCCTGAGCAGCTAGGACTACAGGCGCTAGGTACATGCCACTACGCCTGGATAATTTTCTTATTTTTCTTTTGTAGAGACAGGGGCTTTCTGTGTTGCCCAGGCTGGCCTCGAAGTCCCAGCCTCAAGCAGGATCCTCCTGCCTTGGCCTCCCAAAGTGTTGGGATTACAGGTGTGGGCCACTGGGCCCAACTCAATGTTTAAACGTTTACTTCATGGAAAAACAAGGTGTCCTTGCACCTCAGACTTCATTTTTTCAGGAGTTCAAGTCTATTGCCTAGTGCGCTGAGAGCTGGCTTCTGGTCTTGCCAGTTCTAAGATGAATTCAGATGTAGATGAGTTCTAAGATGGAGCACAGGGTGCCCTGCCCACTCTCAGCTCAAGGTAAAATTCCACCCTCCCAAGGATGTTCAGATGACAATCACTCAGACCCCAGATGACAATCACTCAGACCACTGGAAGGAAACAATTGTTCAACAGACCAAAAGTGATAGAGGCAAATGGTTGATAATGGTTGGAAATAATAGAAAAAGAAATCTCCTTTTTCTCTATCTTTACAGATAGATCAAGCACACATTTGAACAATTTAAATGAAAGAAATGGAGGATCTATGTTTTATAAAACAAAAATTCACAAAATACTAGGAACAATTTTTCCTTACATTTTGTGGAGACCACAATTTTATCATCTAAGAGTTTCTGTCCCTCGATCTCAGCCTTGCTTACCCTGTATGTCATTGATGGGAGGGACAGAACAGTGAGAGAAATATTTTCACTCTTGCTGCTTGGTCCAGGAGTTGGGTTACAGTCACGTGGCTCTAGAAGTGTGGAACCAGCGGATTTATATTTTTAGAAGCAACTGGCAAGGTATATATGGAAAAGAGGTCAAAAAGGATAGGGGCAAAGCTTGGGCAATGTGTAGTCACTTCCTTTTCTAGTGTCATCTTACTTTTCATGTGTTAACCGTGTGAGCATTTCTTGTTTCCCTTTAGATACAAGGAAAGAGGGCAGGCAGGAATTAAGTGAGTGGTGTAATCAGCCCAGCAAGTTTCTACCAATGGTTGATAATTCAGCCCTCCTAACTTCAGATCCCTTCTCCTGCCTTGAACCAGGGCCATTTCCTCTTTGATCAAATGCACCTTGTTAGGGTTTATGGAAGCGAACCTTCAGAATTCAAAAGGCGCTTCCCAAAAGTGCCATAGTCATTTACTAGAAATTTTTATGAAAGCAAGACTTTTTTTTGTCATCCAAAGAAAAGATGCTATAATTTCCTCTTTCCTGTCTAACAGTAATTATGGCTGCCTAAGTGAATGAAGATGATTCTTCAGAAATGGAGATGGAGAGAGTCTAAGTGCCCCACTCTTTGCCAGGTGCTTCATTAGAGAGGCCAGGGAAAGTCACAGCAAGGAAGAGCATGTATAGCTCATAACAACAAGCAGCAGGAGGGCAGCCTTGAAAGCCAGGCCACTCATTGCCTTGAGACAAAGCTATTCTAATTCTTCTGTCTTCCCCTTGGCCTCTCAACATCTGAACTTTGCGGACTCAGCTCAGAGAGAAAGAATTACTGCAGTGCAGAGGAGATAGGTACACTCACCACCATAGCTTAGCTGGAACGAGAAAGAAACAGGTCATAATTTTGGGGAAACCAAAGAAATGCCAGCTCTTTTTCCTGCCTTGGAGAAATTGGAAAGGGGACAGAGAAGTGAAAGAAGGCAGAGGGGCAAACAGTAAGACCTTTTCCTGACTACTCCTTCCTGAGGCTTGGCCTGCAGGAATGGGGATGACAGGTACAAGGAGGAGAGCATGAAAGGCAAGGGCATCTTCTTTCAGTTCCCACGTGGGATTCCAGGAGTAGAGGTCAAAACACATGGTCACACAGAAGGAGGCCTGATTGGTACTCAGGAGCTAACCCAGTTCCTGCATGGGATGAATATGGAATTGAAGGTCACTGGGGTGGACAAGCTGACCTCATAGCAAAGGATGAGTGAACCACTAGCCCAGGGCACTGCTGGAGAAGTCACAGAAATCCTAGGACCTGCCTCCTGTGAGATCTGAAAGGAAGTTGAGTCCTTAAGGGGGAGATGGCCCATCCTTCCAGGGAGCATATGCAAGCCAAAATAACAGACCACAAGTACTGGTCAAAAACAGCAACTGTGGAGGCCACTACAGCACCCAGAAACCCGAAAACCAAAGGCACCCAGGTCATTGCTTTAGAGGCCAATCAAGAATAAGCCAATACAAACAGAAAACCAGCATGAAGCTAAGCATCTCATCTTTGCACAATGCCGTGAGAGTATATAAGGTCTCTCCCCAAACCCCCATATTGGATGACATCTTAGGGAAGAAGTAACCTTCCTGGAAGATGAAAGCAACCTCCAGAGACTGTTTTTATTCAAATGATGCATTGCCCACAGAGACCATTTAAGTTATTGTATCAGACTCAAGTTTAGTGGTGTCAGGGCATGATAGAAATATCAAATTAGCTATTAATATTATTTGTCAAGCCATTAAGTACAGAAAAACTGAAGAAGCTCTATTCTCTCCAATCAGCTGATTTGTGCTGTATGTTAAAGTTTGTAAATATCCAGTATAGTATGGGGTCTATCTCCTAATGTTTTTATTTTTCTAGGATATTAGTAATGTGTCCCATGATTTTATCTCATTTTAAAAAATCACATCCGAGGGTGTCTACACACCTTGGAACACCAGTTTTAAAAGCAGATCCAATACTGAGACATAATGATATAACACTTTACTGATAGAACAAAGGCATTTCAATAGTTTAAAGGGAAATGGAATAAAATGCAGATCATCAAGTGAAAGGCCCTACAGAATCACTTAACTTTCATTTTATTTTTGTCTTCTTTGTAAAATAAAATTGTTACTTAGCCTGGAAAAGTTTCAAAAGATATGGTAATGTCCTAAATATGTTCACATCTCCTTGCCAAGAAAAAAATACCTTTCAAGATACAAAAGGAACCTGTACAATGAAAGCATCCAACCACTGTCACTGATCTTTCAAGAATTTTGAAAAATGGGGAAAACTACAGAAAAAGTGAATATGGTCACATGTAGAACAGATGTTCAAAAAAGAAAGAAGGTTGATGCTGTAAACTAGAAGCTGGTGACCTTGATATCAGTCCTAGACCGGAGTCTAGAATGGAGAGTTGGGGCTGGTCCCTGCTCCCTTAGCACGGGGAATGATGATCAGTTAAAACCAACACAATTTCACTATGTGTTCGTAGTGTTCATTTGTTCAACTTTTGCCACACTGGCCCTTTTGCTCTCTGTGGCAATGGTGCTAGACTCATTAAAAGCATGCTTTAGAAATTTTGCTGTTGAATTTTAGCAAGGGATTTGGCAAGGTGATCTTGCTGATGGAAAAGAAGGAAAAATATGACTGAGTCACAGTACAATGGGCTTGTAACTTGATCAGAATAGTGACCAAAGCCAAGCATGATGGTGGCTCTGGTGTGGGTTGGAGCTCTCTGTCCTTGGCTTGGTTCTATTTTTTGAGGTAATGACTTGAATAAAAAGAGCAATGGCAGCTGATGAAATCCATGGGCGGCATGAAGCTTTAAGGGAATGGCTAATATATTTGGGGGCAAGATCAGGATCCAACAAGATTCCAGTAGGCTAAGAGGATGAGCAGTTCCAACCCAATTTATATTTCATAGTCCTGCTTTTTGGTGGTGGGCCCTCTGTGTCCGTCTTCCAAGAAAGATCAGCAACAAAAACATCACATCAGTACAGAGGACAAAATAGCACCAAGCTCAAGATTATCTGCTCTGGAGTCAGACCCCTTTAGGCAAGTCTCTACTGGTGGGAGCCTCAGCCTAACCCAGTGTGGAGCTAAGGTTACTTACTACCTCATTGGGTTAATGAGAGGATTAAATGAGATGCAAAAGATTCAAAGCATTTAGCACATTGTCTTGCCTATAATAAGCACTCAACAGATAATAACTATATATAGGTACATACACACACGGTAGCTTAGCAGGAGCATGTGTGAAAAAGACTTGTAGTTTTAATTGACTCCAAGTTCAACATAAGCCAGTGATCTGATGTAGCCTCCAAAAATAACTGATCAGACTTCAGCTGTCTTTAAAGAGCCATGGAAGGCTGAATATGTGGAGTGAAAATTCTTGCCAGATTCCACATGGACAGACCACAATGGGAGCCCCATGCTCTGCTCCCAGTAATTCACCATTAACGCGGACCTCAGTAAACTGAAACACATCCAGCTAGGATGACCTAAGACAACAAGGGCGCTTAAGACCTTGGCCTATGAAGAACTGGACTTGTTTAGCCTGGAAGGAAGAATACTTAGGGCATCATGACAGCTGTTTCACATATTTTTAGGACAGTCACATGAAAGAGGAATTAGTGTTCAATGTGGAGCTAAACTGTTATACAAAATCTTTTTACATAGGAAATGCCAGGGGCTTGGAAATGGCACTGATTAAAAGTATAAACCTTAGTAATAAAACAAGAGGTTTCACTATGCCTTGAAAAAGTCTAGTTCAGCCTTAAGCCATTTTTTTACATTGTTAAGATTAGGAAACCTTCTCTCTGAAAAAGCCGTTTCCAGAGATTTTGATCAGCATTACGATTAGGTACACACCATCACCATTCCATTTTTAGTGGGAAGAAAATTAAATAAGGGAAAGGCACTTCAGTAATTTTCCCAGGTCTGAGGGGAAGACTAGAACCCACCACTCCATTTTTCTCACTCTTCACACCTGGCTGCTGAATTGATGGGCTATGATGCCTCTTATCTCAATTAGCAACCTCCTTGGAGTTGTGAATATGGTGATGGTTTGAGATAACATTCCTCCCCACCATCCTGACTGTTTAAGCTGTATTCCCATCAATACTCTTAAAGATCCAGCTCATTAGAGTAGTGTGATGAAAGCATTTTGGTGGAGAGGTATGCAGCTGGCTGCCATGCGTGGAACCCAGAGCAACACTTAGTGACTTCAGCTTGGGCACCATCTCAGATTCTCATTTTTACATTGCCTTAAGACTCTCGCAGTTTTAAAATAAGCTACATTTTTAAAAGAACCAGAATCAAGTAATTTGTATTCTGGTCACAATATAGGGCTTTGATGGAACAGGCTCAGATTCCTCTCACCTGATCACTGCATCTAAATGAGAAAAAACGGAATCCCATTCACAATGCAAATATTACAGAAAACCAGAAACCATTCTGCCTTATAATCAAAACGAGAAAGCTGTTATTGTAGCTCTGCACCATTTCCAGAGGCTATTAATTCACTGCAAAAACCCTGTCCTAAAATGAAAGCCTCGGCAGCATGACATTGTCTCTCCTAAAGAACCACTTTGTCTTAGCAGCGTCGCTTCCAAAGTCATGGATGAAGTTGGCTGACAAGAACTGATTTGGGCACTTTGTTCTGGTCACATACTTTTCTAGAAATAAAATATTAATGTGAGCCAGAGTGAGGCAGAAATTAAGTAATTCAGACAATGACTGCCTGGTGACATTTATTAGAGATAGAAACTATTAGATTGCTTTTCTGACTTAATAGTATATTTTCTAATCATGATGAACTTCTTGAGGTAAGTCTAACACCATTAACTGTTGATTCTGAATATTTAAAGCATTGTTTGAAGAATTTCCCCAAGGGTTTAAATTTTTTTTTCCTTTCTTCTGTAGGATATTATTTGGCAGCAAACTTCAAAGGATCCAACAGCGATTTTCAATTATATGTATTATTAGCTCCATAATCAGCCAGCATATTAAAAAGAGCAAAGGCAGTAACTTGGAGCACTTGGGATTAGCATCAGGTTTCAAAGTTACATTTGGCTCTTGTGCAGGGTAACAGACTTGGTGAAGATTTTTATTCCAGTTCTTTATTATTTTGTTTTGTCTCATTTCAATTCTCTACCAATGGTTTTCAAAGCTTCAGACAGCATTGTTGCCTTCACCCCAAGGTAAAAATCAAACCAAAATGTTTTAGGTGTTTCTTTCTTTTTTTTAATGATTTTTGGGTTCTTATACCACCAGTCTGTTTCTCTTTGTTTTTTCTCTTGGATATTTTTTCTTTAATTTTAGCATTCATTTTAATACATTGAATTATTAGATCATTGTTAGATCATTTCTAAAAGTATATAAAATTACACTGTCATGAATTTTAATGATGCTGATTGCCACTGATATAGCAAAACACAAAAGAGTTTTGATCATTGTAGGGCAATGATACCACCCTGAATTGAGAGTCCTGAGGAAATAGGATCAGTGCATCTGGAGGTTTATTTTTTCTTTTGGGCGGGGGGTGGTTTAAGTGATGATTTCTAAGCACCATCTCCAATTTAACTGGAGACAGCACTCTCCATCTCCAATCCTCGCACTTCAGTGTCATAGCTCTGCTATGAGTCAGTTTCCCAAAGAGGGGCTGGAAATTTATTCGGAGTAGAAGAGGATGTTGCTTATACAAACAGTCACATCAATCAAATGCTCTGGAATTCAAAACAACTATAATGACTTGATTCACGGAAGAATGTTATGTGCTTTAAAAACCCAGGCAGCATTGTTAGGATGGGGGAACAGGGACAGGCACACTAAAAAGAAACAGAGAAGAGGATGGGGCCTGAGATTGGACTAGGGAGGAGAGGTCTGATGCCGGGGCTCCATCCAAAGCAGGGCATGTTCAACTATTGGTATCTACTTCTCTGCAGTTTCCAAGCAGAAAAAGAGCTTCAAGCAACCAGCCTTTTACAGACACTCGTTCACAACCTCCCAGGGATTTACAACCACAACCAGGGTGGTTATGGCTGGACCAGGCCCAGCAACCACTCTCAAATTTGGCCGTGGGGCAGCAGCCAAATTTCACAGACTGGTTACAAAATTCATGCAGCATGGTGATCATCCTCAGGCTTAGAGTGAGTTGGGCATATTGAAAAATAGAGCAATGCTTCAGCTTTCATTTGCCACAAGGCAAATGCTCAGAGATGGCCCCAAGGTCAAGAGCCCCTTCCTCCCAGATGGCTGTCTTGACCATGGTTTCACAGGCAACTTTTGCCTTCAATTCTGCAGAACTGTGCTGGGGGCATGTACTACAGATGGCTTGTTGGGTCCCATTTTTCCCCTGTCCCCTTTATAATTTAGAAAGAGGCTTAGCTCCTTATCTAATACTTGGACTGTGATACTCAATGTATATTAACTGCTGAACTGAGAACATTTTTAACATTCTCAATTGTAAGATAGTAGGGGCAAGGCCTTAGTCAGCAAATAGAGGCTAACGTATTTTCACCTACTAAAATTGCAAGATATTATGAAGTGTGGTAACAGACAATTCATAGCACTTCATAAGACATACAGTTTACATATCCAAAGTGTACCTCTCCTGCTTTTTTGTGTCATTACAGACAACAGTTATATTTACTACAGATATCTACAGGTTGAGTGAGGAAAGCAATGCCCAGTTAAAAATAAAGATGCAGAAACTCACCAAACTCCGTCTCTACTAAAAATACAAAAATTAGCCAGGTATGGTGGTGCATGCCTGTAATCCCAGCTACTCGGGAGGCAGAGGTGGGAGAATTGCTTGAACCTGGGAGGCGGAGGTTGCAGTGAGCCGAGATCACACCACTGCACTCCAGCCTGGGGAGCAGAGCAAGACTCCGTCAAAAAAAAAAAAAAAAAGATGCAGAAACTCAGGTTAGCCCAGAGCCAGTGATTTTCCAGTTACAAATCAAAGCCTGGCAGAACTACATAGAGAAACCAATCCCTTCTAGTCCTTTGCTTTCTTATTTCACTGATGTTGATGGAGAGGGTCAAGAGCTTGATTTACCATGAGAGCAAAGGAAGAGGTCAAGTGAAAATTTTACTGGTTCAAGTAATTTAAGACAATACAGAAATGCACTTTGGAAAAAGACCATCAAGAGTTTAGATCAACAAAATAGAGGGTGTTGCCAACAGGCCCCTAGCCTCTGTTTCACCAAAAAACCTCACCATAACCTGCAAAAAGAAGAATCCTTTGAATCCAAGTCTGTCTCAACCAATAAACAGGTCCAATGGCCACACAGCCTCACCTCTCACCACTCCCACCTCTATTGAGATTCAAAAGCTGATAGAAAACTACTTGAAGTCTGTGGATAAAATGAATTTAAAGATATGAGGACTAAGAAAGTGGTGAGTGCTGAATATTTGTGGTTCACTGAGTTCTTTGGAGAAAAGGTAAAATATACCAGTATAAATTTACACTGTTATTACTAATTGTCCAAAATTCAGGTATTCTTCCTAGGAATACAGCTAGCAAGGGAGGTGAAAGAGCTCTACAATGGGAACTACAAACCACTGCTCAAACAAATCAGAGATGACACAAACAAGTGGAAAAACATTCCATGCTCATGGATAGGAAGAATCAATATCATTAAAATGGCCATATTGCCCAAAGCAATTTATAGATTCAATGTTATTCCCATTAAAATACCAGTGACTTTCTTCACAGAACTAGAGAAAACTATTTTAAAATTTGTATGGAACCAAAAAATAGCCCAAATGTCCAAGGCAATCCTAAGTAAAAAGAACAAAGCTGGAAACATCATGCTACCTGACTTCAAACTATACTACAGGGATACAGTAACCAAAACAGCTTGGTACTGGTACAAGAAAGACACATAGACCAGTGGAACAGAATAGAGAACTCAGAAATAAGACTGCACACCTACAACTATCTGATCTTCGACAAATCTGACAAAAACAAGCAACGGGGAAAGGATTCTCTATTTAATAAATTGTGCTGGGATAACTGGCTGGACATATGCAGAAAATTGAAACTGAACCCCTTCCTTACACCATGCACAAAAATTAACTCAGGATGGATTAAAGACTTAAATGTAAAATTCAAAACTATAAAAACCCTGGAAGACAACCTAGGCAATACTGTTCTGGACACAGTCACGGGCAAAGATTTCATGACAAAGACACCAAAAGCAATCGCAACAAAAGCAAAACTTGACAAGTGGGATCTAATTAAACTAAAGAGCTTCTGCACAGCAAAAGAAACTATCATCAGAGTGAACAGACAACCAACAGAATGGGAGAAAATTTTTGGAAACTATATATCTGACAAAGGTCTAATATCCAGCAAGTATAAGGAATTTAAACAAATTTACAAGAAAAAAACAAACAACCCCATTAAAAACTGCACAAAGGACATGAACAGGTACTTCTCAAAAGAAGACATACATGCAGCCAACAGGCATATGAAAAAAAGCTCAACATCACTGATCATTAGACAAATGCAAATAAAAACCACAATGAGATGCCATCTCACACCAGTCAGAATGGTTATTATTAAGAAAGTAAAAAAAATAAATAAATAACAGATGCTGGTGATGTTGTGGAGAAAAAAGAATGCTTATACACTGTTGGTGGGAGTGTAAATTAGTTCAACCATTGTGGAAGACAGTGTGGTGATTCCTCACTGTGGCAATTTATATTCCTTTATATACCAGCAATCCCCTTACTTGGTATATGTCCAAATGAATATTGATCATTCTTTTATAAAGACACATGCACTCATATGTTCATTGCAGTATTATTCACAATAGCAAGGACTTGAAACCAACCTAAATGCCCATCAATGATAGACTGGATTAAGAAAATGTGGTACTTATATACCATGGAATATTATGCAGCCATAAAATACAATGAGATCATGTCCTTTGCAGGGATATGGATGAAGCTGGAGGCCATTATCCTTAGCAAACTAATGCAGGAACAGAAAACTAAATACTGCATGTTCTCACTCATAAGTGGGAGCTAAATGATGAGAAAACATGGACACATGGAGGGGAACAACACATACTGGGGCCTATCAGAGGGTGGAGAGTGAGGGGAGGGAGGGGATCAGGAAAAATAACTAATGGGTACTAGGCTTAATAACTGGGTGTTGAAATAATCTGTACAACAAACCCCCATGACACAAGTTTACCTGTGTAACAAACCTGCATTTGTATCCCTGAACTTAAAAGTTAAGAAAAATTCTCACTCACTCACTCTCTCCCTCTCTCTCTTAAAAATGTTCTTAGGAAATATTTCTAAGCATTCACTGGTCTTGAACTTGACAAGAAAACCTGAGGATCCTTTTTTCATGGAAACACACACCTTGTCTTTACATTTGGCCTGTTGTTTAATTTCACCTGCTTTGGCTTCTAAGGTTAGCCATGCAATTTTAGGGCAGTGCCAATGGGAGGGTTATTCAGTACTTTGTCTGTTGCATCTGAAAGCCATACTAAGGGAACTTGGCCTAATACAGTGGTGTTGGAATCCAGTTCTTTCCTTGCAGTAGAGGGGAAAACAATCTTTTTTTAAGTTGCACACAAAAGCATGTGCAACTAGTTCCACAGGTATTGCAGAATGCAGTTATCTTTCCCCATATAGACACTGCTCCTTTAATCCTAGAGGATTTTCCTGTAAAAATATCTATTTTAAAAAGAAAAAAAAAAGGAAGATTTCTTTCTCCCTAAGAATCTCACCCCAAACCAAATCAAAACAAAACATTAAAGAGTTCTTAAATTAAACATTTTTTCAAGATCAGATAAGGGTCTTCCAGGCCAGAGAGATGCAATGGAAAATATTTTGGACCATAATTGGACTTTCTAGGAATGAAAAAAGCAATGTTGAGTTCCCAATGTTTACCTTTGACATTCTTCTCTTATAGCAGACTTTTGACTTGGAACCTTGTCACAGGTCCACCTGTCACTGCCCGAAGAATAATGTAGCCCCATCCCAGGACAGAGTCTAACCAAGGCAAAATTTCTACAGTTGTAAACTTCCTGTCCACAGGCGAGTGCAGATTGGCTAATGCATCCACCCTGCCATGAACATCATAAATATCACAAGCAATCTCTCTTTCCTAACATGGTTCCCTCCAATTTACCCCATTAGCAAACAAAACTGAAAGTTAAAATGGAAAGCTTGAACATCAACAATATGTCAGCCTGGTATTCACTTACACATATTCACATGCATGCACTTGAGCAAGATGTGTCCAATTCTGGAAAAATTGTGCTTTATAGTTTGCAAAAAACTTTCATGCCCATCCTTACAACTGTGAAGTGTATGGGGCCAAGAGAAGGAGTGCTGGTGCAAGAGGCAGCTATAATTCCTGTATTATCTTCTTAGGTGAACCTAAGGCTTGCATAAGTAAAAGTGATTTTTTCCCATGGTGTCTGAGCTAATAAATGATACAGTGAGGAGTATAACTTGGGTTGTCAGATCCTTAGTCCAGTTACCTTAAACCCTACCACTCATTTTGCCTCCGTCTCTAATTTTGACTTTTTCTGCAGCCTATAATCCTGCTGGAGTTTTCCCCTTATAGAAATAATTGAGCAGACAGATTTGAAGAAGCCCAGGGATTACGCTCCTAGAATTTGAGAGAACTCGCACGCACACACACACACACACACACACACACACACACACAAAACCCACCATGAAACAGAAAAGATTTTCTCCTTGTGCCTAACTCCATGGTAAGTCATAGAATTCTCTCTTCTCTCCAAATTTAGGTTAGCTGTGCCTCCTGTGGGTCACAAGCTCCCTTTTCTTCCTCCAAGATAAAAATTGAAGCAACTCTGCTGTATGCTGAAGAGCTTAAGGAAGGAATCTCTTAGCCACCAAATGGAAATGAAAGCTCCAACCCAACTCTAGTATGTTAATATATATCCAGTCCCCAGAAGTTCTTCAGCCCATATGCTGAATTTCCTATATATAGGGCAGCATGACTCTTCCATACAAGGAATTTTTAGGATGAAGAGAATATTTAGGTACAAGAACACAACCACCTCTGAAAGAGTTAAGTTTGTTCCAAAAGCAGAGAACACCATGCTGGTCATGCAGTGGTGTGTCTGGCAGCAGCAAGCTCTTGCGTGAATTTCTGAGTGTGAGACTTAGCCGAGAGCTAGTTCTAACTCCTTCTTCAGTTTCAAATGCTACACATAGAAATAAGACTGTGGGAGCTATGCCCCCACTTCCCCTTCACCACCTGTTTCTTGATGCAGTGGCTTATTTTCAGAGCCTTCCCTGCCAGTAGGGCTCTCTGCATGGACTCCCTCTGTGGCAGAAGGCAGGGGCATTTTTCACACTGTGTTTTTCAAGCTGGCACTCCCAAGAGAAGATGAAAAATTGATTAGCTTTCCTAAGTATAGCTGGAAATGAGTGATGCCAAGGGGCCACAGTGTGGCACCTGCCGGCAAGTGACACTTTGCTGTGAGAATCTTTTGACCTGGTTATGACAGCCCCAGAAACCCAACTCCAATGTCAGTGCACCCCAAGTCAATGGCTTGAGAGCTTCTATGGGGCTCATTTGTCACATTCACCTCTTAGCTGACTTCCTTCTTAATAAGGAAAAGCAAGCCAGCATTGCTGTGCTGCCATGTGCATTGGAAGGCAGTGGGAGCTGCAGAGGTCCCCTTAGGAGCTCCGTACTTGCCTATCATATAGAAGAACCACATTGAAATTGAGTGTATAATTCATATTTAATGTATAAAATAATTTGACATTTATAAAAGCTGTTCACATTTCTGAGCACTTCTACAATCATTGTGCAATAACTAGAAAAAGTTTGATAAAGTTACAAAATCAGACGCCCATCCCAGAGTTCTCTCCAAATTATACGTCACAATTTCTACCTAATCTCCTCACAGTCATGTTAGAACTGACCTGATTGTTAGAGGTTAGCATGGCTTTTATTGTTGTTGTTATGGTTTTTTTCATACTTGTTAACCTATAGTTAAAAATGTAGCAACCCAGTAGTCAGACAACATCATTCAATTATAACTTTCTGTGCACCATAACAGTCTTTGAATTTAGTTGTGTGTGGCCCTCAGCACAGATGATTTGGTTGTCCAAAAACATTAGAACATTAGAACCTGAGAAATGCTATTGATTATGGAACCAGTTTATGATGTTTTGACCATGATTTAGGATATAGCTAGTTTTATGCAGACTTATTTAGATTTTATAATTGAATAATTTACTTCTCTGTTAGGGAGAAAAATTCACAGCATATTAAGCTGATTACAAGGCAAATACAAATACCCTGACACTTAGGGTAGAGAATTCATGCAGGAAATGCACCATCAGTGAAGTTATGGGAAGGAAGGTGCACCCGATCGTGCTGCTGTAGACATGGGGTGGCCTGAAGACAGGACCCTCAGGAAGCAGGCAGAGAGGACTTTATTTTTTCCTACCTGAAGTATTTGCATATGTGGTAGAATTTCCTCTAAATTTACTATGCAGCATCATTTTCTCTATATTCCATTTATTCTGCCAAATCACTTATTCTTTGTATGGCTTTGTTTTGAAAGGCAGCTCCCAATTTCCAAAACTGTATGTACACATGAAGCAATATTCACAAACAGCCACAACCAGTTTGCCTCCATATTGGTTCTCACCTCCCAAGTTCATCCAGGAGAATTGCTGATAATAATCAAAGAAAAGGAGTTTTGTAGAATCTTCCATCTCAGGATGGAGAGAAAGGAAGATGCGTATTACAGATCAGGGTCCCAGGAAGCAGACTCTGAGGTGGAGATTGGGGTGCAATACATTTACAGGGGAGTGAGAAAGGCAGGACTGGGCAAAGGGATCAGCTGGGCTGTGATGCAGCCACAACAAAGGCCTCAGCCAAGCCCACAGTTGAGCTCTGGAGCTTGACTGGCCTTGCAGAGTTGTCCTCAGTTGGAGCAAAGGGGCCAGGGTTTTATATTGTGAATACCGCCGTATCAAGCAGTCATGGGATACAGGCTGCCTCAGGAAATTGAAATGTAGCCTTGGCTTAGGCACCCTCTTGAGTTTAGGCAGACCCTGGTACAGGGGCTCAGCTGTGAGCTATGGACAATCAACACTCCCAGCAGCTGCAGGAACAAGTGCTTCAGTCCTGAAGGGGCGGTGAGCAGCAGTGACTACTGGGAGCTGATTCCATTCGCCCTCTTTGGTCAAAGTCTCCCCCTTCTGCCTAGTTGAAAGTCCCCCTTGCTCTGTTGCTTAGCTAGGAATGTGACCAAGTAAAGTTGGGTTAGAAAATATTCTTTCTCTTTTTAAACTATGCAAGAATTTCTTAAGAGGACCACTTTAAAGGGCAGATGAGTTTTGCATATTCAAAATATAACTTGACTTACCAAATGCAACTGCATAAAGAGAACATTCCCAGAGACACCTCCATAACACAAGGCTGAATGCACACTTCCACGTACATGGACCATGCACTTTGCATGATGGTTTTCTACAGAGGACTTTAGCTTCCAGTGAGATCAAAGTTCGCCCTTCTTCAGAGCAACTCATGGCCTGGCTCTTGAGCAGCTCTGGGATGGAAAATTACCATGCTCGACTGAACACAATATTCAGATTGATATACTTGAAAAGTCACCTTTTTAAAAAAGTAGTGTTGAAAAATCACACATTTTCTACCATAAGAAGTGAAAGCACATATACCTTTTAAAAAACTTCACAGGCTGAACATGGCTTTGGGGTCACAAACTCAGTTTCTAAACCTGGCTGTGCTATCTATGAGTTCTGTGTCCTCAAAACCAATCCCTTATCCTCTCTGGGTTCCAGTGTCCTTGCCTTGTTAGATGAATTGTAAAGATTGGGGGAATAGACGTGGAAATGGTATGTAAATTGTAACACACAATTAAAATGTCTCGTTACACAATGTTAGCACTGGGAAGAAGCTTAGCAATCATCTTGGCAAGTCCTTCAGTGCCCAAATTATCAACAGAGTCTCATGGAGGTCAGAGGTCTTGCATATCTGGTCAGCGGCAGAGCGGGGCCAGCATCCAGCCCTCCTGACTCCCCGGCTAGTACTTTTCCACAACACAGTAAGTCTGCTTCTTATCCCTCCTCCCCACCTAGTTTCTCCTGCTGCAACATAAGGAGACTGTGTGTGCTGCTCACACCCATAGAACCATTGAAAGGATTACAAAATGGCATCATGTTTGCCAAAACTTGGAGCCTATAATCTGGAAGCAAGACAGTCTTCAGATCTGAAGAACTATTGTGCAAAAATTGTTACCAAAGTCATCATGCTGAAATGCATCTTAGGTCACAGTAAAGAGGAGAAAAGGAGTTCGTCTTGTGTCGGTAATAGAATCTCTGAGCACGCACACCTATTTGTGTATGTGTAGGTAGTCACAGAGAGGGAGGCAGGGAAAGGAGTGAAACGGAGAAAGAAAGAGAACCTTTTGAAAAATCAACTTACTGTACCATATATTTTATATTATTTCCTGTCCTACTTATTTAATAAATCTAAATTGAGACTTTTATAATTCCCTTGCATCGTGGATAAGCTCTCAGCATCTTGAAGTCCTGCAGGGCCTGCAATTTTTCTGCCTCTCTGTAGGTACTCATTTCCAAAATTTCATTACCATCCCACATGTGAGTCATCCACTCCCATGCAATTCATTTAAAACATCCAGCACAATCTGGGGGACAGAAGGAACAAGCTCAGAGAAGGCCAAGTTTATGCCTTTGGTATGTGGCGGAGTTGTCAAAGTAAAATAGGAGAGGAGGCCCAGCAGGGCTCCCTCCCAGGCAGCCAGCAGAAACTGTCAGCCTCTGATTCAGCACCCACCTCCCCTCCTCCTTTTCCCAGTAGCATGCCCTTTTCTTTTGCTGTATGCTTCATATGTGGGCAGTCTGGGGGCAATACAGTTGGTAAGAGAAAACAAAGATGAGAAAAACTCCTCTAGCAGAGAAATAAAAACTTAAGCTGAATAGTACTGAGAAACAATAACACAGGCTACTACTCATGGACGAGCGCCTCTGATCAGGAATCAGGAGACCCAGGTCTAGCCTTGGCTTTGCCATCAACTGCTCATGTGATCTGGCAAGTTATTTAGCCTCCTAGGGACCTCAGTGTCCTCAATTATCAAATGAGGTTGGGCATATTTGTCCACATAGTCTGAGGAATTCAAATAGAACTCAATTTTCAGAGCCAACTCAATTAGTGGTTGTACAAAAAGCATCAACATCCCCAGTTCCCCCTCTCCTTTCTACAGAAAGACTGGTAGCATGCCACCCAAAAATACACACAGTGCTACCATTAAAAGGCATGAGTGGGAAGGGAATGTAATGAATGATTTCTGTAAATCGCACTCACACCAGCCTTATCTTCTCTCTGAATGTGAATTTATGATTCCTGGCTGGCCTAATGTGATATACATCCACAGAGCAACCGCTTGCCTGTTGAATATCCAGTTGAATGACTGGACTCTCCCAGAGAGCACTGACCACAGGACAGCAGGTTTGCTTGCCAATAAAAATGATGCAGTATGAGGGGACACAGGAAGAAGCACCAGTTAGGAGAAGCATTTACAATTAGTACCAATCAGGAACCCAGCAGGAAGCAGAAGTGTGCTCATACGAGGATGATCTAAGGAGAGACTGTTTACAATAGTGCAGGCAGGGCATAGGGAAACTGTAAGGGAAGGTGCAGAATCCCAGGGATAGGAACAGTGGAGCTACCACCATCCCTAGAGCTGAAGGAAAGAGGGGAAAATATAGTGACTGGAATTCAAAATGAGAGAGTAGTGAAGAGACGTATAATGGAAAATAAGTTGTGTTTTGTCCAGAGAAACAGCCAGCCTGAGGTTCCTCATAGGGAGGAAAGCAGGGAATCCCTACCCCAATCTTCATCTCCTCATCTCTGTAATCCTCTACTGGGACCCCTCCCTTGGCCATGACCAAATGGAGCCCATTTTTTGTGGTCCAAGCAGTCATCCTTCTGGCCAGAGAGCAGGGTAGAAAGAGAAATCCTGGAAGAACAAGATAAGATATATCCCACTCTACAAAAAGAGAAGCTGCCCAGGATGCAAGGCACCGAGATTTGAGTATTACCATCTTCTCCCTCCCTTTCTTTCCAATCTAAAATAAAATAAAATAAAAATATTATTTAAATAATAATAAAAACATGCTAAAAATAAAAACTTGCTGGATAAAATCAATCAAGAAAACGTTCCTGGAAGTAGATTTTAAACTACATGTTTAGAAAGAAGGGGACATGGCTAGGGGATTGTTGGTAAAGGATTACTGATGTTGCTGTCATCTTCCACATAGGGTTTTTTGTATTCAAAGGCTGGTGTCCAAAAGCAGGTGAAGCCAAAAGGAAAAGACAAGGTAGCCTACATGTTAGGGAGCTGCTATTCCTGTGCCCAGGATTGGCTATATGGAGGCAATTTGTTGATTTGGGAAACAGAAGATGGGCAAATCCTGTTTCACCACCTGTGAGATCAAACATTTTCTGGAAGTAATGGCTCTGGACTTGCACAGGCCTAGCTGTCTCAGAGTCCTGGCTCTGCCACTTAATAGCTGTGTGACCTCAGGTCAAATTCCATAAGCCTTAGCTTTATTTGACAACTGGGGACACAATATTTTCCCCACCTCCCCCCACAACTCCACCAGTATTGCGGTGAAGATTAAAGAAATAATTTTCCCAACTATTTGATCTTTGACAAACCTGACAAAAACAAGAAATGGGGAAAGGATTCCCTATTTAATAAATGGTGCTGGGAAAACTGGCTAGTCATATGTAGAAAGCTGAAACTGGATCCCTTCCTTACACCTTATACAAAAATTAATTCAAGATGGATTAAAGACTTAAATCTTAGACCTAAAACCATAAAAACCCTAGAGGAAAACCTAGGCAATACCATTCAGGACTTAGGCATGGACAAGGACTTCATGTCTAAAACACCAAAAGCAATGGCAACAAAAGCCAAAATTGACAAATGGGATCTAATTAAAATAAAGAGCTTCTGCACAGCAAAATAAATTGCCATCAGAGGCAACCTACAGAATGGGAGAAAATTTTTGCAATCTGCTAATCTGACAAAGGGCTAATATCCAGAATCTATAAAGAATACAAACAAATTTACAAGAAATAAACAAACAACCCCATCAAAAAGTGGGCAAAGGATATGAACAAATAAAATAATAAAGGCAAGTAGAAAGCACATAAAATTCCCAGAATAGAATAATCTGTTTGCTTCTTAATGTTCCTAATTCAGTGATTCATAACCCATTTCTAGAATAGTGCTTGTATTTTCCATGAATTCATTACCAATTCATTTTGCATTGCTTTTAGTTTCTTTAGGACTGATGGATCATATGTTCAAATGTAATGTTAAAAGAAAAACCTGGCTAGGCGCGGTGGCTCATGCCTGTAATTCCAGCACTTTGGGAGGCCAAGGCGGGCGGATCATGAGGTCAGGAGTTTGAGACCAGCCTGGCCAATATGGTAAAACCCTGTCTCTACTAAAAATTCAAAAATTAGCCAGGCATGGTGGCATGCACCTGTAGTCCCAGCTACTTGAGAGGCTGAGGCAGAAGAATCGCTTGAACCCAGGAGGCAAAGGTTGCAGTGAGCTGATATCATGCCACTGCACTGCAGTCTGGGTGACAGAGCGAGATTCTGTCTCATAAAAAAAAAAAGAAAGAAAAAGAAAAACCTTAAACAAACTAAATTTAACAGACCTTAATTCAGCAAAAAATGATGAATCAGGCAGCCTCCAAACAAGAACAGGTTCAGAGAGGCTCCAATGCTAACACATGGTCAAAGAAGATTTATGGACAGAAAAAAAGTGATGTACAGAAAACAGAGATGAGATACTGAAACAGTCACAGCTGGGTTGGTTACAACTAGGTGTTTGTCATATTTGAACATGGTTCAAACAGTTGGCCACCTTTGATTGGCCTAAACCTGGTAAAAGGTTATGGTCTATTTACACATCCAGGTAGGTTACAGTTCACTATGTACAGAGAAACCTTTACTGAATATAAAATATGTAAGGAGGCAGCTTTAGGCTAAACTGAATTTAACAGTTGCGATTCCTGGCTTCTGCCTTTGCAATTTAAGATGGCCATTATTTAGCCTCGTTTCCTCCAAAGAATCCTTGAAGACTTGAAAATATCATTTTCTCTACCTCATTAATTTTCTAATGAGCAAAGTATCATTCTAAATATACTGAGACTTCTGGGCACTTTTTTTGTCTAAGCATTGCCAGTTAGGCCTTGCCTTCCATTTGCCAATTCAGTTTCCAGGACACAAAAATTCAGGCAGACGTGGTCTGAGATGCCATTTTTAACATTCGTCACATCATGCAATCCATGCATTTTAGAGCTTGAGGGAAACTGATAAGTTTGAAGATCCATTTGGTATTCTGAGATCTCTGGTCTGACTGTCTTTGAGGTTTCTCTAGGTTTCATTGAATATTTAATCCTTTCCATGGCCTGGACCATATCATCTCATAAACTTTTCAAATGAATAATCCCTGATCTACCTGATGTGACATTTCACTTCACCTTTTGATAGGTGGATTTACAAGAAAGAAATAGACACCATTTGAGAAAATTTTGTCGAAATTTCCCAGCACATTTTTAAGCACTTCAAGGATTTAGTTCAAATGTGACCAAATATCAAATACCTTTTTTTTCATAAAATCCTAGAAGCATTCAAAACTATAGTGCTATGTGAAAGAACTAGCTCCAACATTCATCCAGGGAACCAAACCTATACCATCGTAACTCCTAGGATGATGCAAAATGACATTTAAATCAACATAACTCTAAAGAACTTCTGCTCTCTTACTGCTTATGGACTTATTTTCAAAACATAGTTGTAAGCTATAAACCACTGTGAGCTCCCGCTGAAGGCACGATACAATTTTCAGCAAATATATCACTTAGACTGAAAGCCAACTTTGTCACAATAGTGCTATTCTAATTCAAACCACAAATCCTTCTCTAAAATAAAATTCTCTCTCTCTTACCTGCAGGAAAAGAAAGTGCATTCTGAGAAGGTTTAAAAGCCATTGGTTTCTAAGCCTCTGCCAGCTCTATCCAAATACCTACCACAAACCCCAGCCCCTCCATGAGGGCCCTACCATCTCTGCTGCTGGGAGGCCCAACCCCATGGACACCAATCCAGAGATACCATACCACACAGCCCTCATAATCCAGTATAAAAGAAGAAAACTATCGTTGTGCATTCTTAGTTACCTACCTAACTTTTGTTCCATGAGATTTTATCTTGATTCTGTATGTAGCACAGAGCACATAGAGATACTGGATTTGTTTTACTTTCTTTACATCAGATTCTGTGTTCCTTGCCAACGACAGCAGTTCAAACTATTAAAGGACCTGAAGTGTTACTTTATGAAGTTTCTCACATGGAAGAATACTTAATAAAGTATTTGAATTCTCTCATTCTTTAATATGGGCAAATCAAAGCAAAATGATAAACATCCACAAATAACCACTGACTAGCTTACAACTACTTTGCCCTCCATAATTCTCTCGTTGAACTAAATAAAACTGACAGGAGGAACAAGGCTCTTATTTAGTGGAAATGGCTGTTGCTTACAGATTATTTCAATAATCGGAGTGACCCAAGAGCAGAAGAATATTACACGCATGTTTCCCTGGAAGAATTTTGTTTCTTCGTTTTTTACCAAGGAGTCTAGATGACTGTGTCTAATACCTGGCAAAGAACTCAGGTTCTGGGGTTTAAATACATAAATTCAGATTTCAGCTCCACCACTTCCATGAAGGATATTTCTCTTCTCTGACCTCAATTTTCTGATTGGTGAACTAGGTGCCATCATGATAATAATAGACCTCGTGTGGCTGCGGTTAGGATGAGATGAGAGAAGATGGCCCTGTGGGCAGGGGAGATAGGCAGAGACCTCCCTTCTTTGGCTTCTTCTTTTCAGGTTCTGGCCCCTGAGTGACTTTTTTTTTCCTAATGTTCTCTTAATTGAGGGACTAATTGCAAACATCACAGAGCAGAGAATTGCTTTGTCATAGCAGCATTTCTTCCATGTGTAGCCAGCGGGTCATACAGTGAGCTCATGTGATTTGGCAAGTCTCGCTTATTTCATTCGCAGCTTGAAAGTTCCTTTTCAAATGTGGATTTGCACATGGGCTAAGGTTTGTACTAAGGGAGGCCTTCCAAGGCGCCATTTTGGAGTGTTACCTACGTTCATATTTCTACCTCAAGGCCATTTATCATATTTATTCCCAGACACCCAATAATTCTGGCTATCATTATTAAGGACCTACCATGTGCCAGACACTCTTCTTGTCCTTGCCTCACAAAATATTATGAGATACGTATTTTTTGTCTTCTTCGTTAAACCATTCTTTTTAACTTATGAGAGAACTAAAACTCAGGAACTTAAGTAATTTGCCCAAGACCACACAGCTAGGAATGGGCAAAGCTGGGCTCAAAGTTGGTTCTAAGTGCAAAGACCATACCTTTTCCATTATGCCAGAGAAGGCAGATAGATTTGAAGTTGCAGCCAATCTGATCAATTAGTGATAGGTGAGTGCTCGGCTCAGCACATTGAGGCTGGGCCTAGGCTCCAGGGAGAGAGTGCTGTTAACAACAATGAGTAACTTCGCCTTGAGCATTGGTTGGGGGAAGGACAAGGGCAATCAAGCTGCCTCCTCCATATCATGCAACCCTTATCCACCGAGTTTCTACTCACCGAGAGGAAGGGGTTAATTTGCCTCCTTGGAACACTTCTTTATACCTTCTAGTGCTTTTCTGTCCCTTTTCATCAAAAGAAAGCATCCCCTTTTTTTATTATACTTTAAGTTCTAGGGTACATGTGCACAACGTGCAGGTTTGTTACATATGTATACATGTGCCATGTTGGTGTGCTGCACCCATTAACTCGTCCCCTTTTTAAAGCTTTCTGCTCCCACAGGATAGTCTTTTGTGCAGTTCTCTTTGCTCATTGCTGATTTTTCTCCTCCTGAGCTGCAGGGAGACCAGAGCAGCTTGATTTCACATATCTCCTCTCAACCAGGGTAACTTCCCTTTCCTTGACCATTTTGTTGTCTAGTTTTTTTTACTTTGGAGCTTACGTCAGTATTTGGTAACTTGATTTATAGCCTGGACAAATTGCTTAATCTCTCTGACTGTATTTTCCTAACCTATCTTCTTAAGAGAGAGAGAAAGAAGAGAAAGAGAGAGTATGGGTACAGGAGGTAGACAGAGTCTCAGTCCTACCTGTACATCAGAGTCATCTGAGCAGCTTTATAACCATGCCCATGCCTGGGCCCCAGTCCAGATCAATTGAGTCAATCAGTCACTGGAGCTGGAGCCTCAGGGATCAGCTTATCAAAAGCTCCCACATGATTCTAACATGCATCCATATAGGGTGGAGAATCACTGGACTACCATTAAATATTAACATGTAAGTCGTTGATTAATATCATCTATTAAATTAGCTAGCTGGCTTTGAATTCACTTTTGTGCCTCATATAAGGGTTAACTAGCCCCTTCAAACACTTACCTGCATGTTTTTAAAAACACAGCTTTGAGACAGCTTTTTAGCTATGTTGGCTTTTTTCATGCAACTATTACATAGTTATATTTGTGGATTTATTAGTTTTCTTGCTTTTACAATGTGTAGTGTTCTGATTTGGCTTGTAATTTACTGTATTTGCTATATCAAGTGTCTCTCCAAGTGTGGTCTGTGGACCATCTGCATCAGAACCACCTAATGTGATTCTTTAAGAAAAATGAAAGTTCTCAGACTCACCCATGGCCTACTAGATCTGATTTTCTGGAGGTGGTGCCAGGGAGTCCATGTTTTTAACATGCACCTGCTGCAATTTGTAAGCATGTTAAAGCATAAAGACGATTTGCTGTATTTAGACTGATTTGCATGACATTTGCCATAGCACACACTAGACATGCATTAGAGTTTAGTGAACAATATCTGATCATTGCCTTTGTGAAACATACAAAATACTGACTGTTGCATTTGCAGATAGACCTTACTTTCCTTTTTTACACAGCTTATTTTTACACTTTTATTTAATGTGTAAGAGAAAAACTCTACTTGAGGATAGCTGCTGAGTTTGTGGTTTTGTTTGGTTTTCGGGTACCTCTTTTTCATCATCTCTGCTGAATCTATAGTCCTTGAGGTCAGGATCAACGGGCTGTTCTCTGCTGAGCTTCTTAGTAAACAGGCTTAACCTAGACGACATTTTCCCTGCTGCATACACCAATTACCTAGGTGTTGGGTGCATAGATAATGTGGCCCTGAAGTCTAGATATAAAAACGGAGGTCTCAATTTGATGTTCCACTCTCTACTGATGTACTCACAGCTTAGCCCTGGTCCCTGGATTCTTTGGTGCTTATTTTTCTTAGAAAAAGCAGCTGGTACCTGGTTAATAAAGTCCAGTCATCTTTAATAAAACAATGGATAAAAAAACTTTTGAATATCTGATATCAAAGCCTCATTTAATATACAAAGCAACCTCTTATTACATTAGTACTTGAGTGACTTGTTTTGGCAAATCTAGAAATCTATTTTGCTGCTTTCTAACAAATAGATTTTGCTACAAAGGCATTCAGGAAATAAATGGGAATTCATCTGTGACTGACTGAAATGATGGCAAGGCTTAACTTTCATAAACCATGTTCCTTGCAAGCAGGAAAGTTTTCCTCCTTGAGCTTTATGATTTTTTTCTAAAATAGGGAGGGTTCGTAACGATGTCAAAGGCCGCCTTTCTCTAGAAGACATCTAGCCATCTCCAAGGACTCCATGAGGTCATATTTTCCTGTACCTAGTGATTCCCAGGATGATTTTGAGTCATTTTAATATTCTTGAACAAAAAAATGATAATTTTTGAGAGGATTCTCACTTCTCCTTATGTGAAGCAATGAGGCTAGATCTTTAACATTGTGATCCATGTATGCTTCCAAACACATTGCTGCTGGCCAGTACATTCCCCGATTCAGAGGCCCCTTGGTTTCAGCTCATGTGCACTCAAGACAAATAGAATCTGGTTTAGGACAAAATGAGCTCATTCTCCTGGACAGAGGGAAAACCCGGCTGGCCAATTCTGGTCCTAATCTCACCCTTATAAGTTTCTGGTTCTTCAGCACAGCCATGAAAGCTTGATCTACTGTAGAGTTCAAGTGTCAACTCTGCAATATTATAAATATAATGATGAGTAATGATAATTTCATAAAGTCATCCTTGCTAGAAAAAGCTGACCATCATCTGTCATATAAACAACAGCAAACATTTTATGGTGCTATATATCAGGCATTTTGAAAGTGTATCATTGCATTATTTCATTTTATCTCGACAGCAAGTCCTAGAGGTAGTGCTCTGTATTGTCCCATTTTACAGAAGAAGAAATTGAGGCACACAGGGTATGCCACAGGTAGTCACAGTCAGAAGAGCAGTTTTACCAAGTCTGTCTGACTCCAGAGCCTATCCTCTTACCACTTAGGTTAGGCTGCTTTTATAATAATAAAATAATAACATCGTAACAACTAACACTTATTGAGTACCGGTTATGGGCCAAACAACTTGGACATACTTTACATGTAACAGTTCAACTCATCAGATGACTATTATTGTCACCACTTTGCAGATGAGGAAACTGAGGCTGAGAGAGGTCAAGTACCTTGCCCAAAGTCTCCCAACTAGGGGTGGCAGAACCAAGTCATAGGGTGGGCCTCTTTAATCTGTCAGTGTCCCATCTCCCAGGCTTTGGTGCTGACTTATGGCTGGAGAATGGCTGTCAAGAATAACAGAGTTGCAGAGACTCTGTGGCAGTGGCGCAGAGCAAAGCCAGAGGGCCAGTGATGTCCAGACATCTCTCCTGAGCACATAGGAGCAGGGCTGTGACCTGGGTGGGGTCAGTGGACATGGGAGAGGAGCAAGGCTGATTGCCCCAAAGCTACAGGGAAGGGATCTGAGGAATCAGCAAAGGGCCAAATGTAGGGTCAACACAACAAAGATTGTGTAGACAATGGACAGACCCAAAGAGGCTGGGTAGAGAAGAACAACTGGATCCAACTCCAAAGAACTTCAATCAGGGCAAAAAGACAGAATGGACAGGCGTGGGAAGACAGCCATAGGTGAGACTCTAGGGCCTGAGAGAACAGAAGCAGAATTCCCATGTGATTTGGAGACAAGCTGGTCAGAAACCCAGTGAGATGAGGGGGAGGGAGGAACCATAGCCACTGACCTCATCAGACTCCTGATTAACTGGGTTAACTGATCCCCAACTAAATAAAAATCACAATCATGCTGAACTTTATTTTTAATTATTGCCCCATAGAGACAGATGAAGAAGTCTATGGTCCTCCACCACAGAGCTTGCTAACATTCCCATTTGCCATTTACCCAATTTACTCTGTACCAGCCATCCACTGAATTCACTGAAGGTTTTTGTTGGAGAGCGTCTTGACTCTGGTTATCGTCTTCAATAAAACATGTCTCACTTTGTTCTCTATCAGTCTATCTCCCTGGACACCCACATAATCATCCTTTTGTAAACAAAGCAGGCTTTGAAGCCTCTAGGAGTCCTGCTAGGCTGAGAGAGATGAGAATGAGCTGCAGGCTTCCTGGTGTGAACTGGAGACTGGAAATATTTTATAACCTGTATTGTTTTTCCTGATTATGAAAGTAGCAAGTGTTCATTGTAGAAAATACACCAAAGCCTCAAGAAAAAATGCTATTACCCAACAGAGATAAGAAACATAACATCTGGTTTAGAGCATTTTGGCATAGATAGATAGGTTGATTGATTGATTTTAAATTTATGGCATTAAATTATGTGCAGTTTTATTTCCTGTTTTTTTACTTGACATAGATCAAAAGTGTTTTTCCCATGTCAAATCAATATTCACTGTAAGATTTTTCATGACTACATATTCACCAATCCTATTGAATATGTTAGACTTGCATTTCAGGGTTTCATATTTGCCTTTATATCAGGCTGCTGCGTTTGTTCTGCAGCTACATACTCAAACCCTGCCTTCTCCATGGCCTCTCTGCGCTTTCTGAAATTTAACTCACAGGTGCCAGAAGACCCTGTTAAATAAGCACTGGAAAATAGTTATTCTGGGTTTTGTCTTGAGTTCTGCCATCAATTCCCTAAGCAGCTACAGCCAGTTCCCTCCTCTCTGTGTGTCATCTCCCGCATCTGTCAGGTTACACAGTCATGTCTAATTTAAAGCCAAGCAATTTGGTAAAGGAGAAGACTCTCCCTGGCCAGCCTCATCACTGAACTGCAGAGGCTGGCTGGGAGCCCAGAAGAGCTGGTGTTTCTTGCAGAAAAACCATCATGATTACCTGTGCCAGGCATGGAGCTAAGCATAATATACATCTTTTTTTTTTTCAATCCTCCCAACATCCCAGTGAGGTAAGAACTATTATTATTCACATGTGGTGGAACAAGAAACTGAGGCTTGGGGAGATTAAATAACTTCACAGAGGCCTAGAAAAGTAACAGGATGGCTGAGCCAAACCCAGCCTGAGCTCATAGCCACTGTACTGATGAGTCCTGGAGATCACTGTCACTTTTTCTAGGGTGAAGTGCTTTTCCCAAAAGACTCAGAGCTCCATGGCCCTGTCTTGTGAGGGACCATTTGACCAGATGCTTTTCAAAGATGATACATCTGCACATTTCAGAACCCAGTGGAAGTTTGTTCATGAAGCAAGTTTTTTTAATGTTCAAATCAAGTAGGAAGGACTGAAAACAGGTGTGTGACGCATGAAAGAAAAATGGCTCTTCAGACAAAACTCTGGAAAATTGAGACAACTCTAAGATCTGATTTTAAAAAGAATCCCAGAGCCTGACATTTCCAATGGCTCTGGTCTTCATTCTCTTTCCTGAGTGTTTGAATCATAAAAGCGTGTAGCTCTTTCATCTCTCCCTCGTCCTGCTCCTCCCCTGCACAGACAAATGGTATTTTGAGTTTTGTTCCCACCCCAGAGTACAGATCTATTTTTGTGAATCCAGGCTCCTTCTTCCAAAGCCCCTCACTGTCCCATTCTCCACTGTGTCAGTCCCTCTTTCCTGCCCCCACACACCCGAGGGCCTGTGACGAGCCCTCAGAATAGAGAGAACCTCATCCTTCCCCTCCTCCCAGCCTCCCACAATGACTCACACATTGCACAGAGCAAGCAAGGCAGGAGAGCCCTTGTCACAAAACAAGCCAGTTGTCATGCTTTGTTCTGAGTCTACACAGCCACCACCACCGTTGAAGCTAAGCCTTTGCCAGACCTGGTACTATCTCTGCTCAGCATCCAAACGATACCCACAGTGCTCTGTAAGAGGAAGAAAATGAGGAAGAGATGGTGGGCAGCTTTGGTCTGCCAGGACTAAAGACGTACCATCCAATTCAGCAGCCACTAGCCCCACGTGTTTATTGGGCACCTGAAATGTGGTCAGTCCAAATTGAGATGTGCTGTGTTGTAAAATGCACAGCACATTTCAAAGGTTTTTATATGGGGAACAATGTGAAATGGCTCAGTCACAATGTATGTATGTATTACAGATGACAGACAGCTTTTTCTAGCAAGGATGACTTCATGAAATTATTATGACTTGTCATTGCCTTTATAATATTCCAGAGTTGACATTTGAATTCTAAAGTAAATCATGCTTTCATGTTTATGCTGAAGAATCATAACACTGTATGAGTGGGATTAGAAATGGAATATGTATTTATTTATTTATTTAAGTTCCAGGATACATGTGCAGAATGTGCAGATTTGTTACGTAGGTATACATGTGCCATGGTGGTTTGCTGCACCTATTGACTTGTCCTGTAGGTTCCCTCCCCTCACCCCCTCACCCCCCAGAAGGCCCCAGTGTGTGATGTTCCCCTCCCTGTGTCCATGTGTCCTCATTGTATAACTCCCATTTATGAGTGAGAACATGTGGTGTTTGGTTTTCTGTTCCTGTGTTAGTTTGCTGAGGATGATGTCTTCTAGCTACATCCATGTAGACCTGGAATTTTTAAATTGAGTATGTGCCGAAATGATAATGTGTTGAGCATATTGGGTTAAGTAAAATATGTTACTAAAATCAAGTTCACCTCTTTCTTTTTACTTTTATAATCTGGCTACTAGAAAATTTTAAGTTGCATATGTGGCTCACAGTACATCTTTATTATGTTTCTATCATGCTGCACTGAAGTTAGCATTTCTGCTGGCCAAGTAGGTGAGATAGGATGCAAGCTTGCTGCCCCTACTTCTGCAGCTGTACAAGCAATCAGACCTCCTCTGAACCCAGCTCCTAGCTCAGCAGGTCAGTCCATAGGTACATCTGGATGTGTTTGAAAGGATCCCATCCTAGTATATAGCCATTCCAGGGCATTGGCCTTTTTCAGGCTTCTTAAAAATCCAGTCCCTCCCTACACTATTTCTACTTTCAGAAACTCATTATCCTTCCTGAAAGACAAATCACTTTCATCTGTTCCACCCTAGCCCTGGGTCCTTAATTGCATTCTCTATCCCTTCTTCTTCCCAAATCAAAAATTCTCTTAGGGAAAGATATGCAGGGGTAAAGAGTCTTGTGTGGGGTACCCAAGCTGTCATATAACGTTCCTCAAAGAGAAACACCACACAAGCATCCTTTGGCCAAGTCCCATTGTCTTCTGGTAAACAGGAAGAGAGAGAGGAAAATATGGCTGAGTGTTTTTCTCTATGGCCATATTTCGCAGATCTTCAAAGAAGCCTGCCTCCAGGGCACACTGCTTCAAGGGCTTCAGCAGCAGCTTGAGAAATCTAATGATCACTGACGCAGTGTACCATGACGCAGTGTGCTCGGGCACTGGCAACATCAGCATTCTCAGAGATGCAAATTCATGGGCCCCTCCGCAGATTTTCTGAATTACAATCTTTAAGAATGATCCCCAAGAACCTGTGTCTAACAAGATCCCCAGGTGACTCATGCACATTCAAGTTTCAGCCACGCTGCTAGAATTGACATCTACTGTTTTTGCCTGCTCAGCCTCCATAGCCACTACTCTTCTTCCAACAATGCTCCCTGATTTGTCTCAGGAACCCAGCCCTCCTCCCAGTCTCAGGGTGTTAGGGCTGGGGTGGGAGTACTAACATGTTCCCTTAATTCCACCATGGACGTGAGACCCAGCCGTGGCCAAGCAGAGCATGACATCACTGCAGCCATACTGATTGATTCATGATTTGTGTCTTGTGACACAAATCAGGCCAATCACAGCAAATAAGACATAATTCCAGGGCTTTGGTCAGTACAGTTGGAAGAAGCAGGCATGATCTTTTATACCGAGGTTGCTGAGAAAATGGGATATAAGCCTGAAACTGCTGTCAGCTGCCTTGTCACCATGAGGGAAGAGCTCGCTTGAGAATGAACCCTATAGAAGGCATTTCTAAGAGATGGCAGGAGAGAGACATAGAGAGAGGACAGAAATCTGGATGCAGCCTAAGCCCAGCTCTTCTCGGGGCTGGAATGTGCCATTCACCTCAAAGTCATTCTGGTTTGTTTATTTACTAAAAAGTTTTCTGGCAGATGGCCAGATAGTGCCTTCATGATGACACATTTAAATTTTCACAAAGGTGCCATTTGGGCTGCTGGTAGTCCAGGCTCAACTCTCCAAACTTTTCATTTCCTGTGTGAATAAATTCTCTTTTTGGCTTAAGCCAGTTTGAGTTACCCATCACTTAAAACTAAGAGAGACTTGATCCTTCTATATGTACTACACAAGCCTCTTGGGGATGGGGAGATAGGAAGATATATGATATTCAAGGAGCGGGTTGACTAGCCATCACCTAAGGCACTGAACAAGACTAACATTTTCTGAGTTGGGCAAACTAAGGCTACCTCAGAGCTCCCCTAGAACCTAGGATTATCTGTATTTGTTTGGTTCTTCTAAGCACACCCTGAGACAAGAATTGGGTGCAATCCATTTATTTGGGAGATGATCTTAAAAAGCACCATGAAGGAGTGGAGAAGTGGGACAAGGATAGGAGGAAGGTCAACAAAAGAAGCAATACTGCAGGGGCATGGCTGTGACAACAGAACTCTCTAGTGCTGGGCCTTTGAGAGATGGCAGAGCACACCTTGGGCTTGCTCAGCGTGGGGGCAGGGACATGTTTATGCAGACGCTGCTGAAAACTGCTGCAGAAGACCCCTGGGTGAGTGAAGGGGATATGTGCAAGGCACCAACAGCATCTACTATGACTTCCCTGTAAAGTCTTGTATGGATAAAGACACATTTGGAAGTCACTGGTCTGGATGATGTTTAAGGTCTCCTCCAGCCCTGTCTGATGTCCAGTACCTCACAGGCTCCCTCCTGGATATGCCTCTGCAGAAAAGGCACACGCAGCAGGTGCTGCTGCAGAGGAGAGCATCATCATCTGAGCCAGGCAGGCAGCCCCTTCACACTCCTGTCCTTCGATGGAGAAGATCTCTGATGCAGGCAGATCAGAGCTCTGACCTGAGCTCTAAATGCCCTTAGAAACTGCAGGGTGAATCAGCAGCTAGCTTGTTCATAACCCTTTGCGTGATTGTTCATCCTAGTGCCCAGTCCTCAAAATACAGCCTTGAATAACATCAATGGGCTAATTGTGCAGTTTCAGGGGCTCACTTTATAAACAATATGAATCCCAGGGTCTCATGTGTTACTGAGTTGGCTCCCCAGGAGTCTCTCACCAGAGTTGGGATGTTTTGGAAGGAGGTGCTTCATAGTCAGTCCTCTGTGTGTGTGTGTGTCCCTCGTCTTAGAGCTTTGAACGAATAAGAGACTCTCAGCCTCAGTTTCTGTACCTGAAAACATGTAACTGTAGCTGACACTTGGGACTGTCGTGAAGATTAAAGATAATATATGGAACACTTTTGGAACATAGAAGACACTCAGGGATGAGCAATGGCTGAACAATTGGAGGGTCTGGGCTCTGTAACTTGGATGAAAAGGAGACAGGATATTTGCTCAACTCCAGAGACTAACTAAATGGAACCTGAGAATCTAGATTCTCTCTGTGAAGGGAGGCATTTTTTGAGAACTTAATTAATCACAAGGAGATTACAGAAAGAGGCATCTCCTACATTGGCCAAAGCTATTTTCTACCTCCTGCATCCACTTGTTATTACCTGCCTGCATGGTATATGTCCTCATGATGTCATATTCCTTGATTAAAACTTGTGTTTATCACACTTGAGACAACTAGTAGGAGACGATATTAGTAACTTGACCCTTCAGGGAGGCCCTGCAGGGCAGAAGGAAGAAACTTTGGAGTCACGCTGCTGGATCTGCTCTTTTTCACACTGTGTGGCCTGGAGCAAGTCATTTCACATTCCTGGCTTGATTAAAACTATAAAATGACCAGCTTGAACCAGATGGTCTCCAGGGCCCCTTGCAGCTCTAACAGGATGCTAAGTGCAGACCTCTAAGGAGGGGCCAGTCTGCATTCCCAATGCTGCAGCCACAAGAAACTCTCACTGTGATCCAGAGTGCACAGGCTCTGGGAGGCACACATCTGGGACCAGCCATACCCTGTTCCCTTCCAGGCCTGTTTTCCACTTAGTTCATAGTGGAGCTGCCAGCCAGAAAAGTACTTAGTGCAGAGTGGGACAAATGACACCAAGGCCTCTCTTTTGGGCTTTCTGCACATAAATATTGTGCCCTGACTTGACTTCTACTGCCTTCTGCCCTCCCCTGTCTCCCTGGACCCAGCCACAGTCCGGCACTTGTCGCTGAAAGCCTTAGAAGAGATAGTCCCTCCCAGAGACACAAGGCATCCCTCCCTGTGCTGAGGGCCACCCTGCATCCCCCAGGACCAGGCCACTTTACAGGACATGGAGACCTCCCTATAAGGTTCATGGGGACCTTCGAGCAGCACTCCTCCTCTCTCCCCACAGAGGGAGGGGTACATATGGCTTCTGTGTAAAGGACATCTGCCATGCAGCCAGCCCTAAATAGCAAGGCTGCAGCAACTCACGCTTTCATACAGCTTCCCCTGAGAGCCCAGATGGTACAGGATTGGGCCCTGGTGACAGGCTGAGGCTTGCTTTCCACAGCTAAGGAGACAGGCTAGCTGAAGGTTGAGAAAAATCTCTTTCAAGGCTCTTGCCTCCTGTCTGGGCCTCTGGAGCAGAGCTGGGAGTCACTGGTCATTATGGCTTGGATTTAGGGCTTCCTATCTAGACTCCATCCTTTGTAAAAACAAATTCTGAATAATGCTCCAGCTGAATGCAGAACCTAAAGCAAGGGTGCAACAGGGATGTCAGATTGAAAAGATCAAGAGGGAGTTGGATATGGTGTCTCCAGATTCTTTTCTAGCCCCACTAAGATTGAGAGCTGTTGGACTCTTTGGGCTGAGCAATTGTCTTTGAAACTGCCTGCTAGGGCTGTGAGGTTTCGCTCCTCCTTTGCTGGGTTGTTACACTATCTTTATGGCTTCTTATGGAGTCCTCTGTGAGCATCTTGGAGTTTTCCATTTATTTATTTGTTTGCCATTTTCCTCCTCTTTTCCCTCTACGATGGCCACTGAACATAGAAAACGATGGTCTATTTACTCGAAAGAATGGAAAGCAGGATCTCGGAGAGACATTTGCACATCCATGTTTATAGCAGCATTAGTCATAATAGCTAAAAGGTGGGAGCTGCCCAAGTGTCCATCAGCAAATGAGTGGATAACCAAATGTGGCATATACAGACATACAATATATTACTCAGCCCTTAAAAGGAAGAGAATTCTGACATGTGCTACAACAAGGATGAAACTTGAAGGCATTATGCTAAGTGAAATCAGCCAGTCACACAAAGACAAATACTGAACGATTCCACTTCTGTGAAGTATGTGTCAAATTCGTAGAAACAGAAAGTAGAATGGTGGTCACCACGGACTGGCGAATGGAGAATTGTTATTTAATAGGTACAGAGTTCACGTTTTTGCAAGATGAAAAAGTTCTGCAGATCATTTAGACAGCAATGTGAATGTACTTAACACTTCTGAACTTAAGAATGGTTACGATGGTAAATTTTGTTCTGTGTATTTTACCGCAATTAAAAATTAAAATAAGAAACCAGGGTGGCAGGAGATGAGCTACATGAGAAAGCACGGCAAGGCCACGGTGCAGCAGAGGTACTCGACACTCCAGTGTGTCTCTGGCTGAGCCCTTGCAGAGAGGGCAGATGCCTCAGCTCCATAGCCTGTGGCCGCATTCAATGACCAGCAGAAGAATTTGGCCTGTTCACCCCTTAGCTTCCTTCTGGGTCACTGAAGACTCCTCTGCATAAGACACCTGAACCCACACCCAAAGGAACCATTGTCAGCACTCAGATAGGAATGCTCAGTGGTGTGTTATGTACTGAATGAAAGGGATTGGGAACAGCCCTGGCTTCCACTCTGACTAGGCCGTACCCACAAGGAATGCCACCACCAAGGAAGCAGTGGATAGAAGCTCATCCTGACATTCAAGGTCATGATCATTGGAAAATGGTTTCTTTTTCTTTTTTTTCTTTTCTTTTTTATTTTTTTCATTTTTAAATTCCCTCCCTCTCTCCCCTCCAAGAAATAGCACAGCAGTAGCATTGTTCAAAAGGGTTGCTGAAGGTACAAGCCCTTAAGGAAGTCCACTGACTCTGAACTTTGGCTCTGTCTTTTATTCATTGTTTTGTTATGAATAAATTATTTAACCTTTCTATCATTCGTCTTTGAAACAGAAATAATGATAGAGGTGCTTGTTTAGGTTTTGGGAGAATTAAATGAGATTCTGTTTAGAAGCTCTTATCCCAGAGCCTGCACAGAGTACTTGATAAATAGGGACTGTTACTATTTCCTCCACCTAGCCAAATCCTACTCATGTTCTAAGAACCAGCTCAAGCCCCTTCTGCCTCATAGTCTCTAAGAGCCCACCACGAATCAGCAGCCCACCATGAATCAACAGCTTAGTACGAACTCTCCCATCACACAAGCCATTTGCATGCTTCAGCCCTGTGGCAACTCATCAGGGATCAGGCCTCATCAGACCCCTCCACACTGCAAAGGGGAAAGGTTAAGAGCTGTCACTCTTATAACTCCCAACTGTATAAGCATCACAAATGATGGCTCATGGGTTGCACTTAGTAACTGACAACCTAAGAACTCAAAACATGGCCTTGTTCATTCTTGCAGTTGGGACTAACCTTATTTGTATTCTGTAATTTGAAAGGTACCAGAAAAGACTGCCACTCCACATCTCTGCACACTGTTGCAGCAGGCCTTCAGCGCCAGTCACTTGGTTTCATCTATCTCCCTGCTGCCTCTTCTTTTAAGTGTAAAACTTTCCTCCAAGGGATCTCGCACTCACCTGACCTAAGTGAGTTTTTTGATTTTCTGAGATCATCTTTTAAATTGTAAATTTACTATAAATTTACAGTTTGGGGCAAGGATTCAGAAAGCAAGGGATTCCAGAGAAAGCTGACCTACTTTACAATGAATCCATCTGTGCACTCTGCCTATTTGAACACTCATTCGGTGAACATTTCTTGAACATCCACCATGTGCCAGG
Organism: Pan paniscus; assembly: GCF_029289425.2. NCBI lineage: Eukaryota > Metazoa > Chordata > Mammalia > Primates > Hominidae > Pan > Pan paniscus. The sequence goes on along the minus strand of NC_073253.2, from coordinate 42,662,904 downwards.
CACTGTTTGCCCCAGCGGGGATGGCTCAGCTTGACAACCCTCTTCAAGCCTTTGAAAAGAAGATTATTCAGAATTTCCAATGCCCCTTTGGTATCTGGTGTATTGAGTATCTCTGCCTGGTGATATGGGGAATATAAAGCAATTCAGTTGAGCAACTTTAGTTCAAAGGCTGTGATTTATTATCCCTTATTCTGAGAACCTCATATGTTGCCTGGCATATGATAGCTTGGTAGGATGGATGAGCAGATAGATGGATGCATAGAGGGAGGCATGAATGGGTGCATGGATGCATGGATGGATGGATGAAAGCATGGATGCATGGATGAATGCATGGATGGATGGATGGATGGATGGATGGATGGATGGATGGATAGATGGATGGATGGAAGGATGAATGGATGGATGTTGTGGATAACATGAGTCTTAGTTTGGGTTACCCAGAAGCTGATCCTGAGACAAGGATTTGAGTGAAAGTCATTTATTTGAGATGTGAGATGGGTATGGGAAGGAAGCAAATAAATTATGTGTCATCAATCAGGTTACCACTATGGGTGAGCAGGGCTCAATCCCACCAGGGATTTCTGGAGACTTTATAGAACATGGCTTAGAGTCATCCCACCCAAGGTGCAAGGAAGTGGGGTTTTGAACCTCTAAGTTTCATCTAGCATTGGCTAAGGACTACTCCAAGGAGCATTAACTTCCAGCTTGGAAGACTTTTGACTAAGAGGAAACCTTCAGGCAGAGAGGGGCAGTGCTTGCAATAGGACAGCTGAAGAGACATGGATGGAACACTAATAGTGTCTGGTACAACAGTCTCAGAATCAGTGTCAGGGCTCATTTCACTCACTCTGCCTTCAGTGTGCAGGTTCCTTTCCTAAAAATAGAGGACAGTCACTCACTCAGTCTCTGAGGGGGCACTCTGAGGAATCTCCATCCCTTCCTCGTGTTCTCTCCCCAATGCCCCAACTGCAGTGAGAAACTTGTAAAGTGCCCTAACTCTGGGAGGATAATTGTGTCCCTCTGTCAGCTCTGTTAGGGTGATAAGCCTGTTTCTCAGCACCCTTGGTGTATTGCCTGGCTTAGCATCAAAACACTGACCTGGACACATCATACAATCTTGACGGGGTGTTAGGGAGGAACACTTACTCCCCAGTCTTCATGGCTTCATGTCTGTTGAGGAGTGTCCATCAGAGTAGTGCTCCTGGCCTGACTAACCTCGTTGGTGAACATGGAAGAATAATCTGCTGTGAACATTTGAGTCCTTCCCTCCTCTCTCTGGTTCCCTGGAGCCTACTAGCGTGTAGGTAGCACACATTACCTGCTCCTCCAAGGTGGGGAGGCCTATGGTTTTCCAGCACAGCTGGGAGCTGGGTAAACAGGTCTGCCTACATCTGGGTAGAATATTAGAATTACTGAACCACCTAGGCCACATTCCTTACATAGCATTGGCAATAACAAATGTGATATATCTATCTGCATGCAACTGATCTAGATCTATCTCTCAGTGGATTCCAATCTGAGCAGCATTATTGACCTTCCTAAAACTCCAACAGGGACCTTATCCTAGTATCTGTGGCCATTAGAATGCAATATAGCATTCAGTGTACTACACCAAAAATGGCTCCAAGATCCAGAAAAAAAGGGAAATGTTACATATTGTTCCCTCTTTTTGAATATTCACAATGCTCATTAGTGTATTAAAGGCTCTCAGAAACCCATCAGTTATAAATAAACAAACAAAAATCTTGCCAACCTTTTTAAATAAGTAATGTATTTGACCTTGAAACTCTTTTTTTTTTTCAATAGCCTCTATAACATTTCAGGAGGCAAGCTTCCACAGAAAATACTTTAGAAAAGTTTGCATATGCTGTTCCTTCTCCCGGAACGCCCTCTCCTGCTCTCCTCCATGGATCTCTCATGTTCAGCTTGCTGGATACACCAAGAATGCAAGGCCCTGACAACTCTTTACTTGGGCCATTTCCCAAGATTGCATTTGCAGTGAGCAGCCTTGAGGGATGAGGTCATGTCTCCCTCCAGGACAAGAGGAGGCTCACTATAAAAGAGGTGTGATTCCTACAGCACTACTAGAGTCCAACATCACCTTACCCCAGGTTCCAAGGACCTTGTTCGAAGGTAAGACTCATGCCTAGTACCACACTATTATACCAGTTTTCATTCCAGGTTCACTCTCATTGGGATGATCTGTATCATTCAGAGAGATACTCCACTGCAAAAATATGAGACATGGCTTGGAGAAAGGAACTGCCCCTGCAGGACGCACCCAGAGAGGTAAATGGTCACAGCTGTCTTGTGGTGAAACCAACAACAAAGTGACAGCAAAGCCACAGACAGACAGACTTTCTCTCCTATTCTCCTTTTTGTTGTGTAGTGAGTGCTGTGGTGGGCCCTTTTGTTTCCTTCCACTGGGCCCCCCAGTACCTCTTCAAGACTGAAACAATCATTTGGCCAGCTGCTGGGAGTATTAGAAGCTCCCAGCTCCCAGCTGAGTCCTTCTACAGGAATTGCCCTTCTCTGAATCACAGGCTCCTGAGTAGAGGGAGGTGGACCCATATCCAAAGACTGGTCAATGGCCAGCCCTTTTGCTGCCAAGTGGCACAACCCTGAAGAGTCTCTCCGACTCCCAAGCTCCTACGGAATCAGCACCCACAAGGCAGTTCACCTCTTCCCTCTGCCCAGTCCCGCCGCCTTCGCTCCTGTAAGCTGCCTACACACTGGTCTCCATCGCAGAGTCTGGTTCCTAGGGAACCCAACCTCACACACACTCTGGGAGTTTCGTTCTCTTCTACCAGAGTGAGGCAATGAAAATCAGCACAAAGAATGCTGGCCAGTGCTGTGGGTGAGGAATCCATTTCAGGAGGAGCCACCAGAGCGCAAGCACCAGGTCACAGCAACAGAGTCCAAGGGATCCACAGGCCAGAGAGTGTAAACGCTTGTAACTGCTGACCAAAGGCTCAAGTATGTGGTCTAGTGTTATCACTTGTTACCTCTGAGGAGTATAGAGTTGTGGTTCTCAACCTTGGCTGCAAAATAGAATAACCAACGGTGTTGCTAAAATTAGTGATGCCTGGGCCTCATCTCAAACCAACTGAATCTGAGCCTCCTGAGCCTGAGCCTGGCCATCAGTATTTGGTAATCACTTGATTTCTCTGGGCCTTGCTTCTCTCATCTGTTAAAGAGGCAATAGTAGTTAGCTCCCTACAGGGCTGACGGGCAGGTACTACCTGGTTTTCATTCCGTTAAGTACCTGGTGACTTATCAGGCATTCCATACTGAATATCTTCCCCACCTTCCTACTTAACTGCATGGTTAGAAAAATGCAGATGTTCTAAATAAGGATGCCAAAGCACAAATATTGCATGTTATTGGTTGTCTTCAAATCAAGAGGCATCTATTTTACCATCCCTTAAGACAAAGGTCTTCCTAGACATTGGCCAAGATCGTGGACAGATTCATTGTGCCCTTGGGCATATTTACATAAAGTTTCTTGAAATATACCTTCTTTTTGACACATAGTCATATGAAAACTGTACAAGTTTTCTTTTTAAACAGTAAAATAATTTGTTCAAAGCCACTTACCTATTTTGCAACAGGATAGCTTGCTTTTAAGACTGTTTGACTTCATATCCCATCACTGCTTCTTAGCTGTGTGACTTTGGGCAGACTACTTAAACACCCTTTGCCTCAGTTTCCCCACCTACAAAATGGCAATAATAATAACACCTACCTCATAGGAGTGTTGAGCTGATTAAATGATATTTTGCTTGTTAAGTATTTATCAGAGAGGCTGGCAAAGAGTAAGTACTCAGTGAATGCCAGCTATTTTTATAATTTCTTGGAGTGAGTGAAAATATGTGCCAGGAGAATTTTAAAATTTTAATTCCATTAGCATTATTAAAAATACAACCATATTAGGGTTGCAGATTGAATAAAACCACATGGATTTCTCATAAAGGTTTTGAGAATTTGTGAGCACTCTACTAATAAAAAAAGATGAATTGGGCATATCATCTTAAGCCCAAAAAAGGCTGAAATAAAACACTTAATTGTGTGAATTTTATTCCATGGTGTCAAACCTTAGAGAAACCGGGATTTAAAGGTATTTCAAATTTACCTCTTTTACAGTAAGCATATGAGGAAAAGGCTAGTTTCATCAGCTTCCCTTGGTAGGTATTGAGAAAGATTAATGAATGTCTTGAGTTTGAACATTAAGTTCTTATGTGTTAGATTTCTATAGCCTTCACTTCTTGATGTTTAGGGAAAAACAATTAAATATGTCTCTGCATTTTGCTCCATACATATTAGATAAATCAACTGGAAATTGTATTCAGCTACTAGTAACAGAGACTTAAATATTGGCTTAAATAAAGCAAGGATTTTTTCCCCTTATAAAATAAGAGCAATGCAGGTATGATGACTCCAAAGCACCATCAGGCACCTACGCTCTTTCCAGCTCTAGGCTTCACCATCCCTAGGCTGTGGCCCTTGTCCTCAGGCTTATAAGATGACTGCTGGAGCTCAAGCTCTCACTTGAGTGTTCTAGGAACAGACAAGGGAGACACAAGGAAAGGCAGTGGGACCTGCTGACTGAGTCATCCTCCTTTAAAAAGCTTTCCCTGTAAGCCCCACTCAGTGACTTCCAGTTACATATTACTCTGCCCACCCACCGCCCTCATCCCATGACACATACACACCTCTGCAAACAAGGCTGGGAAAAATAATGTTTCAGTGGACAGCTTGCCAAATCCTAGAATACAGGGATTCCGTACTAAAAAGGAAAGGAAGGATTATACTGGTTAGAGACCTAAAATTTTTGCAACCGTAAGTTCTTAACAAATTGTTGTTTACAAAAAAGAAGAAAAAAAGGAGGAGGAGGAAGAAAAGAAACGACCTGCTAATTTATTCATTATTGTGTCCCTAGGACCTAGCTCAGTACCTGGCACACAGTAAGAGCTGAGTAAATATTTATTTAATGATTGAACTAAAGAATGAGGTATGGATATAGAATAAAGGATTGATTTTACAGGCTCACATGAAAACCAGTCTCTTGAATCCAGATACTTAGCCTTTAAAGAATTATTCTAGCAACAATACAGGGTACTGTAATTATCCTCATTTGATACATGAGGCTAAAAGGGCTTAATAACATGCCCAGGGTGAGACATCCTCTTCCCACTGCCCTCCACAGACCAAGGCCAGCATAGCCAATGCCTCTGCCTTGATGAGCATGAGGGAATGGTCCTAGATGGATTATCTAATGTCCTTCCTTTTTTACAGATGAGAAAACTAGATGCCCACAGAAGTTAAGAATCTTGTCCAAAGTCACATAGCTCAGAGAAGAAAGTGATTATTAGAATCAGGTATATCAACCCCCAGTCTGTGCTGCATGGGCCCCGAGTTCCCATTGGCACCAACCTCTCAAGAAATTGGTGTGATTGCCTGGAAACAGACTTTGATGAAATAACTGTGAGCTGCTCAAGATATTTTCCACCTTCCCTGGCCAACATATTCTACTCCCTTGGAAGCCACCCCAGCATTCATTGTTGAGGGTAGAGTGTCAGGTTGCAGGCTGCCGATTTTAGTAGCATTGGAGAGAGAGGCAGCATTAATTAAAAAGCAGAGGGAAAAGCCATCACCAAAATTGCCACTCACTCCAGGACAGTTGCCTCTAGGAGCAAACGCCTTAGCACCAGCCCTGGGATGGAAGTTGTGAGCAATAGTAGAGTGACTGACCATCCTGGTTTGCCCAAGACTGTCCTGGCTTTAGCACGGAAAAGTCCTGCATCCCAAGAAACCACTCAGAACCTGTCAAACAGGGCCAGTTGGTACCTCCAACATATTTCTGTTGTTGCTCTTGGGTTATACATTCAGAGACTTTCAATGGAACTTTGGAAAAGTGGGGAACAGCAAGGAACCACAAGAGGCAGGTCCAGCATGTTGGGTCCAACCCAGCACAGAGGCATTTGTTGAGTACCAAATTGATGAGAGGCAGAGAGCCAGGTCCTCCCTGGACATGGAGCCATCATTGCTAGTGTTTTCTGGGCACTCACCCAGTGCTGAGTGGAAGGGCTTCATGTGGATGAGTTCGTTGATCCTCACAACACCCCTAGAAGGCAGATCCTATTGTTCTCCCATTCACAGAAAGGGATCTGAAGCACGAGGAGGTGAAGGAATGCGCCCAAAGTTAAAAGCTGTCAGGCAGCAGAGGTCGGGTGCAGACTGGCCGACTCCAGGGTCTGCGTGCTCCCTTCTCATTGCACTGCCCCATACAGGAAGAGAAACATCACCTCTTCACTCAAGAAGTGTACAACATGGGAGACAGGGTGAGGTAAGTGCGCAGATCCCTTATGGAGTAATATCAATGCCACCGTGGCTGACATTCCCTGAGCAGTTGCTGTGGGCCAGGCCTCTGCTCAGCTTCTACGTAAAGTGTCCATTCTCATCCTCATTATGATGAGTGTGGTACTATTAGCATCTCCATTGTATGACAATCGGACTGTGGCTAAAAGAGGTGAAGCATTTTACCCAGCATCTCACAAGTGGTGAAGCTGGGATTCAAATCAAGAAGTCTAATCCCATGGCAGGGCAGAACTGTACCTTGCTTAGGAGCTCTGGGTGTTCTCCCAGGCAGGTTAGGTGAGGGCCAGGTGAGAGCTACTAACAGACTGCCCTAGAGATTTAGCCATTTCTGCCTTTTTGTTCATTTGCACTAAGTGTCATTCTCTAGTCTCAAGCCTTGGGCTGTGTTCTGCTAGCAGCCCCCAAGCTGGTGGTGGCCACCATCATTTTGCAAGCCAATGAACCAAAAACCACTCCGAGAGCTCCACAACGCAACACAGAAGGCTGAATCCTGGGACAGACGCCACAGCACGGTGCTGTTTTGGAAGGCAGGTTTCTGCTCCCAGCCCCAGCCTACCTTTCCATTGCTGCTGTTTTCTTCCTGCTCCAGAGAAGGGCGAAAGCACATTATCTACCTACATAGAGGAACTATGGAAGCCCTGCCAGGCCCTGTCTCATCCCAGAGCTTGAAGACTTGGGTTATGATCACTGCAGAACCAAAAGGCATTATTAATATGGATGTATTCCAGAAGTGACCAGTTTAAAAATCATTCAAGAGAGCATATGCATGAGACCATGTGCTGCTGTTATGCCTGCAAAGCCCTCTTTGGTAACAACAGCTCTGAGAGCTCTGACCTCCCACCTAAGAACCAGTGGCCACAGAAAAGCTTTCTGCAAGAATCCCTGCTCCTTTTCCAGCTTGTCTGGAGTGAGAGAGTAGCTGAGGCTCCTGGACAACAAGTTGCCTCTAAGAGGGGCCATTGCATCCTGTCATAAAGAATGGATTAGGCTGGGAGGCCGGGTGCGGTGGCTCATGCCTGTAATCCCAGCACTTTGGAGGCTGAGGCGGGTGGATCACAAGGTCAGGAGATCGAGACCATCCTGGCTAACATGGTGAAACCCTGTCTCTACTAAAAATACAAAAAATTAGCCGGGCGTGGTGGCGGGTGCCTATAGTCCCAGCTATCCCAGCTACTCGGGAGACTGAGGCAGGAGAATGGCATGAACCCTGGAGGTAGAGCTTGCAGTGAGCCCGGATCGCGCCACTGCACTCCAGCTTGGGCGACAGAGCAAGACTCCATCTCAAAAAAAAAAAAAAAAAAAAGAATGGACTAGGCTAGGGGGATAAGCTGGCTCTTTAATAAACAGAATGAACCCTGCTGCTTCTCCCACAACCAAAGGGAAAAGTGAGCCCCAAAACAGAGCGGAACGTTACTTCTCTAAACAAAAGACAAAGGCACCCTCCTGGGTGAGTATCAAAATATTTAAATCTGCTAAGACCACGAAGGGCCCTGACCTAGTGTGTATTGCAATGAGTTGGAGAATCTGGTAGAGAGTTAGTAATAACTGCACCAATCAGGCTGAGAACACTGAAGCTATATGATGGTGATTATTAAAAACAATAATTATTGTTTGCCACATACTGGACACTGATGTAATTTATTTATAGGTGCATCTAATATTTGTGACAGCCCTATGAGGTATCATTATCATCTTCATTTTACATGTGTAGAAAGTGAGGCACAGAGAGGTTAATTACTTACCCCAGATCACACAGCTAGAAAGTGGCAGAGCTGGGATTTAAATCCAGGAGACAAAAGAAAAACTGTGTGAGTTCCAAATAGGTGAGGTAGCAGAGGGCAGCACCACAGACTTCTCAGAGAAGGCATCCTGTCCCTGAGTCTCTAGGGTGGGGGGGCTTTGGGTGGAACTCGGCCTGTTGCAGAACACGGGTTTGATTTTCTTTTCTTTCGACAAAGCTGCCTTCTGGGCACAGGGTGCCTACAGGCCCAAACAACTGCTCAGGGAAGAGAATTCCCCAGGTTTCTAGCTGGGATCTAAAGAAAAAAAGTGTGCCATGTCTGGCGCAAAAGCACCTGACATCAGGTTACCTCTAAACACATTATGTCGCCCTCCTTCATGAACAGGATCAAAAAATTCTCTTTTATCCCCCAAATCAAAGGTTTTCTCCATCTCTACAAAGGGGCCTGAGTCCCCTGCCTGGGCTGAGTGTGACGAGTCCTCACTCTGTGGGCCTCAAAAGGATTACACTTTTGTTTGTGTCTCCTGTAACCTTGTGCCTTCTCCTCACGGGCCACCTCCCAAGTCAGGCCCAAGAGCAATGCACTCCCGAGTGGACGAGGCACTTCAGACACCAGCTTGCTGTTTCCTGCAGTGGTCAGCCTGATTTACATCCACTGCTGAGTAAGAGGTTCATTTGGCCAGACGCAGTGGCTCACGCCTGTAATCCCAGCACTTTGGAAGGCCGAGGTGGGTGGATCACCTGAGGTCAGGAGTTCAAGACCAGCCTGGACAACACAGCAAAACCCCGCCTCTACTAAAAATACAAAAATTAGCTGGGCATGGTGGTGGGTGCCTGTAATCCCAGCTACTCAAGAGGCTGAGGCAGGAGAATTGCTTGAGCCTGGGAGACAGAGATTGCAGTGAGCCGAGATTGCGCCACTGCACTACAGCCTGGCCAACAGAACAGGACTCTGTCTCAAAATAACAAAGCAAAACAAAAAAGAGATTAATTTGCTTGAAGAAAGAACCCCAAAACCAGAAGCAGTGTTCATGACATAACTCTAAATTTGGAAACCAGGTTACAAAAGAGGATGTAAGCTATGATTGCATTGTGGGAGAAAAGAACAATAATAATAACAAGAGCTAGTGTTTGCTGAGTGCTTACTATGTGCCAGGCACTGGGCTACAGACCTTCATTAATCCTCAGAGAGACACAATGAGGTACGTATGGAATGGGGTAGGTAGGAGCACACAGAGACTTAAAAAGATTACATAAATCACCTACAGTGTTAGTGGAGCCAGGAATTAAACCCAGCCTGCCTCATGGCCAAGATTCTCCTCGATCAAACTCTAGCCAGGCCCCTTGGAGCACTCTTCTTGACTATGTCTTAACCTCGGCCTATGAAGATCTGAACGAAACACTAACATAGTTTCCAACAGTGCAAGGCTGCATCCCTAGGATGACCCTAGTGTCCTTAAAGTACCTGTGAGAAAACTCAAGGTTGCCAATTGAATTGACTGTTTATTCCAGCCAATTCCTGAAGATGGGGCCCCTGTCTCCTAACCTCTGCGGGAGGGTAGGAGCCTAGCTCGATATGCGACAGTTAGCAATCCCAGATGGGTTTCACATGGACAAACCCTCTCCCCATCATCCTGCTTTTTGTAATTTTACATTTCCTTGACTCTACTGAGCAACCTCCCCACTCCCACCGACACTCCCTCATTCTCTCTTGAAACGCCATGTGTACCTCTGTGCAAATTAAAATTGAGTGCAGTACACTCGGGACCCTTTTCCCCATTGCAATCGTATATTACTGATAAAATCTGTACTTACCACTTTAACTAGGATTGGCTTTGTCTTTGACACTGACCACACCCTGTTCACAATACCATTCTACTATCCAGCCTCCAGATACACCAAGGTATGTATGTTACCGGGAGTGTGGAAGGGAGCTTCAGGTTACCAGATCCCAAATGCTAGGGTCATTTTTTTTTTTATGTTTCTGTGTTTCCCAAATTTACATACTAAGCATGCATTATTTTTGCATTTAGGAGGGAAATGTTACCAAAAATAAAAAGTGGAAATAATATTTTTCATAAGAAAAAATACAAGACCCCCAAAGCAATTGATTACTGCAGCTTACAACCAGATAAATAGACCCTGGCTTCCCACCACCTACCAAGATCATTACGCAGCTATATGAAGTCTTTCCTTTCTTCCCATTCCTGAGTGTCCTCCTTCTCACCACCAGAATGGCTTCCTGCCATTCCCCCACCCCTCACAAGCAGCATCCCCGATCTGACTGGAGAAGCAAGCCCATCTTTGCCTCCTTTCAACAAGATCTCAGCCAAGTCCTCCAGGACATGGATGGCTGAAAAGGCAGTAGCCAGAGCCAGAGTCAACAGATTTTCCAGGTGGCCATTTTTTGCCAAGGGTTCTGCTAGACACTGGACCAAAATACTAGAAAATAACATAGCCAAAAAATGCTAAAACCTCATTATGTTTAGCCCTGAAGAAACCCAAGACAGCTGCCTTCTGAGCTATAAAGAATAAGCAATCCTTAAATTCCTACACTGTTCTTAGCATTATCAATCAACTCTGTGCTCTGTTCTATAAGAGATAAACAGGGTGAAACAGTGTGTCTATGTGTATGTGTGTGTGTATATATGTGTATATATATTTGTATATATGTGTGTGTGTGTATATATATATATATATAGTGTTTGGAATCTAACTGGAAATGCTAGACAAGCATCAGGTAAGTAGAAAGAAGCACACCTCTTTTAGCACTGCCCATGTAGTCCTGATATTAATTCATTATGATGCTAACTTGTTCACTTAATGTATAACTCTCACAGCCAAGGAGTCACTGCAGTGAAAAGCATGTTCTTTTATGTTCTCAGTTTTGGGAAACAATTGTCCATTGGTCTCTCATGTTTCTACATGTCTTATAAGCAAGGCGCTGACTTCCCTTGTTCCAGACTATCTTTGCAAGGATGTTTGTATAACAAAAAGTCTTGGAAGATAGAGTGGTTCCCAGAGCACTTTTCTTTCCTGAGCAAAAAGCAGGCTTGCTCACTGTCTATTATAAAAGATTTGGGTTTCCTGTGCTCACGGTTCCTCTCTGTAATGCAATCCAGTGCCTGCACAGGTGTCATCTGGCCCTATTAGTATCACACTATGAGAATTAGAGGTTAGGGAACCCACTCAAAATTGCTAGTACTCTAGCTGCTGCTATTGCTGTGAGGAATACTATTATTTCTCCAGGAGTCTCATGTCTTCTACCAGCATCCATGAAACTATGGGAGGCTAACTTGTTAGCTTGCAAGGAAGGTCAAATTTCAGATCCTTCACAGTTTGTGACACTTAACCAGTGAGTTCTAATATGATCTAGTCTACTTTTCTCCATTTAAGAAGCACTGTCTATTCCATTTACTCAGCAAAGCTCCCTTCTTGCCAGTATTTTCTTTTCTGATAACAATTTTGATGAATAATGCCTGAAAAAGGTATACAAGTAACTATGTTTGATCTGCCAAAAATAAGAAAAACATCCTACTGGCTGCAAATCACAAGAATAACGGGGGCAAACACCGCATATTCTCACTCATAGGTGGGAATTGAACAATGAGATCACATGGACACAGGAAGGGGAATATCATACTCTGGGGACTGTGGTGGGGAGGGGGGAGGGGGGAGGGATAGCATTGGGAGATATACCTAATGCTAGATGACGAGTTAGTGGGTGCAGCGCACCAGCATGGCACATGTATACATATGTAACTAACCTGCACAATGTGCACATGTACCCTAAAACTTAAAGTATAATTAAAAAAAAAAAAAAAAAGAATAACGGGGGCTCAAAGTCGCATTCACAAAAATGGCTAGGAAATCAAGAGTACAAATCAACAGGAAATATAGGATTCTTTGGTGCTAAAAAACAAAAAACAAAAAGAAAAATGAAACATTAAAACACCACCCATTAGAACCCAGCCAGGGAGGCTTAATCAACATCTGCAGAAAGAGCTGAAGAGAATGGAACCACCATGCCATACCACTGAACATTCATCCTCTCTGGAGATGTGCCAGGAGGACCAAATAGCACCGATTTAACTCAGAGCTTCTATCCCCAGAACTGCATTTTCTAAATAAGATACACCTTATTACATCATATAGCACAGATTATAAGTATACCATAGAAATTTGTAAACAGGAGTCCATTCCTGATTCTAGCTCTTCAATAGGATAAAGGAGCATGTATAAATATGGCCATATTGAGAATTTTTCCTAAGATACAACTGGAGAAAAAAAGTTATTATAAGGTTTAGTTAAAGACATTTTGCACAATTATTTCCCTTAATTTTGTTTTCAGCTATGGGAAGGCATGACCATGCCATAAATAAGCTCTGAAAATAGAGCATTCAAGGAAAGAGTTTAGTAATTAAAATGCATGAGGTGGCTGACAAGATGGCCGAATAGGAACAGCTCTGGTCTGCAGCTCCCAGCGAAATCAACGCAAAAAGCCAGCGATTACTGCATTTCCAACTGAGGTAGCCGGCTCATGTCATCGGGACTAGTTAGACAGTGGGTGCAGCCCACGGAGGGCAAGCTGAGGCAGGGTGGGCTGTCTCGTGACCATCGTGTTATCCAAGACTAGAAAGAGTGGGTAAGGGTGCTAGAGGCTTGGGAAGGGAAAGTAGGGTGCCAGCAGAAATAAGATGGGAAAGCTGGGTGCAGCAGCTCATGCCTGTAATCCAAACACTTTGGAAGGTGGAGGTGGGAAGATCACTTGAGCCCAGGAGTTTGAGACCAGCCTGGGCAACAAGGCAAAAACCCCATCTCTACAAAAAATACCAAAAGTAGCCAGGCATGGTGGCGTGCACCTGTAGTCCCAGCTACTCAGGAGGCTGAGGTGGGAGGATCACCTGAGCCTGGGAGGTCAAGGCTGTGGTGAGTGATCCTGCCACTGCACTCCAGCCTGGGTGATAGAGTGAGACCCTGTCTCAAAAGGAGGGAGGGAGGGAGGGAGGGAAAGAAGGGAGGGAGGGAGGAAGGGAGGGAGGAAGGAAGGAACGAAGGAAGGAAGGAAGGAAGGAAAGATTTGGTAAGGAACAGACTGGAGGACTCTTGCAGATATTCAGGCAGTTAGAGCAGCTGGTGGAGAAAACTTGCCTTATCTTAGTATCTGCCATATTATTACTAAACTAATATACTTTTCTTTGTATTAACTCATCCAGCATTGCCACCTTCTTTAGCCTTGTCCTGAGAAATAATATTGGTTTCGATATCAGTGTTTTCAAATACACATTACAAAAAATGTATCATTATTGACATTTTAAAAGATGTCTATATATGAATACAATCTTTGCAGAACCACCAGCAGTGAAAGCCCCATCCTTAGGAAATCATCCCTTTATTCTGTGAGCTTCTAGAGGGCAGAGATGATGTTCTCTACCTTGGCAGTTCCTTGTGATGTCCATTCTTCCTAGGATTGAGAAAATGTAAAGAAAAACCTGTTTTCCACATCAAGATGCACCGCTTGTCCACCTTCTAAGCGTGGCATAGCTCATCAGAGATTGAGAATCAGGAACAATTTGATCTCTAGATTATGCACAGACCTGGTTGCCACTGTAAAATGCAAATATGCTGCAGATTAAAAATTAATGCAATCTCCCTCAAGGATAAAATGACAATTAGTGCTCTACCCTTTATTTATTTTCTTTAAAAGCTCAGCCTTTAAGGAAGGGCATTCAAATTAACAGTGTATATAAGATTCCAAAGTGTATAAATTCAAGACATTTAAAGGAAGTTTTCTTGAAATGAAAGATGAGCAAATGTATTCTTTTTTGCAGATTTAAGTTCTGTTGTTGCTACAAAAGAATGTGTTCAGATGAATTTCAAATATGTCTTTATCAGTGATTATTCCTCCCCCAACATTTCTTAATAAGAGTCTCTAACCAAGCTGCCTATAAATGCAATAGTAAATTCATATCCCAGGGTTCCAGGAACATAATGCAATCATAGTTTGCAAACGCAAATTTAAAAAGACACTAGACTCAGTAAATAAAGATTTATGAGATATTTGGAAACCATGTATTGCACAAAAGAGGTGAAATGAAATCCTCTATAGCATTTTAAGCATCTAGCTCATAACGAGATATGTAAATGTTGCAAATCAGAGAATGTATAATGTTTTCATAGCAATAGGAAAGCTCAGTCCTGTTTATTATACATGTGGTTCAATTTGTTGTTTGAGTGCTGCACTCATGCCTGTCTCCATTTTGCAGGACATCAAATGGAAGCATAAATTGATGCTTTGTTTTGTTTTTTTCTGGTTCAATGTTTTCATCATCTCAACTGAGGAAAAATCCACAGGGAAAATGTGTACACTCTAGGCAGAGCAGAAGTCTGGTATTTTCATCAAAGTGCTAGATTCCTTCTGTTTGTATAGCCAAAAGAAAAAGAAAGTATCTCTGTGTACTATGTACTATAGACTCATTGGAGTGCAAAACCCAGAAGATCATGCTTTGTCTTCTTTGAAAGGATTTTTTTATGCTTTGCAATATGTATGTGTGGGTGAGCATGGTTTCAGAAAGCAAAATATCCCACCAGGGCCGAACTAGACCAATTGCTTAGAGAACAATGTAAATGCATGTAACATTCAACTTTTTACATTATTCTCCTTAGAATCATCATTACTACCTCAAGGACATTGGTGATTTCTTTGAAATACGCTTACCCTGAATCCTTCAGTGTATGTATGCCGAAACCAAAAAAAATTCTCATGTCTAGGGTTTCATTTGCCATTTCTCTCATGTCTTTCAGGAAAAGTCCTAACAAGTAGATTCTATCAGACCTTCAAAAATAGCTAACTAAACTTGGATGGACAATTCAGAGAAATTAAAGTTAAAACTAAAATTGTTATTTGTGTAATTATTTGTGTAGCAGAATAACTTGACTGAGAAATTACCCCAGGCTGTCTTTTCTCAGCAGTGGGCCCAAGAAGAAAGTCTGATTGGTGTTAAGCCCTCCCCTCACAAGGTGGTGAGAGGTTTCCTTTTCCCCAGGGCAGAACACAGAGACTTTAGATTTAGTCCACCATGTGTTAAATTCTACATCTCAAAACATGTAGAACTAGATCATCTGAAAAGGGAGCAACTGAAGGAGCAGGTGACAAAGAATAGAGGTGTGGTCAGTCCCAGGAGGGTCGGGGACAGATGCCTCATCCCACACAGCCTTTCCCAGATGGCACCATCTCCACTGGGGAGCCTACATGGCATTATGTCATGGGCATGATGCACTCTGGCCTTGTGGACCTCAATCAAGACATTATTGATGGGAGGAATAAGTTCAAGCGATGTATTGTACATCGTGGTGACTACAGTTAATAACAGTACATTGAATATTTGAAAATTGCTAACAGAGTAGATTTTAAGTATTCTCAGCCCAAAAAGTGAAAGTATGCAAGGCAATGCATAAGTTAAATTGCTTGACTTAGGCATTCCACAATGTTTATATATATCAAAGCATCATGTTGTTCACCACAGACATTTACAATTTTTACCTGTCAATTTAAATAAATATATAAAACACTATTGGCCAAGCATATGAGAAAGAGATCTAGGCTAACTTGATCAGACTGTGACGGTCAGGGACCTTTTGGTGACTGTTAGGATTCTTCTAATGTTAGAAATTGTCAACAGGATCCTCTGTGAACTGGAGAAGGAAGGACTACCAGCTCAAATTATCAAGCTTGAGCTTTTAATATTTTATTCCTACCAGGGCTACAGCTCTTGCTACATCACTCCTAACCAAGAGATATCTTAAATACCACTAATATCACCTACCCAAAAATTATTTCTAACATCTCTTTTATTTCTTAACCAACTTCAAGGTGTTGGTTCAGATTAACTTGTTTGTACTTACATCACACTCCTTGAACTGAAGTATTTCCAAGTGAATTACCATAAATCAATATAGCATGTGGCTCCAAGAGAGTGGGTGCCTGGAGCAGCAGAGTCTCCCACCTCCCAGTGGACACTGGAGGCTTGGACTGAGATCATTGCACAGCCAGTTGATGGCCTAAAGACCAGAGGCCTTTTCTCAATTTTCCTGTATTTCTTAATTCCTTGGAGTTCATAAACTCCTGGATTTTGCAAACCCCAGGGAAGGGAAACAGGCTACCCAGAAACATATTTGTATCCCTTAGACTAAATAATTATCTGTGCAAGCTAAACTTAATTTGATTTTTTTAAAAAATGATGTGTCATTTCTTGTGCCAATATGTTATGACACAGATCTGCACGTGTTATATTTGTTTAGTATCTGTCTCCCTCACTAGATTGTCAGCTTTTTAAAGACTAGGACCATATTTGTTTTGTTCACCACTGCATTCCACACCATATTGTAAATGGTCAATAAATATTTATTTGTGGAAAGAAGGGAATGAGGGAGAAAGTAGGCAAGCAGAAATCAGGGGAAGGAGAGAGAGTGAAAGGAAGAAAGGGAGAGGATTAAAACAGCAGTCCCCAAACCAAGCCTTCCCTTCTAATGTCACTATCGACTCTGAGGATTCAAACCCCAGGGTTCTACATAGGCTTTCTCCAAGATATCAGTCTCAGTGATATCTCCAAGGTGAGACAAGACTCTACTTGAGTAGAGTAGCTATACAAGAGTCCTGTAAAACACTCAAGCTAAAATAAAATCTGTGTTTAAAAGTACTTAGGGCAAATTGTGTTCTAAACCATAAATCAAAAACTGACAGCTGCAGGTGCCAGTTTCATGAAAGAATCTGTGCTCTTCAGCAAATGCCCAGGCTAGAAGAGGGCTCCAAGATCTCATGGGGGTGATGCAGTTCCTCATAAATGAAAAAACTGAGGTGCAGGCAAGTTAGTAAGTTTCAGCTGGTACAGCCAGGATGACAAGTGACAACTTTTGTTAAGTATAGTCATCCTACTCTACTACCAAGCATTGAATTTATTCCTTGTATTTTACTATATGTTTATACCCTACAACCCAGTTCTCTTCACCCTTCCCTCTCCCCAGCACCCACCCTTCCTAGTCTGATATCTATCTTTCCACTCTCTACCTGCATGTGATCACATTTTTTAGCTCCCACATGTAACCAGGAACGTGTGAGATTTATCTTTTTGTGCCTGGCTTATTTCACTTAACATAATAACCTCAAGTTCCATCCATGTTGCTGCAAAAATTACAGGATTTCATTCTTTTTTGTGGCTGGAAAGTATTCTATTGTGTATTTATACTACTTTTTTTTTTTCACTTTAAGTTCTGGGATACAAGTGCAGAACGTGCAGGTTTGTTACATAGGTATACATGTGCCATGGTGGTTTGCCGCACCTATCAACCCATCATTTAGGTTTTAAGCCCTGCATGCATTAGCTATTTGGCCTAATGCTCTTCCTTCCCCCACCCAACCCCGCAACTGGCCCCAGTGTGCTGTTCTCCTTCCTGTGTCCATGTTTTCTCATTGTTCAACTCCCACATATGAGTGAGAACATGTGGTGTTTGGTTTTCTGTTCCCATGTTGGTTTGCTGAGGATGATGGCTTCCAGCTTCATTCATGTCCCTGCAAAGGACATGATCTCATTCCTTTTTATGGCTGCATAGTATTCCATGGTATATATGTACCACATTTTCTTTACCCAGTCCATCATCGATGGGCATATGGGTTGCTTCCATGTTTTTGCTATTGTAAATAGTGCTGCATTAAACATATGTGTGCATGTGTCTTTATAGTAGAATGATTTATATTTCTTTGGGTATGTACCTAGTAATGGGATTGCTGGGTCAAATGGTATTTCTGGTTCTAGATCCTTGAGGAATTGCCACATTGTCTTCCACAAAGGTTGAACCAATTTACATTCCAATCAACAGTGTAAAAGTGTTCCCATTTTCCCACAGCCTCTCCAGCATCTATTGTTTCTTGACTTTGTATTAATCACCATTCTGACTGGTATGAGATGGTATCTCATTGTGGTTTTGATTTGCATTTCTCTAATGATCAGTGATGTTTAGCTTTTTTTCATATATCTGTTGGCTGCATAAATGTCTTCTTTTGAGAAGTGTCTGTTCATATCCTTTGCCCACTTTTTGATAGTGTTGCTTTTTTCTTGTAAACATGTTTAAGTTCCTTGTAGATTCTGGATAGTAGACCTTTGTCAGATGGGTAGATTGCAAAAATTTTCTCCCATTCTGTAGGTTGCCTGTTCACTCTGATAATAGTTTCTTTTGCTGTGCAGAAGCTCTTGAGTTTAATTAGATATCATTTGTCAATTTTGGCTTTTGTTGCAATTGTTTTTGGCATTTTCGTTATGAAGTCTTTGCCCATGCTTATGTCCTGAATGGTATTACCCGGTTTTCTTCTAGGGTTTTTGTGGTTTTGTGTTTTACGTCTAAGTCTTTAATCCATCTTGAGTTATTTTTTGTATAAGATGTGAGAAAGGGGTCCAGTTTCGGTTTTCTGCATATGGCTAGCCAGTTTTCCAAGCACCATTTATTAATAGGGAATCCTTTCCTCATTGATCGTTTTTCTCAGGTTTGTCAAAGATCAGATGGTTGTAAATCTGTGGTGTTATTTCTGAGGTCTCTGTTCTGTTCCATTGGTCTTATGTGTGTTTTGGTACCAGTACCATGCTTTTTTGGTTACTGTAGCCTTGTAGTATAGTTTGAAGTCAGGTAGCATAATCCCTCCAGCTTTGTTCTTTTTCTTAGGTTTGTCTTGGCTACATGGGCTCTTTTTTGGTTCCATATGAAATTTAAAGTAGTTTTTTTAATTCTGTGAAGAATATCAATGGTAGTTTGATGGGAATAGCATTGAATTTATAAATTACTTTGGGCAGTATGGGCATTTTCATGATATTGATTCTTCCTATCCATGAAGGTGGAATTTTTTTTCCATTTGTTTGTGTCTTCTCTTATTTCCTTGAGCAGTGGTTTGTAATTCTCTTTGAAGTGGTCCTTCACATCCCTTGTTAGCTGTATTTCTAGGTATATTATTCTCTTTGTAGCAATTGTGAATGGGAGTTTATTCATGATTTGGCTCTCTGCTTGTCTATTGTTGATGTATAGGAATGCTTGTGATTTTTGCACATTGATTTTGTATCCTGAGACTTTGCTGAAGTTGCTTATCAGCTTAAGGAGTTTTTGGACTGAGATGATGGAGTTTTCTAAATACAGAATCATGTCGTTTGCAAACAGAGACAATTCGACTTCCTCTCTTCCTATTGGAATATGCTTTATTTCTTTCTCTTGCCTGATTGCCCTCGCCAGAACTTCCAGTACTATATTGAATAGGAGTGGTGAGAGAGAGCATCCTTGTCTTGTGCCAGTTTTCAAAGGGGATGCTTCCAGCTTTTGCCCATTCAGTATATGCCACATTTTCTTTATCTATTGATTCATTGATAAACATTTAGGTTGATCACACATCTTTGCTATTGTGATTAGTGCTGCAATAAACACGTGAGTGCAGGTAGGTCTTCCTTTGATATATTGATTTCTTTTCCTTTGGGTAGCCATCCAATAGTAGGATTGCTAGATTGAATGGCTATTCTATTTTTAGGTGTTTTTTTTTTATCTTCATATTGTTTTCTATAGTGGCTGTACTAGCTTACATTCCCACCAACGGTGTAGAAGAGTTCCCTCATCTCTGCATCCTCACCAACATCTGTTATTTTTTGTCTTTTTTTTTTTTTTTTTTTTTTTTGAGACGGAGTCTCGCTCTGTCACCCAGGCTGGAGTGCAGTGGGGCAATCTTGGCTCACTGCAAGCTCTGCCTCCCAGGTTCACGCCATTCTCCTGCTTCAGCCTCCTGAGTAGCTGGGACTACAGGTGCCCATCATCATGCCTGGCTAATTTTTTATATTTTTTTTAGTAGAGACATGGTTTCACCATGTTGGCCAGGATGGTCTTTATCTCCTGACCTCGTGATCCACCCGCCTCCCCCTCTCAAAGTGCTGGGATTACAGGCATGAGTCACCATGCCTGGCCTATTTTTTGTCTTTTTAGTAATAGCCATTCTGACTGGTAGAAGGTGATATCTCATTGTGGTTTTGATTTGCATTTCTCTTTTTTATTTTATTTTGAGAGGGACTCTCACTCTGTCGCCTGGACTGGAGTGCAGTGGCATGATCTCGGCTCACTGCAGCCTCTGCCTCCTGGGTTCGAGCAATTCTCCTGCCTCTGCCTCCCAAGTAGCTGGGATTACAGGTACCTGCCACCATGCCTGGCTAATTTTTGTATTTTAGTAGAGACAGGGTTTCACCATGTTGGCCAGGCTGGTCTTGAACTCCTGACCTCAAGTGATCTGCCTGTCTCGGCCTCCCAAAGTGCTGGGATTACAGGTGTGAACAACCACACCTAGGCTGCATTTCTTTAATTAGAGATGTTGAGCATTTTTTCATAGAACTGTTGGCCATTTGAACATCTCCTTTTGAGAAATGTCTATTCATGTCCTTTGCCCACTTCTTAATGGGATTTTTTTCCCTGTTGAGTTGTTTGAGTTCCTTGCATATTCTGGATATTAGCACCCAGTCAGATGAATAGTTTACAATATTTTATCCCATTCAACAGGCTGTCTGTTCACTCTGTTGATTGTTTCCTTTGCCATTTGTCTATTTTTGTTTTTGTTGACTGTGTTTTTGAGGTCTTAGTTATAAATTCTTGTCTAAACCAATGTCCAGGAGAGTTTTCCCTATGTTTTGTTCTATCATTTTTATAGTTTGAGGTCTTACATTTAAGTCTTTAATCCACTTTGAGTGGATTTTTCGATACAGTGAGAGACAGGGATCTGGTTTCAGTCTTCTCTACATGGCTATCCAGTTTTCCCAGCACTATTTGTTGAAGAGGGTATCCTTTCACCAATTTAACCTCTTGTTGGCTTTGTCAAAGGTCAGTTGGCTGTAAATATATGGGTTTATTCCTGGGTTCTCTATTCTGTTCTATGAACCTATGTGTCTATTTTTATCTCAATACCATGCTGTTTTGGTTAGTATAGACTTGCAATATATTTTGAAATCAGATAATGTGATGCCTCCAGCTTTGTTCTTTTTCCTCAGGATTGCTTTTGTTATTGGAGTTCCTTTTGGCTTCCATATGGATTTTTGGATTGTTTTTTCTAATTATGTGAAAAATGGTGTTGATCTTTTTATAGGGATTGCACTGAATATGTGTATTGCTATAGGCAATATAGTCATTTTAACAATATTAATTCTTCCAATCCATCATCATGGAATGTTTTCTATTTGTTTGTGTCATCTTCTATTTCTTTAATCAATGTTTTGTAGTTTTCCTTGCAGAGATTTTTCATCTCCTTGGTTAAATTTATTCCTAGGTATTTGTTAGTAGCTGCTATAAATGAGATTGGTGTCTTGATTTTCTTTCCAAACTATATCATTATTGGTATACAGAAATGCTACCAATTTTTGTGCATCGATTTTGTATCCTGCAACTTTACTGAATTTATTTATCAAATCTAAGAGTTTATTGATGGAGTCTTTGGGTCTTTCTAGATATAAGATCATATCATCAGCAAAGAGGGACAATTGGACTGCCTCTTTTCCAAGTTGGGTGCCTTTTATTTATTTCTCTTGCCTGGTTGTTCTGGCTAGGAGTGGTGAAAGTGCACATCCCAGTCTTGTTCCAGTCCTTAGAAAAAAAGGCTTTTAAGTTTTTCCCGTTCAATATGTTGTTAGCTGTGGGTCTGTCCTACATGCCTTTATTATTTTGAGGTATGTTCCTTCTCTGCATCGTTTGGTGAGAGTTTTTATGAAGAAAGGATGTTGAATTTTATCAAATGTTTTTTCTGCATCTGTTGAGATAACCATAGGGTTTTTGTCCTTCATTCTTTTGATGTGATATGCATGTTTTTTTATTTGTAGGCATTAAACATCCTTGCATTCTGATATAAATCCTACTTGTTTGTGATTTATTATCCTTTTATTGTGCTATTGGATTTGGTTTACTAGTATTTTTATTGAGAATTTTTGTGTCTATGTTCATCAGGGAAATAAGCTTGTTGTTTTGTTTTGTTTGTTTTTGGTTGTACCCTTGTCTGGTTTTGATATTAGGGTGATGTTTGCCTTGTAGAATGAGTTAGGGAAAATTCCCCCCTTTTATTTTTTGGAATAGTTTCAGGAAGATTAGTATTATTTCTTCTTTGTGTGTTTGGTAGACTTTGGCTGTGAATCCATCTGGTCCTGGGCTTTTCTTTTTTGGGAAACTTTTTATTACTAATTGAATCTCGTACTTACTATCAGTCTGTTCAGGTCATCTATTTCTTCCTCATTCCATCTTGGGAAGTTTCATGTTTCCAGAAATTTATCCACTTATTCCAGATTTTCCAGTTTGTCAGCATATTGTTGTTCATAATAGTCTCTGATAACTTTGGTATTTCTGTTGTATCAGTTATAATGTCTTCTTTTTCATTTTTCATTTTGTTTATTTGGTTCTTTTTTCTTTTCTTGGTCAGTTTAGCTGGAAGTTTATCAGTTTTGTTTATCTTTTTTTTTTTTTTTTGAGACAGAGTCTCGCTCTGTCACTCAGGCTAGAGGGCAGTGGCACCATCTCGGCTCACTGCAAGCTCCGCCTCCTGGGTTCATACCATTCTCCTGCCTCAGCCTCCCAAGTAGCTGGCACTACAGGCACCCGCCACCACGCCCAGCTAATTTTTTGTATTTTTAGTTGAGACAGGGTTCACCGTATTAGCCAGATTGGTCTCAATCTCCTGACGTCGTGATCCGCCCACCTCAGCCTCCCAAAGTGCTGGGATTACAGACATGAGCCACTGTGTTTATCTTTTCAAATAACCAACTTTTCATGTCATTGATGCTTTGTAGTGTTTTGTTAGTCTATTTCATTTAGCTCTGCTCTGATCTTTATTATCCCTTTTCTTCTGCTAATTTGGGGTTTGATTTGTTCTTATTTTCCTACTTCCTTGAGGTACATTGTTAGATCGTTCATTTGTAATCTTTCCACTCTTTTAATGTAGGCATTTGTTGCTATAAACTTCCCTCTTAGCATTGCTTTTTTTATATCCCACAGGTTCTGGTAAATTGTATTTCCATTTTCATTTGTTTCAAGAAATGCTTTTATTTCCATCTTGATTGCTGCATTGATCCAATGGTCATTAGGGACATGTTGTTTAATTTCCATGTAATTATATAGTTTCCAAAGTTCCTCCTGGTATTGATTTCTATTTTTACTCCATCGTGGTCTAAAAGGATACATGATATGACTTCAAGTTTTAAAAATTTTTTTAGATTTATTTTGCATCTTTACATATAGTCTAGCCTGGAGAATGTTCTATGTGTTGATTAAAAGAATGTATATTCTGCAGTTGTTGGATAGAATGTTCTGTAAATGTTAGGTTCATTTGGTCTAAAGTACAGTTCAAATCCAATGTTTTTTAATCTAGATTTTCTGTCTAGATGATCTGCCTAATGCTGAGAGTGGGGTGGTGAAGTCCCCCACTATTATTGTATTACAGTCTGTCTCTCTCTTTAGATCTAGTAATATTTGCTTTACGAATCTGGGTGCTCTAGTGTTGAGCACATATATATTTAGAATTGTGAAATCCTCTTGGTGGATTGATGCCTTTATTATTATGTAATGACTTTCTTTGCCTTTCTTTTTTTACTGCTGTTGATTTAAAGTGTGTTTATCTGATATACATATAGCTACTCCTGCTTACTTTTGGTTTTTATTGCATGGTATATATTTTTCCATCCCTTAACTTTCAGTCTTTATGTATTTACTGGTAAGATGAGTTTCTTGTAAGCAGCATGCAGTTGGAAACACGGCTTTTAAAATTTATTCAGCCATTCTATGTTTTAAGTGGATAATTCTTGGGCTTCCAAGTGGCTTACTTACTTAGATGCTGATAGTGGCAGTGGTGAACTAGGAGAGTGGGTGGATTCTTGGTCCCCTGGGCAGCTAGTGTGGGATGGGCAATGACAGTAGCATTGGCAGGACAATTCTCTGGGTTCCAAGCAGTGTGTGTTGATATTGGCAGTGGCTGAAATGAGCTGGGTGGGCCAGTCTCCAGGCCTACAGGTGGCACTTGCGGGTAGGTGCCAACTAAGATGGCAGTGGTTGAGAGTTTAGGCCCAACCTCAGGCCCCCAGGAGGAGTGCCCTGATGCCCTATGTGGTGGGTTAGGTTGGGCAATTCCAGGACCCCATGCCATGTGCTCTGCTGCAGGGGTGTAGGAGGGAAGTCAGGTTGGGTGGGCTTATATTCAGGCCCTGCAAGGGTAAAAGTTGGCAGCAGCCATGGTAGGCAAGGGTGGGGCATCCCTTGGACTCCTGGCAGAGTGCTTGGCTGAGGGGTGGTAGCAGCAGTGCTGAGGCTCTGCCACTGGAGAGGGTGCAGCCATACTCAGCGTCCAAGCCTGCGCCAGCAAGTAGAAAATGCATAGCCCTCTCATGTCCCAGTCCTGGTGGGGCTTGTCCTCCAGCCCTGGTAGCAGTAGCCTGGACCTAGTAATGTCCCCAACCAGGCTGCAGGACACCCCCACCCAGCTGGTGACCAAATCCCAGTGGCAACTCAAGTACCACTTGCCTTCTGGTCTTCATCTCAGCAGTGCTCACTTCCCAGCATTAGCAGCTGCACCCCACACCTCATTCATTTCTTGGTCCCAACTGCAGGAGCGCTCCCAGCTCACTCCCTAGTCCCAGCAACCACAGCCTGGGTTTCCATAACACCTCAGTCCCAGTGCCACTGTGCTCCAGGACAGTCTACAGTCTGTCAAAGCATGGGTTTGACAGTGGGGCCTTGCTATAGCTTCTTATGTCTTTGAAAAGGTATGGGACCCAGCACGAGCTCCCTCCCTGGTGTCGTTTCATCCCATGGTCTCCTGGCAACTCCCCCATGTTGGTTTCAGGGGTTAGGAGGGTTGAGAGGTAATTTTGTGGCCAGCATTGCATGATTCATAGTGAGGATGTGGGGCACTAGAAGGCTTTCACTCACTCTTTCCTCACATGAAGAACTTACTCACGGCTCTCAGCAAATCCTGGCCAGGGGTGCTGCCTCTCCACCTTTTCCTTCTCTACTTCTGGTGTTTCCTGTCACTTCTCTGTTGAATTCCAGTGTCTTCTCTTGGATAATATATTTGAAGTGGAACTGTTTATACACTATTTTGGTTCTTTTAAGTGGAAGGGGTGGGCATGAAATGCTTCTAGTCAGTCATCTTGAAGCCCACCCCTCAGGCACAGAGAATATTTAGGCCAATGAAACTATTCCATATAATGCTATAACAGTGGATATGTGTCATTAAACATTTGTCAAACCTATATAATGTACATAAAAAGTTAATCTTAAACTATGGATTTTGGTTTATAATGAAGAATCAGTTTTGGTTCATTGATTGTAACAACCGGACCACACTGGTGTTGGATGTGCATGGTGGGGAGGCTGGAATGTGTGTAGCAAGAGTTTATGTGGGAACTCTATGTACTTTACATTCAGTTTTGCTGTGGACCTAAAACTGCTCTAAAAAATAAAGTCTATTAACTATATTTAAAGGAACATCATGGAAAAAAAAGCTTAATGGATGAATTAAACAGAAGATTAGAAATAGAAAGAATTAATGAATCAGAAAAAAGTTATACACAATGCAGCATAAAGAGACAAAAACTACACACACATATATACTTATACACACACTTCATATATAGCAATGAAGTTAAGAGGTACAGAGAAAAGAATGAGAAGGACCAACATACGTCTACTCAGAGTTTCAGAAACAGCAGAGATTACAAAAAGAATAAAGGAGGCCTGGAGCAGTGGCTCATGCCTGTTAATCCTAGCACTTTGGGAGGCCAAGGCAGGTGGATCACCTGAGGTAAGGAGTTCAAGACCAAACTGGCCAACATGGGAAAACCTCGTCTCTACTAAAAATACAAAAATTAGCTGGGCATGGTGGCACATGCCTGTAATCCCAGCTACTCCAGGGGCTAAGGCAGGAGAATCGCTTGAACCCAGGAGGTGGAGGTTACAGTGAGCTGCAATCATGCCACTTTACCATAGCCTGGGCGAAAGAGCAAGACCTCATCTAAAAAAAAAAAAGAAAGAAAGAAAGAATAAAGGAATGACAACACTTGAAGAGATTGTATAAATAATATTCCAGAATATTCCATGCATTTTTTAATCACGAAGCACAATGAATTCCACACAGAATAAATAAATTTAAAGACACACCTACACACATCATAGTAAGATAGAAGAATACTTAGAATACAGAGTCTATCTTAAGAGCAGCTGGAAACTATACAAATTACCTACAAAGAAGAGACAAATAGACTGACAGTTGACTTCAAAATCAACAGTGGAGGCCACTTAAAATAATTTCTTAAATGTGCTCAGTGAAAATAAATAATCATGAACCTCAAATTTTATACTCCAAAAACCTGCCATTCAAGAATGAATAAAAATATTTCAGAAGAACAAAACCTGAGATTCCCAGTAAAGAATTTCTAAAGGGTGTACCCCAAGAGAAAGAAAAATTATTTTAGAAGAAAATCTGCAACACAAGAAATGACAATCATACCCAGTAGTCCCCCATTATCTACAGTTTTAGTTACCAGTGATCAACTGCAATCTGAAAATAGGTTAGTACAGACGATAAGATATTTTGAGAGAGAGAGAGAAAGGGAGTTTGACACGTATCCACCATTATTACAGTATCATATGGCACAGTTTCATTGCCCTAAAACCTCCCTGTACCTGGGAAGTGGGCTTCAAGATGACTGACCAGAAGCATTTTATGCCCACCCCTTCCACTTAGAAGAACCAAAATAGTGTATAAACAGTCACATTTCAAATACATTATCCAGAGAGGACACTGGAATTCAAAGGAGAAGTGACAGGAAACAGCAAAAGTGGAGAAGAAGGCAGAGAGGCATGGTGCCTGGCTGGGATTTGCCACATTCATAGAACTTTTATCACAGTACATTGTTACAATTGTTCTATTTTATTATCAGTTATTGTTGTTAATCTCTTACTGTGCCTAATTTATAAATTAGAATTTATTATACATATATGCGTATAGGAGAAAAACATAGTACTGTATGTATGTAGGGTTCAGTATACTGCTGTATAAACTCGGATGATCTTTCAGGAAGTCAATTCAGCTTACACATTCTACCACTCTGCCAAGCCCATTCCAAACACACATCATAGATATTACTTTTCAACCATGACTTTCTTTTCAGCTTAGAGCAGAGCTTCAGAATCTTTCTCAACACAACACTCAAGATAGTTAAAGCTAATTGCTCAAAATTAAACAAATCAATTTGCCACAGTGGGATAAAAATACAAAAAGAGTCTTAGCCAAAATTCTCCAGGATATACAGTATGAGGCAAACATTTTTGCTCCAGTGCTTTTTTGGAGGTGCAATCCTAAGGAAACATGAATGAAGGAAGCAGAAAAGTGAGGCAGGGAAGGAGGGAGAGCAAATTCATCATGATGCATTATTAAGTATCACAATGTTGCACAAACAAAACATCTCTAAAGAGGTGCCCATACCACTGCTTGTCAGAACAGTCCACTGGATGAAGGCAAGATGAATCCTTTTTCTGCTGGTCCCTTCCACCTTTTGTTTCTCACTGTCAAAGTCCCCCCACAGGGCAATAGCCCTCTCTCTCCCTCCTTCTCTGGGTTGTGTTGCCTGGCCTCTCCAAGCAGCCACTGGGAATGCTATGGCCTCTGTGGGTCCCATCCAGAGACACTCACGGTGTGTCTTGTTGGAGGTGGTGCCAATGGCAGGGGCAGGGGTGGTCACCAGGGCTACCTAGGGCAGCTCCATCAGACAAGCAAGGAGAAGCAGGACCAAACAAATTTGGGCTGTTGCATAAACCAGGTTTGGTACAAGTATGATCCCATTTTTACAAAACTTTTAAAAGGCTATGTATAACATAGATATTCACATGTATATATTTGCATGGTTAAGTCTGAAGGGCTATACCCAAAAATGTCTACAGGGGTTACATCTAAGTGATTTTTTTCTTTGTCTTGCTTGTCTATGCCTCTTAGGCTTGCTATAATAAATTCGTATTTCCTGTATAAAATAAAGAAGCAAGTCCGGGCGCGGTGACTCACACCTGTAATCCCAGCACTTTGGGAGGCCGAGGCTGGTGAATCACCTGAGGTCGGGAGTTTGAGACCAGCCTGACCAACATGGAGAAACCCCGTCTCTACTAAAAGAAAAATACAAAAAGTTAGCCGGGCATGGTGGCACATGCCTGTAATCCCAGCTACTCAGGAGGCTGACACAGGAGAATCGCTTGAACCTGGGAGGCGGAGGTTGTGATGAGCCAAGATCACGCCATTGCACACTAGCCTGGGCAACAAGAGCGAAACTCCATCTCAAAAATTAAATAAAAATAAAATAAAATAAAGAAGCAAAGATACACGCTGGTAATTAAAAATCATATTTTAAAGTATAATATTATCTAATAAATCACAATAAAATTTAAAAAGTGATACTCATAAACAAAATTATAAAGTAAAAATGACCTGCAAAAAAACTTAGTAGCATATGACAAAAAGTATATACGCCCAAGTAAGTCTCAAATGATAAATAACAAATAGAAAAATGGATAAACGGAATAAATAGGAAATGCATCCAAAATGTATATGTATGAAAAATTATTGCAATTAGAACCATGAAAGATGATTTTTTAGCCATCAAATTGACAAATATTTTTAAACAATACTGTGTTGACAAGGGTTCAGGGGAAAGCTCTTCATGCACCAATGGTAGACACATCAACTGTACATCCCAACTAAAGGACAGTTTGGAATACTGTCCTTAGAGCTGAATTGTTCCTCCCTCCTCCAGATTCATGTTTTGAAGTCCTAGCCATCAAAGTGACTATATTTGGAGATAGGGACTTTAAGTAGGTAATTAAGGTTACACGAGGTCATAAGGGTGAGTCCCTAATCCGATGGGACTGGTGTTCTTATAAGAAGAGAAAGAGAGGCCAGAGACCTCTCTGTCTCTGATGCACACACAGGAGAAGGGCCATGGGAGGACACAGTGGTAGCCTGCAAGTCAGGAAGAGAGTTCTTACCAGACACCAAACACTGCTGGAACCTTGCTGCCTCCAGAACAGTGAGAAAATTAATTTCTATTGTTGAAACCACAGTCTGTGGTATTTTGTTATGATGGTCCAAGCAGACTAATACACATAGCAAAATATTTTTAAATGTGTATGCCTAAATTTAGTCCAGCAATTTAATTTCTGGGAATTTAGCCTAAGGAAATAACAAATAATTTTCTGCAAAATTTAGCACTGTTTCCATTAGTGAAATTTGACAGTGAAGCTGCTCGTACCAGAGTATAATGTATATAATAAAATTGAAATCATGGGGTAGAAAACATTAGTGAAAAATTTAATGATATATTTTTAAGTGAAAAAAGCAGATTACAAAATAATGTCATATGACCCCATATATACATGGTGCAGTAGTCAAGCACATGGGCTTTGAGGTGCCCCGGGGGTACAGCCCAATTCATATACACTAGATGGATGACTCTGGGCAAGTTCCCGATTGCCTAGTGCCTCAGCCTCTCCATCTATAAAAGGGGAATGCAAAGGTCTACCACCTATTGCTATGAAGATTCAGATAATGAGGCCATTATAATTAAGGGCTACTACAGATAGTGGCAGCCAAGTGGGTACTCTGGACTCAAAGAGTCAGAGGGCTTCAGACCTGGGTCCAGCCTGCCTCCACTAAGTATATGACCTCTGGCAAGTCACTCCACCTCTCCTGGCTTTAGGTTCTTCATCTTTAGAATGAGGACTCTGACTGGCTGATCTCTGAGGATCCTTGTGGCTCTAACCTCAAAGGATGAGACTCTGTGTCCCATCAATAATGGGAGCCATCATAGCTGTAAGCAACATAAAGAAGAGAACATCATCAGCTGCATATCGCAGCCCTACTCCTCTGGAAGTAAGCAGGGGTTCCCAGCCTTCCATGTAAGAGCAGAGTTTCACAGTAAACAATTCCGCCATTCCCCATGTGAGAGTGGCAGTAGTTTTCATAATCACTGGTTACAAAAATACATCATGGCAAAAAGCTATGTAGCATTGCTCTTAAATTAGTTTTTATTTTAATTAAGCCCAATAGCAACCTCATTTACTTGAAAAATCATAACACATATATGAGAGATGCTTCATTTATCTCAGCCACAGGCCACGCTTGGTGCCCTTATCTTCTTGCAGGCCCTTCATGACCACGCGAAGACCCACCATTTGAGAACCACTCAGATAGGGACAATTTGGAAACAACTAACAAAAAGGAAGTCTCCTCAAGACCTCCCCAGGAAAGTAGGGGAGGAAGATCTTTCTTTCTCTGCCTGTCTCCAGTTTGATACTGAGCCAAGGTGTGCAGTGTGCTTGTAGTCTCTGGGAATACTTCTGGTTAGAGTGCCAAACAGGGTCTAGACACCTCTGTAGCCCCTGGGTTTCCATGGGAACTGTGTGAGTTGAGCACTGTGCTGGAAGCAAAATGCACTCCCTCAGCAGAGCTGGAAGCATAAGAAGGTGATAGATTGGATTGTCTCCTCTTTAGATAACCTTCATCATCCAAGAAAGATATTAGCACCATCCCTGGAACTGAAATCTTATTGTTCATTATGATTGCTGAGTGTGCAAAGCTACAAATTGCTACAGAAAACACTGGAACCCATGCTTGAAGCACATGGTTTCCAGTTACTAAATGTCTCTTAGTCTAAGTTCCCTCATCTAAAACATTGAAAGTGAAAAGAATGCTAAATTCAATGTGTTGTTAATAAGATAATTAGAAGCTCCTGATAAACTACAAAGCATGATGGAAAGTTTAATTATTATTATTACTAGTAGTATCATGGAATCTTTTCAAGTTAAAAAATACTTGTTTCTCTGTCTCTGCAGAAATCTGGCAACCCAGATAGAAAATCTTTTAATAGCATACAAGAATGACCAGTTTAATCCCCAGCAAAACCCACGCATGTTTATTCATCTGTCAAAGGTGCCCTCTGTGCATAAGAATGATCTATAGAAGCCCAAAGGTTGATTATAAAATCTCAAGTGTCTGCTTGCCTCGAGTCATTTTAGATGAGCTATTCAAAATGCATCCTAGTAATCAGTTTGCTGTGATAGACTGGAATAACAAGGAGGAGGGCTTGATTTCCTCTGCTGGAGAGGAAGCACATCCATTGTTGCCTCCCTATCCATGGGTTACATATCTAGCTCTTTGTGCTTAATAATATGACTCAGGACTTGAAATTTGTGTTCAAATGTATATGCTAGGAAAGAACATGTTACTTTATAAGAAACTGAAAAACTCACAGACAGAAATGAAATCAAACAGCTCACTTGGTATCCAGTATTTCCTAGAATTTGAGGGCCTCTTTATATTTTTTGGAAGGTATAATTCTTTCACATTGCATATGTGCCAGTAAGTTCTTAAAAGTGGGATCTTACTAAATACATTATCGAATATTTACTTTGGTCTTATCTGCTCTGTCATGCTGAGGAAACACTTCCAGTCCAAATTATTAATTAATATCCAATTAAAATCCCAATGCATCTTGTTAACTAGAGTTTAGGAGCACTGGGCATATCCTGGTGATCAGAAGACATCAAGATGCAGAGAATTCAGACCTAGACTGACAGTGTGTAAGCAGTGTCTCTCCTCTTTTGTCAACTTGAGGATGTCTGTGTCACTTCTCTGATCCTCCATTTCCTTGTCTGTAAAATGAGTAAAAAATGCTTCCTAACAGAATAAAATGAGAAAATTGGGATAAAGTTGTAAATGTTAAATAAATGTTAATGATTGTTGCTGCTATTATTGGAAAGCTATTAGAGTAAGAACTGTTTGTCCAATTATTCTCAGTGGCCCAAATGCAATGATTGATAGCTGTCATTGTTATTTCCCTTACCACCTCAGTACAGTACGAACCCCCCCTAGGAAAAACATGTGTATATGCTGAAATATTTACAGATGAAATGATATGATGCCTGGGATTTGTTTCACAAATAAAAAAGCAAGTTGTAAAATAATACAAGCTATATGCTTCCTTGGAGATAGATATAGATATGGAAATGAAAATGGAAACAGATGCGGATACAGACACAGGCTGAGCAGCAGAGACATAGATGCAGAGATGGATGTAGATATAATGCCTAATACTACTAAAGTGATTATATCTGAGAGTAATAAAAAGAGAGCTTTCTTTCCCCTAAAATTTAGACGATTACCTAAATTCATATCCTCAGAAATCTCCCAGCCAGCCTACCAAGTGATGCTCGTTGTGTTCCTTTATAGTGCCTAACACAATTCTATAAGTATATTTTCTTTTGTTGGCTTCCTTGTTTATTGGCTGCCTCATCCATGAGACTCTACATGTCAGGACGCAGAGACTATGGCTGTTTTGTTTATCATTGTGTAGCCAGAGCCTAGCTTAGAGTCTGGCACATACATATATATTAAATGAATGAATGAATGAATGAATGAATGAACAAATGAACAAGGATCCATGCAGGAAAGCAAACGTCTCCACCCAGATAAGTGCATCAGGCTGTAAAGCTGAGGGCATGGGTTGAGTCAGTAGGCATCAAAGGACTGGCATAACAATAAATATCTGCCTGCTATATTGGAAATGAAAGGTGAAGCATTATTGAATGATCTCTGCTTAAATTCAAAGAAACTCCTCCAGGCAATGCTTACTTAAGAATCCAGATCTTTAAAATCAAACCCCCTCCTGCAGATGGGGAAACTAAAACCAGAGAAATCACACAGTTGGTAGGTGGCAGAGCTGGAAGCCCAGGTCCTTGTCTGTCAGCCTAGCACTCTCTCAACTGGCCCTCACTGACCCCATTGTAACAGCAATATATCCCAGGCACTCACAGACTGATTGCCCCAGAGGTTCTTCTTGGCTTTTGTTGGCACTGGAGCCTGAAAGTAAATGAATAGACTTGCTTTTCCTATGGCCTTTTTATAGGTTGTTTATCACATAAAATACAGATTTATACCTAGTTTGACACCAACATTCCTTTTATTGCAGAACTACCTCAAATCCCAAACCAATATGAAACTCACTTTCTTCCTCTGACTTCCACAAAAACTTGCCCAGTGTCCCTCAGAGCCAGGTTTGCAGTTCATTGTCAACTTCGTTGGTGTTTTATAGTTATATTTAATTACATGTGATACACGTATTAAATGCATGTAATAGTAATTACATGTATTGAATGCTTACTGTATGCCAGGCACTATTCTACATGTGTCACATGTTGTGACCAATGTTCAAAACAACCCTATGGAAAAGTGATATTACACCCATTTAAAACATGTGAACTGGGACACAGGTTTCAATAACTCACCTAATTAGCAAGCGGAGGAACTGGGATTGGACCCAAGCAGTCCAGAAACCACACTGATAACTAAAAGTGGTTGTGTTGTCATTTTGTTGTTGTTAAATAAGATAGGTGTTTATTTCTGTGTTGAACGCTAGCACAGACGTACCTGGTCCAGGGCTGTGGGGGAGACTCCACCTTCCTCAACACGTCCCTCTTATCTCTAATCCAAGGCTGTGGCTCTGCTAACTGCTGCTTCCCAGTCAGTGGGAAGGTAGAAAGAGGAATACTGGAGCAAACCGCTTCCCTTTCTCTTTCTTTAGCAACTTTTCATCTTGAAAAATTTCAACTCTATAGAAAAAAAAGGAAAGACAAAAAAATGGAACCAAGAGCTTTTCACCCAGATTGATTAATTGTGGACATTTTGCTACATTTACGCTATCTCTCCCAGCCCATTAGAAACATTATAAATGAAAATAGTTCACTTGATGAGGTAAAATATTGAGGATAACTTTTTTATTCCCTTTATTGTCAGAATGTTTGTCCCGCAAACATACAGCACACAAGAAAAAACTTTTTTAAAAACATAAACACATGAAAGCCACAACACAAATGTGGCCAGCCTAGTTTCTCCATACAACATAGAGATCGAGTAAACAGAGAGGCAACTGGGATAGAAACAGAATGAACTTTGGAGGCTGGATGCAAGCCGCAGCTCCACTACTTTCTGAGCTTTGTGATAATTGGGCAAATTACTTAGCCTCCCTGAGCTTCCATTTCCTCCTGGGTAAAATGTATAGGAATTATTAAAGATCTGTATTTCCAATGATTCTAATTTAGTAGGTCCAAGGAGTCTGCCAAAAATCTGCCTTTTTAACAAGTTCAATGTAGGTGGTTCACAGAACACATTCTGAGAAACATTGAGTAGAAGGAAGTTAGCTAAGGAATTTCTAAAATGGGGGAAAGAGACCTCAAGCCCTTTACAATGTCTCTTCGGCTCTTCCTTCCCCCACTATACCCCCTTCCCCTTCCCCTTCCCTTATCTTCTCCCGCCTTGGAGGCACCACAGTTTTACCTCTCTGGCTCCAGTTTGGTCTTCTCCAAGTGAAGTCCTCCTATATCATCTTCTTTACCCTACATCCCACCCCCAATTCATCCAAGTTTTCCCACCAGTCTCTAACATAAAGCTCATGCTTCAGACAGCCCTGTCTGCACCTACAACACCTCCCACTTGCCCTTACTCTCTGCCTCCTGTTCAGAGCCCATCTCGGGTCCTCCTCTTCCAAGAAACCCTCCCTCATTATTCCCACCACCCTGAGATCCCCACTCCTTAAACGGTTTAGCATTTAACTCTACTTTGCATTATTCTCCTGGCCCCCTTGTTTTATTCTGAGCAGCTCTAAATAAGCTCTGAGCCCCTTGAGGAGCAGTGATCTCTCTTTCCTCATATTCTCTGTGACACTTAGCATACTACTAGACACATAGTAGGCACCAACTCAGCCTAAACTGACTGGCCGATTACTTAACTGACTTATTGAGGACGTCTAGATGAGATCACAGAAAGCAGCTCTGAAAGGGTGAGAACAAGTGTGGAGCTTATAGGTTGATGAACCCACTTAGGGGCTCTTGAGTAGCGTTGACCAATCTTTGAGGCTGTTTTAAATAATGAGCTGTTAAGTGGCAAGATAAAAGTAGAGTTCACAATAAAATCTAAAATGAATGAAAAGCAATGGGGAAACAGCTGCTGTCTCATGCTCTGTTGTCTCTTTGATGAGTTTCAATTAAAAATAGCCTTAATACATAAAATTCCCTGGCGAGTTCCCTTTATTGTCCCTTTAATGTGTTACTAAGGAGTTATTGGTATCATTTCATGGCTCCAGCACAAATGCCTCTAGGATTTATTGCTAGGTTCACATCTCTGCTCTTTTATAGATTTCTTCCAAGAAGGGCTTGAATACAGGGCTCCCATTATACGTCCCTTGTGGTAGTTTGGCTACAGCAAGCTGCATCAGCAAATGGCAATAAAGCTCACCAAGGCAACAACGATTACTCACCAGCAGAGTTTGATTTAGAGCAGAATGTTTCTAGAAAGATTCTGATGTAACCCTTTTACTTCCATCTCCCAAGAACATAGAAATGGAAAAATCAATTACAGCTCTCGGGTTTCATATGTTGCTGAGTTTTGCCATAGCAGGAGGCGGGATGGTAAAAAATACACACACACACACACACACACACACACACACACCCGCACACACACTTCTCTTTAGACAAAGCCATTTTGCAAATAACTAAAAAACAGAGTGCTTCCAAAAAAGGTGGTATGTTTAATTAAGACAAATTACAAAGAAGTACTATTAGAAAGACCTTATTTTTATTTTATTTAAGGGCTTAAAAAAGCTTAAATCACAAACTCTTAGTTATGTCAACAGGCTGTCAATAAAAATCAGTAGGCTGGGGTCACTAGAGTCACTAGCGCACTCATCAGTCCTGGGTCTTTAACCAGTGGCCATCGTCAAATCTCATTAGCTCGCTCTATATCCAGAGTGGAGACACCATCTATCAGTTACTGTTACTTCGTGACAAACCATACGAAAGAGAGCTTTAAATCCACCTGTGCTTTAAGCCTGGGAAAGAGAGGATAAATGTCCTTGGATATCAGCTCCAACAGAGAAAGTGTCTGCAGAAGGCAACAGGATGATTGTGTATGGGTTGGGCTGGGTGGCTGTTTTGTTTAAATTAACCAATGATTGCTGACTTCATTCTACAGACCTGACTTGCCCTTTCTGGATGTTTCCTAATCTCACTCTCCATAGAAGACCGAAAAATGAGTGTTGTGAAATTAGCACACGTTTAGTGACATTATAATTAGATAACTTTCCCCCTCGAAAGTCCAACTCCTGAATCACTAAACAGATGTGATGTCTGTTCAATGTTTATCTGACTGTAAAAGCAGAGAACAGAAACAATACACTCCTAATTATGCAATAGGGCATGACTCCCCTGACACACAGCCATCAGACACTGCCTTTCTTCATTTTAATACCCTCGGGTATTACAATTTAATAACTCCTGGTATTATTGCCCTTTCTTCTTTTTACAAAAATTAACAGATCATTTGAGCAAACATTTTATTCCCACCTTAGCCAACTTGTACTTATCTAAATGACTGCCATTCAGAATTGTATGATGGACCCCCTCCACCTACCAGATGCTCGGCAAAAGTCTTAGTTCATTAGATTGTCTAATGACCAACAGCAGTGCTTCCCAAACTTTATTGCATTTTCAGATCACCCGAGGATCCTGTTAAATTGTAGCTTCTGATTCAGGAAGTCTGCCGTGGAGCCTGAGAGTCTCCATCTCTAACAAGCTCCCAGGTGATGCTGATGCTGCTGATCTGAGATGCACACATTGAGCACAGATAACCTTGATAATCTTCTCTAAAATTTCCAACAGAAAATAGAAACACAGTTACGTAATTGCATGTGATTTGTTTCCTGAAAGATAACAATGATTATTTTTAAAGAGAGTGGATTTTAAACATGAATTTTAAAACACAGTAGTAATCTCCCTAAATGTTATCTCCATGGATAGACATCTTTTTAGATCTCAGAGAGGTCCTTTGAGGCCAAGGAGTATTGACTTCAGGAAGTGATCCAAGGCAGAACACACACAGATTCATTTAAAGCAAAGCTTAAAGCCAATAGTTATCCACAGCTGCACTATTGATGACTGCTTGGCTCTTCCTTTGCAGTAAATGTACATAAACAAATCGAAATATGCTCTCTTTATTTTTGAAAACCTCTTCCTGAGAATAGGATTCAAGTTCACGTTCTCACCTATAGCATCTGCTGTGCAAAGTTTATTTAAGTGTGACGTACTTAAATAAGATTTCTGAAATTACTAAAATTAACTCCATTCGAAATTTATTAGCCTAATATAGATTCAACTATGGAGATAAATGTCAAAGATTCACAATATTCTAGTTCACATTTCATGATTTTATGATCCTGTACTTAATAGCAACTTTCTTCTGAGGAGCTCATAACACCTCATATTCATTCTCCCAATAAACTTTTCTGAGTTTGTTAAGACAATGGGTCACATTATAAATTTCTGGATTTGCAAGGTTAATATCTAAAGGCAATATAATTTTTCTATAATTCGGGTAAGTAGATACTAAATAGAACATCTATGTTGAATATGATTCTCTTATTGAGTATAATTAAACTTTCCAAAAGAGTGGTTAACACCATTAGACTCACAGATACTAGCATAATTTCCTATACACACAAGGAACATTGTAATAAAACAGCTGAATATATTCATTCCACAGATAACTAACATCTGGAATAATAATAATAATAACTATTGTTTATAATAAATCATGGACTATTCTAAACATTTTACATATAAGTTGTTATTCTTTAAAACAACTTTATATGATAGATGTTATTATTACACCCATTTCACAGATAAAGTGAAATGCTGAGAGGCTGAATAATCAACCCAAAGTTATAAAACTAGTAAGTACTAAAGCCAGAATCCAACCAAACCCAGGCAGCCTAACTTTTGTGCTCAAGCTCTACCATATGCCAGACACCATCCTAGGCAATGATGATCAAAATTAAAGGTGCTTATGGGAATGGCAATGTGTTGTATTCACAGCATCTCCACTGATGCAGAGCTCACTTCTCCCTATCAGTAGTCATTATGTCCTTCTTTTCAGCTGAGCTCAAATTTGGCCTGACAGCCTTTCTCAACCCAGAGTTCCAAGGCAGCCATTATCAACTAGAGATGGTACATGAATCAAAATTTATTTGCCACGCCTGATTGTGTGCACAGAGCACAATCATTTCCTAATCTTTAAATACTTGTATTTCAAATGCTTATTCACAAGTTGGTATAGGTTGCACCAGGGAATTTTCAAATCAAAATTCTTTACAAATGCCCTATACAGGCTTTAATATTTCTTTAGCCTAAGAATTTGGGAAGGACACTTACCTGCCTGAAATCCTATATTATTTTTTAAATCTACTATCTATAGGAAAAATTAAAATTAGAATCCTATATCCTAAAAATGGGAATGATAGACACTGGGGACTACTAGAGAGGAGGAGATAGAAAGTGGGGAAAGGGCTGAAAAACTACCTGTTGAGTACTGTGCTTACCACCTGGGTAATGATTTCAGTTTATCCAAACCTCAGCATTACACAATATACCTTTGTAACAAACCCGCACATGTACTCTGCTCTAAAATAGAAGTAGAAAAAGAAAAAAAAAATTGAATCCTATGTCCTACAATATAAATACATTCAGATTTTTAAATTTTTGTTTAAAAAAACATACTGGAAAAAATATGAGATTACATTTTTACAATCTTGAGGGGAACAAACATTTCTCAAGCATGATGAAAGTCCACAAACAACATAGAAAGACAGATTTAACTACACAAAATTGCAAAACTTCTTTACAACCAGGATACTACAAGCAAAGTTAAAAAACAAATGACATCATTTCTGGATAGCTGAGATAATGGTGGCTACCTAAATCTGAATCTCTCCACACATCCTCCCAAAAACAACATAGGTCAAAAAGAAGAAAAAAGATACATACACAAATTCCACACCTTCATCAAAACCAGTAACACTACAAACTTTAAATTATCTGTAATTAACAAAAAAAAGTATGTACAGACACACTATACTAAATCTTCCACTACAAACCTTAGCAGAGATTGATCAGGGGAAAGAGGATCTCCAGAAAATCTGGGAGGAAGAGAGAAGAGGGGATTAAGCTAAAATAGCTCCCAGAAAGAGAAAGCCCATCTTCAATGTCAAAATACTGAAAGAGAGTTTTTGTGGATAAGAATACAGACAACAAGGAAGAAACTGAAAAGTGACATGAGATTCAGGGAGGCAGTTCTGGAAAGGCTGGGGAAGAAAAAGACAAAGGAAAAGTAGAGGTGATCTTTGGAGACTGCGTGGAGAATGCAAAAAGAAACAAGAGGGAAAGATTTAGGAACCTGCAAGACAAAAGAATACAAAAATAATCAAAGGACACACAAAATTATTAGGGCTAAATAATTCTTTATTATGGGGGGGGTGTCTATCTTGTGCATTTGTAGGATATTTGGCAATATCCCTGGCCTCTACCTACTAGATGTCATTAGCACCCTACCCCTAGATATGACAACCAAAAATGTCTCCAGACATTGTCAAATTCCCCTGAGGGGCACAGTCACATCCCATTGAGAACCACTGACCTAGAGCAATGATTTGTGAATTTCTGATTGGTTTGTTTGTTGTTTGAAGTCTCTTCTTTAGATGTTTTGCCTTTTTGTAGTAAACTTTTAAGGGGAAAAAAATAATGAAAATTAAGGAAGGAAAAGATATTTCACTCCTTCATTCATTTATTTCAAATTCAGTAAGAATTTGTTGAATGTATTGAAAGGTAACAGACATTGTGTAAAAGATGAATAAGTAAGGCAAGCACAACCCAAACTTTTATACTTTTCATATGACTTATTTAATTTAATATTATCATGGATTGATTAACATCTATATTTCTAAGAATTGCTACCACAATTATTTTTAATCTAGGCTCTTAACACACAAGCAAAACACTATATATGTCATTTTGCTACAAATGTTTAGAAAACTCACTGTGGATAACTATTTTTGGTGCTATCATTGAAATTCTCTTTGTACAGTATTGTTAGATATTGCTATGATAATGTTGTGTAACATATAACCATGAAATCTCAGTGGCATACCACGATAGGCATTTATTTAATTTGCACATCGCTGTGTGGGCCAGGGCCCAGCTGATCTAGCCTGGGCTCAGTTTGGGTGGCTCTGTTCCTTGTGCCCCTCACCCTCTTCCACCTATGGGCAGTTGAGAGGAGGCATATTCTTTCATGGTAATGGCAGAGGCACAAGAGAAACAGAATCACAAAAGAATTGGACTCAGAACTGTTACACTGTTGCTTCTGTTCTATTCTCTTCAGCCAGCACAATATCACAGGGCAGAGAAAATATCCTCCACTCACCGGAGTGAAGGGAACTGTAAATTCACATAGCAAAGGACAGAGACACAGCAAGGGTTGAAGGATTAGGGCCAATGCTACCATTTACCACAGCAAGAAAAAAACCTTAATTTTGTTTTCCTATTTCAAAGTTAAGATTTCCAGGCTGGGCACAGTGGCTCACTCCTGTAATCCCAGCACTTTGGAAGGCCAAGGCAGTCAGATCGCTTGAACCCAGGAGTTCGAGACCAGCCTGAGCAACATGGTGAAACCCCATCTCTACAAAAATAGAAAAATTAGCCAGGTGTAGTGGTGCACGCCTGTAGTCCCAGCTACTTGGGAAACTGAGGTAGGAGGATTGCTTGAGCCCAGGAGGTTGAGACTGCAGTGAGCCTTGAGCGTGCCACTGAATTCCAGCCTGGGTGACAAAGCATTACCCTGTATGAAAAAAAGAAAAAAGAAAAAAAAAGATTTCTGAACACAGACTCTTAATTAATCCAATAGCAGAGTAACAGTTTTCAACAATGAAAAAAATGAAGTCATCAACTTCAGAGGGATTATGATTTCAGTATGCTTTTTTAAGAACAGCAGCAATACCAAATTTATTTTTTTACAGCAATTCATTTCTAAAGACCAACATTTCAATGATAAATGCCAGCAAGTGACTTTTACTATCATCTATACTACACCTTTTAAAGCAATTTTAAGCAAGAAACTTTTTAGATGTCATTATTTATATTCTTTATTTGTTCTTAAAAAGAATTTTTCTGAAACATAACACTTCTTAAAATCAAATATGAATCCCTCAGATTTAGATTTCCACATTCTTTATACTCCAGGGGAAAAAAATAATTGGATTGTGCTTTCTCATTCGTGACCATTTAAATATTCAGTTTCTTAGGTTACATTTTAGTGTGTTTTTATGTTTTATTCAGGACACAATGTTCCAGCAAATATTACAAACCCAAATCAATGGCTTATACCGACATTAAATATGTCATTAACATGCTTGTTTCCAGGAAAGTTCAATGAGAAGACGTCAACAAACCTGCAGAGAAAGGCTTACTGCATTCAAAATAAATGATAGAAGAGGCACCAGAAATAACTTAAAACATTTAGGATGATCAAGAGGAGAAAAAGAAATGTGAAAATATCTAGCTGTCTTGGCAGACAAAAATTATCCCGATTTCCATATACACAGAGCTAGCAACAAAACAAAGTGTATGTCATTTTCCACAGCAATCACGCTGTTCCTTTCATCTCTGGGACTTAGATGTTCACAATGTAATGTGACTAACACCTTAGGTCCCTGGTCTCTAATGTCCGTGTCACCACAAGCCACAGCAGGATCCCACAGTGCAGCATTTCCAGAAAACAGCACTGAAAGATCAGCAACTCAGATAGAGGCACCAAAAAGAAGATACCATATGTCAGGTTATAGAATTTTTTCATCTCTTTTTCATTCATTCACTTACTGAACAGAGAACGTTTACTAGCCATGCCTTTGAAAGGTAACACATGTCCCACTGGCTGGGATTGACCTTGAAAATGAAGAGGGAGAGAAGGCTGGGGCTAGCCCAACGATGTTGAGCAAGTGAGAACTTCTTAGTATTCAGAAATAAGGGGGGGATGGCATCTGCTGAGGTGGCCTGTGAACTTTAGTCTGTAGAAAGGTTTGGCAATACACCTTTGGCCTACGGTGCTTTAAAGAAAGTTTCAGATTAGAGGAGGATGTGCTGGTGGCAGGGGGTCATGAACACTGACAGCAGAGAGAGGGGCCTGAAGAACTTGAAGAACAGACCAAAATCCCAGGTATAAACTCAATCACTTATACTCATCTGAGTTCATTTTTGAGGCTGTCTCATAATAATTCATATTCACAATGATGACCCAGAGTCACTCAGAAGGTATTGAATTGTGTTCAATTCACTCT
The DNA here is from genome assembly GCF_029289425.2 of Pan paniscus. Lineage (NCBI taxonomy): Eukaryota > Metazoa > Chordata > Mammalia > Primates > Hominidae > Pan > Pan paniscus. The sequence continues at coordinate 42,620,487 of NC_073253.2, read as the reverse complement.
TTTTAAAAATGCAAAATAAGTAAAATTCTTTTTTAAAAGATTTTAATGAAAAGTTGTTACATATTTTTAAGAGCTGTATTGAGGCATAATTAATGAACAATATAATCCATATATGTAAAGTGTACATTATTGGAGGTTTTGATATATGAATATATCTGTAAAACCATCCCAAAAATTATGAAAATGAGCATACTTATTACCTCCAAAAGATTATTCACAACCCTTTGTAATGCCTTTTTCCTGCATATCTCTGCCCCATGAACAATTTCTGGGCAACTACTGATCTGCTGTCACTGTAGATTAGTTTTCATTTTCTATAATTTTGCATAAATGGAATCATACACTATCTAATCTTTTTGTTTGGCTTCTTCCAGTCAATGCGATTGTTTTGAAATCCATCCATATTGCTGTGTGTATCAATAGTTAATTTTTTTCAAATTGCTGAATAGAATTCCATTATGTGAACATACTATAATTTGTTTACCCTTTTACCTGTTGATGGATATATTATAATTGTTTCCAGCTTGGGGCTATTAAAAATAAAGTTCTTGAAAACATTTATGTATAACTCTTGGTATGGAGATATGCTCGTTTCTCTTGGATTAATACCTTAGAAAGGAATGACTGGATTAGACAGTAGGTATATGTTTAACATTTTCAGAAATTATTTTTAGAAATTGTTTTCCAAACTGACTGTAGTATTTTCCATTTCTTCCAGCAGTAGATGAGAGTTCCAGTTACTTCATATCTATACCAACACATGGTAGAGAGTCAGTCATTTTCATTTTAGATATTCTAACAAGTCTGTAGTGGTATCTGAATGTAGTTTTAATTTGTATTTTCCTAGTAACGAATGAGGTTCAGCATATTTTCATGTGCTTATTTCCCATACATATATATTTTTTGGTAAAACTACTATCCAAATATGTTGTCCATTTTTTAATTGCGTTGTTTGTTTTCTTATTATTAGTCTTTGAAAGTTCTTTATATATTATTTGTACATGTCCTTTATCAGATATATGATCTGCAAATATTTCCTCCCCATCTGTGGCTTGTCTTTTTATTCTCTTTTTTTTCTGTCTTTTTTAAAATTTTTTTTTATTATACTTTAAGTTCTAGGGTACATGTGCACAACATGTTTGTCACATATGTATACATGCGCCATGTTGGTGTTCTGCACCCATTAACTCATCATTTAGCATTAGGTATATCGCTAATGCTATCCCTCCCCCATCCCCCCACCACATGACAGGCCCCGGTGTGTGATGTTCCCCTTCCTGTGTCCAAGTGTTCTCATTTTTCAATTCCCAACTATGAGTGAGAACAAGTGGTGTTTGTTTTTTTGTCCTTGTGATAGTTTGCTGAGAGTGATGGTTTCCAGCTTCATCCATGTCCCTACAAAGGACATGAACTCATGCTTTTTTATGGCTGCATGGTATTCCATGGTGTATATGTGCCACAATTTCTTAATCCAGTCTATCATTGATGGACATTTGGGTTGGTTCCAAGTCTTTGCTATTGTGAATAGTGCTGCAATAAACATACATGTGCATGTGTCTTTATGGCAGCATGATTTATAATCCTTTGGGTATATACCCAGTAATGGGATGGCTGGGTCAAATGGTATTTCTAGTTCTAGATCCTTGAGGAATCGCCACACTGTCTTCCACAATGGTTGAACTAGTTTACAGTCCCACCAGCAGTGTAAAAGCGTTCCTATTTCTCCACATCCTCTCCAGCACCTGTTGTTTCCTGACTTTTTAATGATCACCATTCTAACTGGTGTGAGATGGTATCTCACTGTGGTTTTGATTTGCATTTCTCTGATGGCCAGTGATGATGAATATTTTTTCATGTGTCTGTTGGCTGCATAAATGTCTTCTTTTGAGAAGTGTCTGTTCATATCCTTTGCCCACTTTTTGATGGGGTTGTTTGTTTATTTCTTGTAAATTTGTTTGAGTTCTTTGTAGATTCTGGATATTAGCCCTTTGTCAGATGAGTAGATTGCAAAAATTTTCTCCCCTTCTGTAGGTTGCCTCTGATGGCAGTTTCTTTTGCTGTGCAGAAGCTCTTTAGTTTAATGAGATCCCATTTGTCAATTTTGGCTTCTGTTGCCATTGCTTTTGGTGTTTTAGACATGAAGTCCTTGCCCATGCCTAAGTCCTGAATGGTATTGCCTAGGTTTTCTTCTAGGGTTTTTATGGTTTTAGGTCTAAGATTTAAGTCTTTAATCCATCTTGAATTAATTTTTGTATAAGGTGTAAGGTAGGGATCCAGTTTCAGCTTAGCCAGTTTTCCCAGCACCATTTATTAAATAGGGAATCCTTTCCCCATTTCTTGTGTTTCTCAGGTTTGTCTAAGATCAGATGGTTGTAGATCTGTGGTATTATTCCTGAGGGCTCTGTTCTGTTCCATTGGTCTATATCTCTGTTTTGGTACTAGTATCATGCTGTTTTGGTTACTATAGCCTTGTAGTATAGTTTGAAGTCAGGTAGCGTGATGCCTCTAGCTTTGTTCTTTTGGCTTAGGATTGTCTTGGCAATGCGGGTGCTTTTTTGGTTCCATATGAACTTTCAAGTAGTTTTTTCCAATTCTGTGAAGAAAGTCATTGGTAGCTTGATGGGGATGGCATTGAATCTATAAATTACCTTGGGCAGTATGGCCATTTTCACGATATTGATTCTTCCTATCCATGAGCATGGAATGTTCTTCCATTTGTTTGTGTCTTCTTTTATTTCATTGAGCAGTGGTTTGTAGTTCTCCTTGAAGAGGTCCTTCAGGTCCCTTGTAAGTTGGATTCCTAGGTATTTTATTCTCTTTGAAGCAATAGTGAATGGGAGTTCACTCATGATTTGGCTCTCTGTTTGTCTGTTATTGGTGTATAAGAATGCTTGTGATTTTTGCACACTGACTTTGTATTCTGAGACTTTGCTGAAGTTGCTTATCAGCTTAAGGAGATTTTGGGCTGAGACGATGGGGTTTTCTAAATATACAATGATGTCATCTGCAAACAGGGACAATTTGACTTCCTCTTTTCCTAATTGAATACCCTTTATTTCTTTCTCCTGCCTGATTGCCCTGGCCAGAACTTCCAACACTATGTTGAATAGGAGTGGTGAGAGAGGGCTTCCCTGTCTTGTGCCAGTTAAGGATCTTTTGAAAAGAAGAAGTTCTTAGTTTTAGTGAAGTTCAGTTTAATTTGTTTTTTTATATATCATGTTTTTGGTGTTTCATGAAGAAATATTTGCCTAATTTTGCCAGGTGCAGTGGCTCACGCCTGTAATCCCAGCTGTTTGGGAGGCCAAGGCAGGCGGATTGCTTGAGCTCAGGAGTTCAAGACCAACCTGGGCAAAATGAGGAAATCTTGTCTCTACTAAAAATACAAAAAATTAGCTGGACATGATGGTGTGCTCCTGTAATCCCAGCTACTTGGAGGGCTGAGGCAGGAGAATCTCTTGAACCTGGGAGATGGAGGTTGCAGTAAGCCAAGATCACACCACTGCACTCTAGTCTGGGTGACAGAGTGAGACCTGTCTCAAAAAAAAGGGAAGGGAAAGGAAGGGAAGGGAGGGGAGGGGACGTGAGGGGAGGGACGGGGAGGGAAGGGGAGGGAAGGGGAGGGAAGGGGAGGGAAGGGAAGGGCCTAATTTAAGGCCAGAAAGAGTTTTCTCCCCATGTTTTCTTAATCACCAAATCAATCTGGTTCAACTTTTATGTAACAAAGCTGAGTTGTTTTTCAGTTGCCACAGACCGCCCCCAGGCTGAAGGTCATGTAACCTGAGCATACCCAGATGAACCAAGCATGCAGCGATGAGCAGAACATAAGTGCTTGGACCAAGAAACAGGGGCCAAATTAAGATGCAGAAGGCAAATGGCAGGATCAAGGATTCAATCAGATCAAGCCCTGGTGTCACCCCATTGTAGAAGCCAGTCAAATTAGACCTCCCAGCATCACCTCATTGCAAGATCCAATCACATCATGCCTCATTATCCTCTGCCTATAAAATCTGCCCTGAACCCCAGCTCCAGATTTGAGCCAGGCACTGATCTCTTTGCTCAACAGCCTTGCCACAAACTTTTCTTTGTACAAAAACCTAGCGCTTCAGTGTTTGGCTTTCAATTGTGTACTGGCAAATGGACCCAGCTCAGTTCAGTGACAGTAAGAGTTTTTAGTTTCAGGTTTTACATTTAGGTCCGTGATCCCTTTTGAGTTAATTTTTGTGTATAATATCAGGGGTTCTTTCATATCCCATTGTAACACCACCATTTTTTGAAATGAGTATCTTTCCTCCTTGAATTGTCTCTGCTATTTAGTCAAAATCAGGTTGACCCCATATGTGTAGTTCTATTTCTGGACTCTATATTCTGTTGTGCTGATCTATTTGTCTATTTTTATGCCAGTACCATACTGACCTTGATTACTATAAGACTTTAAAATCTTATAAGGTAGTGTTAGCCTTCTACTTTCTCCTTTCTAAAGTTCTTTGGCTGTTTGCATTTTCATATAACTTTTAGAATCAGCTTGTCAATTTCTACATAAAATTTTCTGGAATTTAGATTGATAGATTGCATTGAATCTATCAATCAATTTGGGGACAATTGAAATTTCTAAAATACTGAGTCTCTGATCCATGAAGACATTATCTCTCTCTGTTTGTTTAGGTCTTCTTTAATCCCTCTCACCAATATTTTATAGTTTTCAGTGCACAGGTCTTGCACATCTTTTGTCAGATTTATCCCTAAATATTTCATGATTTTCATGATTTTAATTCTATTATAAATAATATTATTTTAAAATTTTAATTCCACATTATTTGTTGCTAGTAAATATAAATGCAATTTTAATTGTATATTGATCTTGTATCCTGCAAACTTGCTAACTTACTTATTCATTCTAGTGACTTTTTTGTAGAGTCCATAAAATTGTCCACATAGATGATCTATGAATAAAAACTAATTTACTACTTCTGTTCTAATCTAGACGTTTTTATTTTTTTTCTTGCTTTACTGAATGGACTACAACCTCCAGTTCAATAGAAGTATAATAACAGATAACCTTGTTTTGTTTCTATCTCAGGAAGAAAGCATTTTAAGTATGATGTTAGTTTTGTTTTTCATAAATGTCCTTAATCAAAATGAGGATGTTTCTCTTCTATTCCTAGTTTGCTAAGATTATTTTTTTAATCAGGAATGGTTATTAGACTTTGTCAAATGCTCTTTCTGCATCTTTTGAGATGATCATATGATTATTATTTTTAAATTTGTTTTAATATGGTGAATTATTTTCATTAATTTTCAAATGTTAAACCAATCTTGCATTCCTGGGATAAACCTCTCTTGGTAATGATACATATTCCTTTTATATATTGTAGGGTTTGATTTTCTATATTTCATGAAGAATATTGGTTTTGTCAAGAGTTGAACTGAGTTGGAGAGTGCTTAGCTTCTGGATGTCAGAGTAGCCATTAAGACAAACCAAGATGAAAATAACATTGAAGCCTTGAATCCAAGCTTGTCCAATCCATGGCCCACAGGCTGTGTGTGGCCCAGGATGGCTTTGAATATAGCCCAACAAAACTTGTAAACTTTCTTAAAACATTATGACATTTTCTTGCTTTTTTTTTTTTAGCTCATCAGCTGTCATTAGTGTCAGTGTATTTTATGTGTGGCCCAAGACAATTCTTCTTCCAATGTGGCCCAGGGAAGCCAAAAGATTAGACACCCCTAACTGAATCACTTACTGCAATAGTATAAGCAAGAGGCCAAACAGGAGAAAGTGCTGGTTCCCTCAATGTCCCCTTTTTGCCCTATAGAATGACATCCAGTTGGGGTCAGATGTCTCAGCATGGACTGAGGGACATTGTCTCATGGTCAAGGGCTCGCCATATAAAAGGCTCCTACCATTCTATGGGACCCAGAGGGTGGGGAGGGAGGGTAAAGGGGAAGGACCAGAGTAGAAAAGTACTGAGTACTGAGTCAGAGTGGGGAAAAGTGTCTTCAAATCCTCCCCAACTCCACTTTCCAATGAGGAGGGAGGTCTTGGCAGCGATGTCCCAACCAAAGGCCTCTCCAAGTGGCTAGCCAAGGGGCCTGAGTCCTGGACTGCAACTCCCTTCAGAAACTTCAGTGCAAGTCTGGTGTTGGGAGGGCAGCTTTCCTCATGAGACCTGCTAGATAAAACCTTTGTAATTACCTTGGTCAGCCCTAAAAGATCATACATAGAATTTTGGCCAGAGCCAGGCTCCAGATTTGTGATTTTTTTTTTCCTTGTAATGTTTTTGTCAGGTTTTGGTATCAATGCAATTCTAGTTTCATGAAATGAGTTGGAAAGTACTTTCTCCTTTCCAATTTTCTGGAAGAGTTTGTGAAAATTCGTATTGTTTCTTTCTTAAATGTTTGGTAGGATTTACCATTGAAGTTATCTGGTACTGAATTTTTCTTTGCGGGATGTTTTTCACTACAAACTCAAACTTTGTAGATATAGGGATATTTAGGTTATCTATTTCTTCTTGAATGAGCTTTAGTAATTTGTATCTTTCAAGGAATTTGTCCATTTCATCTATATTGTTGAATTTATTGGCAAGAAGTTGTTCATGGTATTCCCTTATTATCCTTTTAATATCCCTGTAATCTGTAGTGACGCCACCTCTCAATCCTAATCAGTCTGGCTAGAGGTTTATCCATTTTATTGACCTTTCAATAAGCTTTTGGTTTCATTAACTTTTCCCTATTATTTTTGTCTTCTGTGTCATTCAATGGTGCTCTGATAATTATTGTTTCCTTATTCTGCCTATCTGTATTTTATTTGCTCTTCTTTTACAGCTTTCTTAAGGTGGAAGCTAAGGTCACTGATTTGAGAACTTTTTTCTGTTCTAACACAGTTATATAGCACTGTATTTTTTTCTCTAAGTCCTGCTTAAGCTGTATGCCACAAATTTTGATATGTTATATTTTCATTTCCTTCAGTTCAAAATACTTTCTAATTTCTCTATTAATTTCTTCTTGGACTCACAGTGTATTTAGAAATGTTTCTTTATCTTCCAAATGTTTGGGGATTTTACAGATATCTTTCAGTTGCTTTCTAATTTCAGTCACTTGTGGTCAGAGAGCATAATGTGTGTGACTTGAATTATTTTAAACGTATTGAGATTTGTTATGTGGTCTAAAATATGCCCTGCCTTGGTGAATGTTCTGTGTACACTCGAAAGAATGTGTATTTTGCTGTCATGAAGTGGAATGTTCTAGAAATATCAAAAAGGTCAAGTTGGTTGATAGTATTAGTTAAGTCTTCTATATTCTTACTGAATTTTAGTCTACTTATTCTAGCAATTTTTGAGATATGACTGTTGAACCTGTCAATTATAGTTTCTGCTGATATGCCTTCAAGTTTCCTAGTCTTTTCTTCTGTAATGTCTAATCTGCCACTAACACAATTTAGTGTGCTTTTGGTCTTATTGTTGCTTTAATCTCTAGAAGTTCAATTTGGGTCTTTTAAAAATATCTTTCATATCTCTACTTAACATGTTCAACCTTTCCTTTAGCTTCTTGAACAGATATAGTTATTGCTGTTTTAACGTCTTGGTCTAGCATTTCTAACATTTGTGTCAGTTTGGGGTCAGTTTCTACTGACAGATTTTTTTTTTTCTTTTTACCTAATTGCAGGTTGTATTTCGTATTTATCACAATCTGGGACATGGTTAAGTTACTTGGAAACTTCAAGTCTTGCTTTCAGGCTTTGTCAGGCAGGACCAGAGTAGCATTTAGGATACAGCTAATTTTGCTGTGCTACTGAGAGAAAATACTTCTTAATACTTCACTGGATACCCTGTGAATTACAACATTTTCCACCACCGCTGGTGGGAGCAGGCACTATTCCCTGTGCCATGTGAGCCCGAGAGGTTGCTCCCTCTAATCATTCTGAGTGGTTATTCCCAGAGCCCAGTTGGGTTTTACATATGCATGAGCTGATCAGTACTCAGCGGAATGCTTGAGGGGACCCTATGCATGTCTCTTGAGTTCTCTGTGCATCTCTCTTTCTCTGGTACTCTGTCCTTGAACTCCAACCACTTGGCTTAACTTACCTGGACTTCCAGCTCCAGCCCCTAGACTCAGGGAGGCTGCCAAGCTCTGTTCTGGATTCTTCTCCCTGTTCCACAGCCTAGACACTGTCTCAAGACAGTAAGCTGGGGCAACTGTAGGGTTCGCCTTGCTTGTTTACTGTCTCTCAAAGGTCACTGTTTTGCCGATCTGATGTCCAATATCCTGAGAACCATTGTTTCATATACTTTGTCCTATTTTTTACTTATTTCAGGCAAGAGAGCAAATCTAATCGTTATTACTTCATCATGACCAGAAGCAAAGGTCCAAAATTTGTCAAATATTTTAATGTCAGCAAAATAGTTTGTTTTTTTAGTATAAATGTATTTTTAAAATCTACACTGCACTCAAGTCTACTTATTTTTCAATTTTGGCAGATAAAACCAGGTTTTCATATAAGCTGTTGTTCATCATGAGACTGTCCAGCTGTAAATACTAGGAAATAATGGACTCTGAACTAAGAGTTGTATAGGTCTAGATACACATTTTCAAGGAGCAATAACAAGAGATCAATAAACAATTAACTTTTTTGAGGAGTCGACATTTTAGATGTTACCAAACTGTTGAACTTTGAATGTCTTCACTAGAGTGGCATCTAACAAAAACTAAGGAAACCTCTGCATGTGGGCACACACCCCTTTAGGGAGCCTTTCTTGGCTTAATTCATTGACTCAGTACAATTTATTGAGCTCCTATTGTCACAGGGTCCTTAGGGTGTCGCTTCACCAACTGGAAATCTCTGTGGCCAGCAGTGCCTCTACTTGGGTTTTGCTTGTGCCCGCTGGCTCATTCTGCCCACTCAGTCCAGCAGCTGCACTCAGCTTGCGCTACTGGCCCAGATCCCATACCTGCCAAGGGTGAGCCAGCTGCAGAGCAGTGAGAGGTGTGTGAGTGAGTGAGTGCAGGGTCTGGCCACTGTGTACAGCCAGGTGTACCAGCTATAGCAGGGCAGGCAGCTCCAGCTGCCAGCACAGGTGCTGGCTCCATGTAAAGCTACAGCTGGACCAGACATACTGCAAGCAGCTTCCGCTGTGGGCACCAGCGTCTGGACATGGAGAACGCAATGGTGCCAGAAAACTCAAAGACACCAGGAACTGCAGAGCCCCAAAGAGGGTGTTACAGCATGCCACGGCCCTGGCTTGGGGAGCTCCAAGGTCTAGGCTCCCAGAAAGGTGGCAGCTCTTCTCTCCTTCTCATCACCTGCAAGGTGGTGAATAGGGAGCATGTTTCAGCCCTGTTTATGTTACAGCTCTTTCAATCTCACCTTTCAGTGGGTCCCAAGTTCTTGTCCCTCATCCAAGAAGAATGAGGTATACAGATAACTGGAGGGTGAGCAAGGCAGTGAGAACTTTACTGAGTAACAGAATAGCTTGCGGGAGACCTGAAGTGAGTGGCTCCTTTCTGCAGACAGGTTGTCCAGCTCTCAACGGAGAGGAGACCTGCAGTGGGTAGGTCCTTTCAGCAGGCAGGTAATCCCAATGAGTGTGCAAGTCTGACTGAGTCTGGGATTTTTATGGGCTCAGAAGGGAGGAAGTGCATATTGAATGGACCATGGGTGGCCACGGGCAGGCCTGGAAAATGCACCATAAGTTCTCGTCCTGGGTCACGGACCCCACCTGGAACTGGCAGCCTGGCCCCAAGGCTGCAGGTCATCCCTGGCTCGAAGGTGGATCTTCACCAGGGACCCACCCCTTCCCTCCTAGAAATCTGTCTGCCTCCTGCAACTATCAACATGCTCTCCATGGTGCCCAGACTGCTTGCACCAAGGGGCACCTACAGGCCTGCACCGAACTGCCCTCAGCAGCCCCCAGCCTCCCTCCCTGAGCTCACTGGTGCCCAAAGTTTCAGAGGGGGCTGAGGCAGTGTGAGGGCTGGTTGCAACAATGCCTGGGCTTGGCTTCAACTTTGCTCTGAAATTGGAGCAGGCACCAGGAGCAGGGAGAGGCCAGGGAGCAGGAGTGGGCACTTCTGAGCCTGTGGAGAAGGAGAGCTTCCTGGGCTCCCTAGAGTGCAGGGATGCCTGGATCTGGAGCCATGGCTGGGCAGCTGCAGCCCTGCCCAGGATCACAGGGCTCCCATCCCACCAACTCAGTAGGGGGCGAGGCTTCTGCCTGTTCCCAGGCCCTGCCAGCTCCATGGAGTGTACAGCCCCAACCATGCCTCCCCTGCTGCAGTTGGCATTCCCACAGCAGCTGCTCCAGATGGGCCACTGCCACCATCACTACTTACGTGTCAGTGACTATTCAAGGTCCTAGAGATAGAGCAGGAAATAAGACAAGGATCTCAATCTTCATGGAACTTTATTTTACCCACAATAAGAAAACATTCAACAGCTCTGTTAAGAAAAAATAGATCAGAGTAAAAGAGTAAAGAACGTCTGTAGATAATATTTTAAATGGAGCTATCATGGACAGCCTCTATAAGAAGGTTACATTGGATTTAAGAGAAATGAGAAAGGAAGCCATGCAAGATTCAGCGAAGAGTATTCGGTGAAAGGAAATAGAAAGTACAAATACCCTGTGGCAGAAATGAGTTGGGTTTATTTTAACATTCTTTTTTAATAAAAATGTAAATTCTTTCCAATGAGTACAAGCCAAGGTTTAATTTAATATTCTGATAGAAATATAATCTAAAATCAACAGTAACTACACTACTTAATGTTGTTTACCTACATGCATTCATTCATATTTTCATTCATATCATAAACTACATATCAAGCACCCTGCTGTGTATGGAAATGCAAAGATGTGTTGCCCCAAAAAAATCCTCACATTCGGTGGCAGTGAACTGAGATCGCAGCTTTGCATTCCAGCCTGGGCAACAAGAGAGAAACTCCATCTCAAAAACAAAAACAAAAACAAAAAAAAACCCTCACATCCACAACTTAGTAGGAGAGGTTTTAAGACATGTATAATAAGCAATGATTGTAACAGTGGGGATAATGGGTCTTCCAGTTTAAGACCCCAAAGGAAATATTAATTCTGAGAGGTCAGACCGTCTTGCTCACATCTGAATGGCCCCCTGGGCCCTATGTAGGTGAAAGGTAAGAAAGTGTGCTTAGGCATGAAAGAGATGAGGGGCAGCATGATTTGTGTAAAGTTGAGAAGTAGCAGTTGAAAGAGAAGAGCAATTTTTCACAGATCAAAGAGCATGCCCTTCTGCACTGCCCCTCTGGGTTCATGCCCAAGTTCTTAGGAAGAAGAGATACATACAAAGGTAAAAAGGTATTTACTGCTGACATCTCTTTAAGAAACCAGAGCATCAGGCTGTGATTCTTGGAGAAGTAGTTTACACTGGGTCCTCCTTCACTGAAGTGACTACTGCCACTTTAACAGGGAATAGAAATGGGGAGAGAGATGAAGCAGCCAGAGCCACCATGAACAGAGACCCAGACCCACATCCACCAAGGCCAAGAGTCAGAGCAGACCCAATGTGCCACACGCGGGAAAGGAGGAAAGGCTGTTGTTGCCAGGAGGGCTGTGCTTATTAGCACACAGGAACATCCCTGGGGACTCCCTAAATGAGTACCTGAATATGTCCTAATGCAAATACGTGACTCTGGAACTATATATCCGGTGGTTATGATCTTAGACCAGCTGCTCACTAGCTGTATTATCTCAGGAAATTATTAAACTTCTCTGAACCTTTTTTATATATATATTTTTTAAGTAGGGGTAACAATAACACTGTGAGGTGTTAGGATTTTTGTGAGGTTTAAAGAGCATGTGGTAAATGCTTAAACAATAATAGCTAATTTTAAATGCAATTACCATTATTAATGTTATTATTATAAGGAATTTTAGGAGACCTGGAATTCCCAAAAGTTGGTGAATAGCAATAAAAGAAATACTGCTTAGAAAATGTTATTAGGATCCAATTCTACCCTGAAGCTGTTATGCCCTGGGAAGCGTGGGGTAACATTAAAACTAAGTACGTGGCTTTGGACAATTTATTTAAGCTCCTTCAGCCTCAGTTTCTTCATCTGCACAACAGTCTTAGTGACATTTGCCCTTGTCCCTCACAGGGTTGTTACCAGGTTCTTTCCAACAATAGGCATGGAAGGAGCTTTGCAAAGAGCTGTTCAATATCACTGATGCCCAGCTGTCATTACTGTCACCAGCTCTGCCGTATGCAGCTCTGGGGTCTCAGAAATCTCATTTTGGGGCTATTTTTAGGTCTATAAGATGCAGCTGCTCAGAGTCAATTGCTATACGAGTAGAATATTCTATGAACCACCTGTTAAGGCTGCCCCATGCAGAAGCCCTGGGACTAATCATCCCCTAGCTCCTGACTCGTGCAGCTCAAGAGACCAAAGGTAAATGTCTTTTTCCCACTGTTTCACTGTATTTACTTCCTGTTGCCTGACTACCTGCCTCCAGCATCAGTAATAGCCTCTGAGCCCTTGAGTATATTTATTTTCCATCTGCTCCCTCCCTTCTTGCAATAACAGTAATACACCCCTAAAGATCCAGGTCCTGGAAATTACAGCCCAGAAAAGCATTCAAAACAGTGGAAGTATAATTTTTTCCCTCAAATTCTCACACACTGAATAATGTAGTGATAACGCTCAGAACACAGCAAAGCACAATTTAAACCGGTGGGCTCCCTTGTCTTGTATGTACGATGGTACATACATATGAGAGGTGACCATTGTCCATGTTTCTTCTGGTCCAGAGGTAAGAAATAATCTGAGACTCCCTTAAGAAGTATGTACCTCCCAATAACTGCCCCTAATGGGATGCACCAACTGCAGTGGGCACATGAAAGCATTTTCACTTCCTTCTCAGCCCATCTCTACAGATCTCCATGAAGCAGACTCCTCTCATCAAGCTTCAGCCCAAAGATATCTCTAGAGAGAGAGAAATGAAAATGCCTAAATACACTCTGAGGCTTGGAATGAAAGAGGCAATACTGATTCTAAGAAGGAATTTAAATCCAGCTAAGAGATAAAAAGATGTGGACCTTAAATAAAATTAAAATTTAGAGTTTATAAGAGAAGAGAAATTTGAAGAAGAATAAAAAATGCAAAAAGGGAGAATGTGAAACCTTAGAGATTTGAAATATGGGAGAAGGCATGACAAGCCAAAAGAAATTTATGTTTATATAGTTTGAAGGAAACACTAAAAGTAATGGTGCAATTATCTGGGGGTAGAAAAAAAATACAAGAAGGAAAAAACAGGATGATAGCATTCATGGCCAGAGGTGCTGAGAACAGTAGAATTTGGAATGGAATATAGATGGACAGGGAGGGCAGATTCATAAGAAGTTCTTTTCAATCATTCATGATATTGAAAGAAACATGAGACAACCATTCCCCAAGAAAGGACAGGCTTAACTTTCAAGAGGAGGGATTTAGGATAGACATTAGAAAATAGCCTGGGTATAAGCATTGTGGGGAAAATGTGGAAATCCCATCTTTGAAGATATTAAGAAATAAGGGTAACTACTATCTTTTAGTAGTGGCTTAAGGGCAAACTGGATACCTGGGATACCTGAGCTTTCACAAATGCATCCATCCATACGCAGCTATGATTCTGTGTTGAATTTTCTCGAATCCAATTCCCTCTTCACCACAGTATAATACACAGAGATTTTCTTAGAAGTCTTTGTTATTTACTGGGCTTACCTGTCCTTAATCAGCATCTTTAATGTATTGCATCTCCCTGATCAGTATCCCGAGATCCCCTTAAAAATGTTTTACTTAGCTTTTCAGGGGCATGATTCTGTCATTTCTCTAGTCAGCACTGTCTGGCACATAGATAGTACTTGATAAACTGTCCCTGGACTATTTTCCATTCTGAGAAGTGAAGAAAACCACTACAATAAAATAAAGCAAGAGTCAAGGAAGCCTCACCAATGTCAAAGAAAAACAGATTGTTTTCTGTCTCTTCCACAGAAAGCCGGTTGATAAGAGTCCTTGAGTTTCACCCATGTGACGGTTTTTATGTGTCAGTTTGACTGGGCTAAAGGATGCCCAGAAGACTGGTGAGACATTAGTTCTGGGTGTGTCTGTGAGGGTGTTTCCAAAAGAGATTAATGTTTGAATCCATGGGCTGAATAAAGAAGATCCACCCTCACCAATGCATGTAGGCACCATCCAATCTGTTGAGGGCCCAAATTGAACAAAAAGGAGGAGGAAGGGTGAATTCACTCCCTCTGTTTGAGCTGAACATCCATCTTCTCCTGTCCTTGGACATCAAAGCTCCTGATTCTAGGCTCTTCAGACCTCAGAGCTTACACTAGCAGCTCCCTCCCCACCCACTTTCCCCTCTTCATCCCCTGCCCCCAATTCTCAGACCCTTGGACTCCCACTGGGAGTTATACCATCTGCTCCCCTAGTTCTCAGGCCTTTGGATCTGTACAACACCAGCTCCTGGTTCTCCAGCTTGCAGACACCAGCTTACAGAACTTCCCAGCCTCCAAAATGGCATGAGCCAATTCCTATAACAAATCTCTCTTTTCCTTCCCCCCATCTCTCTCTATAGATAGATATATACAAATTTATAAAATAAATTTGTTCTCTGCCAATATTTAGAAGGGAGAACTGACATATTAGGGTACTGATTGTCTGACTCAGATTCAACTTTATTCCACTCTTGAACACTCCAATCTGGAGTGCCTAAAGTCACCCAGAGAAGATTCTTTGGGTCCTAGAAGGTGAGTGAGTGCTACTCAATAAAGATTGACACAGAGCTCCAGACCTCAGACCAGGCAGCACCCTGGTTTTCCAAATGCCAGTCAATCACATGTCATCTCCAAGATTTTGTCATATCTGCATATCATCCATTCGTATCACCATTAATTACTTAATATTCGCCTCTACATTGTCTGTAAGTAAACCATCCTGGGTTTTTGTTTATACTTGTCCTAAGTCATAACATGTGAGAAATTATAACTTGAGGATGTGCTGTTCACTTATACCTTAAATAATACAACTTTAAAAATAAAAATATGTATGAATGAGCCACCTACTATTTCCCCAGTGATAGGAAACCCCAGTGATTCTGCCCAGGGTTACATTTCAAGTTACAGTCCAGCCATTCTCAATCTTTTTTTCTTTCCACCAAGATATACATAGATGGCATTGCCATGGCCAGCACAATCTCATGTGAGTGTCTGAACTTCTGGGCAACTTCTTGTGGAAAACCTGGAGCCCTACCCTATTTTTTTCTTATTCGAGGAAGTATATCAGAATACAAGTGAGTGAACATAATTATAGGGATAACCATGAAACCACTAATTTGTGGAAAATAATATCTTTCTCACATTGCTGCTGAGAGGCCAAAATGAAACAATGAAGCATTTAGCAGGGCGCTTAGCACATAGTAGGCACTCAATAATTTGTTCCTCTTTGTTTACATGAATTACTCAACAACTTCAGTGATTTTTGCTCAGTTAAAAAAAAATTGATGTGATCTCATTACCAAAGGTTACTGTGTCTGCAGACCATGGCCATCCCTTACACCAGCAGGAGCTGCTCCAAGAAGAAGGTGGTCATCTCCCCTAAGGAACACTTTCTCCTGGTCTCCAGGAAATTATTTTTCTATTAATTCAGGGCATCATGAGTCCATATTTATTTTTTATTTACTTCACAGCTAAGAAAATTGAGATCCGCATAATATCTTTTCCTTCCAGAACCTTATCTTATTACTCTAAGTAGAAGAATTACCTTGGTTCTAACAGGCTAGTGGATTCTATAGAAATCAACTATTTCGGAAAAATATGAGTTTATGTTGGCTACTTAGGAAAGATAAAAGAGTTATCCCGTTTTCCATAAGAAATAGGAAATAGAAATAAAAGAAATAAGAATGTAAGAAATAGGAAAAGGTAAATATACTGATAGGGATAACCATGAAACCACTAATTTAAGGGAAAAAATACCTTCCTCACATTGCTGATGAGGGCCAAAATGAAACAATGAAGCATTTAGCAAGGTGTAATATATGAAATAGGAAAATAAATAGGAAAAATACATGTTTATTGAAAAAATGTTCTTTAAAAGGCACTGTGATAAGAGCAGTGGAGGAATACAAAAACATTCTTTTTATCAAGTCGTTTACAGTCTAGTAGAGAAGACAAAACATGTATAATATGAAGGAAAATTAGGTAAATGTCATAACATTTAGCTTCTAACATTTTGTCATGAAACTACTTCCAGAGCTTTAGGTTGCTCATTCCTGTTCCCGGGTTTCTGAACCCATTTGGAATCTTTATTGACTACTCCAAAGTATGCATGGTTAAGTAATATTGGACCAGTTAAATTTTGTCATGGCACAAGACATCTTCAGACATAAAGCCGACACATCTCACATCTCATTGCTTCCTGTGGCAGATCTAACACCTGAGGATGTCTGAGGGTCTGGATGTACAGCAGACCCAGCTCAGCCATGGAGTCACTTCACCATGGAGGGGACTAACAATTACAAAAGGTGGAGGTTGCTTGCATGCTAGAGAATCAGTAATAAACTCAACTCTTGATTAAGTATTTTAAAAACTTCTGTAGTAAGAGCTATTCCACAAAAATATTTTTACAGTATTATAAACATTGCTAAATATAGCTCTCTTAAGTCATGTGACATCTTTTCTCTAAATTTGCTCCTGATATTGTTATATTGGGTTTTAACTTCAGGAGCATTTTGTGAAATACTTACATCATAGGTGAGAAAGTAGACAAACAGCCAAGGGGAAAAAAGAAAACTTTGAACTGAGCCCAAGAGAAAACGTTTAAATATTTGAATATAGTGGTATTCAAGGTTCCTTCTGAAGGGGTGGAGGAGAGTGAAATAAAATAAGGTGACTTCTAGAGACAATACCTATGTCCTTTGGGAGTAGCTCAGTGTATCAGAAAACACAGGCTCCAAAGATGGGCAGAATGAACTTCCAATTCCAGTCCTATCACTGACTTATGATCTTGAGCACATTCCTTCACCTCTATCTGTGATCCTTGCTTCCCTCACTGGAGCACAGCGCTCATAAAACCTACTTCATGGAGCTATTACAAGGATTAAATGAGATTACACATATAAAGCACCCGCACAACAGCATTCACAAATATTTGTTCCCTGCAGTTCCCTGCAATGTGAAAGATTGAGATGTGGCCTGCCAACTGCTCTGGGAGGGCCCTATTCATTCATTCAGAATTACTTTTTGAACACCAGTAGGTATAAGTAATTGTGCTAGCACTAGGAATATAATAATGACTAAGACCCTCAGGAGCTCCCATTTCCTATCATTCTAGGAATTTTAGGCCCTGTCTTCCATTAGAGAATGTCCTAAAGATGGAGAAAGCACTGATAGAGAATGGGTATGCACAAAGACATGCAGCTTAAACTTCAGTGGCAGATCCAGAATTTGAGCTCCTCTCCATAATCTGTTTTTACCTCTCAGTGCATTAAAATCCTACTTAAGTGAAGAGAGAAAAGGTAGAGAAATGCAAGTGTTAAGTGAGTGATTTAGGTTGTTAGGAGTACGATCTGTAGTGGAGGTGAGGAGCCAGAGGAAAGGCCCACGCAGAAAAAATAAGCCAATTTTGACTACTTCCACAGTCCTTTTTATAATAGTTTTTTCTCTTTTTGTTGAAATTGCAGTTGATTTGGATGGCAAGATGGTAGAACAAATCATGAAGTGACAGGTAGGAGAAGAAGAGCATTTTGGAAAGGAAATAGTTCATGAGTCTCTGAGACATGTAAGTCAGTATTTCCCTAAGTACTGGGGTGCACATCAAAGATTCTTACACGAATGAAGGGCCTGCAGAACCCCAAAGAGACTCTCTAACAAATACTACTAAGTCCCCTGAAAACCACCAACTGCACTAAGGCTGCAGAGTTAGGTATGTGCTTTGATTCCAGCAGTACAATGCAGTGTAAAGAAACCTAGATCTGCTAATTTTGTATTTTTTGTAGAGACGGGGTTTCTCCATGTCGATCAGGTTGGTCTCGAACTCCTGACCTCAGGTGATCCCCCGCCCCACCTTGGCTTCCCAAAGTGCTAGGATTACAAGCGTGAGCCGAGAGTGGTGGCCCATGCCTGTAATCCCATCTACTCAGGAGGCTGAGGCAGGAGAATCACTTGAATCCAGGAGGCAGAGGTTGCGGTGAGCTGAGATCACACCATTGCACTCCAGCCTGGGCAACAAGAGCGAAACCCCGTCTCAAAAAAACAAAAACAAAAACAAAAAAACCTAGTTCTAGGCTCAGTTTAACATATTTCTGGGGTATGCATCTTTGAAGTAAGTAGCTTAATTTCTCTGAGTTTCACCTGTAAAGCAGTAGGGCTAGCCTGCTCATATCAAAGGATTAGTAAGGAAATGGAAGGAAACTGTGTTTTAAAAATTCTTTGTGTTGTATTGCCTTGACTTCTTCAAGGTGATGAGATTCTCAATAGTGAAGATAAAATGCCCAGAAGCCAAGAGATTTCTTGAACCAGCTCTGTTGGAAGCACCATTCAGAGAAGAACCACAGTGTTATTTTAGAGTCCTCAATTATATCATAACTTGCCTTATCTGTATAGCTGGAAAAAAATAAGCACGTCTAAGGTGTTCTATTGGCCCAAGACTCTTGGTTACAATATTCTGTGGATCCTAGACAGATCCATGTAAGCAGATGTCCCCTAAACCCTTTCTTGTGAAAAAATAATACATTTTTATACAAGAGAGAGGAGATGGGGCCTCATCAGGGAAACTGACAAGGCCTACTCCAGGATATAGTATTACTCTTTCAGTTGATCAACTCTTGACATTTTGGAAGGCAGAAAGTACTCTGCAGATGTTAATCATAAATGATGATTTCGGGAAACAATAGACCAGAGAGATTATGTCCCCAGATGGCAGCCTCCAGCACACACTGAAATGAATTGCCTCACTCAGTCTAGCATTCCTCTAAGAGGTCTCTAGCAGCACAGCCTTGCCCAGAGAGACTAGAGAGACTGGGAAACCAAGAGAAAGACTGTACTACATTGAAATAAAACTTATTTAAAATAAAACTCAGCAACAAGAACATTGGGAACTAGCCTTGGCATGAATGTCTTCAGACTGAGCTCCTTAGAGAATTCTTTTCTTTCATCGGGCCCTGGAGGGACAGTGGATCTAGGTCTTTAGATATCATCAAATTCAATACTGGATTTTGTTATTTGAGTATAACCAAGGCAGGACTTTATTATATCACTTAGACTGGAAAATATTCCTGTGCACTTAAAGAAAACACTTGGCAGCCCCTGGTTTCTAGTTGGCTATTTTGCAATGGACATAATTTTCTTATTATGCTTATTAGCCTCTAATTTTATGATGTGTAATATATTCATCTTTCTGGTTTCTTTATGTGTAAGCCAGCTTAAAAGGGCATTGCAGGACAACTGAAGAAGATACACGCTTTTAAAACCGTATTAGGATTCTCTTAGTGTAGGCTCCCTTCCTTAAATCCTTTCTTCCCAATTTAGAATCAATCATCCTTTCCCCCTAGGTAAAGGTGTCGCTTTCCTTCCGACTCATCTAGAATGTAAACCTACATGACGGCTGTCAGAATCTTCTCTTTTGCTGAGAAAAGAAATGATTCCCCCTTTATACAGACCACAGCCTCAGGAATTCTACTGAACATAAAATGAGAAAAGCATACTCCTGAAGTTGCTTAAAATCAGATTTTTCATCCTAAATCCTGAAATCATATCGTCTCCATTGCCCCCAGTGCACTATTTTGGTTCATGAATCTTTCTTTTTTCTTTTTCCCTTGTAGTCTCAAGCATGAAGTTTTGGCCAGGGCACTGGAGACAGAGTTAGAAGATCTGGGTTCAAGTCATGATTCTGACACTTATTTGTTGGCAACAGCTAATTTACAGCTGTGAGGCAGAAGTACTCCCTGCTTGCCTGGACGCCTGTGGAGATGAACGAGACACAGTGGTTACGTGCAGGTAGAGCACCACACACCTAAGGGCCCAGGGAGAAGCAGGGTGTCTGAGAGTAAGGAGCATGGGGCCTGCAACCAAGGTGCTTGGCTCTGAATCCTGGCTCTGCTACTAGCTATGTGATCTGAGGCCCGCTTAGTTTCCTCACCTGGGAACAGGAGATGCTAATGATAGTACCTGTATAATAGGGTTGTTGTGAGAACCGACTGATACCTGGAAAGTATGTAGAACAGTGCCTGACACATCATCGGTGCTCAGTACATGTTAGCATTTTATTAGAGGCTTCTTTCTTTTTGGTCTAAGTAGTAAATCAATCATCACACCTCACCAATTCTTTCAGAGATGATTCCTCCTTTTCATTCCCATTGCCTCCAGTCCAGGCCTCTATTTTGCCCCTCCCAAGCCACTGAGCAATAGCATTGCTGGACTCTCTAACCTCATTTCTTCTATTCCCTCCTGCACCTGGCTCCAAATCGATCATCTCAAAACATCACTTTAAGCCAATTACATTCATGCTTCCAATTCTTGGTGATTCTCAAATACCTATAGAAGAATTGTAATACCTTAGACTACAATTGAGACATTATAAACTGAGCCCACCATACCTATTTTTTTTTTTTCTGGGAATGAGTCTCGCTCTGTCGCCCAGGCTGGGGTGCAGTAGCGCAATCTCGACTCACTGCAAGCTCCGCCTCCCGGGTTCACGCCATTCTCCCGCCTCAGACTCCTTAGTAGCTGGGGACTACAGGCGCCCGCCACCATGCCCAGCTAATTGTGTGGTTTTTGTTTGTTTGTTTGTTTGTACTTTTAGTAGAGACGGAGTTTCACCCTGTTAGCTAGGATGATCTCTATCTCCTGACCTCGTGATCCACCCGCCTCGGCCTCCCAAAGTGCTGGGATTACAGGCATGAGCCACCGCGCCCAGCCCGACCATACCTTTTGAACCATCTCTCTCTCACACGTAATCTCTCTACTCTTAGCAAAATAATTTCCCCTTAGTTCTTGAATGTAGCTTGTGATTTCATGCCTCACTGTTTTTATTTATTCTTTTCTTCCTGCTTAGAACATCCTCCCTTTCCGGCCAGTGAATGGGAGGGAGTGTAGTACAGTGATTAAGAGCCCCAGCTTAGATGTCTGACAGGCCTCGTTTACCTTCTGGCTCCATAACTTGGCAGGCATGTGATCTTGGGCAACTTCAATGCCAATTCCGTGTGCTGAACAAGGACACTCTTAGCATAGTAAGAGAAAAATCCACTTACAGTGATAAAAGTATTGATTCAGAGGGCTTTAATTGCTTTTTAGTTCATTATGTTTTACTACAATAAGTGAATGAGAACCCAAAACAAAATTAGAATTTTCTTCTCTCTGTTGTCCTAGTACATTTTCCGTTTTCTACTAAAGATCTTCGGACTTCTCAGGAAACTCATCCAGGATTTGACAACCTTCAACTTAATCTCAAGGCTAATTCCTTTATTATGACATTCTTACTCTGCACAAAGCTACTCTAATTTCTCTCTCTCTCTCTCTCTCTCTCTCTCACTCTCTCTCTCTCTCTCTCAGGTCACCTGAGAACAATGACCCAGCTTTCAGATTAGCCAAAGCAGGACACAAGTGACTTGGGTGTGGGAGATCTCTGCACTGGTGAGGTCAGGAACATTAGCCTTAGGAATGCAGTGAAAGACGGGGAAGTCAAAGAGAAATTACCTAGGCCAGAAAATTGTCAACAAGTCAGGAAAGGGGAGCATGGAACATTGTTTGTTGCTTTATTTCCAAACATAGAAATATAAGACAGGCAAAAGCTAAACTGGTCTCCCCAGCAAAGAGGACACCAGCCTGGCTCCTCCCTCCTCAGCCTTTCTCAATTCTTCTAGATCTCTTTCTTGTCAAACGCTGAAGGAACTTTTCAGATTGTTTCAATCTATAATGCACAGAAACAAGTTTACATCAAAGTCTACTTCTCTTCATGTCTCAGTGCTAGGAGTCTCATGATCAGAGAACATGTGTCGCCCTCTGAGGCCATTTTTCCACTCATCTGCCCTCCCATCTGCTCACCTCCTATCCTTCTTCTTTTCCCTCCCTCTTAACCCTTTCCTCTGTGTTTGAGAAAAAAATTAAAAAGCTCCCCAACACCTTCAAATATTTTGCTCTGTCTTAGCTCATTGGTTCTCCTGGCCCCTGCAGAATCTGATTTAGTTAGCCTGGGTCTAGCCCTGGCGTGGATGTTCTGTTGTTTTGGTTTTGTTTGTTTAACATCCCTAGGTGTTTCCAGGGTGTACCCAGTCTAAAGAACTACTGCCTTAACTGGTACCTAGATTATCTCCTGGCAAACATGCTTCCTGCGCCTCTCTCTGGAGATTCCACATCCTCCCATACCAGAGTACTGCCAGACAAGATGGGACCGTCAATCTCAGGCCCCACATTGCCTCTTCTAGACCTTGGGTCTCCCATCCGCATGCACAAAGGAAAACATTTCCTGAAAGTACTTTATTTGCGTGCCCCACACACCCTCTCCCCACCACCACCAACCTTATCTGCCTGAATAACATCTGTGTCCTTCAAAATGCAACTAAAACAGTAACTCCCCCTCTTAGAAGACTGCCCTGAGAGGCCAAGTGATCTACAAACCACTGTCTCTCGCTCTCTCCTTGCTTAAGCCCTATGGATGCCTGGCATAGCCTTTATCTCTCTGTTTATAATAATCAGCTATTTCCATGTCTGCCTACCTCAATAAACTGTGAGTTCTTTAAGAGTGGGAATTATATCTTCTTCATCTCTGTATCTGCACAGTGTAACTCATGCAGTGCCTGGCACATGGTTGGCATCAGATAAATACTTGTGAAAAAGAGCAAGCAGGAGAGAAGAGATGGAGAAGGGAATGTGAGAAGAAGAGAAGTAAGAAAGAAAAGAATAAATATCTTGCTGTAATCCCAGTAGTTTGGGCGGCCAAGGCAGGTGGATCACTTGAGGTCAGGAGTTCAAGACCAGCCTGGCCAACATAGTGAAACCCCGATTCTACTAAAAACACAAAAATTAGCCGGGCGTGGTGGCAGTTGCCTGTAATCCCAGCTACTCGGGAGGCTGAAGCAGGAGAATTGCTTGAACCATGGAGGCAGAGGTTGCAGTGAGCCGAGATTGCACCACTGCACTCCAGCCTGGGTGGCAGAGCAAGACTCCGTCTCAAATAAAAAAAAAAAAGAAGAAGAAATACCTCACCTCTACTGTCATCATCCTGCCTTCCAAGGGTAAAATGTTTTACTAAGCATATTTTTGGAACTATAATGTAGAGACACAGCACAGAAAGTAAAAATCCAAGGCAACTCTCTCTATTTTTTAGAAGAAAAATAAGCAAGTGACAAGAAAACCCATATATATAGAAAGTATTTTTTAGAATATATTTCTGGTCACCTACTAAGGACAGTATTTTTCATCTCTCACTACTGTACCATCAGTGACCCAGATCTTCTATGACAATCCCATTCTGTTGATGGTGGCTGTGGTGGGCAAAATAAATCCCCACCCCCACCCCCACTGCCAAAAACATCCATGTCTCAAACCCTGGAACCTATGAATATGTTCCATTGCATGGCAAAAGGTACTTTGCAGATGTGATTAAACTAAAGACCTTAAGATAGGGAGATTATCCTGGAGATTATCGGGGTGGGCCCAATGTGATCACAAGGGTCCTTCTAAGTAAAAGAGGGAGGCAGGAGAGTCAGAGTCAGGATGATGCAATGTGTGAAAGACTCCACCTGCCACTGCTGGCTTGGAAGACGGAGGAAAAGCTAAAGAACGCAAGTGGCCTCTAGAAGCTGGAAAAGGCAAGAAAGCAGAACCTCCGCTGGAGCCTCCAGAAAGGAAAGCAACCCTGACCACATCTTGATTTTAGCCCAGCGAGAGGCCAGAATTGTAAGACAGTAGATCTGTGTTGTTTCAAGCTGCTAGATTTGTGGTGATTTGTTAAAGCAATAGAAAACTAATACTGTGGGTATAAAAATGTTCCTAGAGTACACTCATACCTGTCAGTGCATGCTTCTGCTTTGAGTTAATGTCACCTCTGCCACAGTTATATTATTGTGAGATAATCACGGGTAGTCTTGTTGATGACCTTGAATCATTACAAGATCCTGAGTCATCAATGAAAGAAAAAGCCGCTATAACTCCAATCCTTTACCTACTCAATCATGGAAAGGAGGATACAATATAGTCCATGTCCTATATAGACATAATATGATGGAGCACAAAACAAGAGCCTGGAAAAATGCATGAAACAGTTCTTGACTTTGGACTCCAGTCTGCCTTTTGAATAGGTTGGAGACCGAGGACCTCTGGTATACTAGTCATCAGTCCTTTCAATCTATTGTGTCTCCTGCTGAAGGACACCAGGCTTCATTCTAAAGCTGGGATCTTGGGATGGAGGCAGAGGGGAAGGGGAGAAGAGACAGAGGTTCTTACACTGTCCATTCTCAGGGTGTGAGAGATGCAAAGTAAACAGACTTGCTGCACTGCCTGGATTAATCATATTGTGGGCATCTCCTGCAGGCCACTATGCAAAAAGGTGTTTATCCTTTGTCCCAGTCTGTCTGGAGGAGGAGGAAGTGAGGAGGAAAAAAAAAAACAGCCTATCAGTGGTGAACTCATACATATTTTAGAATAATTCATTGAATTTTAGAAGGAAATTTGAGTTAACCCTAAGTTAGCCATAACTTTTACAGAACCAGTATTCCTCATTTTCTGGACTTTCTGGTCATTCAGTATCTTAGCAGACAGATTATTGTTTGGGCTTTAAAAATGCTTTTCTTTTAGCTACTGTAATACTTTGCATCCTTCCTTCTCCTCACTGAAGCACAGAACCAATTGAGAGAGTCAAAGGAGCCAGAAAGATGGAGAAGAAAACATCAGCTTTATTACTGGCAAGCTATTTGGAGAACAGTCTTTAGGTGTGGAGCAACAATAAGCTTCTAATATAGCACCAAATCATTAAGCAGAAGGACCTACTCAGTCACAAGCAGCTGGCAAATAGTGACCCTTTCCCAGTGACAGAGCTCCCCACAGTCATATCCCAGGGAGAATCCTGAAGGGGCTGAGACCCGCGTGGCTGTCCGGTCTTCACCTCCCCATCAGTAAGTCATTTGTTCCAGGGAAGAGTAAGTGATGCAGGAAGAGAGGCCAGGATCGTTAGGCTTGTGGAAGCTCTTTAACATGGATATATTGAAGAAGAGGGAATCAATGTTCTCCACCTGATAGTTACTTCTAAATGGCAGCAAATAAAACTATGCTATAATTAAGCTAACTAAGTAATTATATAGAGAGAAATTTGAAAGCAAAATTAGCAAGAGCTGACTAAAGATCCATCACTCCCAAGCACCCCTGGAAGCAGCAGCCTCCCTCTTAGTGTAATGAACAGTCTGAGGTGTGTTACTTACAATATGGTATGGCTATTTTCAAACGATGTCTGTTGTCTTTAGAATTCAGAGCTTTTTCAAAGTATCCCTATAGTAACATTATTCTTACCTCATTTCAGATTTACTTTCTTGAGTGGGAGAGAAAGGGGAGAAACTACAGATAACATTCCAGAAATTACACATTAGCCAGTCTACCTTGTCTGTGAAGAAGCTCCTAGTGAAGGACATTTAGTGACAGCATTAAGAGTTGTGGCAATTGTGAATAATTGAAATGTTCATACACTGTTTTTTGTTTTTATTTCTGAGACAGGGTCTCACTGTATTGCCCAGGCTGGAGTGCAGTGGCACAATCACAGCTCACCACAGCCTTGACTTCCCAGGCTCGGGTGATGCTCCCTTCTCAGCCTCTCAAGTAGCTGGGACTACAGGTGTGCACCACCACTCTCCACTAATTTTCATATATTTTGTAGAGATGTGGTTTTGCTATGGTGCCCAGGCTGGCCTTGAAATCCTGGGCTCAAGCAATCCACCCCACTTAGCCTCTCAAGGTGCTGGGATTACAGGTGTGAACCATGGCACCAAGCCTATTATTTTTATAGTTACTTGTATGTCTTTTTCTTTTACTTAAGGATAAATTTGATTAAGAAAGCAAGTGAAATATGTTTTAAAAGCACATGTTCGAGTGACCTTACAAACATCTTTTGGTTAATAACAGAACTATAATATCAAGTAGATGATCAGTAGCTGCACCACTAGAAAGATGGCGGAGCAAGAGCAAAGAAAAATCCCTTTGGTTCCAGAAAATCTCCTGAAAAAGAGTAAGGCTTATCAAGCCCTCAATGCCACCCAGTCAAAGCAGGCACTTTTGGCAAAGAAGGAGCAGAAGAAAGGAAAAGGGCTCAGGTTTAAGCGACTGGAATCATTCCTACATGATTCCTGGCAGCAGAAACGTGACATTTCAGAAGACTAGAAGTGAAACCTCAAGCCTTGGAATTGCCAGATAAACATTCCTTGGCCTTTGCTGTACGCATCAAAAGGATTGATGGCGTGAGTTTACTGGTGCAGAGAATCATTGCAAGACTTCGCCTAAAGAAAATTTTTAGTGGTGTCTTTGTAAAAGTCACCCCCCAGAATCTAAAAATGCTGTGTATAGTGGAACCTTATGTGACCTGGGGATTTCCAAATCTGAAGTCTGTCCGAGAACTCATTTTGAAACGTGGACAAGCCAAGGTCAAGAATAAGACCATCCCTCTGACAGACAATACAGTGATTGAGGAGCACCTGGGGAAGTTTGGCATCATTTGCTTGGAAGACCTCATTCATGAAATTGCCTTCCCAGGGAAGCATTTCCAGGAGATCTCGTGGTTCTTGCGCCCTTTCCACCTCTCAGTGGCCCGTCATGCTACCAAAAATAGAGTGGGCTTCCTCAAGGAGATGGGCACACCTGGCTATCGGGGTGAACGCATCAATCAGCTCATCCGCCAGCTGAACTAGACCCACGTGCCAAACTGCGGTAAATTTTTATCAATGAAGTGGAAGCATGTGTTTTGCTGTTTTAGGAATTTTTATCAAGTATCTTCAGAGAAGGTTATTTCCTGCTTTATCTTCAAAAACTGGAAAGGAAGTGTCAAAGAAAAGACATTAGCTGGCCGGGTGTGGTGGCTCATGCTTGTAATCTCAACACTTTGGGAAGCTGAGGCAGGTGGATCACCTGAGGTTGGGAGTTCGAGACCAGCCTGACCAACATGGAGAAATGCCGTCTCTATTAAAAATACAAAAATTGACCGGGTATGGTGGTGCATGCCTGTAATCCCAGCTACTCGGGAGGCTGAGGCAGGAGAATCACTCAAACCTGGAAGGTGGAAGTTGCAGTGAGCCGAGATCACGCCATTGCAGTCCAGCCTGGGCAAGGAGCAAAACTCCATCTCAAAAAAAGAAAGGAAAAGACAGTAGCTTATGTTCATGGCAAGCACCTCTCATCACAGTCCAGTTCCAAGGAAAAATTCCGGCGTTTTCTACATTGGGTGCTGCATTGTCTGAAATCAGCACATTCCGTGGAAGAAGGAGTCCCGCTTTGTTGCATCTATCCTAGGGTTTAATGTTGGTAAATGAGTCACTCTAGCATTTGTACAAGGCTCCCTAAGACTCCTGCAGCAGTAGACCAAG
Source organism: Pan paniscus (assembly GCF_029289425.2). Taxonomy (NCBI): domain Eukaryota; kingdom Metazoa; phylum Chordata; class Mammalia; order Primates; family Hominidae; genus Pan; species Pan paniscus. The sequence continues at coordinate 42,592,927 of NC_073253.2, read as the reverse complement.
GCCAAGGACATAATTGAATCTGGAGAGTCCTGGGGCCTTGTTTTGAAAAATACTTGAAATACACATAGGAAGAAAGGCATAAAAATAAATGTTCACTTGTCTCTGCAAAAAAAAACAAAAACAAAAAACAAAAAATCAATATCAAGTAAATGCAGACCATGCAATGAAATCTGTGAAATTTGCAAGAATAATATTAATGTCATTATAAAAGGTTAAAAAATACAGTCCACATGTCACAATTTTAACAATAAAATAGGGGAGTTTTTGTTTTATTCTTCGGTTGTACATACTCACTCCTGCGGAGCATGAGTCTAGACAAAAACTTAAGCATTTTTAAAGTAATGGTCACAATTCTTAAAACCAGATTAGCCATACTTTTTTAAATAAAATAATCATTTTGAGACTTTAGTGGCTTATTTAATTATTCATTTGCTCATAAAATGAATTTATGAATGCTTTTATGAACAAAGTGGCCCTGAGAAAAGGCCTATGGCAACTTTCCTTCCCTTTCACTAACCCTCCCAGTTTGATGGGATTTTGAAAATCTGACGATACTGTATATTATGCTTGCAAATTGCTAAGAAACAAAGTTGAAAGAATGAGTACTCCTCTTTTCTGCCCTGAAATCAGCCTCAATCCTCCTTCTTAGGAAAGCTTTAAGTGGTCAAGAACAAGATTTGCCCTTAACAACAAATCAGTGCTATTGCTGGGTGATTCTGACATAGGTAAAGCAACCTCCAATCAGAGAGAAGCCTCTGAAGTCTGACTGTGACATGTCTCTATAAAGATGAGCACTCCCAGCAGGGAGGTTCCAAGATGGCTGAATAGGAACAGCTCCAGTCTGCAGCTCCCAGCATGAGCGATGCAGAAGAAGTGTGTTTTCTGCATTTCCAACTGAGGTACTCGGTTCATCTCACTGGGGCTTGTCAGATAGTGGGTGCAGCACACAGGGCAGGTTGGGGCATCGCCTCACCCAGGAAGCACAAGGGGTCCCGGAATTCCCTTTCCTAGCAAAGGGAAGCCGTGACTGATGGTACCTGGAAAATCAGAACACTCCCACCCTAATACTGCACTTTTCCAACAGCCTTAGCAAATGGCACACGAGGAGATTATATCCTGTGCCTGGCTCAGAGGATCCTACACCCACGGAGCCTCGCTCACTGCTAGCACAGCAATCTGAGATCAAACTGCAAGGTGGCAGCAAGGCTGGGGGAGGGGCATCCGCCATTGCTGAGGCTTGAGTAGGTAAACAAAGTGGCCTGGAAGCTCGAACTGGGTGGAGCCCACAACAGCTCAAGGAGGCCTGCCTGCCTATGTAGACTCCCCCTCTGGGGGCAGGGCATAGTCGAACAAAAGGCAGCAGAAACTTCTGCAGACTTAAACATCCCTGTCTGACACCTTTGAAGAGAATAGTGGTTCTCCCAGCACAGAGTTTGAGATCTGAGAATGGACAGACTGCCTCCTCAAGTGGGTCCCTGACCCCCGAGTAGCCTAACTGGGAGACACCTCCCAGTAGGGGCCGACTGACACCTCATACAGCTGGGTGCCCCTCTGAGACGAAGCTTCCAGAGGAAGGATCAGGCAGCAACATCTGCCGTTCTGCAATATTTGCTGTTCTGCAGCCTCCGCTGGTGATACCCAGGCAAACAGGGTCTGGAGTGGACCTCCAGCAAACTCCAACAGACCTGCAGCTGAGGGTCCTGACTGTTAGAAGGAAAACTAACAAACAGAAAGGCTGTCCGCACCAAAACCCCATCTGTCCATCACCATCATCAAAGACCAAAGACAGATAAAACCACAAAGATGGGGAGAAATCAGAGCAGAAAAGCTGAAAATTCTAAAAATCAGAGCACCTCTTCTCCTCCAAAGGAATGCAGCTCCTCACCAGCAATGGAACAAAGCTGGACAGAGAATGACTTTGACAAGCTGAGAGAAGGCTTCAGACGATTGGTAATAACAAACTTCTCCAAGCTAAAGGAGTATGTTCTAACCCATCACAAAGAAGCTAAAAACCTTGAAAAAAGATGAGAAGAATGGCTAACTACAATCAACAGTGTAGAGAAGTCCTTAAATGACCTGATGGAGCTGAAAACCACGGCACGAGAACTATGTGATGCATGCACAATCTTCAGTAGCCGATTCGATCAACTGGAAGAAAGGACATCAGTGATTGAAGATCAAATGAATGAAATGAAGTGAGAATAGAAGTTTAGAGAAAAAAGAATAAAAAGAAATGGACAAAGCCTCCAAGAATTATGGGACTATGTGAAAAGACCAAATCTACATCTGATTGGTGTACCTGAAAGTGATGGGGAGAATGGAACCAAGTTGGAAAACACTCTGCAGGACATTATCCAGGAGAACTTCCCCAACCTAGCAAGTCAGGCCAACATTCAAATTCAGGAAATACAGAGAATGCCACAAAGATACTCCTTGAGAAGAGCAACTCCAAGACACATAATTGTCAGATTCGCCAAAGTTGAAATGAAGGAAAAAAATGTTAAGGGCAGCCAGAGAGAAAGGTTGGGCTACCCACAAAGGGAAGCCCAACAGACTAACAGCAGATCTCTTGGCAGAAACTCTACAAGTCAGAAGAGAGTGGGAGCCAATATTCAACATTGTTAAAGAAAAGAATTTTCAACCCAGAATTTCATATCCAGCCAAACTAAGCTTCCTAAGTGAAGGAGAAATAAAATCCTTTACAGACAAACAAATGCTGAGAGGTTTTGTCACCACCAGGCCTGCCTTACAAGAGCTCCTGAAGGAAGCACTAAACATGGAAAGGAACAACCAGTACCAGCCACTGCAAAACATGCCAAATTGTAAAGACCATCAAGGCTAGGAAGAAACTGCATCAACTATCGAGCAAAATAACCAGCTAACATCATAATGACAGGATCAAATTCACACATAACAATATTAACCTTAAATGTAAATGGGCTAAATGCTCCAATTAAAAGACACAGACTGGCAAATTGGATAAAGAGTCAAGACCCATCAGTGTGCTGTATTCAGGAGACCCATCTCACATGCAGAGACACACATAGACTCAAAATAAAGGAATGGAGGAAGATCTACCAAGCAAATGGAAAACAAAAAAAGCAGGAGTTGCAATCTTGTCTCTGATAAAACAGACTTTAAACCAACAAAGATGAAAAGAGACAAGGCCATTACATAATCGTAAAGGGATCAATTCAACAAGAAGAGCTAACTGTCCTAAATATATATGCACCCAATACAGGAGCACTCAGATTCATAAAGCAAGTCCTTGGACACCTACAAACAGACTTAGACTCCCAAACAATAATAATAGGAGACTTTAACACCCCATTGTCAACATTAGACAGAGTAACGAGACAGAAAGTTAACAAGGATTTCCAGGAATTGAATTCAGCTCTGCACCAAGTGGACCTAATAGACATCTACAGAACTCTCCACCCCAAATCAACAGAATATACATTCTTCTCAGCACCACATCACACTTATTCCAAAATTGACCACATAGTTGGAAGTAAAGCACTCCTCAGCAAATGTAAAAGAACAGAAATTACAACAAACTGTCTCTCAGACCACAGTGCAATCAAACTAGAACTCACGATTAAGAAACTCACTCAAAACCGCCCAACTACATGGAAACTGAACAACCTGCTCCTGAATGACTACTGGGTACATAACGAAATGAAGGCAGAAATAAAGATGTTCTTGGAAACCAACAAGAACAAAGACACAACATACCAGAATCTCTGGGACACATTCAAAGCAGTGTGTAGAGGGAAATTTATAGCACTAAATGCCCACAAGAGAAAGCAGGAAAGATCTAAAATTGACACCCTAACATCACAATTAAAAGAACTAGAGAAGTAAGAGCAAACACATTCAAAAGCTAGCAGAAGGCAAGAAATAACTAAAATCAGAGCAGAACTGAAGGAGATAGAGACATAAAAAACCCTTCAAAAAATCCATGAATCCAGGAGCTGGTTTTTTTTAAAAGATCAACAAAATTGATAGACTGCTAGCAAGACTAATAAAGAAGAAAAGATAGGAGAATCAAATAGGTGCAATAAAAAATGATAAAGGGGATATCACCACCGATCCCACAGAAATACAAACTACCATCAGAGAATATTATAAACACCTCTATGCAAATAAACTAGAAAATCTAGAAGAAATGGATAAATTCCTTGACACATACATCCTCCCAAGACTAAACAAGGAAGAAGTTGAATGCCTGAATAGACCAATAACAGGCTCTGAAATTGAGGCAATAATTAATGCCCTACCAATCAAAAAAAGTCCAGGACCAGACAGATTCACAGCCAAATTCTACCAGAGGTACAAAGAGGAGCTGGTACCATTCATTCTGAAACTATTCCAATCAATAGAAAAAGAGGGAATCCTCCCTAACTCATTTTATGAGGCCAACATCATCCTGTTACCAAAGCCTGGCAGAGACGCAACAAAAAAAGAGAATTTTAGACCAATATCCCTGATGAACATCGATGCAAAAATCCTCAATAAGATACTGGCAAACTGAATCCAGCAACACATCAAAAATCTTATCCACCACGATCGGGTTGGCTTCATCCCTGGGGTGCAAGGCTGGTTCAACATATGCAAATCAATAAACGTAATCCAGCATATAAACAGAACCAAAGACAAAAACCACATGATTATCTCAATAGATGCAGAAAAAGCCTTTGACAAAATTCAACAGCCCTTCATGCTAAAAACTCTCAATAAATTAGGTATTGATGGGACGTATCTCAAAATAATAAGAGCTATTTATGACAAACCCACAGCCAATATCATACTGAATGGGCAAAAACTGGAAGCATTCCCTTTGAAAACTGGCACAAGACAGGGATGCCCTCTCTCACCACTCCTATTCAACATAGTGTTGGAAGTTCTAGCCAGGGCAATCAGGCAGGAGAAAGAAATAAAGGGTATTCAATTAGGAAAAGAGGAAGTCAAATTGTCCCTGTTTGCAGATGACATCATTGTATATTTAGAAAACCCCATCGTCTCAGCCCAAAATCTCCTTAAGCTGATAAGCAACTTCAGCAAAGTCTCAGGATACAAAATCAATGTGCAAAAATCACAAGCATTCTTATACACCAATAACAGACAAACAGAGAGCCAAATCATGAGTGAACTCCCATTCACTATTGCTTCAAAGAGAATAAAATACCTAGGAATCCAACTTACAAGGGACCTGAAGGACCTCTTCAAGGAGAACTACAAACCACTGCTCAACGAAATAGAAGACACAAACAAATGGAAGAACATTCCACGCTCATGGATAGGAAGAATCAATATCATGAAAATGGCCATACTGCCCAAGGTAATTTATAAATTCAATGCCATCCCCATCAAACTACCAATGACTTTCTTCACAGAATTGGAAAAAAACTAATTTAAAGTTCATATGGAACCAGAAAAGAGCCCACGTTGCCAAGACAATCCTAAGCCAAAAGAACAAAGCTGGAGGCATCACGCTATCTGACTTCAAACTATGCTACAAGGATACAGTAACTAAAACAGCATGGTACTGGTACCAAAACAGAGATATAGACCAATGGAACAGAATAGAGTCCTCAGAAATAATACCACAGATCTACAACCATCTGATCTTTGACAAACCTGACAAAAACAAGCAATGGGGAAAGGAGTCCCTATGTAATGAATGGTGCTGGGAAAACTGGCTAGCCATACGTAGAAAGCTGAAACTGGATCCCTACCTTACACCTTATACAAAAATTAATTCACGATGGATTAAAGACTTAAATGTTATACCAAAAGCCATAAAAACCCTAGAAGAAAACCTAGGCAATACCATTCAGGACATAGGCATGGGAAAGGACTTCATGACTAAAACACCGAAAGCCATGGCAACAAAAGACAAAATTGACAAATGGGATCTCATTAAAATAAAGAGCTTCTGCACAGCAACAGAAACTACCATCAGAGTGAATAGGCAACCCACAGAATGGGAGAAAAGTTTTGCAATCTACGAATCTGACAAAGGGCTAATATCCAGAATCTACAAAGAACTTAAACAAATTTACAAGAAAAAAATCAAACAACCCCATCAAAAAGTGGGCAAAGGATATGAACAGATACTTCTCAAAAGAAGACATTTATGCAGCCAACAGACACATGAAAAAATATTCATCATCACTGGCCATCAGAGAAAAGCAAATCAAAACCACAATGAGATACCATCTCACACCTGTTAGAATGGCGACCATTAAAAAGTCAGGAAACAACAGGTGCTGGAGAGGATGTGGAGAAATAGGAACGCTTTTACACTGCTGGTGGGACTGTAAACTAGTTCAACCACTGTGGAAGACAGTGTGGCGATTCCTCAAGAATCTAGAACTAGAAATACCTTTTGACCCTGCCATCCCATTACTGGGCATATACCCATAGGATTATAAATCATGCTGCTATAAAGACACATGCACATGTATGTTTATTGCGGCACTATTCACAATAGCAAAGACTTGGAACCAACCCAAATGTCCATCAATGATAGACTGGATTAAGAAAATGTGGCACATATACACCATGGAATACTATGTAGCCATAAAAAATGATGAGTTCATGTCCTTTGTAGGGACATGGATGAAGCTGGAAACCATCATTCTGAGCAAACTATCGCAAGGACAGAAAACCAAACACCACATGTTCTCACTCATAGTTGGGAATTGAACAATGAGAACAGTTGGACACAGGGTGGGGAACATCACACACCAGGGCCTGTCGTGGGGTGGGGGGACGGGGGAGGGATAGCATTAGGAGATATACCTAATGAAAATGATGAATTAATGGGTGCAGCACACCAACATGGCACATGTATACATATGTAAAAAACCTGCACTTTGTGCACATGTACCCTAGAACTTAGAGTATAATAATAATAATAATAAAGATGAGCACTCCCACCTATTCTTGGGCCCTTCTCCTCTCCATTCATAACTGATCAGAGGAACAACATCCACAATGGCTAGGTCCAGCACCAAAAAGTATAAGTACTCCAAAAGACATCAAACCCCAACCTCCAGAAAGAAAGCAAAGAAAGCATATTCCAGCATTGATTTTGGCCACGGAAATTACTCATTCTTTGTAAACAAGGTCCTAAAGGAAGCGGTGCCCTGTAGAGGCATATCGTCTCGCACTTTAGACCTCATGAACGCTCTGATTAACTTCTTATTTCAACACATTGTCATAAAAGCTTACAGGCTGATGTATTCTAGAAATCGCTGTACTCTCCCCCTGAAGATATCCTGAAGGCAGTGTATTTGCTGTTGCCTCAGAAAACAGCTAACTATGCAGCGGCTTTTGGAAGTGACGTGGTCCACAGATATGTCCACTCCTAAACTGCATGTGCCAGCTTCATTGATCAAACTTATCATCCAAATGATCAACTCAACATTGAATTCATTCTTTTTTATTTATTTATTTTTTCTTCCAACTTTTATTTTAGGATCAGGGTGTACATGTGCAGGTTTGTTACATGGATAAGTTGCATGTCACTGGGGTTTGGTGTACGAATGATTTCATCACTCACATAGTGAGCATAATACCCAATAGGTAGTTTTTTATCCTCACTCTCCTCCCAGCCTTCACCCTCAAGCGAGTCTTGGTGTCTGTTGTTCCTGCCTTTGTGTCCAGGTATACTCAATGTTTAACACCCACTTATGAGAACATGCAGTATTTGGTTTTCTGTTCCTGCATTAATTCACTTAGGATAATGGCCTCTAGCTGCATCATGTTGCTGCAAAGAACATGATTTCACTCTTTTATGGCTGCATAGCATTCTATGGTGTATATGTACCACATTTTCTTTATCCAGTCCACTGTTGATGGACATCTAGGTTGATTACATGTCTTTGCTATTGTGAAACGTGCTGCAATAAGCATGCACATGCATGTGTCTTTATGATAGAATAATTCATATTCCTCTGAGCATATATCCAGTAATGGGATTGCTGGGTCTAGTGGTAATTCTGTTTTAAGTTCTTTGAGAAATCACCAAACTGTTTTCCACAGTGGCTGAACTAATTTGCATTCCCACCAGGAGTGTATGAGTATTCTCTTTTCTTCACAACCTTGCCAACATCTATTATTTTTTGACTTTTTAATAATAGCCATTCTGACTGGTGTGAGATAGTATCTCATTGTAGTTTTGATTTGCATTTCTCTAATGATGAATGATCTTGAGCATTTATTCATATGCCTGTTGGTTACCTGTATGTCTTCTTTTGAGAAGCGTCTGTTTATGTTCTTTGCCCATTTTTTAATGAGGTGGTTTCTTTTTTGCTTGTTTAAGCTCCTTATAGATTCTGGATATTAAACCTTTTGTCAGATGTTTAGTTTGCAAAAATGTTCTCCCCTTATGTAGACTATCGGTTTGCCCTGTTGATAGTTTCTTTTGCTGTGTCCCAGCTCTTTAGTTTAATTAGGTCTCATTTATCAATTTCTTTGTTTTGTTGCAATTGTTTTTACAGCTTTTGTCATGAAATCTTTGCCGAGGTCTATGTCCAGAATAAATAGTATTTCCTAGGTTCTCCCCACTAGGGTCTTTATAGTTTTGGGTTCTATGTTTAAGTCTTTAACCCGTCTCAAGTTGATTTCTGTATATGGTGGAAGGTATGGGTCCAGTTTCAGTCTTTTGCATATGGCTAGCCAGTTATTCCAGCATCATTTATTGATAAGGGAATCCTTTCCCCATTGCTTATTATTGACTTTGTCAAAGATCAGATGATTGTAGGTGTGTGGCTTTATTTCTGGGTTGTTTAACATGCTTCATTGGTCTATGTGTCTGTTTTTATACCAGTAGCATGCTGTTTCAGTTACTGTAGCCTTGTAGTACAGTTGAAGTCAGATTGCCTCCAGCTTTGTTCTTTTTGCTTAGGATTGCTTTGACTATTAGGGTTCATTTTTGGTTCCATATGAATTTTAGAACGGTTTTTTTTTTCTATCAAGAATGTCATTGGTAGTTTGATAGGAATAGCATTGAGTGTATAAATTGCTTTGGGCAGTTATGGCTATTTTAACAATATTGATTCTTCCTATCCATTAGCATGGAATATTTTTCTATTTGCTTGTGTCGTCTCTGATTTCTTTCAGCAGTATTTTATTGTAATTCTTGTTGTAGAGATCTTTCGCCTCCCTGGTTAGCTGTATTTCTATGCATTTTATTCTTTTTGTGGTGATTATGAATAGGATTGCATTCTTGATTCAGCTCTCAGCTTGGACATTATTGGTATATAGAAATGCTACTGATTTTTGTACATTGATTTTGTATCCTGAAACTTTATTAAAGTTATCAGTTCTAGGAGCTTTTGTGCAGAGGCTATGGGGTTTCCTAGGTATAGAATCATATCATCCATGAAGAGAGATAGTTTGACTTCCTCTCCTCCTATTTAGATGCCTTTTATTCCCTTCTCTTGCCTAATTGCTTTGGCTAGGACTTCCAGTACTATGTTGAATATGAGTAGTGAGAGTGAGCATCCGTCTCTTCCATTTCTCAAGGGAAATGCTTCCAGCTTTTGCCCATTCACTATGATGTTGGCTATGGGTTTGTCATATATGGCCCTAATTATTTTGAGGCATGTTCCTTTGATGCCTAGTTTGTTGAGGGTTTTTAACATGAACAGGTGTTGAATTTTATCAAAAGCCTTTTCTGCATCTATTGAGATGATTATGTGGCTTTTGTTTTTAGTTCTGTTTATGTGATGAATTGCATTAATTGATTTGCATATATTGAATCTACCTTGCCTCCTAGGGATAAAGCCTACTTGATCAAGGTGGATTAGCTTTTTGAAGTGCTGCTGAATTCGATTTGCTAGTATTTTGTTGAGGATTTTTGCATCTATGTTCATCAGGGATATTGGCCTAAAGTTTTCTTCTTCATTGAGTTTCTGCCAAGTTTTGCTATCAGAATGATGCTGGCCTCACTGAATGAGTTAAGGAAGAGTCCTTCCTCCTCAATTTTTTGAAATACTTTCAGTAGAATTGATACCAGCTCTTTATTTATTTATTTTTTTTTTTTTTTGTGGTAGGGCCTCACTCTGTTGCCCAGGGTGGAGTGCAGTGGTGTGATCACAGCTCACTGCAGCCTTGATCTCCTGGGCTCAAGCGATCCTCCCACCTCAGCCCCCCAAGTAGCTGGAACTATAGGCATGCACCACCACATCTAGTGAATTTTGTACTTTTTGTAGAGACAGGGTCTCGTCATGTTTTCCAGGTCAGTCTTGAACCCCTGTCCTGAGATAATCCACCCACCTCAGCCTCCCAAAGTGCTAGGATGACAGGCATGAGCCGCTGTGCCTGGCCTACCAGGTCTTCTTTATATATCTGGTAGAATTTGGCTATGAATCCATCTGGTCCAAGGGCATTTTTCTGGTTGGTAGGTTTTTTATTAATGACTTAATTTTGGAACTCATTATTGGTCTATTCAGTTATTAAATTTCTTCTTGGTTCAATCTTGGAAGGCTGTAGACTTCCAGGATGTTACCATTTCTTCTAGGTTTTCTCATTTGTGTACATAGAGGTGTTCATAATAGTCTCTGAGGGGTTTTCTTTTGTATTTCTGTGGGTTCAGTGGTAATGTCACCTTTGTCACTTCTAATGCTGTTTATTTGGATCTTCCTTTTTATTACTATCTTATTTATTCTTAAAAAAACCCACTTTTGGTTTCATTAATCTTTTGCATGGATTTTTGCATCTGAATTTTGTTCAGTTCAGCTCGAATTTGGGTTATTTCTTTTCTTCTGCTAGGTTTGGAGTTGGTTTGCTCTTAGTTTTTCTAGCTCCTCTAGGTGGGATGTTAGGTTGTTAGAGATTTTTCTGATTTTTTGACATAGGCATTTGGCACTATAAACTTTCCTCAACACTGCTTTAGCTGTATCCTGGAGATTTTGGTGTGTTGTATTTTTATTTTCATTAGTTTCAAAGAATTTCTTGATTCCTGCCTTTATCCAAAAGTCATTCAGGAGCAGATTGCTTAATTTCCATGTAATTGTATGGTTTTGAGAGATCTTCTTGGTATTGATGTCTATTTTTACTGCTCCATGGTCTGAGTGTGTGGTTGGCATGATTTCAGGTTTTTTTAATTTGTTGAGAATTGCCTTATGGCTGAGTCTGTGGTCAATCTCACAGTATGTGCCATGTGCAGATGAAAAGAATGTATATTCTGTTGTTTGGTGCAGTGTTCTATAGATGTCTGTTAGGTCCATTTGGTCAAGTGTCAAGTTTGGGTCCCAAATATCTGTTAGTTTTCTGCCTTGATGATCTATTTCTTGGTATTTTCCTGTTTCTCTTATCTCCAGAGATGAATACTTTCTTGCTATTTTGCCTTTTAGCTAGTTGGCCATTTAGGTTTACCTGACACCTGATTCCCACCCAGACTTCTGTCAAAACCTTGTTTTTCCTATGAATATGTAAAGCTCATTATATAAATTCGATGTCTATTGTACCATAAGTTTTTGTTAACTATGCACAGGATGATTTTATTCAGCTAAATATGACTATCAGATCATAATGACTTTGAATTTATTGAGACATATTAAGACAAACATCCTAATAAGTATACTAGCAGTGATAAATTTCCATCAAAAAGTATTTCATAGAGCAAATTTCATTCAACCAATTTAGTTCCTGGATGAATTCTTGAAAGAGCATATTAACTATTAAAACTATTTGTTTTCCTTCTTATTTCCAGATTTTCCACTGCGCAGTTCACGTCCATGTAAATTTTCTTGAAGAAAATTTCTTAAAGATTTGGTTCATTGAGGTTAATTGTTCCACATTTAGAACACTCATGAACCTACCACCAAATTCATGAACTTAAGAACCTCACAAAGGTCTCTGAAGCTCTTTCCCAATCCCATCTGCCTCTTCACTATCTTGAGTTTTGTTTCTTTCCCATTTTTAATTTGTACTGTTGCTACCTATATGTGTGTCTCTAAAGAATAGGTTTAATTTTGCTTATGTTATAACATAGGGATCATACTACATGTGTTCTTCTGTGCCTGGACTTTTCTTTTAACACTATGTGTCCAAGATTTGTACCTATTAATATATGTGGCTCTAGTTCACTCTTTTTACTCCTATGCTATAAGATTCTATAGTATAAACATACTGCAATTTATTTACCCATGCTCTAGTAATAGAGGTTTAGCTTGTTTTCAGTTTTTAACTATTACGAACAATGATGCTATAATCATGAGAGTTGTAATAATAGATAAAAATATAGCATTTGGATTGTGCCCAGCACTCTATGTATATTAACTTATTTAACCCCCATCACAACCTTGTAAGGATAAAATAATTGTTCTCACCCCACACGTCAGGAAAATGGGGCACAGAGAACTACGCAATTTATCCGAGGTCACACAGCTGTGTAAGGAGCAGAGCTGGGATTTGATCAGGTTAAAAGAGACTCTGTGGACCCTCTGCTACATGCTGTGAGTGTTATTATAAATGTCTTCTGGTACACATGTCCAATAATTTTTTAGGAAAACTATCTAAGCATGGAATTGCTGGATCATTAATATGCCCATATTCAACTTTATTAAATATTGCCAGGCTGTCTTCTGTTGTATCAATTTACATTTGTAATAGATGAAAGTAATTTAGGTTCTTCTGGTTACAAGGAACACATAAATTCCCTCAACAAAAAGTGGTTTATTATATGTATACTGTGGGATTGGAACTGAGCCTATTCTAGGGAATAACCACCCCCTCGTCTCTCACTTAGGACCCACTCTGTTCCTCCTGGGGTGGCTTACTTCTACATGCTTCCTTATCAGAGTTTCAGGAAATAAACCCAATGTGCTTCACTCATTCTATCTGAGTCAGGCCCAGAGAGGGGTTGCTGGCACTCTAAAGATTGGCTTACCTTTATCTCATGCCCACATC